>NC_133683.1:5656666-8485000 GCF_048934315.1 Petromyzon marinus
CTTTACGGGAAGACCCAAAGAATATGTGTTGAACTTTTTTTGCATTGTGCGTATCCAACCGTGCTAATCTGTGGTACATTAACACCTTGCCACAAATGCCCTGTTGCTCATGAGCACAGCGACTCAAATGAATCAGGCGCAAGGTTTGCGTGATTAATGCTTACAAAGTGGGGTCTATAATGAACAATATGGCTGAAGCTCGAGTTCTATTCATTTAAAACCAACGTGTTTCTTACCAACCATACCTGGTGTTTGCACACAGATACAGATTCTGGGCAATGCGTTCTACACCATTCGGAATGCGCTATTGCAATGTGCAGCCACAGCTGCTGCAAAAATATTTGTCTCGGTTTGATCCACTGAACAATATCCACTGACCACACCGCACGCGCAACAATGATATAACTATGAACACAAATATGAATAAATTAGGATGGTTTATTAAATATATTGCACGTAAGAAAATACAGCAATAGACGTAAAAATACATGGCAGTTTAACACGTACGCTTTCGCGATAAATATCCAGAATACAGGTTTTATGGGTTGGATCGCGTAAATATATAAATGTGTCATTATGAGACCTCCTTTGCCAGTAGCAAGATATAGTAATAGATTTTTACCCTTTTATCTGGCACCAAAACTGACACCTTTATACAAGGAATCATGTTTGCAATAACCACAACACAAGCAATCAAAATGCAAACAAAAAGGGACAACTCTGATAATGATATACACTGTCCTTGAAGTTGATTGGTCCACACCCGAGACGGCTTTTCTTAGAGCCTAGTCTCCACTGGTGTTGATCCAGATGACACCAAAAGGCATACAACTCAAAAACAGCGCACTATCAGAGTATTGAGAGCTCGGGGTAAGCATTTACATTATGAGACCTCCTTTGCCAGTAGCAAGATATAGTAATAGGTTTTTACCCTTTTATCTGGCACCAAACTGACACCTTTATGTAATGTAATTCATAATTTCACAAATTAGTTAATGTACGCATATGTTGACCATATCTGTATGCCTGCGCTGAGGAGTCTAGAGATCTGATGTGGTGCTGCTCGGATGTTGGGTTAAACCATGAAACTCTGGGTTTCAGTCACCGAGCCATGATTAAACTGGCTTCTCATTGATGGTCTTATCCAGTTACCAAACACTTCTTCCAGCAAACACTTCTGATGTCGCGTGATGTGTAGGAAATTGCAATAACCTCCTAGTGGATAAAAAACGGTCACGAAGGGATGTCATGAGCAGTGCAATGATATCTCCTTCCACGAGCTGTTCCCTTACATGAGGTGGTTCACTGCTGTGTGAGAGTTGCACAGGGATACTTCATCTCATGACATGGAGCCAATAGCACCATTGGAAGGAAACTGAGAAAAATACATTGCTTGACAAATTCCAAAAATTATCTATTTCTTAACCGGGGTAAATTTTACTTAAACAAGTGGGTAAATTTAGGGAACATTTTTGAATGTATAGACCGAGTCATTTCCACGATGGGAATTTCCTCTTCATTGTACTCACACCTAACTTCCATGTGTATTTACTCGTTCTATTGCAGGTAATTATTGTGTAATTAATGAGCTGTAATAGAATAATCTGGCTCAACCACCTCAATGTTAATTATAGTTGTTGCTCTGCATCAACATCAACCACACGAAGAAGTGCAAAATGTTGGGGCTTCAAAATAAGCCCCAAAAATGTATTATGATATTTTTCAGGAAATCAGTATCTTGCTTTTCTACTATTTGTACGTATGTTGAACTTCTTTCGTACCATACGTAGCCAACCGTGCTAATCGGAGGTATTTGTTGCTGGCCATTTGGCATTTTGGGCCTTTGGGCCTGTGCTCAGCAACCGTGATTGATAAAACGTCCCATATACATAGTAATGCTATGGCATCCACTGCATGGTGATAAATAAATTATGTATTAGCGCGTGCGTGTGCTCAACGGTGGATGTCTTGTGTTCCAGAGGAAAAGCCCTTCCTGTGCAGTGACTGCTCGTACGGAGCGATGCAGAAGTCGAAGCTCAAGAGACATGTCCTGAGCGTTCACCACGTGCCCTTCGATAGCGCGCTGGACTCCGACTGCCCCAAGAAGAGAAGGCGTCTGGCTGGGTGCCGAGACCACGGCTCAACTCTGGATTTGGAGCGCGCACGATGCTCACGGAGAACTCCCTGATGATTTATTTCATCCTGAGGCTGAGGTACCACGTGTGGGGCGATGAACTCAAGGTTTTGTGCAGCGGACATTTCCATGATGAAATTTCGTCACGTTCACTGCTGCGAGGTTACATCTATTGCCGTATATTTTTAGTCAATTGCTGTATTTTATGGTATACAATATATTTAATAAATTGTCCTAATTTCATAACCCATCAAGTGCAGAAATCAGAGGCGGGGAGGGGGATTATTGAAATTATATAATTGATTAGTAATCATTTAATTAGTATGTTTCCTCTATAAGTAATGATAAATGTGAGATGTCTTCTTCTTCCACGCGTTTGTTCCACTCACGTGGGGTCCGCCGTCCTTGCCACCTTCTCCACACCGCCCCGTCCCGCGCCATCTCTCCCTCCGCTCCTCGGGCCACCACGTTCGACCGCATCACCACATCGCCCCACGTCTTCTTCTTCTGCCTTCATCTCCTCATCTTACAATTACAATTACTTAATAATACGCTTCCAGGCCGCACTAAGCCTGTAGCTGTCAGAGAGGTTAAAATAATACAAATTTTCTCAGTTTCAATGGATTCTCGAATTAGTCTTGACCAGTAATAATGAGTTTTACACAACACTTCATCGTTATCAAAATACATTAAGTGTTCTTGTTGGCAAGCATGTACTGCAACTTCCGACAGTTATGTTTGAGAGTGTTTAATATTTATTTGGTGTTCCTTTAGTCTTACGCTAATGTTACGTCCCATCTGTCCAATGTAACATCTGCCACATAAGCCATTAATCCGATACACACCATCCGTTGACAACTTAGGCAATTCATCTTAAGTACAAGATACTATTTTTTGAATTTTGTGTACCGTGCCAAATCTTACTTAGATGTTTAGATTTTTGCTTTTCCAAAACTCGAGCTAATTTCTCAATTACTCCCACGATATATGGTATTTTAATTGTTTAATAACCTGATTCAGCAGTATTGCTGTTCGATCTTGGTTTAGCATTCATTGCTGTTAATTATTTGAGCATTTTCTTTGGTTCTTTCGGTAAAGTCACGTAGAATGAGAATAAAATAATAAATTGATAAAATATCAATTTATTATTTGATAAAATATCAATTTATTATTTGATAAAATATCAATTTATTATTTTATTCTCATTCTACGTGACTTTACCGAAAGAACCAAAGAAGATGAATCATTGCAGTCACGAAAGCTTTAAATCGATATTTGAGCATTATTGTAGACATTCAATCGTAGCGTTTCTTTCACATGTTCAATCTCTCTCCCCAGACATTCACCATCTGACACTGTTTTAGCCAGATGTATGAGCATCTTGATGAGAGAGGTTTTCTGTACGGGGTGATGATGCGAATCTGCATTCAGATAGGCATCAGTATGCGTTCCCTTTTGGTAAACGCTGTGTGTGTTATTTTACCATTTAGGCCTCGTCCGATAAATCACCTCTCCCAAGGAAATAAGTATTTAGAGGCCACACGGGACCGGGGGGGGGGGGAGTTTATCGTTGTCTGTTGCTGAGAGCAGATAGCGCGCAATGGAGAGCTTGCTCAGAGCGGAGCTGGGCACGGACTCGGCGAGGCCGCTGGGCGCTTCGGCCGGTGGAGGCTGCATCAGCACCGGGCAGAGCTACGAGACGGGGCGCGGACACGTGCTCACCAAGATCAACGCCAAGAGCGGGGCACCCTCCTCTACGCCTCCTCTACGCCTCCTCACCACCTCACCTCCTCTACCCTTCTCCTCGCCTCCTCTACGCCTCCTCACTACGCCACCTCACCACGCCACCTCACCTCCTCACCACGCCACCTCACCTCCTCACGCCACCTCACCTCCTCACCACGCCACCTCACCTCCTCACCACGCCACCTCAACACCTCACCACCTCACCTCCTCTACCCTCCTCTTCGCCTCCTCTACACCACCCTGCATTCTTGCCTCAACCTTCATTCATTCAGCCCTGTCATTAATGTATCACTTTTTTTTAGCTGCGACTACTAGCTAATTTGTCAGTTACTCCCACGATATATGGTATTTTAATTATTTAATAACCTGATTCAGCAGTATTACTGTTTGATCTTGGTTTAGCATTCACTGCTCTGTTAATTTGAGCATTATTGTAGACATTCAATCGTAGCGTTTCTTTGACATGTTTAATCTCTCTCCTCAGACTTTGACCATCTGACACTGTTTTAGCCAGATGTATGAGCATCTTGTTGAGAAAGGATTTCTGTTCGGGGTGATGATGCCAATCTGCATTCAGATAGGCATCAGTATGTGTTCCCTTTTGGTAAATGCTGTGTGTGTTACTTTACCATTTAGGCCTCGTCCGAGCAAAATATCCAGGAAAGGGAGTGTGTTATTCACCTCCATTTCCATGGTGAACTGGATGGCCGGTTTTTGTGAATTGAGATGATTTAGACATTCATTCATTAAGTGTATCCTTCCCATGTCGCCAGACAACCAAAGTGTCATCTACATATCTACACCAAAAAGTGGGTTTTAATGTACTTGAAGCAAGTGCTCTTGCAACCCGGGGGTTGAGGACCCCTGTGTTAGAGGCCACACGGGACGGGGGGGGGTGGGGAAGTTTAACGTTGTGTTTGTCGCTGCGAGCAGACAGCGTGCAATGGAGAGCTTGCTCAGAGCGGAGCTGTGCACGGACTCGGCGAGGCCGCTGGGCGCTGCGGCCGGTGGAGGCTGCATCAGCACCGGGCAGAGCTACGAGACGGGGCGCGGACACGTGTTCACCAAGATCAACGCCAAGAGCGGGGCACCCTCCTCTACGCCTCCTCACCACCTCACCTCCTCTACCCTCCTCTTCGCCTCCTCTACACCACCTTGCATCCTAGCCTCAACCTTCATTCAGTCAGCCCTGTATCACTTTTTTTCGCTGCGACTACTAGCACCACCGTGGTGAATGTTGCAGTGAACTTCCCCTCGTTGATTCCCCCCTCCACCCACGTTAAGGGACTCGGTCTACCAGACACTTTGACCGCTTCGTCTCATCCACTCCGCGTTCAACCACCGCGCCTCACTGCAGTTCACAACAACGCACTCAACTAAACAACTCGGTCACCCACTCATCCAGTCACTAACCCAATCACCCTATCACACATTCATCCAGTCACTAACTCATCCAGTCACTAACTCAATCACTCTATCACACACTCATCTCGTCACTAATTCAATCACCCTATCACCCACTCATCCAGTTAACCACTCATCCAGTCACCCACTCATTCAGTCACCCACTCATTCAGTCACCCACTCATCCAGTCACCCACTCATTCAGTCACCCACTCAATCACCCTATCACCCACTCATCAAATCAGCCACGCATCCAGTCACCCACTCATCCAGTCATCCACGCAATCACCCTATAACCCACTCATCCAGTCACCCACTCAATCACCCTATCACATACTCATCTAGTCACTAATTAAATCACCCTATCACCCACTCATCCAGTCACCCACTCATCTAGTCACCCACTCATTTAGTCACCCACTCAATCACCCACTCATCTAATCACCCACGCATTCAGTCACCCACGCATCCAGTCACCCACTCATCCGGTCACTGACTCAATCACCCTATCACACACTCCTCCACTCGTTTACTCAAACACTCACCCATTTACTCACCCACCCACTCACCACCATGCAGGTCACCTCACTCTTCTTTTCAGATTTATCAGTTTGCACTGCTCCACTCTGGAATCCACTCCCGGTCTTCCTGTTTTCCCAAACTCTTGCAACAATAAACTTGATAAATTTAAGGAACGCGTTTCTTTGATCTTAATTATCTAATTACTCATTGGACAGTTATGTATTATTATTTTTTATTGTTACTGGCCGTTTGGCGTTTTGTATTGTGTGGGGTTTGCATCGCTGTCAACCCCTCATCAGTGCCTACCTTATTACAGAACAATTCAGACCTTGTTGGTCACCCCGTGCCCCTTATAAGTCCCATGACAAGGGAGAAACACACAAATAAACTTAACAAAAATGTTGCCCGTATTGAAACGGCCGTCTGCCGTATGGACCTGACAACTCACTTTCCCCCAACAGAATACGGGTAAACCGTGTGGGTTGGCGGCTATGGGTTTTGTTGTGTTTGCGAGTCCAAGTTATAGGACTGCACCCTGGGTTGTGCGTGGTTCTCATTGGTGGGAGATTCCCTTCGCTGTGTTGCACGCCAGTGGCTGGGGGCTGCCTGGGGCTAGTGACGTGTAAGCCGGTCCCAATGTGCACCGGCAAACATTTACCGCCAGGTGGCCCCAGTGTTTATTGCCCGTCTCCACGTGGATACCTGAAACCCACGTCAATCCACTGCTGGATGAGTCCCGCAATGAAGATACAATCAGTACATCCACTTTGCTTTTGGACACCACCTGTTCCATTGGCGGCCGAATGCGAATCTAAATGTGCATACGTTAGAGACTGGTTAATGCGCATAGAAATCAAACCAATTGACCTACGACATTTGCCCCATCAACTTTTGTAGAATTTTAGATGTGCATTACAGCTACTTTAGCCGGATGGTTGTGGTGGCTTTGTATGCCTGTAATCCACGACTACGTGGAGGTGAGGGTTGGTGGATCACAAAAATGTTGCGACAACTCCCACCCCTTGGTCGTCAAGGAGGTAGAGAAGGCGGTGTCGAATAATGTGGACTCCGCCTGTTCCATCTGTAGATTTGTGATAGAGCGTTGGCCCCCCATTTGCTTGGATTTCTCCAGGTGCTCCGATTTCCTCCCACATGTAAACACTCATTAATCTTGATTTGAAGCTTTCGTGACTGCAGGAATCCTTACTCTTTGGTTCTTTCGGTAAAGTCACGTAGGTAGAAAAAATAATAATGGATCACGACGTTTCGATCGCCACACAAGCAATCTCACTGAGTCTCAAGACTCTTGTTCAGGAGGGGCCTGACAACTTTTCGCAGGAGTAATTTGGATGTTTGGCTAGTACCAGTTACATTGTATGTTGTTGTTGTTGTTGTTTTGCTGTGGGAGTAAACCCATACAGAGAAAGGGACCAGAATGAGGAAAGCGAAGCCAGGCAGTCCAGAAGATGTCATGCACGGGCGTGACCACTGCACCACCCTGCCGCCCAAACAAATGTAATTTAAATAATGTACAATACTGGCAAATAAACCCTATTAGTATCAACTGAATTTGTGGACAATGTGGCACGTGTATAGCTGCATCGGTGTTTCTAAAAGTTGTGTTCAAATTGCTTATTAAAAATATTATAAAGAACAGGTTTCTCACCTCTGGTTTCATTTGACTTACCGGTTGTCCTCATTATGTGTGTCACAGGTAATATGGCAAGGAAAATATTATGCAGCACGAGTTGTAGGATTAGGGCAATTATGGTGACACACGTGACCCCCTCTACACAAGTAACAGCTGAGAGTCAATGCTGGGATGTTGTGCGATTGGTGCAAGCGACACATCATTGTGTTTTGATGTTGAGCTGTTAAAATTGCACTGTTGTGAGGTGAGGTCAAGGCCGATAACTGCTTCCAGCGGTGTCAAGATCAGCATTTTGAAGAGGCTCGCGGAGGATGATACTGGGCACTGGGGTGCAGTCTCCCTCCATGAACAACAGAGGGCAGAGGAGCGACGCTCACAACAATAATTGGCGGAGCGCCGGGCGTATAAAAGACAAAGTTGGAAGAAAGTTTATCTCGGGGAGGTAACCCACAACACCTGGGTCTGTCCCGCGTGTTCACACGATAACGCGTTTTCACTACGTTGAGATTTATAAGGGCACGGGGTGACCAATAAAGTATGAATTGGTCTGTGATAAGCTCGGCCCTGATAAGGGGTTGACAGATATGAAATAATCGAGCAGACAGACACGGGCCTGACTTCATCCACAGATGCCTTGTTGAGTCTCTAATTTTTAGGATTCTGCTTGGGATGTCTTGCCAATTCCTCAGCAAATAATGTGTACGTGTGAGTAACCAGACCTACCTGAGATCTCACGCCTCGTAGAGAGCCAAAATAAATATCGTACGTTTATAGATTGCTCGGTAACCTCCGTTCCATGCTACCATCGACTGGCCAAGAATGTGGCCTGTAGATGCTGCCATCTGCTGGCCACTGATGTAGATGGCAGCATGTAATGTGGTGAATTGCGGTCGTTGAGATGAGTTTTGATTGGTGAGATGAGTGAGGTTGGTGCAGTGGATGAGATGGGTGCAGTCAGTATGGTGACTGTGTGGTTGGTGTGGTGAATGTAGTGGGTGGTGTGGTGAATGTAGTGGTTGGTGTGGTGAATGTAGTGGTTGGTGTAGTGAATGTAGTGGGTTGTGTGGTGAATGTAGTGGTTGGTGTGGTGAATGTAGTGGTTGGTGTGGTGAATGTAGTGGTTGGTGTGGTGAATGTAGTGGTTGGTGTGGTGAATGTAGTGGTTGGTGTGGTGAATGTAGTGGTTGGTGTGGTGAATGTAGTGGGTGAGATGAGTGTAGTAGGTGTGATGAGTGCCATTTGTGCGGTGAGTGGAGTTGGTGTTTGGTGAGTGAGGTGAGTGTGGTGTGATTGGTGAGGTGTAATTGGGGTGGTGAGGTGGGTGAGGTGTCATTGGTGAGGTAAAGTTGGTGAGTGTATCAGTGAGCACCTGGAGGATTCTCCTCCACGGTCGCCTTTGTCTCCCCCAGTAGCGGTGTTCACTCCACTCCTCACCAGGAACTCATCTGAGGCTGAGTCGACCTCACACTCTCTCACTGTCTCACAACAACAACAACAACCGCCATTCGCCACTAAGTGGCGGTGACGTCACCACGACGCTTGTGCCAGGCCATGTGCACCTTGAGGCCATGTGAAGTGTCGAACGCCCGCTGGCAGGAGGTCACGGGGCAGATCCAGGTGGTGCCACGGGTCGACTGACTGAGATGACTGAGATGACTGGCTGATGCACCACCTGTGCCCCCTGCTCACACTCACGCACGCGCACTCACTCACAAGCGCGAGTTCGCGTTTTCAGGCGATATAAAATAATTTATATTTCATGCCAGTTGGTTCTGAAGGGCGGCTGTTTGTAATTTGGGCGTTCGTAAGTCGAGGACTGTCTGTAAATAAAGATTCCGATTGTGGGGCTTTCACCGTGGGATGAGCTTGGCCCGATCCGCGGGGGCGTGGCTTGCACGACAGTGGGCGGGGCATAGCCGCGACGGGCGTGGCTTATCCAGGAAGTGGAGACCGCGATCGCCGGACTGCAAGCCAGACAGAAGCGCGCTCCTTTTAAAGTTAACAACAACATTGTTAAATGTAAGTAGCGCCTCTCTACTTTATTATTGTTTTATTTGTTTAATACATTACTTGTGGTGCCGTGAGTCGAGTGAAATCAGTCAATAACCTTGCTAGACATGGTTAATCTTTTAATAAGGGGCGCCGCGGTGTCGAGATGTTAACTACCTCGCTAGGCCTACAGCAGCGTGGAGGTTCCATCGAGACCCTGACGCCTGCTCTGTATTTGTTTATTTTTTTCCCCTGTGGTCGCGTAGATTCTTCTCCTGGTCCTTCGGTTTTCCCCTCCACATTTAGAAACGTGAGTTTAGAGTACTTGACTGCTATAAATGTCCACATGATAAGCCACTTTCGTTGAGCTATCATTTGTGTCCAGGTCGCTTCTGATAAGAGTTATATAGCTCAGTGGGCTTTACCTGGTTAAATAAAAATAGTTTATAGTTTAGTTTATAGTTCATAAGAACTCGTGACAAGGGTCAGTGTCTACTTCAAATATTGTTCAGGCTCTGGAGACCTCCAAAGTTATTCGTGATGTTATACATTTGGTTCGTTTTGAGCATAATCGCGACCTTATATAATTATGACGTGATGCACACGCTGAATATACGCACACAAACATCGTGTACACGTGTGTCGTGCCCTCTATTGTCCACATAGACGGCTTGTGCTGACGAGAGAACGGTCTTAATGTACAATGTCGTGACATGTATCAGCCCTTTGTCGATCCAGCGTTTTGATAGAGGCCTCCCCCACACCATGTCGTTCGTGGGAGTTGTTTAACCATACTTCACCATGCCGGTCAATGCGGGTTTGGTGAAGTGAGGAGGCCCAGAAACTTGTATATGCAGATACGAGTTTGCCTGTGCTTGCATCTGCAGAATTACATTCTCACACATCTTCAAGTATAGTTTAATACTTCTAAAATGCATTAATTATTGAGGATTCCATAAAGTACTGTGGTAAAAAGAAAATAACTTGATTTGAATACTTTGTTGAACAGGGAATGCTTTGAGTTTGTGGGTTGAATCCATTAGTGCGGAGTTGTGTTATTTCCCCATTTGCAAGGTGGGGTCTCTCTGGGTTCCACTCACACAAACATCTCAATGCAATGGGACCTTTCTGAAAATGCAGTACTTAGACTCAATGAAGCTTTCCTGGGTAACTATTTAACATTGTAATAATTAGCATGAGAGATAATGACGTTCACGTATAAGTGCCATTAATAGTACTATACTGTACTTTTATTGAAGACTATTTTACGTAGTTGTTTGTAAAAAAAGTGTCCATTCTCAAAACTTTTTAACTGGCCCTCGTACATAAATGATATTACAATCTTTATGGAGATTGCAAGTCAGAGTGTTGTGAATAGTGGAGTGAACGTGTGGTGCAATCATTATATTGTTGGTGTGTATATACAGAAAGGCCTATTTGGTGGGTAACATTAGGAAAATGGAGGTAGTTGGTCATTGTTGTTTAGAAACAAAATATTATTTGGGTGGATAAGAGGAGTAAAATCGTACATGATAGGAACTGCAATATTGTGGAGTTCTGGTATAATGAGTTGTAGTATATATGAATCTTATGTCACCTTAAGTATGCCTTTGTGAGTACACTCGTGACACGGGTGTCATGCGCGTGACCTTTGTCTTTGTTTCAGATGTGCGAGAGCAACTCCGCTGTGAGTCATGGTGGTGCTGGGAGAATTGCCTTTACCATCGATGGCACTTCATCAGCACCCGTCTCAACCCCACCTCAATCCGGTAGAGTTACAAGACCGAAAAAACTTATCTCTTGTGACGTCTGTGGGAAAAAATTCCAACTGGCATGGTGCCTAGAAGCCCACGTAACAACGCACAAAGAGACCCATGACCAATGGTGCCGCATATGTGGACAAAGGTTTGAACAGCTAGGAAAATTTAAAAGGCATGTGAAGACCCACGAGAAGGATTACGTGATAAAGGGTGCACCAGGCTTGGTGAATAACGGCAGTTTTGCCAATGCGGTGTTGAATCCACCATCGCCCTATGAGATGTGCTCAGTCTGCGGAGTTTTATGTCCTATTGAAATCCTGAAAACTCATGAAAGTCTTCACGCACAGTTCTTGTACAGACCGAAGCCTGAACATGATTACGCTTCGACAAAAGATAGCGGCGTTAAGATAAATGACATGAAATCCAATTTTCCTGAATGCTTTGGCCTAGTTCCACATCAACAAACTGCTTCACCAGTCAGTGAGAATAAACCATACGCTGCTCTCGATCCTATTACGAGCATGAAAGTGTTGATGGCCTTGCAGCAGAAGAAGAAGGAAAAGCGACGTAGACCTAAGTCCATTAAAAGAAAGAAGACCACCACCAGCGTCACCAATTGCAGCAGTAGCAACAGCCAGAATTCGGACATCAAGAGGATGGACTGCACGGAAGCAGGAGGCTGCGTGGAGCAGAACATCCCCAAGGTGGATGAACCCAACCTGGCACCTTTCGGTACGTCCGAGTAATGCACACACTACATTTCATTTGGATGTAATTCATAATTTCACAAATTAGTTAATGTACGCATATGTTGACCATATCTGTATGCCTGCGCTGAGGAGTCTAGAGATCTGATGTGGTGCTGCTCGGATGTTGGGTTAAACCATGAAACTCTGGGTTTCAGTCACTGAGCCATGATTAAACTGGCTTCTCATTGATGGTCTTATCCAGTTACCAAACACTTCTTCCAGCAAACACTTCTGATGTCGCGTGATGTGTAGGAAATTGCAATAACCTCCTAGTGGATAAAAAACGGTCACGAAGGGATGTCATGAGCAGTGCAATGATATCTCCTTCCACGAGCTGTTCCCTTACATGAGGTGGTTCACTGCTGTGTGAGAGTTGCACAGGGATACTTCATCTCATGACATGGAGCCAATAGCACCATTGGAAGGAAACTGAGAAAAATACATTGCTTGACAAATTCCAAAAATTATCTATTTCTTAACCGGGGTAAATTTTACTTAAACAAGTGGGTAAATTTAGGGAACATTTTTGAATGTATAGACCGAGTCATTTCCACGATGGGAATTTCCTCTTCATTGTACTCACACCTAACTTCCATGTGTATTTACTCGTTCTATTGCAGGTAATTATTGTGTAATTAATGAGCTGTAATAGAATAATCTGGCTCAACCACCTCAATGTTAATTATAGTTGTTGCTCTGCATCAACATCAACCACACGAAGAAGTGCAAAATGTTGGGGCTTCAAAATAAGCCCCAAAAATGTATTATGATATTTTTCAGGAAATCAGTATCTTGCTTTTCTACTATTTGTACGTATGTTGAACTTCTTTCGTACCATACGTAGCCAACCGTGCTAATCGGAGGTATTTGTTGCTGGCCATTTGGCATTTTGGGCCTTTGGGCCTGTGCTCAGCAACCGTGATTGATAAAACGTCCCATATACATAGTAATGCTATGGCATCCACTGCATGGTGATAAATAAATTATGTATTAGCGCGTGCGTGTGCTCAACGGTGGATGTCTTGTGTTCCAGAGGAAAAGCCCTTCCCGTGCAGTGACTGCTCGTACGGAGCAATGCAGAAGTCGAAGCTCAAGAGACATGTCCTGAGCGTTCACCACGTGCCCTTCGATAGCGCGCTGGACTCCGACTGCCCCAAGAAGAGAAGGCGTCTGGCTGGGTGCCGAGACCACGGCTCAACTCTGGATTTGGAGCGCGCACGATGCTCACGGAGAACTCCCTGATGATTTATTTCATCCTGAGGCTGAGGTACCACGTGTGGGGCGATGAACTCAAGGTTTTGTGCAGCGGACATTTCCATGATGAAATTTCGTCACGTTCACTGCTGCGAGGTTACATCTATTGCCGTATATTTTTAGTCAATTGCTGTATTTTATGGTATACAATATATTTAATAAATTGTCCTAATTTCATAACCCATCAAGTGCAGAAATCAGAGGCGGGGAGGGGGATTATTGAAATTATATAATTGATTAGTAATCATTTAATTAGTATGTTTCCTCTATAAGTAATGATAAATGTGAGATGTCTTCTTCTTCCACGCGTTTGTTCCACTCACGTGGGGTCCGCCGTCCTTGCCACCTTCTCCACACCGCCCCGTCCCGCGCCATCTCTCCCTCCGCTCCTCGGGCCACCACGTTCGACCGCATCACCACATCGCCCCACGTCTTCTTCTTCTGCCTTCATCTCCTCATCTTACAATTACAATTACTTAATAATACGCTTCCAGGCCGCACTAAGCCTGTAGCTGTCAGAGAGGTTAAAATAATACAAATTTTCTCAGTTTCAATGGATTCTCGAATTAGTCTTGACCAGTAATAATGAGTTTTACACAACACTTCATCGTTATCAAAATACATTAAGTGTTCTTGTTGGCAAGCATGTACTGCAACTTCCGACAGTTATGTTTGAGAGTGTTTAATATTTATTTGGTGTTCCTTTAGTCTTACGCTAATGTTACGTCCCATCTGTCCAATGTAACATCTGCCACATAAGCCATTAATCCGATACACACCATCCGTTGACAACTTAGGCAATTCATCTTAAGTACAAGATACTATTTTTTGAATTTTGTGTACCGTGCCAAATCTTACTTAGATGTTTAGATTTTTGCTTTTCCAAAACTCGAGCTAATTTCTCAATTACTCCCACGATATATGGTATTTTAATTGTTTAATAACCTGATTCAGCAGTATTGCTGTTCGATCTTGGTTTAGCATTCATTGCTGTTAATTATTTGAGCATTTTCTTTGGTTCTTTCGGTAAAGTCACGTAGAATGAGAATAAAATAATAAATTGATAAAATATCAATTTATTATTTGATAAAATATCAATTTATTATTTTATTCTCATTCTACGTGACTTTACCGAAAGAACCAAAGAAGATGAATCATTGCAGTCACGAAAGCTTTAAATCGATATTTGAGCATTATTGTAGACATTCAATCGTAGCGTTTCTTTGACATGTTCAATCTCTCTCCCCAGACATTCACCATCTGACACTGTTTTAGCCAGATGTATGAGCATCTTGATGAGAGAGGTTTTCTGTACGGGGTGATGATGCGAATCTGCATTCAGATAGGCATCAGTATGCGTTCCCTTTTGGTAAACGCTGTGTGTGTTATTTTACCATTTAGGCCTCGTCCGATAAATCACCTCTCCCAAGGAAATAAGTATTTAGAGGCCACACGGGACCGGGGGGGGGGGGGGGGGGGGGAGTTTATCGTTGTCTGTTGCTGAGAGCAGATAGCGCGCAATGGAGAGCTTGCTCAGAGCGGAGCTGGGCACGTACTCGGCGAGGACGCTGGGCGCTTCGGCCAGTGGAGGCTGCATCAGCACCGGGCAGAGCTACGAGACGGGGCGCGGACACGTGCTCACCAAGATCAACGCCAAGAGCGGGGCACCCTCCTCTACGCCTCCTCTACGCCTCCTCACCACCTCACCTCCTCTACCCTTCTCCTCGCCTCCTCTACGCCTCCTCACTACGCCACCTCACCACGCCACCTCACCTCCTCACCACGCCACCTCACCTCCTCACGCCACCTCACCTCCTCACCACGCCACCTCACCTCCTCACCACGCCACCTCAACACCTCACCACCTCACCTCCTCTACCCTCTTCGCCTCCTCTACACCACCCTGCATTCTTGCCTCAACCTTCATTCATTCAGCCCTGTCATTAATGTATCACTTTTTTTTAGCTGCGACTACTAGCTAATTTGTCAGTTACTCCCACGATATATGGTATTTTAATTATTTAATAACCTGATTCAGCAGTATTACTGTTTGATCTTGGTTTAGCATTCACTGCTCTGTTAATTTGAGCATTATTGTAGACATTCAATCGTAGCGTTTCTTTGACATGTTTAATCTCTCTCCTCAGACTTTGACCATCTGACACTGTTTTAGCCAGATGTATGAGCATCTTGTTGAGAAAGGATTTCTGTTCGGGGTGATGATGCCAATCTGCATTCAGATAGGCATCAGTATGTGTTCCCTTTTGGTAAATGCTGTGTGTGTTACTGTGTGTTATTCACCTCCATTTCCATGGTGAACTGGATGGCCGGTTTTTGTGAATTGAGATGATTTAGACATTCATTCATTAAGTGTATCCTTCCCATGTCGCCAGACAACCAAAGTGTCATCTACATATCTACACCAAAAAGTGGGTTTTAATGTACTTGAAGCAAGTGCTCTTGCAACCCGGGGGTTGAGGACCCCTGTGTTAGAGGCCACACGGGACGGGGGGGGGGGGAGTTTAACGTTGTGTTTGTCGCTGCGAGCAGACAGCGTGCAATGGAGAGCTTGCTCAGAGCGGAGCTGTGCACGGACTCGGCGAGGCCGCTGGGCGCTGCGGCCGGTGGAGGCTGCATCAGCACCGGGCAGAGCTACGAGACGGGGCGCGGACACGTGTTCACCAAGATCAACGCCAAGAGCGGGGCACCCTCCTCTACGCCTCCTCACCACCTCACCTCCTCTACCCTCCTCTTCGCCTCCTCTACACCACCTTGCATCCTGGCCTCAACCTTCATTCAGTCAGCCCTGTATCACTTTTTTTCGCTGCGACTACTAGCACCACCGTGGTGAATGTTGCAGTGAACTTCCCCTCGTTGATTCCCCCCTCCACCCACGTTAAGGGACTCGGTCTACCAGACACTTTGACCGCTTCGTCTCATCCACTCCGCGTTCAACCACCGCGCCTCACTGCAGTTCACAACAACGCACTCAACTAAACAACTCGGTCACCCACTCATCCAGTCACTAACCCAATCACCCTATCACACATTCATCCAGTCACTAACTCATCCAGTCACTAACTCAATCACCCTATCACACACTCATCTCGTCACTAATTCAATCACCCTATCACCCACTCATCCAGTTAACCACTCATCCAGTCACCCACTCATTCAGTCACCCACTCATTCAGTCACCCACTCATCCAGTCACCCACTCATTCAGTCACCCACTCAATCACCCTATCACCCACTCATCAAATCAGCCACGCATCCAGTCACCCACTCATCCAGTCATCCACGCAATCACCCTATAACCCACTCATCCAGTCACCCACTCAATCACCCTATCACATACTCATCTAGTCACTAATTAAATCACCCTATCACCCACTCATCCAGTCACCCACTCATCTAGTCACCCACTCATTTAGTCACCCACTCAATCACCCACTCATCTAATCACCCACGCATTCAGTCACCCACGCATCCAGTCACCCACTCATCCGGTCACTGACTCAATCACCCTATCACACACTCCTCCACTCGTTTACTCAAACACTCACCCATTTACTCACCCACCCACTCACCACCATGCAGGTCACCTCACTCTTCTTTTCAGATTTATCAGTTTGCACTGCTCCACTCTGGAATCCACTCCCGGTCTTCCTGTTTTCCCAAACTCTTGCAACAATAAACTTGATCAATTTAAGGAACGCGTTTCTTTGATCTTAATTATCTAATTACTCATTGGACAGTTATGTATTATTATTTTTTATTGTTACTGGCCGTTTGGCGTTTTGTATTGTGTGGGGTTTGCATCGCTGTCAACCCCTCATCAGTGCCTACCTTATTACAGAACAATTCAGACCTTGTTGGTCACCCCGTGCCCCTTATAAGTCCCATGACAAGGGAGAAACACACAAATAAACTTAACAAAAATGTTGCCCGTATTGAAACGGCCGTCTGCCGTATGGACCTGACAACTCACTTTCCCCCAACAGAATACGGGTAAACCGTGTGGGTTGGCGGCTATGGGTTTTGTTGTGTTTGCGAGTCCAAGTTATAGGACTGCACCCTGGGTTGTGCGTGGTTCTCATTGGTGGGAGATTCCCTTCGCTGTGTTGCACGCCAGTGGCTGGGGGCTGCCTGGGGCTAGTGACGTGTAAGCCGGTCCCAATGTGCACCGGCAAACATTTACCGCCAGGTGGCCCCAGTGTTTATTGCCCGTCTCCACGTGGATACCTGAAACCCACGTCAATCCACTGCTGGATGAGTCCCGCAATGAAGATACAATCAGTACATCCACTTTGCTTTTGGACACCACCTGTTCCATTGGCGGCCGAATGCGAATCTAAATGTGCATACGTTAGAGACTGGTTAATGCGCATAGAAATCAAACCAATTGACCTACGACATTTGCCCCATCAACTTTTGTAGAATTTTAGATGTGCATTACAGCTACTTTAGCCGGATGGTTGTGGTGGCTTTGTATGCCTGTAATCCACGACTACGTGGAGGTGAGGGTTGGTGGATCACAAAAATGTTGCGACAACTCCCACCCCTTGGTCGTCAAGGAGGTAGAGAAGGCGGTGTCGAATAATGTGGACTCCGCCTGTTCCATCTGTAGATTTGTGATAGAGCGTTGGCCCCCCATTTGCTTGGATTTCTCCAGGTGCTCCGATTTCCTCCCACATGTAAACACTCATTAATCTTGATTTGAAGCTTTCGTGACTGCAGGAATCCTTACTCTTTGGTTCTTTCGGTAAAGTCACGTAGGTAGAAAAAATAATAATGGATCACGACGTTTCGATCGCCACACAAGCAATCTCACTGAGTCTCAAGACTCTTGTTCAGGAGGGGCCTGACAACTTTTCGCAGGAGTAATTTGGATGTTTGGCTAGTACCAGTTACATTGTATGTTGTTGTTGTTTTGCTGTGGGAGTAAACCCATACAGAGAAAGGGACCAGAATGAGGAAAGCGAAGCCAGGCAGTCCTTCAGAAGATGTCATGCACGGGCGTGACCACTGCACCACCCTGCCGCCCAAACAAATGTAATTTAAATAATGTACAATACTGGCAAATAAACCCTATTAGTATCAACTGAATTTGTGGACAATGTGGCACGTGTATAGCTGCATCGGTGTTTCTAAAAGTTGTGTTCAAATTGCTTATTAAAAATATTATAAAGAACAGGTTTCTCACCTCTGGTTTCATTTGACTTACCGGTTGTCCTCATTATGTGTGTCACAGGTAATATGGCAAGGAAAATATTATGCAGCACGAGTTGTAGGATTAGGGCAATTATGGTGACACACGTGACCCCCT
Source organism: Petromyzon marinus (assembly GCF_048934315.1). Lineage (NCBI taxonomy): Eukaryota > Metazoa > Chordata > Hyperoartia > Petromyzontiformes > Petromyzontidae > Petromyzon > Petromyzon marinus. The sequence goes on from NC_133683.1 coordinate 5,675,205, forward strand.
CTACACAAGTAACAGCTGAGAGTCAATGCTGGGATGTTGTGCGATTGGTGCAAGCGACACATCATTGTGTTTTGATGTTGAGCTGTTAAAATTGCACTGTTGTGAGGTGAGGTCAAGGCCGATAACTGCTTCCAGCGGTGTCAAGATCAGCATTTTGAAGAGGCTCGCGGAGGATGATACTGGGCACTGGGGTGCAGTCTCCCTCCATGAACAACAGAGGGCAGAGGAGCGACGCTCACAACAATAATTGGCGGAGCACCGGGCGTATAAAAGACAAAGTTGGAAGAAAGTTTATCTCGGGGAGGTAACCCACAACACCTGGGTCTGTCCCGCGTGTTCACACGATAACGCGTTTTCACTACGTTGAGATTTATAAGGGCACGGGGTGACCAATAAAGTATGAATTGGTCTGTGATAAGCTCGGCCCTGATAAGGGGTTGACAGATATGAAATAATCGAGCAGACAGACACGGGCCTGACTTCATCCACAGATGCCTTGTTGAGTCTCTAATTTTTAGGATTCTGCTTGGGATGTCTTGCCAATTCCTCAGCAAATAATGTGTACGTGTGAGTAACCAGACCTACCTGAGATCTCACGCCTCGTAGAGAGCCAAAATAAATATCGTACGTTTATAGATTGCTCGGTAACCTCCGTTCCATGCTACCATCGACTGGCCAAGAATGTGGCCTGTAGATGCTGCCATCTGCTGGCCACTGATGTAGATGGCAGCATGTAATGTGGTGAATTGCGGTCGTTGAGATGAGTTTTGATTGGTGAGATGAGTGAGGTTGGTGCAGTGGATGAGATGGGTGCAGTCAGTATGGTGACTGTGTGGTTGGTGTGGTGAATGTAGTGGGTGGTGTGGTGAATGTAGTGGTTGGTGTGGTGAATGTAGTGGTTGGTGTAGTGAATGTAGTGGGTTGTGTGGTGAATGTAGTGGTTGGTGTGGTGAATGTAGTGGTTGGTGTGGTGAATGTAGTGGTTGGTGTGGTGAATGTAGTGGTTGGTGTGGTGAATGTAGTGGTTGGTGTGGTGAATGTAGTGGTTGGTGTGGTGAATGTAGTGGGTGAGATGAGTGTAGTAGGTGTGATGAGTGCCATTTGTGCGGTGAGTGGAGTTGGTGTTTGGTGAGTGAGGTGAGTGTGGTGTGATTGGTGAGGTGTAATTGGGGTGGTGAGGTGGGTGAGGTGTCATTGGTGAGGTAAAGTTGGTGAGTGTATCAGTGAGCACCTGGAGGATTCTCCTCCACGGTCGCCTTTGTCTCCCCCAGTAGCGGTGTTCACTCCACTCCTCACCAGGAACTCATCTGAGGCTGAGTCGACCTCACACTCTCTCACTGTCTCACAACAACAACAACAACCGCCATTCGCCACTAAGTGGCGGTGACGTCACCACGACGCTTGTGCCAGGCCATGTGCACCTTGAGGCCACGTGAAGTGTCGAACGCCCGCTGGCAGGAGGTCACGGGGCAGATCCAGGTGGTGCCACGGGTCGACTGACTGAGATGACTGAGATGACTGGCTGATGCACCACCTGTGCCCCCTGCTCACACTCACGCACGCGCACTCACTCACAAGCGCGAGTTCGCGTTTTCAGGCGATATAAAATAATTTATATTTCATGCCAGTTGGTTCTGAAGGGCGGCTGTTTGTAATTTGGGCGTTCGTAAGTCGAGGACTGTCTGTAAATAAAGATTCCGATTGTGGGGCTTTCACCGTGGGATGAGCTTGGCCCGATCTGCAGGGGCGTGGCTTGCACGACAGTGGGCGGGGCATAGCCGCGACGGGCGTGGCTTATCCAGGAAGTGGAGACCGCGATCGCCGGACTGCAAGCCAGACAGAAGCGCGCTCCTTTTAAAGTTAACAACATTGTTAAATGTAAGTAGCGCCTCTCTACTTTATTATTGTTTTATTTGTTTAATACATTACTTGTGGTGCCGTGAGTCGAGTGAAATCAGTCAATAACCTTGCTAGACATGGTTAATCTTTTAATAAGGGGCGCCGCGGTGTCGAGATGTTAACTACCTCGCTAGGCCTACAGCAGCGTGGAGGTTCCATCGAGACCCTGACGCCTGCTCTGTATTTGTTTATTTTTTTCCCCTGTGGTCGCGTAGATTCTTCTCCTGGTCCTTCGGTTTTCCCCTCCACATTTAGAAACGTGAGTTTAGAGTACTTGACTGCTATAAATGTCCACATGATAAGCCACTTTCGTTGAGCTATCATTTGTGTCCAGGTCGCTTCTGATAAGAGTTATATAGCTCAGTGGGCCTTACCTGGTTAAATAAAAATAGTTTATAGTTTAGTTTATAGTTCATAAGAACTCGTGACAAGGGTCAGTGTCTACTTCAAATATTGTTCAGGCTCTGGAGACCTCCAAAGTTATTCGTGATGTTATACATTTGGTTCGTTTTGAGCATAATCGCGACCTTATATAATTATGACGTGATGCACACGCTGAATATACGCACACAAACATCGTGTACACGTGTGTCGTGCCCTCTATTGTCCACATAGACGGCTTGTGCTGACGAGAGAACGGTCTTAATGTACAATGTCGTGACATGTATCAGCCCTTTGTCGATCCAGCGTTTTGATAGAGGCCTCCCCCACACCATGTCGTTCGTGGGAGTTGTTTAACCATACTTCACCATGCCGGTCAATGCGGGTTTGGTGAAGTGAGGAGGCCCAGAAACTTGTATATGCAGATACGAGTTTGCCTGTGCTTGCATCTGCAGAATTACATTCTCACACATCTTCAAGTATAGTTTAATACTTCTAAAATGCATTAATTATTGAGGATTCCATAAAGTACTGTGGTAAAAAGAAAATAACTTGATTTGAATACTTTGTTGAACAGGGAATGCTTTGAGTTTGTGGGTTGAATCCATTAGTGCGGAGTTGTGTTATTTCCCCATTTGCAAGGTGGGGTCTCTCTGGGTTCCACTCACACAAACATCTCAATGCAATGGGACCTTTCTGAAAATGCAGTACTTAGACTCAATGAAGCTTTCCTGGGTAACTATTTAACATTGTAATAATTAGCATGAGAGATAATGACGTTCACGTATAAGTGCCATTAATAGTACTATACTGTACTTTTATTGAAGACTATTTTACATAGTTGTTTGTAAAAAAAGTGTCCATTCTCAAAACTTTTTAACTGGCCCTCGTACATAAATGATATTACAATCTTTATGGAGATTGCAAGTCAGAGTGTTGTGAATAGTGGAGTGAACGTGTGGTGCAATCATTATATTGTTGGTTTGTATATACAGAAAGGCCTATTTGGTGGGTAACATTAGGAAAATGGAGGTAGTTGGTCATTGTTGTTTAGAAACAACATATTATTTGGGTGGATAAGAGGAGTAAAATCGTACATGATAGGAACTGCAATATTGTGGAGTTCTGGTATAATGAGTTGTAGTATATATGAATCTTATGTCACCTTAAGTATGCCTTTGTGAGTACACTCGTGACACGGGTGTCATGCGCGTGACCTTTGTCTTTGTTTCAGATGTGCGAGAGCAACTCCGCTGTGAGTCATGGTGGTGCTGGGAGAATTGCCTTTACCATCGATGGCACTTCATCAGCACCCGTCTCAACCCCACCTCAATCCGGTAGAGTTACAAGACCGAAAAAACTTATCTCTTGTGACGTCTGTGGGAAAAAATTCCAACTGGCATGGTGCCTAGAAGCCCACGTAACAACGCACAAAGAGACCCATGACCAATGGTGCCGCATATGTGGACAAAGGTTTGAACAGCTAGGAAAATTTAAAAGGCATGTGAAGACCCACGAGAAGGATTACGTGATAAAGGGTGCACCAGGCTTGGTGAATAACGGCAGTTTTGCCAATGCGGTGTTGAATCCACCATCGCCCTATGAGATGTGCTCAGTCTGCGGAGTTTTATGTCCTATTGAAATCCTGAAAACTCATGAAAGTCTTCACGCACAGTTCTTGTACAGACCGAAGCCTGAACATGATTACGCTTCGACAAAAGATAGCGGCGTTAAGATAAATGACATGAAATCCAATTTTCCTGAATGCTTTGGCCTAGTTCCACATCAACAAACTGCTTCACCAGTCAGTGAGAATAAACCATACGCTGCTCTCGATCCTATTACGAGCATGAAAGTGTTGATGGCCTTGCAGCAGAAGAAGAAGGAAAAGCGACGTAGACCTAAGTCCATTAAAAGAAAGAAGACCACCACCAGCGTCACCAATTGCAGCAGTAGCAACAGCCAGAATTCGGACATCAAGAGGATGGACTGCACGGAAGCAGGAGGCTGCGTGGAGCGGAACATCCCCAAGGTGGATGAACCCAACCTGGCACCTTTCGGTACGTCCGAGTAATGCACACACTACATTTCATTTGGATGTAATTCATAATTTCACAAATTAGTTAATGTACGCATATGTTGACCATATCTGTATGCCTGCGCTGAGGAGTCTAGAGATCTGATGTGGTGCTGCTCGGATGTTGGGTTAAACCATGAAACTCTGGGTTTCAGTCACTGAGCCATGATTAAACTGGCTTCTCATTGATGGTCTTATCCAGTTACCAAACACTTCTTCCAGCAAACACTTCTGATGTCGCGTGATGTGTAGGAAATTGCAATAACCTCCTAGTGGATAAAAAACGGTCACGAAGGGATGTCATGAGCAGTGCAATGATATCTCCTTCCACGAGCTGTTCCCTTACATGAGGTGGTTCACTGCTGTGTGAGAGTTGCACAGGGATACTTCATCTCATGACATGGAGCCAATAGCACCATTGGAAGGAAACTGAGAAAAATACATTGCTTGACAAATTCCAAAAATTATCTATTTCTTAACCGGGGTAAATTTTACTTAAACAAGTGGGTAAATTTAGGGAACATTTTTGAATGTATAGACCGAGTCATTTCCACGATGGGAATTTCCTCTTCATTGTACTCACACCTAACTTCCATGTGTATTTACTCGTTCTATTGCAGGTAATTATTGTGTAATTAATGAGCTGTAATAGAATAATCTGGCTCAACCACCTCAATGTTAATTATAGTTGTTGCTCTGCATCAACATCAACCACACGAAGAAGTGCAAAATGTTGGGGCTTCAAAATAAGCCCCAAAAATGTATTATGATATTTTTCAGGAAATCAGTATCTTGCTTTTCTACTATTTGTACGTATGTTGAACTTCTTTCGTACCATACGTAGCCAACCGTGCTAATCAGAGGTATTTGTTGCTGGCCATTTGGCATTTTGGGCCTTTGGGCCTGTGCTCAGCAACCGTGATTGATAAAACGTCCCATATACATAGTAATGCTATGGCATCCACTGCATGGTGATAAATAAATTATGTATTAGCGCGTGCGTGTGCTCAACGGTGGATGTCTTGTGTTCCAGAGGAAAAGCCCTTCCCGTGCAGTGACTGCTCGTACGGAGCGATGCAGAAGTCGAAGCTCAAGAGACATGTCCTGAGCGTTCACCACGTGCCCTTCGATAGCGCGCTGGACTCCGACTGCCCCAAGAAGAGAAGGCGTCTGGCTGGGTGCCGAGACCACGGCTCAACTCTGGATTTGGAGCGCGCACGATGCTCACGGAGAACTCCCTGATGATTTATTTCATCCTGAGGCTGAGGTACCACGTGTGGGGCGATGAACTCAAGGTTTTGTGCAGCGGACATTTCCATGATGAAATTTCGTCACGTTCACTGCTGCGAGGTTACATCTATTGCCGTATATTTTTAGTCAATTGCTGTATTTTATGGTATACAATATATTTAATAAATTGTCCTAATTTCATAACCCATCAAGTGCAGAAATCAGAGGCGGGGAGGGGGATTATTGAAATTATATAATTGATTAGTAATCATTTAATTAGTATGTTTCCTCTATAAGTAATGATAAATGTGAGATGTCTTCTTCTTCCACGCGTTTGTTCCACTCACGTGGGGTCCGCCGTCCTTGCCACCTTCTCCACACCGCCCCGTCCCGCGCCATCTCTCCCTCCGCTCCTCGGGCCACCACGTTCGACCGCATCACCACATCGCCCCACGTCTTCTTCTTCTGCCTTCATCTCCTCATCTTACAATTACAATTACTTAATAATACGCTTCCAGGCCGCACTAAGCCTGTAGCTGTCAGAGAGGTTAAAATAATACAAATTTTCTCAGTTTCAATGGATTCTCGAATTAGTCTTGACCAGTAATAATGAGTTTTACACAACACTTCATCGTTATCAAAATACATTAAGTGTTCTTGTTGGCAAGCATGTACTGCAACTTCCGACAGTTATGTTTGAGAGTGTTTAATATTTATTTGGTGTTCCTTTAGTCTTACGCTAATTTTACGTCCCATCTGTCCAATGTAACATCTGCCACATAAGCCATTAATCCGATACACACCATCCGTTGACAACTTAGGCAATTCATCTTAAGTACAAGATACTATTTTTTGAATTTTGTGTACCGTGCCAAATCTTACTTAGATGTTTAGATTTTTGCTTTTCCAAAACTCGAGCTAATTTCTCAATTACTCCCACGATATATGGTATTTTAATTGTTTAATAACCTGATTCAGCAGTATTGCTGTTCGATCTTGGTTTAGCATTCATTGCTGTTAATTATTTGAGCATTTTCTTTGGTTCTTTCGGTAAAGTCACGTAGAATGAGAATAAAATAATAAATTGATAAAATATCAATTTATTATTTGATAAAATATCAATTTATTATTTTATTCTCATTCTACGTGACTTTACCGAAAGAACCAAAGAAGATGAATCATTGCAGTCACGAAAGCTTTAAATCGATATTTGAGCATTATTGTAGACATTCAATCGTAGCGTTTCTTTGACATGTTCAATCTCTCTCCCCAGACATTCACCATCTGACACTGTTTTAGCCAGATGTATGAGCATCTTGATGAGAGAGGTTTTCTGTACGGGGTGATGATGCGAATCTGCATTCAGATAGGCATCAGTATGCGTTCCCTTTTGGTAAACGCTGTGTGTGTTATTTTACCATTTAGGCCTCGTCCGATAAATCACCTCTCCCAAGGAAATAAGTATTTAGAGGCCACACGGGACCGGGGGGGGGGGGGGGGGGGGGGGAGTTTATCGTTGTGTCTGTTGCTGAGAGCAGATAGCGCGCAATGGAGAGCTTGCTCAGAGCGGAGCTGGGCACGGACTCGGCGAGGACGCTGGGCGCTTCGGCCAGTGGAGGCTGCATCAGCACCGGGCAGAGCTACGAGACGGGGCGCGGACACGTGCTCACCAAGATCAACGCCAAGAGCGGGGCACCCTCCTCTACGCCTCCTCTACGCCTCCTCACCACCTCACCTCCTCTACCCTTCTCCTCGCCTCCTCTACGCCTCCTCACTACGCCACCTCACCACGCCACCTCACCTCCTCACCACGCCACCTCACCTCCTCACGCCACCTCACCTCCTCACCACGCCACCTCACCTCCTCACCACGCCACCTCAACACCTCACCACCTCACCTCCTCTACCCTCCTCTTCGCCTCCTCTACACCACCCTGCATTCTTGCCTCAACCTTCATTCATTCAGCCCTGTCATTAATGTATCACTTTTTTATAGCTGCGACTACTAGCTAATTTGTCAGTTACTCCCACGATATATGGTATTTTAATTATTTAATAACCTGATTCAGCAGTATTACTGTTTGATCTTGGTTTAGCATTCACTGCTCTGTTAATTTGAGCATTATTGTAGACATTCAATCGTAGCGTTTCTTTGACATGTTTAATCTCTCTCCTCAGACTTTGACCATCTGACACTGTTTTAGCCAGATGTATGAGCATCTTGTTGAGAAAGGATTTCTGTTCGGGGTGATGATGCCAATCTGCATTCAGATAGGCATCAGTATGTGTTCCCTTTTGGTAAATGCTGTGTGTGTTACTTTACCATTTAGGCCTCGTCCGAGCAAAATATCCAGGAAAGGGAGTGTGTTATTCACCTCCATTTCCATGGTGAACTGGATGGCCGGTTTTTGTGAATTGAGATGATTTAGACATTCATTCATTAAGTGTATCCTTCCCATGTCGCCAGACAACCAAAGTGTCATCTACATATCTACACCAAAAAGTGGGTTTTAATGTACTTGAAGCAAGTGCTCTTGCAACCCGGGGGTTGAGGACCCCTGTGTTAGAGGCCACACGGGACGGGGGGGGTGGGGAAGTTTAACGTTGTGTTTGTCGCTGCGAGCAGACAGCGTGCAATGGAGAGCTTGCTCAGAGCGGAGCTGTGCACGGACTCGGCGAGGCCGCTGGGCGCTGCGGCCGGTGGAGGCTGCATCAGCACCGGGCAGAGCTACGAGACGGGGCGCGGACACGTGTTCACCAAGATCAACGCCAAGAGCGGGGCACCCTCCTCTACGCCTCCTCACCACCTCACCTCCTCTACCCTCCTCTTCGCCTCCTCTACACCACCTTGCATCCTGGCCTCAACCTTCATTCAGTCAGCCCTGTATCACTTTTTTTCGCTGCGACTACTAGCACCACCGTGGTGAATGTTGCAGTGAACTTCCCCTCGTTGATTCCCCCCTCCACCCACGTTAAGGGACTCGGTCTACCAGACACTTTGACCGCTTCGTCTCATCCACTCCGCGTTCAACCACCGCGCCTCACTGCAGTTCACAACAACGCACTCAACTAAACAACTCGGTCACCCACTCATCCAGTCACTAACCCAATCACCCTATCACACACTCATCTCGTCACTAATTCAATCACCCTATCACCCACTCATCCAGTTAACCACTCATCCAGTCACCCACTCATTCAGTCACCCACTCATTCAGTCACCCACTCATCCAGTCACCCACTCATTCAGTCACCCACTCAATCACCCTATCACCCACTCATCCAGTCACCCACTCAATCACCCTATCACATACTCATCTAGTCACTAATTAAATCACCCTATCACCCACTCATCCAGTCACCCACTCATCTAGTCACCCACTCATTTAGTCACCCACTCAATCACCCACTCATCTAATCACCCACGCATTCAGTCACCCACGCATCCAGTCACCCACTCATCCGGTCACTGACTCAATCACCCTATCACACACTCCTCCACTCGTTTACTCAAACACTCACCCATTTACTCACCCACCCACTCACCACCATGCAGGTCACCTCACTCTTCTTTTCAGATTTATCAGTTTGCACTGCTCCACTCTGGAATCCACACCCGGTCTTCCTGTTTTCCCAAACTCTTGCAACAATAAACTTGATCAATTTAAGGAACGCGTTTCTTTGATCTTAATTATCTAATTACTCATTGGACAGTTATGTATTATTATTTTTTATTGTTACTAGCCGTTTGGCGTTTTGTATTGTGTGGGGATTGCATCGCTGTCAACCCCTCATCAGTGCCTACCTTATTACAGAACAATTCAGACCTTGTTGGTCACCCCGTGCCCCTTATAAGTCCCATGACAAGGGAGAAACACACAAATAAACTTAACAAAAATGTTGCCCGTATTGAAACGGCCGTCTGCCGTATGGACCTGACAACTCACTTTCCCCCAACAGAATACGGGTAAACCGTGTGGGTTGGCGGCTATGGGTTTTGTTGTGTTTGCGAGTCCAAGTTATAGGACTGCACCCTGGGTTGTGCGTGGTTCTCATTGGTGGGAGATTCCCTTCGCTGTGTTGCACGCCAGTGGCTGGGGGCTGCCTGGGGCTAGTGACGTGTAAGCCGGTCCCAATGTGCACCGGCAAACATTTACCGCCAGGTGGCCCCAGTGTTTATTGGCCGTCTCCACGTGGATACCTGAAACCCACGTCAATCCACTGCTGGATGAGTCCCGCAATGAAGATACAATCAGTACATCCACTTTGCTTTTGGACACCACCTGTTCCATTGGCGGCCGAATGCGAATCTAAATGTGCATACGTTAGAGACTGGTTAATGCGCATAGAAATCAAACCAATTGACCTACGACATTTGCCCCATCAACTTTTGTAGAATTTTAGATGTGCATTACAGCTACTTTAGCCGGATGGTTGTGGTGGCTTTGTATGCCTGTAATCCACGACTACGTGGAGGTGAGGGTTGGTGGATCACAAAAATGTTGCGACAACTCCCACCCCTTGGTCGTCAAGGAGGTAGAGAAGGCGGTGTCGAATAATGTGGACTCCGCCTGTTCCATCTGTAGATTTGTGATAGAGCGTTGGCCCCCCATTTGCTTGGATTTCTCCAGGTGCTCCGATTTCCTCCCACATGTAAACACTCATTAATCTTGATTTGAAGCTTTCGTGACTGCAGGAATCCTTACTCTTTGGTTCTTTCGGTAAAGTCACGTAGGTAGAAAAAATAATAATGGATCACGACGTTTCGATCGCCACACAAGCAATCTCACTGAGTCTCAAGACTCTTGTTCAGGAGGGGCCTGACAACTTTTCGCAGGAGTAATTTGGATGTTTGGCTAGTACCAGTTACATTGTATGTTGTTGTTGTTTTGCTGTGGGAGTAAACCCATACAGAGAAAGGGACCAGAATGAGGAAAGCGAAGCCAGGCAGTCCTTCAGAAGATGTCATGCACGGGCGTGACCACTGCACCACCCTGCCGCCCAAACAAATGTAATTTAAATAATGTACAATACTGGCAAATAAACCCTATTAGTATCAACTGAATTTGTGGACAATGTGGCACGTGTATAGCTGCATCGGTGTTTCTAAAAGTCGTGTTCAAATTGCTTACTAAAAATATTATAAAGAACAGGTTTCTCACCTCTGGTTTCATTTGACTTACCGGTTGTCCTCATTATGTGTGTCACAGGTAATATGGCAAGGAAAATATTATGCAGCACGAGTTGTAGGATTAGGGCAATTATGGTGACACACGTGACCCCCTCTACACAAGTAACAGCTGAGAGTCAATGCTGGGATGTTGTGCGATTGGTGCAAGGGACACATCATTGTGTTTTGATGTTGAGCTGTTAAAATTGCACTGTTGTGAGGTGAGGTCAAGGCCGATAACTGCTTCCAGCGGTGTCAAGATCAGCATTTTGAAGAGGCTCGCGGAGGATGATACTGGGCACTGGGGTGCAGTCTCCCTCCATGAACAACAGAGGGCAGAGGAGCGACGCTCACAACAATAATTGGCGGAGCGCCGGGCGTATAAAAGACAAAGTTGGAAGAAAGTTTATCTCGGGGAGGTAACCCACAACACCTGGGTCTGTCCCGCGTGTTCACACGATAACGCGTTTTCACTACGTTGAGATTTATAAGGGCACGGGGTGACCAATAAAGTATGAATTGGTCTGTGATAAGCTCGGCCCTGATAAGGGGTTGACAGATATGAAATAATCGAGCAGACAGACACGGGCCTGACTTCATCCACAGATGCCTTGTTGAGTCTCTAATTTTTAGGATTCTGCTTGGGATGTCTTGCCAATTCCTCAGCAAATAATGTGTACGTGTGAGTAACCAGACCTACCTGAGATCTCACGCCTCGTAGAGAGCCAAAATAAATATCGTACGTTTATAGATTGCTCGGTAACCTCCGTTCCATGCTGCCATCGACTGGCCAAGAATGTGGCCTGTAGATGCTGCCATCTGCTGGCCACTGATGTAGATGGCAGCATGTAATGTGGTGAATTGCGGTCGTTGAGATGAGTTTTGATTGGTGAGATGAGTGAGGTTGGTGCAGTGGATGAGATGGGTGCAGTCAGTATGGTGACTGTGTGGTTGGTGTGGTGAATGTAGTGGGTGGTGTGGTGAATGTAGTGGTTGGTGTGGTGAATGTAGTGGTTGGTGTAGTGAATGTAGTGGGTTGTGTGGTGAATGTAGTGGTTGGTGTGGTGAATGTAGTGGTTGGTGTGGTGAATGTAGTGGTTGGTGTGGTGAATGTAGTGGTTGGTGTGGTGAATGTAGTGGTTGGTGTGGTGAATGTAGTGGTTGGTGTGGTGAATGTAGTGGGTGAGATGAGTGTAGTAGGTGTGATGAGTGCCATTTGTGCGGTGAGTGGAGTTGGTGTTTGGTGAGTGAGGTGAGTGTGGTGTGATTGGTGAGGTGTAATTGGGGTGGTGAGGTGGGTGAGGTGTCATTGGTGAGGTAAAGTTGGTGAGTGTATCAGTGAGCACCTGGAGGATTCTCCTCCACGGTCGCCTTTGTCTCCCCGAGTAGCGGTGTTCACTCCACTCCTCACCAGGAACTCATCTGAGGCTGAGTCGACCTCACACTCTCTCACTGTCTCACAACAACAACAACCGCCATTCGCCACTAAGTGGCGGTGACGTCACCACGACGCTTGTGCCAGGCCATGTGCACCTTGAGGCCACGTGAAGTTTCGAACGCCCGCTGGCAGGAGGTCACGGGGCAGATCCAGGTGGTGCCACGGGTCGACTGACTGAGATGACTGAGATGACTGGCTGATGCACCACCTGTGCCCCCTGCTCACACTCACGCACGCGCACTCACTCACAAGCGCGAGTTCGCGTTTTCAGGCGATATAAAATAATTTATATTTCATGCCAGTTGGTTCTGAAGGGCGGCTGTTTGTAATTTGGGCGTTCGTAAGTCGAGGACTGTCTGTAAATAAAGATTCCGATTGTGGGGCTTTCACCGTGGGATGAGCTTGGCCCGATCCGCAGGGGCGTGGCTTGCACGACAGTGGGCGGGGCATAGCCGCGACGGGCGTGGCTTATCCAGGAAGTGGAGACCGCGATCGCCGGACTGCAAGCCAGACAGAAGCGCGCTCCTTTTAAAGTTAACAACAACATTGTTAAATGTAAGTAGCGCCTCTCTACTTTATTATTGTTTTATTTGTTTAATACATTACTTGTGGTGCCGTGAGTCGAGTGAAATCAGTCAATAACCTTGCTAGACATGGTTAATCTTTTAATAAGGGGCGCCGCGGTGTCGAGATGTTAACTACCTCGCTAGGCCTACAGCAGCGTGGAGGTTCCATCGAGACCCTGACGCCTGCTCTGTATTTGTTTATTTTTTTCCCCTGTGGTCGCGTAGATTCTTCTCCTGGTCCTTCGGTTTTCCCCTCCACATTTAGAAACGTGAGTTTAGAGTACTTGACTGCTATAAATGTCCACATGATAAGCCACTTTCGTTGAGCTATCATTTGTGTCCAGGTCGCTTCTGATAAGAGTTATATAGCTCAGTGGGCCTTACCTGGTTAAATAAAAATAGTTTATAGTTTAGTTTATAGTTCATAAGAACTCGTGACAAGGGTCAGTGTCTACTTCAAATATTGTTCAGGCTCTGGAGACCTCCAAAGTTATTCGTGATGTTATACATTTGGTTCGTTTTGAGCATAATCGCGACCTTATATAATTATGACGTGATGCACACGCTGAATATACGCACACAAACATCGTGTACACGTGTGTCGTGCCCTCTATTGTCCACATAGACGGCTTGTGCTGACGAGAGAACGGTCTTAATGTACAATGTCGTGACATGTATCAGCCCTTTGTCGATCCAGCGTTTTGATAGAGGCCTCCCCCACACCATGTCGTTCGTGGGAGTTGTTTAACCATACTTCACCATGCCGGTCAATGCGGGTTTGGTGAAGTGAGGAGGCCCAGAAACTTGTATATGCAGATACGAGTTTGCCTGTGCTTGCATCTGCAGAATTACATTCTCACACATCTTCAAGTATAGTTTAATACTTCTAAAATGCATTAATTATTGAGGATTCCATAAAGTACTGTGGTAAAAAGAAAATAACTTGATTTGAATACTTTGTTGAACAGGGAATGCTTTGAGTTTGTGGGTTGAATCCATTAGTGCGGAGTTGTGTTATTTCCCCATTTGCAAGGTGGGGTCTCTCTGGGTTCCACTCACACAAACATCTCAATGCAATGGGACCTTTCTGAAAATGCAGTACTTAGACTCAATGAAGCTTTCCTGGGTAACTATTTAACATTGTAATAATTAGTTTAACACGTAGGCTTCCGCGACCAATATTATTCATAATAAAGGTTTTTGGGTTAGATCGCGTTTATTTATAAATGTGTCGTAACCCTCCACCACCCGACACGGCCAATCAGCAAAAAAAGTGAATTATTTGTCTTTTGTCAACGTGACACTTTTTTTGCTGATTGGCCGTGTCGGGTGGTGGAGGGTTACGACACATTTATAAATAAACGCGATCTAACCCAAAAACCTTTATTATGAATTGTAATAATTAGCATGAGAGATAATGACGTTCACGTATAAGTGCCATTAATAGTACTATACTGTACTTTTATTGAAGACTATTTTACGTAGTTGTTTGTAAAAAAAGTGTCCATTCTCAAAACTTTTTAACTGGCCCTCGTACATAAATGATATTACAATCTTTATGGAGATTGCAAGTCAGAGTGTTGTGAATAGTGGAGTGAACGTGTGGTGCAATCATTATATTGTTGGTGTGTATATACAGAAAGGCCTATTTGGTGGGTAACATTAGGAAAATGGAGGTAGTTGGTCATTGTTGTTTAGAAACAAAATATTATTTGGGTGGATAAGAGGAGTAAAATCGTACATGATAGGAACTGCAATATTGTGGAGTTCTGGTATAATGAGTTGTAGTATATATGAATCTTATGTCACCTTAAGTATGCCTTTGTGAGTACACTCGTGACACGGGTGTCATGCACGTGACCTTTGTCTTTGTTTCAGATGTGCGAGAGCAACTCCGCTGTGAGTCATGGTGGTGCTGGGAGAATTGCCTTTACCATCGATGGCACTTCATCAGCACCCGTCTCAACCCCACCTCAATCCGGTAGAGTTACAAGACCGAAAAAACTTATCTCTTGTGACGTCTGTGGGAAAAAATTCCAACTGGCATGGTGCCTAGAAGCCCACGTAACAACGCACAAAGAGACCCATGACCAATGGTGCCGCATATGTGGACAAAGGTTTGAACAGCTAGGAAAATTTAAAAGGCATGTGAAGACCCACGAGAAGGATTACGTGATAAAGGGTGCACCAGGCTTGGTGAATAACGGCAGTTTTGCCAATGCGGTGTTGAATCCACCATCGCCCTATGAGATGTGCTCAGTCTGCGGAGTTTTATGTCCTATTGAAATCCTGAAAACTCATGAAAGTCTTCACGCACAGTTCTTGTACAGACCGAAGCCTGAACATGATTACGCTTCGACAAAAGATAGCGGCGTTAAGATAAATGACATGAAATCCAATTTTCCTGAATGCTTTGGCCTAGTTCCACATCAACAAACTGCTTCACCAGTCAGTGAGAATAAACCATACGCTGCTCTCGATCCTATTACGAGCATGAAAGTGTTGATGGCCTTGCAGCAGAAGAAGAAGGAAAAGCGACGTAGACCTAAGTCCATTAAAAGAAAGAAGACCACCACCAGCGTCACCAATTGCAGCAGTAGCAACAGCCAGAATTCGGACATCAAGAGGATGGACTGCACGGAAGCAGGAGGCTGCGTGGAGCGGAACATCCCCAAGGTGGATGAACCCAACCTGGCACCTTTCGGTACGTCCGAGTAATGCACACACTACATTTCATTTGGATGTAATTCATAATTTCACAAATTAGTTAATGTACGCATATGTTGACCATATCTGTATGCCTGCGCTGAGGAGTCTAGAGATCTGATGTGGTGCTGCTCGGATGTTGGGTTAAACCATGAAACTCTGGGTTTCAGTCACCGAGCCATGATTAAACTGGCTTCTCATTGATGGTCTTATCCAGTTACCAAACACTTCTTCCAGCAAACACTTCTGATGTCGCGTGATGTGTAGGAAATTGCAATAACCTCCTAGTGGATAAAAAACGGTCACGAAGGGATGTCATGAGCAGTGCAATGATATCTCCTTCCACGAGCTGTTCCCTTACATGAGGTGGTTCACTGCTGTGTGAGAGTTGCACAGGGATACTTCATCTCATGACATGGAGCCAATAGCACCATTGGAAGGAAACTGAGAAAAATACATTGCTTGACAAATTCCAAAAATTATCTATTTCTTAACCGGGGTAAATTTTACTTAAACAAGTGGGTAAATTTAGGGAACATTTTTGAATGTATAGACCGAGTCATTTCCACGATGGGAATTTCCTCTTCATTGTACTCACGCCTAACTTCCATGTGTATTTACTCATTCTATTGCAGGTAATTATTGTGTAATTAATGAGCTGTAATAGAATAATCTGGCTCAACCACCTCAATGTTAATTATAGTTGTTGCTCTGCATCAACATCAACCACATGAAGAAGTGCAAAATGTTGGGGCTTCAAAATAAGCCCCAAAAATGTATTATGATATTTTTCAGGAAATCAGTATCTTGCTTTTCTACTATTTGTACGTATGTTGAACTTCTTTCGTACCATACGTAGCCAACCGTGCTAATCGGAGGTATTTGTTGCTGGCCATTTGGCATTTTGGGCCTTTGGGCCTGTGCTCAGCAACCGTGATTGATAAAACGTCCCATATACATAGTAATGCTATGGCATCCACTGCATGGTGATAAATAAATTATGTATTAGCGCGTGCGTGTGCTCAACGGTGGATGTCTTGTGTTCCAGAGGAAAAGCCCTTCCCGTGCAGTGACTGCTCGTACGGAGCGATGCAGAAGTCGAAGCTCAAGAGACACGTCCTGAGCGTTCACCACGTGCCCTTCGATAGCGCGCTGGACTCCGACTGCCCCAAGAAGAGAAGGCGTCTGGCTGGGTGCCGAGACCACGGCTCAACTCTGGATTTGGAGCGCGCACGATGCTCACGGAGAACTCCCTGATGATTTATTTCATCCTGAGGCTGAGGTACCACGTGTGGGGCGATGAACTCAAGGTTTTGTGCAGCGGACATTTCCATGATGAAATTTCGTCACGTTCACTGCTGCGAGGTTACATCTATTGCCGTATATTTTTAGTCAATTGCTGTATTTTATGGTATACAATATATTTAATAAATTGTCCTAATTTCATAACCCATCAGGTGCAGAAATCAGAGGAGGATTATTGAAATTATATAATTGATTAGTAATCATTTAATTAGTATGTTTCCTCTATAAGTAATGATAAATGTGAGATGTCTTCTTCTTCCACGCGTTTGTTCCACTCACGTGGGGTCCGCCGTCCTTGCCACCTTCTCCACACCGCCCCGTCCCGCGCCATCTCTCCCTCCGCTCCTCGGGCCACCACGTTCGACCGCATCACCACATCGCCCCACGTCTTCTTCTTCTGCCTTCATCTCCTCATCTTACAATTACAATTACTTAATAATACGCTTCCAGGCCGCACTAAGCCTGTAGCTGTCAGAGAGGTTAAAATAATACAAATTTTCTCAGTTTCAATGGATTCTCGAATTAGTCTTGACCAGTAATAATGAGTTTTACACAACACTTCATCGTTATCAAAATACATTAAGTGTTCTTGTTGGCAAGCATGTACTGCAACTTCCGACAGTTATGTTTGAGAGTGTTTAATATTTA
Source organism: Petromyzon marinus (assembly GCF_048934315.1). NCBI lineage: Eukaryota > Metazoa > Chordata > Hyperoartia > Petromyzontiformes > Petromyzontidae > Petromyzon > Petromyzon marinus. Next base: position 5,692,625 of record NC_133683.1, read on the forward strand.
TTTGGTGTTCCTTTAGTCTTACGCTAATGTTACGTCCCATCTGTCCAATGTAACATCTGCCACATAAGCCATTAATCCGATACACACCATCCGTTGACAACTTAGGCAATTCATCTTAAGTACAAGATACTATTTTTTGAATTTTGTGTACCGTGCCAAATCTTACTTAGATGTTTAGATTTTTGCTTTTCCAAAACTCGAGCTAATTTCTCAATTACTCCCACGATATATGGTATTTTAATTGTTTAATAACCTGATTCAGCAGTATTGCTGTTCGATCTTGGTTTAGCATTCATTGCTGTTAATTATTTGAGCATTTTCTTTGGTTCTTTCGGTAAAGTCACGTAGAATGAGAATAAAATAATAAATTGATAAAATATCAATTTATTATTTGATAAAATATCAATTTATTATTTTATTCTCATTCTACGTGACTTTACCGAAAGAACCAAAGAAGATGAATCATTGCAGTCACGAAAGCTTTAAATCGATATTTGAGCATTATTGTAGACATTCAATCGTAGCGTTTCTTTGACATGTTCAATCTCTCTCCCCAGACATTCACCATCTGACACTGTTTTAGCCAGATGTATGAGCATCTTGATGAGAGAGGTTTTCTGTACGGGGTGATGATGCGAATCTGCATTCAGATAGGCATCAGTATGCGTTCCCTTTTGGTAAACGCTGTGTGTGTTATTTTACCATTTAGGCCTCGTCCGATAAATCACCTCTCCCAAGGAAATAAGTATTTAGAGGCCACACGGGACCGGGGGGGGGGGGGGAGTTTATCGTTGTGTCTGTTGCTGAGAGCAGATAGCGCGCAATGGAGAGCTTGCTCAGAGCGGAGCTGGGCACGTACTCGGCGAGGACGCTGGGCGCTTCGGCCAGTGGAGGCTGCATCAGCACCGGGCAGAGCTACGAGACGGGGCGCGGACACGTGCTCACCAAGATCAACGCCAAGAGCGGGGCACCCTCCTCTACGCCTCCTCTACGCCTCCTCACCACCTCACCTCCTCTACCCTTCTCCTCGCCTCCTCTACGCCTCCTCACTACGCCACCTCACCACGCCACCTCACCTCCTCACCACGCCACCTCACCTCCTCACGCCACCTCACCTCCTCACCACGCCACCTCAACACCTCACCACCTCACCTCAACACCTCACCTCCTCTACCCTCCTCTTCGCCTCCTCTACACCACCCTGCATTCTTGCCTCAACCTTCATTCATTCAGCCCTGTCATTAATGTATCACTTTTTTTTAGCTGCGACTACTAGCTAATTTGTCAGTTACTCCCACGATATATGGTATTTTAATTATTTAATAACCTGATTCAGCAGTATTACTGTTTGATCTTGGTTTAGCATTCACTGCTCTGTTAATTTGAGCATTATTGTAGACATTCAATCGTAGCGTTTCTTTGACATGTTTAATCTCTCTCCTCAGACTTTGACCATCTGACACTGTTTTAGCCAGATGTATGAGCATCTTGTTGAGAAAGGATTTCTGTTCGGGGTGATGATGCCAATCTGCATTCAGATAGGCATCAGTATGTGTTCCCTTTTGGTAAATGCTGTGTGTGTTACTTTACCATTTAGGCCTCGTCCGAGCAAAATATCCAGGAAAGGGAGTGTGTTATTCACCTCCATTTCCATGGTGAACTGGATGGCCGTTTTTTGTGAATTGAGATGATTTAGACATTCATTCATTAAGTGTATCCTTCCCATGTCGCCAGACAACCAAAGTGTCATCTATATATCTACACCAAAAAGTGGGTTTTAATGTACTTGAAGCAAGTGCTCTTGCAACCCGGGGGTTGAGGACCCCTGTGTTAGAGGCCACACGGGACGGGGGGGGTGGGGAAGTTTAACGTTGTGTTTGTCGCTGCGAGCAGACAGCGTGCAATGGAGAGCTTGCTCAGAGCGGAGCTGTGCACGGACTCGGCGAGGCCGCTGGGCGCTGCGGCCGGTGGAGGCTGCATCAGCACCGGGCAGAGCTACGAGACGGGGCGCGGACACGTGTTCACCAAGATCAACGCCAAGAGCGGGGCACCCTCCTCTACGCCTCCTCACCACCTCACCTCCTCTACCCTCCTCTTCGCCTCCTCTACACCACCTTGCATCCTGGCCTCAACCTTCATTCAGTCAGCCCTGTATCACTTTTTTTCGCTGCGACTACTAGCACCACCGTGGTGAATGTTGCAGTGAACTTCCCCTCGTTGATTCCCCCCTCCACCCACGTTAAGGGACTCGGTCTACCAGACACTTTGACCGCTTCGTCTCATCCACTCCGCGTTCAACCACCGCGCCTCACTGCAGTTCACAACAACGCACTCAACTAAACAACTCGGTCACCCACTCATCCAGTCACTAACCCAATCACCCTATCACACATTCATCCAGTCACTAACTCATCCAGTCACTAACTCAATCACCCTATCACACACTCATCTCGTCACTAATTCAATCACCCTATCACCCACTCATCCAGTTAACCACTCATCCAGTCACCCACTCATTCAGTCACCCACTCATTCAATCACCCACTCATCCAGTCACCCACTCATTCAGTCACCCACTCAATCACCCTATCACCCACTCATCAAATCAGCCACGCATCCAGTCACCCACTCATCCAGTCATCCACGCAATCACCCTATAACCCACTCATCCAGTCACCCACTCAATCACCCTATCACATACTCATCTAGTCACTAATTAAAACACCCTATCACCCACTCATCCAGTCACCCACTCATCTAGTCACCCACTAATTTAGTCACCCACTCAATCACCCACTCATCTAATCACCCACGCATTCAGTCACCCACGCATCCAGTCACCCACTCATCCGGTCACTGACTCAATCACCCTATCACACACTCCTCCACTCGTTTACTCAAACACTCACCCATTTACTCACCCACCCACTCACCACCATGCAGGTCACCTCACTCTTCTTTTCAGATTTATCAGTTTGCACTGCTCCACTCTGGAATCCACTCCCGGTCTTCCTGTTTTCCCAAACTCTTGCAACAATAAACTTGATCAATTTAAGGAACGCGTTTCTTTGATCTTAATTATCTAATTACTCATTGGACAGTTATGTATTATTTTTTTTTTATTGTTACTGGCCGTTTGGCGTTTTGTATTGTGTGGGGTTTGCATCGCTGTCAACCCCTCATCAGTGCCTACCTTATTACAGAACAATTCAGACCTTGTTGGTCACCCCGTGCCCCTTATAAGTCCCATGACAAGGGAGAAACACACAAATAAACTTAACAAAAATGTTGCCCGTATTGAAACGGCCGTCTGCCGTATGGACCTGACAACTCACTTTCCCCCAACAGAATACGGGTAAACCGTGTGGGTTGGCGGCTATGGGTTTTGTTGTGTTTGCGAGTCCAAGTTATAGGACTGCACCCTGGGTTGTGCGTGGTTCTCATTGGTGGGAGATTCCCTTCGCTGTGTTGCACGCCAGTGGCTGGGGGCTGCCTGGGGCTAGTGACGTGTAAGCCGGTCCCAATGTGCACCGGCAAACATTTACCGCCAGGTGGCCCCAGTGTTTATTGCCCGTCTCCACGTGGATACCTGAAACCCACGTCAATCCACTGCTGGATGAGTCCCGCAATGAAGATACAATCAGTACATCCACTTTGCTTTTGGACACCACCTGTTCCATTGGCGGCCGAATGCGAATCTAAATGTGCATACGTTAGAGACTGGTTAATGCGCATAGAAATCAAACCAATTGACCTACGACATTTGCCCCATCAACTTTTGTAGAATTTTAGATGTGCATTACAGCTACTTTAGCCGGATGGTTGTGGTGGCTTTGTATGCCTGTAATCCACGACTACGTGGAGGTGAGGGTTGGTGGATCACAAAAATGTTGCGACAACTCCCACCCCTTGGTCGTCAAGGAGGTAGAGAAGGCGGTGTCGAATAATGTGGACTCCGCCTGTTCCATCTGTAGATTTGTGATAGAGCGTTGGCCCCCCATTTGCTTGGATTTCTCCAGGTGCTCCGATTTCCTCCCACATGTAAACAATCATTAATCTTGATTTGAAGCTTTCGTGACTGCAGGAATCCTTACTCTTTGGTTCTTTCGGTAAAGTCACGTAGGTAGAAAAAATAATGGATCACGACGTTTCGATCGCCACACAAGCAATCTCACTGAGTCTCAAGACTCTTGTTCAGGAGGGGCCTGACAACTTTTCGCAGGAGTAATTTGGATGTTTGGCTAGTACCAGTTACATTGTATGTTGTTGTTGTTTTGCTGTGGGAGTAAACCCATACAGAGAAGGGGACCAGAATGAGGAAAGCGAAGCCAGGCAGTCCTTCAGAAGATGTCATGCACGGGCGTGACCACTGCACCACCCTGCCGCCCAAACAAATGTAATTTAAATAATGTACAATACTGGCAAATAAACCCTATTAGTATCAACTGAATTTGTGGACAATGTGGCACGTGTATAGCTGCATCGGTGTTTCTAAAAGTCGTGTTCAAATTGCTTATTAAAAATATTATAAAGAACAGGTTTCTCACCTCTGGTTTCATTTGACTTACCGGTTGTCCTCATTATGTGTGTCACAGGTAATATGGCAAGGAAAATATTATGCAGCACGAGTTGTAGGATTAGGGCAATTATCGTGACACACGTGACCCCCTCTACACAAGTAACAGCTGAGAGTCAATGCTGGGATGTTTTGCGATTGGTGCAAGCGACACATCATTGTGTTTTGATGTTGAGCTGTTAAAATTGCACTGTTGTGAGGTGAGGTCAAGGCAGATAACTGCTTCCAGCGGTGTCAAGATCAGCATTTTGAAGAGGCTCGCGGAGGGCACTGGGGTGCAGTCTCCCTCCATGAACAACAGAGGGCAGAGGAGCGACGCTCACAACAATAATTGGCGGAGCGCCGGGCGTATAAAAGACAAAGTTGGAAGAAAGTTTATCTCGGGGAGGTAACCCACAACACCTGGGTCTGTCCCGCGTGTTCACACGATAACGCGTTTTCACTACGTTGAGATTTATAAGGGCACGGGGTGACCAATAAAGTATGAATTGGTCTGTGATAAGCTCGGCCCTGATAAGGGGTTGACAGATATGAAATAATCGAGCAGACAGACACGGGCCTGACTTCATCCACAGATGCCTTGTTGAGTCTCTAATTTTTAGGATTCTGCTTGGGATGTCTTGCCAATTCCTCAGCAAATAATGTGTACGTGTGAGTAACCAGACCTACCTGAGATCTCACGCCTCGTAGAGAGCCAAAATAAATATCGTACGTTTATAGATTGCTCGGTAACCTCCGTTCCATGCTGCCATCGACTGGCCAAGAATGTGGCCTGTAGATGCTGCCATCTGCTGGCCACTGATGTAGATGGCAGCATGTAATGTGGTGAATTGCGGTCGTTGAGATGAGTTTTGATTGGTGAGATGAGTGAGGTTGGTGCAGTGGATGAGATGGGTGCAGTCAGTATGGTGACTGTGTGGTTGGTGTGGTGAATGTAGTGGGTGGTGTGGTGAATGTAGTGGTTGGTGTGGTGAATGTAGTGGTTGGTGTAGTGAATGTAGTGGGTTGTGTGGTGAATGTAGTGGTTGGTGTGGTGAATGTAGTGGTTGGTGTGGTGAATGTAGTGGTTGGTGTGGTGAATGTAGTGGTTGGTGTGGTGAATGTAGTGGTTGGTGTGGTGAATGTAGTGGGTGAGATGAGTGTAGTAGGTGTGATGAGTGCCATTTGTGCGGTGAGTGGAGTTGGTGTTTGGTGAGTGAGGTGAGTGTGGTGTGATTGGTGAGGTGTAATTGGGGTGGTGAGGTGGGTGAGGTGTCATTGGTGAGGTAAAGTTGGTGAGTGTATCAGTGAGCACCTGGAGGATTCTCCTCCACGGTCGCCTTTGTCTCCCCCAGTAGCGGTGTTCACTCCACTCCTCACCAGGAACTCATCTGAGGCTGAGTCGACCTCACACTCTCTCACTGTCTCACAACAACAACAACAACCGCCATTCGCCACTAAGTGGCGGTGACGTCACCACGACGCTTGTGCCAGGCCATGTGCACCTTGAGGCCACGTGAAGTGTCGAACGCCCGCTGGCAGGAGGTCACGGGGCAGACCCAGGTGGTGCCACGGGTCGACTGACTGAGATGACTGGCTGATGCACCACCTGTGCCCCCTGCTCACACTCACGCACGCGCACTCACTCACAAGCGCGAGTTCGCGTTTTCAGGCGATATAAAATAATTTATATTTCATGCCAGTTGGTTCTGAAGGGCGGCTGTTTGTAATTTGGGCGTTCGTAAGTCGAGGACTGTCTGTAAATAAAGATTCCGATTGTGGGGCTTTCACCGTGGGATGAGCTTGGCCCGATCCGCAGGGGCGTGGCTTGCACGACAGTGGGCGGGGCATAGCCGCGACGGGCGTGGCTTATCCAGGAAGTGGAGACCGCGATCGCCGGACTGCAAGCCAGACAGAAGCGCGCTCCTTTTAAAGTTAACAACAACATTGTTAAATGTAAGTAGCGCCTCTCTACTTTATTATTGTTTTATTTGTTTAATACATTACTTGTGGTGCCGTGAGTCGAGTGAAATCAGTCAATAACCTTGCTAGACATGGTTAATCTTTTAATAAGGGGCGCCGCGGTGTCGAGATGTTAACTACCTCGCTAGGCCTACAGCAGCGTGGAGGTTCCATCGAGACCCTGACGCCTGCTCTGTATTTGTTTATTTTTTTCCCCTGTGGTCGCGTAGATTCTTCTCCTGGTCCTTCGGTTTTCCCCTCCACATTTAGAAACGTGAGTTTAGAGTACTTGACTGCTATAAATGTCCACATGATAAGCCACTTTCGTTGAGCTATCATTTGTGTCCAGGTCGCTTCTGATAAGAGTTATATAGCTCAGTGGGCCTTACCTGGTTAAATAAAAATAGTTTATAGTTTAGTTTATAGTTCATAAGAACTCGTGACAAGGGTCAGTGTCTACTTCAAATATTGTTCAGGCTCTGGAGACCTCCAAAGTTATTCGTGATGTTATACATTTGGTTCGTTTTGAGCATAATCGCGACCTTATATAATTATGACGTGATGCACACGCTGAATATACGCACACAAACATCGTGTACACGTGTGTCGTGCCCTCTATTGTCCACATAGACGGCTTGTGCTGACGAGAGAACGGTCTTAATGTACAATGTCGTGACATGTATCAGCCCTTTGTCGATCCAGCGTTTTGATAGAGGCCTCCCCCACACCATGTCGTTCGTGGGAGTTGTTTAACCATACTTCACCATGCCGGTCAATGCGGGTTTGGTGAAGTGAGGAGGCCCAGAAACTTGTATATGCAGATACGAGTTTGCCTGTGCTTGCATCTGCAGAATTACATTCTCACACATCTTCAAGTATAGTTTAATACTTCTAAAATGCATTAATTATTGAGGATTCCATAAAGTACTGTGGTAAAAAGAAAATAACTTGATTTGAATACTTTGTTGAACAGGGAATGCTTTGAGTTTGTGGGTTGAATCCATTAGTGCGGAGTTGTGTTATTTCCCCATTTGCAAGGTGGGGTCTCTCTGGGTTCCACTCACACAAACATCTCAATGCAATGGGACCTTTCTGAAAATGCAGTACTTAGACTCAATGAAGCTTTCCTGGGTAACTATTTAACATTGTAATAATTAGTTTAACACGTAGGCTTCCGCGGCCAATATTATTCATAATAAAGGTTTTTGGGTTAGATCGCGTTTATTTATAAATGTGTCGTAACCCTCCACCACCCGACACGGCCAATCAGCAAAAAAAGTGAATTATTTGTCTTTTGTCAACGTGACACTTTTTTTGCTGATTGGCCGTGTCGGGTGGTGGAGGGTTACGACACATTTATAAATAAACGCGATCTAACCCAAAAACCTTTATTATGAATTGTAATAATTAGCATGAGAGATAATGACGTTCACGTATAAGTGCCATTAATAGTACTATACTGTACTTTTATTGAAGACTATTTTACGTAGTTGTTTGTAAAAAAAGTGTCCATTCTCAAAACTTTTTAACTGGCCCTCGTACATAAATGATATTACAATCTTTATGGAGATTGCAAGTCAGAGTGTTGTGAATAGTGGAGTGAACGTGTGGTGCAATCATTATATTGTTGGTGTGTATATACAGAAAGGCCTATTTGGTGGGTAACATTAGGAAAATGGAGGTAGTTGGTCATTGTTGTTTAGAAACAAAATATTATTTGGGTGGATAAGAGGAGTAAAATCGTACATGATAGGAACTGCAATATTGTGGAGTTCTGGTATAATGAGTTGTAGTATATATGAATCTTATGTCACCTTAAGTATGCCTTTGTGAGTACACTCGTGACACGGGTGTCATGCGCGTGACCTTTGTCTTTGTTTCAGATGTGCGAGAGCAACTCCGCTGTGAGTCATGGTGGTGCTGGGAGAATTGCCTTTACCATCGATGGCACTTCATCAGCACCCGTCTCAACCCCACCTCAATCCGGTAGAGTTACAAGACCGAAAAAACTTATCTCTTGTGACGTCTGTGGGAAAAAATTCCAACTGGCATGGTGCCTAGAAGCCCACGTAACAACGCACAAAGAGACCCATGACCAATGGTGCCGCATATGTGGACAAAGGTTTGAACAGCTAGGAAAATTTAAAAGGCATGTGAAGACCCACGAGAAGGATTACGTGATAAAGGGTGCACCAGGCTTGGTGAATAACGGCAGTTTTGCCAATGCGGTGTTGAATCCACCATCGCCCTATGAGATGTGCTCAGTCTGCGGAGTTTTATGTCCTATTGAAATCCTGAAAACTCATGAAAGTCTTCACGCACAGTTCTTGTACAGACCGAAGCCTGAACATGATTACGCTTCGACAAAAGATAGCGGCGTTAAGATAAATGACATGAAATCCAATTTTCCTGAATGCTTTGGCCTAGTTCCACATCAACAAACTGCTTCACCAGTCAGTGAGAATAAACCATACGCTGCTCTCGATCCTATTACGAGCATGAAAGTGTTGATGGCCTTGCAGCAGAAGAAGAAGGAAAAGCGACGTAGACCTAAGTCCATTAAAAGAAAGAAGACCACCACCAGCGTCACCAATTGCAGCAGTAGCAACAGCCAGAATTCGGACATCAAGAGGATGGACTGCACGGAAGCAGGAGGCTGCGTGGAGCGGAACATCCCCAAGGTGGATGAACCCAACCTGGCACCTTTCGGTACGTCCGAGTAATGCACACACTACATTTCATTTGGATGTAATTCATAATTTCACAAATTAGTTAATGTACGCATATGTTGACCATATCTGTATGCCTGCGCTGAGGAGTCTAGAGATCTGATGTGGTGCTGCTCGGATGTTGGGTTAAACCGTGAAACTCTGGGTTTCAGTCACCGAGCCATGATTAAACTGGCTTCTCATTGATGGTCTTATCCAGTTACCAAACACTTCTTCCAGCAAACACTTCTGATGTCGCGTGATGTGTAGGAAATTGCAATAACCTCCTAGTGGATAAAAAACGGTCACGAAGGGATGTCATGAGCAGTGCAATGATATCTCCTTCCACGAGCTGTTCCCTTACATGAGGTGGTTCACTGCTGTGTGAGAGTTGCACAGGGATACTTCATCTCATGACATGGAGCCAATAGCACCATTGGAAGGAAACTGAGAAAAATACATTGCTTGACAAATTCCAAAAATTATCTATTTCTTAACCGGGGTAAATTTTACTTAAACAAGTGGGTAAATTTAGGGAACATTTTTGAATGTATAGACCGAGTCATTTCCACGATGGGAATTTCCTCTTCATTGTACTCACGCCTAACTTCCATGTGTATTTACTCGTTCTATTGCAGGTAATTATTGTGTAATTAATGAGCTGTAATAGAATAATCTGGCTCAACCACCTCAATGTTAATTATAGTTGTTGCTCTGCATCAACATCAACCACACGAAGAAGTGCAAAATGTTGGGGCTTCAAAATAAGCCCCAAAAATGTATTATGATATTTTTCAGGAAATCAGTATCTTGCTTTTCTACTATTTGTACGTATGTTGAACTTCTTTCGTACCATACGTAGCCAACCGTGCTAATCGGAGGTATTTGTTGCTGGCCATTTGGCATTTTGGGCCTTTGGGCCTGTGCTCAGCAACCGTGATTGATAAACCGTCCCATATACATAGTAATGCTATGGCATCCACTGCATGGTGATAAATAAATTATGTATTAGCGCGTGCGTGTGCTCAACGGTGGATGTCTTGTGTTCCAGAGGAAAAGCCCTTCCCGTGCAGTGACTGCTCGTACGGAGCGATGCAGAAGTCGAAGCTCAAGAGACACGTCCTGAGCGTTCACCACGTGCCCTTCGATAGCGCGCTGGACTCCGACTGCCCCAAGAAGAGAAGGCGTCTGGCTGGGTGCCGAGACCACGGCTCAACTCTGGATTTGGAGCGCGCACGATGCTCACGGAGAACTCCCTGATGATTTATTTCATCCTGAGGCTGAGGTACCACGTGTGGGGCGATGAACTCAAGGTTTTGTGCAGCGGACATTTCCATGATGAAATTTCGTCACGTTCACTGCTGCGAGGTTACATCTATTGCCGTATATTTTTAGTCAATTGCTGTATTTTATGGTATACAATATATTTAATAAATTGTCCTAATTTCATAACCCATCAGGTGCAGAAATCAAAGGCGGGGAGGGGGATTATTGAAATTATATAATTGATTAGTAATCATTTAATTAGTATGTTTCCTCTATAAGTAATGATAAATGTGAGATGTCTTCTTCTTCCACGCGTTTGTTCCACTCACGTGGGGTCCGCCGTCCTTGCCACCTTCTCCACACCGCCCCGTCCCGCGCCATCTCTCCCTCCGCTCCTCGGGCCACCACGTTCGACCGCATCACCACATCGCCCCACGTCTTCTTCTTCTGCCTTCATCTCCTCATCTTACAATTACAATTACTTAATAATACGCTTCCAGGCCGCACTAAGCCTGTAGCTGTCAGAGAGGTTAAAATAATACAAATTTTCTCAGTTTCAATGGATTCTCGAATTAGTCTTGACCAGTAATAATGAGTTTTACACAACACTTCATCGTTATCAAAATACATTAAGTGTTCTTGTTGGCAAGCATGTACTGCAACTTCCGACAGTTATGTTTGAGAGTGTTTAATATTTATTTGGTGTTCCTTTAGTCTTACGCTAATGTTACGTCCCATCTGTCCAATATAACATCTGCCACATAAGCCATTAATCCGATACACACCATCCGTTGACAACTTAGGCAATTCATCTTAAGTACAAGATACTATTTTTTGAATTTTGTGTACCGTGCCAAATCTTACTTAGATGTTTAGATTTTTGCTTTTCCAAAACTCGAGCTAATTTCTCAATTACTCCCACGATATATGGTATTTTAATTGTTTAATAACCTGATTCAGCAGTATTGCTGTTCGATCTTGGTTTAGCATTCATTGCTGTTAATTATTTGAGCATTTTCTTTGGTTCTTTCGGTAAAGTCACGTAGAATGAGAATAAAATAATAAATTGATAAAATATCAATTTATTATTTGATAAAATATCAATTTATTATTTTATTCTCATTCTACGTGACTTTACCGAAAGAACCAAAGAAGATGAATCATTGCAGTCACGAAAGCTTTAAATCGATATTTGAGCATTATTGTAGACATTCAATCGTAGCGTTTCTTTGACATGTTCAATCTCTCTCCCCAGACATTCACCATCTGACACTGTTTTAGCCAGATGTATGAGCATCTTGATGAGAGAGGTTTTCTGTACGGGGTGATGATGCGAATCTGCATTCAGATAGGCATCAGTATGCGTTCCCTTTTGGTAAACGCTGTGTGTGTTATTTTACCATTTAGGCCTCGTCCGATAAATCACCTCTCCCAAGGAAATAAGTATTTAGAGGCCACACGGGACCGGGGGGGGGGGGGGGGAGTTTATCGTTGTGTCTGTTGCTGAGAGCAGATAGCGCGCAATGGAGAGCTTGCTCAGAGCGGAGCTGGGCACGTACTTGGCGAGGACGCTGGGCGCTTCGGCCAGTGGAGGCTGCATCAGCACCGGGCAGAGCTACGAGACGGGGCGCGGACACGTGCTCACCAAGATCAACGCCAAGAGCGGGGCACCCTCCTCTACGCCTCCTCTACGCCTCCTCACCACCTCACCTCCTCTACCCTTCTCCTCGCCTCCTCTAAGCCTCCTCACTACGCCACCTCACCACGCCACCTCACCTCCTCACCACGCCACCTCACCTCCTCACCACGCCACCTCAACACCTCACCACCTCACCTCCTCTACCCTCCTCTTCGCCTCCTCTACACCACCCTGCATTCTTGCCTCAACCTTCATTCATTCAGCCCTGTCATTAATGTATCACTTTTTTTTAGCTGCGACTACTAGCTAATTTGTCAGTTACTCCCACGATATATGGTATTTTAATTATTTAATAACCTGATTCAGCAGTATTACTGTTTGATCTTGGTTTAGCATTCACTGCTCTGTTAATTTGAGCATTATTGTAGACATTCAATCGTAGCGTTTCTTTGACATGTTTAATCTCTCTCCTCAGACTTTGACCATCTGACACTGTTTTAGCCAGATGTATGAGCATCTTGTTGAGAAAGGATTTCTGTTCGGGGTGATGATGCCAATCTGCATTCAGATAGGCATCAGTATGTGTTCCCTTTTGGTAAATGCTGTGTGTGTTACTTTACCATTTAGGCCTCGTCCGAGCAAAATATCCAGGAAAGGGAGTGTGTTATTCACCTCCATTTCCATGGTGAACTGGATGGCTGTTTTTTGTGAATTGAGATGATTTAGACATTCATTCATTAAGTGTATCCTTCCCATGTCGCCAGACAACCAAAGTGTCATCTACATATCTACACCAAAAAGTGGGTTTTAATGTACTTGAAGCAAGTGCTCTTGCAACCCGGGGGTTGAGGACCCCTGTGTTAGAGGCCACACGGGACGGGGGGGGTGGGGAAGTTTAACGTTGTGTTTGTCGCTGCGAGCAGACAGCGTGCAATGGAGAGCTTGCTCAGAGCGGAGCTGTGCACGGACTCGGCGAGGCCGCTGGGCGCTGCGGCCGGTGGAGGCTGCATCAGCACCGGGCAGAGCTACGAGACGGGGCGCGGACACGTGTTCACCAAGATCAACGCCAAGAGCGGGGCACCCTCCTCTACGCCTCCTCACCACCTCACCTCCTCTACCCTCCTCTTCGCCTCCTCTACACCACCTTGCATCCTCGCCTCAACCTTCATTCAGTCAGCCCTGTATCACTCTTTTTTCGCTGCGACTACTAGCACCACCGTGGTGAATGTTGCAGTGAACTTCCCCTCGTTGATTCCCCCCTCCACCCACGTTAAGGGACTCGGTCTACCAGACACTTTGACCGCTTCGTCTCATCCACTCCGCGTTCAACCACCGCGCCTCACTGCAGTTCACAACAACGCACTCAACTAAACAACTCGGTCACCCACTCATCCAGTCACTAACCCAATCACCCTATCACACATTCATCCAGTCACTAACTCATCCAGTCACTAACTCAATCACCCTATCACACACTTATCTCGTCACTAATTCAATCACCCTATCACCCACTCATCCAGTTAACCACTCATCCAGTCACCCACTCATTCAGTCACCCACTCATCCAGTCACCCACTCATTCAGTCACCCACTCAATCACCCTATCACCCACTCATCAAATCAGCCACGCATCCAGTCACCCACTCATCCAGTCATCCACGCAATCACCCTATAACCCACTCACCCACTCATCTAGTCACCCACTCATTTAGTCACCCACTCAATCACCCACTCATCTAATCACCCACGCATTCAGTCACCCACGCATCCAGTCACCCACTCATCCGGTCACTGACTCAATCACCCTATCACACACTCCTCCACTCGTTTACTCAAACACTCACCCATTTACTCACCCACCCGCTCACCACCATGCAGGTCACCTCACTCTTCTTTTCAGATTTATCAGTTTGCACTGCTCCACTCTGGAATCCACACCCGGTCTTCCTGTTTTCCCAAACTCTTGCAACAATAAACTTGATCAATTTAAGGAACGCGTTTCTTTGATCTTAATTATCTAATTACTCATTGGACAGTTATGTATTATTATTTTTTATTGTTACTGGCCGTTTGGCGTTTGTATTGTGTGGGGTTTGCATCGCTGTCAACCCCTCATCAGTGCCTACCTTATTACAGAATAATTCAGACCTTGTTGGTCACCCCGTGCCCCTTATAAGTCCCATGACAAGGGAGAAACACACAAATAAACTTAACAAAATGTTGCCCGTATTGAAACGGCCGTCTGCCGTATGGACCTGACAACTCACTCCCCCCCAACAGAATACGGGTAAACCGTGTGGGTTGGCGGCTATGGGTTTTGTTGTGTTTGCGAGTCCAAGTTATAGGACTGCACCCTGGGTTGTGCGTGGTTCTCATTGGTGGGAGATTCCCTTCGCTGTGTTGCACGCCAGTGGCTGGGGGCTGCCTGGGGCTAGTGACGTGTAAGCCGGTCCCAATGTGCACCGGCAAACATTTACCGCCAGGTGGCCCCAGTGTTTATTGCCCGTCTCCACGTGGATACCTGAAACCCATGTCAATCCACTGCTGGATGAGTCCCGCAATGAAGATACAATCAGTACATCCACTTAGCTTTTGGACTCCACCTGTTCCATTGGCGGCCGAATGCGAATCTAAATGTGCATACGTTAGAGACTGGTTAATGCGCATAGAAATCAAACCAATTGACCTACGACATTTGCCCCGTCAACTTTTGTAGAATTTTAGATGTGCATTACAGCTACTTTAGCCGGATGGTTGTGGTGGCTATGTATGCCTGTAATCCACGACTACGTGGAGGTGAGGGTTGGTGGATTACAAAAATGTTGCGACAACTCCCACCCCTTGGTCGTCATGGAGGTAGAGAAGGCGGTGTCGAATAATGTGGACTCTGCCTGTTCCATCTGTAGATTTGTGATAGAGCATTTGATTGGATTTCTCCAGGTGCTCCGATTTCCTCCCACATGTAAACACTCATTAATCTTGATTTGAAGCTGTCGTGACTGCAGGAATCCTTACTCTTTGGTTCTTTCGGTAAAGTCACGTAAGTAGAAAAAATAATAATGGATCACGATGTTTCGATCGCCACACAAGCAATCTCACTGAGTCTCAAGACTCTTGTTCAGGAGGGGCCTGCCAACTTTTCGCAGGAGTAATTTGGATGTTTGGCTAGTACCAGTTACATTGTATGTTGTTGTTTTGCTATGGGAGTAAACCCATACAGAGAAAGGGACCAGAATGAGAAAAGCGAAGCCAGGCAGTCCTTCAGAAGATGTCATGCACGGGCGTGACCACTGCACCACCCTGCCGCCCAAACAAATGTAATTTAAATAATGTACAATACTGGCAAATAAACCCTATTAGTATCAACTGAATTTCTGGACAATGTGGCACGTGTATAGCTGCATCGGTGTTTCTAAAAGTCGTGTTAAAATTGCTTATTAAAAATATTATAAAGAACAGTTTCCCACCTCTGGTTTCATTTGACTTACCGGTTGTCCTCATTATGTGTGTCACAGGTAATATGGAAAGGAAAATATTACGCAGCACGAGTTGTAGGATAAGGGCAATTATGGTGACACACGTGACCCCCTCTACACAAGAAACAGCTAGGATTCATATTCTTGGTTCTTTCGGGAAAGTCACGTCGAAGGGAAACAATAAAATAATACAAATATAAAACAATAAAATTCTCGCGACCTTTTGATTGCAACACAAGCAATCATCATCAGGTGTGAAAACCACAAGAAAATTTGAAAGAACCAAGAATATGAATCTCTGCAGTCACTAAAGCTTTAAATCAAAATGTAACAGCTGAGAGTCAATGCTGTGGTGTTGTGCGATTGGTGCAAGCGACCCATCATTGTGTTTTGATGTTGAGCTGTTAAAATTGCACTGTTGTGAGGTGAGGTCAAGGCCGATGACTGCTTCCAGCGGTGTCAAGATCAGCATTTTGAAGAGGCTCGCGGAGGATGATACTGGGCACTGGGGTGCAGTCTCCCTCCATGAACAACAGAGGGCAGAGGAGCGACGCTCACAACAATTATTGGCGGAGCGCCGGGCGTATGAAACGCAAATTTGGAAGAAAGTTTATCTCGGGGAGTTAACCCACAACACCTGGGTCTGTCCCGCGTGTTCACACGATAACGCGTTTTCACTACAACGCGTTTTCTCCGTCACAACGCGCTTTCTGAGCGGACTACTTGCTTGAGCTGCGCGGTTGAGCGAGATGAGACGGTAACGCGGCGGCGGCGGCGTCCCCTCAAGTTATTTGGACCCCCATCTTACCGTGCGTGGACATTATTATTATTATTTACGGGAGGAAAATAGTTTCCGCTTAACGCGGCACTTTTCAGGAACGCATCTACCGCGTTAAACGAGGACTCGCCGCGTACAGGTGCCGTGCACGCTGTATCGACCCTTGAGAAATCCGAAGCGCTATGAAGCTCTTGTTCACAGACGTCCAGTAAGGGGCGGGTGGTGTTGGTGGTGTGGGCGTCACCACGTGACACACAGCTTGTCCGTGGAGTCGATCGTGAGGGTGCCGACGTCGCCTAGGCAACGCCGCCCCCCCTCTGGCTCTGCTGCTGCTGCTGCCTCGCTCTGTGCACGCGAGGCGCCAATCCGTGACGCGGGCACTGTACGCGTTGCGTCACCGTTCACCGTGGGGGGGCGGGGCCTCATCTACGTCACGTCGTGTACAGTGGCACATTAATATTGACACTTTTACTCGTGTTTATGTGCCTCATTATTAAAGGTGAGTTTAATAATAATCATGCTGCTGCTGCTACACAATGTGTGCATTGATATATACGTACAGTTTATGTGTTTAAACGCGATTGTAGTTTATGGGCCCTTGAGGGATTTTTCGCCTCGTGTGAGGTTTTTATGCGCAACCTTAATTATTGCGCTTTTGTTAATCGTTAACATTTGGTCAGGAATAATGCACTTAAGATAAATGTTCTGGCGACGATATTTTGCAAAACAGACGATGGAAAAATTTCGATTTAAAGCTTTCGTGACTGCAAGGATTCATCTTCTTTGGTTCTTTCGGTAAAGTCACGTAGAATGAGAATAAAATAATAAATTGATCAAATAAAATAACACAATATTCTCACGACGTTTCGGCCACAACACAAGCGGCCTTCATCAGGTGAAGGGGACGAGACTGTCTGATGAAGGCCACTTGTGTTGTGGCCGAAACGTCGTGAGAATATTGTTATTTTATTTTATCAATTTATTATTTTATCTTATTCTACGTGACTTTACCGAAAGAACCAAAGAAGATGGCAAAATTGTGTATATATTGTGCGATATGTGCCACTGAAACGGCAAGAAGTCAATAACAATGACTCGTGTTGAGTGTTTAATATGCAAGCAATGAGCCCACCACAAGTTCGTTAATGTTATAATGGAAGCAGTGAAATTAATGAAAATCTTTTGCTCTGCCAATTTCATTTTAAATTACGACTCTTCAATGAGCTTTGGTTGTAGTAAGCAATATTTGAATTTGTTTAAACGACCTGTATTCTCTTACAACATGTTTTATATTCCTAAGCATTAAATGTGTACTAAAGATTCAGACTAATTGTAAATCTAATGGGACCACTTTAATCGATGTCCGTTAATATATGTAGGCGTGGTAAGGTTTCGAGACGCACTCGGCGATGCGTGAAACGCAGTCCGTGTCCTTCCTCATCCATTTGTCTTCATTCCAACGTCAACTTTGTTCTGCCGGTCTCTCTCATTAAGGCCACATGGCCACACTGTGTCTCTTAGTTCTTGCAAGCTAAGCTGGAGTCAGTCTCTCTCATTAAGGCCACATGGCCACACTGTGTCTCTTAGTTCTTGCAAGCTAAGCTGGAGTCAGTCGCTCTCATTAAGGCCACATGGCCACACTGTGTCTCTTAGTTCTTGCAAGCTAAGCTGGAGTCAGTCGCTCTCATTAAGGCCACATGGCCACACTGTGTCTCTTAGTTCTTGCAAGCTAAGCTGGAGTCAGTCTCTCTCATTAAGGCCACATGGCCACACTGTGTCTCTTAGTTCTGGCAAGCTAAGCTGGAGTCAGTCTCTCTCATTAAGGCCACATGGCCACACTGTGTCTCTTAGTTCTTGCAAGCTAAGCTGGAGTCAGTCTCTCTCATTAAGGCGACATGGCCACACTGTGTCTCTTAGTTCTTGCAAGCTAAGCTGGAGTCAGTCTCTCTCATTAAGGCCACATGGCCACACTGTGTCTCTTAGTTCTTGCAAGCTAAGCTGGAGTCAGTCTCTCATTAAGGCCACATGGCCACACTGTGTCTCTTAGTTCTTGCAAGCTAAGCTGGAGTCAGTCTCTCTCATTAAGGCCACATGGCCACACTGTGTCTCTTAGTTCTTGCAAGCTGAGCTGGAGTTAGTCTCTCATTAAGGCCACATGGCCACACTGTGTCTTTTAGTTCTTGCAAGATAAGCTGGAGTCAGTCTCTCTCATTAAGGCCACATGGTAACACTGTGTCTCTTAGTTCTTGCAAGCTAAGCTGGAGTCAGTCTCTCTCATTAAGGCCACATGGCCACACTGTGTCTCTTAGTTCTTGCAAGCTAAGCTGGAGTCATGTTCTCTCATTAAGGCCACATGGCCACACTGTGTCTCTTAGTTCTTGCAAGCTGAGCTGGAGTTAGTCTCTCTCATTAAGGCCACATGGCCACACTGTGTCTCTTAGTTCTTGCAAGATAAGCTGGAGTCAGTCTCTCTCATTAAGGCCACATGGCCACACTGTGTCTCTTAGTTCTTGCAAGCTAAGTTGGAGTGAGTCTCTCTCATTAATGCCACATGGCTACACTGTGTCTCTTAGTTCTTGCAAGCTAAGCTGGAGTCAGTCGCTCTCATTAAGGCCACATGGCCACACTGTGTCTCTTAGTTCTTGCAAGCTAAGCTGGAGTCAGTCTCTCTCATTAAGGCCACATGGCCACACTGTGTCTCTTAGTTCTGGCAAGCTAAGCTGGAGTCAGTCTCTCTCATTAAGGCCACATGGCCACACTGTGTCTCTTAGTTCTTGCAAGCTAAGCTGGAGTCAGTCTCTCTCATTAAGGCGACATGGCCACACTGTGTCTCTTAGTTCTTGCAAGCTAAGCTGGAGTCAGTCTCTCTCATTAAGGCCACATGGCCACACTGTGTCTCTTAGTTCTTGCAAGCTAAGCTGGAGTCAGTCTCTCATTAAGGCCACATGGCCACACTGTGTCTCTTAGTTCTTGCAAGCTAAGCTGGAGTCATGTTCTCTCATTAAGGCCACATGGCCACACTGTGTCTCTTAGTTCTTGCAAGCTGAGCTGGAGTTAGTCTCTCTCATTAAGGCCACATGGCCACACTGTGTCTCTTAGTTCTTGCAAGATAAGCTGGAGTCAGTCTCTCTCATTAAGGCCACATGGCCACACTGTGTCTCTTAGTTCTGGCAAGCTAAGCTGGAGTCAGTCTCTCTCATTAAGGCCACATGGCCACACTGTGTCTCTTAGTTCTTGCAAGCTAAGCTGGAGTCAGTCTCTCTCATTAAGGCGACATGGCCACACTGTGTCTCTTAGTTCTTGCAAGCTAAGCTGGAGTCAGTCTCTCTCATTAAGGCCACATGGCCACACTGTGTCTCTTAGTTCTTGCAAGCTAAGCTGGAGTCAGTCTCTCTCATTAAGGCCACATGGCCACACTGTGTCTCTTAGTTCTGGCAAGCTAAGCTGGAGTCAGTCTCTCTCATTAAGTCCACATGGCCACACTGTGTCTCTTAGTTCTTGCAAGCTAAGCTGGAGTCAGTCTCTCTCATTAAGGCGACATGGCCACACTGTGTCTCTTAGTTCTTGCAAGCTAAGCTGGAGTCAGTCTCTCTCATTAAGGCCACATGGCCACACTGTGTCTCTTAGTTCTTGCAAGCTAAGCTGGAGTCAGTCTCTCATTAAGGCCACATGGCCACACTGTGTCTCTTAGTTCTTGCAAGCTAAGCTGGAGTCAGTCTCTCTCATTAAGGCCACATGGCCACACTGTGTCTCTTAGTTCTTGCAAGCTAAGCTGGAGTCAGTCTCTCATTAAGGCCACATGGCCACACTGTGTCTCTTAGTTCTTGCAAGCTAAGCTGGAGTCAGTCTCTCTCATTAAGGCCACATGGCCACACTGTGTCTCTTAGTTCTTGCAAGCTGAGCTGGAGTTAGTCTCTCATTAAGGCCACATGGCCACACTGTGTCTTTTAGTTCTTGCAAGATAAGCTGGAGTCAGTCTCTCTCATTAAGGCCACATGGTAACACTGTGTCTCTTAGTTCTTGCAAGCTAAGCTGGAGTCAGTCTCTCTCATTAAGGCCACATGGCCACACTGTGTCTCTTAGTTCTTGCAAGCTAAGCTGGAGTCATGTTCTCTCATTAAGGCCACATGGCCACACTGTGTCTCTTAGTTCTTGCAAGCTGAGCTGGAGTTAGTCTCTCTCATTAAGGCCACATGGCCACACTGTGTCTCTTAGTTCTTGCAAGATAAGCTGGAGTCAGTCTCTCTCATTAAGGCCACATGGCCACACTGTGTCTCTTAGTTCTTGCAAGCTAAGTTGGAGTGAGTCTCTCTCATTAATGCCACATGGCTACACTGTGTCTCTTAGTTCTTGCAAGCTAAGCTGGAGTCAGTCGCTCTCATTAAGGCCACATGGCCACACTGTGTCTCTTAGTTCTTGCAAGCTAAGCTGGAGTCAGTCTCTCTCATTAAGGCCACATGGCCACACTGTGTCTCTTAGTTCTGGCAAGCTAAGCTGGAGTCAGTCTCTCTCATTAAGGCCACATGGCCACACTGTGTCTCTTAGTTCTTGCAAGCTAAGCTGGAGTCAGTCTCTCTCATTAAGGCGACATGGCCACACTGTGTCTCTTAGTTCTTGCAAGCTAAGCTGGAGTCAGTCTCTCTCATTAAGGCCACATGGCCACACTGTGTCTCTTAGTTCTTGCAAGCTAAGCTGGAGTCAGTCTCTCATTAAGGCCACATGGCCACACTGTGTCTCTTAGTTCTTGCAAGCTAAGCTGGAGTCATGTTCTCTCATTAAGGCCACATGGCCACACTGTGTCTCTTAGTTCTTGCAAGCTGAGCTGGAGTTAGTCTCTCTCATTAAGGCCACATGGCCACACTGTGTCTCTTAGTTCTTGCAAGATAAGCTGGAGTCAGTCTCTCTCATTAAGGCCACATGGCCACACTGTGTCTCTTAGTTCTGGCAAGCTAAGCTGGAGTCAGTCTCTCTCATTAAGGCCACATGGCCACACTGTGTCTCTTAGTTCTTGCAAGCTAAGCTGGAGTCAGTCTCTCTCATTAAGGCGACATGGCCACACTGTGTCTCTTAGTTCTTGCAAGCTAAGCTGGAGTCAGTCTCTCTCATTAAGGCCACATGGCCACACTGTGTCTCTTAGTTCTTGCAAGCTAAGCTGGAGTCAGTCTCTCTCATTAAGGCCACATGGCCACACTGTGTCTCTTAGTTCTGGCAAGCTAAGCTGGAGTCAGTCTCTCTCATTAAGTCCACATGGCCACACTGTGTCTCTTAGTTCTTGCAAGCTAAGCTGGAGTCAGTCTCTCTCATTAAGGCGACATGGCCACACTGTGTCTCTTAGTTCTTGCAAGCTAAGCTGGAGTCAGTCTCTCTCATTAAGGCCACATGGCCACACTGTGTCTCTTAGTTCTTGCAAGCTAAGCTGGAGTCAGTCTCTCATTAAGGCCACATGGCCACACTGTGTCTCTTAGTTCTTGCAAGCTAAGCTGGAGTCAGTCTCTCTCATTAAGGCCACATGGCCACACTGTGTCTCTTAGTTCTTGCAAGCTGAGCTGGAGTTAGTCTCTCTCATTAAGGCCACATGGCCACACTGTGTCTTTTAGTTCTTGCAAGATAAGCTGGAGTCAGTCTCTCTCATTAAGGCCACATGGCCACACTGTGTCTCTTAGTTCTTGCAAGCTAAGCTGGAGTCAGTCTCTCTCATTAAGGCCACATGGCCACACTGTGTCTCTTAGTTCTTGCAAGCTAAGCTGGAGTCATGTTCTCTCATTAAGGCCACATGGCCACACTGTGTCTCTTAGTTCTTGCAAGCTGAGCTGGAGTTAGTCTCTCTCATTAAGGCCACATGGCCACACTGTGTCTCTTAGTTCTTGCAAGATAAGCTGGAGTCAGTCTCTCTCATTAAGGCCACATGGCCACACTGTGTCTCTTAGTTCTTGCAAGCTAAGTTGGAGTGAGTCTCTCTCATTAATGCCACATGGCTACACTGTGTCTCTTAGTTCTTGCAAGCTAAGCTGGAGTCAGTCTCTCTCATTAAGGCCACATGGCCACACCGTGTCTCTTAGTTCTTGCAAGCTAAGCTGGAGTCAGTCTCTCTCATTAAGGCCACATGGCCACACTGTGTCTCTTAGTTCTTGCAAGCTAAGCTGGAGCCAGTCTCTCTCATTAAGGCCACATGGCCACACAGTGTCTCTTAGTTCTTGCAAGCTAAGCTGGAGTCAGTCTCTCTCATTAAGGCCACATGGCCACACTGTGTATCTTAGTTCTTGCAAGCTAAGCTGGAGTCAGTCTCTCTCATTAAGGCCACATGGCCACACTGTCTCTTAATTCTTACAAGCTAAGCTGGAGTCAGTCTCTCTCATTAAGGCCACATGGCCACTGTCTCTTAGTTCTTGCAAGCTAAGCTGGAGTCAGTCTCTCTCATTAAGGCCACATGGCCACACTGTGTCTCTTAGTTCTTGCAAGCTAAGCTGGAGTCATGTTCTCTCATTAAGGCCACATGGCCACACTGTGTCTCTTAGTTCTTGCAAGCTGAGCTGGAGTTAGTCTCTCTCATTAAGGCCACATGGCCACACTGTGTCTCTTAGTTCTTGCAAGATAAGCTGGAGTCAGTCTCTCTCATTAAGGCCACATGGCCACACTGTGTCTCTTAGTTCTTGCAAGCTAAGTTGGAGTGAGTCTCTCTCATTAATGCCACATGGCTACACTGTGTCTCTTAGTTCTTGCAAGCTAAGCTGGAGTCAGTCGCTCTCATTAAGGCCACATGGCCACACTGTGTCTCTTAGTTCTTGCAAGCTAAGCTGGAGTCAGTCTCTCTCATTAAGGCCACATGGCCACACTGTGTCTCTTAGTTCTGGCAAGCTAAGCTGGAGTCAGTCTCTCTCATTAAGGCCACATGGCCACACTGTGTCTCTTAGTTCTTGCAAGCTAAGCTGGAGTCAGTCTCTCTCATTAAGGCGACATGGCCACACTGTGTCTCTTAGTTCTTGCAAGCTAAGCTGGAGTCAGTCTCTCTCATTAAGGCCACATGGCCACACTGTGTCTCTTAGTTCTTGCAAGCTAAGCTGGAGTCAGTCTCTCATTAAGGCCACATGGCCACACTGTGTCTCTTAGTTCTTGCAAGCTAAGCTGGAGTCATGTTCTCTCATTAAGGCCACATGGCCACACTGTGTCTCTTAGTTCTTGCAAGCTGAGCTGGAGTTAGTCTCTCTCATTAAGGCCACATGGCCACACTGTGTCTCTTAGTTCTTGCAAGATA
The DNA here is from genome assembly GCF_048934315.1 of Petromyzon marinus. Classification (NCBI taxonomy): domain Eukaryota; kingdom Metazoa; phylum Chordata; class Hyperoartia; order Petromyzontiformes; family Petromyzontidae; genus Petromyzon; species Petromyzon marinus. The sequence continues at coordinate 5,716,261 of NC_133683.1, forward strand.
AGCTGGAGTCAGTCTCTCTCATTAAGGCCACATGGCCACACTGTGTCTCTTAGTTCTGGCAAGCTAAGCTGGAGTCAGTCTCTCTCATTAAGGCCACATGGCCACACTGTGTCTCTTAGTTCTTGCAAGCTAAGCTGGAGTCAGTCTCTCTCATTAAGGCGACATGGCCACACTGTGTCTCTTAGTTCTTGCAAGCTAAGCTGGAGTCAGTCTCTCTCATTAAGGCCACATGGCCACACTGTGTCTCTTAGTTCTTGCAAGCTAAGCTGGAGTCAGTCTCTCTCATTAAGGCCACATGGCCACACTGTGTCTCTTAGTTCTGGCAAGCTAAGCTGGAGTCAGTCTCTCTCATTAAGTCCACATGGCCACACTGTGTCTCTTAGTTCTTGCAAGCTAAGCTGGAGTCAGTCTCTCTCATTAAGGCGACATGGCCACACTGTGTCTCTTAGTTCTTGCAAGCTAAGCTGGAGTCAGTCTCTCTCATTAAGGCCACATGGCCACACTGTGTCTCTTAGTTCTTGCAAGCTAAGCTGGAGTCAGTCTCTCATTAAGGCCACATGGCCACACTGTGTCTCTTAGTTCTTGCAAGCTAAGCTGGAGTCAGTCTCTCTCATTAAGGCCACATGGCCACACTGTGTCTCTTAGTTCTTGCAAGCTAAGCTGGAGTCAGTCTCTCTCATTAAGGCGACATGGCCACACTGTGTCTCTTAGTTCTTGCAAGCTAAGCTGGAGTCAGTCTCTCATTAAGGCCACATGGCCACACTGTGTCTCTTAGTTCTTGCAAGCTAAGCTGGAGTCAGTCTCTCTCATTAAGTCCACATGGCCACACTGTGTCTCTTAGTTCTTGCAAGCTAAGCTGGAGTCAGTCTCTCTCATTAAGGCGACATGGCCACACTGTGTCTCTTAGTTCTTGCAAGCTAAGCTGGAGTCAGTCTCTCTCATTAAGGCCACATGGCCACACTGTGTCTCTTAGTTCTTGCAAGCTAAGCTGGAGTCAGTCTCTCTCATTAAGGCCACATGGCCACACTGTGTCTCTTAGTTCTGGCAAGCTAAGCTGGAGTCAGTCTCTCTCATTAAGGCCACATGGCCACACTGTGTCTCTTAGTTCTTGCAAGCTAAGCTGGAGTCATGTTCTCTCATTAAGGCCACATGGCCACACTGTGTCTCTTAGTTCTTGCAAGCTGAGCTGGAGTTAGTCTCTCTCATTAAGGCCACATGGCCACACTGTGTCTCTTAGTTCTTGCAAGATAAGCTGGAGTCAGTCTCTCTCATTAAGGCCACATGGCCACACTGTGTCTCTTAGTTCTTGCAAGCTAAGTTGGAGTGAGTCTCTCTCATTAATGCCACATGGCTACACTGTGTCTCTTAGTTCTTGCAAGCTAAGCTGGAGTCAGTCGCTCTCATTAAGGCCACATGGCCACACTGTGTCTCTTAGTTCTTGCAAGCTAAGCTGGAGTCAGTCTCTCTCATTAAGGCCACATGGCCACACTGTGTCTCTTAGTTCTGGCAAGCTAAGCTGGAGTCAGTCTCTCTCATTAAGGCCACATGGCCACACTGTGTCTCTTAGTTCTTGCAAGCTAAGCTGGAGTCAGTCTCTCTCATTAAGGCGACATGGCCACACTGTGTCTCTTAGTTCTTGCAAGCTAAGCTGGAGTCAGTCTCTCTCATTAAGGCCACATGGCCACACTGTGTCTCTTAGTTCTTGCAAGCTAAGCTGGAGTCAGTCTCTCATTAAGGCCACATGGCCACACTGTGTCTCTTAGTTCTTGCAAGCTAAGCTGGAGTCATGTTCTCTCATTAAGGCCACATGGCCACACTGTGTCTCTTAGTTCTTGCAAGCTGAGCTGGAGTTAGTCTCTCTCATTAAGGCCACATGGCCACACTGTGTCTCTTAGTTCTTGCAAGATAAGCTGGAGTCAGTCTCTCTCATTAAGGCCACATGGCCACACTGTGTCTCTTAGTTCTGGCAAGCTAAGCTGGAGTCAGTCTCTCTCATTAAGGCCACATGGCCACACTGTGTCTCTTAGTTCTTGCAAGCTAAGCTGGAGTCAGTCTCTCTCATTAAGGCGACATGGCCACACTGTGTCTCTTAGTTCTTGCAAGCTAAGCTGGAGTCAGTCTCTCTCATTAAGGCCACATGGCCACACTGTGTCTCTTAGTTCTTGCAAGCTAAGCTGGAGTCAGTCTCTCTCATTAAGGCCACATGGCCACACTGTGTCTCTTAGTTCTGGCAAGCTAAGCTGGAGTCAGTCTCTCTCATTAAGTCCACATGGCCACACTGTGTCTCTTAGTTCTTGCAAGCTAAGCTGGAGTCAGTCTCTCTCATTAAGGCGACATGGCCACACTGTGTCTCTTAGTTCTTGCAAGCTAAGCTGGAGTCAGTCTCTCTCATTAAGGCCACATGGCCACACTGTGTCTCTTAGTTCTTGCAAGCTAAGCTGGAGTCATGTTCTCTCATTAAGGCCACATGGCCACACTGTGTCTCTTAGTTCTTGCAAGCTGAGCTGGAGTTAGTCTCTCTCATTAAGGCCACATGGCCACACTGTGTCTCTTAGTTCTTGCAAGATAAGCTGGAGTCAGTCTCTCTCATTAAGGCCACATGGCCACACTGTGTCTCTTAGTTCTTGCAAGCTAAGTTGGAGTGAGTCTCTCTCATTAATGCCACATGGCTACACTGTGTCTCTTAGTTCTTGCAAGCTAAGCTGGAGTCAGTCTCTCTCATTAAGGCCACATGGCCACACCGTGTCTCTTAGTTCTTGCAAGCTAAGCTGGAGTCAGTCTCTCTCATTAAGGCCACATGGCCACACTGTGTCTCTTAGTTCTTGCAAGCTAAGCTGGAGCCAGTCTCTCTCATTAAGGCCACATGGCCACACAGTGTCTCTTAGTTCTTGCAAGCTAAGCTGGAGTCAGTCTCTCTCATTAAGGCCACATGGCCACACTGTGTATCTTAGTTCTTGCAAGCTAAGCTGGAGTCAGTCTCTCTCATTAAGGCCACATGGCCACACTGTCTCTTAATTCTTACAAGCTAAGCTGGAGTCAGTCTCTCTCATTAAGGCCACATGGCCACTGTCTCTTAGTTCTTGCAAGCTAAGCTGGAGTCAGTCTCTCTCATTAAGGCCACATGGCCACACTGTGTCTCTTAGTTCTTGCAAGCTAAGCTGGAGTCATGTTCTCTCATTAAGGCCACATGGCCACACTGTGTCTCTTAGTTCTTGCAAGCTGAGCTGGAGTTAGTCTCTCTCATTAAGGCCACATGGCCACACTGTGTCTCTTAGTTCTTGCAAGATAAGCTGGAGTCAGTCTCTCTCATTAAGGCCACATGGCCACACTGTGTCTCTTAGTTCTTGCAAGCTAAGTTGGAGTGAGTCTCTCTCATTAATGCCACATGGCTACACTGTGTCTCTTAGTTCTTGCAAGCTAAGCTGGAGTCAGTCGCTCTCATTAAGGCCACATGGCCACACTGTGTCTCTTAGTTCTTGCAAGCTAAGCTGGAGTCAGTCTCTCTCATTAAGGCCACATGGCCACACTGTGTCTCTTAGTTCTGGCAAGCTAAGCTGGAGTCAGTCTCTCTCATTAAGGCCACATGGCCACACTGTGTCTCTTAGTTCTTGCAAGCTAAGCTGGAGTCAGTCTCTCTCATTAAGGCGACATGGCCACACTGTGTCTCTTAGTTCTTGCAAGCTAAGCTGGAGTCAGTCTCTCTCATTAAGGCCACATGGCCACACTGTGTCTCTTAGTTCTTGCAAGCTAAGCTGGAGTCAGTCTCTCATTAAGGCCACATGGCCACACTGTGTCTCTTAGTTCTTGCAAGCTAAGCTGGAGTCATGTTCTCTCATTAAGGCCACATGGCCACACTGTGTCTCTTAGTTCTTGCAAGCTGAGCTGGAGTTAGTCTCTCTCATTAAGGCCACATGGCCACACTGTGTCTCTTAGTTCTTGCAAGATAAGCTGGAGTCAGTCTCTCTCATTAAGGCCACATGGCCACACTGTGTCTCTTAGTTCTGGCAAGCTAAGCTGGAGTCAGTCTCTCTCATTAAGGCCACATGGCCACACTGTGTCTCTTAGTTCTTGCAAGCTAAGCTGGAGTCAGTCTCTCTCATTAAGGCGACATGGCCACACTGTGTCTCTTAGTTCTTGCAAGCTAAGCTGGAGTCAGTCTCTCTCATTAAGGCCACATGGCCACACTGTGTCTCTTAGTTCTTGCAAGCTAAGCTGGAGTCAGTCTCTCTCATTAAGGCCACATGGCCACACTGTGTCTCTTAGTTCTGGCAAGCTAAGCTGGAGTCAGTCTCTCTCATTAAGTCCACATGGCCACACTGTGTCTCTTAGTTCTTGCAAGCTAAGCTGGAGTCAGTCTCTCTCATTAAGGCGACATGGCCACACTGTGTCTCTTAGTTCTTGCAAGCTAAGCTGGAGTCAGTCTCTCTCATTAAGGCCACATGGCCACACTGTGTCTCTTAGTTCTTGCAAGCTAAGCTGGAGTCAGTCTCTCATTAAGGCCACATGGCCACACTGTGTCTCTTAGTTCTTGCAAGCTAAGCTGGAGTCAGTCTCTCTCATTAAGGCCACATGGCCACACTGTGTCTCTTAGTTCTTGCAAGCTGAGCTGGAGTTAGTCTCTCTCATTAAGGCCACATGGCCACACTGTGTCTTTTAGTTCTTGCAAGATAAGCTGGAGTCAGTCTCTCTCATTAAGGCCACATGGCCACACTGTGTCTCTTAGTTCTTGCAAGCTAAGCTGGAGTCAGTCTCTCTCATTAAGGCCACATGGCCACACTGTGTCTCTTAGTTCTTGCAAGCTAAGCTGGAGTCATGTTCTCTCATTAAGGCCACATGGCCACACTGTGTCTCTTAGTTCTTGCAAGCTGAGCTGGAGTTAGTCTCTCTCATTAAGGCCACATGGCCACACTGTGTCTCTTAGTTCTTGCAAGATAAGCTGGAGTCAGTCTCTCTCATTAAGGCCACATGGCCACACTGTGTCTCTTAGTTCTTGCAAGCTAAGTTGGAGTGAGTCTCTCTCATTAATGCCACATGGCTACACTGTGTCTCTTAGTTCTTGCAAGCTAAGCTGGAGTCAGTCTCTCTCATTAAGGCCACATGGCCACACCGTGTCTCTTAGTTCTTGCAAGCTAAGCTGGAGTCAGTCTCTCTCATTAAGGCCACATGGCCACACTGTGTCTCTTAGTTCTTGCAAGCTAAGCTGGAGCCAGTCTCTCTCATTAAGGCCACATGGCCACACAGTGTCTCTTAGTTCTTGCAAGCTAAGCTGGAGTCAGTCTCTCTCATTAAGGCCACATGGCCACACTGTGTATCTTAGTTCTTGCAAGCTAAGCTGGAGTCAGTCTCTCTCATTAAGGCCACATGGCCACACTGTCTCTTAATTCTTACAAGCTAAGCTGGAGTCAGTCTCTCTCATTAAGGCCACATGGCCACTGTCTCTTAGTTCTTGCAAGCTAAGCTGGAGTCAGTCTCTCTCATTAAGGCCACATGGCCACACTGTGTCTCTTAGTTATTACAAGCTAAGCTGGAGTCAGTCTCTCTCATTAAGGCCACATGGCCACACAGTGTATCTTAGTTCTTGCAAGCTAAGCTGGGGTCATTCTCTTTTCGACATATGTCCAACCAAATTCTGTAATAATAATGTTCCAGTTTCTCTATATGTTTTTAAATATAGATTTAAATAAATCTACATTTAAAAATCCACAAATCTGGCTGCCTCCTGATGATGCTGGTTGTAATTACTGGCAAAACGACGTACTCAGATTGTTAATGTTGTGGCTTTGCTCTCTAACACACAACCGGTGTGCTGTACTAGTAACGAATTGGCATGTTCTGTTTAAGTGACAAATCTTACTAATTGGCTGTGTCGGGTGGTGGTGGGTTTACCGACATATTTTTATATTTACGCAATCTTACGCAAAAAACCTGTATTATGTAAAAATAAATTTATTTTCCTCCTTTCTTTTTGGACAGTTTCAAATCTCTAACGTCTTTCAAATTGTTCTGATGTACAGTGCTACATTTCAAATTACTGTCATGTTTGCAACGGGTTGTTTACAATATATTTAAATGGTGTAGATTCATGTTTAAACTCGCTTCGAATCTGCATTCATCATTTTCTTCTTAAGCAGTCCGTAGCTACAATTGATACATCGATGCATGACCCATATGAATATGGTTTATTGGTCTTTATTTATCAATTAAAATGTTATTGAGTGTGCCAAATCCTAAAGAGTGGCGTTTGAGTCGACCTTATTTATTTCATATTCACATCTAAAACGCCTGTGCACATGAATGTAATCCAGTTACACACTCTCCTACTTGTTCATCAACTCTCTTCGTGGTGTAGATTTGATGGCTTGTATAGCAACTATAAACAAACACAACAAGTCCGGGTGACTCATGATCCATGACTCACGATGCCAGTGGGCCAGGTTTCACTATCAACTCTCTACCTGTGTGGCATGAATAAAACGCACCTGTAAATTTGACCTGAAATTATTGCACAACAATTGCCCCGCCTTCATGGGATGTTTATCCTCCACTGTTTATCTGGCTTTGACCTGAATTATATAAAAGTGCGGCTCTGCAACTGCTGTAGAGTCACATTGGTATAAACACATTTTACAATATGAACAGCGCATTGAAAACGCATACTATTTTATGTATTGTTTAACAAGTGTGTTCACAAATCCACACTGAGAAACACGATGATTGACAGAGGGGAGTAGATTATGTTTTCGATGGTGTATTTAAATAGAGCTACTGTAGGTAAGTAGTTTTCAGTTTTAATGGCATAGTTTAACAAGACAACACTTGCCACCATCCTTCAAACCCACTGGTGAAAAAGAGCACAGTTTATGTTTACATTATAATATAATGTTTACATTATATATAATATATAATATAATGTTTACATTATATATAATGCCTACATTATATATAATATAATGTTTACATGATATGTTTACATATAATGTTTACATTATATATAATATAATGTTTATGCGCGAGTCGCCATAAGGTTCATATGAATGGTTACCTAATAACTTTTGAAACACGGTAATCGCTGTGAAGTGCAGTTTCCAATTATTATTGTTCACTCAATCTCTCTGGCCTTTCTATGCAATATGAAGAAGGGTCATTGCCCGAAACGTCGCTTATCAGATGTTTTCCCTTTTGCAAGGCCACAGTCCTACTGATGCATGAATTTGTTTGGTATTTGAAATGATACGAAGGCTCAGCAAGTGATTCCTTGCAGACATAAACAGAAGCGATACGCGCCACCCCAGCCACCCATGTCGCGAATCAATCGATTATCGCGATTGAGGGCTCGTGATTACATTCTAAATTCAACGCCTTGTTTTAAAACGTGAACACAGCCGGCTCTAGTGACTGGAGTGGGTGGGTGTTGGACAATGTGAAACAATGACACGCAACGTATACAAATCTAAAACATAAATTCTTACGCACGCGATCCGGTGTGCATATCGCGATCTTCAGGATGAATGATCACGTCCGAATCAATGCGTCGTCGTTGCTCCCCTAGCATGCGCTCTGCGTAACCCGCTCGTATTGTTGTTGTTTGCGGCAGAGTTTAGGACCTTCGTGGCCAAGAGCCGCAGCTCCCGAGGCAAAGGAGTGATGGCACGCTTCAAGGTGCCGGACTTGCTGAAGCATCTCATGGAACGATACGGGGCTCCGGATATTCACGATCTGGGCATCCGTATCACCAGCATACCTCTGGGCATTTCCGTACGTGCCGTGCCTGCGTGTACGAGCGTGTGTGTGTGTGTACGTGTGTATGCATTGCGTCGCTTGTTGACTGCGAATTGTATTATTATTGGATGCCTCAAGTTATACTCTTTGGTTCTTTCGGTAAAGTCACGTAGGTATAAAATAAAATAAATCACGACGTTTCGGGCGCGACACAAGCGTCCGTCATCAGGTGATAAAGCCTTGGTGTGCTGCTGAGGCAGACTGTTTTAAATGGTTTGAAATGTGTGTAGCCCATGGGTCATAAAGAAGTGGCCAAGGCTAGTGATGTTAACGTGAGAAATTAGCGTGGAACTGTAAGGTAGGAAAGCGGCCTCCTCGATTTTACGTGACTTTACCGAAAGAACCAAAGAGTCTGGATTCCTGCAGTCGCGAAAGCTTCAAATCAAGATTGCCTCAAGTATGTATTGTTGTTGCCCTTGAGGGGGTTTACTTTCGGAATTAAATGCGTTCTGGAATTGCTGACACACAGCCACAACGTACGTGTCGCTGTGTTCACACCTGAGAGTGACACTGCATCAGCCTTTTACCAATATTCCCCCGCCCCTGCGTTTGCCTTACACGGCCACAATGCTGAGCTATCCTCAGTTGCTCAGGCACACAAGTTTCACACCTGTCTCCCTGTCAAGTGAATGTGGTGTATCCTTTTGTCATGCAGTCTGAGACAGACTTCCAACACGACTTCAGTTTTGTGGGTGCAGTGCTGTGACAAGAGCACTGAAGTAACTGCTCGTGTAAGTACATCATGTTAATATATATCGTATTGAAGGCTGAGGCCTATTTTACTGTACCGCTCCTTACAGAAATCTTCTTTCCCGAGTGGTTGTGCATTTGTCGCTTGTTTCAGAGGTTCGCGATTCGATCCCAGGAGTCGCCCTCGTTAATATTGCGGGTGTATTATCCAAAACTGCATTTCTATATGCTTCACAAATAATGTAAAAAAAAAATCCCGTGTTGTTATTAATGAATGAGGAGGACATGTGTGCCGGCGTCAGAATCAAAATTTGCAAATCTAAACAAGTTCTCAGAAATGACTGGATTGGGTAAAACCACAAGTATATATGTTGAACTTCTTTCGCACTGTACGTAGCCAACTGTGCTAATCGGAGGTGTGGAGGGCAACAAACTGAACACAAAAAGCAGTTCTAAAGAAATTGTTTTCAATCTAGATTTAAAAGTGCATAGCTCCAATGGCTTCCTAATATCGAAGTAAGAGTAATTACCGTGCGAGAAAATTCATGGATCTGCTTATATTTGTCAAAATTTTCCATAATACATTTGTCCTCGGGAATTATTTAATGAGTGATAATCGCCATACGTTTCAAGTCTGTGGATACTTCCACCAGTATCAAAAGACTTGCTCTACCACTGAATTAACTCTCCTCTATAATATTTAGGGCTATCGCTTTCACAAAATTCAGTCACGTTGAGACAAAAGTAAGGGGGGGCATTGAAATCGGTCGGACATCTATGCATGTGTCACCCTCTATTTGTCCCAACAGAGTGATATGGCTGCACGTGGTTTGGGTCCTTTGTTGTCTCCACCAACAGTGTGTGCAGGACTTCCTGGGGCAGGTGAAAGGGGACACGCTGGCCCGGAAGCTGTTTCAGTTGGCCCTGTGCTGTGGCTCCCTCGAGACTCCTCGCGACCTCGTGGTCAGGGAGAAACCGGCCGCGTTTCTCGGCAACATCAGCACTCCCGACACCAGACCGCCGCCTCCTCCAGGGAGTAAGGAGACAAATTTTCACATACAGTAGACTCTCGATTGTCCGCGCTAATGACGTGGAAGATGGCTGCGGATGATAAAAAATCTCGGATGATCCAAAGATATCTATTTTCTGCGGATCTCTATGCCACAAACTAACGATCGACCGATCGATGCATGTGGTCGGTGATAAAACTTTCCTGCTCCCGAGCAGAAGACTCGGCCCTCTAAGTGGATAGCAGAGCCACGCCAATCACCATCAATCAAACTCCACCCACTGTTGTAAAGATATGCAACTACTGTACTGTCGAGGTGATCACGTAGATTTCGGATTCATGGGTGCACATATTTGCTCGATATAAGCACGTGAGTTGTAACAAACATTTCCAAGAATTACAATGTATAACTATTTTTCGATTATTAATTTGGGCCTAAGGGGAAATCCATGAGATATTAATAAGTAAAAATCTCACGTGCGTGGTTAATCCGCAAATCAGATAAACCGCACACGGATAATGAAGAGTCTACTGGATTGCACGCGCGCTGAATTGTCGTAGCTTCTCTAAACACCTTATTTCACATCTCGTCTCGATTATTACTAATGCATTAGTAAGAGTTTGGCATATCACGAAGGATCAGTTTGTTAAATTTACGTCGAGATGGCCCGGGTGGCTGAGAGAGATTATTAGCGTTGAGCTGGAAACGCTGAGATCCTGGGTTCGAATCTGGGTAACCACCTGTGATTAAACTTGCTTTTGTCAAGTGCAGCCAGTTGATGGTCTCAGCTCGGTCATTAATGACTGTCAAAAAAATCCAAAACATACTAAATAAATGGCTATGCACTTAATTTGACCAAGTCCAATATCGGTTCAACAGAGTGGGTGGGAATGTGCTTCCCTTTACTCTGTGGCCTAGAGGTCACTAGAAGCAATGTCAGAGGTAGCTTTGTGATGTTCTCTTCTGCGGGCCATTCTCCAATAGGACGGGTTCCGCTGCTCTGTGAGAGATCCGAGTGGATACTCGGTCTCATGACACGATATCGAAAGCACAATCTGAATAAAATGTAGTTTCTTATATTGTACATAAGGGATCAGACCACGGAGGACCTTCAGAATGCTGAGTGTGAACTTGAAATTGATTCTGGACTGGTTCGGGGGATAGTTGAACAATTCGAATATTGGGGCGATATCGTCTTGCATACGGGTGTGAGTGAGAAGTCTGCCAGCGTTTTTTTGAGTCCATAATCGAGATTTTTTGGTTAGATCACGTAAATATGCACTCAATAATACGCGTAAATATGCACTATTTATTCGACCTAATCCAAAAATCTCTATTGCGGGTAATATTGGTCGCGAAGGCCTTCGCCTAGTTATTTCAATGCTAAATTCTCCTGTTTGATTTGTACTAGGTGCATCAGTGAATGTATATGCTCTGACTTTAACATAGCTATTTCTGTGACCAGTCAGAAGCTAATCACTCAGCTATTTCAATGCTAAATTATATGCTAATTCCTTTGTCAAGGGGTGCCTTTGCGGATGTGTATACTTTAACTTAGCTATTTCAATGCTAAATTCTATGCTAATTCCTTTGTCAAGGGGTGCCTTTGCGGATGTGTATGCTTTAACTTTAACGTAGACTTTTCTGTGACCAGTCACAAGCTAATCACTCAGCCATTTCAATGCTAAATTATATGCTAATTCCTTTGTCAAGGCGCTTTGTTTCTTCTCACACAGCTTAAAGGTCGTGATCTCAGCGTGGCTTTCTCACTCCAGCGCTGTCCTCCAGACAGTCTCGTCCCCTTCACCTGATGAAGGCCGCTTGTGTTGTGGCCGAAACGTCGTGAGAATATTATTGTGTTATTTTATTTGATCAATTTATTATTTTATTCTCATTCTACGTGACTTTACCGAGAGAACCAAAGAAGATGAATCCTTGCAGTCACGAAAGCTTTAAATCGAAACTCATTAATTGGTCGATAACATCTTTATATAAAGAGGACCACAGAGCATGGGCAGGAGTGGTGGGGGGGGATTTGTTGCCAGCTGCTCACCATTTGACTGCCGCCTTCCCTCATCTGTAGTTCCTCGCGCCAAAGTGAAGGAATACTGTGTGCCAGTTACAATTATCACTTGAACGTAACTTGATGTTTCAATTAAATCAGCCACTGAGATTTAATACTGAAAATCTTTATTTTTCACATGCAGTGAAACAATGTTGTTAGTAGGCTTGTTTCCCTGGGAAAGCCTCACTGAGTCTCAAGACTATTTTTTCAGGAGGGGCCTGCCAACTTTTCGCAGGAGTAATTTGGATGTTTGGCTAGTACCAGTTACATTGTATGTTGTTGTTGTTTTGCTATGGGAGTAAACCCATACAGAGAAAGGGACCAGAATGAGGAAAGCGAAGCCAGGCAGTCCTTCAGAAGATGTCATGCACGGGCGTGAACACTGCACCACTCTGCCGCCCAAAGAAATGTAATTTAAATAATGTACAATACTGGCAAATAAACCCTATTAGTATCAACCGCATTTCTAGACAATCTAGCACGTGTATAGCTGCATCGGTGTTTCTAAAAGTCGTGTTCAAATTGCTTATTAATAATATCATAAAGAACAGGTTTCCCACCTCTGGTTTCATTTGAATTACCGGTTGTCCTCATGTGTATCACAGGTAATATGGCAAGGAAAATATTACGCAGCACGAGTTGTAGGATAAGGGCAATTATGGTGACACACGTGACCCCCTCTACACCAAAAAACAGCTAAGATTCATATTCTTGGTTCTTTTGGGAAAGTCACGTCGAAGGGGAACAATAAAATAATACAAATATAAAACAATAAAATTCTCACGACCTTTTGACTGCAACACAAGCAATCATCATCAGGTGTGAAAACCACAACAAGAAAATTTGAAAGAACCAAGAATATGAATCTCTGCAGTCACGAAAGCTTTAAATCAAAATTTAACAGCTGAGAGTCAATGCTGGGATGTTGTGCGATTGGTGCAAGCGACCCATTATTGTGTTTTGATGTTGAGCTGTTAAAATTGCACTGTTGTGGGGTGAGGTCAAGGCCGATGACTGCTTCCAGCGGTGTCAAGATCAGCATTTTGAAGAGGCTCGCGGAGGATGATACTGGGCACTAGGGTGCAGTCTCCCTCCATGAACAACAGAGGGCAGAGGAGCGACGCTCACAACAACAATTGGCGGTGCACCGGGCGTATAAAACACAAAGTTGGAAGAAAGTTTATCTCGGGGAGTTAACCCACAACACCTGGGTCTGTCCCGCGTGTTCACACGATAACGCGTTTTCACTACAACGCGTTTTCTTTACTTTAGGGAACGCTTCTCGCACAACGCGGAACGCGCTCCGTCACAACGCGCTTTCTGAGCCACACTGTGTCTCTTAGTTCTTGCAAGCTAAGCTGGAGTCAGTCTCTCTCATTAAGGCCACATGGCCACACTGTGTCTCTTAGTTCTTGCAAGCTAAGCTTGAGTCAGTCTCTCTCATTAAGGCCACATGGCCACACAGTGTCTCTTAGTTCTTGCAAGGTAAGCTGGAATCAGTCTCTCTCATTAAGGCCACATGGCCACACTGTGTCTCTTAGTTCTTGCAAGCTAAGCTGGAGTCAGTCTCTCTCATTAAGGCCACATGGCCACACAGTGTCTCTTAGTTCTTGCAAGCTAAGCTGGAGTGAGTCTCTCTCATTAAGGCCACATGGCCACACTGTGTCTCTTAGTTCTTGCAAGCTAAGCTTGAGTCAGTCTCTCTCATTAAGGCCACATGGCCACACAGTGTCTCTTAGTTCTTGCAAGGTAAGCTGGAGTCAGTCTCTCTCATTAAGGTCACATGGGCACACTGTGTCTCTTAGTTCTTGCAAGCTAAGCTGGAGTCAGTCTCTCTCATTAAGGCCACATGGCCACACTGTGTCTCTTAGTTCTTGCAAGCTAAGCTGGAGTCAGTCTCTCTCATTAAGGCCACATGGCCACACAGTGTCTCTTAGTTCTTGCAAGCTAAGCTGGAGTGAGTCTCTCTCATTAAGGCCACATGGCCACACTGTGTCTCTTAGTTCTTGCAAGCTAAGCTTGAGTCAGTCTCTCTCATTAAGGCCACATGGCCACACAGTGTCTCTTAGTTCTTGCAAGGTAAGCTGGAGTCAGTCTCTCTCATTAAGGTCACATGGGCACACTGTGTCTCTTAGTTCTTGCAAGCTAAGCTGGAGTCAGTCTCTCTCATTAAGGCCACATGGCCACACTGTGTCTCTTAGTTCTTGCAAGTTAAGCTGGAATCAGTCTCTCTCATTAAGGCCACATGGCCACACTGTGTCTCTTAGTTCTTGCAAGCTAAGCTGGAGTCAGTCTCTCTCATTAAGGCCACATGGCCACACTGTGTCTCTTAGTTCTTGCAAGCTAAGCTGGAGTCAGTCTCTCTCATTAAGGCTACATGGCCACACTGTCTCTTAGTTCTTGCAAGCTAAGCTGGAGTGAGTCTCTCATTAAGGCCACATGGCCACACTGTGTCTCTTAGTTCTTGCAAGCTAAGCTGGAGTCAGTCTCTCTCATTAAGGCCACATGGCCACACTGTGTCTCTTAGTTCTTGCAAGCTAAGTTGGAGTCAGTCTCTCTCATTAAGGCCACATGGCCACACTGAGTATCTTAGTTCTTGCAAGCTAAGCTGGAGTGAGTCTCTCTCATTAAGGCCACATGGCCACACAGTGTCTCTTAGTTCTTGCAAGCTAAGCTGGAGTGAGTCTCTCTCATTAAGGCCACATGGCCACACTGTGTCTCTTAGTTCTTGCAAGCTAAGCTTGAGTCAGTCTCTCTCATTAAGGCCACATGGCCACACAGTGTCTCTTAGTTCTTGCAAGCTAAGCTGGAGTCAGTCTCTCTCATTAAGGTCACATGGTCACACTGTGTCTCTTAGTTCTTGCAAGCTAAGCTGGAGTCAGTCTCTCTCATTAAGGCCACATGGCCACACTGTCTCTTAGTTCTTGCAAGCTAAGCTGGAGTGAGTCTCTCATTAAGGCCACATGGCCACACTGTGTCTCTTAGTTCTTGCAAGCTAACCTGGAGTGAGTCTCTCTCATTAAGGCCACATGGCCACACAGTGTATCTTAGTTCTTGCAAGTTAAGTTGGAGTCAGTCTCTCTCATTAAGGCCACATGGCCATACTGAGTCTCTTAGTTCTTGCAAGCTAAGCTGGAGTGAGTCTTTCTCATTAAGGCCACATGGCCACACAGTGTCTCTTAGTTCTTGCAAGCTAAGCTGGAGTGAGTCTCTCTCATTAAGGCCACATGGCCACACAGTGTCTCTTAGTTCTTGCAAGCTAAGCTGGAGTCAGTCTCTCTCATTAAGGTCACATGGTCACACTGTGTCTCTTAGTTCCTGCAAGCTAAGCTGGAGTCAGTCTCTCATTAAGGCCACATGGCCACACTGTGTCTCTTAGTTCTAGCAAGCTAAGCTGGAATCAGTCTCTCTCATTAAGGCCACATGGCCACACTGTGTCTCTTAGTTCTTGCAAGCTAAGCTGGAGTCAGTCTCTCTCATTAAGGCCACATGGCCACACTGTGTCTCTTAGTTCTTGCAAGCTAAGCTGGAGTCAGTCTCTCTCATTAAGGCCACATGGCCACACTGTCTCTTAGTTCTTGCAAGCTAAGCTGGAGTGAGTCTCTCTCATTAAGGCCACATGGCCACACAGTGTCTCTTAGTTCTTGCAAGCTAAGCTTGAGTCAGTCTCTCTCATTAAGGCCACATGGCCACACAGTGTCTCTTAGTTCTTGCAAGGTAAGCTGGAGTCAGTCTCTCTCATTATGGTCACATGGGCACACTGTGTCTCTTAATTCTTGCAAGCTAAGCTGGAGTCAGTCTCTCTCATTAAGGCCACATGGCCACACTGTGTCGCTTAGTTCTTGCAAGTTAAGCTGGAATCAGTCTCTCTCATTAAGGCCACATGGCCACACTGTGTCTCTTAGTTCTTGCAAGCTAAGCTGGAGGCAGTCTCTCATTAAGGCCACATGGCCACACTGTGTCTCTTAGTTCTTGCAAGCTAAGCTGGAGTGAGTCTCTCATTAAGGCCACATGGCCACACTGTGTCTCTTACTTCTTGCAAGCTAAGCTGGAGTGAGTCTCTCTCATTAAGGCCACATGGCCACACAGTGTCTCTTAGTTCTTGCAAGCTAAGCTTGAGTCAGTCTCTCTCATTAAGGCCACATGGCCACACTGAGTCTCTTAGTTCTTGCAAGCTAAGCTGGAGTGAGTCTCTCTCATTAAGGCCACATGGCCACACAGTGTCTCTTAGTTCTTGCAAGCTAAGCTGGAGTGAGTCTCTCTCATTAAGGCCACATGGCCACACTGTGTCTCTTAGTTCTTGCAAGCTAAGCTTGAGTCAGTCTCTCTCATTAAGGCCACATGGCCACACAGTGTCTCTTAGTTCTTGCAAGCTAAGCTGGAGTCAGTCTCTCTCATTAAGGTCACATGGTCACACTGTGTCTCTTAGTTCTTGCAATCTAAGCTGGAGTCAGTCTCTCTCATTAAGGCCACATGGCCACACTGTCTCTTAGTTCTTGCAAGCTAAGCTGGAATCAGTCTCTCTCATTAAGGCCACATGGCCACACTGTGTCTCTTAGTTCTTGCAAGCTAAGCTGGAGTCAGTCTCTCTCATTAAGGCTACATGGCCACACTGTCTCTTAGTTCTTGCAAGCTAAGCTGGAGTGAGTCTCTCATTAAGGCCACATGGCCACACTGTGTCTCTTAGTTCTTGCAAGCTAAGCTGGAGTGAGTCTCTCTCATTAAGGCCACATGGCCACACTGTGTCTCTTAGTTCTTGCAAGCTAAGCTGGAGTGAGTCTCTCTCATTAAGGCCACATGGCCACACAGTGTCTCTTAGTTCTTGCAAGCTAAGCTGGAGTGAGTCTCTCATTAAGGCCACATGGCCACACTGTGTCTCTTAGTTCTTGCAAGCTAAGCTTGAGTCAGTCTCTCTCATTAAGGCCACATGGCCACACAGTGTCTCTTAGTTCTTGCAAGGTAAGCTGGAGTCAGTCTCTCTCATTAAGGTCACATGGGCACACTGTGTCTCTTAATTCTTGCAAGCTAAGCTGGAGTCAGTCTCTCTCATTAAGGCCACATGGCCACACTGTGTCGCTTAGTTCTTGCAAGTTAAGCTGGAATCAGTCTCTCTCATTAAGGCCACATGGCCACACTGTGTCTCTTAGTTCTTGCAAGCTAAGCTGGAGGCAGTCTCTCTCATTAAGGCCACATGGCCACACTGTGTCTCTTAGTTCTTGCAAGCTAAGCTGGAGTCAGTCTCTCTCATTAAGGCTACATGGCCACACTGTCTCTTAGTTCTTGCAAGCTAAGCTGGAGTGAGTCTCTCATTAAGGCCACATGGCCACACAGTGTCTCTTAGTTCTTGCAAGCTAAGTTGGAGTCAGTCTCTCTCATTAAGGCCACATGGCCACACTGAGTCTCTTAGTTCTTGCAAGCTAAGC
Source organism: Petromyzon marinus (assembly GCF_048934315.1). NCBI lineage: Eukaryota > Metazoa > Chordata > Hyperoartia > Petromyzontiformes > Petromyzontidae > Petromyzon > Petromyzon marinus. The sequence continues at coordinate 5,733,228 of NC_133683.1, forward strand.
TGGAGTGAGTCTCTCTCATTAAGGCCACATGGCCACACAGTGTCTCTTAGTTCCTGCAAGCTAAGCTGGAGTGAGTCTCTCATTAAGGCCACATGGCCACACTGTGTCTCTTAGTTCTTGCAAGCTAAGTTGGAGTCAGTCTCTCTCATTAAGGCCACATGGCCACACTGTGTCTCTTAGTTCTTGCAAGCTAAGCTGGAGGCAGTCTCTCTCATTAAGGCCACATGGCCACACTGTGTCTCTTAGTTCTTGCAAGCTAAGTTGGAGTCAGTCTCTCTCATTAAGGCCACATGGCCACACTGAGTCTCTTAGTTCTTGCAAGCTAAGCTGGAGTGAGTCTCTCTCATTAAGGCCACATGGCCACACAGTGTCTCTTAGTTCTTGCAAGCTAAGCTGGAGTGAGTCTCTCTCATTAAGGCCACATGGCCACACTGTGTCTCTTAGTTCTTGCAAGCTAAGCTTGAGTCAGTCTCTCTCATTAAGGCCACATGGCCACACAGTGTCTCTTAGTTCTTGCAAGCTAAGCTGGAGTCAGTCTCTCTCATTAAGGTCACATGGTCACACTGTGTCTCTTAGTTCTTGCAAGCTAAGCTGGAGTCAGTCTCTCTCATTAAGGCCACATGGCCACACAGTGTCTCTTAGTTCTTGCAAGCTAAGCTGGAGTCAGTCTCTCTCATTAAGGTCACATGGTCACACTGTGTCTCTTAGTTCTTGCAAGCTAAGCTGGAGTCAGTCTCTCTCATTAAGGCCACATGGCCACACTGTGTCTCTTAGTTCTTGCAAGCTAAGCTGGAATCAGTCTCTCTCATTAAGGCCACATGGCCACACTGTGTCTCTTAGTTCTTGCAAGCTAAGCTGGAGTCAGTCTCTCTCATTAAGGCCACATGGCCACACTGTGTCTCTTAGTTCTTGCAAGCTAAGCTGGAGTCAGTCTCTCTCATTAAGGCTACATGGCCACACTGTCTCTTAGTTCTTGCAAGCTAAGCTGGAGTGAGTCTCTCATTAAGGCCACATGGCCACACTGTGTCTCTTAGTTCTTGCAAGCTAACCTGGAGTGAGTCTCTCTCATTAAGGCCACATGGGCACACTGTGTCTCTTAATTCTTGCAAGCTAAGCTGGAGTCAGTCTCTCTCATTAAGGCCACATGGCCACACTGTGTCTCTTAGTTCTTGCAAGCTAAGCTGGAGTCAGTCTCTCTCATTAAGGCTACATGGCCACACTGTCTCTTAGTTCTTGCAAGCTAAGCTGGAGTGAGTCTCTCATTAAGGCCACATGGCCACACTGTGTCTCTTAGTTCTTGCAAGCTAACCTGGAGTGAGTCTCTCTCATTAAGGCCACATGTCCACACAGTGTATCTTAGTTCTTGCAAGTTAAGTTGGAGTCAGTCTCTCTCATTAAGGCCACATGGCCATACTGAGTCTCTTAGTTCTTGCAAGCTAAGCTGGAGTGAGTCTTTCTCATTAAGGCCACATGGCCACACAGTGTCTCTTAGTTCTTGCAAGTTAAGCTGGAATCAGTCTCTCTCATTAAGGCCACATGGCCACACTGTGTCTCTTAGTTCTTGCAAGCTAAGCTTGAGTCAGTCTCTCTCATTAAGGCCACATGGCCACACAGTGTATCTTAGTTCTTGCAAGCTAAGCTGGAGTCAGTCTCTCTCATTAAGGTCACATGGTCACACTGTGTCTCTTAGTTCTTGCAAGCTAAGCTGGAGTCAGTCTCTCTCATTAAGGCCACATGGCCACACTGTGTCTCTTAGTTCTTGCAAGCTAAGCTGGAATCAGTCTCTCTCATTAAGGCCACATGGCCACACTGTGTCTCTTAGTTCTTGCAATCTAAGCTGGAGTGAGTCTCTCTCATTAAGGCCACATGGCCACACTGTGTCTCTTAGTTCTTGCAAGCTAAGCTGGAGTGAGTCTCTCTCATTAAGGCCACATGGCCACACAGTGTCTCTTAGTTCTTGCAAGCTAAGCTGGAGTGAGTCTCTCTCATTAAGGCCACATGGCCACACTGTGTCTCTTAGTTCTTGCAAGCTAAGCTTGAGTCAGTCTCTCTCATTAAGGCCACATGGCCACATAGTGTCTCTTAGTTCTTGCAAGGTAAGCTGGAGTCAGTCTCTCTCATTAAGGCCACATGGCCATACTGAGTCTCTTAGTTCTTGCAAGCTAAGCTGGAGTGAGTCTTTCTCATTAAGGCCACATGGCCACACAGTGTCTCTTAGTTCTTGCAAGTTAAGCTGGAATCAGTCTCTCTCATTAAGGCCACATGGCCACACTGTGTCTCTTAGTTCTTGCAAGCTAAGCTTGAGTCAGTCTCTCTCATTAAGGCCACATGGCCACACAGTGTATCTTAGTTCTTGCAAGCTAAGCTGGAGTCAGTCTCTCTCATTAAGGTCACATGGTCACACTGTGTCTCTTAGTTCTTGCAAGCTAAGCTGGAGTCAGTCTCTCTCATTAAGGCCACATGGCCACACTGTGTCTCTTAGTTCTTGCAAGCTAAGCTGGAATCAGTCTCTCTCATTAAGGCCACATGGCCACACTGTGTCTCTTAGTTCTTGCAATCTAAGCTGGAGTGAGTCTCTCTCATTAAGGCCACATGGCCACACTGTGTCTCTTAGTTCTTGCAAGCTAAGCTGGAGTGAGTCTCTCTCATTAAGGCCACATGGCCACACAGTGTCTCTTAGTTCTTGCAAGCTAAGCTGGAGTGAGTCTCTCTCATTAAGGCCACATGGCCACACTGTGTCTCTTAGTTCTTGCAAGCTAAGCTTGAGTCAGTCTCTCTCATTAAGGCCACATGGCCACATAGTGTCTCTTAGTTCTTGCAAGGTAAGCTGGAGTCAGTCTCTCTCATTAAGGTCACATGGGCACACTGTGTCTCTTAATTCTTGCAAGCTAAGCTGGAGTCAGTCTCTCTCATTAAGGCCACATGGCCACACAGTGTCTCTTAGTTCTTGCAAGCTAAGTTGGAGTCAGTCTCTCTCATTAAGGCCACATGGCCACACTGTGTCTCTTAGTTCTTGCAAGCTAAGCTGGAGTCAGTCTCTCTCATTAAGGCCACATGGCCACACTGTGTCTCTTAGTTCTTGCAAGCTAAGCTGGAGTCAGTCTCTCTCATTAAGGCTACATGGCCACACTGTCTCTTAGTTCTTGCAAGCTAAGCTGGAGTGAGTCTCTCATTAAGGCCACATGGCCACACTGTGTCTCTTAGTTCTTGCAAGCTAACCTGGAGTGAGTCTCTCTCATTAAGGCCACATGGCCACACAGTGTATCTTAGTTCTTGCAAGTTAAGTTGGAGTCAGTCTCTCTCATTAAGGCCACATGGCCATACTGAGTCTCTTAGTTCTTGCAAGCTAAGCTGGAGTGAGTCTTTCTCATTAAGGCCACATGGCCACACAGTGTCTCTTAGTTCTTGCAAGTTAAGTTGGAATCAGTCTCTCTCATTAAGGCCACATGGCCACACTGTGTCTCTTAGTTCTTGCAAGCTAAGCTTGAGTCAGTCTCTCTCATTAAGGCCACATGGCCACACAGTGTATCTTAGTTCTTGCAAGCTAAGCTGGAGTCAGTCTCTCTCATTAAGGTCACATGGTCACACTGTGTCTCTTAGTTCTTGCAAGCTAAGCTGGAGTCAGTCTCTCTCATTAAGGCCACATGGCCACACTGTGTCTCTTAGTTCTTGCAAGCTAAGCTGGAATCAGTCTCTCTCATTAAGGCCACATGGCCACACAGTGTCTCTTAGTTCTTGCAAGCTAAGCTGGAGTGAGTCTCTCTCATTAAGGCCACATGGCCACACTGTGTCTCTTAGTTCTTGCAAGCTAAGCTTGAGTCAGTCTCTCTCATTAAGGCCACATGGCCACATAGTGTCTCTTAGTTCTTGCAAGGTAAGCTGGTGTCAGTCTCTCTCATTAAGGCCACATGGCCACACTGTGTCTCTTAGTTCTTGCAAGCTAAGCTGGAATCAGTCTCTCTCATTAAGGCCACATGGCCACACTGTGTCTCTTAGTTCTTGCAAGCTAAGCTGGAGTCAGTCTCTCTCATTAAGGCCACATGGCCACACTGTGTCTCTTAGTTCTTGCAAGCTAAGCTGGAGTCAGTCTCTCTCATTAAGGCCACATGGCCACACTGTGTCTCTTAGTTCTTGCAAGCTAAGCTGGAATCAGTCTCTCTCATTAAGGCCACATGGCCACACTGTGTCTCTTAGTTCTTGCAATCTAAGCTGGAGTGAGTCTCTCTCATTAAGGCCACATGGCCACACTGTGTCTCTTAGTTCTTGCAAGCTAAGCTGGAGTGAGTCTCTCTCATTAAGGCCACATGGCCACACAGTGTCTCTTAGTTCTTGCAAGCTAAGCTGGAGTGAGTCTCTCTCATTAAGGCCACATGGCCACACTGTGTCTCTTAGTTCTTGCAAGCTAAGCTTGAGTCAGTCTCTCTCATTAAGGCCACATGGCCACATAGTGTCTCTTAGTTCTTGCAAGGTAAGCTGGAGTCAGTCTCTCTCATTAAGGCCACATGGCCACACTGTGTCTCTTAGTTCTTGCAAGCTATGCTGGAATCAGTCTCTCTCATTAAGGCCACATGGCCACACTGTGTCTCTTAGTTCTTGCAAGCTAAGCTGGAGTCAGTCTCTCTCATTAAGGCCACATGGCCACACTGTGTCTCTTAGTTCTTGCAAGCTAAGCTGGAGTCAGTCTCTCTCATTAAGGCTACATGGCCACACTGTCTCTTAGTTCTTGCAAGCTAAGCTGGAGTGAGTCTCTCATTAAGGCCACATGGCCACACTGTGTCTCTTAGTTCTTGCAAGCTAACCTGGAGTGAGTCTCTCTCATTAAGGCCACATGTCCACACAGTGTATCTTAGTTCTTGCAAGTTAAGTTGGAGTCAGTCTCTCTCATTAAGGTCACATGGCCATACTGAGTCTCTTAGTTCTTGCAAGCTAAGCTGGAGTGAGTCTTTCTCATTAAGGCCACATGGCCACACAGTGTCTCTTAGTTCTTGCAAGTTAAGCTGGAATCAGTCTCTCTCATTAAGGCCACATGGCCACACTGTGTCTCTTAGTTCTTGCAAGCTAAGCTTGAGTCAGTCTCTCTCATTAAGGCCACATGGCCACACAGTGTATCTTAGTTCTTGCAAGCTAAGCTGGAGTCAGTCTCTCTCATTAAGGTCACATGGTCACACTGTGTCTCTTAGTTCTTGCAAGCTAAGCTGGAGTCAGTCTCTCTCATTAAGGCCACATGGCCACACTGTGTCTCTTAGTTCTTGCAAGCTAAGCTGGAATCAGTCTCTCTCATTAAGGCCACATGGCCACACTGTGTCTCTTAGTTCTTGCAATCTAAGCTGGAGTGAGTCTCTCTCATTAAGGCCACATGGCCACACTGTGTCTCTTAGTTCTTGCAAGCTAAGCTGGAGTGAGTCTCTCTCATTAAGGCCACATGGCCACACAGTGTCTCTTAGTTCTTGCAAGCTAAGCTGGAGTGAGTCTCTCTCATTAAGGCCACATGGCCACACTGTGTCTCTTAGTTCTTGCAAGCTAAGCTTGAGTCAGTCTCTCTCATTAAGGCCACATGGCCACATAGTGTCTCTTAGTTCTTGCAAGGTAAGCTGGAGTCAGTCTCTCTCATTAAGGCCACATGGCCATACTGAGTCTCTTAGTTCTTGCAAGCTAAGCTGGAGTGAGTCTTTCTCATTAAGGCCACATGGCCACACAGTGTCTCTTAGTTCTTGCAAGTTAAGCTGGAATCAGTCTCTCTCATTAAGGCCACATGGCCACACTGTGTCTCTTAGTTCTTGCAAGCTAAGCTTGAGTCAGTCTCTCTCATTAAGGCCACATGGCCACACAGTGTCTCTTAGTTCTTGCAAGCTAAGCTGGAGTGAGTCTCTCTCATTAAGGCCACATGGCCACACTGTGTCTCTTAGTTCTTGCAAGCTAAGCTTGAGTCAGTCTCTCTCATTAAGGCCACATGGCCACATAGTGTCTCTTAGTTCTTGCAAGGTAAGCTGGAGTCAGTCTCTCTCATTAAGGCCACATGGCCACACTGTGTCTCTTAGTTCTTGCAAGCTAAGCTGGAATCAGTCTCTCTCATTACGGCCACATGGCCACACTGTGTCTCTTAGTTCTTGCAAGCTAAGCTGGAGTCAGTCTCTCTCATTAAGGCCACATGGCCACACTGTGTCTCTTAGTTCTTGCAAGCTAAGCTGGAGTCAGTCTCTCTCATTAAGGCCACATGGCCACACTGTGTCTCTTAGTTCTTGCAAGCTAAGCTGGAATCAGTCTCTCTCATTAAGGCCACATGGCCACACTGTGTCTCTTAGTTCTTGCAATCTAAGCTGGAGTGAGTCTCTCTCATTAAGGCCACATGGCCACACTGTGTCTCTTAGTTCTTGCAAGCTAAGCTGGAGTGAGTCTCTCTCATTAAGGCCACATGGCCACACAGTGTCTCTTAGTTCTTGCAAGCTAAGCTGGAGTGAGTCTCTCTCATTAAGGCCACATGGCCACACTGTGTCTCTTAGTTCTTGCAAGCTAAGCTTGAGTCAGTCTCTCTCATTAAGGCCACATGGCCACATAGTGTCTCTTAGTTCTTGCAAGGTAAGCTGGAGTCAGTCTCTCTCATTAAGGCCACATGGCCACACTGTGTCTCTTATTTCTTGCAAGCTAAGCTGGAATCAGTCTCTCTCATTAAGGCCACATGGCCACACTGTGTCTCTTAGTTCTTGCAAGCTAAGCTGGAGTCAGTCTCTCTCATTAAGGCCACATGGCCACACTGTGTCTCTTAGTTCTTGCAAGCTAAGCTGGAGTCAGTCTCTCTCATTAAGGCTACATGGCCACACTGTCTCTTAGTTCTTGCAAGCTAAGCTGGAGTGAGTCTCTCATTAAGGCCACATGGCCACACTGTGTCTCTTAGTTCTTGCAAGCTAACCTGGAGTGAGTCTCTCTCATTAAGGCCACATGTCCACACAGTGTATCTTAGTTCTTGCAAGTTAAGTTGGAGTCAGTCTCTCTCATTAAGGCCACATGGCCATACTGAGTCTCTTAGTTCTTGCAAGCTAAGCTGGAGTGAGTCTTTCTCATTAAGGCCACATGGCCACACAGTGTCTCTTAGTTCTTGCAAGTTAAGCTGGAATCAGTCTCTCTCATTAAGGCCACATGGCCACACTGTGTCTCTTAGTTCTTGCAAGCTAAGCTTGAGTCAGTCTCTCTCATTAAGGCCACATGGCCACACAGTGTATCTTAGTTCTTGCAAGCTAAGCTGGAGTCAGTCTCTCTCATTAAGGTCACATGGTCACACTGTGTCTCTTAGTTCTTGCAAGCTAAGCTGGAGTCAGTCTCTCTCATTAAGGCCACATGGCCACACTGTGTCTCTTAGTTCTTGCAAGCTAAGCTGGAATCAGTCTCTCTCATTAAGGCCACATGGCCACACTGTGTCTCTTAGTTCTTGCAATCTAAGCTGGAGTGAGTCTCTCTCATTAAGGCCACATGGCCACACTGTGTCTCTTAGTTCTTGCAAGCTAAGCTGGAGTGAGTCTCTCTCATTAAGGCCACATGGCCACACAGTGTCTCTTAGTTCTTGCAAGCTAAGCTGGAGTGAGTCTCTCTCATTAAGGCCACATGGCCACACTGTGTCTCTTAGTTCTTGCAAGCTAAGCTTGAGTCAGTCTCTCTCATTAAGGCCACATGGCCACATAGTGTCTCTTAGTTCTTGCAAGGTAAGCTGGAGTCAGTCTCTCTCATTAAGGCCACATGGCCATACTGAGTCTCTTAGTTCTTGCAAGCTAAGCTGGAGTGAGTCTTTCTCATTAAGGCCACATGGCCACACAGTGTCTCTTAGTTCTTGCAAGTTAAGCTGGAATCAGTCTCTCTCATTAAGGCCACATGGCCACACTGTGTCTCTTAGTTCTTGCAAGCTAAGCTTGAGTCAGTCTCTCTCATTAAGGCCACATGGCCACACAGTGTATCTTAGTTCTTGCAAGCTAAGCTGGAGTCAGTCTCTCTCATTAAGGTCACATGGTCACACTGTGTCTCTTAGTTCTTGCAAGCTAAGCTGGAGTCAGTCTCTCTCATTAAGGCCACATGGCCACACTGTGTCTCTTAGTTCTTGCAAGCTAAGCTGGAATCAGTCTCTCTCATTAAGGCCACATGGCCACACTGTGTCTCTTAGTTCTTGCAATCTAAGCTGGAGTGAGTCTCTCTCATTAAGGCCACATGGCCACACTGTGTCTCTTAGTTCTTGCAAGCTAAGCTGGAGTGAGTCTCTCTCATTAAGGCCACATGGCCACACAGTGTCTCTTAGTTCTTGCAAGCTAAGCTGGAGTGAGTCTCTCTCATTAAGGCCACATGGCCACACTGTGTCTCTTAGTTCTTGCAAGCTAAGCTTGAGTCAGTCTCTCTCATTAAGGCCACATGGCCACATAGTGTCTCTTAGTTCTTGCAAGGTAAGCTGGAGTCAGTCTCTCTCATTAAGGTCACATGGGCACACTGTGTCTCTTAATTCTTGCAAGCTAAGCTGGAGTCAGTCTCTCTCATTAAGGCCACATGGCCACACTGTGTCGCTTAGTTCTTGCAAGTTAAGCTGGAATCAGTCTCTCTCATTAAGGCCACATGGCCACACTGTGTCTCTTAGTTCTTGCAAGCTAAGCTGGAGGCAGTCTCTCTCATTAAGGCCACATGGCCACACTGTGTCTCTTAGTTCTTGCAAGCTAAGCTGGAGTCAGTCTCTCTCATTAAGGCCACATGGCCACACTGTCTCTTAGTTCTTGCAAGCTAAGTTGGAGTCAGTCTCTCTCATTAAGGCCACATGGCCACACTGAGTCTCTTAGTTCTTGCAAGCTAAGCTGGAGTGAGTCTCTCTCATTAAGGCCACATGGCCACACTGTGTCTCTTAGTTCTTGCAAGCTAAGCTGGAGTGAGTCTCTCTCATTAAGGCCACATGGCCACACAGTGTCTCTTAGTTCTTGCAAGCTAAGCTGGAATCAGTCTCTCTCATTAAGTCCACATGGCCACACTGTGTCTCTTAGTTCTTGCAATCTAAGCTGGAGTGAGTCTCTCTCATTAAGGCCACATGGCCACACTGTGTCTCTTAGTTCTTGCAAGCTAAGCTGGAGTGAGTCTCTCTCATTAAGGCCACATGGCCACACAGTGTCTCTTAGTTCTTGCAAGCTAAGCTGGAGTGAGTCTCTCTCATTAAGGCCACATGGCCACACTGTGTCTCTTAGTTCTTGCAAGCTAAGCTTGAGTCAGTCTCTCTCATTAAGGCCACATGGCCACATAGTGTCTCTTAGTTCTTGCAAGGTAAGCTGGAGTCAGTCTCTCTCATTAAGGTCACATGGGCACACTGTGTCTCTTAATTCTTGCAAGCTAAGCTGGAGTCAGTCTCTCTCATTAAGGCCACATGGCCACACTGTGTCGCTTAGTTCTTGAAAGTTAAGCTGGAATCAGTCTCTCTCATTAAGGCCACATGGCCACACTGTGTCTCTTAGTTCTTGCAAGCTAAGCTGGAGTGAGTCTCTCTCATTAAGGCCACATGGCCACACTGTGTCTCTTAGTTCTTGCAAGCTAAGCTTGAGTCAGTCTCTCTCATTAAGGCCACATGGCCACATAGTGTCTCTTAGTTCTTGCAAGGTAAGCTGGAGTCAGTCTCTCTCATTAAGGTCACATGGGCACACTGTGTCTCTTAATTCTTGCAAGCTAAGCTGGAGTCAGTCTCTCTCATTAAGGCCACATGGCCACACTGTGTCGCTTAGTTCTTGCAAGTTAAGCTGGAATCAGTCTCTCTCATTAAGGCCACATGGCCACACTGTGTCTCTCAGTTCTTGCAAGCTAAGCTGGAGGCAGTCTCTCTCATTAAGGCCACATGGCCACACTGTGTCTCTTAGTTCTTGCAAGCTAAGCTGGAGTCAGTCTCTCTCATTAAGGCCAAATGGCCACACTGTCTCTTAGTTCTTGCAAGCTAAGTTGGAGTCAGTCTCTCTCATTAAGGCCACATGGCCACACTGAGTCTCTTAGTTCTTGCAAGCTAAGCTGGAGTGAGTCTCTCTCATTAAGGCCACATGGCCACACTGTGTCTCTTAGTTCTTGCAAGCTAAGCTGGAGTGAGTTTCTCTCATTAAGGCCACATGGCCACACAGTGTCTCTTAGTTCTTGCAAGCTAAGTTGGAGTCAGTCTCTCTCATTAAGGCCACATGGCCACACTGAGTCTCTTAGTTCTTGCAAGCTAAGCTGGAGTGAGTCTCTCTCATTAAGGCCACATGGCCACACAGTGTCTCTTAGTTCTTGCAAGTTAAGCTGGAGTGAGTCTCTCTCATTAAGGCCACATGACCACACTGTGTCTCTTAGTTCTTGCAAGCTAAGCTTGAGTCAGTCTCTCTCATTAAGGCCACATGGCCACACAGTGTCTCTTAGTTCTTGCAAGCTAAGCTGGAGTCAGTCTCTCTCATTAAGGTCACATGGTCACACTGTGTCTCTTAGTTCTTGCAAGCTAAGCTGGAGTCAGTCTCTCTCATTAAGGCCACATGGCCACACTGTGTCTCTTAGTTCTTGCAAGCTAAGCTGGAATCAGTCTCTCTCATTAAGGCCACATGGCCACACTGTGTCTCTTAGTTCTTGCAAGCTAAGCTGGAGTCAGTCTCTCTCATTAAGGCCACATGGCCACACTGTGTCTCTTAGTTCTTGCAAGCTAAGCTGGCGTCAGTCTCTCTCATTAAGGCTACATGGCCACACTGTCTCTTAGTTCTTGCAAGTTAAGCTGGAGTGAGTCTCTCATTAAGGCCACATGGCCACACTGTGTCTCTTAGTTCTTGCAAGCTAAGCTGGAGTCAGTCTCTCTCATTAAGGCTACATGGCCACACTGTCTATTAGTTCTTGCAAGCTAAGCTGGAGTGAGTCTCTCATTAAGGCCAAATGGCCACACTGTGTCTCTTAGTTCTTGCAAGCTAAGCTGGAGTGAGTCTCTCTCATTAAGGCCACATGGCCACACTGTGTCTCTTAGTTCTTGCAAGCTAAGCTGGAGGCAGTCTCTCTCATTAAGGCCACATGGCCACACTGTGTCTCTTAGTTCTTGCAAGCTAAGCTGGAGTCAGTCTCTCTCATTAAGGCCAAATGGCCACACTGTCTCTTAGTTCTTGCAAGCTAAGTTGGAGTCAGTCTCTCTCATTAAGGCCACATGGCCACACTGAGTCTCTTAGTTCTTGCAAGCTAAGCTGGAGTGAGTCTCTCTCATTAAGGCCACATGGCCACACTGTGTCTCTTAGTTCTTGCAAGCTAAGCTGGAGTGAGTTTCTCTCATTAAGGCCACATGGCCACACAGTGTCTCTTAGTTCTTGCAAGCTAAGTTGGAGTCAGTCTCTCTCATTAAGGCCACATGGCCACACTGAGTCTCTTAGTTCTTGCAAGCTAAGCTGGAGTGAGTCTCTCTCATTAAGGCCACATGGCCACACAGTGTCTCTTAGTTCTTGCAAGTTAAGCTGGAGTGAGTCTCTCTCATTAAGGCCACATGACCACACTGTGTCTCTTAGTTCTTGCAAGCTAAGCTTGAGTCAGTCTCTCTCATTAAGGCCACATGGCCACACAGTGTCTCTTAGTTCTTGCAAGCTAAGCTGGAGTCAGTCTCTCTCATTAAGGTCACATGGTCACACTGTGTCTCTTAGTTCTTGCAAGCTAAGCTGGAGTCAGTCTCTCTCATTAAGGCCACATGGCCACACTGTGTCTCTTAGTTCTTGCAAGCTAAGCTGGAATCAGTCTCTCTCATTAAGGCCACATGGCCACACTGTGTCTCTTAGTTCTTGCAAGCTAAGCTGGCGTCAGTCTCTCTCATTAAGGCTACATGGCCACACTGTCTCTTAGTTCTTGCAAGCTAAGCTGGAGTGAGTCTCTCATTAAGGCCACATGGCCACACTGTGTCTCTTAGTTCTTGCAAGCTAAGCTGGAGTCAGTCTCTCTCATTAAGGCTACATGGCCACACTGTCTATTAGTTCTTGCAAGCTAAGCTGGAGTGAGTCTCTCATTAAGGCCAAATGGCCACACTGTGTCTCTTAGTTCTTGCAAGCTAAGCTGGAGTGAGTCTCTCTCATTAAGGCCACATGGCCACACTGTGTCTCTTAGTTCTTGCAAGCTAAGCTTGAGTCAGTCTCTCTCATTAAGGCCACATGGCCACACAGGGTCTCTTAGTTCTTGCAAGCTAAGCTGGAGTGAGTCTCTCTCATTAAGGCCACATGGCCACACTGTGTCTCTTAGTTCTTGCAAGCTAAGCTGGAGTGAGTTTCTCTCATTAAGGCCACATGGCCACACAGTGTCTCTTAGTTCTTGCAAGCTAAGCTGGAGTGAGTCTCTCATTAAGGCCACATGGCCACACTGTGTCTCTTAGTTCTTGCAAGCTAAGCTTGAGTCAGTCTCTTTCATTAAGGCCACATGGCCACACAGTGTCTCTTAGTTCTTGCAAGGTAAGCTGGAGTCAGTCTCTCTCATTAAGGTCACATGGGCACACTGTGTCTCTTAATTCTTGCAAGCTAAGCTGGAGTCAGTCTCTCTCATTAAGGCCACATGGCCACACTGTGTCTCTTAGTTCTTGCAAGCTATGCTGGAGTCATTCTCTCTCATTAAGGCTACATGGCCACCCTGTCTCTTAGTTCTTGCAAGGTAAGCTGGAGTGAGTCTCTCATTAAGGCCACATGGCCACACTGTGTCTCTTAGTTCTTGCAAGCTAAGCTGGAGTGAGTCTCTCTCATTAAGGCCACATGGCCACACAGTGTCTCTTAGTTCTTGCAAGCTAAGTTGGAGTCAGTCTCTCTCATTAAGGCCACATGGCCACACTGTCTCTTATTTCTTGCAAGCTAAGCTGGAGTGAGTCTCTCTCATTAAGGCCACATGGCCACACTGTGTCTCTTAGTTCTTGCAAGCTAAGCTTGAGTCAGTCTCTCTCATTAAGGCCACATGGCCACACAGTGTCTCTTAGTTCTTGCAAGGTAAGCTGGAGTCAGTCTCTCTCATTAAGGTCACATGGGCACACTGTGTCTCTTAATTCTTGCAAGCTAAGCTGGAGTCAGTCTCTCTCATTAAGGCCACATGGCCACCCTGTCTCTTAGTTCTTGCAAGCTAAGCTGGAGTCAGTCTCTCTCATTAAGGCCACATGGCCACACTGTGTCTCTTAGTTCTTGCAAGCTAAGCTGGAATCAGTCTCTCTCATTAAGGCCACATGGCCACACAGTGTCTCTTAGTTCTTGCAAGTTAAGCTGGAATCAGTCTCTCTCATTAAGTCCACATGGCCACACTGTGTCTCTTAGTTCTCGCAAGCTAAGCTGGAGGCAGTCTCTCTCATTAAGGCCACATGGCCACACTGTGTCTCTTAGTTCTTGCAAGCTAAGCTGGAGTCAGTCTCTCTCATTAAGCTACATGGCCACACTGTCTCTTAGTTCTTGCAAGCTAAGCTGGAGTGAGTCTCTCATTAAGGCCACATGGCCACACTGTGTCTCTTAGTTCTTGCAAGCTAAGCTGGAGTGAGTCTCTCTCATTAAGGCCACATGGCCACACAGTGTCTCTTAGTTCTTGCAAGCTAAGTTGGAGTCAGTCTCTCTCATTAAGGCCACATGGCCACACTGTGTCTCTTAGTTCTTGCAAGCTAAGCTGGAGTGAGTCTCTCTCATTAAGGCCACATGGCCACACAGTGTCTCTTAGTTCTTGCAAGCTAAGCTGGCGTGAGTCTCTCTCATTAAGGCCACATGGCCACACTGTGTCTCTTAGTTCTTGCAAGCTAAGCTTGAGTCAGTCTCTCTCATTAAGGCCACATGGCCATACAGTGTATCTTAGTTCTTGCAAGCTAAGCTGGAGTCAGTCTCTCTCATTAAGGTCACATGGCCACACTGTGTCTCTTAGTTCTTGCAAGCTAAGCTGGAGTCAGTCTCTCTCATTAAGGCCACATGGCCACACTGTGTCTCTTAGTTCTTGCAAGCTATGCTGGAGTCAGTCTCTCTCATTAAGGCTACATGGCCACCCTGTCTCTTAGTTCTTGCAAGCTAAGCTGGAGTGAGTCTCTCATTAAGGCCACATGGCCACACTGTGTCTCTTAGTTCTTGCAAGCTAAGCTGGAGTGAGTCTCATTAAGGCCACATGGCCACACAGTGTATCTTAGTTCTTGCAACTTAAGTTGGAGTCAGTCTCTCTCATTAAGGCCACATGGCCATACTGAGTCTCTTAGTTCTTGCAAGCTAAGCTGGAGTGAGTCTTTCTCATTAAGGCCACATGGCCACACAGTGTCTCTTAGTTCTTGCAAGCTAAGCTGGAGTGAGTCTCTCTCATTAAGGCCACTTGGCCACACTGTGTCTCTTAGTTCTTGCAAGCTAAGCTTGAGTCAGTCTCTCTCATTAAGGCCACATGGCCACACAGTGTCTCTTAGTTCTTGCAAGCTAAGCTGGAGTCAGTCTCTCTCATTAAGGTCACATGGTCACACTGTGTCTCTTAGTTCTTGCAAGCTAAGCTGGAGTCAGTCTCTCTCATTAAGGCCACATGGCCACACTGTGTCTCTTAGTTCTTGCAAGCTAAGCTGGAATCAGTCTCTCTCATTAAGGCCACATGGCCACACTGTGTCTCTTAGTTCTTGCAAGCTAAGCTGGAGTCAGTCTCTCTCATTAAGGCCACATGGCCACACTGTGTCTCTTAGTTCTTGCAAGCTAAGCTGGAGTCAGTCTCTCTCATTAAGGCCACATGGCCACACTGTCTCTTAGTTCTTGCAAGCTAAGCTGGAGTGAGTCTCTCATTAAGGCCACATGGCCACACTGTGTCTCTTAGTTCTTGGAAGCTAAGCTGGAGTGAGTCTCTCTCATTAAGGCCACATGGCCACACTGTGTCTCTTAGTTCTTGCAAGCTAAGCTTGAGTCAGTCTCTCTCATTAAGGCCACATGGCCACACAGTGTCTCTTAGTTCTTGCAAGGTAAGCTGGAGTCAGTCTCTCTCATTAAGGTCACATGGGCACACTGTGTCTCTTAATTCTTGCAAGCTAAGCTGGAGTCAGTCTCTCTCATTAAGGCCACATGGCCACCCTGTCTCTTAGTTCTTGCAAGCTAAGCTGGAGTCAGTCTCTCTCATTAAGGCCACATGGCCACACTGTGTCTCTTAGTTCTTGCAAGCTAAGCTGGAATCAGTCTCTCTCATTAAGGCCACATGGCCACACAGTGTCTCTTAGTTCTTGCAAGCTAAGCTGGAGTCAGTCTCTCTCATTAAGGCCACATGGCCATACTGAGTCTCTTAGTTCTTGCAAGCTAAGCTGGAGTGAGTCTCTCATTAAGGCCACATGGCCACACAGTGTCTCTTAGTTCTTGCAAGTTAAGCTGGAATCAGTCTCTCTCATTAAGTCCACATGGCCACACTGTGTCTCTTAGTTCTTGCAAGCTAAGCTGGAGGCAGTCTCTCTCATTAAGGCCACATGGCCACACTGTGTCTCTTAGTTCTTGCAAGCTAAGCTGGAGTCAGTCTCTCTCATTAAGCTACATGGCCACACTGTCTCTTAGTTCTTGCAAGCTAAGCTGGAGTGAGTCTCTCATTAAGGCCACATGGCCACACTGTGTCTCTTAGTTCTTGCAAGCTAAGCTGGAGTGAGTCTCTCTCATTAAGGCCACATGGCCACACAGTGTCTCTTAGTTCTTGCAAGCTAAGTTGGAGTCAGTCTCTCTCATTAAGGCCACATGGCCACACTGAGTCTCTTAGTTCTTGCAAGCTAAGCTGGAGTGAGTCTCTCTCATTAAGGCCACATGGCCACACAGTGTCTCTTAGTTCTTGCAAGCTAAGCTGGCGTGAGTCTCTCTCATTAAGGCCACATGGCCACACTGTGTCTCTTAGTTCTTGCAAGCTAAGCTGGAGTCAGTCTCTCTCATTAAGGCCACATGGCCACACTGTGTCTCTTAGTTCTTGCAAGCTAAGCTGGAGTCAGTCTCTCTCATTAAGGCCACATGGCCACACTGTCTCTTAGTTCTTGCAAGCTAAGCTGGAGTGAGTCTCTCATTAAGGCCACATGGCCACACTGTGTCTCTTAGTTCTTGGAAGCTAAGCTGGAGTGAGTCTCTCTCATTAAGGCCACATGGCCACACTGTGTCTCTTAGTTCTTGCAAGCTAAGCTTGAGTCAGTCTCTCTCATTAAGGCCACATGGCCACACAGTGTCTCTTAGTTCTTGCAAGGTAAGCTGGAGTCAGTCTCTCTCATTAAGGTCACATGGGCACACTGTGTCTCTTAATTCTTGCAAGCTAAGCTGGAGTCAGTCTCTCTCATTAAGGCCACATGGCCACCCTGTCTCTTAGTTCTTGCAAGCTAAGCTGGAGTCAGTCTCTCTCATTAAGGCCACATGGCCACACTGTGTCTCTTAGTTCTTGCAAGCTAAGCTGGAATCAGTCTCTCTCATTAAGGCCACATGGCCACACAGTGTCTCTTAGTTCTTGCAAGCTAAGCTGGAGTCAGTCTCTCTCATTAAGGCCACATGGCCATACTGAGTCTCTTAGTTCTTGCAAGCTAAGCTGGAGTGAGTCTCTCATTAAGGCCACATGGCCACACAGTGTCTCTTAGTTCTTGCAAGTTAAGCTGGAATCAGTCTCTCTCATTAAGTCCACATGGCCACACTGTGTCTCTTAGTTCTTGCAAGCTAAGCTGGAGGCAGTCTCTCTCATTAAGGCCACATGGCCACACTGTGTCTCTTAGTTCTTGCAAGCTAAGCTGGAGTCAGTCTCTCTCATTAAGCTACATGGCCACACTGTCTCTTAGTTCTTGCAAGCTAAGCTGGAGTGAGTCTCTCATTAAGGCCACATGGCCACACTGTGTCTCTTAGTTCTTGCAAGCTAAGCTGGAGTGAGTCTCTCTCATTAAGGCCACATGGCCACACAGTGTCTCTTAGTTCTTGCAAGCTAAGTTGGAGTCAGTCTCTCTCATTAAGGCCACATGGCCACACTGAGTCTCTTAGTTCTTGCAAGCTAAGCTGGAGTGAGTCTCTCTCATTAAGGCCACATGGCCACACAGTGTCTCTTAGTTCTTGCAAGCTAAGCTGGCGTGAGTCTCTCTCATTAAGGCCACATGGCCACACTGTGTCTCTTAGTTCTTGCAAGCTAAGCTTGAGTCAGTCTCTCTCATTAAGGCCACATGGCCATACAGTGTATCTTAGTTCTTGCAAGCTAAGCTGGAGTCAGTCTCTCTCATTAAGGTCACATGGCCACACTGTGTCTCTTAGTTCTTGCAAGCTAAGCTGGAGTCAGTCTCTCTCATTAAGGCCACATGGCCACACTGTGTCTCTTAGTTCTTGCAAGCTATGCTGGAGTCAGTCTCTCTCATTAAGGCTACATGGCCACCCTGTCTCTTAGTTCTTGCAAGCTAAGCTGGAGTGAGTCTCTCATTAAGGCCACATGGCCACACTGTGTCTCTTAGTTCTTGCAAGCTAAGCTGGAGTGAGTCTCATTAAGGCCACATGGCCACACAGTGTATCTTAGTTCTTGCAACTTAAGTTGGAGTCAGTCTCTCTCATTAAGGCCACATGGCCATACTGAGTCTCTTAGTTCTTGCAAGCTAAGCTGGAGTGAGTCTTTCTCATTAAGGCCACATGGCCACACAGTGTCTCTTAGTTCTTGCAAGCTAAGCTGGAGTGAGTCTCTCTCATTAAGGCCACTTGGCCACACTGTGTCTCTTAGTTCTTGCAAGCTAAGCTTGAGTCAGTCTCTCTCATTAAGGCCACATGGCCACACAGTGTCTCTTAGTTCTTGCAAGCTAAGCTGGAGTCAGTCTCTCTCATTAAGGTCACATGGTCACACTGTGTCTCTTAGTTCTTGCAAGCTAAGCTGGAGTCAGTCTCTCTCATTAAGGCCACATGGCCACACTGTGTCTCTTAGTTCTTGCAAGCTAAGCTGGAATCAGTCTCTCTCATTAAGGCCACATGGCCACACTGTGTCTCTTAGTTCTTGCAAGCTAAGCTGGAGTCAGTCTCTCTCATTAAGGCCACATGGCCACACTGTGTCTCTTAGTTCTTGCAAGCTAAGCTGGAGTCAGTCTCTCTCATTAAGGCCACATGGCCACACTGTCTCTTAGTTCTTGCAAGCTAAGCTGGAGTGAGTCTCTCATTAAGGCCACATGGCCACACTGTGTCTCTTAGTTCTTGCAAGCTAAGCTGGAGTGAGTCTCTCTCATTAAGGCCACAT
Source organism: Petromyzon marinus (assembly GCF_048934315.1). Classification (NCBI taxonomy): domain Eukaryota; kingdom Metazoa; phylum Chordata; class Hyperoartia; order Petromyzontiformes; family Petromyzontidae; genus Petromyzon; species Petromyzon marinus. The sequence continues at coordinate 5,751,369 of NC_133683.1, forward strand.
GGCCACACAGTGTATCTTAGTTCTTGCAAGTTAAGTTGGAGTCAGTCTCTCTCATTAAGGCCACATGGCCACACTGAGACTCTTAGTTCTTGCAAGCTAAGCTGGAGTGAGTCTTTCTCATTAAGGCCACATGGCCACACAGTGTCTCTTAGTTCTTGCAAGCTAAGCTGGAGTGAGTCTCTCTCATTAAGGCCACATGGCCACACTGTGTCTCTTAGTTCTTGCAAGCTAAGCTTGAGTCAGTCTCTCTCATTAAGGCCACATGGCCACACAGTGTCTCTTAGTTCTTGCAAGCTAAGCTTGAGTCAGTCTCTCTCATTAAGGTCACATGGTCACACTGTGTCTCTTAGTTCTTGCAAGCTAAGCTGGAGTCAGTCTCTCTCATTAAGGCCACATGGCCACACAGTGTGTCTTAGTTCTTGCAAGCTAAGCTGGAGTCAGTCTCTCTCATTAAGGTCACATGGTCACACTGTGTCTCTTAGTTCTTGCAAGCTAAGCTGGAGTCAGTCTCTCTCATTAAGGCCACATGGCCACACTGTGTCTCTTAGTTCTTGCAAGCTATGCTGGAATCAGTCTCTCTCATTAAGGCTACATGGCCACACTGTGTCTCTTAGTTCTTGCAAGCTAAGCTGGAATCAGTCTCTCTCATTAAGGTCACATGGCCACACTGTGTCTCTTAGTTCTTGCAAGCTAAGCTGGAGTCAGTCTCTCTCATTAAGGCCACATGGCCACACTGTGTCTCTTAGTTCTTGCAAGCTAAGCTGGAGTCAGTCTCTCTCATTAAGGCCACATGGCCACACTGTCTCTTAGTTCTTGCAAGCTAAGCTGGAGTGAGTCTCTCATTAAGGCCACATGGCCACACTGTGTCTCTTAGTTCTTGCAAGCTAAGCTGGAGTGAGTCTCTCTCATTAAGGCCACATGGCGACACAGTGTCTCTTAGTTCTTGCAAGCTAAGCTGGAGTGAGTCTCTCTCATTAAGGCCACATGGCCACACTGTGTCTCTTAGTTCTTGCAAGCTAAGCTGGAGTGAGTCTCTCATTAAGGCCACATGGCCACACTGTGTCTCTTAGTTCTTGCAAGCTAAGCTTGAGTCATTCTCTCTCATTAAGGCCACATGGCCACACAGTGTCTCTTAGTTCTTGCAAGCTAAGCTTGAGTCAGTCTCTCTCATTAAGGTCACATGGTCACACTGTGTCTCTTAGTTCTTGCAAGCTAAGCTGGAGTCAGTCTCTCTCATTAAGGCCACATGGCCACACTGTCTCTTAGTTCTTGCAAGCTATGCTGGAATCAGTGTCTCTCATTAAGGCCACATTGCCACACTGTGTCTCTTAGTTCTTGCAAGCTAAGCTGGAGTCAGTCTCTCTCATTAAGGCCAAATGACCACACTGTGTCTCTTAGTTCTTGCAAGCTAAGCTGGAGTCAGTCTCTCTCATTAAGGCCACATGGCCACACAGTGTATCTTAGTTCTTGCAAGTTAAGTTGGAGTCAGTCTCTCTCATTAATGCCACATGGCCATACTGAATCTCTTAGTTCTTGCAAGCTAAGCTGGAGTGAGTCTTTCTCATTAAGGCCACATGGCCACACAGTGTCTCTTAGTTCTTGCAAGCTAAGCTGGAGTGAGTCTCTCTCATTAAGGCCACATGGCCACACTGTGTCTCTTAGTTCTTGCAAGCTAAGCTGGAATCAGTCTCTCTCATTAAGGCCACATGGCCACACTGTGTCTCTTAGTTCTTGCAAGCTAAGCTGGAGTCAGTCTCTCTCATTAAGGCTACATGGCCACACTGTCTCTTAGTTCTTGCAAGCTAAGCTGGAGTGAGTCTCTCATTAAGGCCACATGGCCACACTGTGTCTCTTAGTTCTTGCAAGCTAAGCTGCAGTGAGTCTCTCTCATTAAGGCCACATGGCCACACTGTGTCTCTTAGTTCTTGCAAGCTAAGCTGGAGTGAATCTCTCTCATTAAGGCCACATGGCCACACAGTGTCTCTTAGTTCTTGCAAGATAAGCTGGAGTGAGTCTCTCTCAATAAGGCCACATGGCCACACTGTGTCTCTTAGTTCTTGCAAGCTAAGCTTGAGTGAGTCTCTCTCATTAAGGCCACATGGCCACACAGTGTCTCTTAGTTCTTGCAAGGTAAGCTGGAGTCAGTCTCTCTCATTAAGGTCACATGGGCACACTGTGTCTCTTAATTCTTGCAAACTAAGCTGGAGTCAGTCTCTCTCATTAAGGCCACATGGCCACACTGTGTCGCTTAGTTCTTGCAAGTTAAGCTGGAATCAGTCTCTCTCATTAAGGCCATATGGCCACACTGTGTCTCTTAGTTCTTGCAAGCTAAGCTGGAGTCAGTCTCTCTCATTAAGGCTACATGGCCACACTGTCTCTTAGTTCTTGCAAGCTAAGCTGGAGTGAGTCTCTCATTAAGGCCACATGGCCACACTGTGTCTCTTAGTTCTTGCAAGCTAAGCTGGAGTGAGTCTCTCTCATTAAGGCCACATGGCCACACAGTGTCTCTTAGTTCTTGCAAGCTAAGTTGGAGTCAGTCTCTCTCATTAAGGCCACATGGCCACACTGAGTCTCTTAGTTCTTGCAAGCTAAGCTGGAGTGAGTCTCTCTCATTAAGGCCACATGGCCACACAGTGTCTCTTAGTTCTTGCAAGCTAAGCTGGAGTGAGTCTCTCTCATTAAGGCCACATGGCCACACTGTGTCTCTTAGTTCTTGCAAGCTAAGCTTGAGTCAGTCTCTCTCATTAAGGCCACATGGCCACACAGTGTCTCTTAGTTCTTGCAAGCTAAGCTGGAGTCAGTCTCTCTCATTAAGGTCACATGGTCACACTGTGTCTCTTAGTTCTTGCAAGCTAAGCTGGAGTCAGTCTCTCTCATTAAGGCCACATGGCCACACTGTGTCTCTTAGTTCTTGCAAGCTAAGCTGGAGTCAGTCTCTCTCATTAAGGCCACATGGCCACACTGTGTCTCTTAGTTCTTGCAAGCTAAGCTGGAGTCAGTCTCTCTCATTAAGGCTACATGGCCACACTGTCTCTTAGTTCTTGCAAGCTAAGCTGGAGTGAGTCTCTCATTAAGGCCACATGGCCACACTGTGTCTCTTAGTTCTTGCAAGCTAAGCTGGAGTGAGTCTCTCTCATTAAGGCCACATGGCCACACAGTGTATCTTAGTTCTTGCAAGTTAAGTTGGAGTCAGTATCTCTCATTAAGGCCACATGGCCATACTGAGTCTCTTAGTTCTTGCAAGCTAAGCTGGAGTGAGTCTTTCTCATTAAGGCCACATGGCCACACAGTGTCTCTTAGTTCTTGCAAGTTAAGCTGGAATCAGTCTCTCTCATTAAGGCCACATGGCCACACTGTGTCTCTTAGTTCTTGCAAGCTAAGCTGGAGGCAGTCTCTCTCATTAAGGCCACATGGCCACACTGTGTCTCTTAGTTCTTGCAAGCTAAGCTGGAGTCAATCTCTCTCATTAAGGCTACATGGCCACACTGTCTCTTAGTTCTTGTAAGCTAAGCTGGAGTGAGTCTCTCATTAAGGCCACATGGCCACACTGTGTCTCTTAGTTCTTGCAAGCTAAGCTGGAGTGAGTCTCTCTCATTAAGGCCACATGGCCACACTGTGTCTCTTAGTTCTTGCAAGCTAAGCTGGAGTCAGTCTCTCTCATTAAGGCCACAAGGCCACACAGTGTATCTTAGTTCTTGCAAGTGAAGTTGGAGTCAGTCTCTCTCATTAAGGCCACATGGCCATACTGAATCTCTTAGTTCTTGCAAGCTAAGCTGGAGTGAGTCTTTCTCATTAAGGCCACATGGCCACACAGTGTCTCTTAGTTCTTGCAAGTTAAGCTGGAGTGAGTCTCTCTCATTAAGGCCACATGGCCACACTGTGTCTCTTAGTTCTTGCAAGCTAAGCTGGAATCAGTCTCTCTCATTAAGGCCACATGGCCACACTGTGTCTCTTAGTTCTTGCAAGCTAAGCTGGAGTCAGTCTCTCTCATTAAGGCCACATGGCCACACTGTGTCTCTTAGTTCTTGCAAGCTAAGCTGGAGTCAGTCTCTCTCATTAAGGCTACATGGCCACACTGTCTCTTAGTTCTTGCAAGCTAAGCTGGAGTGAGTCTCTCATTAAGGCCACATGGCCACACTGTGTCTCTTAGTTCTTGCAAGCTAAGCTGGAGTGAGTCTCTCTCATTAAGGCCACATGGCCACACTGTGTCTCTTATGTCTTGCAAGCTAAGCTGGAGTGAGTCTCTCTCATTAAGGCCACATGGCCACACAGTGTCTCTTAGTTCTTGCAAGATAAGCTGGAGTGAGTCTCTCTCATTAAGGCCACATGGCCACACTGTGTCTCTTAGTTCTTGCAAGCTAAACTTGAGTCAGTCTCTCTCATTAAGGCCACATGGCCACACAGTGTCTCTTAGTTCTTGCAAGGTAAGCTGGAGTCAGTCTCTCTCATTAAGGTCACATGGGCACACTGTGTCTCTTAATTCTTGCAAGCTAAGCTGGAGTCAGTCTCTCTCATTAAGGCCACATGGCCACACTGTGTCGCTTAGTTCTTGCAAGTTAAGCTGGAATCAGTCTCTCTCATTAAGGCCACATGGCCACACTGTGTCTCTTAGTTCTTGCAAGCTAAGCTGGAGTCAGTCTCTCTCATTAAGGCTACATGGCCACACTGTCTCTTAGTTCTTGCAAGCTTAGCTGGAGTGAGTCTCTCATTAAGGCCACATGGCCACACTGTGTCTCTTAGTTCTTGCAAGCTAAGCTGGAGTGAGTCTCTCTCATTAAGGCCACATGGCCACACAGTGTCTCTTAGTTCTTGCAAGCTAAGTTGGAGTCAGTCTCTCTCATTAAGGCCACATGGCCACACTGAGTCTCTTAGTTCTTGCAAGCTAAGCTGGAGTGAGTCTCTCTCATTAAGGCCACATGGCCACACAGTGTCTCTTAGTTCTTGCAAGCTAAGCTTAAGTGAGTCTCTCTCATTAAGGCCACATGGCCACACAGTGTATCTTAGTTCTTGCAAGTTAAGTTGGAGTCAGTCTCTCTCATTAAGGCCACATGGCCATACTGAGTCTCTTAGTTCTTGCAAGCTAAGCTGGAGTGAGTCTTTCTCATTAAGGCCACATGGCCACACAGTGTCTCTTAGTTCTTGCACGTTAAGCTGGAATCAGTCTCTCTCCTTAAGGCCACATGGCCACACTGTGTCTCTTAGTTCTTGCAAGCTAAGCTGGAGGCAGTCTCTCTCATTAATGCCACATGGCCACACTGTGTCTCTTAGTTCTTGCAAGCTAAGCTGGAGTCAGTCTCTCTCATTAAGGCTACATGGCCACACTGTCTCTTAGTTCTTGTAAGCTAAGCTGGAGTGAGTCTCTCATTAAGGCCACATGGCCACACAGTGTCTCTTAGTTCTTGCAAGCTAAGCTGGAGTGAGTCTCTCTCATTAAGGCCACATGGCCACACTGTGTCTCTTAGTTCTTGCAAGCTAAGCTGGAGTGAGTCTCTCATTAAGGCCACATGGCCACACTGTGTCTCTTAGTTCTTGCAAGCTAAGCTTGAGTCATTCTCTCTCATTAAGGCCACATGGCCACACAGTGTCTCTTAGTTCTTGCAAGCTAAGCTTGAGTCAGTCTCTCTCATTAAGGTCACATGGTCACACTGTGTCTCTTAGTTCTTGCAAGCTAAGCTGGAGTCAGTCTCTCTCATTAAGGCCACATGGCCACACTGTCTCTTAGTTCTTGCAAGCTATGCTGGAATCAGTGTCTCTCATTAAGGCCACATTGCCACACTGTGTCTCTTAGTTCTTGCAAGCTAAGCTGGAGTCAGTCTCTCTCATTAAGGCCACATGACCACTCTGTGTCTCTTAGTTCTTGCAAGCTAAGCTGGAGTCAGTCTCTCTCATTAAGGCCACATGGCCACACAGTGTATCTTAGTTCTTGCAAGTTAAGTTGGAGACAGTCTCTCTCATTAATGCCACATGGCCATACTGAATCTCTTAGTTCTTGCAAGCTAAGCTGGAGTGAGTCTTTCTCATTAAGGCCACATGGCCACACAGTGTCTCTTAGTTCTTGCAAGCTAAGCTGGAGTGAGTCTCTCTCATTAAGGCCACATGGCCACACTGTGTCTCTTAGTTCTTGCAAGCTAAGCTGGAATCAGTCTCTCTCATTAAGGCCACATGGCCACACTGTGTCTCTTAGTTCTTGCAAGCTAAGCTGGAGTCAGTCTCTCTCATTAAGGCCACATGGCCAAACTGTGTCTCTTAGTTCTTGCAAGCTAAGCTGGAGTCAGTCTCTCTCATTAAGGCTACATGGCCACACTGTCTCTTAGTTCTTGCAAGCTAAGCTGGAGTGAGTCTCTCATTAAGGCCACATGGCCACACTGTGTCTCTTAGTTCTTGCAAGCTAAGCTGCAGTGAGTCTCTCTCATTAAGGCCACATGGCCACACTGTGTCTCTTAGTTCTTGCAAGCTAAGCTGGAGTGAATCTCTCTCATTAAGGCCACATGGCCACACAGTGTCTCTTAGTTCTTGCAAGATAAGCTGGAGTGAGTCTCTCTCAATAAGGCCACATGGCCACACTGTGTCTCTTAGTTCTTGCAAGCTAAGCTTGAGTGAGTCTCTCTCATTAAGGCCACATGGCCACACAGTGTCTCTTAGTTCTTGCAAGGTAAGCTGGAGTCAGTCTCTCTCATTAAGGTCACATGGGCACACTGTGTCTCTTAATTCTTGCAAACTAAGCTGGAGTCAGTCTCTCTCATTAAGGCCACATGGCCACACTGTGTCGCTTAGTTCTTGCAAGTTAAGCTGGAATCAGTCTCTCTCATTAAGGCCATATGGCCACACTGTGTCTCTTAGTTCTTGCAAGCTAAGCTGGAGTCAGTCTCTCTCATTAAGGCTACATGGCCACACTGTCTCTTAGTTCTTGCAAGCTAAGCTGGAGTGAGTCTCTCATTAAGGCCACATGGCCACACTGTGTCTCTTAGTTCTTGCAAGCTAAGCTGGAGTGAGTCTCTCTCATTAAGGCCACATGGCCACACAGTGTCTCTTAGTTCTTGCAAGCTAAGTTGGAGTCAGTCTCTCTCATTAAGGCCACATGGCCACACTGAGTCTCTTAGTTCTTGCAAGCTAAGCTGGAGTGAGTCTCTCTCATTAAGGCCACATGGCCACACAGTGTCTCTTAGTTCTTGCAAGCTAAGCTGGAGTGAGTCTCTCTCATTAAGGCCACATGGCCACACTGTGTCTCTTAGTTCTTGCAAGCTAAGCTTGAGTCAGTCTCTCTCATTAAGGCCACATGGCCACACAGTGTCTCTTAGTTCTTGCAAGCTAAGCTGGAGTCAGTCTCTCTCATTAAGGTCACATGGTCACACTGTGTCTCTTAGTTCTTGCAAGCTAAGCTGGAGTCAGTCTCTCTCATTAAGGCCACATGGCCACACTGTGTCTCTTAGTTCTTGCAAGCTAAGCTGGAGTCAGTCTCTCTCATTAAGGCCACATGGCCACACTGTGTCTCTTAGTTCTTGCAAGCTAAGCTGGAGTCAGTCTCTCTCATTAAGGCTACATGGCCACACTGTCTCTTAGTTCTTGCAAGCTAAGCTGGAGTGAGTCTCTCATTAAGGCCACATGGCCACACTGTGTCTCTTAGTTCTTGCAAGCTAAGCTGGAGTGAGTCTCTCTCATTAAGGCCACATGGCCACACAGTGTATCTTAGTTCTTGCAAGTTAAGTTGGAGTCAGTATCTCTCATTAAGGCCACATGGCCATACTGAGTCTCTTAGTTCTTGCAAGCTAAGCTGGAGTGAGTCTTTCTCATTAAGGCCACATGGCCACACAGTGTCTCTTAGTTCTTGCAAGTTAAGCTGGAATCAGTCTCTCTCATTAAGGCCACATGGCCACACTGTGTCTCTTAGTTCTTGCAAGCTAAGCTGGAGGCAGTCTCTCTCATTAAGGCCACATGGCCACACTGTGTCTCTTAGTTCTTGCAAGCTAAGCTGGAGTCAATCTCTCTCATTAAGGCTACATGGCCACACTGTCTCTTAGTTCTTGCAAGCTAAGCTGGAGTGAGTCTCTCATTAAGGCCACATGGCCACACTGTGTCTCTTAGTTCTTGCAAGCTAAGCTGGAGTGAGTCTCTCTCATTAAGGCCACATGGCCACACTGTGTCTCTTAGTTCTTGCAAGCTAAGCTGGAGTCAGTCTCTCTCATTAAGGCCACAAGGCCACACAGTGTATCTTAGTTCTTGCAAGTGAAGTTGGAGTCAGTCTCTCTCATTAAGGCCACATGGCCATACTGAATCTCTTAGTTCTTGCAAGCTAAGCTGGAGTGAGTCTTTCTCATTAAGGCCACATGGCCACACAGTGTCTCTTAGTTCTTGCAAGCTAAGCTGGAGTGAGTCTCTCTCATTAAGGCCACATGGCCACACTGTGTCTCTTAGTTCTTGCAAGCTAAGCTGGAATCAGTCTCTCTCATTAAGGCCACATGGCCACACTGTGTCTCTTAGTTCTTGCAAGCTAAGCTGGAGTCAGTCTCTCTCATTAAGGCCACATGGCCACACTGTGTCTCTTAGTTCTTGCAAGCTAAGCTGGAGTCAGTCTCTCTCATTAAGGCTACATGGCCACACTGTCTCTTAGTTCTTGCAAGCTAAGCTGGAGTGAGTCTCTCATTAAGGCCACATGGCCACACTGTGTCTCTTAGTTCTTGCAAGCTAAGCTGGAGTGAGTCTCTCTCATTAAGGCCACATGGCCACACTGTGTCTCTTATGTCTTGCAAGCTAAGCTGGAGTGAGTCTCTCTCATTAAGGCCACATGGCCACACAGTGTCTCTTAGTTCTTGCAAGATAAGCTGGAGTGAGTCTCTCTCATTAAGGCCACATGGCCACACTGTGTCTCTTAGTTCTTGCAAGCTAAACTTGAGTCAGTCTCTCTCATTAAGGCCACATGGCCACACAGTGTCTCTTAGTTCTTGCAAGGTAAGCTGGAGTCAGTCTTTCTCATTAAGGTCACATGGGCACACTGTGTCTCTTAATTCTTGCAAGCTAAGCTGGAGTCAGTCTCTCTCATTAAGGCCACATGGCCACACTGTGTCGCTTAGTTCTTGCAAGTTAAGCTGGAATCAGTCTCTCTCATTAAGGCCACATGGCCACACTGTGTCTCTTAGTTCTTGCAAGCTAAGCTGGAGTCAGTCTCTCTCATTAAGGCTACATGGCCACACTGTCTCTTAGTTCTTGCAAGCTTAGCTGGAGTGAGTCTCTCATTAAGGCCACATGGCCACACTGTGTCTCTTAGTTCTTGCAAGCTAAGCTGGAGTGAGTCTCTCTCATTAAGGCCACATGGCCACACAGTGTCTCTTAGTTCTTGCAAGCTAAGTTGGAGTCAGTCTCTCTCATTAAGGCCACATGGCCACACTGAGTCTCTTAGTTCTTGCAAGCTAAGCTGGAGTGAGTCTCTCTCATTAAGGCCACATGGCCACACAGTGTCTCTTAGTTCTTGCAAGCTAAGCTTAAGTGAGTCTCTCTCATTAAGGCCACATGGCCACACAGTGTATCTTAGTTCTTGCAAGTTAAGTTGGAGTCAGTCTCTCTCATTAAGGCCACATGGCCATACTGAGTCTCTTAGTTCTTGCAAGCTAAGCTGGAGTGAGTCTTTCTCATTAAGGCCACATGGCCACACAGTGTCTCTTAGTTCTTGCACGTTAAGCTGGAATCAGTCTCTCTCCTTAAGGCCACATGGCCACACTGTGTCTCTTAGTTCTTGCAAGCTAAGCTGGAGGCAGTCTCTCTCATTAATGCCACATGGCCACACTGTGTCTCTTAGTTCTTGCAAGCTAAGCTGGAGTCAGTCTCTCTCATTAAGGCTACATGGCCACACTGTCTCTTAGTTCTTGTAAGCTAAGCTGGAGTGAGTCTCTCATTAAGGCCACATGGCCACACAGTGTCTCTTAGTTCTTGCAAGCTAAGCTGGAGTCAGTCTCTCTCATTAAGGTCACATGGTCACACTGTGTCACTTAGTTCTTGCAAACTAAGCTGGAGTCAGTCTCTCTCATTAAGGCCACATGGCCACACTGTGTCTCTTAGTTCTTGCAAGCTAAGCTGGAATCAGTCTCTCTCATTAAGGCCACATGGCCACACTGTGTCTCTTAGTTCTTGCAAGCTAAGCTGGAGTCAGTCTCTCTCATTAAGGCCACATGGCCACACTGTGTCTCTTAGTTCTTGCAAGCTAAGCTGGAGTCAGTCTCTCTCATTAAGGCCACATGGCCACACTGTCTCTTAGTTCTTGCAAGCTAAGCTGGAGTGAGTCTCTCATTAAGGCCACATGGCCACACTGTGTCTCTTAGTTCTTGCAAGCTAAGCTGGAGTGAGTCTCTCTCATTAAGGCCACATGGCCACACAGTGTCTCTTAGTTCTTGCAAGCTAAGCTGGAGTGAGTCTCTCTCATTAAGGCCACATGGCCACACTGTGTCTCTTAGTTCTTGCAAGCTAAGCTGGAGTGAGTCTCTCATTAAGGCCACATGGCCACACTGTGTCTCTTAGTTCTTGCAAGCTAAGCTGGAGTGAGTCTTTCTCATTAAGGCCACATGGCCACACTGTGTCTCTTAGTTCTTGCAAGCTAAGCTGGAGTCAGTCTCTTTTCGACATGTCTCACCAAATTCTGTAATAATAATGTTCCAGTTTCTCTATATGTTTTTAAATTTAGATTTAAATAAATCTACATTTAAAAATCCACAAATCTGGCTGCCTCCTGATGACGCTGGTTGTAATTACTGGCGAAACGTCGTACACAGATTGTTAATGTTGTGGCTTTGCTCTCTAACACACAACCGGTGTGCTGTACTAGTAACGAATTGGCATGTTCTGTTTAAGTGACAGACCTTACTAATTAACTGTGTCGGGTGGTGGTGGGTTTACCGACATATTTTTATATTTACGCGATTTTACCCAAAAAACCTGTATTATGTAAAAATATATTTATTTTCCCCCTTTCTTTTTGGACAGTTTCAAATTTCTAACGTCTTTCAAATTGTTCTGATGTACAGTGCTACATTTCAAATTGCTGTCATGTTTGCAACGGGTTGTTTAAAATATATTTAAATGGTGTAGATTCACGTTTAAACTCGCTTCGAATCTGCATTCATCATTTTCTTCTTTAGCAGTCCGTAACCACAATTGGTAAATCGATGCATGATCCATTTGATTATGGTTTGTTGGTCTTAATTTATCAATTAAAATGTTATTGAGTGTGCCAAATCCTAAAGAGTGGCGTTTGAGTCGACCTTATTTATATTCACATCTGAAACGCCTGTGCACATGAATGTAATCCAGTTACACACTCTCCTACTTGTTCATCAACTCTCTTCGTGGCGTGGATTTGATGGCTAGCAACCATAAACAAACACAACAAGTCCGGGTGACTCATGATCCATGACTCACGATGCCAGTGGGCCTGGTTTCACTCTCAACTCTCTACCTGTGTGGCATGAATAAAACGCACCTGTAAATTTGACCTGAAATGATTGCACAAAAATTGCCCCGCCTTCATGCGATGTTTATCCTCCACTGTTTATCTGGCTTTGACCTGAATTATATAAAAGTGTGGCTCTGCAACTGCTGTAGAGTCACATTGGTATAAACACATTTTACAGTATGAACAGCGCATTGAAAACGCGTACTATTTTATGTATTGTTTAACAAGTGTGTTTACAAATCCACACTGAGAAACACGATGATTGTCAGAGGGGAGTAGATTATGTTTTCGATAGTGTATTTAAATAGAGCTACTGTAGGTAAGTAGTTTTCAGTTTTAAAGGCATAGTTTAACAAGACAACACTTGCCACCATCCTTCAAACCCATTGGTGAAAAAGACCACAGTTTATGTTTACATTATAATATGTTTACATTATATATAATATATAATATAATGTTTACATTATATATAATATAATGTTTATATATAATATAATGTTTACATTATAATACAATGTTTACATTATATATAATATAATGTTTATGCAAGAGCCGGAGACTTATGGGACCCCGGGGTCCCACCATAAGGTTCATATGAATGGTTACCTAATAACTTTTGAAACACGGTAATCGCTGTGAAGTGCAGTTTCCAATTCTTATTGTTCACTCAATCTCTCTGGCCTTTCTATGCAATATGAATAAGGGTCATTGCCCAAAACGTCGCTTATCGGATTTTTTCCCTTTTTCAAGGCACCAGTGCTACTGATGCATGAATTTGTTTGGTATTTGAAATGATACGAAGGCTCAGCAAGTGATTCCTTGCAGACATAAACAGAAGCGATACGCGCCACCCCAGCCACCCATGTCGCGAATCAATCGATTATCGCGATTGAGGGCTCGTGAATAAATTCTAGATTCAACGCCTTGTTTTAAAACGTGAACACAGCCGGTTCTAGTGACTGGAGTGGGTGGGTGTTGGACAATGTGAAACAATGACACGCAACGTATACAAATCTAAAACATAAATTCTTACGCACGCGATCCGGTGTGCATATCGCGATCTTTAGGATGAATGATCACGTCCGAATCAATGCATCGTCGTTGTTCCCCTAGCATGCGCTCTGCGTAACCCGCTCGTGTTGTTGTTGTTGTCTGCGGCAGAGTTTAGGACCTTCGTGGCCAAGAGCCGCAGCTCCCGAGGCAAAGGAGTGATGGCACGCTTCAAGGTGCCGGACTTGCTGAAGCATCTCATGGAACGATACGGGGCTCCGGATATTCACGATCTGGGCATCCGTATCACCAGCATACCTCTGGGCATTTCCGTACGTGCCGTGCCTGCGTGTACGAGCGTGTGTGTGTGTGTACGTGTGTATGCATTGCGTCGCTTGTTGACTGCGAATTGTATTATTATTGGATGCCTCAAGTTATACTCTTTGGTTCTTTCGGTAAAGTCACGTAGGTATAAAATAAAATAAATCACGACGTTTTGGGCGCGACACAAGCGTCCGTCATCAGGTGATAAAGCCTTGGTGTGCTGCTGAGGCAGACTGTTTTAAATTGTTTGAAATGTGTGTAGCCCATGGGTCATAAAGAAGTGTCCAGGGCTAGTGATGTTAACGTGAGAAATTAGCGTGTAACTGTAAGGTAGGAAAGCGGCCTCCTCCTCGATTTTACGTGACTTTACCGAAAGAACCATAGAGTGTGGATTCCTGCAGTCGCGAAAGCTTCAAATCAAGATTGCCTCAAGTATGTATTGTTGTTGCCCTTGAGGGGGTTTACTTTCTGAATTAAATGCGTTCTGGAATTGCTGACACACAGCCACAACGTACGTGTCGCTGTGTTCACACCTGAGAGTGACACTGCATCAGCCTTTTACCAATATTCCCCCGCCCCTGCGTTTGCCTTACACGGCCACAATGCTGAGCTATCCTCAGTTGCTCAGGCACACAAGTTTCACACCTGTCTCCCTGTCAAGTGAATGTGGTGTATCCTTTTGTCATGCAGTCTGAGACAGACTTCCAACACGATTTCAGTTTTGTGGGTGCAGTGCTGTGACAAGAGCACTGAAGTAACTGCTCGTGTAAGTACATCATGTTAATATATATCGTATTGAAGGCTGAGGCCTATTTTACTGTACCGCTCCTTACAGAAATCTTCTTTCCCGAGTGGTTGTGCATTTGTCGCTTGTTTCAGAGGTTCGCGATTCGATCCCAGGAGTCGCCCTAGTTAATATTGCGGGTGTATTATCCTAAACTGCATTTCTATATGCTTCACAAATAATGTAAAAAAAAAATCCCGTGTTATTATTAATGAATGAGGAGGACGTGTGTGCCGGCGTCAGAATCAAAATTTGCAAATCTAAACAAGTACTCAGAAATGACTGGATTGGGTAAAACCACATGTATATATGTTGAACTTCTTTCGCACTGTACGTAGCCAACTGTGCCAATCAGAGGTGTGGAGGACAACAAACTGAACACAAAAAGCAGTTCTAAAGAAATTGTTTTCAATCTAGATTTTAAAGTGCAAAGCTCCAATGGCTTACTAATATCGGAAGGAAGAGCATTCCAGTTGGCCGCAGAAGCCCATCTGAAAGCGAGTGATGCGGTGACTGTCTTTGGTCGATGGCTTGCCAAAAGCCACGGCCGCTAGGATTATCCACCAATCCCATCTCTCGATTGCAGTCTTGCATTAGCAGCACACCTTGCATTTGCTGTTGAACCACTCGTCCATCACGTGTTCCATCATCGCAACTACAGCACTGCCCTGCACCTGTGGCCGCCACAGTTGCTAACATTGTGTTGTTTGTTTAGGTGATTGGCAAAGCCCAGAAAGGCGAGCGGGAGGCGATGGACCGTGGGCTGGCTCGCATCGAGTGTGACATCAAGCAGGGGGTGGAGGGCCGGCCACACAAGGTCAAGGAATACCTGTTGGAGTCGTTCCCCTTGCCAGGGACGAGCGCCGATCTTCGCCGACAGTTCACGACACAGCCGGCGGCCGAGATGGTGCTGCAGGTCTTCCAGAACGCCGAGGACATCTTTGTGAATAAGCTGAAGAAGGTGGGGCCATGGCGTCTGGACTTAATGCAACAAAATTACCGTGCGAGAAAGTCCATGCATTTGCTTACATTTGTCAAAGATTTTCCATAATACATTTGTCCTCGGAATTATTTAATGAGTGATAATCGCCATACGTTTCAAGTCTGTGGATACTTCCACCATTATCAAAAAAACTTTCTCTGCCACTGAATTAACTCTCCTCTATAATATTTAGGGCCATCGCTTTCACAAAATTCAGTCACACGTTGAGACAAAAGTAAGGGGGGGGCATTGAAATTGGTCGGACATCTATGCATGTGTCACCTTCTATTTGTCCCAACAGAGTGATATGGCTGCAAGTGGTTTGGGTCCTTTATTGTTTCCACCACCAGTGTGTGCAGGACTTCCTGGGGCAGGTGAAAGGGGACACGCTGGCCGGGAAGCTGTTTCAGTTGGCTCTGTGCTGTGGCTCCCTCGAGACTCCTCGCGACCTCGTGGTCAAGGAGAAACCGGCCGCGTTTCTCGGCAACATCAGCACTCCCGACACCAGACCGCCGCTTCTTCCGGGGAGTAAGGAGACAAACTTGCATATACAGTAGACTCTCGATTATCCGCGCTAATTACGGGGAAGATGGCTGCGGATGATAAAAAATCTCGGATGATCCAAAGATATCTATTTTCTGCGGATCTCTATGCCACAAACTAACGATCAACCGATCAATGCACGTGGTCGGTGATAAAACTTTCCTGCTCCCGAGCAGAAGACTCGGCCCTCTAAGTGGATAGCAGAGCCACGCCAATCACCATCAATCAAACTCCACCCACTGTTGTAAAGATATGCAACTACTGTACTGTCGAGGTGATCACGTAGATTTCGGATTCATGGGCGCACATATTTGCTCGATATAAGCACGTGACTTGTAACAAACATTTCCAAGAATTACAATGTATAACTATTTTTAGATTATTAATTTGGGCCTAAGGGAAAATCCATGAGTTATTAATAAGTAAAAATCTCATGTGCGTGGTTAATCCGCAAATCAGATAAACCGCACACGGATAATCAAGAGTCTACTGGATTGCACGCGCGCTGAATTGTCGT
The DNA here is from genome assembly GCF_048934315.1 of Petromyzon marinus. NCBI lineage: Eukaryota > Metazoa > Chordata > Hyperoartia > Petromyzontiformes > Petromyzontidae > Petromyzon > Petromyzon marinus. The sequence continues at coordinate 5,766,946 of NC_133683.1, forward strand.
AGCTTCTCTAAACACCTTATTTCACATCTCGTATCGATTATTACTAATGCATTAGTAAGAGTTTGGCATATCACGACGCATCAGTTTGTCAGATCTACATCGAGATGACCCGGGTGGCTGAGAGAGATTATTAGCATTGAGCTGGAAACGCTGAGATCCTGGGTTCGAATCTGGGTAACCACCTGTGATTAAACTTGCTTTTGTCAAGTGCAGCCAGTTGATGGTCTCAGCTCGGTCATTAATGACTGTCAAAAAAACCCAAGACATACTAAATGGCTATGCACTTAATTTGACCAAGTCCAATATCGGCTCAACAGAGTGGGTGGGAATGTGCTTCCCTTTACTCTGTGGACCAGAGGTCACTAGAAGCAATGTCAGAGGTAGCTTTGTGATGTTCTCTTCTGCGGGCCATTCTCCAATAGGACGGGTTCCGCTGCTCCGTGAGAGATCCGAGTGGATACTCCGTCTCATTACACGATATCGAAAGCACAATCTGAATAAAATGTAGTTTCTTGTATTGTACATAGGGGGTCAGACCACGGAGGACCTTCAGAATGCTGAGTGTGATCTTGAAATTAATCCTGGACTGGTTCGGGGGATAGTTGAACAATTCGAATATTGGGGCGATATCGTCTTGCATACGGGTGCGAGAAGTCTGCCAGTGGTTTTTTTAGTCCATCTAGATTTTTGGGTTAGATCATGTAAACATGCACTCAATAATACGCTTTAATATGCACTATTTATGTGACCTAACCCAAAAATCTCTATTATGGGTAATATTGGTCGCGAAGGCCGTCGTGTTAAACTTGTTTTTTGAGTCATCTGGAGAGTGATGATGAAACTTATCGGGAGGCCGTAGATGAGACGTGGGGGGTGGGAGGGCAGAGAGAGAGTTGCAGTTGTTGAGCCTATTGGAGTGAGTTACAGCATCGTTGTCCTCTCCTACAATGGCATTGCTTGTCTCCTTCGCAGAGGCGGTAGCCGAGCATCTGGTCCGTCTGCTGAGCCACGCAAGTAAGATGGCAGAGCCCCTGGGCCTACCCGCGCTGTCACGCGTGGAGAAGCAGCTTGCCGAGCTTTTGACTCGCGCAACCTCCCCAACCTGGGCCTCGGCTCCTTCTTGGACATCCTCCATCGCAACGCACAGGTGCGTACGTGGCGTGCGTGAGCCCACCCGCCTCCAGCTGGTAAGAGGCAGTACAGCAAGTAGGTGTACGACACTGCCCGTGCAAAGTTTGAGTGTACTTATCGCCTCCGAGTGGCGCTCAATGTTAAGTTTGTTTCCAAAATTGTGCGCGGTAATATTAGTTTATTATTACCAACTTAAAACTCATTTGTCGATAACTCAAATACGTTTAAGCGTTATTCAATCACTGCCAATGCAGAGCACAACAAAGTGTCACGTAAGATGCATGGGTTTTCTCTTGTCACTCTTAAAAAATATCTGTGAATTTGGCAAACATCCCAAAGGTAGATATTGAAAATCACCGTTAAAATTGAGTGTACAGCGGTGACATTCAGATAAAATATATGATAACACTATATATGCAAAGTGGACGGGTGGCTCAGAGATCAAAGCGGTGCGTTGGCAATAATGAGATTCTGGGCTTGAATCTGGATTTTGACTGCTTGGGTTGAAACCGAGGTCTCAAGTCTTATCAAGTCGATCGTCCGAGCCCCGTCACCAGCGACTGCACAAAATTACAGTCTCATTAAACTTGGGTTTTGCACTTCATTTTCCTAATTCCATCTCTGAGATAACAATTTCAGCTTGACTCTCGTGCGCCGCACAATCTCATAACACAGCTAATGTGAAAGTGTTGGCTCCTATTGTGTACAAGATAAAAGGCCACCCACCGCATTTTATGACACAGGGCCTGCACGGCTATGCGAGATTTACGAATGGATGATTTATTTGTCTCTTGACATTACGCCGATAGCGCATTTGGAAAACTAAAATTGAGAACGAATTTTGTGTTAATTTGCAAACTTAAATCTGTATTATTTAATCAGTTTTCGTGCACTGCATTGTGAGATGCAGCTCCATGCGTATCGTTTAGCTTTAAGCCGGTGTTTGCCTTGCGGTCGCCTCGGTGTCAACCAACTGATATTGACGGATTTGTTGTGTCTGTGGTAGCTGTTGGAGGAGACTGGGGTTGTGATCTCCGTCCTGGGTTGATCTGGAGCCAGAGAGAGGAGCCGGAGAGCGGCAGCCCTCTCCCCGCGAGCGAGGAGTCGAGTAGCGGCTGCTCTCACTCGAGTGAGGAGTCCGGAGCCCGCAGCCCTCTCGAGATCAGCCCTCCCCCGGGTGGGGAGCCGGGGGCCCGCGTCCCCCACAACTGACAACCTGTGTACCAACTAGCCGAGCGAGAGTTTGTGTGTATTTGAGCGCAATCGTGCCAGTGTTTAGCTGTACCAGGGAGTTTGATGCAGCAGAGTGTTTCGGTGTAGCAGGGTGTCCGGATTGTGCCGGCACACTATCCTTCTATCCGTAATGTCGTAGGGTGAGGTCCATTAAAAGTTTACTCGGACCCCAACCTGTCAAAGCGCCTAATCATGGAACGTGGTTCTCAACATCGTCCCTCACCCATGCTACGTACCTTTGAGACGTCCTGCTTTTACAAATGTTGATGAACTGGAGGGCAAAGGTCTGGAGGACCCCACATGGAGTCTGGTTTCTCACACCCGAGCCTCCTGTGACATTTCTGGAGGCTTCTCTGGGATCTTTGTCCCATTTATTGAGTGCGTATTTGGCTTACTTCTGGCTTCGTCCCAAGACGTCATCCAGTTGGTAAATACCCGAAGGTTGTGGGAGTCGCCTCGTGCTTCAGTTTATTTCCAACCCTCGCAATGGCCGGATGCTCACCAGCCGGAAGTCTTTTGCTGCTTACACCACGACCGAGGTGTTGAGAGCAGCCATCTCGTGGCTGGTCGGCAATGGAGATGGTATTATCGATTAGGGGAGCGTGAGTCTGTGGCGTTGGTGGTGCTGCTGTCACGGAGGCGACACGAGTTTAGGAAATTCAGTTTTGTGGGTTTCCTGTAGCGAGCCCTGAAAGATCCTCCCTTCCTCTTTCTCCACCCTTGTCTCTACTGTCTCCATGTCCCCGTTCAACTCTTTCTACGCCGCTTTCCTTGAATGTGCAGCCGCCTTTACGGCCTCCCCTCTCCCCTTCTCTCCACCTCCAACCCATCTCCGTCGTAATCTCCTCCCCTTTGTTCAGGCTCTTCCCTTTCTTCCTCAGTCTATGGATGGGGTTATTGTTTATCCGGCTCTTATACAAAAAATGGAGCTTATTTTAGCCTTTGAATAGGATTTAGTTTTCTTTCGGTAGCGTGTTGCGCATCTAGGGAAGATCGAGCCACGCCACCGGTTCCCATATCAAAATCTTTGTCAACTTGTCTCCCTCGGTAGGAATGCCTTTCCTTCTCCAGGAGGCAATTGTTTCTCTCTCTCACCTCCGTTATTTCTTCCGATGCGCTTTCTTAATCTCGCTTGCTGTGTGTCTCGACTCTATCATTCAACAAGGGCAAATTTAAAAATTTGCTTTTTTTTCCTCCACTGCTTTACCACTATACCTCCTGAGTGGGTACTCGGAGTTTCATCTAATGTACTATTTTATGGGTCGCTTACACACAGCACAAAGGCGGTAGCTATCCGAACGGTAAATTTTTCTTTCAATTTCGATAGATTCTCGAATTATTCTTGGCCAGCAGTAGCTAGTTTTGCACAGAAGCCTACGTGTTAAACCAAAATAAAAAATATTTACAAAATAACAATATCTAGTTTTCCTCATTCACATCGTGATTCGTATGAAAAGACATGAGATGATTGAGACATGTAAAATCATAAACTATTTATTAATATATATACAGATAGTCCTCGACTGCAATGTCCTTGTCCACGTGCAAACAGCGTTAGGATAGCAGCCTCCTTTAAAAGTCTGAGTAGATTTATATGCTGTAGAAGACAGTTGACGAATCCTCGCTGCTTGATTCCTCCTCGGATCCCTTCAGCAGTGAGTCGTCACCAGTCTTCTCTGCCTGCTCATTCTCCATGTGGCACCGCTGGGGTGGGTGCAATACGCCAGGAGACTCCTTATGCAGTGAGCAGCGAAGCAGGCCCATCTCTGCCTGCTCATCCTCAACGTGGAATTGAGGCGATGGCGGTGAGCTGGGGGCATCGGTGAGGAGGGTGTTACGGAGACGGCCCAGCTCTGCCTGCTGCAGAATCGTCTGTACGACGAAGCGCTCGCGGCACATGCAGGCGCGCACATGGGATGGCGTGTCCGGGATGATGTATGCAATGCAGGCCTTCGTGAGTAACACCACGTGCTGCACACGTCCACACACAGGTAAAGGATTTTCAGTTTCAGGATTTGCATGTAAAGGGTGCTTACTAAATATAATATGGCAGCATCTCAAAGTGCTTTACATCTCAGGTCAACTATTCCGGGGACCTGCAGCCTAGGGATATTATATTGTTACGTCGTTTTTCCCAAATTAAATTAAGTCATTTGAGTAATTTTTGAACATTTGGAAAATTATACCGAGGCACTTTTTTTGAATTACTTAATGGATTTTTTTACGTTCACTATGCAGCAGGCAACATTTATGATGTGCAGTTAATGCACCCACCGTATTCACCTGGGCAGCCGCAAATTACCGCAACAATCAGCAAACACTTACACTCGGCCATGTCACCACTACAAAGATTCCCTGTGTAGCCTTTCACAGACTGAGACAAGTGCATCTATGAAGGTTCGCACAGTGCCTGTGGGGGTGGTGTGCACCTTTATCTCGCCAGTGATGATTTTCACACACTTCATCAAGTACTCATTTTAAGACAGAATCAACTTAAGGGAAGCTCAACACTGGTTCTAATATTTTCCACTGTTGTTGGCTGTGGCCAGAAATAGTACTCCGGTCACACAGGATTGGTAGCGCAGTTCACAAACAACAACGCAGCCGCTCCCCTTCCCACAAGCACACATGCTTACGTGTGACAAATTGCATCAACAACATGAATCGTCTGCTGCATGATGAAAGTATTGTATTACCACTATTATTTGTGATCTCAGAAATACTGTGCAATTGTGAGGTGTAATAGCATTACTGGCATTATCTGTAATGACCCATTGACAATGATCACGGTTTGCTCTGCTGACCTTAACAACTGCTCACAGATGAGTCTATACGATGGTGCAGTAGTGTAAGGCTTTGCACACTAGACTTGCAATCCAGAGGTCACGGGTGTGAATTGATCTTTGGTCGTGGGAGTGTAAACAATGGTGAAAGTTTTTTTTTACATTCCACTGCCTCTATCCACCTAGCAGTGTAAATGGAATACATCCAGTCAATTGGTCGGCTGAGTTTGGTTCTGTCCAGTGTGGGAACTCCCACATCTTCCCAAGACGTCTGACCAGTGTGGAAGAGCAGTAAAAATACATCTTAAGGGTCTCTCTTGAGCTCCCTATAGCAGGAGCGCTTTTGCCATCAGTGACATGAGCAAGTAATTGGAGGGCTGTACCTTTATCTTTCAATGGGTTTATGAATGTGTGTGTGTGTGCATGTTGATGTGTACCTGCATGGCAATGACGAAGGCCAGCTTTGCCGTCAATACTTGCCAGTACTGCTTGGTGACGGAGTAGGCTTGGGGATGATCCGGCGGGTAGCGATAACCTGGATACCTACACACGTACAACCACAAGCACGCATGGACTATATTGAGCAAAGTGCCTCGAAAGTAGAGTTGGCGCTAAATTGAACAAGTATGGTTGTGCACAAACGGTAAATGCGTTCACAGCCCTTAAAAAAATCCGCTTCTGAAAGAGGGCCTTCCCACAACGTGCAGCTTGTGGGGGCTCTTTTGACAATGGTTCACGCTGGTCCATGCCAGGTTGGTGAAGGCAGGGATTAAAGATAATGGGAGAGCAATATAGCACAACTGTTAATTTTGCTGAACTACCCACTGCTGACAACCTAGCTCCACAGTCGCCTACTGCACCTGCATTGTGCATGGTGATCATAAATCTAACCACGAACAAGGCTCAAGCCGGCTTGACTTCCGGAATCTAAGATCAGCTGTATTCGTGGTGATTTGATCATAGTCAAGTAAGGTTATATTAAATATCGATCAATATGGTTATATTGATTATAGTTGTGTATGCCAGCAATTCAAAAACGTTAGAGAAAAGGGTTGGTAGATCGCATCAATTTCTTAACTATCTGTGCTGAGGTGACCAGAAGATGGCTGTAGACCAAGTGGTTTCATGTCTGTGTGAACCTTTAAGCTTCATTTCAATATCATGGGTTCTCCAGGACCTCTTATTGCATCCCACATGCATAAGACCACCTTAAACTGGAATCCCAATGCACGGTCTTCCTGCAAAGGGATCTTGAGACTCAATTAAGCAGTCGTGGATCGATAGATAAATAAATAACATTACTCTTTAGCAAGGTAACAATGAGCTAGAATTTATATCAATCTATTATTATATTTCTCTAAGTGGGACTTTGGTTGTGAAGCCATCCCACCCGTACCCACTGCTCCCCCCCTCCAATTCCCCCCCCACCCCCTTGACTGTCCCCCCACCCACCATGCACACTCTTCCCCCAACCCTACCACAACCCCTTACTACCCAACTAAGCCAAACCCTGTGTCCACGGTAAGGGGCAGGGCATAAACAGAGGTGGGGCCTAGGGCAAGTGTGGGTCTTAAAAGGAAAGTCACGGAGTGAAAAGAGGAAGAAAACGAGCCTAATCAGGAAGGGGCGAAGCCAGGAGGACGCCACACCCAGAAGGATGTCGCATCTACCTGGACAACACACCCAGACATCAGTGCATCACATTCGCAGGGACGGCACCCCCGATAGCTGGGCATGACACTGAATGGCACAAACCTGCAGGTTGTGTGGATTGCCGGATCAAACCAGGCTGGCAGGATGTTGGGATAATTTTGCTCCTTGAAGTCGCTGATCTTGAAAATTGAAAAGCTGTCCTCCGTGTACCCATGCATTGTAGGCGAACCTGTGCCATACTCTGCTGAGTATCCATAATAATACACCAGGCGTGGGATGATGTCCGTTGTGAACGCCAAGATGCATGACTGTGGAATTAGCATACGGAGGCACAGCGATAGCGGTCACTTAGCATGCAATGATTTGACCAAGGCTTCTGAACATCTTACCTTGGCAATTACATTAATTTTCACAAATACAATTTGGGGGGTTACTGCCAGAGTGAAATGGTTACCATATAAGGACTTGCAATCTGGCAGTCGTCAGTTCAGTCTCCTGACACAACAGTTGAAGCAATGGATCATTTTCTTAAATCTCCCCCACCTCTGTCCAATTAGCAATATAAATGGGTTCATCACTGTTTTAGCGCAGGTAATTCCACATCTTACAACATGTCTGGTCATCATGGAAGAGTAGGCCAAATACCGTGTAGAGGGGTTCTCTAGAGCTACCTTTAGTTGAGGCCCTTCTGCCAGCAGTGACATGAGCAAGCAATTGCAAGGCTTTACCTTTTGCGATTTTGGGAGAGAGTGGATAGGAGCGGTGGTGCAGTGATTCGTGCACTACACTTTGAATTCAGCACACATGCAATTGACTTCCAGCTACGACTAACATCAGTGACGAGTGATACCCGAACCGCTCCTGGTCCCCCACTACACCTCTTCTCAAACCTGCCATGACCAGAATGGTGAAGTATGGTAAAAAGAACCCACACGGCTAACATGACATGTTATGTCACTCATAAGATGGGATACTGAGCGAGAAAGCGAGCGGACAATCTGGCGACTTACATTGGTGATTACAGAGAGGGTGGCAATGAAACTCAGAATGTCGGCCCAGGCTCCAATTCCTCTTGCTCGCGAAACCACAGGCCTCCTCATCTTTGTTACGAGCTTCCACGCGTCGACCCGCACTTCGATGATGTTGTTCAGCAGTGCGAGCAATGGCGCAAGTGGAAATGATGCCACGAAGAGAGTGACAAACCCGAATTGGATAACTGGGGTATATTTTGAGAATGGGTAGGGGGGCAAGGATAGGATAATGAGTGAAACAGGATATAGACACACACTCTTAATGCTGTTATGTTGTGATTACTTTAAGCAAACAAAACATGTTTTCAATGCATTGAATGTGTTTTAGTCAAAGGAGACCCCAAAATATGATCACATTTTCGTATCATTTGTTCACAAAATTATCGTGTCCATTACATTGGCCACTGAGATGCGACCAGCCACTACCATCTTTAATGCTCAGCTCTGGTTCACCTGGGTTTCTTTCGCACCATTTTCCACCACTACGTGGCTATAATAACTAGATCACATCCTGTATTGAGGACTCCATTAACCGTACCACACATTTTTAGGCATATGCACTGTGGCTGAAATGCCAACAAATCACAGCAGTTAACCACAGTGGACATGATGCACAAGAGTTTTAAATAAATAGTAAGGGGGAGAAACGTCAACCCAAGCTGACCAATGTAGCTGCATTGGTTAGCAGACAAGAGGAGCAAATATGTGCTCCTATTGTTTCTAAAACTTAACTCCGTACATATGCACATACGCGCATGCTCAAAGACAATTGTGTTACAGTATATCCATAGATTGGTGCCTATGGCCAAATCACCCAGTATGTGTCAGATTTAATCAGATCCCAGAAGTTAAGGAGAGCTGAGCCTGAAAATTGGTTGGATGGGTGACCATGCAATAGTTATTGTGGGGTTGTGAGCAGCAGAGGACAGTGCAGCAAATTACATTGTTGTATTGTACATCTAAACTCTTACATCTGTGCTCCCTGCCTTCAACAACCCGAAGTGTGGGTAATTTCCCTCCCACAACAATGTCCGACAGATACACAGGGGCCATACACATGTGCCTATATAGTCAAATGATACCCAATTGTGTGTTTTTTTAAAATAATAAAGTAAAACGCGTTGACTCCGTAGTGTGATCCTCTGAGCTCATTGTACCCATCTCGAGGTATTCATCAAAGAGTCCAAGTGGGCTCTGGGGCTGTAGGTCCATGTCTTGCTCCCAGCGCGTGTAGACAGCCTCAGGCCTTAGCTTGGCCCGACGCTGGGCCCACCAATTGCTGAACCATCTGGGGAATTGAGGGGGGAGGTACGCATGTGCAGACACAGAGACACCCTTACACACGTGCATATCCATTTGTTCATCAACTCTAGGTTTGCTATTTCATAGCTTTCCACTGCGTTTTCAGGTTGTATCATGTGAATATCCCAAGCACGTGGAGCGAAACGTCAAGACATGCCAAACAATATGCGGTATGACACAAAACATGTCAGAGAGCTGTACAAAACAACTGCTAAAACCTAAGTAGTAGCTGTTTTTCATTTAGCCCGTTGTCAATCCACTACACTCTTTCAGTCATGGAAGTTGCTTGTCTAATATTATGAAACTATGTACGAAGCGTCTGATCGGAATATCGCATGATACTAACGAGGTGAACTTTGTCCAGTTGACTGGTGTTCACTGCTTAACCAGTGCACACTGCTAACAAGCTGTCGACACGACTTTTCGCTGAATGCGTTTTCACACAACACATTTTCATTGTAACATGGTTCCTATATTTGGGAAAACTTTTCACACAACGTGGAACGTGTCCATTATAATGTGGAATGCACACTGTTAAAACGCCGAACGCGGCCATTATAATGCTTTCCTGAGCAGTCGACGATGAACGACTGTCTTGAGTTGCGCGGCTGAGCAGTTTGATAAAGGATGCCGAATGATACAGTAACACGGCAGCCTAGCCTGAGTTATTTATCCCACCATGGGATGACTGCAGGTTGATTTTACTGTGCAAATGTGATTAACTTAGTAATTCCTTCCTTTGCGCGTTTTTACTTCACGCGGAAATTTTCAGGAACGCATCTACCGCGTTACACGAGGAAACGCCGTAATCAGACTTCACAGCTATCATGTGTTCATGCGATACTTACGGGATGATGACCTCCTGAAAATTGCCAACCATCTGCTTCACTACCATGATGACAGTGAGTTGAGAAGTCAGTTCAAAGAGACAGCCGTTTGGGGGACACTGGAGGGGGGATGAGGTGGAGAATAGATTCAGGTTAAACACTGAAGATATGAAATATTGGGTAATACATATATGGATACCACACATCATTTCTAATGATCCTCTCACATTCTTCTCTTCAGTCAATTGCACACTGCAAAACTGACGGCTCCATATGTTAGAGGGGACAGTGATTAAGAATATCAATATTCTCCAGATTATAAGAAACACTTTCCCCCTCCCCCTCATGTATTTTAAATAAAGAAAATGGTGGCGCATCTGATGTTTTGTTTGTTGTCCTTCCCCCACACATCCGATGCAGGCTGTGTACGGTGCAAAATAAGTTCAACACACAACATGCATACTGCAGTTGGTGTTTAGTATCAGGTGAGTTTAATTGCAGAGCATCGTCTAGTAAATATAATAATCGTAAAACATGAAATTAAGTTGGTAGAAAACACAGAGGCACTTAAATAATAAGCTGTATTCTTTATCCTTTATGTGTATTGTTTTTGAGAGGATATCAATCAATGAATCGCCCTCGTGACGATTTCCTACAAATCTGCAGCAGGAGAAGTAGGCACCTTAATATAACACCAAATGTACTCATTATAATCATCTCATGTGTCAACAAGTCTGCCTTCAAACAGAAACATGAGCAACAGGTGCACATTTTGGGCAATGGACTTTCTTCCGAGCATAGAGTGACTGCAAATACTCAGGGTGACTCTGAATGGCAATTATGTAAATGTTAAACTACGTGTCATTAACACTGTCTTAATGACATTGATTTAACGTGTGCACAACGCAATGCTGCTTAATTCCTTACTCCAGAATTCGTTCTTGATATCATATTACGGGGCCGTTCTCTAACACAACGTGCTCCACTGCGCCACAGTGAGTCATAGGTAGTGGCTAAACATATCCTTGAGGGGGGCTGAAATACTGTACATTTTTAAGGATGATCAAATATATAATTTTAAATAAATGGCGTTTGATAAATACGGTATATAATTGAAAATGTCCAATGAGAGACCACAAGGGTACTACTTGCAAAATATGTGATAATCTAACACCCTAAAGTTAACTGGGTTACCAATTGCATCAGTCTAACACGTGTTCTGCTCGTGGTGACCTCGTGCTCTCTCAAGTCTGGTTTCGAAAACTGTTTTACTCCGGAGACTGTGTTAATGCTAGAGCTGGTGACCAGGTGTGAAGACAATGAGGCCTTTTAGAGTTCCAAAAGAAAGAGTCCTTATTTCGACATTTCACCAACAGCACGGTGTGAAGACAATTGTTGGGAAAAATATCAACTACAAAAGTAAAACATGAAAATGTTGTACAAACAGCATAGAAAAGACAGGGCCAACCCCTCAGATCTACACACCTCCTCGATTCTCCATTTTCCAAAGTAAGTGTAGCTTCCGGGGAAGCCGATGAATTTCCCTTTGAAAAATGCAATGTAGAAAGACGCCGAGTAGAAGTTGACGAACTGAAATAAGAATTTCTTGAACGTCAGCCGATACTCATATTCTCCTTGCGTCTTGGGCATCTCTGTGGGTGTGATACAAAGGCACACAGGGACACAGACATCAAACAGGGCAATCGGTTTTGATGTTACTTACATAGTTTCTGGCACACAGGCTACGAAAAGCCACTGATAATGATGCCGCATTGAGGAATAGCAACATTTCACAATGTGACGTGCTTTGATATCCATTAAAATGAATTTGAAGATCAAAAGTGAATTTCAAAGATGTTGCTGGGGAATGAGTGACAGTGGACAAGTTGTTTACCAGGTGTTGTTCACCACATTCACCCTGTGGAGTGTCCTTCAGTCTCCATTTGCAATTAAGCCATTTACACTGTCCGTATGATGTCTGAAAGCCAGTGCACTTGATTTTCAAATATCTTTAAGGTGTATTAAATTTCGATTTAAAGCTTTCGTGACTGCAAGGATTCATTTTCTTTGGTTCTTTCGGTAAAGTCACGTAGAATGAGAATAAAATAATAAATTGATAAAATAAAATAACACAATAATATTCTCACGACGCTTCGGCCACAACACAAGCGGCCTTCATCAGGTGAAGGGACGAGACTGTCTGGAGGACAGCGCTAATTATCATGGGTCACCTTTCAGAGGGGGTGCAGGCTTCAGCAGGATAAATTACTAATAAAGGGCTCAGTAGCGGGCAACATGACCAACACAAGCAGAGAGCTGTTTGCTGGCTAGAAGGTAGCAATGCAGCAGTGAGGGTCAGCCCACAATTACATTCAGTGATTCAATGGATCGAGAGGTGAAATCAGAGCGCTAAGTTGGCACCATTGAGATCCTGGGTTTAAATCCAGGCAGTGGCCTCTGGTAACATGTGTTCTCAAGTGCAGTAAATTAATGGCTTCAGGACGATTACTAATGATGGCATTACATCTGTAACATACACCATTTGGTTCATCACTTAATTTGGTGAAATTTTAGTTGTGAGGATGAGCAATTTGACTGCTACGAGATTAACATTATATTCCGTAGCAGTGTGGATTGAAAAGTGCTTCCCTCTAATGTGTGAACCAGAGTTCACTTGAATGAAGGGTCTCAGAGGTAGCTCACTTCTAGGGCCATTTCATGGCATTAAGGGTTGCACTGGTCTACAAGAGATCCCATTGGATACTTCATCTCAAGACACGATTCTGATAGCCCAATCGGAATGAAACTGGAGGAAAAATTTAACAGAGTTCTGACAAAAACAGGCAGTAGTTGAACAAGTGATTGGATGATGCACTGATGCTGCTATTCATGGCCTCATGGTGCAAGGTTAAAATCATGATGACATTTTACAGCGACAATATTTACCATGCACAACATTTATCCAATCTTCAAATTTACATGTGTTCTCTGGTGGTGTATAATAAAATAAACATATGCAAACCGTGATGGTGATGACACCTACCAAGATCAGTGAGGACGAGGGCCAGCTTGTCGTAACCTTTGTTGAGTAGTAGTATGATTACGATGTTGAGGATGGAGGCCGTGATGGTGGTAACCATATCAGGTGTGAGTAGGGCACCGATCACCTTGATCTTGGTCACATGATTGGGGATACTCGAGGAGAGTATGCCAAAGATGGACAGGCGGTAAACAACCACACCCAAAATTGCAGCAAGAATCAGGAGGATCTGCCAGTAACACAAGAAACACAGAGGTGGGTGAGATTTACAGCCTTGTAGCTCTTTTCCACTGTATAACCAAGCCGTGAGTTAGCTGTGCCAAGCTAGCCTGGTGTGACTCAGGAGGTGCCAGTTCGTTTGTCTACTGCAGAACCAAATGACTGGCAAAACGTCGTACTCAGATTGTAGATATTGTGGATTTGCTGTACTAGTAACGAATTGGCATGTTCTGTTTACGTGAACAACTTTACTAATTGGCTTTGTCGGGTGGTGGTGGGTTTAATGACACATATTTACGCGATCTAATCCAAAAAAAATATTATGGATGATATTGGTCGCGAAAAGCCTACATGTTAAACAAAACCTGAGCTAAAGCTTTCGTGACTGCAGTAATTCATATTCTTAGTCGTGAGAATTTTTTTATTGTTTTATATATATTTTGTTATTTTGTTGTTTCTCTTCAACGTGACTTTACCGAAAAAACTAAGAATATAAAAAAACCTGAGCTGTTTCGCTAACATCACACACAATGAACGTGTAATGGTAACGTCACTTGGTCAATTGTAGAAAATGATGCAAGGTTATGAAAGGAATTACTATCCCTGGCCCTGCTTGACCTCGAGCCACGTTCAGATGTGAAGTTGAGACCAAAAGCCACAGGGCCAAGGTGAGGCCAAGGCGGCAGCTTTTTAGGCCACAATCAGTGTCAAGGTCACTCAAGGTTGGGTGCGCTAGTATGAGGCCAGTGTCAAGGTCGGTACCTCTAGTAAAACTCCTCGGACTGAGGCCACACACTCAAGGCCAAGGAGCTGAGGAAATCTTTTCCATCTGGCCTTAAGGCCGAGGACTAGTCTCGAGAAACCCAAATCGAGGTTGACAGGAGCAGGTGGATAACATGATACGGCTCATGATGTATTCATTGCCTTGGGCCACCTGTAGATATTTCAGGTGATTGGATTGACAAAGGGCTGTAAGTTATATAATTATGCATGTATCTATACCCCCACTTGTAATCACTCAATGGATCACACAGGAGGAACAACATAGTTTGAGAGCGATTCTGACTGGTGGAGCAGAGTGTGGAGGTTAGGATTGGGTCAAGTAAAAATATATATATGTGTATAACCCGTATATGAATCCACTGCTGGATGATGGCCTTCCCAACCCTGCACAGATTGTCAGGGTTATTTTCCCATACTTCACCATGCACACCAGTACAGGTTGGTAAAGGATGGAAGCAAAAGAATGCAGTTCTCTGTTGGCCACAAGGTAGCTCTGCAGCAGCCTACAGTCCATTTTGTGCATGATGGTTACCCATTCGTGCAGTACCCAGGCTCAAAACCTGCTTCGCCTCCAAGATGAGGCACATAGCAGGTGACTTGGCCATAGCTCACTGGATCAGGAGAAGGGGTTCAATGTTGCTGTTGAGTTGGCGGACTCACCCAGAACAACACCATGATCCCGGAGAGGCAGTATCGGAACCTCAGTATCCTCTTAGGCATATGAGGCTCCTCCTTCTGCACTCACAATGCACGGACACAGACGGAAAAGCATTTGTATATAGATTAGTTTGTCGGAGTGACCAATGTTAGTGTGAGCCGTTAAGGTTGACTGATGAACTATTATTTGTTTTCCCCACTACTAGTTAAGCATGCGATGATATAAAGGAATGGATTTGATGGTCCTGATGTCTGAGAGTTGAGCTGGCAGCGCTGAGATTTCTTGGTTTTAATCCAGGCAGCTGCCTCCAATAAAACCAAGTAGTAAGCCGATCAGCCTGGTCACCAATATTACATTTGTTTCTTTTCTTAATTTGGACAAATTTCACCTTTCAGAATTAAAAAAGATGAGTTTGACCATCATGAACATTTCTTTGTAGCAGGGCTGATGCGAAAGGGCCACCCTCTAGTGTGTGTTCACTTGAAGGGATCTTATAAGTAATTATGTAACATCTGCTTCAGCAAACCTTTCCATAACATAGAGTTCCAAATGGACATTGTTTCATAACGATGCCGATAGGACAATCGGGATAATATTGGGAGGAAAACACAATTGACCAAAGGCCAACAAATATGTTAGAAGAAAAACTAGGAAAACAGTGAATAGTTACACATGCAACATTACAAAACAGAGGTGTGTGTGTGCAATGAGGTAGTCGCCGTGGTGACAGCAAAAAGCATTACCATGGTGATGATGTTACATTTCGTGGTCGTGCAGCGAGCCAGGTACTCGGGCCGGATGGGGTCTCCTTCCTCCGCCGCTGCCGTCAGGTCCCAGCGGTATGCGAGCGATGCCTGGCGACGCTTCCAAAATTCCAGGAACACCGTGGCTGTTGCGACACACCACACGGGGAGGATTTACTTTGAAAAGTAATTTGACTATCGATTGCTCAAGGGTTCAAAAGTTACCTAATGTAGTCTGTTTAATGTAATGTTCAAAGTAACTTCATTAGTATTTTTTTTGTCTTTCATAAATACCTTTATTGGCTTTTTTTGGTACATTGCCACAATTTTATCCCACTTGCACCATGAGTGGCATGGCATGAGATTGAGATTTCTTTTGGATCTATAACAGAGCAGTGCTGCTCTTCGTGTTACAAAACGTTACACAAAAGCGAATGTCACAGAGCTACCTCTGTGATCTCTGATCCACATAATAGGGGTAGCTCTTTCCCAACTGCTTTGCCACGGAGAGGAGCGTTTGTTACGTGATAGTCAAGCTAACATTTTTATTCTCAGAGCTGGAATGTAGCCAAATTAAGTACAGAAGCAACTTCAACATTATGGATTTTTTCTATTTGTTGTGCAGATATCGGTGATTGAGTTGAGACCATCATCTCGCTATAATTGAAAAACTTGTTTAATCGCAGGTGGCCACTTTCATTTCAACACAGAATCTCAGCGACGGCAACGCAGCACTCTGAACTCTGAGCCACCTGGCCACTTTGTATTTTTCATGGAATCGCCTTGGGGTAGCGCATTCGTTGCTTGTTGCAGAGGTTCGTGGTTCAAATTATGTGGCTGCCCTGATTAATATTGCCGGTGTATTAATTACACAAAAATACACACCATCTGCTTCACAGTGGACATTAAAGATTATCGGTTATCATTCGTAAGAGTAGGACAATGTGTACAAGTCATGGTCCAAATGTGCCCTCATTGAGCAGTGGGTTCATAATAGGACTGTCAGGATCACTGCATACGAACATTGCAAGACATGATGGTACTGTATATGGTTGTACGTATGTATGTTGAACTTCTTTAACACTGTACGTGGCCAAATGTGCTCATCATCATTGCAAACATGTTGATACTTGTCACTGTGTCTGGACAATGTGTGCCAATGCTTAGAATCACTTACCCCAAAGTCCCATGAAAACTGCGAAGAATATGGTGACCGGATTTTCATACATGTGTGAAGTCTGCAACGGCACAATCAGAGGTGTTAGTCACAATTAAACCTTAAATCTTAGCATCCACGTCTTTTCAATATCAACAGCAGGAAAGTAACGATGCATCGATTGATTTTTAAGTTAAAATAGATTAATCACTCATGAAACATCCATTAAATTGTGGAGATGACAATGCTCTACAATGTCTGATATTATAGTGCTATTCATGTATCAAACAAATCTGTATAAATGTGACAGAAAGAGCAAAATAAGCAATGGGCAGTTCCATGATTGTGGACATACATTTCAGACACTTTAAAGTGAATAATCATTATTTCGGCATGACATGTCAACTAATTAGCACTGAAATTCAGATTTCAAAATACTTTGTCCACTTGTATTGATCGTGGAGAAATACTCATGAAATACATCGTGTCGGATTTACTCAAAGTAACTTTTGCACTCCCGCTGGGATGTGACGATGCATTCATTTTCATGTATTTGTCTAACCATCGACTTAGTCCATTAAAATACCCTATTTGCTAAAACTATAACTAACTACCCTCAGAATGATCACACGTGTATTATTAGTATAATATTTTTTTAACACCCACACGAATGGCAGCATAGTGTTTAGCATGATGTGCTGCAATCTAGTGATCATGGTTAATGTTAATGATACAATCTCAGCAACGTGAGTTGGCTTTGTGATAATGATGCACATCACCAATAACCAATAAGTATCCTTATTTAGAGGGAACATCGATGGTGTATTTGTGTGATACCTTCGCAGTCTCGCAGGTATCATTTAGCCTCCAAAAGGTGCATTTTTGGTCACACTGGGGACACATGACCAGGGATCCTCCGATGGTGTTGTTGCATATTTCTCCACTGCACACATAGACACGCACGAACATAAACACACTAATGGGCATAATACACTTGGATGAGAAATATAATTTGTCTAAAGGTCATGCCACCTTTGAATGTGTCATACCCTCCCTTTAAACAAAGTCAGACTAAATTATGGGTTCCAACGTCGAGCATTTTCCAAAGTAAAATGTATTTCCTGATGTTTAATTATAATTTTCGTTGATATCAGTGGTGTAACATCTCTATGTATTGATTTCCAGGGGTGTTTACAGCCCTTTTATCAATCCACTTCTGGCTGAGGGCCTCCCCACACCTCGTGGGTCATGAGGGCTATTTAATTCTAGTCATCCCACACTGGTCAGTACGGGTTGAATATGGGAAGCGAAGACTCCAGACACAGAGTACAGCAATGTATTTCCTGCACTTGCTCCCCGCTGTCCGTCATGCAGCTCCACAGAGTCTATGTGTGTAAGTCGTATTATAAGGATACGTTTCACATTTAAACATTTTGGATTTGAATATGTTTTGCTTTTGATTTTCGGATTATTTACAATTCGTAAGAATGTACAATATATTCATGTGAACAAGAGTGACGAAACCCGATGCCACGTGATACGTGTCGTCGTGAGTGACGTCACAATGGGCGATGTCATGTTTTCTGAGCAATCCAAAACAATGTTTAATTTTCCCTGGATTGTCCGAAATATTGTAGCTAGGCTTGATTTTTTGGATTTACTTTTAGAAACAGAGACATTTGGAACATATATACATATACAATATATTGAATGTACTATATTTGTACTGTATATGTATATAAACTGTATGAGATTGTATATATGTGCATATGTACTTTAATAGTGAAATGTTAAAGATGTGGCCCTGAAATTGCTTGCTCATGCCACTGCTGGTGGAAGGTCCTCCACTAAAGAATGCTCTAGATTGCCCATCGAGATGATATTTGGCCTACTCGTCCATGATGGCCAGACGTCTTGGACACGGTGGGAGTACCCACATTTTACCCCATCACATCTGAACTGCCAATCATCTAACTGCGGTGTCTCCGTTTATACTGCTGAGCATATGTGGGATAATTGAAGAAACCTAGCCATTATTTCAGCTGCCATGCCAGGCGATCGCACTGGAAATCTATAAACTGCAATTCTAGAAATGTAACTATTACACCATGGCAGCATCCCATGGGATTGTATATAAGTGTATATGTATGTCTATATGTACTTTACGTGTATATGTACTTGTGTATAGCCTTAGTAGGTGCTTGCTGATACTCATTGTTCAGTCTGTATTGCTATACAGGAGATCTGTGTGAGTTCTACATCTGACACATGAGTGTATGTGTGTGTGTGTTTGTATGCATTTGTCTGTATGCATGTGTCGGGCCAGTACCTAGTGATGTCACGGTCCTTGCTGAATACTCCAAAGAAAAAGGAGATCAGGCCGACGATTGCAGCGAAGATCAGCATCTTTGTGTAGAAGCCGAGCCATGCAAAATAGAGCCCCACTTGCTCCCCGAAGTATGACCTGTGCCGACAACATCACTCGCACACACAGCGCAAACATCACCAACCGCACATGGCACCAGTGGTGTAGCTATCGAATATGTAAGCAAGGACCATGGGCTGGAGGGAAATGTGAAGAGCAGGGAAGGCATGGGCAAATGCTATTCTGGAACTCAATTTCCCCAGCCATCTGTGCTATCAACTCCCAGCTAGCATTCAAGTCCAGCCTTAGGACCTTTCTGGACAGAGCACGTCCCTAAGAGGTACGATGGCCTGTGGTCGAGACTAAGAATGATGTGGCAGTCAAGAGAAGGAATGCGTCTGAGAGGATGTGCACCACAGAGATTTAAGTAATGAAATCAGCATGTGT
Organism: Petromyzon marinus; assembly: GCF_048934315.1. Lineage (NCBI taxonomy): Eukaryota > Metazoa > Chordata > Hyperoartia > Petromyzontiformes > Petromyzontidae > Petromyzon > Petromyzon marinus. The sequence continues at coordinate 5,786,317 of NC_133683.1, forward strand.
GCAGGAGCCACATGGATCGTTGCATCAGGAGACTGGGAGAGATGGCGAAGGCTTGGGGAAGTCTTCATCCAGCAGTGGATAGGGCATGAACTTACCGCACAAGGTCAAGAGGCTGCTCCTTGAAAGAGCGCCCGGCTCTCGCCCACTCCCGTCGCAGCGTGTTGCGGTCGCCCAGCGTGTTCGGGTTTTTGGTGGGATGAACAGACTCACTCTGACATGGGGAAAGCAATTGTTAGTCACAAACACTGCATGGACATTCACAAATTACCAGCTCCACCCCCCCAAAACTCTGCCATGGCGCTGCTGTGGTGTAATGGTGTTGCACACTTGCACACTGCACTGGACATGGGAACGACAGTTAAAACAATGACCACGTTTCTTAATCACGCTGCTTCTTCCCAGCAAGCAGTGTAAATGGGTGCACCCACAGTTAATCTATTGGTTGTTCACGTGTTGTGGGATGAAGTGTGGGTACTTCTAATTCTTCCAAAGACTTCTGTCCCACGTGAAATAGTCGGCCAAATACCCTTGAGAATGGCTCTCTAGAGTGCTCGTGGAGTCCTTTCCAATGCATGGATATTGAACTTCTTTTGCACCGTATGTAGCCAACCATGCAAATCAGAGGTGTGTTTAGTGAGCTGGGGAACCTGGACACCTATGCGGCGCATCTCTGTGGGACACTAATGTTAAGTATGTGGTAAGCTTTAGACTATGCAATAGCATCCTAAACAGGTGTGCAATTCAGGTGTTGTACATAGGCCTCCCGTAAGGTGTCAGTGTGCCCTCCACCCCCTACCCCCCCAACAACTTACGTCATGCAGTGGATAGGCTGCAGTATAGCAGCCATTTTCAATCATTTGGTTGATATTTAATATGTTCGTGCTGTCTTGTGGCATGGGGTTTTGCAGCATGTAGTGGACCTGTGTGAGCACACATGACACACATGACAAACATTACATGCATGAAACATAGGGCTGGGTGGGTAAGCTATTATTGACTCACTCCACTCTGAAATGTTTCCCCCTCTCCAACCACCACCAGCCTACACAGTTATAATGGGCCCACAACTCTTATTGAGTCCCGACTCGGAAAGGTCCATAGAACACTCCAAAAACTGAAGCAGATATGTACCGATTTCAGCAAGTACAATATCCAGATTTCAAGGAGACATTTTATGCATGCTTCCCATGCACAAAGGCAATTTATTCAGAATACAATACTATCAAAACCCCAAATGCCCATAATATTGGCTCGACAGGATACCTGCTCACCAAGAACCATATCAACAGTAGTCTTTCATTCTTTTGTTGTGCAGGGGAGAGTGATTGAGGGGACGTGGTTATATAATGTGGGCAGGACTTACAAAGGGTGGGGCTGCTAGCTCACCATGTCTCCTGGTTAAGCATCCCAAAAATTTGGTAGCTTTCTCTACAGGGACACATATTACCACAACCCCTAAATCATAAATCCAGGCATTCTTAATAAACCATAATGATTTACACTTCTAACCACATGTCACTCAGAGATCGCAAGTTGCGATACAGAGCTGAAAACTTTAATTAAAATTATAAAAACACGACAAAACCCTATTAAATTAACTTGTTTTTGCAAAAAAACCACCTCATTCTGGCATTATTTATACAGCATTATTGATACAAACGTACGATTTGGCTGCGTACGGCCGGTGGGATGAGGACGTCATGATCCTTTATAGGATAGATGTCCTGCTGCGAACGCCGGTAGGGTGCCGTGAAATAGTCCGGTTGTTTGGGCACGGCTCCCGGCTTCAGGTGGTGAATATTTCCCAGGTAGTGAAGAGGCCCACTGTCTGAGCCTGACACCTGGGGGAGGTCGCTCTCCTTGAGTGGCACCTGTTTGATTTTAAATGTATTAAACCCTTTGCCTCGAGCACATGGAATCATCATCAGCCAAAATCAGTCCACGAATGGATGAAGGTCTCCCCAAGTTGTTGCAATCTATACAAGTCCTATAATACAACAAGTCCTTTAATACAACAAGTCCTATAATACAACAAATCCTATAATACAACAAGTCCTATAATACAACGTTCTATACAAGTCCTATAATACAACAAGTCCTATAATACAACAAGTCCTTTAATACAAGTCCTATAATACAACAATTCCTATAATACAACAAGTCCTATAATACAACAAGTCCTATAATACAAGTCCAATAATACAACAAGTCCTATAATACAACAAGTCCTATAATACAAGTCCTATAATACAACAAGTCCTATAATACAACAAGTCCTATAATACAACAAGTCCTATAATACAACATTCTATACAAGTCCAATAATACAACAAGTCCTATAATAATACAAGTCCTATAATACAACAAGTCCTATAATACAACAAGTCCTATAATACAACAAGTCCTATAATAATACAAGTCCTATAATACAACAAGTCCTATAATACAACAAGTCCTATAATACAACAAGTCCTATAATACAACAAGTCCTATAATACAACAAGTCCTATAATACAACAAGTCCTATAATACAACATTCTATACAAGTCCTATAATACAAGTCCTATAATACAACAAGTCCTATAATACAACAAGTCCTATAATGCAACAATTAATATGCCAAAAGCCTCCGCTGCATATCCCACCCACTCTTCAAGTTGTCCCACCAATATCCCCAGTCATGAGCACACGCACATGAGCCAATCTTATCTCGCCATCTCTATGATATACATCATCTTGGGCACGTTCTCTCCTTCTGCTGCCACTCCAATGTCATTTTCGGCCAGCAGACATCATCCCTTCAAGCAACGTGCCCTTCCCGAGCCCATTCACTTTTCTAAAAAGAGTCAATATGTTGCTAATATGCATATTTTTCCAAATGTACGTTTTTCTAATCCGTTTGTATATTTACGTCTCTCGATATCTCGTAATGTCAGTGCTACGATTATTATCGTTGAACGTCATAAATTATAATCATCACAATCATCACCCTCACCATCATACTCTGTATCACATGCATGATCATCGCAATTATCATCACAACCATGATGAATCTTCACAAACATTATTGTCATCACATTCATTATCACCATCATAATCACAATCATCACCACAATCATCATCACAATCATCGGCATCATCATGATCATCATTACAATGACCATCAGAATCTTGCCTGGATGTGTAGAATCTCGGCATAGGTGGTGAGTGGGTTCCATGGCGCGTGTACTTTCACAAAGGTGGTGCGTCCGCTCACCGACTCCTAGTGGATGGCACGAAGTTCATCGTCAGACTCTAGATGAGTGCATTTAGTTGTATTTATTAGACTTTGTTTGACCAGGTGAGAGTTCAAGGGAACCGGATGGTCTCATTTGGAAGAGTGTCCACGGCCGCGTGGATTTTCGTGCTTGTGTCACGTGTTGTTAGCACCTCGTGCCGATCAACGTGTGGCACAACCCAAAAGCAAATTGCATAATGTACGTGCAGTTATCGAACACTTATTACTACAGTATAAATAGCTGGCATGCCACATTAAGGTGGAGACTGTTATACCCTCCAGTATAAATGGGTAAGGCACAATTAATCCATCTTAAGATTGTGCATGGTGGGGTAAAGTATGGGTATTCGCTATCTCTTTCAAGACGTCTGGCAAGCATAGAAGAGTAGGCCATATACCCTCCAGCGGGGATCTTTAGCGCTCCTACTCAAGGAATGTATGCCAGCAGTGATATTATGAAGCAATCACAGTCTAACACCTTTTTATTTGTATACAGTGTCTGTCATCTATAGCAGAGAGACACGCAGGAAACTTACCTCCTTGGGTTCAATCTCGAGATCTAGCCCCATCTTCATCAGGCTTGCCTGATATTCGGTCCTCTTCTTCTGTCAAACAAAATTGACCATCTGTGTTATACATTGTTCTCAGTTGTGTCACTGTGGGAGTCAAGTCAAGAGGTGAGGAAACTTCTTGAACTCTTACAGTGAGTAGAGCCTCACATGGGAATCAATCAGAGAACGGCTCTGCAAAGTAGCATCACTGAACTGCTTCAGTCGGTGTCACTTCAGCAGACCTTAATAAAATAAAAATTTGCACAGCTCTTTGTCAATCAACTGTTTGAGTTCACCTTATTTGTTACAGGGATGGTCTCACTTAGCTAGTTGCTTTGCTATTTTACAAGGGAGATAGATCCATTGTGCGTGGGTACAATAGCAACAAAATAAACAAAAACATCAATATTGCAGAGAATGCATACTGGGTACTTCAGCACTGTTGTAATAGTTTTCCATTTGGCAGTTAGAATGTGGATATTACATGTATCCTGTAAGTTATGTCTGGGTGTCGGTGTTTGCAATATGAAAGTGGTGTATTTATTTAGGAGTTGTGGATGGAGTGTGATACGTAACGATAATTGATTGTTGTTCGCCAAAGCAGTGAGGCGTATGGTTCAGGGTATGGATGTGCGAGTTGAGTGATGGGAGTCTAGCGTTCATTGACTAGCGTGGTCTGCAGTTGACGATACAGTTTGATAAAGGATGTATACTGTGGATTTAAAGACTCGTATGGAGGTGGCAGGGTGACTCAGCAGTCAGAGAGCTGAGCTGGCACCACTGCGTCAAACCTAGGTTTAGAGGCGTGTGGTGTTGCACGTGGGGAGGGGTGATAATGCTGGGTGCAGGAAGGTGGAGCATTATTTGTAGGTTCCTCGTTCTCACCTGATTGTTGATGGCGTCCTGAGAATGGACCTCATCATCGAACGCGAGGATGAAATCGATCCGACGGACTCCATCGCAAAAGTAGACAGTGTCCTACACGCAAAGGCAAGCACACACACGAATATGAGAGATGTAATAGCTTATGCATGAAATGTATATTTATTCATAAGCTCATGATACATGTATCAGGACATAAGTTAATCTGCTATTTGTATGCAAGTTGTTTATTGCTATGATGATGTACTAGTTTACCCAGGAAAACCTCAATGAGTTTACATTTTTATTTTCAAGGAGGGTCCTACCAAGTTCTGTTTTTTTGCAGTCGAGAACGAAGTTGCTTAGTTTAATTCCAATTGAATAATTTGCATGTATTTTTTCAGCATTGGTACGTTTGGCCAATACCAGTTACACTGTGTCATTTAGCTATGGGATGAAACCAGAGACCTGGAGAAATATGTACACAAAGCATCTAGCCCCTGTGCATTATACAAAAAACATCAGTATTTTCTAAAGTGCATTGTGGTAATGGTATCTTAAACCACCATCAAAATAAAGGTGAGCAAATGTGACAGACTAACAGCAGCAGTTATGCAGTGATATGCAACTGTGGACCGGTGTAATCCTCATTCGGACTCATCAGCACAGTATAGTCACCAAAACGCACTGCTGCAAAGGCTGGAAATCTATAAATGAGGAGCAGCCATGTCTACACTTTGGGGCCCATTAGTTGGCAAATGCAAACAACTAAATCTGTAAATACCAGGAATCTCCCATCTTTGACATTAGCCAAGTTAATTTATAGGCTGTGCAAATCCACGTTGTGCCGCATCGTACCTGGGCCAGGGTAGATTGAAATGATGACGTCGAAAAGTCTTGTGGCACCGTTGAAGGCTGAGCCTCATGCCCCTCCGCTCCCTCCTCCTCATTCATTCTCTCCACGAGCTCTGCATAGGTAATGTGGGGGTAGAGGGTTCATTGCATTAGGGACAGGGGAGGCAGGTGCAAGGATGGGAATGTCGGTAAAGAACCGCACATGGTACTCATGTGTAAAGCTTTCTCATAAATGTCGACGCTGCTCCAGTGTGAGTACACCTGTGGTATAAAGTTGTATTACCATTAGGGGACTTTTACCCCATTGAATATCGTACACTTTAACAAAGCCGTGCCCAGCATGGTCAGACACAAACCAGGGCAAAAAATATTAGTTGGAATATGCAAAGTCATTTTTGCCCTGACAGCTTGTCAGCTATACTCTTTGGTTCTTTCGGTAAAGTCACGTAGGTGGAAAAAAAAATAGAAATAGAAATAAATCACGACGTTTCGAATGCAACATAAGCACTCATCATCAGGTGTGACAACCACAGCAAGGAAACTGTTTTACTGAAGTGGGAGAGAAACCAGGGTTAGGGCAGTTAAATAAGTCAGAGAGGGGGAGAGTGGGGGGTGAATGGGGCGAGGAGTGCGAGCGCTGCAAGCGCTGCAGAGACGCTGAGAGTAAAAAAAGAGGCAACATAATTACTGCCAAGATGGAAGCTTGTCAGCTTCTGCGAGAGCTTCCCCGTGACCACACAGATCATGGTGGTTACTTGACCACATTTCAATTGAAGTGCTGTCGCCCCGACAGTTCTGTTCCTTCATCTGAAGAAGGCCACTTGTGTTGTGGCCAAAACGTCGTGATTTTTGTTGTTTTATTTTTTACCTACGTGACTTTACCCAATAGAACCAAAGAGTATGGATCCTTGCAGTCACGAAAGCTTCAAATCCACATTTCACCACTCTGGTTAATGTGGGTTGGTGAAGACGTATAGTATGTATAGTACAACCAATTTTGATGGACTGCCCTTTGCTGCCCACCATGTAGCCCGACACTACACTTTTAGACCTGTTATGCACTATCCTGGCTCAAACCCTGCTGAGCGTCCGATTAAAACACTGACGAGATCTCAATATTTAAAAGTGGCCCAAAGCCCCGTCATAGCACGAACATTACACTTTACCTATCTCAACAAATGTGGACATCATGAATCTTTGGTCTAATCTCAGATCTTGTGAGTTAGAACTCGGGGGCTCCTCATGCACAGCCAGCCAAGGATAACTCCCCGCTATAGTGACGTCACAGGAAAAGGACGTGACGTCACCTAAATATGGGCGTGGTCAAAAGCGGCCCCATCCCCCGCTCTTCCCGACCTTGCTTCCCCCCTTGCCGAGGTTACCCACATGAACAATAATAATAAATCATAGATGTACATTATGAAAGAATCAATTATTTTTCACAAAACTGCTCCTGTACGACCTTTTGCCAATCCCCTGCTGGAGAGCCTCTTGACGATTGCACGAATCGTGTTGGTTATTTGCACATACTTCACCATGCCGGTGAGTATGGGTTGGTAAAGGAAAAGGAGGAGCATTAACGTACAAACAAAAACCTATTTTACTAGAATGCCTTCTGCTTCCCATCATGTAGCCTGTAACACCTGGTATGCGCTATCCAGACTCCAACCTCCTTAACGTTAGATGGAGACATCTGGCACATCCCCAGCAGTTTTGTCTACAGGCTCAACATATAACACAAACACACCTCCCTAACACTAACGTTAAACTTTACCTATCTCGACGAAGGTAGACATCGTGAATCTTTGATTTTTTCTCGAATTCAGAGTCAGAAGTCAGGAGCTCCTCGCGTGCACAGGCAGCCCACGATAAAGTCCGACCCAGAATGATGTCACCGTGACGTCAGTTAAATATGGGCGTGGCCTGAATGTGGGTGTGGCCAACAGCGGCGGCTTCCCCGCCCCCCGCTGCCCCTCCCCGCAGGTTTCTCTCAACCCTCAGTGCGCATGCGCGGGCGGCATGTCTCGGACATCGCCTTCAGCGGCCGTTGGCGACGCGGTGGTTGTGGCGGGAAAATTAATAAAAAAAAACTTCCCCCGAATAACCGCGACCTTTAACTACCCTCACGGATAATCCACACGGATCTCTGGACGGCAAGGCGAAGACGATCAATGGAATAATCTCCGGTGAGAGACGGAGAGAGATGGGCAGGCGTGAGGGCGAGCCAGGTTCAACTTTGTTGAACGCTGAGCGCAGAGTGAATGGGGTTTATACTCTTTGGTTCTATTGGGTAAAGTCACGTAGGTGAAAATAAAATAACAATTTTCACCTACGTGACTTTACCCAATAGAACCAAAGAGTATGGATCCTAGCAGCCACGAAAGCTTTAAATCTAGAATTGAATGGGGTTTGCTTCACTCAGCACGCGACTTGGACACTTCGGTGTGCAAAGTGTTGTCTGGTTGTGCCGTGTAAAGGAGGAGGACATTCAGTAAATGTCGTTGGTTTGTTAATGGGAGTGTGTGGCGCGGTAATGGACTGGGTACGACTTACAACACAAGTTCTGCTCACATTGCACGCTAAGGGTTAGCACGGCGATTACTACGTGTGCATTTATTAGTTATTGTTTATGTTAAAAGTAGTATTGATTGTTAAGACAATAATGTTTAGTATTTGTAGGTGAATCATTTCAATATTGTACAGTATAGAATTGTCCTGCTGTGTGGCTCTCACGTGGCGGGCATCAGTGCAGCAATATCCAGTACGTGGTTGTAATGCACTTCTATAGCCCCCTGCCACCAGTGCAGCAATATTCAGTACGTGGTTGTAATGTACTTCTATAGCCCCCTGCCACCAGTGCAGCAATATTCAGTACGTGGTTGTAATGTACTTCTATAGCCCCCTGCCATCAGTACAGCAATATTCAGCACGTGGTTGTAATGTACTTCTATAGCCCCCTGCCACCAGTGCAGCAATATTCAGTACGTGGTTGTAATGTACTTCTATAGCCCCCTGCCACCAGTGCAGCAGTATTCAGTACGTGGTTGTAATGCACTTCTATAGCCCCCTGCCATCAGTGCAGCAATATTCAGTACGTGGTTGTAATGTACTTCTATAGCCCCCTGCCACAAGTGCAGCAATATTCAGTACATGGTTGTAATGCACTTCTATAGCCCCCTGCCACCGGTGCAGCAATATTCAGTACGTGGTTGTAATGCACTTCTATAGCCCCCTGCCATCAGTGCAGCAATATTCAGTACGTGGTTGTAATGTACTTCTATAGCCCCCTGCCACAAGTGCAGCAATATTCAGTACATGGTTGTAATGCACTTCTATAGCCCCCTGCCACCAGTGCAGCAATATTCAGTACGTGGTTGTAATGCACTTCTATAGCCCCCTGCCACCGGTGCAGCAATATTCAGTACATGGTTGTAATGTACTTCTATAGCCCCCTGCCACCAGTGCAGCAATATTCAGTACATGGTTGTAATGCACTTCTATAGCCCCCTGCCACAAGTGCAGCAATATTCAGTACGTGGTTGTAATGTACTTCTATAGCCCCCTGCCACCAGTGCAGCAATATTCAGTACGTGGTTGTAATGAACTTCTATAGCCCCCTGCCACCGGTGCAGCAATATTCAGTACGTGGTTGTAATGCACTTCTATAGCCCCCTGCCACCAGTGCAGCAATATTCAGTACGTGGTTGTAATGTACTTCTATAGCCCCCTGCCATCAGTGCAGAAATATTCAGTATGTGGTTGTAATGCACTTCTATAGCCCCCTGCCACCAGTGCAGCAATATTCAGTACATTGTTGTAATCCACTTCTATAGCCCCCTGCCACCAGTGCAGCCATATTCAGTACGTGGTTGTAATGTACTTCTATAGCCCCCTGCCACCAGTGCAGCAATATTCAGTACATGGTTGTAATGTACTTCTATAGCCCCCTGCCACCAGTGCAGCAATATTCAGTACGTGGTTGTAATGCACTTCTATAGCCCCCTGCCATCAGTGCAGCAATATTCAGTGCATGGTTGTAATGCACTTCTATAGCCCCCTGCCATCAGTACAGCAATATTCAGTACATGGTTGTAATGTACTTCTATAGCCCCCTGCCACCAGTGCAGCAATATTCAATACGTGGTTGTAATGCACTTCTATAGCCCCCTGCCATCAGTGCAGCAATATTCAGTACATGGTTGTAATGTACTTCTATAGCCCCCTGCCACCAGTGCAGCAATATTCAGTACGTGGTTGTAATGCACTTCTATAGCTCCCTGCCACCAGTTCAGCAATATTCAGTACGTGGTTGTAATGTACTTCTATAGCCCCCTGCCACCAGTGCAGCAATATTCAGTACGTGGTTGTAATGCACTTCTATAGCCCCCTGCCACCAGTTCAGCAGTATTCAGTACGTGGTTGTAATGCACTTCTATAGCCCCCTGACATTGTGCAGCAATGTTCAGTACATTGTTGTAATGCACTTCTATAGCCCCCTGCCATCACCAAATTCACACTTACCAGCGTGGTGAAGTACGGTAAATAACCCCTCCCCCTGGGAGCTGCATAGCATGGGACAGCTGTCAGCCAGCAATGGATTGAAAAAGGAGCTGTACTCTGCACACGTTGTTATTCAGGGTAGGGTAAGGAACTTGGAGGTTCGGTATGCATAATGTGCTCGGAAAGTATTGTATTCTGTATGTGTGTTGAATCTCTTTCGCACCGTACCAAGCCCACCGTGCTCTTCGGAGGTGCGATAATATATAAATATAAGTAGTCATACTACTGTAATACCACTATTAATATGTAGCATTCATTTTATTAGTAGTACTGTAATTTGTTGATATGCAGGTGTACATGCCAAACGTTAACCAATGTTAAATGTTAAGCCTTCTCTTTTGAATACAGTGTGTTTTAAACATGGAGTTGTCTCCAGCTAATTCTTAAATGTATATCATTCATAATGTAGTAGTAGGCAGGTAGAGCATTTATGACACTTCAATTGTACATAGAGCTTGCAGGTGTGATGAAGGAAAGCATGGGAAAGGCTGGAATTTTTGTTGAAAAAAGGACAACAGCCACAGTAGCTTAAGAGACCTAACGCTGAAGCTGCTAACGCGAAGTGGTCGACACTGGCCCATGCGTTGTGACGTCGGACCCACTTTCCGCACACAGCAGCTCCTCATGGTGCCCCCCATACCAGGACCAGTGGTGACCTGGTAGCCACAGCGATTCCTCTCCCTGGCCCCATCCGGTTCGGGCATCCCAAATCGTACAAAATGAACTGCAACGGTGGTGAGACAAACAGCCCTTCGGGCGACAGCACGGTGACGGACACAAGCCCTCGCGGCAGCCAGGGCAGCTCGCTGCTCCGGACCGGAAGCGGGGGCTAGCACAGCCCTGTGGTGTGCGGAGAGCAGTGCTGCTCGTAGGCGAGCGGTGCGCTGGACGCCTACATCGAGGACTTTGAGCAGAGCGGAATCTGTGCGTCACCGCCATCCAGGATACGTGCAGAGCACAGCGCCGCGCAGCATAGCGGAGCGGAGACGCGTGGAGGAGAGGAGGATGCACAGTGTGGATGAGGGTGGGTTGCGCCTCTCGCCACGCGAGGAATCGCTCCGTGGTGCTTGCGCTCGAGTGGCTATCGAGTGTGCAGGCGGTGCAATGGTATCGAAGCTATAGTAATAGGTTTTTACCCTTTTATCTGGCACAAACACTGACACCTTTATACAAGGGATCATGTTTGCAATAACCACAACACAAGTAGTCAAAATGCAAACAAAAAAGACAACTGATAATATGCACTGTCCTTGAATTTGATTGGTCCACACCCGAGACGGCTTTTCTGAGATCCCAGTCTCCACTGGTGTTGGACCAGAAGACGCCAAAAGGCGTCTTCTTATTCTTAGCGTCTTCTTGTTTGCATTTTGACTACTTGCGTTGTGGTTATCGCAAACATGATCCCTTGTATAAAGGTGTCAGTTTTTGTGCCAGATAAAAGGGTAAAAACCTATTACTATATCTTGTTACTGGCAAAGGAGGTCTCACAAGGTATCGAAGCTAGTTGACTGGAGGGGGGATAATTGGAGAGGAGAACCCCATTTTTTTTGCTTGTACTGGGTGCTTGTCAATTATGCTATGCTATCATGAATGTAATGTAATTCCCCTAGAAAAAAAACCCTTAATAAGGTCTAAAGATACATTTTCGTGAGAGTCCCACACTGGGATGCTTGGCAAATTCCATTAATGAGTTCATTTTATGTCAGAGAAAACTATCCACAGTAAGCACACGCATATGAGAGGATAGCATAGGTCTGAACAGATAGGTTGGTGCATGCATTTCTTTCTCCTGTCATCTTCCAGCAACTTCACTGATTATCGAGTTTGTAAAGTTTGTGAAATCTAAGTGATCCTCCAACCTTTGTGTCAAAATTTGCAGATCCTAGACTGGACACATCTGAAGTTTAAACAATAACAGCTCATGCACTGATTTATCCCATATTCTCACAAACTCCACAAACGGATAACATCATTAGTTACTGATGGTGCAAAGTAAGGCAACATTGCAGGATTGCCGTTCAGGGGTCAAGGAATCTAGGGGAGAGCAAATTCATTGTGTACCAGTAAAATGTCTGTGGGTCTTACATTGCAGGTGGCATGCTGCTTGTGGAGGACCTCATCTCGGGCACGTGCAGCCTCACTGCTGCGCTGCAGCGGTCGTGGCTCATAGCCCGACGGTCAGTCTAACCACGGATCAGCTCCTAGCGGCGCCAGTTGACGGTTCCTCCAAGTCCTTGCTCCGCTCGCCTGGCGCCCACCGAGACCTCGCAGTGTCGCACAGAGGCAAGCGGTCATCTCTCGGGGTCACCGCGCACAGCCTCGGCGCATCATTGGTGAGGGGCAATAAGCCAACTAAACGGTTGAGCTCAACAGCGAGAAGCAACAAGGCCGTGATGCCATTAAATTTGTCGGCAAAGCCCGAAAATTATTTCTTTTCTAACCAGACGAATGTTTTGTTGTACTTATGGAGCAGTGAAGCAACTAGGCGTGAGCACTTGCCGAACGGCGGCTGTGCGACAAGTACCTATCTCAGGTGGTTGACAAGCCAAAAGGATAAGCTGGATGTGTCAGGGATCACGAGCATTCCTGAGCTCAGGTACCCGGCCTGGCTGCGTGACTGCGATGTGGACTCCCAGACCAGCAGCCACGAGACGGATACCAGCACAAAGAGAGCAGGTGCCGCTCAGAGCCCGCAAAGCAGACCAAAGTACCCAGAGTGGCTCAAAGTTTTGGATATCTCCGGCCTTACGAATGTAGCCAACGAGGAGCCCGTGTCAGAGGACAATAGATCCCTAGGTGTGTGTATATATATAGTCTGTATATAGCAGATGACATTTCATATGTTTTCAGGTACATATTCAGTCTTTTCTCACAGAGACGGCTGAGCGGCCACCCATGTGGTTGTGACGTGCGATGCGTGATTCTTGATGCACAGCCTCATTGGAGGAGCTGCTGAGCAGGGCGCACATGGAGTTGGACTCCCCCGGCTTGGAGGCCCCCTCCCCGGGCAGCTTCAACACGGACGTCTTTCTAGGGGCTGATCGTCCCTGGGAAAACCCCTCCACGCCATTGTGAATTTATCTTTATATCCACACTCACGCACAGCATAGAGGCTGCACCGCCTCTAAGTATGATGTCAGATTTTGAATGTTATAAGCTAAGCAGGTAAGCCTGGTTATTACTTGGATGGGAGACTGTTTTGAAATAGCATATATTATAGATTTTGGCTGCTAGGTAACCAGGAGTTAGTAATACGGCAATGGAATCTTGAATCTATATCTGGAGTTTTGCATTTTACTCCCTCTGTTTTCACCGGGTTCTCCGTTTTCCTCTCACATACCACTCGCTGATGAAATTTGCAAAATATCACTGCCAAACCCTCCTGAGACTTGGTGAGATTTTTCTGGCTTCCACCTTGATAATAAGTCAACCAAGTAATTTTCTCTCAATCGTGTCTCTTCTCAGGGCCGTGTACCACCTGTCGCGTCTGAAAGAGCTGGTTGACACCATCAAGGAGAACAAGGATGGCTGACTACCCGTGATGTAGAAAGCCCGAAAGCATTTTATGGCGGTGGTCGAGGTTTCTACTCAGAAGGATACGTTCGCTTGGTCCTGCTAATTCATGGTTGTTAAACATCAATGGTACTTCAGGTGCTGTGGTGTGAATCGCAATTACTTGTGAACTTGTGGGGCCCATGGGGCACAGTAATTGCCCTGTTAATGGAAGTGCCACAACAAAGTATTGGAAAAATGTGATAAAGTTCGTTCAGGGTTGGAGTTATTGAATGGTTGCAGCAGTATTTTGCACAGCAAATCCATACAGACTCAAATGTCACTTGAAATAGAACGGATATGTGACCAATATTGTGAGCACAACTAAACTAATTTTGGTTTTAGCCATTTTGGAAGGAGACTACTTTATTGGGAACATACATGCTAGTATTTGTGTAGTTATAAACATTTGGGAAATCACTGTAAAAGTACATTTGCTTATTTAGATTGCACTATACCTGTATTGTAAAATTTCAGAACCTTTTATGTAATTTGTAATCAATAAACCAAAGTTGCATATTGTATGCAACCCATGACTTGGATTGTTTTTATCATGTCTTGTTTAGCATGGTTGGTTATGTACAGTGTGAAAGAAATGCAACATACATTAAATATTTTCTGATATTTGAATGTTTATATTGTACATGTATATTTATTTTACAATAAATCTGAGACAAAGGCTTATACACATGGAATTGAAAATATTCAGCTATGATTTGTATTTCTCAAGTATTTTAAGAAAAGTCAGCGAGTCTCGTGACATGTCTTCACATTTGGGAGTGATGATTGTGATGGATATACAGGCATTAACCTGCTTACATTCCTAGAGTATGTAAGGTGAATTTGGGCATTCTGGGTGATTGGGTTTTAGGCCAAACACAGGCAGATGGTGGGGGATAGATGTTTTCAAGCATCTATTAATTATTCATCGGCATGTACTATCTTACTATGATGTAAAGTTCAAAAACATGGTTCATGAAGGGAATGGAATAAAAACTCAACTGTGCACAAGTATGGAGGAATTAATACTTGGAATTCAATGCAAAGATCTGGCCATATGGCGTTTACTGGGCACCATGGTTGCCAAACAACACGTGAAAGATGTGTATCAGGCACAGCCTCTGCATTATGAAAAAAATATCACTTCCTGAAGAAGTGCATTTTGCTTCTCCTGTCTTAGGTCACCGTCAAAATAAATTAGAGCAAATGTGACTCGACTGACACAGGCAGCATTTATACTTGTGAAGTGTTCTCCTTCCGACGTGTGGTGTGTGTCGCACACACTGTCGGAGACGAGGTAGTTGCAGGAGACATCGTCTCTTTATTATCTTGTTCACACCAACTCCGGCCTCACTCTCTCGACCACGTTGCCATAGAGCCCGGCCTAGACACAACCCTGTCCGTGTTGCACCGACGGCGTCGACCGAGAAGGCCAACGACTGGCCACGCAATGATTGGGCGAATGCGGTGGCAACGACAGCGACGTCGAGACGAGTCCACTCCCAGAACCGGCAGCCCGGAGCTGTCGCTCTCCGCTGCTTATATTATATTCTATATTCTACTCGGTGCGGCTTGGCTCTGCCCTATCCACGCCTCCCTTCTCGAACCGACCAGAGGGTTCCAGAGGCTTCCCTATGAGGTCTTCCATGACCCTTGCCCCAATTCCTCTGCCCGGCCGGCACACCCGTATATATGCTCAACGGCGTGTGCGCAAACTTTCCACTGCAGTTGCCGCTGCTGGACAGCAGTCAGCGCTGTGTCACTACACTTGTATGAACACAAGAATTACATAATCACATCTACACTTATATGTAATGGGCTGAGATAGGCGCACACAACTTCTTGGGAGGCAACACTATTTATTAACACCAACACATTACACTTAACATAAATTTCGATTTAAAGCTTTCGTGACTGCGGGCTAACACCAATCCCGAATATCCGCCCCCACAGCCCTTTAAATAACCTCCCATACAGCCCCCCAATCGGCTACGCGTGTACGAGTGACGTCCCTGCCCTCTGACCCCCGACCCCCCCGTCCTGCGCGTGCGATTGGTGTGTCGCTCTAAAACCGACTCCAAATCCCCGCCCCGCAGCCCTTTAAACAATCTCCATTGCCCGGCATCGGCGGCAACGCGTGTGCGAAGGACGTCATTGCCCTCTGACCCCTGACCCCCCGTTTAGTTCGTGTGAGTGGTGCGCGGGGTTGTGTGAGCGGAGACGTCGCGTTTGAGTGGCTGAGAAGCGACGGATTGATTCCAGGCAGCCACGTGCCAGCCCCGAGCTATGCCCCACAAACAGGACCCGCGGACCCGAGGGGCTGCGCCGTGAGGAGAGTAGCCGGAGAGCGGCAGCCCTCTCACCGCGAGCGAGGAGTCGAGTAGCGGCTGCTCTCACTCGAGCGAGGAGTCCGGAGCCCGCAGCCCTCTCGAGATCAGCCCTCCCCCAGGGGGGGAGCCAGGGGCCCGCATCCCCCACAACTGACAACCTGTGTACCAACTGGCCGAGCGAGAGTTTGTGTGTATTTGAGCGCAATCGTGCCAGTGTTTAGCTGTACCAGGGAGTTTGATGCAGCAGATTGTTTCGGTGTAGCAGGGTGTCCGGATTGTGCCGGCACACTATCCTTCTATCTGTAATGTCGTAGGGTGAGCTCCATTAAAAGTTTACTCGGACCCCAACCTGTCAAAGCGCCTAATCTCGGAACGTGGTTCTCAACCTCGTACCTCACCCATGCTACGTACCTTTGAGACGTCCTGCTTTTACAAATGTTGATGAACTGGAGGGCAAAGGTCTGGAGGACCCCACATGGAGTCTGGTTTCTCACACCCGAGCCTCCTGTGACATTTCTGGAGGCTTCTCTGGAATCTTTGTCCCATTTATTGAGTGCAGATTTGGCTTACTTCTAGCTTCATCCCAAGACGTCATCCAGTTTGGAAATACCCGAAGGTTGTGGGAGTCGCCCCGTGCTTCAGTTTCTTTCCAACCCTCGTAATGGCCGGATGCTCACCAGCCAGAAGTCTTTTGCTGCTTACACCACGACCGAGGTGTTGAGAGCAACCATCTCGTGGCTGGTCGGCAATGGAGATGGTATTGTCGATTTGGGGAGCGTGAGTCTGTGGCGTTCGTGGTGCTGCTGTCACGGAGGCGACACGAGTTTAGGAAATTCAGTTTTGTGGGTTTCCTGTAGCGAGCACTGAAAGATCCTCCCTTCCTCTTTCTCCACCCTTGTCTCTACTGTCTCCATGTCCCCGTTCAACTCTTTCTACACCGCTTTCCTTGAATGTGCAGCTGCCTTTACGGCCTCCCCTCTCCCCTTCTCTCCACCTCCAACCCATCTCCGTCGTAATCTCCTCCCGTTTGTTCAGGCTCTTCCCTTTCTTCCTCAGTCTATGGATGGGGTTATTGTTTATCGGGCTCTTATACAAAAAATGGAGCTTATTTTAGCCTTTGAATAGGATTTTCTGTTTTCCTTCGGTAGCATGTTGCGTACATAGGGAAGATCGAGCCACGCCACCGGTTCCCATTATCAAAATCTTTGTCAACTTGTCTCCCTCGGTAGCAATGCCTTTCCTTCTCCAGCAGGCAATTGTCTTCTCTCTCTCCTCCGGTATTTCTTCCGATGCGCTTTCTTAATCTCGCTTGCTGTGTCTCGACTCTATCATTCAACAAGGGCAAATAAAAAAAATTGCTTTTTTTTCCTCCACTGCTTTACCACTATACCTCCTGAGTGGGTACTCGGAGTTTCATCTAATGTACTATTTGATGAGTCGCTTCTACACAGCAGAAAGGCGGTAGCTATCCGAACTGTAAATTTTTCTTCCAATTTCGATAGATTCTCGAATTATTCTTGGGCAGTAGTAGCTAGTTTTGCACAGAATTTCAACATTAAAATCAACTGAGTGTCCTTGTTGGCACGTGTGTTCTGCTACTGCTGAACATGGGTGCCAACAAATAATACATTATTTAAATGCATGCCTATAAAGGGCAGCATACTTCAATAGGGATTACCATTGGTACGGCTATTTTAATACACAATAGACAGGAAGGACAAGATCAAAGGGCTCTCATAATGCACATGCATAATGTACGTTGACTCGGTAATCTCCCCCCCCCCCCCCACTTTGCGCGAGAGTGCCACAAATCTGGCTGTCGCCTGATGAAGCTAGTTGTAATTACTGGCAAAACGTCGTACTCCGATTGTAAATGTTGTGGCTTGGCTCTCCAAAGTACCAGTGACGAATTGGCTTGTTCTATTTCCGTGACAACCCTACTAGTTGGCTGTGTCGAGTGGTGGCGGGTTTTAACGACACGTTTATATATGTATGCGATCTAATCCAAAAAAACACCTCTATGGATGATATTGGGCGCGAAAGCCTACATGTTAAACCAAAATTTAAAATATATACAAAATAACAATAATTTCTAGTTTTCCTCATTCACATCGTGATTCGTATGAAAAGACATGAGATGATTGAGACATGTTAAATCATAAAGTATTTATTAATATATATATACAGATAGTCCTCGACTGCAATGTCTTTGTCCACGTGCAAACAGAGTTAGGATAGCAGCCTCCTTTAAAAGTCAGAGTAGATTTATACGCTGCTCATCCTCAACGTGGAATTGAGGCGATGGCGGTGAGCTGGGGGCATCGGTGAGGAGGGTGTTACGGAGACGGCCCAGCTCTGCCTGCTGCAGAATCGTCTGTACGACGAAGCGCTCGCGGCGCATGCAGGCGCGCACATGGGATGGCGTGTCCGGGATGATGTATGCAATGCAGGCCTTCGTGAGTAACACCACGTGCTGCACACGTCCACACACAGGTAAAGGATTTTCAGTTTCAGGATTTGCATGTAAAGGGTGCTTACTAAATATAATATGGCAGCATCTCAAAGTGCTTTACATCTCAGGTCAACTATTCCGGGGACCTGAAGCCTAGGGATATTATATTGTTACGTCGTTTTTCCCAATTAAATTAAGTCATTTGAGTAATTTTTGAACATTTGGCAAATTATACCGAGGCACTATTTGAATGACTTAATGGGTTTTTTACGTTCACTATGCAGTAGGCAACATTTATGATGTGCAGTTAATGCACCCACAGTATTTTCACACACTTCATCAAGTACTCATTTTAAGACAGCATCAACTTAAGGAAAGCTCAACACTGGTTCTAATATTTTCCACTGTTGTTGGCTGTGGCCAGAAATAGTACTCCGGTCACACAGGATTGGTAGCGCAGTTCACGAACAACTACGCAGCCGCTCCCCTTCCCACACGCACACATGCTTACGTGTGACAAATGTCATAAACAACATGGATCGTCTGCTGCATGATGACAGAGCGTATTGTATTACCACTATTATTTGTGATCTCAGAAATACTGTGCAATTGTGAGGTGTAATAGCATTACTGGCATTATCTGTAATGACCCATTGACAATGATCACAGTTTGCTCTGCTGACCTTAACAACTGCTCACAGATGAGTCTATACGATGGTGCAGTAGTGTATGGCTTTGCACACTAGACTTGCAATCCAGAGGTCGCGGGTGTGAATTGATCTTTGATCGTTGCAGTGTAAACAAAGGTGAAAGTTTTTTTTTACATTCAACTGCCTCTATCCACCTAGCAGTGTAAATGGAATACATCCAGTCAATTGGTCGGCTGAGTTTGGTGCTGTTCAGTGCGGGAACTCCCAGCTCTTCCCAAGACGTCTGACCAGTGTGGAAGAGCAGTTCAAATACATCTTAAGGGTCTCTCTTGAGCTCCCTATAGCAGGAGCCCTTTTGCCATCAGTGACATGAGCAAGTAATTGGAGGGCTGTACCTTTATCTTTCAATGGGTTTATGAATGTGTGTGTGTGCATGTTGATGTGTACCTGCATGGCAATGACGAAGGCCAGCTTTGCCGTCAGTACTTGCCAGTACTGCTTGGTGACGGAGTAGGCTTGGGGATGATCCGGCGGGTAGCGATAACCTGGATACCTACACACATAAAACCACAAGCACGCATGGACTATATTGAGCAAAGTGCCTCGAAAGTAGAGTTGGCGCTAAATTGAACAAGTGGTTTTGTACAAACGGTATATGCGTTCACAGCCCTTTAAAAAATTCGCTTCTGAAAGAGGGCCTTCCCACAACGTGCAGCTTGTGGGGGCTCTATTGACCATGGTTCACGCTGGTCCGTACCAGGTTGGTGAAGGTAGGGAGTTCAGATAATGGGAGAACAATATAGCACAACTATTAATTTTTCTGAACTACCCACTGCTGACAACCTAGCTCCAAAGTCGCCTACTGCACCTGCATTGTGCATGGTGTTCATCAATCTAAGTACGAACAAGGCTCAAGCCTGCTTGACTTCCGGAATCTAAGATTAGCTGTATTCGTGGTGATTTGGTCATAGTCAAGTAAGGTTATATTAAATATCGATCAATATGGTTATATTGATTATAGTTGTGTATGCCAGCAATTCAAAAACGTTACAGAAAAGGGTTGGTAGATCGCATCAATTTCCTAACTAACTGTGCGGTGAGGAGACCAGAAGATGGCTGTAGAGCAAGTGGTTTCATGTCTGTGTGGACCTTTAAGCTTCATTTCATTACCATGGGTTCTCCAGGACCTCTTATTGCATCCCACATGCATAAAACCACCTTAAACTGGAATCCCAATGCACGGTCTTCCTGAAAAGGGATCTTGAGACTCAATTAAGCAGTCGTGGATCGATAGATAAATAAATAACATTACTCTTTAGCAGGGTAACAATGAGCTATAATTTATATCAATCTATTATTATATTTCTCTAAGTGGGACTTTGGTTGTGAAGCCATCCCACCCGTACCCACTGCTCCCCCCCTCCAATTCCCCCCCCCCACCCCCTTTACTGTCCCCGCCCACCACGCACACTCCTCCCCCAACCCTACCACAACCCCTTACTACCCAACTAAGCCAAACCCTGTGTCCAGGGTAAGGGGCAGGGCCTAAACAGAGGTGGGGCCTAGGGGAAGTGTGGGTCTTAAAAGGAAAGTCACGGAGTGAAAAGAGGAAGAGAACCAGACTAATCAGGAAGGGGCGGAGCCAGGAGGACGCCACACCCAGAAGGATGTCGCATCTACCTGGACAACACACCCAGAGATCAGTGCATCACATTCGCAGGGACGGCACCCCCGATAGCTGGGCATGACACTGAATGGCACAAACCTGCAGGTTGTGTGGAATGCCGGATCAAACCAGGCTGGCAGGATGTTGGGATGATTTTGCTCCTTGAAGTCGCTGATCTTGAAAATTGAAAGGCTGTCCCCCGTGTACCCATGCATTGTAGGCGAACCTGTGCCATACTCTGCTGAGTATCCATAATAATATACCAGGCGTGGGATGATGTCCGTTGTGAACGCCAAGATGCATGACTGTGGAATTAGCATACGGAGGCACAGCGATAGCGGTCACTGAGCATGCAATGATTTGACCAAGGCTTCTGAACATCTTACCTTGGCAATTACATTAATTTTCACAAATACAATTTGGGGGGTTGCTGCCAGAGTGAAATGGTTACCATATAAGGACTTGCAATCTGGCAGTCGTCAGTTCAGTCTCCTGACACAACAGTTGAAGCAATGGATCATTTTCTTAAATCTCCCCCACCTCTGTCCAATTAGCAATATAAATGGGTTCATCACTGTTTTAGCGCAGGTAATTCCACATCTTACAACATGTCTGGTCATCATGGAAGAGTAGGCCAAATACCGTGTAGAGGGGTTCTCTAGAGCTACCTTTAGTTGAGGCCCTTCTGCCAGCAGTGACATGAGCAAGCAATTGCAAGGCTTTACCTTTTGCGATTTTGGGAGAGAGTGGATAGGAGCGGTGGTGCAGTGATTCATGCACTGCACTTTGAATTCAGCACACATGCAATTGACTTCCAGCTACGACTAACATCAGTGACGAGTGCTCCCCGAACCGCTCCTGGTCCCCCACTACACCTCTTCTCAAACCTGCCAGGACCAGAATGGTGAAGTATGGTAAAAAGAACCCACACGGCTAACATGACATGTTATGTCACTCATAAGATGGGATATTGAGCGAGAAAGCGAGCGGACAATCTGGCGACTTACATTGGTGATTACAGAGAGGGTGGCAACGATACTCAGAATGTCGGCCCAGGCTCCAATTCCTCTTGCTTGCGAAACCACAGGCCTCCTCATCTTTGTTACGAGCTTCCACGCGTCGACCCGCACTTCGATGATGTTGTTGAGCAGTGCGAGCAATGGCGCAAGTGGAAATGATGCCACGAAGAGAGTGACAAACCCGAATTGGATAACTGGGGTATATTTTGAGAATGGGTAGGGGGGCAAGGATAGGATAATGAGTGAAACAGGATATAGACACACACTCTTAATGCTGTTATGTTGTGATTACTTTAAGCAAACAAAACATGTTTTCAATGCATTGAATGTGTTTTAGTCAAAGGAGACCCCAAAATATGGTCACATTTTCGTGTCATTTGTTCACAAAATTATCGTGTCCATTACATTGGCCACTAAGATGCGATCAGCCACTACCATCTTTAATGCTCAGCTCTGGTTCACCTGGGTTTCTTTTGCACCATTTTCCACCACTAGGTGGCTATAATAACTAGATCACATCCTGTATTGAGGACTCCATTAACCGTACCACACATTTTTAGGCATATGCACTGTGGCTGAAATGCCAACAAATCACAGCAGTTAACCACAGTGGACATGATGCACAAGAGTTTTAAATAAATAGTAAGGGGAAAAAACGTCAATCCAAGCTGACCAATGTAGCTGCATTGGTTAGCAGACAAGAGGAGCAAATATGTGCTCCTATTGTTTCTAAAACTTAACTCCGTACATATGCACATATGCGCATGCTCAAAGACAATTGTGTTACAGTATATCCATAGATTGGTGCCTATGGCCAAATCACCCAGTATGCGTCAGATTTAATCAGATCCCAGAAGTTAAGGAGAGCTGAGCCTGAAAATTGGTTGGATGGGTGACCATGCAATAGTTATTGTGGGGTTGTGAGCAGCAGAGGACAGTGCAGCAAATTACATTGTTGTATTGTACATCTAAGCTCTTACATCTGTGCTCCCTGCCTTCAACAACCCGAAGTGTGGGTAATTTTCCTCCCACAACAATGTCCGACAGATACACAGGGGCCGTCCACACGTGCCAATATAATCAAATGATACCCAATTGTGTGTTTTTTTATAATAAAGTAAAACGCGTTGACTCCGTAGTGTGATCCTCTGAGCTCATTGTACCCATCTCGAGGTATTCATCAAAGAGTCCAAGTGGGCTCTGGGGCTGTAGGTCCAAGTGTTTGCTGGAAGAAGTGTTTGGTAACTGGATAAGACCATCAATGAGAAGCCAGTTTAATCGTGGTTCGGTGACAGAAAACCCAGAGTTTCACGGTTTAACCCAACATCCGAGCAGCACCACATCAGATCTCTAGACTCCTCAGCGCAGGCATACAGATATGGTCAACATATGCGTACATTAACTAATTTGTGAAATTATGAATTACATCCAAATGAAATGTAGTGTGTGCATTACTAGGACGTACCTAAAGGTGCCAGGTTGGATTCATCCACCTTGGGGATGCTCTGCTCCACGCAGCCTCCTGCTTCCGTGCAGTCCATCCTCTTGATGTCCGAATTCTGGCTGTTGCTACTGCTGCAATTGGTGACACTGGTGGTGGTCTTCTTTCTTTTAATGGACTTAGGTCTACTTCGCTTTTCCTTCTTCTGCTGCAAGGTCATCAACACTTTCATGCTCATAAAAGGATCGAGAGCAGCGTATGGTTTATTCTCACTGACTGGTGAAGCAGTTTGTTGACGTGGAACTAGGCCAAAGCATTCAAGAAATTTGGATTTCATGTCATTTATCTTAACGCCGCTATCTTTTGTCGAAGTGTAATCATGTTCAGGCTTCGGTCTGTACAATAACTGTGCGTGAAGACTTTCATGAGTTTTCAGGATTTCAATAGGACTTAAAAATCCGCAGACTGAGCACATCTCATAGGGCGATGGTGGATTCAACACCGCATTGGCAAAACTGCCGTTATTCACCAAACCTGGTGCACCCTTTATCATATAATCCTTTTCATGGGTCTTCATGTGCCTTTTTAATTTTCCTGGCTGATTAAACCTTTGTCCACATATGCCGCACCATTGCTCACGGGTCTCCTTATGCGTTCTTACGTGGGCTTCTAGGCACCATGCCAGTTGGATTTTTTTCCCACAGACGTCACAAGAGATACGTTTTTTCGCTCGTGTAACTCTACCGGATTGAGGTGGGGTTGAGACGGGTGCTGGTGAAGTGCCATCGATGGTGAAGGCAATTCTCCCAGCACCACCATGACTCGCAGCGGAGTTGCTCTCGCACATCTGAAACAAAAGACAAAGGTCACGCGCATGACACCCGTGTCACGAGTGTACTCGCACAGGCATACTTAAGGTGACGTAAGATTCATATATACTATAACTCATTATACCGGAACTCCACAATATTGCAGTTCCTATCATGTACGATTTTACCCTCTTATCCACCCAAGTAATATTTTGTTTCTAAACAACAATGACTAACTACCTCCATTTTCCTAATGTTACCCACCAAATAGGTCTTTCTGTATATACACACCAACAATATAATGATTGCACCACACGTTCACTCCACTATTCACAACACTCTGACTCGCAATCTCCATGTAAGATTGTAATATCATTTCTGTATGAGGGCCCGTCAAGTAGTTTTGGGAATGGACACTTTTTTACAAACAACTACGTAAAATAGTCTTCATTAAAAGTACAGGATAGTACTACTAATGGCACTTATAAGGGAACGTCATTATCTCTCATGCTAATTATTACAATGTTAACTAGTTACCCAGGAAAGCTTCATTGCGTCTAAGTACTGCATTTTCAGAAAGGTCCCATTGCATTGAGATGTTTGCGTGAGTGGAACCCAGAGAGACCCCACCTTGCATATTGCGAAATAACACAACTCCACACAGATGGATTCAACCCACAAGCTCAAAGCATTCCCTGTTCAACAAAGTACTCAGTGTAATGTTTAATATAATCTATTTGGTAATATACAGTATCGTAATTGTATAGTGAATCTACAGCAGTGAGGTATACAGTAGGGTTGGTAAAATAATACATAGTGTAATATTACAAGTCTAATATTATTATAATCTAACGTATAGGGTAGTGTATAGTAACGCAGTGTATAATTCAATGTTCGGGTCTGTCTATGGCAGTTTATAATAAAAAATGTTATTTGGAGGCATATTATAATATTTTTTGCGACATAGAAGTGTAATGTATAATAACTTATTGTTAGTAGCTCAGCTTAGTGGAGAATATATTGAGTACATTGATTATATTGATGTATATTCTTAGTTTTTTCGGTAAAGTCACGTTGAAGAGAAACAAACAAAATAATATAATATATATAAAACAATAAAAATTCTCACGACGTTTCAACTCAAACGGTCATCTTCAGGTCTTCAGGTGTGAAGATGACCGTTTGAGTTATGGTCGAAACGTCGTGAGAATTTTTATTGTTTTATATATATTATATTATTTTGTTTGTTTCTCTTCAACGTGACTTTACCGAAAAAACTAAGAATATGAATTACTGTAGTCACGAAAGCTTTAAATCAAAATTTATATTGATGTAGTTTATATTTAGTTCTTTCACATCGGTTTATTGTATGATAGTTGGGTAGTTGCAGTTCTTTAGCGTCAATATACTAAATGCCTCTGTTGATATGTAAACTCTGACTTTAACATAGCTACTTCTGTCACCAGTTACATGCTAATTCCTCACATTAACATCATGCTAATCTCCCAGTTACATGCTAATTTCTGACTTTAACATCCTGCTAATCTATCACATTAACACAGCTACTTCAATGCTAAATTCTTCTGTTGATATGTAAACTCCTTTGTCAAGGAGCTCTGCTCCTCCCACCCAGCTTAAATACGCTGCCAAGCTTAGCAGTGTTCATTGGAGCGCTGTCTTTCCGACAGTTCTGTTTCTTCACCTGAGGAAGGCTACTTGTGTTGTGGCCAAAACGTTGTGAGAATTTTATTATGTTTTGATTTTATTATGTTATTATTTCCCTTCTACGTGACTTTACCGAAAGAACCAAGAAGATGAATCCCTGCAGTCACGAACGCTTTAAATCGAAATTTATTCAAATCAAGTTGTTTTATTTTTACCACAGTACTTTATGGAATCCTCAAGAATTAATGCATTTTTATAAGTATTAAACTATACTTGAAGATGTGTGAGAATGTAATTCTGCAGATGCAAGCACAGGCAAACTCGTATCTGCATATGCAAGTTTCTGGGCCTCCTCACTTCACCAAACCCGCATTGACCGGCATGGTGAAGTATGGTTAAACAACTCCCACGAACGACATGGTGTGGGGGAGGCCTCTATCAAAACGCTGGATCGACAAAGGGCTGATACATGTCACGACATTGTACGTTAAGACCGTTCTCTCGTCAGCACAAGCCGTCTATGTGGACAATAGAGGGCACGACACACGTGTACACGATGTTTGTGTGCGTATATTCAGCGTGTGTATCACGTAATAATTATATAAGGTCGCGATTATGCTCAAAACGAACCAAATGTATAACATCACGAATAACTTTGGAGGTCTCCAGAGCCTGAACAATATTTGAAGTAGACACTGACCCTTGTCACGAGTTCTTATGAACTATAAACTAAACTATAAACTATTTATATTTACCAGGTAAGGCCCACTGAGCTATATAACTCTTATCAGAAGCGACCTGGACACAAATGATAGCTCAACAAAAGTGGCTTATCATGTGGACATTTATAGCAGCCAAGTACTCTGAACTCACGTTTCTAAATGTGGAGGGGAAAACCGAAGGACCAGGAGAAGAATCTACGTGACCACAGGGGAAAAAAATAAACAAATACAGAGCAGGCGTCAGGGTCTGGATGGAACCTCCACGCTGCTGTAGGCCTGGCGAGGTAGTTAACATCTCGACACCGCGGCGCCCCTTATTAAAAGCTTAGCCATGTCTAGCAAGGTTATTGACTCATTTCACTCGACTCACGGCACCACAAGTAATGTATTAAACAAATAAAACAATAATAAAGTAGAGAGGCGCTACTTACATTTAACAATGTTGTTGTTAACTTTAAAAGGAGCGCGCTTCTCTCTGGCTTGCAGTCCGGTGATCGCGGTCTCCTTTGCGATTGGTCAGCGCAGGCGTCACCCAGGGTGACACTCCACGTCCCCTTTGTTATTGCACGCCCCCACGTAGGCTCGAGACTCCTCCTCCCACTTCCTGGATAAGCCACGCCTGTCGCGGCTGTGCCCCGCCCACTGTCGTGCAAGCCACGCCCCCGCAGATCGGGCCAAGCTCACCCCACGGTGAAAGCCCCACATCCACAATCGGAATCTTTATTTACAGGCAGTCCTCGACTTACGAACGCCCAAATTACAAACAGCCGCCCTTCAGAACCAACTGGCATGAAATATAAATTATTTTATATCGCCTGAAAACGCGAACTCGCGCTTGTGAGTGAGTGCGCGTGAGTGTGAGGAGGGGGCACAGGTGGTGCATCAGCCAGTCATCTCAGTCATCTCAGTCAGTCGACCAGTGGCACCCTTGGGTCTGCCCCGTGACCTCATGCCAGCGGGCGTTCGACACTTGACGTAGCCTCAAGGTGCACATGGCCTGGCACAAGCGTCGTGGTGACGTCACCGACACTTAGTGGCGAATGGCGGTTGTTGTTGTTGTTGTGAGACAGTGAGAGAGTGTGAGGTCGACTCAGCCTCAGATGAGTTCCTGGTGCGGTGTGGAGTGAACATCGCTACTGGGGGAGACAAAGGCGACCGTGGAGGCGAATCCTCCAGGTGCTCACCGACACACTCACCATGCAACTCACCAACATCACCAACCCAATCACTTCTCAAATCACACCTGGCAGCATCTGCACGCCACGTTGGTGGCCGGCAGGTGGCAGCATCTTCACGCCGTATTCTTGGTTATGTCGGTAATGTCACGTCGATAGAAAATACAAATAATTAAATAAAATTGAAAATAATAAAAGCTTTTATTATTATTTTCAAAATAATAAAAGCTTTTATTATTTTCAATTTATCATTTGTATTTTTAAATTTAAAATAATAAAAACATTTTTTTAAATTAAATTCGATTATTTTATTTTCAAATCTACGTGACTTTACCGAAAGAACCGAGAATATTTTTCGATTTAAAGCTTTCGTGACTGCAAGGATTCATCTTCTTTGGTTCTTTCGGTAAAGTCACGTAGAATGAGAATAAAATAATAAATTGATAAAATAAAATAACAATAAAATTCTCACGACGTTTCAGCCACAACACAAGCGCCTTCAGCAGGTGAAGGGACGAGACTGCCTGGAGAACAGCGCTGGAGCGAACAAAGCCAAGCTCAGATCGCAACCTTTAAGCTGTGTGAGAAGAAACAGAGCGCCTTGACAAAGGAATTATCATAGAATTTAGCATTGAAATAGCTGAGTGATTAGCTTGTGACTGGTCACAGAAATGGCTATGTTAAAGTCAAAGCCTACACATCTGAGCTATTAACAGTAACTGGGTATACACTACACTAAATAATGAATACTATATACAACATGGAGTATAACAGCGCCTCGCAGCTGTCTCTCTACCCCTCCTCTGTTCCGACCATGGATGAACTCGTCCGTCTGAACGGGGCTCGTAGCTGTCCGTGGTGCTAAAGTTAACGGTAAGAATCCACCATTTTTTTCGCCATATAGCATTGTGATATATAACGACTTATTGTGTGGTAGCTTAGCTGATTGGAGAATATATAGAGTTTATTGATAACATTGAGGTAATTTATATTTTAGTTTTTATTGGTTTATTATGTAGTATTCATTATGTAGTGTAGTGTATACCCAGTTACGGTGAATAGCTCAGATGTGTAGGCTTTGACTTTAACATAGCCATTTCTGTGACCAGTCACAAGCTAATCACTCAGTTATTTCAATGCTAAATTCTCCTAGTTATTTCAATGCGAAATTCTCCTGTTTGATTTGTACTAGGTGCCTCTGTGAATGTGTATGCTTTGACTTTAACATAGCTATTTCTGTGACCAGTCACAAGCTAATCACTCAGCTATTTCAATGCTAAATTCTATGATCATTCCTTTGTCAAGGGGTGCCTCTGTGGATGTGTATGCTTTGACTTTAACGTAGCCATTTCTGTGACCAGTCACAAGCTAATCACTCAGCTATTTCAATGCTAAATTCTATGATAATTCCTTTGTCAAGGTGCTCTGTTCCTTCTCACACAGCTTAAAGGTCGCGATCTGAGCTTGGCTTTGTTCGCTCCAGCGCTGTCCTCCAGACAGTCTCGTCCCTTCACCTGATGAAGGCCGCTTGTGTTGTGGCCGAAACGTCGTGATAATTTCATTGTGTCATTTTATTTTATCAATTTATTATTTTATTCTCATTCTACGTGACTTTACCGAAAGAACCAAGATTATGGCGTGTAGATGCTGCCATCTGCCGGCCACCAACGTGGCGTGTAGATTCTGCCAATTGAAAAATGAAAATAATAAATTGAAAATAATAAGCAAAAATCCAGATTCATATTCTTGGTTCTTTCGGTAAAGTCATGTAGATTTAAAAATAATGAAATAAATTTTAAACAAAATAAATCGGAAATAATAAAAGCTTTTATTATTTTCAATTTATGACTTTTATTTGTAATTTTTAAATTGGCAGAATCTACACGCCACCTTGGTGGCCGGCAGATGGCAGCATCTACACGCCGTATTCTTGGTTCTTTCGGTAAAGTCACGTAGATTTGAAAATGAAAATGTAAGAATTAAATGAAAAATCATGAATTGTTATTATTAAATTTTGATTTAAAGCTTTCGTGACTGCAGGGATTCATATTATTGGTTCTTTCAGTAAAGTCACGTAGGAGGGACACAATAAAATAATAAAAATATTTTAAAAAATATTGTAAAAAATTTTACTTTTCTTTTATTATTTATATTTTCTATCTACGTGACTTTACCCAAAGAACCAAGAAAATGGCGTGTAGATTCTGCCAATTTAAAAATACAAAAAAATAAATGGAAAATAATAAAAGCTTTTATTGTCAATTTATTATTTTAAAATCCAAATTTTGTTTAATTTTTTTTTATCTCTGTGACTTTACCGAAAGAACCAAAAATATGAATGTGGGTTTTTTGCTTTAATTATTTTCAATTTCACACTTTTTATTTGATTTGATTTTTTGTTTCTATCAACGTGACTTTACCGATAGAACCAAGAATATGGCGTGTAGATGCTGCCAATTTAAAAATTAGAATAGATTGAAAATAATAATCAAAAATCCAGATTCATATTCTTGGTTCTTTCGGTAAAGCCATGTAGGTTGAAAATAAAAATAATAAAATTAAATAAAAAAAATACAAAAAATAAATGGAAAATAATGAAAGCTTTTATTATTTTCAATTTATTTTAATTTTTTTAAATTGGCAGAATCTACACGCCATATTCTTGGTTCTTTTGGTAAAGTAACGTAGATTTGAAAATGAAAATAATAGAATTAAATGAAAAAATACTAAATCATGAATTGTTAGTTTTTTACTTTTCTTTATTATTTATATTTTACCCAAAGAACCAAGAATATGGCGTGTAGATGCTGCCACCTGCCAACGTTGGTGGCCACCAGATGGCAGCATCTACACGCCAGATTATTGCTTCTTTCGGTAAAGTTATAATAAAATTAAAATAATAAATTGAAAATAATAAAAGCTTTTCTTATTTTCAATTTATTATAAAATAATAAATGCTTTTATTATTTTCAATTTATTATTTGTATTTTATTTTTTATATTTTAAAATTTCAAGTAATAAATTGAAAATAATAAAAGCTTTTATTAGTTTCAATATATAATTTATATTTTTCAATTGAATTGAATTATTTTTATTTTCAAATCTACGTGACTTTACCTGAAGAACCAAGAATATGGCGTGTAGATTCTGCCAATTAAAAAAATTAAACAA
Organism: Petromyzon marinus; assembly: GCF_048934315.1. Taxonomy (NCBI): domain Eukaryota; kingdom Metazoa; phylum Chordata; class Hyperoartia; order Petromyzontiformes; family Petromyzontidae; genus Petromyzon; species Petromyzon marinus. The sequence continues at coordinate 5,817,073 of NC_133683.1, forward strand.
TAAATTTAAAATAATAAAAGCTTTTATTAGTTTCAATATATAATTTATATTTTTGAATTAAATTGAATTATTTTTATTTCAAATCTACGTTACTTTACCTGAAGAACCAAGAATATGGCGTATAGATTCTGCCAATTAAAAAAATTAAATAATAAATTGAAAATAATAAAAGCTTTCATTATTTAAAATTTTTTTATTTTATTTTTTATTTAAAAAAATAAATTTTATGTTATTATTTTAGTTTTATTTCTATCTACGTGACTTTACCGAAGCAACCAAGAATATGAATCTGGGTTTTTGCTTATTATTTTCAATTTCTTATTTTTATTAGTAACTTTTTAATTTGGCAGAATCTACACGCCACGTTGGTGGCCGGCAGGTGGCAGCAAAATAAAAAATAATAAAATAATAAATTGGAAATAATCAAAGCTTTTATTATTTTAAATTTATTATTTGTATTTCTTTTCATAACAAATTGAAATTTTATTATAATAAAAGCTTTAAGTATAGCTTTTATTATAATATTAATAAAATATTACAATCAAAGTTTTTATTATAATAAAAGCTTTTATTATTTTAGGATTCTCCTCCACGGCGGCCTTTGTCTCCCCCAGTAGCGGTGTTTACGACACACCGCACCAGGTACTCATCTGAAGCTGAGTCTACCTCACACTCTCTTACTGTCTCAAAACAACCGCAATTCGCCACTAAGTGGTGGTGACGTCACCACGACGCTTGTGCCAGGCCATGTGCACCTTGAGGCCACGTGAAGTGTCGATCGCCGGCTGGCAAGAGGTCACGGGGCAGACCCAGGTGCCAATGGTCGACTGACTGACATGACTGAGATGACTGGCTGATGCACCACCTGTGCCCCCTACTGTGCCAACTTGCTGAGCTTTAGCCACCCGACGCTCCGCTCGTTTTTCTGAGCGTCGCTCCTCCGCCCTCCGTTGTTGTTGGAGGGCGACTGCCTCCAACTGCCCAGTAGCGTCCTTCACAAGCCTCCTCCACAGAGGCTGATCTTGACACCGCTGGTACCAGTCATCGGCAAGTCCACTCAGCTCCACATCCTCCTGTACCACATCACTCCATCTCTTCTCAAGTCCGTGCCACGCCCGTTTAGCTCCATCAATCCGGCCGAACAAAAGCTGTTTGGGCATGCGGTGATTGAGCATGCGGGCTACATGCCCAGCCAACACAGCCTTGCCTGCTGGAGGAGCTCGCCGATGGGACTTTGTCCAGATCTTTCGAGAATTTGTGAGCTCCTCACACAATCCAGCCTGGTTAAACCTAGGATTGATCGTAGGCAGGCCAGCCTAAATGTTTCTAACCGGTGAAGATGCTGCATTAGGGGGGTCCACGTTTCGCAAGCGTAGAGGGAGGGAATGACTGTGGCCGAGAAGACCCGAAGCTTCATGCGGAGCGACAGACCAGGTAGCTTCCACACGTTACACAACCGATGAAAAGATAATGCCGCTCGACTAATTCGGAGTGAGACCTCTGTTGTTAAACCGGAGCCGATCATGAACACACTGCCCAGGTATGGGAAACTCTCCACTCTCTTCCCAACTGCCCCATCACCGATTGGGAGTTGTGGGGGTGGAGTGCCCGATGGCACAAAATACCCAGGCAGGTGCTTCGTTTTGGTGGGGCTGATGGTAAGGCCCCACCTCTTAGTGGCACACTCCAGTTTCAGCAGCAGCGCCTCCAACTCTTCCTCTGAATGAGCAGCAATTACCAGGTCGTCGGCATACATAATGTGGTTGACCAATAGGGAGCCATCCCTTGACCGCACCCGGGCATCGATCAGCCTCCCATTATATCTGTACCAGACGTAAATTGCTCTGGTACAGCTACTGAAGGCTTCACGAACTATGTGGTCGAAATAGATGTTAAATGTTGGAGCCAGAGGACATCCCTGTCGCAGGGAATGGCTCTGACTCCCGGCTACGTAGTTTTACCCGGGCCTGCTCACCATCATGAAGGTCCTTAATGAGTGTGAGCAGAGGGTCAGGGACTCTGAAAGCACGAAGAAAAACCCAGAGCCCAGGCCTACTGATGGTATCATAGGCCTTGACCAGGTCAATAAAGCAGAGATGTAGGTCTTGTTGGAATTCCCTCCACCTCTGCTGTAGCAGACGGACAGAAAATATGACATCTGTGCAGGACCGCCCTTTCCTGAAACCGCATTGGGGCTCCGCAAGCCTCTGCTCAGCGTACCTAGCAAGGCGATGTTGAATGATCCTTGCCAGGACCTTTCCTGGCACACTGAGTGAGATGCCCCTGTAGTTGTTACAGTCTGTGCGGTCCCCCTTCATAAAGAGGGGGACCACCAGGGCATCCTTCCAATCCTGCGGAACCCATCCAGTGGCCCAGACTGTTGTTATGATGTCATGTAGGTCAGTCTACGCACAAACGCAACCCTCCCTCAGCATTTCGCTTGGGAGATCATCTCTGCTCGGTGCCTTTCCTGGTCTCAGACTCTGGATCGCCCTCAGTACTTCCTCAATGGATGGTACCTCAGCCAGCCACTCACAGGGGGTGACTTCCTCCTCTAATATTTGAGGCACCGCATCCTCAGCAAGGTCATCCCCACTTTGTCCCATGATGTTTTCCAGGCTGAGGGATTTTCCCTCCCCCAGGACCTCACAGAAATGCTCAGCAAATCTGCAAACCTGTCCCTGGGGTCGGAGATTGGATCACCCTTCGTTCCCCTAATGGTGGTGTAGTGGGTATAAATTGACGAATAAACTTCTGATGAGGCAACACGATATTTATTGTCTTCCTTACAAGTCTCTAACACAAAGGGTATATCGGTCCCTTTACCCGATACCTGGGGAGGTATGGCCTCCGGATTATGCGGGCCCTATCACTAGGTACCCCGTTACCCTTCGTGCTCCGGCTGGGACCCTAGGAGAGGCTATTTGACCTGACCGTACCCGGTCCGTGGGTCCTGACCACTGGCCTCACTGAGCTCCAGCCCTTAGAAGGACAACGGAGCTTGGGGTCCAGAGTCCTATCTTCAGCCCAGGTCTTCGTTCGTCAGCTTGCAGATGACTGAGCCAGACCTCTGAGAGGTCCGGCTTATGGTTCGTGGCTTGCTCCGCCCTAGCCACGCTTCCCTTCTAGAACGTTCTGGAAGGTGACATCATCCCCCGGTTCCCTCCTCCCGGGGCCCTGGGGAGTGTGTCCCAGGATCCGTTTGCTAGGGTTTGTCGTTGGCCCCTTTTTGGGCCATGGACATTAGCCCTGGCGTGATAGCGCTTCCGCCCCCTATTGACGATAAGGGGAAGCTACCAGCCCACAGAGTGGTGAGTGACGATTACCCCTACAATGGTAATAGGTGTGGCGCTGTAGGTTACTTTTTTGATGGAGTTAAATAGGGATTTGTGATCGCGGGCAATTGAGGCAGACTCCATCTCCTCAGCAACCCGCGACCACCACCCATCCTTGCAGCGCCTCACGGCTCTCCGATCCTCCGAGCGAAGGCTGCGGTAAGCCTCCTCATTCTCTGACGTGGGATGCTGTAGACGATTAGAGTGGGCCTGTCGCTTTTTCTCAAACATCCTGAACACCTCCTCTGTCAGCCAGGGTCTCTGGGGAGGTCTGGACCGCGTACACAAAGCAGCCATTGCAGCTGCATGAGTCACAGACCTAAACCTCGCCCATTTACCCTCGACATCAGGAGGAGTGGGGGACGATGCTGTCTCACTCACACTCACTCACAGCGCGAGGCCGACTCATTACATCTCGCGGAGGATCGCGCTGCGGAACAAAAAAATTTCCGCGGTTTCAGTTTGCAAGCGCGAGTTCGCGTTTTAAGGCGATGGGGGCCGTCCATAAATGACGTCACGCACCTGGGGAGGGGGGGTCAGACATTTGTGACGAGGGGGGGGGGGGGTTTGAGAAATGTGACGTTACGTCAAAATGCGCAACTTTAAATATAGACAACATGTTCTATTTAGTTAAATAAAACTTTTTAATAAATGTTTTCTCCTACAACATCAGAGTGCAGCGCCACATTAAATACAATGACAATAGTTTAAAGCGATTTGGAACATGTTTTATTTTCAAAATGAAAATATGGTTGGGGGGGGGGGGCAGAGCTTTGTGACGTCATACTTGAGGGGGGGGGGTCTGACTTTTTGTGACGCCGTGTGACGAGGGGGGGGGGTCAAAAATCGCGTGGCGTCATTTATGGTCGTGATATATTATTTTTTATTTTATTTTTCCTACCTACGTGACTTTACCGAAAGAACCAAAGAGTACTTAGTTGGGTGGATAAGGAGTGAAATAGTAGATGATAGGATCTGCACTATTGAGGAGTTCTGTTATAATGAATCTGTTGTAATGAATCTTACGTCACCTTAAGTATGCCTTTGTGAGTGCACTCGTGACACGGGTGTCATGCGCGTGACCTTTGTCTTTTGTTTCAGATGTGCGAGAGCAACTCCGCTGCGAGTCATGGTGGTGCTGGAAGAATTGCCTTTACCATCGATGGCACTTCACCAGCACCCGTCTCGACCCCACCTCAATCCGGTAGAGTTACAAGAGCGAAAAAACTCATCTCTTGTGACGTCTGTGGGAAAAAATTCCAACTGGCGTGGTGCCTAGAAGCCCACGTAAGAACGCACAAGGAGACCCGTGAGCAATGGTGCGGCTTATGTGGACGAAGCTTTGATCAGCCATGAAAATTCAAAAGGCATATGAAGACCCACGAAAAGGATTACATGATAAAGGGTGCAGCAGGCTTGGTGAACAACGGCAGTTTTGCCAATGCGGCGTTGAATCCGATAGTCACTAGAATCCGATAGAGTCACTAGAGTGAGAAAACGAATCTCTTGCGACATCTGCAGGAAAACATTCCAACTGGCATGGTGCCTAGAGTCCCACATGAGAATGCACAAGACCGGTGGTCAAAGCTGCAACATCTGCGATCAAAGCTTTGATCAGCCCTACAAACTCAGAAGGCATATGGAGACCCACGGAAAGAACTCAAGGGGCGCACGTGGCATGGTGAATGACGGCAATTTTGTCAATGCGGTGGTGAAGGTGTGTCAGAGCTACTCGGCTGCGAGTCATGGTGCTGGAAGAATTGCCTTTGCCATGGATGGCACCAGCAACAGCAGCAGCAGCTTGTCGAGTCCTGGTGGTGAGGAGGCAGAGTTGCAGACAATGCCACCTTCTGCAAAGGGCGCACCTGCGTGCAACGAAATTATTGCTATCACAGCGACCGCGCATGGAACGAAGGCGCCTGCTGGGAAACGCCACGCCTGACCAGCGCCCGTCTCGACTCCACCTCACTCCCATAGTCACTAGAGTGAGAAAACAAATGTCTTGCCAAGTCTGTGGGAAAGCATTCCAACTGCCATCATGCCTAGAGTCCCACATGAGAACGGATAAAGAGACCCCTGACCAATGGCATCTGCGGTCGAAACTTTGATCAGCCAGGCAAATTCAGAAGGCATATGGAAACCTACGAAAAGGACTATTGGGTATTTATTTGCTGTTCTATTACTGAAGCTATCAACAGAAGGTGTGTACCGGATTAATTGCACTTGTGGCAAATTCTATGTAGGGCAAACAGGATGAATGATCAGCACGAGACTAAAAGAACACCACAGAAATATGAAATGCTCACAAATACAACTGTCAGCAGTAGCAGAACACGCGTGCCCACAAAGACACTCAATTGATTTTGATAATGGTGAAGTTCTGTGCAAAATTAGTTACTACTGGCCAAGACTAATTACAGAATCTATCGAAATAAAAATAAATAAAAATAATTGTAATCGTTTGGATAGCTACCGACTTAGTTTCTGCATGGAAGAGAATCATCAAATTACCGTTTGTACGGCTATTTTAGTACACACAATGGACACTAAGTACAAGATCAATGGGCTAGGATAATGTGCATGTATAATGTACGTTGATTCATTAATCCCCCCCCCCTACTTTGCGCTCAAAGAGCGCACAAGTGTTGTCATCACATCTACGCCTCTATACAAGGAATGAAACAGGTGGACTTCTCCCAAATATTGCTGTTGCCTGATGAAGCTAGTTGTAATTACTGAAACGTCGTACTCCGATGGTAAATGTGGTGGCTTGGCTCTCCAACACACCACACACCGGTGTGCTGTACTAGTGATGAATTGGCATGTTCTGTTTACGTGACAACCCTTACTAGTTGGCTGTCAGGTGGTGGCGGGTTTAACGACACATTTATATTGTAATAGGTTTTTACCCTTTTATATGGCACCAAAACTGACACCTTTATACAAGGGATCATGTTTGCAATAACCACAAGACAAGCAATCAAAATGCAAACAAAAAGAGACAACTCTGATAGTAATATACATTGTCCTTGAAGTTGATTGGTCCACACCCGAGACGGCTTTTCTTAGAGCCTAGTCTCCACTGGTGTCGGACCAGATGATGCAAACATGATCCCTTGTATAAAGGTGTCAGTTTTGGTGCCAGATAAAACGGTAAAAACCTATTACTATATCTTGCTACTGGCAAAGGAGGTCTCATAATGACACATTTACATATTTACGCGATCCAACCCATAAAACCTGTATTATGGATATTTGTCGCGAAAGCCTACGTGTTAAACTGCCATGCATTTTTACGTCTATTGCTGTATTTTCTTACGTGCAATATATTTAATAAACCATCCTAATTTATTATATTTTTGTTTGTAGTTATATCATTGTTGCGCGTGCGGTGTGGTCAGTGGATATTGTTCAGTGGATCAAACCGAGACAAATATTTTTGCAGCAGCTGTAGCTGCACATTGCAACAGCGCATTCCGAATGGTGTAGAACGCATCGCCCATAATCTGTATCTGTGTGCAAACACCAGGTATGGTTGGTAAGAAACACGTTTGGTTTTAAATGAATAGAACTCGAGCTTCAGCCATATTGTTCATTATAGACCCCACTTTGTAAGAATTAATCATGCAAACCTTGCGCCTGATTCATTTGAGTCGCTGTGCTCATGAGCAACAGGGCATTTGTGGCAAGGTGTTAATGTACCACAGATTAGCACGGTTGGATACGCACACTGCGAAAAAAGTTCAACACATATTCTTTGGGTCTTCCCGTAAAGTCACGTAGATAGAACAATAAAATAATAAAAATAAAGTGAATAAAAATGTAAAATATATCACGACGTTTCGATCACAACACAAGCAATCGTCATCAGGAGAAAAATGAAGACGATTGCTTGTGTTGCGATCGAAACGTCGTGATAATTTTATTATTATTTCGTATTCACTTTATTTTTATTAGTTTATTGTTCTATCTACGTGACTTTACCGAAAGACCCAAAAAATATGAATTCCTGCAGTCACGAAAGCTTCAAGTCAAGATTCAAGTTCAACACACATTCATACATTTTGGAAAGCAAGTATCCTTGCACGTACAATGCACTGGACCGCATGTTCGTGTTAAGTGAGTCAGGGGCTTTGTCACTGCCTACCCCATGATATAAATAATCTCAGAGAATTCAATTGCAAGTGTGCAATCTCCCTTTCGGTGGACATCGAGGATGAGTCATACCCTGGCTTGCCAGGAGGCAGTGGAACACAACTGTGGAATCTGTTCCATCTGCACGGGATAGAACGTTGCCCCCTTGCTCACATTCGTTCGTTTTCTGCGAGTGTACTGGTTTCCCCCCACATGTAAACACTCAGTAAGTGGCTGCAAATATCGGAATGTAAAGAGAACCGCAGAGCTTGGGCGATTGTTGGGAGTGCCGGCTCACCGCCTGGCTGCTGTCTCCCCGCTCGTCTGTGGGAGACATATAGAGGTACTGAATTAGATTTATATTCTCTACATAAGATGATTCCTATCTACACAAAGCACTCACCGCGTGGAGTACAGCAAGTGAAATTCCACGAAATAAAAAATAAACGTACATGACCATAACAGAAGCCAATGGGTACAGCTGTGCATACACGTACACACATATACACGATTCCTACTGATGGTTGGAACGATTCACCACTGCCGGAGAGTCAAGGAATTGTCATGATTCAGGATCATGAATGCAAACTGGTCAATGAACGCCTTTGTCGGAAGCAATTACTTCCCCATGTCACTGCGATGGGCAGATTCATGCCGTTGAGTCGGCTTACACATTGTCAGTAGACCCCCCATACACAAGCGTACGCATTTGGGTTAACCCCTCCTCCCCCCTCCATGCATACATACTAAAATTCATACTAACAGCTACACCACCACTCCCCACACGAGACGAGCACGTGACTCGGTGTAAATGGAGCCGGAGCGCGAATAAACGTGCCGATGCCTCAAGTACAGTTGCCACCATTTCCACGACAGAGAAAACCCAGGCACATTTCTCAGCGAGCCCAGGTCTATTGTTAAAACTGTGCTGTTCACGGTGATAAAATTCAACCACAGCTATACCCGGGGTACCAGATTTTGGCCCAAATTAATTCCTGCTGCCACCCGAACACTGTCCGGGGGTCAAACGCGGACAGGTGGCAGCCCCAGTCGCGAGGCCACATCTGCGCCGACTCACGGTAAACGTATGCAGGGCCAGCAGGAAGAGCCCCGGGATCTCGGAGCGCAGCCACTGGTTCCACGCGCTGTCTCGGTCCACGTCCTCGCGTGACGACGACACTTCAAAATCACCTGACCGGAAGGAGGGGGGTGGGAAGGAGAGTAAGAAGGTACGAAGGGGGACCTTCTAACTCTTTCACAGCGACGTGTTCTTCGCGTGCGTCACCCTGCAGCCAACCTCTCTGCTCTCGTGTGTGAACGTGGGTCAGTTTGGTTTAATCGTTCAGAATGAATGGGGCATGACCCTGGCCCTTGTGCAATTTATTATTTTCCATGAGATAATACCAAACACATCATTCATGTGTGTGTGTGTGGCCTGCAAGCAAAACCTACATGCTCTCGAGTCATATATCGGGAGCAGTCACAGGTGGGAAAGCATTGCCGAATTCCTAGAAAGGCTCAGCTCTCTCCAACTTATGTTGAAAGCGTTTATGCATTAATTCTGCCCGTACCTCTTTGTGCCTGTGTAGTGGGCAGGCAAGTGTGGTGGAGCAGCAGGTCCAGCACACGGGGTGTCCAGCAGAGGAGAGGAACTCCCCGTGGCCGTGGCCGGGGAAGCAGAGGTCGGCGGCGCTGGGAGCGGCGTCAGTTGCGCGGCGTCTGTGGGAGAAGGCACAGGCCTCTGCTGAAGATTATCATCCGCAGACACATCACACGGCTTGCCAGACACGTCACACACTCGGCCCTGTGATTGTGGAGGTGAGACAGGTTCGCGCGTGGCAACGAATGGCTTGTCGCTGGACAAACATCGACGGCAACATCGGGAGAACGCGGCACGAACTCGTGCAGAGTTTCTGGCACCGTATGAATTTACACTCCTTGTAGGTATGTACGTTGAACCTCTTTCGCGCCGTACGTCAGCCAGCCGTGCTAATCGGAGGTGCAGATGGATGCAAATGAAGGACGTGGAGCAGAGGTTTCAAAATGAAAAAAAATTGATACAGAAATTACACAAGTCCAGGGGACGTCACCAAGGCCGTGTTATCCCAGACTCTGACAGAGCACAAAGGAAGATTGGCAATGACAAAAAATGGCTTCATAACTATCATTGTCAGGTGGCACACCTGCATCTTCAGTCTTCAGTCGGCGTCAGTAATTTAAGAATGCACGCATGATGCGTGACACCAACTAAAATGGCATCGATGCTGACTAATCACATCCTCTCCAAGATGTAGAACTCAAGAGACGAGGATAGCCTCTTCCAAACAGGACTACCCTTGACAATTGAGTTGTCGCCTGGGTAAAAATAAAATGAACTAGGAGATTTCAACTTGGAAATCCAAACCATCGCACCAACAGTAATGGACGGAATCCTATAAGAGGCGCACACTGCAGGAGCTTCAGGTGGACTCTGGTACCTGCTTTAACGTCTGTGTGAGAAGCATCTTCTCTCACTGAAATTCAAACAAAGTTGACAGTTAGACAGGACATGTTTTAAAACATCCGCAGTAAAATTCAAGTATGTATACCATTAAAGCAAACTATTTTTTATTTACCAGGTAAGGCCCATTGAGAGCTATATAGCTCTTTTTCAGAAGCGACCTGGCCACAAATTATAGCTTAACGAAGTGGCTTATCACGTGGAAATTTATAGCAGCCAAATACTATAAACGCATTACTTACAAATAGCTCACAAAGCGGTTATCCTCCCACTACCCTTGGGTTACCTCCTGTCCCGGTCCAGCCGAGACAGTCTGTGAATTGGCATCTGTGTTTGGGTGGCATGAATTAATTTGTACCGAGATCTGGTGTCGGTACTGTGCTGAACTTTACTACTGCATGGTTGTTGACAGACCTAGACCAACTGAAACATACAGTGAGGGAAACAAGTATTTGATCCCCTGCTGATTTTGTACGTTTGCCCACTGACAAAGAAATTATCAGTCTATAATTTTAATGGTAGGTTTATTTGAACAGTGAGAGACAGAATAACAACAAAAAAATCCAGAAAAACGCATGTCAAATTTTTTATAAATTGATTTGCATTTTAATGAGGGAAATAAGTATTTGACCCCTTCTCAATTATAAAGATTTCTGGCTCCCAGGTGTCTTTTATACAGGTAACGAGCTGAGATTAGGAGCCCACTCTTAAAGGGAGTGCTCCTAATCTCAGCTTGTTACCTGTATAAAAGACACCTGTCCACAGAAGCAATCAATCAATCAGATACCAAACTCTCCACCATGGCCAAGACCAAAGAGCTCTCCAAGGATGTCAGGGACAAGATTGTAGACCTACACAAGGCTGGAATGGGCTACAGGACCATTGCCAAGCAGCTTGGCGAGAAGGTGACAACAGTTGGTGCGATTATTCACAAATGGAAGAAACACAAAAGAACTGTCAATCTCCCTCGGCCTGAAGCTCCATGCAAGATCTCACCTCGTGGAGTTGCAATGATCATGAGGACGGTGAGGAATCAGCCCAGAACTAAACGGGAGGATCTTGTCAATGATCTCAAGGCAGCTGGGACAATAGTCACCAAGAAAACAATTGGTAACACACTACGCCGTGAAGGACTGAAATCCTGCAGCGCCCGCAAGGTCCCTCTGCTCAAGAAAGCACATATACATGCCCATCTGAAGTTTGCCAATGAACATCTGAATGATTCAGAGGACAACTGGGTGAAAGTGTTGTGGTCAGATGAGACCAAAATGGAGCTCTTTGGCATCAACTCAACTCGCCGTGTTTGGAGGAGGAGGAGGAATGCTGCCTATGACCCCAATAACACCATCCCCACCGTCAAACATGGAGGTGGAAACATTATGCTTTGGGGGTGTTTTTCTGCTAAGGGGACAGGACAACATCACCGCATCAAAGGGACGATGGACGGGGCCATGTACCGTCAAATCTTGGGTGAGAACCTCCTTCCCTCAGCCAGGGCATTGAAAATGGGTCGTGGATGGGTATTCCAGTATGACAATGACCCAAAACACATGGCCAAGGCAACAAAGGAGTGGCTCAAGAAGAAGCACATTAAGGTCCTGGAGTGGCCTAGCCAGTCTCCAGACCTTAATCCCATAGAACATCTGTGGAGGGAGCTGAAGGTTCAAGTTGCCAAACGTCAGCCTCGAAACCTTAATGACTTGGAGAAGATCTGCAAAGGGGAGGGTGACAAAATCCCTCCTGAGATGTGTGCAAACCTGGTGGCCAACTACAAGAAACGTCTGACCTCTGTGATTGCCAACAAGGGTTTTGCCAACAAGTACTAAATTTAGATTTAAAGCTTTCGTGACTGCAGTAATTCATATTCTTAGTTCTTTCGGTAAAGTAACGTTGAAGGGAAACAATAAAATAATAAGATATATATTTTGTATTGTTTTATATATATTTTATTGTTTCCCTTCAACGTGACTTTACCGAAAGAACTAAGATTATAACAAGTACTAAGTCATCTTTTGCAGAGGGGTCAAATACTTATTTCCCTCATTAAAATGCAAATCAATTTAGAACATTTTTGACATGCGTTCTTCTGGATTTTCTTGTTATTCTGTCTCTCACTGTTCAAATAAACCTACCATTAAAATTATAGACTGATCATTTATTTGTCAGTGGGCAAACGTACAAAATCAGCAGGGGATCAAATACTTTTTTCCCTCACTGTAGGTCTGGGTTTGATCTCCATAGTGGAAAAGGTGGCAACCCGAAAACTAACCCAAGCCCTTCCACATTTAACGATAAACACTTTCAAACCGAGTTCGCTCGGAAATGACCCCACTAAACTGCACAAATGTAAACGTTTGACTTCAGTGGTTCCTCCGCCGCGTGCGAACGATGAAGTGCACGGCCTCTCGTGATGATGACCTCACACCCGCATGACTGCACGAAAGGCGGTGCTGACGAGCATGAGGCAGGTGGAAGAGGCAAAACGAGGAGGCAAGATTGGAGTGCTGTAGTCGGTGGGGTATAGTGGGGCCTATTTCCGAATGATTGATTTATGTAGAAATGAAATTGGTCATGAGTCCGTTACTTTGTAAACGTTAGCATGTATCTACTTTAATACCAAGTCTGCAGGGGTGGGAAAGATGAGGTCTGTTCATTCTGGTGGGCAAAGGGAATTTAGACACTCCAAGTTAAGTCTGGTGGCATACGGATGAAATGCACCTTACTAATGTAAATAATAATGATTATTAATCCTTCTTCTTCTTCACTCCCACGGTGTTTCCAACCAGGGTTAGGCAATGTAATTATCTGACGTGCTGTACACTTGTACAGTGTTACTGAATTATTGTATCATTATGAATTCAGTGCCCCTTCTGCGACCTTTCCCTAGATCCCCCTCTGGTGTATAACCTGGCCTGCTGACGTCAGGGCCGTAAGCCTCACATCCCTTTCCCTGCCAGCAGCAAGCGCTATGCTGTTACATTACGATTCTATGCCACTACACAGGGACACCCCTACTTACGAACATTCGACTTACGAACTTTCAGAGATATGATCAAACCTGTCCGTATGTCCAGTTTCCTGTTCGGACCGAGAGTCGCAAGTTCATGGTGGCATCTACATCTGCAGAACGTGAAGAACCAGAGGCAACTGTCAAAGCCATTCCCCGTGTTTAGTGTACAAGCCGTAAAACGTGTTTGAAATCGACGGGAGTAAAGTTGGACTCACGAACAAATCGACTTACGAACAGACCTCTGGAACCAAACTCGTTTGTACGTACAAGAGTCTGTATATGGTGGTCACTCTGAACAACACAGACCCAGCCTCCTTTTTACTATTTTTGGTCCATTAGGACATTACCAGATGCATCTTTCTGTGATAACGACCACACAATACACATTAGACGAGTCACAACAGGTCACGTTTAATAGTCTAAACTTGTCTGGAGTAAGTCGCATACGGTAGACATTTCTGCACATTTGCAGAATTACATGTCTATGATAAAGGAACCATGTGTATTGCATTACACAGGGGTGCTTGATCATGTGTGGATGCAGATTCCCGCAGCAATACAGGGAATAGGTTGTTTGCAGCGCCACTGATTAATCAGAATCTTTTTTATATCCTGGAGGAATCCGATGAGCTATGAAGATCTTTTTCACATATGTCCAGTAGGGGCGGGTCAGCGAGCTATTTCCAAAACCGATGAGAGGCAAGATGGAGAAAATGTAAGCAAATTGCTAAAAATACAAAGTACATACATTCCTGCCAATTTGTCAACAAATGCAAGCTTGGGCAAGGTAGAAACACAACAACCACAGCTCCAGACCACGACAAGACTCCACAAAGTCCCTCAATTGCATTGCATTAAAATTGAACGTTTAATGAGCGATATTTGAAATAGCGTTACCAAATGACAATATTCCCTTCGAATACCTGACTAATGAATGAGGCTAAGACGCTTGCAGTAATGTTCAAATATGCATCACAAGCCATTCAGAAGTGGTAGGCCTCACGTGACCACAGGGTACCACAGTGGCAATATGTTAACTACCTCGCCTGGTACGCAGGAGGCCATGGATTCAATCCGGACCCTGTCGCCTGCTGTATATTTTGAGGTTGCATGTCTCTCTCACTACATTTAGAATAAACATCACGCGTTTAGAGTATTTGGCCTCTATACATTTCCACGGGATAAGCCACTTCGTTGAAGATAACATTTGTGATAGCCAGGTTGCTTCTGAAAAATAGCTCCATAGCTCAGTGGGGCCTCAAACTGGTAAAATAAAAAAAATATTGTTCATATTCTTGGTTCTTTCGGTAAAGTCACGTAGAAGGGAAACAATAAAATAATAAAAATATAAAACAATACAATTCTCACGACGTTTCGACTGCAACACAAGCAATCATCATCACCTGATGATCATTGCCTTCAACAGCCCCCTGAGCAGCATGGTGAGGTATGGCCATACAACCCCCTTGATTAACACGGCATGGGGTAGGGAGATCTTCAAGCATGATTACATTTACAAAGGGCATTAAGTGTTCAACAAAAATGAGTACATGAAATCTTTGAGTAAACCGCCATGAACCAATTCAACAAAACGCAATCTCACCGACACACCACGAGTTTCACTGACAACCACTGTCTTTTTTGCAGGCAAACATCTTGGTCAAAGGCCACATCAGTGGCAATATCAGGCTCACGGATTTTGGCCTGAGCATCAGCGAGACCTGCCCAAGTGAGTGATCTAGCTGCCCTGTGAATGTGTGTACGTGTGTAGCAGCATGTGTGTGTGCGTGTCACAGTGTTTGTGGGGAGCGGTGGTGTTAACGGTTAGCACGCTGCGCTACAAGCCTGTTTAAGCTATATGGGGGGGGGGTCTTTGTCTTCGTGCTGTGGTGGCGTGTTGGTTAGCACCGCTTAAACAAAGTGTGGTAGTGACACTGATACCCTTCAAACGTTACATTTCGTCAATCATTTGGCCAGGATTTCAACTCTCAACCTCCCAGGTTTGAGGAGGGTAGTTGTCAAACAGTAACCAGTAAACCGCTAACAATTTTCATAATCGATTGCTGGTATTGAAAGTCTGGAGCCAGTAGACAATCCCATTGGAATTTTCGTCGCGGATGGCTGATTTACGTGTGATTTACATGTGATTTACGATTGCAAATGTACAGATCTCATGGCAGCCCTAGGTACCTTTGTCCTCATTCCTCACTTAACCTTTTCCCGTTCCGAGACGTCTGCACGTTACAGGGTGGTGGTAGGCGTCCCCGGTTCATCACTGAATCTTGAAACGCGCAAAGCGGCTCGGCGTTAATTTTATTCAGAGAGGCGTCGCAGCACCGTTGCTTTTAAAGAAGTTGTTACTCACCGCAGAGAACTCTCGCGACACGACAGCTGCACTCTATGATAGCTGGCACCAGTGTAATGAAAATAATTTACATTTCTAAGTGCTACCCAGCTGATACACGCATTTATGTGGGCGATCTTTGTCATTGTGCGCATTTTGAGTGCCATACGTGACTGCGTGTGCATACCCTCATCTATTCTGCACTTCACAAGTACAGATGAATAATGTGCAAGTGCCACCTTGTTTGGTCACCTGTCTGTCCGTGTGCTGCTAGGAGCTTGGTGTCTTGGCTCGATATGATACATGGCCCCCGAAATGTACTTTGGGCTCCCGGTCACATGCAGCGCGGACATGTGGTCACTCGGATGTGTGGTGGCCGAGATGCTCCTCGGGAACCTGCTCTTCAAGACAAGCTCGGAAGACCACATCGGCTATCTCATCCAGGTATCTGACGCGTAGGAAAACACCATTGCATATATATCCAGTTGGTTATAAGGTCCTGCTGTTGAGCTACAAGGCTGTCAGTGGGTTAGCCCCACAATACTTACAGGAGCTGATCCACTCATGTACACCAATGAGGTCCTTGAGATCTTCTGATCTCCTACTCAGTTTTCTGAGGTCAAGTCTCAATTCCTGGGGGCGATCGGGCCTTTTGCCAGTGCAGCTCCAAGACTATGGAACGCGTTGGCCTCTGAAAACAAGACAGAATTTTTTAAGCTATTTAAATCTCGCCATGAAAACTCACCTCGGTAAAATGGCCTATTCCCCATAGTTTTGGTCGTCTCATTTCCTCGTTTTGGTCGTCTCATTTCCCTGCTTTCCATACACGGGGCGCATTGGGATCATCGGATTAAATGCGCCTTACAAATATTAATTATTATAATATATACATACTGATGAATTCTATAATTTTTATTGTAACAAGCCTCGAGCCCGATACGGCACCACCAAACCGGGCGTCATATTTCCCATGGGACCGTTCCAACTGCGCCATATAAAGGAGGAGGGAGGGTTTAATTCGAATTTGAACCAACGATGGAGTCCACGATAAACAACAACAGCAGCAGCAGCAGGGGGTTGGTTATGACTGATGGCGCACGACGATCCACCAGCGTACAGACCCGCTGTGCGATGGCTCATGCGACAAAGCTGGCTACGTGCAGGGCTGTCGTCATCCTCTGGGCCTTTCACTGGTCAAAAAATGTCGCTCAGCTACCGGTACACGGGAGAGGAGTGGACGTGTTCACTGCGTGATCACGCACCATTTGCATGAGTAAAGAAGTAAAGAGAGATTTCGGGATCATCGGTAATACCAGATAATCAGAGCGTCAGGCTGATGTCCTTCGGAATGATTACTATTGTTATGATTATTGTGGTTTGTTGTTAATCCCCGAGGCTTTCAGAGCCTGTGTTGGAGAGCAACGAAGCCGCACGTAGTAACTACGTCATCAATTAAAGACCAAATATGTATGCTTCGCCTGATGATAGAGATAAATATCTGCAAACAGTATGTACAAGAGCAGGCAAAGTTCATTGTACATCAACGTTTCAATGAGACAAAGAGCAGCGTATGTATGCTCTGTTCACTCGAGCGACGGACCTCATCCAACTCATCCCTCTTGTGATCTTGGTTTCAGATGTTGGGGCTCCCACCCAAAGCCATGATTGACGCCTCGACCCACAACATTATCTCCTTTGGTGAGTGGACAGGGGGGGTGGTGAGGTGGTGGTGTTGGAGTTCGTAGCTGTTGCTGCTGCTGCTGTCACTGCCCGGAGAGTCGTGGCCGTGCAGCCGCGTGTCTCGTGCTCTGTGCTTGAATAGAAAGGCATGGAAACTGCTTCGCATAATTTAAAAATGAACTGTGCTTTATTTGGGTTTAAAAGTCACAACGGTCTTGGCAACGTACTCGTCAGTACGTGTTGAATTAGTGTGACAGTAAGGAGTCTTATGAAAAAAATACTTTAAAAGGAACGGTTATGTTTAGGTAGCAGAGTATATTTGGAAAACCTTATAGGGATTTGCAATCCAACAGAGGACGTGTGTATTAATTACATGGAATTCTGGCCATCACATTTTTAATAAAGATGAGTGGCCGTTTTTTTATTTCAGCATGACTTAGCACAATTTTTAAAAATTGTGTGGCAGATGCGACGGTATCCTAAATCAGCATAGAACAGTTCTACCATAGTACAAAACAACCACAGAGAACAACCCTCCACACAAACTGTGGGTCCTTGATTGAGAAATAGATTATGCTTAAAAGCACGCTTGTACAACAAATTACCATCCTCTCCAAGTGATGCAAATAATAATATAATACTAAAATAAACATCAAAGTGTCTCCTTGCTCAAACAAGTATCAGGAGGATCTCGTCTCCTCCAGTGGCCCAGAGTTGAGAGTGGGAATTTCACTTTCACACTTAGGAGCCATCCTTTCCACACGACTACTGCAAACGTCTCACAAACGGTTACAAATTTTATCGACCCTGGAGGGATAACAGGCTGTAGTCGACCGCCAAGATGGAATCATATTTGCAAACATCGCAATTGGAGGGTTAAGGACCGCCCCCGCATTGTACTGATCGCCACAACTAATTCAGTGTATCTCTCTTTTTCTCTCTCCGATAAACAGACAAAAAGAATCGCCCCGTCGTCAACGGGAAACGGGGTTTTGGAGTCGCTGACTGGGAGGAGTGGGAACGGGTGAAGCCGGATCTGCCACGCGTTGCGCTCACCAACTCGAGCTTCGCCGGGACAGCAACAAACGAAGAGACGGAGAGAGGAGCTACCCCGGGTTTACATCGCCACGACTCACGACGCACACAACACACACGGCACATGCCCATGGGGAGGAGGGCGATGACCACCCCACAGTGCGATAGCTACGACTCCCCTTTCATTTAGTGAGCCATCCTCACACAACGCTGCACGGAGTGTGCAGCGTTATCAATGAACACGGCACTACCACTGCATGGAGTGTGCAGCGTTATCAATGAACACGGCACTACCACTGCACGGAGTGTGCAGTGTTATCAATGAACACGGCACTACCACTGCACGGAGAGTGCAGTGTTATCAATGAACACGGCACTACCACTGCACGCGAGCAATCGGCTGCTTAGTGAGTTACACGGCACGGTACGGAGCTATTAACGCGACACGAACCACAGCGTGTTCCCGGGGTACTCAACTACCTTAGTTTCTCAACTACCGGGATTACTCAACTCAATATTTCAAGAGGCGCAATGCACTGTGGTGAATACGAGACAGTGGTCCTTCATAAACAACATCACCAAACAGTCTTTAAAGAGCAGCATGCGGCACTGGGAGACGCAGATTGCCAACCCCTGAGCTATTCTATTCCTGCCCATGAGGGCAACATGTTCAGGAGCCATAAGCCAATGTCCGAGGTCTGCTGGTCACGACGAGAGGGCTTCAGGAGAAACTTCGTGTAGGGTTACTATTCCTACTCCGTTGAAGGAGCACAGACGACTGTGGTTCACAATATCGTGCATAGTTTGGGTTGCATGGTCACAATCGCACTGTGGCTTGACTTTAATTTTCTATTGCGTCGTTTCACGTTGTACAATCTGTTCTGGATGACCACAGTCAAACACTGGAGAGTTTTAAATTTTCCATTTGTGCATCAGGTATCCGCATCTGCCATGGTTTGTGCAGATGCGGTTTAGGGGGACCATGATCTTCGTGGAATATCAAACCCAGGGATCTTCTGCGTTGGGTTTTTCACAAGGTGTGTCAGTTCTTTTGAACTTACACTGATCATGTCGACTCTCTGCAGTGGCAATGTGAAACTATTAAAATAAAAAGCGATACAATTTTTTGAAGTTGATTCTTACACGTGCAATTCAATACATGAATTGTCAGCTGAATAATAAATATTAATCGATTTAACCAATGTATCGCGCTGTTACTACTAACTAGCACAACTCTTTATAACGATCACAGCATGTATAAAGTAAACTTTTAACTACAAATATATATTCCTGAAGAAATGATGGTTTATTCAAACTGTGTGCAATATCAAGCAACTTCGGAATGATTTCTGAAGCACTGCTGCAATGTTTGGTGCACTGCGATACTAACGCGGCGATCCGAGTTGGATTCCTAGCCATGGCTAACGTCAGTGGTGACGGATATCTGAACAAGTCCTGAACCTAATCCGCGCCCCCTTCACCAAGCGTGGTAAAGTTTGGTGCAACAACCCCCATGACCAAAGCAACGTGGCGAGGCCTTCATCAGGCAGTGGACTGCCAGAGGGGTGTAACACACACAATCATCAGTTTGTCTCGACAATCACTTGCCTTGAACATTGAATCCTTAAGTTACATTACCAATGGCATATTGGTGTGGCTCACTGACCCTTTGATGTGAAAGATTAAAGAACCCCAAGTGTCTGTCGCCGACTCAACAATTTTGAGGAGCGACCCGTGGCGGTCAGGCAGATCACGAGGTGAGCAGAGGGGTGAGGAGGAGGGCACTTTGGAGGGGGCTGCCAAACCTCGAGTCGCGAGCACACAGCGCCGTCTCCTCGTACAAGACGGCGCACCGATGGGCACCGCCGCTGCTGCCACCGGGCTTGGCCTTCTGCGCCAGTTTTACCAGGTTGGCCATGGGGCCGTGCCCAAGGTTGCGGCAGGAATGCACGCCGTAGTGCTGCCCCACAGCACAGTCCACGGCCGGCAGCTGCAGAGCACACAGCCAACAACAGAGACCTGGAACCCTCTCTCTTTCGTTTGGAGGCGGCCGGGTTGCTAGCAGCCCTTTTCCACTGGCGCATCCGATCCGTGCCAGCGCGTAGCACCCCCACGGAACGGGTGGTTTTCCATTGGCTATTTGCGGTGCCGATATAAAATCAAACTGTAATACGCCGCCCTTACAAGACCTCTCAAAAAGGACCAGGAGCCAAACAGGTCCAGAGGTGGTGCTAATAATAAAGTGTCCATTGTGTACGACGTGAACAGCGTTAATGTGACTGCACAAATTTATGGAAACATGGCCGAGTGGTGGTTCTCGGTTCAAGCCCAGCATCCGCCCTGGTAATTGTTGCCAGTTTATTCACCATAAACAAAGAGATCTGTTTCACAATGTATGATAAAAATCCTGTGACGCTGTATAAAAAAAATAGAATTGGCCACGTGTAACCGCATCATGTTCCAAATTTGCTCAATCAGAAAAAATACTTGCAAATTACTTTATCGGGGAAAAACCATGTAGGAAACTCAAACATCGCTCCCAAATGGCAGACATGTCCATTCAAAGGCCGGTAGTGCGCGCACCACGTGCCAAATAGGAACAGCTGCCATTGGGGGGGGTCCCCTCGGGTAGACTGCCGTACAGCAATGGAATGGTTGAGATGAGACGTTGCTGTAAGGCGCTTTGAGTTGAAGAGTTTACTTACGTGAGCGCCCTATATCTCCAAATCCTTATCCCTATCTCTGAGCCGCCCCTGTGGCCCCTACTGGGGCCCGTGTCTCACCGCTGCGGTGTCGAGGCTGCCGCACTGGTGGATGAACTCCATGCAGCTCGTCGCGCTTTGGGCAGAAGCTTCCCGCTGTGGCTCCAGATCCACCCAGGGCAGAGATCACCACCCCAGTCTCCTCCAACAGCTACCACAGACACAACAAATCCGTCAACATCAGTTGGTTGACACCGAGGCGACCGCAAGGCAAACACCGGCTTAAAGCTAAACGATACGCATGGAGCTGCATCTCACAATGCAGTGCACAAAAACTGATTAAATATTACAGATTTAAGTTTGCAAATTAACACAAAATTCGTTCTCAATTTTAGTTTTCCAAATGCACTATCGACGTAATGTCAAGAGACAAATAAATCATCCATTCGTAAATCTCGCATAGCCGTGCAGGCCCTGTATCATAAAATGCGGTGGGTGGCCTCTTATCTTGTACACAATAGGAGCCAACACTTTCACATTAGCTGTGTTATGAGATTGTGCGGCGCACGAGAGTCAAGCTGAAATTGTTATTCTCAGAGATGGAATTAGGAAAATGAAGTGCAAAACCAAAGTTTAATGAGACTGTAATTTTGTGCAATCGCTGGTGACGGGGCTCGGACGATCGACTTGATAAGACTTGAGACCTCGGTTTCAACCCAAGCGGTCAAAATCCAGATTCAAGCCCAGAATCTCATTATTGCCAACGCACCGCTTTGATCTCTGAGCCACCCGTCCACTTTGCATATATAGTGCTATCATGTATGTTATCTGAATGTCACCGCTGTACACTCAATTTTAACGGTGATTTTCAATATCTACCTTTGGGATGTTTGCCAAATTCACAGATATTTTTTAAGAGTGACAAGGGAAAACCCATGCATCTTACGTGACACTTTGTTGTGCTCTGCATTGGCAGTGATTACATAACATTTAAACGTATTCGAGTTATCGACAAATGAGTTTTAAGTTCGTAATAATAAACTAATATTACCCCGCACAATTTTGGAAACAAAGTTAACATTGAGCGCCACTCGGAGGCGGTAAGTACACTCAAACTTTGCACGGGCAGTGTCGTACACCTACTTGCTGTACTGCCTCTTACCAGCTGGAGGCGGGTGGGCTCACGCACGCCACGTACGCACCTGGGCGTTGCGATGGAGGATGTCCAAGAAGGAGCCGAGGCCCAGGCTGGGGAGGTCGCGCGAGTCAAAAGCTCGGCAAGCTGCTTCTCCACGCGTGACAGCGCGGGTAGGCCCAGGGGCTCTGCCATCTTACTTGCGTGGCTCAGCAGACGGACCAGATGCTCGGCTACCGCCTCTGCGAAGGAGAGAAGCAATGCCATTGTAGGAGAGGACAACGATGCTGTAACTCGCTCCAATAGGCTCAACAACTGCAACTCTCTCTGCCCCCCCACCCCCCACGTCTCATCGACAGCCTCCCGATAAGTTTCATCATCACTCTCCAGATGACTCAAAAAACAAGTTTAACACAAAGGCCTTCGCGACCATGATTATCCATAATAGAGATTTTTGGGTTAGGTCACATAAATAGTGCATATTTACGCGTATTATTGAGTGCATGTTTACATGATCTAACCCAAAAATCTAGATGATGGACTAAAAAAACCACTGGCAAACTTCTCACTCACACCCGTATGCAAGACGATATCGCCCCAATATTCGAATTGTTCAACTATCCCCCGAACCAGTCCAGAATCAATTTCAAGTTCACACTCAGCATTCTGACGGTCCTCCGTGGTCTGATCCCTTATGTGCAATATAAGAAACTACATTTTATTCAGATTGTGCTTTCGATATCGTGTCATGAGACGGAGTATCCACTCGGATCTCTCACAGAGCAGCGGAACCCGTCCTATTGGAGAATGGCCCGCAGAAGAGAACATCACAAAGCTACCTCTGACATTGCTTCTAGTGACCTCTAGGCCACAGAGTAAAGGGAAGCACATTCCCACCCACTCTGTTGAGCCGATATTAAGTGCATAGACATTTATTTAGTATGTTTTGGGTTTTTTTGACAGTCATTAATGACCGAGCTGAGACCATCAACTGGCTGCACTTGACAAAAGCAAGTTTAATCACAGATGGTTACCCACATTCGAACCCAGGATCTCAGCGTTTCCAGCTCAACGCTAATAATCTCTCTCAGCCACCCGGGCCATCTCGACGTAAATTTGACAAACTGATGCGTCGTGATATGCCAAACTCTTACTAATGCATTAGTAATAATCGAGATGAGATGTGAAATAAGGTGTTTAGAGAAGCTACGACAATTCAGCGCGCGTGCAATCCAGTAGACTCTTGATTATCCGTGTGCGGTTTATCTGATTTGCGGATTAACCACGCACGTGAGATTTTTACTTATTAATAACTCATGGATTTCCCCTTAGGCCCAAATTAATAATCGAAAAATAGTTATACATTGTAATTCTTGGAAATGTTTGTTACAAGTCACGTGCTTATATCGAGCAAATATGTGCGCCCATGAATCCGAAATCTACGTGATCACCTCGACAGTACAGTAGTTGCATATCTTTACAACAGTGGGTGGAGTTTGATTGATGGTGATTGGCGTGGCTCTGCTATCCATTTAGAGGGCCGAGTCTTCTGCTCGGGAGCAGGAAAGTGTTATCACCCAGCACGTGCATCGATCGGTTGATCGTTAGTTTTTGGCATAGAGATCCGCAGAAAATAGATATCTTTGGATCATCCGACATTTTTTATCATCCGCAGCCATCCTCCACGTCATTAGCGCGGATAATCGAGAGTCTACTGTATGTGAAAATTTGTCTCCTTACTCCCCGCAAGAAGCGGCGGTCTGGTGTCGGGAGTGCTGATGTTGCCGAGAAACTCGGCCGGTTTCTCCTTAACTACGAGGTCGCGAGGAGTCTCGAGGGAGCCACAGCACAGGGCCAACTGAAACAGCTTCCGGGCCAGCGTGTCTCCTTTCACCTGCCCCAGGAAGTCCTGCACACACTGTTGGTGGAAACAACAAAGGACCCAAACCACGTGCAGCCATATCACTCTGTTGGGATAAATCGAGGGTGACACATGCATAGATGTCCGACCAAATTCAATGCCCCCCCTTACTTTTGTCTCAACGTGTGACTGAATTTTGTGAAAGCGATGGCCCTAAATATTATAGAGGAGAGTTAATTCAGTGGTAGAGCAAGTCTTTTGATACTGGTGGAAGTATCCACAGACTTGAAACGTATGGCGATTATCACTCATTAAATCATTCCCGAGGACAAATGTAGTATGGAAAATTTTGACAAATATAAGCAGATCCATGAATTTTCTCGCACGGTAATTACTCTTACTTCCGATATTAGGAAGCCATTGGAGCTATGCACTTTTAAATCTAGCTTGAAAACAATTTCTTTAGAACTGCTTTTTGTGTTCAGTTTGTTGTCCTCCACACCTCCGATTAGCACAGTTGGCTACGTACAGTGCGAAAGAAGTTCAACATATATACTTGTGGTTTTACCCAATCCAGTCATTTCTGAGTACGTGTTTAGATTTGCAAATTTTGATTCTGACGCCGGCACACATGTCCTCCTCATTCATTAATAACACGGGATTTTTTTTTTACATTATTTGTGAAGCATATAGAAATGCAGTTTTGGATAATACACCCGCAATATTAACTAGGGCGACTCCTGGGATCGAATCGCGAACCTTTGAAACAAGCGACAAATGCACAACCACTCGGGAAAGAAGATTTCTGTAAGGAGCGGTACAGTAAAATAGGCCTCAGCCTTCAATACGATATATATTAACATGTACTTACACGAGCAGTTACTTCAGTGCTCTTGTCGCAGCACTGCACCCACAAAACTGAAGTCGTGTTGGAAGTCTGTCTCAGACTGCATGACAAAAGGATACACCACATTCACTTGACAGGGAGACAGGTGTGAAACTTGTGTGCCTGAGCAACTGAGGATAGCTCAGCATTGTGGCCGTGTAAGGCAAACGCAGGGGCGGGGGAATATTGGTAAAAGGCTGATGCAGTGTCACTCTCAGGTGTGAACACAGCGACACGTACGTTGTGGCTGTGTGTCAGCAATTCCAGAACGCATTTAATTCAGAAAGTAAACCCCCTCAAGGGCAACAACAATACATACTTGAGGCAATCTTGATTTGAAGCTTTCGCGACTGCAGGAATCCACACTCTTTGGTTCTTTCGGTAAAGTCACGTAAAATCGAGGAAGAGGCCGCTTTCCTAGCTTACAGTTACACGCTAATTTCTCACGTTAACATCACTAGCCCTGGCCACTTCTTTATGACCCATGGGCTACACACATTTCAAACCATTTAAAACAGTCTGCCTCAGCAGCACACCAAGGCTTTCGCACCTGATGACGGACGATTGTGTCGCGCCCGAAACGTCGTGATTTATTTTATTTTATACCTACGTGACTTTACCGAAAGAACCAAAGAGTATACTTGAGGCATCCAATAATAATACAATTCGCAGTCGACAAGCGACGCAATGCATACACACGTACACACACACACACGCTCGTACACGCAGGCACGGCACGTACGGAAATGCCCAGAGGTATGCTGGTGATACGGATGCCCAGATCGTGAATATCCGGAGCCCCGTATCGTTCCATGAGATGCTTCAGCAAGTCCGGCACCTTGAAGCGTGCCATCACTCCTTTGCCTCGGGAGCTGCGGCTCTTGGCCACGAAGGTCCTAAACTCTGCCGCAAACAACAACAACAACAACACGAGCGGGTTACGCAGAGCACATGCTAGGGGAGCAACGACGACGCATTGATTCGGACGTGATCATTCATCCTGAAGATCGCGATATGCACACCGGATCGCGTGCGTAAGAATTTATGTTTTAGATTTGTATACGTTGCGTGTCATTGTTTCACACTGTCCAACACCCACCCACTCCAGTCACTAGAGCCGGCTGTGTTCATGTTTTAAAACAAGGCGTTGAATCTAGAATTTATTCACGAGCCCTCAATCGCGATAATCGATTGATTCGCGACATGGGTGGCTGGGGTGGCGCGTATCGCTTCTGTTTATGTCTGCAAGGAATCACTTGCTGAGCCTTCGTATCATTTCAAATACCAAACAAATTCATGCATCAGTAGCACTGGGGCCTTGAAAAAGGAAAACAAATCCGATAAGCGACGTTTCGGGCAATGACCCTTCTTCATATTGCATAGAAAGGCCAGAGAGATTGAGTGAACAATAAGAATTGGAAACTGCACTTCACAGCGATTACCGTGTTTCAAAAGTTATTAGGTAACCATTCATATGAACCTTATGGCGGGACCCCGGGGTCCCATAAGTCCCCGGTTCTCGCATAAACATTATATTATAATGTAAACATTATATTATATATAATATATAAACATATTATATATTATATAATGTAAACATATTATATATATTATAATCTAAACATTATATTATAATGTAAACATAAACTTTGCTCTTTTGTCACCAATGGGTTTGAAGGATGGTGGCAAGTGTTGTCTTGTTAAACTATGCCTTTAAAACTGAAAACTACGTACCTACAGTAGCTCTATTTAAATACACTATCTAAAAAATAATTTACTCCCCTCTGTCAATCATCGTGTTTCTCAGTGTGGATTTGTGAACACACTTGTTAAACAATACATAAAATAGTACGCGTTTTCAATGCGCTGTTCATATTGTAAAATGCGTTTATACCAATGTGACTCTACAGCAGTTGCACAGCCGCGCTTTTATATAATTCAGGTCAAAGCCAGATAAACAGTGGAGGATAAACATCCCATGAAGGCGGGGCAATTGTTGTGCAATCATTTCAGGTCAAATTTACAGGTGCGTTTTATTCATGCCACACAGGTAGAGAGTTGAGAGTGAAACCTGGCCCACTGGCATCGTGAATCATGGATCATGAGTCACCCGGACTTCTTGTGTTTGATTATGGTTGCTATACAAGCCATCAAATCTACACCACGAAGAGAGTTGATGAACAAGTAGGAGAGTGTGTAACTGGATTACATTCATGAGCACAGGCGTTTCACATGTGAATATAAAATAAATAAGGTCGATTCAAACGCCACTCTTTAGGATTTGGCACACTCAATAACATTTTAATTGATAAATTAAGATCAACAAACCATAATCAAATGGGTCATGCATCGATGTACCAATTGTGGTTACGGACTGCTTAAGAAGAAAATTATGAATGCAGATTCGAATCGAGTTTAAACATGAATCTACACCATTTAAATATATTTTAAACAACCCGTTGCAAACATGACAGTAATTAAAAAGGTAGCACTGTACATCAGAACAATTTGAAAGACGTTAGAGATTTGAAACTGTCCAAAAAGAAAGGGGGAAAATACATTTATTTTTACATAATACAGGTTTTTTGGGTAAGATCGCGTAAATATAAAAATATGTCGGTAAACCCACCACCACCCGACACAGCCAATTAGTAAGGTTTGTCACTTAAACAGAACATGCCAATTCGTTACTAGTACAGCACACCGGTTGTGTGTTAGAGAGCAAAGCCACAACATTAACAATCTGAGTACGACGTTTCGCCAGTAATTACAACCAGCATCATCAGGAGGCAGCCAGATTTGTGGATTTTTAAATGTAGATTTATTTAAATCTATATTTAAAACATATAGAGAAACTGGAACATTATTACAGAATTTGGTGGGACATATGTCGAAAAGAGAATGACTCCAGCTTAGCCTGCAAGAACTAAGAGACACAGTGTGGCCATGTGGCCTTAATGAGAGAGACTGACTCCAGCTTAGCTTGCAAGAACTAAGAGACACAGTGTGGCCATGTGGCCTTAATGAGAGAGACTGACTCCAGCTTAGCTTGCAAAAACTAAAAGACACAGTGTGGCCATGTGCCCTTATTGAGAGAGACTGACTCCAGCTTAGCTTGCAAGAACTAAGAGACAGAGTGTGGCCATGTGGCCTTAATGAAAGAGACTTGACTCCAGCTTAGCTTGCAAGAACTAAAAGACACAGTGTGGCCATGTGGCCTTAATGAGAGAGACTGACTCCAGCTTGGCTTGCAAGAACTAAGAGACACAGTGTGGCCATGTGGCCTTAATGAGACTCACTCCAGCTTAGCTTGCAAGAACTAAGAGACACAGTGTGGTCATGTGGCCTTAATGAGAGAGACTCACTCCAGCTTAGCTTGCAAGAACTAAGAGATGCAGTGTGGCCATGTGGCTTAATGAGAGAGACTGACTCCAGCTTAGCTTGCAAGAACTAAGAGACACAGTGTGGTCATGTGGCCTTAATGAGAGAGACTGACTCCAGCTTAGCTTGCAAGAACTAAGAGACACAGTGTAGCCATGTGGCCTTAATGAGAGAGACTGACTCCAGCTTAGCTTGCAAGAACTAAGAGACACTGTGTGGCCATGTGGCCTTAATGAGAGAAACTGACTCCAGCTTAGCTTGCAAGAACTAAGAGACACAGTGTGGCCATGTGGCCTTAATGAGACTCACTCCAGCTTAGCTTGCAAGAACTAAGGGACACAGTGTGGCCATGTGGCCTTAATGAGAGAGACTTACTCCAGCTTAGCTTGCAAGAACTAAGAGACACAGTGTGGCCATGTGGCCTTAATGAGAGAGACTGACTCCAGCTTAGCTTGCAAGAACTAAGAGACACAGTGTGGCCATGTGGCCTTAATGAGAGAGACCGGCAGAACAAAGTTGACGTTGGAATGAAGACAAATGGACGAGGAAGGACACGGACTGCGTTTCACGCATCGCCGAGTGCGTCTCGAAACCTTACCACGCCTACATATATTAAAGGACATCGATTAAAGTGGTCCCATTAGATTTACAATTAGTCTGCATCTTTAGTACACATTTAATGCCTAGGAATATAAAACATGTTGTAAGAGAATACAGGTCGTTTAAACAAATATCGCTTACTACAACCAAAGCTCTTTGAAGAGTCGTAATTTAAAATCAAATGGCAGAGCAAAAGATTTTAATTAATTTCACTGTTCAAGAAAGTAGTCCGCTCAGAAAGCGCGTTGTGACGGAGCGCGTTCCGTAGTTGTGCGAGAAGCGTTCCCTAAAGTAAAGAAAACACGTTGTAGTGAAAACGCGTTATCGTGTGAACACGCGGGACAGACCCAGGTGTTGTGGGTTAACTCCCCGAGATAAACTTTCTTCCAACTTTGTGTTTTATACGCCTTGTGCTCCGCCAATTGTTGTTGTGAGCGTCGCTCCTCTGCCCTCTGTTGTTCATGGAGGGAGACTGCACCCCAGTGCCCAGTATCATCCTCCGCGAGCCTCTTCAAAATGCTGATCTTGACACCGCTGGAAGCAGTCATCGGCTTTGACCTCACCCCACAACAGTGCAATTTTAACAGCTCAACATCAAAACACAATGATGGGTCGCTTGCACCAATCGCACAACATCCCAGCATTGACTCTCAGCTGTTAAATTTTGATTTAAAGCTTTCGTGACTGCAGAGATTCATATTCTTGGTTCTTTCAAATTTTCTTGTTGTGGTTTTCACACCTGATGATGATTGCTTGTGTTGCAGTCAAAAGGTCGTGAGAATTTTATTGTTTTATATTTGTATTATTTTATTGTTTCCCTTCGACGTGACATTCCCAAAAGAACCAAGAATATGAATCTTAGCTGTTTCTTGGTGTAGAGGGGGTCACGTGTGTCACCATAATTGCCCTTATCCTACAACTCGTGCTGCGTAATATTTTCCTTGCCATATTATCTGTGATACACATAATGAGGACAACCGGTAAGTCAAATGAAACCAGAGGTGGGAAACCTGTTCTTTATGATATTATTAATAAGCAATTTGAACACGACTTTTAGAAACACTGATGCAGCTATACACGTGCTAGATTGTCTAGAAATTCGGTTGATACTAATAGGGTTTATTTGCCAGTATTGTACATTATTTAAATTACATTTGTTTGGGTGGCAGGGTGGTGCAGTGGTCACGCCCATGCATGACATCTTCTGAAGGACTGCCTGGCTTCGCTTTCCTCATTCTGGTCCCTTTCTCTGTATGGGTTTACTCCCATGGCAAAACAACAACAACATACAATGTAACTGGTACTAGCCAAACATCCAAATTACTCCTGCGAAAAGTTGGCAGGCCCCTCCTGAAAAAAGAGTCTTGAGACTCAGTGAGGCTTTCCCAGGGAAACAAGCCTACTAACAACATTGTTTCACTGCATGTGATAAATAAAGATTTTCAGTATTAAATCTCAGTGGCTGTTTACATTGAAACATCAAGTTACGTTCAAGTGATAATTGTAACTGGCACACAGAATTCCTTCACTTTGGCGCGAGGAACTACAGACGAGGGAAGGCGGCAGTCAAATGGTGAGCAGCTGGCAACAATAAATTGATCAAATAAAATAACACAATAATATTCTCACGACGTTTCGGCCACAACACAAGCGGCCTTCATCAGGTGAAGGGGACGAGACTGTCTGGAGGACAGCGCTGGAGTGAGAAAGCCATGCTGAGATCACGACCTTTAAGCTGTGTGAGAAGAAACAAAGCGCCTTGACAAAGGAATTAGCATATAATTTAGCATTGAAATGGCTGAGTGATTAGCTTGTGACTGGTCACAGAAAAGGCTATGTTAAAGTTAAAGCATACACATCCGCAAAGGCACCCCTTGATAAAGGAATTAGCATAGAATTTAGCATTGAAATAGCTAAGTTAAAGCATACACATCCGCAGAGGCACCCCTTGACAAAGGAATTAGCATATAATTTAGCATTGAAATGGCTGAGTGATTAGCTTGTGACTGGTCACAGAAAAGGCTATGTTAAAGTTAAAGCATACACATCCGCAAAGGCACCCCTTGACAAAGGAATTAGCATAGAATTTAGCATTGAAATAGCTAAGTTAAAGTATACACATCCGCAAAGGCACCCCTTGACAAAGGAATTAGCATACAAATTTAGCATTGAAATAGCTGAGTGATTAGCTTGTGACTGGTCACAGAAATAGCAATGTTAAAGTCAGAGCATATACATTCACTGATGTACCTAGTACAAATCAAACAGGAGAATTTAGCATTGAAATAACTAGGCGAAGGCCTTCGCGACCAATATTACCCGCAATAGAGATTTTTGGATTAGGTCGAATAAATAGTGCATATTTACGCATTTTATTGAGTGCATATTTACGTGATCTAACCCAAAAATCTCGATTATGGACTCAAAAAAACGCTGGCAGACTTCTCACTCACACCCGTATGCAAGACGATATCGCCCCAATATTCCAATTGTTCAACTATCCCCCGAACCAGTCCAGAATCAATTTCAAGTTCACACTCAGCATTCTGAAGGTCCTCCGTGGTCTGATCCCTTATGTACAATATAAGAAACTACATTTTATTCAGATTGTGCTTTCGATATCGTGTCATGAGACGGAGTATCCACTCGGATCTCTCACAGAGCAGCGGAACCCGTCCTATTGGAGAATGGCCCGCAGAAGAGAACATCACAAAGCTACCTCTGACATTGCTTCTAGTGACCTCTAGGCCACAGAGTAAAGGGAAGCACATTCCCACCCACTCTGTTGAACAGATATTAAGTGCATAGCCATTTATTTAGTATGTTTTGGGGTTTTTTGACAGTCATTAATGACCGAGCTGAGGCCATCAACTGGCTGCACTTGACAAAAGCAAGTTTAATCACAGGTGGTTACCCAGATTCGAACCCAGGATCTCAGCGTTTCCAGCTCAACGCTAATAATCTCTCTCAGCCACCCGGGCCATCTCGACGTAAATCTGACACACTGATGCGTCGTGATATGCCAAACTCTTACTGATGCATTAGTAATAATCGAGACGAGATGTGAAATAAGGTGTTTAGAGAAGCTACGACAATTCAGCGCACGTGCAATCCAGTAGACTCTTGATTATCCGTGTGCGGTTTATCTGATTTGCGGATTAACCACGCACGTGAGATTTTTACTTATTAATATCTCATGGATTTCCCCTTAGGCCCAAATTAATAATCGAAAAATAGTTATACATTGTAATTCTTGGAAATGTTTGTTACAAGTCACGTGCTTATATCGAGTAAATATGTGCGCCCATGAATCCGAAATCTACGTGATCACCTCGACAGTACAGTAGTTGCATATCTTTACAACAGTGGGTGGAGTTTGATTGATGGTGATTGGCGTGGCTCTGCTATCCACTTAGAGGGCCGAGTCTTCTGCTCGGGAACAGGAAAGTTTTATCACCGACCACGTGCATCGATCGGTTGATCGTTATTCATAATAAAGGTTTTTTGGGTTAGATCGCGTTTATTTATAAATGTGTCGTAACCCTCCACCACCCGACACGGCCAATCAGCAAAAAAAGTGTCACGTTGACAAAAGACAAATAATTCACTACTTCAGCCCACCGGTGTGTTGAAGAGTTAATCCACATTTACAGTTTGAGTACGACGTTTCGCTGGTAAATACATCCAGCATCAAGCAATTCGCCAGAATGGTAAAGCCGCGATCTACCCCAAAAACCTTTATTATGAATAATATTGGTCGCGAAAGCCTACGTGTTAAACGGTTGATCGTTAGTTTGTGGCATAGAGAGCCGCAGAAAATAGATATCTTTGGATCATCCGACATTTTTTATCATCCGCAGCCATCCTCCACGTCATTAGCGCGGATAATCGAGAGTCTACTGTATATGAAAATTTGTCTCCTTACTCCCCGGAAGAAGCGGCGGTCTCGTGTCGGGAGTGCTGATGTTGCCGAGAAACGCGGCCGGTTTCTCCTTGACCACGAGGTCGCGAGGAGTCTCGAGGGAGCCACAGCACAGGGCCAACTGAAACAGCTTCCGGGCCAGCGTGTCCCCTTTCATCTGCCCCAGGAAGTCCTGCACACACTGTCGGTGGAAACAACAAAGGACCCAAACCACGTGCAGCCATATCACTCTGTTGGGACAAATAGAGGGTGACACATGCATAGATGTCCGACCGATTTCAATGCCCCCCCTTACTTTTGTCTCAACGTGTGACTGAATTTTGTGAAAGCGATGGCCCTAAATATTATAGAGGAGAGTTAATTCAGTGGTAGAGCAAGTCTTTTGATACTGGTGGAAGTATCCACAGACTTGAAACGTATGGCGATTATCACTCATTAAATAATTCCCGAGGACAAATATACGGAAAATTTTGACAAATATAAGCAGATCCATGAATTTTCTCGCACGGTAATTACTCTTACTTCCGATATTAGGAAGCCATTGGAGCTATGCACTTTTAAATCTAGATTGAAAACAATTTCTTTAGAACTGCTTTTTGTGTTCAGTTTGTGCCCTCCACACCTCCGATTAGCACAGTTGGCTACGTACAGTGCGAAAGAAGTTCAACATATATACTTGTGGTTTTACCCAATGCAGTCATTTCTGAGTACTTGTTTAGATTTGCACATTTTGATTCTGATGCCGGCACACATGTCCTCCTCATTCATTAATAACAACACGGGATTTTTTTTTACATTATTTGTGAAGCATATAGAAATGCAGTTTTGGATAATACACCCGCAATATTAACTAGGGCGACTCCTGGGATCGAATCGCGAACCTCTGAAACAAGCGACAAATGCACAACCACTCGGGAAAGAAGATTTCTGTAAGGAGCGGTACAGTAAAATAGGCCTCAGCCTTCAATACGATATATATTAACATGATGTACTTACACGAGCAGTTACTTCAGTGCTCTTGTCGCAGCACTGCACCCACAAAATTGAAGTCGTGTTGGAAGTCTGTCTCAGACTGCATGACAAAAGGATACACCACATTCACTTGACAGGGAGACAGGTGTGAAACTTGTGTGCCTGAGCAACTGAGGATAGCTCAGCATTGTGGCCGTGTAGGGCAAACGCAGGGGAGGGGGAATATTGGTAAAAGGCTGATGCAGTGTCACTCTCAGGTGTGAACACAGCGACACGTACGTTGTGGCTGTGTGTCAGCAATTCCAGAACGCATTTAATTCCGAAAGTAAACCCCCTCAAGGGCAACAACAATACATACTTGAGGCAATCTTGATTTGAAGCTTTCGCGACTGCAGGAATCCAGACTCTTTGGTTCTTTCGGTAAAGTCACGTAAAATCGAGGAGGCCGCTTTCCTACCTTACAGTAACACGCTAATTTCTCACGTTAACATCACTAGCCCTGGCCACTTCTTTATGACCCATGGGCTACACACATTTCAAACCATTTAAAACAGTCTGCCTCAGCAGCACACCAAGGTTTTCCCACCTGATGACGGACGCTTGTGTTGCGCCCGAAACGTCGTGATTTATTTTATTTTATACCTACGTGACTTTACCGAAAGAACCAAAGAGTATAACTTGAGGCATCCAATAATAATAATACAATTCGCAGTCAACAAGCGACGCAATGCATACACACACACACACGCTCGTACACGCAGGCACGGCACGTACGGAAATGCCCAGAGGTATGCTGGTGATACGGATGCCCAGATCGTGAATATCCGGAGCCCCGTATCGTTCCATGAGATGCTTCAGCAAGTCTGGCACCTTGAAGCGTGCCATCACTCCTTTGCCTCGGGAGCTGCGGCTCTTGGCCACGAAGGTCCTAAACTCTGCCGCAAACAACAACAACACGAGTGGGTCACGCAGAGCGCATGCTAGGGGAGCAACGACGACGCATTGATTCGGACGTGATCATTCATCCTGAAGATCGCGATATGCACACCGGATCGCGTGCGTAAGAATTTATGTTTTCGATTTGTATACGTTGCGTGTCATTGTTTCACATTGTCCAACACCCACCCACTCCAGTCACTAGAGCCGGCTGTGTTCACGTTTTAAAACAAGGCGTTGAATCTAGAATTTATTCACGAGCCCTCAATCGCGATAATCGATTGATTCGCGACATGGATGGCTGGGGTGGCGCGTATCGCTTCTGTTTATGTCTGCAAGGAATCACTTGCTGAGCCTTCGTATCATTTCAAATACCAAACAAATTCATGCATCAGTAGCACTGGGACCTTGAAAAAGGAAAATAATCCGATAAGCGATGTTTCGGGCAATGATCCTTCTTCATATTGCATAGAAAGGTCAGAGAGATTGAGTGAACAATAAGAATTGGAAACTGCACTTCACAGCGATTACCGTGTTTCAAAAGTTATTAGGTAACCATTCATATGAACCTTATGGCGGCTCGCGCATAAACATTATATT
Organism: Petromyzon marinus; assembly: GCF_048934315.1. Classification (NCBI taxonomy): domain Eukaryota; kingdom Metazoa; phylum Chordata; class Hyperoartia; order Petromyzontiformes; family Petromyzontidae; genus Petromyzon; species Petromyzon marinus. Next base: position 5,852,106 of record NC_133683.1, read on the forward strand.
ATAATGTAAACATTATATTATATATTATATAATATAATATTTATGTTATGTCATATATAATGTAAACATTATATTATATATTATATATAATGTAACCATATAATATATAAACATTATATTACATATATTATATATAAACATTATATTATATATAATGTAAACATTACATTATATTATATAATGTAAATATTATATTATATATAATGTAAACATATTATTGTGTAAACATAAACTTTGCTCTTTTTCACCAATGGGTTTGAAGGATGGTGGCAAGTGTTGTCTTGTTAAACTATGCCTTTAAAACTGAAAACTACTTACCTACAGTAGCTCTATTTAAATACACTATCGAAAACATAATTTACTCCCCTCTGTCAATCATCGTGTTTCTCAGTGTGGATTTGTGAACACACTTGTTAAACGATACATAAAATAGTACGCGTTTTCAATGCACTGTTCATATTGTAAAATGCGTTTATTCCAATGTGACTCTACAGCAGTTGCAGAGCCGCACTTTTATATAATTCAGGTCAAAGCCAGATAAACAGTGGAGGATAAACATCGCATGAAGGCGGGGCAATTGTTGTGCAATCATTTCAGGTCAAATTTACAGGTGCGTTTTATTAATGCCACACAGGTAGAGAGTTGAGAATGAAACCTGGCCCACTGGCATCGTGAATCATGGATCATGAGTCACCTGGACTTGTTGTGTTTGTTTATGGTTGCTATACAAGCCATCAAATCTACACCACGAAGAGAGTTGATGAACAAGTAGGAGAGTGTGTAACTGGATTACATTCATGTGCACAGGCGTTTCAGATGTGAATATAAAATAAGGTCGACTCAAACGCCACTCTTTAGGATTTGGCACACTCAATAACATTTTAATTGATAAATTAAGATCAACAAACCATAATCAAATGGGTCATGCATCGATGTACCAATTGTGGTTACGGACTGCTTAAGAAGAAAATGATGAATGCAGATTCGAATCGAGTTTAAACATGAATCTACACCATTTAAATATATTTTAAACAACCCGTTGCAAACATGACAGTAATTTGAAATGAAGCACTGTACATCAGAACAATTTGAAAGACGTTAGAGATTTGAAACTGTCCAAAAAGAAAGGAGGAAAATAAATGTATTTTTACATAATACAGGTTTTTTAGGTAAGATCACGTAAATATAAAAATGTCGGTAAACCCACCACCACCCGACGCAGCCAATTAGTAAGGTTTGTCACTTAAACAGAACATGCCAATTCGTTACTAGTACAGCACACCGGTTGTGTGTTAGAGAGCAAAGCCACAACATGAACAATCTGAGTACGACGTTTCGCCAGTAATTACAACCAGCGTCATCAGGAGGCAGCCAGATTTGTGGATTTTTAAATGTAGATTTATTTAAATCTAAATTTTAAAACATATAGAGAAACTGGAACATTATTATTACAGAATTTGGTGGGACACATGTCGAAAAGAGAATGACTACAGCTTAGCTTGCAAGAACTAAGAGACACAGTGTGGCCATGTGGCCTTAATGAGAGAGACTGACTCCAGCTTAGCTTGCAAGAACTAAGAGACACTGTGTGGCCATGTGGCCTTAATGAGAGACTGACTCCACCTTAGCTTGCAAGAACTAAGAGACACAGTGTGGCCATGTGGCCTTAATGAGAGAGACTGACTCCAGCTTAGCTTGCAAGAACTAAGAGACAGTGTGGCCATGTGGCCTTAATGAGAGAGACTGACTCCAGCTTAGCTTGCAAGAACTAAGAGACACACTGTGGCCATGTGGCCTTAATGAGAGACACTAACTCCAGCTTAGCTTGCAAGAACTAAGAGACACAGTGTGGCCATGTGGCCTTAATGAGAGAGACTGACTCCAGCTTAGCTTGCAAGAACTAAGAGACACAGTGTGGCCATGTGGCCTTAATGAGAGACACTAACTCCAGCTTAGCTTGCAAGAACTAAGAGACACAGTGTGGCCATGTGGCCTTAATGAGAGACACTAACTCCAGCTTAGCTTGCAAGAACTAAGAGACACAGTGTGGCCATGTGGCCTTAATGAGAGAGACTGACTCCAGCTTAGCTTGCAAGAACTAAGAGACGCTGTGTGGCCATGTGGCCTTAATGAGAGAGACTGACTCAAGCTTAGCTTGCAAGAACTAAGAGACACAGTGTGGCCATGTGGCCTTAATGAGAGAGACTCACTCCAGCTTAGCTTGCAAGAACTAAGAGACACAGTGTGGCCATGTGGCCTTAATGAGAGAGACCGGCAGAACAAAGTTGACGTTGGAATGAAGACAAATGGACGAGGAAGGACACGGACTGCGTTTCACGCATCGCCGAGTGCGTCTCGAAACCTTACCACGCCTACATATATTAACGGACATCGATTAAAGTGGTGTCATTAGATTTACAATTAGTCTGAATCTTTAGTACACATTTAATGCCTAGGAATATAAAACATGTTGTAAGAGAATACAGGTTGTTTAAACAAATTCAAATATTGCTTACTACAACCAAAGCTCATTGAAGAGTCGTAATTTAAAATGAAATTGGCAGAGCAAAAGATTTTAATTAATTTCACTGCTTCCATTATAACATTAACGAACCTGTGGTGGGCCCATTGCTTGCATATTAAACACTCAACACGAGTCATTGTTATTGACTTCTTGACGTTTCAGTGGCACATCGCACAATATATACACAATTTTGCCATCTTCTTTGGTTCTTTCGGTAAAGTCACGTAGAATAAGATAAAATAATAAATTGATAAAATAAAATAACAATATTCTCGACGTTTCGGCCACAACACAAGTGGCCTTCATCAGACAGTCTCGTCCCCTTCACCTGATGAAGGCCGCTTGTGTTGTGGCCGAAACGTCGTGAGAATATTATTGTGTTATTTTATTTTATCCATTTATTATTTTATTCTCATTCTACGTGACTTTACCGAAAGAACCAAAGAAGATGAATCCTTGCAGTCATGAAAGCTTTAAATCGAAATTTTGCCATCGTCTGTTTAGCAAGATATCGTCGCCAGAACATTTATCTTAAGTGCATTATTCCTGACCAAATGTTAACGATTAACAAAAGCGCAATAATTAAGGTTGCGCATAAAAACCTCACACGAGGCGAAAAATCCCTCAAGGGCCCATAAACTACAATCGCGTTTAAACACATAAACTGTACGTATATATCAATGCACACATTGTGTAGCAGCAGCAGCATGATTATTATTAAACTCACCTTTAATAACGAGGCACATAAACACGAGTAAAAGTGTCAATATTAATGTGCCACTGTACACGACGTGACGTAGCTGAGGCCCCGTCCCCCCCCGTGAACGGTGACGCAACGCGTACAGTGCCCGCGTCACGGATTGGCGCCTCGCGTGCACAGAGCGAGGCAGCAGCAGCAGAGCCAGAGGGGGGGCGGCGTTGCCTAGGCGACGTCGGCACCCTCACGATGGACTCCACGGACAAGCTGTGTGTCACGTGGTGACGCCCACACCACCAACACCACCCGCCCCTTACTGGACGTCTGTGAACAAGAGCTTCATAGCGCTTCGGATTTCTCCAGGGTCGATACAGCGTGCGCGGCACCTGTACGCGGCGAGTCCTCGTTTAACGCGGTAGATGCGTTCCTGAAAAGTGCCGCGTTAAGCGGAAACTATTTTCCTCCCGTAAATAATAATAATGTCCACGCACGGTAAGATGGGGGTCCCAATAACTTGAGGGGACGCCACCGCCGTGTTACCGTCTCATCTCGCTCAACCGCGCAGCTCAAGAAAGTAGTCCGCTCAGAAAGCGCGTTGTGACGGAGAAAACGCGTTGTAGTGAAAACGCGTTATCGTGTGAACACGCGGGACAGACCCAGGTGTTGTGGGTTAACTCCCCGAGATAAACTTTCTTCCAACTTTGTGTTTTATACGCCCAGTGCTCCGCCAATAATTGTTGTGAGCGTCGCTCCTCTGCCCTCTGTTGTTCATGGAGGGAGACTGCACCCCAGTGCCCAGTATCATCCTCCACGAGCCTCTTCAAAATGCTGATCTTGACACCGCTGGAAGCAGTCATCGGCCTTGACCTCACCCCACAACAGTGCAATTTTAACAGCTCAACATCAAAACACAATGATGGGTCGCTTGCACCAATCGCACAACATCCCAGCATTGACTCTCAGCTGTTAAATTTTGATTTAAAGCTTTAGTGACTGCAGAGATTCATATTCTTGGTTCTTTCAAATTTTCTTGTTGTGGTTTTCACACCTGATGATGATTGCTTGTGTTGCAGTCAAAAGGTCGTGAGAATTTTATTGTTTTATATTTGTATTATTTTATTGTTTCCCTTCGAGGTGACTTTCCCGAAAGAACCAAGAATATGAATCTTAGCTGTTTCTTGTGTAGAGGGGGTCACGTGTGTCACCATAATTGCCCTAATTCTACAACTCGTGCTGCGTAATATTTTCCTTTCCATATTACCTGTGACACACATAATGAGGACAACCGGTAATCCAAATGAAACCAGAGGTGGGAAATCTGTTCTTTATATGATTAATTTCAGGCAATGTGAACACGACTTTTAGAAACACCGATGCAGCTATACACGTGCCATATTGGCCAGTAATTCAGTTGATACTAATAGGGTTTATTTGCCAGTATTGTACATTATTTAAATTACTTTTGTTTGGGCGGCAGGGTGGTGCAGTGGTCACGCCCGTGCATGACATCTTCTGAAGGACTGCCTGGCTTCGCTTTCCTCATTCTGGTCCGTTTCTCTGCATGGGTTTACTCCCATGGCAAAACAACAACAACATACAATGTAACTGGTACTAGCCAAACATCCAAATTACTCCTGCGAAAAGTTGGCAGGCCCCTCCTGAAAAAGAGTCTTGAGACTCAGTGAGGCTTTCCCAGGGAAACAAGCCTACTAACAACATTGTTTCACTGCATGTGAAAAATAAAGATTTTCAGGATTAAATCTCAGTGGCTGTTTACATTGAAACATCAAGTTACATTCAAGTGATAATTGTAACTGGCACACAGAATTCCTTCACTTTGGCGCGAGGAACTACAGACGAGGGAAGGCGGCAGTCAAATGGTGAGCAGCTGGCAACAAATCCCCCCCATCACTCCTGCCCATGCTCTGTGGTCCTCTTTATATAAAGATGTTATCGGACAATTAATGAGAGTTTGTACTCTTTGGTTGTTTAGGTAAAGTCGCGTAGGTAGAACAAATAATAATGGATCACGACGTTTCGATCGCCACACAAGCAATCGATGATTATTTTTTATTAGTTTTTTCTACTTACGTGACTTTACCGAAAGAACCAAAGAGTAAGGATTCCTGCAGTCACGACAGCTTCAAATCAAGATTAATGAGTGTTTACATGTGGGAGGAAATCGGAGCATCTGGAGAAATCCACGCTCTATCACAAATCTACACATGGAACAGGCGGAGTCCACATTATTCGACACCGCCTTCTCTACCTCCTTGACGACCAAGGGGTGGGAGTTGTCGCAACATTGTTGTGATCCACCAACCCTCACCTCCACGTAGTCGTGGATTACAGGCATACATAGCCACCACAACCATCCGGCTAAAGTAGCTGTAATGCACATCTAAAATTCTACAAAAGTTGATGGGGTAAAGGTCGTAGGTCAATTGGTTTGATTTGTATGCGCATTAACCAGTCTCTAACGTATGCACATTTAGATTCGCATTCGGCCGCCAATGGAACAGGTGGTGTCCAAAAGCAAAGTGGATGTACTGATTGTATCTTCATTGCGGGACTCATCCAGCAGTGGATTGACATGGGCTTCAGGTATCCACGTGTGGACGGGCAATGAACACTGGGGCCACCTGGCGGTAAATGTTTGCCGGTGCACATTGGGACCGGCTCACACGTCACTGGCCCCAGGCAGCCCCCAGCCACTGGCGTGCAACACAGCGAAGGGAATCTCCCACTAATGAGAACCACGCACAACCCAGGGTGCAGTCCTATAACTTGGACTTGCAAACACAACAAAACCCATAGCCGCCAACCCACACGGTTTACCCGTATTCTGTTGGGGGAAAGTGAGTTGCCAGGTCCATACGGCAGACGGCCGTTTCAATACGGGCAACATTTTTGTTAAGTTTATTTGTGTTTCTCCCTTGTCGTGGGACTTATAAGGGGCACGGGGTGACCAACAAGGTCTGAATTGTTCTGTAATAAGGTAGGCACTGATGAGGGGTTGACAGCGATGCAAACCCCACACAATACAAAACGCCAAGCGGCCAGCAACAATAAAAAATAATAATACATAACTGTCCAATGAGTAATTAGATAATTAAGATCAAAGAAACGCGTTCCTTAAATTGATCAAGTTTATTGTTGCAAGAGTTTGGGAAAACAGGAAGACCGGGTGTGGATTCCAGAGTGGAGCAGTGCAAACTGATAAAGCTGAAAAGAAGAGTGAGGTGACCTGCATAGTGGTGAGCGGGTGGGTGAGTAAATGGGTGAGTGTTTGAGTAAAAGAGTTGAGGAGTGTGTGATAGGGTGATTGAGTCAGTGATCAGATGCGTGAGTGACTGGATGAGTGGGTGACTGGATGAGTGGGTGACTGGATGAGTGGGTGACTGGATGAGTGGGTGAGAGGATGCGTAGGTGATAGGATGATTGTGTGGTTGACTGGATGAGTGGGTGACTGAATGAGTGGGTGAGTGGATGAGTGCGTGATTGAATGGGTGACTGGATGAGTGGGTGACTGGATGAGTGGGTGACTGGATGAATGGGTGACTGGATGAGTGGGTGACTGGATGAATGGGTGACTGAATGAGTAAGTTATTGGATGAATGAGTGATAGGATGATTTACTGAGTGACTAGCTGAGTGTGTGATTGAATTAGTGACGAGATGAGTGTGTGATAGGGTGATTGAGTGAGTGGGTGACTGGATGATAGGGTGATTGCGTGGGCGACTGGATGCGTGGGTGACTGGATGAGTGTGTGATAGGGTGATTGAGTTAGTGACTGGATGAGTGGGTGACCGAGTTGTTTAGTTGAGTGCGTTCTTGTGAACTGCAGTGAGGCGCGGTGGTTGAACGCGGAGTGGATGAGACGAAGCGGTCAAAGTGTCTGGTAGACCGAGTCCCTTAAGGTGGGTGGAGGGGGGAATCAACGAGGGGAAGTTCAGTGCAACATTCACCACGGTGGTGCTAGTAGTCGCAGCGAAAAAAAGTGATGCAGGGCTGACTGAATGAAGGTTGAGGCGAGGATGCAAGGTGGTGTAGAGGAGGCGAAGAGGGTAGAGGAGGTGAGGTGGTGAGGAGGCGTAGAGCAGGGTGCCCCGCTCTTGGCGTTGATCTTGGTGAACACGTGTCCGCGCCCCGTCTCGTAGCTCTGCCCGGTGCTGATGCAGCCTCCACCGGCCGCAGCGCCCAGCGGCCTTGCTGAGTCCGTGCCCAGCTCCGCTCTGAGCAAGCTCTCCATTGCACGCTGTCTGCTCGCAGCGACAAACACAACGTTAAACTCCCCCCCCCCCCTCCCGTCCCGTGTGGCCTCTAACACAGGGGTCCTCAACCCCCGGGTTGCAAGAGCACTTGCTTCAAGTACATATAAACCCACTTTTTTGTGTAGATATGAAGATGACACTTTGGTTGTCTGGCGACATGGTAAGGATACACTTAATGAATGAATGTCTAAGTCATCTCAATTCACAAAAACCGGCCATCCAGTTCACCATGGAAATGGAGGTGAATAACACACTCCCTTTCCTGGATATTTTGCTCGGACGAGGCCTAAATGGTAAAGTAACACACACAGCGTTTACCGAAAGGGAACACATACTGATGCCTATCTGAATGCAGATTGGCATCATCACCCCGCACAGAAATCCTTTCTCAACAAGATGCTCATACATCTGGCTAAAACAGTGTCAGATGGTCAAAGTCTGAGGAGAGAGATTAAACATGTCAAAGAAACGTTACGATTGAATGTCTACAAAAATGCTCAAATTAACAGAGCAGTGAATGCTAAACTAAGATCAAACAGCTATACTGCTGAATCAGGTTATTAAACAATTAAAATACCATATATCGTGGGAGAAACTGTCAAATTAGCTAGTAGTCGCAGCTAAAAAAAAAGTGATACATTAATGACAGGGCTGAATGAATGAAGGTTGAGGCAAGGATGCAGGGTGGTGTAGAGGAGGCGAAGAGGAGGGTAGAGGAGGTGAGGTGGTGAGGTGTTGAGGTGGCGTGGTGAGGAGGTGAGGTGGCGTGGTGAGGAGGTGAGGTGGCGTGGTGAGGAGGTGAGGTGGCGTGGTGAGGAGGTGAGGTGGCGTGGTGAGGTGGCGTGGTGAGGAGGCGTAGAGGAGGCGAGGAGAAGGGTAGAGGAGGTGAGGTGGTGAGGAGGCGTAGAGGAGGCGTAGAGGAGGGTGCCCCGCTCTTGGCGTTGATCTTGGTGAACACGTGTCCGCGCCCCGTCTCGTAGCTCTGCCCGGTGCTGATGCAGCCTCCACCGGCCGAAGCGCCCAGCGTCCTCGCCGAGTCCGTGCCCAGCTCCGCTCTGAGCAAGCTCTCCATTGCGCGCTATCTGCTCGCAGCAACAGACACAACGATAAACTCCCCCCCCACCCCCCCCGGTCCCGTGTGGCCTCTAAATACTTATTTCCTTAGGAGAGGTGATTTATCGGACGAGGCCTAAATGGTAAAATAACACACACAGCGTTTACCAAAAGGGAACGCATACTGATGCCTATCTGAATGCAGATTCGCATCATCACCCCGTACAGAAAACCTCTCTCATCAAGATGCTCATACATCTGGCTAAAACAGTGTCAGATGGTGAATGTCTGGGGAGAGAGATTGAACATGTCAAAGAAACGCTACGATTGAATGTCTACAATAATGCTCAAATTAACAGCAATGAATGCTAAACCAAGATCGAACAGCAATACTGCTGAATCAGCTTATTAAACAATTAAAATACCATATATCGTGGGAGTAATTGAGAAATTAGCTCGAGTTTTGGAAAAGCAAAAAGCTAAACATCTAAGTAAGATTTGGCATGGTACACAAAATTCAAAATATAGTATCTTGTACTTAAGATGAATTGCCTAAGTTGTCAACGGATGGTGTGTATCGGATTAATGGCTTATGTGGCAGATGTTATATTGGACAGATGAGACGTAACATTAGCGTAAGACTAAAAGAACACCAAATAAATATTAAACACTCTCAAACATAACTGTTGGAAGTTGCAGAACATGTTTGCCAACAAGGACACCTAATGTATTTTGATAACGATGAAGTGTTGTGTAAAATTCATTATTACTGGCCAAGACTAATTCGAGAATCCATTGAAACTGAGAAAATTTGTATTATTTTAACCTCTCTGACAGCTACAGGCTTAGTGCGGCCTGGAAGCGTATTATTAAGTTATTGTGATTGTAAGATGAGGAGATGAAGGCAGAAGAAGAAGACGTTAGGCGATGTGGTGATGCGGTCGAACGTGGTGGCCCGAGGAGCGGAGGGAGAGATGGCGCGGGACGGGGCGGTGTGGAGAAGGTGGCAAGGACGGTGGACCCCACGTGAGTGGAACAAACGCGTGGAGGAAGAAGACATCTCTCATTTATCATTACTTATAGAGGAAACATACTAATTAAATGATTACTAATCAATTATATAATTTCAATAATCCCCCTCCCCGCCTCTGATTTCTGCACCTGATGGGTTCAGTGATGACATCGCCTTTCTCTATTTAAGACCGGAAGCAGGGGGATGGCTTCACTATTCTGGCAAATCGCCCGATGATGCTGGATGTAATTACCAGTGAAACGTCGTACTCATCTTGTGGATTTACTTTCCAAAACACCGGTGGGCTGAAGTAGTAACTAAGTGGAGTTTTGTTTACGTGACAAATTCCTTACTAATTGGCTGTGTCAGGTAGTGTAGGGTTATGAGACATTTATATTTACACGATCTAACCCAAAAACCTTTGTTATGAAATTAGGACAATTTATTAAATATATTGTATACCAGAAAATACAGCAATTGACTAAAAATATACGGCAATAGATGTAACCTCGCAGCAGTGAACGTAACGAAATTTCATCATGGAAATGTCCGCTGCACAAAACCTTGCATTCATCGCCCCACACGTGGTACCTCAGCCTCAGGATGAAATAAATCATCAGGGAGTTCTCCGTGAGCATCGTGCGCGCTCCAAATCCAGAGTTGAGCCGTGGTCTCGGCACCCAGCCAGCCGCCTTCTCTTCTTGGGGCAGTCGGAGTCCAGCGCGCTATCGAAGGGCACGTGGTGAACGCTCAGGACGTGTCTCTTGAGCTTCGACTTCTGCGTCGCTCCGTACGAGCAGTCACTGCATGGGAAGGGCTTTTCCTCTGGAACACAAGACATCCACCGTTGAGCACACGCACGCGCTAATACATAATTTATTTATCACCATGCAGTGGATGCCATAGCATTACTATGTATATGGGACGTTTTATCAATCACGGTTGCTGACCACAGGCCCAAAGGCCCAAAATGCCAAATGGCCAGCAACAAATACCTCCGATTAGCACGGTTGGCTACGTATGGTACGAAAGAAGTTCAACATACGTACAAATAGTAGAAAAGCAAGATACTGATTTCCTGAAAAATATCACGCGACATCAGAAGTGTTTGCTGGAAGAAGTTTGGTAACTGGATAAGACCATCAATGAGAAGCCAGTTTAATCATGGCTCGGTGACTGAAACCCAGAGTTTCACAGTTTAACCCAACATCCGAACAGCACCACATCAGATCTCTAGACTCCTCAGCGCAGGCATACAGATATGGTCAACATATGCGTACATTAACTAATTTGTGAAATTATGAATTACATCCAAATGAAATGTAGTGTGTGCATTACTAGGACGTACCTAAAGGTGCCAGGTTGGGTTCATCCACCTTGGGGATGCTCTGCTCCACGCAGCCTCCTGCTTCCGTGCAGTCCATCCTCTTGATGTCCGAATTCTGGCTGTTGCTACTGCTGCAATTGGTGACGCTGGTGGTGGTCTTTTTTCTTTTAATGGACTTAGGTCTACTTCGCTTTTCCTTCTTCTTCTGCTGCAAGGCCATCAACACTTTCATGCTCGTAATAGGATCGAGAGCAGCGTATGGTTTATTCTCACTGACTGGTGAAGCAGTTTGTTGATGTGGAACTAGGCCAAAGCATTCAAGAAAATTGGATTTCATGTCATTTATCTTAACGCCGCTATCTTTTGTCGAAGTGTAATCATGTTCAGGCTTCGGTCTGTACAATAACTGTGCGTGAAGACTTTCATGAGTTTTCAGGATTTCAATAGGACTTAAAAATCCGCAGACTGAGCACATCTCATAGGGCGACGGTGGATTCAACACCGCATTGGCAAAACTGCCGTTATTCACCAAGCCTGGTGCACCCTTGATCATATAATCCTTTTCGTGGCTCTTCAAATGCCTTTTGAATTTTCCTGGCTGATCAAACCTTTGTCCACATATGCCGCACCATTGCTCACGGGTCTCCTTATGCGTTCTTACGTGGGCTTCTAGGCACCATGCCAGCTGGAATTTTTTCCCACAGACGTCACAAGAGATTAGTTTTTTAGCTCTCGTAACTCTACCGGATTGAGGTAGGGTTGAGACGGGTGCTGGTGAAGTGCCATCGCTGGTAAAGGCAATTCTCCCAGCACCACCATGACTCGCCGCCGAATTGCTCTCACACATCTGAAACAAAAGACAAAGGTCACGCGCATGACACCCGTGTCACGAGTGTACTCACAAAGGCATACTTAAGGTGACATAAGATTCATATATACTACAACTCATTATACCAGAACTCCACAATATTGCAGTTCCTATCATGTACGATTTTACTCCTCTTATCCACCCAAATAAGATTTTGTTTAACAACAATGACGAACTACCTCCATTTTCCTAATGTTACCCACCAAATAGGCCTTTCTGTATATACACACCAACAATATAATGATGGCACCACACGTTCACTCCACTATTCACAACACTCTGACTCGCAATCTCCATATAAGATTGTAATATCATTTCTGTACGAGGGCCCGTCAAAAAGTTTTGAGAATGGACACTTTTTTTTACAAACAACTACGTAAAATAGTCTTCAATAAAAGTACAGTATAGTACAATTAATGGCACTTATAACTGAACGTCACTATCTCTCATGCTAATTATTACAATGTTAACTAGTTACCCAGGAAAGCTTCATTGAGTCTAAGTACTGCATTTTCAGAAAGGTCCCATTGCATTGAGATGTTTGTGTGAGTGGAACCCAGAGAGACCCCACCTTGCATATGGGGAAATAACACAACTTCACACAGATGGATTCAACCCACAAGCTCAAAGCATTCCTTGTTTAACAAAGTATTCAGTGTAATGTTTAATATAATTTATTTGGTAATATATAGTATCGTAATTGTATAGTCAATATATAGCAGTGTGGTATACAGTAGGGTTGGTAAAATAACACAGTGTAATATTATTATAATCTAAGGTATAGGGTAGTGTATAGTAACGCTGCGTATAATTCAATGTTGGGGTCTGTCTATGGCAGTTTATAATAAAACATTATTTGGAGGCATATTATAATAATTTTTGCGACATAGAAGTGTAATGTATAATGACGTATTGTTAGTAGCTCAGCTTAGTGGAGAATATATTGAGTACATTGATTATATTGATGTAGTTTATATTTAGTTCTTTCACATCGGTTTGTTGTATGATAGTTGGGTAGTTGCAGTTCTTTAGCGTCAATATACTAAATGCCTCTGTTGATATATAAACTCTGACTTTAACATAGCTACTTCCGTGACAAGTTACATGCTAATTCCTCGCAATAACATCATGCTAATCTCACAGTTACATGCTAATTTCTGACGTTAACATCCTGCTAATATCTCACATTAACACAGCTACTTCAATGCTAAATTATTCTGTTGATATGTAAACTCCTTTGTCAAGGCGCTCTGCTCCTCCCACCCAGCTTAAAATACGCTGCCAAGCTTAGCAGTGTTCATTGGAGCGCTGTCTTTCCGACAGTTCTGTTTCTTCACCTGAGGAAGGCTACTTGTGTTGTGGCCGAAACGTCGTGAGAATTTTATTGTTTAATTTTAATTATTTTATTATTTCCCTTCGACGTGACTTTACCGAAAGAACCAAGAAGATGAATCCCTGCAGTCACGAAAGCTTTAAATCGAAATTTATTCAAATCAAGTTGTTTTATTTTTACCACAGTACTTTATGGAATCCTGAAGAATAAATGCATTTTTAGAAGTATTAAACTACACTTGAAGATGTGTGAGAATGTAATTCTGCAGATGCAAGCACAGGCAAACTCGTATCTGCATATACAAGTTTCTGGGCCTCCTCACTTCACCAAACCCGCATTGACCGGCATGGTGAAGTATGGTTAAACAACTCCCACGAACGACGTGGTGTGGGGGAGGCCTCTATCAAAACGCTGGATCGACAAAGGGCTGATACATGTCACGACATTGTACGTTAAGATCGTTCTCTCGTCAGCACAAGCCGTATATGTGGACAATAGAGGGCACGACACACGTGTACACGATGTTTGTGTGCGTATATTCAGCGTGTGTATCACGTAATAATTATATGAGGTCGCGATTATGCTCAAAACGAACCAAATGTATAACATCACGAATAACTTTGGAGGTCTCCAGAGCCTGAACAATATTTCAAGTAGACACTGACCCTTGTCACGAGTTCTTATTAACTATAAACTAAACTATAAACTATTTCTATTTAACCAGGTAAGGCCCACTGAGCTATATAACTCTTATCAGAAGCGACCTGGACACAAATGATAGCTCAACGAAAGTGGCTTATCATGTGGACATTTATAGCAGTCAAGTACTCTAAACTCACGTTTCTAAATGTGGAGGGGAAAACCGAAGGACCAGGAGAAGAATCTACGCGACCACAGGGGAAAAAAATTAACAAATACAGAGCAGGCGTAAGGGTCTGGATGGAACCTCCACGCTGCTGTAGGCCTAGCGAGGTAGTTAACATCTCGACACCGCGGCGCCCCTTATTAAAAGCTTAGCCATGTCTAGCAAGGTTATTGACTCATTTCACTCGACTCACGGCACCACAAGTAATGTATTAAACAAATAAAACAATAATAAAGTAGAGAGGCGCTACTTACATTTAACAATGTTGTTGTTAACTTTAAAAGGAGCGCGCTTCCCTCTGGCTTGCAGTCCGGCGTTCGCGGTCTCCACTTCCTGGATAAGCCACGCCCGTCGCGGCTATGCCCCGCCCACTGTCGTGCAAGCCACGCCCCCGCGGATCGGGCCAAGCTCATCCCACGGTGAAAGCCCCACATCCTCTATCGGAATCTTTATTTACAGACAGTCCTCGACTTACGAACGCCCAAATTACAAACAGCCGCCCTTCAGAACCAACTGGCATGAAATATAAATTATTTTATATCGCCTGAAAACGCGAACTCGCGCTTGTGAGTGAGTGCGCGTGCGTGAGTGTGAGCAGGGGGCACAGGTGGTGCATCAGCCAGTCATCTCAGTCATCTCAGTCAGTCGACCCGTGGCACCACCTGGGTCTGCCCCGTGACCTGCCAGCGGGCGTTCGACACTTCACGTGGCCTCAAGGTGCACATGGCCTGGCACAAGCGTCGTGGTGACGTCACCGCCACTTAGTGGCGAATGGCGGTTGTTGTTGTTGTTGTGAGACAGTGAGAGAGTGTGAGGTCGACTCAGCCTCAGATGAGTTCCTGGTGCGGTGTGGAGTGAACATCGCTACTGGGGGAGACAAAGGCGACCGTGGAGGAGAATCCTCCAGGTGCTCACTGATACACTCACCAACTTTACCTCACCAATTACACCTCACCCACCTCACCACCCCAATTACACCTCACAAACCTAACCTCACCAATTACACCTCACCAATCACACCACACTCACCTCACTCACCAAACACCAACTCCACTAACCGCACAAATGGCACTCATCACACCTACTACACTCATCTCACCCACTACATTCACCACACCACCCACTACATTCACCAAACCAACCACTACATTCACCACACCAACCACACAGTCACCACACCACCCACTACATTCACCACACCAACCACTACATTCACCACACCAACCACTACATTCACCACACCAACCACTACATTCACCACACCAACCACACAGTCACCACACACCAACCACTATATTCACCACACCAACCACTATATTCACCACACCAACCACTACATTCACCACACCAACCACTACATTCACCACACCAACCACTACATTCACCACACCAACCACTACATTCACCACACCAACCACTACATTCACCACACCAACCACACAGTCACCACACACCAACCACTACATTCACCACACCAACCACTACATTCACCACACCAACCACTACATTCACCACACCAACCACTACATTCACCACACCAACCACTACATTCACCACACCAACCACACAGTCACCAGACTGACTGCACCCATCTCATCCACAGCACCAACCTCACTCATCTCACCAATCAAAACTCATCTCAACGACCGCAATTCACCACCTTCCATGCTGCCATCTACATCAGTGGCCAGCAGATGGCAGCATCTACAGGCCACATTCTTGGCCAGTCGATGGCAGCATGGAACGGAGGTTACCGAGCAATCTATAAACGTACGATATTTATTTTGGCTCTCTACGAGGCGTGGTATCTCAGGTAGGTCTGGTTACTCACACGTACATATTATTTGGTGAGGAATTGGCAAGACATCTCAAGCAGAATCCTAAAAATTAGAGACTCAACAAGGCATCTGTGGATGAAGTCAGGCCCGTGTCTGTCTGCTCGATTATTTCATATCTGTCAACCCCTTATCAGGGCCGAGCTTATTACAGACCAATTCAGACTTTATTTATAGATGGTGAATGTAGTGGTTGGTGTGGTGAATGTAATGGTTGGTGTGGTGAATATAGTGGTTGGTGTGGTGAATGTAGTGGTTGGTGTGTGGTGACTGTGTGGTTGGTGTGGTGAATGTAGTGGTTGGTGTGGTGAATGTAGTGGTTGGTGTGGTGAATGTAGTGGTTGGTGTGGTGAATGTAGTGGTTGGTGTGGTGAATGTAGTGGGTGGTGTGGTGACTGTGTGGTTGGTGTGGTGAATGTAGTGGGTGGTGTGGTGAATGTAGTGGTTGGTGTGGTGAATGTAGTGGTTGGTTTGGTGAATGTAGTGGGTGGTGTGGTGAATGTAGTGGGTGAGATGAGTGTAGTAGGTGTGATGAGTGCCATTTGTGCGGTTAGTGGAGTTGGTGTTTGGTGAGTGAGGTGAGTGTGGTGTGATTGGTGAGGTGTAATTGGTGAGGTTAGGTTTGTGAGGTGTAATTGGGGTGGTGAGGTGGGTGAGGTGTAATTGGTGAGGTAAAGTTGGTGAGTGTATCAGTGAGCACCTGGAGGATTCTCCTCCACGGTCGCCTTTGTCTCCCCCAATAGCGATGTTCACTCCAGAAGAGTGAGGTGACCTGCATGGTGGTGAGCGGGTGGGTGAGTAAATGGGTGAGTGTTTGAGTAAACGAGTGGAGGAGTGTGTGATAGGGTGATTGAGTCAGTGACCGGATGAGTGGGTGACTGGATGCGTGGGTGACTGAATGCGTGGGTGATTATATGAGTGGGTGATTGAGTGGGGGACTAAATGAGTGGGTGACTAGATGAGTGGGTGACTGGATGAGTGGGTGATTTAATTAGTGACTAGATGAGTATGTGATAGGGTGATTGAGTGGGTGACTGGATGAGTGGATGAGTGGGTTATAGGGTGATTGCGTGGATGACTGGATGAGTGGGTGACTGGATGAGTGGGTGACTGAATGAGTGGGTGACCGGATGAGTGGTTAACTGGATGAGTGGGTGATAGGGTGATTGAATTAGTGACGAGATAGTGTGTGATAGGGTGATTGAGTTAGTGACTGGATGAGTTAGTGACTGGATGAATGTGTGATAGGGTGATTGAGTTAGTGACTGGATGAGTGGGTGACCGAGTTGTTTAGTTGAGTGCGTTGTTGTGAACTACAGTGAGGCGCAGTGGTTGAACGCGGAGTGGATGAGACGAAGCGGTCAAAGTGTCTGGTAGACCGAGTCCCTTAAGGTGGGTGGAGGGGGGAATCAACGAGGGGAAGTTCACTGCAACATTCACCACGGTGGTGCTAGTAGTCGCAGCGAAAAAAAGTGATACAGGGCTGAATGAATGAAGGTTGAGGCGAGGATGCAAGGTGGTGTAGAGGAGGCGAAGAGGAGGGTAGAGGAGGTGAGGTGGTGAGGAGGCGTAGAGGAGGGTGCCCCGCTCATGGCGTTGATCTTGGTGAACACATGTCCACGCCCCGTCTCGTAGCTCTGCCCGGTGCTGATGCAGCCTCCACCGGCCGCAGCGCCCAGCGGCCTCGCCGAGTCCGTGCCCAGCTCCGCTCTGAGCAAGCTCTCCATTGCACGCTGTCTGCTCGCAGCAACAGACACAACGATAAACTCCCCCCCCCCCCGTCCTGTGTGGCCTCTAACACAGGGGTCCTCAACCCACGGGTTGCAAGAGCACTTGCTTCAAGTACATTAAAACCCACTTTTTGGTGTAGATATGTAGATGACACTTTGGTTGTCTGGCGACATGGTAAGGATACACTTAATGAATGAATGTCTAAATCATCTCAATTCACAAAAACCGGCCATCCATTTCACCATGGAAATGGAGGTGAATAACACACTCCCTTTCCTGGATATTTTGCTCGGACGAGGCCTAAATGGTAAAGTAACACACACAGCATTTACCGAAAGGGAACACATACTGATGCCTATCTGAATGCAGATTGGCATCATCACCCCGCACAGAAATCCTTTCTCAACAAGATGCTCATACATCTGGATAAAACAGTGTCAGATGGTCAAAGTCTGAGGAGAGAGATTAAACATGTCCAAGAAACGCTACGATTGAATGTCTACAATAATGCTCAAATTAACAGAGCAGTGAATGCTAAACCAAGATCAAACAGCAATACTGCTGAATCAGGTTATTAAACAATTAAAATACCATATATCGTGGGAGTAATTGAGAAATTAGCTCGAGTTTTGGAAAAGCAAAAAGCTAAACATCTAAGTAAGATTTGGCACGGTACACAAAATAAAAAAAATAGTATCTTGTACGTAAGATGAATTGCCTAAGTTGTCAACGGATGGTGTGTATCGGATTAATGGCTTATGTGGCAGATGTTATATTGGACAGATGGGATGTAACATTAGCGTAAGACTAAAGGAACACCAAATAAATATTAAACACTCTCAAACATAACTGTCGGAAGTTGCAGTACATGCTTGCCAACAAGAACACGTCATGTATTTTGATAACGATGAAGTGTTGTGTAAAACTCATTATTACTGGCCAAGACTAATTCGAGAATCCATTGAAACTGAGAAAATGTGTATTATTTTAACCTCTCTGACAGCTACAGGCTTAGTGCGGCCTGGAAGCGTATTATTGAGTAATTGTGATTGTAAGATGAGGAGATGAAGGCAGAAGAAGACGTGGGGCAATGTGGTGATGCGGTCGAACGTGGTGGCCCGAGGAGCGGAGGGAGAGATGTTGTATATGTGGGTGTGTGAAAATTGATGAAAAATAATTAAAATTAAATGAAATTCAAAATTTGCATAATTAATCCAAATTATGTTAATTCGTGTAATTATGCGTGTAACTATGCTAATTAGAGAGGTAATCGTATTAATTTATACGAGTGGGTGTGGTTGTGTTAATGAGAGCCTTTATGATAATCAGGTCCCGCCTCGTTGACGAGGTGGGGTTATCAATCAGGATAGCGCAATCAATCGTGTGCAGTTACGCTAGTGTCAATTCGGCCTCGTTGTCTAACTTCGTATTATTGATCAGCATAATACAATGATTCTCGCTTTAACACTCCCCGAGTGTTCATATTTTAGGTCCCAAGTTCATATCATTCGCTTTAAAGTTTAATGAGTGTGGATTGGTGTGTTTATAGTTTAGGTTACCGAGTTCATATCTCGTCGCAGGATACAGATTTTATGCAAAAACTTCAGGAAAGAATCACACGACCACTTCTGTATTAATCAATTTATTTTCTAATTAAACCTTAACTATAATATGTATGTGAACTCTCAATCTCGGAACTTCAACACGGTATCCACACTGTATCAAGACAGTATCATCAACGACTGTACGATTTCACTTTGATAACACATGCACCCCGCATAAAGCGATTGCTGTTAGTGAGAGAGAGAGTCAGGACATGCAAATGCTATGCTACACAAAAGCTTATACATTATAATATGAACGATCATTATTCTTGAAATGGTCAGCACATTATCACAGGCGATTGATTAACATGCAACGGTATTCATATAAAAAGACAATCAAACAGTTATTATTTCCAAAGGCATAAATGTAACAACAGATCCACCGGACAGACTATAAGATTACCGAAATGGCTTAGTGTGAGGGTATGCGGTGGAACGTGTTATCTCACGGGATATTAATTAATTAATTCGTGAATAAGATTGTATGATCAGAAAATCGGTTTAGCACGATTCCTCCGCGGGAGCGTAGCTCCGTGGCGAAGGCTCCAAGGGTTAATTCGTATTGATGGATCGGTTGGTAACTTATGCGATTAGAAGTACAGTCCAAAACAAAATATTAAAGAGGGAAATTATGAATATACTTATAAATGTCAGACTGTTATCACACGATCGATGCTTCCACAGCCAGATGGTTCACGGACTTGAGTGTTCGCCTCTGGTTAAGGACCCATGTATGTTTGAGTGATATGAATTGTTTTGAATAGTCAGTGTTTGGAATTCTTTGCGTTGCCATACGCTGAAGTTGGCATCGCTTGTAGAAGTAGCCTCGCTCCCTTTAGAGCGGTGAGGTGTGTGAGAGTTGTGCATCATACGTATCGGCGTTCCCTCCTCCACACAGCAGCCAGCCTCTGTCCACGGGGGAGAGTTGCTTGATCGCTCTCAGTTCTGCTCAGTGGACACCTCTCTCCACTGCTGGATGAGCTGCGCGATCACGCTCGTGCTGGTTCGCTGACAGCAGTTTCTCTCCGCTGTTGGATGAGCTGCATCGGCACGCTCCCTCTCTCTGGGTGGAGAACTCGAACGTGCTCGTTGCTGGTTTGCTGAAAGCAGGTTTTTCTCCACTGCTGGATGACTCAAGTCGCACGTGCTCTTGCTCTGGTTTGCAGAAGCTCTTGCTTGGTGCGTCGGTCGCTCAATGTAGAATAATCTTTCAGCAATACTCTGTCTTTCAGCTCTTGGAAATCACACTCGGTGACGCCTCACTACCCTGCGAGTCTTGCCAACGTCAGTGGGTAGCGACGGGGCCACTTTGGCTACTGCTCGCCGCCCCCTGCTCTGCAGCTCGCCGGCTGGCGACCTGTTGCTCTCGTTCCCGATTGGAACTGCTCCTGAGCTGACCCACTGGTCGAACTCCCCGCGTTCCGACCTCCTCCGAGTCGAACTCCCCGAGTTCCGACCCCCCTGGTCGAACTCTTCCGAGTTGCTCCTCCGAGTCGAACTTTCTCCCGAGAGTCGACCCCCCGGTCGAACTCTGGTGAGCCGACCCCCCCCGGGTCGAACTCTGGTGAGCCGACCCACTCCTGTCGAACTGAGGTTTCAATGCTCAGGATCCTCTTTTTATGCCCAAAAATCCCTTCACTCGGATCCTGCCCACAAGGCGGGGTTTCTTTCGATTTTTGCTGTGTCAGGATTTGTCCGTATGTATCTGCGTCCGTGTGTGTGTCCGTACGTGTGTCAGTGTGTGTCCTTGTGCATCACCGACGGTATATTCCGTTGTCATACTCCTACCATAAAACCCACAAGTAAAACAATCAAATGTTATAAATTGTCTCGAAGGCGCCTCTCTGTCTGGGTGCACAACCTGGAGGGAGGGACGATATTCCCTCCTTTCACCGACGCACAAAGAAATGGTTAAAAAGTTTTAAGTTAACATTTCATTTCATCAGAGTTCCATAGTTATGATTCTGTATTAATCCAAGGTCTGAGTCAGCTTCTCGTTGTGGTGTTTGACTCGTGTTTCCCCAAGCGTATACACACTCCTTTCCCGCGCTGCAGGGATACAAAGACGGCCGGGATTTCCCTTTCTCTCCGACCCTGGGTTTAACATCGCCCTTTGCTTACGTTGCAGTTTTGCTGTGCGCTTGCATTTATTTTCCTCTCTACTCTTACTTTAACCCTGCTTATTATTTGCGTATGGGTGGAGGCTAGAGCATTTATGTTGACTTAGGAAAACCTGATTGTTATAGGCTTCGGGTCAAGTCGTATAGAAATTATTAAAATATGGAAATAATTTCATATTAAATTAATAGACGGGTGATGGTTACATTGACGTAGCTTGTGGCAGGGTTCAATTGAAGTGGGTATGAAGATCAATAACTTTAGCCTACCCTGTCGTTGAATTCCGATTTTAAGTTACTTTAATAGTAATGCAGAACCAATCAGCTTTTTGACTGAACTATATCTAGGCTAACGCAAACTCCCAGTGACCCTGGCTTGGTGTGTTTACGTCAGCCCCTGGCAATTCGCTGTGCTCTGCTCTCTATCTGCTCCCTCTGACCCTGGGAGGGCTCTTAATGTCAAAATCGTGTTAGTGGGTCAAGGTAAATATGACCTCCACATGCCATGCTGAGGCCTGGTTTGGTGTTTTCATTCATTATTAAAATTAAAAGAAACAATAGAAATATGCATCTATATGTATTGAAAAATTACTTGTTAATATTAAGATGGAAAGGGGGGCATATACTACAGAGATGGTGCGGGACGGGGCGGTGTGGAGAAGGTGGCAAGGACGGCGGACCCCACGTGAGTGGAACAAACGCGTGGAGGAAGAAGACATCTCACATTTATCATTACTTATAGAGGAAACATACTAATTAAATGATTACTAATCAATTATATCATTTCAATAATCCCCCTCCCCGACTCTGATTTCTGGACCTGATGGGTTCAGTGATGACATCGCCTTTCTCTATTTAAGACCGGAAGCAGGTGGATGGCTTCACTATTCTGGCAAATCGCCCGATGATGCTGGATGTAATTACCAGTGAAACGTCGTACTCATCTTGTGGATTTACTCTCCAAAACACCGGTGGGCTGAAGTAGTAACTAAGTGGAGTTTTGTTTACGTGACAAATTCCTTACTAATTGGCTGTGTCAGGTAGTGTAGGGTTATGACACATTTATAATTACACGATCTAACCCAAAAACCTTTGTTATGAAATTAGGACAATTTATTAAATATATTGTATACCATAAAATACAGCAATTGACTAAAAATATACGGCAATAGATGTAACCTCGCAGCAGTGAACGTGACGAAATTTCATCATGGAAATGTCCGCCGCACAAAACCTTGCGTTCATCGCCCCACATGTGGTACCTCAGCCTCAGGATGAAATAAATCATCAGGGAGTTCTCCGTGAGCATCGTGCGCGCTCCAAATCCAGAGTTGAGCCGTGGTCTCGGCACCCAGCCAGCCGCCTTCTCTTCTTGGGGCAGTCGGAGTCCAGCGCGCTATCGAAGGGCACGTGGTGAACGCTCAGGACGTGTCTCTTGAGCTTCGACTTCTGCGTCGCTCCGTACGAGCAGTCACTGCACGGGAAGGGCTTTTCCTCTGGAACACAAGACATCCACCGTTGAGCACACGCACGCGCTAATACATAATTTATTTATCACCATGCAGTGGATGTCATAGCATTACTATGTATATGGGACGTTTTATCAATCACGGTTGCTGACCACAGGCCCAAAGGCCCAAAATGCCAAATGGCCAGCAACAAATACCTCTGATTAGCACGGTTGGCTACGTATGGTACGAAAGAAGTTCAACATACGTACAAATAGTAGAAAAGCAAGATACTGATTTCCTGAAAAATATCATAATACATTTTTGGGGCTTATTTTGAAGCCCCAACATTTTGCACTTCTTCGTGTGGTTGATGTTGATGCAGAGCAACAACTATAATTTAACATTGAGGTGGTTGAGCCAGATTATTATATTACAGCTCATTAATTACGCAATAATTACCTGCAATAGAACGAGTAAATACACATGGAATTTAGGTGTTAGTACAATGAAGAGGAAATTCCCATTGTGGAAATGACTCGGTCTATACATTCAAAAATGTTCCCTAAATTTACCCACTTGTTTAAGTAAAATTTACCCCGGTTAAGAAATAGATACTTTTTGGAATTTGTCAAGCAATGTATTTTGCTCAGTTTCCTTCCAATGGTGCTATTGGCTCCATGTCATGAGATGAAGTATCCCTGTGCAACTCTCACACAGCAGTGAACCACCTCATGTAAGAGAACAGCTCGTGGAAGGAGATATCATTGCACTACTCATGACATCCCTTCGTGACCGTTTTTTATCCACTAGGAGGTTATTGCAATTTCCTACACATCACGCGACATCAGAAGTGTTTGCTGGAAGAAGTGTTTGGTAACTGGATAAGACCATCAATGAGAAGCCAGTTTAATCATGGCTCGGTGACTGAAACCCAGAGTTTCACGGTTTAACCCAACATCCGAGCAGCACCACATTAGATCTCTAGACTCCTCAGCGCAGGCATACAGATATGGTCAACATATGCATACATTAACTAATTTGTGAAATTATGAATTACATCCAAATGAAATGTAGTGTGTGCATTACTAGGACGTACCTAAAGGTGCCAGGTTGGGTTCATCCACCTTGGGGATGCTCTGCTCCACGCAGCCTCTTGCTTCCGTGCAGTCCATCCTCTTGATGTCCGAATTCTGGCTGTTGCTACTGCTGCAATTGGTGACGCTGGTGGTGGTCTTCTTTCTTTTAATGGGCTTAGGTCTACTTCGCTTTTCCTTCTTCTTCTGCTGCAAGGCCATCAACACTTTCATGCTCGTCATAGGATCGAGAGCAGCGTATGGTTTATTCTCACTGACTGGTGAAGCAGTTTGTTGACGTGGAACTAGGCCAAAGCATTCAAGAAAATTGGATTTCATGTCATTTATCTTAACGCCGCTATCTTTTGTCGAAGTGTAATCATGTTCAGGCTTCGGTCTGTACAAGAACTGTGCGTGAAGACTTTCATGAGTTTTCAGGATTTCAATAGGACTTAAAAATCCGCAGACTGAGCATATCTCATAGGGCGACGGTGGATTCAACACCGCATTGGCAAAACTGCCGTTAATCACCAAGCCTGGTGCACCCTTTATCATGTAATCCTTCTCATGGGTCTTCAAATGCCTTTTTAATTTTCCTAGCTGATCAAACCTTTTTCCGCATATGCCGCACCATTGATCACGGGTCTCCTTGTGCGTTCTTTCGTGGGCTTCTAGGCACCATGCCAGCTGGAATTTTTTCCCACAGACGTCACAAGAGATAAGTTTTTTCGTTCTTGTAATTCTACCGGATTGAGGTGGGGTTGAGATGGGTGCTGGTGAAGTGCCATCAATGGTGAAGGCAATTCTCCCAGCACCACCTTGACTCGCAGCGGAGTTGCTCTCGCACATCTGAAACAAAAGACAAAGGTCACGCGCATGACACCCGTGTCACGAGTGTACTCACACAGGCATACTTAAGGTGACATAAGATTCATATATACTACAACTCATTTCTGACTTTAACATCCTGCTAATCTATCACATTAACACAGCTACTTCAATGCTAAATTATTCTGTTGATATGTAAACTCTTTTGGCAAGGCGCTCTGTTCCTCCCACCCAGCTTAAAATACGCTGCCAAGCTTAGCAGTGTTCATTGGAGCGCTGTCTTTCCGACAGTTCTGTTTCTTCACCTGAGGACGGCTGCTTGTGTTGTGGCCGAAACGTCGTGAGAATTTTATTTTATTATGTTTTATTTTATTATTTCCCTTCTACGTGACTTTACCGAAAGAACCAAGAAGATGAATCTCTGCAGTCACGAAAGCTTTAAATCGAAATTTATTCAAATCAAGTTGTTTTCTTTTTACCACAGTACTTTATGGAATCCTCAAGAATAAATGCATTTTTAGAAGTATTAAACTACACTTGAAGATGTGTGAGAATGTAATCCTGCAGATGCAAGCACAGGCAAACTCGTATCTGCATATACAAGTTTCTGGGCCTCCTCACTTCACCAAACCCGCATTGACCGGCATGGTGAAGTATGGTTAAACAACTCCCACGAACGACATGGTGTGGGGGAGGCCTCTATCAAAACGCTGGATCGACAAAGGGCTGATACATGTCACGACATTGTACGTTAAGATCGTTCTCTCGTCAGCACAAGCCGTCTATGTGGACAATAGAGGACACGACACACGTGTACACGATGTTTGTGTGCGTATATTCAGCGTGTGTATCACGTAATAATTATATAAGGTCGCGATTATGCTCAAAACGAACCAAATGTATAACATCACGAATAACTTTGGAAGTCTCCTGAGCCTGAACAATATTTGAAGTAGACACTGACCCAGTTACTATTAATAGCTCAGATGTGTAGGCTTTGACTTTAACATAGCCATTTCTGTGACCAGTCACAAGCTAATCACTCAGCCATTTCAATGCTAAATTTTCCTGTTTGATTTTTACTAGGTGCCTCTGTGAATGTGTATGCTTTGACTTTAACATAGCCATTTCTGTGACCAGTCACAAGCTAATCACTCAGCTATTTCAATGCTAAATTCTATGCTAATTCCTTTGTCAAGGGGTGCCTCTGTGGATGTGTATGGTTTGACTTTAACATAGCCATATCTGTGACCAGTCACAAGCTAATCACTCAGCCATTTCAATGCTAAATTAAATGCTAATTCCTTTGTCAAGGCGCTTTGTTTTTTCTCACACAGCTTAAAGGTCTCGATCTGAGCTTGGCTTTGTTCGCTCCAGCGCTGTCCTCCAGACAGTCTCGTCCCTTCACCTGATGAAGGCCGCTTGTGTTGTGGCCGAAACGTCGTGAGAATTTTATTGTGTTATTTTATTTTTTCAATTTATTATTTTATTCTCATGCTACGTGACTTTACCGAAAGAACCAAAGAAGATGAACCAAGAATATGGCGTGTAGATGCTGCCATCTGCCGGCCACCAACGTGGCGTGTAGATTCTGCAAATTGAAAAATTAAAATAATAAATTGAAAATAATAAGCAAAAATCCAGATTCATATTCTTGGTTCTTTCGGTAAAGTCACGTAGATTTAAAAATAATTAAATAAATTTACATACAAAATAAATCGGAAATAATAAAATTACTTTTATTTGTAATTTTTCAATTGGCATAATCTACACGCCATATTCTTGGTTCTTTCGGTAAAGTCACGTAGATTTGAAAA
Source organism: Petromyzon marinus (assembly GCF_048934315.1). NCBI lineage: Eukaryota > Metazoa > Chordata > Hyperoartia > Petromyzontiformes > Petromyzontidae > Petromyzon > Petromyzon marinus. The sequence continues at coordinate 5,878,515 of NC_133683.1, forward strand.
GAAAAAGAAAATAATTAAATGAAAATCATGAATTGTTATTATTATATTTTGATTTAAAGCTTTCGTGACTGCAGTGATTCATATTATTGGTTCTTTCAGTAAAGTCACGTAGAAGGGAAACAATAAAATAAAATAAATATTTTTTTAAATATTATTTAAATTTTTACTTTTCTTTTATTATTTATATTTTCTATCTACGTGACTTTACCCAAAGAACTAAGAATATAGCGTGTAGATTCTGCCAATTTTAAAATACAAAAAAATAAATGGAAAATAATAAAAGCTTTTATTATTTTCAATTTATTATTTTAAAATCAAAATTTTGTTTCATTTTTTTTTATCTCTGTGACTTTACCGAAAGAACCAAGAATATGAATGTGGGTTTTTTGCTTTTATTATTTTCCATTTCACACTTTTTATTTGATTTGATTATTTTTTTATTTTCTATCGACGTGACTTTACCGATAGAACCAAGAATATGGCGTGTAGATGCTGCCAATTTAAAAATTAAAATAGATTGAAAATAATAATCAAAATCCAGATTCATATTCTTGGTTCTTTCGGTAAAGCCATGTAGGTTGAAAATAAAAATAATAAAATTAAATGAAAAATACAAAAGATAAATGGAAAATAATGAAAGCTTTTATTATTTTAAATTTATTATTTTAATTTGTAATTTTTTTAAAATTGGCAGAATCTACACGCCATATTCTTGGTTCTTTCCGTAAAGTAACGTAGATTTGAAAATGAAAATAATAGAATTAAATGAAAAAATACTAAATCATGAATTTTTTTTTTTACTTTTCTTTATTATTTCTATTTTACCCAAAGAACCAAGAATCTGGCGTGTAGATGCTGCCACCTGCCAACGTTGTTGGCCACCAAATGGCAGCATCTACACGCCATATTATTGCTTCCTTCGGTAAAGTAATGGAGATAGAAAATAATAATAAAATTAAAAAATGAAGATTATGAAAGCTTTTATTATTTTCAATTTATTATTTGTATTTTTAAATCAAATTCTATTATTTTTATTTTAAAATCTACGTGACTTTAACGAAAAAAACAAGAATTCGGCGTGTAGATGTTGCCACCTGCCGGCCACCAACGTGGCGTGTAGATTCTGCCAATTTAAAAATTAAAATAATAAATTGAATATAACAAAAGCTTAAATAATATGAAAAGCTTTTATTCAATTGATTATTTTAAAATTGTATTTTTTTTTTATCTCCGTGACTTTACTTTTAAATAATATTAAAAGCTTTTATTCAATTGATTATTTTAAAATTGTAATTTTTTTTATCTCCGTGACTTTACCGAAAGAACCAAGAATATGAATGTGGGTTTTTTGCTTTTATTATTTAAAATTTCACATTTTTATTTGATTTGATATTTTTTTTATTTTCTATGGACGTGACTTTACCGAAAGAACCAAGAATATGAATTCCTGAAGTCACGAAAGTTTTAAGTCACAATCTACACCCAACAATGGTGGCCAGCAGATGGCAGCATCTACACGCCAGATTATTGCTTCCTTCGGTAAAGTCATAATACTGGTAGGAACGAAGTTGTAAACTGAGTGTACCAGCCTGCAATAGATTAATGTGTCCGTCCGTCCCCTTTCAATACTTTAACGAAGTGAAATCTCGTGCTGTTGGGTGTAAAATCAGCAATAGGCAGCGCAGAGACTTGCCCTACCAGCCCACCCTGCAGGGACCTGTTAATACAATTAAAATAATAAATTGAAAATAATAAAAGCTTTTATTTTCAATTTATTATAAAATAATACAAGCTTTTATTATTTTCAATTTATTATTTGTATTTTATTTTTTTGTATTTTAAAATTTCAAATAATAAATTGAAAATGATAAAGCTTTTATTAGTTTAAATATTAAAATTTATATTTTTAAATTAAATTTAATTATTTTTATTTTCAAATCTACGTGACTTTACCTGAAGAACCAAGAATATGGCGTGTAGATTCTGCCAACTTAAAAATTAAAATAATAAATTGAATATAACAAAAGCTTAACTAATATTAAAAGCTTTTATTCAATTTATTATTTTAAAATTGTATGTTTTTATCTCCGTGACTTTACCGAAAGAACCAAGAATATGAATGTGGGTTTTTTGCTTTTATTATTTAAAATTTCACATTTTTATTTGATTTGATATTTTTTTTATTTTCTATGGACGTGACTACCGAAAGAACCAAGAATATGAATTCCTGAAGTCACGAAAGTTTTAAGTCACAATCTACACCCAACAATGGTGGCCAGCAGATGGCAGCATCTACACGCCAGATTATTGCTTCCTTCGGTAAAGTCATAATACTGGTAGGAACGAAGTTGTAAACTGAGTGTACCAGCCTGCAATAGATTAATGTGTCCGTCCGTCCCCTTTCAATACTTTAACGAAGTGAAATCTCGTGCTGTTGGGTGTAAAATCAGCAATAGGCAGCGCAGAGACTTGCCCTACCAGCCCACCCTGCAGGGACCTGTTAATACAATTAAAATAATAAATTGAAAATAATAAAAGCTTTTATTTTCAATTTATTATAAAATAATACAAGCTTTTATTATTTTCAATTTATTATTTGTATTTTATTTTTTGGTATTTTAAAATTTCAAATAATAAATTGAAAATGATAAAGCTTTTATTAGTTTAAATATTAAAATTTATATTTTTAAATTAAATGTAATTATTTTTATTTTCAAATCTACGTGACTTTACCTGAAGAACCAAGAATATGGCGTGTAGATTCTGCCCATTATAAAATTAAATAATAAATTTTAAATAATGAAAGCTTTCATTATTTCAAAAAAATTTGTATTTTTAATTTAAAAAGCTTTTAGTATAGCTTTTATTATAATATCATAATATTATAATCAAAGCTTTTATTATTATTATTATTATAATAAAAGCTTTAATTATTTTAGGATTCTCCTCCACGGCGGCCTTTGTCTCCCCCAGTAGCAATGTTTACGACACACCGCACCAGGTACTCATCTGAGGCTGAGTCGACCTCACACTCTCTTACTGTCTCAAAACAACAACCGCCATGCGCCACTAAGTGGCGGTGACGTCACCACGACGCTTATGCCAGGCTATGTGCACCTTGAGGCTACGTGAAGTGTCGATCGCCGGCTGGCAGGAGGTCACGGGGCAGACCCAGGTGCCACTGGTCGACTGACTGAGATGACTGAGATTACTGGCTGATGCACCACCTGTGCCCCCTACTGTGCCAACTTGCTGAGCTTTAGCCACCCGACGCTCCGCTCGTTTTTCTGAGCGTCGCTCCTCCGCCCTCCGTTGTTGTTGGAGGGCGACTGCCTCCAACTGCCCAGTAGAGACACCGCTGGTACCAGTCATTGGCAAGTCCACTCAGCTCCACATCCTCCTGTACCACATCACTCCATCTCTTCTCTAGTCCGTGCCACGCCCGTTTAGCTCCCTCGATCCGGACGAACAAAAGCTGTTTGGGCATGCGGTGATTCGGCATGCGGGCTACATGGCCCAGCCAACGCAGCCTTGCCTGCTGGAGGAGCTCACCGATGGGACTTTGTCCAGATCTTTCGAGGATTTGTGAGCTCCTCACACAATCCAGCCTGGTTAAACCCAGGATTGATCGTAGGCAGGCCAGCCTAAATGTTTCTAACCGGTGAAGATGCTGCATTAGGGGGGTCCACGTTTTGCAAGCGTACAGAAGGGAGGGAATGACTGTGGCCGAGAAGAACCGAAGCTTCATGCGGAGCGACAGACCAGGTAGCTTCCACACAACGTTACACAACTGATGAAAAGATAATGCCGCTCGACTAATTCGGAGTGAGACCTCTGCTGTTAAACCGGAGCCGATCATGAGCACACTGCCCAGGTATGGAAAACTCTCCACTCTCTCCCCAACTGCCCCATCACCGATTGGGAGTTGTGGGGGTAGAGTGCCCGATGGCACAAAATACCCAGGCAGGTGCTTCGTTTTGGTGGGGCTGATGGTAAGGCCCCACCTCTTAGTGGCACACTCCAGTTTCAGCAGCAGCGCCTCCAACTCCTCCTCTGAATGAGCAGCAATTACCAGGTCGTCGGCATACATAATGTGGTTGACCAATAGGGAGACATCCCTTGACCGCACCTGGGCATCGATCAGCCTCCCATTGTATCTGTACCAGACGTAAATTCCTCTGGTACAGCTACTGAAGGCTTCACGAACTATGTGGTCGAAATAGATGTTAAATAATGTTGGAGCCAGAGGACATCCCTGTCGCAGGGAATGGCTCTGACTCCCGGCTATGTAGTTTTACTCGGGTCTGCTCACCATCATGAAGGTCCTTAATGAGTGTGAGCAGAGGGTCAGGGACTCTGAAAGCACGAAGAACAACCCAGAGCCCAGGCCTACTGATGGTATCATAGGCCTTAACCAGGTCAATAAAGCAGAGATGTAGGTCTAGTTGGAATTCCCTCAACCTCTGCTGTAGCAGACGGACAGAAAATATGACATTTTTGCAGGACCGCCCTTTCTTGAAACCGCATTGGGGCTCCGCAAGCCTCTCCTTAGCGTACCTAGCAAGGCGATGTTGAATAATCCTTGCCAGGACCTTTCCCGGCACACTGAGGAGTTAGATGCCCCTGTTGTTGTTACAGTCTGTGCGGTCCCCCTTCTTAAAGAGGGGGACCGCCAGGGCATCCTTCCAATCCTGCGGAACCCGTCCAGTGGCCCAGACTGTTGTTATGATGTCATGTAGGGCAGTCTACGCACAAACGCCACCCTCCCTCAGCATTTCGCTTGGGAGATCATCTCTGCTCGGTGCCTTTCCTGTTCTCAGACTCTGGATCGCCCTCAGTACTTCCTTAACGGATGGTACCTCAGCCAGCCACTCACAGAGGGTGACTTCCTCCTCCAATATTTGAGGCACCGCATCCTCAGCAGAGTCATCCCCATTTTGTCCCATGATGTTTTCCAGGCTGAGGGATTCCCCCTCCCCCAGGACCTCACAGAAATGCTCAGCAAATCTGCAAACCTGTCGCTGGGGGTCGGAGATTGGATCACCCTTCGTTCCCCTAATGATGGTGTAGTGGGTATAAATTGACGAAGAAACTTCTGATGAGGCAACACGATATTTATTGTCTTGGCCCCTTTTTGGGCCATGGACATTAGCCCTGGCGTGATAGCGCTTCCGCCCCCTATTGACGATAAGGGGAAGCTACCAGCCCACAGAGTGGTGAGTGACGATTACCCCTACAATGGTAATAGGTGTGGCGCTGTAGGTTACTTTTTTAATGGAGTTAAATAGGGATTTGTGATCGCGGGCCATTGAGGCAGACTCCATCTCCTCAGCAACCCGCGACCACCACCCATCCTTGCAGCGCCTCACGTCTCTCCGAACCTCCGACCGAAGGCTGCGGTAAGCCTCCTCATTCTCTGACGTGGGATGCTGTAGACGATTATAGTGGGCTTGTTGCTTTTTCTCAACCATCCTGAACGCCTCCTCTGTCAGCCAGGGTCTGGGGCGGTCTGGACCGCGTACACAAAGCAGCCATTGCAGCTGCATGAGTCACAGACCTAAACCTCGCCCATTTACCCTCGACATCAGGAGTGGGGGACGATGCTGTCTCACTCACACTCACTCACAGCACGAGGCCGACTCATTACATCTCGCGGAGGATCGCGCTGCCGAACAAAAAAAGTTCCGCGGTTTCAGTTTGCAAGCGCGAGTTCGCGTTTTAAGGCGATGGGGGCCATCCATAAATGACGTCACACACCTGGGGAGGGGGGGGTCAGACATTTGTGACAAGGGGGGGGTTTGAGAAATGTGACGTCACGTCAAAATGCGCAACTTTAAATAAATATAGACAACACGTTCTATTTAGTTAAATAGACTTTTTAATAAATGTTTTCTCCTACAACATCAGAGTGCAGCGCCACATTAAATACAATGACAATAGTTTAAAGCGATTTGAAGCATGTTTTATTTTCAAAATGAAAATATGGTTTTGGGGGGGGGGCAGAGCTTTGTGACGTCATACTTGAGGGGGGGGTCTGACTTTTTGTGACGCCGTGTGACGAGGGGGGGGGGGGTCAAAAATCGTCCAAAATCGCGTGACATCATTTATGGTCGTGATATATTATTTTTTATTTTATTTTTCCTACCTATGTTACTTTACCGAAAGAACCAAAGAGTACTTATTTTGGTGGATAAGGAGTAAAATAGTAGATGATAGGATCTGCACTATTGAGGAGTTCTGTTATAATGAATCTGTTGTAATGAATTTCATGTCACCTTAAGTATGCCTTTGTGAGTACACCCGTGACACGGGTGTCATGCGCGTGAACTTTGTCTTTTGTATCAGATGTGCGAGAGCAACTCTGCTGCGAGTCATGGTGGTGCTGGGAGAATTGCCTTTACCAGCGATGGCACTTCACCAGCACCCGTCTCGACCCCACCTCAATCCGGTAGAGTTACAAGAGCGAAAAAACTCATCTCTTGTGACGTCTGTGGGAAAAAATTCCAACTGGCATGGTGCCTAGAATCCCACGTAAGAACGCACAAGGAGACCCGTGATCAATGGGGTGGCATATGCGGACAAAGCTTTGATCAGCCAGGAAAATTCAAAAGGCATATGAAGACCCATGAAAAGGATTACATGATAAAGGGTGCACCAGGCTTGGTGAATAACGGCAGTTTTGCCAATGCGGTGTTGAATCCGATAGAGTCACTAGAATCTGATAGAGTCACTAGAGTGAGAAAACGAATCTCTTGCGACGTCTGCAGGAAAACATTCCAACTGGCATGGTGCCTAGAGTCCCACATGAGAATGCACAAGACCGGTGGTCAAAGCTGCCACATCTGCGATCAAAGCTTTGATCAGCCCTACAAACTCAGAAGGCATATGGAGTAACCCACGGAAAGAAGTCAAGGGGCGCACGTGGCACGGTGAATGACGGCAATTTTGCCAATGCGGTGTTGAAGGTGTGTCAGAGCTACTCGGCTGCGAGTCATGGTGCTGGAAGAATTGCCTTTGCCATGGATGGCACCAGCAGCTCCAGCAGCAGCTTGTCGAGTCCTGGTGGTGAGGAGGCAGAGTTGCAGACAATGCCACCTTCTGCAAAGGGCGCACCTGCATGCAACGAAGTTATTGCTATCACAGCGACCACGCATGGAATGAAGGCGCCTGCTGGGAAACGCCACGCTGACCAGCGCCCGTCTCGACTCCACCTCACTCCCATAGTCACTAGAGTGAGAAAACAAATGTCTTGCCAAGTCTGTGGGAAAGCATTCCAACTGCCATCATGCCTACAGTACCACATGAGAATGGACAAAGAGACCCCTGACCAATGGCATCTGCGGTCGAAACTTTGATCAGCCAGGCAAATTCAGAAGGCATATGGAAACCTACGAAAAGGACTATTGGATATTTCTTTGCTGTTCTATTACTGAAGCTATCAACAGAAGGTGTGTACCGGATTAATTGCACTTGTGGAATGCTATGTTGGGCAAACAGGATGAATGATCAGCACAAGACTATAAGAACACCACAGAAATATGAAATGCTCACAAATACAACTGTCAGCAGTAGCAGAACACACGTGCCCACAAGGACACTCAATTGATAATGTTGAAGTTCTGTGCAAAACTTGTTACTACTGGCCAAGACTAATTACAGAATCTATCGAAATTTAAAGAAATGAAAATAATTGTAATCCATATTCTTAGTTTTTTCGGTAAAGTCACGTTGAAGAGAAACAACAAAATAACAATATATATATAAAACAATAAAAAAAAATAAAAAATTCTCACGACGTTTCGACCATAACTCAAACGGTCATCATCAGGTGTGTTGGTTTGCATAAATTTATTTTTAAAACGGCACATTTATTTATTTATAAAAAACGTTGGCGTCACGCGCAGCGATTGGCAGTTTGCCCAGGACTAGTCCATCTATTTTTTTTTTAAAAGAGGAGGGGGGAGACGAAATTTTTTATAATGTATGCTGTCTGAAAGCCACTGTAAGCGTGAACAATCAATCAAGAACTGAAATGATTTATCAAATATTTCCAATGATTGCCAAGATAGAATCCATCTTCTCGGTTGAAATTGTCTCTGTGCTTGTATATGTGGATAGCCTCATGAACGAATCTCTCATGGAAGCCAGATGGCTTACAAAGAACCTCCGTCTTGGAAAAGTCAATGGCATGTGAGCCTACTGAATTAGAACAATGATCTGCTACGGCCGAGGTGTTGGTCCTACCGTGTTTAAGGTCTGCTTTATGTTCACGAATGCGGTCCGAGACATGGCGTTTGGTTTCTCCAATGTAACTACTACCACAGAGGCAACTTAGTTTGTAGACACCAGGGTATTGTATGTCCGGAATCACATCTTTTACAGACGGAACCAGATCACGGATTTTATGTAATGTGTTGAAACGGACCTGGATCTTGTGTTTATTCAAGATTTTGGAGATCTTTTTTGTGATCCCAGCAATGTAGGGTAAAGTGATGGTTTTGAAAACCATCACTTTACCCTACATTGCTGGGATCACACACCCTACATTGCTGGGATCACAAAAAAGATCTCCAAAATCTTGAATAAACACAAGATTCAGGTCCGTTTCAACACATTACATAAAATCCGTGATCTGGTTCCATCTGTAAAAGATGTGATTCCGGACATACAATACCCTGGTGTCTACAAACTAAGTTGCCTCTGTGGTAGTAGTTACATTGGAGAAACCAAACGCCATGTCTCGGACCGCATTCGTGAACATAAAGCAGACCTTAAACACGGTAGGACCAACACCTCGGCCGTAGCAGATCATTGTTCTAATTCAGTAGGCTCACATGCCATTGACTTTTCCAAGACGGAGGTTCTTTGTAAGCCATCTGGCTTCCATGAGAGATTCGTTCATGAGGCTATCCACATATACAAGCACAGAGACAATTTCAACCGAGAAGATGGATTCTATCTTAGCAATCATTGGAAAGATTTGATAAATCATTTCAGTTCTTGATTGATTGTTCACGCTTACAGTGGCTTTCAGACAGCATACATTATAAAAAATTTCGTCTCCCCCCTCCTCTTTTCAAAAAAAATATAGATGGACTAGTCCTGGGCAAACTGCCAATCGCTGCGCGTGACGCCAACGTTTTTTATAAATAAATAAATGTGCCGTTTTAAAAATACATTTATGCAAACCAACACACCTGATGATGACCGTTTGAGTTATGGTCGAAACGTCGTGAGAATTTTTTTTTATTGTTTTATATATATTTTGTTATTTTGTTGTTTCTCTTCAACGTGACTTTACCGAAAAAACTAAGAATATGAATTACTGCAGTCACGAAAGCTTTAAATCAAAATATAATTGTAATCGTTTGGATAGCTACCGACTTAGTGCTGCATGGAAGAGAATCATCAAATTACCGTTTGTACGGCTATTTTAATACACACAATGGACACTAAGTACAAGATCAATGGGCTAGCATAATGTGCATGTATAATGTATGTTGATTCATTAATCCCCCCCCACTTTGCGCTCAAAGAGTGCACAAGTGTTGTCACCACATCTACGTCTCTATATAAGGAATTAAACAGGTGGACTTCTCCCAAACCTTGCTGTTGCCTGATGAAGCTAGTTGTAATTACTGAAACGCCGTACTCCGATGGTAAATGTTGTGGCTTGGCTCTCCAACACACCACACACCGGTGTGCTGTACTAGTGATGAATTGGCATGTTCTGTTTACGTGACAACCCTTACTAGTGGGCTGTCGGGTGGTGGCGGGTTTAACGACACATTTAAATTGTAATAGGTTTTTACCCTTTTATCTGGCACCAAAACTGACACCTTTATGGAAACATGATCCCTTGTATAAAGGTGTCAGTTTTGGTGCCAGATAAAAGGGTAAAAACCTATTACTATATCTTGCTACTGGCAAAGGAGGTCTCATAATGTAAATTCTTACCCCGAGCTCTCAATACTCTGATAGTGCGCTGTTTTTAAATTGTATGCCTTTTGGCGTCATCTGGTCCAACACCAGTGGAGACTAGGCTCTAAGAAAAGCCGTCTCGGGTGTGGACCAATCAGCTTCAAGGACAGTGTATATCATTATCAGAGTTGTCTCTTTTTGTTTGCATTTTGACTGCTTGTGTTGTGGTTATTGCAAACATGATCCCTTGTATAAAGGTGTCAGTTTTGGTGCCAGATAAAAGGGTAAAAACCTATTACTATATCTTGCTACTGGCAAAGGAGGTCTTATGACACATTTATATATTTACGCGATCCAACCCATAAAACCTGTATTATGGATATTTGTCGCGAAAGCCTACGTGTTAAACTGCCATGTATTTTTACGTCTATTGCTGTATTTTCTTACGTGCAATATATTTAATAAACCATCCTAATTTATTCATATTTTTGTTCATAGTTATATCATTGTTGCACGTGCGGTGTGGTCAGTGGATATTGTTCAGTGGATCAAACCGAGACAAATATTTTTGCAGCAGCTGTGGCTGCACATTGCAACAGCGCATTCCGAATGGTGTAGAACGCATCGCCCAGAATCTGTATCTGTGTGCAAACACCAGGTATGGTTGGTAAGAAACACGTTTGGTTTTAAATGAATAGAACTCGAGCTTCAGCCATATTGTTCATTATAGACCCCACTTTGTAAGAATTAATCACGCAAACCTTGCGCCTGATTCATTTGAGTCGGTGTGCTCATGAGCAACAGGGCATTTGTGGCAAGGTGTTAATGTACCACAGATTAGCACGGTTGGCTACGTACACTGCGAAAGAAGTTCAACACATATTCTTTGGGTCTTTCCGTAAAGTCACGTAGATAGAACAATAAAATAATGAAAATAAAGTGAATAAAAAAGTAAAATATATCACGACGTTTCGATCGCAACACAAGCAATCGTCATCAGGAGAGTATCCTTGCACGTACAATGCACTGGACCGCATGTTCGTGTTAAGTGATTCAGGGGCTTTGTCACTGCCTACCCCATGATATAAATAATCTCAGGGAATTCAATTGCAAGTGTGCAATCTCCCTTCCGGTGGGCATCGAGGATGAGTCATACCCTGGCTTGCCAGGAGGCAGTGGAACACAACTGTGGAATCCTTTCCATCTGCACGGGATAGAACGTTGCCCCCTTACTCACATTCGTTCGTTTTCTGCGAGTGTACTGGTTTCCCCCCACATGTAAACACTCAGTAAGGGCTGCAAATATCGGAATGTAAAGAGAACCGCAGATCTTGGGCGATTGTTGGTAGTGCCGGCTCACCGCCTGGCTGCTGTCTCCCCGCTCGTCTGTGGGAGACATATAGAGGTACTGAATTAGATTTATATTCTCTACATAACATGATTCCTATCTACACAAAGCACTCACCGCGTGGAGTACAGCAAGTGATATTCCACGAAATAAAAAATAAACGTACATGACCATAACAGAAGCCAATGGGTACAGCTGTGCATACACGTACACACATATACACGATTCCTACTGATGGAACGATTCACCACTGCCGGAGAGTCAAGGAATTGTCATGATTCAGGATCATGAATGCAAACTGTCCCCGTGCTCAAACCTGAGTACGATTGAAAAGGTCGTAGAACGCCTTTGTCGGAAGCAATTACTTCCCCATGTCACTGCGATGGGCAGATTCATGCCATTGCAGTCGGCTTACACATTGTCAGTAGTACGCAAGCGTACGCATTTGGGTTAACCCCTCCTCCCCCCTCCATGCATACATACTAAATGGATGCCCCCTGACAGCTACACCACCACTCCCCGCACGAGACAAGCACGTGACTCTCGGTGTAAATGGAGCCGGAGCGCGAATAAACGTGCCGATGCCCCAAGTACAGTTGCCACCATTCCTACGACAGAGCAAACCCAGCCACATTTCTCAGCGAGCCGAGGTCTATTGTTAAAACTGTGCAGTTCACGGTGATAAAATTCAACCATAGCCATACCCGGGGTACCAGATCTCGACACAAATTAATTCCTGCTGCCACCCGAACACTGTCCGGGGGTCAAACACAGACAGGTGGCAGCCCCAGTCGCGAGGCCACATCTGCACCGACTCACGGTAAACGTGTGCAGGGCCAGCAGGAAGAGCCCCGGGATCTCGGAGCGCAGCCACTGGTTCCACGCGCTGTCTCGGTCCACGTCCTCGCGTGACGACGACACTTCAAAATCACCTGACCGGAAGGAGGGGGGTGGGAGGGAGAGTAAGAAGGTACGAAGGGGAACCTTCTAACTCTTTCACAGTGACGCGTTCTTCGCGTGCGTCACCCTGCAGCCAACCTCTCTGCTCTCGTGTGTGAACGTGGGTCAGTTTGGTTTAATCGTTCAGAATGAATGGGGCATGACCCTGGCCCTTGTGCAATTTATTATTTTCCATGAGATAATACCAAACACATCATTCATGTGTGTGTGTGTGTGGCCTGCAAGCAAAACTTCTGACCTCTGTGATTGCCAACAAGGGGTCAAATACTTATTTCCCTCATTAAAATGCAAATCAATTTATAACATTTTTCACATGCGTTTTTCTCGATTTTTTTTGTTGTTATTCTGTCTCTCACTGTTCAAATAAACCTACCATTAAAAATATAGACTGATCATTTCTTTGTCAGTGGGCAAACGTACAAAAGCAGCAGGGGATCAAAGACTTTTTTTCCCTCACTGTATGCATTAGTTCTGCCCGTACCTCTTTGTGCCTGTGTAGTGGGCAGGCAAGTGTGGTGGAGCAGCAGGTCCAGCACACGGGGTGTCCAGCAGAGGAGAGGAACTCCCCGTGGCCGTGGCCGGGGAAGCAGAGGTCAGCGGCGCTGGGAGCGGCGTCAGTTGCGCGGCGTCTGTGGGAGAAGGCACAGGCCTCTGCTGAAGAATATCATCCGCAGACACATCACACGGCTTGCCGGACACGTCACACACTCGGCCCTGTGATTGTGGAGGTGAGAGAGGTTCGCGCGTGGCAACGAATGGCTTGTCGCTGGACAAACATCGACGGCAACATCGGGAGAACGCGGCACGAACTCGTGCAGAGTTTCTAGCACCGTATGAATTTACACTACTTGTAGGTATGTACGTTGAACCTCTTTCGCGCCGTACGTCAGCCAGCCGTGCTAATCGGAGGTGCAGATGGATGCAATTGAAGGAAGTGGAGCAGAGATTTCAAAATGAAACAAAAGAAATTGATACAGAAATTATACAAGTCCAGGGGACTTCACCAAGGCCGTGTTATCGCAGACTCTGACAGAGCACAAAAGAAGACTGGCAATGGCAAAAAATGGCTTCATAACTATCATTGTCAGATGGCACACTTGCACCTTCAGTCTTCAGTCGGCGTCAGTAATTTAAGAATGCACGCATGATGCGTGACACCAACTAAAATGGCATCGATGCTGACTAATCACATCCTCTCCAAGATGTGGAACTCAAGAGACATGGATGCCTCTTCCAAACAGGACTACCCTTGACAATTGAGTTGTCGCCTGGGTAAAGATAAAATGAACAAGGAGATTTCAACTTGAAAATCCAAACCATCGCACCAACAGTAATGGACGGAATCCTATGTAAGGCGCACACTGCAGGAGCTTCAGGTAGACTCTGGTACCTGCTTTAACGTCTGTGTGAGAAGCATCTTCTCCCACTGAAATTCAAACAAAGTTGACAGTTAGACAGGACATGTTTTAAAACATCCGCAGTAAAATTCAAGTATGTATACCATTAAAGTAAACTATTTTTTATTTACCAGGTAAGGCCCATTGAGAGCTATTAAGCTCTTTTTCAGAAGCGACCTGGCCACAAATTATAGCTTAACGAAGTGGCTTATCACGTGGAAATTTATAGTAGCCAAATACTCTAAACGCATTACTTACAAATAGCTCACAAAGCGGTTATCCTCCCACTACCCTTGGGTTACCTCCTGTCCCGGTCCAGCCGAGACAGTCTGTGAATTGGCATCTGTGTTTGGGTGGCATGAATTAATTTGTACCGAGATCTGGTACCGGTACTGTGCTGAACTTTACTACTGCATGGTTGTTGACAGACCTAGACAGACTGAAACATAGGTCTGGGTTTGATCTCCATAGTGGAAAAGGTGGTAACCCGAAAACTAACCCAAACCCTTCCACATTCAACGATAAACACTTTCAAACCGAGTTCGCTTGGAAATGACCCCACTAAACCGCACGTATGTAAACGTTTCACTTCAGTGGTTCCTCCGCCGCGTGCGAACGATGAAGTGCACTGCCTCTCGTGATGATGACCTCACACCCGCATGGCTGCACGAAAGGCGGTGCTGACGAGCATGAGGCAGGTGGAAGAGGCAAAACGAGGAGGCAAGATTAGAGTGCTGTAGTCGGTGGGGTATAGTGGGGCCTATTTCCGAATGATTGATTTATGCGGAAATGAAATTGGTCAAGAGTCCGTTACTTTGTAAACATTAGCATGTATCTACTTTAATACCAAGTCTGCAGGGGTGGGAAAGATGAGGTCTGTTCATTCTGGTGGGCAAAGGTAATTTAGACACTCCAAGTTAAGTCTGGTGGCATAAGGATGAAATGCACCTTACAAATGTAAATAATAATGATTATTAATCAATCTTCTTCTTCACTCCCAAGGTGTTCCAACCAGGGTTAGGCCATGTAATGATCTGACGTGCTGTACACTTGTACAGTGTTACTGAATTATTGTATCATTATGAATTCAGTGCCCCTTCTGCGACCTTTCCCTAGATACCCCTCTGGTGTATAACCTGGCCTGCTGACGTCAGGGCCGTAAGCCGCAGATCCCTTTCCCTGCCAGCAGCCAGCGCTATACTGTTACATTACGATTCTATGCCAAAACACAGGGAATCCTCTACTTACGATCATTCAACTTACGAACTTTCAGAGATATGATCAAACCTGTCCGTATGTCCAGTTTCCTGTTCGGACCGAGAGTCGTAAGTTCAACTGCCGCACAATAGGTGGTGATGGTGGCATCTACATCTGCAGAACGTGAAGAACCAGAGGCAACTATTAAAGCCATTCCCCGTGTTTAGTGTACAAGCCGTAAAACGTGTTTGAAATCGACGGGAGTAAAGTTGGACTCACGAACAAATCGACTTACGAACAGACCTCTGGAACCGAACTCGTTTGTACGTACAAGAGTCTGTATATGGTGGTCACTCTGAACAACACAGACCCAGCCTCCTTTTTACTATTTTTGGTCCATTAGGACATTACCAGACCCATGTTTCTGTGCTAACGACCACACAATACACATTAGACGTGTCACAACAGGTCACGTTTAATAGTCTAAACTTGTCTGGAGTAAGTCGCATATGGTAGACATTTCTGCACATTTGCACAATTACATGTCAATGATAAAGGAACCATGTGTATTGCATTACACAGGTGTTTTGATCATGTGTGGATGCAGATTCCCGCAGCAATACAGGGAATAGGTTGTTCGCAGAGCCACTGATTAATCAGAATCAGAATCTTTTTTATATCCTGGAGGAATACGAAAAGACACTTTTTTTGCTAATTGGCCGTGTCGGGTGGTGGGGGGTTACGACACATTTATAAATAAACGCGATCTAACCCAAAAACCTTTATTATGAAGGATTGTTTTTATTTACATGCGTTTGGGTAATTTGTTTACCTTTCTTGTACTTTGCACTGCTATCATATTTTTGTATTGTTTGTTGTTGTAACGTTCTCACCCGCCCCTACTGGACGTCTGTGAAAAAGTTCTTTGTAGCTCATCAAATTCCTCCAGTATAAATACACATGCCGATTCTGACATTCATTGTAAGTATGTAATGTTGAACTTCTTTCGCACCGTATGTAACCGACCATGCTAATCGGAGGTGCAGAGGAAGGGCAACAAACTAAACACAAACAGCGTGTTGACGGTGTGTTTAATGGTTCCCTCAGCCATTGGGATTCACACTCTTGGCTTAGGACCACTCATGGAGGGTGAATGAGCATTGCCTCCGCCCCTGCGTGTTGCGATGCTCAGAGCGAGGTGACAACTCTCATTCCGTGCGTTCTCCCCCCCACCCCACAGCATCAACAACAAGAGACAGCAGCTGGAGTTGGAGATCATGAAGATCCTGCAGAGCAAGGGGGACCCTGACAACAACAACATCGTCACCCTCCTGGACAACTTCACCTTCCGGGGACACAACTGCGTCGTCCTGGAGCTCATCAGGTGAGTGTCATGGCGTCCGATGAACACCGATCCAAAGACAAAGATTAACCAGTATAGCCTCGGAAGATTGTTGGGGCAAGTGCTTTTAGCAAGTAGCGCCTATGAAGACGGGCAAGGCACACGAGGGGGGGGTGGGTGGGCAGCACCACGCCCGACAGCCATTGTCTCCCCAGTGGCGATGTTTACACACCGCACCAGGTACTCATTTGAGGCTGAGTCGATCTAGGGGAGGCCCAGGATTGGTTCAGATAATCGTCACCGGTCTTGGCCGTGAGCGGGAATTGTAGAGCAACGCGCTAAACGCCGCACCACCGCTCCCCCAAACACCGATGCGTCCGTGTATTCACACACATGAATCATTTGGATGTAGAATAAATGTCCGTAGGCTTTCAGAATACCCTAGAATTATTGTCTTTGTACGCGGCTCCATGGTCAGACATAATTGTTTATAATGCCTTCCTGCCTCATTGACTATCTTTTGAGTTGAGCGGCAACCCTGTATGGTTACTCCGTGCGGCTTCGCCTCAGTCAAGCACGTGTGCTCCTGTTCAAGGGGCCAATCAGGGAATGGGTCACAAGCAGGAAAAAACTGTAACCGTTCACGTTTTGTGTCGTCACGCAGCGGAGACCTCCTCCAGAAGCTGGACGAGACCTATGGCTTATACATGACGGAATTGAAGCCGTACGTGGGCTCCATGCTGCAGGCTCTGGCAAAGCTGAAGGCGATGCACATCATTCACGCGGATCTGAAGCCGGTTAGTAAACTAAGCAGCCCGCTACTTCTTTTGTCCGTCAGTATGGAGTTAGTGCCTCAGTTCGTGCAGTTGTAGAAAATGAGAACACTCTTAAATTTTGATTTAAAGCTTTCGTGACTCCAGCAATTCATATTCTTAGTTCTTTCTTACCGAAAGAACTAAGAATATGAGAACACTCTTGTAAACCTTAGTAACAGGATTTCGAGATATCTTATTCTACACCGCAACAACACTCATGCCACGACTTGCTATTTCATAAACACAGATAGCCAAAACTTGCATAGAAATACAACTTTTCACGTGGATCTCTGTTTGCTCTCAACAACCAACGCTCCGCGGAACATTTAATATTTTCTAATTTGCGTTAAACAACAACGACCACTGCCCTAAGCAACAATTCCGAATGCCAAAGCTAAATGATGGGCGTAGCAGTGGTGCGGTGGTTCGCAAACTGCACTCAGAGGTTAATGACCCGAATTCGATTTCTGGCCACGGCTTAAACCAGGGTTTGGGCGATATCTGAACCGGTCCTGGATCCCATTGCCTTCAAAAGCCCCCAGAGCAGCATGGTGAGGTATGGCCATACAACCCCCTTGATTAACACGGCATGGGGTAGGGAGATCTTTAAGCATGATTACATTTACAAAGGGCAGTAAGTGTTCAACAAAAATGAGTACATGAAATCCTTGAGTAAACCGCCATGAACCAATTCAACAAGACGCAATCTCACCGACACACCACGAGTTTCACTGACAACCACTCTGTCTTTTTTGCAGGCAAACATCTTAGTCAAAGACCACATCAGTGGCAATATCAGGCTCACGGATTTTGGCCTGAGCATCAGCGAGACCTGCCCAAGTGAGTGATCTAGCTGCCCTGTGTGTGTGTACGTGTGTAGCAGCATGTGTGTGTGCGTGTCACAGTGTTTGTGGGGAGCGGTGGTGTTAACGGTTAGCACGCTGCGCTACGAGCCTGTTTAAGCTATATGGGGGGTCTTTGTCTTCGTGCTGTGGTGGCGTGCTGGTTAGCACCGCTTAAACAAAGTGTGGTAGTGACACTGATACCCTTCAAACGTTACATTTCGTCAATCATTTGGCCAGGATTTCAACTCTCAACCTCCCAGTTTTGAGGAGGGTAGTTGTCAAACAAGAACCAGTAAACCGGTAACAATTTTCATAATCGATTGCTGGAATTGAAAGTCTGGAGTCAGTAGCCAATCCCATTGGAATTTTCGTCGCGGATGGCTGATTTACGTGTGATTTACATGTGATTTACATTTGCAAATGTACAGATCGCATGGCAGCAATAAGTACCTTTGTCCTCATTCCTCACTTAACCTTTTCCCGTTCCGAGACGTCTGCACGTTACAGGGTGGTGGTAGGTGTCCCCGGTTCATCACTGAATCTTGAAACGCGCAAAGCGGCTTGGTGTTAATTTTATTCAGAGAGGCGTCGCAGCGCCGTTGCTTTTAAAGAAGTTGTTACTCACCGCAGAGAACTCTCGCGACACGACAGCTGCACTCTATGATAGCTGGCACCAGTGTAATGAAAATAATTTACATTTCTAAGTGCTACCCAGCTGATACACGCATTTACGTGGGCGATCTTTGTCATTGTGCGTATTTTGAGTGCCATACGTGACTGCGTGTGCATACCCTCATCTATTCTGCACTTCACAAGTACAGGTGAATAATGTGCAAGTGCCACCTTGTTTGGTCACCTGTCTGTCCGTGTGCCGCTAGGAGCTTGGTGTCTTGGCTCGATGTGGTACATGGCCCCCGAAATGTACTTTGGGCTCCCGATCACATGCAGCGCGGACATGTGGTCACTCGGATGTGTGGTGGCCGAGATGCTCCTCGGGAACCCGCTCTTCAAGACAAGCTCGGAAGACCACATCGGCTATCTCATCCAGGTATCTGATGCGTAGGAAAACACCACTGCATATATATCCAGTTGGTTATAAGGTCCTGCTGTTGAGCTACAAGGCTGTCAGTGGGTTAGCCCCACAATACTTACAGGAGCTGATTCACTCATGTACACCAATGAGGTCCTTGAGATCTTCTGATCTCCTACTCAGTTTTCTGAGGTCAAGTCTCAATTCCTGTGGGCGATCGGGCTTTTTGCCAGTGCAGCTCCAAAACGATGGAACGCGTTGGCCTCTGATAACAAGACAGAATTTTTAAAGCTATTTAAATCTCGCCATGAAAACTCACCTAGGTAAAATGGCCAATTCCCCATAGTTTTGGTCGTCTCATTTCCTCGTTTTGGTCGTCTCATTTCCCTGCTTTCCATACACGGGGCACATTGGGATCATCGGATTAAATGCGCCTTACAAATATTAATTATTATAACATATACATACTGATGAATTCTATAATTTTTATTGTAACAAACCTTGAGCCCGATACGGCACCACCAAACCGGGCGTCATATTTCCCATGGGACCGTTCCAACTGCGCCATATAAAGGAGGAGGGACAGTTTAATTCGAATTTGAAGCAACGATGGAGTCCAAGATAAACAACAGCAGCAGCAGCAGGGGGTTGGTTATGACTGATGGCGCACGACGATCCACCAGCGTACAGACCCGCTGTGCGATGGCTCATGCGACAAAGCTGGTTACGTGCAGGGCTGTCGTCATCCTCTGGGCCTTTCACTGGTCAAAAAATGTCGCTCAGCTGCCGGTACACGGGAGAGGAGTGGACGTGTTCACTGCGTGATCACGCACCATTTGCATGAGTAAAGAAGGAAAGAGAGATTTCGGGTTCATCGGTAATACCAGATAATCAGAGCGTCAGGCTGATGTCCTTCGGAATGATTACTATTATTATGATTATTGTGGTTTGTTGTTAATCCCCGAGGCTTTCAGAGCCTGTGTTGGAGAGCAACGAAGCCGCACGTAGTAACCACGTCATGAATTAAAGACCAAATATGTATGCTTCGCCTGATGATAGAGATAAATATCTGCAAACAGTATGTACAAGAGCAGGCAAAGTTCATTGTTCATCGACGTTTCAATGAGACAAAGTGCAGCGTACGTACGCTCTGTTCACTCGAGCGACGGACCTCATCCAACTCATCCCTCTTGTGATCTTGGTTTCAGATGTTGGGGCTCCCACCCAAAGCCATGATTGACGCCTCGACCCACAACATTATCTCCTTTGGTGAGTGGACAGGGGGGGTGGTGAGGTGGTGGTGTTGGAGTTCGTAGCTGTTGCTGCTGCTGCTGCTGTCACTGCCCGGAGAGTCGTGGCCATGCAGCCGCGCGTCTCGTGCTCTGTGCTTGAATAGAAAGGCATGGAAACTGCTTCGCGTAATGTAAAAATGAACTGTGCTTTATTTGGGTTTAAAAGTCACAACGGTCTTGGCAACGTACTCGTCAGTACGTGTTGAATTAGTGTGACAGTAAGGAGTCTTATGAAAAAAATACTTTAAAAGGAACGGTAATGTTTAGGTAGCACAGTATATTTGGAAAACCCATAGGGATTTGCAATCCAACAGAGGACGTGTGTATTAATTACATGGAATTCTGGCCATCACATTTTTCATGAAGATGAGTGGCCGTTTTTTTTATTTCAGCATGACTTAGCACAATTTTTAAAAATTGTGTGGCAGATGCGACGGTATCCTAAATCAGCATAGAGCAGTTCTACCATAGTACAAAACAACCACAGAGAACAACCCTCCACACAAACTGTGGGTCCTTGATTGAGAAATATATTATGCTTAAAAGCATGCTTGTACAACAAATTACCATCCTCTCCAAGTGATGCAAATAATAATATAATTCTAAAATAAACATCAAAGTGTCTCCTTGCTCAAACAAGTATCAGGAGGTTCTCGTCTCCTCCGGTGGCCCAGAGTTGAGAGTGGGAATTTCACTTTCACGCTTAGGAGCCATCCTTTCCACACGACTACTGCAAACGTCTCACAAACGGTTACAAATTTTATCGACCCTGGAGGGATGACAGGCTGTAGTCGACCACCAACATGGAATCATATTTGCAAACATCGCAATTGGAGGGTTAAGGACCGCCGCCGCATTGTACTGATCGCCACAACTAATTCAGTGTTTTTCTCTTTTTCTCTCTCCGATAAACAGACAAAAAGAATCGCCCCGTCGTCAACGGGAAACGGATCGTCCCGTGCTCCGTGTCTTTGAAGGCGGTTCTGGGAACCCGCAATCAAAAGTTCATCAATTTTCTCCGCGGGTGCCTTCAGTAAGAGACTTGTTACTATTGTCTACATTTCACCTCGTACAAATAATTACATATAAATCACTTTGCGTCTACCATCAACATTACTGGAAACGATCTTAGACCTCACGTGTCGTTTGGGCTAGGACTGCAAAGTTTCGTGTCACACCGGGGCATCGTTTCTTCATCTCGTCGCTTTTTAAAATAAATATCGTTTCTGACAAAAGTGTTGAGGATAGAATTGCGCATTTCACCCCAGACCACGATTCAATGAAGCGATTTTAGAATGCAACAGGCACCTGACTCCCTCCGTTTGCCTCCTTGGCAGGTGGGATCCCCAACGTCGCCTCACACCCACGGAGGCCCTCAACCACCCATTATTGTTGGGCAGCAGGGCCGTGCCACCGCAAGCGAACTTCCCGCCTTGCCCAGCCATGGACACGGAGCCGGTGGCGGCCTGCAGCCTCTCGGCAGTCCCCCGTCTCAGCCAGGGAGATTGCCAAGTCCCTGCTGCAAGCGAGCAGACTTCGGAGTCCACTTGGTCAAATCAGAATACTGCAGGCTCAGTTTCTGGGAGCGAGTGGGCTTCGAACTCGGATTGGGGAATGGAGTCGGAGCGGGGAGTGGAGTCGTTGGGTGACTGTGCGGTAACACGCCTGTCTGAAAAATTCCCCAATCAAAGTGGTGGCACCAATGACGTCATCGCGGAGGAGGAGATGGAGTCGGCCACGAGACAAGAGTGAGTCTCCACGCAGAAATGCACCTTGAGAAAAATGTGTATTGGGGAGGTCATTCCGACAAAGTGTCTCCTGATATAAATTAGCATATAGCAAACACCATCGATCATCAGAAATTAGTTATTTGAGTAAATCACACATTCCTATAGCAAGGGCAAGTCGATTCATATTACAACCACTGTTGATTCCCACAATGTGGTATTCACGATTGAGAGGAAGTAAAAAATATTGAGGACACATGAGATTTGGGTTCTGTATCAGATGAGACAAGTTCTGTATTGTAAAAACGAGGAATATGTTTCATGAGGAGTTGTGAAATGAGGATTCTGTAATGGCATTCACCTCTTTAGTTCATCTCACTTGAAGATGTAAATATCCCAGGGCTCCACAGAATGTAATATCTTATCCCTAACCTCATCTCCACCAATCTGCAGCTAAATGCATTCCTAGTAAAAAATATATATCTTAATTATAAATATATGAATTGCACTGCATCCCACTTGGAGGTGCTGCGGTTAGAGCACTCCACGATCACTGTACACTTGCGAGTTCAAAATCCAGGTGAAGAAGGTTAACAGCTTATTTATCAACCCGAGCTATAGTCAAATAATAAATCCCATTTTGTGGGAAGTCAACAGCGGTCATCCTATTATACACCAACATTGGCTCCTGTTATAGGAATGTAGCATTCCGTTACTGGCCATAGTGAGAGATGTGTGACATCCTCCTACCTCGCATTTGAGCGGCCGGACACATATGAGGTGCAGTACAGCAACCAGTGTAAGCACAGCCGAGAATGCACGATGGGGCAGACGGTGGCGTAATGAATACGCGCATGTGTGTACGTTGAAATAATTTTGAACGCGTACGTAGTCGATCGTGCTAACCGTAGCCGACCGTGCTAACGATGGCGCGTGCGTCCATTTGCCAGGCGGGGCCCTGCTCTCCAACCAGGCAACAACAACAACGAGGAGGAGGATGATGATGCCGTCGACAAGATTGGGCCAAAGGCGTCACGCGGGCCTGGACGGAGATTCTCCCGCCTGAGGCGGAATATTCGGGGGATTCTGCGATTCTTACGGGAGTGCTGTTTCTGTTGCCGTGACGATACCGCTGAATAAATGCTGTCATGCGGCTGGGCCCTCCCTGCCCTGTGTACATATTTTTCAATGTTACTGTCGTTTTTATCTCACTTCTTTCTGGTCCAATGACTCCAAGACTCACGGTTTAAACTGAAGATCCCAGTGGTCCTCAAAAATATTTACGGGGACTTCTTCACTTAAAAAACATTCAACTTAGAAAGTCTCAGAGATACAAAGAAACCTGTCCATATGTCCAGTTGCCTGTTTGTACCGAGATTCATAAGTTCAACTGCCACGCAATAGATGGTGGTGTTGGCATCTACATCTACACAACGTGAAGAACCAGTGGCGTCTACGTCTACAGGAGATTATACAACTCTTAAAGCCATTCCCTGTGTTTAGTGTACACGCCGTACAACATGTTTGGAATCGACAGGAGTAAAGTTGGACTTACGAACAGACTTCTGGAACCTAACTCGTCCGCAAGTAGAAGAGTCCACGTATATGGTGGTCACTCTGAACAACGCAGACCCAGCCTCCTTTTTACGATGTTTGGTCCATTAGGACGTTACCAGACGCATCTTTCTGTGCTAACGACCACGCGATACACATTAGACGAGTCACAACAGGTCGCGTTTAATACTCTAAACTTGTCTGGAGTAATTTGCATACGGCAGACATTTATGCACATTTGCAGAATTACATGTCCATGGGAAAGGAACCATGTGCATGGCATTACAAGGGGTGCTTGGTCGTGTGTGGATGCAGGCTGTTGGCAGTGCCACTGATTAATCAGAATCTTTTTTTTCATCCTGGAGGAATCCAATGAGCTATGAAGCTCTTTTCACATATGTCCAGTAGGGGCGGGTCAGCGAGGTATGTACAAAAACGATATGAGAGGCAAGATGGAGAAAATGTAAGCATGTTGCTAAAAATACAAAGTACATAGATTCCTGCCGATTTGTCAACAAATGCAAGTTTGGGCAAGGCAGCAACACAACAAAGCACCAGACCACGACAAGACAACAATTACATTGCAAATGTAATTACATTGCAAATTAAAATCGAAAGTTCAATGCGCAATATTTGAAACAGCGTTACTAAATGGCAATATTCCCCTTGAATACCGAATGAACGAGGCTAAGACGCTTGCAGTAATGTTCAAATATGCATCGCAAGCCATTCAGAAGTGGAAGGCCTCACGTGACCACAGGGCACCACGGTGGCTGGGAGATGTTAACTACCTCCCCTGGTACGCAGGAGGTCGTGGGTTCCATCCCAACCCTCACGCATGCTGTATATTTGTCTGCTATAAATGTCCACGTGACGATAAGCCACTTCGTTGAGCTATCATTTGCGATGGCCAGGTCGCTTCTGAAAAACTGCTATATATGCTCAGTGGGCCTTACCTGGTAAAATAAAAATAGTTTGTCAATTAGTAAATAAATGAAGTATATAAGTTACAATTGCATTCATACATACATTTCCAAGCTTGGGAAAGGCAGTAAAACAATAGCAAAAACAGCCACAGTCCACACCAAGACAACATACAGTGCCTCGGTAAAATTGTACTTTAAAATTGAACTGTGGATACATTGTTAAGAATACAAAAAATAGTTTAGTTAGAAATCATTTTGTTGATAAGGACCTGGGTAGTGATCTGCGATTATTGAGTGGGGGTTTGGGAGTCGCTGACTGGGAGGAGTGGGAACGGGTGAAGCCGGATCTGCCACGCGTTGCGCTCACCAACTCGAGCTTCGCCGGGACAGCAACAAACGAAGAGACGGAGAGAGGAGCTACCCCGGGTTTACATCGCCACGACTCACGACGCACACAACACACACGGCACATGCCCAGGGGGAGGAGGACGATGACCACCCCACAGTGCGATAGCTACGACTCCCCTTTCATTTAGTGAGCCATCCTCACACAACGCTGCACGGAGTGTGCAGCGTTATCAATGAACACGGCACTACCACTGCACAGAGTGTGCAGTGTTATCAATGAACACGGCACTACCACTGCACGGAGTGTGCAGTGTCATCAATGAACACGGCACTACCACTGCACGCGAGCAATCGGCTGCTTAGCGAGTTACACGGCATGGTACGGAGCTATTAACGCGACACGAACCACAGCGTGTTCCCGGGGTACTCAACTACCTTAGTTTCTCAACTACCGGGACTACTCAACTCAATATTTCAAGAGGCGCAATGCACTGTGGTGAATACGAGACAGTGGTCCTTCATAAACAACATCACCAAACAGTCTTTAAAGAGCAGCATGCGGCACCGGGAGACGCAGATTGCCAACCCCTGAGCTATTATATTCCTGCGCATGAGGGCAACATGTTCAGGAGCCATAAGCCAATGTCCGAGGTCTGCTGGTCACGACGAGAGGGCTTCATGTAGGGTTACTATTCCTGCTCCTCCTGTTGTTTGTGGAGTGACTCATGCAGCCAGCTGTGGCTCTAGGGTTTGGTGATACATGTTATTTATGTAGTTTATTGTTAAAAATTCGGTCACAGTTCCTATGATCACTGTTACATTGCATTTATAGCTTTATTTTGGTGATTTCTAAAAGTTTTTTGGTCTGGCCATGTTTTTGTTTATTGTAGTACGGAGTTAGACTGATGGCCTTAATCTAAGTTTTCTTGTTGTTGTTTGTCTTGCATCCCACTGGGATTTTTGCACACAGCGTTGGTGTACGGTGCTATATCAGGAATATTTTGACGTTTTTTCCTGGATTTTCTGTTTGCACATGCACAAAGTCACTTTAAGATGTTTTCTTGTTCATGTTTTTGTCTTTTTTGTTTGTTGAGGTTGCACCCGATTCAAGAGCAGAATGGCTCACAGGGCTAAACCAAATAAATGAAAACTAAACTAAACTAAAACTACTCCGTTGAAGGAGCACAAACGACTGTGGTTCACAATATCGTGAATAGCTTGGGTTGGATGGTCACAATCGCACTGTGGCTTGACTTTAATTTTCTATTGCGTCGTTTCACGTTGTACGATCTGTTCTGGATGACCACAGTCAAACACTGGAGAGTTTAAAATTTTCCATTTGTGCATCAGGTATCCGCATCTGCCATGGTTTGTGCAGATGCGGTTTAGGGGGACCATGATCTTCGTGGAATATCAAGCCCAGGGATCTTCTGCGTTGGGTTTTTCACAAGGTGTGTCAGTTCATTTGAACTTACACTGATCATGTCGACTCTCTGCAGTGGCAATGTGAAACTATTAAAATAAAAAGCGATACAATTTTTTGAAGTTGATTCTTACACGTGCAATTCAATACATGAATTGTCAGCTGAATAATAAATATTAATCGATTTAACCAATGTATCGCGCTGTTACTACTAACTAGCACAACTCTTTATAACGATCACAGCATGTATAAAGTAAACTTTTAACTACAAATATATATTCCTGAAGAAATGATGGTTTATTCAAACTGTGTGCAATATCAAGCAACTTCGGAATGATTTCTGAAGCACTGCTGCAATGTTTGGTGCACTGCGATACTAACGCGGCGATCCGAGTTGGATTCCTAGCCATGGCTAACGTCAGTGGTGACTGATATCTGAACAAGTCCTGAACCTAATCCGCGCCCCCTTCACCAAGCGTGGTAAAGTTTGGTGCAACAACCCCCATGACCAAAGCAACGTGGCGAGGCCTTCATCAGGCAGTGGACTGCCAGAGGGGTGTAACACACACAATCATCAGTTTGTCTCGACAATCACTTGCCTTGAACATTGAATCCTTAAGTTACATTACCAATGGCATATTGGTGTGGCTCACTGACCCTTTGATGTGAAAGATTAAAGAACCCCAAGTGTCTGTCGCCGACTCAACAATTTTGAGGAGCGACCCGTGGCGGTCAGGCAGATCACGAGGTGAGCAGAGAGGTGAGGAGGAGGGCACTTTGGAGGGGGCTGCCAAACCTCGAGTCGCGAGCACACAGCGCCGTCTCGTACAAGACGGCGCACCGATGGGCACCGCCGCTGCTGCCACCGGGCTTGGCCTTCTGCGCCAGTTTTACCAGGTTGGCCACGGGGCCGTGCCCAAGGTTGCAGCAGGAATGCACGCCGTAGTGCTGCCCCACAGCGCAGTCCACGGCCGGCAGCTGCAGAGCACACAGCCAACAACAGAGACCTGGAACCCTCTCTCTTTCGTTTGGAGGCGGCCGGGTTGCTAGCAGCCCTTTTCCACTGGCGCATCCGATCCGTGCCAGCGCGTAGCACCCCCACGGAACGGGTGGTTTTCCATTGGCTATTTGCTCTGCCGATATAAAATCAAACTGTATATGCCGCCCTTACAAGACCTCTCAAAATGGACCAGGGGCCAAACAGGTCCAGAGGTGGTGCTAATAATAAAGTGTTCATTGCGTACGACGTGAACAGCGTTAATGTGACTGCACAAATTTATGGAAACATGGTCGAGTGGTGGTTCTCGGTTCAAGCCCAGCATCCGCCCGGGTTAATGTTGCCGGTTTATTCACCATAAACAAAGAGATCTGTTTCACAATGTATGATAATAATCCTGTGACACTGTATTAAAAAAATAGAATTGGCCACGTGTAACCGCATCATGTTCCAAATTTTCCAAATCAGATCAAATACTTGCAAATTACTTTATCGGGGAAAAAACCATGTAGGAAACTCAAACATCGCTCCCAATTGGCAGACATGTCCATTCACAGGCCGGTAGTGCGTGCACCACGTGCCAAATAGGAACAGCTGCCATTGGGGGGGGTCTCCTCGGGTAGACTGCCGCAGAGCAATGGAATGGTTGAGATGAGACGTTGCTGTAAGGCGCTTTGAGTTGAAGAGTTTATTTCCGCGAGCGCCCTAAATCTCCAAATCCTTATCCCCATCCCTGAGCCGCCCCTGTGGCCCCTACTGGGGCCCGTGTCTCACCGCTGCGGTGTCGAGGCTGCCGCACTGGTGGATGAACTCCATGCAGCTCGTCGCGCTTTGGACAGAAGCTTCCCGCTGTGGCTCCAGATCCACCCAGGGCAGAGATCACAACCCCAGTCTCGTCCAACAGCTACCACAGACACAACAAATCCGTCAACATCAGTTGGTTGACACCGAGGCGACCGCAAGGCAAACACCAGCTTAAAGCTAAACGATACGCATGGAGCTGCATCTCACAATGCAGTGCACGAAAACTGATTAAATATTACAGATTTAAGTTTGCAAATTAACACAAAATTCGTTCTCAATTTTAGTTTTCCAAATGCACTATCGACGTAATGTCAAGAGACAAATAAATCATCCATTCGTAAATCTCGCATAGCCGTGCAGGCCCTGTGTCATAAAATGTGGGGGGTGGCCTTTTATCTTGTACACAATAGGAGCCAACACTTTCACATTAGCTGTGTTATGAGATTGTGCGGCGCACGAGAGTCAAGCTGAAATTGTTATTCTCAAAGATGGAATTAGGAAAATGAAGTGCAAAACTCAAGTTTAATGAGACTGTAATTTTGTGCAGTCGCTGGTGACGGGGCTCGGACGATCGACTTGATAAGACTTGAGACCTCGGTTTCAACCCAAGCGGTCAAAATCCAGATTCAAGCCCAGAATCTCATTATTGCCAATGCACCGCTTTGATCTCTGAGCCACCTGGCCACTTTGCATATATAGTGTTATCATATATTTTATCTGAATGTCACCGCTGTACACTCAATTTTAACGGTGATTTTCAATATCTACCTTTGGGATGTTTGCCAAATTCACAGATATTTTTTAAGAGTGACAAGAGAAAACCCATGCATCTTACGTGACACTTTGTTGCGCTCTGAATTGGCAGTTATTACATAACGCTTAAACGTATTCGAATTATCGACAAATGAGTTTTAAGTTCGTAATAATAAACTAATATTACCGCGCACAATTTTGGAAACAAACTTAACATTGAGCGCCACTCGGAGGCGGTAAGTACACTCAAACTTTGCACGGGCAGTGTCGTACACCTACTTGCTGTACTGCCTCTTACCAGCTGGAGGCGGGTGGGCTCACGCACGCCACGTACGCACCTGGGCGTCGCGATGGAGGATGTCCAAGAAGGAGCCGAGGCCCAGGCTGGGGAGGTCGCGCGAGTCAAAGTGCTCGGCAAGCTGTTTCTCCAGGCGTGACAGCGCGGGTAGGCCCAGGGGCTCTGCCATCTTACTTGCGTGGCTCAGCAGACGGACCAGATGCTCGGCTACCGCCTCTGCGAAGGAGACAAGCAATGCCATTGTAGGAGAGGACAACGATGCTGTAACTCGCTCCAATAGGCTCAACAACTGCAACTCTCTCTCTGCCCCCCCACCCCCACGTCTCATCTACAGCCTCCCGATAAGTTTCATCATCACTCTCCAGATGACTCAAAAAACAAGTTTAACACGAAGGCCTTCGCGACCAATATTATCCATAATTGAGATTTTTGGGCTAGGTCACGTAAAAAGTGCATTTTAACGCGTATTATTGAGTGCATGTTTACGTGATCTAACCCAAAAATCTAGATGATGGCCTAAAAAAACCACTGGCAGACTTCTCACTCACACCCGTATGCAAGACGATATCGCCCCAATATTCGAATTGTTCAACTATCCCCTGAACCAGTCCAGAATCAATTTCAAGTTCACACTCAGCATTCTGAAGGTCCTCCGTGGTCTGACCCCTTATGTACAATATAAGAAACTACATTTTATTCAGATTGTGCTTTCGATATCGTGTCATGAGACGGAGTATCCACTCGGATCTCTCACGGAGCAGCGGAACCCGTCCTATTGGAGAATGGCCCGCAGAAGAGAACATCACAAAGCTACCTCTGACATTGCTTCTAGTGACCTCTGGTCCACAGAGTAAAGGGAAGCACATTCCCACCCACTCTGTTGAGCCGATATTGGACTTGGTAAAATTAAGTGCATAGCCATTTATTGAGTATGTTTTGGGTTTTTTTGACAGTCATTAATGACCGAGCTGAGACCATCAACTGGCTGCACTTGACAAAAGCAAGTTTAATCACAGGTGGTTACCCAGATTCGAACCCAGGATCTCAGCGTTTCCAGCTCAATGCTAATAATCTCTCTCAGCCACCCGGGTCATCTCGATGTAAATTTGATAAACTGATGCGTCGTGATATGCCAAACTCTTACTAATGCATTAGTAATAATCGAGACGAGATGTGAAATAAGGTGTTTAGAGAAGCTATGACAATTCAGCGCACGTGCAATCCAGTAGACTCTTGATTATCCGTGTGCGGTTTATCTGATTTGCGGATTAACCACGCACATGAGATTTTAACTTATTAATAACTCATGGATTTCCCCTTAGGCCCAAATTAATAATCTAAAAATAGTTATACATTGTAATTCTTGGAAATGTTTGTTACAAGTCACGTGCTTATATCGAGCAAATATGTGCGCCCATGAATCCGAAATCTACGTGATCACCTCGACAGTACAGTAGTTGCATATCTTTACAACAGTGGGTGGAGTTTGATTGATGGTGATTGGCGTGGCTCTGCTATCCACTTAGAGGGCCGAGTCCTCTGCTCAGGAGCAGGAAAGTTTTATCACCGACCACGTGCATCGATCGGTCGATCGTTAGTTTGTGGCATAGAGATCCGCAGAAAATAGATATATTTGGATAATCCGAGATTTTTATCATCCGCAGCCATCTTCCCCGTAATTAGCGCGGACAATCGAGAGTCTAATGTATATGCAAATTTGTCTCCTTACTCCCCGGAGGAGGCGGCGGTCTGGTGTCGGGAGTGCTGATGTTGCCGAGAAACGCGGCCGGTTTCTCCTTGACCACGAGGTCGCGAGGAGTCTCGAGGGAGCCACAGCACAGGGCCAACTGAAACAGCTTCTGGGCCAGCGTGTCCCCTTTCACCTGCCCCAAGAAGTCCTGCACACACTGTTGGTGGAAACAACAAAGGACCCAAACCACGTGCAGCCATATCACTCTGTTGGGACAAATAGAGGGTGACACATGCATAGATGTCCTACCGATTTCAATGCCCCCCTTACTTTTGTCTCAACGTGACTGAATTTTGTGAAAGCGATGGCCCTAAATATTATAGAGGAGAGTTAATTCAGTGGTAGAACAAGCCATTGATACTGGTGGAAGTATCGACAGACTTGAAACGTATGGCGATTATCACTCATTAAATAATTCCGAGAACAAATGTATTTTGGAAAATCTTTGACAAATCTAAGCAAATGCATGAACTTTCTCGCACGGTAATTTTGTTGCATTAAGTCCAGACGCCATGGCCCCACCTTCTTCAGCTTATTCACAAAGATGTCATCGGCGTTCTGGAAGACCTGCAGCACCATCTCGGCCGCCGGCTGTGTCGTGAACTGTTGGCGAAGATCGGCGCTCGTCCCTGGCAAGGGGAACGACTCCAACAGGTATTTCTTGACCTTGTGTGGCCGGCCCTCCACCTCCTGCTTGATGTCACACTCGATGCGAGCCATTCCACGGTCCATCACCTCCCGCTCGCCTTTCTGGGCCTTGCCGATCACCTAAACAAACAACACAATGTTAGCAACTGTGGCGGCCACAGGTGCAGGGCAGTGCTGTAGTTGCGATGATGGAACACGTGATGGACGAGTGGTTCAACAGCGAATGCAAGGTGTGCTGCTAATGCACGATTGCAATCGAGAGATGGGATTGGTGGATCATCCTAGCAGCAGTGGCTTTTGGCAAGCCATCGAACAAAGACAGTCACCGCATCACTCGCTATCAGATGGGCTTCTGCGGTCAACTGGAATGCTCTTCCTTCCGATATTAGGAAGCCATTGGAGCTATGCACTTTTAAATCTAGATTGAAAACAATTTCTTTAGAACTGCTTTTTGTGTTCAGTTTGTTGTCCTCCACACCTCCGATTAGCACAGTTGGCTACGTACAGTGCGAAAGAAGTTCAACATATATACTTGTGGTTTTACCCAATCCAGTCATTTCTGAGTACTTGTTTAGATTTGCAAATTTTGATTCTGACGCCGGCACACACGTCCTCCTCATTCATTATTAACAACACGGGATTTTTTTTTACATTATTTGTGAAGCATATAGAAATGCAGTTTTGGATAATACACCCGCAATATTAACTAGGGCGACTCCTGGGATCGAATCGCAAACCTCTGAAACAAGCGACAAATGCACAACCACTCGGGAAAGAAGATTTCTGTAAGGAGCGGTATATATTAACATGATGTACTTACACGAGCAGTCACTTCAGTGCTCTTGTCACAGCACTGCACCCACAAAACTGAAGTCGTGTTGGAAGTCTGTCTCAGACTGCATGACAAAAGGATACACCACATTCACTTGACAGGGAGACAGGTGTGAAACTTGTGTGCCTGAGCAACTGAGGATAGCTCAGCGTTGTGGCCGTGTAAGGCAAACGCAGGGGCGGGGGAATATTGGTAAAAGGCTGATGCAGTGTCACTCTCAGGTGTGAACACAGCGACACGTACGTTGTGGCTGTGTGTCAGCAATTCCAGAACGCATTTAATTCCGAAAGTAAACCCCCTCAAGGGCAACAACAATACATACTTGAGGCAGTCTTGATTTGAAGCTTTCGCCACTGCAGGAATCCACACTCTTTGGTTCTTTCGGTAAAGTCACGTAAAATCGAGGAGGAGGCCGCTTTCCTACCTTACAGTTACACGCTAATTTCTCACGTTAACATCACTAGCCCTGGACACTTCTTTATGACCCATGGGCTACACACATTTCAAACCATTTGAAACAGTCTGCCTCAGTAGCACACCAAGGCTTTATCACCTGATGACGGACGCTTGTGTCGCGCCCGAAACGTCGTGATTTATTTTATTTTATACCTACGTGACTTTACCGAAAGAACCAAAGAGTATAACTTGAGGCATCCAATAATAATACAATTCTCAGTCAACAAGCGACGCAATGCATACACACGTACACACACACACACGCTCGTACACGCAGGCACGGCACGTAGGGAAATGCCCAGAGGTATGCTGGTGATACGGATGCCCAGATCGTGAATATCCGGAGCCCCGTATCGTTCCATGAGATGCTTCAGCAAGTCCGGCACCTTGAAGCGTGCCATCACTCCTTTGCCTCGGGAGCTGCGGCTCTTGGCCACGAAGGTCCTAAACTCTGCCGCAAACAACAACAACAACACGAGCGGGTTACGCAGAGCGCATGCTAGGGGAGCAACGACGACGCATTTATTCGGACGTGATCATTCATCCTGAAGATCGCGATATGCACACCGGATCGCGTGCGTAAGAATTTATGTTTTAGATTTGTATACGTTGCGTGTCATTGTTTCACATTGTCCAACACCCACCCACTCCAGTCACTAGAGCCGGCTGTGTTCACGTTTTAAAACAAGGCGTTGAATCTAGAATTTATTCACGAGCCCTCAATCGCGATAATCGATTGATTCGCGACATGGGTGGCTGGGGTGGCGCGTATCGCTTCTGTTTATGTCTGCAAGGAATCACTTGCTGAGCCTTCGTATCATTTCAAATACCAAACAAATTCATGCATCAGTAGCACTGGGGCCTTGAAAAAGGAAAAAAAATCCGATAAGCGACGTTTCGGGCAATGACCCTTTTTCATATTGCATAGAAAGGCCAGGGAGATTGAGTGAACAATAAGAATTGGAAACTGCACTTCATAGCGATTACCGTGTTTCAAACGTTATTAGGTAACCAGTCATATGAACCTTATGGTGGGACCCCGGGGTCCCATAAGTCCCCGGCTCTTGCATAAACATTATATTATATATTATATAATATAAACATTATATTATATATAATGTAAACATTATATTATATATAAACATTATGTTATAATGTAAACATATTATATATTATATATAATGAAAAACATTATATTATATAATGTTTACATTATATAATATAATAAATATAACGTTTATATTATGATGTAAACATAAACTTTGCTCTTTTTCACCAATGGGTTTGAAGGATGGTGGCAGGTGTTGTCTTGTTAAACTACGCCTTTAAAACTAAAAACTACTTACCTACATAAGCTCTATTTAAATACACTATCGAAAACATAATTTACTCCCCTCTGCCAATCATCGTGTTTCTCAGTGTGGATTTGTGAACACACTTGTTAAACTATACATAAAATAGTACGCGTTTTCAATGCGCTGTTCATATTGTAAAATGTGTTTATACCAATGTGACTCTACAGCAGTTGCAGAGCCGCACTTTTATATAATTCAGGTCAAAGCCAGATAAACAGTGGAGGATAAACATCGCATGAAGGCGGGGCAATTGTTGTGCAATCATTTCAGGTCAAATTTACAGGTGCGTTTTATTCATGCCACACAGGTAGAGAGTTGAGAGTGAAACCTGGCCCACTGGCATCGTGAGTCATGGATCATGAGTCACACGGACTTGTTGTGTTTGTTTATGGTTGCTATACAAGCCATCAAATCTACACCACGAAGAGAGTTGATGAACAAGTAGGAGAGTGTGTAACTGGATTACATTCATGTGCACAGGCGTTTCAGATGTGAATATAAAATAAGGTCGACTCAAACGCCACTCTTTAGGATTTCGCACACTCAATAACATTTTAATTGATAAATTAAGATCAACAAACCATAATCAAATGGGTCATGTATCGATGTACCAATTGTGGTTACGGACTGCTTAAGAAGAAAATGATGAATGCAGATTCGAAGCGAGTTTAAACATGAATCTACACCATCCATTTAAATATATTTTAAACAACCCGTTGCAAACATGACAGTAATTTGAAATGTAGCACTGTACATCAGATCAATTTGAAAGACGTTAGAGATTTGAAACTGTCCAAAAAGAAAGGGGGAAAATAAATTTATTTTTACATAATACAGGTTTTTTGGGTAAGATCGCGTAAATATAAAAATATGTCGGTAAACCCACCACCACCCGACACAGCCGATTAGTAAGGTTTGTCACTTAAACAGAACATGCCAATTCGTTACTAGTACAGCACACCGGTTGTGTGTTAGAGAGCAAAGCCACAACATTTACAATCTGAGTACGACGTTTCGCCAGTAATTACAACCAGCATCATCAGGAGGCAGCCAGATTTGTGGATTTTAAAATGTAGATTTATTTAAATCTATATTTAAAAACATATAGAGAAACTGGAACATTATTATTACAGAATTTGGTGGGACATATGTCGAAAAGAGAATGACTCCACCTTAGCTTGGAAGAACTAAGAGACACAGTGTGGCCATGTGGCCTTAATGAGAGAGACTGACTCCAGCTTAGCTTGCAAGAACTAAGAGACACAGTGTGGCCATGTGGCCTAAATGAGAGAGACTGACTCCAGCTTAGCTTACAAGAACTAAGAGACACAGTGTGGCCATGTGGCCTTAATGAGAGAGACTGACTCCAGCTTAGCTTGCAAGAACTAAGAGACACAGTGTGGCCATGTGGCCTAAATGAGAGAGACTGACTCCAGCTTAGCTTACAAGAACTAAGAGACACAGTGTGGCCATGTGGCCTTAATGAGACTGACTCCAGCTTAGCTTGCAAGAACTAAGAGACACAGTGTGGCCATGTGGCCTTAATGAGAGAGACTTACTCCAGCTTAGCTTGCAAGAACTAAGAGACACAGTGTGGCCATGTGGCTTAATGAGAGAGACTGACTCCAGCTTAGCTTGCAAGAACTAAGAGACACAGTGTGGCCATGTGGCCTTAATGAGAGAGACTGACTCCAGCTTAGCTTGCAAGAACTAAGAGATACAGTGTGGCCATGTGGCCTTAATGAGAGAGACTCACTCCAGCTTAGCTTGCAAGAACTAAGAGACACAGTGTGGTCATGTGGCCTTAATGAGAGAGACTGACTCCAGCTTAGCTTGCAATAACTAAGAGACACAGTGTGGCCATGTGGCCTTAATGAGAGAGACCGGCAGAACAAAGTTGACGTTGGAATGAAGACAAATGAACGAGGAAGGACACGGAATGCGTTTCACGCATCGCCGAGTGCGTCTCGAAACCTTACCACGCCTACATGTATTAACGGACATCGATTAAAGTGGTCCCATTAGATTTACAATTAGTCTGAATCTTTAGTACACATGTAATGCCTAGGAATATAAAACATGTAAGAGAATACAGGTCGTTTAAACAAATTCAAATATTGCTTACTACAACCAAAGCTCATTGAAGAGTCGTAATTTAAAATGAAATTGGCAGAGCAAAATATTTTCATTAATTTCACTGCTTCCATTATAACATTAACGAACTTGTGGTGGGCTCATTGCTTGCATATTAAACACTCGACACGAGTCATTGTTATTGACTTCTTGCCGTTTCAGTGGCACATATCGCACAATATATACACAATTTTGCCATCTTCTTTGGTTCTTTCGGTAAAGTCACGTAGAATAAGATTAAAATAATAAATTGATAAAATAAAATAACAATAATATTCTCACGACGTTTCGGCCACAACACATATGGCCTTCATCAGACAGTCTCGTCCCCTTCACCTGATGAAGGCCGCTTATGTTGTGGCCGAAACGTCGCGAGAATATTATTATTTTATTTGATCAATTTATTATTTTATTCTCATTCTACGTGACTTTACCGAAAGAACCAAAGAAGATGAATCCTTGCAGTCACGAAAGCTTTAAATCTAAATTTTGCCATCGTCTGTTTTGCAAAATATCGTCGCCAGAACATTTATCTTAAGTGCATTATTCCTGACCAAATGTTAACGATTAACAAAAGCGCAATAATTAAGGTTGCGCATAAAAACCTCACACGAGGCGAAAAAGCCCTCAAGGGCCCATAAACTACAATCGCGTTTAAACACATAAACTGTACGTATATATCAATGCACACATTGTGTAGCAGCAGCATGATTATTATTAAACTCACCTTTAATAACGAGGCACATAATCACGTGTAAAAGTGTCAATATTAATGTGCCACTGTACACGACGTGACGTAGCTGAGGCCCCGTCCCCCCCGTGAACGGTGACGCAACGCGTACAGTGCCCGCGTCCCGGATTGGCGCCTCGCGTGCACAGAGCGAGGCAGCAGCAGCAGCAGAGCCAGAGGGGGGGCGGCGTTGCCTAGGCGACGTCGGCACCCTCACGATCGACTCCACGGACAAGCTGTGTGTCACGTGGTGACGCCCACACCACCAACACCACCCGCCCCTTACTGAACGTCTGTGAACAAGAGCTTCATAGCGCTTCGGATTTCTCCAGGGTCGATACAGCGTGCACGGCACCTGTACGCGGCGAGTCCTCGTTTAACGCGGTAGATGCGTTCCTGAAAAGTGCCGCGTTAAGCGGAAACTATTTTCTACCCGTAAATAATAATAATGTCCACGCACGGTAAGATGGGGGTCCAAATAACTTGAGGGGACGCCGCCGCCGCCGCGTTACCGTCTCATCTCGCTCAACCGCGCAGCTCAAGCAAGTAGTCCGCTCAGAAAGCGCGTTGTGACGGAGAAAACGCGTTGTAGTGAAAACGCGTTATCGTGTGAACACGCGGGACAGACCCAGGTGTTGTGGGTTAACTCCCCGAGATAAACTTTCTTCCAAATTTGCGTTTCATACGCCCGGCGCTCCGCCAATAATTGTTGTGAGCGTCGCTCCTCTGCCCTCTGTTGTTCATGGAGGGAGACTGCACCCCAGTGCCCAGTATCATCCTCCGCGAGCCTCTTCAAAATGCTGATGTTGACACCGCTGGAAGCAGTCATCGGCCTTGACCTCACCTCACAACAGTGCAATTTTAACAGCTCAACATCAAAACACAATGATGGGTCGCTTGCACCAATCGCACAACATCCCAGCATTGACTCTCAGCTGTTAAATTTTGATTTAAAGCTTTAGTGACTGCAGAG
This sequence comes from Petromyzon marinus, assembly GCF_048934315.1. Classification (NCBI taxonomy): domain Eukaryota; kingdom Metazoa; phylum Chordata; class Hyperoartia; order Petromyzontiformes; family Petromyzontidae; genus Petromyzon; species Petromyzon marinus. The sequence goes on from NC_133683.1 coordinate 5,916,369, forward strand.
ATTCATATTCTTGGTTCTTTCAAATTTTCTTGTTGTGGTTTTCACACCTGATGATGATTGCTTGTGTTGCAGTCAAAAGGTCGTGAGAATTTTATTGTTTTATATTTGTATTATTTTATTGTTTCCCTTCGAGGTGACTTTCCCGAAAGAACCAAGAATATGAATCTTAGCTGTTTCTTGTGTAGAGGGGGTCACGTGTGTCACCATAATTGCCCTAATCCTACAACTCGTGCTGCGTAATATTTTCCTTTCCATATTACCTGTGACACACATAATGAGGACAACCGGTAATCCAAATGAAACCAGAGGTGGGAAATCTGTTCTTTATATTATTAATTTCAGGCAATGTGAACACGACTTTTAGAAACACCGATGCAGCTATACACGTGCCATATTGGCCAGAAATTCAGTTGATACTAATAGGGTTTATTTGCCAGTATTGTACATTATTTAAATTACTTTTGTTTGGGCGGCAGGGTGGTGCAGTGGTCACGCCCGTGCATGACATCTTCTGAAGGACTGCCTGGCCTCGCTTTCCTCATTCTGGTCCCTTTCTCTGCATGGGTTTACTCCCATGGCAAAACAACAACAACATACAATGTAACTGGTACTAGCCAAACATCCAAATTACTCCTGCGAAAAGTTGGCAGGCCCCTCCTGAAAAAGAGTCTTGAGACTCAGTGAGGCTTTCCCAGGGAAACAAGCCTACTAACAATATTGTTTCACTGCATGTGAAAAATAAAGATTTTCAGGATTAAATCTGTGGCTGTTTTCATTGAAACATCAAGTTACGTTCAAGTGATAATTGTAACTGGCACACAGTATCCCTTCACTTTGGCGCGAGGAACTACAGATGAGGGAAGGCGGCAGTCAAATGGTGAGCAGCTGGCAACAAATCCCCCCCCACCACTCCTGCCCATGCTCTGTTGTCCTCTTTATATAAAGATGTTATCGGACAATTAATGAGAGTTTGTACTCTTTGGTTGTTTAGGTAAAGTCGCGTAGGTAGAACAAATAATAATGGATCACGACGTTTCGATCGCCACACAAGCAATCGATGATTATTTTTTATTAGTTTTTTCTACTTACGTGACTTTACCGAAAGAACCAAAGAGTAAGGATTCCTGCAGTCACGACAGCTTCAAATCAAGATTAATGAGTGTTTACATGTGGGAGGAAATCGGAGCATCTGGAGAAATCCAAGCAAATGGGGGGGCCAACGCTCTATCACAAATCTACAGATGGAACAGGCGGAGTCCACATTATTCGACACCGCCTTCTCTACCTCCTTGACGACCAAGGGGTGGGAGTTGTCGCAACATTTTTGTGATCCACCAACCCTCACCTCCACGCAGTCGTGGATTACAGGCATACATAACCACCACAACCACGCGGCTAAAGTAGCTGTAATGCACATCTAAAATTCTACAAAAGTTGATGGGGTAAAGGTCGTAGGTCAATTGGTTTGATTTCTATGCGCATTAACCAGTCTCTAACGTATGCACATTTAGATTCGCATTCGGCCGCCAATGGAACAGGTGGAGTCCAAAAGCAAAGTGGATGTACTGATTGTATCTTCATTGCGGGACTCATCCAGCAGTGGATTGACATGGGCTTCAGGTATCCACGTGTGGACGGGCAATGAACACTGGGGCCACCTGGTGGTAAATGTTTGCCGGTGCACATTGGGACCGGCTCACACGTCACTGGCCCCAGGCAGCCCCCAGCCACTGGCGTGCAACACAGCGAAGGGAATCTCCCACCAATGAGAACCACGCACAACCCAGGGTGCAGTCCTATAACTTGGACTTGCAAACACAACAAAACCCATAGCCGCCAACCCAGACGGTTTACCCGTATTCTGTTGGGGGAAAGTGAGTTTTCAGGTCCATACGGCAATACGGCCAACAAGGTCTGAATTGGTCTATAATAAGGAAGGCACTGATAAGGGGTTGACAGCGATGCAAACCCCACAATACAAAACGCCAAGCGGCCAGCAACAATAAAAAAAATAATATATAACTGTCCAATGAGTAATTACATAATTAAGATCAAAGAAACGCGTTCCTTAAATTGATCAAGTTTATTGTTGCAAGAGTTTGGGAAAACAGGAAGACCGGGTGTGAATTCCAGAGTGGAGCAGTGCAAACTGATAAATCTGAAAAGAAGAGTGAGGTGACCTGCATAGTGGTGAGCGGGTGGGTGAGTAAATGGGTGAGTGTTTGAGTAAACGAGTTGAGGAGTGTGTGATAGGGTGATTGAGTCAGTGACCAGATGCGTGAGTGACTGGATGAGTGGGTGACTGGATGAGTGGGTGACTGGATGAGTGGGTGACTGGATGAGTGGGTGACAGGATGCGTCGGTGATAGGATGATTGTGTGGTTGACTGGATGAGTGGGTGACTGAATGAGTGGGTGATTGGATGAGTGAGTGATAGGATGATTGACTGAGTGACTAGCTGAGTGTGTGATTAAATTAGTGACGAGATGAGTGTGTGATAGGGTGATTGAGTGAGTAGGTGACTGGATGAGTAGGTGACCGAGTTGTTTAGTTGAGTGCGTTCTTGTGAACTGCAGTGAGGCGCGGTGGTTGAACGCGGAGTGGATGAGACGAAGCGGTCAAAGTGTCTGGTAGACCGAGTCCCTTAACGTGGGTGGAGGGGGGAATCAACGAGGGGAAGTTCACTGCAACATTCACCACGGTGGTGCTAGTAGTCGCAGCGAAAAAAAGTGATACAGGGCTGACTGAATGAAGGTTGAGGCGAGGATGCAAGGTGGTGTAGAGGAGGCGAAGAGGAGGGTAGAGGAGGTGAGGTGGTGAGGAGGCGTAGAGGAGGGTGCCCCGCTCTTGGCGTTGATCTTGGTGAACACGTGTCCGCGCCCCGTCTCGTAGCTCTGCCCGGTGCTGATGCAGCCTCCACCGGCCGCATCGCCCAGCGGCCTCGCCGAGTCCGTGCCCAGCTCCGCTCTGAGCAAGCTCTCCATTGCACGCTGTCTGCTCGCAGCGACAAACACAACGTTAAACTCCCCCCCCCACCCCCCCGTCCCGTGTGGCCTCTAACACAGGGGTCCTCAACCCCCGGGTTGCAAGAGCACTTGCTTCAAGTACATATAAACCCACTTTTTGGTGTAGATATGTAGATGACACTTTGGTTGTCTGGCGACATGGTAAGGATACACTTAATGAATGAATGAATGTCTAAATCATCTCAATTCACAAAAACTGGTCATCCAGTTCACCATAGAAATGGAGGTGAATAACACACTCCCTTTCCTGGATATTTTGCTCGGACGAGGCCTAAATGGTAAAGTAACACACACAGCGTTTACAGAAAGGGAACACATACTGATGCCTATCTGAATGCAGATTGGCATCATCACCCCGCACAGAAATCCTTTCTCAACAAGATGCTCATACATCTGGCTAAAACAGTATCAGATGGTCAAAGTCTGAGGAGAGAGATTAAACATGTCAAAGAAACGTTACGATTGAATGTCTACAAAAATGCTCAAATTAACAGAGCAGTGAATGCTAAACCAAGATCAAACAGCAATAATGCTGAATCAGGTTATTAAACAATTAAAATACCATATATCGTGGGAGTAACTGACAAATTAGCTAGTAGTCGCAGCTAAAAAAAAAGTGATACATTAATGACAGGGCTGAATGAATGAAGGTTGAGGCAAGGATGCAGGGTGGTGTAGAGGAGGCGAAGAGGAGGGTAGAGGAGGTGAGGTGGTGAGGTGTTGAGGTGGCGTGGTGAGGAGGTGAGGTGGCGTGGTGAGGAGGTGAGGTGGCGTGGTGAGGAGGTGAGGTGGCGTGGTGAGGAGGTGAGGTGGCGTGGTGAGGAGGTGAGGTGGCGTGGTGAGGAGGTGAGGTGGCGTGGTGAGGTGGCGTGGTGAGGAGGCGTAGAGGAGGCGAGGAGAAGGGTAGAGGAGGTGAGGTGGTGAGGAGGCGTAGAGGAGGCGTAGAGGAGGCGTAGAGGAGGGTGCCCCGCTCTTGGCGTTGATCTTGGTGAACACGTGTCCGCGCCCCGTCTCGTAGCTCTGCCCGGTGCTGATGCAGCCTCCACCGGCCGAAGTGCCCAGCGTCCTCGCCGAGTCCGTGCCCAGCTCCGCTCTGAGCAAGCTCTCCATTGCGCGCTATCTGCTCGCAGCAACAGACACAACGATAAACTCCCCCCCCCCCCCCCCCCCCGGTCCTGTGTGGCCTCTAAATACTTATTTCCTTAGGAGAGGTGATTTATCGGACGAGGCCTAAATGGTAAAATAACACACACAGCGTTTACCAAAAGGGAACACATACTGATGCCTATCTGAATGCAGATTCGCATCATCACCCCGTACAGAAAACCTCTCTCATCAAGATGCTCATACATCTGGCTAAAACAGTGTCAGATGGTGAATGTCTGGGGAGAGAGATTGAACATGTCAAAGAAACGCTACGATTGAATGTCTACAATAATGCTCAAATTAACAGCAATGAATGCTAAACCAAGATCGAACAGCAATACTGCTGAATCAGGTTATTAAACAATTAAAATACCATATATCGTGGGAGTAATTGAGAAATTAGCTCGAGTTTTGGAAAAGCAAAAAGCTAAACATCTAAGTAAGATTTGGCATGGTACACAAAATTCAAAATATAGTATCTTGTACTTAAGATGAATTGCCTAAGTTGTCAACGGATGGTGTGTATCGGATTAATGGCTTATGTGGCAGATGTTATATTGGACAGATGAGACGTAACATTAGCGTAAGACTAAAAGAACACCAAATAAATATTAAACACTCTCAAACATAACTGTTGGAAGTTGCAGAACATGTTTGCCAACAAGGACACCTAATGTATTTTGATAACGATGAAGTGTTGTGTAAAATTCATTATTACTGGCCAAGACTAATTCGAGAATCCATTGAAACTGAGAAAATTTGTATTATTTTAACCTCTCTGACAGCTACAGGCTTAGTGCGGCCTGGAAGCGTATTATTAAGTTATTGTGATTGTAAGATGAGGAGATGAAGGCAGAAGAAGAAGACGTGGGGCGATGTGGTGATGCGGTCGAACGTGGTGGCCCGAGGAGCGGAGGGAGAGATGGCGCGGGACGGGGCGGTGTGGAGAAGGTGGCAAGGACGGCGGACCCCACGTGAGTGGAACAAACGCGTGGAGGAAGAAGACATCTCTCATTTATCATTACTTATAGAGGAAACATACTAATTAAATGATTACTAATCAATTATATAATTTCAATAATCCCCCTCCCCGCCTCTGATTTATGCACCTGATGGGTTCAGTGATGACATCGCCTTTCTCTATTTAAGACCGGAAGCAGGGGGATGGCTTCACTATTCTGGCAAATCGCCCGATGATGCTGGATGTAATTACCAGTGAAACGTCGTACTCATCTTGTGGATTTACTCTCCAAAACACCGGTGGGCTGAAGTAGTAACTAAGTGGAGTTTTGTTTACGTGACAAATTCCTTACTAATTGGCTGTGTGAGGTAGTGTAGGGTTATGACACATTTATATTTACACGATCTAACCCAAAAACCTTTGTTATGAAATTAGGACAATTTATTAAATATATTGTATACCAGAAAATACAGCAATTGACTAAAAATATACGGCAATAGATGTAACCTCGCAGCAGTGAACGTAACGAAATTTCATCATGGAAATGTCCGCTGCACAAAACCTTGCATTCATCGCCCCACACGTGGTACCTCAGCCTCAGGATGAAATAAATCATCAGGGAGTTCTCCGTGAGCATCGTGCGCGCTCCAAATCCAGAGTTGAGCCGTGGTCTCGGCACCCAGCCAGCCGCGTTCTCTTCTTGGGGCAGTCGGAGTCCAGCGCGCTATCGAAGGGCACGTGGTGAACGCTCAGGACGTGTCTCTTGAGCTTCGACTTCTGCGTCGCTCCGTACGAGCAGTCACTGCACAGGAAGGGCTTTTCCTCTGGAACACAAGACATCCACCGTTGAGCACACGCACGCGCTAATACATAATTTATTTATCACCATGCAGTGGATGCCATAGCATTACTATGTATATGGGACGTCTTATCAATCACGGTTGCTGACCACAGGCCCAAAGGACCAAAATGCCAAATGGCCAGCAACAAATACCTCCGATTAGCACGGTTGGCTACGTATGGTACGAAAGAAGTTCAACATACGTACAAATAGTAGAAAAGAAGATACTGATTTCCTGAAAAATATCATAATACATTTTTGGGGCTTATTTTGAAGCCCCAACATTTTGCACTTCTTCGTGTGGTTGATGTTGATGCAGAGCAACAACTATAATTTAACATTGAGGTGGTTGAGCCAGATTATTCTATTACAGCTCATTAATTACACAATAATTACCTGCAATAGAACGAGTAAATACACATGGAAGTTAGGTGTTAGTACAATGAAGAGGAAATTCCCATTGTGGAAATGACTCGGTCTATACATTCAAAAATGTTCCCTAAATTTACCCACTTGTTTAAGTAAAATTTACCCCGGTTAAGAAATAGATACTTTTTGGAATTTGTCAAGCAATGTATTTTGCTCAGTTTCCTTCCAATGGTGATATTGGCTCCATGTCATGAGATGAAGTATCCCTGTGCAACTCTCACACAGCAGTGAACCACCTCATGTAAGAGAACAGCTCGTGGAAGGAGATATCATTGCACTACTCATGACATCCCTTCGTGACCGTTTTTTATCCACTAGGAGGTTATTGCAATTTCCTATACATCACGCGACATCAGAAGTGTTTGCTGGAAGAAGTGTTTGGTAACTGGATAAGACCATCAATGAGAAGCCAGTTTAATCATGGCTCGGTGACTGAAACCCAGAGTTTCACGGTTTAACCCAACATCCGAGCAGCACCACATCAGATCTCTAGACTCCTCAGCGCAGGCATACAGATATGGTCAACATATGCGTACATTAACTAATTTGTGAAATTATGAATTACATCCAAATGAAATGTAGTGTGTGCATTACTAGGACGTACCTAAAGGTGCCAGGTTGGGTTCATCCACCTTGGGGATGCTCTGCTCCACGCAGCCTCCTGCTTCCGTGCAGTCCATCCTCTTGATGTCCGAATTCTGGCTGTTGCTACTGCTGCAATTGGTGATGCTGGTGGTGGTCTTTTTTCTTTTAATGGGCTTAGGTCTACTTCGCTTTTCCTTCTTCCTCTGCTGCAAGGTCATCAACACTTTCATGCTCGTAATAGGATCGAGAGCAGCGTATGGTTTATTCTCACTGACTGGTGAAGCAGTTTGTTGATGTGGAACTAGGCCAAAGCATTCAAGAAAATTGGATTTCATGTCATTTATCTTAACGCCGCTATCTTTTGTCGAAGTGTAATCATGTTCAGGCTTCGGTCTGTACAAGAACTGTGCGTGAAGACTTTCATGAGTTTTCAGGATTTCAATAGGACTTAAAAATCCGCAGACTGAGCACATCTCATAGGGCGACGGTGGATTCAACACCGCATTGGCAAAACTGCTGTTATTCACCAAGCCTGGTGCACCCTTGATCATATAATCCTTTTCGTGGCTCTTCAAATGCCTTTTGAATTTTCCTGGCTGATCAAACCTTTGTCCACATATGCCGCACCATTGCTCACGGGTCTCCTTATGCGTTCTTACGTGGGCTTCTAGGCACCATGCCAGCTGGAATTTTTTCCCACAGACGTCACAAGAGATTAGTTTTTTAGCTCTTGTAACTCTACCGGATTGAGGTGGGGTTGAGACGGGTGCTGGTGAAGTGCCATCGCTGGTAAAGGCAATTCTCCCAGCACCACCATGACTCGCCGCCGAATTGCTCTCACACATCTGAAACAAAAGACAAAGGTGGCGCGCATGACACCTGTGTCACGAGTGTACTCACAAAGGCATACTTAAGGTGACATAAGATTCATATATACTGCAACTAATTATACCAGAACTCTACAATATTGCAGGTCCTATCATGTACGATTTTACCCTCTTATCCACCCAAGTAATATTTTGTTTCTAAACAACATGACTAACTACCTCCAATTTCCTAATGTTACCCACCCAATAGGCCTTTCTGTATATACACACCAACAATATAATGATGGCACCACACGTTCACTCCACTATTCACAACACTCTGACTCGCAATCTCCATATAAGATTGTAATATAATTTCTGTACGAGGGCCCGTCAAAAAGTTTTGAGAATGGACACTTTTTTACAAAAAACTACGTAAAATAGTCTTCATTAAAAGTACAGTATAGTATTATTAATGGCACTTATAAGTGAAAGTCATTATCTCTCGTGCTAATATTACAATGTTAACTAGTTACCCAGGAAAGCTTCATTGAGTCTAAGTACTGCATTTTCAGAAAGGTCCCATTGCATTGAGATGTTTGTGTGAGTGGAACCCAGAGAGACCCCACCTTGCATATTGGGAAATAACACAACTCCACACAGATGGATTCAACCCACAAGCTCAAAGCATTCCCTGTTCAACAAAGTACTCAGTGTAATGTTTAATATCATTTATTTGGTAATATATAGTATCGTAATTGTATAGTGAATCTACAGCAGTGTGGTATACAGTAGGGTTGGTAAAATAATACATAGTGTAATATTACAAGTCTAATATTATTATAATCTAACGTATAGGGTAGTGTATAGTAACTCAGTGTATAATTCAATGTTGTGGTCTGTCTATGCCAGTTTATAATAAAAATATTATTTGGAGGCATATTATAATATTTTTTGCGACATAGAAGTGTAATGAATAATAACTTATTGTTAGTAGCTCAGCTTAGTGGAGAATATATTGAGTACATTGATTATATTGATGTAGTTTATATTTAGTTATTTCACATCGGTTTATTGTATGATAGTTGGGTAGTTGCAATTCTTTAGCGTCAATATACTAAATGCCTCTGTTGATATGTAAACTCTGACTTTAACATAGCTACTTCCGTGACCAGTTACATGCTAATTCCTCACATTAACATCATGCTAATCTCCCAGTTACATGCTAATTTCTGACTTTAACATCCTGCTAATCTATCACATTAACACAGCTACTTCAATGCTAAATTATTCTGTTGATATGTAAACTCTTTTGGCAAGGCGCTCTGCTCCTCCCACCCAGCTTAAAATACGCTGCCAAGCTTAGCAGTGTTCATTGGAGCGCTGTCTTTCCGACAGTTCTGTTTCTTCACCTGAGGACGGCTGCTTGTGTTGTGGCCGAAACGTCGTGAGAATTTTATTTTATTATGTTTTATTTTATTATATCCCTTCTACGTGACTTTACCGAAAGAACCAAGAAGATGAGTCACGAAAGCTTTAAATCGAAATTTATTCAAATCAAGTTGTTTTCTTTTTACCACAGTACTTTATGGAATCCTCAAGAATAAATGCATTTTTAGAAGTATTAAACTACACTTGAAGATGTGTGAGAATGTAATTCTGCAGATGCAAGCACAGGCAAACTCGTATCTGCATATACAAGTTTCTGGGCCTCCTCACTTCACCAAACCCGCATTAACCGGCATGGTGAAGTATGGTTAAACAACTCCCACGAACGACATGGTGTGGGGGAGGCCTCTATCAAAACGCTGGATCGACTAAGGGCTGATACATGTCACGACATTGTACGTTAAGATCGTTCTCTCGTCAGCACAAGCCGTCTATGTGGACAATAGAGGGCACGACACACGTGTATACGATGTTTGTGTGCGTATATTCAGCGTGTGTATCACGTAATAATTATATAAGGTCGCGATTATGCTCAAAACGAACCAAATGTATAACATCACGAATAACTTTGGAGGTCTCCAGAGCCTGAACAATATTTGAAGTAGACACTGACCCTTGTCACGAGTTCTTATGAACTATAAACTAAACTATAAACTATTTCTATTTAACCAGGTTAAGGCCCACTGAGCTATATAACTCTTATCAGAAGCGACCTGGACACAAATGATAGCTCAACGAAAGTGGCTTATCATGTGGACATTTATAGCAGTCAAGTACTCTAAACTCACGTTTCTAAATGTGGAGGGGAAAACCGAAGGACCAGGAGAAGAATCTACGCGACCACAGGGGAAAAATTAACAAATACAGAGCAGGCGTCAGGGTCTGGATGGAACCTCCACGCTGCTGTAGGCCTAGCGAGGTAGTTAACATCTCGACACCGCGGCGCCCCTTATTAAAAGATTAACCATGTCTAGCAAGGTTATTGACTCATTTCACTCGACTCACGGCACCACAAGTAATGTATTAAACAAATAAAACAATAATAAAGTAGAGAGGCGCTACTTACATTTAACAATGTTGTTGTTAACTTTAAAAGGAGCGCGCTTCTGTCAGGCTTGCAGTCCGGCGATCGCGGTCTCCACTTCCTGGATAAGCCACGCCCGTCGCGGCTATGCCCCGCCCACTGTCGTGCAAGCCACGCCCCCGTGGATCGGGCCAAGCTCATCCCACGGTGAAAGCCCCACAATCGGAATCTTTATTTACAGACAGTCCTCGACTTACGAACGCCCAAATTACAAACAGCCGCCCTTCAGAACCAACTGGCATGAAATATAAATTACTTTATATCGCCTTAAAACGCGAACTCGCGCTTGTGAGTGAGTGCGCGTGCGTGAGTGTGAGCAGGGGGCACAGGTGGTGCATCAGCCAGTCATCTCAGTCATCTCAGTCAGTCGACCCGTGGCACCACCTGGGTCTGCCCCGTGACCTCCTGCCAGCGGGCGTTCGACACTTCACGTGGCCTCAAGGTGCACATGGCCTGGCACAAGCGTCGTGGTGACGTCACCGCCACTTAGTGGCGAATGGCGGTTGTTGTTGTTGTTGTGAGACAGTGAGAGAGTGTGAGGTCGACTCAGCCTCAGATGAGTTCCTGGTGCGGTGTGGAGTGAACATCGCTACTGGGGGAGACAAAGGCGACCGTGGAGGAGAATCCTCCAGGTGCTCACTGATACACTCACCAACTTTACCTCACCAATTACACCTCACCCACCTCACCACCCCAATTACACCTCACAAACCTAACCTCACCAATTACACCTCACCAATCACACCACACTCACCTCACTCACCAAACACCAACTCCACTAACCGCACAAATGGCACTCATCACACCTACTACACTCATCTCACCCACTACATTCACCACACCACCCACTACATTCACCAAACCAACCACTACATTCACCACACCAACCACTACATTCACCACACCACCCACTACATTCACCAAACCAACCACTACATTCACCACACCAACCACTACATTCACCACACCAACCACTACATTCACCACACCAACCACACAGTCACCACACCACCCACTACATTCACCACACCAACCACTACATTCACCACACCAACCACTACATTCACCACACCAACCACTACATTCACCACACCAACCACTACATTCACCACACCACCCACTACATTCACCAAACCAACCACTACATTCACCACACCAACCACTACATTCACCACACCAACCACTACATTCACCACACCAACCACTACATTCACCACACCAACCACTACATTCACCACGCCAACCACTACATTCACCACACCAACCACTACATTCACCACACCAACCACTACATTCACCACACCAACCACTACATTCACCACACCAACCAATACATTCACCACACCAACCACTACATTCACCACACCAACCACTACATTCACCACACAACCCACTACATTCACTACACCAACCACTACATTCACCACACCAACCACTACATTCACCACACCAACCACTACATTCACCACACCAACCACTACATTCACCACACCAACCACTACATTCACCACACCAACCACTACATTCACCACACCAACCACTACATTCACCACACCAACCACTACATTCACCACACCAACCACTACATTCACCACACCAACCACTACATTCACCACACCAACCACTACATTCACCACACCAACCACTACATTCACCACACCAACCACTACATTCACCACACCAACCACTACATTCACCACACCAACCAATACATTCACCACACCAACCACTACATTCACCACACCAACCACTACATTCACCACACCAACCACTACATTCACCACACAACCCACTACATTCACTACACCAACCACTACATTCACCACACCAACCACTACATTCACCACACCAACCACTACATTCACCACACCACCCACTACATTCACCACACCAACCACTACATTCACCACACCAACCACTACATTCACCACACCAACCACACAGTCACCAGACTGACTGCACCCATCTCATCCACAGCACCAACCTCACTCATCTCACCAATCAAAACTCATCTCAACGACCGCAATTCACCACCTTACATGCTGCCATCTACATTATTGGCCAGCAGATGGCAGCATCTACAGGCCACATTCTTGGCCAGTCGATGGCAGCATGGAACGGAGGTTACCGAGCAATCTATAAACGTACGATATTTATTTTGGCTCTCTACGAGGCGTGAGATCTCAGGTAGGTCTGGTTACTCACACGTACACATTATTTGGTGAGGAATTGGCAAGACGTCCCAAGCAGAATCCTAAAAATTAGAGACTCAACAAGGCATCTGTGGATGAAGTCAGGCCCGTGTCTGCTCGATTATTTAATATCTGTCAACCCCTTATCAGGGCCGAGCTTATTACAGACCAATTCATACTTTATTGGTCACCCCGTGCCCTTATAAATCTCAACGTAGTGAAAACGCGTTATCGTGTGAACACGCGGGACAGACCCAGGTGTTGTGGGTTAACTCCCCGAGATAAACTTTCTTCCAACTTTGTCTTTTATACGCCCGGCGCTCCGCCAATAATTGTTGTGAGCGTCGCTCCTCTGCCCTCTGTTGTTCATGGAGGGAGACTGCACCCCAGTGCCCAGTATCATCCTCCGCGAGCCTCTTCAAAATGCTGATCTTGACACCGCTGGAAGCAGTCATCGGCCTTGACCTCACCTCACAACAGTGCAATTTTAACAGCTCAACATCAAAACACAATGATGGGTCGCTTGCACCAATCGCACAACATCTCAGCATTGACTCTCAGCTGTTACTTGTGTAGAGGGGGTCACGTGTGTCACCATAATTGCCCTAATCCTACAATTCGTGCTGCGTAATATTTTCCTTGCCATATTACCTGTGACACACATAATGAGGACAACCGGTAAGTCAAATGAAACCAGAGGTGGGAAACCTGTTCTTTATAATAATTTTAATAAGCAATTTGAACAGGACTTTTAGAAACACCGATGCAGCTATACACGTGCCACATTGTCCAGAAATTCAGTTGATACTAATAGGGTTTATTTGCCAGTATTGTACATTATTTAAATTACATTTGTTTGGGCGGCAGGGTGGTGCAGTGGTCACGCCCGTGCATGACATCTTCTGAAGGAGTGCCTGGCTTTGCTTTCCTCATTCTGGTCCCTTTCTCTGTATGGGTTTACTCCCATAGCAAAACAACAACAACAACATACAATGTAACTGGTACTAGCCAAACATCCAAATTACTCCTGCGAAAAGTTGTCAGGCCCCTCCTGAACAAGAGTCTTGAGACTCAGTGAGATTGCTTGTGTGGCGATCGAAACGTCGTGATCCATTATTATTTTTTCTACCTACGTGACTTTACCGAAAGAACCAAAGAGTAAGGATTCCTGCAGTCACGAAAGCTTCAAATCAAGATTAATGAGTGTTTACATGTGGGAGGAAATCGGAGCACCTGGAGAAATCCAAGCAAATGCTCTATCACAAATCTACAGATGGAACAGGCGGAGTCCACATTATTCGACACCGCCTTCTCTACCTCCTTGACGACCAAGGGGTGGGAGTTGTCGCAACATTTTTGTGATCCACCAACCATCACCTCCACGTAGTCGTGGATTACAGGCATACAAAGCCACCACAACCATCCGGCTAAAGTAGCTGTAATGCACGTCTAAAATTCTACAAAAGTTGAAGGGGCAAAGGTCGTAGGTCAATTGGTTTGATTTCTATGCGCATTAACCAGTCTCTAACGTATGCACATTTAGATTCGCATTCGGCCGCCAATGGAACAGGTGGAGTCCAAAAGGAAAGTGGATGTACTGATCGTATCTTCATTGCGGGACTCATCCAGCAGTGGATTGACATGGGTTTCAGGTATCCACGTGGAGACGGGCAATAAACACTGGGGCCACCTGGCGGTAAATGTTTGCCGGTGCACATTGGGACCGGCTCACACGTCACTGGCCCCAGGCAGCCCCCAGCCACTGGCGTGCAACACAGCGAAGGGAATCTCCCACCAATGAGAACCACGCACAACCCAGGGTGCAGTCCTATAACTTGGACTCGCAAACACAACAAAACCCATAGCCGCCAACCCACACGGTTTACCCGTATTCTGTTGGGGGAAAGTGAGTTGTCAGGTCCATACGGCAGACGGCCGTTTCAATACGGGCGACATTTTTGTTAAGTTTATTTGTGTGTTTCTCCCTTGTCATGGGACTTATAAGGGGCACGGGGTGACCAACAAGGTCTGAATTGTTCTGTAATAGGGTAGGCACTGATGAGGGGTTGACAGCGATGCAAACCCCACACAATACAAAACGCCAAACGGCCAGTAACAATAAAAAATAATAATACATAACTGTCCAATGAGTAATTAGATAATTAAGATCAAAGAAACGCGTTCCTTAAATTGATCAAGTTTATTGTTGCAAGAGTTTGGGAAAACAGGAAGACCGGGTGTGGATTCCAGAGTGGAGCAGTGCAAACTGATGAAGCTGAAAAGAAGAGTGAGGTGACCTGCATGGTGGTGAGCGGGTGGGTGAGTAAATGGGTGAGTGTTTGAGTAAACGAGTGGAGGAGTGTGTGATAGGGTGATTGAGTCAGTGACCGGATGAGTGGGTGACTAAATGCGTGGGTGACTGAATGCGTGGGTGATTAGATGAGTGGGTGATTGAGTGGGTGACTAAATGAGTGGGTGACTAGATGAGTGGGTGACTGGATGAGTGGGTGATAGGGTGATTTAATTAGTGACTAGATGAGTATGTGATAGGGTGATTGAGTGGGTGACTGGATGAGTGGGTTATAGGGTGATTGCGTGGATGACTGGATGAGTGGGTGACTGGATGCGTGGCTGATTTGATGAGTGGGTGATAGGGTGATTGAGTGGGTGACTGAATGAGTGGGTGACTGGATGAGTGGGTGACTGAATGAGTGGGTGACTGGATGAGTGGTTAACTGGATGAGTGGGTGATAGGGTGATTGAATTAGTGACGAGATAAGTGTGTGATAGGGTGATTGAGTTAGTGACTGGATGAGTTAGTGACTGGATGAATGTGTGATAGGGTGATTGAGTTAGTGACTGGATGAGTGGGTGACCGAGTTGTTTAGTTGAGTGCGTTGTTGTGAACTGCAGTGAGGCGCGGTGGTTGAACTCGGAGTGGATGAGACGAAGCGGTCAAAGTGTCTGGTAGACCGAGTCCCTTAACGTGGGTGGAGGGGGGAATCAACGAGTGGAAGTTCACTGCAACATTCACCACGGTGGTGCTAGTAGTTGCAGCGAAAAAAAGTGATACAGGGCTGACTGAATGAAGGTTGAGGCGAGGATGCAAGGTGGTGTAGAGGAGGCGAAGAGGAGGGTAGAGGAGGTGAGGTGGTGAGGAGGCGTAGAGGAGGGTGCCCCGCTCTTGGCGTTGATCTTGGTGAACACGTGTCCGCGCCCCGTCTCGTAGCTCTGCCCGGTGCTGATGCAGCCTCCACCGGCTGCAGCGCCCAGCGTCCTCGCCGAGTCCGTGCACAGCTCCGCTCTGAGCAAGCTCTCCATTGCACGCTGTCTGCTCGCAGCGACAAACACAACGTTAAACTCCCCCCCCCCCCCCCCCCCCCGTCCTGTGTGGCCTCAAACACAGGGGTCCTCAACCTACGGGTTGCAAGAGCACTTGCTTCAAGTACATTAAAACCCACTTTTTGGTGTAGATATGTAGATGACACTTTGGTTGTCTGGCGACATGGTAAGGATACACTTAATGAATGAATGTCTAAATCATCTCAATTCACAAAAAACGGCCATCCATTTCACCATGGAAATGGAGGTGAATAACACACTCCCTTTCCTGGATATTTTGCTCGGACGAGGCCTAAATGGTAAAGTAACACACAGCGTTTACCGAAAGGGAACACATACTGATGCCTATCTGAATGCAGATTGGCATCATCACCCCACACAGAAATCCTTTCTCAACAAGATGCTCATACATCCGGCTAAAACAGTGTCAGATGGTCAAAGTCTGAAGAGAGAGATTAAACATGTCAAAGAAACGCTATGATTGAATGTCTACAATAATGCTCAAATTAACAGAGCAGTGAATGCTAAACCAAGATCAAACAGCAATACTGCTGAATCAGGTTATTAAATAATTAAAATACCATATATCTTGGGAGTAACTGACAAATTAGCTAGTAGTCGCAGCTAAAAAAAAAGTGATACATTAATCACAGGGCTGAATGAATGAAGGTTGAGGCAAGGATGCGGGGTGGTGTAGAGGAGGCGAAGAGGAGGGTAGAGGAGGTGAGGTGGTGAGGTGTTGAGGTGGCGTGGTGAGGAGGTGAGGTGGCGTGGTGAGGAGGTGAGGTGGCGTGGTGAGGAGGTGAGGTGGCGTGGTGAGGTGGCGTGGTGAGCAGGCATAGAGGAGGCGAGGAGAATGGTAGAGGAGGTGAGGTGGTGAGGAGGCGTAGAGGAGGGTGCCCCGCTCTTGGCGTTGATCTTGGTGAACACGTGTCCGCGCCCCGTCTCGTAGCTCTGCCCGGTGCTGATGCAGCCTCCACCGGCCGAAGCGCCCAGCGTCCTCGCCGAGTCCGTGCCCAGCTCCGCTCTGAGCAAGCTCTCCATTGCGCGCTATCTGCTCGCAGCAACAGACATAACGATAAACTCCCCCCCCCCCCCCCGGTCCCGTGTGGCCTCTAAATACTTATTTCCTTGGGAGAGGTGATTTATCGGACGAGGCCTAAATGGTAAAATAACACACAGCGTTTACCAAAAGGGAACGCATACTGATACCTATCTGAATGCAGATTCGCATCATCACCCCGTACAGAAAACCTCTCTCATCAAGATGCTCATACATCTGGCTAAAACAGTGTCAGATGGTGAATGTCTGGGGAGAGAGATTGAACATGTCAAAGAAACGCTACGATTGAATGTCTACAATAATGCTCAAATAATTAACAGCAATGAATGCTAAACCAAGACCGAACAGCAATACTGCTGAATCAGGTTATTAAACAATTAAAATACCATATATCGTGGGAGTAATTGAGAAATTAGCTCGAGTTTTGGAAAAGCAAAAAGCTAAACATCTAAGTAAGATTTGGCACGGTACACAAAATTCAAAAAATAGTATCTTGTACTTAATATGAATTGCCTAAGTTGTCAACGGATGGTGTGTATCGGATTAATGGCTTATGTGGCAGATGTTATATTGGACAGATGGGACATAACATTAGCGTAAGACTAAAGGAACACCAAATAAATATTAAACACTCTCAAACATAACTGTCGGAAGTTGCAGTACATGCTTGCCAACAAGAACACTTCATGTATTTTGATAACGATGAAGTGTTGTGTAAAACTCATTATTACTGGCCAAGACTAATTCGAGAATCCATTGAAACTGAGAAAATTTGTATTATTTTAACCTCTCTGACAGCTACAGGCTTAGTGCGGCCTGGAAGCGTATTATTAAGTTATTGTGATTGTAAGATGAGGAGATGAAGGCAGAAGAAGAAGAAGACGTGGGGCGATGTGGTGATGCGGTCGAACGTGGTGGCCCGAGGAGCGGAGAGAGAGATGGCGCGGGACGGGGCGGTGTGGAGAAGGTGGCAAGGACGGCGGACCCCACGTGAGTGGAACAAACGCGTGGAAGAAGAAGACATCTCACATTTATCATTACTTATAGAGGAAACATACTAATTAAATGATTACTAATAAATTATATAATTTCAATAATCCCCCTCCCCGCCTCTGATTTCTGCACCTGATGGGTTCAGTGATGACATCGCCTTTCTCTATTTAAGACTGGAAGCAGGTGGATGGCTTCACTATTCTGGCAAATCGCCCGATGATGCTGGATGTAATTACTAGTGAAACGTCGTACTCATCTTGTGGATTTACTCTCCAAAACACCGGTGGGCTGAAGTATTAAGTAAGTGGAGTTTTGTTTACGTGACAAATTCCTTACTAATTGGCTGTGTCAGGTGGTGTAGGGTTATGACACATTCATACGATCTAACCCAAAAACCTCTGTTATGAAATTAGGACAATTTATTAAATATATTGTATACCAGAAAATACAGAAATTGACTAAAAATATACGGCAATAGATGTAACCTCGCAGCAGTGAACGTGACGAAATTTAATCATGGAAATGTCCGCTGCACAAAACCTTGAGTTCATCGCCCCACACGTGGTACCTCAGCCTCAGGATGAAATAAATCATCAGGGAGTTCTCCGTGAGCATCGTGCGCGCTCCAAATCCAGAGTTGAGCCGTGGTCTCAGCACCCAGCCAGCCGCCTTCTCTTCTTGGGGCAGTTGGAGTCCAGCGCGCTATCGAAGGGCACGTGGTGAACGCTCAGGACGTGTCTCTTGAGCTTCGACTTCTGCGTCGCTCTGTACGAGCAGTCACTGCACGGGAAGGGCTTTTCCTCTGGAACACAAGACATCCACCGTTGAGCACACGCACGCGCTAATACATAATTTATTTATCACCATGCAGTGGATGCCATAGCATTACTATGTATATGGGACGTTTTATCAATCACGGTTGCTGACCACAGGCCCAAAGGCCCAAAATGCCAAATGGCCAGCAACAAATACCTCCGATTAGCACGGTTGGCTACGTATGGTACGAAAAAAGTTCAACATACGTACAGATAGTAGAAAAGCAAGATACTGATTTCCTGAAAAATATCATAATACATTTTTGGGGCTTATTTTGAAGCCCCAACATTTTGCACTTCTTCGTGTGGTTGATGTTGATGCAGAGCAACAACTATAATTTAACATTGAGGTGGTTGAGCCAGATTATTCTATTACAGCTCATTAATTACACAATAATTACCTGCAATAGAACGAGTAAATACACATGGAAGTTAGGTGTTAGTACAATGAAGAGGAAATTCCCATTGTGGAAATGACTCGGTCTATACATTCAAAAATGTTCCCTAAATTTACCCACTTGTTTAAGTAAAATTTACCCCGGTTAAGAAATAGATACTTTTTGTAATTTGTCAAGCAATGTATTTTGCTCAGTTTCCTTCCAATGGTGCTATTGCCTCCATGTCATGAGATGAAGGATCCCTGTGCAACTCTCACACAGCAGTGAACCACCTCATGTAAGAGAAGAGCTCGTGGAAGGAGATATCATTGCACTACTCATGACATCCCTTCGTGACCGTTTTTTATCCACTAGGAGGTTGTTGCAATTTCCTACACATCACGCGACATCAGAAGTGTTTGCTGGAAGAAGTGTTTGGTAACTGGATAAGACCATCAATGAGAAGCCAGTTTAATCATGGCTCGGTGACTGAAACCCTGAGTTTCACGGTTTAACCCAACATCCGAGCAGCACCACATCAGATCTTTAGACTCCTCAGCGCAGGCATACAGATATGGTCAACATATGCGTACATTAACTAATTTGTGAAATTATGAATTACATCCAAATGAAATGTAGTGTGTGCATTACTAGGACGTACCTAAAGGTGCCAGGTTGGGTTCATCCACCTTGGGGATGCTCTGCTCCACGCAGCCTCCTGCTTCCGTGCAGTCCATCCTCTTGATGTCCGAATTCTGGCTGTTGCTACTGCTGCAATTGGTGACGCTGGTGGTGGTCTTCTTTTTTTAATGGGCTTAGGTCTACTTCGCTTTTCCTTCTTCTTCTGCTGCAAGACCATCAACACTTTCATGCTCGTAATAGGATCAAGAGCAGCGTATGGTTTATTCTCACTGACTGGTGAAGCAGTTTGTTGACGTGGAACTAGGCCAAAGCATTCAAGAAAATTGGATTTCATGTCATTTATCTTAACGCCGCTATCTTTTGTCGAAGTGTAATCATGTTCAGGCTTCAGTCTGTACAAGAACTGTGCGTGAAGACTTTCATGAGTTTTCAGGATTTCAATAGGACTTAAAAATCCGCAGACTGAGCACATCTCATAGGGCGACGGTGGATTCAACACCGCATTGGCAAAACTGCCGTTATTCACCAAGCCTGGTGCACCCTTTATCATATAATCCTTTTCGTGGCTCTTCAAATGCCTTTTGAATTTTCCTGGCTGATCAAACCTTTGTCCACATATGCCGCACCATTGCTCACGGGTCTCCTTATGCGTTCTTAAGTGGGATTCTAGGCACCATGCCAACTGGAATTTTTTCCCACAGACGTCACAAGAGATTAGTTTTTTAGCTGTTGTAACTCTACCGGATTGAGGTGGGGTTGAGACGGGTGCTGGTGAAGTGCCATCGATGGTAAAGGCAATTCTCCCAGCACCACCATGACTCGCAGCGGAGTTGCTTTCGCACATCTGATACAAAAGACAAAGGTCACGCGCATGACACCCGTGTCACGAGTGTACTCACAAAGGCATACTTAAGGTGACATAAGATTCATATATACTACAACTCATTATACCAGAACTCCACAATATTGCAGTTCCTATCATGTACGATTTTACCCTCTTATCCACCCAAGTAATATTTTGTTTCTAAACAACAATGACTAACTACCTCCAATTTCCTAATGTTACCCACCCAATAGGCCTTTCTCTATATACACACCAACAATATAATGATGGCACCACACGTTCAGTCCACTATTCACAACACTCTGACTCGCAATCTCCATATAAGATTGCAATATAATTTCTGTACGATGGCCCGTCAAAAAGTTTTGAGAATGGACACTTTTTTACACAAAACTACGTAAAATAGTCTTCATTAAAAGTACAGTATAGTACTATTAATGGCACTTATAAGTGAACGTCATGATCTCTCATGCTAATATTACAATGTTAACTAGTTACCCAGGAAAGCTTCATTGAGTCTAAGTACTGCATTTTCAGAAAGGTCCCATTGCATTGAGATGTTTGTGTGAGTGGAACCCAGAGAGACCCCACCTTGCATATTGGGAAATAACACAACTCCACACAGATGGATTCAACCCACAAGCTCAAAGCATTCCCTGTTCAACAAAGTACTCAGTGTAATATTTATATTCTTAGTTTTTTCGGTAAAGTCACGTTGAAGAGAAACAACAAAATAACAAAATATATATAAAACAATACAAAATTCTCACGACGTTTCGACCATAACTCAAACGGTCATCATCAGGTGTGTTGGTATTGATGATGACCGTTTGAGTTATGGTCGAAACGTCGTGAGAATTTTTTATTGTTTTATATATATTTTGTTATTTTGTTGTTTCTCTTCAACGTGACTTTACCGAAAAAACTAAGAATATGAATTACTGCAGTCACGAAAGCTTTAAATCAAAATTTACTCAGTGTAATGTTTAATATAATTTATTTGGTAATATATAGTATCGTAATTGTATAGTGAATCTACAGCAGTGTGGTATACAGTAGGGTTGGTAAAATAATACATAGTGTAATATTACAAGTCTAATATTATTATAATCTAACGTAGTGTATAGTAACTCAGTGTATAATTCAATGTTGTGGTCTGTCTATGCCAGTTTATAATAAAAATATTAATTGGAGGCATATTATAATATTTTTTGCGACATAGAAGTGTAATGTATAATAACTTATTGTTAGTAGCTCAGCTTAGTGGAGAATATATTGAGTACATTGATTATATTGATGTAGTTTATATTTAGTTCTTTCACATCGGTTTATTGTATGATAGTTGGGTAGTTGCAGTTCTTTAGCGTCAATATACTAAATGCCTCTGTTGATATGTAAACTCTGACTTTAACATAGCTACTTCCGTGACCAGTTACATGCTAATTCCTCACATTAACATCATGCTAATCTCCCAGTTACATGCTAATTTCTGACTTTAACATCCTGCTAATATCTCACATTAACATAGCTACTTCAATGCTAAATTATTCTGTTGATATGTAAACTCTTTTGGCAAGGCGCTCTGCTCCTCCCACCCAGCTTAAAATACGCTGCCAAGCTTAGCAGTGTTCATTAGAGCGCTGTCTTTCCGACAGTTCTGTTTCTTCACCTGAGGACGGCTGCAGCTATTTCAATGCTAAATTCTATGCTAATTCCTTTGTCAAGGGGTGCCTCTGTGGATGTGTATGCTTTGACTTTAACATAGCCATATCTGTGACCAGTCACAAGCTAATCACTCAGCCATTTCAATGCTAAATTCAATGCTAATTCCTTTGTCAAGGCGCTTTGTTGCTTCTCACACAGCTTAAAGGTCTCGATCTGACCTTGGCTTTGTTCGCTCCAGCGCTGTCCTCCAGACAGTCTCGTCCCTTCACCTGATGAAGGCCGCTTGTGTTGTGGCCGAAACGTCGTGAGAATTTTATTGTGTTATTTTATTTTATCAATTTATTATTTTATTCTCATTCAACGTGACTTTACCGAAAGAACCAAGAATATGGCGTGTAGATGCTGCCATCTGCCGGCCACCAACGTGGCGTGTAGATTCTGAAAATTGAAAAATTAAAATAATAAATTGAAAATAATAAGCAAAAATCCAGATTCATATTCTTGGTTCTTTCGGTAAAGTCACGTAGATTTAAAAATAATGAAATAAATAAAAAAAATACATCGGAAATAATAAAATTACTTTTATTTGTAATTTTTAAATTGGCATAATCTACACGCCATATTCTTGGTTCTTTCGGTAAAGTCACGTAGATTTGAAAATAAAAAGAAAATAATTAAATGAAAATCATGAATTGTTATTATTATATTTTGATTTAAAGCTTTCGTGACTGCAGTGATTCATATTATTGGTTCTTTCAGTAAAGTCACGTAGAAGCGAAACAAAAAATAAAATAAATATTTTTTAAAATATTATTTAAATTTTTACTTTTCTTTTATTATTTATATTTTCTATCTACGTGACTTTACCCAAAGAACTAAGAATATAGCGTGTAGATTCTGCCAATTTAAAAATACAAAAAAATAAATGGATAATAATAAAAGCTTTTATTATTTTCAATTTATTATTTTAAAATCAAAATTTTGTTTCATTTTTTTTTTATCTCTGTGACTTTACCGAAAGAACCAAGAATATGAATGTCGGTTTTTTGCTTTTATTATTTTCCATTTCACACTTTTTATTTGATTTGATTATTTTTTTATTTTCTATCAACGTGACTTTACCGATAGAACCAAGAATATGGAGTGTAGATGCTGCCAATTTTAAAATTAAAATAGATTGAAAATAATAATCAAAATCCAGATTCATATTCTTGGTTCTTTCGGTAAAGCCATGTAGGTTGAAAATAAAAATAATAAAATGAAATGAAAAATACAAAAGATAAATGGAAAATAATGAAAGCTTTTATTATTTTACATTTATTATTTTAATTTGTATTTTTTTTTTAAATTGGCAGAATCTACACGCCATATTCTTGGTTCTTTCGGTAAAGTAACTTAGATTTGAAAATGAAAATAATAGAATTAAATGAAAAAATACTAAATCATGACTTATTATTTTTTTACTTTTCTTTATTATTTCTATTTTACCCAAAGAACCAAGAATCTGGCGTGTAGATGCTGCCACCTGCCAACGTTGTTGGCCACCAGATGGCAGCATCTACACGCCATATTATTGCTTCCTTCGGTAAAGTCACATAGATAGAAAATAATAATAAAATAAAAAATGAAAATTATGAAAGCTTTTATTATTCTGCCAATTTAAAAATTAAAATAATAAATTGAATATAACAAAAGCTTAAATAATATTAAAAGCTTTTATTCAATTGATTATTTTAAAATTGTATTTTTTTATCTCCGTGACTTTACCGAAAGAACCAAGAATATGAATGTGGGTTTTTTGCTTTTATTGTTTAAAATTTCACATTTTTTATTTGATTTGATATTTTTTATTTTCTATGGACGTGACTTTACCGAAAGAACCAAGAATATGAATTCCTGAAGTCACGAAAGTTTTAAGTCACAATCTACACCCAACAATGGTGGCCAGCAGATGGCAGCATCTACACGCCAGATTATTGCTTCCTTCGGTAAAGTCATAATACTGGTAGGAACGAAGTTGTAAACTGAGTGTACCAGCCTGCAATAGATTAATGTGTCCGTCCGTCCCCTTTCAATACTTTAACGAAGTGAAATCTCGTGCTGTTGGGTGTAAAATCAGCAATAGGCAGCGCAGAGACTTGCCCTACCAGCCCACCCTGCAGGGACCTGTTAATACAATTAAAATAATAAATTGAAA
Source organism: Petromyzon marinus (assembly GCF_048934315.1). NCBI lineage: Eukaryota > Metazoa > Chordata > Hyperoartia > Petromyzontiformes > Petromyzontidae > Petromyzon > Petromyzon marinus. The sequence goes on from NC_133683.1 coordinate 5,940,826, forward strand.
ATAATAAAAGCTTTTATTTTCAATTTATTATAAAATAATACAAGCTTTTATTATTTTCAATTTATTATTTGTATTTTCTTTTTTTGTATTTTAAAATTTCAAATAATAAATTGAAAATGAGAAAGCTTTTATTAGTTTAAATATTAAAATTTTTATTTATAAATAAAATGTAATTATTTTTTATTTTCAAATCTACGTGACTTTACCTGAAGAACCAAGAATATGGGGTGTAGATTCTGCCAATTTAAAAATTAAAATAATAAATTGAATATAATAAAAGCTTAAATAATATTAAAAGCTTTTATTCAATTGATTATTTTAAAATTGCATTTTTTTTCTCTCCGTGACTTTACCGAAAGAACCAAGAATATGAATGTGGGTTTTTTGCTTTTATTATTTAAAATTTCACATTTTTATTTGATTTGATATTTTTTTTATTTTCTATGGACGTGACTTTACCGAAAGAACCAAGAATATGAATTCCTGAAGTCACGAAAGTTTTAAGTCACAATCTACACCCAACAATGGTGGCCAGCAGATGGCAGCATCTACACGCCAGATTATTGCTTCCTTCGGTAAAGTCATAATACTGGTAGGAACGAAGTTGTAAACTGAGTGTACCAGCCTGCAATAGATTAATGTGTCCGTCCGTCCCCTTTCAATACTTTAACGAAGTGAAATCTCGTGCTGTTGGGTGTAAAATCAGCAATAGGCAGCGCAGAGACTTGCCCTACCAGTCCACCCTGCAGGGACCTGTTAATAAAATTTAAATAATAAATTGAAAATAATAAAAGTTTTTATTTTCAATTTATTATAAAATAATACAAGCTTTTATTATTTTCAATTTATTATTTGTATTTTATTTTTTTGTATTTTAAAATTTCAAATAATAAATTGAAAATAATAAAGCTTTTATTAGTTTAAATATTAAAATTTATATTTTTAAATTAAATGTAATTCTTTTTATTTTCAAATCTACGTGACTTTACCTGAAGAACCAAGAATGTGGCGTGTAGATTCTGCCAATTTAAAAATTTAATAATAAAATTTAAATACTAAAAGCTTTCATTATTTCAAATTTTTTTGTATTTTTAATTTAAAAAGCTTTTAGTATAGCTTTTATTATAATATCATAATATTATAATCAAAGCTTTTATTATAATAAAAGCTTTTATTATTTTAGGATTCTCCTCAACGGCGGCCTTTGTCTCCCCCAGTAGCAATGTTTACGACATACCGCACCAGGTACTCATCTGAGGCTGAGTCGACCTCACACTCTCTTACTGTCTCAAAACAACAACCGCCATGCGCCACTAAGTGGCGATGACGTCACCACAACGCTTATGCCAGGCTATGTGCACCTTGAGGCTACGTGAAGTGTCGATCGCCGGCTGGCAGGAGGTCACGGGGCAGACCCAGGTGCCACTGGTCGACTGACTGAGATGACTGAGATTACTGGCTGATGCACCACCTGTGCCCCCTACTGTGCCAACTTTCTGATCTTTAGCCACCCGACGCTCCGCTCGTTTTTCTGAGCGTCGCTCCTCCGCCCTCCGTTGTTGTTGGAGGGCGACTGCCTCCAACTGCCCAGTAGAGACACCGCTGGTACCAGTCATTGGCAAGTCCACTCAGCTCCACATCCTCCTGTACCACATCACTCCATCTCTTCTCTAGTCCGTGCCACGCCCGTTTAGCTCCCTCGATCCGGCCGAACAAAAGCTGTTTGGGCATGCGGTGATTGGGCATGCGGGCCACATGGCCCAGCCAACGCAGCCTTGCCTGCTGGAGGAGCTCACCGATGGGACTTTGTCCAGATCTTTTGAGGATTTGTGAGCTCCTCACCCAATCCAGCCTGGTTAAACCCAGGATTGATCGTAGGCAGGCCAGCCTAAATGTTTATAACCGGTGAAGATGCTGCATTAGGGGGGTCCACGTTTTGCAAGCGTAGAGAAGGGAGGGAATGACTGTGGCCGAGAAGAACCGAAGCTTCATGCGGAGCGACAGACCAGGTAGCTTCCACACAACGTTACACAACCGATGAAAAGATAATGCCGCTCGACTAATTCCGAGTGAGACCTGGCTGTTAATCCGGAGCCGATCATGAGCACACTGCCCAGGTATGGAAAACTCTCCACTCTCTCCCCAACTGCCCCATCACCGATTGGGAGTTGTGGGGGTAGAGTGCCTGATGGCACAAAATACCCAGGCAGGTGCTTCGTTTTGGTGGGGCTGATGGTAAGGCCCCACCTCTTAGTGGCACACTCCAGTTTCAGCAGCAGCGCCTCCAACTCCTCCTCTGAATGAGCAGCAATTACCAGGTCGTCGGCATACATAATGTGGTTGACCAATAGGGAGACATCCCTTGACCGCACCTGGGCATCGATCAGCCTCCCATTGTATCTGTACCAGACGTAAATTCCTCTGGTACAGCTACTGAAGGCTTCACAAACTATGTGGTCGAAATAGATGTTAAATAATGTTGGAGCCAGAGGACATCCCTGTCGCAGGGAATGGCTCTGACTCCCGGCTATGTAGTTTTACTCGGGTCTGCTCACCATCATGAAGGTCCTTAATGAGTGTGAGCAGAGGGTCAGGGACTCTGAAAGCACGAAGAACAACCCAGAGCCCAGGCCTACTGATGGTATCATAGGCCTTAACCAGGTCAATAAAGCAGAGATGTAGGTCTAGTTGGAATTCCCTCCACCTCTGCTGTAGCAGACGGACAGAAAATATGAAATTTTTGCAGGACCGCCCTTTCTTGAAACCGCATTGGGGCTCCGCAAGCCTCTCCTTAGCGTACCTAGCAAGGCGATGTTGAATAATCCTTGCCAGGACCTTTCCCGGCACACTGAGGAGTTAGATGCCCCTGTAGTTGTTACAGTCTGTGCGGTCCCCCTTCTTAAAGAGGGGGACCGCCAGGGCATCCTTCCAATCCTGCGGAACCCGTCCAGTGGCCCAGACTGTTGTTATGATGTCATGTAGGGCAGTCTGCGCACAAACGCCACCCTCCCTCAGCATTTCGTTTGGGAGATCATCTCTGCTCCGTGCATTTCCTGTTCTCAGACTCTGGATCGCCCTCAGTACTTCCTCAACGGATGGTACCTCAGCCAGCCACTCACAGAGGGTGACTTCCTCCTCCAATATTTGAGGCACCGCATCCTCAGCAGAGTCATCCCCACTTTGTCCCATGATGTTTTCCAGGCTGAGGGATTCCCCCTCCCCCAGGACCTCACAGAAATGCTCAGCAAATCTGCAAACCTGTCGCTGGGGGTCGGAGATTGGATCACCCTTCGTTCCCCTAATGGTGGTGTAGTGGATATAAATTGACGAAGAAACTTCTGATGAGGCAACACGATATTTATTGTCTTGGCCCCTTTTTGGGCCATGGACATTAGCCCTGGCGTGATAGCGCTTCCGCCCCCTATTGACGATAAGGGGAAGCTACCAGCCCACAGAGTGGTGAGTGACGATTACCCCTACAATGGTAATAGGTGTGGCGCTGTAGGTTACTTTTTTAATGGAGTTAAATAAGGATTTGTGATCGCGGGTCATTGAGGCAGACTCCATCTCCTCAGCAACCCGCGACCACCACCCATCCTTGCAGCGCCTCACGTCTCTCCGAACCTCCGAGCGAAGGCTGCGGTAAGCCTCCTCATTCTCTGACGTGGGATGCTGTAGACGATTAGAGTGGGCCTGTCGCTTTTTCTCAACCATCCTGAATACCTCCTCTGTCAGCCAGGGTCTCTGGGGAGGTCTGGACCGCGTACACAAAGCAGCCATTGCAGCTGCATGAGTCACAGGCTTAAACCTCGCCCATTTACCCTCGACATCAGGAGGAGTGGGGGACGATGCTGTCTCACTCACACTCACTCACAGCGCGAGGCCGACTCATTACATCTCGCGGAGGATCGCGCTGCTGAACAAAAAAAGTTCCGCGGTTTCAGTTTGCAAGCGCGAGTTCGCGTTTTAAGGCGATGGGGGCCGTCCATAAATGACGTCACGCACCTGGGGAGGGGGGGTCAGACATTTGTGACGGGGGGGGTGGGTTTGAGAAATGTGACGTCACATCAAATGCGCAACTTTAAATAAATATAGACAACACGTTCTACTTAGGTAAATAGACTTTTTAATGTTTTCTCCGACAACAACTGAGTGCAGCACCACATTAAATACGCGCTACAATGACAATAGTTTACAGCGATTTGAAGCATGTTTAATTTTCAAAATGTAAATATGGTTTGGGGGGGGGGGGCAGAGCTTTGTGACGTCATATTTGAGGGGGGGGTCTGACTTTTTGTGACGCCGTGTGACGAGGGGGGGGGGGGGTCAAAAATCGTCCAAAATCGCGTGACGTCATTTATGGACGACCCCATATAAAATAATTAATATTTCATGGCAGTTGGTTCTGAAGTGCGACTGTTTGTAATTTGGGCGTTCGTAAGTCGAGGACTGCCTGTAAATAAAAATTCCAATTGTGGATGTGGGACTTGCTGGTAACAGCTTCTCTTCACAAGGCAGCAGACATCGCGGCTGTCGCGATTTTCACCTGAAGACGATGGCTTGTGTTGCTATCGAAACGTCGTGATTTATTTTATTTTATTTTTCTTCCAAAGTGACTTTACCGAAAGAACCAAAGAGTATGGATTCCTGCAGTCACAAAAGCTTCAAATCAAGATCGGTTTTAATTATTTATCGAATGTGGGTAGAATCTGTGCAGAGTTGTGCTGTTTCCCCATGTGCAAGGTGGGGGTCTCTCTGGGTTCTACTCACACAGAGCCAAACGCTCATTAATGTAATTGCCAAATATCTCATTGCAATGGGAAACTTCTGATAAAAAATCAGTCTTTAGACTCAATGAGGCTTTCCTGGGTAAATAGTTAATATTGTAATAATTAGCATGAGCAATAATGAAGTTCACTTATGAGTGCCACGAATAGTACTATACTGGACTTTTAATTAAGACTATTTTACGTAGTTTTTTGAAAAAAGTGTCCATTCTCAACACTTTTTGACGGGCCCTCATGCAGAAATTATATTGCAATCTTACATGGGGATTGGGAGTCAAGTGTGTCATGAATAGGAACTGAACGTATGGTGCTATAATTAACTTTCTGTTGTGTATATGCAGATAGGATCTCTGGTGGGTAACATTGGGAAAATAGAGATAATTAGTAATTGTTGTTCATATACAAAATCTTATTTTGGTGGTGATTTGAAGCTTTCGTGACTGCAGAAATCCATACCCTTTTGTTCTTTCGGTAAAGTCACGTAGGTAGAAAAATAAAATAAAAAATAATATATTACGTTTCGATCGCAACACAAGCGGTCGTCCTCAGGCGGAAAAAATAATCCGCTGCATCTCTGACCAGCGCCACCTAGCCAGTGAACTGGAGCACATATGTTGTGGGTAAATCATCGGTGGAGAACTTCTTGTGAGGCAACACGATATTTATTAACACTCTATTTTACAGGGTCCCTAACACAAAGGGGTAGCGGCCCCTTCACCCGATACCTGGGGAGGTATGGCCTCCGGACTACACGGGCCCTAACACTGGGAACCCGTTAATTCCCCGTCCTCCGGCTGGGGGTCCTAGGGGAGGCTCTGCTGACCCGACCGTGCCAGGGTCTTCGGGTCCTGACCACTGGCCTCACTGAGCTCCGGCCCTTGGAAGGACGACGGAGTTTGGGGTCCAGGGTCCTATCCCCCAGGACCTATCTTCCCTTGACCACTGGCCTCACTGAGCTCTGGCCCTTTGAAGGACGACGGAGCTTGGGGTCCAGGGTCCTAACTTCAGCCCAGGGGCCAGTGACGTGTGAGCCGGTCCCAATGTGCACCGGCAAACATTTACCGCCAGGTGGCCCCAGTGTTCATTGCCGTCCACACGTGGATACCTGAAGCCCATGTCAATCCACTGCTGGATGAGTCCCGCAATGAAGATACAATCAGTACATCCACTTTGCTTTTGGACTCCACCTGTTCCATTGGCGGCCGAATGCGAATCTAAATATGCATACGTTAGAGACTGGTTAATGCGCATAGAAATCAAACCAATTGACCTACGACCTTTGCCCCATCAACTTTTGTAGAATTTTAGATGTGCATTACAGCTACTTTAGCCGGATGGTTGTGGTGGCTATGTATGCCTGTAATCAACGACTACGTGGAGGTGAGGGTTGGTGGATCACAAAAATGTTGCGACAACTCCCACCCCTTGGTCGTCTAGGAGGTAGAGAAGGCAGTGTGGAATAATGTGGACTCCGCCTGTTCCATGTGTAGATTTGTGATAGAGCGTTGGCCCCTCATTTGCTTCGATTTCTCCAGGTGCTCCGATTTCCTCCCACATGTAAACACTCATTAATCTTGATTTGAAGCTGTCGTGACTGCAGGAATCTATACTCTTTGGTTCTTTCGGTAAAGTCACGTAGGTATAAAAAACAAATAAAAAAAATCGTCAATTGCTTGTGTGGCGATCGAAACGTCGTGATCCATTATTATTTGTTCTACCTACGCGACTTTACATAAACAACCAAAGAGTACAAACCCTCATTAATTTGCCGATAACATCTTTATATAAAGAGGACAACAGAGCATGGGCAGGAGTGGTGGGGGGGGATGTTGCCAGCTGCTCACCATTTGACTGCCGCCTTCCCTCGTCTGTAGTTCCTCGCGCCAAAGTGAAGGAATACTGTGTGCCAGTTACAATTATCACTTGAACGTAACTTGATGTTTCAATGAAAACAGCCACAGATTTAATCCTGAAAATCTTTATTTTTCACATGCAGTGAAACAATGTTGTTAGTAGGCTTGTTTCCCTGGGAAAGCCTCACTGAGTCTCAAGACTCTTTTTCAGGAGGGGCCTGCCAACTTTTCGCAGGAGTAATTTGGATGTTTGGCTAGTACCAGTTACATTGTATGTTGTTGTTGTTTTGCTATGGGAGTAAACCCATGCAGAGAAAGGGACCAGAATGAGGAAAGCGAAGCCAGGCAGTCCTTCAGAAGATGTCATGCACGGGCGTGACCACTGCACCACCCTGCCGCCCAAACAAAAGTAATTTAAATAATGTACAATACTGGCAAATAAACCCTATTAGTATCAACTGAATTTCTGGCCAATATGGCACGTGTATAGCTGCATCGGTGTTTCTAAAAGTTGTGTTCACATTGCCTGAAATTAATAATATAAATAACAGATTTCCCACCTCTGGTTTCATTTGGATTACCGGTTGTCCTCATTATGTGTGTCACAGGTAATATGGAAAGGAAAATATTACGCAGCACGAGTTGTAGGATTAGGGCAATTATGGTGACACACGTGACCCCCTCTACACAAGAAACAGCTAAGATTCATATTCTTGGTTCTTTCGGGAAAATCACGTCGAAGGGAAACAATAAAATAATACAAATATAAAACAATTAAATTCTCGCGACCTTTTGACTGCAACACAAGCAATCATCATCAGGTGTGAAAACCACAACAAGAAAATTTGAAAGAACCAAGAATATGAATCTCTGCAGTCACTAAAGCTTTAAATCAAAATTTAACAGCTGAGAGTCAATGCTGTGGTGTTGTGCGATTGGTGCAAGCGACCCATCATTGTGTTTTGATGTTGAGCTGTTAAAATTGCACTGTTGTGGGGTGAGGTCAAGGCCGATGACTGCTTCCAGCGGTGTCAAGATCAGTATTTTGAAGAGGCTCGCGGAGGATGATACTGGGCACTAGGGTGCAGTCTCCCTCCATGAACAACAGAGGGCAGAGGAGCGACGCTCACAACAACAATTGGCGGAGCACCGCGCGTATAAAACACAAAGTTGGAAGAAAGTTTATCTCGGGGAGTTAACCCACAACACCTGGGTCTGTCCCGCGTGTTCACACGATAACGCGTTTTCACTACAACGCGTTTTCTTTACTTTAGGGAACGCTTCTCGCACAACGCGGAACGCGCTCCGTCACAACGCGCTTTCTGAGCGGACTACTTTCTTGAGCAGTGAAATTTATTAAAATCTTTTGCTCTGCCATTTGATTTTAAATTACGACTCTTCAAAGAGCTTTGGTTGTAGTAAGCAATATTTGAATTTGTTTAAACGACCTGTATTTTCTTACAACATGTTTTATATTCCTAGGCATTAAATGTGTACTAAAGATTCAGACTAATTGTAAATATAATGGGACCACTTTAATCGATGTCCGTTAATATATGTAGGCGTGGTAAGGTTTCGAGACGCACTCGGCGATGCGTGAAACGCAGTCCGTGTCCTTCCTCGTCCATTTGTCTTCATTCCAACGTCAACTTTGTTCTGCCGGTCTCTCTCATTAAGGCCACATGGCCACACTGTGTCTCTTAGTTCTTGCAAGCTAAGCTGGAGTCAGTCTCTCTCATTAAGGCCACATGGCCACACTGTGTCTCTTAGTTCTTGCAAGCTAAGCTGGAGTGAGTCTCTCTCATTAAGGCCACATGGCCACACTGTGTCTCTTAGTTCTTGCAAGCTAAGCTGGAGTAAGTCTCTCTCATTAAGGCCACATGGCCACACTGTGTCTCTTAGTTCTTGCAAGCTAAGCTGGAGTGAGTCTCATTAAGGCCACATGGCCACACTGTGTCTCTTAGTTCTTGCAAGCTAAGCTGGAGTCAGTCTCTCTCATTAAGGCCACATTGCCACACAGTGTCTCTTAGTTCTTGCAAGCTAAGCTGGAGTCAGTCTCTCTCATTAAGGCCACATGGCTACACTGTGTCTCTTAGTTCTTGCAAGCTAGCTGGAGTGAGTCTCTCTCATTAAGGCCACATGGCCACAGTGTGTCTCTTAGTTCTTGCAAGCTAAGCTGGAGTCAGTCTCTCTCATTAAGGCCACATGACCACACTGTGTCTCTTAGTTCTTGCAAGCTAAGCTGGAGTGAGTCTCTCTCATTAAGGCCACATGACCACAGTGTCTCTTAGTTCTTACAAGCTAAGCTGGAGTCAGTCTCTCTCATTAAGCCACATGGCCACACTGTGTCTCTTAGTTCTTGCAAGCTAAGCTGGAGTGAGTCTCATTAAGGCCACATGGCCACACTGTGTCTCTTAGTGCTTGCAAGCCAAGCTGGAGTCAGTCTCTCTCATTAAGGCCACATGGCCACACAGTGTCTCTTAGTTCTTGCAAGCTAAGCTGGAGTCAGTCTCTTTTCGACATATGTCCCACCAAATTCTGTAATAATAATGTTCCAGTTTCTCTATATGTTTTTAAATTTAGATTTAAATAAATCTACATTTTAAAATCCACAAATCTGGCTGCCTCCTGATGATGCTGGTTGTAATTACTGGCGAAACGTCATACTCAGATTGTTAATGTTGCGGCTTTGCTCTCTAACACACAACCGGTGTGCTGTACTAGTAACGAATTGGCATGTTCTGTTTAAGTGACAAACCTTACTAATTGGCTGTGTCGGGTGGTGGTGGGTTTACCGACATATTTTTATATTTACGCGATCTTACCCAAAAAACCTGTATTATGTAAAAATACATTTATTTTCCCCCTTTCTTTTTGGACAGTTTCAAATCTCTAACGTCTTTCAAATTGTTCTGATGTACAGTGCTACATTTTAAGTTACTGTCATGTTTGCAACGGGTTGTTTAAAATATATTCAAATGGTGTAGATTCATGTTTAAACTCGATTCGAATCTGCATTCATCATTTTCTTCTTAAGCAGTCCGTAACCACAATTGGTACATCGATGCATGACCCATTTGATTATGGTTTGTTGGTCTTAATTTATCAATTAAAATGTTATTGAGTGTGCCAAATCCTAAAGAGTGGCGTTTGAGTCGACCTTATTTTATATTCACATGTGAAACGCCTGTGCACATGAATGTAATCCAGTTACACACTCTCCTACTTGTTCATCAACTCTCTTCGTGGTGTAGATTTGATGGCTTGTATAGCAACCATAAACAAACGCAACAAATCCGGGTGACTCATGATCCATGATTCACGATGCCAGTGGGCCAGGTTTCACTTTCAACCTGTGTGGCATGAATTAAACACACCTGTAAATTTGACCTGAAATGATTGCACAACAATTGCCCCGCCTTCATGGGATGTTTATCCTCCACTGTTTATCTGGCTTTGACCTGAATTATATAAAAGTGCGGCTCTGCAACTGCTGTAGAGTCACATTGGTATAAACGCATTTTACAATATGAACAGCGCATTGAAAACGCGTACTATTTTATGTATTGTTTAACAAGTGTGTTTACAAATCCACACTGTGAAACACGATGATTGACACAGGGGAGTAGATTATGTTTTCGATAGTGTATTTAAATAGAGCTACTGTAGGTAAGTAGTTTTCAGTTTTAAAGGCATAGTTTAACAAGACAACACTTGCCACCATCCTTCAAACCCAATGGTGAAAAAAACCACAGTTTATGTTTACATTATAATATGTTTACATTATATATAATATAATGTTTATATTATAATATAATGTTTACATTTTATATAATATAATGTTTATATATAATATAATGTTTACATTATAATACAATGTTTACATTATATATAATGTAATGTTTATGCAAGAGCCGGGGACTTATGGGACCCCGGGGTCCCACCATAAGGTTCATATGAATGGTTACCTAATAACTTTTGAAACACGGTAATCGCTGTGAAGTGCAGTTTCCAATTCTTATTGTTGACTCAATCTCTATGGCCTTTCTATGCAATATGAAGAAGGGGCATTGCCCGAAACGTCGCTTATCGGATGTTTTCCCTTTTTCAAGGCCCCAGTGCTACTGATGCATGAATTTGTTTGGTATTTGAAATGATACGAAGGCTCAGCAAGTGATTCCTTGCAGACATAAACAGAAGCGATACGCGCCACCCCAGCCACCCATGTCGCGAATCAATCGATTATAGCGATTGAGGGCTCGTGAATAAATTCTAGATTCAACGCCTTGTTTTAAAACGTGAACACAGCCGGCTCTAGTGACTGGAGTGGGTGCGTGTTGGACAATGTGAAACAATGACACGCAACGTATACAAATCTAAAACATAAATTCTTACGCACGCGATCCGGTGTGCATATCGCGATCTTCAGGATGAATGATCACATCCGAATCAATGCGTCGTCGTTGCTCCCCTAGCATGCGCTCTGCGTGACCCGCTCGTGTTGTTGTTGTTGTTTGCGGCAGAGTTTAGGACCTTCGTGGCCAAGAGCCGCAGCTCCCGAGGCAAAGGAGTGATGGCACGCTTCAAGGTGCCGGACTTGCTGAAGCATCTCATGGAACGATACGGGGCTCCGGATATTCACGATCTGGGCACCGCATCACCAGCATACCTCTGGGCATTTCTGTACGTGCCGTGCCTGCGTGTATGAGCGTGTGTGTACGTGTGTATGCATTGCGTCGCTTGTTGACTGCGAATTGTATTATTATTATTGGATGCCTCAAGTAGACTCTTTGGTTCTTTCGGTAGTCACGTAGGTATAAAATAAAATAAATCACGACGTTTCGGGCGCAACACAAGCGTCCGTCATCAGGTGGGAAAGCCTTGGTGTGCTGCTGAGGCAGACTGTTTTAAATGGTTTGAAATGTGTGTAGCCCATGGGTCATAAAGAAGTGGCCAGGGCTAGTGATGTTAACGTGAGAAATTAGCGTGTAACTGTAAGGTAGGAAAGCGGCCTCCTCCTCGATTTTACGTGACTTTACCGAAAGAACCAAAGAGTATGGATTCCTGCAGTCGCGAAAGCTTCAAATCAAGATTGCCTCAAGTATGTATTGTTGTTGCCCTTGAGGGGGTTTACTTTCTGAATTAAATGCGTTCTGGAATTGCTGACACACAGCCACAACGTACGTGTCGCTGTGTTCACACCTGAGAGTGACACTGCATCAGCCTTTTACCAATATTCCCCCGCCCCTGCGTTTGCCTTACACGGCCACAATGCTGAGCTATCCTCAGTTGCTCAGGCACGCAAGTTTCACACCTGTCTCCCTGTCAAGTGAATGTGGTGTATCCTTTTGTCATGCAGTCTGAGACAGACTTCCAACACGACTTCAGTTTTGTGGGTGCAGTGCTGTGACAAGAGCACTGAAGTAACTGCTCGTGTAAGTACATCATGTTAATATATATCGTATAGAAGGCTGAGGCCTATTTTACTGTACCACTCCTTACAGAAATCTTCTTTCCCGAGTGGTTGTGCATTTGTCGCTTGTTTCAGAGGTTCGCGATTCGATCCCAGGAGTCGCCCTAGTTAATATTGCGGGTGTATTATCCAAAACTGCATTTCTATATGCTTCACAAATAATGTAAAAAAATAAATCCCGTGTTGTTATTAATGAATGAGGAGGACGTGTGTGCCGGCGTCAGAATCAAAATTTGCAAATCTAAACAGGTACTCAGAAATGACTGGATTGGGTAAAACCACAAGTATATATGTTGAACTTCTTTCGCACTGTACGTAGCCAACTGTGCTAATCGGAGGTGTGGAGGACAACAAACTGAACACAAAAAGCAGTTCTAAAGAAATTGTTTTCAATCTAGATTTAAAAGTGCATAGCTCCAATGGCTTACTAATATCGGAAGGAAGAGCATTCCAGTTGGCCGCAGAAGCGCATCTGAAAGCGAGTGATGCGGTGACTGTCTTTGTTCGATGGCTTGCCAAAAGCCACTGCTGCTAGGATGATCCACCAATCCCATCTCTCGATTGCAATCGTGCATTAGCAGCACACCTTGCATTCGCTGTTGAACCACTCGTCCATCACGTGTTCCATCATCGCAACTACAGCACTGCCCTGCACCTGTGGCCACCACAGTTGCTAACATTGTGTTGTTTGTTTAGGTGATCGGCAAGGCCCAGAAAGGCGAGCGGGAGGTGATGGACCGTGGGCTGGCTCGCATTGAGTGTGACATCAAGCAGGAGGTGGAGGGCCGGCCACACAAGATCAAGAAATACCTGTTGGAGTCGTTCCCCTTGCCAGGGACGAGCGCCGATCTTCGCCAACAGTTCACGACACAGCCGGCGGCCGACATGGTGCTGCAGGTCTTCCAGAACGCCGATGACATCTTTGTGAATAAGCTGAAGAAGGTGGGGCCATGGCGTCTGGACTTAATGCAACAAAATTACCGTGCGAGAAAGTTCATGCATTTGCTTAGATTTGTCAAAGATTTTCCAAAATACATTTGTTCTCAGAATTATTTAATGAGTGATAATTGCCATACGTTTCAAGTCTGTCGATACTTCCACCAGTATCAATGGCTTGTTCTACCACTGAATTAACTCTCCTCTATAATATTTAGGGCCATCGCTTTCACAAAATTCAGTCACACGTTGAGACAAAAGTAAGGGGGGCATTGAAATCGGTAGGACATCTATGCATGTGTCACCCTCTATTTGTCCCAACAGAGTGATATGGCTGCACGTGGTTTGGGTCCTTTGTTGTTTCCACCAACAGTGTGTGCAGGACTTCTTGGGGCAGGTGAAAGGGGACACGCTGGCCCAGAAGCTGTTTCAGTTGGCCCTGTGCTGTGGCTCCCTCGAGACTCCTCGCGACCTCGTGGTCAAGGAGAAACCGGCCGCGTTTCTCGGCAACATCAGCACTCCCGACACCAGACCGCCGCCTCCTCCGGGGAGTAAGGAGACAAATTTGCATATACAGTAGACTCTCGATTGTCCGCGCTAATTACGGGGAAGATGGCTGCGGATGATAAAAAAATCTCGGATTATCCAAAGATATCTATTTTCTGCGGATCTCTATGCCACAAACTAACGATCGACCGATCGATGCACATGGTCGGTGATAAAACTTTCCTGCTCCTGAGCAGAGGACTCGGCCCTCTAAGTGGATAGCAGAGCCACGCCAATCACCATCAATCAAACTCCACCCACTGTTGTAAAGATATGCAACTACTGTACTGTCGAGGTGATCACGTAGATTTCGGATTCATGGGCGCACATATTTGCTCGATATAAGCACGTGACTTGTAACAAACATTTCCAAGAATTACAATGTATAACTATTTTTAGATTATTAATTTGGGCCTAAGGGAAAATCCATGAGTTATTAATAAGTTAAAATCTCATGTGCGTGGTTAATCCGCAAATCAGATAAACCGCACACGGATAATCAAGAGTCTACTGGATTGCACGTGCGCTGAATTGTCGTAGCTTCTCTAAACACCTTATTTCACATCTCGTCTCGATTATTACTAATGCATTAGTAAGAGTTTGGCATATCACGACGCATCAGTTTGTTAAATTTACATCGAGATGACCCGGGTGGATGAGAGAGATTATTTGCATTGAGCTGGAAACGCTGAGATCCTGGGTTCGAATCTGGGTAACCACCTGTGATTAAACTTGCTTTTGTCAAGTGCAGCCAGTTGATGGTCTCAGCTCGGTCATTAATGACTGTCAAAAAAACCCAAAACATACTCAGTAAATGGCTATGCACTTAATTTGACCAAGTCCAATATCGGCTCAACAGAGTGGGTGGGAATGTGCTTCCCTTTACTCTGTGGACCAGAGGTCACTAGAAACAATGTCAGAGGTAGCTTTGTGATGTTCTCTTCTGCGGGCCATTCTCCAATAGGACGGGTTCCGCTGCTCCGTGAGAGATCTCCGTCTCATGACACGATATCGAAAGCACAATTTGAATAAAATGTAGTTTCTTATATTGTACATAAGGGGTCAGACCACGGAGGACCTTCAGAATGCTCAGTGTGAACTTGAAATTGATTCTGGACTGGTTCAGGGGATAGTTGAACAATTCGAATATTGGGGCGATATCGTCTTGCATACGGGTGTGAGTGAGAAGTCTGCCAGTGGTTTTTTTAGGCCATCATCTAGATTTTTGGGTTAGATCACGTAAACATGCACTCAATAATACGCGTTAATATGCACTTTTTACGTGACCTAACCCAAAAATCTCAATTATGGATAATATGGGTCGCGAAGGCCTTCGTGTTAAACTTGTTTTTTGAGTCATCTGGAGAGTGATGATGAAACTTATCGGGAGGCCGTCAATGAGACGTGGGGGGGGGGGGGGGGGGGTGGGGCAGAGAGAGAGTTGCAGTTGTTGAGCCTATTGGAGCGAGTTACAGCATCGTTGTCCTCTCCTACAATGGCATTGCTTGTCTCCTTCGTAGAGGCGGTAGCCGAGCATCTGGTCCATCTGCTGAGCCACGCAAGTAAGATGGCAGAGCCCCTGGGCCTACCCGCGCTGTCACGCCTGGAGAAGCAGCTTGCCGAGCACTTTGACTCGTGCGACCTCCCCAGCCTGGGCCTCGGCTCCTTCTTGGACATCCTCCATCGCGACGCCCAGGTGCGTACGTGGCGTGCGTGAGCCCACCCGCCTCCAGCTGGTAAGAGGCAGTACAGCAAGTAGGTGTACGACACTGCCCGTGCAAAGTTTGAGTGTACTTACCGCCTCCGAGTGGCGCTCAATGTTAAGTTTGTTTCCAAAATTGTGCGCGGTAATATTAGTTTATTATTACGAACTTAAAACTCATTTGTCGATAACTCGAATACGTTTAAGCGTTATGTAATAACTGCCAATTCAGAGCGCAACAAAGTGTCACGTAAGATGCATGGGTTTTCTCTTGTCACTCTTAAAAAATATCTGTGAATTTGGCAAACATCCCAAAGGTAGATATTGAAAATCACCGTTAAAATTGAGTGTACAGCGGTGACATTCAGATAAAATATATGATAACACTATATATGCAAAGTGGCCAGGTGGCTCAGAGATCAAAGCGGTGCATTGGCAATAATGAGATTCTGGGCTTGAATCTGGATTTTGACCGCTTGGGTTGAAACCGAGGTCACAAGTCTTATCAAGTCGATCGTCCGAGCCCCGTCACCAGCGACTGCACAAAATTACAGTCTCATTAAACTTGAGTTTTGCACTTTATTTTCCTAATTCCATCTTTGAGAATAACAATTTCAGCTTGACTCTCGTGCGCCGCACAATCTCATAACACAGCTAATGTGAAAGTGTTGGCTCCTATTGTGTACAAGATAAAAGGCCACCCCCCACATTTTATGACACGGCCTGCAAGGCTATGCGAGATTTACGAATGGATGATTTATTTGTCTCTTGACATTACGTCGATAGTGCATTTGGAAAACTAAAATTGAGAACGAATTTTGTGTTAATTTGCAAACTTAAATCTGTAATATTTAATCAGTTTTCGTGCACTGCATTGTGAGATGCAGCTCCATGCGTATCGTTTAGCTTTAAGCCGGTGTTTGCCTTGCGGTCGCCTCGGTGTCAACCAACTGATGTTGACGGATTTGTTGTGTCTGTGGTAGCTGTTGGACGAGACTGGGGTTGTGATCTCTGCCCTGGGTGGATCTGGAGCCACAGCGGGAAGCTTCTGTCCAAAGCGCGACGAGCTGCATGGAGTTCATCCACCAGTGCGGCAGCCTCGACACCGCAGCGGTGAGACACGGGCCCCAGTAGGGGCCACAGGGGCGGCTCAGAGATGGGGATAAGGATTTGGAGATTTAGGGCGCTCGCGGAAATAAACTCTTCAACTCAAAGCGCCTTACAGCAACGTCTCATCTCAACCATTCCATTGCTCTGCGGCAGTCTACCCGAGGAGACCCCCCCCCCATGGCAGCTGTTCCTATTTGGCACGTGGTGCACGCACTACCGGCCTGTGAATGGACATGTCTGCCAATTGGGAGCGATGTTTGAGTTTCCTACATGGTTTTTTCCCCGATAAAGTAATTTGCAAGTATTTGATCTGATTTGGAAAATTTGGAACATGATGCGGTTACATGTGGCCAATTCTATTTTTTTAATACAGTGTCACAGGATTATTATCATACATTGTGAAACAGATCTCTTTGTTTATGGTGAATAAACCGGCAACATTAACCCGGGCGGATGCTGGGCTTGAACCGAGAACCACCACTCGACCATGTTTCCATAAATTTGTGCAGTCACATTAACGCTGTTCACGTCGTACGCAATGAACACTTTATTATTAGCACCACCTCTGGACCTGTTTGGCCCCTGGTCCATTTTGAGAGGTCTTGTAAGGGCGGCGTATACAGTTTGATTTTATATCGGCAGAGCAAATAGCCAATGGAAAACGACCCGTTCCGTGGGGGTGCTACGCGCTGGCACGGATCGGATGCGCCAGTGGAAAAGGGCTGCTAGCAACCCGGCCGCCTCCAAACGAAAGAGAGAGGGTTCCAGGTCTCTGTTGTTGGCTGTGTGCTCTGCAGCTGCCGGCCGTGGACTGCGCTGTGGGGCAGCACTACGGCGTGCATTCCTGCCGCAACCTTGGGCACGGCCCCATGGCCAACCTGGTAAAACTGGCGCAGAAGGCCAAGCCCGGTGGCAGCAGCGGCGGTGCCCATCGGTGCGCCGTCTTGTACGAGGAGACGGCGCTGTGTGCTCGCGACTCGAGGTTTGGCAGCCCCCTCCAAAGTGCCCTCCTCCTCACCCCTCTGCTCACCTCGTGATCTGCCTGACCGCCACGGGTCGCTCCTCAAAATTGTTGAGTCGGCGACAGACACTTGGGGTTCTTTAATCTTTCACATCAAAGGGTCAGTGAGCCACACCAATATGCCATTGGTAAAGTAACTTAAGGATTCAATGTTCAAGGCAAGTGATTGTCGAGACAAACTGATGATTGTGTGTGTTACACCCCTCTGGCAGTCCACTGCCTGATGAAGGCCTCGCCACGTTGCTTTGGTCATGGGGGTTGTTGCACCAAACTTTACCACGCTTGGTGAAGGGGGCGCGGATTAGGTTCAGGACTTGTTCAGATATCAGTCACCACTGACGTTAGCCATGGCTAGGAATGCAACTCGGATCGCCGCGTTAGTATCGCAGTGCACCAAACATTGCAGCAGTGCTTCAGAAATCATTCCGAAGTTGCTTGATATTGCACACAGTTTGAATAAACCATCATTACTTCAGGAATATATATTTTTAGTTAAAATTTTACTTTATACATTCTGTGATCGTTATAAAGAGTTGTGCTAGTTAGTAGTAACAGCGCGATACATCGGTTAAATCGATTAATATTTATTATTCAGCTGACAATTCATGTATTGAATTGCACGTGTAAGAATCAACTTCAAAAAATTGTATCGCTTTTTTATTTTAATAGTTTCACATTGCCACTGCAGAGTCGACATGATCAGTGTAAGTTCAAAAGAACTGACACACCTTGTGAAAAACCCAACGCAGAAGATCCCTGGGCTTGATATTCCACGAAGATCATGGTCCCCCTAAACCGCATCTGCACAAAACATGGCAGATGCGGATACCTGATGCACAAATGGAAAATTAAAAACTCTCCAGTGTTTGACTGTGGTCATCCAGAACAGATCGTACAACGTGAAACGACGCAATAGAAAATTAAAGTCAAGCCACAGTGTGATTGTGACCATGCAACCCAAACTATGCACAATATTGTGAACCACAGTCGTCTGTGCTGCTTCACCGGAGTAGGAATAGTAACCCTACACGAAGTTTCTCCTGAAGCCCTCTCGTCGAGACCAGCAGACCTTGGACATTGGCTTATGGCTCCTGAACATGTTGCCCTCATGCGCAGGAATAGAATAGCTCAGGGGTTGGCAATCTGCGTCTCCCGGTGCCGCATGCTGCTCTTTAAAGACTGTTTGGTGATGTTATTTATGAAGGACCACTGTCTCGTATTCACCACAGTGCATTGCGCCTCTTGAAATATTGAGTTGAGTAATCCCGGTAGTTGAGAAACTAAGGTAGTTGAGTACCCCGGGAACACGCTGTGGTTCGTGTCGCGTTAATAGCTCCGTACCGTGCCGTGTAACTCACTAAGCAGCCGATTGCTCGCGTGCAGTGGTAGTGCCGTGTTCATTGATAACGCTGCACACTCCATGCAGTGGTAGTGCCGTGTTCATTGATAACGCTGCACACTCCGTGCAGCGTTGTGTGAGGATGGCTCACTAATTGAAAGGGGAGTCGTAGCTATCGCACTGTGGGGTGGTCATCGCCCTCCTCCCCCTGGGCATGTGCCGTGTGTGTTGTGTGCGTCGTGAGTCGTGGCGATGTAAACCCGGTGTAGCTCCTCTCTCCGTCTCTTTGTTTGTTGCTGTCCCGGCGAAGCTCGAGTTGGTGAGCGCAACGCGTGGCAGATCCGGCTTCACCCGTTCCCACTCCTCCCAGTCAGCGACTCCCAAACCCCCACTCAATAATCGCAGATCACTACCCAGGTCTTTATCAACCAAATGATTTTTAACTAAACTATTTTTTGTATTCTTAACAATGTATCCACAGTTCAATTTTAAAGTACAATTTTACCGAGGCACTGTATGTTGTCTTGGTGTGGACTGTGGCTGTTTTTGCTATTGTTTTACTGCCTTTCCCAAGCTTGGAAATGCATGTATGAATGAAATTGGAACTTATATACTTCATTTATTTACTAATTGACAAAATATTTTTTATTTTACCAGGTAAGGCCCACTGAGCATATATAGCAGTTTTTCAGAAGCGACCTGGCCATGGCAAATGATAGCTCAACGAAGTGGCTTATCGTCACGTGGACATTTATAGCAGACAAATATACAGCATGCGTCAGGGTTGGGATGGAACCCACGACGTCCTGCGTACCAGGGGAGGTAGTTAACATCTCCCAGCCACCGTGGTGCCCTGTGGTCACGTGAGGCCTTCCACTTCTGAATGGCTTGCGATGCATATTTGAACATTACTGCAAGCGTCTTAGCCTCGTTCATTCGGTATTCGAGGGGAATATTGCCATTTAGTAACTTTGTTTCAAATATCGCGCATTGAACTTTCGATTTTAATTTGCAATGTAAGTGAGGGACTGTGCATTGTCTTGTCGTGGTCTGGTGCTGTTGTTGTGTTGCTGAATTGCCCAAACTTGCATTTGTTGACAAATTGGCAGAAATCTATGTACTTTGTATTTTTAGCAACATGCTTACATTTTCTCCGTCTTATCTCTCATATCGTTTTTGAACATACCGCCCCTACTGGAACATATGTGAAAAGAGCTTCATAGCTCATTGGATTCCTCCAGGATAAAAAAAACGATTCTAATTAATCAGTGGCACTGCCAACAACCTGCATCCACACACGACCAAGCACCCCTTGTAATGCCATACACATGGTTCAACTTTACTCCTGTCGATTCCAAACATGTTGTACGGCGTGTACACTAAACACAGGGAATGGCTTTAAGAGTTGTATAATCTCCTGTAGACGTAGACGCCACTGGTTATTCACATTGTGTAGATGTAGATGCCACCACCACCATCTATTGCGTGGCGGTTGAACTTATGAATCTCGGTACAAACAGGCAACTGGACATATGGACAGGTTTCTTCGTATCTCTGAGACTTTCTAAGTTGAATGTTTGTAAGTGAAGGAGTCCCCGTAAATATTTTTGAGGCCCACTGGGATCTTCAGTTTAAACTGTGAGTCTTGGAGTCATTAGACCAGAAAGAAGTGAGATAAAAACGACAGTAACATTGAAAAATATGTACACAGGGCAGGGAGAGCCCAGCCGCATGACAGGATTTATTCAGCGGCATCGTCACTGTAACAGAAACAGCGCTCCCGAATGAATCTCAGAATCCCCCGAATATTCCGCCTCAGGCGGGAGAATCTCCGTCCAGGCCCGCGTGATCCCTTTGGCCCAATCTTGTCGACGGCATCATCCTCCTCCTCCTCGTTGTTGTTGTAGCCTGGTTGGAGAGCAGGGCCCCGCCTGGCAAATGGACGCACGCGCCATCGTTAGCACGGTCGGCTACAGTTAGCACGGTCGGCTACGGTTAGCACGATCGGCTACGTACGGGTGCAAAATTATTTCAACGTACACACATGCGCGTATTCATTATGCCACCATCTGCCCAATCGTGCATTCTCGGCTGTGCTTACACTGGTTGCTGTACTGCACCTCATATGTGTCCGGCCGCTCAAATGCGAGGTAGGAGGATGCCACACATCTCTCACTATGGCCAGTAGCGGAATGCTACATTCCTATAACAGGAGCCAATGGTGGTGTATAATAGGATGACCGCTGTTGACTTCCCACAAAATGGGATTCATTATTTGACTATAGCTCGGGTTGATAAATAAGCTGTTAACCTTCTTGACCTAGATTTTGAACTCGCAAGCGTACAGCGATCATGGAATGCTCTAACCGCAGCACCTCCAAGTGGGATGCAGTGCAATTCATATATTTATAATTAAGATATATATATATATTTTACTAGGAATGCATTTAGCTGCAGATTGGTGGAGATGAGGTTAGGGATAAGATATTACATCCTGTGGAGCCCTGGGATATTTACATCTTCAAGTGAGATGAACTAAAGAGGTGAATGCCATTACAGAATCCTCATTTCACAACTCCTCATGAAACAGATTCCCCGTTCTTACAATACAGAACTTGTCTCATCTCATACAGAACCCAAATCTCATGTGTCCTCAGTATTTTTTACTTCCTCTCAATCGTGAATACCACATTCTGGGAATCAACAGTGGTTGTAATATGAAAAGACTTGCCCTTGCTATAGGAATGTGTGATTTACTCAAATAACTAATGTCTGATGATCGATGGTGTTTGCTATATGCTAATTTATATCAGGAGACACTTTGTCTGAATGACCTCCCCAATACACAATTTTTCTCAAGGTGCACTTCTGCGTGGAGACTCGCTCTTGTCTCGTGGCCGACTCCATCTCCTCCTCCTCCTCCGCGATGACGTCATTGGTGCCACCACTTTGATTGGGGAATTTTTCAGACAGGCGTGTTACCGCACAGTCACCTGCTGACTCCACTCCCCGCTCCGACTCCATTCCCCAATCAGAGTTTGAAGCCCACTCGCTCACAGAAACTAAGCCTGCAGTATTCTGATTTGACCAAGTGGACTCCGGAGTCTGCTCGCTTGCAGCAGTGACTTGGGAATCTCCCTCACAGAGACAGGGGATTGCCGAGAGGCTGCAGACCACCATCGGCTCCATTTCCTCTTCAACGATGACGTCATTGGAGCTGTCACGTTGATCGAAGAGTTTTTCAGACAGGCGTGTTACCGCACAGTCACCTGCCGACTCCACTCCCCGCTCCGACTCCATTCGCCAATCCGAGTTCGAAGCCCACTCGCTCACAGAAACTGAGCCTGCAGTATTCTGATTTGACCAAGTGGACTCCGAAGTCTGCTCGCTTGCAGCAGGGACTTGGCAATCTCCCTGGCTGAGACGGGGGACTGCCGAGAGGCTGCAGGCCGCCACCGGCTCCGTGTCCATGGCTGGGCAAGGCGGGAAGTTCGCTTGCGGTGGCACGGCCCTGCCGCCCCACAATAATGGGTGGTTGAGGGCCTCCGTGGGTGTGAGGCGACGTTGGGGATCCTACCTGCCAAGGAGGCAAACGGAGGGAGTCAAGTGCCTGTTGCATTCTAAAATCGCTTCATTGAATCGTGGTCTGGGGTGAAATGCGCAATTCTATCCTCAACACTTTTGTCAGAAACGATATTTATTTTAAAAAGCGACGAGATGAAGAAACGATGCCCCGGTGTGACACAAAACTTTGCAGTCCTAGCCCAAACGACACGTGAGGTCTAAGATCGTTTCCAGTAATGTTGATGGAAGACGCAAAGTGATTTATATTTAATTATTTGTATGAGGTGAAATGTAGACAATAGTAACAAGTCTCTTACTGAAGGCACCCGCGGAGAAAATTGATGAACTTTTGATTGCGGGTTCCCAGAACCGCCTTCAAAGACACGGAGCACGGGACGATCCGTTTCCCGTTGACGACGGGGCGATTCTTTTTGTCTGTTTATCGGAGAGAGAAAAAGAGAGAAACACTGAATTAGTTGTGGCGATCAGTACAATGCGGCGGCGGTCCTTAACCCTCCAATTGCGATGTTTGCAAATATGATTCCATGTTGGCGGTCGACTACAGCCTGTCATCCCTCCAGGGTCGATAAAATTTGTAACCGTTTGTGAGACGTTTGCAGTAGTCGTGTGGAAAGGATGGCTCCTAAGCGTTAAAGTGAAATTCCCACTCTCAACTCTGGGCCACCGGAGGAGACGAGAACCTCCTGATACTTGTTTGAGCAAGGAGACACTTTGATGTTTATTTGAGTATTATATTATTATTTGCATCACTTGGAGAGGATGGTAATTTGTTGTACAAGCGTGCTTTTAAGCATAATATATTTCTCAATCAAGGACCCACAGTTTGTGTGGAGGGTTGTTCTCTGTGGATGTTTTGTACTATGGTAGAACTGCTCTATGCTGATTTAGGATACCGTCGCATCTGCCACACAATTTTTTAAAATTGTGCTCAGTCATGCTGAAATATAGAAAAACGGCCACTCATCTTTATTAAAAATGTGATGGCCAGAATTCCATGTAATTAATACACACGTCCTCTGTTGGATTGCAAATCCCTATGGGTTTTCCAATTATACTGTGCTACCTAAACATAACCGTTCCTTTTAAAGTATTTTTTTCATAAGACTCCTTACTGTCGCACTAATTCAACACGTACTGACAAGTACGTTGCCAAGACCGTTGTGACTTTTAAACCCAAATAAAGCACAGTTCATTTTTACATTACGCGAAGCAGTTTCCATGCCTTTCTATTCAAGCACAGAGCACGAGACACGCGGCTGCACGGCCACGACTCTCCGGGCAGTGACAGCAGCAGCAACAGCTACGAACTCCAACACCACCACCTCACCACCCCCCCTGTCCACTCACCAAAGGAGATAATGTTGTGGGTCGAGGCGTCAATCATGGCTTTGGGTGGGAGCCCCAACATCTGAAACCAAGATCACAAGAGGGATGCGTTGGATGAGGTCCGTCGCTCGAGCGAACAGTGCGTACATACGCTGTACTTTGTCTCATTGAAACGTCGATGAACAATGAACTTTGCCTGCTCTTGTACATACTGTTTGCAGATATTTATCTCTATCATCAGGCGAAGCATACATATTTGGTCTTTAATTGACGACGTGGTTACTACGTGCGGCTTCGTTGCTCTCCAACACAGGCTCTGAAAGCCTCAGGGATTAACAACAAACCACAATAATCATAACAATAGTAATCATTCCGAAGGACATCAGCCTGACGCTCTGATTCTCTGGTATTACTGATGATCCCGAAATCTCTCTTTACTTCTTTACTCGTGCAAATGGTGCGTGATCACGCAGTGAACACGTCCACTCCTCTCCCGTGTACCGGCAGCTGAGCGACATTTTTTGACCAGTGAAAGGCCCAGAGGATGACGACAGCCCTGCACGTAACCAGCTTTGTCGCATGAGCCATCGCACAGCGGGTCTGTACGCTGGTGGATCGTCGTGCGCCATCAGTCATAACCAACCCCCTGCTGCTGCTGTTGTTGTTTATCGTGGACTCCATCGTTGGTTCAAATTCGAATTAAACCCTCCCTCCTCCTTTATATGGCGCAGTTGGAACAGTCCCATGGGAAATATGACGCCCGGTTTGGTGGTGCTGTATCGGGCTCGAGGTTTGTTACAATAAAAATTACAGAATTCATCAGTATGTATATATTATAATAATTAATATTTGTAAGGCGCATTTAATCCGATGATCCCAATGCGCCCCGTGTATGGAAAGCAGGGAAATGAGACGACCAAAACGAGGAAATGAGACGACGAAAACTATGGGGAATAGGCCATTTTACCAAGGTGAGTTTTCATGGCGAGATTTAAATAGCTTTAAAAATTCTGTCTTGTTATCAGAGGCCAACGCGTTCCATAGTCTCGGAGCTGCACTGGCAAAAAGCCCGATCGCCCCCAGGAATTGAGACTTGACCTCAGAAAACTGAGTAGGAGATCAGAAGATCTCAATGACCTCATTGGTGTACATGAGTGGATCAGCTCCTGTAAGTATTGTGGGGCTAACCCACTGACAGCCTTGTAGCTTAACAGCAGGACCTTATAACCAACTGGATATATATGCAATGGTGTTTTCCTACGCGTCAGATACCTGGATGAGATAGCCGATGTGGTCTTCCGAGCTTGTCTTGAAGAGCGGGTTCCCGAGGAGCATCTCGGCCACCACACATCCGAGTGACCACATGTCCGCGCTGCATGTGACCGGGAGCCCAAAGTACATTTCGGGGGCCATGTACCACATCGAGCCAAGACACCAAGCTCCTAGCAGCACACGGACAGACAGGTGACCAAACAAGGTGGCACTTGCACATTATTCACCTGTACTTGTGAAGGGCAGAATAGATGAGGGTATGCACACGCAGTCACGTATGGCACTCAAAATGCGCACAATGACAAAGATCGCCCACATAAATGCGTGTATCAGCTGGGTAGCACTTAGAAATGTAAATTATTTTCATTACACTGGTGCCAGCTATCATAGAGTGCAGCTGTCGTGTCGCGAGAGTTCTCTGCGGTGAGTAACAACTTCTTTAAAAGCAACGGCGCTGCGACGCCTCTCTGAATAAAATTAACACCAAGCCGCTTTGCGCGTTTCAAGATTCAGTGATGAACCGGGGACACCTACCACCACCCTGTAACGTGCAGACGTCTCGGAACGGGAAAAGGTTAAGTGAGGAATGAGGACAAAGGTACTTAGGGCTATATTCTTAGTTTTTTCGGTAAAGTCACGTTGAAGAGAAACAACAAAATAATAAAATATATATAAAACAATAAAAAATTCTCACGACGTTTCGACCATAACTCAAACGGTCATCTTCAGGTGTGTTGGTTTGCATAAATTAGGGCTGCCATGCGATCTGTACATTTGCAATCGTAAATCACATGTAAATCGCACGTAAATCAGCCATCCGCGACGAAAATTCCAATGGGATTGTCTACTGGCTCCAGACTTTCAATACCAGCAATCGATTATGAAAATTGTTACCGGTTTACTGGTTACTGTTTGACAACTACCCTCCTCAAACCTGGGAGGTTGAGAGTTGAAATCCTGGCCAAATGATTGACGAAATGTAACGTTTGAAGGGTATCAGTGTCACTACCACACTTTGTTTAAGCGGTGCTAACCACCACGCCACCACAGCACGAAGACAAAGACCCCCCCATATAGCTTAAACAGGCTTGTAGCGCAGCGTGCTAACCGTTAACACCACCGCTCCCCACAAACACTGTGACATGCACACACACATGCTGCTACACACGTACACACATTCACAGGGCAGCTAGATCACTCACTTGGGCAGGTCTCGCTGATGCTCAGGCCAAAATCCGTGAGCCTGATATTGCCACTGATGTGGTCTTTGACCAAGATGTTTGCCTGCAAAAAAGACACTGGTTGTCAGTGAAACTCGTGGTGTGTCGGTGAGATTGCGTCTTGTTGAATTGGTTCATGGCGGTTTACTCAAAGATTTAATGTACTCATTTTTGTTAAACACTTAATGCCCTTTGTAAATGTAATCATGCTTGAAGATCTCCCTACCCCATGCCGTGTTAATCAAGGGGGTTGTATGGCCATACCTCACCATGCTGCTCAGGGGGCTGTTGAAGGCAATGGGATCCAGGACCGGTTCAGATATCGCCCAAACCCTGGTTTTAGCCGTGGCCAGAAATCGAATTCGGGTCATCAACCTCTGAGTGCAGTTTGCGAACTACCCCACCACTGCTACGCCCATCATTTAGCTTTGGCCTTCGGAATTGTTGCTTAGGGCAGTGGTCGTTGTTGTTTAACGCAAATTAGAAAATATTAAATGTTCCGCGGAGCGTTGGTTGTTGAGAGCAAACAGAGATCCACGTGAAAAGTTGTATTTCTATGCAAGTTTTGGCTATCTGTGTTTATGAAATAGCAAGTCGTGGCATGAGTGTTGTTGCGGTGTAGAATAAGATATCTCGAAATCCTGTTACTAAGGTTTACAAGAGTGTTCTCATATTCTTAGTTCTTTCGGTAAGAAAGAACTAAGAATATGAATTACTGGAGTCACGAAAGCTTTAAATCAAAATTTAAGAGTGCTCTCATTTTCTACAACTGCACGAACTGAGGCACTAACTCCATACTGACGGACAAAAGACGCAGCGGGCTGCTTAGTTTACTAACCGGCTTCAGATCCGCGTGAATGATGTGCATCGCCTTCAGCTTTGCCAGGGCCCGCAGCATGGAGCCCACGTACGGCTTCAATTCCGTCATGTATAAGCCATAGGTCTCGTCCAGCTTCTGGAGGAGGTCTCCGCTGCGTGACGGCACAAAACGTGAACGGTTACAGTTTCTTCCTGCTTGTGATCCATTCCCTGATTTGCCCCTTGAACAGGAGCACACGTGCTTGACTGAGGCGAAGCCGCACGGAGTAACCATACAGGGTTGCCGCTCAACTCAAAACATAGTCAATGAGACAGGAAGGCATTATAAACAGTTATGTCTGACCATGGAGCCGCGTACAAATACAATAATTCTAGGGCATTCTGAAAGCCTATGGACATTTATTCTACATCCAAATGATTCATGTGTGTGAACACACGGACGCATCGGTGTTTGGGGGAGCGGTGGTGCGGCGTTTAGCGCGTTGCTCTACAATTCCCGCTCACGGCCAAGACCGGTGACGATTATCTGAACCAATCCTGAGCCTCCCCTAGATCGACTCAGCCTCAAATGAGTACCTGGTGCGGTGTGTAAACATCGCCACTGGGGAGACAAAGGCTGCCGGGCGTGGTGCTGCCCACCCACCCCCTCGTGTGCCTTGCCCGTCTTCATAGGTGCTACTTGCTAACAGCACTTGCCTCAACAATCTTCTCAGGCTATACTGGTTAATCTTTGTCTTTGGATCGGTGTTCACCGGATGCCATGACACTCACCTGATGAGCTCCAGGACGACGCAGTTGTGTCCCCGGAAGGTGAAGTTGTCCAGGAGGGTGACGATGTTGTTGTTGTCAGGGTCCCCCTTGCTCTGCAGGATCTTCATGATCTCCAACTCCAGCTGCTGTCTCTTGTTGTTGATGCTGTGGGGTGGGGGGGGAGAACGCACGGAATGAGAGTTGTCACCTCGCTCTGAACATCGCAACACGCAGGGGCGGAGGCAATGCTCATTCACCCTCCATGAGTGGTCCTAAGCCAAGAGTGTGAATCCCACTGGCTGAGGGAACCATTAAACACACCGTGAACACGCTGTTTGTGTTTAGTTTGTTACCCTTCCTCTGCACCTCCGATTAGCATGGTCGGTTACATACGGTGCGAAAGAAGTTCAACATTACATACTTACAATGAATGTCAGAATCGGCATTTGTATTTATACTGGAGGAATTTGATGAGCTGCAAATAACTTTTTCACAGATATAATTACATAATTTTATATTTTTTTCTCTTTAAACCAAAGTCACAAATATGCACACATTTTAGATTTTGGACTAAAATTGGGGGTGGGGGGGGGCAGCTGCATACATTAATATTCATTTGTGATCTCTGTGTGTGGCTAAATGTGATCTATCACACGAGTTACAAGGAGATATAAGTTATTTGGGCTAAGGACAGGCATAGGGAGATTAATTTAGTGTCTGACAAATGCACAGCAATGGGGAAGCTGGCTTAAAATAATGTTAAAGTGGACACCACTACAGATTATCGTTCTGTATGTTTACTGTATAGATGTGTGCTGTTTGCTCGTATTAAAAAAAACGAAGTAGTTGACTATCGTTTAAAATATTACATCAATAAAATATTTATTTTGGGTGAATATTGTTGCTGAGGAGCAGTTATGTTAACGTGTTAAGATGGTGATTTTATCTCAAAGTGATTCCCATCCGATATTTTGAGGGGGTAATTGACGAAAGTAACAGGCCTCATATCATCGTGGGAGAGGAATATTGGCGGGCGTATTGCGTCTCTGTACAAGGATTGTTGTTGTTGTTGTCACGGTAAACTCTCAGTGACAGTGGTGTGCTACGTGGAGCAAAATCCCAACGTGAGGCTGAAGAGGAGGTGGACGAGGTGGTGACACCGCCGAGAGGAGGAGAGCCATCAGGGGTGGCCAGGCCTTGCCGAGAGGATCTCAAGGAGCGCTCCCCCCCCCCCATTGACACCACAAGGGAGGAGGAGGAGGAGGGAGCAGACATCGCGGAGTTGCCGCTCATCTCCCGTAGCAGCAGCAGCAGCAGCCAGAGAGCCCCACCACGACTGCCGTGCCACGCGACTGTCACTGCGACTCCGGGAGTCGGGGCTCTCACCACCACCACCACCGCCGCCGCCCTTCTGCGTCGACTCACAGCGGAGCTCCACAGTAGCAGCAGCAGCGTGACCCCTGCCGACCCGCGCGGTCTTCTACGCCGTCTTCTTGCGCGGCGGGGACATTGAGTTTGCGGCTCCTTACGGCGTACGGACGTTTCAATAGGGGTTAAAAAACACAATGTCTCTGTGTGGTGTTTCTTCCTTGTCATGGGGACTTTGTAGGATGAACGGTGGAGATTGTTAAGGGGTGACCGATAATGTCTGAATTGGTCTGTAATAAGGTAGGGCACTGATAAGGTAATGACGACACGTGTGCACTAGCGATGAGAACATTGACGCACTTTTGTCGAAGCGTTACTGAGTTTCAAGTCTCTGTTCCCGACAGTTTTGTTTGGTGGAGGGGATATTTGGGGCCTCCTGACAAAGACTTTTCTAGCTAAGCTCTACTAACATCGTAGAGTAACAACAACAACAGCAGCAGCAGCACTGTCCTCATAATAGAAACACTCCTCCTCCTCGTTCACACGTGCGTGCATTCACTTACTGCCACCTAGACACCGCTGGAACTTGTGCAGAGACATTTTGTGAGGTTCAAATGTCAAAGTTTGTGCTCAGAGAGCCAGCCGGAGCCGTCGAGAGTTTGCGGATTGGCGATGCCTTTGTCGAGGCAAGACGCAGCCACACTCGGGCACAATTAGAACCTTTAGATAACTGCAATTGTCTGAGGACTTTGAGTGCACGAGTTATGTGAAACAGTTCTCGGTGGCAATTGTTATTTTGTTAGTTTTAGATGTTTGTTTGGCCTCCTCCATACAATTGTCCTACTGGTGGTGTATTTAATGGGCTGTGAGCTGCTGTTGGTCATTGCTGGTCGATGATGTGTGGATGTTCAGAGTTGGGACGTGGCGGTGGTGGGGAGGTGAGGACAGAGAACTTTGGGCATAACCCCCCTGACTCTACTCCACATTATCATCATCACATTCAACCTCCTCATTATCCCGCTGCTGCTGCTGCTCATCATCATCATAGACTTCACAAGGCAGCAACAGCAGCAACAGTAGTAGGATGTGTGGGGTGGTGGGTGCCTTGTGTTTCGGCTCTTAGCAATGTGATCACAAGTTCCACATCGATACCCACACACGCCTCAATAACATTTTTTGGCGGGAAAGTTTATTTAAAATCTTTATTTAAAGCAGTCCTGGGCACAATGTGAGGAGATATGTGTTGCTGGATGTTGCTGTGCTCGTGGATATGAAAGAAAAGCGAGACCACTGTGTGTTGTAAGGACAACATTGTGGTGCTCACTCTGTGAGGAGTTTGTGTGCACCTTCGCAGGCAGGGTCGCCATCCGAGCCCCGTGGTCTCATCGCGGCCTACCTAAGTATTGCTTCCTGCGTGTCTGCCGCATTATTACCGCTGATTTAAGTTGTTGTCGCTGTCCAGCTCATTATATGACCGCTCCATCTTCGTGAACCAGCGTGTTGGGACGCTAATTCACTACTTTGAAGGAACAAACGCGTGTTGTAGGATGTGGCAGTGCATTTGTCTGCGTGGTTGTTGATACTGCGAAGGGGCAGTGGTGGCTGCTGAAGTGCGACTTCTGGAGCTTCTTCCTCCTCCTCATCCACACATTATTTTAAGTACACCACAGTACTTACAATAATTATTAGTCCATCTGTGGGTTGTATGAATGTCTCCTAACGCCGTGTTGGTCACAGGAAGTATTTGACTATACTTCACCATTCCTGGTGGGTGATGGCTGGGGAAAGCCCTCCGATTCTATCCACCACACGGGGAATGTTAACAACACGCACTGCGTTTCTGGTCAAATAACTCGCATGGCATGGCAAGGCCCTCATCCAGCAGTGGATGGACCAGGGCTGCCCACGCTGCCTGCGTTGTGTTTGTGAGCGAGGGTGTGGGGAGCGGTGGCGCAGCGGTTAGCGCTACGCTGCGCTACGAACCCGGCGACCCGAGTTCGATTCCCGCTCACGGCCACCAACACCGGTGACGATTATCTGAACAGGTCTTGGGCCTCCCCTAGGTCGACTCGGCCTCAAATGAGTACCTGGTTGCTGTGTGTAAACATCGCCAATGGGGGAGACAAAGGCGGCCGGGCGTGGTGCTGGCCACCCACCCCCTCGTGTGCCGTGCCGGCCTTCGTAGGTGCTCGCTAACAGCACTTGCCCCTACAGTCTGTTAAGGGTTCACTGGGGATCTTTGTTTTTGTTTGTTAGTCTGTGTGAGTCTGTGTGAGTGAGTTACTTTGTGAGTTCATGTGAGTTACTCCGAGTCTGTGTGTGTTACCCGGTGAGACTGAGTTGAGTGGGAGTGACTGTGAGTTACTGTGTAAGTCTGTGAGTGTGTGAGTTACTCTGAGTCTGTGTGAGTCTGAGTGAGTCTCCGAGTGTCTGAGTGAGTGAGTGACTCTGTGAGTCTCTGAGTGAGTGACTGTGAGTCTCTGAGTGAGTGACTCCGTGCGTCTCTGAATGTGGCTCTGTGAGTCTGTGGCTCTGAGTCTCTGAGTGAGTGACTTTGTGAGTCTCTGAGTGAGTGACTGTGAGTCTCTGAGTGAGTGACTGAGCGTGAGTCTCTGAGTGTGGCTCTGAGCCTCTGAGTGAGTG
This sequence comes from Petromyzon marinus, assembly GCF_048934315.1. Classification (NCBI taxonomy): domain Eukaryota; kingdom Metazoa; phylum Chordata; class Hyperoartia; order Petromyzontiformes; family Petromyzontidae; genus Petromyzon; species Petromyzon marinus. The sequence continues at coordinate 5,972,576 of NC_133683.1, forward strand.
TCTGAATCTCTGAGTGTGGCTTTGTGAGTGCGTGCGAGTTTCTGAGTGAGTGACTGTGAGTCCCTGAGTGAGTGACTGAGCGTGACTCTGTGAGTGCGTGTTACTCTGCGAGTCTGTGTGTGTGTGTCAGAACTAGTATGTGAGTGTGAGTCTGTGTGTGAGTTACTCTGTGAGTCTGTGAGTGAGTCTGTGGGTCTCCTTGAGTGAGTGTGAGTCTGTGTGAGTGACTGTGATTCTCGGAGTGACTCTGTCAGTCTCTTGAGTGTGGCTCTGTGAGTCTGAGTGAGTGACTCTGTGAGTCTCTGAGTGTGGCTCTGTGAGTCTGAGTGAGTGACTCTGTGAGTCTCTGAGTGTGGCTCTGTGAGACTGAGTGAGTGACTGTGAGTCGCTGAGTGTGGCTGTGAGTCTGTGGCTCTGTGAGTCTGAGTGAGTGACTGTGAGTCTCTTGAGTGTAGCTGTGAGTCTCTTGAGTGTGGCTCTGTGATTCTAAGTGAGTGATTGTGAGTCTCTGAGTGTGGCTCTGTGAGTCTGAGTGAGTGACTGTGAGTCTCTGAGTGTGGCTCTGTGAATCTGAGTGAGTGACTCGTCATCACCATCGTCATCAACATCATCATCACCGTCGTCACCATCTTCATCACCACCTCCATTACCCAGGTGCCATGGGGTGACACACTGAGATGGGATGGGTAGCCAGCACCACGCCTGGCCGCCTTTGTCTCCTCTCATTCACCGAACCTGGATACTCATTTTAAGGCAGAATAGACCTGGGATGGGACCGAGATTGGTTCAGATACTCGTCACCGATGTTGGCCGTGAGTGGGAATAGAACTCGGGTCGCCGGATCCCGTCGCACGGTGCGCTAACCACTTCGGCACCGCTCCCCATGTAATCCTCACTTCAAGCACACACCTCATCACCGACACAGCTTCCACATCGTCATATCCAACACTCCTCCCCCAGCCCCATCGCTTACAACACTCTCACCCCTTCCCTCTCCACAATGCCGATGCAACTCACACTCCCCACACCTCCCATGCTCCCACCAGCAGCTTCCACTCCCGATGACGCCTCCTCACAATACCCCTTCACTCCCTCCCATCGGACTGCCGTTCTCAAACTATAACTTTTAAAATAAACTATATTTTGATTTAAAGCTTTCGTGAATGCAGGGATTCATATTCTTGGTTCTTTCGGTAAAGTCACGTAGAAGGGAAACAAAATAATAAAAATATAAAACAATAAAATTCTCACGACGTTTCGACTGCAACACAAGCAATCATCATCACCTGATGATGATCATCATCACCTGATAATTGCTTGTGTTGCAGTCGAAACGTCGTGAGAATTTTATTGTTTTATATTTTTATTATTTTATTGTTTCCTTTCTATGCGACTTTACCGAAAGAACCAAGAATACAAACTATATTTTTTTTATTTTACCAGTTTGAGGCCCCACTGAGCTATGGAGCTATTTTTCAGAAGCAACCTGCCTATCACAAATGTTATCTTCAACGAAGTGGCTTATCCCGTGGAAATGTATAGAGGCCAAATGTTCTAAACGCGTGATGTTTATTCTAAATGTAGTGAGAGAGACATGCAACCTCAAAATATACAGCAGGCGACAGGGTCGGGATTGAATCCACGGCCTCCTGCGTACCAGGCGAGGTAGTTAACATATTGCCACTGTGGTGCCCTGTGGTCACGTGAGGCCTACCACTTCTGAATGGCTTGTGATGCATATTTGAACATTACTGCAAGCGTCTTAGCCTCATTCATTAGTCAGGTATTCGAAGGGAATATTGTCATTTGGTAACGCTATTTCAAATATCGCTCATTTAACGTTCAATTTTAATGCAATGCAATTGAGGGACTTTGTGGAGTCTTGTCGTGGTCTGGAGCTGTGGTTGTTGTGTTGCTACCTTGCCCAAGCTTGCATTTGTTGACAAATTGGCAGGAATGTATGTACTTTGTATTTTTAGCAATTTGCTTACATTTTCTCCATCTTGCCTCTCATCGGTTTTGGAAATAGCTCGCTGACCCTCCCCTACTGGACATATGTGAAAAAGATCTTCATAGCTCATCGGATTCCTCCAGGATATAAAATAGATTCTGATTCTGATTAATCAGTGGCGCTGCGAACAACCTATTCCCTCTATTGCTGCGGGAATCTGCATCCACACATGATCAAGCACCCCTGTCTAATGCAATACACGTGGTTCCTTTGTCATAGGCATGTAATTCTGCACCCCTGTCTAATGCAATACACATGGTTCCTTTGTCATAGGCATGTAATTCTGCAAATGTGCAGAAATGTCTACCGTATGCGACTTACTCCAGACAAGGTTAGACTATTAAACGTGAACTGTTGTGACACGTCTAATGTGTATTGTGTGGTCGTTAGCACAGAAAGATGCATCTGGTAATGTCCTAATGGACCAAAAATAGTAAAAAGGAGGCTGGGTCTGTGTTGTTCAGAGTGACCACCATATACAGACTCTTGTACGTACAAACGAGTTCGGTTCCATAGGTCTGTTCGTAAGTCGATTTGTTCGTGAGTCCAACTTTACTCCCGTTGATTTCAAACACGTTTTACGGCTTGTACACTAAACACGGGGAATGGCTTTAACGTTTGCCTCTGGTTCTTCACGTTCTGCAGATGTAGATGCCACCATCACCACCTATTGTGCGGTGGTTGAACTTGCGACTCTCGGTCCGAACAGGAAACTGGACATACGGACAGGTTTGATCATATCTCTGAAAGTTCGTAAGTCGAATGTTCGTAAGTAGAGGAGTCCCTGTGTAGTGGCATAGAATCGTAATGTAACAGCATAGCGCCTGCTGCTGGCAGGGAAAGGGATCTGAGGCTTACGGCCCTGACGTCAGCAGGCCAGGTTATACACAAGAGGGGGATCTAGGGAAAGGTCGCAGAAGGGGCACTGAATTCATAATGATACAATAATTCAGAAACACTGTACAAGTGTACAGCACGTCAGATCATTACATGGCCTAACCCTGGTTGGAAACACCGTGGGAGTGAAGAAGAAGATTGATTAATAATCATTATTTACATTTGTAAGGTGCATTTTATCCGTATGCCACCAGACTTAACTTGGAGTGTCTAAATTCTTTTTGCCCACCAGAATGAACAGACCTCATCTTTCCCACCCCTGCAGACTTGGTATTAAAGTAGATACATGCTAATGTTTACAAAGTAATGGACTCTTGACCAATTTCATTTCCACATAAATCAATCATTTGGAAATAGGCCCCACTATACCCCACCGACTACAGCACTCTAATCTTGCCTCCTCGTTTTGCCTCTTCCACCTGCCTCATGCTCGTCAGCACCGCCTTTCGTGCAGCCATGCGGGTGTGAGGTCATCATCACGAGAGGCCGTGCACTTCATCGTTCGCACGCGGCGGAGGAACCACTGAAGTCAAACGTTTACATACGTGCGGTTTAGTGGGGTCATTTCCGAGCGAACTCGGTTTTAGAAGTGTTTATCGTTGAATGTGGAAGGGTTTGGGTTAGTTTTCGGGTTACCACCTTTTCCACTATGGAGATCAAACCCAGACCTATGTTTCAGTCGGTCTAGGTCTGTCAACAACCATGCAGTAGTAAAGTTCAGCACAGTACCGGTACCAGATCTCGGTACAAATTAATTCATGCCACCCAAACACAGATGCCAATTCACAGACTGTCTCGGCTGGACCGGGACAGGAGGTAACCCAAGGGTAGTGGGAGGATAACCGCTTTGTGAGCTATTTGTAAGTAATGCGTTTAGAGTATTTGGCTGCTATAAATTTCCACGTGATAAGCTACTTCGTTAAGCTATAACTTGTGGCCAGGTCGCTTCTGAAAAAGAGCTTAATAGCTCTCAATGGGCCTTACCTGGTAAATAAAAAATAGTTTACTTTAATGGTATACATACTTGAATTTTACTGCGGATGTTTTAAAACATGTCCTGTCTAACTGTCAACTTTGTTTGAATTTCAGTGGGAGAAGATGCTTCTCACACAGACGTTAAAGCAGGTACCAGAGTCCACCTGAAGCTACTGCAGTGTGCGCCTCATTTAGGATTCCGTCCATTACTGTTGGTGCGATGGTTTGGATTTTCAAGTTGAAATCTACTAGTTCATTTTATTTTTACCCAGGCGAAAACTCAATTGTCAAGGGTAGTCCTGTTTGGAAGAGGCTATCCTCGTCTCTTGAGTTCCACATCTTGGAGAGGATGTGATTAGTCAGCATCGATGCCATTTTAGTTGGTGTCACGCATCATGCGTGCATTCTTAAATTACTGACGCCGACTGAAGACTGAAGATGCAAGTGTGCCATCTGACAATGAAAGTTATGAAGCCATTTTTTGTCATTGCCAATTTTCCTTTGTGCTCTGTCAGAGTCTGGGATAACACGGCCTTGGTGAAGTCCCCTGGACTTGTGTAATTTCTGTATCAATTATTTTTTTCATTTTGACACCTCTGCTCCACGTCCTTCAATTGCATCCATCTGCACCTCCGATTAGCACGGCTGGCTGACGTATGGCGCGAACGAGGTTCAACGTACATACCTACAAGGAGTGTAAATTCATATGGTGCCAGAAACTCTGCACGAGTTCGTGCCGCGTTCTCCCGATGTTGCCGTCGATGTTTGTCCAGCGACAAGCCATTCGTTGCCAAGCGCGAACCTGTCTCACCTCCACAATCACAGGGCCGAGTGTGTGACGTGTCCGGCAAGCCGTGTGATGTGTCTGCGGATGATAATCTTCAGCAGAGGCCTGTGCCTTCTCCCACAGACGCCGCTCAACTGACGCCGCTCCCAGCGCCACCGACCTCTGCTTCCCCGGCCACGGCCACGGGGAGTTCCTCTCCTCTGCTGGACAACCCGTGTGCTGGACCTGCTGCTCCACCACACTTTCCTGCCCACTACACAGGCACAAAGAGGTACGGGCAGAACTAATGCATACAGTGAGGGAAAAAAGTGTTTGATCCCTTGCTGATTTTGTACGTTTGCCCACTGACAAAGAAATTATTAGTCTATAATTTTAATGGCAGGTTTTTTTGAACAGTGAGAGGCAGAATAACAACAAAAAAATCCAGAAAAACGCATGTCAAAAATGTAATAAATTGATTTGCATTTTAATGAGGGAAATAAGTATTTGACCCCCTCTCAATCAGAAAGATTTCTGGCTCCCAGGTGTCTTTTATACAGGTAACGAGCTGAGATTAGGAGCACACTCTTAAAGGGAGTGCTCCTAATCTCAGCTTGTTACCTGTATAAAAGACACCTGTCCACAGAAGCAATCAATCAATCAGATTCCAAACTCTCCACCATGGCCAAGACCAAAGAGCTCTCCAAGGATGTCAGGGACAAGATTGTAGACCTACACAAGGCTGGAATGGGCTACAAGACCATTGCCAAGCAGCTTGTGGAGAAGGTGACAACAGTTGGTGCGATTATTCGCAAATGGAAGAAACACAAAATAACTGTCAATCTCCCTCTGCCTGGGGCTCCGTGCAAGATCTCACCTCGTGGAGTTGCAATGATCATGAGAACAGTGAGGAATCAGCCCAGAACTATACGGGAGGATCTTGTCAATGATCTCAAGGCAGCTGGCACCATACCAAGAAAACAATTGGTAACACACTACACCTTGAAGGACTGAAATCCTGCAGCACCCGCAAGGTCCTCCTGCTCAAGAAAGCACATATACATGCCCGTCTGAAGTTTGCCAATGAACATCTGAATGAAGTGTTGTGGTCAGATGAGACCAAAATGGAGCTCTTTGGCATAAACTCAACTCGCCGTGTTTGGAGGAGGAGGAATGCTGCCTATGACCCCAAGAACACCATCCCCACCGTCAAACATGGAGGTGGAAACATTATGCTTTGGGGGTGTTTTTCTGCTAAGGGGACAGGACAACTTCACCGCATCAAAGGGACGATGGACGGGGCCATGTACCGTCAAATCTTGGGTGATAACCTCCTTCCCTCAGCCAGGGCATTGAAAATGGGTCGTGGATGGGTATTCCAGCATGACAATGACCCAAAACACACGGCCAAGGCAACAAAGGAGTGGCTCAAGAATAAGCACATTAAGGTCCTAGAGTGGCCTAGCCAGTCTCCAGACTTTAATCCCATAGAAAATCTGTGGAGGGAGCTGAAGGTTCGAGTTGCCAAACGTCAGCCTCCACACCTTAATGACTTGGAGAAGATCTGCAAAGAGGAGTGGGACAAAATCCCTCCTGAGATGTGTGCAAACCTGGTAGCCAGCTACAAAAAAACGTCTGACCTCTGTGATTGCCAACAAGGGTTTTTTCACCAAGTACTAAGTCATGTTTTGCAGAGGGGTCAAGTACTTATTCCCCTAATTAAAATGCAAATCAATTTAGAACATTTTTTACATGCATTTTTCTGGATTTTTTTGTTGTTATTCTGTCTGTCTTACTGTTCAAATATACCTACCATTAAAATTATAGACTGATCATTTCTTTGTCAGTGGGCAAACGTACAAAATCAGCATGGGATCAAATACTTTTTCCCTCACTGTAAATGCTTTCAACATAAGTTGGAGAGAGTTGAGCCTTTCAAGGAATTCGGCAATGCTTTCCCACCTGTGACTGCTCCCGATATATGACTCGAGAGAATGTAGGTTTTGCTTGCAGGCCACAGACACACTCACACATGAATTATGCGTTTGGTATTATCTCATGGAAAATAATAAGTTGCACAAGGGCCAGGGTCATGCCCCATTCATTCTGAACGATTAAACCAAACTGACCCACGTTCACACACGAGAGCAGAGAGGTTGGCTGCATGGTGACGCATGCGAAGAACGCGTCCCTGTGAAAGAGTTAGAAGGTTCCCCTTCGTACCTTCTTACTCTCCCTCCCACCCCCTCCTTCCGGTCAGGTGATTTTGAAGTGTCGTCGTCACGCGAGGACGTGGACCGAGACAGCGCGTGGAACCAGTGGCTGCGCTCCGAGATTCCGGGGCTCTTCCTGCTGGCCCTGCACACATTTACCGTGAGTCGGTGTAGATGTGGCCTCGCGACTGGGGCTGCCACCTGTCCGCGTTTGACCCCCGGACAGTGTTCGGGTGGCAGCAGGAATTGATTTGTGTCGAGATCTGGTACCCCGGGTATGGCTATGGTTGATTTTATCACCGTGAAATGCACAGTTTTAACAATAGACCTGGGCTCGCTGAGAAATGTGCCTGGGTTTGCTCTGTCGTGGAAATGGTGGCAACTGTACTTGGGGCATCGGCACGTGTATTCGCACTCCGGCTCCATTTACACCGAGAGTCACATGCTTGTCTCGTGTGGGGAGTGGTGGCGTAGCTGTTAGGGGGCATCCATTTAGTATGTATGCATGGAGAGGGGAGGAGGGGTTAACCAAATGTGTACCCTTGCGTATGGGGGGTCTACTGACAATGTGTAAGCCGACTGCAACGGCATGAATCTGCCCATCGCAGTGACATGGGGAAGTAATTGCTTCCGACAAAGGCGTTCTATGACCTTTTAAATCGTACTCAGGTTTGAGAACGGGGACAGTTTGCATTAATGACCCTGAATCATTACAATTCCTTGACTCTCCGGCAGTGGTGAATCGTTCCAACCACCAGTATGAATCGTGTATATGTTGTGTACGTGTATGCACAGCTGTACCCATTGGCTTCTGTTGTGGTCATGTACGTTTATTTTTTATTTCGTGGAATATCACTTGCTGTACTCTACGCTGTGAGTGCTTTGTGTAGATAGGAATCATGTTATGTAGAGAATATAAATCTAATTCAGTACCTCTATATGTCTCCCACAGACGAGCGGGGAGACAGCAGCCAGGCGGTGAGCCGGCACTCCCAACAATCGCCCAAGATCTGCGGTTCTCTTTACATTCCGATATTTGCAGCCACTTACTGAGTGTTTACATGTGGGGGGAAACCAGTACACTCGCAGAAAACGAACGAATGTGAGCAAGGGGGCAACGTTCTATCCCGTGCAGATGGAAAGGATTCCACAGTTGTGATCCACTGCCTCCTGGCAAGCCAGGGTATGACTCATCCTCGATGCCCACCGGAAGGGAGATTGCACACTTGCAATTGAATTCCCTGAGATTATTTATATCATGGGGTAGGCAGTGACAAAGCCCCTGACTCACTTAACACGAACATGCGGTCCAGTGCATTGTACATGCAAGGATACTCGCTTTCCACAATGTATGAAAGTGTGTTGTGCTTGAATCTTGACTTAAAGCTTTCGTGACTGCAGGAATTAATATTTTTTGGGTCTTTCGATAAAGTCACGTAGATAGAACAATAAAATAATAAAAATAAAGTGAATACAAAATAATAATAAAAATATCACGACGTTTCGATCGCAACACAAGCAATCGTTATCATTTTTCTCCTGATGACGATTGCTTGTGCTGTGATCGAAACGTCGTGATTTATTTTAATTTTCATTCACTTTATTTTTATTATTTTATTGTTCTATCTACGTGACTTTACGGAAAGACCCAAATAATATGTGTTGAACTTCTTTCGCAGTGTACGTAGCCAACCGTGCTAATCTGTGGTACATTAACACCTTGCCACAAATGCCCTGTTGCTCATGAGCACAGCGACTCAAATGAATCAGGCGCAAGGTTTGCGTGATTAATTCTTACAAAGTGGGGTCTATAATGAACAATATGGCTGAAGCTCGAGTTCTATTCATTTAAAATCAAACGTGTTTCTTACCAACCATACCTGGTGTTTGCACACAGATACAGATTCTGGGCGATGCGTTCTACACCATTCGGAATGCGCTGTTGCAATGTGCAGCCACAGCTGCTGCAAAAATATTTGTCTCGGTTTGATCCACTGAACAATATCCACTGACCACACCGCACGCGCAACAATGATATAACTATGAACAAAAATATGAATAAATTAAGATGGTTTATTAAATATATTGCACGTAAGAAAATACAGCAATAGACGTAAAAATACATGGCAGTTTAACACGTAGGCTTTCGCGACAAATATCCATAATACAGGTTTTATGGGTTGGATCAAGTAAATATGTCGTTAAACCCGCCACCACCCGACAGCCAACTAGTAAGGGTTGTCACGTAAACAGAACATGCCAATTCATCACTAGTACAGCACACCGGTGTGTGGTGTGTTGGAGAGCCAAGCTACAACATTAACCATCGGAGTATGACGTTTCAGTAATTACAACTAGCTTCATCAGGCAACACAAGATTTGGGAGAAGTCCACCTGTTTAATTCCTTATATAGAGGCGTAGATGTGGTGACAACACTTGTGCGCTCTTTGACCGCAAAGTTGGGGGGGGGATTAATGAATCAACGTACATTATACATGCACATTATGCTAGCCCATTGATCTTGTACTTAGTGTCCATTGTGTGTACTAAAACAGCCGTACAAACGGTAATTTGATGATTCTCTTCCATGCAGCACTAAGTCGGTAGCTATCCAAACGATTACAATTATTTTTATTTCTTTAAATTTCGATAGATTCTGTAATTAGTCTTGGCCCGTAGTAACTAGTTTTGCACAGAACTTCAACATTATCAAAATCAATTGAGTGTCCTTGTGGGCACGCGTGTTCTGCTGCTGCTGACAGTTGTATTTGTGAGCATTTCATATTTCTGTGGTGTTCTTATAGTCTCGTGCTGATCATTCGTCCTGTTTGCCATACATAGCATTTGCCACAAGTGCAATTAATCCGGTACACACCTTCTGTTGATAGCTTCAGTAATAGAACAGCAAATAAATATCCAATAGGCCTTTTCGTAGGTTTCCATATGCCTTCTGAATTTGCCTGGCTGATCAAAGTTTCGACCGCAGATGCCATTGGTCAGGGGTCTCTTTGTCCGTTCTCATGTGGGACTCTAGGCATGATGGCAGTTGGAATGCTTTCCCACAGACTTGGCAAGACATTTGTTTTCTCACTCTAGTGACTATGGGAGTGAGGTGGAGTCGAGACGGGCGCTGGTCAGGCGTGGCGTTTCCCAGCAGGCGCCTTCGTTCCATGCACGGTTGCTGTGATAGCAATAACTTCGTTGCACACAGGTGCGCCCTTTGCAGAAGGTGGCATTGTCTGCAACTCTGCCTCCTCACCACCAAGACTCGACAAGCTGCTGCTGGAGCTGCTGGTGCCATCCATGGCAAAGGCAATTCTTCCAGCACCATGACTCGCATCCGAGTAGCTCTGACACACCTTTAACACCGCATTGGCAAAATTGCCGTCATTCACCATGCCACGTGCGCCCCTTGAGTTATTTCCGTGGGTCTCCATATGCCTTCTGAGTTTGTAGGGCTGATCAAAGCTTTGATCGCAGATGTTGCAGCTTTGACCACCGGTCTTGTGCATTCTCATGTGGGACTCTAGGCACCATGCCAGTTGGAGTGTTTTCCTGCAGATGTCGCAAGAGATTCGTTTTCTCACTCTAGTGATACTATCAGATTCTAGTGACTCTATCGGATTCAACACCGCATTGGCAAAACTGCCGTTATTCACCAAGCCTGGTGCACCCTTTATCATGTAATCCTTTTCGTGGGTCTTCATATGCCTTTTGAATTTTCCTTGCTGATCAAAGCTTCGTCCGCATATGCCGCAACATTGATCACGGGTCTCCTTGTGCGTTCTTACGTGGGATTCTAGGCACCATGCCAGTTGGAATTTTTTTCCCACAGACGTCACAAGAGATGAGTTTTTTCACTCTTGTAACTCTACCGGATTGAGACGGGTGCTGGTGAAGTGCCATCGATGGTAAAGGCAATTCTCCCAGCACCACCATGACTCGCAGCGGAGTTGCTCTCGCACATCTGAAACAAAAGACAAAGGTCAAGCGCATTACACCTGTGTCATATGTGGACTCACAAAGGCATACATAAGGTGACAAGATTCATTATAACAGATTCATTATAACAGAAGTCCTCAATAGTGCAGATCCTATCATGTACTATTTTGCTCCTTATCCACCCAAATAAGTACTCTTTGGTTCTTTCAGTAACGTCACGTACGTAGAAAAATAAAATAAAAAACAACATTACGACATTTCGATCGCAACACAAGTGTTCGTCGTCAGGCAGAAAAAATAATCCAGCGGTAGAACTGCTGAACCAGCGAGAGAGCTGTTAAAACAAGAGGTTATATACGTGGTGAAGGGCAACCAGGTGGGGTCTGAGCTGGAAAGGAATTCCATCCCCGGATGCAAGCACGTCAGTTGTGTTAATGGGGGAGATTAGGGAGAAGATTAGCATGAAATGAGCTTCCGTCGCCGCATAAGAGTATCGTCCTCGCATATGGGCACAAGAGCAGTGTTAATGGGAGATCAGCACTGTGTTGATGGGAGAGATTAGGCAGAGAGATTAGGGAGATTAGCAAGTTAATGTCATGTCTATGTGTAACACAAGCTGCGGCGCTGCCAACTGCGCTGTGAGAGGCAAGCACGTCCACGCAAGAGAACCACCGCAGTGAGACACACAGCCCATCACACAGCCAGAACCATCGATACATCGAGGCTAAGGGAGCAGAGGTGGCCATGTTAGTGAGACCCCAGCCCATTAATGCAGAGGCACCTAACAGGGCAATGCAACTCAGAGAGTCGGAGATAACAGCCAAACGGCAGGGAAGAATGGGAGCGCCACAGCAAGTTACGACTTTGCTTGGTTAATAACGTCCTTCCAATGATTGCTCAGCTTATACCCATCTTCTCGGTTGAAATTGTCTCCGTGTTTATTTTTCTGGATGGCTTCATGGACAAATCTTTGATGGTAGCCCGAAGGTTTGCAGAGTACCTTGGTCTCGGTAAAATAATATCGTGCGAGCCCACTGCGTTATAACAATGATCATCCACGGCAGAGGTATTGGTTCTGCCGTGTTTCAAATCTGCCTTGTGTTCGCGAACACAGTCCGAGACATGTCGTTTCGTTTCCCCAATGTAACTGCTGCCGCAGGACACAACTTAGTTTGTAGACACCAGGGTATTGCATGTCAGGAATGACATCCTTCACAGGTGGGATCAAATCACGGATTTTGTGTACTGTATTGAATCGGACCTGGATCTTGTGTTTGTTTAAGATTTTGGAAATCTTTTTGGTGACACGTGCTATGTACGGTAAGGTGATTGTTTTTATTGGATTCTCAGAAGGTTGTCTCCCCATGGTTGGAGATACAGCTTTGCGGATTGTGCGGTCTAAGTATCCATTCATCTTGAGGGCTTGGTGTATGTGTAGAGGCATTAATCGGCACTCCCCATCCTGTTAGCGGGTAGCTTTCCCTTTCTCGTCAACAGGGGGCGGAAGCGCTATCACGCCACTGTTAATGACTATGGCCCAAGGGGCCAACGACAATCCCTGGGAAGCGGATCCTGAGACACATTCCCCAGACCCCGGGAGGGGGGACTGGGGGATGATGTCACCTTCCAGAAAGTTCTGTAAGGGAGGCGTGGCTAGGGCGGAGCAAGCCACGAACCAGTATATAAGCCGGACCTCTCAAGGGTCCGGCTCAGGCATCTCCAAGCCGAAGACTGTAGACCTGGGCTGAAGTTAGGACCCTGGACCCCAAGCTCCGTCGTCCTTCCAAGGGTCGGAGCTCAGTGAGGCCAGTGGTCAGGACCCGAAGACCCTGGCACGGTCGGGTCAGCATAGCCTCCCCTAGGGCCCCCAGCCAGAGGACAGGGAATTAACGGGTTCCCAGTGTTAGGGCCCGTGTAGTCCGGAGGCCATACCTCCCCAGGTATCGGGTGAAGGGGCCGCTACCCCTTTGTGTTAGGGACCCTGTAAAATAGTGTTAATAAATATCGTGTTGCCTCGCAAGAAGTTCTCCGCCGATTATTTACCCACTTCATATGTGCTCCAGTTCACTGGCTAGGTGGCGCTGGTCGGAGATGCAGCGGATTATTTTTTCCACCTGAGGACGACCGCTTGTGTTGCGATAGAAACATCGTTATATGTTATTTTTTATTTTATTTTTCTACCTACGTGACTTTACCAAAAGAACCAAAGAGTATGGATTTCTGCAGTCACAGAAGCTTCAAATCATCACCCAAATAAGATTTTGTATATGAACAACAATGACTATCTCCAATTTCCAAATGTTACCCACCAGAGATCCTTTCTGTATATACACAACAGCAAGCGAATTATAGCACAATACGTTCAGTCCCTATTCATGACACACTTGACTCCCAATCCTCATGTAAGATTGCAATATAATTTCTGCTTGAGGGCCCGTCAAAAAGTGTTGAGAATGGACACTTTTTCCAAAAAACTACGTAAAATATTCTTAATTAAAAGTCCAGTATAGTACTCTTCGTGGCACTCATAAGTGAACTTCATTATTCCTCATGTTAATTATTACAATATTAACGATTTACCCAGGAAAGCCTCATTGAGTCTAAAGACTGATTTTTTTCAGAAGTTTATCATTGCAATGAGATATTAGGCAATTATATTAATGAGCGTTTGGCTCTGTGTGAGTTGAAGCCAGAGAGACCCCCACCTTGCACATGGGGAAACAGCACAACTCTGCACAGATTCTACCCACACTCGATAAATAATTAAAACCGATCTTGATTTGAAGCTTTTGTGACTGCAGGAATCCATACTCTTTGGTTCTTTCGGTAAAGTCACGTAGGTAGAAATAAAATAAAATAAATCACGACGTTTCGATAGCAACACAAGCCATCGTCTTCAGGTGAAAATCGCGACAGCCGCGATGTCTGCTGCGAGCAGCACGATGTCTCCTGCCTTGTGAAGAGAAGCTGTTACCAGCAAGAGTTTATATAAGTTTTTGAGAACAAAGGTAGCCAAAGTAGTGCTAATGGGTTATTATAGTGTAAAGGTAATAAATAGCGTGCCATGTTAAAGGAAATGAACTTAGATTAGCATGTTGGATTATAGTGCAAAGTTAATTTTCTTCCGTAGCGCATGAGAGTTCAGATTAGCATGTAGGATTAGCATATGTATTTTGATAAGAGATGCATGTAAAATTTAGTGAAAAAAATAGCAAGTTAATGTCAGTCTATGTGTAACCAAGAATAGCATGTTAAAGTTGATGAGAAAAGTATGTCAAAGTCAATGAGCGAAGTTAATGAGAATATCATGTTAAAGTCAATGAGAGATGAGCAAGTCGATGTCAGTCTACGTGTAATAAATAGCGTGGTATGTTAAAGTTAATGAACTTAGCATAAGAACGGCTGGCGGGAGAGAGAGAGAGAATGTGTTTTAATGAGAGAAGCATGTAAAAGTTAATGAAAAAATTAGTAAGTTAATGTCATTATGTATGCCGACGACCTGGTAATTGCTGCTCATTCAGAGGAGAAGTTGGAGGCGCTGCTGCTGAAACTGGAGTGTGCCACTAAGAGGCGGGGCCTTACCATCAGCCCCACCAAAACGAAGCACCTGTCTGAGTATTTTGTGCCATCGGGCACTCTACCCGCACAACTCCCAATCGGTGATGGGGCAGTTGGAGAGAGAGTGGAGAGTTTTCCATACCTGGGCAGTGTGCTCATGATCGGCTCCGGTTTAACAGCAGAGGTCTCACTCCGAATAAGTCGAGCGGCATTATCTTTTCATCGGTTGTGTAACGTTGTGTGGAAGCTACCTGGTCTGTCGCTCCGCATGAAGCTTCGGTTCTTCTCGGCCACAGTCATTCCCTCCCTTCTCTACGCTTGCAAAACGTGGACCCCCCTAATGCAGCATCTTCACCGGTTAGAAACATTTCGGCTGGCCTGCCTACGATCAATCCTGGGTTTAACCAGGCTGGATTGTGTGAGGAGCTCACAAATCCTCGAAAGATCTGGACAAAGTCCCATCGGTGAGCTCCTCCAGCAGGCAAGGGTGCGTTGGCTGGGCCATGTAGCCCGCATGCCCAATCACCGCATGCCCAAACAGCTTTTGTTCGGCCGGATCGAGGGAGCTAAACGGGCGTGGCACGGACTAGAGAAGAGATGGAGTGATGTGGTACAGGAGGATGTGGAGCTGAGTGGACTTGCCAATGACTGGTACCAGCGATGTCTCTACTGGGCAGTTGGAGGCAGTCGCCCTCCAACAACAACGGAGGGCGGAGGAGCGACGCTCAGAAAAACGAGCGGAGCGTCGGGTGGCTAAAGCTCAGCAAGTTGGCACAGTAGGGGGCACAGGTGGTGCATCAGCCAGTAATCTCAGTCATCTCAGTCAGTCGACCAGTGGCACCTGGGTCTGCCCCGTGACCTCCTGCCAGCCGACGATCGACACTTCACGTAGCCTCAAGGTGCACATAGCCTGGCATAAGCGTCGTGGTGACGTCACCGCCACTTAGTGGCGCATGGCGGTTGTTGTTTTGAGACAGTAAGAGAGTGTGAGGTCGACTCAGCCTCAGATGAGTACCTGGTGCGGTGTGTCGTAAACATCGCTACTGGGGGAGACAAAGGCCGCCGTGGAGGAGAATCCTAAAATAATAAATGCTTTTATTATAATAAATATCAAAGCTTTGATTATAATATTATATTATAATAAAAGCTATACTAAAAGCTTTTTAAATTAAAAATACAAAAAATTTTGAAATAATGAAAGCTTTTATTATTAAAAATGTATTATTTAATTTTTAAATTGGCAGAATCTACACGCCATATTCTTGGTTCTTCAGGTAAAGTCACGTAGATTTGAAAAAAAAAAATTAATTTAAAAATATAAATTATAATATTTAAACTAATAAAAGCGTTATTATTTTCAATTTATTATTTGAAATTTTAAAATACAAAAAATAAAATAAAAATAATAAATTGAAAATAATAAAAGCTTTTATTATTTTATAATAAATTCAAAATAAAAGCTTTTATTATTTTCAATTTATTATTTTAATTTTATTAACAGGTCCCTGCAGGGTGGGCTGGTAGGGCAAGTCTCTGCGCTGCCTATTGCTGATTTTACACCCAACAGCACGAGATTTCACTTCGTTAAAGTATTGAAAGGGGACGGACGGACACATTAATCTATTGCAGGCTGGTACACTCAGTTTACAACTTCGTTCCTACCAGTATTATGACTTTTCCGAAGGAAGCAATAATCTGGCGTGTAGATGCTGCCATCTGCTGGCCACCATTGTTGGGTGTAGATTGTGACCTAAAACTTTCGTGACTTCAGGAATTCATATTCTTGGTTATTTCGGTAAAGCCACGTCCATAGAAAATAAAAAAATATCAAATCAAATAAAAATGTGAAATTTTAAATAATAAAAGCAAAAAACCCACATTCATATTCTTGGTTCTTTCGGTAAAGTCACGGAGATAAAAAAATACAATTTTAAAATAATCAATTGAATAAAAGCTTTTAATATTATTTAAGCTTTTGTTATATTCAATTTATTATTTTAATTTTTAAATTGGCAGAATCTACACGCCACGTTGGTGGCCGGCAGGTGGCAACATCTACACGCCTAATTCTTGTTTTTTTTCGTTAAAGTCACGTAGATTTTAAAATAATATAATTTAATTTAAAAATACAAATAATAAATTGAAAATAATAAAAGCTTTAATAATTTTCATTTTTTTAATTTTATTATTATTTTCTTTCTACGTGACTTTACCGAAGGAAGCAATAATATGGCATGTAGATGCTGCCATCTCGTGGCCAACAACGTTGGCAGGTGGCAGCATCTACACGCCAGATTCTTGGTTCTTTGGGTAAAATATAAATAATAAAGAAAAGTAACAAATAATAATTCATGATTTAGTATTTTTTCATTTAATTCTATTATTTTCATTTTCAAATCTACGTTACTTTACCGAAAGAACCAAGAATATGGCGTGTAGATTCTGCCAATTTAAAAAAATTACAAATTAAAATAATAAATTTAAAATAATAAAAGCTTTCATTATTTTCCATTTATCTTTTGTTTTTTTAATTTTATTATTTTTATTTTCAACCTACATGGCTTTACCGAAAGAACCAAAAATATGAATCTGGATTTTGATTATTATTTTCAATCTATTTTAATTTTTAAATTGGCAGCATCTACACGCCATATTCTTGGTTCTATCGGTAAAGTCACGTCGATAGAAAATAAAAAAAATAATCAAATCAAATCAAATAAAAAGTGTGAAATGGAAAATAATAAAAGCAAAAACCCCACATTCATATGCTTGGTTCTTTCGGTAAAGTCACAGAGATAAAAAAAAAATGAAACAAAATTTTGATTTTAAAATAATCAATTGAAAATAATAAAAGCTTTTATTATTTTCCATTAATTTTTTTGTATTTTTAAATTGGCAGAATCTACACGCTATATTCTTAGTTCTTTGGGTAAAGTCACGTAGATAGAAAATATAAATAATAAAAGAAAAGTAAAATTTGAAATAACATTTTTAAAAAATATTTATTTATTTTATTGTTTCCCTTCTACGTGACTTTACTGAAAGAACCAATAATATGAATCACTGCAGTCACGAAAGCTTTAAATCAAAATATAATAATAACAATTCATGATTTGCATTTAATTATTTTCTTTTTATTTTCAAATCTACGTGACTTTACCGAAAGAACCAAGAATATGGCGTGTAGATTATGCCAATTTAAAAATTACAAATAAAAGTAATTTATTATTTCCGATGTATTTTTTATTTAATTTATTTCATTATTTTTAAATCTACGTGACTTTACCGAAAGAACCAAGAATATGAATCTTGGTCGTCAAGGAGGTAGAGAAGGCAGTGTGGAATAATGTGGACTCCGCCTGTTCCATCTGTAGATTTGTGATAGAGCGTTGCCCCCCCCCCCCCCCCCCCCATTTGCTTGGATTTCTCCAGGTGCTCCGATTTCCTCCCACATGTAAACACTCATTAATCTTGATTTGAAGCTTTCGTGACTTTGGTTCTTTCGGTAAAGTCACGTAGGTAGAAAAAATAATAATGGATCACGACGTTTCGATCGCCACACAAGCAATCTCACTGAGTCTCAAGACTCTTGTTCAGGAGGGGCCTGACAACTTTTTGCAGGAGTAATTTGGATGTTTGGCTAGTACCAGTTTTATTGTATGTTGTTGTTTTGCTATGGGAGTAAACGCATACAGAGAAAGGGACCAGAATGAGGAAAGCGAAGCCAGGCAGTCCTTCAGAAGATGTCATGCACGGGCGTGACCACTGCACCACCCTGCCGCCCAAACAAATGTAATTTAAATAATGTACAATACTGGCAAATAAACCCTATTAGTATCAACTGAATTTCTGGATAATGTGGCACGTGTATAGCTGCATCGGTGTTTCTAAAAGTCGTGTTCAAATTGCTTATTTAAAATATTATAAAGAACAGGTTTCCCACCTCTGGTTTCATTTGACTTACCGGTTGTCCTCATTATGTGTGTCACAGGTAATATGGCAAGGAAAATATTACGCAGCACGAGTTGTAGGATTAGGGCAATTATGGTGACACACGTGACCCCCTCTACACAAGTAACAGCTGAGAGTCAATGCTGGGATGTTGTGCGATTGGTGCAAGCGACCCATCATTGTGTTTTGATGTTGAGCTGTTAAAATTGCACTGTTGTGAGGTGAGGTCAAGGCCGATGACTGCTTCCAGCGGTGTCAAGATCAGCATTTTGAAGAGGCTCGCGGAGGATGATACTGGGCACTGGGGTGCAGTCTCCCTCCATGAACAACAGAGGGCAGAGGAGCGACGCTCACAACAATTATTGGCGGAGCGCCGGGTGTATAAAAGACAAAGTTGGAGGAAAGTTTATCTCGGGGAGTTAACCCACAACACCTGGGTCTGTCCCGCGTGTTCACACGATAACGCGTTTTCACTACGTTGAGATTTATAAGGACACGGGGTGACCAATAAAGTCTGAATTGGTCTGTGATAAGCTCGGCCCTGATAAGGGGTTGACAGATAAGAAATAATCGAGCAGACAGACACGGGCCTGACTTCATCCACAGATGCCTTGTTGAGTCTCTAATTTTTAGGATTCTGCTTGGGACGTCTTGCCAATTCCTCACCAAATAATGTGTACGTGTGAGTACCCAGACCTACCTGAGATCTCACGCCTTGTAGAGAGCCAAAATAAATATCGTACGTTTATAGATTGCTCGGTAAGCTCCGTTCCATGCTGCCATCGACTGGCCAAGAATGTGGCCTGTAGATGCTGCCATCTGCTGGCCACTGATGTAGATGGCAGCATGGAAGGTGGTGAATTGCGGTCGTTGAGATGAGTTTTGATTGGTGAGATGAGTGAGGTTGGTGCTGTGGATGAGATGGGTGCAGTCAGTCTGGTGACTGTGTGGTTGGTGTGGTGAATGTAGTGGGTGGTGTGGTGAATGTAGTGGTTGGTGTGGTGAATGTAGTGGTTGGTGTGGTGAATGTAGTGGTTGGTGTGGTGAATGTAGTGGTTGGTGTGGTGAATGTAGTGGTTGGTGTGGTGAATGTAGTGGTTGGTGTGGTGAATATCGTGGTTGGTGTGGTGAATGTAGTGGTTGGTATGGTGACTGTGTGGTTGGTGTGGTGAATGTAGTGGTTGGTGTGATGAATGTAGTGGTTGGTGTGGTGAATGTAGTGGTTGGTGTGGTGAATGTAGTGGTTGGTGTGGTGAATGTAGTGGTTGGTGTGGTGAATGTAGTGGTTGGTGTGGTGAATGTAGTGGTTGGTGTGGTGAATGTAGTGGTTGGTGTGGTGAATGTAGTGGTTGGTGTGGTGAATGTAGTAGTTGGTGTGGTGAATGTAGTGGTTGGTGTGGTGAATGTAGTGGGTGGTGTGGTGACTGTGTGGTTGGTTTGGTGAATGTAGTGGGTGGTGTGGTGAATGTAGTGGTTGGTGTGGTGAATGTAGTGGTTGGTTTGGTGAATGTAGTGGGTGGTGTGGTGAATGTAGTGGGTGAGATGAGTGTAGTAGGTGTGATGAGTGCCATTTGTGCGGTTAGTGGAGTTGGTGTTTGGTGAGTGAGGTGAGTGTGGTGTGATTGGTGAGGTGTAATTGGTGAAGTTAGGTTTGTGAGGTGTAATTGGGGTGGTGAGGTGGGTGAGGTGTAATTGGTGAGGTAAAGTTGGTGAGTGTATCAGTGAGCACCTGGAGGATTCTCCTCCACGGTCGCCTTTGTCTCCCCCAGTAGCGATGTTCACTCCACACCGCACCAGGAACTCATCTGAGGCTGAGTCGACCTCACACTCTCTCACTGTCTCACAACAACAACAACAACCGCCATTCGCCACTAAGTGGCGGTGACGTCACCACGACGCTTGTGCCAGGCCATGTGCACCTTGAGGCCACGTGAAGTGTCGAACGCCCGCTGGCAGGAGGTCACGGGGCAGACCCAGGTGGTGCCACGGGTCGACTGACTGAGATGACTGAGATGACTGGCTGATGCCCCCTGCTCACACTCACGCACGCGCACTCACTCACAAGCGCGAGTTCGCGTTTTCAGGCGATATAAAATAATTTATATTTCATGCCAGTTGGTTCTGAAGGGCGGCTGTTTGTAATTTGGGCGTTCGTAAGTCGAGGACTGTCTGTAAATAAAGATTCCGATTGTGGGGCTTTCACCGTGGGATGAGCTTGGCCCGATCCGCGGGGGCGTGGCTTGCACGACAGTGGGCGGGGCATAGCCGCGACGGGCGTGGCTTATCCAGGAAGTGGAGACCGCGAACGCCGGACTGCAAGCCTGAGGGAAGCGCGCTCCTTTTAAAGTTAACAACAACATTGTTAAATGTAAGTAGCGCCTCTCTACTTTATTATTGTTTTACTTGTTTAATACATTACTTGTGGTGCCGTGAGTCGAGTGAAATGAGTCAATAACCTTGCTAGACATGGCTAAGCTTTTAATAAGGGGCGCCGCGGTGTCGAGATGTTAACTACCTCGCTAGGCCTACAGCAGCGTGGAGGTTCCATCCAGACCCTGACGCCTGCTCTGTATTTGTTAATTTTTTCCCCTGTGGTCGCGTAGATTCTTCTCCTGGTCCTTCGGTTTTCCCCTCCACATTTAGAAACGTGAGTTTAGAGTACTTGACTGCTATAAATGTCCACATGATAAGCCACTTTCGTTGAGCTATCATTTGTGTCCAGGTCGCTTCTGATAAGAGTTATATAGCTCAGTGGGCCTTACCTGGTTAAATAGAAATAGTTTATAGTTTAGTTTATAGTTCATAAGAACTCGTGACAAGGGTCAGTGTCTACTTCAAATATTGTTCAGGCTCTGGAGACCTCCAAAGTTATTCGTGATGTTATACATTTGGTTCGTTTTGAGCATAATCGCGACCTCATAATTATTACGTGATACACACGCTGAATATACGCACACAACCATCGTGTACACGTGTGTCGTGCCCTCTATTGTCCACATAGACGGCTTGTGCTGACGAGAGAACGATCTTAACGTACAATGTCGTGACATGTATCAGCCCTTTGTCGATCCAGCGTTTTGATAGAGGCCTCCCCCACACCACGGCGTTCGTGGGAGTTGTTTAACCATACTTCACCATGCCGGTCAATGCGGGTTTGGTGAAGTGAGGAGGCCCAGAAACTTGTATATGCAGATACGAGTTTGCCTGTGCTTGCATCTGCAGAATTACATTCTCACACATCTTCAAGTGTAGTTTAATACTTCTAAAAATGCATTTATTCTTCAGGATTCCATAAAGTACTGTGGTAAAAAGAAAACAACTTGATTTGAATAAATTTCGATTTAAAGCTTTCGTGACTGCAGGGATTCATCTTCTTGGTTCTTTCGGTAAAGTCACGTCGAAGGGAAATAATAAAATAATAAAAATTTAACTATAAAATTCTCACGACGTTTCGGCCACAACACAAGTAGCCTTCCTCAGGTGAAGAAACAGAACTGTCGGAAAGACAGCGCTCCAATGAACACTGCTAAGCTTGGCAGCGTATTTTAAGCTGGGTGGGAGGAGCAGAGCGCCTTGACAAAGGAGTTTACATATCAACAGAATAATTTAGCATTGAAGTAGCTGTGTTAATGTGAGATATTAGCAGGATGTTAACGTCAGAAATTAGCATGTAACTGTGAGATTAGCATGATGTTATTGCGAGGAATTAGCATGTAACTTGTCACGGAAGTAGCTATGTTAAAGTCAGAGTTTATATATCAACAGAGGCATTTAGTATATTGACGCTAAAGAACTGCAACTACCCAACTATCATACAACAAACCGATGTGAAAGAACTAAATATAAACTACATCAATATAATCAATGTACTCAATATATTCTCCACTAAGCTGAGCTACTAACAATACGTCATTATACATTACACTTCTATGTCGCAAAAATTATTATAATATGCCTCCAAATAATGTTTTATTATAAACTGCCATAGACAGACCCCAACATTGAATTATACGCAGCGTTACTATACACTACCCTATACCTTAGATTATAATAATATTACACTGTATTATTTTACCAACCGTACTGTATACCACACTGCTATATATTGACTATACAATTACGATACTATATATTACCAAATAAATTATATTAAACATTACACTGAATACTTTGTTAAACAAGGAATGCTTTGAGCTTGTGGGTTGAATCCATCTGTGTGAAGTTGTGTTATTTCCCCATATGCAAGGTGGGGTCTCTCTGGGTTCCACTCACACAAACATCTCAATGCAATGGGACCTTTCTGAAAATGCAGTACTTAGACTCAATGAAGCTTTCCTGGGTAACTAGGTTAACATTGTAATAATTAGCATGAGAGATAATGACGTTCAGTTATAAGTGCCATTAATTGTACTATACTGTACTTTTATTGAAGACTATTTTACGTAGTTGTTTGTAAAAAAAAGTGTCAATTCTCAAAACTTTTTGACGGGCCCTCGTACAGAAATGATATTACAATCTTATATGGAGATTGCGAGTCAGAGTGTTGTGAATAGTGGAGTGAACGTGTGGTGCCATCATTATATTGTTGGTGTGTATATACAGAAAGGCCTATTTGGTGGGTAACATTAGGAAAATGGAGGTAGTTCGTCATTGTTGTTAAACAAAATCTTATTTGGGTGGATAAGAGGAGTAAAATCGTACATGATAGGAACTGCAATATTGTGGAGTTCTGGTATAATGAGTTGTAGTATATATGAATCTTATGTCACCTTAAGTATGCCTGTGTGAGTACACTCGTGACACGGGTGTCATTCGCGTGACCTTTGTCTTTTGTTTCAGATGTGCGAGAGCAACTCCGCTGCGAGTCAAGGTGGTGCTGGGAGAATTGCCTTCACCATTGATGGCACTTCACCAGCACCCATCTCAACCCCACCTCAATCCGGTAGGATTACAAGAACGAAAAAACGTATCTCTTGTGACGTCTGTGGGAAAAAATTCCAGCTGGCATGGTGCCTAGAAGCCCACGTAAGAACGCACAAGGAGACCCGTGATCAATGGTGCGGCATATGCGGGAAAAGGTTTGATCAGCTAGGAAAATTAAAAAGGCATTTGAAGACCCATGAGAAGGATTACGTGATAAAGGGTGCACCAGGCTTAGTGAATAACGGCAGTTTTGCCAATGCGGTGTTGAATCCACCGTCGCCCTATGAGATGTGCTCAGTCTGCGGATTTTTAAGTCCTATTGAAATCCTGAAAACTCATGAAAGTCTTCACGCACAGTTCTTGTACAGACCGAAGCCTGAACATGATTACACTTCGACAGAAGATAGCGGCGTTAAGATAAATGACATGAAATCCAATTTTCTTGAATGCTTTGGCCTAGTTCCACGTCAACAAACTGCTTCACCAGTCAGTGAGAATAAACCATACGCTGCTCTCGATCCTATGACGAGCATGAAAGTGTTGATGGCCTTGCAGCAGAAGAAGAAGGAAAAGCGAAGTAGACCTAAGCCCATTAAAAGAAAGAAGACCACCACCAGCGTCACCAATTGCAGCAGTAGCAACAGCCAGAATTCGGACATCAAGAGGATGGACTGCACGGAAGCAGGAGGCTGCGTGGAGCAGAGCATCCCCAAGGTGGATGAACCCAACCTGGCACCTTTAGGTACGTCCTAGTAATGCACACACTACATTTCATTTGGATGTAATTCATAATTTCACAAATTAGTTAATGTACGCATATGTTGACCATATCTGTATGCCTGCGCTGAGGAGTCTAGAGATCTGATGTGGTGCTGCTCGGATGTTGGGTTAAACCGTGAAACTCTGGGTTTCAGTCACCGAGCCATGATTAAACTGGCTTCTCATTGATGTTCTTATCCAGTTACCAAACACTTCTTCCAGCAAACACTTCTGATGTCGCGTGATGTGTAGGAAATTGCAATAACCTCCTAGTGGATAAAAAACGGTCACGAAGGGATGTCATGAGTAGTGCAATGATATCTCCTTCCACGAGCTGTTCTCTTACATGAGGTGGTTCACTGCTGTGTGAGAGTTGCACAGGGGTACTTCATCTCATGACATGGAGCCAATAGCACCATTGGAAGAAAACTGAGTAAAATACATTGCTTGACAAATTCCAAAAAGTATCTATTTCTTAACCGGGGTAAATTTTGCTTAAACAAGTGGGTAAATTTAGGGAACATTTTTGAATGTATAGACCGAGTCATTTCCACAATGGGAATTTCCTCTTCATTGTACTAACACCTAACTTCCATGTGTATTTACTCGTTCTATTGCAGGTAATTATTGTGTAATTAATGAACTGTAATAGAATAATCTGGCTCAACCACCTCAATGTTAAATTATAGTTGTTGCTCTGCATCAACATCAACCACACGAAGAAGTGCAAAATGTTGGGGCTTCAAAATAAGCCCCAAAAATGTGTTCTTCTGATATTTTTCAGGAAATCAGTATCTTGCTTTTCTACTATTTGCACGCATGTTGAACTTCTTTCGTACCATACGTAGCCAACCGTGCTAATCGGAGGTATTTGTTGCTGGCCATTTGGCATTTTAGGCCTTTGGGCCTTTGGGCCTGTGGTCAGCAACCGTGATTGATAAAACGTCCCATATACATAGTAATGCTATGGCATCCACTGCATGGTGATAAATAAATTATGTATTAGCGCGTGCGTGTGCTCAACGGTGGATGTCTTGTGTTCCAGAGGAAAAGCCCTTCCCGTGCAGTGACTGCTCGTACGGAGCGACGCAGAAGTCGAAGCTCAAGAGACACGTCCTGAGCGTTCACCACGTGTCCTTCGATAGCGCGCTGGACTCCGACTGCCCCAAGAAGAGAAGGCGGCTGGCTGGGTGCCAAGACCACGGCTCAACTCTGGATTTGGAGCGCGCACGATGCTCACGTAGAACTCCCTGATGATTTATTTCATCCTGAGGCTGAGGTACCACGTGTAGGGCGATGAACTCAAGGTTTTGTGCAGCGGACATTTCCATGATGAAATTTCGTCACGTTCACTGCTGCGAGGTTACATCTATTGCCGCATATGTTTAGTCAATTGCTGTATTTTCTGGTATACAATATATTTAATAAATTGTCCTAATTTCATAACAAAGGTTTTTGGGTTAGATCGTGTAAGTATAAATGTGTAATAACCCTACACCACCTGACACAGCCAATTAGTAAGGAATTTGTCACGTAAACAAAACTCCACTTAGTTACTACTTCAGCCCACCGGTGTTTTGGAGAGTAAATCCACAAGATGAGTACGACGTTTCACTGGTAATTACATCCAGCATCATCGGGCGATTTGCCAGAATAGTGAAGCCATCCACCTGCTTCCGGTCTTAAATAGAGAAAGGCGATGTCATCACTGAACCCATCAGGTGCAGAAATCAGAGGCGGGGAGGGGGATTATTGAAATTATATAATTGATTAGTAATAATTAAATTAGTATGTTTCCTCTATAAGTAATGATAAATGTGAGATGTCTTCTTCTTCCACGCGTTTGTTCCACTCACGTGGGGTCCGCCGTCCTTGCCACCTTCTCCACACCGCCCCGTCCCGCGCCATCTCTCCCTCCGCTCCTCGGGCCACCACGTTCGACCGCATCACCAAATCGCCCCACGTCTTCTTCTGCCTTCATCTCCTCATCTTACAATCACAATTACTTAATAATACGCTTCCAGGCCGCACTAAGCCTGTAGCTGTCAGAGAGGTTAAAATAATACAAATTTTCTCAGTTTCAATGGATTCTCGAATTAGTCTTGGCCAGTAATAATGAGTTTTACACAACACTTCATCGTTATCAAAATACATGAAGTGTTGTTGTTGGCAAGCATGTACTGCAACTTCCGACAGTTATGTTTGAGAGTGTTTAATATTTATTTGGTGTTCCTTTAGTCTTACGCTAATGTTACATCCCATCTGTCCAATATAACATCTGCCACATAAGCCATTCATCCGATACACACCATCCGTTGACAACTTAGGCAATTCATCTTAAGTACAAGATACTATTTTTTGAATTTTGTGTACCGTGCCAAATCTTACTTAGATGTTTAGCTTTTTCAAAACTCGAGCTCATTTCTCAATTACTCCCACGATATATGGTATTTTAATTGTTTAATAACCTGATTCAGCAGTATTGCTGTTCGATCTTGGTTTAGCATGCATTGCTGTTAATTTGAGCATTATTGTAGACATTCAATCGTAGCGTTTCTTTGACATGTTCAATCTCTCTCCCCAGACATTCACCATCTGACACTGTTTTAGCCAGATGTATGAGCATCTTGATGAGAGAGGTTTTCTGTACGGGGTGATGATGCGAAGCTGCATTCAGATAGGCATCAGTATGCGTTCCCTTTTGGTAAACGCTGTGTGTGTTATTTTACCATTTAGGCCTCGTCCGATAAATCACCTCTCCCAAGGAAATAAGTATTTAGAGGCCACACGGGACCGGGGGGGGGGGGGGAGTTTAACGTTGTGTCTGTTGCTGAGAGCAGATAGCGCGCAATGGAGAGCTTGCTCAGAGCGGAGCTGGGCACGGACTCGGCGAGGACGCTGGGCGCTTCGGCCGGTGGAGGCTGCATCAGCACCGGGCAGAGCTACGAGACGGGGCGCGGACACGTGTTCACCAAGATCAACGCCAAGAGCGGGGCACCCTCCTCTACGCCTCCTCACCACCTCACCTCCTCTACCCTTCTCCTCGCCTCCTCTACGCCTCCTCACCACGCCACCTCACCTCCTCACCACGCCACCTCACCTCCTCACCACGCCACCTCACCTCCTCACCACGCCACCTCAACACCTCACCACCTCACCTCCTCTACCCTCCTCTTGGCCTCCTCTACACCACCCCGCATCCTTGCCTCAACCTTCATTTATTCAGCCCTGTCATTAATGTATCACTTTTTTTTTAGCTGCGACTACTAGCTAATTTGTCAGTTACTCCCACAATATATGGTATTTTAATTGTTTAATAACCTGATTCAGCAGTATTGCTGTTTGATCTTGGTTTAGAATTCACTGCTCTGTTAATTTGAGCATTATTGTAGACATTCAATCGTAGCGTTTCTTTGACATGTTTAATCTCTCTCCTCAGACTTTGACCATCTGACACTGTTTTAGCCAGATGTATGAGCATCTTGTTGAGAAAGGATTTCTGTGCGGGGTGATGATGCCAATCTGCATTCAGATAGGCATCAGTATGTGTTCCCTTTCGGTAAACGCTGTGTGTGTTACTTTACCATTTAGGCCTCGTCCGAGCAAAATATCCAGGAAAGGGAGTGTGTTATTCACCTCCATTTCCATGGTGAACTGGATGGCCGGTTTTTGTGAATTGAGATGATTTAGACATTCATTCATTAAGTGTATCCTACCCATGTCGCCAGACAACCAAAGTGTCATCTACATATCTACACCAAAAAGTGGGTTTTAATGTACTTGAAGCAAGTGCTCTTGCATCCCGGGGGTTGAGGACCCCTGTGTTAGAGGCCACACGGGACGGGGGGGGGGGGGGGGGGGAGTTTAACGTTGTGTTTGTCGCTGCGAGCAGACAGCGTGCAATGGAGAGCTTGCTCAGAGCGGAGCTGGGCACGGACTCGGCGAGGCCGCTGGGCGCTGCGGCCCGTGGAGGCTGCATCAGCACCGGGCAGAGCTACGAGACGGGGCGCGGACACGTGTTCACCAAGATCAACGCCAAGAGCGGGGCACCCTCCTCTACGCCTCCTCACCACCTCACCTCCTCTACCCTCCTCTTCGCCTCCTCTACACCACCTTGCATCCTCGCCTCAACCTTCATTCAGTCAGCCCTGTATCACTCTTTTTTCGCTGCGACTACAAGCACCACCGTGGTGAATGTTGCAGTGAACTTCCCCTCGTTGATTCCCCCCTCCACCCACGTTAAGGGACTCGGTCTACCAGACACTTTGACCGCTTCGTCTCATCCACTCCGCGTTCAACCACCGCGCCTCACTGCAGTTCACAACAACGCACTCAACTAAACAACTCGGTCACCCACTCATCCAGTCACTAACTCAATCACCCTATCACACATTCATCCAGTCACTAACTCATCCAGTCACTAACTCAATCACCCTATCACACACTTATCTCGTCACTAATTCAATCACCCTATCACCCACTCATCCAGTCACCCACTCATTCAGTCACCCACTCAATCCCCCTATCACCCACTCATCAAATCAGCCACGCATCCAGTCACCCACTCATCCAGTCATCCACGCAATCACCCTATAACCCACTCATCCAGTCACCCACTCAATCACCCTATCACATACTCATCTAGTCACTAATTAAATCACCCTATCACCCACTCATCCAGTCACCCACTCATCTAGTCACCCACTCATTTAGTCACCCACTCAATCACCCACTCATCTAATCACCCACACATTCAGTCACCCACGCATCCAGTCACCCACTCATCCGGTCACTGACTCAATCACCCTATCACACACTCCTCCACTCGTTTACTCAAACACTCACCCATTTACTCACCCACCCGCTCACCACCATGCAGGTCACCTCACTCTTATTTTCAGATTTATCAGTTTGCACTGCTCCACTCAGGAATCCACACCCGGTCTTCCTGTTTTCCCAAACTCTTGCAACAATAAACTTGATCAATTTAAGGAACGCGTTTCTTTGATCTTTATTATCTAATTACTCATTGGACAGTTATGTATTATTTTTTATTGTTACTGGCCGTTTGGCGTTTTGTATTGTGTGGGGTTTGCATCGCTGTCAACCCCTCATCAGTGCCTACCTTATTACAGAACAATTCAGACCTTGTTGGTCACCCCGTGCCCCTTATAAGTCCCATGACAAGGGAGAAACACGCAAATAAACTTAACAAAAATGTTGCCCGTATTGAAACGGCCGTCTGCCGTATGGACCTGACAACTCACTTTCCCCCAACAGAATACGGGTAATACGTGTGGGTTGGCGGCTATGGGTTTTGTTGTGTTTGCGAGTCCAAGTTATAGGACTGCACCCTGGGTTGTGCGTGGTGCTCATTGGTGGGAGATTCCCTTCACTGTGTTGCACGCCAGTGGCTGGGGGCTGCCTGGGGCCAGTGACGTGTGAGCCGGTCCCAATGTGCACCGGCAAACATTTACCGCCAGGTGGCCCCAGTGTTTATTGCCCGTCTCCACGTGGATACCTGAAACCCATGTCAATCCACTGCTGGATGAGTCCCGCAATGAAGATACAATCAGTACATCCACTTTGCTTTTGGACTCCACCTGTTCCATTGGCGGCCGAATGCGAATCTAAATGTGCATACGTTAGAGACTGGTTAATGCGCATAGAAATCAAACCAATTGACCTACGACATTTGCCCCATCAACTATTGTAGAATTTTAGATGTGCATTACAGCTACTTTAGCCGGATGGTTGTGGTGGCTATGTATGCCTGTAATCCACGACTACGTGGAGGTGAGGGTTGGTGGATCACAAAAATGTTGCGACAACTCCCACCCCTTGGTCGTCAAGGAGGTAGAGAAGGCGGTGTGGATTAATGTGGACTCCGCCTGTTCCATCTGTAGATTTGTGATAGAGCATTTGCTTGGATTTCTCCAGGTGCTCCGATTTCCTCCCACATGTAAACACTCATTAATCTTGATTTGAAGCTTTCGTGACTGCAGGAATCCTTACTCTTTGGTTCTTTCGGTAAAGTCACGTAGGTAGAAAAAATAATAATGGATCACGACGTTTCGATCGCCACACAAGCAATCTCACTGAGTCTCAAGACTCTTGTTCAGGAGGGCCTGAACATTTGGATGTTTGGCTAGTACCAGTTACATTGTATGTTGTTGTTTTCCCATGGGAGTAAACCCATACAGAGAAAGGGACCAGAATGAGGAAAGCGAAGCCAGGCAGTCCTTCAGAAGATGTCATGCACGGGCGTGACCACTGCACCACCTTGCCGCCCAAACAAATGTAATTTAAATAATGTACAATACTGGCAAATAAACCCTATTAGTATCAACTGAATTTCTGGACAATGTGGCACGTGTATAGCTGCATCGGTGTTTCTAAAAGTCGTGTTCACATTGCCTGAAATTAATAATATTATAAAGTACAGGTTTCCCACCTCTGGTTTCGTTTTACTTACTGGTTGTCCTCATTATGTGTGTCACAGGTAATATGGCAAGGAACATATTACGCAGCACGAGTTGTAGGATTAGGGCAATTATGGTGACACACGTGACCCCCTCTACACAAGAAACAGCTGAGAGTCAATGCTGTGGTGTTGTGCGATTGGTGCAAGCGACCCATCATTGTGTTTTGATGTTGAGCTGTTAAAATTGCACTGTTGTGGGGTGAGGTCAAGGCCGATGACTTCTTCCAGCGGTGTCAAGATCAGCATTTTGAAGAGGCTCGCGGAGGATGATACTGGGCACTAGGGTGCAGTCTCCCTCCATGAACAACAGAGGGCAGAGGAGCGACGGTCACAACAATTATTGGCGGAGCACTGGGCGTATAAAACACAAAGATGCAAGAAAGTTTATCTCGGGGAGTTAACCCACAACACCTGGGTCTGTCATGCGTGTTCACACGATAACGCGTTTTCACTACGTTGAGATTTATAAGGGCACGGGGTGACCAATAAAGTCTGAATTGGTCTGTAATAAGCTCGGCCCTGATAAGGGGTTGACAGATATGAAATAATCGAGCAGACACGGGCCTGACTTCATCCACAGATGCCTTGTTGAGTCTCTAATTTTTAGGATTCTGCTTGAGATGTCTTGCCAATTCTTCACCAAATAATATGTACGTGTGAGTAACCAGACCTACCTGAGATACCACGCCTCGTAGAGAGCCAAAATAAATATCGTACGTTTATAGATTGCTCGGTAACCTCCGTTCCATGCTGCCATCGACTGGCCAAGAATGTGGCCTGTAGATGCTGCCATCTGCTGGCCAATAATGTAGATGGCAGCATGGAAGGTGGTGAATTGCGGTCGTTGAGATGAGTTTTGATTGGTGAGATGAGTGAGGTTGGTGCAGTGGATGAGATGGGTGCAGTCAGTCTGGTGACTGTGTGGTTGGTGTGGTGAATGTAGTGGGTGGTGTGGTGAATGTAGTGGTTGGTGTGGTGACTGTGTGGTTGGTGTGGTGACTCTGTGGTTGGTGTGGTGAATGTAGTGGTTGGTGTGGTGAATGTAGTGGTTGGTGTGGTGAATGTAGTGGTTGGTGTGGTGAATGTGGTGGTTGGTGTGGTGAATGTAGTGGTTGATGTGGTGAATGTAGTGGTTGGTGTGGTGAATGTAGTGGTTGGTGTGGTGAATGTAGTGGTTGGTGTGGTGAATGTAGTGGTTGGTGTGGTGAATGTAGTGGTTGGTGTGGTGAATGTAGTGGGTGGTGTGGTGACTGTGTGGTTGTTGTGGTGAATGTAGTGGGTGGTGTGGTGAATGTAGTGGTTGGTTTGGTGAATGTAGTGGTTGGTTTGGTGAATGTAGTGGGTGGTGTGGTGAATGTAGTGGGTGAGATGAGTGTAGTAGGTGTGATGAGTGCCATTTGTGCGGTTAGTGGAGTTGGTGTTTGGTGAGTGAGGTGAGTGTGGTGTGATTGGTGAGGTGTAGTTGGTGAGGTTAGGTTTGTGAGGTGTAATTGGGGTGGTGAGGTGGATGAGGTGTAATTGGTGAGGTAAAGTTGGTGAGTGTATCAGTGAGCACCTGGAGGATTCTCCTCCACGGTCGCCTTTGTCTCCCCCAGTAGCGATGTTCACTCCACACCGCACCAGGAACTCATCTGAGGCTGAGTCGACCTCACACTCTCTCACTGTCTCACAACAACAACAACAACCGCCATTCGCCACTAAGTGGCGGTGACGTCACCACGATGCTTGTGCCAGGCCATGTGCACCTTGAGGCCACGTGAAGTGTCGAACGCCCGCTGGCAGGAGGTCACGGGGCAGATCCAGGTGGTGCCACGGGTCGACTGACTGAGATGACTGAGATGACTGGCTGATGCACCACCTGTGCCCCCTGCTCACACTCACGCACGCGCACTCACTCACAAGCGCGAGTTCGCGTTTTCAGGCGATATAAAATAATTTATATTTCATGCCAGTTGGTTCTGAAGGGCGGCTGTTTGTAATTTGGGCGTTCGTAAGTCGAGGACTGTCTGTAAATAAAGATTCCGATTGTGGGGCTTTCACCGTGGGATGAGCTTGGCCCGATCCGCGGGGGCGTGGCTTGCACGACAGTGGGCGGGGCATAGCCGCGACGGGCGTGGCTTATCCAGGAAGTGGAGACCGCGAACGCCGGACTGCAAGCCTGAGGGAAGCGCGCTCCTTTTAAAGTTAACAACAACATTGTTAAATGTAAGTAGCGCCTCTCTACTTTATTATTGTTTTACTTGTTTAATACATTACTTGTGGTGCCGTGAGTCGAGTGAAATGAGTCAATAACCTTGCTAGACATGGCTAAGCTTTTAATAAGGGGCGCCGCGGTGTCGAGATGTTAACTACCTCGCTAGGCCTACAGCAGCGTGGAGGTTCCATCCAGACCCTGACGCCTGCTCTGTATTTGTTAATTTTTTCCCCTGTGGTCGCGTAGATTCTTCTCCTGGTCCTTCGGTTTTCCCCTCCACATTTAGAAACGTGAGTTTAGAGTACTTGACTGCTATAAATGTCCACATGATAAGCCACTTTCGTTGAGCTATCATTTGTGTCCAGGTCGCTTCTGATAAGAGTTATATAGCTCAGTGGGCCTTACCTGGTTAAATAGAAATAGTTTATAGTTTAGTTTATAGTTCATAAGAACTCGTGACAAGGGTCAGTGTCTACTTCAAATATTGTTCAGGCTCTGGAGACCTCCAAAGTTATTCGTGATGTTATACATTTGGTTCGTTTTGAGCATAATCGCGACCTCATAATTATTACGTGATACACACGCTGAATATACGCACACAACCATCGTGTACACGTGTGTCGTGCCCTCTATTGTCCACATAGACGGCTTGTGCTGACGAGAGAACGATCTTAACGTACAATGTCGTGACATGTATCAGCCCTTTGTCGATCCAGCGTTTTGATAGAGGCCTCCCCCACACCACGGCGTTCGTGGGAGTTGTTTAACCATACTTCACCATGCCGGTCAATGCGGGTTTGGTGAAGTGAGGAGGCCCAGAAACTTGTATATGCAGATACGAGTTTGCCTGTGCTTGCATCTGCAGAATTACATTCTCACACATCTTCAAGTGTAGTTTAATACTTCTAAAAATGCATTTATTCTTCAGGATTCCATAAAGTACTGTGGTAAAAAGAAAACAACTTGATTTGAATAAATTTCGATTTAAAGCTTTCGTGACTGCAGGGATTCATCTTCTTGGTTCTTTCGGTAAAGTCACGTCGAAGGGAAATAATAAAATAATAAAAATTTAACTATAAAATTCTCACGACGTTTCGGCCACAACACAAGTAGCCTTCCTCAGGTGAAGAAACAGAACTGTCGGAAAGACAGCGCTCCAATGAACACTGCTAAGCTTGGCAGCGTATTTTAAGCTGGGTGGGAGGAGCAGAGCGCCTTGACAAAGGAGTTTACATATCAACAGAATAATTTAGCATTGAAGTAGCTGTGTTAATGTGAGATATTAGCAGGATGTTAACGTCAGAAATTAGCATGTAACTGTGAGATTAGCATGATGTTATTGCGAGGAATTAGCATGTAACTTGTCACGGAAGTAGCTATGTTAAAGTCAGAGTTTATATATCAACAGAGGCATTTAGTATATTGACGCTAAAGAACTGCAACTACCCAACTATCATACAACAAACCGATGTGAAAGAACTAAATATAAACTACATCAATATAATCAATGTACTCAATATATTCTCCACTAAGCTGAGCTACTAACAATACGTCATTATACATTACACTTCTATGTCGCAAAAATTATTATAATATGCCTCCAAATAATGTTTTATTATAAACTGCCATAGACAGACCCCAACATTGAATTATACGCAGCGTTACTATACACTACCCTATACCTTAGATTATAATAATATTACACTGTATTATTTTACCAACCGTACTGTATACCACACTGCTATATATTGACTATACAATTACGATACTATATATTACCAAATAAATAATATTAAACATTACACTGAATACTTTGTTAAACAAGGAATGCTTTGAGCTTGTGGGTTGAATCCATCTGTGTGAAGTTGTGTTATTTTCCCATATGCAAGGTGGGGTCTCTCTGGGTTCCACTCACACAAACATCTCAATGCAATGGGACCTTTCTGAAAATGCAGTACTTAGACTCAATTAAGCTTTCCTGGGTAATTAGTTAACATTGTAATAATTAGCATGAGAGATAATGACGTTCAGTTATAAGTGCCATTAATTGTACTATACTGTACTTTTATTGAAGACTATTTTACGTAGTTGTTTGTAAAAAAAAGTGTCAATTCTCAAAACTTTTTGACGGGCCCTCGTACAGAAATGATATTACAATCTTATATGGAGATTGCGAGTCAGAGTGTTGTGAATAGTGGAGTGAACGTGTGGTGCCATCATTATATTGTTGGTGTGTATATACAGAAAGGCCTATTTGGTGGGTAACATTAGGAAAATGGAGGTAGTTCGTCATTGTTGTTAAACAAAATCTTATTTGGGTGGATAAGAGGAGTAAAATCGTACATGATAGGAACTGCAATATTGTGGAGTTCTGGTATAATGAGTTGTAGTATATATGAATCTTATGTCACCTTAAGTATGCCTGTGTGAGTACACTCGTGACACGGGTGTCATTCGCGTGACCTTTGTCTTTTGTTTCAGATGTGCGAGAGCAACTCCGCTGCGAGTCAAGGTGGTGCTGGGAGAATTGCCTTCACCATTGATGGCACTTCACCAGCACCCATCTCAACCCCACCTCAATCCGGTAGGATTACAAGAACGAAAAAACGTATCTCTTGTGACGTCTGTGGGAAAAAATTCCAGCTGGCATGGTGCCTAGAAGCCCACGTAAGAACGCACAAGGAGACCCGTGATCAATGGTGTGGCATATGCGGGAAAAGGTTTGATCAGCTAGGAAAATTAAAAAGGCATTTGAAGACCCATGAGAAGGATTACGTGATAAAGGGTGCACCAGGCTTAGTGAATAACGGCAGTTTTGCCAATGCGGTGTTGAATCCACCGTCGCCCTATGAGATGTGCTCAGTCTGCGGATTTTTAAGTCCTATTGAAATCCTGAAAACTCATGAAAGTCTTCACGCACAGTTCTTGTACAGACCGAAGCCTGAACATGATTACACTTCGACAGAAGATAGCGGCGTTAAGATAAATGACATGAAATCCAATTTTCTTGAATGCTTTGGCCTAGTTCCACGTCAACAAACTGCTTCACCAGTCAGTGAGAATAAACCATACGCTGCTCTCGATCCTATGACGAGCATGAAAGTGTTGATGGCCTTGCAGCAGAAGAAGAAGGAAAAGCGAAGTAGACCTAAGCCCATTAAAAGAAAGAAGACCACCACCAGCGTCACCAATTGCAGCAGTAGCAACAGCCAGAATTCGGACATCAAGAGGATGGACTGCACGGAAGCAGGAGGCTGCGTGGAGCAGAGCATCCCCAAGGTGGATGAACCCAACCTGGCACCTTTAGGTACGTCCTAGTAATGCACACACTACATTTCATTTGGATGTAATTCATAATTTCACAAATTAGTTAATGTACGCATATGTTGACCATATCTGTATGCCTGCGCTGAGGAGTCTAGAGATCTGATGTGGTGCTGCTCGGATGTTGGGTTAAACCGTGAAACTCTGGGTTTCAGTCACCGAGCCATGATTAAACTGGCTTCTCATTGATGTTCTTATCCAGTTACCAAACACTTCTTCCAGCAAACACTTCTGATGTCGCGTGATGTGTAGGAAATTGCAATAACCTCCTAGTGGATAAAAAACGGTCACGAAGGGATGTCATGAGTAGTGCAATGATATCTCCTTCCACGAGCTGTTCTCTTACATGAGGTGGTTCACTGCTGTGTGAGAGTTGCACAGGGGTACTTCATCTCATGACATGGAGCCAATAGCACCATTGGAAGAAAACTGAGTAAAATACATTGCTTGACAAATTCCAAAAAGTATCTATTTCTTAACCGGGGTAAATTTTGCTTAAACAAGTGGGTAAATTTAGGGAACATTTTTGAATGTATAGACCGAGTCATTTCCACAATGGGAATTTCCTCTTCATTGTACTAACACCTAACTTCCATGTGTATTTACTCGTTCTATTGCAGGTAATTATTGTGTAATTAATGAACTGTAATAGAATAATCTGGCTCAACCACCTCAATGTTAAATTATAGTTGTTGCTCTGCATCAACATCAACCACACGAAGAAGTGCAAAATGTTGGGGCTTCAAAATAAGCCCCAAAAATGTGTTCTTCTGATATTTTTCAGGAAATCAGTATCTTGCTTTTCTACTATTTGCACGCATGTTGAACTTCTTTCGTACCATACGTAGCCAACCGTGCTAATCGGAGGTATTTGTTGCTGGCCATTTGGCATTTTAGGCCTTTGGGCCTTTGGGCCTGTGGTCAGCAACCGTGATTGATAAAACGTCCCATATACATAGTAATGCTATGGCATCCACTGCATGGTGATAAATAAATTATGTATTAGCGCGTGCGTGTGCTCAACGGTGGATGTCTTGTGTTCCAGAGGAAAAGCCCTTCCCGTGCAGTGACTGCTCGTACGGAGCGACGCAGAAGTCGAAGCTCAAGAGACACGTCCTGAGCGTTCACCACGTGTCCTTCGATAGCGCGCTGGACTCCAACTGCCCCAAGAAGAGAAGGCGGCTGGCTGGGTGCCAAGACCACGGCTCAACTCTGGATTTGGAGCGTGCACGATGCTCACGTAGAACTCCCTGATGATTTATTTCATCCTGAGGCTGAGGTACCACGTGTAGGGCGATGAACTCAAGGTTTTGTGCAGCGGACATTTCCATGATGAAATTTCGTCACGTTCACTGCTGCGAGGTTACATCTATTGCCGCATATGTTTAGTCAATTGCTGTATTTTCTGGTATACAATATATTTAATAAATTGTCCTAATTTCATAACAAAGGTTTTTGGGTTAGATCGTGTAAGTATAAATGTGTAATAACCCTACACCACCTGACACAGCCAATTAGTAAGGAATTTGTCACATAAACAAAACTCCACTTAGTTACTACTTCAGCCCACCGGTGTTTTGGAGAGTAAATCCACAAGATGAGTACGACGTTTCACTGGTAATTACATCCAGCATCATCGGGCGATTTGCCAGAATAGTGAAGCCATCCACCTGCTTCCGGTCTTAAATAGAGAAAGGCGATGTCATCACTGAACCCATCAGGTGCAGAAATCAGAGGCGGGGAGGGGGATTATTGAAATTATATAATTGATTAGTAATAATTAAATTAGTATGTTTCCTCTATAAGTAATGATAAATGTGAGATGTCTTCTTCTTCCACGCGTTTGTTCCACTCACGTGGGGTCCGCCGTCCTTGCCACCTTCTCCACACCGCCCCGTCCCGCGCCATCTCTCCCTCCGCTCCTCGGGCCACCACGTTCGACCGCATCACCAAATCGCCCCACGTCTTCTTCTGCCTTCATCTCCTCATCTTACAATCACAATTACTTAATAATACGCTTCCAGGCCGCACTAAGCCTGTAGCTGTCAGAGAGGTTAAAATAATACAAATTTTCTCAGTTTCAATGGATTCTCGAATTAGTCTTGGCCAGTAATAATGAGTTTTACACAACACTTCATCGTTATCAAAATACATGAAGTGTTGTTGTTGGCAAGCATGTACTGCAACTTCCGACAGTTATGTTTGAGAGTGTTTAATATTTATTTGGTGTTCCTTTAGTCTTACGCTAATGTTACATCCCATCTGTCCAATATAACATCTGCCACATAAGCCATTCATCCGATACACACCATCCGTTGACAACTTAGGCAATTCATCTTAAGTACAAGATACTATTTTTTGAATTTTGTGTACCGTGCCAAATCTTACTTAGATGTTTAGCTTTTTCAAAACTCGAGCTCATTTCTCAATTACTCCCACGATATATGGTATTTTAATTGTTTAATAACCTGATTCAGCAGTATTGCTGTTCGATCTTGGTTTAGCATGCATTGCTGTTAATTTGAGCATTATTGTAGACATTCAATCGTAGCGTTTCTTTGACATGTTCAATCTCTCTCCCCAGACATTCACCATCTGACACTGTTTTAGCCAGATGTATGAGCATCTTGATGAGAGAGGTTTTCTGTACGGGGTGATGATGCGAAGCTGCATTCAGATAGGCATCAGTATGCGTTCCCTTTTGGTAAACGCTGTGTGTGTTATTTTACCATTTAGGCCTCGTCCGATAAATCACCTCTCCCAAGGAAATAAGTATTTAGAGGCCACACGGGACCGGGGGGGGGGGGGGAGTTTAACGTTGTGTCTGTTGCTGAGAGCAGATAGCGCGCAATGGAGAGCTTGCTCAGAGCGGAGCTGGGCACGGACTCGGCGAGGACGCTGGGCGCTTCGGCCGGTGGAGGCTGCATCAGCACCGGGCAGAGCTACGAGACGGGGCGCGGACACGTGTTCACCAAGATCAACGCCAAGAGCGGGGCACCCTCCTCTACGCCTCCTCACCACCTCACCTCCTCTACCCTTCTCCTCGCCTCCTCTACGCCTCCTCACCACGCCACCTCACCTCCTCACCACGCCACCTCACCTCCTCACCACGCCACCTCACCTCCTCACCACGCCACCTCAACACCTCACCACCTCACCTCCTCTACCCTCCTCTTGGCCTCCTCTACACCACCCCGCATCCTTGCCTCAACCTTCATTTATTCAGCCCTGTCATTAATGTATCACTTTTTTTTTAGCTGCGACTACTAGCTAATTTGTCAGTTACTCCCACAATATATGGTATTTTAATTGTTTAATAACCTGATTCAGCAGTATTGCTGTTTGATCTTGGTTTAGAATTCACTGCTCTGTTAATTTGAGCATTATTGTAGACATTCAATCGTAGCGTTTCTTTGACATGTTTAATCTCTCTCCTCAGACTTTGACCATCTGACACTGTTTTAGCCAGATGTATGAGCATCTTGTTGAGAAAGGATTTCTGTGCGGGGTGATGATGCCAATCTGCATTCAGATAGGCATCAGTATGTGTTCCCTTTCGGTAAACGCTGTGTGTGTTACTTTACCATTTAGGCCTCGTCCGAGCAAAATATCCAGGAAAGGGAGTGTGTTATTCACCTCCATTTCCATGGTGAACTGGATGGCCGGTTTTTGTGAATTGAGATGATTTAGACATTCATTCATTAAGTGTATCCTACCCATGTCGCCAGACAACCAAAGTGTCATCTACATATCTACACCAAAAAGTGGGTTTTAATGTACTTGAAGCAAGTGCTCTTGCATCCCGGGGGTTGAGGACCCCTGTGTTAGAGGCCACACGGGACGGGGGGGGGGGGGGGGGGGGAGTTTAACGTTGTGTTTGTCGCTGCGAGCAGACAGCGTGCAATGGAGAGCTTGCTCAGAGCGGAGCTGGGCACGGACTCGGCGAGGCCGCTGGGCGCTGCGGCCCGTGGAGGCTGCATCAGCACCGGGCAGAGCTACGAGACGGGGCGCGGACACGTGTTCACCAAGATCAACGCCAAGAGCGGGGCACCCTCCTCTACGCCTCCTCACCACCTCACCTCCTCTACCCTCCTCTTCGCCTCCTCTACACCACCTTGCATCCTCGCCTCAACCTTCATTCAGTCAGCCCTGTATCACTCTTTTTTCGCTGCGACTACAAGCACCACCGTGGTGAATGTTGCAGTGAACTTCCCCTCGTTGATTCCCCCCTCCACCCACGTTAAGGGACTCGGTCTACCAGACACTTTGACCGCTTCGTCTCATCCACTCCGCGTTCAACCACCGCGCCTCACTGCAGTTCACAACAACGCACTCAACTAAACAACTCGGTCACCCACTCATCCAGTCACTAACTCAATCACCCTATCACACATTCATCCAGTCACTAACTCATCCAGTCACTAACTCAATCACCCTATCACACACTTATCTCGTCACTAATTCAATCACCCTATCACCCACTCATCCAGTCACCCACTCATTCAGTCACCCACTCAATCCCCCTATCACCCACTCATCAAATCAGCCACGCATCCAGTCACCCACTCATCCAGTCATCCACGCAATCACCCTATAACCCACTCATCCAGTCACCCACTCAATCACCCTATCACATACTCATCTAGTCACTAATTAAATCACCCTATCACCCACTCATCCAGTCACCCACTCATCTAGTCACCCACTCATTTAGTCACCCACTCAATCACCCACTCATCTAATCACCCACACATTCAGTCACCCACGCATCCAGTCACCCACTCATCCGGTCACTGACTCAATCACCCTATCACACACTCCTCCACTCGTTTACTCAAACACTCACCCATTTACTCACCCACCCGCTCACCACCATGCAGGTCACCTCACTCTTATTTTCAGATTTATCAGTTTGCACTGCTCCACTCAGGAATCCACACCCGGTCTTCCTGTTTTCCCAAACTCTTGCAACAATAAACTTGATCAATTTAAGGAACGCGTTTCTTTGATCTTTATTATCTAATTACTCATTGGACAGTTATGTATTATTTTTTATTGTTACTGGCCGTTTGGCGTTTTGTATTGTGTGGGGTTTGCATCGCTGTCAACCCCTCATCAGTGCCTACCTTATTACAGAACAATTCAGACCTTGTTGGTCACCCCGTGCCCCTTATAAGTCCCATGACAAGGGAGAAACACGCAAATAAACTTAACAAAAATGTTGCCCGTATTGAAACGGCCGTCTGCCGTATGGACCTGACAACTCACTTTCCCCCAACAGAATACGGGTAATACGTGTGGGTTGGCGGCTATGGGTTTTGTTGTGTTTGCGAGTCCAAGTTATAGGACTGCACCCTGGGTTGTGCGTGGTGCTCATTGGTGGGAGATTCCCTTCACTGTGTTGCACGCCAGTGGCTGGGGGCTGCCTGGGGCCAGTGACGTGTGAGCCGGTCCCAATGTGCACCGGCAAACATTTACC
The DNA here is from genome assembly GCF_048934315.1 of Petromyzon marinus. Classification (NCBI taxonomy): domain Eukaryota; kingdom Metazoa; phylum Chordata; class Hyperoartia; order Petromyzontiformes; family Petromyzontidae; genus Petromyzon; species Petromyzon marinus. Next base: position 6,014,053 of record NC_133683.1, read on the forward strand.
GCCAGGTGGCCCCAGTGTTTATTGCCCGTCTCCACGTGGATACCTGAAACCCATGTCAATCCACTGCTGGATGAGTCCCGCAATGAAGATACAATCAGTACATCCACTTTGCTTTTGGACTCCACCTGTTCCATTGGCGGCCGAATGCGAATCTAAATGTGCATACGTTAGAGACTGGTTAATGCGCATAGAAATCAAACCAATTGACCTACGACATTTGCCCCATCAACTATTGTAGAATTTTAGATGTGCATTACAGCTACTTTAGCCGGATGGTTGTGGTGGCTATGTATGCCTGTAATCCACGACTACGTGGAGGTGAGGGTTGGTGGATCACAAAAATGTTGCGACAACTCCCACCCCTTGGTCGTCAAGGAGGTAGAGAAGGCGGTGTGGATTAATGTGGACTCCGCCTGTTCCATCTGTAGATTTGTGATAGAGCATTTGCTTGGATTTCTCCAGGTGCTCCGATTTCCTCCCACATGTAAACACTCATTAATCTTGATTTGAAGCTTTCGTGACTGCAGGAATCCTTACTCTTTGGTTCTTTCGGTAAAGTCACGTAGGTAGAAAAAATAATAATGGATCACGACGTTTCGATCGCCACACAAGCAATCTCACTGAGTCTCAAGACTCTTGTTCAGGAGGGCCTGAACATTTGGATGTTTGGCTAGTACCAGTTACATTGTATGTTGTTGTTTTCCCATGGGAGTAAACCCATACAGAGAAAGGGACCAGAATGAGGAAAGCGAAGCCAGGCAGTCCTTCAGAAGATGTCATGCACGGGCGTGACCACTGCACCACCTTGCCGCCCAAACAAATGTAATTTAAATAATGTACAATACTGGCAAATAAACCCTATTAGTATCAACTGAATTTCTGGACAATGTGGCACGTGTATAGCTGCATCGGTGTTTCTAAAAGTCGTGTTCACATTGCCTGAAATTAATAATATTATAAAGTACAGGTTTCCCACCTCTGGTTTCGTTTTACTTACTGGTTGTCCTCATTATGTGTGTCACAGGTAATATGGCAAGGAACATATTACGCAGCACGAGTTGTAGGATTAGGGCAATTATGGTGACACACGTGACCCCCTCTACACAAGAAACAGCTGAGAGTCAATGCTGTGGTGTTGTGCGATTGGTGCAAGCGACCCATCATTGTGTTTTGATGTTGAGCTGTTAAAATTGCACTGTTGTGGGGTGAGGTCAAGGCCGATGACTTCTTCCAGCGGTGTCAAGATCAGCATTTTGAAGAGGCTCGCGGAGGATGATACTGGGCACTAGGGTGCAGTCTCCCTCCATGAACAACAGAGGGCAGAGGAGCGACGGTCACAACAATTATTGGCGGAGCACTGGGCGTATAAAACACAAAGATGCAAGAAAGTTTATCTCGGGGAGTTAACCCACAACACCTGGGTCTGTCATGCGTGTTCACACGATAACGCGTTTTCACTACGTTGAGATTTATAAGGGCACGGGGTGACCAATAAAGTCTGAATTGGTCTGTAATAAGCTCGGCCCTGATAAGGGGTTGACAGATATGAAATAATCGAGCAGACACGGGCCTGACTTCATCCACAGATGCCTTGTTGAGTCTCTAATTTTTAGGATTCTGCTTGAGATGTCTTGCCAATTCTTCACCAAATAATATGTACGTGTGAGTAACCAGACCTACCTGAGATACCACGCCTCGTAGAGAGCCAAAATAAATATCGTACGTTTATAGATTGCTCGGTAACCTCCGTTCCATGCTGCCATCGACTGGCCAAGAATGTGGCCTGTAGATGCTGCCATCTGCTGGCCAATAATGTAGATGGCAGCATGGAAGGTGGTGAATTGCGGTCGTTGAGATGAGTTTTGATTGGTGAGATGAGTGAGGTTGGTGCAGTGGATGAGATGGGTGCAGTCAGTCTGGTGACTGTGTGGTTGGTGTGGTGAATGTAGTGGGTGGTGTGGTGAATGTAGTGGTTGGTGTGGTGACTGTGTGGTTGGTGTGGTGACTGTGTGGTTGGTGTGGTGAATGTAGTGGTTGGTGTGGTGAATGTAGTGGTTGGTGTGGTGAATGTAGTGGTTGGTGTGGTGAATGTGGTGGTTGGTGTGGTGAATGTAGTGGTTGATGTGGTGAATGTAGTGGTTGGTGTGGTGAATGTAGTGGTTGGTGTGGTGAATGTAGTGGTTGGTGTGGTGAATGTAGTGGTTGGTGTGGTGAATGTAGTGGTTGGTGTGGTGAATGTAGTGGGTGGTGTGGTGACTGTGTGGTTGTTGTGGTGAATGTAGTGGGTGGTGTGGTGAATGTAGTGGTTGGTTTGGTGAATGTAGTGGTTGGTTTGGTGAATGTAGTGGGTGGTGTGGTGAATGTAGTGGGTGAGATGAGTGTAGTAGGTGTGATGAGTGCCATTTGTGCGGTTAGTGGAGTTGGTGTTTGGTGAGTGAGGTGAGTGTGGTGTGATTGGTGAGGTGTAGTTGGTGAGGTTAGGTTTGTGAGGTGTAATTGGGGTGGTGAGGTGGGTGAGGTGTAATTGGTGAGGTAAAGTTGGTGAGTGTATCAGTGAGCACCTGGAGGATTCTCCTCCACGGTCGCCTTTGTCTCCCCCAGTAGCGATGTTCACTCCACACCGCACCAGGAACTCATCTGAGGCTGAGTCGACCTCACACTCTCTCACTGTCTCACAACAACAACAACAACCGCCATTCGCCACTAAGTGGCGGTGACGTCACCACGATGCTTGTGCCAGGCCATGTGCACCTTGAGGCCACGTGAAGTGTCGAACGCCCGCTGGCAGGAGGTCACGGGGCAGATCCAGGTGGTGCCACGGGTCGACTGACTGAGATGACTGAGATGACTGGCTGATGCACCACCTGTGCCCCCTGCTCACACTCACGCACGCGCACTCACTCACAAGCGCGAGTTCGCGTTTTCAGGCGATATAAAATAATTTATATTTCATGCCAGTTGGTTCTGAAGGGCGGCTGTTTGTAATTTGGGCGTTCGTAAGTCGAGGACTGTCTGTAAATAAAGATTCCGATTGTGGGGCTTTCACCGTGGGATGAGCTTGGCCCGATCCGCGGGGGCGTGGCTTGCACGACAGTGGGCGGGGCATAGCCGCGACGGGCGTGGCTTATCCAGGAAGTGGAGACCGCGAACGCCGGACTGCAAGCCTGAGGGAAGCGCGCTCCTTTTAAAGTTAACAACAACATTGTTAAATGTAAGTAGCGCCTCTCTACTTTATTATTGTTTTACTTGTTTAATACATTACTTGTGGTGCCGTGAGTCGAGTGAAATGAGTCAATAACCTTGCTAGACATGGCTAAGCTTTTAATAAGGGGCGCCGCGGTGTCGAGATGTTAACTACCTCGCTAGGCCTACAGCAGCGTGGAGGTTCCATCCAGACCCTGACGCCTGCTCTGTATTTGTTAATTTTTTCCCCTGTGGTCGCGTAGATTCTTCTCCTGGTCCTTCGGTTTTCCCCTCCACATTTAGAAACGTGAGTTTAGAGTACTTGACTGCTATAAATGTCCACATGATAAGCCACTTTCGTTGAGCTATCATTTGTGTCCAGGTCGCTTCTGATAAGAGTTATATAGCTCAGTGGGCCTTACCTGGTTAAATAGAAATAGTTTATAGTTTAGTTTATAGTTCATAAGAACTCGTGACAAGGGTCAGTGTCTACTTCAAATATTGTTCAGGCTCTGGAGACCTCCAAAGTTATTCGTGATGTTATACATTTGGTTCGTTTTGAGCATAATCGCGACCTCATAATTATTACGTGATACACACGCTGAATATACGCACACAACCATCGTGTACACGTGTGTCGTGCCCTCTATTGTCCACATAGACGGCTTGTGCTGACGAGAGAACGATCTTAACGTACAATGTCGTGACATGTATCAGCCCTTTGTCGATCCAGCGTTTTGATAGAGGCCTCCCCCACACCACGGCGTTCGTGGGAGTTGTTTAACCATACTTCACCATGCCGGTCAATGCGGGTTTGGTGAAGTGAGGAGGCCCAGAAACTTGTATATGCAGATACGAGTTTGCCTGTGCTTGCATCTGCAGAATTACATTCTCACACATCTTCAAGTGTAGTTTAATACTTCTAAAAATGCATTTATTCTTCAGGATTCCATAAAGTACTGTGGTAAAAAGAAAACAACTTGATTTGAATAAATTTCGATTTAAAGCTTTCGTGACTGCAGGGATTCATCTTCTTGGTTCTTTCGGTAAAGTCACGTCGAAGGGAAATAATAAAATAATAAAAATTTAACTATAAAATTCTCACGACGTTTCGGCCACAACACAAGTAGCCTTCCTCAGGTGAAGAAACAGAACTGTCGGAAAGACAGCGCTCCAATGAACACTGCTAAGCTTGGCAGCGTATTTTAAGCTGGGTGGGAGGAGCAGAGCGCCTTGACAAAGGAGTTTACATATCAACAGAATAATTTAGCATTGAAGTAGCTGTGTTAATGTGAGATATTAGCAGGATGTTAACGTCAGAAATTAGCATGTAACTGTGAGATTAGCATGATGTTATTGCGAGGAATTAGCATGTAACTTGTCACGGAAGTAGCTATGTTAAAGTCAGAGTTTATATATCAACAGAGGCATTTAGTATATTGACGCTAAAGAACTGCAACTACCCAACTATCATACAACAAACCGATGTGAAAGAACTAAATATAAACTACATCAATATAATCAATGTACTCAATATATTCTCCACTAAGCTGAGCTACTAACAATACGTCATTATACATTACACTTCTATGTCGCAAAAATTATTATAATATGCCTCCAAATAATGTTTTATTATAAACTGCCATAGACAGACCCCAACATTGAATTATACGCAGCGTTACTATACACTACCCTATACCTTAGATTATAATAATATTACACTGTATTATTTTACCAACCGTACTGTATACCACACTGCTATATATTGACTATACAATTACGATACTATATATTACCAAATAAATTATATTAAACATTACACTGAATACTTTGTTAAACAAGGAATGCTTTGAGCTTGTGGGTTGAATCCATCTGTGTGAAGTTGTGTTATTTCCCCATATGCAAGGTGGGGTCTCTCTGGGTTCCACTCACACAAACATCTCAATGCAATGGGACCTTTCTGAAAATGCAGTACTTAGACTCAATGAAGCTTTCCTGGGTAACTAGGTTAACATTGTAATAATTAGCATGAGAGATAATGACGTTCAGTTATAAGTGCCATTAATTGTACTATACTGTACTTTTATTGAAGACTATTTTACGTAGTTGTTTGTAAAAAAAAGTGTCAATTCTCAAAACTTTTTGACGGGCCCTCGTACAGAAATGATATTACAATCTTATATGGAGATTGCGAGTCAGAGTGTTGTGAATAGTGGAGTGAACGTGTGGTGCCATCATTATATTGTTGGTGTGTATATACAGAAAGGCCTATTTGGTGGGTAACATTAGGAAAATGGAGGTAGTTCGTCATTGTTGTTAAACAAAATCTTATTTGGGTGGATAAGAGGAGTAAAATCGTACATGATAGGAACTGCAATATTGTGGAGTTCTGGTATAATGAGTTGTAGTATATATGAATCTTATGTCACCTTAAGTATGCCTGTGTGAGTACACTCGTGACACGGGTGTCATTCGCGTGACCTTTGTCTTTTGTTTCAGATGTGCGAGAGCAACTCCGCTGCGAGTCAAGGTGGTGCTGGGAGAATTGCCTTCACCATTGATGGCACTTCACCAGCACCCATCTCAACCCCACCTCAATCCGGTAGGATTACAAGAACGAAAAAACGTATCTCTTGTGACGTCTGTGGGAAAAAATTCCAGCTGGCATGGTGCCTAGAAGCCCACGTAAGAACGCACAAGGAGACCCGTGATCAATGGTGTGGCATATGCGGGAAAAGGTTTGATCAGCTAGGAAAATTAAAAAGGCATTTGAAGACCCATGAGAAGGATTACGTGATAAAGGGTGCACCAGGCTTAGTGAATAACGGCAGTTTTGCCAATGCGGTGTTGAATCCACCGTCGCCCTATGAGATGTGCTCAGTCTGCGGATTTTTAAGTCCTATTGAAATCCTGAAAACTCATGAAAGTCTTCACGCACAGTTCTTGTACAGACCGAAGCCTGAACATGATTACACTTCGACAGAAGATAGCGGCGTTAAGATAAATGACATGAAATCCAATTTTCTTGAATGCTTTGGCCTAGTTCCACGTCAACAAACTGCTTCACCAGTCAGTGAGAATAAACCATACGCTGCTCTCGATCCTATGACGAGCATGAAAGTGTTGATGGCCTTGCAGCAGAAGAAGAAGGAAAAGCGAAGTAGACCTAAGCCCATTAAAAGAAAGAAGACCACCACCAGCGTCACCAATTGCAGCAGTAGCAACAGCCAGAATTCGGACATCAAGAGGATGGACTGCACGGAAGCAGGAGGCTGCGTGGAGCAGAGCATCCCCAAGGTGGATGAACCCAACCTGGCACCTTTAGGTACGTCCTAGTAATGCACACACTACATTTCATTTGGATGTAATTCATAATTTCACAAATTAGTTAATGTACGCATATGTTGACCATATCTGTATGCCTGCGCTGAGGAGTCTAGAGATCTGATGTGGTGCTGCTCGGATGTTGGGTTAAACCGTGAAACTCTGGGTTTCAGTCACCGAGCCATGATTAAACTGGCTTCTCATTGATGTTCTTATCCAGTTACCAAACACTTCTTCCAGCAAACACTTCTGATGTCGCGTGATGTGTAGGAAATTGCAATAACCTCCTAGTGGATAAAAAACGGTCACGAAGGGATGTCATGAGTAGTGCAATGATATCTCCTTCCACGAGCTGTTCTCTTACATGAGGTGGTTCACTGCTGTGTGAGAGTTGCACAGGGGTACTTCATCTCATGACATGGAGCCAATAGCACCATTGGAAGAAAACTGAGTAAAATACATTGCTTGACAAATTCCAAAAAGTATCTATTTCTTAACCGGGGTAAATTTTGCTTAAACAAGTGGGTAAATTTAGGGAACATTTTTGAATGTATAGACCGAGTCATTTCCACAATGGGAATTTCCTCTTCATTGTACTAACACCTAACTTCCATGTGTATTTACTCGTTCTATTGCAGGTAATTATTGTGTAATTAATGAACTGTAATAGAATAATCTGGCTCAACCACCTCAATGTTAAATTATAGTTGTTGCTCTGCATCAACATCAACCACACGAAGAAGTGCAAAATGTTGGGGCTTCAAAATAAGCCCCAAAAATGTGTTCTTCTGATATTTTTCAGGAAATCAGTATCTTGCTTTTCTACTATTTGCACGCATGTTGAACTTCTTTCGTACCATACGTAGCCAACCGTGCTAATCGGAGGTATTTGTTGCTGGCCATTTGGCATTTTAGGCCTTTGGGCCTTTGGGCCTGTGGTCAGCAACCGTGATTGATAAAACGTCCCATATACATAGTAATGCTATGGCATCCACTGCATGGTGATAAATAAATTATGTATTAGCGCGTGCGTGTGCTCAACGGTGGATGTCTTGTGTTCCAGAGGAAAAGCCCTTCCCGTGCAGTGACTGCTCGTACGGAGCGACGCAGAAGTCGAAGCTCAAGAGACACGTCCTGAGCGTTCACCACGTGTCCTTCGATAGCGCGCTGGACTCCAACTGCCCCAAGAAGAGAAGGCGGCTGGCTGGGTGCCAAGACCACGGCTCAACTCTGGATTTGGAGCGTGCACGATGCTCACGTAGAACTCCCTGATGATTTATTTCATCCTGAGGCTGAGGTACCACGTGTAGGGCGATGAACTCAAGGTTTTGTGCAGCGGACATTTCCATGATGAAATTTCGTCACGTTCACTGCTGCGAGGTTACATCTATTGCCGCATATGTTTAGTCAATTGCTGTATTTTCTGGTATACAATATATTTAATAAATTGTCCTAATTTCATAACAAAGGTTTTTGGGTTAGATCGTGTAAGTATAAATGTGTAATAACCCTACACCACCTGACACAGCCAATTAGTAAGGAATTTGTCACATAAACAAAACTCCACTTAGTTACTACTTCAGCCCACCGGTGTTTTGGAGAGTAAATCCACAAGATGAGTACGACGTTTCACTGGTAATTACATCCAGCATCATCGGGCGATTTGCCAGAATAGTGAAGCCATCCACCTGCTTCCGGTCTTAAATAGAGAAAGGCGATGTCATCACTGAACCCATCAGGTGCAGAAATCAGAGGCGGGGAGGGGGATTATTGAAATTATATAATTGATTAGTAATAATTAAATTAGTATGTTTCCTCTATAAGTAATGATAAATGTGAGATGTCTTCTTCTTCCACGCGTTTGTTCCACTCACGTGGGGTCCGCCGTCCTTGCCACCTTCTCCACACCGCCCCGTCCCGCGCCATCTCTCCCTCCGCTCCTCGGGCCACCACGTTCGACCGCATCACCAAATCGCCCCACGTCTTCTTCTGCCTTCATCTCCTCATCTTACAATCACAATTACTTAATAATACGCTTCCAGGCCGCACTAAGCCTGTAGCTGTCAGAGAGGTTAAAATAATACAAATTTTCTCAGTTTCAATGGATTCTCGAATTAGTCTTGGCCAGTAATAATGAGTTTTACACAACACTTCATCGTTATCAAAATACATGAAGTGTTGTTGTTGGCAAGCATGTACTGCAACTTCTGACAGTTATGTTTGAGAGTGTTTAATATTTATTTGGTGTTCCTTTAGTCTTACGCTAATGTTACATCCCATCTGTCCAATATAACATCTGCCACATAAGCCATTCATCCGATACACACCATCCGTTGACAACTTAGGCAATTCATCTTAAGTACAAGATACTATTTTTTGAATTTTGTGTACCGTGCCAAATCTTACTTAGATGTTTAGCTTTTTGCTTTTTCAAAACTCGAGCTCATTTCTCAATTACTCCCACGATATATGGTATTTTAATTGTTTAATAACCTGATTCAGCAGTATTGCTGTTCGATCTTGGTTTAGCATGCATTGCTGTTAATTTGAGCATTATTGTAGACATTCAATCGTAGCGTTTCTTTGACATGTTCAATCTCTCTCCCCAGACATTCACCATCTGACACTGTTTTAGCCAGATGTATGAGCATCTTGATGAGAGAGGTTTTCTGTACGGGGTGATGATGCGAAGCTGCATTCAGATAGGCATCAGTATGCGTTCCCTTTTGGTAAACGCTGTGTGTGTTATTTTACCATTTAGGCCTCGTCCGATAAATCACCTCTCCCAAGGAAATAAGTATTTAGAGGCCACACGGGACCGGGGGGGGGGGGGGGAGTTTATCGTTGTGTCTGTTGCTGAGAGCAGATAGCGCGCAATGGAGAGCTTGCTCAGAGCGGAGCTGGGCACGTACTCGGCGAGGACGCTGGGCGCTTCGGCCAGTGGAGGCTGCATCAGCACCGGGCAGAGCTACGAGACGGGGCGCGGACACGTGCTCACCAAGATCAACGCCAAGAGCGGGGCACCCTCCTCTACGCCTCCTCTACGCCTCCTCACCACCTCACCTCCTCTACCCTTCTCCTCGCCTCCTCTACGCCTCCTCACTACGCCACCTCACCACGCCACCTCACCTCCTCACCACGCCACCTCACCTCCTCACGCCACCTCACCTCCTCACCACGCCACCTCACCTCCTCACCACGCCACCTCAACACCTCACCACCTCACCTCCTCTACCCTCCTCTTGGCCTCCTCTACACCACCCCGCATCCTTGCCTCAACCTTCATTCATTCAGCCCTGTCATTAATGTATCACTTTTTTTTTAGCTGCGACTACTAGCTAATTTGTCAGTTACTCCCACAATATATGGTATTTTAATTGTTTAATAACCTGATTCAGCAGTATTGCTGTTTGATCTTGGTTTAGAATTCACTGCTCTGTTAATTTGAGCATTATTGTAGACATTCAATCGTAGCGTTTCTTTGACATGTTTAATCTCTCTCCTCAGACTTTGACCATCTGACACTGTTTTAGCCAGATGTATGAGCATCTTGTTGAGAAAGGATTTCTGTGCGGGGTGATGATGCCAATCTGCATTCAGATAGGCATCAGTATGTGTTCCCTTTCGGTAAACGCTGTGTGTGTTACTTTACCATTTAGGCCTCGTCCGAGCAAAATATCCAGGAAAGGGAGTGTGTTATTCACCTCCATTTCCATGGTGAACTGGATGGCCGGTTTTTGTGAATTGAGATGATTTAGACATTCATTCATTAAGTGTATCCTTCCCATGTCGCCAGACAACCAAAGTGTCATCTACATATCTACACCAAAAAGTGGGTTTTAATGTACTTGAAGCAAGTGCTCTTGCAACCCGGGGGTTGAGGACCCCTGTGTTAGAGGCCACACGGGACGGGGGGTGGGGAAGTTTAACGTTGTGTTTGTCGCTGCGAGCAGACAGCGTGCAATGGAGAGCTTGCTCAGAGCGGAGCTGTGCACGGACTCGGCGAGGCCGCTGGGCGCTGCGGCCGGTGGAGGCTGCATCAGCACCGGGCAGAGCTACGAGACGGGGCGCGGACACGTGTTCACCAAGATCAACGCCAAGAGCGGGGCACCCTCCTCTACGCCTCCTCACCACCTCACCTCCTCTACCCTCCTCTTCGCCTCCTCTACACCACCTTGCATCCTGGCCTCAACCTTCATTCAGTCAGCCCTGTATCACTTTTTTTCGCTGCGACTACTAGCACCACCGTGGTGAATGTTGCAGTGAACTTCCCCTCCACCCACGTTAAGGGACTCGGTCTACCAGACACTTTGACCGCTTCGTCTCATCCACTCCGCGTTCAACCACCGCGCCTCACTGCAGTTCACAACAACGCACTCAACTAAACAACTCGGTCACCCACTCATCCAGTCACTAACCCAATCACCCTATCACACATTCATCCAGTCACTAACTCATCCAGTCACTAACTCAATCACCCTATCACACACTTATCTCGTCACTAATTCAATCACCCTATCACCCACTCATCCAGTTAACCACTCATCCAGTCACCCACTCATTCAGTCACCCACTCATCCAGTCACCCACTCATTCAGTCACCCACTCAATCACCCTATCACCCACTCATCAAATCAGCCACGTATCCAGTCACCCACTCATCCAGTCATCCACGCAATCACCCTATAACCCACTCACCCACTCATCTAGTCACCCACTCATTTAGTCACCCACTCAATCACCCACTCATCTAATCACCCACGCATTCAGTCACCCACGCATCCAGTCACCCACTCATCCGGTCACTGACTCAATCACCCTATCACACACTCCTCCACTTGTTTACTCAAACACTCACCCATTTACTCACCCACCCGCTCACCACCATGCAGGTCACCTCACTCTTATTTTCAGATTTATCAGTTTGCACTGCTCCACTCTGGAATCCACACCCGGTCTTCCTGTTTTCCCAAACTCTTGAAACAATAAACTTGATCAATTTAAGGAACGCGTTTCTTTGATCTTAATTATCTAATTACTCATTGGACAGTTATGTATTATTATTTTTTATTGTTACTGGCCGTTTGGCGTTTTGTATTGTGTGGGGTTTGCATCGCTGTCAACCCCTCATCAGTGCCTACCTTATTACAGAACAATTCAGACCTTGTTGGTCACCCCGTGCCCCTTATAAGTCCCATGACAAGGGAGAAACACACAAATAAACTTAACAAAATGTTGCCCGTATTGAAACGGCCGTCTGCCGTATGGACCTGACAACTCACTCCCCCCCAACAGAATACGGGTAAACCGTGTGGGTTGGCGGCTATGGGTTTTGTTGTGTTTGCGAGTCCAAGTTATAGGACTGCACCCTGGGTTGTGCGTGGTTCTCATTGGTGGGAGATTCCCTTCGCTGTGTTGCACGCCAATGGCTGGGGGCTGCCTGGGGCTAGTGACGTGTAAGCCGGTCCCAATGTGCACCGGCAAACATTTACCGCCAGGTGGCCCCAGTGTTTATTGCCCGTCTCCACGTGGATACCTGAAACCCATGTCAATCCACTGCTGGATGAGTCCCGCAATGAAGATACAATCAGTACATCCACTTAGCTTTTGGACTCCACCTGTTCCATTGGCGGCCGAATGCGAATCTAAATGTGCATACGTTAGAGACTGGTTAATGCGCATAGAAATCAAACCAATTGACCTACGACATTTGCCCCGTCAACTTTTGTAGAATTTTAGATGTGCATTACAGCTACTTTAGCCGGATGGTTGTGGTGGCTATGTATGCCTGTAATCCACGACTACGTGGAGGTGAGGGTTGGTGGATTACAAAAATGTTGCGACAACTCCCACCCCTTGGTCGTCAAGGAGGTAGAGAAGGCGGTGTCGAATAATGTGGACTCTGCCTGTTCCATCTGTAGATTTGTGATAGAGCATTTGATTGGATTTCTGCAGGTGCTCCGATTTCCTCCCACATGTAAACACTCATTAATCTTGATTTGAAGCTGTCGTGACTGCAGGAATCCTTACTCTTTGGTTCTTTCGGTAAAGTCACGTAAGTAGAAAAAATAATAATGGATCACGATGTTTCGATCGCCACACAAGCAATCTCACTGAGTCTCAAGACTCTTGTTCAGGAGGGGCCTGCCAACTTTTCGCAGGAGTAATTTGGATGTTTGGCTAGTACCAGTTACATTGTATGTTGTTGTTTTGCTATGGGAGTAAACCCATACAGAGAAAGGGACCAGAATGAGAAAAGCGAAGCCAGGCAGTCCTTCAGAAGATGTCATGCACGGGCGTGACCACTGCACCACCCTGCCGCCCAAACAAATGTAATTTAAATAATGTACAATACTGGCAAATAAACCCTATTAGTATCAACTGAATTTCTGGACAATGTGGCACGTGTATAGCTGCATCGGTGTTTCTAAAAGTCGTGTTAAAATTGCTTATTAAAAATATTATAAAGAACAGGTTTCCCACCTCTGGTTTCATTTGACTTACCGGTTGTCCTCATTATGTGTGTCACAGGTAATATGGAAAGGAAAATATTACGCAGCACGAGTTGTAGGATAAGGGCAATTATGGTGACACACGTGACCCCCTCTACACAAGAAACAGCTAGGATTCATATTCTTGGTTCTTTCGGGAAAGTCACGTCGAAGGGAAACAATAAAATAATACAAATATAAAACAATAAAATTCTCGCGACCTTTTGATTGCAACACAAGCAATCATCATCAGGTGTGAAAACCACAAGAAAATTTGAAAGAACCAAGAATATGAATCTCTGCAGTCACTAAAGCTTTAAATCAAAATGTAACAGCTGAGAGTCAATGCTGTGGTGTTGTGCGATTGGTGCAAGCGACCCATCATTGTGTTTTGATGTTGAGCTGTTAAAATTGCACTGTTGTGAGGTGAGGTCAAGGCCGATGACTGCTTCCAGCGGTGTCAAGTTCAGCATTTTGAAGAGGCTCGCGGAGGATGATACTGGGCACTGGGGTGCAGTCTCCCTCCATGAACAACAGAGGGCAGAGGAGCGACGCTCACAACAATTATTGGCGGAGCGCCGGGCGTATGAAACGCAAATTTGGAAGAAAGTTTATCTCGGGGAGTTAACCCACAACACCTGGGTCTGTCCCGCGTGTTCACACGATAACGCGTTTTCACTACAACGCGTTTTCTCCGTCACAACGCGCTTTCTGAGCGGACTACTTTCTTGAGCTGCGCGGTTGAGCGAGATGAGACGGTAACGCGGCGGCGGCGGCGGCGTCCCCTCAAGTTATTTGGACCCCCATCTTACCGTGCGTGGACATTATTATTTACGGGAGGAAAATAGTTTCCGCTTAACGCGGCACTTTTCAGGAACGCATCTACCGCGTTAAACGAGGACTCGCCGCGTACAGGTGCCGCGCACGCTGTATCGACCCTGGAGAAATCCGAAGCGCTATGAAGCTCTTGTTCACAGACGTCCAGTAAGGGGCGGGTGGTGTTGGTGGTGTGGGCGTCACCACGTGACACACAGCTTGTCCGTGGAGTCCATCGTGAGGGTGCCGACGTCGCCTAGGCAACGCCGCCCCCCCTCTGGCTCTGCTGCTGCTGCTGCCTCGCTCTGTGCACGCGAGGCGCCAATCCGTGACGCGGGCACTGTACGCGTTGCGTCACCGTTCACCGTGGGGGGCGGCGGGGCCCCAGCTACGTCACGTCGTGTACAGTGGCACATTAATATTGACACTTTTACTCGTGTTTATGTGCCTCGTTATTAAAGGTGAGTTTAATAATAATCATGCTGCTGCTACACAATGTGTGCATTGATATATACGTACAGTTTATGTGTTTAAACGCGATTGTAGTTTATGGGCCCTTGAGGGATTTTTCGCCTCGTGTGAGGTTTTTATGCGCAACCTTAATTATTGCGCTTTTTTTTATGCCGTTTTCAAAATAAATTTATGCAAACCGACACACCTGATGATGACCGTTTGAGTTATGGTCGAAACGTCGTGAGAATTTTTTATTGTTTTATATATATTTTGTTATTTTGTTGTTTCTCTTCAACGTGACTTTACCGAAAAAACTAAGAATATTGCGCTTTTGTTAATCGTTAACATTTGGTCAGGAATAATGCACTTAAGATAAATGTTCTGGCGACGATATTTTGCAAAACAGACGATGGCAAAATTTCGATTTAAAGCTTTCGTGACTGCAAGGATTCATCTTCTTTGGTTCTTTCGGTAAAGTCACGTAGAATGAGAATAAAATAATAAATTGATAAAATAAAATAACACAATAATATTCTCACGACGTTTTCGGCCACAACACAAGCGGCCTTCATCAGGTGAAGGGGACGAGACTGTCTGATGAAGGCCACTTGTGTTGTGGCGGAAACGTCGTGAGAATATTATTATTTTATTTTATCAATTTATTATTTTATCTTATTCTACGTGACTTTACCGAAATAACCAAAGAAGATGGCAAAATTGTGTATATATTGTGCGATATGTGCCACTGAAACGGCAAGAAGTCAATAACAATGACTCGTGTTGAGTGTTTAATATGCAAGCAATGAGCCCGCCACAGGTTCGTTAATGTTATAATGGAAGCAGTGAAATTAATTAAAATCTTTTGCTCTGCCAATTTCATTTTAAATTACGACTCTTCAATGAGCTTTGGTTGTAGTAAGCAATATTTGAATTTGTTTAAACGACCTGTATTCTCTTACAACATGTTTTATATTCCTAGGCATTAAATGTGTACTAAAGATTCAGTCTAATTGTAAATCTAATGGGACCACTTTAATCGATGTCCGTTAATATATGAAGGCGTGGTAAGGTTTCGAGACGCACTCGGCGATGCGTGAAACGCAGTCCGTGTCCTTCCTCGTCCATTTGTCTTCATTCCAACGTCAACTTTGTTCTGCCGGTCTCTCTCATTAAGGCCACATGGCCACACTGTGTCTCTTAGTTCTTGCAAGCTAAGCTGGAGTCAGTCTCTCTCATTAAGGCCACATGGCCACACTGTGTCTCTTAGTTCTTGCAAGCTAAGCTGGAGTCAGTCTCTCTCATTAAGGCCACATGGCCACACTGTGTCTCTTAGTTCTTGCAAGCTAAGCTGGAGTGAGTCTCTCTCATTAAGGCCACATGGCCACACTGTGTCTCTTAGTTCTTGCAAGCTAAGCTGGAGTGAGTCTCTCTCATTAAGGCCACATGGCCACACTGTGTCTCTTAGTTCTTGCAAGCTAAGCTGGAGTCAGTCTCTCTCATTAAGGCCACATGGCCACACAGTGTCTCTTAGTTCTTGCAAGCTAAGCTGGAGTCATTCTCTTTTCGACATATGTCCCACCAAATTCTGTAATAATAATGTTCCAGTTTCTCTATATGTTTTTAATTTTAGATTTAAATAAATCTACATTTAAATTTAGATTTAAATAAATCTACATTTAAAAATCCACAAATCTGGCTGCCTCCTGATGACGCTGGTTGTAATTACTGGCGAAACGTCGTACTCAGATTGTTAATGTTGTGGCTTTGCTCTCTAACACACAACCGGTGTGCTGTACTAGTAACGAATTGGCATGTTCTGTTTAAGTGACAAACCTTACTAATTGGCTGTTTCGGGTGGTGGTGGGTTTTCCGACATTTTTATATTTACGTGATCTTACCTAAAAAACCTGTATTATGTAAAATACATTCATTTTCCTCCTTTCTTTTTGGACAGTTTCAAATCTCTAACGTCTTTCAAATTGTTCTGATGTACAGTGCTACATTTCAAATTACTGTCATGTTTGCAACGGGTTGTTTAAAATATATATTAAATGGTGTAGATTCATGTTTAAACTCGCTTCGAATCTGCATTCATCATTTTCTTCTTAAGCAGTCCGTAACCACAATTGGTGCATCGATGCATGACCCATTTGATTATTGTTTGTTGGTCTTAATTTATCAATTAAAATGTTGAGTGTGCCAAATCCTAAAGAGTGGCGTTTGAGTCGACCTTATTTATTTTATATTCACATCTGAAACGCCTGTGCACATGAATGTAATCCAGTTACACACTCTCCTACTTGTTCATCAACTCTCTTCGTGGTGTAGATTTGATGGCTTGTATAGCAACCATAAACAAACACAACAAGTCCGGGTGACTCATGATCCATGACTCACGATGCCAGTGGGCCAGGTTTCACTCTCAACTCTCTACCTGTGTGGCATGAATAAAACGCACCTGTAAATTTGACCTGAAATGATTGCACAACAATTGCCCCGCCTTCATGCGATGTTTATCCTCCACTGTTTATCTGGCTTTGACCTGAATTATATAAAAGTGCGGCTCTGCAACTACTGTAGAGTCACATTGGTATAAACACATTTTACAATATGAACAGCGCATTGAAAACGCGTACTATTTTATGTATTGTTTAACAAGTGTGTTCACAAATCCACACTGAGAAACACGATGATTGGCAGAGGGGAGTAAATTATGTTTTCGATAGTGTATTTAAATAGAGCTACTGTAGGTAAGTAGTTTTCATTTTTAAAGGCATAGTTTAACAAGACAACACTTGCCACCATCCTTCAAACCCATTGGTGAAAAAGACCACAGTTTATGTTTACATTATAATATGTTTACATTTATATATAATATAATGTTTATATTATAATATAATGTTTACATTATATTATAATATAATGTTTATATATAATATAATGTTTACATTATAATACAATGTTTACATTATATATAATTTAATGTTTATGCAAGAGCCAGGGACTTATGGGACCCCGGGGTCCCACCATAAGGTTCATATGAATGGTTACCTAATAACCTTTGAAACACGGTAATCACTGTGAAGTGCAGTTTCCAATTCTTATTGTTGACTCAATCTCTCTGGCCTTTCTATGCAATATGAAGAAGGGTCATTGCCCAAAACGTCGCTTATCGGATGTTTTCCCTTTTTCAAGGCCCCAGTCCTACTGATGCATGAATTTGTTTGGTATTTGAAATGATACGAAGGCTCAGCAAGTGATTCCTTGCAGACATAAACAGAAGCGATACGCGCCACCCCAGCCACCCATGTCGCGAATCAATCGATTATCGCGATTGAGGGCTCGTGAATAAATTCTAGATTCAACGCCTTGTTTTAAAACGTGAACACAGCCGGCTCTAGTGACTGGAGTGGGTGGGTGTTGGACAATGTGAAACAATGACACGCAACGTATACAAATCTAAAACATAAATTCTTACGCACGCGATCCGGTGTGCATATCGCGATCTTCAGGATGAATGATCACGTCCGAATCAATGCGTCGTCGTTGCTCCCCTAGCATGCGCTCTGCGTAACCCGCTCGTGTTGTTGTTGTTGTTTGCGGCAGAGTTTAGGACCTTCGTGGCCAAGAGCCGCAGCTCCCGAGGCAAAGGAGTGATGGCACGCTTCAAGGTGCCGGACTTGCTGAAGCATCTCATGGAACGATACGGGGCTCCGGATATTCACGATCTGGGCATCCGTATCACCAGCATACCTCTGGGCATTTCCGTACGTGCCGTGCCTGCGTGTACGAGCGTGTGTGTGTGTGTACGTGTGTATGCATTGCGTCGCTTGTTGACTGCGAATTGTATTATTATTGGATGCCTCAAGTTATACTCTTTGGTTCTTTCGGTAAAGTCACGTAGGTATAAAATTAAATAAATCACGACGTTTCGGGCGCGACACAAGCGTCCGTCATCAGGTGAGAAAGCCTTGGTGTGCTGCTGAGGCAGACTGTTTTAAATTGTTTGAAATGTGTGTAGCCCATGGGTCATAAAGAAGTGGCCAGGGCTAGTGATGTTAACGTGAGAAATTAGCGTGTAACTGTAAGGTAGGAAAGCGGCCTCCTCCTCGATTTTACGTGACTTTACCGAAAGAACCAAAGAGTCTGGATTCCTGCAGTCGCGAAAGCTTCAAATCAAGATTGCCTCAAGTATGTATTGTTGTTGCCCTTGAGGGGGTTTACTTTCGGAATTAAATGCGTTCTGGAATTGCTGACACACAGCCACAACGTACGTGTCGCTGTGTTCACACCTGAGAGTGACACTGCATCAGCCTTTTACCAATATTCCCCCGCCCCTGCGTTTGCCTTACACGGCCACAATGCTGAGCTATCCTCAGTTGCTCAGGCACACAAGTTTCACACCTGTCTCCCTGTCAAGTGAATGTGGTGTATCCTTTTGTCATGCAGTCTGAGACAGACTTCCAACACGACTTCAGTTTTGTGGGTGCAGTGCTGCGACAAGAGGACTGAAGTAACTGCTCGTGTAAGTACATCATGTTAATATATATCGTATTGAAGGCTGTGGCCTATTTTACTGTACCGCTCCTTACAGAAATCTTCTTTCCCGAGTGGTTGTGCATTTGTCGCTTGTTTCAGAGGTTCGCGATTCGATCCCAGGAGTCGCCCTAGTTAATATTGCGGGTGTATTATCCAAAACTGCATTTCTATATGCTTCACAAATAATGTAAAAAAAATCCCGTGTTGTTATTAATGAATGAGGAGGACATGTGTGCCGGCGTCAGAATCAAAATTTGCAAATCTAAACAAGTACTCAGAAATGACTGGATTGGGTAAAACCACATGTATATATGTTGAACTTCTTTCGCACTGTACGTAGCCAACTGTGCTAATCGGAGGTGTGGAGGACAACAAACTGAACACAAAAAGCAGTTCTAAAGAAATTGTTTTCAATCTAGATTTAAAAGTGCATAGCTCCAATGGCTTCCTAATATCGGAAGGAAGAGCATTCCAGTTGGCCGCAGAAGCCCATCTGAAAGCGAGTGATGCGGTGACTGTCTTTGTCCGATGGCTTGCCAAAAGCCACTGCTGCTAGGATGATCCACCAATCCCATCTCTCGATTGCAATCGTGCATTAGCAGCACACCTTGCATTCGCTGTTGAACCACTCGTCCATCACGTGTTCCATCATCGCAACTACAGCACTGCCCTGCACCTGTGGCCACCACAGTTGCTAACATTGTGTTGTTTGTTTAGGTGATCGGCAAGGCCCGGAAAGGCGAGCGGGAGGCGATGGACCGTGGGCTGGCTCGCATCGAGTGTGACATCAAGCAGGAGGTGGAGGGCCGGCCACACAAGATCAAGAAATACCTGTTGGAGTCGTTCCCCTTGCCAGGGACGAGCGCCGATCTTCGCCGACAGTTCACGACACAGCCGGTGGCCGAGATGGTGCTGCAGGTCTTCCAGAATGCCGAGGACATCTTTGTGAATAAGCTGAAGAAGGTGGGGGTCATGGCGTCTGGACTTAATGCAACAAAATTACCGTGCAAGAAAGTTCATGCATTTGCTTAGATTTGTCAAAGATTTTCCATAATACATTTGTCCTCGGAATTATTTAATGAGTGATAATCGCCATACGTTTCAAGTCTGTCGATACTTCCACCATCATCAAAAAACTTTCTCTACCACTGAATTAACTCTCCTCTATATTATTTAGGGCCATCGCTTTCACAAAATTCAGTCACACGTTGAGACAAAAGTAAGGGGGGGCATTGAAATTGGTCGGACATCTATGCATGTATCACCCTCTATTTGTCCCAACAGAGTGATATGGCTGCACGTGGTTTGGGTCCTTTATTGTTTCCACCGACAGTGTGTGCAGGACTTCCTGGGGCAGGTGAAAGGGGACACGCTGGCCCGGAAGCTGTTTCAGTTGGCCCTGTGCTGTGGCTCCCTCGAGACTCCTCGCGACCTCGTGGTCAAGGAGAAACCGGCCGCGTTTCTCGGCAACATCAGCACTCCCGACACCAGACCGCCGCCTCCTCCGGGGAGTAAGGAGACAAATTTGCATATACAGTAGACTCTCGATTATCTGCGCTAATGACGTGGAGGATGGCTGCGGATAATTAAGAATGTCGGATGATCCAAAGATATCTATTTTTTGTGGCTCTCTATGCCACAAACTAACGATCAACCGATCGATGCACGTGCTCGGTGATAAAACTTTCCTGCTAATTTGACCAAGTCCAATATCGGCTCAACTTTCATGTGACGGACGTTACTCTCACGTTCAGAGTGGGTTGGAATGTGCTTCCCTTTACTCTGTGGACCAGAGGTCACTAGAAGCAATGTCAGAGGTAGCTTTGTGATGTTCTCTTCTGTGGGCCATTCTCCAATAGGACGGGTTCCACTGCTCCGTGAGAGATCCGAGTGGATACTCCGTCTCATGACACGATATCGAAAGCACAATCTGAATAAAATGTAGTTTCTTGTATTGTACATACTGGGTCAGACCACGGAGGACCTTCAGAATGCTGATTGTGATCTTGAAATTAATCCTGGACTGGTTCGGGGGATAGTTGAACAATTCGAATATTGGGGCGATATCGTCTTGCATACGGGTGTGAGACGTCTGCCAGTGTTGTTTTTAGTCCATCTAAATTTTTGGGTTAGATCATGTAAACATGCACTCAATAATACGCGTTAATATGCACTTTTTATGTGACCTAACCCAAAAATCTCTATTATGGATAATATTGGTCGCGAAGGCCTTCGTGTTAAACTTGTTTTTTGAGTCATCTGGAGAGTGATGATGAAACTTATCGGGAGGCCGTAGATGAGACGTGGGGGTGGGAGGGCAGAGAGAGAGTTGCAGTTGTTGAGCCTATTGGAGCGAGTTACAGCATCGTTGTCCTCTCCTACAATGGCATTGCTTCTCTCCTTCGCAGAGGCGGTAGCCGAGCATCTGGTCCGTCTGCTGAGCCACGCAAGTAAGATGGCAGAGCCCCTGGGCCTACCCGCGCTGTCACGCGTGGAGAAGCAGCTTGCCGAGCTTTTGACTCGCGCGACCTCCACAGCCTGGGCCTCGGCTCCTTCTTGGACATCCTCCATCGCAACGCCCAGGTGCGTACGTGGCGTGCGTGAGTCCACCCGCCTCCAGCTGGTAAGAGGCAGTACAGCAAGTAGGTGTACGACACTGCCCGTGCAAAGTTTGAGTGTACTTACCGCCTCCGAGTGGCGCTCAATGTTAAGTTTGTTTCCAAAATTGTGCGCGGTAATATTAGTTTATTATTACGAACTTAAAACTCATTTGTCGATAACTCGAATACGTTTAAGCGTTATGTAATCACTGCCAATTCAGAGCACAACAAAGTGTCACGTAAGATGCATGGGTTTTCTCTTGTCACTCTTAAAAAATATCTGTGAATTTGGCAAACATCCCAAAGGTAGATATTGAAAATCACCGTTAAAATTGAGTGTACAGCGGTGACATTCAGATAAAATATATGATAACACTATGCAAAGCGGCCAGGTGGCTTAGAGATCAAAGCGGTGTGTTGGCAATAATGAGATTCTGGGCTTGAATCTGGATTTTGACCGCTTGGGTTGAAACCGAGGTCTCAAGTCTTATCAAGTCGATCGTCCGAGCCCCGTCACCAGCGACTGCACAAAATTACAGTCTCATTAAACTTTGGTTTTGCACTTCATTTTCCTAATTCCATCTCTGAGAATAACAATTTCAGCTTGACTCTCGTGCGCCGCACAATCTCATAACACAGCTAATGTGAAAGTGGTGGCTCCTATTGTATACAAGATAAAAGGCCACCCACCGCATTTTATGACACAGGGCCTGCACGGCTATGCGAGATTTACGAATGGATGATTTATTTGTCTCTTGACATTACGCCGATAGCGCATTTGGAAAACTAAAATTGAGAACGAATTTTGTGTTAATTTGCAAACTTAAATCTGTAATATTTAATCAGTTTTCGTGCACTGCATTGTGAGATGCAGCTCCATGCGTATCGTTTAGCTTTAAGCCGGTGTTTGCCTTGCGGTCGCCTCATTGTCAACCAACTGATGTTGACGGATTTGTTGTGTCTGTGGTAGCTGTTGGAGGAGACTGGGGTTGTGATCTCTATCCTGGGTGGATCTGGAGCCACAGCGGGAAGCTTCTGCCCAAAGCGCGACGAGCTGCATGGAGTTCATCCACCAGTGCGGCAGCCTCGACACCGCAGCGGTGAGACACGGGCCCCAGTAGGGGCCACAGGGGCGGCTCAGGGATGGGGATAAGGATTTGGAGATTTAGGGTGCTCGCGGAAATAAACTCTTCAACTCAAAGCGCCTTACAGCAACGTCTCATCTCAACCATTCCATTGCTCTGCGGCAGGCTACCCGAGGGGACCCCCCCCCCCCCCCCAATGGCAGCTGTTCCTATTTGGCACGTGGTGCACGCACTACCGGCCTGTGAATGGACATGTCTGCCATTTGGGAGCGATGTTTGAGTTTCCTACATGGTTTTTTCCCCGATAAAGTAATTTGCAAGTATTTGATCTGATTTAGCAAATTTGCAACATGATGCGGTTACACGTGGCCAATTCTTTTTGTTTTTAATACAGCGTCACAGGATTATTATCATACATTGTGAAACAGATCTCTTTGTTTATGGTGAATAAACTGGCAACATTAACCAGGGCGGATGCTGGGCTTGAACCGAGAACCACCACTCGGCCATGTTTCCATAAATTTGTGCAGTCACATTAACGCTGTTCACGTCGTACACAATGGACACTTTATTATTAGCACCACCTCTGGACCTGTTTGGCCCCTGGTCCATTTTGAGAGGTCTTGTAAGGGCGGCATATTACAGTTTGATTTTATATCGCCACAGCAAATAGCCAATGGAAAACCACCCATTCCGTGGGGGTGCTACGCCCTGGCACGGATCGGATGCGCCAGTGGAAAAGGCTGCTAGCAACTTGGCCGCCTCCAAACGAAAGAGAGAGGGTTCCAGGTCTCTGTTGTTGGCTGTGTCTTCTGCAGCTGCCGGCCGTGGACTGCGCTGTGGGGCAGCACTACGGCGTGCATTCCTGCCGCAACCATGGGCACGGCCCCATGGCCAACCTGGTAAAACTGCCGCAGAAGGCCAAGCCCGGTGGCAGCAGCGGCGGTGCCCATCGGTGCGCCGTCTTGTACGAGACGGCGCTGTGTGCTCGCGACTCGAGGTTTGGCAGCCCCCTCCAAAGTGCCCTTCTCCTCACACCTCTGCTCACCTCGTGATCTGCCTGACCGCCACGGGTCGCTCCTCAAAATTGTTGGGAGTTGGCGACAGACACTTGGGGTTCTTTAATTTTTCGCATCAAACGGTCAGTGAGCCACACCAATATGCCATTGGTAATGTAACTTAAGGATTCAATGTTCAAGGCAAGTGATTGTCGAGACAAACTGATGATTGTGTGTGTTACACTCCTCTGGCAGTCCACTGCCTGATGAAGGCCTCACCACGTTGCTTTGGTCATGGGGGTTGTTGCACAAAACGTTACCACGCTTGGTGAAGGGGGCGGGGATTAGGTTCAGGACTTGTTCAGATATCAGTCACCACTGACGTTAGCCATGGCTAGGAATCCAACTCGGATCGCCGCGTTAGTATCGCAGTGCACCAAACATTGCAGCAGTGCTTCAGAAATCATTCCGAAGTTGCTTGATATTGCACACAGTTTGAATAAACCATCATTACTTCATGACATATCTTTTTACTTAAAATTTTACTTTATACATGCTGTGATCGTAATAAAGAGTTGTGCTAGTTAGTAGTAACAGCGCGATACATCGGTTAAATCGATTAATATTTATTATTCAGCTGACAATTCATGTATTGAATTGCACGTGTAAGAATCAACTTCTAAAAAAATTGTATCCCTTTTTATTTTAATAGTTTCACATTGCCACTGCAGAGAGTCGACATGATCAGTGTAAGTTCAAAAGAACTGACACACCTTGTGAAAAATCCAACGCAGAAGATCCCTGGGCTTGATATTCCACGAAGATCATGGTCCCCCTAAACCGCATCTGCACAAACCATGGCAGATGCGGATACCTGATGCACAAATGGAAAATTTTAAACTCTCCAGTGTTTGACTGTGGTCATCCAGAACAGATCGTACAACGTGAAACGACGCAATAGAAAATTAAAGTCAAGCCACAGTGCGATTGTGACCATGCAACCCAAACTATGCACAATATTGTGAACCACAGTCGTCTGTGCTCCTTCAACGGAGTAGGAATAGTAACCCTACACGAAGTTTCTCCTGAAGCCCTCTCGTCGTGACCAGCAGACCTCGGACATTGGCTTATGGCTCCTGAACATGTTGCCCTCATGCGCAGGAATAGAATAGCTCAGGGGTTGGCAATCTGCGTCTCCCGGTGCCGCATTCTGCTCTTTAAAGACTGTTTGGTGATGTTGTTTATGAAGGACCACTGTCTCGTATTCACCACAGTGCATTGCGCCTCTTGAAATATTGAGTTGACTAATCCCGGTAGTTGAGAAACTAAGGTAGTTGAGTACCCCGGGAACACGCTGTGGTTCGTGTCGCGTTAATAGCTCCGTACCGTGCCGTGTAACTCACTAAGCAGCCGATTGCTCGCGTGCAGTGGTAGTGCCGTGTTCATTGATAACGCTGCACACTCCGTGCAGTGGTAGTGCCGTGTTCATTGATAACACTGCACACTCCGTGCAGCGTTGTGTGAGGATGGCTCACTAATTGAAAGGGGAGTCGTAGCTATCGCACTGTGGGGTGGTCATCGCCCTCCTCCCCCTGGGCATGTGCCGTGTGTGTTGTGTGCGTCGTGAGTCGTGGCGATGTAAACCCGGGGTAGCTCCTCTCTCCGTCTCTTCGTTTGTTGCTGTCCCGGCGAAGCTCGAGTTGGTGAGCGCAACGCGTGGCAGATCCGGCTTCACCCGTTCCCACTCCTCCCAGTCAGCGACTCCCAAACCCCCACTCAATAATCGCAGATCACTACCCAGGTCCTTATCAACCAAATGATTTTTAACTAAACTATTTTTTGTATTCTTAATGTATCAACAGTTCAGTTTTAAAGTATAATTTTACCGAGGCACTGTAAGTTTTCCTGGTGTGGACGGTGGCTGTTTTTGCTATTGTTTTACTGCCTTTCTCAAGCTTGGAAATGTATGTATGAATGAAATTGGAACTTATATACTTCATTTATTTACTAATTGACAAACTATTTTTATTTTACCAGGTAAGGCCCACTGAGCATATATAGCAGTTTTTCAGAAGCGACCTGGCCATCGCAAATGATAGCTCAACAAAGTGGCTTATCGTCACGTGAACATTTATAGCAGACAAATATACAGCATGCGTCAGGGTTGGGATGGAACCCACGACCTCCTGCGTACCAGGGGAGGTAGTTAACATCTCCCAGCCACCGTGGTGCCCTGTGGTCACGTGAGGCCTTCCACTTCTGAATGGCTTGCGATGCATATTTGAACATTACTGCAAACGTCTTAGCCTCGTTCATTCGGTATTCGAGGGGAATATTGCCATTTAGTAACTTTGTTTCAAATATCGTGCATTGAACTTTCGATTTTAATTTGCAATGTAATTGAGGGACTGTGCGTTGTCTTGTCGTGGTCTGGTGCTGTTGTTGTGTTGCTGAATTGCCCAAACTTGCATTTGTTGACAAATCGGCAGGAATCTATGTACTTTGTATTTTTAGCAACATACTTACATTTTCTCCGTCTTGCCTCTCATATCGTTTTTGAACATACCTCGCTGACCCGCCCCTACTGGACATATGTGAAAAGAGCTTCATAGCTCATTGGATTCCTCCAGGATGAAAAAAAGATTCTAATTAATCAGTGGCACTGCCAACAACCTGCATCCACACACGACTAAGCACCCATTGTAATGCCATACACATGGTTTCTTTCCCATAGACATGTAATTCAGCAAATTTTCAGAAATATCTGCTGTATGCGAATTACTCCAGACAAGTTTAGAGTATTAAACGTGACCTGTTGTGACTCGTCTAATGTGTATCGCGTGGTCGTTAGCACAGAAAGATGCGTCTGGTAACGTCCTAATGGACCAAACATCGTAAAAAGGAGGCTGGGTCTGCGTTGTTCAGAGTGACCACCATATACAGGGACTCTTCTACTTACGGACGAGTTAGGTTCCAGAAGTCTGTTCGTAAGTCCAACTTTACTCCTGTCGATTCCAAACATGTTGTACGGCGTGTACACTAAACACAGGGAATGGCTTTAAGAGTTGTATAATCTCCTGTAGACGTAGACGCCACTGGTTCTTCACGTTGTGTAGTTGTGATGCCACCACCACCACCATCTATTGCGTGGCGGTTGAAATTATGAATCTCGGTACAAACAGGCAACTGGACATATGGACAGGTTTCTTTGTATCTCTGAGACTTTCTAAGTTGAATGTTTTTTAAGTGAAGGAGTCCCCGTAAATATTTTTGAGGACCACTGGGATCTTCAGTTTAAACCGTGAGTCTTGGAGTCATTGGACCAGAAAGAAGTGAGATAAAAACGACAGTAACATTGAAAAATATGTACACAGGGCAGGGAGGGCCCAGCCGCATGATAGAATTTATTCAGCGGTATCGTCACGGTAACAGAAACAGCGCTCCCGAATGAATCGCAGAATCCCGTGAATATTCCGCCTCAGGCGGGAGAATCTCCGTCCAGGCCCGCGTGATGCCTTTGGCCCAATCTTGTCGACGGCATCATCATCATCATTCTCCTCGTTGTTGTTGTTGCCTGGTTGGAGAGCAGGGCCCCGCCTGGCAAATGGACGCACGCGCCATCGTTAGCACGGTCGGCTACAGTTAGCACGGTCGGCTACGTACGGGTGAAAAATTATTTCAACGTACACACATGCGCGTATTCATTATGCCACCGTCTGCCCCATCGTGCATTCTCGGCTGTGCTTACACTGGTTGCTGCAGTGCACCTCATATGTGTCCGACCGCTCAAATGCGAGGTAGGAGGATGCCACACATCTCTGACTATGGCCAGTAGCGGAATGCTACATTCCTATAACAGGAGCCAATGGTGGTGTATAATAGGATGACCGCTGTTGACTTCCCACAAAATGGGATTCATTATTTGACTATAGCTCGGGTTGATAAATAAGCTGTTAACCTTCTTGACCTGGATTTTGAACTCGCAAGCGTACAGTGATCGTGGAGTGCTCTAACCGCAGCACCTCCAAGTGGGATGCAGTGCAATTCATATATTTATAATTAAGATTTATATTTTTACTAGGAATGCATTTAGCTGCAGATTGGTGGAGATGAGGTTAGGGATAAGATATTACATCCCGTGGAGCCCTGGGATATTTACATCTTCAAGTGAGATGAACTAAAGAGGTGAATGCCATTACAGAATCCTCATTTCACAACTCCTCATGAAACAGATTCCCCGTTCTTACAATACAGAACTTGTCTCATCTGATACAGAACCCAAATCTCATGTGTCCTCAATATTTTTTACTTCCTCTCAATCGTGAATACTACATTGTGGGAATCAACAGTGGTTGTAATATAAATAGACTTGCCCTTGCTATAGGAATGTGTAATTTACTCAAGTAACTAATTTATGATGATCGATGGTGTTTGCTATATGCTAATTTATATCAGGAGACACATTGTCTGAATGACCTCCCCAATACACATTTTTCTCAAGGTGCACTTCTGCGTGGAGGCTCACTCTTGTCTCGTGGCCGACTCCATCTCCTCCTCCTCCGCGATGACGTCATTGGTGCCACCACTTTGATTGGGGAATTTTTCAGACAGGCGTGTTACCGCACAGTCACCCGCCGACTCCACTCCCCGCTCCGACTCCATTCCCCAATCGGAGTTCGAAGCCCACTCGCTCACAGAAACTGAGCCTGCAGTATTCTGATTTGACCAAGTGGACTCTGAAGTCTGCTCGCTTGCAGCAGTGACTTGGAAATCTCCCTCACAGAGACAGGGGATTGCCGAGAGGCTGCAGGCCACCATCGGCTCCATTTCCTCTTCAACGATGACGTCATTGGTGCTGTCACGTTGATCGAAGAGTTTTTCAGACAGGCGTGTTACCGCACAGTCACCTGCCGACTCCACTCCCCACTCTGACTCCATTCCCCAATCCGAGTTCGAAGCCCACTCGCTCACAGAAACTGAGACTGCAGTATTCTGATTTGACCAAGTGGACT
The DNA here is from genome assembly GCF_048934315.1 of Petromyzon marinus. NCBI lineage: Eukaryota > Metazoa > Chordata > Hyperoartia > Petromyzontiformes > Petromyzontidae > Petromyzon > Petromyzon marinus. The sequence continues at coordinate 6,042,554 of NC_133683.1, forward strand.
CCGAAGTCTGCTCGCTTGCAGCAGGGACTTGGCAATCTCCCTGGCTGAGACGGGGGACTGCCGAGAGGCTGCCGGCCGCCAAGAGCACCGTGTCCATGGCTGGGCAAGGCGGGAAGTTCGCTTGCGGTGGCACGGCCCTGCCGCCCCACAATAATGGGTGGTTGAGGGCCTCCGTGGGTGTGAGGCGACGTTGGGGATCCCACCTGCCAAGGAGGCAAACGGAGGGAGTCAAGTGCCTGTTGCATTCTAAAATCGCTTCATTGAATCGTGGTCTGGGGTGAAATGCGCAATTCTATCCTCAACACTTTTGTCAGAAACGATATTTATTTTAAAAAGCGACGAGATGAAGAAACGATGCCCCGGTGTGACACAAAACTTTGCAGTCCTAGCCCAAACGACACGTGAGGTCTAAGATCGTTTCCAGTAATGTTGATGGAAGACGCAAAGTGATTTATATTTAATTATTTGTACGAGGTGAAATGTAGACAATAGTAACAAGTCTCTTACTGAAGGCACCCGCGGAGAAAATTGATGAACTTTTGATTGCGGGTTCCCAGAACCGCCTTCAAAGACACGGAGCACGGGACGATCCGTTTCCCGTTGACGACGGGGCGATTCTTTTTGTCTGTTTATCGGAGAGAGAAAAAGAGAGAAACACTGAATTAGTTGTGGCGATCAGTACAATGCGGCGGCGGTCCTTAACCCTCCAATTGCGATGTTTGCAAATATGATTCCATGTTGGCGGTCGACTACAGCCTGTCATCCCTCCAGGGTCGATAAAATTTGTAACCGTTTGTGAGACGTTTGCAGTAGTCGTGTGGAAAGGATGGCTCCTAAGCGTGAAAGTGAAATTCCCACTCTCAACTCTGGGCCACCGGAGGAGACGAGAACCTCCTGATACTTGTTTGAGCAAGGAGACACTTTGATGTTTATTTGAGTATTATATTATTATTTGCATCACTTGGAGAGGATGGTAATTTGTTGTACAAGCGTGCTTTTAAGCATAATATATTTCTCAATCAAGGACCCACAGTTTGTGTGGAGGGTTGTTCTCTGTGGATGTTTTGTACTATGGTAGAACTGCTCTATGCTGATTTAGGATACCGTCGCATCTGCCACACAATTTTTTAAAATTGTGCTCAGTCATGCTGAAATATAGAAAAACGGCCACTCATCTTTATTAAAAATGTGATGGCCAGAATTCCATGTAATTAATACACACGTCCTCTGTTGGATTGCAAATCCCTATGGGTTTTCCAAATATACTGTGCTACCTAAACATAACCGTTCCTTTTAAAGTATTTTTTTCATAAGACTCCTTACTGTCGCACTAATTCAACACGTACTGACAAGTACGTTGCCAAGACCGTTGTGACTTTTAAACCCAAATAAAGCACAGTTCATTTTTACATTACGCGAAGCAGTTTCCATGCCTTTCTATTCAAGCACACAGCACGAGACACGCGGCTGCACGGCCACGACTCTCCGGGCAGTGACAGCAGCAGCAGCAACAGCTACGAACTCCAACACCACCACCTCACCACCCCCCCTGTCCACTCACCAAAGGAGATAATGTTGTGGGTCGAGGCGTCAATCATGGCTTTGGGTGGGAGCCCCAACATCTGAAACCAAGATCACAAGAGGGATGCGTTGGATGAGGTCCGTCGCTCGAGCGAACAGAGCGTACATACGCTGTACTTTGTCTCATTGAAACGTCGATGAACAATGAACTTTGCCTGCTCTTGTACATACTGTTTGCAGATATTTATCTCTATCATCAGGCGAAGCATACATATTTGGTCTTTAATTGACGACGTGGTTACTACGTGCGGCTTCGTTGCTCTCCAACACAGGCTCTGAAAGCCTCAGGGATTAACAACAAACCTCAATAATCATAACAATAGTAATCATTCCGAAGGACATCAGCCTGACGCTCTGATTCTCTGGTATTACCGATGATCCCGAAATCTCTCTTTACTTCTTTACTCATGCAAATGGTGCGTGATCACGCAGTGAACACGTCCACTCCTCTCCCGTGTACCGGCAGCTGAGCGACATTTTTTGACCAGTGAAAGGCCCAGAGGATGACGACAGCCCTGCACGTAACCAGCTTTGTCGCATGAGCCATCGCACAGCGGGTCTGTACGCTGGTGGATCGTCGTGCGCCATCAGTCATAACCAACCCCCTGCTGCTGCTGCTGTTGTTGTTTATCGTGGACTCCATCGTTGGTTCAAATTCGAATTAAACCCTCCCTCCTCCTTTATATGGCGCAGTTGGAACGGTCCCATGGGAAATATGACGCCCGGTTTGGTGGTGCCGTATCGGGCTCGAGGTTTGTTACAATAAAAAATACAGAATTCATCAGTATGTATATGTTATAATAATTAATATTTGTAAGGCGCATTTAATCCGATGATCCCATTGCGCCCCGTGTATGGAAAGCAGGGAAATGAGACGACCAAAACGAGGAAATGAGACGACCAAAACTATGGGGAATAGGCCATTTTACCGAGGTGAGTTTTCATGGCGAGATTTAAATAGCTTTAAAAATTCTGTCTTGTTATCAGAGGCCAACGCGTTCCATAGTCTTGGAGCTGCACTGGCAAAAAGCCCGATCGCCCTCAGGAATTGAGACTTGACCTCAGAAAACTGAGTAGAAGATCTCAAGGACCTCATTGGTGTACATGAGTGGATCAGCTCTTGTAAGTATTGTGGGGCTAACCCACTGACAGCCTTGTAGCTCAACAGCAGGACCTTATAACCAACTGGATATATGCAATGGTGTTTTCCTACGCGTCAGATACCTGGATGAGATAGCCGATGTGGTCTTCCGAGCTTGTCTTGAAGAGCGGGTTCCCGAGGAGCATCTCGGCCACCACACATCCGAGTGACCACATGTCCGCGCTGCATGTGACCGGGAGCCCAAAGTACATTTCGGGGGCCATGTACCACATCGAGCCAAGACACCAAGCTCCTAGCAGCACACGGACAGACAGGTGACCAAACAAGGTGGCACTTGCACATTATTCACCTGTACTTGTGAAGTGCAGAATAGATGAGGGTATGCACACGCAGTCACGTATGGCACTCAAAATACGCACAAATACAAAGATCGCCCACGTAAATGCGTGTATCAGCTGGGTAGCACTTAGAAATGTAAATTATTTTCATTACACTGGTGCCAGCTATCATAGAGTGCAGCTGTCGTGTCGCGAGAGTTCTCTGCGGTGAGTAACAACTTCTTTAAAAGCAACGGCGCTGCGACGCCTCTCTGAATAAAATTAACGCCGAGCCACTTTGCGCGTTTCAAGATTCAGTGATGAACCGGGGACACCTACCACCACCCTGTAACGTGCAGACGTCTCGGAACGGGAAAAGGTTAAGTGAGGAATGAGGACAAAGGTACTTAGGGCTATATTCTTAGTTTTTTCGGTAAAGTCACGTTGAAGAGAAACAACAAAATAATAAAATATATATGAAACAATAAAAAATTCTCACGACGTTTCGACCATAACTCAAACGGTCATCTTCAGGTGTGTTGGTTTGCATAAATTAGGGCTGCCATGCGATCTGTACATTTGCAATCGTAAATCACATGTAAATCACACGTAAATCAGCCATCCGCGACGAAAATTCCAATGGGATTGTCTACTGGCTCCAGACTTTCAATACCAGCAATCGATTATGAAAATTGTTACCGGTTTACTGGTTACTGTTTGACAACTACCCTCCTGAAACCTGGGAGGTTGAGAGTTGAAATCCTGGCCAAATGATTGACGAAATGTAACGTTTGAAGGGTATCAGTGTCACTACCACACTTTGTTTAAGCGGTGCTAACCACCACGCCACCACAGCACGAAGACAAAGACCCCCCCATATAGCTTAAACAGGCTTGTAGCGCAGCGTGCTAACCGTTAACACCACCGCTCCCCACAAACACTGTGACATGCACACACACATGCTGCTACACACGTACACACATTCACAGGGCAGCTAGATCACTCACTTGGGCAGGTCTCGCTGATGCTCAGGCCAAAATCCGTGAGCCTGATATTGTCACTGATGTGGTCTTTGACCAAGATGTTTGCCTGCAAAAAAGACAGTGGTTGTCAGTGAAACTCGTGGTGTGTCGGTGAGATTGCGTCTTGTTGAATTGGTTCATGGCGGTTTACTCAAAGATTTCATGTACTCATTTTTGTGAAACACTTAATGCCCTTTGTAAATGTAATCATGCTTGAAGATCTCCCTACCCCATGCCGTGTTAATCAAGGGGGTTGTATGGCCATACCTCACCATGCTGCTCAGGGGGCTGTTGAAGGCAATGGGATCCAGGACCGGTTCAGATATCGCCCAAACCCTGGTTTTAGCCGTGGCCAGAAATCGAATTCGGGTCATTAACCTCTGAGTGCAGTTTGCGAACTACCCCACCACTGCTACGCCCATCATTTAGCTTTGGCCTTCGGAATTGTTGCTTAGGGCAGTGGTCGTTGTTGTTTAACGCAAATTAGAAAATATTAAATGTTCCGCGGAGCGTTGGTTGTTGAGAGCAAACAGAGATCCACGTGAAAAGTTGTATTTCTATGCAAGTTTTGGCTATCTGTGTTTATGAAATAGCAAGTCGTGGCATGAGTGTTGTTGCGGTGTAGAATAAGATATCTCGAAATCCTGTTACTAAGGTTTACAAGAGTGTTCTCATTTTCTTAGTTCTTTCGGTAAGAAAGAACTAAGAATATGAATTACTGGAGTCACGAAAGCTTTAAATCAAAATTTAAGAGTGCTCTCATTTTCTACAACTGCACGAACTGAGGCACTAACTCCATACTGACGGACAAAAGACGCAGCGGGCTGCTTAGTTTACTAACCGGCTTCAGATCCGCGTGAATGATGTGCATCGCCTTCAGCTTTGCCAGGGCCCGCAGCATGGAGCCCACGTACGGCTTCAATTCCGTCATGTATAAGCCATAGGTCTCGTCCAGCTTCTGGAGGAGGTCTCCGCTGCGTGACGGCACAAAACGTGAACGGTTACAGTTTCTTCCTGCTTGTGATCCATTCCCTGATTGGCCCCTTGAACAGGAGCACACGTGCTTGACTGAGGCGAAGCCGCACGGAGTAACCATACAGGGTTGCCGCTCAACTCAAAACATAGTCAATGAGGCAGGAAGGCATTATAAACAGTTATGTCTGACCATGGAGCCGCGTACAAATACAATAATTCTAGGGCATTCTGAAAGCCTATGGACATTTATTCTACATCCAAATGATTCATGTGTGTGAACACACGGACGCATCGGTGTTTGGGGGAGCAGTGGTGCAGCGTTTAGCGCGTTGCTCTACAATTCCCGCTCACGGCCAAGACCGGTGACGATTATCTGAACCAATCCTGAGCCTCCCCTAGATCGACTCAGCCTCAAATGAGTACCTGGTGCGGTGTGTAAACATCGCCACTGGGGAGACAAAGGCTGCCGGGCGTGGTGCTGCCCACCCACCCCCTCGTGTGCCTTGCCCGTCTTCATAGGTGCTACTTGCTAACAGCACTTGCCTCAACAATCTTCTCAGGCTATACTGGTTAATCTTTGTCTTTGGATCGGTGTTCACCGGACGCCATGACACTCACCTGATGAGCTCCAGGACGACGCAGTTGTGTCCCCGGAAGGTGAAGTTGTCCAGGAGGGTGACGATGTTGTTGTTGTCAGGGTCCCCCTTGCTCTGCAGGATCTTCATGATCTCCAACTCCAGCTGCTGTCTCTTGTTGTTGATGCTGTGGGGTAGGGGGGGGAGAACGCACGGAATGAGAGTTGTCACCTCGCTCTGAACATCGCAACACGCAGGGGCGGAGGCAATGCTCATTCATCCTCCATGAGTGGTCCTAAGCCAAGAGTGTGAATCCCACTGGCTGAGGGAACCATTAAACACACCGTCAACACGCTGTTTGTGTTTAGTTTGTTGCCCTTCCTCTGCACCTCCGATTAGCATGGTCGGTTACATACGGTGCGAAAGAAGTTCAACATTACATACTTACAATGAATGTCAGAATCGGCATTTGTATTTATACTGGAGGAATTTGATGAGCTGCAAATAACTTTTTCACAGATATAATTACATAATTTTATATTTTTTTCTCTTTAAACCAAAGTCACAAATTGCACACATTTTAGATTTTGGACTAAAATTGGGGGTGGGGGGGGGGCAGCTGCATACATTAATATTCATTTGTGATCTCTGTGTGTGGCTAAATGTGATCTATCACACGAGTTACAACGAGATATAAGTTATTTGGGCTAAGGACAGGCATAGGGAGATTAATTTAGTGTCTGACGAATGCACAGCAATGGGGAAGCTGGCTTAAAATAATGTTAAAGTGGACACCACTACAGATTATCGTTCTGTATGTTTACTGTATAGATGTGTGCTGTCTGCTCGTATTAAAAAAACGAAGTAGTTGACTATCGTTTAAAATATTACATCAATAAAAATATTTATTTTGGGTGAATATTGTTGCTGAGGAGCAGTTATGTTAACGTGTTAAGATGGTGATTTTATCTCAAAGTGATTCCCATCCGATATTTTGAGGGGGTAATTGACGAAAGTAACAGGCCTCATATCATCTTGGGAGAGGAATATTGGCGGGCGTATTGCGTCTCTGTACAAGGATTGTTGTTGTTGTTGTCACGGTAAACTCTCAGTGACAGTGGTGTGCTACGTGGAGCAAAATCCCAACGTGAGGCTGAAGAGGAGGTGGACGAGGTGGTGACACCGCCGAGAGGAGGAGGAGGAGGAGAGCCATCAGGGGTGGCCAGGCCTTGCCGAGAGGATCTCAAGGAGCGCTCCCCCCCCCCCATTGACACCACAAGGGAGGAGGAGGAGGGAGCAGACATCGCGGAGTTGCCGCTCATCTCCCGTAGCAGCAGCAGCAGCAGCAGCAGCCAGAGAGCCCCACCACGACTGCCGTGCCACGCGACTGTCACTGCGACTCCGGGAGTCGGGGCTCTCACCACCACCACCACCACCGCCGCCCTTCTGCGTCGACTCACAGCGGAGCTCCACAGCAGCAGCAGCGTGACCCCTGCCGACCCGCGCGGTCTTCTACGCCGTCTTCTTGCACGGCGGGGACATTGAGTTTGCGGCTCCTTACGGCGTACGGACGTTTCAATAGGGGTTAAAAAACACAATGTCTCTGTGTGGTGTTTCTCCCTTGTCATGGGGACTTTGTAGGATGAACGGTGGAGATTGTTAAGGGGTGACCAATAATGTCTGAATTGGTCTGTAATAAGGTAGGGCACTGATAAGGTAATGACGACACGTGTGCACTAGCGATGAGAACATTGACGCACTTTTGTCGAAGCGTTACTGAGGTTCAAGTCTCTGTTCCCGACAGTTTTGTTTGGTGGAAGGGATATTTGGGGCCTCCTGACAAAGACTTTTCTAGCTAAGCTCTACTAGCATGGTAGAGTAACAACAACAGCAGCAGCAGCAGCACTGTCCTCATAATAGAAACACTCCTCCTCCTCCACACGTGCGTGCATTCACTTACTGCCACCTAGACACCGCTGGAACTTGTGCAGAGACATTTCGTGAGGTTCAAATGTCAAAGTTTGTGCTCAGAGAGCCAGCCGGAGCCGTCGAGAGTTTGCGGATTGGCGATGCCTTTGTCGAGGCAAGACGCAGCCACACTCGGGCACAATTAGAACCTTTAGATAACTGCAATTGTCTGAGGACTTTGAGTGCACGAGTTATGTGAAACAGTTCTCGGTGGCAATTGTTATTTTGTTAGTTTTAAATGTTTGTTTGGCCTCCTCCATACAATTGTCCTACTGGTGGTGTATTTAATGGGCTGTGAGCTGCTGTTGGTCATTGCTGGTCGATGATGATGATGATGTGTGGATGTTCAGAGTTGGGACGTGGCGGTGGTGGGGAGGTGAGGACAGAGAACGTTGGGCATAACCCCCCTGACTCTACTCCACATTATCATCATCACATTCAACCTCCTCATTATCTCGCTGCTGCTGCTCATCATCATCATCATAGACTTCACAAGGCAGTAGTAGTAGAATGTGTGTGGTGGTGGGTGCCTTGTGTTTCGGCTCTTAGCAATGTGATCACAAGTTCCACATCGATACCCACACACGCCTCAATTACATTTTTTGGCGGGAAAGTTTATTTAAAATCTTTATTTAAAGCAGTCCTGGGCACAATGTAGGAGATATGTGTTGCTGGATGTTGCTGTGCTCGTGGATATGAAAGAAAAGCGAGACCACTGTGTGTTGTAAGGACAACATTGTGGTGCTCACTCTGTGAGGAGTTTGTGTGCACCTTCGCAGGCAGGGTCGCCATCCGAGCCCCGTGGTCTCATCGCGGCCTACCTAAGTATTGCTTCCTGCGTGTCTGCCGCATTATTACCGCTGATTTAAGTTGTTGTCGCTGTCCAGCTCATTATATGACCGCTCCATCTTCGTGAACCAGCGTGTTGGGACGCTAATTCACTACTTTGAAGGAACAAACGCGTGTTGTAGGATGTGGCAGTGCATTTGTCTGCGTGGTTGTTGATACTGCGAAGGGGCAGTGGTGGCTGCTGAAGTGCGACTTCTGGAGCTTCTTCCTCCTCCTCCTCCACACATTATTTTAAGTGCACCACAGTACTTACAATAATTATTAGTCCATCTGTGGGTTGTATGAATGTCTCCTAACGCCGTGTTGGTCACAGGAAGTATTTGACTATACTTCACCATTCCTGGTGGGTGAGGGCTGGGGAAAGCCCTCCGATTCTATCCACCACACGGGGAATGTTAACAACACGCACTGCGCTTCTGGTCAAATAACTCGCACGGCATGGCAAGGCCCTCATCCAGCAGTGGATGGACCAGGGCTGCCCACGCTGCCTGCGTTGTGTTTGTGAGCGAGGGTGTGGGGAGCGGTGGCGCAGCGGTTAGCGCTACGCTGCGCTACGAACCCGGCGACCCAAGTTCGATTCCCGCTCACGACCACCAACACCGGTGACGATTATCTGAACAGGTCTTGGGCCTCCCCTAGGTCGACTCGACCTCAAATGACTACCTGGTTGCGGTGTGTAAACATCGCCAATGGGGGAGACAAAGACGGCCGGGCGTGGTGCTGGCCACCCACCCCCTCGTGTGCCGTGCCGGCCTTCGTAGGTGCTCGCTAACAGCACTTGCCCCTACAGTCTGTTAAGGGTTCACTGGGGATCTTTGTTTTTGTTTGTTAGTCTGTGAGTCTGTGTGAGTGAGTTACTTTGTGAGTTCATGTGAGTTACTCCGAGTCTGTGTGAGTGTGTTACCCGGTGAGACTGAGTTGAGTGGGAGTGACTGTGAGTTACTGTGTAAGTCTGTGAGTGTGTGAGTTACTCTGAGTCTGTGTGAGTCTGAGTGAGTCTCCGAGTGTCTGAGTGAGTGAGTGACTCTGTGAGTCTCTGAGTGAGTGACTTTGTGAGTCTCTGAGTGAGTGACTCCGTGCGTCTCTGAATGTGGCTCTGTGAGTCTGTGGCTCTGAGTCTCTGAGTGAGTGACTGAGCGTGAGTCTCTGAGTGTGGCTCTGAGTCTCTGAGTGAGTGTCTGAATCTCTGAGTTGTGGCTTTGTGAGTGCGTGCGAGTTTCTGAGTGACTGTGAGTCCCTGAGTGAGTGACTGAGCGTGACTCTGTGAGTCTTTGAGTGCGTGTTACTCTGCGAGTCTGTGTGTGTGTCAGAACTAGTATGTGAGTGTGAGTCTGTGTGTGAGTTACTCTGTGAGTCTGTGTGAGTGAGTCTGTGAGTGAGTCTGTGGGTCTCCTTGAGTGAGTGTGAGTCTGTGTGAGTGACTGTGATTCTCGGAGTGACTCTGTCAGTCTCTTGAGTGTGGCTCTGTGAGTCTGAGTGAGTGACTCTGTGAGTCTCTGAGTGTGGCTCTGTGAGTCTGAGTGAGTGACTCTGTGAGTCTCTGAGTGTGGCTCTGTGAGTCTGAGTGAGTGACTGTGAGTCTCTGTGTGTGGCTGTGAGTCTGTGGCTCTGTGAGTCTGAGTGAGTGACTGTGAGTCTCTTGAGTGTGGCTGTGAGTCTCTTGAGTGTGGCTCTGTGATTCTAAGTGAGTGACTGTGAGTCTCTGAGTGTGGCTCTGTGAGTCTAAGTGAGTGACTGTGAGTCTCTGAGTGTGGCTCTGTGAGTCTGAGTGAGTGACTCGTCATCACCATCGTCATCAACATCATCATCACCGTCGTCACCATCTTCATCACCACCTCCATTACCCAGGTGCCATGGGGTCGACACGCTGAGATGGGATGGGTGGCCAGCACCACGCCTGGCCGCCTTTGTCTCCTCCCATTCACCGAACCTGGATACTCATTTTAAGGCAGAATAGACCTGGGATGGGACCGAGATTGGTTCAGATACTCGTCACCGATGTTGGCCGTGAGTGGGAATAGAACTCGGGTCGCCGGATCCCGTCGCACGGTGCGCTAACCACTTCGGCACCGCTCCCCATGTAATCCTCACTTCAAGCACACACCTCATCACCGACACAGCTTCCACATCGTCATATCCACCACTCCTCCCCCAGCCCCATCGCTTACAACACTCTCACCCCTTCCCTCTCCACAATGCCGATGCACCTCACACTCCCCACACCTCCCATGCTCCCACCAGCAGCTTCCACTCCCGATGACGCCTCCTCACAATACCCCTTCACTCCCTCCCATCGGACCGCCGTTCTCAAACTATAACTTTTAAACGAAACTATATTTTGATTTAAAGCTTTCGTGAATGCAGGGATTCATATTCTTGGTTCTTTCGGTAAAGTCACGTAGAAGGGAAACAATAAAATAATAAAAATATAAAACAATACAATTCTCACGACGTTTCGACTGCAACACAAGCAATCATCATCACCTAATGATGATCATCATCACCTGATGATTGCTTGTGTTGCAGTCGAAACGTCGTGAGAATTGTATTGTTTTATATTTTTATTATTTTATTGTTTCCCTTCTATGCGACTTTACCGAAAGAACCAAGAATACAAACTATATTTTTTATTTTACTAGTTTGAGGCCCCACTGAGCTATGGAGCTATTCTTCAGAAGCAACCTGGCTATCACAAATGTTATCTTCAACGAAGTGGCTTATCCCGTGGAAATTTATAGAGGCCAAATACTCTAAACGCGTGATGTTTATTCTAAATGTGGTGAGAGAGACATGCAACCTCAAAATATACAGCAGGCGACAGGGTCCGGATTGAATCCACGGCCTCCTGCGTACCAGGCGAAGTAGTTAACATATTGCCACTGTGGTGCCCTGTGGTCACGTGAGGCCTACCACTTCTGAATGGCTTGTGATGCATATTTGAACATTACTGCAAGCGTCTTAGCCTCATTCATTAGTCAAGTATTCGAAGGGAATATTGTCATTTGGTAACGCTATTTCAAATGTCGCTCATTAAACGTTCAATTTTAATGCAATGCAATTGAGGAACTTTGTGGAGTCTTGTCGTGGTCTGGAGCTGTGGTTGTTGTGTTGCTACCTTGCCCAAGATTGCATTGGTTGACAAATTGGCAGGAATGTTTGTACTTTGTATTTTTAGCAATTTGCTTACATTTTCTCCATCTTGCCTCTCATCGGTTTTGGAAATAGCTCACTGACCCTCCCCTACTGGACATATGTGAAAAAGATCTTCATAGCTCATCGGATTCCTCCAGGATATAAAATAGATTCTGATTCTGATTAATCAGTGGCGCTGCGAACAACCTATTCCCTCTATTGCTGCGGGAATCTGCATCCACACATGATCAAGCACCCCTGTCTAATGCAATACACATGGTTCCTTTGTCATAGGCATGTAATTCTGCAAATGTGCAGAAATGTCTACCGTATGCGACTTACTCCAGACAAGGTTAGACTATTAAACGTGACCTGTTGTGACACGTCTAATGTGTATTGTGTGGCCGTTAGCACAGAAAGATGCATCTGGTAATGTCCTAATGGACCAAAAATAGTAAAAAGGAGGCTGGGTCTGTGTTGTTCAGAGTGACCACCATATACAGACTCTTGTACGTACAAACGAGTTCGGTTCCATAGGTCTGTTCGTAAGTCGATTTGTTCGTGAGTCCAACTTTACTCCCGTCGATTTCAAACACGTTTTACGACTTGTACACTAAACACGGGGAATGGCTTTAACAGTTGCCTCTGGTTCTTCACGTTCTGCAGATGTAGATGCCACCATCACCACCTATTGTGCGGTGGTTGAACTTGCGACTCTCGGTCCGAACAGGAAACTGGACATACGGACAGGTTTGATCATATCTCTGAAAGTTCGTAAGTCGAATGTTCGTAAGTAGAGGAGTCCCTGTGTAGTGGCATAGAATCGTAATGTAACAGCATAGCGCCTACTGCTGGCAGGGAAAGGGATCTGAGGCTTACGGCCCTGACGTCAGCAGGCCAGGTTATACACAAGAGGGGGATCTAGGGAAAGGTCGCAGAAGGGGCACTGAATTCATAATGATACAATAATTCAGTAACACTGTACAAGTGTACAGCACGTCAGATCATTACATGGCCTAACCCTGATTGGAAACACCGTGGGAGTGAAGAAGAAGATTGATTAATAATCATTATTTACATTTGTAAGGTGCATTTTATCCGTATGCCACCAGACTTAACTTGGAGTGTCTAAATTCTCTTTGCCCACCAGAATGAATAGACCTCATCTTTCCCACCCCTGCAGACTTGGCATTAAAGTAGATACATGCTAATGTTTACAAAGTAACGGGCTCTTGACCAATTTCATTTCCACATAAATCAATCATTTGGAAATAGGCCCCACTATACCGCACCGACTACAGCACTCTGATCTTGCCTCCTCGTTTTGCCTCTTCCACCTGCCTCATGCTCGTCAGCACCGCCTTTCGTGCAGCCATGCGAGTGTGAGGTCATCATCACGAGAGGCCGTGCACTTCATCGTTCGCACGCGGCGGAGGAACCACTGAAGTCAAACGTTTACATACGTGCGGTTTAGTGGGGCCATTTCCGAGCGAACTCGGTTTTAAAGTGTTTATCGTTGAATGTGGAAGGGTTTGGGTTAGTTTTCGGGTTACCACCTTTTCCACTATGGAGATCAAACCCAGACCTATGTTTCAGTCGGTCTAGGTCTGTCAACAACCTTGCAGTAGTAAAGTTCAGCACAGTACCGGTACCAGATCTCGGTACAAATTAATTCATGCCACCCAAACACAGATGCCAATTCACAGACTGTCTCGGCTGGACCGGGACAGGAGGTAACCCAAGGGTAGTGGGAGGATAACCGCTTTGTGAGCTATTTGTAAGTAATGCGTTTAGAGTATTTGGCTACTATAAATTTCCACGTGATAAGCCACTTCGTTAAGCTATAATTTGTGGCCAGGTCGCTTCTGAAAAAGAGCTATATAGCTCTCAATGGGCCTTACCTGGTAAAAAAAAAGTTTACTTTAATGGTATACATACTTGAATTTTACTGCGGATGTTTTAAACATGTCCTGTCTAACTGTCAACTTTGTTTGAATTTCAGTGGGAGAAGATGCTTCTCACACAGACGTTAAAGCAGGTACCAGAGTCCACCTGAAGCTACTGCAGTGTGCGCCTCATATAGGATTCCATCCATTACTGTTGGTGCGATGGTTTGGATTTTCAAGTTGAAATCTCCTGGTTCATTTTATTTTTACCCAGGCGACAACTCAATTGTCAAGGGTAGTCCTGTTTGGAAGAGGCATCCATGTCTCTTGAGTTCCACATCTTGGAGAGGATGTGATTAGTCAGCATCGATGCCAGTTTAGTTGGTGTCACGCATCATGCGTGCATTCTTAAATTACTGACGCTGACTGAAGACTGAAGATGCAAGTGTGCCATCTGACAATGATAGTTATGAAGCCATTTTTTGCCATTGCCAATCTTCCTTTGTGCTCTGTCAGATTCTGGGATAACACGGCCTTGGTGAAGTCCCCTGGACTTGTGTAATTTCTGTATCAATTTTTTTTGTTTCATTTTGAAATCTCTGCTCCACTTCCTTCAATTGCATCCATCTGCACCTCCGATTAGCACGGCTGGCTGACGTACGGCGCGAAAGAGGTTCAACGCACATACCTACAAGGAGTGTAAATTCATACGGTGCCAGAAACTCTGCACGAGTTCGTGCCGCGTTCTCCCGATGGTGCCGTCGATGTTTGTCCAGCGACAAGCCATTCGTTGCCACGCGCGAACCTGTCTCACCTCCACAATCACAGGGCCGAGTGTGTGACGTGTCCGGCAAGCCGTGTGATGTATCTGCGGATGATAATCTTCAGCAGAGGCCTGTGCCTTCTCCCACAGACGCCGCGCAACTGAGCCGCTCCCAGCGCCGCCGACCTCTGCTTCCCCGGCCACGGCCACGGGGAGTTCCTCTCCTCTGCTGGACACCCCGTGTGCTGGACCTGCTGCTCCACCACACTTGCCTGCCCACTACACAGGCACAAAGAGGTACGGGCAGAACTAATGCATAAATGCTTTCAACATAAGTTGCAGAGAGCTGAGCCTTTCTAGGAATTCGGCAATGCTTTCCCACATGTGACTGCTCCCGATATATGACTCGAGAGCATGTAGGTTTTGCTTGCAGGCCACACACACACACATGAATGATGTGTTTGGTATTATCTCATGGAAAATAATAAGTTGCACAAGGGCCAGGGTCATGCCCCATTCATTCTGAACAATTAAACCAAACTGACCCACGTTCACACACGAGAGCAGAGAGGTTGGCTGCAGGGTGACGCACACGAAGAACGCGTCACTGTGAAAGAGTTAGAAGGTTCCCCTTCGTACCTTCTTACTCTCCCTCCCACCCCCCTCCTTCCGGTCAGGTGATTTTGAAGTGTCGTCGTCGTCACGCGAGGACGTGGACCGAGACAGCGCGTGGAACCAGTGGCTGCGCTCCGAGATCCCGGGGCTCTTCCTGCTGGCCCTGCACACATTTACCGTGAGTCGGTGCAGATGTGGCCTCGCGATTGGGGCTGCCACCTGTCCGCGTTTGACCCCCGGACAGTGTTCGGGTGGCAGCAGGAATTGATTTGTGTCGAGATCTGGTACCCCGGGTATGGCTATGGTTAATTTTATCACCGTGAACTGCACAGTTTTAACAATAGACCTGGGCTCGCTGAGAAATGTGCCTGGGTTTGCTCTGTCGTGGAAATGGTGGCAACTGTACTTGGGGCATCGGCACGTGTATTCGCGCTCCGGCTCCATTTACACCGAGAGTCACGTGCTTGTCTCGTGTGAGGAGTGGTGGTGTGGCTGTTAAGGGGGCATCCATTTAGTATGTATGAATGGAGGGGGGAGGAGGGGTTAACCCAAATGCGTACGCTTGCGTATGGGGGGGTCTACTGACAATATGTAAGCCGACTGCAATTGCATGAATCTGCCCATCGCAGTGACATGGGGAAGTAATTGCTTCCGACAAAGGCGTTCTATGACCTTTTAAATCGTACTCAGGTTTGAGAACGGGGACAGTTTGCATTCATGATCCTGAATCATGACAATTCCTTGACTCTCCGGCAGTGGTGAATCGTTCCAACCATCAGTAGGAATCGTGTATATGTGTGTATGTGTATGCACAGCTGTAGCCATTGGCTTCTGTTAAGGTCATGTACGTTTATTTTTTATTTCGTGGAATATCATTTGCTGTACTCCACGCGGTGAGTGCTTTGTGTAGATAGGAATCATGTTATGTAGAGAATATAAATCTAATTCAGTACCTCTATATGTCTCCCACAGACGAGCGGGGAGACAGCAGCCAGGCGGTGAGCCGGCACTCCCAACAATCGCCCAAGCTCTGCTGTTCTCTTTACATTCCGATATTTGCAGCCACTTACTGAGTGTTTACATGTGGGGGGAAACCAGTACACTCGCAGAAAACGAACGAATGTGAGCAAGGAGGCAACGTTCTATCCCGTGCAGATGGAAAGGATTCCACAGTTGTGTTCCACTGCCTCCTGGCAAGCCAGGGTATGACTCATCCTCGATGCCCACCAGAAGGGAGATTGCACACTTGCAATTTAATTCCCTGAGATTATTTATATCACGGGGTAGGCAGTGACAAAGCCCCTGACTCACTTAACATGAACATGCGGTCCAGTGCATTGTACGTGCGAGGATACTCGCTTTCCACAATGTATGAAAGTGTGTTCAACTTGAATCTTGACTTAAAGCTTTCGTGACTGCAGGAATTCATATTTTTTGGGTCTTTCGGTAAAGTCACGTAGATAGAACAATAAAATAATAAAAATAAAGTGAATACAAAATAATAATTATAAAAATATCACGACGTTTTGATCACAACACAAGCAATCTTCATCATTTTTCTCCTGATGACGATTGCTTGTGTTGCGATCGAAACGTCGTGATATATTTTTCTTTTTTATTCACTTTATTTGTATTATTTTATTGTTCTATCTACGTGACTTTACGGAAAGACCCAAAGAATATGTGTTGAACTTCTTTCGCAGTGTACGTAGCCAACCGTGCTAATCTGTGGTACATTAACACCTTGCCACAAATGCCCTGTTGCTCATGAGCACACCGACTCAAATGAATCAGGCGCAAGGTTTGCGTGATTAATTCTTACATAGTGGGGTCTATAATGAACAATATGGCTGAAGCTCGAGTTCTATTCATTTAAAACCAACGTGTTTCTTACCAACCATACCTGGTGTTTGCACACAGATACAGATTCTGGGCAATGCGTTCTACACCATTCGGAATGCGCTATTGCAATGTGCAGCCACAGCTGCTGCAAAAATATTTGTCTCGGTTTGATCCACTGAACAATATCCACTGACCACACCGCACGCGCAACAATGATATAACTATGAACACAAATATGAATAAATTAGGATGGTTTATTAAATATATTGCACGTAAGAAAATACAGCAATAGACGTAAAAATACATGGCAGTTTAACACGTACGCTTTCGCGATAAATATCCAGAATACAGGTTTTATGGGTTGGATCGCGTAAATATATAAATGTGTCATTATGAGACCTCCTTTGCCAGTAGCAAGATATAGTAATAGATTTTTACCCTTTTATCTGGCACCAAAACTGACACCTTTATACAAGGAATCATGTTTGCAATAACCACAACACAAGCAATCAAAATGCAAACAAAAAGGGATAACTCTGATAATGATATACACTGTCCTTGAAGTTGATTGGTCCACACCCGAGACGGCTTTTCTTAGAGCCTAGTCTCCACTGGTGTTGATCCAGATGACACCAAAAGGCATACAACTCAAAAACAGCGCACTATCAGAGTATTGAGAGCTCGGGGTAAGCATTTACATTATGAGACCTCCTTTGCCAGTAGCAAGATATAGTAATAGGTTTTTACCCTTTTATCTGGCACCAAACTGACACCTTTATGCAAACATGATCCCTTGTATAAAGGTGTCAGTTTTGGTGCCAGATAAAAGGGTAAAAACCTATTACTATATCTGGCTACTGGCAAAGGAGGTATCATAATGTAAATGCTTACCCCGAGCTCTCAATACTCTGATAGTGCGCTGTTTTTGAGTTGTATGCCTTTTGGCGTCATCTGGTCCAACACCAGTGGAGACTAGGCTCTAAGAAAAGCCGTCTCGGGTGTGGACCAATCAACTTCAAGGACAGTGTATATTACTATCAGAGTTGTCTCTTTTTGTTTGCATTTTGACTGCTTGTGTTGTGGTTATTGCAAACATGATCCCTTGTATAAAGGTGTCAGTTTTGGTGCCAGATAAAAGGGTAAAAACCTATTACTATATCTTGCTACTGGCAAAGGAGGTCTCATAATGTATATTCTTACCCCGAGCTCTCAATACTCTGATAGTGCGCTGTTTTTGAGTTCTATGCCTTTTGGCGTCATCTGGTCCAACACCAGTGGAGACTAGGCTCTAAGAAAAGCCGTCTCGGGTGTGGACCAATCAACTTCAAGGACAGTGTATATCATTATCAGAGTTGTCTCTTTTTACTCATTGGTTTTTTCGGTAAAGTCATGTATGTAGAAATACCATAAAATTATATTAAAATAAATAAATCACGACGTTGCGACCGCAACACAAGCGATCTTCATCAGGTGTAAAAAAACAACAAATAGCGAGGGAGCATATAGGGCGACACCAACGCAACACATAGAGAGCGCCAAACTGCACGGAGGTAAATACAACAAGAAGATGAGAGACGAGAATTCAACAAACCTAAGAAAAAAATAACGTGATGCAAAACCAGTCAGGCCAACAACACAGTTAGACACTTGCCTGGCGGACCACGAATTGAAATTCGTTGAAATTCGTGGTCCGCCAGGCAAGTGTCTGCTTGTGTTGTGGTTATTGCAAACATGATCCCTTGTATAAAGGTGTCAGTTTTGGTGCCAGATAAAAGGGTAAAAACCTATTACTATATAAATGTGTCGTTAAACCCGCCACCGCCCGACAGCCAACTAGTAAGGGTTGTCACGTAAACAGAACATGCCAATTCATCACTAGTACAGCACACCGGTGTGTGGTGTGTTGGAGAGCCAAGCCACAACATTTACTATCGGAGTATGACGTATCAGTAATTACAACTAGCTTCATCAGGCAACAGCAAGATTTGGGAGAAGTCCACCTGTTTCATTCCTTATATAGAGGCGTAGATGTGATGACAACATTTGTGCGCTCTTTGAGCGCAAAGTAGGGGGGGATTAATGAATCAACGTACATTATACATGCACATTATCCTAGCCCATTGATCTTGGACTTAGTGTCCATTGTGTGTACTAAAATATCCGTACAAACGGTAATTTGATTATTCTCTTCCATGCAGCACTAAGTCGGTAGCTATCCAAACGATTACAATTATTTTTCTTAATTTAAATTTCGATAGATTCTGTAATTAGTCTTGGCCAGTAGTAACTAGTTTTGCACAGAACTTCAACATTATCAAAATCAATTGAGTGTCTTTGTGGGCACGCGTGTTCTGCTACTGCTGACAGTTGTATTTGTGAGCATTTCATATTTCTGTGGTGTTTTAGTCTCGAGCTGATCATTCGTCCTGTTTGCCCTACATAGCATTTGCCACAAGTGCAATTAATCCGGTACACACCTTCTGTTGATAGCTTCAGTAATAGAACAGCAAAGAAATATCCAATAGTCCTTTTGGTAGGTTTCCATATGCCTTCTGAATTTGCCTGGCTGATCAAAGTTTCGACCGCAGATGCCATTGGTCAGGGGTCTCTTTGTCCGTTCTCATGTGGGACTCTAGGCATGATGGCAGTTGGAATGCTTTCCCACAGACTTGGCAAGACATTTGTTTTCTCACTCTAGTGACTATGAGAGTGAGGTGGAGTCGAGACGGGCGCTGGTCAGGCGTGGCGTTTCCCAGCAGGCGCCTTCGTTCCATGCGCGGTCGCTGTGATAGCAATAACTTCGTTGCACGCAGGTGCGCCCTTTGCAGAAGGTGGCATTGTCTGCAACTCTGCCTCCTCACCACCAGGACTCGACAAGCTGCTGCTGGAGCTGCTGGTGCCATCCATGGCAAAGGCAATTCTTCCAGCACCATGACTCGCAGCCGAGTAGCTCTGACACACCTTCAACACCGCATTGGCAAAATTGCCGTCATTCACCATGCCACGTGCGCCCCTTGAGTTCTTTCCGTGGGTTACTCCATATGCCTTCTGAGTTTGTAGGGCTGATCAAAGCTTTGATCGCAGATGTTGCAGCTTTGACCACCGGTCTTGTGCATTCTCATGTGGGACTCTAGGCACCATGCCAGTTGGAATGTTTTCCTGCAGACGTCGCAAGAGATTCGTTTTCTCACTCTAGTGACTCTATCAGATTCTAGTGACTCTATCGGATTCAACACAGCATTGGCAAAACTGCCGTTATTCACCAAGCCTGGTGCACCCTTTATCATGTAATACTTTTCGTGGGTCTTCATATGCCTTTTGAATTTCCCTGGCTGATCAAAACTTCGTCCGCATATGCCGCACCATTGATCACGGGTCTCCTTGTGCGTTCTTACGTGGGATTCTAGGCACCATGCCAGTTGGAATTTTTTCTCACAGACGTCACAAGAGATGAGTTTTTTCGCTCTTGTAACTCTACCGGATTGAGGTGGGGTCGAGACGGGTGCTGGTGAAGTGCCATCGATGGTAAAGGCAATTCTCCCAGCACCACCATGACTCGCAGCGGAGTTGCTCTCGCACATCTGATACAAAAGACAAAGGTCACGCGCATGACACCCGTGTCACGAGTGTACTCACAAAGGCATACTTAAGGTGACGTAAGATTCATTACAACAGATTCATTATAACAGAACTCCTCAATAGTGCAGATCCTATCATCTACTATTTTACTCCTTATCCACCAAAATAAGTCCTCTTTGGTTCTTTCGGTAAAGTCACGTAGGTAGGAAAAATAAAATAAAAAATAATATATCACGACCATAAATGACGTCACGCGATTTTGGACGATTTTTAACCCCCCCCCCCTCGTCACACGGCGTCACAAAAAGTCAGACCCCCCCCCTCAAGTATGACATCACAAAGCTCTGCCCCCCCCCCAAAACCATATTTTCATTTTGAAAATAAAACATGCTTCAAATCGCTTTAAACTATTGTCATTGTATTTAATGTGGCGCTGCACTCTGATGTTGTAGGAGAAAACATTTATTAAAAAGTCTATTTAACTAAATAGAACGTGTCGTCTATATTTATTTAAAGTTGCGCATTTTGACGTGACGTCACATTTCTCAAACCCCCCCCCCCCGTCACAAATGTCTGACCCCCCCCTCCCCAGGTGTGTGACGTCATTTATGGACGGCCCCCATCGCCTTAAAACGCGAACTCGCGCTTGCAAACTGAAACCGCGGAACTTTTTTTGTTCCGCAGCGCGATCCTCCGCGAGATGTAATGAGTCGGCCTCGCGCTGTGAGTGAGTGTGAGTGAGACAGCATCGTCCCCCACTCCTCCTGATGTCGAGGGTAAATGGGCGAGGTTTAAGCCTGTGACTCATGCAGCTGCAATGGCTGCTTTGTGTACGTGGTCCAGACCTCCCCAGAGACCCTGGCTGACAGAGGAGGTGTTCAGGATGGTTGAGAAAAAGCGACAGGCTCACTCTAATCGTCTACAGCATCCCACGTCAGAGAATGAGGAGGCTTACCGCAGCCTTCGCTCGGAGGTTCGGAGAGCCGTGAGGCGCTGCAAGGATGGGTGGTGGTCGCGGGTTGCTGAGGAGATGGAGTCTGCCTCAATGGCCCGCGATCACAAATCCCTATTTAACTCCATCAAAAAAGTAACCTACAGCGCCACACCTATTACCATTGTAGGGGTAATCGTCACTCACCACTCTGTGGGCTGGTAGCTTCCCCTTATCGTCAATAGGGGGCGGAAGCGCTATCACGCCAGGGCTAATGTCCATGGCCCAAAAAGGGGCCAACGATAAACCCTAGCAAACGGATCCTGGGACACATTCCCCGGGGCCCCGGGAGGGGGGAACCGGGGGATGATGTCACCTTCCAGAGCGTTCTAGAAGGGAAGCGTGGCTAGGGCGGAGCAAGCCACGAACCAAAAGCCGGACCTCTCAGAGGTCTGGCTCAGTCATCTGCAAGCTGAAGAACGAAGACCTGGGCTGAAGATAGGACTCTGGACCCCAAGCTCCGTTGTCCTTCTAAGGGCCAGAGCTCAGTGAGCCCAGTGGTCAGGACCCACGGACCGGGTACGGTCAGGTCAAATAGCCTCTCCTATGGTCCCAGCCGGAGGAAGGGTAACGGGGTACCCAGTGATAGGGCCCTATAATCCGGAGGCCATACCTCCCCAGGGATCGGATAAAGGGACCGATATACCCTTTGTGTTAGGGACTTGTAAGGAAGACAATAAATATCGTGTTGTCTCATCAGAATTTTATTCGTCAATTTATACCCACTACATCATTAGGGGAACGAAGGGTGATCCAATCTCCGACCCCCAGCGACAGGTTTGCAGATTTGCTGAGCATTTCTGTGAGGTCCTGGGGGAGGGGGAATCCCTCAGCCTAGAAAACATCATGGGACAAAGTGGGGATGACCCTGCTGAGGATGCGGTGCCTCAAATATTGGAGGAGGAAGTCACCCTCTGTGAGTGGCTGGCTGAGGTACCATCCGTTGAGGAAGTACTGAGGGCGCTTCAGAGTCTGAGACCAGGAAAGGCACCGAGCAGAGATGATCTCCCAAGCGAAATGCTGAGGGAGGGTGGCGTTTGTGCGTAGACTGCCCTACATGACATCATAACAGCAGTCTGGGCCACTGGACGGGTTCCGCAGGATTGGAAGGATGCCCTGGCGGTCCCCCTCTTTAAGAAGGGGGACCGCACAGACTGTAACAACTACAGGGGCATCTAACTCCTCAGTGTGCCGGGAAAGGTCCTGGCAAGGATTATTCAACATCGCCTTGCTAGGTACGCTAAGGAGAGGCTTGCGGAGCCCCAATGCGGTTTCAGGAAAAGGCGGTCCTGCAAAAATGTCATATTTTCTGTCCGTCTGCTACAGCAGAGGTGGAGGGAATTCCAACTAGACCTACATCTCTGCTTTATTGACCTGGTTAAGGCCTATGATACCATCAGTAGGCCTGGACTCTGGGTTGTTCTTCGTGCTTTCAGAGTCCCTGACCCTCTGCTCACACTCATTAAGGACCTTCATGATGGTGAGCAGACCCGAGTAAAACTACATAGCCGGGAGTCAGAGCCATTCCCTGCGACAGGGATGTCCTCTGGCTCCAACATTATTTAACATCTATTTCGACCACATAGTTCGTGAAGCCGTCAGTAGCTGTACCAGAGGAATTTACGTCTGGTACAGATACAATGGGAGGCTGATCGATGCCCAGGTGCGGTCAAGGGATGTCTCCCTATTGGTCAACCACATTATGTATGCCGACGACCTGGTAATTGCTGCTCATTCAGAGGAGGAGTTGGAGGCGCTGCTGCTGAAACTGGAGTGTGCCACTAAGAGGTGGGGCCTTACCATCAGCCCCACCAAAACGAAGCACCTGCCTGGGTATGTTGTGCCATCGGGCACTCTACCCCCACAACTCCCAATCGGTGATGGGGCAGTTGGGGAGAGAGTGGAGAGTTTTCCATACCTGGGCAGTGTGCTCATGATCGGCTCCGGTTTAACAGCAGAGGTCTCACTCCGAATTAGTCGAGCAGCATTATCTTTTCATCGGTTGTGTAACATTGTGTGGAAGCTACCTGGTCTGTCGCTCCGCATGAAGCTTCGGTTCTTCTCGGCCACAGTCATTCCCTCCCTTCTCTACGCTTGCAAAACGTGGAACCCCCTAATGCAGCATCTTGACCGGTTAGAAACATTTAGGCTGGCCTGCCTACGATCAATCCTGGGTTTAACCAGGCTGGATTGTGTGAGGAACTCACAAATCCTCGAAAGATCTGGACAAAGTCCCATCGGTGAGCTCCTCCAGCAGGCAAGGCTGCGTTGGCTGGGCCATGTAGCCCGCATGCCCAATCACCGCATGCCCAAATAGCTTTTGTTCGGCCGGATCGAGGGAGCTAAACGGGCGTGGCACGGACTAGAGAAGAGATGGAGTGATGTGGTACAGGAGGATGTGGAGCTGAGTGGACTTGCCAATGACTGGTACCAGCGGTGTCAAGATCGGCCTCTGTGGAGGAGGCTCGTGAAGGACGCTACTGGGCAGTTGGAGGCAGTCGCCCTCCAACAACAACGGAGGGCGGAGGATCGACGCTCAGAAAAACGAGCAGAGCGTCGGGTGGCTAAAGCTCAGCAAGTTGGCACAGTAGGGGGCACAGGTGGTGCATCAGCCGGTAATCTCAGTCATCTCAGTCAGTCGACCAGTGGCACCTGGGTCTGCCCCGTGACCTCCTGCCAGCCGGCGATCGACACTTCACGTAGCCTCAAGGTGCACATAGCCTGGCACAAGCGTCGTGGTGACGTCACCGCCACTTAGTGGCGAATGGCGGTTGTTGTTTTGAGACAGTAAGAGAGTGTGAGGTCGACTCAGCCTCAGATGAGTACCTGGTGCGGTGTGTCGTAAACATCGCTACTGGGGGAGACAAAGGCCGCCATGGAGGAGAATCCTAAAATAATAAAAAGCTTTTATTATAATAAAAGCTTTTTATTATTATTATAATAAAAGCTTTGATTATAATATTATGATATTATAATAAAAGCTATACTAAAAGCTTTTTAAATTAAAAATACAAAAAATTTTGAAATAATGAAAGCTTGTATTATTTAAAATGTATTATTTAATTTTTAAATTGGCAGAATCTACACGCCATATTCTTGGTTCTTCAGGTAAAGTCACGTCGAATTTGAAAATAAATTAAAAAATATAAATTATAATATTTAAACTAATAAAAGCTTTTATTATTTTCAATTTATTATTTTCAATTTATTATTTTAATTTTATTAACAGGTCCCTGCAGGGTGGGCTGGTAGGACAAGTCTCTGCGCTGTCTATTGCTGATTTTACACCCAACAGCACGAGATTTCACTTCGTTAAAGTATTGAAAGGGGACGGACGGACGGACACATTAATCTATTGCAGGCTGGTACACTCAGTTTACAACTTCGTTCCTACCAGTATTACACTTCATTAAAGTATTGAAAGGGGACGGACGGACACATTAATCTATTGTAGGCTGGTACACTCAGTTTACAACTTTGTTCCTACCAGTATTACACTTCGTTAAAGTATTGAAAGGGGACGGACGGACGGACACATTAATCTATTGTAGGCTGGTACACTCAGTTTACAACTTCGTTCCTACCAGTATTATGACTTTACCGAAGGAAGCAATAATCTGGCGTGTAGATGCTGCCATCTGCTGGCCACCATTGTTGGGTGTAGATTGTGACAAAACTTTCGTGACTTCAGGAATTCATATTCTTGGTTCTTTCGGTAAAGTCACGTCCATAGAAAATAAAAAATATCAAATCAAATAAAAATGTGAAATTTTAAATAATAAAAGCAAAAAACCCACATTCATATTCTTGGTTCTTTCGGTAAAGTCGCGGAGATAAAAAAAAATACAATTTTAAAATAATCAATTGAATAAAAGCTTTTAATATTATTTAAGCTTTTGTTATATTCAATTTATTATTTTAATTTTTAAATTGGCAGAATCTACACGCCACGTTGGTGGCCGGCAGGTGGCAACATCTACACGCCGAATTCTTGTTTTTTTCGTTAAAGTCACGTAGATTTTAAAATAAAAAATAATATAATTTAATTAAAAATATAAATAATAAATTGAAAGTAATAAAAGCTTTCATAATTGTCATTTTTTATTTTTTTAATTATTTTCTATCTACGTGACTTTACCGAAAGAACCAAGAATCTGGCGTGTAGATGCTGCCATCTGATGGCCACCAACGTTGGCAGGTGGCAGCATCTACACGCCAGATTCTTGGTTCTTTGGGTAAAATATAAATAATAAAAAAAAAATAATTCATGATTTAGTATTTTTTAATTTAATTCTATTTTTTTCATTTTCAAATCTACGTTACTTTACCGAAAGAACCAAGAATATGGCGTGTAGATTCTGCCAATTTAAAAAAAAATTAAAATAATAAATTGAAAATAATAAAAGCTTTCATTATGTTCCATTTATCTTTTGTATTTTTTTAATTTTATTATTTTTATTTTCAACCTACATGGCTTTACCGAAAGAACCGAGAATATGAATCTGGATTTTTGATGATTATTTTCAATCTATTTTAATTTTTAAATTGGCAGCATCTACACGCCATATTCTTGGTTCTATCGGTAAAGTCACGTCGATAGAAAAAAAATCAAATCAAATAAAAAGTGTGAAATTGAAAATAATAAAAGCAAAAAACCACATTCATATTCTTGGTTCTTTCGGTAAAGTAACAGAGATTAAAAAAAAATGAAACAAAATTTTGATTTTAAAAGAATAAATTGAAAATAATAAAAGCTTTTATTATTTTCCATTCATTTTTTTGTATTTTTAAATTGGCAGAATCTACACGCTATATCCTTAGTTCTTTGGGTGAAGTCACGTAGATAGAAAATATAAATAATAAAAGAAAAGTAAACATCTAAATAATATTTTAAAAAAATATATTTTATTGTTTCCCTTCTACGTGACTTTACTGAAAGAACCAATAATATGAATCACTGCAGTCACGAAAGCTTTAAATCAAAATATAATAATAACAATTCATGATTTTCATTTAATTATTTTCTTTTTATTTTCAAATCAACGTGAGTTTACCCAAAGAACCAAGAATATGGCGTGTAGATTATGCCAATTGAAAAATTACAAATAAAAGTAATTTTATTATTTCCGATTGTTTTTATTTAATTTATTTCATTATTTTTAAATCTACGTGACTTTACCGAAAGAACCAAGAATATGAATCTGGATTTTTGCTTATTATTTTCAATTTATTATTTTAATTTTTCAATTAGCAGAATCTACACGCCACGTTGGTGGCCGGCAGATGGCAGCATCTACACGCCATATTCTTGGTTCTTTCGGTAAAGTCACGTAGAATGAGAATACAGTAATAAATTGATAAAATAAAATAACACAATAAAATTCTCACGACGTTTCGGCCACAACACAAGCGGCCTTCATCAGGTGAAGGGACGAGACTGTCTGGAGGACAGCGCTGGAGCGAACAAAGCCAAGCTCAGATCGAGACCTTTAAGCTGTGAGAATAAACAAAGCGCCTTGACAAAGGAATTAGCATTGAATTTAGCATTGAAATGGCTGAGTGATTAGCTTGTGACTGGTCACAGAAATGGCTATGTTAAAGTCAAAGCATACACATTCACAGAGGCACTGTGAAAATATTACGCAGCACGAGTTGTAGGATTAGGGCAATTATGGTGACACACGTGACCCCCTCTACACAAGAAACAGCTAAGATTCATATTCTTGGTTCTTTCGGGAAAGTCACGTCGAAGGGAAACAATAAAATAATACAAATATAAAACAATAAAATTCTCACGACCTTTTGACTGCAACACAAGCAATCATCATCAGGTGTGAAAACCACAACAAGAAAATTTGAAAGAACCAAGAATATGAATCTCTGCAGTCACTAAAGCTTTAAATCAAAATTTAACAGCTGAGAGTCAATGCTGGGATGTTGTGCGATTGGTGCAAGCGACCCATCATTGTGTTTTGATGTTGAGCTGTTAAAATTGCACTGTTGTGAGGTGAGGTCAAGGCCTATGACTGCTTCCAGCGGTGTCAAGATCAGCATTTTGAAGAGGCTCGCGGAAGATGATACTGGCCACTGGGGTGCAGTCTCCCTCCATGAACAACAGAGGGCAGAGGAGCGACGCTCACAACAATTATTGGCGGAGCGCCGGGCGTATGAAACGCAAATTTGGAAGAAAGTTTATCTCGGGGAGTTAACCCACAACACCTGGGTCTGTCCCGCGTGTTCACACGATAACGCGTTTTCACTACGTTGATATTTATAAGGGCACGGGGTGACCAATAAAGTATGAATTGGTCTGTAATAAGCTCGGCCCTGATAAGGGGTTGACAGATATGAAATAATCGAGCAGACAGACACGGGCCTGACTTCATCCACAGATGCCTTGTTGAGTCTCTAATTTTTAGGATTCTGCTTGGGACGTCTTGCCAATTCCTCACCAAATAATGTGTACGTGTGAGTAACCAGACCTACCTGAGATCTCACGCCTCGTAGAGAGCCAAAATAAATATCGTACGTTTATAGATTGCTCGGTAACCTCCGTTCCATGCTGCCATCGACTGGCCAAGAATGTGGCCTGTAGATGCTGCCATCTGCTGGCCACTGATGTAGATGGCAGCATGGAAGGTGGTGAATTGCGGTCGTTGAGATGAGTTTTGATTGGTGAGATGAATGAGGTTGGTGCTGTGGATGAGATGGGTGCAGTCAGTCTGGTGACTGTGTGGTTGGTGTGGTGAATGTAGTGGGTGGTGTGGTGAATGTAGTGGTTGGTGTGGTGAATGTAGTGGTTGGTTTGGTGAATGTAGTGGGTGGTGTGGTGAACGTAGTGGGTGGTGTGGTGAATGTAGTGGTTGGTGTGGTGAATGTAGTGGTTGGTGTAGTGAATGTAGCGGTTGGTGTGGTGAATGTAGTGGTTGGTGTAGTGAATGTAGTGGGTGGTGTGGTGAATGTAGTGGTTGGTGTGGTGAATGTAGTGGTTGGTGTGGTGAATGTAGTGGTTGGTGTGGTGAATGTAGTGGGTGGTGTGGTGACTGTGTGGTTGGTGTGGTGAATGTAGTGGGTGGTGTGGTGAATGTAGTGGTTGGTGTGGTGAATGTAGTGGTTGGTTTGGTGAATGTAGTGGTTGGTGTGGTGAATGTAGTGGGTGAGATGAGTGTAGTAGGTGTGATGAGTGCCATTTGTGCGGTTAGTGGAGTTGGTGTTTGGTGAGTGAGGTGAGTGTGGTGTGATTGGTGAGGTGTAATTGGTGAGGTTAGGTTGGTGAGGTGTAATTGGGGTGGTGAGGTGGGTGAGGTGTAATTGGTGAGGTAAAGTTGGTGAGTGTATCAGTGAGCACCTGGAGGATTCTCCTCCACGGTCGCCTTTGTCTCCCCCAGTAGCGATGTTCACTCCACACCGCACCAGGAACTCATCTGAGGCTAAGTCGACCTCACACTCTCTCACTGTCTCACAACAACAACAACAACCGCCATTCGCCACTAAGTGGCGGTGACGTCACCACGACGCTTGTGCCAGGCCATGTGCACCTTGAGGCCACGTGAAGTGTCGAACGCCCGCTGGCAGGTCACGGGGCAGACCCAGGTGGTGCCACGGGTCGACTGACTGAGATGACTGAGATGACTGGCTGATGCACCACCTGTGCCCCCTCCTCACACTCACGCACGCGCACTCACTCACAAGCGCGAGTTCGCGTTTTCAGGCGATATAAAATAATTTATATTTCATGCCAGTTGGTTCTGAAGGGCGGCTGTTTGTAATTTGGGCGTTCGTAAGTCGAGGACTGTCTGTAAATAAAGATTCCGATTGTGGGGCTTTCACCGTGGGATGAGCTTGGCCCGATCCGCGGGGGCGTGGCTTGCACGACAGTGGGCGGGGCATAGCCGCGACGGGCGTGGCTTATCCAGGAAGTGGAGACCGCGATCGCCGGACTGCAAGCCAGAGGGAAGCGCGCTCCTTTTAAAGTTAACAACAACATTGTTAAATGTAAGTAGCGCCTCTCTACTTTATTATTGTTTTATTTGTTTAATACATTACTTGTGGTGCCGTGAGTCGAGTGAAATGAGTCAATAACCTTGCTAGACATGGCTAAGCTTTTAATAAGGGGCGCCGCGGTGTCGAGATGTTAACTACCTCGCTAGGCCTACAGCAGCGTGGAGGTTCCATCGAGACCCTGACGCCTGCTCTGTATTTGTTTATTTTTTTCCCCTGTGGTCGCGTAGATTCTTCTCCTGGTCTTTCGGTTTTACCCTCCACATTTAGAAACGTGAGTTTAGAGTACTTGACTGCTATAAATGTCCACATGATAAGCCACTTTCGTTGAGCTATCATTTGTGTCCAGGTCGCTTCTGATAAGAGTTATATAGCTCAGTGGGCCTTACCTGGTTAAATAGAAATAGTTTATAGTTTAGTTTATAGTTCAATAGAACTCGTGACAAGGGTCAGTGTCTACTTCAAATATTGTTCAGGCTCTGGAGACCTCCAAAGTTATTCGTGATGTTATACATTTGGTTCGTTTTGAGCATAATCGCGACCTTGTATAATTATGACGTGATACACACGCTGAATATACGCACACAAACATCGTGTACACGTGTGTCGTGCCCTCTATTGTCCACATAGACGGCTTGTGCTGACGAGAGAACGATCTTAACGTACAATGTCGTGACATGTATCAGCCCTTTGTCGATCCAGCGTTTTGATAGAGGCCTCCCCCACACCATGCCGTTCGTGGGAGTTGTTTAACCATACTTCACCATGCCGGTCAATGCGGGTTTGGTGAAGTGAGGAGGCCCAGAAACTTGTATATGCAGATACGAGTTTGCCTGTGCTTGCATCTGCAGAATTACATTCTCACACATCTTCAAGTGTAGTTTAATACTTCTAAAAATGCATTTATTCTTGAGGATTCCATAAAGTACTGTGGTAAAAAGAAAACAACTTGATTTGAATAAATTTCGATTTAAAGCTTTCGTGACTGCAGAGATTCATCTTCTTGGTTCTTTCGGTAAAGTCACGTAGAAGGGAAATAATAAAATAAAACATAATAAAATTAAATTCTCACGACGTTTCGGCCACAACACAAGCAGCCGTCCTCAGGTGAAGAAACAGAACTGTCGGAAAGACAGCGCTCCAATGAACACTGCTAAGCTTGGCAGCGTATTTTAAGCAGGGTGGGAGGAGCAGAGCGCCTTGCCAAAAGAGTTTACATATCAACAGAATAATTTAGCATTGAAGTAGCTGTGTTAATGTGATAGATTAGCAGGATGTTAAAGTCAGAAATTAGCATGTAACTGGGAGATTAGCATGATGTTAATGTGAGGAATTAGCATGTAACTGGTCACGGAAGTAGCTATGTTAAAGTCAGAGTTTACATATCAACAGAGGCATTTAGTATATTGACGCTAAAGAACTGCAACTACCCAACTATCATACAATAAACCGATGTGAAAGAACTAAATATAAACTACATCAATATAATCAATGTACTCAATATATTCTCCACTAAGCTGAGCTACTAACAATAAGTTATTATACATTACACTTCTATGTCGCAAAAAATATTATAATATGCCTCCAAATAATATTTTTTATTATAAACTGGCATAGACAGACCACAACATTGAATTATACACTGAGTTACTATACACTACCCTATACGTTAGATTATAATAATATTAGACTTG
This sequence comes from Petromyzon marinus, assembly GCF_048934315.1. Taxonomy (NCBI): domain Eukaryota; kingdom Metazoa; phylum Chordata; class Hyperoartia; order Petromyzontiformes; family Petromyzontidae; genus Petromyzon; species Petromyzon marinus. The sequence goes on from NC_133683.1 coordinate 6,073,446, forward strand.
TAATATTACACTATGTATTATTTTACCAACCCTACTGTATACCACACTGCTGTAGATTCACTATACAATTACGATACTATATATCACCAAATAAATTATATTAAACATTACACTGAGTACTTTGTTGAACAGGGAATGCTTTGAGCTTGTGGGTTGAATCCATCTGTGTGGAGTTGTGTTATTTCCCAATATGCAAGGTGGGGTCTCTCTGGGTTCCACTCACACAAACATCTCAATGCAATGGGACCTTTCTGAAAATGCAGTACTTAGACTCAATGAAGCTTTCCTGGGTAACTAGTTAACATTGTAATTTTAGCATGAGAGATAATGACGTTCACTTATAAGTGCCATTAATAGTACTATACTGTACTTTTAATGAAGACTATTTTACGTAGTTTTTTGTAAAAAAGTGTCCATTCTCAAAACTTTTTGACGGGCCCTCGTACAGAAATTATATTACAATCTTATATGGAGATTGCGAGTGTTGTGAATAGTGGAGTGAACGTGTGGTGCCATCATTATATTGTTAGTGCGTATATACAGAAAGGCCTATTGGGTGGGTAACATTAGGAAATTAGAGGTAGTTAGTCATGTTGTTTAGAAACAAAATATTACTTGGGTGGATAAGAGGGTAAAATCGTACATGATAGGAACTGCAATATTGTGGAGTTCTGGTATAATTAGTTGCAGTATATATGAATCTTATATCACCTTAAGTATGCCTTTGTGAGTACACTCGTGACACGGGTGTCATTTTGTTTCAGATGTGTGAGAGCAATTCGGCGGCGAGTCATGGTGGTGCTGGGAGAATTGCCTTTACCAGCGATGGCACTTCACCAGCACCCGTCTCAACCCTACCTCAATCCGGTAGAGTTACGAGAGCTAAAAAACTAATCTCTTGTGACGTCTGTGGGAAAAAATTCCAGCTGGCATGGTGCCTAGAAGCCCACGTAAGAACGCATAAGGAGACCCGTGAGCAATGGTGCGGCATATGTGGACAAAGGTTTGATCAGCCAGGAAAATTCAAAAGGCATTTGAAGAGCCACGAAAAGGATTATATGATCAAGGGTGCACCAGGCTTGGTGAATAACAGCAGTTTTGCCAATGCGGTGTTGAATCCACCGTCGCCCTATGAGATGTGCTCAGTCTGCGGATTTTTAAGTCCTATTGAAATCCTGAAAACTCATGAAAGTCTTCACGCACAGTTCTTGTACAGACCGAAGCCTGAACATGATTACACTTCGACAAAAGATAGCGGCGTTAAGATAAATGACATGAAATCCAATTTTCTTGAATGCTTTGGCCTAGTTCCACATCAACAAACTGCTTCACCAGTCAGTGAGAATAAACCATACGCTGCTCTCGATCCTATTACGAGCATGAAAGTGTTGATGGCCTTGCAGCAGAAGAAGAAGGAAAAGCGAAGTAGACCTAAGTCCATTAAAAGAAAAAAGACCACCACCAGCGTCACCAATTGCAGCAGTAGCAACAGCCAGAATTCGGACATCAAGAGGATGGACTGCACGGAAGCAGGAGGCTGCGTGGAGCAGAGCATCCCCAAGGTGGATGAACCCAACCTGGCACCTTTAGGTACGTCCTAGTAATGCACACACTACATTTCATTTGGATGTAATTCATAATTTCACAAATTAGTTAATGTACGCATATGTTGACCATATTTGTATGCCTGCGCTGAGGAGTCTAGAGATCTGATGTGGTGCTGCTCGGATGTTGGGTTAAACCGTGAAACTCTGGGTTTCAGTCACCGAGCCATGATTAAACTGGCTTCTCATTGATGGTCTTATCCAGTTACCAAACTTCTTCCAGCAAACACTTCTGATGTCGCGTGATATTTTTCAGGAAATCAGTATCTTGCTTTTCTACTATTTGTACGTATGTTGAACTTCTTTCGTACCATACGTAGCCAACCGTGCTAATCGGAGGTATTTGTTGCTGGCCATTTGGCATTTTGGGCCTTTGGGCCTGTGGTTGATAAAACGTCCCATATACATAGTAATGCTATGGCATCCACTGCATGGTGATAAATAAATTATGTATTAGCACGTGCGTGTGCTCAACGGTGGATGTCTTGTGTTCCAGAGGAAAAGCCCTTCCCGTGCAGTGACTGCTCGTACGGAGCGACGCAGAAGTCGAAGCTCAAGAGACACGTCCTGAGCGTTCACCACGTGCCCTTCGATAGCGCGCTGGACTCCGACTGCCCCAAGAAGAGAAGGCGGCTGGCTGGGTGCCGAGACCACGGCTCAACTCTGGATTTGGAGCGCGCACGATGCTCACGGAGAACTCCCTGATGATTTATTTCATCCTGAGGCTGAGGTACCACGTGTGGGGCGATGAACTCAAGGTTTTGTGCAGCGGACATTTCCATGATGAAATTTCGTCACGTTCACTGCTGCGAGGTTACATCTATTGCCGTATATTTTTAGTCAATTGCTGTATTTTCTGGTATACAATATATTTAATAAATTGTCCTAATTTCATAACAAAGGTTTTTGGGTTAGATCGTGTAAATATAAATGTGTCATAACCCTACACTACCTGACACAGCCAATTAGTAAGGAATTTGTCACGTAAACAAAACTCCACTTAGTTACTACTTCAGCCCACCGGTGTTTTGGAGAGTAAATCCACAAGATGAGTACGACGTTTCACTGGTAATTACATCCAGCATCATCGGGCGATTTGCCAGAATAGTGAAGCCATCCCCCTGCTTCAGGTCTTAAATAGAGAAAGGCGATGTCATCACTGAACCCATCAGGTGCAGAAATCAGAGGCGGGGAGGGGGATTATTGAAATTATATAATTGATTAGTAATCATTTAATTAGTATGTTTCCTCTATAAGTAATGATAAATGAGAGATGTCTTCTTCCTCCACGCGTTTGTTCCACTCACGTGGGGTCCACCGTCCTTGCCACCTTCTCCACACCGCCCCGTCCCGCGCCATCTCTCCCTCCGCTCCTCGGGCCACCACGTTCGACCGCATCACCACATCGCCTAACGTCTTCTTCTTCTGCCTTCATCTCCTCATCTTACAATCACAATAACTTAATAATACGCTTCCAGGCCGCACTAAGCCTAGGTTAAAATAATACAAATTTTCTCAGTTTCAATGGATTCTCGAATTAGTCTTGGCCAGTAATAATGAGTTTTACACAACACTTCATCGTTATCAAAATACATTAGGTGTCCTTGTTGGCAAACATGTTCTGCAACTTCCAACAGTTATGTTTGAGAGTGTTTAATATTTATTTGGTGTTCTTTTAGTCTTACGCTAATGTTACGTCTCATCTGTCCAATATAACATCTGCCACATAAGCCATTAATCGGATACACACCATCCGTTGACAACTTAGGCAATTCATCTTAAGTACAAGATACTATATTTTGAATTTTGTGTACCATGCCAAATCTTACTTAGATGTTTAGCTTTTTGCTTTTCCAAAACTCGAGCTACTTTCTCAATTACTCCCACGATATATGGTATTTTAATTGTTTAATAACCTGATTTAGCAGTATTGCTGTTCGATCTTGGTTTAGCATTCATTGCTGTTAATTTGAGCATTATTGTAGACATTCAATCGTAGCGTTTCTTTGACATGTTCAATCTCTCTCCCCAGACATTCACCATCTGACACTGTTTTAGCCAGATGTATGAGCATCTTGATGAGAGAGGTTTTCTGTACGGGGTGATGATGCGAATCTGCATTCAGATAGGCATCAGTATGCGTTCCCTTTTGGTAAACGCTGTGTGTGTTATTTTACCATTTAGGCCTCGTCCGATAAATCACCTCTCCTAAGGAAATAAGTATTTAGAGGCCACACGGGACCGGGGGGGGGGGGGGGAGTTTATCGTTGTGTCTGTTGCTGCGAGCAGATAGCGCGCAATGGAGAGCTTGCTCAGAGCGGAGCTGGGCACGGACTCGGCGAGGACGCTGGGCGCTTCGGCTGGTGGAGGCTGCATCAGCACCGGGCAGAGCTACGAGACGGGGCGCGGACACGTGCTCACCAAGATCAACGCCAAGAGCGGGGCACCCTCCTCTACGCCTCCTCTACGCCTCCTCTACGCCTCCTCACCACTTCACCTCCTCTACCCTTCTCCTCGCCTCCTCTACGCCTCCTCACCACGCCACCTCACCACGCCACCTCACCTCCTCACCACGCCACCTCACCTCCTCACCACGCCACCTCAACACCTCACCACCTCACCTCCTCTACCCTCCTCTTCGCCTCCTCTACACCACCCTGCATCCTTGCCTCAACCTTCATTCATTCAGCCCTGTCATTAATGTATCACTTTTTTTTTAGCTGCGACTACTAGCTAATTTGTCAGTTTCTCCCACGATATATGGTATTTTAATTGTTTAATAACCTGATTCAGCAGTATTGCTGTTTGATCTTGGTTTAGCATTCACTGCTCTGTTAATTTTAGCATTTTTGTAGACATTCAATCGTAACGTTTCTTTGACATGTTTAATCTCTCTCCTCAGACTTTGACCATCTGACACTGTTTTAGCCAGATGTATGAGCATCTTGTTGAGAAAGGATTTCTGTGCGGGGTGATGATGCCAATCTGCATTGAGATAGGCATCAGTATGTGTTCCCTTTCGGTAAACGCTGTGTGTGTTACTTTACCATTTAGGCCTCGTCCGAGCAAAATATCCAGGAAAGGGAGTGTGTTATTCACCTCCATTTCCATGGTGAACTGGATGGCCGGTTTTTGTGAATTGAGATGATTTAGACATTCATTCATTAAGTGTATCCTTCCCATGTCGCCAGACAACCAAAGTGTCATCTACATATCTACACCAAAAAGTGGGTTTTAATGTACTTGAAGCAAGTGCTCTTGCAACCCGGGGGTTGAGGACCCCTGTGTTAGAGGCCACACGGGACGGGGGGGGGAGGGGGGGAGTTTAACGTTGTGTTTGTCGCTGCGAGCAGACAGCGTGCAATGGAGAGCTTGCTCAGAGCGGAGCTGGGCACGGACTCGGCGAGGCCGCTGGGCGCTGCCGCCGGTGGAGGCTGCATCAGCACCGGGCAGAGCTACGAGACGGGGCGCGGACACGTGTTCACCAAGATCAACGCCAAGAGCGGGGCACCCTCCTCTACGCCTCCTCACCACCTCACCTCCTCTACCCTCCTCTTCGCCTCCTCTACACCACCTTGCATCCTCGCCTCAACCTTCATTCAGTCAGCCCTGTATCACTTTTTTTCGCTGCGACTACTAGCACCACCGTGGTGAATGTTGCAGTGAACTTCCCCTCGTTGATTCCCCCCTCCACCCACCTTAAGGGACTCGGTCTACCAGACACTTTGACCGCTTCGTCTCATCCACTCCGCGTTCAACCACCGCGCCTCACTGCAGTTCACAAGAACGCACTCAACTAAACAACTCGGTCACCCACTCATCCAGTCACTAACTCAATCACCCTATCACACACTCATCCAGTCACCCACGCATCCAGTCGCCCACGCAATCACCCTATCATCCAGTCACCCACTCACTCAATCACCCTATCACACACTCATCTCGTCACTAATTCAATCACACACTCAGCTAGTCACTCAGTAAATCATCCTATCACTCACTCATCCAATCACCCACTCATTCAGTCACCCATTCATCCAGTCACCCACTCATCCAGTCACCCATTCATCCAGTCACCCACTCATCCAGTCACCCACTCATCCAGTCACCCATTCAATCACGCACTCATCCACTCACCCACTCATTCAGTCACCCACTCATCCAGTCAACCACACAATCATCCTATCACCTACGCATCCTCTCACCCACTCATCCAGTCACCCACTCATCCAGTCACCCACTCATCCAGTCACCCACTCATCCAGTCACTCACGCATCTGATCACTGACTCAATCACCCTATCACACACTCCTCAACTCTTTTACTCAAACACTCACCCATTTACTCACCCACCCGCTCACCACTATGCAGGTCACCTCACTCTTCTTTTCAGCTTTATCAGTTTGCACTGCTCCACTCTGGAATCCACACCCGGTCTTCCTGGTTTCCCAAACTCTTGCAACAATAAACTTGATCAATTTAAGGAACGCGTTTCTTTGATCTTAATTATCTAATTACTCATTGGACAGTTATGTATTATTATTTTTTATTGTTGCTGGCCGCTTGGCGTTTTGTATTGTGTGGGGTTTGCATCGCTGTCAACCCCTCATCAGTGCCTACCTTATTACAGAACAATTCAGACCTTGTTGGTCACCCCGTGCCCCTTATGAGTCCCATGACAAGGGAGAAACACACAAATAAACTTAACAAAAATGTTGCCCGTATTGAAACGGTCGTCTGCCGTATGGACCTGACAACTCACTTTCCCCCAACAGAATACGGGTAAACCGTGTGGGTTGGCGGCTATGGGTTTTGTTGTGTTTGCAAGTCCAAGTTATAGGACTGCACCCTGGGTTGTGCGTGGTTCTCATTGGTGGGAGATTCCCTTTGCTGTGTTGCACGCCAGTGGCTGGGGGCTGCCTGGGGCCAGTGACGTGTGAGCCGGTCCCAATGTGCACCGGCAAACATTTACCGCCAGGTGGCCCCAGTGTTCATTGCCCGTCCACACGTGGATACCTGAAGCCCATGTCAATCCACTGCTGGATGAGTCCCGCAATGAAGATACAATCAGTACATCCACTTTGCTTTTGGACACCACCTGTTCCATTGGCGGCCGAATGCGAATCTAAATGTGCATACGTTAGAGACTGGTTAATGCGCATAGAAATCAAACCAATTGACCGACCTTTACCCCATCAACTTTTGTAGAATTTTAGATGTGCATTACAGCTACTTTAGCCGGATGGTTGTGGTGGCTATGTATGCCTGTAATCCACGACTACGTGGAGGTGAGGGTTGGTGGATCACAACAATGTTGCGACAACTCCCACCCCTTGGTCGTCAAGGAGGTAGAGAAGGCGGTGTCGAATAATGTGGACTCCGCCTGTTCCATGTGTAGATTTGTGATAGAGCGTTGGCCCCTCATTTGCTTGGATTTCTCCAGATGCTCCGATTTCCTCACACATGTAAACACTCATTAATCTTGATTTGAAGCTGTCGTGACTGCAGAAATCCTTACTCTTTGGTTCTTTCGGTAAAGTCACGTAAGTAGAAAAAACTAATAAAAAATAATCATCGATTGCTTGTGTGGCGATCGAAACGTCGTGATCCATTATTATTTGTTCTACCTACGCGACTTTACCTAAACAACCAAAGAGTACAAACTCTCATTAATTGTCCGATAACATCTTTATATAAAGAGGACCACAGAGCATGGGCAGGAGTGGTGGGGGGGGATTTGTTGCCAGCTGCTCACCATTTGACTGCCGCCTTCCCTCGTCTGTAGTTCCTCGCGCCAAAGTGAAGGAATTCTGTGTGCCAGTTACAATTATCACTTGAATGTAACTTGATGTTTCAATGTAAACAGCCACTGAGATTTAATCCTGAAAATCTTTATTTTTCACATGCAGTGAAACAATGTTGTTAGTAGGCTTGTTTCCCTGGGAAAGCCTCACTGAGTCTCAAGACTCTTTTTCAGGAGGGGCCTGCCAACTTTTCGCAGGAGTAATTTGGATGTTTGTCTAGTACCAGTTACATTGTATGTTGTTGTTTTGCCATGGGAGTAAACCCATGCAGAGAAAGGGACCAGAATGAGGAAAGCGAAGCCAGGCAGTCCTTCAGATGTCATGCACGGGCGTGACCACTGCACCACCCTGCCGCCCAAACAAAAGTAATTTAAATAATGTACAATACTGGCAAATAAACCCTATTAGTATCAACTGAATTTCTGGCCAATATGGCACGTGTATAGCTGCATCGGTGTTTCTAAAAGTCGTGTTCACATTGCCTGAAATTAATAATATAAAGAACAGATTTCCCACCTCTGGTTTCATTTGGATTACCGGTTGTCCTCATTATGTGTGTCACAGGTAATATGGAAAGAAAAATATTACGCAGCACGAGTTGTAGAATTAGGGCAATTATGGTGACACACGTGACCCCCTCTACACAAGAAACAGCTAAGATTCAAATTCTTGGTTCTTTCGGGAAAGTCACCTCGAAGGGAAACAATAAAATAATACAAATATAAAACAATAAAATTCTCACGACCTTTTGACTGCAACACAAGCAATCATCATCAGGTGTGAAAACCACAACAAGAAAATTTGAAAGAACCAAGAATATGAATCTCTGCAGTCACTAAAGCTTTAAATCAAAATTTAACAGCTGAGAGTCAATGCTGGGATGTTGTGCGATTGGTGCAAGCGACCCATCATTGTGTTTTGATGTTGAGCTGTTAAAATTGCACTGTTGTGAGGTGAGGTCAAGGCCGATGACCTCTTCCAGCGGTGTCAAGTTCAGCATTTTGAAGAGGCTCGCGGAGGATGATACTGGGCACTGGGGTGCAGTCTCCCTCCATGAACAACAGAGGGCAGAGGAGCGACGCTCACAACAATTATTGGCGGAGCGCCGGGCGTATGAAACGCAAATTTGGAAGAAAGTTTATCTCGGGGAGTTAACCCACAACACCTGGGTCTGTCCCGCGTGTTCACACGATAACGCGTTTTCACTACAACGCGTTTTCTCCGTCACAACGCGCTTTCTGAGCGGACTACTTTCTTGAGCTGCGCGGTTGAGCGAGATGAGACGGTAACGCGGCGGCGTCCCCTCAAGTTATTTGGACCCCCATCTTACCGTGCGTGGACATTATTATTTACGGGAGGAAAATAGTTTCCGCTTAACGCGGCACTTTTCAGGAACGCATCTACCGCGTTAAACGAGGACTCGCCGCGTACAGGTGCCGCGCACGCTGTATCGACCCTGGAGAAATCCGAAGCGCTATGAAGCTCTTGTTCACAGACGTTCAGTAAGGGGCGGGTGGTGTTGGTGGTGTGGGCGTCACCACGTGACACACAGCTTGTCCGTGGAGTCGATCGTGAGGGTGCCGACGTCGCCTAGGCAACGCCGCCCCCCCTCTGGCTCTGCTGCTGCTGCTGCCTCGCTCTGTGCACGCGAGGCGCCAATCCGTGACGCGGGCACTGTACGCGTTGCGTCACCGTTCACCGTGGGGGGCGGCGGGGCCTCAGCTACGTCACGTCGTGTACAGTGGCACATTAATATTGACACTTTTACTCGTGTTTATGTGCCTCGTTATTAAAGGTGAGTTTAATAATAATCATGCTGCTGCTACACAATGTGTGCATTGATATATACGTACAGTTTATGTGTTTAAACGCGATTGTAGTTTATGGGCCCTTGAGGGATTTTTCGCCTCGTGTGAGGTTTTTATGCGCAACCTTAATTATTGCGCTTTTGTTAATCGTTAACATTTGGTCAGGAATAATGCACTTAAGATAAATGTTCTGGCGACGATATTTTGCAAAACAGACGATGGCAAAATTTCGATTTAAAGCTTTCGTGACTGCAAGGATTCATCTTCTTTGGTTCTTTCGGTAAAGTCACGTAGAATGAGAATAAAATAATAAATTTATAAAATAAAATAACAATAATATTCTCACGACGTTTTCGGCCACAACACAAGCGGCCTTCATCAGGTGAAGGGGACGAGACTGTCTGATGAAGGCCACTTGTGTTGTGGCGGAAACGTCGTGAGAATATTATTATTTTATTTTATCAATTTATTATTTTATCTTATTCTACGTGACTTTACCGAAATAACCAAAGAAGATGGCAAAATTGTGTATATATTGTGCGATATGTGCCACTGAAACGGCAAGAAGTCAATAACAATGACTCGTGTTGAGTGTTTAATATGCAAGCAATGGGCCCACCACAGGTTCGTTAATGTTATAATGGAAGCAGTGAAATTAATGAAAATCTTTTGCTCTGCCATTTGATTTTAAATTACGACTCTTCAAAGAGCTTTGGTTGTAGTAAGCAATATTTGAATTTGTTTAAGCGACCTGTATTCTCTTACAACATGTTTTATATTCCTAGGCATTAAATTTGTACTAAAGATTCAGACTAATTGTAAATCTAATGGGACCACTGCAATCGATGTCCGTTAATATATGTAGGCGTGGTAAGGTTTCGAGACGCACTCTGCGATGCGTGAAACGCAGTCCGTGTCCTTCCTCATCCATTTGTCTTCATTCCAACGTCAACTTTGTTCTGCCGGTCTCTCTCATTAAGGCCACATGGCCACACTGTGTCTCTTAGTTCTTGCAAGCTAAGCTGGAGTCAGTCTCTCTCATTAAGGCCACATGGCCACACTGTGTCTCTTAGTTCTTGCAAGCTAAGCTGGAGTGAGTCTCATTAAGGCCACATGGCCACACTGTGTCTCTTAGTTCTTGCAAGCTAAGCTGGAGTCAGTCTCTCTCATTAAGGCCACATGGCCACACTGTCTCTTAGTTCTTGCAAGCCAAGCTGGAGTCAGTCTCTCTCATTAAGGCCACGTGGCCACAGTGTCTCTTAGTTCTTGCAAGCTAAGCTGGAGTGAGTCCCTCTCATTAAGGCCACATGGCCACACTGTGTCTCTTAGTGCTTGCAAGCTAAGCTGGAGTCAGTCTCTCTCATTAAGGCCACATGGCCACACAGTGTCTCTTAGTTCTTGCAAGCTAAGCTGGAGTCAGTCTCTTTTCAACATATGTCCCACCAAATTCTGTATTAATAATGTTCCAGTTTCTCTATATGTTTTTAAATTTAGATTTAAATTAATCTACATTTTAAAATCCACAAATCTGGCTGCCTCCTGATGATGCTGGTTGTAATTACTGGCGAAACGTCGTACTCAGATTGTTAATGTTGTGGCTTTGCTCTCTAACACACAACCGGTGTGCTGTACTAGTAACGAATTGGCATGTTCTGTTTAAGTGACAAACCTTACTAATTGGCTGTGTCGGGTGGTGGTGGGTTTACCGACATTTTTTTTATATTTACGCGATCTTACCCAAAAAACCTGTATTATGTAAAAATACATTTATTTTCCTCCTTTCTTTTTGGACAGTTTAAAATCTCTAACGTTTTTCAAATTGTTCTGATGTACAGTGCTACATTTCAAATTACTGTCATGTTTGCAACGGGTTGTTTAAAATATATTTAAATGGTGTAGATTCATGTTTAAACTCGCTTCGAATCTGCATTCATCATTTTCTTCTTAAGCAGTCCGTAACCACAATTGGTACATCGATGCATGACCCATTTGATTATGGTTTGTTGATCTTAATTTATCAATTAAAATGTTATTGAGTGTGCCAAATCCTAAAGAGTGGCGTTTGAGTCGACCTTATTTCATATTCACATCTGAAACGCCTGTGCACATGAATGTAATCCAGTTACACACTCTCCTACTTGTTCATCAACTCTCTTCGTGGTGTAGATTTGATGGCTTGTATAGCAACCATAATCAAACACAACAAGTCCGGGTGACTCATGATCCATGATTCACGATGCCAGTGGGCCAGGTTTCACTCTCAATTCTCTACCTGTGTGGCATGAATAAAACGCACCTGTAAATTTGACCTGAAATGAGTGCGCAACAATTGCCCCGCCTTCATGCGATGTTTATCCTCCACTGTTTATCGGGCTTTGACCTGAATTATATAAAAGTGCGGCTGTGCAACTGCTGTAGAGTCACATTGGTATAAACGCATTTTACAATATGAACAGCGCATTGAAAACGCGTACTATTTTAAGTATTGTTTAACAAGTGTGTTTACAAATCCACACTGAGAAACACGATGATTGACAGAGGGGAGTAGATTATGTTTTCGATAGTGTATTTAAATAGAGCTACTGTAGGTAAGTAGTTTTCAGTTTTAAAGGCATAGTTTAACAAGTCAACACTTGCCACCATCCTTCAAACCCATTGGTGAAAAAGACCACAGTTTATGTTTACATTATAATATGTTTACATTATATATAATATATAATATAATGTTTACATTATATATAATATAATGTTTATATATAATATATAATATAATGTTTACATTATAATACATTGTTTACATTATATATAATATAATGTTTATGCAAAAGCCGGAGACTTATGGGACCCCGGGGTCCCACCATAAGGTTCATATGAATGGTTACCTAATAACTTTTGAAACACGGTAATCGCTGTGAAGTGCAGTTTCCAATTCTTATTGTTGACTCAATCTCTCTGGCCTTTCTATGCAATATGAAGAAGGGTCATTGCCCGAAACGTCACTTATCGGATTTTTTCCCTTTTTCAAGGCACCAGTGCTACTGATGCATGAATTTGTTTGGTATTTGAAATGATACGAAGGCTCAGCAAGTGATTCCTTGCAGACATAAACAGAAGCGATACGCGCCACCCCAGCCACCCATGTCGCGAATCAATCGATTATCGCGATTGAGGGCTCGTGAATAAATTCTAGATTCAACGCCTTGTTTTAAAACGTGAACACAGCCGGCTCTAGTGACTGGAGTGGGTGGGTGTTGGACAATGTGAAACAATGACACGCAACGTATACAAATCAAAAACATAAATTCTTACGCACGCGATCCGGTGTGCATATCGCGATCTTCAGGATGAATGATCACGTCCGAATCAATGCGTCGTCGTTGCTCCCCTAGCATGCGCTCTGCGTAACCCGCTCGTGTTGTTGTTTGCGGCAGAGTTTAGGACCTTCGTGGCCAAGAGCCGCAGCTCCCGAGGCAAAGGAGTGATGGCACGCTTCAAGGTGCCGGACTTGCTGAAGCATCTCATGGAATGATACGGGGCTCCGGATATTCACGATCTGGGCATCCGTATCACCAGCATACCTCTGGGCATTTCCGTACGTGCCGTGCCTGCGTGTACGAGCGTGTGTGTGTGTGTACGTGTGTATGCATTGCGTCGCTTGTTGACTGCGAATTGTATTATTATTGGATGCCTCAAGTTATACTCTTTGGTTCTTTCGGTAAAGTCATGTAGGTATAAAATGAAATAAATCACGACGTTTCGGGCGCGACACAAGCGTCCGTCATCAGGTGGGAAAGCCTTGGTGTGCTGCTGAGGCAGACTGTTTTAAATGGTTTGAAATGTGTGTAGCCCATGGGTCATAAAGAAGTGGCCAGGGCTAGTGATGTTAACGTGAGAAATTAGCGTGTAACTGTAAGGTAGGAAAGCGGCCTCCTCCTCGATTTTACGTGACTTTACCGAAAGAACCAAAGAGTGTGGATTCCTGCAGTCGCGAAAGCTTCAAATCAAGATTGGCTCAAGTATGTATTGTTGTTGCCCTTGAGGGGGTTTACTTTCGGAATTAAATGCGTTCTGGAATTGCTGACACACAGCTACAACGTACGTGTCGCTGTGTTCACACCTGAGAGTGACACTGCATCATCCTTTTACCAATATTCCCCCGCCCCTGCGTTTGCCTTACACGGCCACAATGCTGAGTTATCCTCAGTTGCTCAGGCACACAAGTTTCACACCTGTCTCCCTGTCAAGTGAATGTGGTGTATCCTTTTGTCATGCAGTCTGAGACAGACTTCCAACACGACTTCAGTTTTGGGGGTGCAGTGCTGCGACAAGAGCACTGAAGTAACTGCTCGTGTAAGTACATCATGTTAATATATATCGTATTGAAGGCTGAGGCCTATTTTACTGTACCACTCCTTACAGAAATCTTCTTTCCCGAGTGGTTGTGCATTTGTCGCTTGTTTCAGAGGTTTGCGATTCGATCCCAGGAGTCGCCCTAGTTAATATTGCGGGTGTATTATCCAAAACTGCATTTCTATATGCTTCACAAATAATGTAAAAAAAAATCCCGTGTTATCAATGAATGAGGAGGACATGTGTGCCGGCGTCAGAATCAAAATTTGAAAATCTAAACAAGTACTCAGAAATGACTGGATTGGGTAAAACCACATGTATATATGTTGAACTTCTTTCGCACTGTACGTAGCCAACTGTGCTAATCGGAGGTGTGGAGGACAACAAACTGAACACAAAAAGCAGTTCTAAAGACATTGTTTTCAATCTAGATTTAAAAGTGCTGTTGTATATGTGGGTGTGTGAAAATTGATGAAAAATAATTAAAATTAAATGAAATTCGAAATTTGCATAATTAATCCGAAATTATGCTAATTCGTGTAATTATGCGTGTAACTATGCTAATTAGAGAGGTAATCATATTCATTTATACGAGTGGGTGTGGTTGTGTTAATGATAGCCTTTATGATAATCAGGCCCCGCCTCGTTGACGAGGTGGGGTTATCAATCAGGATAACGCAATCAATCGTGTGCAGTTACGCTAGTGTCAATTCGGCCTCGTTGTCTAACTTCGTATTATTGATCAGCATAATACAATGATTCTCGCTTTAACACTCCCCGAGTGTTCATATTTTTGGTCCCAAGTTCATATCATTCGCTTTAAAGTTTAATGAGTGTGGATTGGTGTGTTTATAGTTTAGGTTCCCGAGTTCATATCTCGTCGCAGGATACAGATCTTATGCAAAAATTTCAGGAAAGAATCACACGACCACTTCTGTATTAATCAATTTATTTTCTAATTAAACCTTAACTATAATATGTATGTGAACTCTCAATCTCGGAACTTCAACACGGTATCCACACGGTATCAAGACAGTATCATCAACGACTGTACGATTTCACTTTGATAACACATGGACCCCGCATAAAGCGATTGCTGTTAGTGAGAGAGTCAGGACATGCAAATGCTATGCTACACAAAAGCTTATACATTATAATATGAACGATCATTATGCTTGAAATGGTCAGCACATTATCACAGGCGATTGATTAACATGCCACGGTATTCATATAAAAAGACAATCAAACAGTTATTATTTCCAAAGGCATAAATGTAACAACAGATCCACCGGACAGACTATAAGATTACCGAAATGGCTTAGTGTGAGGGTATGCGGTGGAACGTGTTATCTCACGGTATATTAATTAATTCGTGAATAAGATTGTATGATCAGAAAATCGGTTTAGCACGATTCCTCCGCGGGAGCGTAGCTCCGTGGCGAAGGCTCCAAGGGTTAATTCGTATTGATGGATCGGTTGGTAACTTATGCGATTAGAAGTACAGTCCAAAACAAAATATTAAAGAGGGAAATTATGAATATACTTATAAATGTCAGACTGTTATCACACGATCGATGCTTCCACAGCCAGATGGTTCACGGACTTGAGTGTTCGCCTCTGGTTAAGGACCCATGTATGTTTGAGTGATATGAATTGTTTTGAATAGTCAGTGTTTGGAATTCTTTGCGTTGCCATACGCTGAAGTTGGCATCGCTTGTAGAAGTAGCCTCGCTCCCTTTAGAGCGGTGAGGTGTGTGAGAGTTGTGCATCATACGTATCGGCGTTCCCTCCTCCACACAGCAGCCAGCCTCTGTCCACGGGGGAGAGTTGCTTGATCGCTCTCAGTTCTGCTCAGTGGACACCTCTCTCCACTGCTGGATGAGCTGCGCGATCACGCTCGTGCTGGTTCGCTGACAGCAGTTTCTCTCCGCTGTTGGATGAGCTGCATCGGCACGCTCCCTCTCTCTGGGTGGAGAACTCGAACGTGCTCGTTGCTGGTTTGCTGAAAGCAGGTTTTTCTCCACTGCTGGATGACTCAAGTCGCACGTGCTCTTGCTCTGGTTTGCAGAAGCTCTTGCTTGGTGCGTCGGTCGCTCTGCAGCTGGACTCAATGTAGAATAATCTTTCAGCAATACTCTGTCTTTCAGCTCTTGGAAATCACACTAGGTGACGCCTCACTACCCTGCGAGTCTTGCCAACGTCAGTGGGTAGCGACGGGGCCACTTTGGCTTCTGCTCGCCGCCCCCTGCTCTGCAGCTCGCCGGCTGGCGACCTGTTGCTCTCGTTCCCGATTGGAACGGCTCCTGAGCCGACCCACTGGTCGAACTCCCCGCGTTCCGACCTCCTCCGAGTCGAACTCCCCGAGTTCTGACCCCCCTGGTCGAACTCTTCCGAGTTGCTCCTCCGAGTCAAACTGTCTCCCGAGAGTCGACCCCCCGGTCGAACTCTGGTGAGCCGACCCCCCCCGGGTCGAACTCTGGTGAGCCGACCCACTCCTGTCGAACTGATGTTTCAATGCTCAGGATCCTCTTTTTATGCCCAAAAATCCCTTCACTCGGATCCTGCCCACAAGGCGGGGTTTCTTTCGATTTTTGCTGTGTCAGGATTTGTCCGTATGTATCTGTGTCCGTGTGTGTCCGTACGTGTGTCAGTGTGTGTCCTTGTGCATCACCCACGGTATATTCCGTTGTCATACTCCTACCATAAAACCCACAAGTAAAACAATCAAATGTTATAAATTGTCTCGAAGGCACCTCTCTGTCTGGGTGCACAACCTGGAGGGAGGGGCGATATTCCCTCCGACTTTCACCGACGCACAAAGAAATGGTTAAAACGTTTTAAGTTAACATTTCATTTCATCAGAGTTCAATAGTTATGATTCTGTATTAATCCAAGGTCTGAGTCAGCTTCTCGTTGTGGTATTTGACTCGTCTTTCCCCAAGCGTATACACACTCCTACCCCGCGCTGCAGGGATACAAAGACGGCCGGGATTTCCCTTTCTCTCCGACCCTGGGTTTAACATCGCCCTTTGCTTACGTTGCAGTTTTGCTGTGCGCTTGCATTCCTTTTCCTCTCTACTCTTACTTTAACCCTGCTTATTATTTGTGTATGGGTGGAGGCTAGAGCATTTATGTTGACTTAGGAAAACCTGATTGTTATAGGCTTCGGGTCAAGTCGTATAGAAATTATTAAAATATGGAAATACATTTCATATTAAATTAATAGACGGTTGATGGTTACATTGATGTAGCTATTGGCAGGGTTCAATTGAAGTTGGTGTGAAGATCAATAACTTTAGCCTACCCTGTCGTTGAATTCCGATTTTAAGTTACTTTAATAGTAATGTAGAACCAATCAGCTTTTTGACTGAACTATATCTAGGCTAACGCAAACTCCCAGTGACCCTGGCTTGGTGTGTTTACGTCAGCCCCTGGCAATCCGCTGTGCTCTGCTCTCTATCTGCTCCCGCTGACCCTGGGAGGGCTCTTAATGTCAAAATCGTGTTAGTGGGTCATGGTAAAGATAACCTCCACATGCCATGCGGAGGCCTGGTTTGGTGTTTTTATTCATTATTATAAAAAAAAAACAATAGAAACATGTATCTATATGTATCGGAAAATTACTTGTTAACATTAAGATGGAAAAGGGGCCTAGATACAACAGTGCATAGCTCCAATGGCTTCCTAATATCGGAAGGAAGAGCATTCCAGTTGGCCGCAGAAGCCCATCTGAAAGCGAGTGATGCGGTGACTGTCTTTGTTCGATGGCTTGCCAAAAGCCACTGCTGCTAGGATGATCCACCAATCCCATCTCTCGATTGCAATCGTACATTAGCAGCACACCTTGCATTCGCTGTTGAACCACTCGTCCATCACGTGTTCCATCATCGCAACTACAGCACTGCCCTGCACCTGTGGCCGCCACAGTTTCTAACATTGTGTTGTTTGTTTAGGTGATCGGCGAGGCCCGGAAAGGCGAGCGGGAGGCGATGGACCGTGGGCTGGCTCGCATCGAGTGTGACATCAAGCAGGAGGTGGAGGGCCGGCCACACAAGATCAGGAAATACCTGTTGGAGTCGTTCCCCTTGCCAGGGACGAGCGCCGATCTTCGCCGACAGTTCACGACACAGCCGGCGGCCGAGATGGTGCTGCAGGTCTTCCAGAACGCCGAGGACATCTTTGTGAATAAGCTGAAGAAGGTGGGGCCATGGCGTCTGGACTTAATGCAACAAAATTACCGTGCGAGAAAAATCATGCATCTGCTTAGATTTGTCAAAGATTTTCCAAAATACATTTGTTCTCGGAATTATTTAATGAGTGATAATCGCCATACGTTTCAAGTCTGTCGATACTTCCACCAGTATCAATGACTTGCTCTACCACTGAATTAACTCTCCTCTATAATATTTAGGGCCATCGCTTTCACAAAATTCAGTCACACATTGAGACAAAAGTAAGGGGGGCATTGAAATCGGTAGGACATCTATGCATGTGTCACCCTCTATTTGTCCCAACAGAGTGATATGGCTGCACGTGGTTTGGGTCCTTTGTTGTCTCCACCAACAGTGTGTGCAGGACTTCCTGGGGCAGGTGAAAGGGGACACGCTGGCCCGGAAGCTGTTTCAGTTGGCCCTGTGCTGTGGCTCCCTCGAGACTCCTCGCGACCTCGTGGTCAAGGAGAAACCGGCCGCGTTTCTCGGCAACATCAGCACTCCCGACACCAGACCGCCGCCTCCTCCGGGGAGTAAGGAGACAAATTTGCATATACAGTAGACTCTCGATTGTCCGCGCTAATGACGTGGAGGATGGCTGCGGATAATTAAAATGACGGATGATCCAAAGATATCTATTTTTTGCGGCTCTCTATGCCACAAACTAACGATCAACCGATCGATGCACGTGGTCAGTGATAACACTTTCCTGCTAATTTGACCAAGTCCAATATCGGCTCAACTTTCATGTGACGGACGTTACTCTCACGTTCAGAGTGGGTTGGAATGTGCTTCCCTTTACTCTGTGGACCAGAGGTCACTAGAAGCAATGTCAGAGGTAGCTTTGTGATGTTCTCTTCTGCGGGCCATTCTCCAATAGGACGGGTTCCACTGCTCCGTGAGAGATCCGAGTGGATACTCCGTCTCATGACACGATATCGAAAGCACAATCTGAATAAAATGTAGTTTCTTGTATTGTACATAAGGGGTCAGACCACGGAGGACCTTCAGAATGCTGAGTGTGATCTTGAAATTAATCCTGGACTGGTTCGGGGGATAGTTGAACAATTCGAATATTGGGGCGATATTGTCTTGCATACGGGTGTGAGTGAGAAGTCTGCAAGTGGTTTTTTGAGTCCATCTAAATTTTTGGGTTAGATCATGTAAACATGCACTCAATAATACGCGTTAATATGCGCTTTTTATGTGACCTAACCCAAAAATCTCTATTATGGATAATATTGGTCGCGAAGGCCTTCGTGTTAAACTTGTTTTTTGAGTCATCTGGAGAGTGATGATGAAACTTATCGGGAGGCCGTAGATGAGACGTGGGGGTCGGGGGGCAGAGAGAGAGAGTTGCAGTTGTTGAGCCTATTGGAGCGAGTTACAGCATCGTTGTCCTCTCCTACAATGGCATTGCTTCTCTCCTTCGCAGAGACGGTAGCCGAGCATCTGGTCCGTCTGCTGAGCCACGCAAGTAAGATGGCAGAGCCCCTGGGCCTACCCGCGCTGTCACGCGTGGAGAAGCAGCTTGCCGAGCTTTTGACTCGCGCGACCTCCCCAGCCTGGGCCTCGGCTCCTTCTTGGACATCCTCCATCGCAACGCCCAGGTGCGTACGTGGCGTGCGTGAGCCCACCCGCCTCCAGCTGGTAAGAGGCAGTACAGCAAGTAGGTGTACGACACTGCCCGTGCAAAGTTTGAGTGTACTTATCGCCTCCGAGTGGCGCTCAATGTTAAGTTTGTTTCCAAAATTGTGCGGGGTAATATTAGTTTATTATTACGAACTTAAAACTAATCTATCGATAACTCGAATACGTTTAAGCATCATGTAATCACTGCGAATGCAGAGCGCAACAAAGTGTCACGTAAGATGCATGGGTTTTCTCTTGTCACTCTTAAAAAAATATCTGTGAATTTGGCAAACATCCCAAAGGTATAGGTATAAAAATCCCAAAGGTAGATATTGAAAATCACCGTTAAAATTGAGTGTGCAGCGGTGACATTCAGATAACATATATGATAACACTATATATGCAAAGCGGCCAGGTGGCTCAGATATCAAAGCGGTGCATTGGCAATAATGAGATGCTGGGCTTGAATCTGGATTTTGACCGCTTGGATGGAAACCGAGGTCTCAAGTCTTATGAAGTCGATCATCCAAGCCCAGTCACCAGCGACTGCACAAAATTACAGTCTCATTAAACTTGGGTTTTGCACTTCATTTTCCTAATTCCATCTCTGAGAATAACAATTTCAGCTTGACTCTCGTGCGCCGCACAATCTCATAACACAGCTCATGTGAAAGTGTTGGCTCCTATTGTGTACAAGATCAAAGGCCACCCACTGCATTTTATGACACAGGGCCTGCACGGCTATGCGAGATTTACGAATGGATGATTTATTTGTCTCTTGACATTACGCCGATAGCGCATTTGGAAAACTAAAATTGAGAACAAATTTTGTGTTAATTTGCAAACTTAAATCTGTAATATTTAATCAGTTTTCGTGCACTGCATTGTGAGATGCAGCTCCATGCGTATCGTTTAGCTTTAAGCCGGTGTTTGCCTTGCGGTCGCCTCGGTGTCAACCAACTGATGTTGACGGATTTGTTGTGTCTGTGGTAGCTGTTGGAGGAGACTGGGGTTGTGATCTCTGCCCTGGGTGGATCTGGAGCCACAGCGGGAAGCTTCTGTTCATCCACCAGTGCGGCAGCCTCGACACCGCAGCGGTGAGACACGGGCCCCAGTAGGGGCCACAGGGGCGGCTCAGAGATGGGGATAAGGATTTGGAGATTTAGGGCGCTTGTGGAAATAAACTCTTCAACTCAAAGCGCCTTACAGCAGCGTCTCATCTCAACCATTCCATTGCTCTGCGGCAGTCTACCCGAGGGGACCCCCCCCCCCCATTGGCAGCTGTTCCTATTTGGCACGTGGTGCACGCACTACCGGCCTGTGAATGGACATGTCTGCCATTCGGGAGCGATGTTTGATTTTCCTACGTGGTTTTTCACCGATAAAGTAATTTGCAAGTATTTTATCTGATTTAGCAAATTTGGAACATGATGCGGTTACACGTGGCCAATTCTATTTTTTTAATACAGCGTCACAGGATTATTATCATACATTGTGAAACAGATCTCTTTGTTTGTGGTGAATAAACTGCCAACATTAACCAGGGCGGATGCTGGGCTTGAACCGAGAACCACCACTCGACCATGTTTCCATAAATTTGTGCAGTCACATTAACGCTGTTCACGTCGTACGCAATGGACACTTTATTATTAGCACCACCTCTGGACCTGTTTGGCCCCTGATCCATCTTGAGAGGTCTTGTAAGGGCGGCGTATTACAGTTTGATTTTATATCGGCACAGCAAATAGCCAATGGAAAACCACCCGTTCCGTGGGGGTGCTACGCGCTGGCACGGATCGGATGCGCCAGTGGAAAAGGGCTGCTAGCAACTCGGCCGCCTCCAAACGAAAGAGAGAGGGTTCCAGGTCTCTGTTGTTGGCTGTGTGCTCTGCAGCTGCCGGCCGTGGACTGCGCTGTGGGGAAGCACTACGGCGTGCATTCCTGCCGCAACCTTGGGCACGGCCCCATGGCCAACCTGGTAAAACTGGCGCAGAAGGCCAAGCCCGGTGGCAGCAGCGGCGGTGCCCATCGGTGCGCCGTCTTGTACGAGACGGCGCTGTGTGCTCGCGACTCGAGGTTTGGCAGCCCCCTCCAAAGTGCCCTCCTCCTCACCCCTCTGCTCACCTCGTGATCTGCCTGACCGCCACGGGTCGCTCCTCAAAATTGTTGAGTCGGCGACAGACACTTGGGGTTCTTTAATCTTTCACATCAAAGGGTCAGTGAGCCACACCAATATGCCATTGGTAATGTAACTTAAGGATTCAATGTTCAAGGCAAGTGATTGTCGAGACAAACTGATGATTGTGTGTGTAACACCCCTCTGGCAGTCCACTGCCTGATGAAGGCCTCGCCACGTTGCTTTGGTCATGGGGGTTGTTGCAGCAAACCTTACCACGCTTGGTGAAGGGGGCGCGGATTAGGTTCAGGACTTGTGCAGATATCAGTCACCACTGACGTCAGCCATGGCTAGGAATCCAACTCGGATCGCCGCGTTAGTATCGCAGTGCACCAAACATTGCAGCAGTGCTTCAGAAATCATTCCGAAGTTGCTTGATATTGCACACAGTTTGAATAAACCATCATTACTTCAGGAAATATATTTTTAGTTAAAATTTTACTTTGTACATGCTATGATCGTAATAAAGAGTTGTGCCAGTTAGTAGTAACAGCGCGATACATCGGTTAAATCGATTAATATTTATTATTCAGCTGACAATTCATGTATTGAATTGCACGTGTAAGAATCAACTCTTAAAAAATTGTATCCCTTTTTATTTTAATAGTTTCACATCGCCACTAGAGAGAGTCGACATGATCAGTGTAAGTTCAAATGAACTGACACACCTTGTGAAAAACCCAACGCAGAAGATCCCTGGGCTTGATATTCCACGAAGCTCATGGTCGCCCTAAACCGCATCTGCACAAACCATGGCAGATGCGGATACCTGATGCACAAATGGAAAATTTTAAACTCTCCAGTGTTTGACTGTGGTCATCCAGAACAGATCGTACAACGTGAAACGACGCAATAGAAAATTAAAGTCAAGCCACAGTGCGATTGTGACCATGCAACGCAAACTATGCACGATATTGTGAACCACAGTCGTCTGTGCTCCTTCAACGGAGTAGGAATAGTAACCCTACACGAAGTTTCTCCTGAAGCCCTCTCGTCGTGACCAGCAGACCTCGGACATTGGCTTATGGCTCCTGAACATGTTGCCCTCATGGGCAGGAATAGAATAGCTCAGGGGTTGGCAATCTGCGTCTCCCGGTGCCGCATGCTGCTCTTTAAAGACTGTTTGGTGATGTTGTTTATGAAGGACCACTGTCTCGTATTCACCACAGTGCATTGCGCCTCTTGAAATATTGAGTTGAGTAATCCCGGTAGTTGAGAAACTAAGGTAGTTGAGTACCCCGGGAACACGCTGTGGTTCGTGTCGCGTTAATAGCTCCGTACCGTGCCGTGTAACTCACTAAGCAGCCGATTGCTCGCGTGCAGTGGTAGTGCCGTGTTCATTGATAACACTGCACACTCCGTGCAGTGGTAGTGCCGTGTTCATTGATAACGCTGCACACTCCATGCAGTGGTAGTGCCGTGTTCATTGATAACTCTGCACACTCCGTGCAGTGGTAGTGCCGTGTTCATTGATAACGCTGCACACTCCGTGCAGCGTTGTGTGAGGATGGCTCACTAAATGAAAGGGGAGTCGTAGCTATCGCACTGTGGGGTGGTCATCGCCCTCCTCCCCCTGGGCATGTGCCGTGTGTGTTGTGTGCGTCGTGAGTCGTGGCGATGTAAACCCGGGGTAGCTCCTCTCTCCGTCTCTTCGTTTGTTGCTGTCCCGGCGAAGCTCGAGTTGGTGAGCGCAACGCGTGGCAGATCCGGCTTCACCCGTTCCCACTTCTCCCAGTCAGCGACTCCCAAACCCCCACTCAATAATCGCAGATCACTACCCAGGTCCTTATCAACCAAATGATTTTTAACTAAACTATTTTTTGTATTCTTAATGTATCAACAGTTCAGTTTTAAAGTATAATTTTACCGAGGCACTGTAAGTTTTCCTGGTGTGGACGGTGGCTGTTTTTGCTATTGTTTTACTGCCTTTCTCAAGCTTGGAAATGTATGTATGAATGAAATTGGAACTTATATACTTCATTTATTTACTAATTGACAAACTATTTTTATTTTACCAGGTAAGGCCCACTGAGCATATATAGCAGTTTTTCAGAAGCGACCTGGCCATCGCAAATGATAGCTCAACAAAGTGGCTTATCGTCACGTGAACATTTATAGCAGACAAATATACAGCATGCGTCAGGGTTGGGATGGAACCCACGACCTCCTGCGTACCAGGGGAGGTAGTTAACATCTCCCAGCCACCGTGGTGCCCTGTGGTCACGTGAGGCCTTCCACTTCTGAATGGCTTGCGATGCATATTTGAACATTACTGCAAACGTCTTAGCCTCGTTCATTCGGTATTCGAGGGGAATATTGCCATTTAGTAACTTTGTTTCAAATATCGTGCATTGAACTTTCGATTTTAATTTGCAATGTAATTGAGGGACTGTGCGTTGTCTTGTCGTGGTCTGGTGCTGTTGTTGTGTTGCTGAATTGCCCAAACTTGCATTTGTTGACAAATCGGCAGGAATCTATGTACTTTGTATTTTTAGCAACATACTTACATTTTCTCCGTCTTGCCTCTCATATCGTTTTTGAACATACCTCGCTGACCCGCCCCTACTGGACATATGTGAAAAGAGCTTCATAGCTCATTGGATTCCTCCAGGATGAAAAAAAGATTCTAATTAATCAGTGGCACTGCCAACAACCTGCATCCACACACGACTAAGCACCCCTTGTAATGCCATACACATGGTTTCTTTCCCATAGACATGTAATTCAGCAAATTTTCAGAAATATCTGCTGTATGCGAATTACTCCAGACAAGTTTAGAGTATTAAACGTGACCTGTTGTGACTCGTCTAATGTGTATCGCGTGGTCGTTAGCACAGAAAGATGCGTCTGGTAACGTCCTAATGGACCAAACATCGTAAAAAGGAGGCTGGGTCTGCGTTGTTCAGAGTGACCACCATATACAGGGACTCTTCTACTTACGGACGAGTTAGGTTCCAGAAGTCTGTTCGTAAGTCCAACTTTACTCCTGTCGATTCCAAACATGTTGTACGGCGTGTACACTAAACACAGGGAATGGCTTTAAGAGTTGTATAATCTCCTGTAGACGTAGACGCCACTGGTTCTTCACGTTGTGTAGTTGTAGATGCCACCACCACCACCATCTATTGCGTGGCGGTTGAAATTATGAATCTCGGTACAAACAGGCAACTGGACATATGGACAGGTTTCTTTGTATCTCTGAGACTTTCTAAGTTGAATGTTTTTTAAGTGAAGGAGTCCCCGTAAATATTTTTGAGGACCACTGGGATCTTCAGTTTAAACCGTGAGTCTTGGAGTCATTGGACCAGAAAGAAGTGAGATAAAAACGACAGTAACATTGAAAAATATGTACACAGGGCAGGGAGGGCCCAGCCGCATGATAGAATTTATTCAGCGGTAACGTCATGGTAACAGAAACAGCGCTCCCGAATGAATCGCAGAATCCCGTGAATATTCCGCCTCAGGCGGGAGAATCTCCGTCCAGGCCCGCGTGATGCCTTTGGCCCAATCTTGTCGACGGCATCATCATCATCATTCTCCTCGTTGTTGTTGTTGCCTGGTTGGAGAGCAGGGCCCCGCCTGGCAAATGGACGCACGCGCCATCGTTAGCACGGTCGGCTACAGTTAGCACGGTCGGCTACGTACGGGTGAAAAATTATTTCAACGTACACACATGCGCGTATTCATTATGCCACCGTCTGCCCCATCGTGCATTCTCGGCTGTGCTTACACTGGTTGCTGCAGTGCACCTCATATGTGTCCGACCGCTCAAATGCGAGGTAGGAGGATGCCACACATCTCTGACTATGGCCAGTAGCGGAATGCTACATTCCTATAACAGGAGCCAATGGTGGTGTATAATAGGATGACCGCTGTTGACTTCCCACAAAATGGGATTCATTATTTGACTATAGCTCGGGTTGATAAATAAGCTGTTAACCTTCTTGACCTGGATTTTGAACTCGCAAGCGTACAGTGATCGTGGAGTGCTCTAACCGCAGCACCTCCAAGTGGGATGCAGTGCAATTCATATATTTATAATTAAGATATATATTTTTACTAGGAATGCATTTAGCTGCAGATTGGTGGAGATGAGGTTAGGGATAAGATATTACATCCCGTGGAGCCCTGGGATATTTACATCTTCAAGTGAGATGAACTAAAGAGGTGAATGCCATTACAGAATCCTCATTTTACAACTCATGAAACAGATTCCCCGTTCTTACAATACAGAACTTGTCTCATTTGATACAGAACCCAAATTTCATGTGTCCTCAAAATTTTTTACTTCCTCTCAATCGTGAATACCACATTGTGGGAATCAACAGTGGTTGTAATATAAATAGACTTGCCCTTGCTATAGGAATGTGTAATTTACTCAAGTAACTAATTTATGATGATCGATGGTATTTGCTATATGCTAATTTATATCAGGAGACACATTGTCTGAATGACCTCCCCAATACACATTTTTCTCAAGGTGCACTTCTGCGTGGAGGCTCACTCTTGTCTCGTGGCCGACTCCATCTCCTCCTCCGCGATGACGTCATTGGTGCCACCACTTTGATTGGGGAATTTTTCAGACAGGCGTGTTACCGCACAGTCACCCGCCGACTCCACTCCCCGCTCCGACTCCATTCCCCAATCGGAGTTCGAAGCCCACTCGCTCACAGAAACTGAGCCTGCAGTATTCTGATTTGACCAAGTGGACTCTGAAGTCTGCTCGCTTGCAGCAGTGACTTGGAAATCTCCCTCACAGAGACAGGGGATTGCCGAGAGGCTGCAGGCCACCATCGGCTCCATTTCCTCTTCAACGATGACGTCATTGGTGCTGTCACGTTGATCGAAGAGTTTTTCAGACAGGCGTGTTACCGCACAGTCACCTGCCGACTCCACTCCCCACTCTGACTCCATTCCCCAATCCGAGTTCGAAGCCCACTCGCTCACAGAAACTGAGACTGCAGTATTCTGATTTGACCAAGTGGACTCCGAAGTCTGCTCGCTTGCAGCAGGGACTTGGCAATCTCCCTGGCTGAGACGGGGGACTGCCCGAGAGGCTGCCAGCCGCCACGAGCACCGTGTCCATGGCTGGGCAAGGCGGGAAGTTGGCTTGCGGTGGCACGGCCCTGCCGCCCCACAATAATGGGTGGTTGAGGGCCTCCGTGGGTGTGAGGCGACGTTGGGGATCCCACCTGCCAAGGAGGCAAACGGAGGGAGTCAAGTGCCTGTTGCATTCTAAAATCGCTTCATTGAATCGTGGTCTGGGGTGAAATGCGCAATTCTATCCTCAACACTTTTGTCAGAAACGATATTTATTTTAAAAAGCGACGAGATGAAGAAACGATGCCCCGGTGTGACACAAAACTTTGCAGTCCTAGCCCAAACGACACGTGAGGTCTAAGATCGTTTCCAGTAATGTTGATGGAAGACGCAAAGTGATTTATATTTAATTATTTGTACGAGGTGAAATGTAGACAATAGTAACAAGTCTCTTACTGAAGGCACCCGCGGAGAAAATTGATGAACTTTTGATTGCGGGTTCCCAGAACCGCCTTCAAAGACACGGAGCACGGGACGATCCGTTTCCCGTTGACGACGGGGCGATTCTTTTTGTCTGTTTATCGGAGAGAGAAAAAGAGAGAAACACTGAATTAGTTGTGGCGATCAGTACAATGCGGCGGCGGTCCTTAACCCTCCAATTGCGATGTTTGCAAATATGATTCCATGTTGGCGGTCGACTACAGCCTGTCATCCCTCCAGGGTCGATAAAATTTGTAACCGTTTGTGAGACGTTTGCAGTAGTCGTGTGGAAAGGATGGCTCCTAAGCGTGAAAGTGAAATTCCCACTCTCAACTCTGGGCCACCGGAGGAGACGAGAACCTCCTGATACTTGTTTGAGCAAGGAGACACTTTGATGTTTATTTGAGTATTATATTATTATTTGCATCACTTGGAGAGGATGGTAATTTGTTGTACAAGCGTGCTTTTAAGCATAATATATTTCTCAATCAAGGACCCACAGTTTGTGTGGAGGGTTGTTCTCTGTGGATGTTTTGTACTATGGTAGATCTGCTCTATGCTGATTTAGGATACCGTCGCATCTGCCACACAATTTTTTAAAATTGTGCTCAGTCATGCTGAAATATAGAAAAACGGCCACTCATCTTTATTAAAAATGTGATGGCCAGAATTCCATGTAATTAATACACACGTCCTCTGTTGGATTGCAAATCCCTATGGGTTTTCCAAATATACTGTGCTACCTAAACATAACCGTTCCTTTTAAAGTATTTTCTTCATAAGACTCCTTACTGTCACACTAATTCAACACGTACTGACGAGTACATTGCCAAG
Source organism: Petromyzon marinus (assembly GCF_048934315.1). NCBI lineage: Eukaryota > Metazoa > Chordata > Hyperoartia > Petromyzontiformes > Petromyzontidae > Petromyzon > Petromyzon marinus. Next base: position 6,101,385 of record NC_133683.1, read on the forward strand.
ACCGTTGTGACTTTTAAACCCAAATAAAGCATAGTTCATTTTTAAATTACGCGAAGCAGTTTCCATGCCTTTCTATTCAAGCACACAGCACGAGACACGCGGCTGCACGGCCACGACTCTCCGGGCAGTGACAGCAGCAGCAGCAGCAACAGCTACGAACTCCAACACCACCACCTCACCACCCCCCCTGTCCACTCACCAAAGGAGATAATGTTGTGGGTCGAGGCGTCAATCATGGCTTTGGGTGGGAGCCCCAACATCTGAAACCAAGATCACAAGAGGGATGCGTTGGATGAGGTCCGTCGCTCGAGCGAACAGAGCGTACATACGCTGCTCTTTGTCTCATTGAAACGTCGATGAACAATTAACTTTGCCTGCTCTTGTACATACTGTTTGCAGATATTTATCTCTATCATCAGGCGAAGCATACATATTTGGTCTTTAATTTATGACGTGGTTACTACGTGTGGCTTCGTTGCTCTCCAACACAGGCTCTGAAAGCCTTGGGGATTAACAACAAACCACAATAATCATAACAATAGTAATCATTCCGAAGGACATCAGCCTGACGCTCTGATTATTTGGTATTACCGATGATCCCGAAATCTCTCTTTACTTCTTTACTCATGCAAATGGTGCGTGATCACGCAGTGAACACGTCCACTCCTCTCCCGTGTACCGGCAGCTGAGCGACATTTTGTGACCAGTGAAAGGCCCAGAGGATGACGACAGCCCTGCACGTAACCAGCTTTGTCGCATGAGCCATCGCACAGCGGGTCTGTACGCTGGTGGATCGTCGTGCGCCATCAGTCATAACCAACCCCCTGCTGCTGCTGCTGTTGTTGTTTATCGTGGACTCCATCGTTGGTTCAAATTCGAATTAAACCCTCCCTCCTCCTTTATATGGCGCAGTTGGAACGGTCCCATCGGAAATACGACGCCCGGTTTGGTGGTGCCGTATCGGGCTCGAGGTTTGTTACAATAAAAATTATAGAATTCATCAGTATGTATATGTTATAATAATTAATATTTGTAAGGCGCATTTAATCCGATGATCCCAATGCGCCCCGTGTATGAAAAGCAGGGAAATGAGACGACCAAAACGAGGAAATGAGACGACCAAAACAATGGGGAATAGGCCATTTTACCGAGGTGAGTTTTCATGGCGAGATTTAAATAGCTTTAAAAATTCTGTCTTGTTATCAGAGGCCAACGCGTTCCATCGTCTTGGAGCTGCACTGGCAAAAAGCCTGATCGCCCCCAGGAATTGAGACTTGACCTCAGAAAACTGAGTAGGAGATCAGAAGATCTCAAGGACCTCATTGGTGTACATGAGTGGATCAGCTCCTGTAAGTATTGTGGGGCTAACCCACTGACAGCCTTGTAGCTCAACAGCAGGACCTTATAACCAACTGGATATATATGCAATGGTGTTTTCCTACGCATCAGATACCTGGATGAGATAGCCGATGTGGTCTTCCGAGCTTGTCTTGAAGAGCAGGTTCCCGAGGAGCATCTCGGCCACCACACATCCGAGTGACCACATGTCCGCGCTGCATGTGACCGGGAGCCCAAAGTACATTTCGGGGGCCATGTACCACATCGAGCCAAGACACCAAGCTCCTAGCAGCACACGGACAGACAGGTGACCAAACAAGGTGGCACTTGCACATTATTCACCTATACTTGTGAAGTGCTGAATAGATGAGGGTATGCACACGCAGTCACGTATGGCACTCAAAATACGCACAATGACAAAGATCGCCCACGTAAATGCGTGTATCAGCTGGGTAGCACTTAGAAATGTAAATTATTTTCATTACACTGGTGCCAGCTATCATAGAGTGCAGCTGTCGTGTCGCGAGAGTTCTCTGCGGTGAGTAACAACTTCTTTAAAAGCAACGGCGCTGCGACGCCTCTCTGAATAAAATTAACGCCGAGCCGCTTTGCACGTTTCAAGATTCAGTGATGAACCGGGGACACCTACCACCACCCTGTAACGTGCAGATGTCTCGGAACGGGAAAAGGTTACGTGAGGAATGAGGACAAAGGTACTTAGGGCTGCCATGCGATCTGTACATTTGCAAACGTAAATCACATGTAAATCACATGTTAATCAGCCATCCGCGATGAAAATTCCAATGGGATTGGCTACTGGCTCCAGACTTTCAATACCAGCAATCGATTATGAAAATTGTTACCGGTTTACTGGTTATTGTTTGACAACTACCCTCCTCAAAACTGGGAGGTTGAGAGTTGAAATCCTGGCCAAATGATTGACGAAATGTAACGTTTGAAGGGTATCAGTGTCATTACCACACTTTGTTTAAGCGGTGCTAACCACCACACCACCACAGCACGAAGACAAAGACCCCCCCATATAGCTTAAACAGGCTCGTAGCGCAGCGTGCTAACCGTTAACACCACCGCTCCCCACAAACTCTGTGACACGCACACACACATGCTGCTACACACGTACACACACACAGGGCAGCTAGATCACTCACTTGGACAGGTCTCGCTGATGCTCAGGCCAAAATCCGTGAGCCTGATATTGCCACTGATGTGGTCTTTGACCAAGATGTTTGCCTGCAAAAATGACAGAGTGGTTGTCAGTGAAACTCGTGGTGTGTCGGTGAGATTGCGTCTTGTTGAATTGGTTCATGGCGGTTTATTCAAGGATTTCATGTACTCATTTTTGTTGAACACTTAATGCCCTTTGTAAATGTAATCATGCTTAAAGATCTCCCTACCCCATGCCGTGTTAATCAAGGGGGTTGTATGGCCATACCTCACCATGCTGCTCAGGGGCTGTTGAAGGCAATGGGATCCAGGACCGGTTCAGATATCGCCCAAACCCTGGTTTTAGCCGTGGCCAGAAATCGAATTCGGGTCATTAACCTCTGAGTGCAGTTTGCGAACTACCCCACCACTGCTACGCCCATCATTTAGCTTTGGCATTCGGAATTGTTGCTTAGGGCAGTGGTCGTTGTTGTTTAACGCAAATTAGAAAATATTAAATGTTCCGCGGAGCGTTGGTTGTTGAGAGCAAACAGAGATCCACGTGAAAAGTTGTATTTCTATGCAAGTTTTGGCTATCTGTGTTTATGAAATAGCAAGTCGTGGCATGAGTGTTGTTGCGGTGTAGAATAAGATATCTCGAAATCCTGTTACTAAGGTTTACAAGAGTGTTCTCATTTTCTACAACTGCACGACCTGAGGCACTAACTCCATACTGACGGACAAAAGACGCAGCGGGCTGCTTAGTTTACTAACCGGCTTCAGATCCGCGTGAATGATGTGCATCGCCTTCAGCTTTGCCAGGGCCCGCAGCATGGAGCCCACGTACGGCTTCAATTCCGTCATGTATAAGCCATAGGTCTCGTCCAGCTTCTGGAGGAGGTCTCCGCTGCGTGACGGCACAAAACGTGAACGGTTACAGTTTCTTCCTGCTTGTGACCCATTCCCTGATTGGCCCCTTGAACGGGAGCACACGTGCTTGACTGAGGCGAAGCCGCACGGAGTAACCATACAGGGTTGCCGCTCAACTCAAAAGATAGTCAATGAGGCAGGAAGGCATTATAAAGAGTTATGTCTGACCATGGAGCCGTGTACAAAGACAATAATTCTAGGGCATTCTGAAAGCCTACGGACATTTATTCTACATCCAAATGACTCATGTGTGTGAACACACGGACGCATCGGTGTTTGGGGGAGCGGTGGTGCGGCGTTTAGCGCGTTGCTCTACAATTCCCGCTCACGGCCAAGACCGGTGACGATTATTTGAACCAATCCTGGGCCTCCCCTAGATCGACTCAGCCTCAAATGAGTACCTGGTGCGGTGTGTAAACATCGCCACTGGGGAGACAAAGGCTGCCGGGCGTGGTGCTGCCCACCCACCTCCTCGTGTGCCTTGCCCGTCTTCATAGGCGCTACTTGCTAACAGCACTTGCCCCAACAATCTTCTCAGGCTATACTGGTTAATCTTTGTCTTTGGATCGGTGTTCATCGGACACCATGACACTCACCTGATGAGCTCCAGGACGACGCAGTTGTGTCCCCGGAAGGTGAAGTTGTCCAGGAGGGTGACGATGTTGTTGTTGTCAGGGTCCCCCTTGCTCTGCAGGATCTTCATGATCTCCAACTCCAGCTGCTGTCTCTTGTTGTTGATGCTGTGGGGTGGGGGGGGGAGAACGCACGGAATGAGAGTTGTCACCTCGCTCTGAGCATCGCAACACGCAGGGGCGGAGGCAATGCTCATTCACCCTCCATGAGTGGTCCTAAGCCAAGAGTGTGAATCCCAATGGCTGAGGGAAACATTAAACACACCGTCAACACGCTGTTTGTGTTTAGTTTGTTGCCCTTCCTCTGCACCTCCGATTAGCATGGTCGGTTACATACGGTGCGAAATAAGTTCAACATTACATTCTGTGACCAGTCACAAGCTAATCACTCAGCTATTTCAATGCTAAATTCGATGATAATTCCTTTGTCAAGGCGCTCTGTTTCTTCTCACACAGCTTAAAGGTCGCGATCTGAGCTTGGCTTTGTTCGCTCCAGCGCTGTTCTCCAGACAGTCTCGTCCCTTCACCTGCTGAAGGCGCTTGTGTTGTGGCTGAAACGTCGTGAGAATTTTATTGTTATTTTATTTTATCAATTTATTATTTTATTCTCATTCTACGTGACTTTACCGAAAGAACCAAAGAAGATGAATCCTTGCAGTCACGAAAGCTTTAAATCGAAAAATATTCTCGGTTCTTTCGGTAAAGTCACGTAGATTTGAAAATAAAATAATCGAATTTAATTAAAAAAATTTTTTTTTATTATTTTAAATTTAAAAATACAAATGATAAATTGAAAATAATAAAAGCTTTTATTATTTTGAAAATAATAATAAAAGCTTTTATTATTTTCAATTTTATTTAATTATTTGTATTTTCTATCGACGTGACATTACCGACATAACCAAGAATACGGCGTGTAGATGCTGCCACCTGCCGGCCACCAACGTGGCGTGCAGATGCTGCCAGGTGTGATTTGAGAGGTGATTGGGTTGGTGATGTTGGTGAGTTGCATGGTGAGTGTGTCGGTGAGCACCTGGAGGATTCGCCTCCACGGTCGCCTTTGTCTCCCCCAGTAGCGATGTTCACTCCACACCGCACCAGGAACTCATCTGAGGCTGAGTCGACCTCACACTCTCTCACTGTCTCACAACAACAACCGCCATTCGCCACTAAGTGTCGGTGACGTCACCACGACGCTTGTGCCAGGCCATGTGCACCTTGAGGCTACGTCAAGTGTCGAACGCCCGCTGGCATGAGGTCACGGGGCAGACCCAAGGGTGCCACTGGTCGACTGACTGAGATGACTGAGATGACTGGCTGATGCACCACCTGTGCCCCCTCCTCACACTCACGCGCACTCACTCACAAGCGCGAGTTCGCGTTTTCAGGCGATATAAAATAATTTATATTTCATGCCAGTTGGTTCTGAAGGGCGGCTGTTTGTAATTTGGGCGTTCGTAAGTCGAGGACTGCCTGTAAATAAAGATTCCGATTGTGGATGTGGGGCTTTCACCGTGGGGTTAGCTTGGCCCGATCTGCGGGGGCGTGGCTTGCACGACAGTGGGCGGGGCACAGCCGCGACAGGCGTGGCTTATCCAAGAAGTGGGAGGAGGAGTCTCGAGCCTACGTGGGGGCGTGCAATAACAAAGGGGACGTGGAGTGTCACCCTGGGTGACGCCTGCGCTGACCAATCGCAAAGGAGACCGCGATCACCGGACTGCAAGCCAGAGAGAAGCGCGCTCCTTTTAAAGTTAACAACAACATTGTTAAATGTAAGTAGCGCCTCTCTACTTTATTATTGTTTTATTTGTTTAATACATTACTTGTGGTGCCGTGAGTCGAGTGAAATGAGTCAATAACCTTGCTAGACATGGCTAAGCTTTTAATAAGGGGCGCCGCGGTGTCGAGATGTTAACTACCTCGCCAGGCCTACAGCAGCGTGGAGGTTCCATCCAGACCCTGACGCCTGCTCTGTATTTGTTTATTTTTTTTCCCTGTGGTCACGTAGATTCTTCTCCTGGTCCTTCGGTTTTCCCCTCCACATTTAGAAACGTGAGTTCAGAGTACTTGGCTGCTATAAATGTCCACATGATAAGCCACTTTTGTTGAGCTATCATTTGTGTCCAGGTCGCTTCTGATAAGAGTTATATAGCTCAGTGGGCCTTACCTGGTAAATATAAATAGTTTATAGTTTAGTTTATAGTTCATAAGAACTCGTGACAAGGGTCAGTGTCTACTTCAAATATTGTTCAGGCTCTGGAGACCTCCAAAGTTATTCGTGATGTTATACATTTGGTTCGTTTTGAGCATAATCGCGACCTTATATAATTATTACGTGATACACACGCTGAATATACGCACACAAACATCGTGTACACGTGTGTCGTGCCCTCTATTGTCCACATAGACGGCTTGTGCTGACGAGAGAACGGTCTTAACGTACAATGTCGTGACATGTATCAGCCCTTTGTCGATCCAGCGTTTTGATAGAGGCCTCCCCCACACCATGTCGTTCGTGGGAGTTGTTTAACCATACTTCACCATGCCGGTCAATGCGGGTTTGGTGAAGTGAGGAGGCCCAGAAACTTGCATATGCAGATACGAGTTTGCCTGTGCTTGCATCTGCAGAATTACATTCTCACACATCTTCAAGTATAGTTTAATACTTATAAAAATGCATTAATTCTTGAGGATTCCATAAAGTACTGTGGTAAAAATAAAACAACTTGATTTGAATAAATTTCGATTTAAAGCGTTCGTGACTGCAGGGATTCATCTTCTTGGTTCTTTCGGTAAAGTCACGTAGAAGGGAAATAATAACATAATAAAATCAAAACATAATAAAATTCTCACAACGTTTTGGCCACAACACAAGTAGCCTTCCTCAGGTGAAGAAACAGAACTGTCGGAAAGACAGCGCTCCAATGAACACTGTTAAGCTTGGCAGCGTATTTAAGCTGGGTGGGAGGAGCAGAGCTCCTTGACAAAGGAGTTTACATATCAACAGAAGAATTTAGCATTGAAGTAGCTGTGTTAATGTGATAGATTAGCAGGATGTTAAAGTCAGAAATTAGCATGTAACTGGGAGATTAGCATGATGTTAATGTGAGGAATTAGCATGTAACTGGTGACAGAAGTAGCTATGTTAAAGTCAGAGTTTACATATCAACAGAGGCATTTAGTATATTGACGCTAAAGAACTGCAACTACCCAACTATCATACAATAAACCGATGTGAAAGAACTAAATATAAACTACATCAATATAAATTTTGATTTAAAGCTTTCGTGACTGCAGTAATTCATATTCTTAGTTTTTTCGGTAAAGTCACGTTGAAGAGAAACAAACAAAATAATATAATATATATAAAACAATAAAAATTATCACGACGTTTCGACCATAACTCAAACGGTCATCTTCACACCTGAAGACCTGAAGATGACCGTTTGAGTTGAAACGTCGTGAGAATTTTTATTGTTTTATATATATTATATTATTTTGTTTGTTTATCTTCAACGTGACTTTACCGAAAAAACTAAGAATATACATCAATATAATCAATGTACTCAATATATTCTCCACTAAGCTGAGCTACTAACAATAAGTTATTATACATTACACTTCTATGTCGCAAAAAATATTATAATATGCCTCCAAATAATATTTTTTATTATAAACTGCCATAGACAGACCCGAACATTGAATTATACACTGCGTTACTATACACTACCCTATACGTTAGATTATAATAATATTAGACTTGTAATATTACACTATGTATTATTTTACCAACCCTACTGTATACCTCACTGCTGTAGATTCACTATACAATTACGATACTGTATATTACCAAATAAATTATATTAAACATTACACTGAGTACTTTGTTGAACAGGGAATGCTTTGAGCTTGTGGGTTGAATCCATCTGTGTGGAGTTGTGTTATTTCGCAATATGCAAGGTGGGGTCTCTCTGGGTTCCACTCACGCAAACATCTCAATGCAATGGGACCTTTCTGAAAATGCAGTACTTAGACGCAATGAAGCTTTCCTGGGTAACTAGTTAACATTGTAATAATTAGCATGAGAGATAATGACGTTCCCTTATAAGTGCCATTAGTAGTACTATCCTGTACTTTTAATGAAGACTATTTTACGTAGTTGTTTGTAAAAAAGTGTCCATTCCCAAAACTTCTTGACGGGCCCTCATACAGAAATGATATTACAATCTTACATGGAGATTGCGAGTCAGAGTGTTGTGAATAGTGGAGTGAACGTGTGGTGCAATCATTATATTGTTGGTGTGTATATACAGAAAGACCTATTTGGTGGGTAACATTAGGAAAATGGAGGTAGTTAGTCATTGTTGTTTAGAAACAAAATATTACTTGGGTGGATAAGAGGAGTAAAATCGTACATGATAGGAACTGCAATATTGTGGAGTTCCGGTATAATGAGTTATAGTATATATGAATCTTACGTCACCTTAAGTATGCCTGTGCGAGTACACTCGTGACACGGGTGTCATGCGCGTGACCTTTGTCTTTTGTTTCAGATGTGCGAGAGCAACTCCGCTGCGAGTCATGGTGGTGCTGGGAGAATTGCCTTCACCATCGATGGCACTTCACCAGCACCCGTCTCAACCCCACCTCAATCCGGTAGAGTTACACGAGCGAAAAAACGTATCTCTTGTGACGTCTGTGGGAAAAAAATCCAACTGGCATGGTGCCTAGAAGCCCACGTAAGAATGCATAAGGAGACCCGTGAGCAATGGTGCGGCATATGTGGACAAAGGTTTAATCAGCCAGGAAAATTAAAAAGGCACATGAAGACCCATGAAAAGGATTATATGATAAAGGGTGCACCAGGTTTGGTGAATAACGGCAGTTTTGCCAATGCGGTGTTGAATCCACCATCGCCCTATGAGATGTGCTCAGTCTGCGGATTTTTAAGTCCTATTGAAATCCTGAAAACTCATGAAAGTCTTCACGCACAGTTCTTGTACAGATCGAAGCCTGAACATGATTACACTTCGACAAAAGATAGCGGCGTTAAGATAAATGACATGAAATCCAAATTTCTTGAATGCTTTGGCCTAGTTCCACGTCAACAAACTGCTTCACCAGTCAGTGAGAATAAACCATACGCTGCTCTCGATCCTTTTATGAGCATGAAAGTGTTGATGACCTTGCAGCAGAAGAAGGAAAAGCGAAGTAGACCTAAGTCCATTAAAAGAAAGAAGACCACCACCAGTGTCACCAATTGCAGCAGTAGCAACAGCCAGAATTCGGACATCAAGAGGATGGACTGCACGGAAGCAGGAGGCTGCGTGGAGCAGAGCATCCCCAAGGTGGATGAATCCAACCTGGCACCTTTAGGTACGTCCTAGTAATGCACACACTACATTTCATTTGGATGTAATTCATAATTTCACAAATTAGTTAATGTACGCATATGTTGACCATATCTGTATGCCTGCGCTGAGGAGTCTAGAGATCTGATGTGGTGCTACTCGGATGTTGGGTTAAACCGTGAAACTCTGGGTTTTCTGTCACCGAACCACGATTAAATTGGCTTCTCATTGATGGTCTTATCCAGTTACCAAACACTTCTTCCAGCAAACACTTGGACCTACAGCCCCAGAGCCCACTTGGACTCTTTGATGAATACCTCGAGATGGGTACAATGAGCTCAGAGGATCACACTACGGAGTCAACGCGTTTTACTTTATTATAAAAAAAACACACAATTGGGTATCATTTGATTATATTGGCACGTGTGGACGGCCCCTGTGTATCTGTCGGACATTGTTGTGGGAGGGAAATTACCCACACTTCGGGTTGTTGAAGGCAGGGAGCACAGATGTAAGAGCTTTGATGTACAATACAACAATGTAATTTGCTGCACTGTCCTCTGCTGCTCACAACCCCACAATAACTATTGCATGGTCACCCATCCAACCAATTTTCAGGCTCAGCTCTCCTTAACTTCTGGGATCTGATTAAATCTGACGCATACTGGGTGATTTGGCCATAGGCACCAATCTATGGATATACTGTAACACAATTGTCTTTGAGCATGCGCATATGTGCATATGTACGGAGTTAAGTTTTAGAAACAATAGGAGCACATATTTGCTCCTCTTGTCTGCTAACCAATGCAGCTACATTGGTCAGCTTGGATTGACGTTTTTCCCCCTTACTATTTATTTAAAACTCTTGTGCATCATGTCCACTGTGGTTAACTGCTGTGATTTGTTGGCATTTCAGCCACAGTGCATATGCCTAAAAATGTGTGGTACGGTTAATGGAGTCCTCAATACAGGATGTGATGTAGTTATTATAGCCACCTAGTGGTGGAAAATGGTGCAAAAGAAACCCAGGTGAACCAGAGCTGAGCATTAAAGATGGTAGTGGCTGATCGCATCTTAGTGGCCAATGTAATGGACACGATAATTTTGTGAACAAATGACACGAAAATGTGACCATATTTTGGGGTCTCCTTTGACTAAAACACATTCAATGCATTGAAAACATGTTTTGTTTGCTTAAAGTAATCACAACATAACAGCATTAAGAGTGTATGTCTATATCCTGTTTCACTCATTATCCTATCCTTGCCCCCCTACCCATTCTCAAAATATACCCCAGTTATCCATATTCGGGTTTTCCACTCTCTTCGTGGCATCATTTCCACTTGCGCCATTGCTCGCACTGCTCAACAACATCATCGAAGTGCGGGTCGACGCGTGGAAGCTCGTAACAAAGATGAGGAGGCCTGTGGTTTCGCAAGCAAGAGGAATTGGAGCCTGGGCCGACATTCTGAGTATCGTTGCCACCCTCTCTGTAATCACCAATGTAAGTCGCCAGATTGTCTGCTCGCTTTCTCGCTCAATATCCCATCTTATGAGTGACATAACATGTCATGTTAGCCGTGTGGGTTCTTTTTACCATAATTCACCATTCTGGTCCTGGCAGGTTTGAGAAGAGGTGTAGTGGGGGACCAGGAGCGGTTCGGGTATCACTCGTCACTGATGTTAGTCGTAGCTGGAAGTCAATTGCATGTGTGCTGAATTCAAAGTGCAGTGCATGAATCACTGCACCACCGCTCCTATCCACTCTCTCCCAAAATCGCAAAAGGTAAAGCCTTGCAATTGCTTGCTCATGTCACTGCTGGCAGAAGGGCCTCAACTAAAGGTAGCTCTAGAGAACCCCTCTACACGGTATTTGGCCTACTCTTCCATGATGACCAGACATGTTGTAAGATGTGGAATTACCTGCGCTAAAACAGTGATGAACCCATTTATATTGCTAATTGGACAGAGGTGGGGGAGATTTAAGAAAATGATCCATTGCTTCAACTGTTGTGTCAGGAGACTGAACTGACGACTGCCAGATTGCAAGTCCTTATATGGTAACCATTTCACTCTGGCAGCAACCCCCCAAATTGTATTTGTGAAAATTAATGTAATTGCCAAGGTAAGATGTTCAGAAGCCTTGGTCAAATCATTGCATGCTCAGTGACCGCTATCGCTGTGCCTCCGTATGCTAATTCCACAGTCATGCATCTTGGCATTCACAACGGACATCATCCCACGCCTGGTGTATTATTATGGATACTCAGCAGAGTATGGCACAGGTTCGCCTACAATGCATGGGTACACGGAGGACAGCCTTTCAATTTTCAAGATCAGCGACTTCAAGGAGCAAAATCATCCCAACATCCTGCCAGCCTGGTTTGATCCGGCATTCCACACAACCTGCAGGTTTGTGCCATTCAGTGTCATGCCCAGCTATCGGGGGTGCCGTCCCTGCGAATGTGATGCACTGATCTCTGGGTGTGTTGTCCAGGTAGATGCGACATCCTTCTGGGTGTGGTGTCCTCCTGGCTCTGCCCCTTCCTGATTAGTCTGGTTCTCTTCCTCTTTTCACTCCGTGACTTTCCTTTTAAGACCCACACTTCCCCTAGGCCCCACCTCTGTTTAGGCCCTGCCCCTTACCCTGGACACAGGGTTTGGCTTAGTTGGGTAGTAAGGGGTTGTGGTAGGGTTGGGGGAGGAGTGTGCGTGGTGGGCGGGGACAGTAAAGGGGGTGGGGGGGGGGGAATTGGAGGGGGGGAGCAGTGGGTACGGGTGGGATGGCTTCACAACCAAAGTCCCACTTAGAGAAATATAATAATAGATTGATATAAATTATAGCTCATTGTTACCCTGCTAAAGAGTAATGTTATTTATTTATCTATCTATCGATCCACGACTGCTTAATTGAGTCTCAAGATCCCTTTTCAGGAAGACCGTGCATTGGGATTCCAGTTTAAGGTGGTTTTATGCATGTGGGATGCAATAAGAGGTCCTGGAGAACCCATGGTAATGAAATGAAGCTTAAAGGTCCACACAGACATGAAACCACTTGCTCTACAGCCATCTTCTGGTCTCCTCACCGCACAGTTAGTTAGGAAATTGATGCGATCTACCAACCCTTTTCTGTAACGTTTTTGAATTGCTGGCATACACAACTATAATCAATATAACCATATTGATCGATATTTAATATAACCTTACTTGACTATGACCAAATCACCACGAATACAGCTAATCTTAGATTCCGGAAGTCAAGCAGGCTTGAGCCTTGTTCGTACTTAGATTGATGAACACCATGCACAATGCAGGTACAGTAGGCGACTTTGGAGCTAGGTTGTCAGCAGTGGGTAGTTCAGAAAAATTAATAGTTGTGCTATATTGTTCTCCCATTATCTGAACTCCCTACCTTCACCAACCTGGTACGGACCAGCGTGAACCATGGTCAATAGAGCCCCCACAAGCTGCACGTTGTGGGAAGGCCCTCTTTCAGAAGCGGATTTTTTAAAGGGCTGTGAACGCATATACCGTTTGTACAAAACCACTTGTTCAATTTAGCGCCAACTCTACTTTCGAGGCACTTTGCTCAATATAGTCCATGCGTGCTTGTGGTTGTATGTGTGTAGGTATCCAGGTTATCGCTACCCGCCGGATCATCCCCAAGCCTACTCCGTCACCAAGCAGTACTGGCAAGTACTGACGGCAAAGCTGGCCTTCGTCATTGCCATGCAGGTACACATCAACATGCACACACACACATTCATAAACCCATTGAAAGATAAAGGTACAGCCCTCCAATTACTTGCTCATGTCACTGATGGCAAAAGGGCTCCTGCTATAGGGAGCTCACGAGAGACCCTTAAGATGTATTTGAACTGCTCTTCCACACTGGTCAGACGTCTTGGGAAGAGCTGGGAGTTCCCGCACTGAACAGCACCAAACTCAGCCGACCAATTGACTGGATGTATTCCATTTACACTGCTAGGTGGATAGAGGCAGTGGAATGTAAAAAAAAAACTTTCACCATTGTTTACACTGCCACGATCAAAGATCAATTCACACCCGCGACCTCTGGATTGCAAGTCTAGTGTGCAAAGCCTTACACTACTGCACCATCGTATAGACTCATCTGTGAGCAGTTAAGGTCAGCAGAGCAAACCGTGATCATTGTCAATGGGTCATTACAGATAATGCCAGTAATGCTATTACACCTCACAATTGCACAGTATTTCTGAGATCACAAATAATAGTGGTAATACAATACGCTCTGTCATCATGCAGCAGACGATCCATGTTGTTTATGACATTTGTCACACGTAAGCATGTGTGCGTGTGGGAAGGGGAGCGGCTGCGTAGTTGTTCGTGAACTGCGCTACCAATCCTGTGTGACCGGAGTACTATTTCTGGCCACAGCCAACAACAGTGGAAAATATTAGAACCAGTGTTGAGCTTCCCTTAAGTTGATTCTGTCTTAAAATGAGTACTTGATGAAGTGTGTGAAAATCATCACTGGCGAGATAAAGGTGCACACCACCCCCGCAGGCACTGTGCCACCCTTCATAGATGCACTTGTCTCAGTCTGTGAAAGGCTACACAGGGAATCTTTGTAGTGGTGACATGGCCGAGTGTAAGTGTTTGCTGATTGTTGCGATAAATTTGCGGCTGCCCAGGTGAATACTGTGGGTGCATTAACTGCACATCAGAAATGTTGCCTGCTGCATAGTGAACGTAAAAAACCCATTAAGTAATTCAAAAAGTGCCTCGGTATAATTTGCCAAATGTTCAAAAATTACTCAAATGACTTAATTTAATTGGGAAAAACGACGTAACAATATAATATCCCTAGGCTTCAGGTCCCCGGAATAGTTGACCTGAGATGTAAAGCACTTTGAGATGCTGCCATATTATATTTAGTAAGCACCCTTTACATGCAAATCCTGAAACTGAAAATCCTTTACCTGTGTGTGGACGTGTGCAGCACGTGGTGTTACTCACGAAGGCCTGCATTGCATACATCATCCCGGACACGCCATCCCATGTGCGCGCCTGCATGCGCCGCGAGCGCTTCGTCGTACAGATGATTCTGCAGCAGGCAGAGCTGGGCCGTCTCCGTAACACCCTCCTCACCGATGCCCCCAGCTCACCGCCATCGCCTCAATTCCACGTTGAGGATGAGCAGGCAGAGATGGGCCTGCTTCGCTGCTCGCTGCATAAGGAGTCTCCTGGCGTATTGCACCCACCCCAGCGGTGCCACATGGAGAATGAGCAGGCAGAGAAGACTGGTGACGACTCACTGCTGAAGGGATCCGAGGAGGAATCAAGCAACGAGGATTCGTCAACTGTCTTCTACAGCATATAAATCTACTCTGACTTTTAAAGGAGGCTGCTATCCTAACTCTGTTTGCACGTGGACAAGGACATTGCAGTCGAGGACTATCTGTATATATATTAATAAATACGTTTATGATTTAACATGTCTCAATCATCTCACGTCTTTTCATACGAATCACGATGTGAATGAGGAAAACTAGAAATTATTGTTATTTTGTATATATTTTAAATTTTGGTTTAACATGTAGGCTTTCGCGCCCAATATCATCCATAGAGGTGTTTTTTGGATTAGATCGCATACATATATAAACGTGTCGTTAAAACCCGCCACCACTCGACACAGCCAACTAGTAGGGTTGTCACGGAAACAGAACAAGCCAATTCGTCACTGGTACTTTGGAGAGCCAAGCCACAACATTTACAATCGGAGTACGACGTTTTGCCAGTAATTACAACTAGCTTCATCAGGCGACAGCCAGATTTGTGGCCCTCTCGCGCAAAGTGGGGGGGGGGGGGGGAGATTACCGAGTCAACGTACATTCTGCATGTGCATTATGAGAGCCCTTTGATCTTGTCCTTCCTGTCTATTGTGTATTAAAATAGCCGTACCAATGGTAATCCCTATTGAAGTATGCTGCCCTTTATAGGCATGCATTTAAATAATGTATTATTTGTTGGCACCCATGTTCAGCAGTAGCAGAACACACGTGCCAACAAGGACACTCAGTTGATTTTAATGTTGAAATTCTGTGCAAAACTAGCTACTACTGCCCAAGAATAATTCGAGAATCTATCGAAATTGGAAGAAAAATTTACAGTTCGGATAGCTACCGCCTTTCTGCTGTGTAGAAGCGACTCATCAAATAGTACATTAGATGAAACTCCGAGTACCCACTCAGGAGGTATAGTGGTAAAGCAGTGGAGGAAAAAAAGCAATTTTTTTAAATTTGCCCTTGTTGAATGATAGAGCCGATACACACAGCAAGCGAGATTAAGAAAGCGCATCGGAAGAAATAACGGAGGAGAGAGAGAAGACAATTGCTTGCTGGAGAAGGAAAGGCATTCCTACCGAGGGAGACAAGTTGACAAAGATTTTGATAATGGGAACCGGTGGCGTGGCTCGATCTTCCCTATGTACGCAACATGCTACCGAAAGAAAACAGAAAATCCTATTCAAAGGCTAAAATAAGCTCCATTTTTTGTATAAGAGCCCGATAAACAATAACCCCATCCATAGACTGAGGAAGAGAGGGAAGAGCCTGAACAAAGGGGAGGAGATTACGACGGAGATGGGTTGGAGGTGGAGAGAAGGGGAGAGGGGAGGCCGTAAAGGCAGCTGCACATTCAAGGAAAGCGGTGTAGAAAGAGTTGAACGGGGACATGGAGACAGTAGAGACAAGGGTGGAGAAAGAGGAAGGGAGGATCTTTCAGTGCTCGCTACAGGAAACCCACAAAACTGAATTTCCTAAACTCGTGTCGCCTCCGTGACAGCAGCACCACCAACGCCACAGACTCACCCTCCTCAAATCGATAATACCATCTCCATTGCCGACCAGCCACGAGATGGCTGCTCTCAACACCTCGGTCGTGGTGTAAGCAGCAAAAGACTTCCGGCTGGTGAGCAACCGGCCATTGCGAGGGTTGGAAAGAAACTGAAGCACGGGGCGACTCCCACAACCTTCGGGTATTTCCAAACTGGATGACGTCTTGGGATGAAGCTAGAAGTAAGCCAAATCTGCACTCAATAAATGGGACAAAGATTCCAGAGAAGCCTCCAGAAATGTCACAGGAGGCTCGGGTGTGAGAAACCAGACTCCATGTGGGGTCCTCCAGACCTTTGCCCTCCAGTTCATCAACATTTGTAAAAGCAGGACGTCTCAAAGGTACGTAGCATGGGTGAGGTAAGAGGTTGAGAACCACGTTCCGAGATTAGGCGCTTTGACAGGTTGGGGTCCGAGTTAACGTTTAATGGAGCTCACCCTACGACATTATGGATAGAAGGGTAGTGTGCCGGCACAATCCGGACACCCTGCTACACCGAAACACTCTGCTGCACCAAACTCCCTGGTACAGCTAAACACTGGCACGATTGCGCTCAAATACACACAAACTCTCGCTCGGCCAGTTGGTACACAGGTTGTCAGTTGTGGGGGACGCGGGCCCCCGGCTCCCCCCCCCGGGGGAGGGCTGATCTCGGGAGGGCTGCGGGCTCCGGACTCCTCGCTCGAGTGAGAGCAGCCGCTACTCGACTCCTCGCTCGCGGTGAGAGGGCTGCCGCTCTCCGGCTCCTCTCCTCGCGCCGCAGCCCCTCGGGTCCGCGGGTCCTGTTTGTGGGGCATAGCTCGGGGCTGGCACGTGGCTGCCTGGAATCAATCCGTCGCTTCTCAGCCACTCAAACGCGACGTCTCCGCTCACACAACCCCGCGCACCACTCACACGAACTGAACGGGGGGTCAGGGGTCAGAGGGCAATGACGTCCTTCGCACACGCGTTGCCGCCGATGCCGGGCAATGGAGATTGTTTAAAGGGCTGCGGGGCGGGGATTTGGAGTCAGTTTTAGAGCGACACACCAATCGCACGTGCGGGACGGGGGGGTCGGGGGTTAGAGGGCAGGGACGTCACTCATACACGCATAGTCGATTGGGGGGCTGTATTGGAGATTATTTAAAGGCTGTGGGGGCGGATATTCGGGATTGGTGTTAGTCCGCAGTCACGAAAGCTTTAAATCGAAATTTATGTTAAGTGTAATGTGTTGGTGTTAATAAATAGTGTTGCCTCCCAAGAAGTTGTGTGCGCCTATCTCAGCCCATTACATATAAGTGTAGACATGATTATGTAATTCTTGTGTTCATACAAGTGTAGTGACACAGCGCTGACTGCTGTCCAGCAGCGGCAACTGCAGTGGAAAGTTTGCACACACGCCGTTGAGCATATATACGGGTATGCCGGCCGGGCAGAGGAATTGGGGCAAGGGTCATGGAAGACCTCATAGGGAAGCCTCTGGAACCCTCTGGTCGGTTCGAGAAGGGAGGCGTGGATAGGGCAGAGCCAAGCCGCGCCGAGTAGAATATAGAATATAATATAAGCAGCGGAGAGCGAGAGCTCCGGGCTGCCGGTTCTGGGAGTTGACTCGTCTCGTCGTCGCTGTCGTTGCCACCGCATTCGCCCAATCATTGCGTGGCCAGACAGTAGCTGGCCTTCTCGGTCGACGCCGTCGGTGCAACACGGACAGGGTCGTGTCTAGGCCGGGCTCTATGGCAACGTGGTCGAGTGAGGCCGGAGTTGGTGTGAACAAGATAATAAAGAGACGGTGTCTCCTGCAACTACCTCGTCTTCGACAGTGTGTGCGACACACACCACACGTCGGAAGGAGAACACTTCACAAGTATAAATGCTGCCTGTCAGTCGAGTCAAATTTGCTCTAATTTATTTTGGTGACCTAAGACAGGAGAAGCAAAATGCACTTCTTCAGGAAGTGATATTTTTTTCATAATGCAGAGGCTGTGCCTGATACACATCTTTCATGTGTTGTTTGGCAACCCTGGTGCCCAGTAAACGCCATATGGCCAGATCTTTGCATTGAATTCCAAGTATTAATTCCTCCATACTTGTGCACAGTTGAGTTTTTATTCCATTCCCTTCATGAACCATGTCTTTGAACTTTACATCATAGTAAGATAGTACATGCCGATGAATAATTAATAGATGCTTGTAAACATCTATCCCCAACCATCTGCCTGTGTTTGGCCTAAAACCCAATCACCCAGAATGCCCAAATTCACCTTACATACTCTAGGAATGTAAGCAGGTTAATGCTTGTATATCCATCACAATCATCACCCCCAAATGTGAAGACATGTCACGAGACTCGCTGACTTTTCTTAAAATACTTGAGAAATACAAATCATAGCTGAATATTTTCAATTCCATGTGTATAAGCCTTTGTCTCAGATTTATTGTAAAATAAATATACATGTACAATATAAACATTCAAATATCAGAAAATATTTAATGTATGTTGAATTTCTTTCACACTGTACATAACCAACCATGCTAAACAAGACATGATAAAAACAATCCAAGTCATGGGTTGCATACAATATGCAACTTTGGTTTATTGATTACAAGTTACATAAAAGGTTCTGAAATTTTACAATACAGGTATAGTGCAATCTAAATAAGCAAATGTACTTTTACAGTGATTTCCCAAATGTTTATAACTACACAAATACTAGCATGTATGTTCCCAATAAAGTAGTCTCCTTCCAAAATGGATAAAACCAAAATAAGTTAAGTTGTGCTCACAATATTTTTCACATATCCGTTCTCTTTCAAGTGACATTTGAGTCTGCATGGATTTGCTGTGCAAAATACTGCTGCAACCATTCACTAACTCCAACCCTGAACGAACTTCATCACATTTTTCCAATACTTTGTTGTGGCACTTCCATTAACAGGGCAATTACTGTGCCCCATGGGCCCCACAAGTTCACAAGTAATTGCGATTCACACCACAGCACCTGAAGTACCATTGATGTTTAACAACCATGAATTAGCAGGACCAAGCGAACGTATCCTTCTGAGTACAAACCTCGACCACCGCCTTAAAATGCAGCCATCCTTGTTCTCCTTGATGGTGTCAACCAGCTCTTTCAGACGCGACAGGTGGTACACGGCCCTGAGAAGAGACACGATTGAGAGAAAATTACTTGGTTGACTTATTATCATGGTGGAAGCCAGAAAAATCTCACCAAGTCTCAGGCGGGTTTGGCAGTGATATTTTGCAAATTTCATCAGCGAGTGGTATGTGAGAGGAAATCGGAGAACCCGGTGAAAACAGAGGGAGTAAAATGCAAAACTCCGGATATAGATTCAAGATTCCATTGCTGTATTACTAACTCCTGGTTACCTAGCAGCCAAAATCTATAATATATGCTATTACCAAATAGTCTCCCATCCAAGTAATAACAAGGCTTACCTGCTTAGCTTATAACATTCATAATCTGACATCATACTTAGAGGCGGTGCAGCCTCTATGCTGTGCGTGAGTGTGAATATAAAGATAAATTCACAATGGCGTGGAGGGGTTTTCCCAGGGACGATCAGCCCCTAGGAAGACGTCCGTGTTGAAGCTGCCCGGGGAGGGGGCCTCCAAGCCGGGGGATTCCAACTCCATGCGCGCCCTGCTCAGCAGCTCCTCCAATGAGGCTGTGCATCAAGAATCACGCATCGCACGTCACAACCACATGGGTGGCCGCTCAGTCGTCTCTGTGAGAAAAGACTGAATATGTACCTGAAAACATATGAAATGTCATCTGCTATATACAGACTATATATATACACACACACACCTAGGGATCTAAGGTCCTCTGACACGGGCTCCTCGTTGGCTACATTCGTAAGGCCGGAGATGTCCAAATCTTTGAGCCACTCTGGGTACTTTGGTCTGCTTTGCGGGCTCTGAGCGGCACCTGCTCTCTTCGTGCTAGTATCCGTCTCGTGGCTGCTGGTCTGGGAGTCCACATCGCAGTCACGCAGCCAGGCCGGGTACCTGAGCTCAGGAATGCTCGTGATCCCCGACACATCCAGCTCATCCTTTTGGCTTGTCAACCACCTGGGATAGGTACTTGTCGCACAGCCGCCGTTCGGCAAGTGCTCACGCCTAGTTGCTTCACTGCTCCGTAAGTACAACAAAACATTCTTCTGGTTAGAAAAGAAATAATTTTTGGGCTTTGCCGACTCATTTAATGGCATCAGGGCCTTGTTGCTTCTCGCTGTTGAGCTCAACCGTTCAGTTGGCTTATTGCCCCTCACCAATGATGCGCCGAGGCTGTGCGCGGTGACCCCGAGAGATGACCGCTTGCCTCTGTGCGACACTGCCTTGCCTCTGTGCGACACTGCGAGGTCTCGGTGGGCGCCAGGCGAGCGGAACAAGGACTTGGAGGAACCGTCAACTGGCGCCTCTAGGAACTGGTCCGTGGTTAGACTGACCGTCGGGCTATAAGCCATGACCGCTGCAGCGCAGCAGTGAGGCTGCACGTGCCCGAGATGAGGTCCTCCACAGGCAGCATGCCACCTGCAATGTAAGACCCACAGACATTTTACTGGTACACAATGAATTTGCTCTCCCCTAGATTCCTTGACCCCTGAACGGCAATCCTGCAATGTTGCCTTACTTTGCACCATCAGTAACTAATGATGTTATCCGTTTGTGGAGTTTGTGAGAATATGGGATAAATCAGTGCATGAGCTGTTATTGTTTAAACTTCAGATGTGTCCAGTCTAGGATCTGCAAATTTTGACACAAAGGTTGGAGGATCACTTAGATTTCACAAACTTTACAAACTCGATAATCAGTGAAGTTGCTGGAAGATGACAGGAGAAAGAAATGCATGCTCCGACCTATCTGTTCAGACCTATGCTATCCTCTCATATGCGTGTGCTTACTGTGGATAGTTTTCTCTGACATAAAATGAACTCATTAATGGAATTTGCCAAGCATCCCAGTGTGGGATTCTCACGAAAATGTATCTTTAGACCTTATTAAGGGTTTTTTTTCTAGGGGAATTGCATTACATTCATGATAGCATAGCATAATTGACAAGCACCCAGTACAACCAAATAAATGGGGTTCTCCTCTCCAATTATCCCCCTCCAGTCAACTAGCTTCGATACCTTATGAGACCTCCTTTGCCAGTAACAAGATATAGTAATAGGTTTTTACCCTTTTATCTGGCACAACAACTGACACCTTTATACAAGGGATCATGTTTGCGATAACCACAACGCAAGTAGTCAAAATGCAAACAAGAAGACGCTAAGAATAAGAAGACGCCTTTTTGCATCTTCTGGTCCAACACCAGTGGAGACTGGGATCTCAGAAAAGCCATCTCGGGTATGGACCAATCAAATTCAAGGACAGTGCATATTATCAGAGTTGTCTTTTTTGTTTGCATTTTGACTACTTGTGTTGTGGTTACTGCAAACATGATCCCTTGTATAAAGGTGTCAGTTTTTGTGCCAGATAAAAGGGTAAAAACCTATTACTATAGCTTCAATACCATTGCACCGCGTGCACACTCGATAGCCACTCGAGTGCAAGCACCACGGAGCGATTCCTCGCGTGGCGAGAGGCGCAACCCACCCTCATCCACACTGTGCATCCTCCTCTCCTCCGCGCGTCTCCGCTCCGCCATGCTGCGCGGCGCTGTGCTCTGCACGTATCCTGGGTGGCGGTGACGCACAGATTCCGCTCTGCTCAAAGTCCTCGATGTAGGCGTCCAGCGCACCGCTCGCCTACGAGCAGCACTGCTCTCCGCACACCACAGGGCTGCGCTAGCCCCCGCTTCCGGTCCGGAGCAGCGTGCTGCCCAGGCTGCCGCGAGGGCTTGTGTCCGTCACCGTGCTGTCGCCCGAAGGGCTGTTTGTCTCACCACCGTTGCAGTACATTGTGTACGATTTGGGATGCCTGGACCGGATGGGGCCAGGGAGAGGAATGGCTGTGGCTACAAGGTCACCACTGGTCCTGGTATGGGGGGCACCATGAGGAGCTGCTGTGTGCGGAAAGTGGGTCCGCTGTCGCAACGCGATCGCATGGGCCAGTGTCGACCACTTCGCGTTAGGTCTCTTAAGCTACTGTGGCTGTTGTCCTTTTTTCAACAAAAATTCCAGCCTTTCCCATGGTTTCCTTCATCACACCTGCAAGCTCTATGTACAATTGAAGTGTCATAAATGCACTACCTGCCTACTACTACATTATGAATGATATACATTTAAGAATTAGCTGGAGACAACTCCATGTTTAAAACACACTGTATTCAAAAGAGAAGGCTTAACATTTAACATTGGTTAACGTTTGGCATGCACACCTGCATATAAAAAAATTACCGTACTACTAATACAATGAATGCTAAATATTAAGTGGTATTACAGTAGTATGACTACTTATATTTATATATTATCGCACCTCCGAAGAGCACGGTTGGCTTTGTACGATGCGAAAGAGGTTCAACACACATACAGAATACAATACTTTCCGAGCACATTATGCGTACCGAACCTCCAAGTTCCTTACCCTACCCTGAATAAGAATGTGTGCGGAGTACAGCTCCTTTTTAAATCCATTGCTGGCTGACAGCTGTCCCATGCTATGCAGCTCCCAGGGGGAGGGGTTATTTACCATACTTCACCACGCTGGTCAGTGTGAGTTTGGTGATGGCAGGGGGCTATAGAAGTGCATTACAACCATGTACTGAATATTGCTGCACTGATGGCAGGGGGCTATAGAAGTGCATTACAACCACGTACTGAACATAGCTGCATTGGTGGCAGGGGGCTATAGAAGTTCATTACAACCACGTACTGAATATTGCTGCATGGATGGCAGGGGGCTATAGAAGTACATTACAACCACGTACTGAATATTGCTGCACTGGTGGCAGGGGGCTATAGAAGTTCATTACAACCACGTACTGAATATTGCTGAACTGGTGGCAGGGGGCTATAGAAGTGCATTACAACCACGTACTGAATATTGCTGCACTGATGGCAGGGGGCTATAGAAGTACATTACAACCACGTACTGAAAATTGCTGCACTTGTGGCAGGGGGCTATAGAAGTACATTACAACCACGTACTGAATATTGCTGCACTGATGGCAGGGGGCTATAGAAGTACATTACAACCACGTGCTGAATATTGCTGCACTGGTGGCAGGGGGCTATAGAAGTTCATTACAACCACGTACTGAATATTGCTGCATTGATGGCAGGGGGCTATAGAAGTGCATTACAACCACGTACTGAATATTGCTGCACTGGTGGCAGGGGGCTATAGAAGTACATTACAACCACGTACTGAATATTGCTGCACTGGTGGCAGGGGGCTATAGAAGTGCATTACAACCACGTACTGAATATTGCTGCACTGATGCTCGCCACGTGAGAGCCACACAGCAGGACAATGCTATACTGTACAATATTGAAATGATTCTCCTACAAATACTAAACATTATTGTCTTAACAATCAATACTACTTTTAACATGAACAATAACTAATAAATGCACGCGTAGTAATCGCCGTGCTAACCCTTAGCGTGCAATGTGAGCAGAACTTGTGTTGTAAGTCGTACCCAGTCCATTACCGCGCCACACACTCCCATTAACAAACCAACGACATTTACTGAATGTCCTCCTCCTTTACACGGCACAACCAGACAACACTTTGCACACCGAAGTGTCCAAGCCGTGTGCTGAGTGAGGCAAACCCCATTCACTCTGCGCTCAGCGTTCAACAAAGTTGAACCTGGCTCGCCCTCACGCCTGCCCATCTCTCTCCGTCTCTCACCGGAGATTATTCCATTGATCGTCTTCGCCTTGCCGTCCAGAGATCCGTGTGGATTATCCGTGAGGGTAGTTAAAGGTCGCGGTTA
This sequence comes from Petromyzon marinus, assembly GCF_048934315.1. Classification (NCBI taxonomy): domain Eukaryota; kingdom Metazoa; phylum Chordata; class Hyperoartia; order Petromyzontiformes; family Petromyzontidae; genus Petromyzon; species Petromyzon marinus. The sequence continues at coordinate 6,125,565 of NC_133683.1, forward strand.
TTCGGAGAAGTTTTTTTTATTAATTTTCCCGCCACAACCGCCGCGTCGCCAACGGCCGCTGAAGGCGATGTCCGAGACGCGCGGCCTGCGCATGCGCACTGAGGGTTGAGAGAAACCTGCGGGGAGGGGCAGCGGGGGGCGGGGAAGCCGCCGCCGTTGGCCACACCCACATTCTGGCCACGCCTATATTGAACCGACGTCACGGTGACATCATTCTGGGTCGGACTTTATCGTGGGCTGGCTGTGCACGCGAGGAGCTCCTGACTTCTGACTCTGAATTCGAGAAAAAATCAAAGATTCACGATGTCTACCTTCGTCGAGATAGGTAAAGTTTAACGTTAGTGTTAGAGATGTGTGTTTGTGTTAAATGTTGAGCCTGTGGACAAAACTGCTGGGGATGTGCCAGATGTCTCCATCTAACGTTAAGGAGGTTGGAGCCTGGATAGTGCATACCAGGTGTTACAGGCTACATGATGGGAAGCAGAAGGCATTCTAGTAAAATAGGTTTTTGTTTGTACGTTAATGCTCCTCCTTTTCCTTTACCAACCCATACTCACCGGCATGGTGAAGTATGTGCAAATAACCAACACGATTCGTGCGATCGTCAAGAGGCTCTCCAGCAGGGGATTGGCAGAAGGCCGTACAGGAGCAGTTTTGTGAAAAATCATTGATTCTTTCATAATGTACATCTATGATTTATTATTATTGTTCATGTGGGTAACCTCGGCGAGGGGGGAAGCAAGGTCGGGAAGAGCGGGGGATGGGGCCGCTTTTGACCACGCCCATATTTAGGTGACGTCACGCCCTTTTGCTGTGACGTCACTATAGCAGGGAGTTATCCTTGGCTGGCTGTGCATGAGGAGCTCCCGAGTTATAACTCACAAGATCTGAGATTAGACCAAAGATTCATGATGTCCACATTTGTTGAGATAGGTAAAGTGTAATGTTCGTGCTATGACGGGGCTTTGGGCCAGTTTTAAATATTGAGATCTCGTCAGTGTTTTAATCGGACGCTCAGCAGGGTTTGAGCCAGGATAGTGCATAACAGGTCTAAAAGTGTAGTGTCGGGCTACATGGTGGGCAGCAAAGGGCAGTCCATCAAAATTGGTTGTACTATACATACTATACGTCTTCACCAACCCACATTAACCAGAGTGGTGAAATGTGGATTTGAAGCTTTCGTGACTGCAAGGATCCATACTCTTTGGTCCCTTCACCTGATGAAGGCCACTTGTTTTGTGGCCGAAACGTCGTGATTGTTGTTCATTTTATTTATTTATTTTTCCCTACGTGACTTTACCGAATAGAACCAAAGAGTACATATGTTATCTCCCGCGCAATATGGTATCTCCCTCGCAAGATGTTATCTCCCGCACAAGATGTTATCTCCCTGACAAGATATTATCTCCCTCACAAGATGTTATCTCCCTGACACGATGTTATCTCCATGACAAGATATTATCTCCCTCGCAAGATGTTATCTCCCTCGCCTCGTATGCAGGAAGTCCGTGAGTTCGATCCAAATTGTGACGCCTGTAATATTTGGAGTTTGCGTGTCTCTCTGTCTTCTCGTGGCCGCGTGGATTATTCCCTGGGTCCTCCGGTTGTTCCTTTAACATTTAGAATCAACGTGCTTTCAGAGTTATTTGGCTGCTATAAATTTCCACGTGATGCGAATTATTTTCCACCTCGCTACCAAGCCGCGCCAGGGCAGTGCCGAGCCAGCCCCGTGTGGCTCTCAAGGCACCAAGTTATGTTTCCACTGCGGAACCCGAGCCGTGCCACGGACGTCACGTGTGACGAGCGCGTCGAGACGCATGTGGGTGGTGTAGTGCAGTAATTTTCTTTTTTTTTTTACTCGGGGGTACGCGGACCCCTGGGGGCTATGTGGCAATGCCCCAGGGTGTACGTGAGATAATGTATAAATATGTGAAATCATATCGGACATGAGTCATTGGTGAATAGTCATGTATGAATCGGACAATGTAAAGTAACTACGATACAATTTGTATCCACGTGGTAACCTGGAACGATATGAAAGCACTTTCTAAACTCACTGATCGTACACAATGCGGGTTTACAAGAGCAGCCAGGGAACTAATGACGTCTCGCGTGCAGAGCGTCCGTTTAATTTGTTTTTATTCGCTTGCAGTTACTAGCAGCTGGTTAGGATATACCTCTCACAAAGTGGACAATTGGTTAAAATATTGACGTTCATTATTCACACGTTGATTTCTCAGAACCACGTTGGGTCAAGGGGGGAGTGGGGGGGGCTACTCGGTTTAAACTAAATTCAACAACGAGGGGGGGCACCGGTAGCCAACAACGGTTGAGAACCACTGGTGTGATGTGCGCTGGTGTCCTTACCGTGCACTCACCGAATGTCACGCACAATGTACGCGTCATTATCCCCGCCCCTGGCCCTGCTTGGCCCCAAGCCATATTCAGACACCGCGTGAGGTTAGCGTATCCCGGTTTTTGGTTCTAGCGCAACATGGAAAACGGCCAGTGGAGAACCAGGCAATAGAAATGTGGGAGGCACTGTTGGCACGTCCATATAAAACTGCACATGTTATCCCGTGGATACAAAATGCAGGTTAAGAGGGAGAATCGAGGCACGGTGATGAAAAAAAAACGTGATAACCCAGCAGGGTTTGAGCCAGGATAGTGCATAACAGGTCTAAAAGTGTGGTGTCGGGCTACATGGTGGGCAGCAAAGGGCAGTCCATCAAAATTGGTTGTACTATACATACTATACGTCTTCACCAACCCACATTAACCAGAGTGGTGAAATGTGGATTTGAAGCTGTCGTGACTGCAAGGATCCATACTCTTTGGTTCTATTGGGTAAAGTCACGTAGGTAAAAAATAAACCAACAAAAATCACGACGTTTTGGCCACAACACAAGTGGCCTTCTTCAGGTGAAGGAACAGAACTGTCGGGACGACAGCACTTCAATTGAAATGTGGTCAAGTAACCACCATGATCTGTGTGGTCACGGGGAAGCTCTCGCAGAAGCTGACAAGCTTCCATCTTGGCAGTAATCATGTTGCCTCTTTTTTACTCTCAGCGTCTCTGCAGCGCTTGCAGCGCTCGCACTCCTCGCCCCATGCACCCCCCACCCTCCCCCTCTCTGACTTATTTAACTGCCCTAACCCTGGTTTCTCTCCCACTTCAGTAAAACAGTTTCCTTGCTGTGGTTGAGTGCTTGTGTTGCATTCGAAACGTCGTGATTTATTTCTATTTCTATTTTTTTTCACCTACGTGACTTTACCGAAAGAACCAAAGAGTATAGCTGACAAGCTGTCAGGGCAAAAATGACTTTGCATATTCCAACTAATATTTTTTGCCCTGGTTTGTGTCTGACCATGCTGGGCACGGCTTTGTTAAAGTGTACGATATTCAATGGGGTAAAAGTCCCCTAATGGTAATACAACTTTATACCACAGGTGTACTCACACTGGAGCAGCGTCGACATTTATGAGAAAGCTTTACACATGAGTACCATGTGCGGTTCTTTACCGACATTCCCATCCCTGCACCTGCCTCCCCTGTCCCTAATGCAATGAACCCTCTACCCCCACATTACCTATGCAGAGCTCGTGGAGAGAATGAATGAGGAGGAGGGAGCGGAGGGGCATGAGGCTCAGCCTTCAACGGTGCCGCAAGACTTTTCGACGTCATCATTTCAATCTACCCTGGCCCAGGTACGATGCGGCACAACGTGGATTTGCACTGCCTATAAATTAGCTTGGCTAATGTCAAAGATGGGAGATTCCTGGTATTTACAGATTTAGTTGTTGTTTGCATTCGCCAACTAATGGGCCCCAAAGTGTAGACATGGCTGCTCCTCATTTATAGATTTGCAGCCTTTGCAGCAGTGCGTTTTGGTGACTATACTGTGCTGATGAGTCCGAATGAGGATTACACCAGTCTACAGTTGCATATCACTGCATAACTGCTGCTGTTAGTCTGTCACATTTGCTCAACTTTATTTTGATGGTGGTTTAAGATAGCATTACCACAATGCACTTTAGAAAATACTGATGTTTTTTGTATAATGCACAGGGGCTAGATGCTTTGTGTACACATTTCTCCAGGTCTCTGGTTTCCTCCCATAGCTAAATGACACAGTGTAACTGGTATTGGCCAAACATACCAATGCTGAAAAAATACATGCAAATTATTCAATTGGAATTAAACTAAGCAACTTCGTTCTCGACTGCTAAAAAACAGAACTTGGTAGGACCCTCCTTGAAAATAAAAATGTAAACTCATTGAGGTTTTCCTGGGTAAACAAGTACATCATCATAGCAATAAACAACTTGCATATAAATAGCAGATTAACTTATGTCCTGATACATGTATCATGAGCTTATGAATAAATATACATTTCATGCATAAGCTATTACATCTCTCATATTCGTGTGTGTGCTTGCCTTTGCGTGTAGGACACTATCTACTTTTGCGATGGAGTCCGTCGGATCGATTTCATCCTCGCGTTCGATGATGAGGTCCATTCTCAGGACGCCATCAACAATCAGGTGAGAACGAGGAACCTACAAATAATGCTCCACCTTCCTGCACCCAGCATTATCACCCCTCCCCACGTGCAACACCACACGCCTCTAAACCTAGGTTTGACGCAGTGGTGCCAGCTCAGCTCTCTGACTGCTGAGTCACCCTGCCACCTCCATACGAGTCTTTAAATCCACAGTATACATCCTTTATCAAACTGTATCGTCAACTGCAGACCACGCTAGTCAATGAACGCTAGACTCCCATCACTCAACTCGCACATCCATACCCTGAACCATACGCCTCACTGCTTTGGCGAACAACAATCAATTATCGTTACGTATCACACTCCATCCACAACTCCTCAATAAATACACCACTTTCATATTGCACACACCGACACCCAGACATAACTTACAGGATATATGTAATATCCACATTCTAACTGCCAAATGGAAAACTATTACAACAGTGCTGAAGTACCCAGTATGCATTCTCTGCAATATTGATGTTTTTGTTTATTTTGTTGCTATTGTACCCACGCACAATGGATCTATCTCCCTTGTAAAATAGCAAAGCAACTAGCTAAGTGAGACCATCCCTGTAACAAATAAGGTAAACTCAAAGAGTTGATTGACAAAGAGCTGTGCAAATTTTTATTTTATTAAGGTCTGCTGAAGTGACACCGACTGAAGCAGTTCAGTGATGCTACTTTGCAGAGCCGTTCTCTGATTGATTCCCATGTGAGGCTCTACTCACTGTAAGAGTTCAAGAAGTTTCCTCACCTCTTGACTTGACTCCCACAGTGACACAACTGAGAACAATGTATAACACAGATGGTCAATTTTGTTTGACAGAAGAAGAGGACCGAATATCAGGCAAGCCTGATGAAGATGGGGCTAGATCTCGAGATTGAACCCAAGGAGGTAAGTTTCCTGCGTGTCTCTCTGCTATAGATGACAGACACTGTATACAAATAAAAAGGTGTTAGACTGTGATTGCTTCATAATTTCACTGCTGGCATACATTCCTTGAGTAGGAGCGCTAAAGATCCCCGCTGGAGGGTATATGGCCTACTCTTCTCTGCTTGTCAGACGTCTTGAAAGAGATAGCGAATACCCATACTTTACCCCACCATGCACAATCTTAAGATGGATTAATTGTGGCTTAGCCATTTATACTGGAGGGTATAACAGTCTCCACCTTAATGTGGCATGCCAGCTATTTATACTGTAGTAATAAGTGTTCGATAACTGCACGTACGTTATGCAATTTGCTTTTGGGTTGTGCCACACGTTGATCGGCACGAGGTGCTAACAACACGTGACACAAGCACGAAAATCCACGTGGCCGTGGACACTCTTCCAAATGAGACCATCCTGTTCCCTTGAACTCTCACCTGGTCAAACAAAGTCTAATAAATACAACTAAATGCACTCATCTAGAGTCTGACGATGAACTTCGTGCCATCCACTAGGAGTCGGTGAGCGGACGCACCACCTTTGTGAAAGTACACGCGCCATGGAACCCACTCACCACCTATGCCGAGATTCTACACATCCAGGCAAGATTCTGATGGTCATTGTTATGATGATCATGATGATGCCGATGATTGTGATGATGATTGTGGTGATGATTGTGATTATGATGGTGATAATGAATGTGATGACAATAATGTTTGTGAAGATTCATCATGGTTGTGATGATAATTGCGATGATCATGCATGTGATACAGAGTATGATGGTGAGGGTGATGATTGTGATGATTATAATTTATGACGTTCAACGATAATAATCGTAGCACTGACATTACGAGATATCGAGAGACGTAAATATACAAACGGATTAGAAAAACGTACATTTGGAAAAATATGCATATTAGCAACATATTGACTCTTTTTAGAAAAGTGAATGGGCTCGGGAAGGGCACGTTGCTTGAAGGGATGATGTCTGCTGGCCGAAAATGACATTGGAGTGGCAGCAGAAGGAGAGAACGTGCCCAAGATGATGTATATCATAGAGATGGCGAGATAAGATTGGCTCATGTGCGTGTGCTCATGACTGGGGATATTGGTGGGACAACTTGAAGAGTGGGTGGGATATGCAGTGGAGGCTTTTGGCATATTAATTGTTGCATTATAGGACTTGTTGTATTATAGGACTTGTTGTATTATAGGACTTGTATTATAGGATTTGTATTGAATGTTGTATTATAGAACTTGTTGTATTATAGGACTTGTTGTATTATAGGACTTGTTGTATTATAGGACTTGTTGTATTATAGGACTTGTTGTATTATAGGACTTGTTGTATTATAGGACTTGTTGTATTATAGGACTTGTATTATTATAGGACTTGTTGTATTATAGGACTTGTTGTATTATAGGACTTGTTGTATTATAGGACTTGTATTATTATAGGACTTGTTGTATTGTTGGACTTGTATTATAGGACTTGTTGTATTATAGGACTTGTTGTATTATAGGAATTGTTGTATTATAGGACTTGTATTAGAGGACTTGTTGTATTATAGGACTTGTTGTATTATAGGACTTGTATAGAACGTTGTATTATAGGACTTGTTGTATTATAGGATTTGTTGTATTATAGGACTTGTTGTATTAAAGGACTTGTTGTACTATCGGACTTGTTGTATTATAGGACTTGTATAGATTGCAACAACTTGGGGAGACCTTCATCCATTCGTGGACTGATTTTGGCTGATGATGATTCCATGTGCTCGAGGCAAAGGGTTTAATACATTTAAAATCAAACAGGTGCCACTCAAGGAGAGCGACCTCCCCCAGGTGTCAGGCTCAGACAGTGGGCCTCTTCACTACCTGGGAAATATTCACCACCTGAAGCCGGGAGCCGTGCCCAAACAACCGGACTATTTCACGGCACCCTACCGGCGTTCGCAGCAGGACATCTATCCTATAAAGGATCATGACGTCCTCATCCCACCGGCCGTACGCAGCCAAATCGTACGTTTGTATCAATAATGCTGTATAAATAATGCCAGAATGGGGTGGTTTTTTTGCAAAAACATGTTAATTTAAAAGGGTTTTGTCGTGTTTTTATCATTTTAATTAAAGTTTTCAGCTCTGTATCGCAACTTGCGATCTCTGAGTGACATGTGGTTAGAAGTGTAAATCATTATGGTTTATTAAGAATGCCTGGATTTATGATTTATGGGTTGTGGTAATATGTGTCCCTGTAGAGAAAGCTACCAAATTTTTGGGATGCTTAACCAGGAGACATGGTGAGCTAGCAGCCCCACCCTTTGTAAGTCCTGCCCACATTATATAACCACGTCCCCTCAATCACTCTCCTCTGCACAACAAAAGAATGAAAGACTACTGTTGATATGGTTCTTGGTGAGCAGGTATCCTGTCGAGCCAATATTGTGGGCATTTGGGGTTTTGATAGTATTGTATTCTGAATAAATTGCCTTTGTGCATGGAAAGCATGCATAAAATGTCTCCTTGAAATCTGGATATTGTACTTGCTGAAATCGGTACATATCTGCTTCAGTTTTTGGGGTGTTCTATGGACCTTTCCGAGTCGGGACTCAATAAGAGTTGTGGGCCCATTATAACTGTGTAGGCTGGTGGTGGTTGGAGAGGGGGAAACATTTCAGAGTGGAGTGAGTCAATAATAGCTTACCCACCCAGCCCTATGTTTCATGCATGTTATGTTTGTCATGTGTGTCATGTGTGCTCACACAGGTCCACTACATGCTGCAAAACCCCATGCCACAAGACAGCACGAACATATTAAATATCAACCAAATGATTGAAAATGGCTGCTATACTGCAGCCTATCCACTGCATGACGTAAGTTGTTGGGGGGGTAGGGGGTGGAGGGCACACTGACACCCTACGGGAGGCCCAGGTACGACACCTGAATTGCACACCTGTATAGGACGCTATAGCATAGTCTAAAGCTTACCACATACTTAACATTAGTGTCCCACAGAGATGCGCCGCATAGGTGTCCAGGTTCCCCAGCTCACTAAACACACCTCTGATTTGCATGGTTGGCTACATACGGTGCAAAAGAAGTTCAATATCCATGCATTGGAAAGGACTCCACGAGCACTCTAGAGAGCCATTCTCAAGGGTATTTGGCCGACTATTTCACGTGGGACAGAAGTCTTTGGAAGAATTAGAAGTACCCACACTTCATCCCACAACACGTGAACAACCAATAGATTAACTGTGGGTGCACCCATTTACACTGCTTGCTGGGAAGAAGCAGCGTGATTAAGAAACGTGGTCATTGTTTTAACTGTCGTTCCCATGAAATCAAATGGGCGACCTCTAACTTTGCAAGTCCAGTGCAGTGTGCAACACCATTACACCACAGCAGCGCCACGGCAGAGTTTTGGGGGGGTGGAGCTGGTAATTTGTGAATGTCCATGCAGTGTTTGTGACTAACAATTGCTTTCCCCATGTCAGAGTGAGTCTGTTCATCCCACCAAAAACCCGAACACGCTGGGCGACCGCAACACGCTGCGACGGGAGTGGGCGAGAGCCGGGCGCTCTTTCAAGGAGCAGCCTCTTGACCTTGTGCGGTAAGTTCATGCCCTATCCACTGCTGGATGAAGACTTCCCCAAGCCTTCGCCATCTCTCCCAGTCTCCTGATGCAACGATCCATGTGGCTCCTGCACACATGCTGATTTCATTACTTAAATCTCTGTGGTGCACATCCTCTCAGACGCATTCCTTCTCTTGACTGCCACATCATTCTTAGTCTCGACCACAGGCCATCGTACCTCTTAGGGACGTGCCCTGTCCAGAAAGGTCCTAAGGCTGGACTTGAATGCTAGCTGGGAGTTGATAGCACAGACGGCTGGGGAAATGGAGTTCCAGAATAGCATTTGCCCATGCCTTCCCTGCTCTTCACATTTCCCTCCAGCCCATGGTCCTTGCTTACATATTCGATAGCTACACCACTGGTGCCATGTGCGGTTGGTGATGTTTGCGCTGTGTGTGCGAGTGATGTTGTCGGCACAGGTCATACTTCGGGGAGCAAGTGGGGCTCTATTTTGCATGGCTCGGCTTCTACACAAAGATGCTGATCTTCGCTGCAATCGTCGGCCTGATCTCCTTTTTCTTTGGAGTATTCAGCAATGACCGTGACATCACTAGGTACTGGCCCGACACATGCATACAGACAAATGCATACAAACACACACACACATACACTCATGTGTCAGATGTAGAACTCACACAGATCTCCTGTATAGCAATACAGACTGAACAATGAGTATCAGCAAGCACCTACTAAGGCTATACACAAGTACATATACACGTAAAGTACATATAGACATACATATACACTTATATACAATCCCATGGGATGCTGCCATGGCGTAATAGTTACATTTCTAGAATTGCAGTTTATAGATTTCCAGTGCGATCGCCTGGCATGGCAGCTGAAATAATGGCTAGGTTTCTTCAGTTATCCCACATATGCTCAGCAGTATAAACGGAGACACCGCAGTTAGATGATTGGCAGTTCAGATGTGATGGGGTAAAATGTGGGTACTCCCACCGTGTCCAAGACGTCTGGCCATCATGGACGAGTAGGCCAAATATCATCTCGAGGGGCAATCTAGAGCATTCTTTAGTGGAGGACCTTCCACCAGCAGTGGCATGAGCAAGCAATTTCAGGGCCACATCTTTAACATTTCACTATTAAAGTACATATGCACATATATACAATCTCATACAGTTTATATACATATACAGTACAAATATAGTACATTCAATATATTGTATATGTATATATGTTCCAAATGTCTCTGTTTCTAAAAGTAAATCCAAAAAATCAAGCCTAGCTACAATATTTCGGACAATCCAGGGAAAATGAAACATTGTTTTGGATTGCTCAGAAAACATGACATCGCCCATTGTGACGTCACTCACGACGACACGTATCACGTGGCATCGGGTTTCGTCACTCTTGTTCACATGAATATATTGTACATTCTTACGAATTGTAAATAATCCGAAAATCAAAAGCAAAAAATAATGAAATCCAAAATGTTTAAATGTGAAACGTATCCTTATAATACGACTTTCACACATAGACTCTTTGGAGCTGCATGACGGACAGCGGGGAGCAAGTGCAGGAAATACATTGCTGTACTCTGTGTCTGGAGTCTTCGCTTCCCATATTCAACCCGTACTGACCAGTGTGGGATGACTAGAATTAAATAGCCCTCATGACCCACGAGGTGTGGGGAGGCCCTCAGCCAGAAGTCGATTGATAAAAGGGCTGTAAACACCCCTGGAAATCAATACATAGAGATGTTACACCACTGATATCAACGAAAATTATAATTAAACATCAGCAAATACCTTCTTTGGTTCTTTCGGTAAAGTCATGTAGAATGAGAATAAAATAATAAATTGATAAAATAAAATAACACAATAATATTCTCACGACGTTTCGGCCACAACACAAGCGGCCTTCATCAGGTGAAGGGACGAGACTGTCTGGTAGGACAGCGCTGGAGTGAAAGAGCCACGTTCAGATCACGGCCTTTAAGCTGTGTGAGAGGAACAAAGCTCCTTGACAAAGGAATTAGCATATAATTTAGCATTGAAATGGCTGAATGATTAGCTTGTGACTGGTCACAGAAATAGCTATGTTAAAAGTTAAAGCATACACATCCGCAGAGGCACCCCTTGATAAAGGAATTAGTATAGAATTTAGCATTGAAATAGCTAAGTTAAAGCATACACATCCGCAGAGGCACCCCTTGACAATGGAATTAGCATAGAATTTAGCATTGAAATAGCTGAGTGATTAGCTTGTAACTGCTCACAGAAATAGCTACGTTAAAGTCAGAGCATACACATTCACCGAGGCACTTAGTACAAATCAAACAGGAGAATTTAGCATTGAAATAACTAGGCGAATTTAGCATTGACATAACTGAGTGATTAGCTAGTGACTGATCACAGAAATGACTATGTTGAAGTCAAGGCCTACACATCTGAGCTATTCACAGTACTATATAGTGAACCAATAAGAAAACTTGCCAGTTTGTAGGTGGGGGAGTTGATAGTAGCTGCCATCGTTGAGAACTACTCAACGATGGCAGCTATACAAAAATAAAAAGAGATCCCACCAACAGCCTGGTCACCAAAACGAACAAAATCATCTCTGATTCAACAGCATTAATTGATGAGATCAAACAGTTCTCCTTGAAACCCTCTGCTGCCAGACCACCAAGATTATATGGCCTTCCAAAGATACACAAAGAAGATACACCCCTTCGTCCCATCGTCTCTACTATCAACTCCCCCACCTACAAACTGGCACGTTTTCTTGCTGATATACTGCGACCTTTCACTGGAAAAACCACCTCTGCGGTACTAAATTCTACTCACCTGGTATCGACAATCAAAGGCATTTCCCTGTCCCCAAACGACCTGCTTGTCAGTTTTGATGTGGTGTCCTTGTTCACCAAAGTCCCGGTACCTGACACCATCGCTATCATTGAAGACCTGGTTCATCAAGGACTGCATACTGATGTACCCCCCCTGGTGAGACATTGCTTAACCAACACATACTTCACCTGGAATGGAACTTTCTACAAACAAACTGAGGGCACCCCAATGGGCTCCCCCCTATCTCCGGTTGTAGCCAACGTATTCATGGAAAAATTTGAAACTGACGCCATCCAGACTGCCACTCTACGCCCGACCTTATGGAAGAGGTACGTTGATGACACCTTTGTCATCTGGCCACATGGCCAGCCTGCTCTAGACCAATTCCGCGACCACATCAATTCCATACACCCAGCAATCAGATTTACCATGGAGGTCGAAAAAGATGGCAAAGTACCCTTTTTGGATGTCTTAATTAAAAGGAGACATGATGGTTCAATGAGCCACTCTGTCTACAGGAAAACTACCCATACAGATGCTTACTTGAAACCGGATTCCCACCACCATCCATTCCAGAAGAACTCCCTCATCAAGACTCTATACCATAGAGCCCAATGCATTTCCGACCAGGAACACATTACCAGTGAACTCAAGCACGTACACCAGGCTCTCAGGGCTAATGGCTACTCCGACTACACAATCCGCAAAGCCATCACTCCAGTCATGAAGAAGGATCCTCTTGTGGAGCCACTCAAAACCATCACCTTACCCTACATTGCAGGGGTCACTAAAAGATCTCCAAAATCCTGAATAAACACAAGATCCAGGTCCGATTCAACACAGTACATAAAATCCGTGATTTAGTTCCATCTGTAAAAGATGCTGTTCCAGACATACAATACCCGGGCGTTTACAAACTAAAGTGCCTCTGTGGTAGTAGCTACATTGGAGAAACCAAAAGACATATCTCGGACCGCATCCGCGAACATAAAGCAGACTTGAAACACGGTAGGACGAACTCCTCTGCCGTGGCAGATCACTGTTATAATTCAGTGGGCTCACATGACATTGACTTCTCCAAGACGGAGGTTCTTTGCAAACCAACCGGCTACCATGAGAGATTCGTTCATGAGGCCATTCACATATACAAGCACAGAGACAATTTCAACCGAGAAGATGGATTCTGGCTTAGTAACCACTGGAAAGATGTTTTAAACCATTTCTGTTCTTAATTAATTGTATTTTTACGATGACCTTCAGACCGCAGCTCTTTCGCCAGCATTGACTCTTAATACCTCTCACACCACGGTTAATGGTATGGTTTTACAACATGGAGTATAATAGCGCCTCGCAGCTGTCTCTCTCCCCCTCCTCTGTTCCGACCATGGACGAACTCGTCCGTCTGAACGGGGCCCGTAGCTATCCGTGGTGCTAAAGTTGAGGGTAAGAATCCACCCATTGTTTCGCCATATAGCATTGTGATATATAACGACTTATTGTTGGTAGCTTAGCTGATTGGAGAATATAGAGTTTATTGATAACATTAAGGTAATTTATATTTTAGTTTTTTATTGGTTCACTATATAGTACTGTGAATAGCTCAGATGTGTAGGCCTTGACTTCAACATAGTCATTTCTGTGACCAGTCACTAGCTAATCACTCAGTTATTTCAATGCTAAATTCACCTAGTTATTTCAATGCTAAATTCTCCTGTTTGATTTGTACTAAGTGCCTCGGTGAATGTGTATGCTCTGACTTTAACGTAGCTATTTCTGTGAGCAGTTACAAGCTAATCACTCAACTAATTCAATGCTAAATTCTATGCTAATTCCATTGTCAAGGGGTGCCTCTGCGGATGTGTATGCTTTAACTTAGCTATTTCAATGCTAAAGTCTATGCTAATTCCTTTATTAAGGGGTGCCTCTGCGGATGTGTATGCTTTAACTTTTAACATAGCTATTTCTGTGACCAGTCACAAGCTAATCATTCAGCCATTTCAATGCTAAATTATATGCTAATTCCTTTGTCAAGGCGCTTTGTTCCTCTCACACAGCTTAAAGGCCGTGATCTGAACGTGGCTCTTTCACTCCAGCGCTGTCCTACCAGACAGTCTCGTCCCTTCACCTGATGAAGGCCGCTTGTGTTGTGGCCGAAACGTCGTGAGAATATTATTGTGTTATTTTATTTTATCAATTTATTATTTTATTCTCATTCTACGTGACTTTACCGAAAGAACCAAAGAAGATGAATCATTGCAGTCACGAAAGCTTTAAATCGAAATCAGCAAATACATTTTACTTTGGAAAATGCTTGATGTTGGAACCCATAATTTAGTCTGACTTTGTTTAAAGGGAGGGTATGACACATTCAAAGGTGGCATGACCTTTAGGCAAATTATATTTCTTATCCAAGTGTACTATGCCCATTAGTGTGTTTATGTTCGTGCGTGTCTATGTGTGCAGTGGAGAAATATGCAACAACACCATCGGAGGATCCCTGGTCATGTGTCCCCAGTGTGACCAAAAATGCACCTTTTGGAGGCTAAATGATACCTGCGAGACTGCGAAGGTATCACACAAATACACCATCGATGTTCCCTCTAAATAAGGATACTTATTGGTTTTTGGTGCTGTGCATCATTATCACAAAGCCAACTCACGTTGCTGAGATTGTATCATTAACATTAACCATGATCACTAGATTGCAGCACATCATGCTAAACACTATGCTGCCATTCGTGTGGGTGTTAAAAAATTTTATACTAATAATACACGTGTGATCATTTTTAAGGTAGTTAGTTATAGTTTTAGCAAATAGGGCATTTTAATGGACTAAGTCGATGGTTAGACAAATACATGAAAATGAATGCATCGTCACATCCCAGCGGGAGTGCAAAAGTGACTTTGTCTGAGTAAATCCGACATGATGTATTTCATGAGTATTTCTCCACGATCAATACAAGTGGACAAAGTATTTTGAAATCTGAATTTCAGTGCTAATTAGTTGACATGTCATGCCGAAATAATGATTATTCACTTTAAAGTGTCAGAAATGTATGTCCACAATCATGGAACTGCCCATTGCTTATTTTGCTCTTTCTGTCACATTTATACAGATTTGTTTGATACATGAATAGCGCTATAATATCAGACATTGTAGAGCATTGTCATCTCCACAATTTAATGGATGTTTCATGAGTGATTAATCTATTTTAACTTAAAAATCAATAGATGCATCATTACTTTCCTGCTGTTGATATTGAAAAGACGTGGATGCTAAGATTTAAGGTTTAATTGTGACTAACACCTCTGATTGTGCCGTTGCAGACTTCACACATGTATGAAAATCCGGTCACCATATTCTTCGCAGTTTTCATGGGACTTTGGGGTAAGTGATGCTAAGCATTGGCACACATTGTCCAGACACAGTGACAAGTATCAACATGTTTGCAATGATGATGAGCACATTTGGCCACATACAGTGTTAAAGAAGTTCAACATACATACGTACAACCATATACAGTACCATCATGTCTTGCAATGTTCGTATGCAGTGATCCTGACAGTCCTATTATGAACCCACTGCTCAATGAGGGCAAATTTGGACCATGACTTGCACACATTGTCCTACTCTTCCGAATGATAACCGATAATCTTTAATGTCCACTGTGAAGCAGATGGTGTGTATTTTTGTGTAATTAATACACGGGCAATATTAATCAGGGCAGCCACATAATTTGAACCACGAACCTCTGCAACAAGCAACGAATGCGGTACCCCAATGCGATTCCATGAAAAATGCAAAGTGGCCAGGTGGCTCAGAGTTCAGAGTGCTGCGTTGCCGCCGCTGAGATTCTGTGTTGAAATGAAAGTGGCCACCTGCGATTAAACCAGTTTCTCAATTATAGCAAGATGATGGTCTCAACTCAGTCACCGATATCTGCACAACAAATACAAAAATTCCATAATGTTAAAGTTGGTTCTGTACTTAATTAGGCTACATTCCAGCTCTGAGAATAAAAATGTTAGCTTGACTATCACGTAACAAACGCTCCTCTCCGTGGCAAAGCATTTGGGAAAGAGCTACCCCTACTGTGTGGACCAGAGATCACAGAGGTAGCTCTGTGACATTCACTTTTGTGTAACGTTTTGTAACACGAAGAGCAGCACTGCTCTGTTATAGATCCAAAGGAAAACTCAATCTCATGCCATGCCACTCAGTGCAAGTGGGATAAAATTGTGGCAATGTACCAAAAAAAGCCAATAAAGGTATTTATGAAAGAAAAAAAAGTACTAATGAAGTTACTTTGAACATTACATTTAACAGACTACATTAGGTAACCTTTGAACCCTTGAGCAATCGATAGTGAAATTACTTTTCTAAGTAAATCCTCCCCGTGTGGTGTGTCGCAACAGCCACGGTGTTCCTGGAATTTTGGAAGCGTCGCCAGGCATCGCTCGCATACCGCTGGGACCTGACGGCATCGGCGCAGGAGGGAGACCCCATCCGGCCCGAGTACCTGGCTCGCTGCACGACCACGAAATGTAACATCATCACCATGGTAATGCTTTTTGCTGTCACCACGGCGACTACCTCATTGCACACACACACCTCTGTTTTGTAATGTTGCATGTGTAACTTCACTGTTTTCCTAGTTTTTCTTCTAACATATTTGTTGGCCTTTGGTCAATTGTGTTTTCCTCCCAATATTATCCCGATTGTCCTATCGGCATCGTTATGAAACAATGTCCATTTGGAACTCTATGTTATGGAAAGGTTTGCTGAAGCAGATGTTACATAATTACTTATAAGATCCCTTCAAGTGAACACACACTAGAGGGTGGCCCTTTCGCATCAGCCCTGCTACAAAGAAATGTTCATGATGGTCAAACTCATCTTTTTTAATTCTGAAAGGTGAAATTTGTCCAAATTAAGAAAAGAAACAAATGTAATATTGGTGACCAGGCTGATCGGCTTACTACTTGGTTTTATTGGAGGCAGCTGCCTGGATTAAAACCAAGAAATACCAGCTCAACTCTCAGACATCAGGACCATCAAATCCATTCCTTTATATCATCGCATGCTTAACTAGTAGTGGGGAAAACAAATAATAGTTCATCAGTCAACCTTAACGGCTCACACTAACATTGGTCACTCCGACAGACTAATCTATATACAAATGCTTTTCCGTCTGTGTCCGTGCATTGTGAGTGCAGGAGGAGGAGCCTCATATGCCTAAGAGGATACTGAGGTTCCGATACTGCCTCTCCGGGATCATGGTGTTGTTCTGGGTGAGTCCGCCAACTCAACAGCAACATTGAACCCCTTCTCCTGATCCAGTGAGCTATGGCCAAGTCACCTGCTATGTTCCTCATCTTGGAGGCGAAGCAGGTTTTGAGCCTGGGTACTGCACGAATGGGTAACCATCATGCACAAAATGGACTGTAGGCTGCTGCAGAGCTACCTTGTGGCCAACAGAGAACTGCATTCTTTTGCTTCCATCCTTTACCAACCTGTACTGGTGTGCATGGTGAAGTATGGGAAAATAACCCTGACAACCTGCACAGGTTTGGGGAGGCCATCATCCAGCAGTGGATTCATATACGGGTTATACACATATATATATTTTTACTTGACCCAATCCTAACCTCCACACTCTGCTCCACCAGTCAGAATCGCTCTCAAACTATGTTGTTCCTCCTGTGTGATCCATTGAGTGATTACAAAGTGGGGGTATAGATACATGCATAATTATATAACTTACAGCCCTTTGTCAATCCAATCACCTGAAATATCTACAGGTGGCCCAAGGCAATGAATACATCATGAGCCGTATCATGTTATCCACCTGCTCCTGTCAACCTCGATTTGGGTTTCTCGAGACTAGTCCTCGGCCTTAAGGCCAGATGGAAAAGATTTCCTCAGCTCCTTGGCCTTGAGTGTGTGGCCTCAGTCCGAGGAGTTTTACTAGAGGTACCGACCTTGACACTGGCCTCATACTAGCGCACCCAACCTTGAGTGACCTTGACACTGATTGTGGCCTAAAAAGCTGCCGCCTTGGCCTCACCTTGGCCCTGTGGCTTTTGGTCTCAACTTCACATCTGAACGTGGCTCGAGGTCAAGCAGGGCCAGGGATAGTAATTCCTTTCATAACCTTGCATCATTTTCTACAATTGACCACGTGACGTTACCATTACACGTTCATTGTGTGTGATGTTAGCGAAACAGCTCAGGTTTTGTTTAACATGTAGGCTTTTCGCGACCAATATCATCCATAATATTTTTTTTGGATTAGATCGCGTAAATATGTGTCATTAAACCCACCACCACCCGACAAAGCCAATTAGTAAAGTTGTTCACGTAAACAGAACATGCCAATTCGTTACTAGTATAGCAAATTCACAATATCTACAATCTGAGTCCGACATTTTGCCAGTCATTTGGTTCTGCTGTGGACAAACGAACTGGCACCTCCTGAGCCACACCAGGCTAGCTCGGCACAGCTAACTCACGGCTTGGTTATATAGTGGAAAAGAGCTACAAGACTGTCAATCTCACCCACCTGTGTGTTTCTTGTGTTACTGGCAGATCCTCCTGATTCTTGCTGCAATTTTGGGTGTGGTTGTTTACCGCCTGTCCATCTTTGGCATACTCTCCTCGAGTATCCCCAATCATGTGACCAAGATCAAGGTGATCGGTGCCCTACTCACACCTGATATGGTTACCACCATCACGGCCTCCATCCTCAACATCGTAATCATATTACTACTCAACAAAGGTTACGACAAGCTGGCCCTCGTCCTCACTGATCTGGGTAGGTGTCATCACCATCACGGTTTGCATATGTTTATTTTATTATACGCCACAAGAGAACACATGTAAATTTGAAGCTTGGATAAATGTTGTGCATGGTAAATAATGTCGCTGTAAAAATGTCATCATGATTTTAACCTTGCACCATGGGGCCATGAATAGCAGCATCAGTGCATCATCCAGTCACTTGTTCAACTACTGCCTGTTTTTGTCAGAACTCTCTTAAATTTTTCCTCCAGTTTCATTCCGATTGGGCTATCAGAATCGTGTCTTGAGATGAAGTATCCAATGGGATCTCTTGTAGACCAGTGCAACCCTTAATGTCATGAAATGGCCCTAGAAGTGAATATCACTGAGCTACCTCTGAGACCCTTCATTCAAGTGAACTCTGGTTCACACATTAGGGGGAAGCACTTTTCAATCCACACTACTACGGAATATAATGTTAATCTCGTAACAGTCAAATTGCTCATTCTCACAACTAGAATTTCACCAAATTAAGTGATGAACCAAATGGTGTATGTTACAAATGTATATGCCATCATTAGTAACCGTCCTGAAGCCATCAATTCACTGCACTTGAGAACACATGTTACCAGAGGCCGCTGCCTGGATTTAAACCCAGGATCTCAATGGTGCCAACTTAGCACTCTGATTTCACCTCTCGATCCATTGAATCACTGAATGTAATTGTGGGCTGACCCTCACTGCTGCATTGCTACCTTCTAGTCAGCTGTCAGCTATCTGCTTGTGTTGCTCATGTTGCCAGCTACTGAGCCCTTTATTAGTAATTTATCCTGCTGAAGCCTGCACCCCCTCTGAAAGGTGACCCATGATAATTACTAAGATACACCTTATAGATATTTGAGAATCAAGTGCACTGGCTTTCAGACATCATACGGACAGTGTAAATGGCTTAATTGCAAATGGAGACTGAAGGACACTCCACAGGGCGAATGTGGTGAACAACACCTGGTAAACAACTTGTGCACTGTCACTCATTCCCCAGCAACATCTTTGAAATTAACTTTTGATCTTCAAATTCATTTTAATGGATATCAAAGCACGTTACATTGTGAAATGTTGCTATTCCTCAATGCGGCATCATTATCAGTGGCTTCTCGTAGCCTGTGTGCCAGAAACTATGAAAGTAACATCAAAACTGATTGCCCTGTTTGATGTCTGTGTCCCTGTGTGCCTTTGTATCACACCCACAGAGATGCCAAAGACGCAAGGAGAATATGAGTATCGGCTGACGTTCAAGAAATTCTTATTTCAGTTCGTCAACTTCTACTCGGCGTCTTTCTACATTGCATTTTTCAAGGGGAAATTCATCGGCTTCCCCGGAAGCTACACTTACTTTGGAAAATGGAGAATCGAGGAGGTGTGTAGATCTGAGGGGTTGGCCCCTCTGTTTTCTATGCTGTTTGTACAACATTTTTATGTTTTACTTTTGTAGTTGATATTTTTCCCAACAATTGTCTTCACACCGTGCTGTTGGTGAAATGTCGAAATAAGGACTCTTTCTTTTGGAACTCTAAAAGGCCTCATTGTCTTCACACCTGGTCACCAGCTCTAGCATTAACACAGTCTCCGGAGTAAAACAGTTTTCGAAACCAGACTTGAGAGAGCACGAGGTCACCACGAGCAGAACACGTGTTAGACTGATGCAATTGGTAACCCAGTTAACTTGAGGGTGTTAGTTTATCACATATTTTGCAAGTAGTACCCTTGTGGTCTCTCATTGGACATTTTCAATATACCGTATTTATCAAACGCCATTTATTTAAAATTATATATTTGATCATCCTTAAAAATGTACAGTATTTCAGCCCCCCTCAAGGATATGTTTAGCCACTACCTATGACTCACTGTGGCGCAGTGGAGCACGTTGTGTTAGAGAACGGCCCCGTAATATGATATCAAGAACGAATTCTGGAGTAAGGAATTAAGCAGCATTGCGTTGTGCACACGTTAAATCAATGTCATTAAGACAGTGTTAATGACACGTAGTTTAACATTTACATAATTGCCATTCAGAGTCACCCTGAGTATTTGCAGTCACTCTATGCTCGGAAGAAAGTCCATTGCCCAAAATGTGCACCTGTTGCTCATGTTTCTGTTTGAAGGCAGACTTGTTGACACATGAGATGATTATAATGAGTACATTTGGTGTTATATTAAGGTGCTTACTTCTCCTGCTGCAGATTTGTAGGAAATCGTCACGAGGGCGATTCATTGATTGATATCCTCTCAAAAACAATACACATAAAGGATAAAGAATACAGCTTATTATTTAAGTGCCTCTGTGTTTTCTACCAACTTAATTTCATGTTTTACGATTATTATATTTACTAGACGATGCTCTTGAATTAAACTCACCTGATACTAAACACCAACTGCAGTATGCATGTTGTGTGTTGAACTTATTTTGCACCATACACAGCCTGCATCGGATGTGTGGGGGAAGGACAACAAACAAAACATTATCAGATGCGCCACCATTTTCTTTATTTAAAATACATGAGGGGGAGGGGGAAAGTGTTTCTTATAATCTGGAGAATATTGATATTCTTAATCACTGTCCCCTCTAACATATGGAGCCGTCAGTTTTGCAGTGTGCAATTGACTGAAGAGAAGAATGTGAGAGGATCATTAGAAATGATGTGTGGTATCCATATATGTATTACCCAATATTTCATATCTTCAGTGTTTAACCTGAATCTATTCTCCACCTCATCCCCCCTCCAGTGTCCCCCAAACGGCTGTCTCTTTGAACTGACTTCTCAACTCACTGTCATCATGGTAGTGAAGCAGATGGTTGGCAATTTTCAGGAGGTCATCATCCCGTAAGTATCGCATGAACACATGATAGCTGTGA
Source organism: Petromyzon marinus (assembly GCF_048934315.1). Lineage (NCBI taxonomy): Eukaryota > Metazoa > Chordata > Hyperoartia > Petromyzontiformes > Petromyzontidae > Petromyzon > Petromyzon marinus. The sequence continues at coordinate 6,147,186 of NC_133683.1, forward strand.
AGTCTGATTACGGCGTTTCCTCGTGTAACGCGGTAGATGCGTTCCTGAAAATTTCCGCATGAAGTAAAAACGCGCAAGGAAGGAATTACTAAGTTAATCACATTTGCACAGTAAAATCAACCTGCAGTCATCCCATGGTGGGATAAATAACTCAGGCTAGGCTGCCGTGTTACTGTATCATTCGGCATGCTTTATCAAACTGCTCAGCCGCGCAACTCAAGACAGTCGTTCATCGTCGACTGCTCAGGAAAGCATTATAATGGCCGCGTTCAGCGTTTTAACAGTGTGCATTCCACATTATAATGGACACGTTCCACGTTGTGTGAAAAGTTTTCCCAAATATAGGAACCATGTTACAATGAAAATGTGTTGTGTGAAAACGCATTCAGCGAAAAGTCATGTCGACAGCTTGTTAGCAGTGTGCACTGGTTAAGCAGTGAACACCAGCCAACTGGACAAAGTTCACCTCGTTAGTATCATGTGATATTCCGATCAGACGCTTCGTACATAGTTTCATAATATTAGACAAGCAACTCCCATGACTGAAAGAGTGTAGTGGATTGACAACGGGCTAAATGAAAAACAGCTACTACTTAGGTTTTAGCAGTTGTTTTGTACAGCTCTCTGACATGTTTTGTGTCATACCGCATATTGTTTGGCATGTCTTGACGTTTCGCTCCACGTGCTTGGGATATTCACATGATACAACCTGAAAACGCAGTGGAAAGCTATGAAATAGCAAACCTAGAGTTGATGAACAAATGGATATGCACGTGTGTAAGGGTGTCTCTGTGTCTGCACATGCGTACCTCCCCCCTCAATTCCCCAGATGGTTCAGCAATTGGTGGGCCCAGCGTCGGGCCAAGCTAAGGCCTGAGGCTGTCTACACGCGCTGGGAGCAAGACATGGACCTACAGCCCCAGAGCCCACTTGGACTCTTTGATGAATACCTCGAGATGGGTACAATGAGCTCAGAGGATCACACTACGGAGTCAACGCGTTTTACTTTATTATTAAAAAAAACACACACAATTGGGTATCATTTGACTATATAGGCACGTGTGTACGGCCCCTGGGTATCTGTCGGACATTGTTGTGGGAGGGAAATTACCCACACTTCGGGTTGTTGAAGGCAGGGAGCACAGATGTAAGAGCTTAGATGTACAATACAACAATGTAATTTGCTGCACTGTCCTCTGCTGCTCACAACCCCACAATAACTATTGCATGGTCACCCATGCAACCAATTTTCAGGCTCAGCTCTCCTTAACTTCTGGGATCTGATTAAATCTGACGCGTACTGGGTGATTTGGCCATAGGCACCAATCTATGGATATACTATAACACAATTGTCTTTGAGCATGCGCGTATGTGCATATGTACGGAGTTAAGTTTTAGAAACAATAGGAGCACATATTTGCTCCTCTTGTCTGCTAACCAATGCAGCTACATTGGTCAGCTTGGGTTGACGTTTCTCCCCCTTACTATTTATTTAAAACTCTTGTGCATCATGTCCACTGTGGTTAACTGCTGTGATTTGTTGGCATTTCAGCCACAGTGCATATGCCTAAAAATGTGTGGTATGGTTAATGGAGTCCTCAATACAGGATGTGATCTAGTTATTATAGCCACCTAGTGGTGGAAAATGGTGCGAAAGAAACCCAGGTGAACCAGAGCTGAGCATTAAAGATGGTAGTGGCTGGTCGCATCTCAGTGGCCAATGTAATGGACACGATAATTTTGTGAACAAATGATACGAAAATGTGATCATATTTTGGGGTCTCCTTTGACTAAAACACATTCAATGTATTGAAAACATGTTTTGTTTGCTTAAAGTAATCACAACATAACAGCATTAAGAGTGTGTGTCTATATCCTGTTTCACTCATTATCCTATCCTTGCCCCCCTACCCATTCTCAAAATATACCCCAGTTATCCAATTCGGGTTTGTCACTCTCTTCGTGGCATCATTTCCACTTGCGCCATTGCTCGCACTGCTGAACAACATCATCGAAGTGCGGGTCGACGCGTGGAAGCTCGTAACGAAGATGAGGAGGCCTGTGGTTTCGCGAGCAAGAGGAATTGGAGCCTGGGCCGACATTCTGAGTTTCATTGCCACCCTCTCTGTAATCACCAATGTAAGTCGCCAGATTGTCCGCTCGCTTTCTCGCTCAGTATCCCATCTTATGAGTGACATAACATGTCATGTTAGCCGTGTGGGTTCTTTTTACCATACTTCACCATTCTGGTCATGGCAGGTTTGAGAAGAGGTGTAGTGGGGGACCAGGAGCGGTTCGGGTATCACTCGTCACTGATGTTAGTCGTAGCTGGAAGTCAATTGCATGTGTGCTGAATTCAAAGTGCAGTGCACGAATCACTGCACCACCGCTCCTATCCACTCTCTCCCAAAATCGCAAAAGGTAAAGCCTTGCAATTGCTTGCTCATGTCACTGCTGGCAGAAGGGCCTCAACTAAAGGTAGCTCTAGAGAACCCCTCTACACGGTATTTGGCCTACTCTTCCATGATGACCAGACATGTTGTAAGATGTGGAATTACCTGTGCTAAAACAGTGATGAACCCATTTATATTGCTAATTGGACAGAGGTGGGGGAGATTTAAGAAAATGATCCATTGCTTCAACTGTTGTGTCAGGAGACTGAACTGACGACTGCCAGATTGCAAGTCCTTATATGGTAACCATTTCACTCTGGCAGCAACCCCCCAAATTGTATTTGTGAAAATTAATATAATTGCCAAGGTAAGATGTTCAGAAGCCTTGGTCAAATCATTGCATGCTAAGTGACCGCTATCGCTGTGCCTCCGTATGCTAATTCCACAGTCATGCATCTTGGCGTTCACAACGGACATCATCCCACGCCTGGTGTATTATTATGGATACTCAGCAGAGTATGGCACAGGTTCGCCTACAATGCATGGGTACACGGAGGACAGCTTTTCAATTTTCAAGATCAGCGACTTCAAGGAGCAAAATTATCCCAACATCCTGCCAGCCTGGTTTGATCCGGCAATCCACACAACCTGCAGGTTTGTGCCATTCAGTGTCATGCCCAGCTATCGGGGGTGCCGTCCCTGCGAATGTGATGCACTGATGTCTGGGTGTGTTGTCCAGGTAGATGCGACATCCTTCTGGGTGTGGCGTCCTCCTGGCTCCGCCCCTTCCTGATTAGGCTCGTTTTCTTCCTCTTTTCACTCCGTGACTTTCCTTTTAAGACCCACACTTCCCCTAGGCCCCACCTCTGTTTATGCCCTGCCCCTTACCGTGGACACAGGGTTTGGCTTAGTTGGGTAGTAAGGGGTTGTGGTAGGGTTGGGGGAAGAGTGTGCATGGTGGGTGGGGACAGTAAAGGGGGTGGGGGGGGGAATTGGAGGGGGGGAGCAGTGGGTACGGGTGGGATGGCTTCACAACCAAAGTCCCACTTAGAGAAATATAATAATAGATTGATATAAATTCTAGCTCATTGTTACCTTGCTAAAGAGTAATGTTATTTATTTATCTATCGATCCACGACTGCTTAATTGAGTCTCAAGATCCCTTTGCAGGAAGACCGTGCATTGGGATTCCAGTTTAAGGTGGTCTTATGCATGTGGGATGCAATAAGAGGTCCTGGAGAACCCATGATATTGAAATGAAGCTTAAAGGTTTACACAGACATGAAACCACTTGGTCTACAGCCATCTTCTGGTCACCTCAGCACAGATAGTTAAGAAATTGATGCGATCTACCAACCCTTTTCTCTAACGTTTTTGAATTGCTGGCATACACAACTATAATCAATATAACCATATTGATCGATATTTAATATAACCTTACTTGACTATGATCAAATCACCACGAATGCAGCTGATCTTAGACTATGATCAAATCACCACGAATGCAGCTGATCTTAGATTCCGGAAGTCAAGCCGGCTTGAGCCTTGTTCGTGGTTAGATTGATGATCACCATGCACAATGCAGGTGCAGTAGGCGACTGTGGAGCTAGGTTGTCAGCAGTGGGTAGTTCAGCAAAATTAACAGTTGTGCTATATTGCTCTCCCATTATCTGTACTCCCTGCCTTCGCCAACCTGGCATGGACCAGCGTGAACCATTGTCAAAAGAGCCCCCACAAGCTGCACGTTGTGGGAAGGCCCTCTTTCAGAAGCGGATTTTTTTAAGGGCTGTGAACGCATATACCGTTTGTGCACAACCATACTTGTTCAATTTAGCGCCAACTCTACTTTCGAGGCACTTTGCTCAATATAGTCCATGCGTGTTTGTGGTTGTACGTGTGTAGGTATCCAGGTTATCGCTACCCGCCGGATCATCCCCAAGCCTACTCCGTCACCAAGCAGTACTGGCAAGTACTGACGGCAAAGCTGGCCTTCGTCATTGCCATGCAGGTACACATCAACATGCACACACACACACACATTCATAAACCCATTGAAAGATAAAGGTACAGCCCTCCAATTAGTTGCTCATGTCACTGATGGCAAAAGCGCTCCTGCTATAGGGAGCTCAAGAGAGACCCTTAAGATGTATTTTTACTGCTCTTCCACACTGGTCAGACGTCTTGGGAAGATGTGGGAGTTCCCACACTGGACAGAACCAAACTCAGCCGACCAATTGACTGGATGTATTCCATTTACACTGCTAGGTGGATAGAGGCAGTGGAATGTAAAAAAAAACTTTCACCATTGTTTACACTCCCACGACCAAAGATCAATTCACACCCGTGACCTCTGGATTGCAAGTCTAGTGTGCAAAGCCTTACACTACTGCACCATCGTATAGACTCATCTGTGAGCAGTTGTTAAGGTCAGCAGAGCAAACCGTGATCATTGTCAATGGGTCATTACAGATAATGCCAGTAATGCTATTACACCTCACAATTGCACAGTAATTCTGAGATCACAAATAATAGTGGTAATACAATACTTTCATCATGCAGCAGACGATTCATGTTGTTGATGCAATTTGTCACACGTAAGCATGTGTGCTTGTGGGAAGGGGAGCGGCTGCGTTGTTGTTTGTGAACTGCGCTACCAATCCTGTGTGACCGGAGTACTATTTCTGGCCACAGCCAACAACAGTGGAAAATATTAGAACCAGTGTTGAGCTTCCCTTAAGTTGATTCTGTCTTAAAATGAGTACTTGATGAAGTGTGTGAAAATCATCACTGGCGAGATAAAGGTGCACACCACCCCCACAGGCACTGTGCGAACCTTCATAGATGCACTTGTCTCAGTCTGTGAAAGGCTACACAGGGAATCTTTGTAGTGGTGACATGGCCGAGTGTAAGTGTTTGTTGATTGTTGCGGTAATTTGCGGCTGCCCAGGTGAATACTGTGGGTGCATTAACTGCACATCATAAATGTTGCCTGCTGCATAGTGAACGTAAAAAACCCATTAAGTAATTCAAAAAAAGTGCCTCGGTATAATTTGCCAAATGTTCAAAAATTACTCAAATGACTTAATTTAATTTGGGAAAAACGACGTAACAATATAATATCCCTAGGCTGCAGGTCCCCGGAATAGTTGACCTGAGATGTAAAGCACTTTGAGATGCTGCCATATTATATTTAGTAAGCACCCTTTACATGCAAATCCTGAAACTGAAAATCCTTTACCTGTGTGTGGACGTGTGCAGCACGTGGTGTTACTCACGAAGGCCTGCATTGCATACATCATCCCGGACACGCCATCCCATGTGCGCGCCTGCATGCGCCGCGAGCGCTTCGTCGTACAGACGATTCTGCAGCAGGCAGAGCTGGGCCGTCTCCGTAACACCCTCCTCACCGATGCCCCCAGCTCACCGCCATCGCCTGAATTCCACGTTGAGGATGAGCAGGCAGAGATGGGCCTGCTTCGCTGCTCACTGCATAAGGAGTCTCCTGGCGTATTGCACCCACCCCAGCGGTGCCACATGGAGAATGAGCAGGCAGAGAAGACTGGTGACGACTCACTGCTGAAGGGATCCGAGGAGGAATCAAGCAGCGAGGATTCGTCAACTGTCTTCTACAGCATATAAACTACTCAGACTTTTAAAGGAGGCTGCTATCCTAACGCTGTTTGCACGTGGACAAGGACATTGCAGTCGAGGACTATCTGTATATATATATTAATAAATAGTTTATGATTTAACATGTCTCAATCATCTCATGTCTTTTCATACGAATCACGATGTGAATGAGGAAAACTAGAAATTATTGTTATTTTGTAAATATTTTTTATTTTGATTTAAAGCTTTCGTGACTGCTGGAGAGCTCCAGCGCTGTCCTACCAGACAGTCTCGCCCCCTTCACCTGATGAAGGCCGCTTGTGTTGTGGCCGAAACGTCGTGAGAATATTATTGTGTTATTTTATTTTATCAATTTATTATTTTATTCTCATTCTACGTGACTTTACCGAAAGAACCAAAGAAGATTTTTTATTTTGGTTTAACACGTAGGCTTTCGGGCCCAATATCATCCATAGAGGTGTGTTTTGGGTTAGATCGCGTACATATATAAACGTGTCGTTAAAACCCACCACCACTCGATACAGCCAACTAGTAAGGGTTGTCATGGAAACAGAACAAGCCAATTCGTCACTGGTACTTTGGAGAGCCAAGCCACAACATTTATAATCGGAGTACGACGTTTTGCCAGTAATTACAACTAGCTTCATCAGGCGACAGCCAGATTTGTGACACTCTCGCGCAAAGTGGGGGGGGGGAGATTACCGAGTCAACGTACATTATGCATGTGCATAATGAGAGCATTTTGATCTTGTCCTTCCTGTCTATTGTGTATTAAAATAGCCGTACCAATGGTAATCCCTATTGAAGTATGGTGCCCTTTATAGGCATGCATTTAAATAATGTATTATTTGTTGGCACCCGTGTTCAGCAGTAGCAGAGCACACGTGCCAACAAGGACACTCAGTTGATTTTAATGTTGAAGTTCTGTGCAAAACTAGCTACTGCTGGCCAAGAATAATTCGAGAATCTATCGAAATTGAAAGAAAAATTTACCGTTCGGATAGCTACCGCCTTTGTGCTGTGTGGAAGCGACCCATCAAATAGTACATTAGATGAAACTCCGAGTACCCACTCAGGAGGTATAGTGGTAAAGCAGTGGAGGAAAAAAAAGCAAATTTTTAAATTTGCCCTTGTTGAATGATAGAGTCGAGACACACAGCAAGCGAGATTAAGAAAGCGCATCGGAAGAAATAATGGAGGTGAGAGAGAGAAACAATTGCCTCCTGGAGAAGGAAAGGCATTCCTACCGAGGGAGACAAGTTGACAAAGATTTTGATAATGGGAACCGGTGGCGTGGCTCGATCTTCCCTAGGTGCGCAACACGCTACCGAAAGAAAACTAAATCCTATTCAAAGGCTAAAATAAGCTCCATTTTTTGTATAAGAGCCGGATAAACAATAACCCCATCCATAGACTGAGGAAGAAAGGGAAGAGCCTGAACAAAGGGGAGGAGATTACGACGGAGATGGGTTGGAGGTGGAGAGAAGGGGAGAGGGGAGGCCGTAAAGGTGGCTGCACATTCAAGGAAAGCGGCGTAGAAAGAGTTGAACGGGGACATGGAGACAGTAGAGACAAGGGTGGAGAAAGAGGAAGGGAGGATCTTTCAGTGCTCGCTACAGGAAACCCACAAAACTGAATTTCCTAAACTCGTGTCGCCTCCGTGACAGCAGCACCACCAACGCCACAGACTCACGCTCCCCTAATCGATAATACCATCTCCATTGCCGACCAGCCACGAGATGGCTGCTCTCTACACCTCGGTCGTGGTGTATGCAGCAAAAGACTTCCGGCTGGTGAGCATCCGGCCATTGCGAGGGTTGGAAATAAACTGAAGCACGGGGCGACTCCCACAACCTTCGGGTATTTCCCAACTGGATGACGTCTTGGGACGAAGCCAGAAGTAAGCCAAATACGCACTCAATAAATGGGACAAAGATCCCAGAGAAGCCTCCAGAAATGTCACAGGAGGCTCGGGTGTGAGAAACCAGACTCCATGTGGGGTCCTCCAGACCTCTGCCCTCCAGTTCATCAACATTTGTAAAAGCAGGACGTCTCAAAGGTACGTAGCATGGGTGAGGGACGATGTTGAGAACCACGTTCCATGATTAGGCGCTTTGACAGGTTGGGATCCGAGTAAACTTTTAATGGACCTCACCCTACGACATTACGGATAGAAGGATAGTGTGCCGGCACAATCCGGACACCCTGCTACACCGAAACACTCTGCTGCATCAAACTCCCTGGTACAGCTAAACACTGGCACGATTACGCTCAAATACACACAAACTCTCGCTCAGCCAGTTGGTACACAGGTTGTCAGTTGTGGGGGACGCGGGCCCCCGGCTCCCCCCCCCCGGGGGAGGGCTGATCTCGAGAGGGCTGCGGGCTCCGGACTCCTCGCTCGAGTGAGAGCAGCCGCTACTCGACTCCTCGCTCGCGGGGAGAGGGCTGCCGCTCTCCGGCTCCTCTCTCTGGCTCCAGATCCACCCAGGATGGAGATCACAACCCCAGTCTCCTCCAACAGCTACCACAGACACAACAAATCCGTCAACATCAGTTGGTTGACACCGAGGCGACCGCAAGGCAAACACCGGCTTAAAGCTAAACGATACGCATGGAGCTGCATCTCACAATGCAGTGCACGAAAACTGATTAAATAATACAGATTTAAGTTTGCAAATTAACACAAAATTCGTTCTCAATTTTAGTTTTCCAAATGCGCTATCGGCGTAATGTCAAGAGACAAATAAATCATCCATTCGTAAATCTCGCATAGCCGTGCAGGCCCTGTGTCATAAAATGCGGTGGGTGGCCTTTTATCTTGTACACAATAGGAGCCAACACTTTCACATTAGCTGTGTTATGAGATTGTGTGGCGCACGAGAGTCAAGCTGAAATTGTTATTCTCAGAGATGGAATTAGGAAAATGAAGTGCAAAACCCAAGTTTAATGAGACTGTAATTTTGTGCAGTCGCTGGTGACAGGGCTCGGACGATCGACTTGATAAGACCTGAGACCTCGGTTTCAACCCAAGCGGTCAAAATCCAGATTCAAGCCCAGAATCTCATTATTGCCAAATCACCGCTTTGATCTCTGAGCCACCCGTCCACTTTGCATATATAGTGTTATCATATATTTTATCTGAATGTCACCGCTGTACACTCAATTTTAACGGTGATTTTCAATATCTACCTTTGGGATGTTTGCCAAATTCACAGATATTTTTTAAGAGTGACAAGAGAAAACCCATGCATCTTACGTGACACTTTGTTGTGCTCTGCATTGGCAGTGATTGAATAACGCTTAAACGTATTTGAGTTATCGACAAATGAGTTTTAAGTTGGTAATAATAAACTAATATTACCGCGCACAATTTTGGAAACAAACTTAACATTGAGCGCCACTCGGAGGCGATAAGTACACTCAAACTTTGCACGGGCAGTGTCGTACACCTACTTGCTGTACTGCCTCTTACCAGCTGGAGGCGGGTGGGCTCACGCACGCCACGTACGCACCTGTGCGTTGCGATGGAGGATGTCCAAGAAGGAGCCGAGGCCCAGGCTGGGGAGGTTGCGCGAGTCAAAAGCTCGGCAAGCTGCTTCTCCACGCGTGACAGCGCGGGTAGGCACAGGGGCTCTGCCATCTTACTTGCGTGGCTCAGCAGACGGACCAGATGCTTGGCTACCGCCTCTGCGAAGGAGACAAGCAATGCCATTGCAGGAGAGGACAACGATGCTGTAACTCGCACCAATAGGCTCAACAACTGCTACTCTCTCTCTGCCCTCCCACCCCCCACGTCTCATCTACGGCCTCCCGATAAGTTTCATCATCACTCTCCAGATGACTCAAAAAACAAGTTTAACACGAAGGCCTTCGCGACCAATATTACCCATAATAGAGATTTTTGGGTTAGGTCACATAAATAGTGCATATTAAAGCGTATTATTGAGTGCATGTTTACATGATCTAACCCAAAAATCTAGATGGACTAAAAAAACCACTGGCAGACTTCTCGCACCCGTATGCAAGACGATATCGCCCCAATATTCGAATTGTTCAACTATCCCCCGAACCAGTCCAGGATTAATTTCAAGATCACACTCAGCATTCTGAAGGTCCTCCGTGGTCTGACCCCCTATGTACAATACAAGAAACTACATTTTATTCAGATTGTGCTTTCGATATCGTGTAATGAGACGGAGTATCCACTCGGATCTCTCACGGAGCAGCGGAACCCGTCCTATTGGAGAATGGCCCGCAGAAGAGAACATCACAAAGCTACCTCTGACATTGCTTCTAGTGACCTCTGGTCCACAGAGTAAAGGGAAGCACATTCCCACCCACTCTGTTGAGCCGATATTGGACTTGGTCAAATTAAGTGCATAGCCATTTATTTAGTATGTCTTGGGTTTTTTTGACAGTCATTAATGACCGAGCTGAGACCATCAACTGGCTGCACTTGACAAAAGCAAGTTTAATCACAGGTGGTTACCCAGATTCGAACCCAGGATCTCAGCGTTTCCAGTTCAATGCTAATAATCTCTCTCAGCCACCCGGGTCATCTCGACGTAAATTTGACAAACTGATGCGTCGTGATATGCCAAACTCTTACTAATGCATTAGTAATAATCGAGACGAGATGTGAAATAAGGTGTTTAGAGAAGCTACGACAATTCAGCGCGCGTGCAATCCAGTAGACTCTTGATTATCCGTGTGCGGTTTATCTGATTTGCGGATTAACCACGCACATGAGATTTTTACTTATTAATAACTCATGGATTTTCCCTTAGGCCCAAATTAATAATCTAAAAATAGTTATACATTGTAATTCTTGGAAATGTTTGTTACAAGTCACGTGCTTATATCGAGCAAATATGTGCGCCCATGAATCCGAAATCTACGTGATCACTTCGACAGTACAGTAGTTGCATATCTTTACAACAGTGGGTGGAGTTTGATTGATGGTGATTGGCGTGGCTCTGCTATCCACTTAGAGGGCCGAGTCTTCTGCTCGGGAGCAGGAAAGTTTTATCACCGACCACGTGCATCGATCGGTTGATCGTTAGTTTGTGGCATAGAGATCCACAGAAAATAGATATCTTTGGATCATCCGAGATTTTTTATCATCCGCAGCCATCTTCCCCGTAATTAGCGCGGATAATCGAGAGTCTACTGTATGTGAAAATTTGTCTCCTTACTCCCCGGAAGAAGCGGCGGTCTGGTGTCGGGAGTGCTGATGTTGCCGAGAAACGCGGCCGGTTTCTCCTTGACCACGAGGTCGCGAGGAGTCTCGAGGGAGCCACAGCACAGAGCCAACTGAAACAGCTTCCCGGCCAGCGTGTCCCCTTTCACCTGCCCCAGGAAGTCCTGCACACACTGTTGGTGGAAACAATAAAGGACCCAAACCACTTGCAGCCATATCACACTGTTGGGACAAATAGAGGGTGACACATGCATAGATGTCCGACCAATTTCAATGCCCCCCCTTACTTTTGTCTCAACGTGTGACTGAATTTTGTGAAAGCGATGGCCCTAAATATTATAGAGGAGAGTTAATTCAGTGGTAGAGAAAGTTTTTTGATAATGGTGGAAGTATCCACAGACTTGAAACGTATGGCGATTATCACTCATTAAATAATTCCGAGGACAAATGTATTATGGAAAATCTTTGACAAATGTACGCAAATGCATGAACTTTCTCGCACGGTAATTTTGTTGCATTAAGTCCAGACGCCATGGCCCCCACCTTCTTCAGCTTATTCACAAAGATGTCATCGGCGTTCTGGAAGACCTGCAGCACCATCTCGGTCGCCGGCTGTGTCGTGAACTGTCGGCGAAGATCGGCGCTCGTCCCTGGCAAGGGGAACGACTCCAACAGGTATTTCTTGATCTTGTGTGGCCGGCCCTCCACCTCCTGCTTGATGTCACACTCAATGCGAGCCAGCCCACGGTCCATCGCCTCCCGCTCGCCTTTCTGGGCCTTGCCGATCACCTAAACAAACAACACAATGTTAGCAACTGTGGCGGCCACAGGTGCAGGGCAGTGCTGTAGTTGCGATGATGGAACACGTGATGGACGAGTGGTTCAACAGCGAATGCAAGGTGTGCTGCTAATGCACGATTGCAATCGAGAGATGGGATTGGTGGATCATCCTAGCAGCAGTGGCTTTTGGCAAGCCATCGAACAAAGACAGTTACCCCATCACTCGCTTTCAGATGGGCTTCTGCGGCCAACTGGAATGCTCTTCCTTCCGATATTAGGAAGCCATTGGAGCTATGCACTTTTAAATCTAGATTGAAAACAATTTCTTTAGAACTGCTTTTTGTGTTCAGTTTGTTGCCCTCCACACCTCCGATTAGCACAGTTGGCTACGTACAGTGCGAAAGAAGTTCAACATATATACTTGTGGTTTTACCCAATCCAGTAATTTCTGAGTACTTGTTTAGATTTGCAAATTTTGATTCTGACGCCGGCACACATGTCCTCCTCATTCATTAATAACAACACGGGATTTTTTTTTACATTATTTGTGAAGCATATAGAAATGCAGTTTTGGATAATACACCCGCAATATTAACTAGGGCGACTCCTGGGATCGAATCGCGAACCTCTGAAACAAGCGACAAATGCACAAAGACTCGGGAAAGAATATTTCTGTAAGGAACGGTACAGTGAAATAGGCCTCAGCCTTCAATACGATATATATTAACATGATGTACTTACACGAGCAGTTGCTTCAGTGCTCTTGTCGCAGCACTGCACTCCCAAAACTGAAGTCGTGTTGGAAGTCTGTCTCAGACTGCATGACAAAAGGATACACCACATTCACTTGACAGGGAGACAGGTGTGAAACTTGTGTGCCTGAGCAACTGAGGATAGCTCAGCATTGTGGCCGTGTAAGGCAAACGCAGGGGCGGGGGAATATTGGTAAAAGGCTGATGCAGTGTCACTCTCAGGTGTGAACACAGCGACACGTACGTTGTGGCTGTGTGTCAGCAATTCCAGAACGCATTTAATTCAGAAAGTAAACCCCCTCAAGGGCAACAACAATACATACTTGAGGCAATCTTGATTTGAAGCTTTCTCGACTGCAGGAATCCACACTCTTTGGTTCTTTCGGTAAAGTCACGTAAAATCGAGGAGGAGGCCGCTTTCCTACCTGACAGTTACACGCTAATTTCTCACGTTAACATCACTAGCCCTGGACACTTCTTTATGACCCATGGGCTACACACATTTCAAACCATTTAAAACAGTCTGCCTCAGTAGCACACCAAGGCTTTATCACCTGATGACGGACGCTTGTGTCGCACCCGAAACGTCGTGATTTATTTTATTTTATACCTACGTGACTTTACCGAAAGAACCAAAGAGTATAACTTGAGGCATCCAATAATAATACAATTCGCAGTCAACAAGCGACGCAATGCATACACACGTACACACACACACACACGCTCGTACACGCAGGCACGGCACGTAGGGAAATGCCCAGAGGTATGCTGGTGATACGGATGCCCAGATCGTGAATATCCGGAGCCCCGTATCGTTCCATGAGATGCTTCAGCAAGTCCGGCACCTTGAAGCGTGCCATCACTCCTTTGCCTCGGGAGCTGCGGCTCTTGGCCACGAAGGTCCTAAACTCTGCCGCAAACAACAACAACACGAGCGGGTTACGCAGAGCGCATGCTAGGGGAGCAACGACGACGCATTGATTCGGACGTGATCATTCATCCTGAAGATCGCGATATGCACACCGGATCGCGTGCGTAAGAATTTATGTTTTAGATTTGTATACGTTGCGTGTCATTGTTTCACATTGTCCAACACCCACCCACTCCAGTCACTAGAGCCGGCTGTGTTCACGTTTTAAAACAAGGCGTTGAATCTAGAATTTATTCACGAGCCCTCAATCGCGATAATCGATTGATTCGCGACATGGGTGGCTGGGGTGGCGCGTATCGCTTCTGTTTATGTCTGCAAGGAATCACTTGCTGAGCCTTCGTATCATTTCAAATACCAAACAAATTCATGCATCAGTAGCACTGGGGCCTTGAAAAAGGGAAAAAAAATCCGATAAGCGACGTTTCGGGCAATGACCCTTCTTCATATTGTATAGAAAGGCCAGAGAGATTGAGTGAACAATAAGAATTGGAAACTGCACTTCACAGCAATTACCGTGTTTCAAAAGTTATTAGGTAACCATTCATATGAACCTTATGGCGGGACCCCGGGGTCTCATAAGTCCCCGGCTCTTGCATAAACATTATATTATATATTATATATAATGTAAACATTATATTCTATATAATGTAAACATTGTGTTATAATGTAAACATAAACTTTGCTTTTTTTCACCAATGGGTTTGAAGGATGGTGGCAAGTGTTGTCTTGTTAAACTATGCCTTTAAAACTGAAAACTACTTACCTACAGTAGCTCTATTTACATACACTATCTAAAAAATAATTTACTCCCCTCGTCAATCATCGTGTTTCTCAGTGTGGATTTGTAAACACACTTGTTAAACAATACATAAAATAGTACGCGTTTTCAATGCGCTGTTCATATTGTAAAATGCGTTTTTACAAATGTGACTCTACAGCAGTTGCAGAGCCGCACTTTTATATAATTCAGGTCAAAGCCAGATAAACAGTGGAGGATAAACATCGCATGAAGGCGGGGCAATTGTTGTGCAATCATTTCAGGTCAAATTTACAGGTGCGTTTTATTCATGCCACACAGGTAGAGAGTTGAGAGTGAAACCTGGCCCACTGGCATCGTGAATCATGGATCATGAGTCACCCGGACTTGTTGTGTTTGTTTATGGTTGCTATACAAGCCATCAAATCTACACCACGAAGAGAGTTGATGAACAAGTAGGAGAGTGTGTAACTGGATTACATTCATGTGCACAGGCGTTTCACATGTGAATATAAAATAAATAACGTCGACTCAAACGCCACTCTTTAGGATTTGGCACACTCAATAACATTTTAATTGATAAATTAAGACCAACAAACCATAATCAAATGGGTCATGCATCGATGTACCAATTGTGGTTACGGACTGCTAAAGAAGAAAATGATGAATGCAGATTCGAAGTGAGTTTAAACGTGAATCTACACCATTTAAATATATTTTAAACAACCCGTTGCAAACATGACAGTAATTTGAAATGTAGCACTGTACATCAGAACAATTTGAAAGACGTTAGAGATTTGAAACTGTCCAAAAAGAAAGGAGGAAAATAAATGTATTTTTACATAATACAGGTTTTTTGGGTAAGATTGCATAAATATAAAAATATGTCGGTAAACCCACCACCACCCGACACAGCCAATTAGTAAGGTTTGTCACTTAAACAGAACATGCCAATTCGTTACTAGTACAGCACACCGGTTGTGTGTTAGAGAGCAAAGCCACAACATTAACAATCTGAGTACGTCGTTTCGCCAGTAATTACAACCAGCATCATCAGGAGGCAGCCAGAATTGTGGATTTTAAAATGTAGATTTATTTAAATCTAAATTAAAAAAAACATATAGAGAAACTGGAACATTATTATTACAGAATTTGGTGAGACATGTCGAAAAGAGAATGACTCCAGCTTAGCTTGCAAGAACTAAGAGACACAGTGTGGCCATGTGGCCTTAATGAGAGAGACTGACTCCAGCTTAGCTTGCAAGAACTAAGAGACACAGCGTGGCCATGTGGCCTTAATGAGAGAGACTGACTCCAGCTTAGCTTGCAAGAACTAAGTGACACTGTGTGGCCGTGTGGCCTTAATGAGAGACTCACTCCAGCTTAGCTTGCAAGAACCAAGAGACACAGTGTGGCCACGTGGCCTTAATGAGAGAGACTGACTCGAGCTTAGCTTGCAAGAACTAAGAGACACAGTGTGGCCATGTGGCCTTAATGAGAGAGACTGACTCCAGCTTAGCTTGCAAGAACTTAGAGACACAGTGTGGCCATGTGGCCTTAATGAGAGACTCACTCCAGCTTAGCTTGCAAGAACTAAGAGACAGTGTGGCCATGTGGCCTTAATGAGAGAGACTGACTCCAGCTTAGCTTGCAATAACTAAGAGACACAGTGTGGCCATGTGGCCTTAATGAGAGAGACTGACTCCAGCTTAGCTTGCAAGAAATAAGAGACACAGTGTGGCCATGTGGCCTTAATGAGAGACTCACTCCAGCTTAGCTTGCAAGAACTAAGAGACACAGTGTGGCCATGTGGCCTTAATGAGAGAGACTCACTCCAGCTTAGCTTGCAAGAACTAAGAGACAGTATGGCCATGTGGCCTTAATGAGAGAGACTGACTCCAGCTTAGCTTACAAGAACTAAGAGACACAGTGTGGCCATGTGGCCTTAATGAGAGAGACTGACTCCAGCTTAGCTTGCAAGAACTAAGAGACACAGTGTGGCCATGTGGCCTTAATGAGAGAGACTGACTCCAGCTTAGCTTGCAAGAACTAAGAGACACAGTGTGGCCATGTGGCCTTAATGAGAGAGACTGACTCCAGCTTAGCTTGCAAGAACTAAGAGACACAGTGTGGCCATGTGGCCTTAATGAGAGAGACTGACTCCAGCTTAGCTTGCAAGAACTAAGAGACACAGTGTGGCCATGTGGCCTTAATGAGAGAGACTGACTCCAGCTTAGCTTGCAAGAACTAAGAGACACAGTGTGGCCATGTGGCCTTAATGAGAGAGACTGACTCCAGCTTAGCTTGCAAGAACTAAGAGACACAGTGTGGCCATGTGGCCTTAATGAGAGACTGACTCCAGCTTAGCTTGCAAGAACTAAGAGACACAGTGTGGCTCAGAAAGCGCGTTGTGACGGAGCGCGTTCCGCGTTGTGCGAAAAGCGTTCCCTAAATTAAAGAAAACGCGTTGTAGTGAAAACGCGTTATCGTGTGAACACTTGGGACAGACCCAGGTGTTGTGGGTTAACTCCCCGAGGTAAACTTTCTTCCAAATTTGTGTTTTATACGCCTTGTGCTCCGCCAATAATTGTTGTGAGTGTCGCTCCTCTGCCCTCTGTTGTTCATGGAGAGAGACTGCACCCTAGTGCCCAGTATCCTCCTCCACGAGCCTCTTCAAAATGCTGATCTTGACACCGCTGGAAGCAGTCATCGGCCTTGACCTCACCCCACAACAGTGCAATTTTAACAGCTCAACATCAAAACACGATGATGGGTCGCTTGCACCAATCGCACAGCACCACAGCATTGACTCTCAGCTGTTACTTGTGTAGAGGGGGTCACGTGTGTCACCATAATTGCCCTAATCCTGAAACTCGTGCTGCGTAATATTTTCCTTGCCATATTATCTGTGACACACATAATGAGGACAACCGGTAAGTCAAACGAAACCAGAGGTGGGAAACCTGTTCTTAATATTATTAATTTCAGGCAATGTGAACACGACTTTTAGAAACACCGATGCAGCTATACACATGCCAGATTGTCCAGAAATTCAGTTGATACTAATAGGGTTTATTTGCCAGTATTGTACATTATTTAAATAACATTTGTTTGGGCGGCAGGGTGGTGCAGTGGTCACGCCCGTGCATGACATCTTCTGAAGGACTGCCTGGCTTCGCTTTTCTAATTATGGTCCCTTTCTCTGTATGGGTTTACTCCCATGGCAAAACAACAACAACATACAATGTAACTGGTACTAGCCAAACATCCAAATTACTCCTGCGAAAAGTTGGCAGGCCCCTCCTGAACAAGAGTCTTGAGACTCAGTGAGATTGCTTGTGTGGCGATCGAAACGTCGTGATCCATTATTATTTTTTCTACCTACGTGACTTTACCGAAAGAACCAAAGAGTAAGGATTCCTGCAGTCACGAAAGCTTCAAATCAAGATTAATGAGTGTTTACATGTGGGAGGAAATCGGAGCACCTGGAGAAATCCAAGCAAATGGGGGGGGGCTAACGCTCTATCACAAATCTACAGATGGAACAGGCGGAGTCCACATTATTCGACACCGCCTTCTCTACCTCCTTGACGACCAAGGGGTGGGAGTTGTCGCAATATTTTTGTAATCCACCAACCCTCACCTCTACGCAGTCGTGGATTACAGGCATACATAGCCACCACAACCACCCGGCTAAAGTAGC
Source organism: Petromyzon marinus (assembly GCF_048934315.1). Classification (NCBI taxonomy): domain Eukaryota; kingdom Metazoa; phylum Chordata; class Hyperoartia; order Petromyzontiformes; family Petromyzontidae; genus Petromyzon; species Petromyzon marinus. The sequence continues at coordinate 6,165,335 of NC_133683.1, forward strand.
TGTAATGCACATCTAAAATTCTACAAAAGTTGATGGGGCAAAGGTCGTAGGTCAATTGGTTTGATTCCTATGCGCATTAACCAGTCTCTAACGTATGCACATTTAGATTCGCATTCAGCCGCCAATGGAACAGGTGGAGTCCAAAAGCTAAGTGGATGTACTGATTGTATCTTCATTGCGGGACTCATCCAGCAGTGGATTGACATGGGCTTCAGGTATCCACGTGTGGACGGGCAATAAACACTGGGGCCACCTGGCGGTAAATGTTTGCCGGTGCACATTGGGACCGGCTCACACGTCGCTGGCCCCAGGCAGCCCCCAGCCACTGGCGTGCAACACAGCGAAGGGAATCTCCCACCAATGAGAACCACGCACAACCCATGGTGCAGTCCTATAACTTGGACTCCTAAACACAACAAAACCCATAGCCGCCAACCCACACGGTTTACCCGTATTCTGTTGGGGGAAAGTGAGTGTGTTTATCCCTTGTGATGGGACTTTGTAGGATGGACGTTGAGATTTATAAGGGGCACGGGGTGACCAACAAGGTCTGAATTGGTCTGTAATAAGGAAGGCACTGATAAGGGGTTGACAGCGATGCAAACCCCACACAATACAAAACGGCAAGCGGCCAGCAACAACAAAAAATTATAATACATAACTGTCCAATGAGTAATTAGATCATTAAGATCAAAGAAACGTGTTCCTTAAATTGATCAAGTTTATTGTTGCAAGAGTTTGGGAAAACAGGAAGACCGGGTGTGGATTCCAGAGTGGAGCAGTGCAAACTGATAAATCTGAAAAGAAGAGTGAGGTGACCTGCATGGTGGTGAGCGGGTGGGTGAGTAAATGGGTGAGTGTTTGAGTAAACGAGTGGAGGAGTGAATGATAGGGTGATTGAGTCAGTGACCGGATGCGTGAGTGACTGGATGCGTGGGTGACTGGATGCGTAGGTGATAGGATGATTGCGTGGGTGACTGAATGAGTGGGTGACTGAATGAGTGGGTGAGTGGATGAGTGCGTGATTGAATGGGTGACTGGATGAGTGGGTGACTGGATGAGTGGGTGACTGGATGAATGGGTGACTGGATGAGTGGGTGATTGGATGAGTGTGTAATAGGATGATTGACTGAGTGACTAGCTGAGTGTGTGATTGAATTAGTGACGAGATGAGTGTGTGATAGGGTGATTGAGTTAGTGGGTGACTGGATGATAGGGTGATTGCGTGGGTGACTGGATGCGTGGGTGACTGGATGAGTGGGCGACTGGATGCGTGGGTGACTGGATGAGTGTGTGATAGGGTGATTGAGTTAGTGACTGGATGAGTTAGTGACTGGATGAGTGGGTGACCGAGTTGTTTAGTTGAGTGCGTTCTTGTGACCTGCAGTGAGGCGCGGTGGTTGAACGCGGAGTGGATGAGATGAAGCGGTCAAAGTGTCTGGTAGACCGAGTCCCTTAACGTGGGTGGAGGGGGGATTCAACGAGGGGAAGTTCACTGCAACATTCACCACGGTGGTGCTAGTAGTCGCAGCGAAAAAAAAGTGATACAGGGCTGAATGAATGAAGGTTGAGGCGAGGATGCAAGATGGTGTAGAGGAGGCAAAGAGGAGGGTACAGGAGGTGAGGTGTTGAGGTTGCGTAGTGAGGAGGCGTAGAGGAGGTGTAGAGGAGGCGTAGAGGAGGGTGCCCCGCTCTTGGTGTTGATCTTGGTGAGCACGTGTCCGCGCCCCGTCTCGTAGCTCTGCCCGGTGCTGATGCAGCCTCCACCGGCCGAAGCGCCCAGCGTCCTCGCTGAGTCCGTGCCCAGCTCCGCTCTGAGCAAGCTCTCCATTGCGCGCTATCTGCTCGCAGCAACAGACACAACGATAAACTCCCCCCCCCCCCCCCCCCGGTCCCGTGTGGCCTCTAAATACTTATTTCCTTGGGAGAGGTGATTTATCGGACGAGGCCTAAATTGTAAAATAACACACACAGCGTTTACCAAAAGGGAACGCATACTGATGCCTATCTGAATGCATATTCGCATCATCACCCCGTACAGAATACCTCTCATCAAGATGCTCATACATCTGGCTAAAACAGTGTCAGATTTGTGAAAGTCTGAGGAGAGATTAAACATGTCAAAGAAATGCGACGATTGAATGTCTACAATAATGCTCAAATTAACAGAGCAGTGAATGCCAAACCAAGATTGAGCAGCAATACTGCTGAAAGTGAACAGGTTATTAAACAATTAAAATACCACATATTATGGGAGTGGCTGACAAATTAGCGCGAGTTTTGGAAAAGCAAAAAGCTAAAAATCTAAGTACGATTTGGCACGGTACACAAAATTCAAAAAATTGTAACTCGTACTAAAGATTGATTGCTTAAGTCATCAACAGATGGTATGTATCGGATTAATTGCTTACGTGGCAGATGTTATATTGGCCAGACGGGATGTAACATTAGAGCAAGACTAAAAGAACACCAAATAAATATTAAACACTCTCAAACATAACTGTTGGAAGTTGCAGTACATGCTTGCCAACAAGGACACTTAATTGATTTTGATAACGATGAAGTGTTGTGTAAAACTAATTATTACTGTTGATTTAAAGCTTTCGTGACTGCAGTAATTCATATTCTTAGTTCTTTCGGTAAAGTCACGTTGAAGGGAATCAACAAAATAATAAAATATATAAAAAACAATAAAAATTCTCACGACGTTTCGACCATAACACAAACGGTCGTCTTCAGGTGTGTCGGTTTGCATACATTTATTTATTTATTTTAAAGCGGTGTATCTACTTATTTATTTATTTTTTGAAAACGCTAGCGCCACGCGCAGCGATTTGACAATTTATTTAGACGGACTAGTCCATCTATGTTCTGAAAAGAGGAGGGAGTCAAAATTTTTAAATAAATAAATAAATACCCCGTTTAAAAATAAATATATTTATGCAAACCGACACACCTGAAGACGACCGTTTGTGTTATGGTCGAAACGTCGTGAGAATTTTTATTGTTTATATATATTTTATTATTTCGTTGTTTCCCTTCAACGTGACTTACTGAAAGAACTAAGATTATAATTATTACTGGCCAAGACTAATTTGAGAATCCATTGAAACTGAGAAAAATGTAATTATTTTAACCGCTCTGACAGCTACAGGCTTAGTGCGGCCTGGAAGCGTATTATTAAGTAATTGTGATTGTAAGATGAGGAGATGAAGGCAGAAGAAGAAGACGTGGGGCGATGTGGTGATGCGGTCGAACGTGGTGGCCCGAGGAACGGAGGGAGAGATGGCACGGGACGGGGCGGTGTGGAGAAGGTGGCAAGGACGGCGAACCCCACGTGAGTGGAACAAACGCGTGGAGGAAGAAGACATCTCACATTTATCATTACTTATAGAGGAAACATACTAATTAAATGATTACTAATCAATTATATAATTTCAATAATCCCCCTCCCCGCCTCTGATTTCTGCACCTGATGGGTTCAGTGATGACATCGCCTTTCTCTATTTAAGACCGGAAGCAGGTGGATGGCTTCACTATTCTGGCAAATCGCCCGATGATGCTGGATGTAATTACCAGTGAAACGTCGTACTCATCTTGTGGATTTACTCTCCAAAACACCGGTGGGCTGAAGTAGTAACTAAAAGTGGAGTTTTGTTTACGTGACAAATTCCTTACTAATTGGCTGTGTCAGGTGGTGTAGGGTTATGACACATTTATACTTACACGATCTAACCCAAAAACCTTTGTTATGAAATTAGGACAATTTATGAAATATATTGTATACCAGAAAATACAGCAATTGACTAAAAATATACGGCAATAGATGTAACCTCGCAGCAGTGAACGTGACGAAATTTAATCATGGAAATGTCCGCTGCACAAAACCTTGAGTTCATCGCCCCACACGTGGTACCTCAGCCTCAGGATGAAATAAATCATCAGGGAGTTCTCCGTGAGCATCGTGCGCGCTCCAAATCTAGAGTTGAGCCGTGGTCTCGGCACCCAGCCAGCCGCCTTCTATTCTTGGGGCAGTCGGAGTCCAGCGCGCTATCGAAGGGCACGTGGTGAACGCTCAGGACGTGTCTCTTGAGCTTCGACTTCTGCGTCGCTCCGTACGAGCAGTCACTGCACGGGAAGGGCTTTTCCTCTGGAACACAAGACATCCACCGTTGAGCACACGCACGCGCTAATACATAATTTATTTATCACCATGCAGTGGATGCCATAGCATTACTATGTATATGGGACGTTTTATCAATCACGGTTGCTGACCACAGGCCCAAAGGCCCAAAATGCCAAATGGCCAGCAACAAATACCTCCGATTAGCACGGTTGGCTACGTATGGTACGAAAGAAGTTCAACATACGTACAAATAGTAGAAAAGCAAGATACTGATTTCCTGAAAAATATCATAATACATTTTTGAGGCTTATTTTGAAGCCCCAACATTTTGCACTTCTTCGTGTGGTTGATGTTGATGCAGAGCAACAACTATAATTTAACATCGAGGTGGTTGAGCCAGATTATTCTATTACAGCTCATTAATTACACAATAATTACCTGCAATAGAACGAGTAAATACACATGGAAGTTAGGTGTTAGTACAATGAAGAGGAAATTCCCATTGTGGAAATGACTCGATCTATACATTCAAAAATGTTCCCTAAATTTACCCACTTGTTTAAGTAAAATTTACCCCGGTTAAGAAATAGATACTCTTTGGAATTTGTCAAGCAATGCATTTTGCTCAGTTTCCTTCCAATGGTGCTATTGGCTCCATGTCATGAGATGAAGTATCCCTGTGCAACTCTCACACAGCAGTGAACCACCTCATGTAAGAGAACAGCTCGTGGAAGGAGATATCATTGCACTACTCATGACATCCCTTCGTGACCGTTTTGTATCCACTAGGAGGTTATTGCAATTTCCTACACATCACGCGACATCAGAAGTGTTTGCTGGAAGAAGTGTTTGGTAACTGGATAAGACCGTCAATGAGAAGCCAGTTTAATCATGGCTCGGTGACTGAAACCCAGAGTTTCACGGTTTAACCCAACCTCCGAGCAGCACCACATCAGATCTCTAGACTCCTCAGCACAGGCATACAGATATGGTCAACATATGCGTACATTAATTAATTTGTGAAATTATCAATTACATCCAAATGAAATGTAGTGTGTGCATTACTCGGACGTACCTAAAGGTGCCAGGTTGGGTTCATCCACCTTGGGGATGCTCTGCTCCACGCAGCCTCCTGCTTCCGTGCAGTCCATCCTCTTGATGTCCGAATTCTGGCTGTTGCTACTGCTGCAATTGGTGACGCTGGTGGTGGTCTTTTTTCTTTTAATGGGCTTAGGTCTTCTTCGCTTTTCCTTCTTCTTCTGCTGCAAGGCCATCAACACTTCCATGCTCGTAATAGGATCGAGAGCAGCGAATGGTTTATTCTCACTGACTGGTGAAGCAGTTTGTTGATGTGAAACTAGGCCAAAGCATTCAGGAAAATTGGATTTCATGTCATTTATCTTAACGCCGCTATCTTTTGTCGAAGAATAATCATGTTCAGGCTTCGGTCTGTACAAAAACTGTGCGTGAAGACTTTCATGAGTTTTCAGGATTTCAATAGGACTTAAAAATCCGCAGACTGAGCACATCTCATAGGGCGACGGTGGATTCAACACCGCATTGGCAAAACTGCCGTTATTCACCAAGCCTTATGCACCCTTTATCATATAATCCTTTTCGTGGCTCTTCAAATGCCTTTTGAATTTTCCTAACTGATCAAACCTTTGTCCGCATATGCCGCACCATTGATCACGGGTCTCCTTGTGCGTTCTTACGTGGGCTTCTAGGCACCATGCCAGTTGGATTTTTTTCCCACAGACGTCACAAGAGATAAGTTTTTTCGTTCTTGTAACTCTACCGGATTGAGGTGGGGTTGAGACGGGTGCTGGTGAAGTGCCATCAATGGTGAAGGCAATTCTCCCAGCACCACCATGACTCGCAGCGGAGTTGCTCTCGCACATCTGAAACAAAAGACAAAGGTCACGCGCATGACACCCGTGTCACGAGTGTACTCACAAAGGCATACTTAAGGTGACATAAGATTAATATATACTACAACTCATTATACCAGAACTCCACAATATTGCAGTTCCTATCATGTACGATTTACTCCTCTTATCCACCCAAATAAGATTTTGTTTAACAACAATGACGAACTACCTCCATTTCCCTAATGTTACCCACCAAATAGGCCTTTCTGTATATACACACCAACAATATAATGATGGCACCACACGTTCACTCCACTATTCACAACACTCTGACTCGCAATCTCCATATAAGATTGTAATATCATTTCTGTACGAGGGCCCGTCAAAAAGTTTTGAGAATGGACACTCTTTTTTTACAACCAACTACGTAAAATAGTCTTCAATAAAAGTACAGTATAGTACTATTAATGGCACTTATAACTGAACGTCATTATCTCTCATGCTAATTATTACAATGTTAACTAGTTACCCAGGAAAGCTTCATTGAGTCTAAGTACTGCATTTTCAGAAAGGTCCCATTGCATTGAGATGTTTGTGTGAGTGGAACCCAGAGAGACCCCACCTTGCATATGGGGAAATAACACAACTTCACACAGATGGATTCAACCCACAAGCTCAAAGCATTCCTTGTTTAACAAAGTATTCAGTGTAATGTTTAATATAATTTATTTGGTAATATATAGTATCGTAATTGTATAGTCAATATATAGCAGTGTGGTATACAGTAGGGTTGGTAAAATAATACATAGTGTAATATTACAAGTCTAATATTATTATAATCTAACGTATAGGGTAGTGTATAGTAACTCAGTGTATAATTCAATGTTGTGGTCTGTCTATGCCAGTTTATAATTAAAATATTATTTGGAGGCATATTATAATATTTTTTGCGACATAGAAGTGTAATGTATAATAACTTATTGTTAGTAGCTCAGCTTAGTGGAGAATATATTGAGTACATTGATTATATTGATGTAGTTTATATTTAGTTCTTTCACATCGGTTTATTGTATGATAGTTGGGTAGTTGCAGTTCTTTAGCATCAATATACTAAATGCCTCTGTTGATATGTAAACTCTGACTTTAACATAGCTACTTCCGTGACCAGTTACATGCGAATTCCTCACATTAACATCATGCTAATCTCCCAGTTACACGCTAATTTCTGACTTCAACATCCTGCTAATATCTCACATTAACATAGCTACTTCAATGCTAAATTATTCTGGTTGATATGTAAACTCTTTTGGCAAGGCGCTCTGCTCCTCCCACCCAGCTTAAAATACGCTGCCAAGCTTAGCAGTGTTCATTGGAGCGCTGTCTTTCCGACAGTTCTGTTTCTTCACCTGAGGACGGCTGCTTGTGTTGTAGCCGAAACGTCGTGAGAATTTTATTTTATAATTTTTATTATTTTATTACTTCCCTTCTACGTGACTTTACCGAAAGAACCAAGAAGATGAATGCCTGCAGTCACGAAAGCTTTAAATCGAAATTTATTCAAATCAAGTTGTTTTCTTTTTACCACAGTACTTTATGGAATCCTCAAGAATAAATGCATCTTTAGAAGTATTAAACTATACTTGAAGATGTGTGAGAATGTAATTCTGCAGATGCAAGCACAGGCAAACTCGTATCTGCATATACAAGTTTCTGGGCCTCCTCACTTCACCAAACCCGCATTGACCGGCATGGTGAAGTATGGTTAAACAACTCCCACGAACGACATGGTGTGGGGGAGGCCTGTATCAAAACGCTGGATCGACAAAGGGCTGATACATGTCACGACATTGTACGTTAAGACCGTTCTCTAGTCAGCACAAGCCGTCTATGTGGACAATAGAGGGCACGACACACGTGTACACGATGTTTGTGTGCGTATATTCAGCGTGTGTATCACGTAATAATTATATAAGGTCGCGATTATGCTCAAAACGAACCAAATGTATAACATCACGAATATCTTTGGAAGTCTCTAGAGCCTGAACAATATTTGAAGTAGACACTGACCCAGTTACTATTAATAGCTCAGATGTGTAGGCTTTGACTTTAACATAGCCATTTCTGTGACCAGTCACAAGCTAATCACTCAGTTATTTCAATGCTAAATTCCCCTAGTTATTTCAATGCTAAATTTTCCTGTTTGATTTGTACAAGGTGCCTCTGTGAATGTGTATGCTTTGACTTTAACATAGCCATTTCTGTGACCAGTCACAAGCTGATCACTCAGCTATTTCAATGCTAAATTCTATGCTAATTCCTTTGTCAAGGGGTGCCTCTGTGGATGTGTATGCTTTGACTTTAACATAGCCATATCTGTGACCAGTCACAAGCTAATCACTCAGCCATTTCAATGCTAAATTCATTGCTAATTCCTTTGTCAAGGCGCTTTGTTCTTTCTCACACAGCTTTAAGGTCTCGATCTGAGCTTGGCTTTGTTCGCTCCAGCGCTGTCCTCCAGACAGTCTCGCCCCTTCACCTGATGAAGGCCGCTTGTGTTGTGGCCGAAACGTCGTGACAATTTTATTGTGTTATTTTATTTTTTCAATTTATTACTTTATTCTCATGCTACGTGACTTTACCGAAAGAACCAAAGATGAACCAAGAATATGGCGTGTAGATGCTGCCATCTGCCGGCCACCAACGTGGCGTGTAGATTCTGCAAATTGAAAAAATAAAATAATAAATTGAAAATAATAAGCAAAAATCCAGATTCATATTCTTGGTTCTTTCGGTAAAGTCACGTAGATTTAAAAATAATGAAATAAATTAAATAAAAAAATCAATCGGAAATAATAAAATTACTTTTGTTTGTAATTTTTAAATTGGCATAATCTACACGCCATCTTCTTGGTTTTTTCAGTAAAGTTACGTAGATTTGAAAATAAAAAGAAAATAATTAAATGAAACTCATGATTTGTTATTTTTATATTTTGATTTAAAGCTTTCGTGACTGCAGTGATTCATATTATTGGTTCTTTCAGTAAAGTCACGTAGAAGGGAAACAATTAAAATAAAATAAATATTTTTAAAATATTATTTAAATTGAAAATTTTATTTTATTATTTATATTTTCTATCTACGTGACTTTACCCAAAGAACTAAGATTATAGCGTGTAGATTCTGCCAATTTAAAAATACAAAAAAATAAATGGAAAATAATAAAAGCTTTTATTATTTTCAATTTATTTTAAAATCAAAATTTTGTTTCATTTTTTTTAATCTCTGTGACTTTACCGAAAGAACCAAGAATATGAATGTGGGTTTTTTGCTTTTATTATTTTCCATTTCACACTTTTTATTTGATTTGATTTGATTATTTTTTTATTTTCTATCGACGTGACTTTACCGATAGAACCAAGAATATGGCGTGTAGATGCTGCCAATTTAAAAATTAAAATAGATTGAAAATAATAATCAAAATCCAGATTCATATTCTTGGTTCTTTCGGTAAAGCCATGTAGGTTGAAAATAAAAATAATAAAATTAAAAAAATACAAAAGATAAATGGAAAATAATGAAAGCTTTTATTATTTAAAATTTATTATTTTAATTTGTAATTTTTTTTAAAATTGGCAGAATCTACACGCCATATTCTTGGTTCTTTCGGTAAAGTAACGTAGATTTGAAAATGAAAATAATAGAATTAAATGAAAAAATACTAAATCATGATTTTTTTTTAACTTTTCTTTATTATTTCTATTTTACCCAAAGAACCAAGAATCTGGCGTGTAGATGCTGCCACCTGCCAACGTTGTTGGCCACCAGATGGCAGCATCTACACGCCAGATTATTGCTTCCTTCGGTAAAGTCATAATACTGGTAGGAACGAAGTTGTAAACTGAGTGTACCAGCCTGCAATAGATTAATGTGTCCGTCCGTCCCCTTTCAATACTTTAACGAAGTGAAATCTCGTGCTGTTGGGTGTAAAATCAGCAATAGGCAGCGCAGAGACTTGCCCTACCAGCCCACCCCGCAGGGACCCGTTAATAAAATTCAAATAATAAATTGAAAATAATAAAAGCTTTTATTTTCAATTTATTATAAAATAATAAAAGCTTTTATTATTTTCAATTTATTATTTGTATTTTATTTTTTTGTATTTTAAAATTTCAAATAATAAATTGAAAATAATAAAGCTTTTATTAGTTTAAATATTATATTTTATATTTTTAAATTAAATTTAATTATTTTTATTTTCAAATATACATGACTTTACCTGAAGAACCAAGAATATGGCGTGTAGATTCTGCCAATTTTAAAATTAAATAATAAATTTTTAATATTAAAAGCTTTCATTATTTCAAAAAATTTTGTATTTTTAATTTAAAAAGCTTTTAGTATAGCTTTATTATAATATCATAATATTATAATCAAAGCTTTTATTATAATAAAGCTTTTATTATTTTAGGATTCTCCTCCACGGCGGCCTTTGTCTCCCCCAGTAGCGATGTTTACGACACACCGCACCAGGTACTCATCTGAGGCTGAGTCGACCTCACACTCTCTTACTGTCTCAAAACAACAACCGCAATGCGCCACTAAGTGGCGGTGACGTCACCACGACGCTTGTGCCAGGCTATGTGCACCTTGAGGCTACGTGAAGTGTCGATCGCCGGCTGGCAGGAGGTCACGGGGCAGACCCAGGTGCCACTGGTCGACTGACTGAGATGACTGAGATTACTGGCTGATGCACCACCTGTGCCCCCTACTGTGCCAACTTGCTGAGCTTTAGCCACCCGACGCTCCCCTCGTTTTTCTGAGCGTCGCTCCTCCACCCTCCGTTGTTGTTGGAGGGCGACTGCCTCCAACTGCCCAGTAGAGACACTGCTGGTACCAGTCATTGGCAAGTCCACTCAGCTCCACATCCTCCTGTACCACATCACTCCATCTCTTCTCTAGTCCGTGCCACGCCCGTTTAGCTCCCTCGATCCGGCCGAACAAAAGCTGTTTGGGCATGCGGTGATTGGGCATGCGGGCTACATGGCCCAACCAACGCAGTCTTGCCTGCTGGAGGAGCTCACCGATGGGACTTTGTCCAGATCTTTCGAGGATTTGTGAGCTCACACAATCCAGCCTGGTTAAACCCAGGATTGATCGTAGGCAGGCCAGCCTAAATGTTTCTAACCGGTGAAGATGCTGCATTAGGGGGGTCCACGTTTTGCAAGCGTAGAGAAGGGAGGGAATGACTGTGGCCGAGAAGAACCGAAGCTTCATGCGGCGCGACAGACCAGGTAGCTTCCACACAACATTACACAACCGATGAAAAGATAATGCCGCTCGACTAATTCGGAGTGAGACCTCTGCTGTTAAACCGGAGCCGATCATGAGCACACTGCCCAGGTATGGAAAACTCTCCACTCTCTCCCCAACTGCCCCATCACCGATTGGGAGTTGTGGGGGTAGAGTGCCTAATGGCACAAAATACCCAGGCAGGTGCTTCGTTTTGGTGGGGCTGATGGTAAGGCCCCACCTCTTAGTGGCACACTCCAGTTTCAGCAGCAGCGCCTCCAACTCCTCCTCTGAATGAGCAGCAATTACCAGGTCGTCGGCATACATAATGTGGTTGATCAATAGGGAGACATCCCTTGACCGCACCTGTGCATCGATCAGCCTCCCATTGTATCTGTACCAGACGTAAATTCCTCTGGTACAGCTACTGAAGGCTTCACGAACTATGTGGTCGAAATAGATGTTAAATAATGTTGGAGCCAGAGGACATCCCTGTCACAGGGAATGGCTCTGACTCCCGGCTATGTAGTTTTACTCGGGTCTGCTCACCATCATGAAGGTCCTTAATGAGTGTGAGCAGAGGGTCAGGGACTCTGAAAGCACGAAGAACAACCCAGAGCCCAGGCCTACTGATGGTATCATAGGCCTTAACCAGGTCAATAAAGCAGAGATGTAGGTCTAGTTGGAATTCCCTCCACCTCTGCTGTAGCAGACGGACAGAAAATATGACATTTTTGCAGGACCGCCCTTTCTTGAAACCGCATTGGGGCTCCGCAAGCCTCTCCTTAGCGTACCTAGCAAGGCGATGTTGAATAATCCTTGCCAGGACCTTTCCCGGCACACTGAGGAGTTAGATGCCCCTGTAGTTGTTACAGTCTGTGCGGTCCCCCTTCTTAAAGAGGGGGACCGCCAGGGCATCCTTCCAATCCTGCGGAACCCGTCCAGTGGCCCAGACTGTTGTTATGATGTCATGTAGGGCAGTCTGCGCACAAACGCCACCCTCCCTCAGCATTTCGCTTTGGAGATCATCTCTGCTCGGTGCCTTTCCTGTTCTCGGACTCTGGATCGCCCTCAGTACTTCCTCAACGGATGGTACCTCAGCCAGCCACTCACAGAGGGTGACTTCCTCCTCCAATATTTGAGGCACCACATCCTCAGCAGGGTCATCCCCACTTTGTCCCATGATGTTTTCCAGGCTGAGGGATTCTCCCTCCCCCAGGACCTCACAAAAATGCTCAGCAAATCTGCAAACCTGTCGCTGGGGGTCGGAGATTGGATCACCCTTCGTTCCCCTAATGATGGTGTAGTGGGTATAAATTGACGAAGAAACTTCTGATGAGGCAACACGATATTTATTGTCTTGGCCCCTTTTTGGGCCATGGATATTAGCCCTGGCGTGATAGCGCTTCCGCCCCCTATTGACGATAAGGGGAAGCTACCAGCCCACAGAGTGGTGAGTGACGATTACCCCTACAATGGTAATAGGTGTGGCGCTGTAGGTTACTTTTTTAATGGAGTTAAATAGGGATTTGTGATCGCGGGCCATTGAGGCAGACTCCATCTCCTCAGCAACCCGCGACCACCACCCATCCTTGCAGCGCCTCACGTCTCTCCGAACCTCCGACCGAAGGCTGCGGTAAGCCTCCTCATTCTCTGACGTGGGATGCTGTAGACGATTAGAGTGGGCCTGTTGCTTTTTCTCAACCATCCTGAACGCCTCCTCTGTCGGCCAGGGTCTCTTGGGAGGTCTGGACCGCGTACACAAAGCAGCCATTGCAGCTGCATGAGTCACAGACCTAAACCTCGCCCATTTACCCTCGACATCAGGAGGAGTGGGGGACGATGCTGTCTCACTCACACTCACTCACAGCGCGAGGCCGACTCATTACATCTCGCGGAGGATCGCGCTGCTGAACAAAAAAAGTTCCGCGGTTTCAGTCTGCAAGCGCGAGTTCGCGTTTTAAGGCGATGGGGGCCGTCCATAAATGACGTCACGCACCTGGGGAGGGAGGGGTCAGACATTTGTGACGAGGGGGGGGGGTTTGAGAAATGTGACGTCACGTCAAAATGTGCAACTTTAAATAAATATAGACAACATGTTCTACTTAGTTAAATAGACTTTTAAATAAATGTTTTCTCCTACAACATCAGAGTGCAGTGCCACATTAAATACAATGACAATAGTTTAAAGCGATTTGAAGCATGTTTTATTTTCAAAATGGAAATATGGTTTTGGGGGGGGGAGGGGCAGAGCTTTGTGACGTCAGCGAGCTCCGCGGCAGGAACGAGCTCCGTGGCGGGAGCGAGCTCCGTGGCGGGAGCGAGCTCCGTAGCAGGCGCGAGCTCCGTGGCGGGAGCGAGCTCCTAGCGGGAGCGAGCTCCGTGGCGGGAGCGAGCTCCGTAGCGGGAGCGAGCTCCTCACCCGAACGCGTTGGCACGGCCATCTTTTGGATCGCTAACACGGCTGCTTTTGTCACACGTGGACATGCTACCACCGACATGACTGCATCGACTTGCTCATCTCTCATTGCCTTCAACATGATATTCTCATTGACTTCGTTCATGTACTTTTACATGCTTTTCTCTTTAACTTTAACATGCCACTCTTGGTTACACATAGACTGACATTAACTTACTAATAGACTGACATTAACTTACTAATTTTTTCATTAACTTTTACATGCTTCTCTCATTAAAACACATTCTCTCTCTCTATCCCGCCAGCCGTTCTTATGCTAAGTTCATTAACTTTAACATACCACGCTATTTATTACACGTAGACTGACATCGACTTGCTCATCTCTCATTGACTTTAACATGATATTCTCATTAACTTCGCTCATTGACTTTGACATACTTTTCTCATCAACTTTAACATGCTATTCTTGGTTACACATAGACTGACATTAACTTGCTATTTTTTTCACTAACTTTTACATGCATCTCTTATCAAAATACATATGCTAATCCTACATGCTAATCTGAACTCTTCTGCGCTACGGAAGCAAATTGACTTTGCACTATAATCCAACATGCTAATCTAAGTTCATTTCCTTTAACATGGCACGCTATTTATTACCTTTACACTATAATACCCCATTAGCACTACTTTGGCTACCTTTGTTCTCAAAAACTTATATAAACTCTTGCTGGTAACAGCTTCTCTTCACAAGGCAGCAGACATCGTGCTGCTCGCAGCAGACATCGCGGCTGTCGCGATTTTCACCTGAAGACGATGGCTTGTGTTGCTATCGAAACGTCGTGATTTATTTTGTTTTATTTCTACCTACGTGACTTTACCGAAAGAACCAAAGAGTATGGATTCCTGCAGTCACAAAAGCTTCAAATCAAGATCGGTTTGAATTATTTATCGAGTGTGGGTAGAATCTGTGCAGAGTTGTGCTGTTTCCCCATGTGCAAGGTGGGGGTCTCTCTGGGTTCAACTCACACAGAGCCAAACGCTCATTAATGTAATTGCCAAATATCTCATTGCAATGAGAAACTTCTGACAAAAAATCAGTCTTTAGACTCAATGAGGCTTTCCTGGGTAAATAGTTAATATTGTAATAATTAACATGAGCAATAATGAAGTTCACTTATGAGTGCCACGAATAGTACTATACTGGACTTTTAATTAAGACTACTTTACGTAGTTTTTTGGAAAAAGTGTCCATTCTCAACACTTTTTGACGGGCCCTCATGCAGAAATTATATTGCAATCTTACATGAGGATTGGGAGTCAAGTGTGTCATGAATAGGGATTGAACGTATGGTGCCATAATTCGCTTGCTGTTGTGTATATACAAAAAGTATCTCTGGTGGGTAACATTTGGAAAATGGAGATAGTCATTGTTGTTCATATACAAAATCTTATTTGGGTGATGATTTGAAGCTTATGTGACTGCAGAAATCCATACTCTTTGGTTCTTTCAGGAAAGTCACGTAGGTAGAAAAATCAAAGAAAAAATAACATATAACGATGTTTCTATCGCAACACAAGCGGTCGTCCTCAGGTGGAAAAAATAATCCGCTGCATCTCCGACCAGCGCCACCTAGCCAGTGAACTGGAGCACATATGAAGTGGGTAAATAATCGGCGGAGAACTTCTTGCGAGGCAACACGATATTTAACACTATTTTACAGGGTCCCTAACACAAAGGGGTAGCGGCCCCTTCACCCGATACCTGGAGAGGTATGGCCTCCGGACTACACGGGCCCTAACACTGGGAACCCGTTAATTCCCCGTCCTCCGGCTGGGGGCCCTAGGGGAGGCTATGCTGACCCGACCGTGCCAGGGTCTTCGGGTCCTGACCATTGGCCTCACTGAGCTCCGACCCTTGGAAGGACGACGGAGCTTGGGGTCCAGGGTCCTAACTTCAGCCCAGGTCTACAGTCTTCGGCTTGGAGATGCCTGAGCCGGACCCTTGAGAGGTCCGGCTTATATACTGGTTCGTGGCTTGCTCCGCCCTAGCCACGCCTCCCTTCCAAAACTTTCTGGAAGGTGACATCATCCCCCAGTCCCCCCTCCCGAGGTCCGGGGAATGTGTCTCAGGATCCACTTCCCAGGGATTGTCGTTGGCCCCTTGGGCCATAGTCATTAACAGTGGCGTGATAGCGCTTCCACCCCCTGTTGAAGAGAAGGGGGAGCTACTCGCTAACAGGATGGGCAGTGCCGATTAATGCCTCTACACATACACCAAGCCCTCAAGATGAATGGATACTCAGACCGCACAATCCGCAAAGCTGTATCTCCAGCTATGGGGAGACAACCATCTGAGGGCCCAATCAAAACCATCACCTTGCCATACATAGCAGGTGTTACCAAAAATATTTCCAAAATCTAAACAAACACAAGATCCAGGTCCGATTCAATACAGAACACAAAATCCATGATTTTATCCCACCTGTGAAGGATGTCATTCCTGACATGCATACCCAGGCGTCTACAAACTAAGCTGTGTCTGCGGCAGCAGTTATATTGGGGAAACGAAACGACATGTCTCGGACCGTGTTCGCGAACACAAGGCAGATTTGAAACATGGCAGAACCAATACCTCTGCCGTGGATGATCATTGTTATAACGCAGTGGGCGCGCACGATATTATTTTTTCCGAGACCAAGGTACTCTGCAAACCTTCGGGCTACCATAAAAGATTTGTCCATGAAGCCATCCAGAAAAATAAACACGGAGACAATTTCAACCGAGAAGATGGGTATAAGCTGAGCAATCATTGGAAGGACGTTATTAACCAAGCAAAGTCGTAACTTGCTGTGGCGCTCCCATTCGTTCCTGCCGTTTGGCTGTTGTCTCCGACTCTCTGAGTTGCATTGCCCTGTTAGGTGCCTCTGCATTAATGGGCTGGGGTCTCACTAACATGGCCACCTCTCAATTAAAAGCTTTCGTGACTGCAAGGATTCATCTTCAAGATGAAATAAATCATCAGGGAGTTCTCCGTGAGCATCGTGCGCGCTCCAAATCCAGAGTTGAGCCGTGGTCTCGGCACCCAGCCAGCCGCCTTCTCTTCTTGGCGCAGTCCGAGTCCAGCGCGCTATCGAAGGGCACGTGGTGAACGCTCAGGACGTGTCTCTTGAGCTTCGACTTCTGCGTCGCTCCGTACGAGCAGTCACTGCACGGGAAGGGCTTTTCCTCTGGAACACAAGACATCCACCGTTGAGCACACGCACGCGCTAATACATAATTTATTTATCACCATGCAGTGGATGCCATAGCATCACTATGCATATGGGACGTTTTATCAATCACGGTTGCTGACCACAGGCACAAAGGCCCAAAGGCCTAAAATGCCAAATGGCCAGCAACAAATACCTCCGATTAGCACGGTTGGCTACGTATGGTATAAAATAAGTTCAACATATTCTTGGTTCTTTTGGTAAAGTCACGTAGAATGAGAATAAAATAATAAATTGATAAAATAAAATAACACAATAATATTCTCACGACGTTTCGGCCACAACACAAGCGGCCTTCATCAGGTGAAGGGACGAGACTGTCTGGAGGACAGCACTGGAGTGAAAAAAGCCACGCTCAGATCACGACCTTTAAGCTGTGTGAGAAGAAACAAAGCGCCTTGACAAAGGAATTAGCATATAATTTAGCATTGAAATGGCTGAGTGATTAGCTTGTGACTGGTCACAGAAATGGCTATGTTAAAGTTATTTAAAGTTGCACATTTTGATGTGACGTCACATTTCTTAAACCCCCCCCCTCCTCGTCACACATCGTCACAAATGTCTGACCCCCCCTCCCCAGGTGCGTGACGTCATTTATGGATGGCCCCCATCGCCTTAAAACGCGAACTCGCACTTGCAAACTGAAACCGCGGAACTTTTTTTGTTCAGCAGCGCGATCCTCCGCGAGATGTAATGAGTCGGCCTCGCGCTGTGAGTGAGTGTGAGTGAGACAGCATCGTCCCCCACTCCTCCTGATGTCGAGGGTAAATGGGCGAGGTTTAGGTCTGTGACTCATGCAGCTGCAATGACTGCTTTGTGTACGCGGTCCAGACCTCCCCAGAGACCCTGGCTGACAGAGGAGGTGTTCAGGATGGTTGAGAAAAAGCGACAGGCCCACTCTAATCGTCTACAGCATCCCACGTCAGAGAATGAGGAGGCTTACCGCAGCCTTCGCTCGGAGGTTCGGAGAGCCGTGAGGCGCTGCAAGGATGGGTGGTGGTCGCGGGTTGCTGAGGAGATGGAGTCTGCCTCAGTGGCCCGCGATCACAAATCCCTATTTAACTCCATTAAAAAAGTAACCTACAGCACCACACCTATTACCATTGTAGGGGTAATCGTCACTCACCACTCTGTGGGCTGGTAGCTTCCCCTTATCGTCAATAGGGGGCGGAAGCGCTATCACGCCAGGGCTAATGTCCATGGCCCAAAAAGGGGCCAACGACAAACCCTAGCAAATGGATCCTGGGACACATTCCCCGGGGCCCCGGGAGGGGGGAACCGGGGGATGATGTCACCTTCCAGAACGTTCTAGAAGGGAAGCGTGGCTAGGGCGGAGCAAGCCACGAACCATAAGCCGGACCTCTCAGAGGTTTGGCTCAGTCATCTGCAAGCTGAAGAACGAAGACCTGGGCTGAAGATAGGACTCTGGACCCCAAGCTCCGTTGTCCTTTTAAGGGCCGGAGCTCAGTGAGGCCAGTGGTCAGGACCCACGGACCGGGTACGGTCAGGTCAAATAGCCTCTCCTAGGGTCCCAGCCGGAGGACGAAGGGTAACGGGGTACCTAGTGATAGGGCCCGCATAATCCGGAGGCCATACCTCCCCAGGTATCGGGTAAAGGGACCGATATACCCTTTGTGTTAGAGACTTGTAAGGAAGACAATAAATATCGTGTTGCCTCATCAGAAGTGTATTCGTCAATTTATACCCACTACACCACCATTAGGGAAACGAAGGGTGATCCAATCTCCGACCCCAAGGGACAGGTTTGCAGATTTGCTGAGCATTTCTGTGAGGTCCTGGGGGAGGGGGAATCCCTCAGCCTGGAAAACATCATGGGACAAAGTGGGGATGACCCTGCTGAGGATGCGGTGCCTCAAATATTAGAGGAGGAAGTCACCCCCTGTGAGTGGCTGGCTGAGGTACCATCCATTGAGGAAGTACTGAGGGCGATCCAGAGTCTGAGACCAGGAAAGGCACCGAGCAGAGATGATCTCCCAAGCGAAATGCTGAGGGAGGGTTGCGTTTGTGCGTAGACTGCCCTACATGACATCATAACAACAGTCTGGGCCACTGGATGGGTTCCGCAGGATTGGAAGGATGCCCTGGTGGTCCCCCTCTTTATGAAGGGGGACCGCACAGACTGTAACAACTACAGGGGCATCTCACTCAGTGTGCCGGGAAAGGTCCTGGTAAGGATTATTCAACATCGCCTTGCTAGGTACGCTGAGCAGAGGCTTGCGGAGCCCCAATGCGGTTTCAGGAAAGGGCGGTCCTGCACAGATGTCATATTTTCTGTCCGTCTGCTACAGCAGAGGTGGAGGGAATTCCAACTAGACCTACATCTCTGCTTTATTGACCTGGTCAAGGCCTATGATACCATCAGTAGGCCTGGGCTCTGGGTTTTTCTTCGTGCTTTCAGAGTCCCTGACCCTCTGCTCACACTCATTAAGTACCTTCATGATGGTGAGCAGGCCCGGGTAAAACTACGTAGCCGGGAGTCAGAGCCATTCCCTGCGACAGGGATGTCCTCTGGCTCCAACATTATTTAACATCTATTTCGACCACATAGTTCGTGAAGCCTTCAGTAGCTGTACCAGAGCAATTTACGTCTGGTACAGATATAATGGGAGGCTGATCGATGCCCGGGTGCGGTCAAGGGATGGCTCCCTATTGGTCAACCACATTATGTATTCCGATGACCTGGTAATTGCTGCTCATTCAGAGGAAGAGTTGGAGGCGCTGCTGCTGAAACTGGAGTGTGCCACTAAGAGGTGGGGCCTTACCATCAGCCCCACCAAAAGAAGCACCTGCCTGGGTATTTTGTGCCATCGGGCACTCCACCCCCACAACTCCCAATCGGTGATGGGGCAGTTGGGAAGAGAGTGGAGAGTTTCCCATACCTGGGCAGTGTGCTCATGATCGGTTCCGGTTTAACAACAGAGGTCTCACTCCGAATTAGTCGAGCGGCATTATCTTTTCATCGGTTGTGTAACGTGTGGAAGCTACCTGGTCTGTCGCTCCGCATGAAGCTTCGGGTCTTCTCGGCCACAGTCATTCCCTCCCTTCTCTACGCTTGCGAAACTTGGACCCCCCCTAATGCAGCATCTTCACCGGTTAGAAACATTTAGGCTGGCCTGCCTACGATCAATCCTAGGTTTAACCAGGCTGGATTGTGTGAGGAGCTCACAAATTCTCGAAAGATCTGGACAAAGTCCCATCGGCGAGCTCCTCCAGCAGGCAAGGTTGTGTTGGCTGGGCATGTAGCCCCCATGCCCAATCACCGCATGCCCAAACAGCTTTTGTTCGGCCGGATTGATGGAGCTAAACGGGCGTGGCACGGACTTGAGAAGAGATGGAGTGATGTGGTACAGGAGGATGTGGAGCTGAGTGGACTTGCCGATGACTGGTACCAGCGGTGTCAAGATCAGCCTCTGTGGAGGAGGCTTGTGAAGGACGCTACTGGGCAGTTGGAGGCAGTCGCCCTCCAACAACAACGGAGGGCGGAGGAGCGACGCTCAGAAAAACGAGCGGAGCGTCGGGTGGCTAAAGCTCAGCAAGTTGGCACAGTAGGGGGCACAGGTGGTGCATCAGCCAGTCATCTCAGTCATGTCAGTCAGTCGACCATTGGCACCTGGGTCTGCCCCGTGACCTCCTGCCAGCCGGCGATCGACACTTCACGTGGCCTCAAGGTGCACATGGCCTGGCACAAGCGTCGTGGTGACGTCACCACCACTTAGTGGCGAATGGCGGTTGTTTTGAGACAGTAAGAGAGTGTGAGGTCGACTCAGCCTCAGATGAGTACCTGGTGCGGTGTGTCGTAAACATCGCTACTGGGGGAGACAAAGGCCGCCGTGGAGGAGAATCCTAAAATAATAAAAGCTTTTATTATAATAAAAACTTTGATTGTAATATTATATTAATATTATAATAAAAGCTATACTTAAAGCTTTTATTATAATAAAATTTCAATTTGTTATGAAAAGAAATACAATAATAAATTTAAAATAATAAAAGCTTTGATTATTTACAATTTATTATTTTATTATTTTTATTTTGCTGCCACCTGCCGGCCACCAACGTGGCGTGTAGATTCTGCCAAATTAAAAAGTTACTAATAAAAATAAGAAATTGAAAATAATAAGCAAAAACCCAGATTCATATTCTTGGTTGCTTCGGTAAAGTCACGTAGATAGAAATAAAACTAAAATAATAACATACAATTTATTTTTTTAAATTAAAAATACAAAAAATAAATTTTAAATAATGAAAGCTTTTATTATTTTCAATTTATTATTTAAGTTTTTAAATTGGCAGAATCTACACGCCATATTCTTGGTTCGTCAGGTAAAGTAACGTAGATTTGAAATAAAAATAATTCAATTTAATTAAAAAATATAAATTATATGTTGAAACTTATAAAAGCTTTTATTATTTTCAATTTATTGTTTAAGTTTTTTAAATTGGCAGAATCTACACGCCATATTCTTGGTTCTTCAGGTAAAGTCACGTAGATTTGAAAATAAAAATAATTCAATTCAATTGAAAAATATAAATTATATATTGAAACTAATAAAAGCTTTTATTATTTTCAATTTATTACTTGAAATTTTAAAATATAAAAAAATAAAATACAAATAATAAATTTAAAATAATAAAAGCTTTTATTATTTTATAATAAATTGAAAATAAGAAAAGATTTTATTATTTTCAATTTATTATTTTAATTTTATTATAACTTTACCGAAGGAAGCAATAATCTGGCGTGTAGATGCTGCCATCTGGTGGCCACAAACGTTGGCAGGTGGCAGCATCTACACGCCATATTCTTGGTTCTTTGGGTAAAATATAAATAATAAAGAAAAGTAAAAAACTAACAATTCATGATTTAGTATTTTTTCATTTAATTCTATTATTTTAATTTTCAAATCTACGTTACTTTACCAAAAGAACCAAGAATATGGCGTGTATATTCTGCCAATTAAAAAAAATTACAAATTAAAATAAATTGAAAATAATAAAAGCTTTCATTATTTTCCATTTATTTTTTGTATTTTTTATTTAATTTTATTATTTTTATTTCCAACCTACATGGCTTTACCGAAAGAACCAAGAATATGAATCTGGATTTTTGATTATTATTTTCAATCTATTCTAATTTTTAAATTGGCAGCATCTACACGCCATATTCTTGGTTCTATCGGTAAAGTCACGTTGATAGAAAAAAAAATCAAATCAAATCAAAAGTGTGAAATTGAAAATAGTAAAAGCAAAAAACCCACATTCATATTCTTGGTTCTTTCGGTAAAGTCACAGAGATAAAAAAATGAAACAAAATTTTTATTTTAAAATAATAAATTGACAATAATAAAAGCTTAAATTTTGATTTAAAGCTTTCGTGACTACAGTAATTCATATTCTTAGTTTTTTCGGTAAAGTCACGTTGAAGAGAAACAACAAAATAACAAAATATATATAAAACAATAAAAAATTCTCACGACGTTTCGACCATAACTCAAACGGTCATCATCAGGTGTGTCGGTTTGCATAAATTTATTTTGAAAACGGCATATTTATTTATTTATATATATATATAAAAATAACGTTTGCGTCACGCGCAGCGATTGGCAGTTTGCCCAGGACTAGTCCATCTATTTTTTGAAAAGAGGAGGGGGGAGACGAAATTTGTTTTTATGTATGCTGTCTGAAAGCCACTGTAAGCGTGAACAATCAATCAAGAACTGAAATGATTTATCAAATCTTTCCAATGATTGCTAAGATAGAATCCATCTTCTCGGTTGAAATTGTCTCTGTGCTTGTATATGTGGATAGCCTCATGAACGAATCTCTCATGGAAGCCAGATGGCTTACAAAGAACCTCCGTCTTGGAAAAGTCAATGGCATGTGAGCCTACTGAATTAGAACAATGATCTGCTACGGCCGAGGTGTTGTTGTTTCTCTTCAACGTGACTTTACCGAAAAAACTAAGAATATAATAATAAAAGCTTTTATTATTTTCCATTTATTTTTTTGTATTTTTAAATTGGCAGAATCTACACGCCATTTTCTTGGTTCTTTGGGTAAAGTCACGTAGATAGAAAATATAAATAATAAAAGAAAAGTACAATTTTTTACAATATTTTTAAAAATATTTTTAATTATTTTATTGTTTCCCTTCTACGTGACTTTACTGAAAGAACCAATAATATGAATCCCTGCAGTCACGAAAGCTTTAAATCAAAATTTAATAATAACAATTCATGATTTTTCATTTAATTATTTTATTTTTATTTTCAAATCTACGTGACTTTACCGAAAGAACCAAGAATATGGCGTGTAGATTATGCCAATTTAAAAATTACAAATAAAAGTAATAAATTGAAAATAATAAAAGCTTTTATTATTTCGATTTATTTTGTTTTAAATTTATTTGATTATTTTTAAATCTACATGACTTTACCGAAAGAACCAAGAATATGAATCTGGATTTTTGCTTATTATTTTCAATTTATTATTTTCATTTTTCAATTGGCAGAATCTACACGCCACGTTGGTGGCCGGCAGATGGCAGCATCTACACGCCATAATCTTGGTTCTTTCGGTAAAGTCACGTAGAATGAGAATAAAATAATAAATTGATAAAATAAAATGACACAATAAAATTATCACGACGTTTCGGCCACAACACAAGCGGCCTTCATCAGGTGAAGGGACGAGACTGTCTGGAGGACAGCGCTGGAGCGAACAAAGCCAAGCTCAGATCGCGACCTTTAAACTGTGTGAGAAGAAACAGAGCACCTTGACAAAGGAATTATCATAGAATTTAGCATTGAAATAGCTGAGTGATTAGCTTGTGACTGGTCACAGAAATGGCTATGTTAAAGTCAAAGCCTACACATCTGAGCTATTCACAGTAACTGGGTATATACTACACTACATAATGAATACTACATAGTAAACCAATAAAAAACTAAAATATAAATTACCTCAATGTTATCAATAAACTATATATATTCTCCAATCTGCTAAGCTACCACACAATAAGTCGTTATATATCACAATGCTATATGGCGAAAAAATTGGTGGATTCTTACCCTTAACTTTAGCACCACGGACAGCTACGAGCCCCGTTCAGACGGACGAGTTCATCCATGGTCGGAACAGAGGAGGGGTAGAGAGACAGCTGCGAGGCGCTGTTATACTCCATGTTGTATATAGTATTCATTATTTAGTGTAGTGTATACCCAGTTACTGTTAATAGCTCAGATGTGTAGGCTTTGACTTTAACATAGCCATTTCTGTGACCAGTCACAAGCTAATCACTCAGCTATTTCAATGCTAAATTCTATGATAATTCCTTTGTCAAGGCGCTCTGTTTCTTCTCACACAGCTTAAAGGTCGCGATCTGAGCTTGGCTTTGTTCGCTCCAGCGCTGTTCTCTAGACAGTCTCGTCCCTTCACCTGATGAAGGCGCTTGTGTTGTGGCCGAAACGTCGTGAGAATTTTATTGTTATTTTATTTTATCAATTTATTATTTTATTCTCATTCTACGTGACTTTACCGAAAGAACCAAAGAAGATGAATCCTTGCAGTCACGAAAGCTTTAAATCGAAAAATATTCTCGGTTCTTTCGGTAAAGTCACGTAGATTTGAAAATAAAATAATCGAATTTAATAAAAAAAAATGTTTTATTATTTTACATTTAAAAATACAAATGATAAATTGAAAATAATAAAAGCTTTTATTATTTTGAAAATAATAATAAAAGCTTTTATTATTTTCAATTTTATTTAATTATTTGTATTTTCTATCGACGTGACATTACCGACATAACCAAGAATACGGCGTGTAGATGCTGCCACCTGCCGGCCACCAACGTGGCGTGCAGATGCTGCCAGGTGTGATTTGAAAGGTGATTGGGTTGGTGATGTTGGTGAGTTGCATAGTGAGTGTGTCGGTGAGCACCTGGAGGATTCGCCTCCACGGTCGCCTTTGTCTCCCCCAGTAGCGATGTTCACTCCACACCGCACCAGGAACTCATCTGAGGCTGAGTCGACCTCACACTCTCTCACTGTCTCACAACAACAACCGCCATTCGCCACTAAGTGTCGGTGACGTCACCACAACGCTTGTGCCAGGCCACGTGCACCTTGAGGCCACGTCAAGTGTCGAACGCCCGCTGGCATGAGGTCACGGGGCAGACCCAAGGGTGCCACTGGTCGACTGACTGAGATGACTGAGATGACTGGCTGATGCACCACCTGTGCCCCCTCCTCACACTCACGCATGCAGACTCACTCACAAGCGCGAGTTCGCGTTTTCAGGCGATATAAAATAATTTATATTTCATGCCAGTTGGTTCTGAAGTGCGGCTGTTTGTAATTTGGGCGTTCGTAAGTCGAGGACTGCCTGTAAATAAAGATTCCGATTGTGGATGTGGGGCTTTCACCGTGGGGTGAGCTTGGCCCGATCCGCGGGGGCGTGGCTTGCACGACAGTGGGCGGGGCACAGCCGCGACAGGCGTGGCTTATCCAGGAAGTGGGAGGAGGAGTCTCGAGCCTACGTGGGGGCGTGCAATAACAAAGGGGGCGTGGAGTGTCACCCTGGGTGACGCCTGCGCTGACCAATCGCAAAGGAGACCGCGATCGCCGGACTGCAAGCCAGAGAGAAGCGCGCTCCTTTTAAAGTTAACAACAACATTGTTAAATGTAAGTAGCGCCTCTCTACTTTATTATTGTTTTATTTGTTTAATACATTACTTGTGGTGCCGTGAGTCGAGTGAAATGAGTCAATAACCTTGCTAGACATGGCTAAGCTTTTAATAAGGGGCGCCGCGGTGTCGAGATGTTAACTACCTCGCCAGGCCTACAGCAGCGTGGAGGTTCCATCCAGACCCTGACGCCTGCTCTGTATTTGTTTATTTTTTTCCCCTGTGGTCACGTAGATTCTTCTCCTGGTCTTTCGGTTTTCCCCTCCACATTTAGAAACGTGAGTTCAGAGTACTTGGCTGCTATAAATGTCCACATGATAAGCCACTTTTGTTGAGCTATCATTTGTGTCCAGGTCGCTTCTGATAAGAGTTATATAGCTCAGTGGGCCTTACCTGGTAAAATAGAAATAGTTTATAGTTTAGTTTATAGTTCATAAGAACTCGTGACAAGGGTCAGTGTCTACTTCAAATATTGTTCAGACTCTGGAGACCTCCAAAGTTATTCGTGATGTTATAAATTTGGTTCGTTTTGAGCATAATCGCGACCTTATATAATTATTACGTGATACACACGCTGAATATACGCACACAAACATCGTGTACACGTGTGTCGTGCCCTCTATTGTCCACATAGACGGCTTGTGCTGACTAGAGAACGATCTTAACGTACAATGTCGTGACATGTATCAGCCCTTTGTCGATCCAGCGTTTTGATAGAGGCCTCCCCCACACCATGTCGTTCGTAGGAGTTGTTTAACCATACTTCACCATGCCGGTCAATGCGGGTTTGGTGAAGTGAGGAGGCCCAGAAACTTGTATATGCAGATATGAGTTTGCCTGTGCTTGCATCTGCAGAATTACATTCTCACACATCTTCAAGTATAGTTTAATACTTATAAAAATGCATTTATTCTTCAGGATTCCATAAAGTACTGTGGTAAAAATAAAACAACTTGATTTGAATAAATTTCGATTTAAAGCTTTCGTGACTGCAGGGATTCATCTTCTTGGTTCTTTCGGTAAAGTCACGTAGAAGGGAAATAATAACATAATAAAATCAAAACATAACAAAATTCTCACGACGTTTTGGCCACAACACAAGTAGCCTTCCTCAGGTGAAGAAACAGAACTGTCGGAAAGACAGCGCTCCAATGAACACTGCTAAGCTTGGCAGCATATTTTAAGCTGGGTGGGAGGAGCAGAGCTCCTTGACAAAGGAGTTTACATATCAACAGAAGAATTTAGCATTGAAGTAGCTGTGTTAATGTTATAGATTAGCAGGATGTTAAAGTCAGAAATTAGCATGTAACTGTGAGATTAGCATGATGTTAATGTGAGGAATTAGCATGCAACTGGTGACAGAAGTAGCTATGTTAAAGTCAGAGTTTACATATCAACAGAGGCATTTAGTATATTGACGCTAAAGAACTGCAACTACCCAACTATCATACAATAAACCGATGTGAAAGAACTAAATATAAACTACATCAATATAATCAATGTACTCAATATATTCTCCACTAAGCTGAGCTACTAACAATAAGTTATTATACATTACACTTCTATGTCGCAAAAAATATTATGATATGCCTCCAAATAATATTTTTTATTATAAACTGCCATAGACAGACCCCAACATTGAATTATACACTGCGTTACTATACACTACCCTATACGTTAGATTATAATAATATTAGACTTGTAATATTACACTATGTATTATTTTACCAACCCTACTGTATACCTCACTGCTGTAGATTCACTATACAATTACGATACTGTATATTACCAAATAAATTATATTAAACATTACACTGAGTACTTTGTTGAACAGGGAATGCTTTGAGCTTGTGGGTTGAATCCATCTGTGTGGAGTTGTGTTATTTCCCAATATGCAAGGTGGGGTCTCTCTGGGTTCCACTCACGCAAACATCTCAATGCAATGGGACCTTTCTGAAAATGCAGTACTTAGACGCAATTAAGCTTTCCTGGGTAACTAGTTAACATTGTAATAATTAGCATGAGAGATAATGACGTTCCCTTATAAGTGCCATTAGTAGTACTATCCTGTACTTTTAATGAAGACTATTTTACGTAGTTGTTTGTAAAAAAGTGTCCATTCCCAAAACTTCTTAACGGGCCCTCATACAGAAATGATATTACAATCTTACATGGAGATTGCGAGTCAGAGTGTTGTGAATAGTGGAGTGAACGTGTGGGGCAATCATTATATTGTTGGTGTGTATATACAGAAAGACCTATTTGGTGGGTAACATTAGAAAAATGGAGGTAGTTAGTCATTGTTGTTTAGAAACAAAATATTACTTGGGTGGATAAGAGGGTAAAATCGTACATGATAGGAACTGCAATATTGTGGAGTTCTGGTATAATGAGTTGTAGTATATATGAATCTTATGTCACCTTAAGTATGCCTTTGTGAGTACACTCGTGACACGGGTGTCATGCGCGTGACCTTTGTCTTTTGTTTCAGATGTGCGAGAGCAACTCCGCTGCGAGTCATGGTGGTGCTGGGAGAATTGCCTTTACCATCGATGGCACTTCACCAGCACCCGTCTCAACCCCACCTCAATCCGGTAGAGTTACAAGAGCGAAAAAACTTTTCTCTTGTGACGTCTGTGGGAAAAAATTCCAACTGGCATGGTGCCTAGAAGCCCACGTAAGAACGCATAAGGAGACCCGTGAGCAATGGAGCGGCATATGTGGACAAAGGTTTAATCAGCCAGGAAAATTAAAAAGGCACATGAAGACCCATGAAAAGGATAATATGATAAAGGGTGCACCAGGTTTGGTGAATAACGGTAGTTTTGCCAATGCGGTGTTGAATCCACCATCGCCCTATGAGATGTGCTCAGTCTGCGGATTTTTAAGTCCTATTGAAATCCTGAAAACTCATGAAAGTCTTCACGCACAGTTTTTGTACAGACCGAAGCCTGAACATGATTACACTTCGACAAAAGATAGCGGCGTTAAGATAAATGACATGAAATCCAAATTTCTTGAATGCTTTGGCCGAGTTCCACGTCAACAAACTGCTTCACCAGTCAGTGAGAATAAACCATACGCTGCTCTCGATCCTATTACGAGCATGAAAGTGTTGATGACCTTGCAGCAGAAGAAGAAGGAAAAGCGAAGTAGACCTAAGTCCATTAAAAGAAAGAAGACCACCACCAGTGCCACCAATTGCAGCAGTAACAACAGCCAGAATTCGGACATCAAGAGGATGGACTGCACGGAAGCAGGAGGCTGCGTGGAGCAGAGCATCCCCAAGGTGGATGAACCCAACCTGGCACCTTTAGGTACGTCCTAGTAATGCACACACTACATTTAATTTGGATGTAATTCATAATTTCACAAATTAGTTAATGTACGCATATGTTGACCATATCTGTATGCCTGAGCTGAGGAGTCTAGAGATCTGATGTGGTGCTGCTCGGATGTTGGGTTAAACCGTGAAACTCTGGGTTTTCTGTCACCGAACCATGATTAAACTGGCTTCTCATTGATGGTCTTATCCAGTTACCAAACACTTCTTCCAGCAAACACTTGGAACTACAGCCCCAGAGCCCACTTGGACTCTTTGATGAATACCTCGAGATGGGTACAATGAGCTCAGAGGATCACACTACGGAGTCAACGCGTTTTACTTTATTATAACAAAAAAAAACACAATTGGGTATCATTTGACTATATAGGCACGTGTGTACGGCCCCTGTGTATCTGTCGGACATTGTTGTGGGAGGGAAATTACCCACACTTCGGGTTGTTGAAGGCAGGGAGCACAGATGTAAGAGCTTAGATGTACAATACAACAATGTAATTTTCTGCACTGTCCTCTGCTGCTCACAACCCCACAATAACTATTGCATGGTCACCCATCCAACCAATTTTCAGGCTCAGCTCTCCTTAACTTCTGGGATCTGATTAAATCTGACGCATACTGGGTGATTTGGCCATAGGCACCAATCTATGGATATACTGTAACACAATTGTCTTTGAGCATGCGCGTATGTGCATATGTACGGAGTTAAGTTTTAGAAACAATAGGAGCACATATTTGCTCCTCTTGTCTGCTAACCAATGCAGCTACATTGGTCAGCTTGGATTGACGTTTTTCCCCCTTACTATTTATTTAAAACTCTTGTGCATCATGTCCACTGTGGTTAACTGCTGTGATTTGTTGGCATTTCAGCCACAGTGCATATGCCTAAAAATGTGTGGTACGGTTAATGGAGTCCTCAATACAGGATGTGATCTAGTTATTATAGCCACCTAGTGGTGGAAAATGGTGCAAAAGAAACCCAGGTGAACCAGAGCTTAGCATTAAAAGATGGTAGTGGCTGGTCGCATCTCAGTGGCCAATGTAATGGACACGATAATTTTGTGAACAAATGACACGAAAATGTGACCATATTTTGGGGTCTCCTTTGACTAAAACACATTCAATGCATTGAAAACATGTTTTGTTTGCTTAAAGTAATCACAACATAACAGCATTAAGAGTGTATGTCTATAACCTGTTTCACTCATTATCCTATCCTTGCCCCCCTACCCATTCTCAAAATATACCCCAGTTATCCAATTCGGGTTTGTCACTCTCTTCGTGGCATCATTTCCACTTGCGCCATTGCTCGCACTGCTGAACAACATCATCGAAGTGCGGGTCGACGCGTGGAAGCTCGTAACAAAGATGAGGAGGCCTGTGGTTTCGCGAGCAAGAGGAATTGGAGCCTGGGCCGACATTCTGAGTATCGTTGCCACCCTCTCTGTAATCACCAATGTAAGTCGCCAGATTGTCCGCTCGCTTTCTCGCTCAATATCCCATCTTATGAGTGACATAACATGTCATGTTAGCCGTGTGGGTTCTTTTTACCATACTTCACCATTCTGGTCCTGGCAGGTTTGAGAAGAGGTGTAGTGGGGGACCAGGAGCGGTTCGGGTATCACTCGTCACTGATGTTAGTCGTAGCTGGAAGTCAATTGCATGTGTGCTGAATTCAAAGTGCAGTGCACGAATCACTGCACCACCGCTCCTATCCACTCTCTCCCAAAATCGCAAAAGGTAAAGCCTTGCCATTGCTTGCTCATGTCACTGCTGGCAGAAGGGCCTCAACTAAAGGTAGCTCTAGAGAACCCCTCTACACGGTATTTGGCCTACTCTTCCATGATGACCAGACATGTTGTAAGATGTGGAATTACCTGCGCTAAAACAGTGATGAACCCATTTATATTGCTAATTGGACAGAGGTGGGGGAGATTTAAGAAAATGATCCATTGCTTCAACTGTTGTGTCAGGAGAATGAACTGACGACTGCCAGATTGCAAGTCCTTATATGGTAACCATTTCACTCTGGCAGCAACCCCCCAAATTGTATTTGTGAAAATTAATGTAATTGCCAAGGTAAGATGTTCAGAAGCCTTGGTCAAATCATTGCATGCTAAGTGACCGCTATCGCTGTGCCTCCGTATGCTAATTCCACAGTCATGCATCTTGGCATTCACAACGGACATCATCCCACGCCTGGTGTATTATTATGGATACTCAGCAGAGTATGGCACAGGTTCGCCTACAATGCATGGGTACACGGAGGACAGCTTTTCAATTTTCAAGATCAGCAACTTCAAGGAGCAAAATTATCCCAACATCCTGCCAGCCTGGTTTGATCCGGCAATCCACACAACCTGCAGGTTTGTGCCATTCAGTGTCATGCCCAGCTATCGGGGGTGCCGTCCCTGCGAATGTGATGCACTGATGTCTGGGTGTGTTGTCCAGGTAGATGCGACATCCTTCTGGGTGTGGCGTCCTCCTGGCTCCGCCCCTTCCTGATTAGGCTCGTTCTCTTCCTCTTTTCACTCCGTGACTTTCCTTTTAAGACCCACACTTCCCCTAGGCCCCACCTCTGTTTATGCCATGCCCCTTACCGTGGACACAGGGTTTGGCTTAGTTGGGTAGTAAGGGGTTGTGGTAGGGTTGGGGGAAGAGTGTGCATGGTGGGTGGGGACAGTAAAGGGGGTGGGGAGGGAATTGGAGGGGGGGAGCAGTGGGTACGGGTGGGATGGCTTCACAACCAAAGTCCCACTTAGAGAAATATAATAATAGATTGATATAAATTACAGCTCATTGTTACCTTGCTAAAGAGTAATGTTATTTATTTATCTATCTATCGATCCACGACTGCTTAATTGAGTCTCAAGATCCCTTTTCAGGAAGACCGTGCATTGGGATTCCAGTTTAAGGTGGTCTTATGCATGTGGGATGCAATAAGAGGTCCTGGAGAACCCATGATAATGAAATGAAGCTTAAAGGTCCACACAGACATGAAACCACTTGCTCTACAGCCATCTTCTGGTCACCTCACAGCACAGTTAGTTAGGAAATTGATGCGATCTACCAACCCTTTTCTGTAACGTTTTTGAATTGCTGGCATACACAACTATAATCAATATAACCATATTGATCGATATTTAATATAACCTTACTTGACTATGACCAAATCACCACGAATACAGCTAATCTTAGATTCCGGAAGTCAAGCAGGCTTGAGCCTTGTTCGTGCTTAGATTGATGAACACCATGCACAATGCAGGTGCAGTAGGCGACTTTGGAGCTAGGTTGTCAGCAGTGGGTAGATCAGAAAAATTAATAGTTGTGCTATATTGTTCTCCCATTATCTGTACTCCCTACCTTCACCAACCTGGTACGGACCAGCGTGAACCATGGTCAATAGAGCCCCCACAAGCTGCACGTTGTGGGAAGGCCCTCTTTCAGAAGCGGATTTTTTAAAGGGCTGTGAACGCATATACCGTTTGTGCACAACCATACTTGTTCAATTTAGCGCCAACTCTACTTTCGAGGCACTTTGCTCAATATAGTCCATGCGTGCTTGTGGTTGTATGTGTGTAGGTATCCAGGTCATCGCTACCCGCCGGATCATCCCCAAGCCTACTCCGTCACCAAGCAGTACTGGAAAGTACTGACGGCAAAGCTGGCCTTCGTCATTGCCATGCAGGTACACATCAACATGCACACACACACACATTCATAAACCCATTGAAAGATAAAGGTACAGCCCTCCAATTACTTGCTCATGTCACTGATGGCAAAAGGGCTCCTGCTATAGGGAGCTCAAGAGAGACCCTTAAGATGTATTTGAACTGCTCTTCCACACTGGACAGACGTCTTGGGAAGAGCTGGGAGTTCCCGCACTGAACAGCACCAAACTCAGCCGACCAATTGACTGGATGTATTCCACTTACACTGCTTGGTGGATAGAGGCAGTGGAATGTAAAAAAAAACCTTTCACCGTTGTTTACACTCCCACGATCAAAGATCAATTCACACCCGTGACCTCTGGATTGCAAGTCTAGTGTGCAAAGCCTTACACTACTGCACCATCGTATAGACTCATCTGTGAGCAGTTGTTAAGGTCAGCAGAGCAAACCGTGATCATTGTCAATGGGTCATTACAGATAATGCCAGTAATGCTATTACACCTCACAATTGCACAGTATTTCTGAGATCACAAATAATAGTGGTAATACAATACTCGCTTTCATCATGCAGCAGACGATTCATGTTGTTGATGCAATTTGTCACACGTAAGCATGTGTGCTTGTGGGAAGGGGAGCGGCTGCGTAGTTGTTTGTGAACTGCGCTACCAATCCTGTGTGACCGGAGTACTATTTCTGGCCACAGCCAACAACAGTGGAAAATATTAGAACCAGTGTTGAGCTTCCCTTAAGTTGATTCTGTCTTAAAATGAGTACTTGATGAAGTGTGTGAAAATCATCACTGGCGAGATAAAGGTGCACACCACCCCCACAGGCACTGTGCCACCCTTCATAGATGCACTTGTCTCAGTCTGTGAAAGGCTACACAGGGAATCTTTGTAGTGGTGACATGGCCGAGTGTAAGTGTTTGCTGATTGTTGCGGTAATTTGCGGCTGCCCAGGTGAATACTGTGGGTGCATTAACTGCACATCATAAATGTTGCCTGCTGCATAGTGAACGTAAAAAACCCATTAAGTAATTCAAAAAAAGTGTCTCGGTATAATTTGCCAAATGTTCAAAAATTACTCAAATGACTTAATTTAATTGGGAAAAACGACGTAACAATATAATATCCCTGGGCTTCAGGTCCCCGGAATAGTTGACCTGAGATGTAAAGCACTTTAAGATGCTGCCATATTATATTTAGTAAGCACCCTTTACATGCAAATCCTGAAACTGAAAATCCTTTACCTGTGTGTGGACGTGTGCAGCACGTGGTGTTACTCACGAAGGCCTGCATTGCATACATCATCCCGGACACGCCATCCCATGTGTGCGCCTGCAGGCGCCGCGAGCGCTTCGTCGTACAGACGATTCTGCAGCAGGCAGAGCTGGGCCGTCTCCGTAACACCCTCCTCACCGATGCCCCCAGCTCACCGCCATCTCCTCAATTCCACGTTGAGGATGAGC
Organism: Petromyzon marinus; assembly: GCF_048934315.1. Lineage (NCBI taxonomy): Eukaryota > Metazoa > Chordata > Hyperoartia > Petromyzontiformes > Petromyzontidae > Petromyzon > Petromyzon marinus. The sequence goes on from NC_133683.1 coordinate 6,199,498, forward strand.
AGGCAGAGATGGGCCTGCTTCGCTGCTCGCTGCATAAGGAGTCTCCTGGCGTATTGCACCCACCCCAGCCGTGCCACATGGAGAATGAGCAGGCAGAGAAGACTGGTGACGACTCACTGCTGAAGGGATCCGAGGAGGAATCAAGCAACGAGGATTCGTCAACTGTCTTCTACAGTGTATAAATCTACTCTGGCTTTTAAAGGAGGCTGCTATCCTAACTCTGTTTGCACGTGGACAAGGACATTGCAGTCGAGGACTATCTGTATATATATTAATAAATACGTTTATGATTTAACATGTCTCAATCATCTCATGTCTGTTCATACGAATCACGATGTGAATGAGGAAAACTAGAAATTATTGTTATTTTGTATATATTTTAAATTTTGGTTTAACATGTAGGCTTTCGCGCCCAATATCATCCATAGAGGTGTTTTTTGGATTAGATCGCATACATATATAAACGTGTCGTTAAAACCCGCCACCACTCGACACAGCCAACTAGTAAGGGTTGTCACGGAAACAGAACAAGCCAATTCGTCACTGGTACTTTGGAGAGCCAAGCCACAACATTTACAATTGGAGTACGACGTTTTGCCAGTAATTACAACTAGCTTCATCAGGCGACAGCCAGATTTGTGGCACTCTCGCGCAAAGTGGGGGGGGGGGGAGATTACCGAGTCAACGTACATTATGCATGTGCATTATGAGAGCCCTTTGATCTTGTCCTTCCTGTCTATTGTGTATTAAAATAGCCGTACCAATGGTAATCCCTATTGAAGTATGCTGCCCTTTATAGGCATGCATTTAAATAATGTATTATTTGTTGGCACCCGTGTTCAGCAGTAGCAGAACACACGTGCCAACAAGGACACTCAGTTGATTCTAATGTTGAAGTTCTGTGCAAAACTAGCTACTACTGCCTAAGAATAATTCGAGAATCTATCGAAATTGGAAGAAAAATTTACAGTTCGGATAGCTACCGCCTTTGTGCTGTGTGGAAGCGACTCATCAAATAGTACATTAGATGAAACTCCGAGTACCCACTCAGGAGGTATAGTGGTAAAACAGTGGAGGAAAAAAAAGCATTTTTTTTATTTGCCCTTGTTGAATGATAGAGTCGATACACACAGCAAGCGAGATTAAGAAAGCGCATCGGAAGAAATACCGGAGGAGAGAGAGAAGACAATTGCTTGCTGCAGAAGGAAAGGCATTCCTACCGAGGGAGACAAGTTGACAAAAATTTTGATCATGGGAACCGGTGGCGTGGCTCGATCTTCCCTATGTGCGCAACATGCTACCGAAGGAAAACAGAAAATCCTATTCAAAGGCTAAAATAAGCTCCATTTTTTGTATAAGAGCCCGATAAACAATAACCCCATCCATAGACTGAGGAAGAAAGGGAAGAGCCTGAACAAAGGGGAGGAGATTACGACGGAGATGGGTTGGAGGTGGAGAGAAGGGGAGAGGGAGGCCGTAAAGGCAGCTGCACATTCAAGGAAAGCGGTGTAGAAAGAGTTGAACGGGGACATGGAGACAGCAGAGACAAGGGTGGAGAAAGAGGAAGAGAGGATCTTTCAGTGCTCGCTACAGGAAACCCACAAAACTGAATTTCCTAAACTCGTGTCGCCTCCGTGACAGCAGCACCACGAACGCCACAGACTCACGCTCCCCAAATCGACAATACCATCTCCATTGCCGACCAGCCACGAGATGGTTGCTCTCAACACCTCGGTCGTGGTGTAAGCAGCAAAAGACTTCTGGCTGGTGAGCATCCGGCCATTACGAGGGTTGGAAAGAAACTGAAGCACGGGGCGACTCCCACAACCTTCGGGTATTTCCAAACTGGATGACGTCTTGGGATGAAGCTAGAAGTAAGCCAAATCTGCACTCAATAAATGGGACAAAGATTCCAGAGAAGCCTCCAGAAATGTCACAGGAGGCTCGGGTGTGAGAAACCAGACTCCATGTGGGGTCCTCCAGACCTTTGCCCTCCAGTTCATCAACATTTGTAAAAGCAGGACGTCTCAAAGGTACGTAGCATGGGTGAGGTACGAGGTTGAGAACCACGTTCCGAGATTAGGCGCTTTGACAGGTTGGGGTCCGAGTAAACTTTTAATGGAGCTCACCCTACGACATTACAGATAGAAGGATAGTGTGCCGGCACAATCCGGACACCCTGCTACACCGAAACAATCTGCTGCATCAAACTCCCTGGTACAGCTAAACACTGGCACGATCGCGCTCAAATACACACAAACTCTCGCTCGGCCAGTTGGTACACAGGTTGTCAGTTGTGGGGGATGCGGGGCCCCGGCTCCCCCCCTGGGGGAGGGCTGATCTCGAGAGGGCTGCGGGCTCCGGACTCCTCGCTCGAGTGAGAGCAGCCGCTACTCGACTCCTCGCTCGCGGTGAGAGGGCTGCCGCTCTCCGGCTACTCTCCTCACGGCGCAGCCCCTCGGGTCCGCGGGTCCTGTTTGTGGGGCATAGCTCGGGGCTGGCACGTGGCTGCCTGGAATCAATCCGTCGCTTCTCAGCCACTCAAACGCGACGTCTCCGCTCACACAACCCCGTGCACCACTCACACGAACTAAACGGGGGGTCAGGGGTCAGAGGGCAATGACGTCCTTCGCACACGCGTTGCCGCCGATGCCGGGCAATGGAGATTGTTTAAAGGGCTGCGGGGCGGGGATTTGGAGTCGGTTTTAGAGCGACACACCAATCGCACGCGCAGGACGGGGGGGTCGGGGGTCAGAGGGCAGGGACGTCACTCGTACACGCGTAGCCGATTGGGGGGCTGTATGGGAGGTTATTTAAAGGGCTGTGGGGGCGGATATTCGGGATTGGTGTTAGCCCGCAGTCACGAAAGCTTTAAATCGAAATTTATGTTAAGTGTAATGTGTTGGTGTTAATAAAGTGTTGCCTCCCAAGAAGTTGTGTGCGCCTATCTCAGCCCATTACATATAAGTGTAGATGTGATTATGTAATTCTTGTGTTCATACAAGTGTAGTGACACAGCGCTGACTGCTGTCCAGCAGCGGCAACTGCAGTGGAAAGTTTGCGCACACGCTGTTGAGCATATATACGGGTGTGCCGGCCGGGCAGAGGAATTGGGGCAAGGGTCATGGAAGACCTCATAGGGAAGCCTCTGGAACCCTCTGGTCGATTCGAGAAGGGAGGCGTGGATAGGGCAGAGCCAAGCCGCACCGAGTAGAATATAGAATATAATATAAGCAGCGGAGAGCGACAGCTCCGGGCTGCCGGTTCTGGGAGTGGACTCGTCTCGACGTCGCTGTCGTTGCCACCGCATTCGCCCAATCATTGCGTGGCCAGACAGTCGTTGGCCTTCTCGGTCGACGCCGTCGGTGCAACACGGACAGGGTCGTGTCTAGGCCGGGCTCTATGGCAACGTGGTCGAGAGAGTGAGGCCGGAGTTGGTGTGAACAAGATAATAAAGAGACGATGTCTCCTGCAACTACCTCGTCTCCGACAGTGTGTGCGACACACACCACACGTCGGAAGGAGAACACTTCACAAGTATAAATGCTGCCTGTGTCAGTCGAGTCACATTTGCTCTAATTTATTTTGATGGTGACCTAAGACAGGAGAAGCAAAATACACTTCTTCAGGAAGTGATATTTTTTTCATAATGCAGAGGCTGTGCCTGATACACATCTTTCACGTGTTGTTTGGCAACCCTGGTGCCCAGTAAACGCCATATGGCCAGATCTTTGCATTGAATTCCAAGTATTAATTCCTCCATACTTGTGCACAGTTGAGTTTTTATTCCATTCCCTTCATGAACCATGTTTTTGAACTTTACATCATAGTAAGATAGTACATGCCGATGAATAATTAATAGATGCTTGAAAACATCTATCCCCCACCATCTGCCTGTGTTTGGCCTAAAACCCAATCACCCAGAATGCCCAAATTCACCTTACATACTCTAGGAATGTAAGCAGGTTAATGCCTGTATATCCATCACAATCATCACTCCCAAATGTGAAGACATGTCACGAGACTCGCTGACTTTTCTTAAAATACTTGAGAAATACAAATCATAGCTGAATATTTTCAATTCCATGTGTATAAGCCTTTGTCTCAGATTTATTGTAAAATAAATATACATGTACAATATAAACATTCAAATATCAGAAAATATTTAATGTATGTTGAATTTCTTTCACACTGTACATAACCAACCATGCTAAACAAGACATGATAAAAACAATCCAAGTCATGGGTTGCATACAATATGCAACTTTGGTTTATTGATTACAAATTACATAAAAGGTTCTGAAATTTTACAATACAGGTATAGTGCAATCTAAATAAGCAAATGTACTTTTACAGTGATTTCCCAAATGTTTATAACTACACAAATACTAGCATGTATGTTCCCAATAAAGTAGTCTCCTTCCAAAATGGCTAAAACCAAAATTAGTTTAGTTGTGCTCACAATATTGTTCACATATCCGTTCTATTTCAAGTGACATTTGAGTCTGTATGGATTTGCTGTGCAAAATACTGCTGCAACCATTCAATAACTCCAACCCTGAACGAACTTTATCACATTTTTCCAATACTTTGTTGTGGCACTTCCATTAACAGGGCAATTACTGTGCCCCATGGGCCCCACAAGTTCACAAGTAATTGCGATTCACACCACAGCACCTGAAGTACCATTGATGTTTAACAACCATGAATTAGCAGGACCAAGCGAACGTATCCTTCTGAGTAGAAACCTCGACCACCGCCATAAAATGCTTTCGGGCTTTCTACATCATGGGTAGTCAGCCATCCTTGTTCTCCTTGATGGTGTCAACCAGCTCTTTCAGACGCGACAGGTGGTACACGGCCCTGAGAAGAGACACGATTGAGAGAAAATTACTTGGTTGACTTATTATCAAGGTGGAAGCCAGAAAAATCTCACCAAGTCTCAGGAGGGTTTGGCAGTGATATTTTGCAAATTTCATCAGCGAGTGGTATGTGAGAGGAAAACGGAGAACCCGGTGAAAACAGAGGGAGTAAAATGCAAAACTCCGGATATAGATTCAAGATTCCATTGCCGTATTACTAACTCCTGGTTACCTAGCAGCCAAAATCTATAATATATGCTATTTCAAAACAGTCTCCCATCCAAGTAATAACCAGGCTTACCTGCTTAGCTTATAACATTCAAAATCTGACATCATACTTAGAGGCGGTGCAGCCTCTATGCTGTGCGTGAGTGTGGATATAAAGATAAATTCACAATGGCGTGGAGGGGTTTTCCCAGGGACGATCAGCCCCTAGAAAGACGTCCGTGTTGAAGCTGCCCGGGGAGGGGGCCTCCAAGCCGGGGGAGTCCAACTCCATGTGCGCCCTGCTCAGCAGCTCCTCCAATGAGGCTGTGCATCAAGAATCACGCATCGCACGTCACAACCACATGGGTGGCCGCTCAGCCGTCTCTGTGAGAAAAGACTGAATATGTACCTGAAAACATATGAAATGTCATCTGCTATATACAGACTATATATATACACACACCTAGGGATCTATTGTCCTCTGACACGGGCTCCTCGTTGGCTACATTCGTAAGGCCGGAGATATCCAAAACTTTGAGCCACTCTGGGTACTTTGGTCTGCTTTGCGGGCTCTGAGCGGCACCTGCTCTCTTTGTGCTGGTATCCGTCTCGTGGCTGCTGGTCTGGGAGTCCACATCGCAGTCACGCAGCCAGGCCGGGTACCTGAGCTCAGGAATGCTCGTGATCCCCGACACATCCAGCTTATCCTTTTGGCTTGTCAACCACCTGAGATAGGTACTTGTCGCACAGCCGCCGTTCGGCAAGTGCTCACGCCTAGTTGCTTCACTGCTCCGTAAGTACAACAAAACATTCGTCTGGTTAGAAAAGAAATAATTTTCGGGCTTTGCCGACAAATTTAATGGCATCACGGCCTTGTTGCTTCTCGCTGTTGAGCTCAACCGTTTAGTTGGCTTATTGCCCCTCACCAATGATGCGCCGAGGCTGTGCGCGGTGACCCCGAGAGATGACCGCTTGCCTCTGTGCGACACTGCGAGGTCTCGGTGGGCGCCAGGCGAGCGGAGCAAGGACTTGGAGGAACCGTCAACTGGCGCCGCTAGGAGCTGGTCCGTGGTTAGACTGACCGTCGGGCTATGAGCCACGACCGCTGCAGCGCAGCAGTGAGGCTGCACGTGCCCGAGATGAGGTCCTCCACAAGCAGCATGCCACCTGCAATGTAAGACCCACAGACATTTTACTGGTACACAATGAATTTGCTCTCCCCTAGATTCCTTGACCCCTGAACGGCAATCCTGCAATGTTGCCTTACTTTGCACCATCAGTAACTAATGATGTTATCCGTTTGTGGAGTTTGTGAGAATATGGGATAAATCAGTGCATGAGCTGTTATTGTTTAAACTTCAGATGTGTCCAGTCTAGGATCTGCAAATTTTGACACAAAGGTTGGAGGATCACTTAGATTTCACAAACTTTACAAACTCGATAATCAGTGAAGTTGCTGGAAGATGACAGGAGAAAGAAATGCATGCACCAACCTATCTGTTCAGACCTATGCTATCCTCTCATATGCGTGTGCTTACTGTGGATAGTTTTCTCTGACATAAAATGAACTCATTAATGGAATTTGCCAAGCATCCCAGTGTGGGACTCTCACGAAAATGTATCTTTAGACCTTATTAAGGGTTTTTTTTCTAGGGGAATTACATTACATTCATGATAGCATAGCATAATTGACAAGCACCCAGTACAAGCAAAAAAAATGGGGTTCTCCTCTCCAATTATCCCCCATCCAGTCAACTAGCTTCGATACCTTATGAGACCTCCTTTGCCAGTAACAAGATATAGTAATAGGTTTTTACCCTTTTATCTGGCAAAAAAACTGACACTTTTATACAAGGGATCATGTTTGCGATAACCACAACGCAAGTAGTCAAAATGCAAACAAGAAGACGCTAAGAATAAGAAGACGCCTTTTGGCGTCTTCTGGTCCAACACCAGTGGAGACTGGGATCTCAGAAAAGCCGTCTCGGGTGTGGACCAATCAAATTCAAGGACAGTGCATATTATCAGTTGTCTTTTTTGTTTGCATTTTGACTACTTGTGTTGTGGTTATTGCAAACATGATCCCTTGTATAAAGGTGTCAGTGTTTGTGCCAGATAAAAGGGTAAAAACCTATTACTATAGCTTCGATACCATTGCACCGCCTGCACACTCGATAGCCACTCGAGCGCAAGCACCACGGAGCGATTCCTCGCGTGGCGAGAGGCGCAACCCACCCTCATCCACACTGTGCATCCTCCTCTCCTCCACGCGTCTCCGCTCCGCTATGCTGCGCGGCGCTGTGCTCTGCACGTATCCTGGATGGCGGTGACGCACAGATTCCGCTCTGCTCAAAGTCCTCGATGTAGGCGTCCAGCGCACCGCTCGCCTACGAGCAGCACTGCTCTCCGCACACCACAGGGCTGTGCTAGCCCCCGCTTCCGGTCCGGAGCAGCGAGCTGCCCTGGCTGCCGCGAGGGCTTGTGTCCGTCACCGTGCTGTCGCCCGAAGGGCTGTTTGTCTCACCACCGTTGCAGTTCATTTTGTACGATTTGGGATGCCCGAACCGGATGGGGCCAGGGAGAGGAATCGCTGTGGCTACCAGGTCACCACTGGTCCTGGTATGGGGGGCACCATGAGGAGCTGCTGTGTGCGGAAAGTGGGTCCGACGTCACAACGCATGGGCCAGTGTCGACCACTTCGCGTTAGCAGCTTCAGCGTTAGGTCTCTTAAGCTACTGTGGCTGTTGTCCTTTTTTCAACAAAAATTCCAGCCTTTCCCATGCTTTCCTTCATCACACCTGCAAGCTCTATGTACAATTGAAGTGTCATAAATGCTCTACCTGCCTACTACTACATTATGAATAATATACATTTAAGAATTAGCTGGAGACAACTCCATGTTTAAAACACACTGTATTCAAAAGAGAAGGCTTAACATTTAACATTGGTTAACGTTTGGCATGTACACCTGCATATCAACAAATTACAGTACTACTAATAAAATGAATGCTACATATTAATAGTGGTATTACAGTAGTATGACTACTTATATTTACATATAATCGCACCTCCGAAGAGCACGGTGGGCTTGGTACGGTGCGAAAGAGATTCAACACACATACAGAATACAATACTTTCCGAGCACATTATGCATACCGAACCTCCAAGTTCCTTACCCTACCCTGAATAACAACGTGTGCAGAGTACAGCTCCTTTTTCAATCCATTGCTGGCTGACAGCTGTCCCATGCTATGCAGCTCCCAGGGGGAGGGGTTATTTACCGTACTTCACCACGCTGGTCAGTGTGAATTTGGTGATGGCAGGGGGCTATAGAAGTGCATTACAACAATGTACTGAACATTGCTGCACAATGTCAGGGGGCTATAGAAGTGCATTACAACCACGTACTGAATACTGCTGAACTGGTGGCAGGGGGCTATAGAAGTGCATTACAACCACGTACTGAATATTGCTGCACTGGTGGCAGGGGGCTATAGAAGTACATTACAACCACGTACTGAATATTGCTGAACTGGTGGCAGGGAGCTATAGAAGTGCATTACAACCACGTACTGAATATTGCTGCACTGGTGGCAGGGGGCTATAGAAGTACATTACAACCATGTACTGAATATTGCTGCACTGATGGCAGGGGGCTATAGAAGTGCATTACAACCACGTATTGAATATTGCTGCACTGATGGCAGGGGGCTATAGAAGTGCATTACAACCACGTACTGAATACTGCTGCACTGGTGGCAGGGGGCTATAGAAGTACATTACAACCACGTACTGAATATTGCTGCACTGGTGGCAGGGGGCTATAGAAGTACATTACAACCACGTACTGAATATTGCTGCACTGGTGGCAGGGGGCTATAGAAGTGCATTACAACCACGTACTGAATATTGCTGCACTGGTGGCAGGGGGCTATAGAAGTACATTACAACCACGTACTGGATATTGCTGCACTGATGCCCGCCACGTGAGAGCCACACAGCAGGACAATGCTATACTGTACAATATTGAAATGATTCACCTACAAATACTAAACATTATTGTCTTAACAATCAATACTACTTTTAACATAAACAATAACTAATAAATGCACACGTAGTAATCGCCGTGCTAACCCTTAGCGTGCAATGTGAGCAGAACTTGTGTTGTAAGTCGTACCCAGTCCATTACCGTGCCACACACTCACATTAACAAACCAAAAACATTTACTGAATGTCCTCCTCCTTTACACGGCACAACCAGACAACACTTTGCACACCGAAGTGTCCAAGTCGCGTGCTGAGTGAAGCAAACCCCATTCAATTCTAGATTTAAAGCTTTCGTGGCTGCTAGGATCCATACTCTTTGGTTCTATTGGGTAAAGTCACGTAGGTGAAAATTGTTATTTTATTTTCACCTACGTGACTTTACCCAATAGAACCAAAGAGTATAAACCCCATTCACTCTGCGCTCAGCGTTCAACAAAGTTGAACCTGGCTCGCCCTCACGCCTGCCCATCTCTCTCCGTCTCTCACCGGAGATTATTCCATTGATCGTCTTCGCCTTGCCGTCCAGAGATCCGTGTGGATTATCCGTGAGGGTAGTTAAAGGTCGCGGTTATTCGGAGAAGTTTTTTTAATTAATTTTCCCGCCACAACCACCGCGTCGCCAACGGCCGCTGAAGGCGATGTCCGAGACATGCCGCCCGCGCATGCGCACTGAGGGTTGAGAGAAACCTGCGGGGAGGGGCAGCGGGGGGCGGGGAAGCCGCCGCCGTTGGCCACACCCACATTCAGGCCACGCCTATATTGAACCGACGTCACGGTGACATCATTCTGGGTCGGACTTTATCGTGGGCTGCCTGTGCACGCGAGGAGCTCCTGACTTCTGACTCTGAATTCGAAAAAAATCAAAGATTCACGATGTCTACCTTCGTCGAGATAGGTAAAGTTTAACGTTAGTGTTAGAGATGTGTGTTTGTGTTATATGTTGAGCCTGTAGACAAAACTGCTGGGGATGTGCCAGATGTCTCCATCTAACGTTAAGGAGGTTGGAGTCTGGATAGCGCATACCAGGTGTTACAGGCTACATGATGGGAAGCAGAAGGCATTCTAGTAAAATAGTTTTTTGTTTGTACGTTAATGCTCCTCCTTTTCCTTTACCAACCCATACTCACCGGCATGGTGAAGTATGTGCAAATAACCAACACGATTCGTGCGATCGTCAAGAGGCTCTCCAGCAGGGGATTGGCAAAAGGTCGTACAGGAGCAGTTTTGTGAAAAATAATTGATTCTTTCATAATGTACATCTATGATTTATTATTATTGTTCATGTGGGTAACCTCGGCAAGGGGGGAAGCAAGGTCGGGAAGAGCGGGGGATGGGGCCGCTTTTGACCACGCCCATATTTAGGTGACGTCACGTCCTTTTCCTGTGACGTCACTATAGCGGGGAGTTATCCTTGGCTGGCTGTGCATGAGGAGCCCCCGAGTTCTAACTCACAAGATCTGAGATTAGACCAAAGATTCATGATGTCCACATTTGTTGAGATAGGTAAAGTGTAATGTTCGTGCTATGACGGGGCTTTGGGCCACTTTTAAATATTGAGATCTCGTCAGTGTTTTAATCGGACGCTCAGCAGGGTTTGAGCCAGGATAGTGCATAACAGGTCTAAAAGTGTAGTGTCGGGCTACATGGTGGGCAGCAAAGGGCAGTCCATCAAAATTGGTTGTACTATACATACTATACGTCTTCACCAACCCACATTAACCAGAGTGGTGAAATGTGGATTTGAAGCTTTCGTGACTGCAAGGATCCATACTCTTTGGTTCTATTGGGTAAAGTCACGTAGGTAAAAAATAAAACAACAAAAATCACGACGTTTTGGCCACAACACAAGTGGCCTTCTTCAGATGAAGGAACAGAACTGTCGGGACGACAGCACTTCAATTGAAATGTGGTCAAGTAACCACCATGATCTGTGTGGTCACGGGGAAGCTCTCGCAGAAGCTGACAAGCTTCCATCTTGGCAGTAATTATGTTGCCTCTTTTTTTACTCTCAGCGTCTCTGCAGCGCTTACAGCGCTCGCACTCCTCGCCCCATTCACCCCCCACTCTCCCCCTCTCTGACTTATTTAACTGCCCTAACCCTGGTTTCTCTCCCACTTCAGTAAAACAGTTTCCTTGCTGTGGTTGTCACACCTGATGATGAGTGCTTATGTTGCATTCGAAACGTCGTGATTTATTTCTATTTCTATTTTTTTTTTCCACCTACGTGACTTTACCGAAAGAACCAAAGAGTATAGCTGACAAGCTGTCAGGGCAAAAATGACTTTGCATATTCCAACTAATATTTTTTGCCCTGGTTTGTGTCTGACCATGCTGGGCACGGCTTTGTTAAAGTGTACGATATTCAATGGGGTAAAAGTCCCCTAATGGTAATACAACTTTATACCACAGGTGTACTCACACTGGAGCAGCGTCGACATTTATGAGAAAGCTTTACACATGAGTACCATGTGCGGTTCTTTACTGACATTCCCATCCCTGCACCTGCCTCCCCTGTCCCTAATGCAATGAACCCTCTACCCCCACATTACCTATGCAGAGCTCGTGGAGAGAATGAATGAGGAGGAGGGAGCGGAGGGGCATGAGGCTCAGCCTTCAACGGTGCCACAAGACTTTTCGACGTCATCATTTCAATCTACCCTGGCCCAGGTACGATGCGGCACAACGTGGATTTGCACAGCCTATAAATTAACTTGGCTAATGTCAAAGATGGGAGATTCCTGGTATTTACAGATTTAGTTGTTTGCATTCGCCAACTAATGGGCCCCAAAGTGTAGACATGGCTGCTCCTCATTTATAGATTTGCAGCCTTTGCAGCAGTGCGTTTTGGTGACTATACTGTGCTGATGAGTCCGAATGAGGATTACACCGGTCCACAGTTGCATATCACTGCATAACTGCTGCTGTTAGTCTGTCACATTTGCTCAACTTTATTTTGATGGTGGTTTAAGATAGCATTACCACAATGCACTTTAGAAAATACTGATGTTTTTTGTATAATGCACAGGGGCTAGATGCTTTGTGTACACATTTCTCCAGGTCTCTGGTTTCCTCCCATAGCTAAATGACACAGTGTAACTGGTATTGGCCAAACGTACCAATGCTGAAAAAATACATGCAAATTATTCAATTGGAATTAAACTAAGCAACTTCGTTCTCGACTGCAAAAAAACAGAACTTGGTAGGACCCTCCTTGAAAATAAAAATGTAAACTCATTGAGGTTTTCCTGGGTAAACTAGTACATCATAGCAATAAACAACTTGCATACAAATAGCAGATTAACTTATGTCCTGATACATGTATCATGAGCTTATGAATAAATATACATTTCATGCATAAGCTATTACATCTCTCATATTCGTGTGTGTGCTTGCCTTTGCGTGTAGGATACTGTCTACTTTTGCGATGGAGTCCGTCGGATCGATTTCATCCTCGCGTTCGATGATGAGGTCCATTCTCAGGACGCCATCAACAATCAGGTGAGAACGAGGAACCTACAAATAATGCTCCACCTTCCTGCACCCAGCATTATCACCCCTCCCCACGTGCAACACCACACGCCTCTAAACCTAGGTTTGACGCAGTGGTGCCAGCTCAGCTCTCTGACTGCTGAGTCACCCTGCCACCTCCATACGAGTCTTTAAATCCACAGTATACATCCTTTATCAAACTGTATCGTCAACTGCAGACCACGCTAGTCAATGAACGCTAGACTCCCATCACTCAACTCGCACATCCATACCCTGAACCATACGCCTCACTGCTTTGGCGAACAACAATCAATTATCGTTACGTATCACACTCCATCCACAACTCCTAAATAAATACACCACTTTCATATTGCAAACACCGACACCCAGACATAACTTACAGGATATATGTAATATCCACATTCTAACTGCCAAATGGAAAACTATTACAACAGTGCTGAAGTACCCAGTATGCATTCTCTGCAATATTGATGTTTTTGTTTATTTTGTTGCTATTGTACCCACGCACAATGGATCTATCTCCCTTGTAAAATAGCAAAGCAACTAGCTAAGTGAGACCATCCCTGTAACAAATAAGGTAAACTCAAAGAGTTGATTGACAAAGAGCTGTGCAAATTTTTATTTTATTAAGGTCTGCTGAAGTGACACCGACTGAAGCAGTTCAGTGATGCTACTTTGCAGAGCCGTTCTCTGATTGATTCCCATGTGAGGCTCTACTCACTGTAAGAGTTCAAGAAGTTTCCTCACCTCTTGACTTGACTCCCACAGTGACACAACTGAGAACAATGTATAACACAGATGGTCAATTTTGTTTGACAGAAGAAGAGGACCGAATATCAGGCAAGCCTGATGAAGATGGGGCTAGATCTCGAGATTGAACCCAAGGAGGTAAGTTTCCTGCGTGTCTCTCTGCTATAGATGACAGACACTGTATACAAATAAAAAGGTGTTAGACTGTGATTGCTTCATAATATCACTGCTGGCATACATTCCTTGAGTAGGAGCGCTAAAGATCCCCGCTGGAGGGTATATGGCCTACTCTTCTATGCTTGCCACACGTCTTGAAAGAGATAGCGAATACCCATACTTTACCCCACCATGCACAATCTTAAGATGGATTAATTGTGGCTTACCCATTTATACTGGAGGGTATAACAGTCTCCACCTTAATGTGGCATGCCAGCTATTTATACTGTAGTAATAAGTGTTCGATAACTGCACGTACATTATGCAATTTGCTTTTGGGTTGTGCCACACGTTGATCGGCACGAGGTGCTAACAACACGTGACACAAGCACGAAAATCCACGCGGCCGTGGACACTCTTCCAAATGAGACCATCCGGTTCCCTTGAACTCTCACCTGGTCAAACAAAGTCTAATAAATACAACTAAATGCACTCATCTAGAGTCTGACGATGAACTTCGTGCCATCCACTAGGAGTCGGTGAGCGGACGCACCACCTTTGTGAAAGTACACGCGCCATGGAACCCACTCACCACCTATGCCGAGATTCTACACATCCAGGCAAGATTCTGATGGTCATTGTAATGATGATCATGATGATGCCGATGATTGTGATGATGATTGTGGTGATGATTGTGATTATGATGGTGATAATGAATGTGATGACAATAATGTTTGTGAAGATTCATCATGGTTGTGATGATAATTGCGATGATCATGCATGTGATACAGAGTATGATGGTGAGGGTGATGATTGTGATAATTATAATTTATGACGTTCAACGATAATAATCGTAGCACTGACATTACGAGATATCGAGAGACGTAAATATACAAACGGATTAGAAAAACGTACATTTGGAAAAATATGCATATTAGCAACATATTGACTCTTTTTAGAAAAGTGAATGGGCTCGGGAAGGGCACGTTGCTTGAAGGGATGATGTCTGCTGGCCGAAAATGACATTGGAGTGGCAGCAGAAGGAGAGAACGTGCCCAAGATGATGTATATCATAGAGATGGCGAGATAAGATTGGCTCATGTGCGTGTGCTCATGACTGGGGATATTGGTGGGACAACTTGAAGAGTGGGTGGGATATGCAGTGGAGGCTTTTGGCATATTAATTGTTGCATTATAGGACTTGTTGTATTATAGGACTTGTTGTATTATAGGACTTGTATTATAGGACTTGTATAGAATGTTGTATTATAGGACTTGTTGTATTATAGGACTTGTTGTATTATAGGACTTGTTGTATTATAGGACTTGTTGTATTATAGAACTTGTTGTATTATAGGACTTGTTGTATTATAGGACTTGTATTATTATAGGACTTGTTGTATTATAGGACTTGTTGTATTATAGGACTTGTTGTATTATAGGACTTGTTGTATTATAGGACTTGTATTATAGGACTTGTTGTATTATAGGACTTGTTGTATTATTGGACTTGTATTATAGGACTTGTTGTATTATAGGACTTGTTGTATTATAGGAATTGTTGTATTATAGGACTTGTATTAAAGGACTTGTTGTATTATAGGACTTGTTGTATTATAGGACTTGTATAGAACGTTGTATTATAGGACTTGTTGTATTATAGGATTTGTTGTATTATAGGACTTGTTGTATTAAAGGACTTGTTGTATTATAGGACTTGTATAGATTGCAACAACTTGGGGAGACCTTCATCCATTCGTGGACTGATTTTGGCTGATGATGATTACATGTGCTCGAGGCAAAGGGTTTAATACATTTAAAATCAAACAGGTGCCACTCAAGGAGAGCGACCTCCCCCAGGTGTCAGGCTCAGACAGTGGGCCTCTTCACTACCTGGGAAATATTCACCACCTGAAGCCGGGAGCCGTGCCCAAACAACCGGACTATTTCACGGCACCCTACCGGCGTTCGCAGCAGGACATCTATCCTATAAAGGATCATGACGTCCTCATCCCACCGGCCGTACGCAGCCAAATCGTACGTTTGTATCAATAATGCTGTATAAATAATGCCAGAATGAGGTGTTTTTTTGGCAAAAACAAGTTAATTTAATAGGGTTTTGTCGTGTTTTTATCATTTTAATTAAAGTTTTCAGCTCTGTATCGCAACTTGCGATCTCTGAGTGACATGTGGTTAGAAGTGTAAATCATTATGGTTTATTAAGAATTCCTGGATTTATGATTTAGGGGTTGTGGTAATATGTGTCCCTGTAGAGAAAGCTACCAAATTTTTGGGATGCTTAACCAGGAGACATGGTGAGCTAGCAGCCCCACCCTTTGTAAGTCCTGCCCACATTATATAACCACGTCCCCTCAATCACTCTCCCCTGCACAACAAAAGAATGAAAGACTACTGTTGATATGGTTCTTGGTGAGCAGGTATCCTGTCGAGCCAATATTATGGGCATTTGGGGTTTTGATAGTATTGTATTCTGAATAAATTGCCTTTGTGCATGGGAAGCATGCATAAAATGTCTCCTTGAAATCTGGATATTGTACTTGCTGAAATCGGTACATATCTGCTTCAGTTTTTGGAGTGTTCTATGGACCTTTCCGAGTCGGGACTCAATAAGAGTTGTGGGCCCATTATAACTGTGTAGGCTGGTGGTGGTTGGAGAGGGGGAAACATTTCAGAGTGGAGTGAGTCAATAATAGCTTACCCACCCAGCCCTATGTTTCATGCATGTAATGTTTGTCATGTGTGTCATGTGTGCTCACACAGGTCCACTACATGCTGCAAAACCCCATGCCACAAGACAGCACGAACATATTAAATATCAACCAAATGATTGAAAATGGCTGCTATACTGCAGCCTATCCACTGCATGACGTAAGTTGTTGGGGGGGGTAGCGGGTGGAGGGCACACTGACACCTTACGGGAGGCCTATGTACAACACCTGAATTGCACACCTGTTTAGGACGCTATTGCATAGTCTAAAGCTTACCACATACTTAACATTAGTGTCCCACAGAGATGCGCCGCATAGGTGTCCAGGTTCCCCAGCTCACTAAACACACCTCTGATTTGCATGGTTGGCTACATACGGTGCAAAAGAAGTTCAATATCCATGCATTGGAAAGGACTCCACGAGCACTCTAGAGAGCCATTCTCAAGGGTATTTGGCCGACTATTTCACGTGGGACAGAAGTCTTTGGAAGAATTAGAAGTACCCACACTTCATCCCACAACACGTGAACAACCAATAGATTAACTGTGGGTGCACCCATTTACACTGCTTGCTGGGAAGAAGCAGCGTGATTAAGAAACGTGGTCATTGTTTTAACTGTCGTTCCCATGTCCAGTGCAGTGTGCAAGTGTGCAACACCATTACACCACAGCAGCGCCACGGAAGAGTTTTGGGGGGGTGGAGCTGGTAATTTGTGAATGTCCATGTAGTGTTTGTGACTAACAATTGCTTTCCCCATGTCAGAGTGAGTCTGTTCATCCCACCAAAAACCCGAACACGCTGGGCGACCGCAACACGCTGCGACGGGAGTGGGCGAGAGCCGGGCGCTCTTTCAAGGAGCAGCCTTTTGACCTTGTGCGGTAAGTTCATGCCCTATCCACTGCTGGATGAAGACTTCCCCAAGCCTTCGCCATCTCTCCCAGTCTCCTGATGCAACGATCCATGTGGCTCCTGCACACATGCTGATTTCATTACTTAAATCTCTGTGGTGCACATCCTCTCAGACGCATTCCTTCTCTTGACTGCCACATCATTCTTAGTCTCGACCACAGGCCATCGTACCTCTTAGGGACGTGCTCTGTCCAGAAAGGTCCTAAGGCTGGACTTGAATGCTAGCTGGGAGTTGATAGCACAGATGGCTGGGGAAATGGAGTTCCAGAATAGCATTTGCCCATGCCTTCCCTGCTCTTCACATTTCCCTCCAGCCCATGGTCCTTGCTTACATATTCGATAGCTACACCACTGGTGCCATGTGCGGTTGGTGATGTTTGCGCTGTGTGTGCGAGTGATGTTGTCGGCACAGGTCATACTTCGGGGAGCAAGTGGGGCTCTATTTTGCATGGCTCGGCTTCTACACAAAGATGCTGATCTTCGCTGCAATCGTCGGCCTGATCTCCTTTTTCTTTGGAGTATTCAGCAAGGACCGTGACATCACTAGGTACTGGCCCGACACATGCATACAGACAAATGCATACAAACACACACACACATACACTCATGTGTCAGATGTAGAACTCACACAGATCTCGTGTATAGCAATACAGACTGAACAATGAGTATCAGCAAGCACCTACTAAGGCTATACACAAGTACATATACACGTAAAGTACATATAGACATACATATACACTTATATACAATCCCATGGGATGCTGCCATGGTGTAATAGTTACATTTCTAGAATTGCAGTTTATAGATTTCCAGTGTGATCGCCTGGCATGGCAGCTGAAATAATGGCTAGGTTTCTTCAATTATCCCACATATGCTCAGCAGTATAAACGGAGACACCGCAGTTAGATGATTGGCAGTTCAGATGTGATGGGGTAAAATGTGGGTACTCCCACCGTGTCCAAGACGTCTGGCCATCATGGACGAGTAGGCCAAATATCATCTCGATGGGCAATCTAGAGCATTCTTTAGTGGAGGACCTTCCACCAGCAGTGGCATGAGCAAGCAATTTCAGGGCCACATCTTTAACATTTCACTATTAAAGTACATATGCACATATATACAATCTCATACAGTTTATATACATATACAGTACAAATATAGTACATTCAATATATTGTATATGTATATATGTTCCAAATGTCTCTGTTTCTAAAAGTAAATCCAAAAAATCAAGCCTAGCTACAATATTTCGGACAATCCAGGGAAAATTAAACATTGTTTTGGATTGCTCAGAAAACATGACATCGCCCATTGTGACGTCACTCACGACGACACGTATCACGTGGCATCGGGTTTCGTCACTCTTGTTCACATGAATATATTGTACATTCTTACGAATTGTAAATAATCCGAAAATCAAAAGCAAAACATATTCAAATCCAAAATGTTTAAATGTGAAACGTATCCTTATAATACGACTTACACACATAGACTCTGTGGAGCTGCATGACGGACAGCGGGGAGCAAGTGCAGGAAATACATTGCTGTACTCTGTGTCTGGAGTCTTCGCTTCCCATATTCAACCCGTACTGACCAGTGTGGGATGACTAGAATTAAATAGCCCTCATGACCCACGAGGTGTGGGGAGGCCCTCAGCCAGAAGTGGATTGATAAAAGGGCTGTAAACACCCCTGGAAATCAATACATAGAGATGTTACACCACTGATATCAACGAAAATTATAATTAAACATCAGGAAATACATTTTACTTTGGAAAATGCTCGACGTTGGAACCCATAATTTAGTCTGACTTTGTTTAAAGGGAGGGTATGACACATTCAAAGGTGGCATGACCTTTAGGCAAATTATATTTCTCATCCAAGTGTATTATGCCCATTAGTGTGTTTATGTTCGTGCGTGTCTATGTGTGCAGTGGAGAAATATGCAACAACACCATCGGAGGATCCTTGGTCATGTGTCCCCAGTGTGACCAAAAATGCACCTTTTGGAGGCTAAATGATACCTGCGAGACTGCGAAGGTATCACACAAATGCACCATCGATGTTCCCTCTAAATAAGGATACTTATTGGTTATTGGTGATGTGCATCATTATCACAAAGCCAACTCACGTTGCTGAGATTGTATCATTAACATTAACCATGATCACTAGATTGCAGCACATCATGCTAAACACTATGCTGCCATTCGTGTGGGTGTTAAAAAATATTATACTAATAATACACGTGTGATCATTTTGAAGGTAGTTAGTTATAGTTTTAGCAAATAGGGTATTTTAATGGACTAAGTCGATGGTTAGACAAATACATGAAAATGAATGCATCGTCACATCCCAGCGGGAGTGCAAAAGTTACTTTGAGTAAATCCGACACGATGTATTTCATGAGTATTTCTCCACGATCAATACAAGTGGACAAAGTATTTTGAAATCTGAATTTCAGTGCTAATTAGTTGACATGTCATGCCGAAATAATGATTATTCACTTTAAAGTGTCTGAAATGTATGTCCACAATCATGGAACTGCCCATTGTTTATTTTGCTCTTTCTGTCACATTTATACAGATTTGTTTGATACATGAATAGCACTATAATATCAGACATTGTAGAGCATTGTCATCTCCACAATTTAATGGATGTTTCATGAGTGATTAATCTATTTTAACTTAAAAATCAATCGATGCATCGTTACTTTCCTGCTGTTGATATTGAAAAGACGTGGATGCTAAGATTTAAGGTTTAATTGTGACTAACACCTCTGATTGTGCCGTTGCAGACTTCACACATGTATGAAAATCCGGTCACCATATTCTTCGCAGTTTTCATGGGACTTTGGGGTAAGTGATTCTAAGCATTGGCACACATTGTCCAGACACAGTGACAAGTATCAACATGTTTGCAATGATGATGAGCACATTTGGCCACGTACAGTGTTAAAGAAGTTCAACATACATACGTACAACCATATACAGTACCATCATGTCTTGCAATGTTCGTATGCAGTGATCCTGACAGTCCTATTATGAACCCACTGCTCAATGAGGGCACATTTGGACCATGACTTGTACACATTGTCCTACTCTTACGAATGATAACCGATAATCTTTAATGTCCACTGTGAAGCAGATGGTGTGTATTTTTGTGTAATTAATACACCGGAAATATTAATCAGGGCAGCCACATAATTTGAACCACGAACCTCTGCAACAAGCAACGAATGCGCTACCCCAAGGCGATTCCATGAAAAATACAAAGTGGCCAGGTGGCTCAGAGTTCAGAGTGCTGCGTTGCCGCCGCTGAGATTCTGTGTTGAAATGAAAGTGGCCACCTGCGGTTAAACAAGTTTTTCAATTATAGCGAGATGATGGTCTCAACTCAATCACCGATATCTGCACAACAAATAGAAAAAATCCATAATGTTGAAGTTGCTTCTGTACTTAATTTGGCTACATTCCAGCTCTGAGAATAAAAATGTTAGCTTGACTATCACGTAACAAACGCTCCTCTCCGTGGCAAAGCAGTTGGGAAAGAGCTACCCCTACTATGTGGATCAGAGATCACAGAGGTAGCTCTGTGACATTCGCTTTTGTGTAACGTTTTGTAACACGAAGAGCAGCACTGCTCTGTTATAGATCCAAAAGAAATCTCAATCTCATGCCATGCCACTCATGGTGCAAGTGGGATAAAATTGTGGCAATGTACCAAAAAAAGCCAATAAAAGTATTCATGAAAGACAAAAAAAATACTAATGAAGTTACTTTGAACATTACATTTAACAGACTACATTAGGTAACTTTTGAACCCTTGAGCAATCGATAGTCAAATTACTTTTCTAAGTAAATCCTCCCCGTGTGGTGTGTCGCAACAGCCACGGTGTTCCTGGAATTTTGGAAGCGTCGCCAGGCATCGCTCGCGTACCGCTGGGACCTGACGGCAGCGGCGGAGGAAGGAGACCCCATCCGGCCCGAGTACCTGGCTCGCTGCACGACCACGAAATGTAACATCATCACCATGGTAATGCTTTCTGCCGTCACCACGGCGACTACCTCATTGCACACACACACCTCTGTTTTGTAATGTTGCATGTGTAACTGTTCACTGTTTTCCTAGTTTTTCTTCTAACATATTTGTTGGCCTTTGCTCAATTTTGTTTTCCTCCCAATATTATCCCGATTGTACTATCGGAATCGTTATGAAACAATGTCCATTTGGAACTCTATGTTATGGAAAGGTTTGCTCAAGCAGATGTTACATAATTACTTCTAAGATCCCTTCAAGTGAACACACACTAGAGGGTGGCCCTTTCCCATCAGCCCTGCTACAAAGAAATGTTCATGATGGTCAAACTAATCTTTTTTTATTCTGAAAGGTGAAATTTGGCCAAATTAAGAAAAGAAACAAATGTAATATTGGTGACCAGGCTGATCGGCTTACTACTTGGTTTAATTGGAGGCAGCTGCCTGGATTCAAGCCAATGAATCTCAGCGCTGCCAGCTCAACTCTCAGACATCAGGACCATCAAATCCATTCCTTTATATCATCGCATGCTTAACTAGTAGTGGGGAAAACAAATAATGGTTCATCAGTCAACCTTAACGGCTCACACTAACATTGGTCACTCCTACAGACTAATCTATATACAAATGCTTTTCCGTCTATGTCCGTGCATTGTGAGTGCAGGAGGAGGAGCCTCATATGCCTAAGAGGATACTGAGGTTCCGTTACTGCCTCTCTGGGATCATGGTGTTGTTCTGGGTGAGTCCGCCAACTCAACAGCAACATTGAACCCCTTCTCCTGATCCAGTGAGCTATGGCCAAGTCACCTGCTATGTGCCTCATCTTGGAGGCGAAGCAGGTTTTGAGCCTGGGTACTGCACGAATCGGTAACCATCATGCACAAAATGGACTGTAGGCTGCTGCAGAGCTACCTTGTGGCCAACAGAGAACTGCATTCTTATGCTTCCATCCTTTACCAACCTGTACTGGTGTGCATGGTGAAGTATGGGAAAATAACCCTGACAACCTGCACAGGTTTGGGGAGGCCATCATCCAGCAGTGGATTCATATACGGGTTATACATATATATTTTTACTTGACCCAATCCCAACCTCCACACGCTGCTCCCCCAGTCAGAATCGCTCTCAAACTATGTTGTTCCTCCTGTGTGATCCATTGAGTGATTACAAGTGGGGGTATAGATACATGCATAATCATATAACTTACAGCCCTTTGTCAATCCAATCACCTGAAATATCTACTGCTGCCCCAAGGCAATGAATACCTCATGAGCCATATCATGTTATCCACCTGCTCCTGTCAACCTCGATTTGGGTTTCTCGAGACCAGTACTCGGCCTTAAGGCCAGATGAAAAACATGTCCTCAGCTCCTTGGCCTTGAGTGTGTGGCCTCAGTCCGAGGAGGTTTCTTAGAGGTACCGACCTTGACACTGGCCTCATACTAGCGCACCCAACCTTGAGTGACCTTGACACTGATTGTGGCCTAAAAAGCTGCCGCCTTGGCCTCACCTTGGCCTTGTAGCTTTTGGTCTCAACTTCACATCTGAACCTGGCTCGAGGTCTAGCAGGGCCAGGGATAGTAATTCCTTTCATAACATTGCATCATTTTCTACATTTGACCAAGTGACGTTACCATTACACGTTCATTGTGTGTGATGTTAGCGAAACAGCTCAGGTTCTGTTTAACATGTAAGCTTTTCGCGACCAATATCATCCATAATATTTTTTTTGGGTTAGATCGCGTAAATATATGCCATGAAACCCACCACCACCCGACACAGCCAATTAGTAAAGTTGTTCACGTAAACAGAACATGCCAATTCGTTACTAGTACAGCAAATCCACAATATCTACAATCTGAGTACGACGTTTTGCCAGTCATTTGGTTCTGCAGTAGACAAACGAACTGGCACCTCCTGAGTCACACCAGGCTAGCTTGGCACAGCTAACTCACGGCTTGGTTATACAGTGGAAAAGAGCTACAAGACTGTAAATCTCACCCACCTCTGTGTTTCTTGTGTTACTGGCAGATCCTCCTGATTCTTGCTGCACTTTTGGGTGTGGTTGTTTACCGCCTGTCCATCTTTGGCATACTCTCCGCGAGTATCCCCAATCATGTGACCAAGATCAAGGTGATCGGTGCCCTACTCACACCTGATATGGTTACCACCATCACGGCCTCCATCCTCAACATCGTAATCATACTACTACTCAACAAAGGTTACGACAAGCTGGCCCTCGTCCTCACTGATCTGGGTAGGTGTCATCACCATCACGGTTTGCATATGTTTATTTTATTATACGCCACCAGAGAACACATGTAAATTTGAAGATTGGATAAATGTTGTGCATGGTAAATATTGTCGCTGTAAAATGTCATCATGATTTTAACCTTGCACCATGAGGCCATGAATAGCAGCATCAGTGCATCATCCAATCACTTGTTCAACTACTGCCTGTTTTTGTCAGAACTCTGTTAAATTTTTCCTCCAGTTTCATTCCGATTGGGCTATCAGAATCGTGTCTTGAGATGAAGTATCCAATGGGATCTCTTGTAGACCAGTGCAACCCTTAATGTCATGAAATGGCCCTAGAAGTGAGCTACCTCTGAGACCCTTCATTCAAGTGAACTCTGGTTCACACATTAGAGGGAAGCACTTTTCAATCCACACTGCTACGGAATATAATGTTAATCTCGTAACAGTCAAATTGCTAATTCTCACAACTAAAATTTCACCAAATTAAGTGATGAACCAAATGGTGTATGTTACAGATGTAATGCCATCATTAGTAATCGTCCTGAAGCCATTAATTTACTGCACTTGAGAACACATGTTACCAGAGGCCGCTGCCTGGATTTAAACCCAGGATCTCAATGGTGCCAACTTAGCGCTCTGATTTCACCTCTCGATCCATTAAATCACTGAATGTAATTGTCGGCTGACCCTCACTGCTGCATTGCTACCTTCTAGCCAGCAAACAGCTCTCTGCTTGTGTTGGTCATGTTGCCCGCTACTGAGCCCTTTATTAGTAATTTATCCTGCTGAAGCCTGCACCCCCTTTGAAAGGTGACCCATGATAATTAGCGCTGTCCTCCAGACAGTCTCGTCCCTTCACCTGATGAAGGCCGCTTGTGTTGTGGCCGAAGCGTCGTGAGAATATTATTGTGTTATTTTATTTTATCAATTTATTATTTTATTCTCATTCTACGTGACTTTACCGAAAGAACCAAAGAAAATGAATCCTTGCAGTCACGAAAGCTTTAAATCGAAATTTAATACACCTTAAAGATATTTGAAAATCAAGTGCACTGGCTTTCAGACATCATACGGACAGTGTAAATGGCTTAATTGCAAATGGAGACTGAAGGACACTCCACAGGGTGAATGTGGTGAACAACACCTGTTAAACAACTTGTCCACTGTCACTCATTCCCCAGCAAAATCTTTGAAATTCACTTTTGATCTTCAAATTCATTTTAATGGATATCAAAGCACGTCACATTGTGAAATGTTGCTATTCCTCAATGCGGCATCATTATCAGTGGCTTTTCGTAGCCTGTGTGCCAGAAACTATGTAAGTAACATCAAAACTGATTGCCCTGTTTGATGTCTGTGTCCCTGTGTGCCTTTGTATCACACCCACAGAGATGCCCAAGACGCAAGGAGAATATGAGTATCGGCTGACGTTCAAGAAATTCTTATTTCAGTTCGTCAACTTCTACTCGGCGTCTTTCTACATTGCATTTTTCAAAGGGAAATTCATCGGCTTCCCCGGAAGCTACACTTACTTTGGAAAATGGAGAATCGAGGAGGTGTGTAGATCTGAGGGGTTGGCCCTGTCTTTTCTATGCTGTTTGTACAACATTTTTATGTTTTACTTTTGTAGTTGATATTTTTCCCAACAATTCTCTTCACACCGTGCTGTTGGTGAAATGTCGAAATAAGGACTCTTTCTTTTGGAACTCTAAAAGGCCTCATTGTCTTCACACCTGGTTACCAGCTCTAGCATTAACACAGTCTCCGGAGTAAAAAAGTTTTCGAAACCAGACTTGAGAGAGCACGAGGTCACCACGAGCAGAACACGTGTTAGACTGATGCAATTGGTAACCCAGTTACCTTTAGGGTGTTAGTTTATCACATACTTTGCAAGTACTACCCTTGTGGTCTCTCATTGGACATTTTCAATTATATACCGTATTTATCAAACGCCATTTATTTAAAATTATATATTTGATCATCCTTAAAAATGTACAGTATTTCAGACCCCCTCAAGGATATATTTAGCCACTACCTATGACTCACTGTGGCGCAGTGGAGCACGTTGTGTTAGAGAACGGCCCCGTAATATATCAAGAACGAATTCTGGAGTAAGGAATTAAGCAGCATTGCGTTGTGCACACGTTAAATCAATGTCATTAAGACAGTGTTAATGACACGTAGTTTAACATTTACATAATTGCCATTCAGAGTCACCCTGAGTATTTGCAGTCTATGCTCGGAAGAAAGTCCATTGCCCAAAATGTGCCCCTGTTGCTCATGTTTCTGTTTGAAGGCAGACTTGTTGACACATGAGATTATTATTATGAGTATATTTGGTGTTATATTAAGGTGCCTACTTCTGCTGCAGATTTGCAGAAAATCGTCACGAGGGCGATTCATTGATTGATATCCTCTCAAAAACAATACACATAAAGGATAAAGAATAGAGCTTATTATTTAAGTGCCTCTGTGTTTTCTACCAACTTAATTTCATGTTTTACGATTATTATATTTACTAGACGATGCTCTGAAATTAAACTCACCTGATACTAAACACCAACTGCAGTATGCATGTTGTGTGTTGAACTTATTTTGCACCGTACACAGTCTGCATCGGATGTGTGGGGGAAGGACAACAAACAAAACATTATCAGATGCGCCACCATTTTCTTTATTTAAAATACATGAGGGGGAGGGGGAAAGTGTTTCTTATAATCTGGAGAATATTGATATTCTTAATCACTGTCCCCTCTAACATATGGAGCCGTCACTTTTGCAGTGTGCAATTGACTGAAGAGAAGAATGTGAGAGGATCATTAGAAATGATGTGTGGTATCCATATATGTATTACCCAATATTTCATATCTTCAGTGTTTAACCTGAATCTATTCTCCACCCCATCCCCCCTCCAGTGTCCCCCAAACGGCTGTCTCTTTGAACTGACTTCTCAACTCACTGTCATCATGGTAGTGAAGCAGATGGTTGGCAATTTTCAGGAGGTCATCATCCCGTAAGTATCGCATGAACACATGAAAGCTGTGAAGTCTGATTACGGCGTTTCCTCGTGTAACGCGGTAGATGCGTTCCTGAAAATTTCCGCCTGAAGTAAAAACGCGCAAAGCAAGGAATTACTGAGTTAATCACATTTTCACAGTACATTCAACCTGCAGTCATTCCAAAGTGGGATAAACAACTCAGGCTAGGCTGCCGTGTTACTGTATCATTCGGCATCCTGTATCAAACTGCTCAGCCGCGCAACTCAAGACAGTCGTTCATCGTCGACTGCTCAGGAAAGCATTATAATTGCCGCGTTCGGCGTTTTAACAGTGTGCATTCCACATTATAATGGACACGTTCCACGTTGTGTGAAAAGTTTTCCCAAATATAAGAACCATGTTACAATGCAAATGTGTTGTGTGAAAACGCATTCAGCGAAAAGTCGGGTCGACAGCTTGTTAGCAGTGTGCACTGGTTAAGCAGTGAACACCAGTCAAGTGGACAAAGTTCACCTCGTTAGTATCATGCGATATTCCGATCAGACGCTTCGTACATAGTTTCATAATATTAGACAAGCAACTCCCATGACTGAAAGAGTGTAGTGGATTGACAACGGGCTAAATGAAAAACAGCTACTACTTAGGTTTTAGCAGTTGTTTTGTACAGCTCTCTGACATGTTTTGTGTCATACCGCATATTGTTTGGCATGTCTTGACGTTTCGCTCCACGTGCTTGGGATATTCACATGATACAACCTGAAAACGCAGTGGAAAGCTATGAAATAGCAAACCTAGTGTTGATGAACAAATGGATATGCACGTGTGTAAGGGTGTCTCTGTGTCTGCACATGCGTACCTCCCTCCACAATTCCCCAGATGGTTCAGCAATTGGTGGGCCCAGCGTCGGGCCAAGCTAAGGCCTGAGGCTGTCTACACGCGCTGGGAGCAAGACATGGACCTACAGCCCCAGAGCCCACTTGGACTCTTTGATGAATACCTCGAGATGGGTACAATGAGCTCAGAGGATCACACTATGGAGTCAACGCGTTTTACTTTATTATAAAAAAAACACACAATTGGGTATCATTTGACTATATAGGCATGTGTGTACGGCCCCTGTGTATCTGTCGGACATTGTTGTGGGAGGGAAATTACCCACACTTCGGGTTGTTGAAGGCAGGGAGAACAGATGTAAGAGCTTAGATGTACAATACAACAATGTAACTTGCTGCACTGTCCTATGCTGCTCACAACCCCACAATAACTATTGCATGGTCACCCATCCAACCAATTTTCAGGCTCAGCTCTCCTTAACTTCTGGGATCTGATTAAATCTGACGCATACTGGGTGATTTGGCCATAGGCACCAATCTATGGATATACTGTAACACAATTGTCTTTGAGCATGCGTGTATGTGCATATGTACGGAGTTAAGTTTTAGAAACAATAGGAGCACATATTTGCTCCTCTTGTCTGCTAACCAATGCAGCTACATTGGTCAGCTTGGGTTGACGTTTCTCCCCCTTACTATTTATTTAAAACTCTTGTGCATCATGTCCACTGTGGTTAACTGCTGTGATTTGTTGGCATTTCAGCCACAGTGCATATGCCTAAAAATGTGTGGTACGGTTAATGGAGTCCTCAATACAGGATGTGATCTAGTTATTATAGCCACCTAGTGGTGGAAAATGGTGCAAAAGAAACCCAGGTGAACCAGAGCTGAGCATTAAAGATGGTAGTGGCTGGTCGCATCTCAGTGGCCAATGTAATGGACACGATAATTTGTGAACAAATGATACGAAAATGTGATCATATTTTGGGGTCTCCTTTGACTAAAACACATTCAATGCATTGAAAACATGTTTTGTTTGCTTAAAGTAATCACAACATAACAGCATTAAGAGTGTGTGTCTATATCCTGTTTCACTCATTATCCTATCCTTGCCCCCCTACCCATTCTCAAAATATACCCCAGTTATCCAATTCGGGTTTGTCACTCTCTTCGTGGCATCATTTCCACTTGCGCCATTGCTCGCACTGCTGAACAACATCATCGAAGTGCGGGTCGACGCGTGGAAGCTCGTAACAAAGATGAGGAGGCCTGTGGTTTCGCGAGCAAGAGGAATTGGAGCCTGGGCCGACATTCTGAGTATCATTGCCACCCTCTCTGTAATCACCAATGTAAGTCGCCAGATTGTCCGCTCGCTTTCTCGCTCAACATAACATGTCATGTTAGCCGTGTGGGTTCTTTTTACCATACTTCACCATTCTGGTCATGGCAGGTTTGAGAAGAGGTGTAGTGGGGGACCAGGAGCGGTTCGGGTATCACTTGTCACTGATGTTAGTCGTAGCTGGAAGTCAATTGCATGTGTGCTGAATTCAAAGTGCAGTGCACGAATCACTGCACCACCGCTCCTATCCACTCTCTCCCAAAATCGCAAAAGGTAAAGCCTTGCAATTGCTTGCTCATGTCACTGCTGGCAGAAGGGCCTCAACTAAAGGTAGCTCTAGAGAACCCCTCTACACGGTATTTGGCCTACTCTTCCATGATGACCAGACATGTTGTAAGTTGTGGAATTACCTGCGCTAAAACAGTGATGAACCCATTTATATTGCTAATTGGACAGAGGTGGGGGAGATTTAAGAAAATGATCCATTGCTTCAACTGTTGTGTCAGGAGACTGAACTGACGACTGCCAGATTGCAAGTCCTTATATGGTAACCATTTCACTCTGGCAGCAACCCCCCAAATTGTATTTGTGAAAATTAATGTAATTGCCAAGGTAAGATGTTCAGAAGCCTTGGTCAAATCATTGCATGCTAAGTGACCGCTATCGCTGTGCCTCCGTATGCTAATTCCACAGTCATGCATCTTGGCGTTCACAACGGACATCATCCCACGCCTGGTGTATTATTATGGATACTCAGCAGAGTATGGCACAGGTTCGCCTACAATGCATGGGTACACGGAGGACAGCTTTTCAATTTTCAAGATCAGCGACTTCAAGGAGCAAAATTATCCCAACATCCTGCCAGCCTGGTTTGATCCGGCAATCCACACAACCTGCAGGTTTGTGCCATTCAGTGTCATGCCCAGCTATCGGGGGTGCCGTCCCTGCGAATGTGATGCACTGATGTCTGGGTGTGTTGTCCAGGTAGATGCGACATCCTTCTGGGTGTGGCGTCCTCCTGGCTCCGCCCCTTCCTGATTAGGCTCGTTCTCTTCCTCTTTTCACTCCGTGACTTTCCTTTTAAGACCCACACTTCCCCTAGGCCCCACCTCTGTTTATGCCCTGCCCCTTACCGTGGACACAGGGTTTGGCTTAGTTGGGTAGTAAGGGGTTGTGGTAGGGTTGGGGGAAGAGTGTGCATGGTGGGTGGGGACAGTAAAGGGGGTGGGGGGGGAATTGGAGGGGGGGAGCAGTGGGTACGGGTGGGATGGCTTCACAACCAAAGTCCCACTTAGAGAAATATAATAATAGATTGATATAAATTCTAGCTCATTGTTACCTTGCTAAAGAGTAATGTTATTTATTTATCTATCGATCCACGACTGCTTAATTGAGTCTCAAGATCCCTTTGCAGGCAGACCGTGCATTGGGATTCCAGTTTAAGGTGGTTTTATGCATGTGGGATGCAATAAGAGGTCCTGGAGAACCCATGATATTGAAATGAAGCTTAAAGGTTCACACAGACATGAAACCACTTGGTCTACAGCCATCTTCTGGTCACCTCAGCACAGATAGTTAAGAAATTGATGCGATCTACCAACCCTTTTCTCTAACGTTTTTGAATTGCTGGCATACACAACTATAATCAATATAACCATATTGATCGATATTTAATATAACCTTACTTGACTATGATCAAATCACCACGAATACAGCTGATCTTAGATTCCGGAAGTCAAGCCGGCTTGAGCCTTGTTCATGTTTAGATTGATGATCACCATGCACAATGCAGGTGCAGTAGGCGACTGTGGAGCTAGGTTGTCAGCAGTGGGTAGTTCAGCAAAATTAACAGTTGTGCTATATTGCTCTCCCATTATCTGTACTCCCTGCCTTCACCAACCTGGCATGGACCAGCGTGAACCATTGTCAAAAGAGCCCCCACAAGCTGCACGTTGTGGGAAGGCCCTCTTTCAGAAGCGGATTTTTTTAAGGGCTGTGAACGCATTTACCGTTTGTGCACAACCATACTTGTTCAATTTAGCGCCAACTCTACTTTCTAGGCACTTTGCTCAATATAGTCCATGCGTGCTTGTGGTTGTACGTGTGTAGGTATCCAGGTTATCGCTACCCGCCGGATCATCCCCAAGCCTACTCCGTCACCAAGCAGTACTGGCAAGTACTGACGGCAAAGCTGGCCTTCGTCATTGCCATGCAGGTACACATCAACATGCACACACAGACACACACACATTCATAAACCCATTGAAAGATAAAGGTACAGCCCTCCAATTACTTGCTCATGTCACTGATGGCAAAAGCGCTCCTGCTATAGGGAGCTCAAGAGAGACCCTTAAGATGTATTTTTACTGCTCTTCCACACTGGTCAGACGTCTTGGGAAGATGTGGGAGTTCCCACACTGGACAGAACCAAACTCAGCCGACCAATTGACTGGATGTATTCCATTTACACTGCTAGGTGGATAGAGGCAGTGGAATGTAAAAAAAAACTTTCACCATTGTTTACACTCCCACGACCAAAGATCAATTCACACCGGTGACCTCTGGATTGCAAGTCTAGTGTGCAAAGCCTTACACTACTGCACCATCGTATAGACTCATCTGTGAGCAGTTGTTAAGGTCAGCAGAGCAAACCGTGATCATTGTCAATGGGTCATTACAGATAATGCCAGTAATGCTATTACACCTCACAATTGCACAGTATTTCTGAGATCACAAATAATAGTGGTAATACAATACTTTCATCATGCAGCAGACGATTCATGTTGTTGATGCAATTTGTCACACGTAAGCATGTGTGCTTGTGGGAAGGGGAGCGGCTGCGTTGTTGTTTGTGAACTGCGCTACCAATCCTGTGTGACCGGAGTACTATTTCTGGCCACAGCCAACAACAGTGGAAAATATTAGAACCAGTGTTGAGCTTCCTTTAAGTTGATTCTGTCTTAAAATGAGTACTTGATGAAGTGTGTGAAAATCATCACTGGCGAGATAAACGTGCACACCACCCCCACAGGCACTGTGCGAACCTTCATAGATGCACTTGTCTCAGTCTGTGAAAGGCTACACAGGGAATCTTTGTAGTGGTGACATGGCCGAGTGTAAGTGTTTGCTGATTGTTGCGGTAATTTGCGGCTGCCCAGGTGAATACGGTTGGTGCATTAACTGCACATCATAAATGTTGCCTGCTGCATAGTGAACGTAAAAAATCCATTAAGTAATTCAAAAAAAGTGCCTCGGTATAATTTGCCAAATGTTCAAAAATTACTCAAATGACTTAATTTAATTTGGGAAAAACGACGTAACAATATAATATCCCTAGGCTGCAGGTCCCCGGAATAGTTGACCTGAGATGTAAAGCACTTTGAGATGCTGCCATATTATATTTAGTAAGCACCCTTTACATGCAAATCCTGAAACTGAAAATCCTTTACCTGTGTGTGGACGTGTGCAGCACGTGGTGTTACTCACGAAGGCCTGCATTGCATACATCATCCCGGACACGCCATCCCATGTGCGCGCCTGCATGCGCCGCGAGCGCTTCGTCGTACAGACGATTCTGCAGCAGGCAGAGCTGGGCCGTCTCCGTAACACCCTCCTCACCGATGCCCCCAGCTCACCGCCATCGCCTCAATTCCACGTTGAGGATGAGCAGGCAGAGATGGGCCTGCTTCGCTGCTCACTGCATAAGGAGTCTCCTGGCGTATTGCACCCACCCCAGCGGTGCCACATGGAGAATGAGCAGGCAGAGAAGACTGGTGACGACTCACTGCTGAAGGGATCCGAGGAGGAATCAAGCAGCGAGGATTCGTCAACTGTCTTCTACAGCATATAAATCTACTCAGACTTTTAAAGGAGGCTGCTATCCTAACGCTGTTTGCTTGTGGACAAGGACATTGCAGTCGAGGACTATCTGTATATATTAATAAATAGTTTATGATTTAACATGTCTCAATCATCTCATGTCTTTTCATACGAATCACGATGTGAATGAGGAAAACTAGAAATTATTGTTATTTTGTAAATATTTTTTTTATTTTGGTTTAACACGTAGGCTTTCGGGCCCAATATCATCCATAGAGGTGTTTTTTGGGTTAGATCGCGTACATATATAAACGTGTCGTTAAAACCCGCCACCACTCGATACAGCCAACTAGTAAGGGTTGTCACGGAAACAGAACAAGCCAATTCGTCACTGGTACTTTGGAGAGCCAAGCCACAACATTTATAATCGGAGTACGACGTTTTGCCAGTAATTACAACTAGCTTCATCAGGCGACAGCCAGATTTGTGACACTCTCGCGCAAAGTGGGGGGGGGGGAGATTACCGAGTCAACGTACATTATGCATGTGCATAATGAGAGCATTTTGATCTTGTCCTTCCTGTCTATTGTGTATTAAAATAGCCGTACCAATGGTAATCCCTATTGAAATATGGTACCCTTTATAGGCATGCATTTAAATAATGTATTATTTGTTGGCACCCGTGTTCAGCAGTAGCAGAGCACACGTGCCAACAAGGACACTCAGTTGATTTTAATGTTGAAGTTCTGTGCAAAACTAGCTACTGCTGGCCAAGAATAATTCGAGAATCTATCGAAATTGAAAGAAATATTTACCGTTCGGATAGCTACTGCCTTTGTGCTGTGTGGAAGCGACCCATCAAATAGTACATTAGATGAAACTCCGAGTACCCACGCAGGAGGTATAGTGGTAAAGCAGTGGAGGAAAAAAAAGCAAATTTTTAAATTTGCCCTTGTTGAATGATAGAGTCGAGACACACAGCAAGCGAGATTAAGAAAGCGCATCGGAAGACATAACGGAGGTGAGAGAGAGAAACAATTGCCTCCTGGAGAAGGAAAGGCATTCCTACCGAGGGAGACAAGTTGACAAAGATTTTGATAATGGGAACCGGTGGCGTGGCTCGATCTTCCCTAGGTGCGCAACACGCTACCGAAAGAAAACAAAATCCTATTCAAAGGCTAAATAAGCTCCATTTTTTGTATAAGAGCCGGAAAAACAATAACCCCATCCATAGACTGAGGAAGAAAGGGAAGAGCCTGAACAAAGGGGAGGAGATTACGACGGAGATGAGTTGGAGGTGGAGAGAAGGGGAGAGGGGAGGCCGTAAAGGCGGCTGCACATTCAAGGAAAGCGGCGTAGAAAGAGTTGAACGGGGACATGGAGACAACAGACAAAGGGTGGAGAAAGAGGAAGGGAGGATCTTTCAGTGCTCCCTACAGGAAACCCACAAAACTGAATTTCCTAAACTCGTGTCGCCTCCGTGACAGCAGCACCACCAACGCCACAGACTCACGCTCCCCTAATCGATAATACCATCTCCATTGCCGACCAGCCACGAGATGGCTGCTCTCAACACCTCGGTCGTGGTGTATGCAACAAAAGACTTCCGGCTGGTGAGCATCCGGCCATTGCGAGGGTTGGAAATAAACTGAAGCACGGGGCGACTCCCACAACCTTCGGGTATTTCCCAACTGGATGACGTCTTGGGACGAAGCCAGAAGTAAGCCAAATACGCACTCAATAAATGGGACAAAGATCCCAGAGAAGCCTCCAGAAATGTCACAGGAGGCTTGGGTGTGAGAAACCAGACTCCATGTGGGGTCCTCCAGACCTTTGCCCTCCAGGTCATCAACATTTGTAAAAGCAGGACGTCTCAAAGGTACGTAGCATGGGTGAGGGACGATGTTGAGAACCACGTTCCATGATTAGGCGCTTTGACAGGTTGGGGTCCGAGTAAACTTTTAATGGACCTCACCCTACGACATTACGGATAGAAGGATAGTGTGCCGGCACAATCCAGACACCCTGCTACACCGAAACACTCTGCTGCATCAAACTCCCTGGTACAGCTAAACACTGGCACGATTACGCTCAAATACACACAAACTCTCACTCAGCCAGTTGGTACACAGGTTGTCAGTTGTGGGGGACGCGGGCCCCCGGCTCCCCACCCGGGGGAGGGCTGATCTCGAGAGGGCTGCGGGCTCAAGGACTCCTCGCTCGAGTGAGAGCAGCCGCTACTCGACTCCTCGCTCGCGGGGAGAGGGCTGCCGCTCTCCGGCTCCTCTCTCTGGCTCCAGATCCACCCAGGACGGAGATCACAACCCCAGTCTCCTCCAACAGCTACCACAGACACAACAAATCCGTCAATATCAGTTGGTTGACACCGAGGCGACCGCAAGGCAAACACCGGCTTAAAGCTAAACGATACGCATGGAGCTGCATCTCACAATGCAGTGCACGAAAACTGATTAAATAATACAGATTTAAGTTTGCAAATTAACACAAAATTCGTTCTCAATTTTAGTTTTCCAAATGCGCTATCGGCGTAATGTCAAGAGACAAATAAATCATCCATTCGTAAATCTCGCATAGCCGTGCAGGCCCTGTGTCATAAAATGCGGTGGGTGGCCTTTTATCTTGTACACAATAGGAGTCAACACTTTCACATTAGCTGTGTTATGAGATTGTGCGGCGCACGAGAGTCAAGCTGAAATTGTTATTCTCAGAGATGGAATTAGGAAAATGAAGTGCAAAACCCAAGTTTAATGAGACTGTAATTTTGTGCAGTCGCTGGTGACGGGGCTCGGACGATCGACTTGATAAGACTTGAGACCTCGGTTTCAACCCAAGCAGTCAAAATCCAGATTCAAGCCCAGAATCTCATTATTGCCAACGCACCGCTTTGATCTCTGAGCCACCCGTCCACTTTGCATATATAGTGTTATCATATATTTTATCTGAATGTCACCGCTGTACACTCAATTTTAACGGTGATTTTCAATATCTACCTTTGGGATGTTTGCCAAATTCACAGATATTTTTTAAGAGTGACAAGAGAAAACCCATGCATCTTACGTGACACTTTGTTGTGCTCTGCATTGGCAGTGATTGAATAACGCTTAAACGTATTTGAGTTATCGACAAATGAGTTTTAAGTTGGTAATAATAAACTAATATTACCGCGCACAATTTTGGAAACAAACTTAACATTGAGCGCCACTCGGAGGCGATAAGTACACTCAAACTTTGCACGGGCAGTGTCGTACACCTACTTGCTGTACTGCCTCTTACCAGCTGGAGGCGGGTGGGCTCACGCACGCCACGTACGCACCTGTGCGTTGCGATGGAGGATGTCCAAGAAGGAGCCGAGGCCCAGGTTGGGGAGGTTGCGCGAGTCAAAAGCTCGGCAAGCTGCTTCTCCACGCGTGACAGCGCGGGTAGGCCCAGGGGCTCTGCCATCTTACTTGCGTGGCTCAGCAGACGGACCAGATGCTCGGCTACCGCCTCTGCGAAGGAGACAAGCAATGCCATTGTAGGAGAGGACAACGATGCTGTAACTCACTCCAATAGGCTCAACAACTGCAACTCTCTCTCTGCCCTCCCACCCCCCACGTCTCATCTACGGCCTCCCGATAAGTTTCATCATCACTCTCCAGATGACTCAAAAAACAAGTTTAACACGAAGGCCTTCGCGACCAATATTACCCATAATAGAGATTTTTGGGTTAGGTCACATAAATAGTGCATATTAAAGCGTATTATTGAGTGCATGTTTACATGATCTAACCCAAAAATCTAGATGGACTAAAAAAACCACTGGCAGACTTCTCGCACCCGTATGCAAGACGATATCGCCCCAATATTCGAATTGTTCAACTATCCCCCGAACCAGTCCAGGATTAATTTCAAGATCACACTCAGCATTCTGAAGGTCCTCCGTGGTCTGACCCCCTATGTACAATACAAGAAACTACATTTTATTCAGATTGTGCTTTCGATATCGTGTAATGAGACGGAGTATCCACTCGGATCTCTCACGGAGCAGCGGAACCCGTCCTATTGGAGAATGGCCCGCAGAAGAGAACATCACAAAGCTACCTCTGACATTGCTTCTAGTGACCTCTGGTCCACAGAGTAAAGGGAAGCACATTCCCACCCACTCTGTTGAGCCGATATTGGACTTGGTCAAATTAAGTGCATAGCCATTTAGTATGTCTTGGGTTTTTTTGACAGTCATTAATGACCGAGCTGAGACCATCAACTGGCTGCACTTGACAAAAGCAAGTTTAATCACAGGTGGTTACCCAGATTCGAACCCAGGATCTCAGCGTTTCCAGCTCAATGCTAATAATCTCTCTCAGCCACCCGGGTCATCTCGATGTAGATCTGACAAACTGATGCGTCGTGATATGCCAAACTCTTACTAATGCATTAGTAATAATCGATACGAGATGTGAAATAAGGTGTTTAGAGAAGCTACGACAATTCAGCGCGCGTGCAATCCAGTAGACTCTTGATTATCCGTGTGCGGTTTATCTGATTTGCGGATTAACCACGCACATGAGATTTTTACTTATTAATAACTCATGGATTTTCCCTTAGGCCCAAATTAATAATCTAAAAATAGTTATACATTGTAATTCTTGGAAATGTTTGTTACAAGTCACGTGCTTATATCGAGCAAATATGTGCGCCCATGAATCCGAAATCTACGTGATCACCTCGACAGTACAGTAGTTGCATATCTTTACAACAGTGGGTGGAGTTTGATTGATGGTGATTGGCGTGGCTCTGCTATCCACTTAGAGGGCCGAGTCTTCTGCTCGGGAGCAGGAAAGTTTTATCACCGACCACGTGCATTGATCGGTTGATCGTTAGTTTGTGGCATAGAGATCCGCAGAAAATAGATATCTTTGGATCATCCGAGATTTTTTATCATCCGCAGCCATCTTCCCCGTAATTAGCGCGGATAATCGAGAGTCTACTGTATATGCAAGTTTGTCTCCTTACTCCCCGGAAGAAGCGGCGGTCTGGTGTCGGGAGTGCTGATGTTGCCGAGAAACGCGGCCGGTTTCTCCTTGACCACGAGGTCGCGAGGAGTCTCGAGGGAGCCACAGCACAGAGCCAACTGAAACAGCTTCCCGGCCAGCGTGTCCCCTTTCACCTGCCCCAGGAAGTCCTGCACACACTGGTGGTGGAAACAATAAAGGACCCAAACCACTTGCAGCCATATCACTCTGTTGGGACAAATAGAGGGTGACACATGCATAGATGTCCAACCAATTTCAATGCCCCCCCTTACTTTTGTCTCAACGTGTGACTGAATTTTGTGAAAGCGATGGCCCTAAATATTATAGAGGAGAGTTAATTCAGTGGTAGAGAAAGTTTTTTTGATAATGGTGGAAGTATCCACAGACTTGAAACGTATGGCGATTATCACACATTAAATAATTCCGAGGACAAATGTATTATGGAAAATCTTTGACAAATGTAAGCAAATGCATGGACTTTCTCGCACGGTAATTTTGTTGCATTAAGTCCAGACGCCATGGGCCCCACCTTCTTCAGCTTATTCACAAAGATGTCCTCGGCATTCTGGAAGACCTGCAGCACCATCTCGGTCGCCGGCTGTGTCGTGAACTGTCGGCGAAGATCGGCGCTCGTCCCTGGCAAGGGGAACGACTCCAACAGGTATTTCTTGATCTTGTGTGGCCGGCCCTCCACCTCCTGCTTGATGTCACACTCGATGCGAGCCAGCCCACGGTCCATCACCTCCCACTCGCCTTTCTGGGCCTTGCCGATCACCTCAACAAACAACACAATGTTACCAACTGTGGCGGCCACAGGTGCAGGGCAGTGCTGTAGTTGCGATGATGGAACACGTGATGGACGAGTGGTTCAACAGCGAATGCAAGGTGTGCTGCTAATGCACGATTGCAATCGAGAGATGGGATTGGTGGATCATCCTAGCAGCAGTGGCTTTTGGCAAGCCATCGAACAAAGACAGTTACCGCATCACTCGCTTTCAGATGGGCTTCTGCGGCCAACTGGAATGCTCTTCCTTCCGATATTAGGAAGCCATTGGAGCTATGCACTTTTAAATCTAGATTGAAAAGAATTTCTTTAGAACTGCTTTTTGTGTTCAGTTTGTTGCCCTCCACACCTCCGATTAGCACAGTTGGCTACGTACAGTGCGAAAGAAGTTCAACATATATACTTGTGGTTTTACCCAATCCAGTCATTTCTGAGTACTTGTTTAGATTTGCAAATTTTGATTCTGACGCCGGCACACATGTCCTCCTCATTCATTAATAACAACACGGGATTTTTTTTTTACACTATTTGTGAAGCATATAGAAATGCAGTTTTGGATAATACACCCGCAATATTAACTAGGGCGACTCCTGGGATCGAATCGCGAACCTCTGAAACAAGCGACAAATGCACAAAGACTCGGGAAAGAATATTTCTGTAAGGAACGGTAAAGTAAAATAGGCCTCAGCCTTCAATACGATATATATTAACATGATGTACTTACACGAGCAGTTACTTCAGTGCTCTTGTCACAGCACTGCACCCCCAAAACTGAAGTCGTGTTGGAAGTCTGTCTCAGACTGCATGACAAAAGGATACACCACATTCACTTGACAGGGAGACAGGTGTGAAACTTGTGTGCCTGAGCAACTGAGGATAGCTCAGCATTGTGGCCGTGTAAGGCAAACGCAGGGGCGGGGGAATATTGGTAAAAGGCTGATGCAGTGTCACTCTCAGGTGTGAACACAGCGACACGTACGTTGTGGCTGTGTGTCAGCAATTCCAGAACGCATTTAATTCAGAAAGTAAACCCCCTCAAGGGCAACAACAATACATACTTGAGCCAATCTTGATTTGAAGCTTTCGCGACTGCAGGAATCCACACTCTTTGGTTCTTTCGGTAAAGTCACGTAAAATCGAGGAGGAGGCCGCTTTCCTACCTTACAGTTACACGCTAATTTCTCACGTTAACATCACTAGCCCTGGACACTTCTTTATGACCCATGGGCTACACACATTTCAAACCATTTAAAACAGTCTGCCTCAGCAGCACACCAAGGCTTTCCCACCTGATGACGGACGCTTGTGTTGCGCCCGAAACGTCGTGATTTATTTTATTTTATACCTACGTGACTCTACCGAAAGAACCAAAGAGTCTACTTGAGGCATCCAATAATAATAATACAATTCGCAGTCAACAAGCGACGCAATGCATACACACGTACACACACACACACACGCTCATACACGCAGGCACGGCACGTACGGAAATGCCCAGAGGTATGCTGGTGATACGGATGCCCAGATCGTGAATATCCGGAGCCCCGTATCGTTCCATGAGATGCTTCAGCAAGTCCGGCACCTTGAAGCGTGCCATCACTCCTTTGCCTCGGGAGCTGCGGCTCTTGGCCACGAAGGTCCTAAACTCTGCCGCAAACAACAACAACAACACGAGCGGGTTACGCAGAGCGCATGCTAGGGGAGCAACGACGACGCATTGATTCGGACGTGATCATTCATCCTGAAGATCGCGATATGCACACCGGATCGCGTGCGTAAGAATTTATGTTTTAGATTTGTATACGTTGCGTGTCATTGTTTCACATTGTCCAACACGCACCCACTCCAGTCACTAGAGCCGGCTGTGTTCACGTTTTAAAACAAGGCGTTGAATCTAGAATTTATTTACGAGCCCTCAATCGCGATAATCAATTGATTCGCGACATGGGTGGCTGGGGTGGCGCGTATCGCTTCTGTTTATGTCTGCAAGGAATCACTTGCTGAGCCTTCGTATCATTTCAAATACCAAACAAATTCATGCATCAGTAGCACTGGGGCCTTGAAAAAGGGAAAAAAAATCCGATAAGCGACGTTTCGGGCAATGACCCTTCTTCATATTGCATAGAAAGGCCAGAGAGATTGAGTGAACAATAAGAATTGGAAACTGCACTTCACAGCGATTACCGTGTTTCAAAAGTTATTAGGTAACCATTCATATGAACCTTATGGCGGGACCCCGGGGTCTCATAAGTCCCCGGCTCTTGCATAAACATTATATTATATATTATATATAATGTAAACATTATATTATATATAATGTAAACATTGTGTTATAATGTAAACATAAACTTTGCTTTTTTTCACCAATGGGTTTGAAGGATGGTGGCAAGTGTTGTCTTGTTAAACTATGCCTTTAAAACTGAAAACTACTTACCTACAGTAGCTCTATTTACATACACTATCTAAAAAATAATTTACTCCCCTCTGTCAATCATCGTGTTTCTCAGTGTGGATTTGTAAACACACTTGTTAAACAATACATAAAATAGTACGCGTTTTCAATGCGCTGTTCATATCGTAAAATGCGTTTTTACAAATGTGACTCTACAGCAGTTGCAGAGCCGCACTTTTATATAATTCAGGTCAAAGCCAGATAAACAGTGGAGGATAAACATCGCATGAAGGCGGGGCAATTGTTGTGCAATCATTTCAGGTCAAATTTACAGGTGCGTTTTATTCATGCCACACAGGTAGAGAGTTGAGAGTGAAACCTGGCCCACTGGCATCGTGAATCATGGATCATGAGTCACCCGGACTTGTTGTGTTTGTTTATGGTTGCTATACAAGCCATCAAATCTACACCACGAAGAGAGTTGATGAACAAGTAGGAGAGTGTGTAACTGGATTACATTCATGTGCACAGGCGTTTCACATGTGAATATAAAATAAATAACGTCGACTCAAACGCCACTCTTTAGGATTTGGCACACTCAATAACATTTTAATTGATAAATTAAGACCAACAAACCATAATCAAATGGGTCATGCATCGATGTACCAATTGTGGTTACGGACTGCTAAAGAAGAAAATGATGAATGCAGATTCGAAGCGAGTTTAAACGTGAATCTACACCATTTAAATATATTTTAAACAACCCGTTGCAAACATGACAGTAATTTGAAATGTAGCACTGTACATCAGAACAATTTGAAAGACGTTAGAGATTTGAAACTGTCCAAAAAGAAAGGAGGAAAATAAATGTATTTTTACATAATACAGGTTTTTTGGGTAAGATTGCATAAATATAAAAATATGTCGGTAAACCCACCACCACCCGACACAGCCAATTAGTAGGTTTGTCACTTAAACAGAACATGCCAATTCGTTACTAGTACAGCACACCGGTTGTGTGTTAGAGAGCAAAGCCGCAACATTAACAATCTGAGTACGTCGTTTCGCCAGTAATTACAACCAGCATCATCAGGAGGCAGCCAGAATTGTGGATTTTAAAATGTAGATTTATTTAAATC
The DNA here is from genome assembly GCF_048934315.1 of Petromyzon marinus. NCBI lineage: Eukaryota > Metazoa > Chordata > Hyperoartia > Petromyzontiformes > Petromyzontidae > Petromyzon > Petromyzon marinus. Next base: position 6,241,298 of record NC_133683.1, read on the forward strand.
TAAATTAAAAAAACATATAGATAAACTGGAACATTATTATTACAGAATTTGGTGAGACATGTCGAAAAGAGAATGACTCCAGCTTAGCTTACAAGAACTAAGAGACACAGTGTGGCCATGTGGCCTTAATGAGAGAGACTGACTCCAGCTTAGCTTGCAAGAACTAAGAGACACAGCGTGGCCATGTGGCCTTAATGAGAGAAACTGACTCCAGCTTAGCTTGCAAGAACTAAGTGACACTGTGTGGCCATGTGGCCTTAATGAGAGACTCACTCCAGCTTAGCTTGCAAGAGCTAAGAGACACAGTGTGGCCACGTGGCCTTAATGAGAGAGACTGACTCGAGCTTAGCTTGCAAGAACTAAGAGACACAGTGTGGCCATGTGGCCTTAATGAGAGAGACTGACTCCAGCTTAGCTTGCAAGAACTAAGAGACAGTGTGGCCATGTGGCCTTAATGAGAGAGACTGACTTCAGCTTAGCTTGCAAGAACTAAGAGACACAGTGTGGCCATGTGGCCTTAATGAGAGAGACTGACTCCAGCTTAGCTTGCAAGAACTAAGAGACAGTGTGGCCATGTGGCCTTAATGAGAGAGACTCACTCCAGCTTAGCTTGCAATAACTAAGAGACACAGTGTGGCCATGTGGCCTTAATGAGAGAGACTGACTCCAGCTTAGCTTGCAAGAAATAAGAGACACAGTGTGGCCATGTGGCCTTAATGAGAGACTCACTCCAGCTTAGCTTGCAAGAACTAAGAGACACAGTATGGCCATGTGGCCTTAATGAAAGACTCACTCCAGCTTAGCTTGCAAGAACTAAGAGACAGAGTGTGGCCATGTGGCCTTAATGAGAGAGACTGACTCCAGCTTAGCTTGCAAGAACTAAGAGACACAGTGTGGCCATGTGGCCTTAATGAGAGAGACTCACTCCAGCTTAGCTTGCAAGAACTAAGAGACACAGTGTGGCCATGTGGCCTTAATGAGAGAGACTGACTCCAGCTTAGCTTGCAAGAACTAAGAGACACAGTGTGGCCATGTGGCCTTAATGAGAGAGACTCACTCCAGCTTAGCTTGCAAGAACTAAGAGACACAGTGTGGCCATGTGGCCTTAATGAGAGAGACTGACTCCAGCTTAGCTTGCAAGAACTAAGAGACACAGTGTGGCCATGTGGCCTTAATGAGAGAGACTGACTCCAGCTTAGCTTGCAAGAACTAAGAGACACAGTGTGGCCATGTGGCCTTAATGAGAGAGACTCACTCCAGCTTAGCTTGCAAGAACTAAGAGACACAGTGTGGCCATGTGGCCTTAATGAGAGACTCACTCCAGCTTAGCTTGCAAGAACTAACAGACACAGTGTGGCCATGTGGCCTTAATGAGAGAGACTGACTCCAGCTTAGCTTGCAAGAACTAAGAGACACAGTGTGGCCATGTGGCCTTAATGAGAGAGACTCACTCCAGCTTAGCTTGCAAGAACTAAGAGACACAGTGTGGCCATGTGGCCTTAATGAGAGAGACTGACTCCAGCTTAGCTTGCAAGAACTAAGAGACACAGTGTGGCCATGTGGCCTTAATGAGAGAGACTGACTCCAGCTTAGCTTGCAAGAACTAAGAGACACAGTGTGGCCATGTGGCCTTAATGAGAGAGACTGACTCCAGCTTAGCTTGCAAGAACTAAGAGACACAGTGTGGCCATGTAGCCTTAATGAGAGAGACTGACTCCAGCTTAGCTTGCAAGAACTAAGAGACACAGTGTGGCCATGTGGCCTTAATGAGAGAGACTCACTCCAGCTTAGCTTGCAAGAACTAAGAGACACAGTGTGGCTCAGTAAGCGCGTTGTGACGGAGCGCGTTCCGCGTTGTGCGAAAAGCGTTCCCTAAATTAAAGAAAACGCGTTGTAGTGAAAACGCGTTATCGTGTGAACACGCGGGACAGACCCAGGTGTTGTGGGTTAACTCCCCGAGGTAAACTTTCTTCCAAATTTGTGTTTTATACGCCTTGTGCTCCGCCAATAATTGTTGTGAGTGTCGCTCCTCTGCCCTCTGTTGCTCATGGAGAGAGACTGCACCCTAGTGCCCAGTATCTTCCTCTGCGAGCCTCTTCAAAATGCTGATCTTGACACCGCTGGAAGCAGTCATCGGCCTTGACCTCACCCCACAACAGTGCAATTTTAACAGCTCAACATCAAAACACGATGATGGGTCGCTTGCACCAATCGCACAGCACCACAGCATTGACTCTCAGCTGTTACTTGTGTAGAGGGGGTCACGTGTGTCACCATAATTGCCCTAATCCTGAAACTCGTGCTGCGTAATATTTTCCTTGCCATATTATCTGTGACACACATAATGAGGACAACCGGTAAGTCAAACGAAACCAGAGGTGGGAAACCTGTTCTTAATATTATTAATTTCAGGCAATGTGAACACGACTTTTAGAAACACCGATGCAGCTATACACATGCCAGATTGTCCAGAAATTCAGTTGATACTAATAGGGTTTATTTGCCAGTATTGTACATTATTTAAATTACATTTGTTTGGGCGGCAGGGTGGTGCAGTGGTCACGCCCGTGCATGACATCTTCTGAAGGACTGCCTGGCTTCGCTTTTCTAATTATGGTCCCTTTCTCTGTATGGGTTTACTCCCATGGCAAAACAACAACAACATACAATGTAACTGGTACTAGCCAAACATCCAAATTACTCCTGCGAAAAGGTGGCAGGCCCCTCCTGAACAAGAGTCTTGAGACTCAGTGAGATTGCTTGTGTGGCGATAGAAACGTCGTGATCCATTATTATTTTTTCTACCTACGTGACTTTACCGAAAGAACCAAAGAGTAAGGATTCCTGCAGTCACGAAAGCTTCAAATCAAGATTAATGAGTGTTTACATGTGGGAGGAAATCGGAGCACCTGGAGAAATCCAAGCAAATGGGGGGGCCAACGCTCTATCACAAATCTACAGATGGAACAGGCGGAGTCCACATTATTCGACACCGCCTTCTCTACCTCCTTGACGACCAAGGGGTGGGAGTTGTCGCAATATTTTTGTAATCCACCAACCCTCACCTCCACGTAGTGGTGGTTTACAGGCATACATAGCCACCACAACCACCCGGCTAAAGTAGCTGTAATGCACATCTAAAATTCTACAAAAGTTGATGGGGCAAAGGTCGTAGGTCAATTGGTTTGATTTCTATGCGCATTAACCAGTCTCTAACGTATGCACATTTATATTCACATTCAGCCGCCAATGGAACAGGTGGAGTCCAAAAGCTAAGTGGATGTACTGATTGTATCTTCATTGCGGGACTCATCCAGCAGTGGATTGACATGGGCTTCAGGTATCCACGTGTGGACGGGCAATAAACACTGGGGCCACCTGGCGGTAAATGTTTGCCGGTGCACATTGGGACCGGCTCACACGTCTCTGGCCCCAGGCAGCCCCCAGCCACTGGCGTGCAACACAGCGAAGGGAATCTCCCACCAATGAGAACCACGCACAACCCATGGTGCAGTCCTATAACTTGGACTCCTAAACACAACAAAACCCATAGCCGCCAACCCACACGGTTTACCCGCATTCTGTTGGGGGAAAATGAGTGTGTTTCTCCCTTGTGATGGGACTTTGTAGGATGAACGTTGAGATTTATAAGGGGCACGGGGTGACCAACAAGGTCTGAATTGGTCTGTAATAAGGTAGGCACTGATTAGGGGTTGACAGCGATGCACACCCCACACAATACAAAACGGCAAGCGGCCAGCAACAACAAAAAATTATAATACATAACTGTCCAATGAGTAATTAGATCATTAAGATCAAAGAAACGTGTTCCTTAAATGGATCAAGTTTATTGTTGCAAGAGTTTGGGAAAACAGGAAGACCGGGTGTGGATTCCAGAGTGGAGCAGTGCAAACTGATTAATCTGAAAAGAAGAGTGAGGTGACCTGCATGGTGGTGAGTGGGTGGGTGAGTAAATGGGTGAGTGTTTGAGTAAACGAGTGGAGGAGTGAGTGATAGGGTGATTGAGTCAGTGACCGGATGCGTGAGTGACTGGATGCGTGGGTGACTGGATGCGTAGGTGATAGGATGATTGCGTGGGTGACTGAATGAGTGGGTGACTGAATGAGTGGGTGAGTGGATGAGTGCGTGATTGAATGGGTGACTGGATGAGTGGGTGACTGGATGAGTGGGTGACTGGATGAATGGGTGACTGGATGAGTGGGTGATTGGATGAGTGTGTGATAGGATGATTGACTGAGTGACCAGCTGAGTGTGTGATTGAATTAGTGACGAGATGAGTGTGTGATAGGGTGATTGAGTTAGTGGGTGACTGGATGATAGGGTGATTGCGTGGGTGACTGGATGCGTGGGTGACTGGATGAGTGGGCGACTGGATGCGTGGGTGACTGGATGAGTGTGTGATAGGGTGATTGAGTTAGTGACTGGATGAGTGGGTGACCGAGTTGTTTAGTTGAGTGCGTTCTTGTGACCTGCAGTGAGGCGCGGTGGTTGAACGCGGAGTGGATGAGATGAAGCGGTCAAAGTGTCTGGTAGACCGAGTCCCTTAACGTGTGTGGAGGGGGGAATCAACGAGGGGAAGTTCACTGCAACATTCACCACGGTGGTGCTAGTAGTCGCAGCGAAAAAAAAGTGATACAGGGCTGAATGAATGAAGGTTGAGGCGAGGATGCAAGATGGTGTAGAGGAGGCAAAGAGGAGGGTACAGGAGGTGAGGTGTTGAGGTGGCGTAGTGAGGAGGCGTAGAGGAGGTGTAGAGGAGGCGTAGAGGAGGGTGCCCCGCTCTTGGCGTTGATCTTGGTGAACACGTGTCCGCGCCCCGTCTCGTAGCTCTGCCCGGTGCTGATGCAGCCTCCACCGGCCGAAGCGCCCAGCGGCCTCGCCGAGTCCGTGCCCAGCTCCGCTCTGAGCAAGCTCTCCATTGCGCGCCGTCTGCTCGCAGCAACAGACACAACGATAAACTCCCCCCCCCCCCCACCCGGTCCGGTGTGGCCTCTAAATACTTATTTCCTTGGGAGAGGTGATTTATCGGACGAAGTCTAAATGGTAAAATAACACACACAGCATCTACCGAAAGGGAATGCATACTGATGCCTATCTGAATGCAGATTCGGATCATCACCCCGCACAGAAAACCTCTCTCATCACGATGCTCATACATCTGGCTAAAACAGTGTCAGATGGTGAAAGTCTGAGGAGAGAGATTAAACATGTCAAAGAAATGCGACGATTGAATTTCTATACTCTTTGGTTCTATTCGGTAAAGTAACATAGGTAAACAAATAAAAGAAAGCATTATAATTTGTTTTTATTGCTTTATTTGATTTTTTCATTGCTTTATTTTTTTTACCTACGTGACTTTACCGAATAGAACAAAAGAGTAAGGATTCCTGCAGTCACGAAAGCTTCAAATCAAGATTAATGAGTGTTTACATGTGGGAGGAAATCGGAGCACCTGGAGAAATCCAAGCAAATGGGGGGGCCAACGCTCTATCACAAATCTACAGATGGAACAGGCGGAGTCCACATTATTCGACACCGCCTTCTCTACCTCCTTGACGACCAAGGGGTGGGAGTTGTCGCAATATTTTTGTAATCCACCAACCCTCACCTCCACGTAGTGGTGGTTTACAGGCATACATAGCCACCACAACCACCCGGCTAAAGTAGCTGTAATGCACATCTAAAATTCTACAAAAGTTGATGGGGCAAAGGTCGTAGGTCAATTGGTTTGATTTCTATGCGCATTAACCAGTCTCTAACGTATGCACATTTATATTCACATTCAGCCGCCAATGGAACAGGTGGAGTCCAAAAGCTAAGTGGATGTACTGATTGTATCTTCATTGCGGGACTCATCCAGCAGTGGATTGACATGGGCTTCAGGTATCCACGTGTGGACGGGCAATAAACACTGGGGCCACCTGGCGGTAAATGTTTGCCGGTGCACATTGGGACCGGCTCACACGTCTCTGGCCCCAGGCAGCCCCCAGCCACTGGCGTGCAACACAGCGAAGGGAATCTCCCACCAATGAGAACCACGCACAACCCATGGTGCAGTCCTATAACTTGGACTCCTAAACACAACAAAACCCATAGCCGCCAACCCACACGGTTTACCCGCATTCTGTTGGGGGAAAATGAGTGTGTTTCTCCCTTGTGATGGGACTTTGTAGGATGAACGTTGAGATTTATAAGGGGCACGGGGTGACCAACAAGGTCTGAATTGGTCTGTAATAAGGTAGGCACTGATTAGGGGTTGACAGCGATGCACACCCCACACAATACAAAACGGCAAGCGGCCAGCAACAACAAAAAATTATAATACATAACTGTCCAATGAGTAATTAGATCATTAAGATCAAAGAAACGTGTTCCTTAAATGGATCAAGTTTATTGTTGCAAGAGTTTGGGAAAACAGGAAGACCGGGTGTGGATTCCAGAGTGGAGCAGTGCAAACTGATTAATCTGAAAAGAAGAGTGAGGTGACCTGCATGGTGGTGAGTGGGTGGGTGAGTAAATGGGTGAGTGTTTGAGTAAACGAGTGGAGGAGTGAGTGATAGGGTGATTGAGTCAGTGACCGGATGCGTGAGTGACTGGATGCGTGGGTGACTGGATGCGTAGGTGATAGGATGATTGCGTGGGTGACTGAATGAGTGGGTGACTGAATGAGTGGGTGAGTGGATGAGTGCGTGATTGAATGGGTGACTGGATGAGTGGGTGACTGGATGAGTGGGTGACTGGATGAATGGGTGACTGGATGAGTGGGTGATTGGATGAGTGTGTGATAGGATGATTGACTGAGTGACCAGCTGAGTGTGTGATTGAATTAGTGACGAGATGAGTGTGTGATAGGGTGATTGAGTTAGTGGGTGACTGGATGATAGGGTGATTGCGTGGGTGACTGGATGCGTGGGTGACTGGATGAGTGGGCGACTGGATGCGTGGGTGACTGGATGAGTGTGTGATAGGGTGATTGAGTTAGTGACTGGATGAGTGGGTGACCGAGTTGTTTAGTTGAGTGCGTTCTTGTGACCTGCAGTGAGGCGCGGTGGTTGAACGCGGAGTGGATGAGATGAAGCGGTCAAAGTGTCTGGTAGACCGAGTCCCTTAACGTGTGTGGAGGGGGGAATCAACGAGGGGAAGTTCACTGCAACATTCACCACGGTGGTGCTAGTAGTCGCAGCGAAAAAAAAGTGATACAGGGCTGAATGAATGAAGGTTGAGGCGAGGATGCAAGATGGTGTAGAGGAGGCAAAGAGGAGGGTACAGGAGGTGAGGTGTTGAGGTGGCGTAGTGAGGAGGCGTAGAGGAGGTGTAGAGGAGGCGTAGAGGAGGGTGCCCCGCTCTTGGCGTTGATCTTGGTGAACACGTGTCCGCGCCCCGTCTCGTAGCTCTGCCCGGTGCTGATGCAGCCTCCACCGGCCGAAGCGCCCAGCGGCCTCGCCGAGTCCGTGCCCAGCTCCGCTCTGAGCAAGCTCTCCATTGCGCGCCGTCTGCTCGCAGCAACAGACACAACGATAAACTCCCCCCCCCCCCCCACCCGGTCCGGTGTGGCCTCTAAATACTTATTTCCTTGGGAGAGGTGATTTATCGGACGAAGTCTAAATGGTAAAATAACACACACAGCATCTACCGAAAGGGAATGCATACTGATGCCTATCTGAATGCAGATTCGGATCATCACCCCGCACAGAAAACCTCTCTCATCACGATGCTCATACATCTGGCTAAAACAGTGTCAGATGGTGAAAGTCTGAGGAGAGAGATTAAACATGTCAAAGAAATGCGACGATTGAATTTCTATACTCTTTGGTTCTATTCGGTAAAGTAACATAGGTAAACAAATAAAAGAAAGCATTATAATTTGTTTTTATTGCTTTATTTGATTTTTTCATTGCTTTATTTTTTTTACCTACGTGACTTTACCGAATAGAACAAAAGAGTAAGGATTCCTGCAGTCACGAAAGCTTCAAATCAAGATTAATGAGTGTTTACATGTGGGAGGAAATCGGAGCACCTGGAGAAATCCAAGCAAATGGGGGGGCCAACGCTCTATCACAAATCTACAGATGGAACAGGCGGAGTCCACATTATTCGACACCGCCTTCTCTACCTCCTTGACGACCAAGGGGTGGGAGTTGTCGCAATATTTTTGTAATCCACCAACCCTCACCTCCACGTAGTGGTGGTTTACAGGCATACATAGCCACCACAACCACCCGGCTAAAGTAGCTGTAATGCACATCTAAAATTCTACAAAAGTTGATGGGGCAAAGGTCGTAGGTCAATTGGTTTGATTTCTATGCGCATTAACCAGTCTCTAACGTATGCACATTTATATTCACATTCAGCCGCCAATGGAACAGGTGGAGTCCAAAAGCTAAGTGGATGTACTGATTGTATCTTCATTGCGGGACTCATCCAGCAGTGGATTGACATGGGCTTCAGGTATCCACGTGTGGACGGGCAATAAACACTGGGGCCACCTGGCGGTAAATGTTTGCCGGTGCACATTGGGACCGGCTCACACGTCTCTGGCCCCAGGCAGCCCCCAGCCACTGGCGTGCAACACAGCGAAGGGAATCTCCCACCAATGAGAACCACGCACAACCCATGGTGCAGTCCTATAACTTGGACTCCTAAACACAACAAAACCCATAGCCGCCAACCCACACGGTTTACCCGCATTCTGTTGGGGGAAAATGAGTGTGTTTCTCCCTTGTGATGGGACTTTGTAGGATGAACGTTGAGATTTATAAGGGGCACGGGGTGACCAACAAGGTCTGAATTGGTCTGTAATAAGGTAGGCACTGATTAGGGGTTGACAGCGATGCACACCCCACACAATACAAAACGGCAAGCGGCCAGCAACAACAAAAAATTATAATACATAACTGTCCAATGAGTAATTAGATCATTAAGATCAAAGAAACGTGTTCCTTAAATGGATCAAGTTTATTGTTGCAAGAGTTTGGGAAAACAGGAAGACCGGGTGTGGATTCCAGAGTGGAGCAGTGCAAACTGATTAATCTGAAAAGAAGAGTGAGGTGACCTGCATGGTGGTGAGTGGGTGGGTGAGTAAATGGGTGAGTGTTTGAGTAAACGAGTGGAGGAGTGAGTGATAGGGTGATTGAGTCAGTGACCGGATGCGTGAGTGACTGGATGCGTGGGTGACTGGATGCGTAGGTGATAGGATGATTGCGTGGGTGACTGAATGAGTGGGTGACTGAATGAGTGGGTGAGTGGATGAGTGCGTGATTGAATGGGTGACTGGATGAGTGGGTGACTGGATGAGTGGGTGACTGGATGAATGGGTGACTGGATGAGTGGGTGATTGGATGAGTGTGTGATAGGATGATTGACTGAGTGACCAGCTGAGTGTGTGATTGAATTAGTGACGAGATGAGTGTGTGATAGGGTGATTGAGTTAGTGGGTGACTGGATGATAGGGTGATTGCGTGGGTGACTGGATGCGTGGGTGACTGGATGAGTGGGCGACTGGATGCGTGGGTGACTGGATGAGTGTGTGATAGGGTGATTGAGTTAGTGACTGGATGAGTGGGTGACCGAGTTGTTTAGTTGAGTGCGTTCTTGTGACCTGCAGTGAGGCGCGGTGGTTGAACGCGGAGTGGATGAGATGAAGCGGTCAAAGTGTCTGGTAGACCGAGTCCCTTAACGTGTGTGGAGGGGGGAATCAACGAGGGGAAGTTCACTGCAACATTCACCACGGTGGTGCTAGTAGTCGCAGCGAAAAAAAAGTGATACAGGGCTGAATGAATGAAGGTTGAGGCGAGGATGCAAGATGGTGTAGAGGAGGCAAAGAGGAGGGTACAGGAGGTGAGGTGTTGAGGTGGCGTAGTGAGGAGGCGTAGAGGAGGTGTAGAGGAGGCGTAGAGGAGGGTGCCCCGCTCTTGGCGTTGATCTTGGTGAACACGTGTCCGCGCCCCGTCTCGTAGCTCTGCCCGGTGCTGATGCAGCCTCCACCGGCCGAAGCGCCCAGCGGCCTCGCCGAGTCCGTGCCCAGCTCCGCTCTGAGCAAGCTCTCCATTGCGCGCCGTCTGCTCGCAGCAACAGACACAACGATAAACTCCCCCCCCCCCCCACCCGGTCCGGTGTGGCCTCTAAATACTTATTTCCTTGGGAGAGGTGATTTATCGGACGAAGTCTAAATGGTAAAATAACACACACAGCATCTACCGAAAGGGAATGCATACTGATGCCTATCTGAATGCAGATTCGGATCATCACCCCGCACAGAAAACCTCTCTCATCACGATGCTCATACATCTGGCTAAAACAGTGTCAGATGGTGAAAGTCTGAGGAGAGAGATTAAACATGTCAAAGAAATGCGACGATTGAATTTCTATACTCTTTGGTTCTATTCGGTAAAGTAACATAGGTAAACAAATAAAAGAAAGCATTATAATTTGTTTTTATTGCTTTATTTGATTTTTTCATTGCTTTATTTTTTTTACCTACGTGACTTTACCGAATAGAACAAAAGAGTATGGATCTTTGCAGTCACGAAAGCTTCAAATCTAGGATTGAATTTCTACAATAATGCTCAAATTAACAGAGCAGTGAATGCCAAACCAACATCGAGCAGCAATACTGCTGAAAGTGATCAGGTTATTAAACAATTAAAATACCATATATCGTGGGAGTGACTGACAAATTAGCTCGACTTTTGGAAAAGCAAAAAGCTAAAAATCTAAGTACGATTTGGCACGGTACACAAAATTCAAAAAATTGTATCTTGTACTAAAGATGAATTGCCTAAGTCATCAACAGATGGTATGTATCGGATTAATTGCTTATGTGGCAGATGTTATATTGCACAGACGGGATGTAACATTAGCGCAAGACTAAAAGAACACCAAATAAATATTAAACACTCTCAAACATAACTGTTGGAAGTTGCAGTACATGCTTGCCAACAAGAACACTTAATTGATTTTGATAACGATGAAGTGTTGTGTAAAATTTCGATTTAAAGCTTTCGTGACTGCAATGATTCATCTTCTTTGGTTCTTTCGGTAAAGTCACATAGAATGAGAATAAAATAATAAATTGATAAAATAATATTATTGTGTTATTTTATTTTATCAATTTATTATTTTATTCTCATTGTACGTGACTTTACCGAAAGAACCAAAGAAGATGTTGTGTAAAACTAATTATTACTGGCCAAGACTAATTTGAGAATTCATTGAAACTGAGAAAAATGTTATTATTTTAACCTCTCTGACAGCTACAGGCTTAGTGCGGCCTGGAAGCGTATTATTAAGTTATTGTGATTGTAAGATGAGGAGATGAAGGCAGAAGAAGAAGACGTGGGGCGATGTGGTGATGCGGTCGAACGTGGTGGCCCGAGGAGCGGAGGGAGAGATGGCGTGGGACGGGGCGGTGTGGAGAAGGTGGCAAGGACGGCGGACCCCACGTGAGTGGAACAAACGCGTGGAAGAAGAAGACATCTCACATTTATCATTACTTATAGAGGAAACATACAAATTTAATTATTACTAATCAATTATATAATTTCAATAATCCCCCTCCCCGCCTCTGATTTCTGCACCTGATGGGTTCAGTGATGACATCGCCTTTCTCTATTTAAGACCGGAAGCAGGTGGATGGCTTCACTATTCTGGCAAATCGCCCGATGATGCTGGATGTAATTACCAGTGAAACGTCGTACTCATCTTGTGGATTTCCTCTCCAAAACACCGGTGGGCTGAAGTAGTAACTAAGTGGAGTTTTGTTTACGTGACAAATTCTTTACTAATTGGCTGTGTCAGGTGGTGTAGGGTTATGACACATTTATACTTACACGATCTAACCCAAAAACCTTTGTTATGAAATTTGGACAATTTATTAAATATATTGTATACCAGAAAAAACAGCAATTGACTAAACATATACGGCAATAGATGTAACCTCGCAGCAGTGAACGTGACGAAATTTCATCATGGAAATGTCCGCTGCACAAAACCTTCCGTTCATCGCCCCACACGTGGTACCTCAGCCTCAGGATGAAATAAATCATCAGGGAGTTCTCCGTGAGCATCGTGCGCGCTCCAAATCCAGAGTTGAGCCGTGGTCTCGGCACCCAGCCAGCTGCCTTCTCTTCTTGGGGCAGTTGGAGTCCAGCACGCTATCGAAGGGCACGTGGTGAACACTCAGGACGTGTCTCTTGAGCTTCGACTTCTGCGTCGCTCCGTACGAGCAGTCACTGCACGGGAAGGGCTTTTCCTCTGGAACACAAGACATCCACCGTTGAGCACACGCACGCGCTAATACATAATTTATTTATCACCATGCAGTGGATGCCATAGCATTACAATGTATATGGGACGTTTTATCAATCACGGTTGATGACCACAGGCCCAAAGGCCCAAAATGCCAAATGGCCAGCAACAAATACCTTTGATTAGCACGGTTGGCTACGTATGGTACGAAAGAAGTTCAACATACGTACAAATAGTAGAAAAGCAAGATACTGATTTCCTGAAAAATATCATAATACATTTTTGGGGCTTATTTTGAAGCCCCAACATTTTGCACTTCTTCGTGTGGTTGATGTTGATGCAGGTGGTTGAGCCAGATTATTCTATTACAGCTCATTAATTACACAATAATTACCTGCAATAGAACGAGTAAATACACATGGAAGTTACGTGTTAGTACAATGAAGAGGAAATTCCCATTGTGGAAATGACTCGGTCTATACATTCAAAAATGTTCCCTAAATTTACCCACTTGTTTAAGTAAAATTTACCCCGGTTAAGAAATAGATACTTTTTGGAATTTGTCAAGCAATGTATTTTGCTCAGTTTCCTTCCAATGGTGCTATTGGCTCCATGTCATGAGATGAAGTATCCCTGTGCAACTCTCACACAGCAGTGAACCACCTCATGTAAGAGAACAGCTCGTGGAAGAAGATATCATTGCACTGCTCATGACATCCCTTCGTGACCGTTTTTTATCCACTAGGAGGTTATTGCAATTTCCTACACATCACGCGACATCAGAAGTGTTTGCTGGAAGAAGTTTGGTAACTGGATAAGACCATCAATGAGAAGCCAGTTTAATCATGGCTCGGTGACTGAAACCCAGAGTTTCACGGTTTAACCCAACATCCGAGCAGCACCACATCAGATCTCTAGACTCCTCAGCGCAGGCATACAGATATGGTCAACATATGCGTACATTAACTAATTTGTGATATTATGAATTACATCCAAATGAAATGTAGTGTGTGCATTACTAGGACGTACCTAAAGGTGCCAGGTTGGGTTCATCCACCTTGGGGATGCTCTGCTCCACGCAGCCTCCTGCTTCCGTGCAGTCCATCCTCTTGATGTCCGAATTCTGGCTGTTGCTACTGCTGCAATTGGTGACGCTGGTGGTGGTCTTCTTTCTTTTAATGGGCTTGGGTCTACTTCGCTTTTCCTTCTTCTTCTGCTGCAAGGCCATAAACACTTTCATGCTCGTCATAGGATCGAGAGCAGCGTATGGTTTATTCTCACTGACTGGTGAAGCAGTTTGTTGACGTGGAACTAGGCCAAAGCATTCAAGAAAATTGGATTTCATGTCATTTATCTTAACGCCGCTATCTTTTGTCGAAGTGTAATCATGTTCAGGCTTCGGTCTGTACAAAAACTGTGCGTGAAGACTTTCATGAGTTTTCAGGATTTCAATAGGACTTAAAAATCCGCAGACTGAGCACATCTCATAGGGCGACGGTGGATTCAACACCGCATTGGCAAAACTGCCGTTATTCACCAAGCCTGGTGCACCCTTTATCATGTAATCCTTCTCATGGGTCTTCAAATGCCTTTTTAATTTCCCTAGCTGATCAAACTTTTTCCGCATATGCCGCACCATTGATCACGGGTCTCCTTGTGCGTTCTTACGTGGGCTTCTAGGCACCATGCCAGCTGGAATTTTTTCCCACAGACGTCACAAGAGATAAGTTTTTTCGTTCTTGTAATTCTACCGGATTGAGGTGGGGTTGAGATGGGTGCTGGTGAAGTGCCATCAATGGTGAAGGCAATTCTCCCAGCACCACCTTGACTCGCAGCGGAGTTGCTCTCGCACATCTGAAACAAAAGACAAAGGTCACGCGCATGACACCCGTGTCACGAGTGTACTCACAAAGGCATACTTAAGGTGACATAAGATTCATATATACTACAACTCATTATACCAGAACTCCACAATATTGCAGTTCCTATCATGTACGATTTTACTCCTCTTATCCACCCAAATAAGATTTTGTTTAACAACAATGACGAACTACCTCCATTTTCCTAATGTTACCCACCAAATAGGCCTTTCTGTATGTACACACCAACAATATAATGATGGCACCACACGTTCAGTCCACTATTCACAACACTCTGACTTGCATTCTCCATATAAGACTGTAACATCATTTCTGTACGAGGGCCCGTCAAAAAGTTTTGATAATGGACACTTTTTTTTACAAACAACTACGTAAAATAGTCTTCAATAAAAGTACAGTATAGTACTATTAATGGCACTTATAACTGAACGTCATTATCTCTCATGCTAATATTTACAATGTTAACTAGTTACCCAGGAAAGCTTCATTGAGTCTAAGTACTGCATTTTCAGAAAGGTCCCATTGCATTGAGACGTTTGTGTGAGTGGAACCCAGAGAGACCCCACCTTGCATATGGGGAAATAACACAACTTCACACAGATGGATTCAACCCACAAGCTCAAAGCATGCCTTGTTCAACAAAGTATTCAGTGTAATGTTTAATATAATTTATTGGGTAATATATAGTATCGTAATTGTATAGTCAATATACAGCAGTGTGGTATACAGTAGGGTTGGTAAAATAATACAGTGTAATATTATTATAATCTAAGGTATAGGGTAGTGTATAGTAACGCAGCGTATAATTCAATGTTGGGGTCTGTCTATGGCAGTTTATAATAAAACATTATTTGGAGGCATATTATAATAATTTTTGCGACATAGAAGTGGAATGTATAATGACTTATTGTTAGTAGCTCAGCTTAGTGGAGATTATATTTATTTTATCATGTTTTATTTTTATTATTTTATTATTTCCCTTCTACGTGACTTTACCGAAAGAACCAAGAAGATGAATCCATGCAGTCACGAAAGCTTTAAATCGAAATGTATTCAAATCAAGTTGTTTTATTTTTACCACAGTACTTTATGGAATCCTGAAGAATAAATGCATTTTTATAAGTATTAAACTATACTTGACGATGTGTGAGAATGTAATTCTGCAGATGCAAGCACAGGCAAACTCGTATCTGCATGTACAAGTTTCTGGCCCTCCTCACTTCACCAAACCCGCATTGACCGGCATGGTGAAGTATGGTTAAACAACTCCCACGAACGACATGGTGTGGGGGAGGCCTCTATCAAAACGCTGGATCGACAAAGGGCTGATACATGTCACGACATTGTACGTTAAGATCGTTCTCTAGTCAGCACAAGCCGTCTATGTGGACAATAGAGGGCACGGCACACGTGTACACGATGTTTGTGTGCGTATATTCAGCGTGTGTATCACGTAATAATTATATAAGGTCGCGATTATGCTCAAAACGAACCAAATGTATAACATCACGAATAACTTTGGAAGTCTCCAGAGCCTGAACAATATTTGAAGTAGACACTGACCCAGTTACTATTAATAGCTCAGATGTGTAGGCTTTGACTTTAACACATCCATTTCTGTGACCAGTCACAAGCTAATCACTCAGTTATTTCAATGCTAAATTCTCCTAGTTATTTGAATGCTAAATTTTCCTGTTTGATTTTTACTAGGTGCCTCTGTGAATGTGTATGCTTTGACTTTAACATAGCCATTTCTGTGACCAGTCACAAGCTAATCACTCAGCTATTTCAATGCTAAATTCTATGCTAATTCCTTTGTCAAGGGGTGCCTCTGTGGATGTGTATGCTTTGACTTTAACATAGCCATATCTGTGACCAGTCACAAGCTAATCACTCAGCCATTTCAATGCTAAATTCAATGCTAATTCCTTTGTCAAGGCACTTTGTTCCTTCTCACACAGCTTAAAGGTCTCGATCTGAGCTTGGCTTTGTTCGCTCCAGCGCTGTCCTCCAGACAGTCTCGTCCCTTCACCTGATGAAGGCCGCTTGTGTTGTGGCCGAAACGTCGTGAGAATTTTATTGTGTTATTTTATTTTTTCAATTTATTATTTTATTCTCATGCTACGTGACTTTACCGAAAGAACCAAAGAAGATGAACCAAGAATATGGCGTGTAGATGCTGCCATCTGCCGGCCACCAACGTGGCGTGTAGATTCTGCAAATTGAAAAATTAAAATAATAAATTGAAAATAATAAGCAAAAATCCAGATTCATATTCTTGGTTCTTTCGGAAAAGTCACGTAGATTTAAAAATAATGAAATAATTTTAATAAAAAATAAATCGGAAATAATAAAATTACTTTTATTTGTAATTTTTAAATTGGCATAATCTACACGCCATATTCTTGGTTCTTTCGGTAAAGTGACGTCGATTTGAAAATAAAAATAAAATAATTAAATGAAAATCATGAATTGTTATTATTATATTTTGATTTAAAGCTTTCGTGACTGCAGTGATTCATATTATTGGTTCTTTCAGTAAAGTCACGTAGAAGGGAAACAATAAAATAAAATAAATATTTTTAAAAATATTATTTAAATTTTTACTTTTGTTTAATTATTTATATTTTCTATCTACGTGACTTTACCCAAAGAACTAAGAATTTAGCGTGTAGATTCTGCCAATTTAAAAATACAAAAAAATAAATGGAAAATAATAAAAGCTTTTATTATTTTCAATTTATTATTATAAAATCAAAATTTTGTTTCATTTTTTTTTAATCTCTGTGACTTTACCGAAAGAACCAAGAATATGAATGTGGGTTTTTTGCTTTTATTACTTTCCATTTCACACTTTTTATTTGATTTGATTTGATTATTTTTTTTATTTTCTATCGACGTGACTTTACCGATAGAACCAAGAATATGGCATGTAGATGCTGCCAATTTAGAAATTAAAATAGATTGAAAATAATAATCAAAATCCAGATTCATATTCTTGGTTCTTTCGGTAAAGCCATGTAGGTTGAAAATAAAAATAATAAAATTAAATTAAAAAATACAAAAGATAAATGGAAAATAATGAAAGCTTTTATTATTTTTAATTTATTATTTTAATTTGTATTTTTTTTTAAATTGGCAGAATCTACACGCCATATTCTTGGTTCTTTCGGTAAAGTAACGTCGATTTGAAAATGAAAATAATAGAATTAAATGAAAAAATACTAAATCATGATTTTTTTTAACTTTTCTTTATTATTTATATTTTACCCAAAGAACCAAGAATCTGGCGTGTAGATGCTGCCACCTGCCAACGTTGTTGGCCACCAGATGGCAGCATCTACACGCCATATTATTGCTTCCTTCGGTAAAGTCACGTAGATAGAAAATAATAATAAAATTTAAAAAATGAAAATTATGAAAGCTTTTAGTATTTTCAATTTATTATTTGTATTTTTAAATATATTATTTTTATTTTAAAATCTACGTGACTTTAACGAAAAAACCAAGATTTCGGCGTGCAGATGTTGCCACCTGCCGGCCACCAACGTGGCGTGTAGATTCTGCCAATTTAAAAATTAAAAAAATAAATTGAATATAACAAAAGCTTAAATAATATTAAAAGCTTTTATTCAATTGATTATTTTAAAATAGTATTTTTTTTATCTCCGTGACTTTACCGAAAGAACCAAGAATATGAATGTGGGTTTTTTGCTTTTATTATTTAAAATTTCACATTTTTATTTGATTTGATATTTTTTTTATTTTCTATGGACGTGACTTTACCGAAAGAACCAAGAATATGAATTCCTGAAGTCACGTAAGTTTGTCACAATCTACACCCAACAATGGTGGCCAGCAGATGGCAGCATCTACACGCCAGATTATTGCTTCCTTCGGTAAAGTCATAATACTGGTAGGAACGAAGTTGTAAACTGAGTGTACCAGCCTGCAATAGATTAATGTGTCCGTCCGTCCCCTTTCAATACTTTAACGAAGTGAAATCTCGTGCTGTTGGGTGTAAAATCAGCAATAGGCAGCGCAGAGACTTGCCCTACCAGCCCACCCTGCAGGGACCTGTTAATAAAATTTTAATAATAAATTGAAAATAATAAAAGCTTTTATTTTCAATTTATGTTAAAATAATAAAAGCTTTTATTATTTTCAATTTATTATTTGTATTATATTTTTTTGTATGTTAAAATTTCAAATAATAAATTGAAAATAATAAAGCTTTGATTAGTTTAAATATTATAATTTATATTTTTAAATTAAATTTAATTATTTTTATTTTCAAATCTACGTGACTTACCTGAAGAACCAAGAATATGGCGTGTAGATTCTGCCAATTTAAAAATTAAATAATAAATTTTAAATAATAAAAGCTTTCATTATTTCAAAATTTTGTGTATTTTTAATTTAAAAAGCTTTTAGTATAGCTTTTATTATAATATCATAATATTATAATCAAAGCTTTTATTATTTTAGGATTCTCCTCCACGGCGGCCTTTCTCTCCCCCAGTAGCGATGTTTACGACACACCGCACCAGGTACTCATCTGAGGCAGAGTCGACCTCACACTCTCTTACTGTCTCAAAACAACAACCGCCATGCGCCACTAAGTGGCGGTGACGTCACCACGACGCTTATGCCAGGCTATGTGCACCTTGAGGCTACGTGAAGTGTCGATCGCCGGCTGGCAGGAGGTCACGGGGCAGACCCAGGTGCCACTGGTCGACTGACTGAGATGACTGAGATTACTGGCTGATGCACCACCTGTGCCCCCTACTGTGCCAACTTGCTGAGCTTTAGCCACCCGACGCTCCGCTCGTTTT
The DNA here is from genome assembly GCF_048934315.1 of Petromyzon marinus. Taxonomy (NCBI): domain Eukaryota; kingdom Metazoa; phylum Chordata; class Hyperoartia; order Petromyzontiformes; family Petromyzontidae; genus Petromyzon; species Petromyzon marinus. Next base: position 6,260,280 of record NC_133683.1, read on the forward strand.
TCTGAGCGTCGCTCCTCCGCCCTCCGTTGTTGTTGGAGGGCGACTGCCTCCAACTGCCCAGTAGAGACACCGCTGGTACCAGTCATTGGCAAGTCCACTCAGCTCCACATCCTCCTGTACCACATCACTCCATCTCTTCTCTAGTCCGTGCCACGCCCGTTTAGCTCCCTCGATCCGGCCGAACAAAAGCTGTTTGGGCATGCGGTGATTGGGCATGCGGGCTACATTGCCCAGCCAACGCAGCCTTGCCTGCTGGAGGAGCTCACCGATGGGACTTTGTCCAGATCTTTTGAGGATTTGTGAGCTCCTCACACAATCCAGCCTGGTTAAACCCAGGATTGATCGTAGGCAGACCAGCCTAAATGTTTCTAACCGGTGAAGATGCTGCATTAGGGGGGTCCACGTTTTGCAAGCGTAGAGAAGGGAGGGAATGACTGTGGCCGAGAAGAACCGAAGCTTCATGCGGAGCGACAGACCAGGTAGCTTCCACACAACGTTACACAACCGATGAAAAGATAATTCGGAGTGAGACCTCTGCTGTTAAACCGGAGCCGATCATGAGCACACTGCCCAGGTATGGAAAACTCTCCACTCTCTCCCCAACTGCCCCATCCCCGATTGGGAGTTGTGGGGGTAGAGTGCCCGATGGCACAAAATACCCAGGCAGGTGCTTCGTTTTGGTTGGGCTGATGGTAAGGCCCCACCTCTAAGTGGCACACTCCAGTTTCAGCAGCAGCGCCTCCAACTCCTCCTCTGAATGAGCAGCAATTACCAGGTCGTCGGCATACATAATGTGGTTGACCAATAGGGAGACATCCCTTGACCGCACCTGGGCATCGATCAGCCTCCCATTGTATCTGTACCAGACGTAAATTCCTCTGGTACAGCTACTGAAGGCTTCACGAACTATGTGGTCGAAATAGATGTTAAATAATGTTGGAGCCAGAGGACATCCCTGTCGCAGGGAATGGCTCTGACTCCCGGCTATGTAGTTTTACTCGGGTCTGCTCACCATCATGAAGGTCCTTAATGAGTGTGAGCAGAGGGTCAGGGACTCTAAAAGCACGAAGAACAACCCAGAGCCCAGGCCTACTGATGGTATCATAGGCCTTAACCAGGTCAATAAAGCAGAGATGTAGGTCTAGTTGGAATTCCCTCTACCTCTGCTGTAGCAGACGGACAGAAAATATGACATTTTTGCAGGACCGCCATTTCTTGAAACCGCATTGGGGCTCCGCAAGCCTCTCCTTAGCGTACCTAGCAAGGCGATGTTGAATAATCCTTGCCAGGACCTTTCCCGGCACACTGAGGAGTTAGATGCCCCTGTAGTTGTTACAGTCTGTGCGGTCCCCCTTCTTAAAGAGGGGGACCGCCAGGGCATCCTTCCAATCCTGCGGAACCCGTCCAGTGGCCCAGACTGTTGTTATGATGTCATGTAGGGCAGTCTACGCACAAACGCCACCCTCCCTCAGCATTTCGCTTTGGAGATCATCTCTGCTCGGTGCCTTTCCTGTTCTCGGACTCTGGATCGCCCTCAGTACTTCCTCAACGGATGGTACCTCAGCCAGCCACTCACAGAGGGTGACTTCCTCCTCCAATATTTGAGGCACCGCATCCTCAGCAGGGTCATCCCCACTTTGTCCCATGATGTTTTCCAGGCTGAGGGATTCCCCCTCCCCCAGGACCTCACAGAAATGCTCAGCAAATCTGCAAACCTGTCGCTGGGGGTCGGAGATTGGATCACCCTTCGTTCCCCTAATGATGGTGTAGTGGGTATAAATTGACGAATAAACTTCTGAGGCAACACGATATGTATTGTCTTGGCCCCTTTTTGGGCCATGGACATTAGCCCTGGCGTGATAGCGCTTCCGCCCCCTATTGACGATAAGGGGAAGCTACCAGCCCACAGAGTGGTGAGTGACGATTACCTCTACAATGGTAATAGGTGTGGCGCTGTAGGTTACTTTTTTGAAGGAGTTAAATAGGAATTTGTGATCGCGGGCCATTGAGGCAGACTCCATCTCCTCATCAACCCGCGACCACCCCCCATCCTTGCAGCGCCTCACGGCTCTCCGAACCTCCGAGCGAAGGCTGCGGTAAGCCTCCTCATTCTCTGACGTGGGATGCTGTAGACGATTAGAGTGGGCCTGTCGCTTTTTCTCAACAATCCTGAACACCTCCTCTGTCAGCCAGGGTCTCTGGGGAGGTCTGGACCGCGTACACAAAGCAGTCATTGCAGCTGCATGAGTCACAGGCCTAAACCTCCCCCATTTACCCTCGACATCAGGAGGAGTGGGGGACGATGCTCTCTCACTCACACTCACTCACAGCGCGAGGCCGACTCATTACATCTCGCGGATGATCGCGCTGCTGAACAAAAAAAGTTCCGCGGGTTCAGTTTGCAAGCGTGAGTTCGCGTTTTAAGGCGATGGGGGCCGTCCATAAATGACATCACGCACCTGGGGAGGGGGGGGGGTCAGACATTTGTGACGAGGGGGGGGGTTGAGAAATGTGACGTCACGTCAAAATGCGCAACTTAAAATAAATATAGACAACATGTTCTACTTAGTTAAATAGACTTTTTAATAAATGTTTTCTCCTACAACATCAGAGTGCAGCGCCACATTAAATACAATGACAATAGTTTAAAGCGATTTGAAGCATGTTTTATTTTCAAAATGGAAATATGGTTTTGGGGGGGGGGGCAGAGCTTTGTGACGTCAGCGAGCTCCGCGGCGGGAGCGAGCTCCGCGGCGGGAGCGAGCTCCGTGGCGGGAACGAGCTCCTAGCGGGAGCGAGCTCCTAGCGGGAGCGAGCTCCGTGACGGGAGCGAGCTCCGTGGCGGGAGCGAGCTCCGCACCCGAACGCGTTGGCACGGCCATCTTTTGGATCGCTAACACGGCTGCTTTTGTCACACGTGGACATGCTACCACCGGCATGACTGCATCGACTTGCTTATCTCTCATTGCCTTCAACATGATATTCTCATTGACTTCGTTCATGTACTTTTACATGCTTTTCTCTTTAACTTTAACATGCCACTCTTGGTTATACATAGACTGACATTAACTTACTAATTTTTTCATTAACTTTTACATGCTTCTCTCATTAAAACACATTCTCTCTCTCTCTCTCCCGCCAGCCGTTCTTACGCTGAATTGCCTTTACCATCGATGGCACTTCACCAGCACCCGTCTCGACCCCACCTCAATCCGGTAGAGTTACAAGAGCGAAAAAACTCATCTTTTGTGACGTCTGTGGGAAAAAATTCCAACTGGCATGGTGCCTAGAAGCCCACGTAAGAACGCACAAGGAGACCCATGACCAATGGTGCGGCATATGCGGACGAAGCTTTGATCAGCAAGGAAAATTCAAAAGGCATATGAAGACCCACGAAAAGGATTACATGATAAAGGGTGCACCAGGCTTGGTGAATAACGGCAGTTTTGCCAATGCGGTGTTGAATCCGATAGAGTCACTAGAATCCGATAGAGTCACTAGAGTGAGAAAACGAATCTCTTGCGACGTCTGCAGGAAAACATTCCAACTGGCATGGTGCCTAGAGTCCCACATGAGAATGCACAAGACCGGTGGTCAAAGCTGCAACATCTGCGATCAAAGCTTTGATCGGCCCTACAAACTCAGAAGGCATATGGAGTAACCCACGGAAAGAACTCAAGGGGCGCACGTGGCATGGTGAATGACGGCAATTTTGCCAATGCGGTGTTGAAGGTGTGTCAGAGCTACTCGGCCGCGAGTCATGGTGCTGGAAGAATTGCCTTTGCCATGGATGGCACCAGCAGCTCCAGCAGCAGCAGCAGCTTGTCGAGTCCTGGTGGTGAGGAGGCAGAGTTGCAGACAATGCCACCTTCTGCAAAGGGCGCACCTGCGTGCAACGAAGTTATTGTTATCACAGCGACCGCGCATGGAACGAAGGCGCCTGCTGGGAAACGCCACGCCTGACCAGCGCCCGTCTCGACTCCACCTCACTCCCATAGTCACTAGAGTGAGAAAACAAATGTCTTGCCAAGTCTGTGGGAAAGCATTCCAACTGCCATCATGCCTAGAGTCCCACATGAGAACGGACAAAGAGACCCCTGACCAATGGCATCTGCGGTCGAAACTTTGATCAGCCAGGCAAATTCAGAAGGCATATGGAAACCTACGAAAAGGACTATTGGATATTTCTTTGCTGTTCTATTACTGAAGTTATCAACAGAAGGTGTGTACCAGATTAATTGCACTTGTGGCAAATGCTATGTTGGGCAAACAGGATGAATGATCAGCACGAGACTAAAAGAACACCACAGAAATATGAAATGCTCACAAATACAACTGTCAGCAGTAGCAGAACACGCGTGCCCACAAGGACAATCAATTGATTTTGATAATGTTGAAGTTCTGTGCAAAACTTGTTACTACTAGCCAAGACTAATTACATAATCTATCGACATTTAAATAAATAAAAATAATTGTAATCGTTTGGATAGCTACCGACTTAGTGCTGCATGGAAGAGAATAATCAAATTACCGTTTGTACGGCTATTTTAGTACACACAATGGACACTAAGTACAAGATCAATGGGCTAGCATAATGTGCATGTATAATAATGTACGTTGATTCATTAATCCCCCCCCCCCCACTTTGCGCTCAAAGAGAGCACAAGTGTTGTCATCACATCTACGCCTCTATATAAGGAATTAAACAGGTGGACTTCTCCCAAATCTTGCTGTTGCCTGAAGAAGCTAGTTGTAATTACTGAAACGTCGTACTCCGATGGTAAATGTTGTGGCTTGGCTCTCCAACACACCACACACCGGTGTGCTGTACTAGTGATGAATTGGCATGTTCTGTTTACGTGACAACCCTTACTAGTTTGGCTGCGGGTGGTGGCGGGTTTAACGGCACATTTATATTGTAATAGGTTTATACCCTTTTATCTGGCACGAAAACTGACACCTTTATGCAAACATGATCCCTTGTATAAATGTGTCAGTTTTGGTGCCAGATAAAAGGGTAAAAAATATTACTATATCTTGCTACTGGCAAAGGAGGTCTCATAATGAAAATTCATACCCCGAGCTCTCAATACTCTGATAGTGCGCTGTTTTTGAGTTGTATGCCTTTTGGCGTCATCTGGTCCAACACCAGTGGAGACTAGGCTCTAAGAAAAGCCGTCTCGGGTGTGGACCAATCAACTTCAAGGACAGTGTATATCATTATCAGAGTTGTCTCTTTTTGTTTGCATTTTGACTGCTTGTGTTGTGGTTATTGCAAACATGATCTCTTGTATAACGGTGTCAGTTTTGGTGCCAGATAAAAGGGTAAAAACCTATTACTATATCTTGCGACTGGCAAAGGAGGTCTCATAATGACACATTTATATATTTACGCGATCCAACCCATAAAACCTGTATTATGGATATTTGTCGCGAAAGCCTACGTGTTAAACTGCCATGTATTTTTACGTCTATTGCTGTATTTTCTTACGTGCAATATATTTAATAAACCATATTAATTTATTCATATTTTTGTTCATAGTTATATCATTGTTGCGCGTGCGGTGTGGTCAGTGGATATTGTTCAGTGGATCAAACCGAGACAAATATTTTTGCAGCAGCTGTGGCTGCACATTGCAACAGCGCATTCCGTGGTGTAGAACGCATCGCCCATAATCTGTATCTGTGTGCAAACACCAGGTATGGTTGGTAAGAAACACGTTTGGTTTTAAATGAATAGAACTCGAGCTTCAGCCATATTGTTCATTATAGACCCCACTTTGTAAGCATTAATCACGCAAACCTTGCGCCTGATTCATTTGAGTGGCTGTGCTCATAAGCAACAGGGCATTTGTGGCAAGGTGTTAATGTACCACAGATTAGCACGGTTGGCTACGTACACTGCGAAAGAAGTTAAACACATATTCTTTGGGTCTTTCCGTAAAGTCACGTAGATAGAACAATAAAATAATGAAAAAGAAAGTGAATAAAAGAAGTAAAATATATCACGACGTTTCGATCGCAACACAAGCAATCGTCATTAGGAGAAAAATGATGACGATTGCTTGTGTTGCGATCGAAACGTCGTGATATTTGTATTATTATTTTGTATTCACTTTATTTTTATTATTTTATTGTTCTATCTACGTGACTTTATCGAAAGACCCAAAGAATATTAATTCCTGCAGTCACGAAAGCTTTAAGTCAAGATTCAAGTTCAACACACATTCATACATTTTGGAAAGCGAGTATCCTTGCACGTACAATGCACTGGACCGCATGTTCGTGTTAAGTGAGTCAGGGGCTTTGTCACTGCCTACCCCATGATATAAATAATCTCAGGGAATTCAATTGCAAGTGTGCAATCTCCCTTCCGGTGGGCATCGAGGATGAGTCATACCCTGGCTTGCCAGGAGGCAGTGGAACACAACTGTGGAATCCTTTCCATCTGCACTGGATAGAACGTTGCCCCCTTGCTCACATTCGTTCGTTTTCTGCGAGTGTACTGGTTTCCCCCCACATGTAAACACTCAGTAAGTGGCTGCAAATATCGGAATGTAAAGAGAACCGCAGATCTTGGGCGATTGTTGGGAGTGCCGGCTCACCGCCTGGCTGCTGTCTCCCCGCTTGTCTGTGGGAGACATATAGAGGTACTGAATTAGATTTATATTCTCTACATAACATGATTCTTATCTACACAAAGCACTCACCGCGTGGAGTACAGCAAGTGATATTCCACGAAATAAAAAACCATGGTTGGAACGATTCACCACTGCCGGAGAGTCAAGGAATTGTTATGATTCAGGATCATGAATGCAAACTGTCCCCGTTCTCAAACCTGAGTACGATTTAAAAGGTCATAGAACGCCTTTGTCGGAAGCAATTACTTCCCCATGTCACTGCGATGGGCAGATTCATGCCGTTGCAGTCGGCTTACACATTGTCAGTAGACCCCCCATACGCAAGCGTACGCATTTGGGTTAACCCCTCCTCCCCCCTCCATGCATACATACTAAATGGATGCCCCCTAACAGCTACACCACCACTCCCCACACGAGACAAGCATGTGACTCTCGGTGTAAATGGAGCCGGAGCGCGAATAAACGTGCCGATGCCCCAAGTACAGTTGCCACCATTTCCACGACAGAGCAAACCCAGGCACATTTCTCAGCGAGCCCAGGTCTATTGTTAAAACTGTGCAGTTCACGGTAATAAAATTCAACCACAGCTATACCCGGGGTACCAGATCTTGGCCCAAATCAATTCCTGCAGCCACCCGAACACTGTCCGGGGGTCAAACGCAGACAGGTGGCAGCCCCAGTCGAGAGGTCACATCTGTGCCGACTCACGGTAAATGTGTGCAGGGACAGCAGGAAGAGCCCCGGGATCTCGGAGCGCAGGCACTGGTTCCACGCGCTGTCTCGGTCCACGTCCTCGCGTGACAACGACACTTCAAAATCACCTGACCGGAAGGAGGGGGGTGGGAGGGAGAGTAAGAAGGTACGAAGGGGAACCTTCTAACTCTTTCACAGCGACGCGTTCTTCGCGTGCGTCACCCTGCAGCCAACCTCTCTGCTCTCGTGTGTGAACGTGGGTCAGTTTGGTTTAATCGTTCAGAATGAATGGGGCATGACCCTGGCCCTTGTGCAACTTATTATTTTCCATGAGATAATACCAAACACATAATTCATGTGTGTGTGTGTGGCCTGCAAGCAAAACCTACATGCTCTCGAGTCATATATCGGGAGCAGTCACAGGTGGGAAAGCATTGCCAAATTCCTAGAAAGGCTCAGCTCTCTCCAACTTATGTTGAAAGCATTTATGCATTAGTTCTGCCCGTACCTCTTTGTGCCTGTGTAGTGGGCAGGCAAGTGTGGTGGAGCAGCAGGTCCAGCACACGGGGTGTCCAGCAGAGGAGAGGAACTCCCCGTGGCCGTGGCCGGGGAAGCAGAGGTCGGCGGTGCTGGGAGCGGCGTCAGTTGCGCGGCGTCTGTGGGAGAAGGCACAGGCCTCTGCTGAAGATTATCATCCGCAGACACATCACACGGCTTGCCGGACACGTCACGCACTCGGCCCTGTGATTGTGGAGGTGAGACAGGTTCGCGCGTGGCAACGAATGGCTTGTCGCTGGACAAACATCGACGGCAACATCGGGAGAACGCGGCACGAACTCGTGCAGAGTTTCTGGCACCGTATGAATTTACACTCCTTGTAGGTATGTGCGTTGAACCTCTTTCGCGCCGTACATCAGCCAGCCGTGCTAATCGGAGGTGCAGATGGATGCAATTGCAGGAAGTGGAGCAGAGGTTTCAAAATGAAAAAAAAAATTGATACAGAAATTACACAAGTCCAGGGGACTTCACCAAGGCAGTGTTATCCCAGACTCTGACAGAGCACAAAGGAAGATTGGCAATGGCAAAAAATGGCTTCATAACTATCATTGTCAGATGGCACACTTGCATCTTCAGTCTTCAGTCGGCGTCAGTAATTTAAGAATGCACGCATGATGCGTGACACCAACTACAATGGCATCGATGCTGACTAATCACATCCTCTCCAAGATGTGGAACTCAAGAGACAAGGATGCCTCTTCCAAACAGGACTACCCTTGACAATTGCGTTATCGCCTGGGTAAAAATAAAATGAACTAGGAGATTTCAACTTGAAAATCCAAACCATCGCACCAACAGTAATGGATGGAATCCTATATGAGGCGCACACTGCAGTAGCTTCAGGTGGACTCTGGTACCTGCTTTAACGTCTGTGTGAGAAGCATCTTCTCCCACTGAAATTCAAACAAAGTTGACAGTTAGACAGGACATGTTTTAAAACATCCGCAGTAAAATTCAAGTATGTATACCATTAAAGTAAACTATTTTTTACTTACCAGGTAAGGCCCATTGAGAGCTATATAGCTCTTTTTCAGAAGCGACCTGGCCACAAATTATAGCTTAACGAAGTGGCTTATCATGTGGAAATTTATAGTAGCCAAATACTCTAAACGCATTACTTACAAATAGCTCACAAAGCGGTTATCCTCCCACTACCCTTGGGTTACCTCCTGTCCCGGTCCAGCCGAGACAGTCTGTGAATTGGCATCTGTGTTTGGGTGGCATGAATTAATTTGTACCGAGATCTGGTACCGGTACTGTGCTGAACTTTACTACTGCATGGTTGTTGACAGACCTAGACAGACTGAAACATAGGTCTGGGTTTGATCTCCATAGTGGAACAGGTGGTAACCCGAAAACTAACCCAAACCCTTCCACATTCAACGATAAACACTTTCAAACCGAGTTCGCTCGGAAATGACCCCACTAAACCGCACGTATGTAAACGTTTGACTTCAGTGGTTCCTCCGCCACGTGCGAACGATGAAGTGCACGGCCTCTCGTGATGATGACCTCACACCCGCATGGCTGCACGAAAGGCGGTGCTGACGAGCATGAGGCAGGTGGAAGAGGCAAAACGAGGAGGCAAGATTAGAGTGCTGTAGTCGGTGGGGTATAGTGGGGCCTATTTCCGAATGATTGATTTATGTGGAAATGAAATTGGTCAAGAGTCCGTTACTTTGTAAACATTAGCATGTATCTACTTTAATACCAAGTCTGCAGGGGTGGGAAAGATGAGGTCTGTTCATTCTGGTGGGCAAAGGGAATTTAGACACTCCAATTTAAGTCTGGTGGCATACGGATGAAATGCACCTTACAAATGTAAATAATGATTATTAATCCATCTTCTTCTTCACTCCCACGGTGTTTCCAACCAGGGTTAGGCCATGTAATGATCTGACGTGCTGTACACTTGTACAGTGTTACTGAATTATTGTATCATTATGAATTCAGTGCCCCTTCTGCGACCTTTCCCTAGATCCCCCTCTTGTGTATAACCTGGCCTGCTGACGTCAGGGCCGTAAGCCTCAGATCCCTTTCCCTGCCAGCAGCAGGCGCTATGCTGTTACATTACGATTCTATGCCACTACACAGGGACTCCTCTACTTACGAACATTCGACTTACGAACTTTCAGAGATATGATCAAACCTGTCCGTATGTCCAGTTTCCTGTTCGGACCGAGAGTCGCAAATTCAACCACCGCACAATAGGTGGTGATGGTGGCATCTACATCTGCAGAACGTGAAGAACCAGAGGCAACTGTTAAAGCCATTCCCCGTGTTTAGTGTACAAGCCGTAAAACGTGTTTGAAATCAACGGGAGTAAAGTTGGACTCACGAACAAATCGACTTACGAACAGACCTATGGAACCGAACTCGTTTGTACGTACAAGAGTCTGTATATGGTGGTCACTCTGAACAACACAGACCCAGCCTCCTTTTTACTATTTTTGGTCCATTAGGACATTACCAGATGCATCTTTCTGTGCTAACGACCACACAATACACATTAGACGTGTCACAACAGTTCACGTTTAATAGTCTAACCTTGTCTGGAGTAAGTCGCATACGGTAGACATTTCTGCACATTTGCAGAATTACATGCCTATGACAAAGGAACCATGTGTATTGCATTAGACAGGGGTGCAGAATTACATGCCTATGACAAAGGAACCACGTGTATTGCATTAGACAGGGGTGCTTGATCATGTGTGGATGCAGATTCCCGCAGCAATAGAGGGAATAGGTTGTTCGCAGCGCCACTGATTAATCAGAATCAGAATCTATTTTATATCCTGGAGGAATCCGATGAGCTATGAAGATCTTTTTCACATATGTCCAGTAGGGGAGGGTCAGCGAGCTATTTCCAAAACCGATGAGAGGCAAGATGGAGAAAATGTAAGCAAATTGCTAAAAATACAAAGTACATACATTCCTGCCAATTTGTCAACAAATGCAAGCTTGGGCAAGGTAGCAACACAACAACCACAGCTCCAGACCACGACAAGACTCCACAAAGTCCCTCAATTGCATTGCATTAAAATTGAACGTTAAATGAGCGATATTTGAAATAGCGTTACCAAATGACAATATTCCCTTCGAATACCTGACTAATGAATGAGGCTAAGACGCTTGCAGTAATGTTCAAATATGCATCACAAGCCATTCAGAAGTGGTAGGCCTCACGTGACCACAGGGCACCACAGTGGCAATATGTTAACTACCTCGCCTGGTACGCAGGAGGCCGTGGATTCAATCCCGACCCTGTCGCCTGCTGTATATTTTGAGGTTGCATGTCTCTCTCACTACATTTAGAATAAACATCACGCGTTTAGAACATTTGGCCTCTATACATTTCCACGGGATAAGCCACTTCGTTGAAGATAACATTTGTGATAGCCAGGTTGCTTCTGAAAAATAGCTCCATAGCTCAGTGGGGCCTCAAACTGGTAAAATAAAAAAAATATAGTTTGTATTCTTGGTTCTTTCGGTAAAGTCGCATAGAAAGGAAACAATAAAATAATAAAAATATAAAACAATAAAATTCTCACGACGTTTCGACTGCAACACAAGCAATCATCAGGTGATGATGATCATCATCAGGTGATGATGATTGCTTGTGTTGCAGTCGAAACGTCGTGAGAATTTTATTGTTTTATATTTTTATTATTTTGTTTCCCTTCTACGTGACTTTACCGAAAGAACCAAGAATATGAATCCCTGCATTCACGAAAGCTTTAAATCAAAATATAGTTTAGTTTAAAAGTTATAGTTTGAGAATGGCGGTCCGATGGGAGGGAGTGAAGGGGTATTGTGAGGAGGCGTCATCGGGAGTGGAAGCTGCTGGTGGGAGCATGGGAGGTGTGGGGAGTGTGAGTTGCATCGGCATTGTGGAGAGGGAAGGGGTGAGAGTGTTGTAAGCGATGGGGCTGGGGGAGGAGTGGTGGATATGACGATGTGGAAGCTGTGTCGGTGATGAGGTGTGTGCTTGAAGTGAGGATTACATGGGGAGCGGTGCCGAAGTGGTTAGCGCACCGTGCGACGGGATCCGGCGACCCGAGTTCTATTCCCACTCACGGCCAACATCGGTGACGAGTATCTGAACCAATCTCGGTCCCATCCCAGGTCTATTCTGCCTTAAAATGAGTATCCAGGTTCGGTGAATGAGAGGAGACAAAGGCGGCCAGGCGTGGTGCTGGCTACCCATCCCATCTCAGTGTGTCACCCCATGGCACCTGGGTAATGGAGGTGGTGATGAAGATGGTGACGACGGTGATGATGATGTTGATGACGATGGTGATGACGAGTCACTCACTCAGATTCACAGAGCCACACTCAGAGACTCACAGTCACTCACTCAGACTCACAGAGCCACACTCAGAGACTCACAATCACTCACTTAGAATCACAGAGCCACACTCAAGAAACTCACAGTTACACTCAAGAGACTCACAGTCACTCACTCAGACTCACAGAGCCACAGACTCACAGCCACACTCAGAGACTCACAGTCACTCACTCAGTCTCACAGAGCCACACTCAGAGACTCACAGAGTCACTCACTCAGACTCACAGAGCCACACTCAGAGACTCACAGAGTCACTCACTCAGACTCACAGAGCCACACTCAAGAGACTGACAGAGTCACTCCGAGAATCACAGTCACTCACACAGACTCACACTCACTCAAGGAGACCCACAGACTCACTCACAGACTCACAGAGTAACTCACACACAGACTCACACTCACATACTAGTTCTGACACACACACAGACTCGCAGAGTAACACGCACTCAGAGACTCACAGAGTCACGCTCAGTCACTCACTCAGGGACTCACAGTCACTCACTCAGAAACTCGCACGCACTCACAAAGCCACACTCAGAGATTCAGACACTCACTCAGAGGCTCAGAGCCACACTCAGAGACTCACGCTCAGTCACTCACTCAGAGACTCACAGTCACTCACTCAGAGACTCACAAAGTCACTCACTCAGAGACTCAGAGCCACAGACTCACAGAGCCACATTCAGAGACGCACGGAGTCACTCACTCAGAGACTCACAGTCACTCACTCAGAGACTCACAGAGTCACTCACTCACTCAGACACTCGGAGACTCACTCAGACTCACACAGACTCAGAGTAACTCACACACTCACAGACTTACACAGTAACTCACAGTCACTCCCACTCAACTCAGTCTCACCGGGTAACACACACAGACTCGGAGTAACTCACATGAACTCACAAAGTAACTCACTCACACAGACTCACACAGACTAACAAACAAAAACAAAGATCCCCAGTGAACCCTTAACAGACTGTAGGGGCAAGTGCTGTTAGCGAGCACCTACGAAGGCCGGCACGGCACACGAGGGGGTGGGTGGCCAGCACCACGCCCGGCCGCCTTTGTCTCCCCCATTGGCGATGTTTACACAGCAACCAGGTACTCATTTGAGGCCGAGTCGACCTAGGGGAGGCCCAAGACCTGTTCAGATAATCGTCACCGGTGTTGGTGGCCGTGAGCGGGAATCGAACTCGGGTCGCCGGGTTCGTAGCGCAGCGTAGCGCTAACCGCTGCGCCACCGCTCCCCACACCCTCGCTCACAAACACAACGCAGGCAGCGTGGGCAGCCCTGGTCCATCCACTGCTGGATGAGGGCCTTGCCATGCCGTGCGAGTTATTTGACCAGAAGCGCAGTGCGTGTTGTTAACATTCCCCGTGTGGTGAATAGAATCAGAGGGCTTTCTCCAGCCCTCACCCACCAGGAATGGTGAAGTATAGTCAAATACTTCCTGTGACCAACACGGCGTTAGGAGACATTCATACAACCCACAGATGGACTAATAATTATTGTAAGTACTGTGGTGTACTTAAAATAATGTGTGGAGGAGGAGGAAGAAGTTCCAGAAGTCGCACTTCAGCAGCCACCACTGCCCCTTCGCAGTATCAACAACCACGCAGACAAATGCACTGCCACATCCTACAACACGCGTTTGTTCCTTCAAAGTAGTGAATTAGCGTCCCAACACGCTGGTTCACGAAGATGGAGCGGTCATATAATGAGCTGGACAGCGACAACAACTTAAATCAGCGGTAATAATGCGGCAGACACGCAGGAAGCAATACTTAGGTAGGCCGCGATGAGACCACGGGGCTCGGATGGCGACCCTGCCTGGGAAGGTGCACACAAACTCCTCACAGAGTGAGCACCACAATGTTGTCCTTACAACACACAGTGGTCTCGCTTTTCTTTCATATCCACGAGCACAGCAACATCCAGCAACACATATCTCCTCACATTGTGCCCAGGACTGCTTTAAATAAAGATTTTAAAAAAACTTTCCCGCCAAAGAATGTAATTGAGGCGTGTCTGGGTATCGATGTGGAACTTGTGATCACATTGCTAAGAGCCGAAACACAAGGCACCCACCACCCCACACATCCTACTGCTGCTGTTGCTGCTGCCTTGTGAAGTCTATGATGATGATGATGATGAGCAGCAGCAGCGAGATAATGAGGAGGTTGAATGTGATGATGATAATGTGGAGTAGAGTCAGGGGGGTTATGCCCAAAGTTCTCTGTCCTCACCTCCCCACCACCGCCACGTCCCAACTCTGAACATCCACACATCATCATCATCATCGACCAGTAATGACCAACAGCAGCTCACAGCCCATTAAATACACCACCAGTAGGACAATTGTATGGAGGAGGCCAAACAAACATCTAAAACTAACAAAATAACCATTGCCACCGAGAACTGTTTCACATAACTCGTGCACTCAAAGTCCTCAGACAATTGCAGTTATCTAAAGGTTCTAATTGTGCCCGAGTGTGGCTGCGTCTTGCCTCGACAAAGGCATCGCCAATCCGCAAACTCTCGACGGCTCCGGCTGGCTCTCTGAGCACAAACTTTGACATTTGAACCTCACGAAATGTCTCTGCACAAGTTCCAGCGGTGTCTAGGTGGCAGTAAGTGAATGCACGCACGTGTGGAGGAGGAGGAGTGTTTCTATTATGTGGACAGTGCTGCTGCTGTTGCTACTCTACGATGTTAGTAGAGCTTAGCTAGAAAAGTCTTTGTCAGGAGGCCCCAAATATCCCCTCCACCAAACAAAACTGTCGGGAACAGAGACTTGAAACTCAGTAACGCTTCGACAAAAGTGCGTCAATGTTCTCATCGCTAGTGCACACGTGTCGTCATTACCTTATCAGTGCCCTACCTTATTACAGACCAATTCAGACATTATCGGTCACCCCTTAACAATCTCCACCGTTCATCCTACAAAGTCCCCATGACAAGGGAGAAACACCACACAGAGACATTGTGTTTTTTAACCCCTATTGAAACGTCCGTACGCCGTAAGGAGCCGCAAACTCAATGTCCCCGCCGCGCAAGAAGACGGCGTAGAAGACCGCGCGGGTCGGCAGGGGTCACGCTGCTGCTGCTGCTGTGGAGCTCCGCTGTGAGTCGACGCAGAAGGGCGGCGGTGGTGGTGGTGGTGGTGAGAGCCCCGACTCCCGGAGTCGCAGTGACAGTCGCGTGGCACGGCAGTCGTGGTGGGGCTCTCTGGCTGCTGCTGCTGCTACGGGAGATGAGCGGCAACTCCGCGATGTCTGCTCCCTCCTCCTCCTCCTCCCTTGTGGTGTCAATGGGGGGGGGGAGCGCTCCTTGAGATCCTCTCGGCAAGGCCTGGCCACCCCTGATGGCTCTCCTCCTCTCGGCGGTGTCACCACCTCGTCCACCTCCTCCTCAGCCTCACGTTGGGATTTTGCTCCACGTAGCACACCACTGTCACTGAGAGTTTACCGTGACAACAACAACAACAATCCTTGTACAGAGACGCAATACGCCCGCCAATATTCCTCTCCCACGATGATATGAGGCCTGTTACTTTCGTCAATTACCCCCTCAAAATATCGGATGGGAATCACTTTGAGATAAAATCACCATCTTAACACGTTAACATAACTGCTCCTCAGCAACAATATTCACCCAAAATAAATATTTTTATTGATGTAATATTTTAAACGATAGTCAACTACTTCGTTTTTTTAATACGAGCAAACAGCACACATCTATACAGTAAACATACAGAACGATAATCTGTAGTGGTGTCCACTTTAACATTATTTTCAGCCAGCTTCCCCATTGCTGTGCATTTGTCAGACACTAAATTAATCTCCCTATGCCTGTCCTTAGCCCAAATAACTTATATCTCCTTGTAACTCGTGTGATAGATCACATTTAGCCACACACAGAGATCACAAATGAATATTAATGTATGCAGCTGCCCCCCCCACCCCCAATTTTAGTCCAAAATCTAAAATGTGTGCATATTTGTGACTTTGGTTTAAAGAGAAAAAAATATAAAATTATGTAATTATATCTGTGAAAAAGTTATTTGCAGCTCATCAAATTCCTCCAGTATAAATACAAATGCCGATTCTGACATTCATTGTAAGTATGTAATGTTGAACTTCTTTCGCACCGTATGTAACCGACCATGCTAATCGGAGGTGCAGAGGAAGGGTAACAAACTAAACACAAACAGCGTGTTCACGGTGTGTTTAATGGTTCCCTCAGCCAGTGGGATTCACACTCTTGGCTTAGGACCACTCATGGAGGGTGAATGAGCATTGCCTCCGCCCCTGCGTGTTGCGATGTTCAGAGCGAGGTGACAACTCTCATTCCGTGCGTTCTCCCCCCCCACCCCACAGCATCAACAACAAGAGACAGCAGCTGGAGTTGGAGATCATGAAGATCCTGCAGAGCAAGGGGGACCCTGACAACAACAACATCGTCACCCTCCTGGACAACTTCACCTTCCGGGGACACAACTGCGTCGTCCTGGAGCTCATCAGGTGAGTGTCATGGTGTCCGGTGAACACCGATCCAAAGACAAAGATTAACCAGTATAGCCTGAGAAGATTGTTGAGGCAAGTGCTGTTAGCAAGTAGCACCTATGAAGACGGGCAAGGCACACGAGGGGGTGGGTGGGCAGCACCACGCCCGGCAGCCTTTGTCTCCCCAGTGGCGATGTTTACACACCGCACCAGGTACTCATTTGAGGCTGAGTCGATCTAGGGGAGGCTCAGGATTGGTTCAGATAATCGTCACCGGTCTTGGCCGTGAGCGGGAATTGTAGAGCAACGCGCTAAACGCCGCACCACCGCTCCCCCAAACACCGATGCGTCCGTGTGTTCACACACATTAATCATTTGGATGTAGAATAAATGTCCATAGGCTTTCAGAATGCCCTAGAATTATTGTATTTGTACGCGGCTCCATGGTCAGACATAACTGTTTATAATGCCTTCCTGTCTCATTGACTATGTTTTGAGTTGAGCGGCAACCCTGTATGGTTACTCCGTGCGGCTTCGCCTCAGTCAAGCACGTGTGCTCCTGTTCAAGGGGCAAATCAGGGAATGGATCACAAGCAGGAAGAAACTGTAACCGTTCACGTTTTGTGCCGTCACGCAGCGGAGACCTCCTCCAGAAGCTGGACGAGACCTATGGCTTATACATGACGGAATTGAAGCCGTACGTGGGCTCCATGCTGCGGGCCCTGGCAAAGCTGAAGGCGATGCACATCATTCACGCGGATCTGAAGCCGGTTAGTAAACTAAGCAGCCCGCTGCGTCTTTTGTCCGTCAGTATGGAGTTAGTGCCTCAGTTCGTGCAGTTGTAGAAAATGAGAGCACTCTTAAATTTTGATTTAAAGCTTTCGTGACTCCAGTAATTCATATTCTTAGTTCTTTCTTACCGAAAGAACTAAGAATATGAGAACACTCTTGTAAACCTTAGTAACAGGATTTCGAGATATCTTATTCTACACCGCAACAACACTCATGCCACGACTTGCTATTTCATAAACACAGATAGCCAAAACTTGCATAGAAATACAACTTTTCACGTGGATCTCTGTTTGCTCTCAACAACCAACGCTCCGCGGAACATTTAATATTTTCTAATTTGCGTTAAACAACAACGACCACTGCCCTAAGCAACAATTCCGAAGGCCAAAGCTAAATGATGGGCGTAGCAGTGGTGGGGTAGTTCGCAAACTGCACTCAGAGGTTGATGACCCGAATTCGATTTCTGGCCACGGCTAAAACCAGGGTTTGGGCGATATCTGAACCGGTCCTGGATCCCATTGCCTTCAACAGCCCCCTGAGCAGCATGGTGAGGTATGGCCATACAACCCCCTTGATTAACACGGCATGGGGTAGGGAGATCTTCAAGCATGATTACATTTACAAAGGGCATTAAGTGTTTAACAAAAATGAGTACATGAAATCTTTGAGTAAACCGCCATGAACCAATTCAACAAGACGCAATCTCACCGACACACCACGAGTTTCACTGACAACCAGTGTCTTTTTTGCAGGCAAACATCTTGGTCAAAGACCACATCAGTGGCAATATCAGGCTCACGGATTTTGGCCTGAGCATCAGCGAGACCTGCCCAAGTGAGTGATCTAGCTGCCCTGTGAATGTGTGTACGTGTGTAGCAGCATGTGTGTGTGCATGTCACAGTGTTTGTGGGGAGCGGTGGTGTTAACGGTTAGCACGCTGCGCTACAAGCCTGTTTAAGCTATATGGGGGGGTCTTTGTCTTCGTGCTGTGGTGGCGTGGTGGTTAGCACCGCTTAAACAAAGTGTGGTAGTGACACTGATACCCTTCAAACGTTACATTTCGTCAATCATTTGGCCAGGATTTCAACTCTCAACCTCCCAGGTTTGAGGAGGGTAGTTGTCAAACAGTAACCAGTAAACCGGTAACAATTTTCATAATCGATTGCTGGTATTGAAAGTCTGGAGCCAGTAGACAATCCCATTGGAATTTTCGTCGCGGATGGCTGATTTACGTGCGATTTACATGTGATTTACGATTGCAAATGTACAGATCGCATGGCAGCCCTAATTTATGCAAACCAACACACCTGAAGATGACCGTTTGAGTTATGGTCGAAACGTCGTGAGAATTTTTTATTGTTTTATATATATTTTATTATTTTGTTGTTTCTCTTCAACGTGACTTTACCGAAAAAACTAAGAATTTAGCCCTAAGTACCTTTGTCCTCATTCCTCACTTAACCTTTTCCCGTTCCGAGACGTCTGCACGTTACAGGGTGGTGGTAGGTGTCCCCGGTTCATCACTGAATCTTGAAACGCGCAAAGCGGCTTGGTGTTAATTTTATTCAGAGAGGCGTCGCAGCGCCGTTGCTTTTAAAGAAGTTGTTACTCACCGCAGAGAACTCTCGCGACACGACAGCTGCACTCTATGATAGCTGGCACCAGTGTAATGAAAATAATTTACATTTCTAAGTGCTACCCAGCTGATACACGCATTTATGTGGGCGATCTTTGTCATTGTGCGCATTTTGAGTGCCATACGTGACTGCGTGTGCATACCCTCATCTATTCTGCCCTTCACAAGTACAGGTGAATAATGTGCAAGTGCCACCTTGTTTGGTCACCTGTCTGTCCGTGTGCTGCTAGGAGCTTGGTGTCTTGGCTCGATGTGGTACATGGCCCCCGAAATGTACTTTGGGCTCCCGGTCACATGCAGCGCGGACATGTGGTCACTCGGATGTGTGGTGGCCGAGATGCTCCTCGGGAACCCGCTCTTCAAGACAAGCTCGGAAGACCACATCGGCTATCTCATCCAGGTATCTGACGCGTAGGAAAACACCATTGCATATATATCCAGTTGGTTATAAGGTCCTGCTGTTAAGCTACAAGGCTGTCAGTGGGTTAGCCCCACAATACTTACAGGAGCTGATCCACTCATGTACACCAATGAGGTCATTGAGATCTTCTGATCTCCTACTCAGTTTTCTGAGGTCAAGTCTCAATTCCTGGGGGCGATCGGGCTTTTTGCCAGTGCAGCTCCGAGACTATGGAACGCGTTGGCCTCTGATAACAAGACAGAATTTTTAAAGCTATTTAAATCTCGCCATGAAAACTCACCTTGGTAAAATGGCCTATTCCCCATAGTTTTCGTCGTCTCATTTCCTCGTTTTGGTCGTCTCATTTCCCTGCTTTCCATACACGGGGCGCATTGGGATCATCGGATTAAATGCGCCTTACAAATATTAATTATTATAATATATACATACTGATGAATTCTGTAATTTTTATTGTAACAAACCTCGAGCCCGATACGGCACCACCAAACCGGGCGTCATATTTCCCATGGGACTGTTCCAACTGCGCCATATAAAGGAGGAGGGAGGGTTTAATTCGAATTTGAACCAACGATGGAGTCCACGATAAACAACAACAGCAGCAGCAGGGGGTTGGTTATGACTGATGGCGCACGACGATCCACCAGCGTACAGACCCGCTGTGCGATGGCTCATGCGACAAAGCTGGTTACGTGCAGGGCTGTCGTCATCCTCTGGGCCTTTCACTGGTCAAAAAATGTCGCTCAGCTGCCGGTACACGGGAGAGGAGTGGACGTGTTCACTGCGTGATCACGCACCATTTGCACGAGTAAAGAAGTAAAGAGAGATTTCGGGATCATCAGTAATACCAGAGAATCAGAGCGTCAGGCTGATGTCCTTCGGAATGATTACTATTGTTATGATTATTGTGGTTTGTTGTTAATCCCTGAGGCTTTCAGAGCCTGTGTTGGAGAGCAACGAAGCCGCACGTAGTAACCACGTCGTCAATTAAAGACCAAATATGTATGCTTCGCCTGATGATAGAGATAAATATCTGCAAACAGTATGTACAAGAGCAGGCAAAGTTCATTGTTCATCGACGTTTCAATGAGACAAAGTACAGCGTATGTACGCACTGTTCGCTCGAGCGACGGACCTCATCCAACGCATCCCTCTTGTGATCTTGGTTTCAGATGTTGGGGCTCCCACCCAAAGCCATGATTGACGCCTCGACCCACAACATTATCTCCTTTGGTGAGTGGACAGGGGGGGTGGTGAGGTGGTGGTGTTGGGAGTTCGTAGCTGTTGCTGCTGCTGTCACTGCCCGGAGAGTCGTGGCCGTGCAGCCGCGTGTCTCGTGCTCTGTGCTTGAATAGAAAGGCATGGAAACTGCTTCGCGTAATGTAAAAATGAACTGTGCTTTATTTGGGTTTAAAAGTCACAACGGTCTTGGCAACGTACTTGTCAGTACGTGTTGAATTAGTGCGACAGTAAGGAGTCTTATGAAAAAAATACTTTAAAAGGAACGGTTATGTTTAGGTAGCACAGTATAATTGGAAAACCCATAGGGATTTGCAATCCAACAGAGGACGTGTGTATTAATTACATGGAATTCTGGCCATCACATTTTTAATAAAGATGAGTGGCCGTTTTTCTATATTTCAGCATGACTGAGCACAATTTTAAAAAATTGTGTGGCAGATGCGACGGTATCCTAAATCAGCATAGAGCAGTTCTACCATAGTACAAAACATCCACAGAGAACAACCCTCCACACAAACTGTGGGTCCTTGATTGAGAAATATATTATGCTTAAAAGCACGCTTGTACAACAAATTACCATCCTCTCCAAGTGATGCAAATAATAATATAATACTCAAATAAACATCAAAGTGTCTCCTTGCTCAAACAAGTATCAGGAGGTTCTCGTCTCCTCCGGTGGCCCAGAGTTGAGAGTGGGAATTTCACTTTAACGCTTAGGAGCCATCCTTTCCACACGACTACTGCAAACGTCTCACAAACGGTTACAAATTTTATCGACCCTGGAGGGATGACAGGCTGTAGTCGACCGCCAACATGGAATCATATTTGCAAACATCGCAATTGGAGGGTTAAGGACCGCCGCCGCATTGTACTGATCGCCACAACTAATTCAGTGTTTCTCTCTTTTTCTCTCTCCGATAAACAGACAAAAAGAATCGCCCCGTCGTCAACGGGAAACGGATCGTCCCGTGCTCCGTGTCTTTGAAGGCGGTTCTGGGAACCCGCAATCAAAAGTTCATCAATTTTCTCCGCGGGTGCCTTCAGTAAGAGACTTGTTACTATTGTCTACATTTCACCTCATACAAATAATTAAATATAAATCACTTTGCGTCTTCCATCAACATTACTGGAAACGATCTTAGACCTCACGTGTCGTTTGGGCTAGGACTGCAAAGTTTTGTGTCACACCGGGGCATCGTTTCTTCATCTCGTCGCTTTTTAAAATAAATATCGTTTCTGACAAAAGTGTTGAGGATAGAATTGCGCATTTCACCCCAGACCACGATTCAATGAAGCGATTTTAGAATGCAACAGGCACTTGACTCCCTCCGTTTGCCTCCTTGGCAGGTAGGATCCCCAACGTCGCCTCACACCCACGGAGGCCCTCAACCACCCATTATTGTGGGGCGGCAGGGCCGTGCCACCGCAAGCAAACTTCCCGCCTTGCCCAGCCATGGACACGGAGCCGGTGGCGGCCTGCAGCCTCTCGGCAGTCCCCCGTCTCAGCCAGGGAGATTGCCAAGTCCCTGCTGCAAGCGAGCAGACTTCGGAGTCCACTTGGTCAAATCAGAATACTGCAGGCTCAGTTTCTGTGAGCGAGTGGGCTTCGAACTCGGATTGGGGAATGGAGTCGGAGCGGGGAGTGGAGTCGGCAGGTGACTGTGCGGTAACACGCCTGTCTGAAAAACTCTTCGATCAACGTGACAGCTCCAATGACGTCATCGTTGAAGAGGAAATGGAGCCGATGGTGGTCTGCAGCCTCTCGGCAATCCCCTGTCTCTGTGAGGGAGATTCCCAAGTCACTGCTGCAAGCGAGCAGACTCCGGAGTCCACTTGGTCAAATCAGAATACTGCAGGCTCAGTTTCTGTGAGCGAGTGGGCTTCGAACTCGGATTGGGGAATGGAGTCGGAGCGGGGAGTGGAGTCGGCGGGTGACTGTGCGGTAACACGCCTGTCTGAAAAATTCCCCAATCAAAGTGGTGACGTCATCGCGGAGGAGGAGGAGATGGAGTCGGCCACGAGACAAGAGTGAGCCTCCACGCAGAAGTGCACCTTGAGAAAAATGTGTATTGGGGAGGTCATTCAGACAATGTGTCTCCTGATATAAATTAGCATATAGCAAACACCATCGATCATCATAAATTAGTTACTTGAGTAAATTACACATTCCTATAGCAAGGGCAAGTCTATTTATATTACAACCACTGTTGATTCCCACAATGTGGTATTCACGATTGAGAGGAAGTAAAAAAATTTGAGGACACATGAAATTTGGGTTCTGTATCAAATGAGACAAGTTCTGTATTGTAAGAACGGGGAATCTGTTTCATGAGGAGTTGTGAAATGAGGATTCTGTAATGGCATTCACCTCTTTAGTTCATCTCACTTGAAGATGTAAATATCCCAGGGCTCCACAGGATGTAATATCTTATCCCTAACCTCATCTCCACCAATCTGCAGCTAAATGCATTCCTAGTAAAAATATAAATCTTAATTATAAATATATGAATTGCACTGCATCCCACTTGGAGGTGCTGCGGTTAGAGCACTCCACGATCACTGTACGCTTGCGAGTTCAAAATCCAGGTCAAGAAGGTTAACAGCTTATTTATCAACCCGAGCTATAGTCAAATAATGAATCCCATTTTGTGGGAAGTCAACAGCGGTCATCCTATTATACACCACCATTGGCTCCTGTTATAGGAATGTAGCATTCCGCTACTGGCCATAGTCAGAGATGTGTGGCATCCTCCTACCTCGCATTTGAGCGGTCGGACACATATGAGGTGCACTGCAGCAACCAGTGTAAGCACAGCCGAGAATGCACGATGGGGCAGACGGTGGCATAATGAATACGCGCATGTGTGTACGTTGAAATAATTTTTCACCCGTACGTAGCCGACCGTGCTAACTGAAGCCGACCGTGCTAACGATGGCGCGTGCGTCCATTTGCCAGGCGGGGCCCTGCTCTCCAACCAGGCAACAACAACAACGAGGAGGATGATGATGATGATGCCGTCGACAAGATTGGGCCAAAGGCATCACGCGGGCCTGGACGGAGATTCTCCCGCCTGAGGCGGAATATTCACGGGATTCTGCGATTCATTCGGGAGCGCTGTTTCTGTTACCGTGACGATACCGCTAAATAAATTCTATCATGCGGTTGGGCCCTCCCTGCCCTGTGTACATATTTTTCAATGTTACTGTCGTTTTTATCTCACTTCTTTCTGGTCCAATGACTCCAAGACTCACGGTTTAAACTGAAGATCCCAGTGGTCCTCAAAAATATTTACGGGGACTCCTTCACTTAAAAAACATTCAACTTAGAAAGTCTCAGAGATACAAAGAAACCTGTCCATATGTCCAGTTGCCTGTTTGTACCGAGATTCATAATTTCAACCGCCACGCAATAGATGGTGGTGGTGGCATCTACAACTACACAACGTGAAGAACCAGTGGCGTCTACGTCTACAGGAGATTATACAACTCTTAAAGCCATTCCCTGTGTTTAGTGTACACGCCGTACAACATGTTTGGAATCGACAGGAGTAAAGTTGGACTTACGAACAGACTTCTGGAACCTAACTCGTCCGTAAGTAGAAGAGTCCCTGTATATGGTGGTCACTCTGAACAACGCAGACCCAGCCTCCTTTTTACGATGTTTGGTCCATTAGGACGTTACCAGACGCATCTTTCTGTGCTAACGACCACGCGATACACATTAGACGAGTCACAACAGGTCACGTTTAATACTCTAAACTTGTCTGGAGTAATTCGCATACAGCAGATATTTCTGAAAATTTGCTGAATTACATGTCTATGGGAAAGAAACCATGTGTATGGCATTACAAGGGGTGCTTAGTCGTGTGTGGATGCAGGTTGTTGGCAGTGCCACTGATTAATTAGAATCTTTTTTTCATCCGGGAGGAATCCAATGAGCTATGAAGCTCTTTTCACATATGTCCAGTAGGGGCGGGTCAGCGAGGTATGTTCAAAAACGATATGAGAGGCAAGACGGAGAAAATGTAAGTATGTTGCTAAAAATACAAAGTACATAGATTCCTGCCGATTTGTCAACAAATGCAAGTTTGGGCAATTCAGCAACACAACAACAGCACCAGACCACGACAAGACAACGCACAGTCCCTCAATTACATTGCAAATTAAAATCGAAAGTTCAATGCACGATATTTGAAACAAAGTTACTAAATGGCAATATTCCCCTCGAATACCGAATGAACGAGGCTAAGACGTTTGCAGTAATGTTCAAATATGCATCGCAAGCCATTCAGAAGTGGAAGGCCTCACGTGACCACAGGGCACCACGGTGGCTGGGAGATGTTAACTACCTCCCCTGGTCCGCAGGAGGTCGTGGGTTCCATCCCAACCCTGACGCATGCTGTATATTTGTCTGCTATAAATGTTCACGTGACGATAAGCCACTTTGTTGAGCTATCATTTGCGATGGCCAGGTCGCTTCTGAAAAACTGCTATATATGCTCAGTGGGCCTTACCTGGTAAAATAAAAATAGTTTGTCAATTAGTAAATAAATGAAGTATATAAGTTCCAATTTCATTCATACATACATTTCCAAGCTTGAGAAAGGCAGTAAAACAATAGCAAAAACAGCCACCGTCCACACCAGGAAAACTTACAGTGCCTCGGTAAAATTATACTTTAAAACTGAACTGTTGATACATTAAGAATACAAAAAATAGTTTAGTTAAAAATCATTTGGTTGATAAGGACCTGGGTAGTGATCTGCGATTATTGAGTGGGGGTTTGGGAGTCGCTGACTGGGAGAAGTGGGAACGGGTGAAGCCGGATCTGCCACGCGTTGCGCTCACCAACTCGAGCTTCGCCGGGACAGCAACAAACGAAGAGACGGAGAGAGGAGCTACCCCGGGTTTACATCGCCACGACTCACGACGCACACAACACACACGGCACATGCCCAGGGGGAGGAGGGCGATGACCACCCCACAGTGCGATAGCTACGACTCCCCTTTCAATTAGTGAGCCATCCTCACACAACGCTGCACGGAGTGTGCAGCGTTATCAATGAACACGGCACTACCACTGCACGGAGTGTGCAGCGTTATCAATGAACACGGCACTACCACTGCACGCGAGCAATCGGCTGCTTAGTGAGTTACACGGCACGGTACGGAGCTATTAACGCGACACGAACCACAGCGTGTTCCCGGGGTACTCAACTACCTTAGTTTCTCAACTACCGGGATTACTCAACTCAATATTTAAAGAGGCGCAATGCACTGTGGTGAATACGAGACAGTGGTCCTTCATAAACAACATCACCAAACAGTCTTTAAAGAGCAGCATGCGGCACCGGGAGACGCAGACTGCCAACCCCTGAGCTATTCTATTCCTGCGCATGAGGGCAACATGTTCAGGAGCCATAAGCCAATGTCCGAGGTCTGCTGGTCATGACGAGAGGGCTTCAGGAGAAACTTCGTGTAGGGTTACTATTCCTACTCCGTTGAAGGAGCACAGACGACTGTGGTTCACAATATCGTGCATAGTTTGGGTTGCATGGTCACAATCGCACTGTGGCTTGACTTTAATTTTCTATTGCGTCGTTTCACGTTGTACGATCTGTTCTGGATAACCACAGTCAAACACTGGAGAGTTTTTAATTTTCCATTTGTGCATCAGGTATCCGCATCTGCCATGGTTTGTGCAGATGCGGTTTAGGGGGACCATGATCTTCGTGGAATATCAAACCCAGGGATCTTCTGCGTTGGGTTTTTCACAAGGTGTGTCAGTTCTTTTGAACTTACACTGATCATGTCGACTCTCTGCAGTGGCAATGTGAAACTATTAAAATGAAAAGAGATACAATTTTTTAGAAGTTGATTCTTACACGTGCAATTCAATACGTGAATTGTCAGCTTAATAATAAATATTAATCGATTTAACCGATGTATTGCGCTGTTACTACTAACTAGCACAACTCTTTATTACGATCACAGCATGTACAAAGTAAAATTTTAACTAAAAATATATATTCCTGAAGTAATGATGGTTTATTCAAACTGTGTGCAATATCAAGCAACTTCGGAATGATTTCTGAAGCACTGCTGCAATGTTTGGTGCACTGCGATACTAACACGGCGATCCGAGTTGGATTCCTAGCCATGGCTAACGTCAGTGGTGACTGATATCTGAACCAGTCCTGAACCTAATCCCCGCCCCCTTCACCAAGCGTGGTAAAGTTTGGTGCAACAACCCCCATGACCAAAGCAACGTGGCGAGGCCTTCATCAGGCAGTGGACTGCCAGAGGGGTGTTACACACACAATCATCAGTTTGTCTCGACAATCACTTGCCTTGAACATTGAATCCTTAAGTTACATTACCAATGACATATTGGTGTGGCTCACTGACCCTTTGATGTGAAAGATTAAAGAACCCCAAGTGTCTGTCGCCGACTCAACAATTTTGAGGAGCGACCCGTGGCGGTCAGGCAGATCACGAGGTGTGCAGAGGGGTGAGGAGGAGGGCACTTTGGAGGGGGCTGCCAAACCTCGAGTCGCGAGCACACAGCGCCGTCTCCTCGTACAAGACGGCGCACCGATGGGCACCGCCGCTGCTGCCACCGGGCTTGGCCTTCTGCGGCAGTTTTACCAGGTTGGCCACGGGGCCGTGCCCAAGGTTGCGGCAGGAATGCACGCCGTAGTGCTGCCCCACAGCGCAGTCCACGGCCGGCAGCTGCAGAGCACACAGCCAACAACAGAGACCTGGAACCCTCTCTCTTTCGTTTGGAGGCGGCCGAGTTGCTAGCAGCCCTTTTCCACTGGCGCATCCGATCCGTGCCAGCTCGGAGCCCCCCCACAAAACGGGTGGTTTTCCATTGGCTATTTGCTGTGCCGATATAAAATCAAACTGTAATACGTCGCCCTTACAAGACCACTCAAGATGGACCAGGAGCCAAACAGGTCCAGAGGTGGTGCTAATAATAAAGTGTCCATTGCGTATGACGTGAACAGCGTTAATGTGACTGCACAAATTTATGGAAACATGGCTGAGTGGTGGTTCTCGGTTCAAGCCCAGCATCCGCCCTGGTTAATGTTGCCAGTTTATTCACCATAAACAAAGAGATCTGTTTCACAATGTATGATAATAATCCTGTGACGCTGTATTAAAAAAAAACATAATTGGCCACGTGTAACCGCATCATGTTGCAAATTTGCCAAATCAGATCAAGTACTTGCAAATTACTTTATCGGGGAAAAAACCACGTAGGAAACTCAAACATCGTCCCAAATGGCAGACATGTCCATTCACAGGCCGGTAGTGCGTGCACCACGTGCCAAATAGGAACAGCTGCCATTGGGGGGGGGGGGGGGTCCCCTCGGGTAGACTGCCGCAGAGCAACGGAATGGTTGAGATGAGACGCTGCTGTAAGGCGCTTTGAGTTGAAGAGTTTATTTCCGCGAGCGCCCTATATCTCCAAATCCTTATCCCCATCTCTGAGCCGCCCCTGTGGCCCCTACTGGGGCCCGTGTCTCACCGCTGCGGTGTCGAGGCTGCCGCACTGGTGGATGAACTCCATGCAGCTCGTCGCGCTTTGGGCAGAAGTTCCCCGCTGTGGCTCCAGATCCACCCAGGGCAGAGATCACAACCCCAGTCTCCTCCAACAGCTACCACAGACACAACAAATCCGTCAAAATCAGTTGGTTGACACCGAGGCGACCGCAAGGCAAACACCGGCTTAAAGCTAAACGATACGCATGGAGCTGCATCTCACAATGCAGTGCACGAAAACTGATTAAATAATACAGATTTAAGTTTGCAAATTAACACAAAATTCGTTCTCAATTTTAGTTTTCCAAATGCGCTATCGGCGTAATGTCAAGAGACAAATAAATCATCCATTCGTAAATCTCGCATAGCCGTGCAGGCCCTATGTCATAAAATGCGGTGGGTGGCCTTTAATCTTGTACACAATAGGAGCCACCACTTTCACATTAGCTGTGTTATGAGATTGTGCGGCGCACGAGAGTCAAGCTGAAATTGTTATTTTCAGAGATGGAATAAGGAAAATGAAGTGCAAAACCCAAGTTTAATGAGACTGTAATTTTGTGCAGTCGCTGGTGACTGGACTCGGATGATCGACTTGATAAGACTTGAGACCTCGGTTTCAACCCAAGCGGTCAAAATCCAGATTCAAGCCCAGAATCTCATTATTGCCAACGCACCGCTTTGATCTCTGAGCCACCCGTCCACTTTGCATATATAGTGTTATCATTTATTTTATCTGAATGTCACCGCTGTACACTCAATTTTAACGGTGATTTTCAATATCTACCTTTGGGATGTTTGCCAAATTCACAGATATTTTTTAAGAGTTACAAGAGAAAACCCATGCATCTTATGTGACACTTTGTTGTGCTCTGCATTGGTAGTGATTACATAATGCTTAAACGTATTCGAGTTATCGACAAATGAGTTTTAAGTTCGTAATAATAAACTAATATTACCGCGCACAATTTTGGAAACAAACTTAACATTGAGCGCCACTCGGAGGCGATAAGTACACTCAAACTTTGCACGGGCAGTGTCGTACACCTACTTGCTGTACTGCCTCTTCCCAGCTGGAGGCGGGTGGGCTCACGCACGCCACGTACGCACCTGGGCGTTGCGATGGAGGATGTCCAAGAAGGAGCCGAGGCCCAGGCTGGGGAGGTCGCGCGAGTCAAAAGCTCGGCAAGCTGCTTCTCCACGCGTGACAGCGCGGGTAGGCCCAGGGGCTCTGCCATCTTACTTGCGTGGCTCAGCAGACGGACGAGATGCTCGGCTACCACCTCTGCGAAGGAGAGAAGCAATGCCATTGTAGGAGAGGACAACGATGCTGTAACTCGCTCCAATAGGCTCAACAACTGCAACTCTCTCTCTGCCCCCCCCCCCACGTCTCATCGACAGCCTCCCGATAAGTTTCATCATCACTCTCCAGATGACTCAAAAAACAAGTTTAACACGAAGGCCTTCGCGACCAATATTATCCATAATAGAGATTTTTGGGTTAGGTCACATAAAAAGTGCATATTAACGCGTATTATTGAGTGCATGTTTACATGATCTAACCCAAAAATCTAGATGGACTAAAAAAATACTGGCAGACTTCTCACTCACACCCGTATGCAAGACGATATCGCCCCAATATTCGAATTGTTCAACTATCCCCCGAACCAGTCCAGGATTAATTTCAAGATCACACTCAGCATTCTGAAGGTCCTCCGTGGTCTGACCCCTTATGTACAATACAAGAAACTACATTTTATTCAGATTGTGCTTTCGATATCGTGTCATGAGACGGAGTATCCACTCGGATCTCTCCCGGAGCAGCAGAACCCATCCTATTGGAGAATGGCCCACAGAAGAGAACATCACAAAGTTACCTCTGACATTGCTTCTAGTGACCTCTGGTCCACAGAGTAAAGGGAAGCACATTCTAACCCACTCTGAACGTGAGAGTAATGTCCGTCACATGAAAGTTGAGCCGATATTGGATTTGGTCAAATTAGCAGGAAAGTGTTATCACCCAGCACGTGCATCGATCGGTTGATCGTTAGTTTGTGGCATAGAGATCCGGAAAAAAATAGATATCTTTGGATCATCCGAGATTTTTAATTATCCGCAGCCATCCTCCACGTCATTAGCGCGGATAATCGAGAGTCTACTGTATATGCAAATTTGTCTCCTTACTCCCCGGAGGAGGCGGCGGTCTGGTGTCGGGAGTGCTGATGTTGCCGAGAAACGCGGCCGGTTTCTCCTTGACCACGAGGTCGCGAGGAGTCTCGAGGGAGCTACAGCCCAGGGCCAACTGAAACAGCTTCCGGGCCAGCGTGTCCCCTTTCACCTGCCCCAGGAAGTCCTGCACACACTGTTGGTGGAAACAACAAAGGACCCAAACCACGTGCAGCCATATCACTCTGTTGGGACAAATAGAGGGTGATACATGCATAGATGTCCGACCGATTTCAATGCCTCCCCTTATTTTTGTCTCAACGTGTGACTGAATTTTGTGAAAGTGATGGCCCTAAATATTATAGAGTGTTAATTCAGTGGTAGAGCAAGTCTTTTGATAATGGTGGAAGTATCCACAGACTTGAAACGTATGGCGATTATCACTTATTAAATAATTCCGAGGACAAATGTATTATGGAAAATCTTTGACAAATCTAAGCAAATGCATGAATGTTCTCGCAAGGTAATTTTGTTGCATTAAGTCCAGACGCCATGGCCCCACCTTCTTCAGCTTATTCACAAAGATGTCATCGGCGTTCTGGAAGACCTGCAGCACCATCTCGGCCGCCGGCTGTGTCGTGAACTGTCGGCGAAGATTGGCGCTCGTCCCTGGCAAGGGGAACGACTCCAACAGGTATTTCTTGATCTTGTGTGGCCGGCCCTCCACCTCCTGCTTGATGTCACACTCGATGCGAGCAATCCCACGGTCCATCGCCTCCCGCTCGCCTTTCCGGGCCTTGCCAATCACCTAAACAAACAACACAATGTTAGCAACTGTGGTGGCCACAGGTGCAGGGCAGTGCTGTAGTTGCGATGATGGAACACGTGATGGACGAGTGGTTCAACAGCGAATGCAAGGTGTGCTGCTAATGCACGATTGCAATCGAGAGATGGGATTAGTGGATCATCCTAGCAGCAGTGGCTTTTGGCAAGCCATCGAACAAAGACAGTCACCGCATCACTCGCTTTCAGATGGGCTTCTGCGGCCAACTGGAATGCTCTTCCTTCCGATATTAGGAAGCCATTGGAGCTATGCACTTTTAAATCTAGATTGAAAACAATTTCTTTAGAACTGCTTTTTGTGTTCAGTTTGTTGTCCTCCACACCTCCGATTAGCACAGTTGGCTACGTACAGTGCGAAAGAAGTTCAACATATATACTTGTGGTTTTACCCAATCCAGTCATTTCTGAGTACTTGTTAAGATTTGCAAATTTTGATTCTGACGCCGGCACACATGTCCTCCTCATTCATTAATAACACGGGATTTATTTTTTTACATTATTTATGAAGCATATAGAAATGCAGTTTTGGAAAATACACCCGCAATATTAACTAGGGCGACTCCTGGGATCGAATCGCGAACCTCTGGAACAAGCGACAAATGCACAACCACTCGGGAAAGAAGATTTCTGTAAGGAGCGGTACAGTAAAATAGGCCTCAGCCTTCAATACGATATATATTAACATGATGTACTTACACGAGCAGTTACTTCAGTGCTCTTGTCGCAGCACTGCACCCACAAAACTGAAGTCGTGTTGGAAGTCTGTCTCAGACTGCATGACAAAAGGATACACCACATTTACTTGACAGGGAGACAGGTGTGAAACTTGTGTGCCTGAGCAACTGAGGATAGCTCAGCATTGTGGCCGTGTAAGGCAAACGCAGGGGCGGGGGAATATTGGTAAAAGGCTGATGCAGTGTCACTCTCAGGTGTGAACACAGCGACACGTACGTTGTGGCTGTGTGTCAGCAATTCAAGAATGCATTTAATTCCGAAAGTAAACCCCCTCAAGGGCAACAACAATACATACTTGAGGCAATCTTGATTTGAAGCTTTCGCGACTGCAGGAATCCAGACTCTTTGGTTCTTTCGGTAAAGTCACGTAAAATCGAGGAGGAGGCCGCTTTCCTACCTTACAGTTACACGCTAATTTCTCACGTTAACATCACTAGCCCTGGCCACTTCTTTATGACCCATGGGCTACACACATTTCAAACCATTTAAAACAGTCTGCCTCAGCAGCACACCAAGGCTTTATCACCTGATGACGGACGCTTGTGTCGCGCCCGAAACGTCGTGATTTATTTTATTTTATACCTACGTGACTTTACCGAAAGAACCAAAGAGTATAACTTGAGGCATCCAATAATAATACAATTCGCAGTCAACAAGCGACGCAATGCATACACACGTACACACACACACACGCTCGTACACGCAGGCACGGCACGTACGGAAATGCCCAGAGGTATGCTGGTGATACGGATGCCCAGATCGTGAATATCTGGAGCCCCGTATCGTTCCATGAGATGCTTCAGCAAGTCCGGCACCTTGAAGCGTGCCATCACTCCTTTGCCTCGGGAGCTGCGGCTCTTGGCCACGAAGGTCCTAAACTCTGCCGCAAACAACAACAACAACACGAGCGGGTTACGCAGAGCGCATGCTAGGGGAGCAACGACGACACATTGATTCGGACGTGATCATTCATCCTGAAGATCGCGATATGCACACCGGATCGCGTGCGTAAGAATTTATGTTTTAGATTTGTATACGTTGCGTGTCATTGTTTCACATTGTCCAACACCCACCCACTCCAGTCACTAGAGCCGGCTGTGTTCACGTTTTAAAACAAGGCGTTGAATCTAGAATTTATTCACGAGCCCTCAATCGCGATAATCGATTGATTCGCGACATGGGTGGCTGGGGTGGCGCGTATCGCTTCTGTTTATGTCTGCAAGGAATCACTTGCTGAGCCTTCGTATCATTTCAAATACCAAACAAATTCATGCATCAGTAGGACTGGGGCCTTGAAAAAGGGAAAACATCCGATAAGCGACGTTTCGGGCAATGACCCTTCTTCATATTGCATAGAAAGGCCAGAGAGATTGAGTCAACAATAAGAATTGGAAACTGCACTTCACAGTGATTACTGTGTTTCAAAGGTTATTAGGTAACCATTCATATGAACCTTATGGTGGGACCCCGGGGTCCCATAAGTCCCCGGCTCTTGCATAAACATTATATTATATAATGTAAACATTGTATTATAATGTAAACATTATATTATATATAATGTAAACATTATATTATAATATAATATATAATATAATGTTTATATTATATATAATGTAAACATTATATTATAATATAAACATTATATTATATATTATGTAAACATATTATAATGTAAACATAAACTGTGGTCTTTTTCACCAATGGGTTTGAAGGATGGTGGCAAGTGTTGTCTTGTTAAACTATGCCTTTAAAAATGAAAACTACTTACCTACAGTAGCTCTATTTAAATACACCATCGAAAACATAATTTACTCCCCTCTGCCAATCATCGTGTTTCTCAGTGTGGATTTGTGAACACAATTGTTAAACAATACATACAATAGTATGCGTTTTCAATGCGCTG
The DNA here is from genome assembly GCF_048934315.1 of Petromyzon marinus. Lineage (NCBI taxonomy): Eukaryota > Metazoa > Chordata > Hyperoartia > Petromyzontiformes > Petromyzontidae > Petromyzon > Petromyzon marinus. The sequence goes on from NC_133683.1 coordinate 6,294,306, forward strand.
TTCATATTGTAAAATGTGTTTATACCAATGTGACTCTACAGCAGTTGCAGAGCCGCACTTTTATATAATTCAGGTCAAAGCCAGATAAACAGTGGAGGATAAACATCGCATGAAGGCGGGGCAATTGTTGTGCAATCATTTCAGGTCAAATTTACAGGTGCGTTTTATTCATGCCACACAGGTAGAGAGTTGAGAGTGAAACCTGGCCCACTGGCATCGTGAGTCATGGATCATGAGTCACCCGGACTTGTTGTGTTTGTTTATGGTTGCTATACAAGCCATCAAATCTACACCACGAAGAGAGTTGATGAACAAGTAGGAGAGTGTGTAACTGGATTACATTCATGTGCACAGGCGTTTCAGATGTGAATATAAAATAAATAAGGTCGACTCAAACGCCACTCTTTAGGATTTGGCACACTCAACATTTTAATTGATAAATTAAGACCAACAAACAATAATCAAATGGGCCATGCATCGATGCACCAATTGTGGTTACAGACTGCTTAAGAAGAAAATGATGAATGCAGATTCGAAGCGAGTTTAAACATGAATCTACACCATTTAAATATATTTTAAACAACCCGTTGCAAACATGACAGTAATTTGAAATGTAGCACTGTACATCAGAACAATTTGAAAGACGTTAGAGATTTGAAACTGTCCAAAAAGAAAGGAGGAAAATAAATGTATTTTTACATAATACAGGTTTTTTAGGTAAGATCACGTAAATATAAAAATGTCGGTAAACCCACCACCACCCGAAACAGCCAATTAGTAAGGTTTGTCACTTAAACAGAACATGCCAATTCGTTACTAGTACAGCACACCGGTTGTGTGTTAGAGAGCAAAGCCACAACATTAACAATCTGAGTACGACGTTTCGCCAGTAATTACAACCAGCGTCATCAGGAGGCAGCCAGATTTGTGGATTTTTAAATGTAGATTTATTTAAATCTAAATTTAAAAACATATAGAGAAACTGGAAGATTATTATTACAGAATTTGGTGGGACATATGTCGAAAAGAGAATGACTCCAGCTTAGCTTGCAAGAACTAAGAGACACAGTGTGGCCATGTGGCCTTAATGAGAGAGACTGACTCCAGCTTAGCTTGCAAGAACTAAGAGACACAGTGTGGCCATGTGGCCTAAATGAGAGAGACTGAATCCAGCTTAGCTTACAAGAACTAAGAGACACAGTGTGGCCATGTGGCCTTAATGAGAGAGACTGACTCAAGCTTAGCTTGCAAGAACTAAGAGACACAGTGTGGCCATGTGGTCTAAATGAGAGAAACTGACTCCAGCTTAGCTTACAAGAACTAAGAGACACAGTGTGGCCATGTGGCCTTAATGAGACTGACTCCAGCTTAGCTTGCAAGAACTAAGAGACACAGTGTGGCCATGTGGCCTTAATGAGAGAGACTGACTCCAGTTTAGCTTGCAAGAACTAAGAGACAGTGTGGCCATGTGGCCTTAATGAGAGAGACTGACTCCAGCTTAGCTTGCAAGAACTAAGAGACACAGTGTGGCCATGTGGCCTTAATGAGAGAGACTGACTCCAGCTCATCTTGCAAGAACTAAGAGACAAAGTGTGGCCATGTGGCCTTAATGAGAGAGACTGACTCCAGCTTAGCTTGCAAGAACTAAGAGACACTGTGTGGCCATGTGGCCTTAATGAGAGAGACTGACTCAAGCTTAGCTTGCAAGAACTAAGAGACACAGTGTGGCCATGTGGCCTTAATGAGAGAGACTGACTCCAGCTTAGCTTGCAAGAACTAAGAGACACTGTGTGGCCATGTGGCCTTAATGAGAGAGACTGACTCAAGCTTAGCTTGCAAGAACTAAGAGACACAGTGTGGCCATGTGGCCTTAATGAGAGAGACTGACTCCAGCTTAGCTTGCAAGAACTAAGAGACACTGTGTGGCCATGTGGCCTTAATGAGAGAGACTGACTCCAGCTTAGCTTGCAAGAACTAAGAGACACAGTGTGGCCATGTGGCCTAAATGAGAGAGACTGACTCCAGCTTAGCTTGCAAGAACTAAGAGACACAGTGTGGCCATGTGGCCTTAATGAGAGGGACTGACTCCAGCTTAGCTTGCAAGAACTAAGAGACACAGTGTGGCCATGTGGCCTTAATGAGAGAGACTGACTCCAGCTTAGCTTACAAGAACTAAGAGACACAGTGTGGCCATGTGGCCTTAATGAGAGAGACTGACTCAAGCTTAGCTTGCAAGAACTAAGAGACACAGTGTGGCCATGTGGCCTAAATGAGAGAGACTGACTCCAGCTTAGCTTACAAGAACTAAGAGACACAGTGTGGCCATGTGGCCTTAATGAGACTGACTCCAGCTTAGCTTGCAAGAACTAAGAGACACAGTGTGGCCATGTGGCCTTAATGAGAGAGACTGACTCCAGCTTAGCTTGCAAGAACTAAGAGACACAGTGTGGCCATGTGGCCTTAATGAGAGAGACTGACTCCAGCTTAGCTTGCAAGAACTAAGAGACACAGTGTGGCCATGTGGCTTTAATGAGAGAGACTGACTCCAGCTTAGCTTGCAAGAACTAGGAGACACAGTGTGGCCATGTGGCCTTAATGAGAGAGACTGACTCCAGCTTAGCTTGCAAGAACTAAGAGACACAGTGTGGCCATGTGGCCTTAATGAGAGAGACTGACTCCAGCTTAGCTTGCAAGAACTAAGAGACACAGTGTGGCCATGTGGCCTTAATGAGAGAGACTGACTCCAGCTTTGCTTGCAAGAACTAAGAGACACAGTGTGGCCATGTGGCCTTAATGAGAGACCGGCAGAACAAAGTTGACGTTGGAATGAAGACAAATGGACGAGGAAGGACACGGACTGCGTTTCACGCATCGCCGAGTGCGTCTCGAAACCTTACCACACCTACATATATTAACGGACATCGATTAAAGTGGTCCCATTAGATTTACAATTAGTCTGCATCTTTAGTACACATTTAATGCCTAGGAATATAAAACATGTTGTAAGAGAATACAGGTCGTTTAAACAAATTCAAATATTGCTTACTACAACCAAAGCTCATTGAAGAGTCGTAATTTTAAATTAAAATTCGCAGAGCAAAAGATTTCTTATTAATTTCACTGCTTCCATTATAACATTAACGAACTTGTGGTGGGCTCATTGCTTGCATATTAAACACTCAACACGAGTCATTGTTATTGACTTCTTGCCGTTTCAGTGGCACATATAGCACAATATATACACAATTTTGCCATCTTCTTTGGTTCTTTCGGTAAAGTCACGTAGAATAAGATAAAATAATAAATTGATAAAATAAAATAACAATATTCTCACGACGTTTCGGCCACAACACAAGTGGCCTTCATCAGACAGTCTCGTCCCCTTCACCTGATGAAGGCCGCTTGTGTTGTGGTCGAAACGTCGTGAGAATATTATTGTGTAATTTTATTTGATCAATTTATTATTTTATTCTCATTCTACGTGACTTTACCGAAAGAACCAAAGAAGATGAATCCTTGCAGTCACGAAAGCTTTAAATCGAAATTTTGCCATCGTCTGTTTTGCAAAATATCGTCGCCAGAACATTTATCTTAAGTGCATTATTCCTGACCAAATGTTAACGATTAACAAAAGCGCAATAATTAAGGTTGCGCATAAAAACCTCACACGAGGCGAAAAATCCCTCAAGGGCCCATAAACTACAATCGCGTTTAAACACATAAACTGTACGTATATATCAATGCACACATTGTGTAGCAGCAGCATGATTATTATTAAACTCACCTTTAATAATTTTATTTAATTTTATATACTTCAGCCCCTTAGTGTTAGACTTTTAACCCTTATTATAGTAAGACTTGTTTAAAACTTATTTAAGATTTTAGATTCCTATATGTTGAATGTATGCACCATCCTGCCAAAGTAAATTCCGTGTCGGTGTGAACTTACATGGCGAATAAAACCCTTTCTGATTCTGATAACGAGGCACATAAACACGAGTAAAAGTGTCAATATTAATGTGCCACTGTACACGACGTGACGTAGCTGAGGCCCCGCCGCCCCCCACGGTGAACGGTGACGCAACGCGTACAGTGCCCGCGTCACGGATTGGCGCCTCGCGTGCACAGAGCGAGGCAGCAGCAGCAGCAGAGCCAGAGGGGGGGCGGCGTTGCCTAGGCGACGTCGGCACCCTCACGATCGACTCCACGGACAAGCTGTGTGTCACGTGGTGACGCCCACACCACCAACACCACCCGCCCCTTACTGGACGTCTGTGAACAAGAGCTTCATAGCGCTTCGGATTTCTCCAGGGTCGATACAGCGTGCGCGGCACCTGTACGCGGCGAGTCCTCGTTTAACGCGGTAGATGCGTTCCTGAAAAGTGCCGCGTTAAGCGGAAACTATTTTCCTCCCGTAAATAATAATAATGTCCACGCACGGTAAGATGGGGGTCCAAATAACTTGAGGGGACGCCGCCGCGTTACCGTCTCATCTCGCTCAACCGCGCAGCTCAAGAAAGTAGTCCGCTCAGAAAGCGCGTTGTGACGGAGAAAACGCGTTGTAGTGAAAACGCGTTATCGTGTGAACACGCGGGACAGACCCAGGTGTTGTGGGTTAACTCCCCGAGATAAACTTTCTTCCAAATTTGCGTTTCATACGCCCGGCGCTCCGCCAATAATTGTTGTGAGCGTCGCTCCTCTGCCCTCTGTTGTTCATGGAGGGAGACTGCACCCCAGTGCCCAGTATCATCCTCCGCGAGCCTCTTCAAAATGCTGAACTTGACACCGCTGGAAGCAGTCATCGGCCTTGACCTCACCTCACAACAGTGCAATTTTAACAGCTCAACATCAAAACACAATGATGGGTCGCTTGCACCAATCGCACAACACCACAGCATTGACTCTCAGCTGTTACATTTTGATTTAAAGCTTTAGTGACTGCAGAGATTCATATTCTTGGTTCTTTCAAATTTTCTTGTGGTTTTCACACCTGATGATGATTGCTTGTGTTGCAATCAAAAGGTCGCGAGAATTTTATTGTTTTATATTTGTATTATTTTATTGTTTCCCTTCGACGTGACTTTCCCGAAAGAACCAAGAATATGAATCCTAGCTGTTTTTTGTGTAGAGGGGGTCACGTGTGTCACCATAATTGCCCTTATCCTACAACTCGTGCTGCGTAATATTTTCCTTTCCATATTACCTGTGACACACATAATGAGGACAACCGGTAAGTCAAATGAAACCAGAGGTGGGAAACCTGTTCTTTATAATATTTTTAATAAGCAATTTTAACACGACTTTTAGAAACACCGATGCAGCTATACACGTGCCACATTGTCCAGAAATTCAGTTGATACTAATAGGGTTTATTTGCCAGTATTGTACATTATTTAAATTACATTTGTTTGGGCGGCAGGGTGGTGCAGTGGTCACGCCCGTGCATGACATCTTCTGAAGGACTGCCTGGCTTCGCTTTTCTCATTCTGGTCCCTTTCTCTGTATGGGTTTACTCCAATAGCAAAACAACAACATACAATGTAACTGGTACTAGCCAAACATCCAAATTACTCCTGCGAAAAGTTGGCAGGCCCCTCCTGAACAAGAGTCTTGAGACTCAGTGAGATTGCTTGTGTGGCGATCGAAACATCGTGATCCATTATTATTTTTTCTACTTACGTGACTTTACCGAAAGAACCAAAGAGTAAGGATTCCTGCAGTCACGACAGCTTCAAATCAAGATTAATGAGTGTTTACATGTGGGAGGAAATCGGAGCACCTGGAGAAATCCAATCAAATGCTCTATCACAAATCTACAGATGGAACAGGCAGAGTCCACATTATTCGACACCGCCTTCTCTACCTCCATGACGACCAAGGGGTGGGAGTTGTCGCAACATTTTTGTAATCCACCAACCCTCACCTCCACGTAGTCGTGGATTACAGGCATACATAGCCACCACAACCATCCGGCTAAAGTAGCTGTAATGCACATCTAAAATTCTACAAAAGTTGACGGGGCAAATGTCGTAGGTCAATTGGTTTGATTTCTATGCGCATTAACCAGTCTCTAACGTATGCACATTTAGATTCGCATTCGGCCGCCAATGGAACAGGTGGAGTCCAAAAGCTAAGTGGATGTACTGATTGTATCTTCATTGCGGGACTCATCCAGCAGTGGATTGACATGGGTTTCAGGTATCCACGTGGAGACGGGCAATAAACACTGGGGCCACCTGGCGGTAAATGTTTGCCGGTGCACATTGGGACCGGCTTACACGTCACTAGCCCCAGGCAGCCCCCAGCCACTGGCGTGCAACACAGCGAAGGGAATCTCCCACCAATGAGAACCACGCACAACCCAGGGTGCAGTCCTATAACTTGGACTCGCAAACACAACAAAACCCATAGCCGCCAACCCACACGGTTTACCCGTATTCTGTTGGGGGGGAGTGAGTTGTCAGGTCCATACGGCAGACGGCCGTTTCAATACGGGCAACATTTTGTTAAGTTTATTTGTGTGTTTCTCCCTTGTCATGGGACTTATAAGGGGCACGGGGTGACCAACAAGGTCTGAATTATTCTGTAATAAGGTAGGCACTGATGAGGGGTTGACAGCGATGCAAACCCCACACAATACAAAACGCCAAACGGCCAGTAACAATAAAAAATAATAATACATAACTGTCCAATGAGTAATTAGATAATTAAGATCAAAGAAACGCGTTCCTTAAATTGATCAAGTTTATTGTTGCAAGAGTTTGGGAAAACAGGAAGACCGGGTGTGGATTCCAGAGTGGAGCAGTGCAAACTGATAAATCTGAAAAGAAGAGTGAGGTGACCTGCATGGTGGTGAGCGGGTGGGTGAGTAAATGGGTGAGTGTTTGAGTAAACGAGTGGAGGAGTGTGTGATAGGGTGATTGAGTCAGTGACCGGATGAGTGGGTGACTGGATGCGTGGGTGACTGAATGCGTGGGTGATTAGATGAGTGGGTGATTGAGTGGGTGACTAAATGAGTGGGTGACTAGATGAGTGGGTGAGTGGGTTATAGGGTGATTGCGTGGATGACTGGATGAGTGGGTGACTGGATGCGTGGCTGATTTGATGAGTGGGTGATAGGGTGATTGAGTGGGTGACTGAATGAGTGGGTGACTGGATGAGTGGGTGACTGAATGAGTGGGTGACTGGATGAGTGGTTAACTGGATGAGTGGGTGATAGGGTGATTGAATTAGTGACGAGATAAGTGTGTGATAGGGTGATTGAGTTAGTGACTGGATGAGTTAGTGACTGGATGAATGTGTGATAGGGTGATTGGGTTAGTGACTGGATGAGTGGGTGACCGAGTTGTTTAGTTGAGTGCGTTGTTGTGAACTGCAGTGAGGCGCGGTGGTTGAACGCGGAGTGGATGAGACGAAGCGGTCAAAGTGTCTGGTAGACCGAGTCCCTTAACGTGGGTGGAGGGGGGAATCAACGAGGGGAAGTTCACTGCAACATTCACCACGGTGGTGCTAGTAGTCGCAGCGAAAAAAAGTGATACAGGGCTGACTGAATGAAGGTTGAGGCCAGGATGCAAGGTGGTGTAGAGGAGGCGAAGAGGAGGGTAGAGGATGTGAGGCGGTGAGGAGGCGTAGAGGAGGGTGCCCCGCTCTTGGCGTTGATCTTGGTGAACACGTGTCCGCGCCCCGTCTCGTAGCTCTGCCCGGTGCTGATGCAGCCTCCACCGGCCGCAGCGCCCAGCGGCCTCGCCGAGTCCGTGCACAGCTCCGCTCTGAGCAAGCTCTCCATTGCACGCTGTCTGCTCGCAGCGACAAACACAACGTTAAACTTCCCCACCCCCCCCGTCCCGTGTGGCCTCTAACACAGGGGTCCTCAACCCCCGGGTTGCAAGAGCACTTGCTTCAAGTACATTAAAACCCACTTTTTGGTGTAGATATGTAGATGACACTTTGGTTGTCTGGCGACATGGGAAGGATACACTTAATGAATGAATGTCTAAATCATCTCAATTCACAAAAACCGGCCATCCAGTTCACCATGGAAATGGAGGTGAATAACACACTCCCTTTCCTGGATATTTTGCTCGGACGAGGCCTAAATGGTAAAGTAACACACACAGCATTTACCGAAAGGGAACACATACTGATGCCTATCTGAATGCAGATTGGCATCATCACCCCGAACAGAAATCCTTTCTCAACAAGATGCTCATACATCTGGCTAAAACAGTGTCAGATGGTCAAAGTCTGAGGAGAGAGATTAAACATGTCAAAGAAACGCTACGATTGAATGTCTACAATAATGCTCAAATTAACAGAGCAGTGAATGCTAAACCAAGATCAAACAGTAATACTGCTGAATCAGGTTATTAAATAATTAAAATACCATATATCGTGGGAGTAACTGACAAATTAGCTAGTAGTCGCAGCTAAAAAAAAGTGATACATTAATGACAGGGCTGAATGAATGAAGGTTGAGGCAAGAATGCAGGGTGGTGTAGAGGAGGCAAAGAGGAGGGTAGAGGAGGTGAGGTGGTGAGGTGTTGAGGTGGCGTGGTGAGGAGGTGAGGTGGCGTGAGGAGGTGAGGTGGCGTGGTGAGGAGGTGAGGTGGCGTGGTGAGGTGGCGTAGTGAGGAGGCGTAGAGGAGGCGAGGAGAAGGGTAGAGGAGGTGAGGTGGTGAGGAGGCGTAGAGGAGGCGTAGAGGAGGGTGCCCCGCTCTTGGCGTTGATCTTCGTGAGCACGTGTCCGCGCCCCGTCTCGTAGCTCTGCCCGGTGCTGATGCAGCCTCCACTGGCCGAAGCGCCCAGCGTCCTCGCCGAGTCCGTGCCCAGCTCCGCTCTGAGCAAGCTCTCCATTGCGCGCTATCTGCTCTCAGCAACAGACACAACGATAAACTCCCCCCCCCCCCCCGGTCCCGTGTGGCCTCTAAATACTTATTTCCTTGGGAGAGGTGATTTATCGGACGAGGCCTAAATGGTAAAATAACACACACAGCGTTTACCAAAAGGGAACGCATACTGATGCCTATCTGAATGCAGATTCGCATCATCACCCCGTACAGAAAACCTCTCTCATCAAGATGCTCATACATCTGGCTAAAACAGTGTCAGATGGTGAATGTCTGGGGAGAGAGATTGAACATGTCAAAGAAACGCTACGATTGAATGTCTACAATAATGCTCAAATATCGATTTAAAGCTTTCGTGACTGCAATGATTCATCTTCTTTGGTTCTTTCGGTAAAGTCACGTAGAATGAGAATAAAATAATAAATTGATATTTTATCAAATAATAAATTGATATTTTATCAATTTATTATTTTATTCTCATTCTACGTGACTTTACCGAAAGAACCAAAGAAAATGCTCAAATAATTAACAGCAATGAATGCTAAACCAAGATCGAACAGCAATACTGCTCAATCAGGTTATTAAACAATTAAAATACCATATATCGTGGGAGTAATTGAGAAATTAGCTCGAGTTTTGGAAAAGCAAAAATCTAAACATCTAAGTAAGATTTGGCACGGTACACAAAATTCAAAAAATAGTATCTTGTACTTAAGATGAATTGCCTAAGTTGTCAACGGATGGTGTGTATCGGATTAATGGCTTATGTGGCAGATGTTATATTGGACAGATGGGACGTAACATTAGCGTAAGACTAAAGGAACACCAAATAAATATTAAACACTCTCAAACATAACTGTCGGAAGTTGCAGTACATGCTTGCCAACAAGAACACTTAATGTATTTTGATAACGATGAAGTGTTGTGTAAAACTCATTATTACTGGTCAAGACTAATTCGAGAATCCATTGAAACTGAGAAAATTTGTATTATTTTAACCTCTCTGACAGCTACAGGCTTAGTGCGGCCTGGAAGCGTATTATTAAGTAATTGTAATTGTAAGATGAGGAGATGAAGGCAGAAGAAGAAGACGTGGGGCGATGTGGTGATGCGGTCGAACGTGGTGGCCCGAGGAGCGGAGGGAGAGATGGCGCGGGACGGGGCGGTGTGGAGAAGGTGGCAAGGACGGCGGACCCCACGTGAGTGGAACAAACGCGTGGAAGAAGAAGCCATCTCACATTTATCATTACTTATAGAGGAAACATACTAATTAAATGATTACTAATCAATTATATAATTTCAATAATCCCCCTCCCCGCCTCTGATTTCTGCACCTGATGGGTTATGAAATTAGGACAATTTATTAAATATATTGTATACCATAAAATACAGCAATTGACTAAAAATATACGGCAATAGATGTAACCTCGCAGCAGTGAACGTGACGAAATTTCATCATGGAAATGTCCGCTGCACAAAACCTTGAGTTCATCGCCCCACACGTGGTACCTCAGCCTCAGGATGAAATAAATCATCAGGGAGTTCTCCGTGAGCATCGTGCGCGCTCCAAATCCAGAGTTGAGCCGTGGTCTCGGCACCCAGCCAGACGCCTTCTCTTCTTGGGGCAGTCGGAGTCCAGCGCGCTATCGAAGGGCACGTGGTGAACGCTCAGGACGTGTCTCTTGAGCTTCGACTTCTGCATCGCTCCGTACGAGCAGTCACTGCACGGGAAGGGCTTTTCCTCTGGAACACAAGACATCCACCGTTGAGCACACGCACGCGCTAATACATAATTTATTTATCACCATGCAGTGGATGCCATAGCATTACTATGTATATGGGACGTTTTATCAATCACAGTTGCTGACCACAGGCCCAAAGGCCCAAAATGCCAAATGGCCAGCAACAAATACCTCCGATTAGCACGGTTGGCTACATATGGTACGAAAGAAGTTCAACATACGTACAAATAGTAGAAAAGCAAGATACTGATTTCCTGAAAAATATCATAATACATTTTTGGGGCTTATTTTGAAGCCCCAACATTTTGCACTTCTTCGTGTGGTTGATGTTGATGCAGAGCAACAACTATAATTAACATTGAGGTGGTTGAGCCAGATTATTCTATTACAGCTCATTAATTACACAATAATTACCTGCAATAGAACGAGTAAATACACATGGAAGTTAGGTGTGAGTACAATGAAGAGGAAATTCCCATCGTGGAAATGACTCGGTCTATACATTCAAAAATGTTCCCTAAATTTACCCACTTGTTTAAGTAAAATTTACCCCGGTTAAGAAATAGATAATTTTTGGAATTTGTCAAGCAATGTATTTTTCTCAGTTTCCTTCCAATGGTGCTATTGGCTCCATGTCATGAGATGAAGTATCCCTGTGCAACTCTCACACAGCAGTGAACCACCTCATGTAAGGGAACAGCTCGTGGAAGAAGATATCATTGCACTGCTCATGACATCCCTTCGTGACCGTTTTTTATCCACTAGGAGGTTATTGCAATTTCCTACACATCACGCGACATCAGAAGTGTTTGCTGGAAGAAGTGTTTGGTAACTGGATAAGACCATCAATGAGAAGCCAGTTTAATCATGGCTCGGTGACTGAAACCCAGAGTTTCATGGTTTAACCCAACATCCGAGCAGCACCACATCAGATCTCTAGACTCCTCAGCGCAGGCATACAGATATGGTCAACATATGCGTACATTAACTAATTTGTGAAATTATGAATTACATCCAAATGAAATGTAGTGTGTGCATTACTCGGACGTACCGAAAGGTGCCAGGTTGGGTTCATCCACCTTGGGGATGTTCCGCTCCACGCAGCCTCCTGCTTCCGTGCAGTCCATCCTCTTGATGTCCGAATTCTGGCTGTTGCTACTGCTGCAATTGGTGACGCTGGTGGTGGTCTTCTTTCTTTTAATGGACTTAGGTCTACGTCGCTTTTCCTTCTTCTTCTGCTGCAAGGCCATCAACACTTTCATGCTCGTAATAGGATCGAGAGCAGCGTATGGTTTATTCTCACTGACTGGTGAAGCAGTTTGTTGATGTGGAACTAGGCCAAAGCATTCAGGAAAATTGGATTTCATGTCATTTATCTTAACGCCGCTATCTTTTGTCGAAGCGTAATCATGTTCAGGCTTCGGTCTGTACAAGAACTGTGCGTGAAGACTTTCATGAGTTTTCAGGATTTCAATAGGACATAAAACTCCGCAGACTGAGCACATCTCATAGGGCGATGGTGGATTCAACACCGCATTGGCAAAACTGCCGTTATTCACCAAGCCTGGTGCACCCTTTATCACGTAATCCTTCTCGTGGGTCTTCACATGCCTTTTAAATTTTCCTAGCTGTTCAAACCTTTGTCCACATATGCGGCACCATTGGTCATGGGTCTCTTTGTGCGTTGTTACGTGGGCTTCTAGGCACCATGCCAGTTGGAATTTTTTCCCACAGACGTCACAAGAGATAAGTTTTTTCGGTCTTGTAACTCTACCGGATTGAGGTGGGGTTGAGACGGGTGCTGATGAAGTGCCATCGATGGTAAAGGCAATTCTCCCAGCACCACCATGACTCACAGCGGAGTTGCTCTCGCACATCTGAAACAAAGACAAAGGTCACGCGCATGACACCCGTGTCACGAGTGTACTCACAAAGGCATACTTAAGGTGACATAAGATTCATATATACTACAACTCATTATACCAGAACTCCACAATATTGCAGTTCCTATCATGTACGATTTTACTCCTCTTATCCACCCAAATAATATTTTGTTTCTAAACAACAATGACCAACTACCTCCATTTTCCTAATGTTACCCACCAAATAGGCCTTTCTGTATATACACACCAACAATATAATGATTGCACCACACGTTCACTCCACTATTCACAACACTCTGACTTGCAATCTCCATAAAGATTGTAATATCATTTATGTACGAGGGCCAGTTAAAAAGTTTTGAGAATGGACACTTTTTTTACAAACAACTACGTAAAATAGTCTTCAATAAAAGTACAGTATAGTACTATTAATGGCACTTATACGTGAACGTCATTATCTCTCATGCTAATTATTACAATGTTAAATAGTTACCCAGGAAAGCTTCATTGAGTCTAAGTACTGCATTTTCAGAAAGGTCCCATTGCATTGAGATGTTTGTGTGAGTGGAACCCAGAGAGACCCCACCTTGCAAATGGGGAAATAACACAACTCCGCACTAATGGATTCAACCCACAAACTCAAAGCATTCCCTGTTCAACAAAGTATTCAAATCAAGTTATTTTCTTTTTACCACAGTACTTTATGGAATCCTCAATAATTAATGCATTTTAGAAGTATTAAACTATACTTGAAGATGTGTGAGAATGTAATTCTGCAGATGCAAGCACAGGCAAACTCGTATCTGCATATACAAGTTTCTGGGCCTCCTCACTTCACCAAACCCGCATTGACCGGCATGGTGAAGTATGGTTAAACAACTCCCACGAACGACATGGTGTGGGGGAGGCCTCTATCAAAACGCTGGATCGACAAAGGGCTGATACATGTCACGACATTGTACATTAAGACCGTTCTCTCGTCAGCACAAGCCGTCTATGTGGACAATAGAGGGCACGACACACGTGTACACGATGTTTGTGTGCGTATATTCAGCGTGTGCATCACGTCATAATTATATAAGGTCGCGATTATGCTCAAAACGAACCAAATGTATAACATCACGAATAACTTTGGAGGTCTCCAGAGCCTGAACAATATTTGAAGTAGACACTGACCCTTGTCACGAGTTCTTATGAACTATAAACTAAACTATAAACTATTTTTATTTAACCAGGTAAGGCCCACTGAGCTATATAACTCTTATCAGAAGCGACCTGGACACAAATGATAGCTCAACGAAAGTGGCTTATCATGTCGACATTTATAGCAGTCAAGTACTCTAAACTCACGTTTCTAAATGTGGAGGGGAAAACCGAAGGACCAGGAGAAGAATCTACGCGACCACAGGGGAAAAAAATAAACAAATACAGAGCAGGCGTCAGGGTCTCGATGGAACCTCCACGCTGCTGTAGGCCTAGCGAGGTAGTTAACATCTCGACACCGCGGCGCCCCTTATTAAAAGATTAACCATGTCTAGCAAGGTTATTGACTGATTTCACTCGACTCACGGCACCACAAGTAATGTATTAAACAAATAAAACAATAATAAAGTAGAGAGGCGCTACTTACATTTAACAATGTTGTTGTTAACTTTAAAAGGAGCGCGCTTCTGTCTGGCTTGCAGTCCGGCGATCGCGGTCTCCACTTCCTGGATAAGCCACGCCCGTCGCGGCTATGCCCCGCCCACTGTCGTGCAAGCCACGCCCCTGCGGATCGGGCCAAGCTCATCCCACGGTGAAAGCCCCACAATCGGAATCTTTATTTACAGACAGTCCTCGACTTACGAACGCCCAAATTACAAACAGCCGCCCTTCAGAACCAACTGGCATGAAATATAAATTATTTTATATCGCCTGAAAACGCGAACTCGCGCTTGTGAGTGAGTGCGCGTGCGTGAGTGTGAGCAGGGGGCACAGGTGGTGCATCAGCCAGTCATCTCAGTCATCTCAGTCAGTCGACCCGTGGCACCACCTGGATCTGCCCCGTGACCTCCTGCCAGCGGGCGTTCGACACTTCACGTGGCCTCAAGGTGCACATGGCCTGGCACAAGCGTCGTGGTGACGTCACCGCCACTTAGTGGCGAATGGCGGTTGTTGTTGTTGTTGTGAGACAGTGAGAGAGTGTGAGGTCGACTCAGCCTCAGATGAGTTCCTGGTGAGGAGTGGAGTGAACACCGCTACTGGGGGAGACAAAGGCGACCGTGGAGGAGAATCCTCCAGGTGCTCACTGATACACTCACCAACTTTACCTCACCAATGACACCTCACCCACCTCACCACCCCAATTACACCTCACCAATCACACCACACTCACCTCACTCACCAAACACCAACTCCACTCACCGCACAAATGGCACTCATCACACCTACTACACTCATCTCACCCACTACATTCACCACACCAACCACTACATTCACCACACCAACCACTACATTCACCACACCAACCACTACATTCACCACACCAACCACTACATTCACCACACCAACCACTACATTCACCACACCAACCACTACATTCACCACACAACCCACTACATTCACTACACCAACCACTACATTCACCACACCAACCACTACATTCACCACACCACCCACTACATTCACCACACCAACCACACAGTCACCATACTGACTGCACCCATCTCATCCACTGCACCAACCTCACTCATCTCACCAATCAAAACTCATCTCAACGACCGCAATTCACCACATTACATGCTCCCATCTACATCAGTGGCCAGCAGATGGCAGCATCTACAGGCCACATTCTTGGCCAGTCGATGGCAGCATGGAACGGAGGTTACCGAGCAATCTATAAACGTACGATATTTATTTTGGCTCTCTACGAGGCGTGAGATCTCAGGTAGGTCTGGTTACTCACACGTACACATTATTTGCTGAGGAATTGGCAAGACATCCCAAGCAGAATCCTAAAAATTAGAGACTCAACAAGGCATCTGTGGATGAAGTCAGGCCCGTGTCTGTCTGCTCGATTATTTCATATCTGTCAACCCCTTATCAGGGCCGAGCTTATCACAGACCAATTCATACTTTATTGGTCACCCCGTGCCCTTATAAATCTCAACGTAGTGAAAACGCGTTATCGTGTGAACACGCGGGACAGACCCAGGTGTTGTGGGTTACCTCCCCGAGATAAACTTTCTTCCAACTTTGTCTTTTATACGCCGGCGCTCCGCCAATTATTGTTGTGAGCGTCGCTCCTCTGCCCTCTGTTGTTCATGGAGGGAGACTGCACCCCAGTGCCCAGTATCATCCTCCGCGAGCCTCTTCAAAATGCTGATCTTGACACCGCTGGAAGCAGTTATCGGCCTTGACCTCACCTCACAACAGTGCAATTTTAACAGCTCAACATCAAAACACAATGATGTGTCGCTTGCACCAATCGCACAACATCCCAGCATTGACTCTCAGCTGTTACTTGTGTAGAGGGGGTCACGTGTGTCACCATAATTGCCCTAATCCTACAACTCGTGCTGCATAATATTTTCCTTGCCATATTACCTGTGACACACATAATGAGGACAACCGGTAAGTCAAATGAAACCAGAGGTGAGAAACCTGTTCTTTATAATATTTTTAATAAGCAATTTGAACACGACTTTTAGAAACACCGATGCAGCTATACACGTGCCACATTGTCCACAAATTCAGTTGATACTAATAGGGTTTATTTGCCAGTATTGTACATTATTTAAATTACATTTGTTTGGGCGGCAGGGTGGTGCAGTGGTCACGCCCGTGCATGACATCTTCTGAAGGACTGCCTGGCTTCGCTTTCCTCATTCTGGTCCCTTTCTCTGTATGGGTTTACTCCCACAGCAAAACAACAACAACATACAATGTAACTGGTACTAGCCAAACATCCAAATTACTCCTGCGAAAAGTTGTCAGGCCCCTCCTGAACAAGAGTCTTGAGACTCAGTGAGATTGCTTGTGTGGCGATCGAAACGTCGTGATCCATTATTATTTTTTCTACCTACGTGACTTTACCGAAAGA
Source organism: Petromyzon marinus (assembly GCF_048934315.1). NCBI lineage: Eukaryota > Metazoa > Chordata > Hyperoartia > Petromyzontiformes > Petromyzontidae > Petromyzon > Petromyzon marinus. Next base: position 6,310,858 of record NC_133683.1, read on the forward strand.
ACCAAAGAGTAAGGATTCCTGCAGTCACGAAAGCTTCAAATCAAGATTAATGAGTGTTTACATGTGGGAGGAAATCGGAGCACCTGGAGAAATCCAAGCAAATGGGGGGCCAACGCTCTATCACAAATCTACAGATGGAACAGGCGGAGTCCACATTATTCGACACCGCCTTCTCTACCTCCTTGACGACCAAGGGGTGGGAGTTGTCGCAACATTTTTGTGATCCACCAACCCTCACCTCCACGTAGTCGTGGATTACAGGCATACAAAGCCACCACAACCATCCGGCTAAAGTAGCTGTAATGCACATCTAAAATTCTACAAAAGTTGATGGGGCAAATGTCGTAGGTCAATTGGTTTGATTTCTATGCGCATTAACCAGTCTCTAACGTATGCACATTTAGATTCGCATTCGGCCGCCAATGGAACAGGTGGTGTCCAAAAGCAAAGTGGATGTACTGATTGTATCTTCATTGCGGGACTCATCCAGCAGTGGATTGACGTGGGTTTCAGGTATCCACGTGGAGACGGGCAATAAACACTGGGGCCACCTGGCGGTAAATGTTTGCCGGTGCACATTGGGACCGGCTTACACGTCACTAGCCCCAGGCAGCCCCCAGCCACTGGCGTGCAACACAGCGAAGGGAATCTCCCACCAATGAGAACCACGCACAACCCAGGGTGCAGTCCTATAACTTGGACTCGCAAACACAACAAAACCCATAGCCGCCAACCCACACGGTTTACCCGTATTCTGTTGGGGGAAAGTGAGTTGTCAGGTCCATACGGCAGACGGCCGTTTCAATACGGGCAACATTTTTGTTAAGTTTATTTGTGTGTTTCTCCCTTGTCATGGGACTCATAAGGGGCACGGGGTGACCAACAAGGTCTGAATTGTTCTGTAATAAGGTAGGCACTGATGAGGGGTTGACAGCGATGCAAACCCCACACAATACAAAACGCCAAACGGCCAGTAACAATAAAAAATAATAATACATAACTGTCCAATGAGTAATTAGATAATTAAGATCAAAGAAACGCGTTCCTTAAATTGATCAAGTTTATTGTTGCAAGAGTTTGGGAAAACAGGAAGACCGGGAGTGGATTCCAGAGTAGAGCAGTGCAAACTGATGAATCTGAAAAGAAGAGTGAGGTGACCTGCATGGTGGTGAGTGGGTGGGTGAGTAAATGGGTGAGTGTTTGAGTAAACGAGTGGAGGAGTGTGTGATAGGGTGATTGAGTCAGTGACCGGATGAGTGGGTGACTGGATGCGTGGGTGACTGAATGCGTGGGTGATTAGATGAGTGGGTGATTGAGTGGGTGACTAAATGAGTGGGTGACTAGATGAGTGGGTGACTGGATGAGTGGGTGATAGGGTGATTTAATTAGTGACTAGATGAGTATGTGATAGGGTGATTGAGTGGGTGACTGGATGAGTGGGTTATAGGGTGATTGCGTGGATGACTGGATGAGTGGGTGACTGGATGCGTGGCTGATTTGATGAGTGGGTGATAGGGTGATTGAGTGGGTGACTGAATGAGTGGGTGACTGGATGAGTGGGTGACTGAATGAGTGGGTGACTGAATGAGTGGGTGACTGGATGAGTGGTTAACTGGATGAGTGGGTGATAGGGTGATTGAATTAGTGACGAGATGAGTGTGTGATAGGGTGATTGAGTTAGTGACTGGATGAGTTAGTGACTGGATGAATGTGTGATAGGGTGATTGGGTTAGTGACTGGATGAGTGGGTGACCGAGTTGTTTAGTTGAGTGCGTTGTTGTGAACTGCAGTGAGGCGCGGTGGTTGAACGCGGAGTGGATGAGACGAAGCGGTCAAAGTGTCTGGTAGACCGAGTCCCTTAACGTGGGTGGAGGGGGGAATCAACGAGGGGAAGTTCACTGCAACATTCACCACGGTGGTGCTAGTAGTCGCAGCGAAAAAAAGTGATACAGGGCTGACTGAATGAAGGTTGAGGCCAGGATGCAAGGTGGTGTAGAGGAGGCGAAGAGGAGGTGAGGTGGTGAGGAGGCGTAGAGGAGGGTGCCCCGCTCTTGGCGTTGATCTTGGTGAACACGTGTCCGCGCCCTGTCTCGTAGCTCTGCCCGGTGCTGATGCAGCCTCCACCGGCCGCAGCGCCCAGCGGCCTCGCCGAGTCCGTGCACAGCTCCGCTCTGAGCAAGCTCTCCATTGCACGCTGTCTGCTCGCAGCGACAAACACAACGTTAAACTTCCCCACCCCCCCCCGTCCCGTGTGGCCTCTAACACAGGGGTCCTCAACCCCCGGGTTGCAAGAGCACTTGCTTCAAGTACATTAAAACCCACTTTTTGGTGTAGATATGTAGATGACACTTTAGTTGTCTGGCGACATGGGAAGGATACACTTAATGAATGAATGTCTAAATCATCTCAATTCACAAAAAACGGCCATCCAGTTCACCATGGAAATGGAGGTGAATAACACACTCCCTTTCCTGGATATTTTGCTCGGACGAGGCCTAAATGGTAAAGTAACACACACAGCATTTACCAAAAGGGAACACATACTGATGCCTATCTGAATGCAGATTGGCATCATCACCCCGAACAGAAATCCTTTCTCAACAAGATGCTCATACATCTGGCTAAAACAGTGTCAGATGGTCAAAGTCTGAGGAGAGAGATTAAACATGTCAAAGAAATGCTACGATTGAATGTCTACAATAATGCTCAAATTAACAGAGCAGTGAATGCTAAACCAAGATCAAACAGTAATACTGCTGAATCAGGTTATTAAATAATTAAAATACCATATATCGTGGGAGTAACTGACAAATTAGCTAGTAGTCGCAGCTAAAAAAAAGTGATACATTAATGACAGGGCTGAATGAATGAAGGTTGAGGCAAGAATGCAGGGTGGTGTAGAGGAGGCGAAGAGGAGGGTAGAGGAGGTGAGGTGGTGAGGTGTTGAGGTGGCGTGGTGATGAGGTGAGGTGGCGTGGTGAGGAGGTGAGGTGGCGTGAGGAGGTGAGGTGGCGTGGTGAGGAGGTGAGGTGGCGTGGTGAGGTGGCGTAGTGAGGAGGCGTAGAGGAGGCGAGGAGAAGGGTAGAGGAGGTGAGGTGGTGAGGAGGCGTAGAGGAGGCGTAGAGGAGGGTGCCCCGCTCTTGGCGTTGATCTTGGTGAGCACGTGTCCGCGCCCCGTCTCGTAGCTCTGCCCGGTGCTGATGCAGCCTCCACTGGCCGAAGCGCCCAGCGTCCTCGCCGAGTACGTGCCCAGCTCCGCTCTGAGCAAGCTCTCCATTGCGCGCTATCTGCTCTCAGCAACAGACACAACGATAAACTCCCCCCCCCCCCCCCGGTCCCGTGTGGCCTCTAAATACTTATTTCCTTGGGAGAGGTGATTTATCGGACGAGGCCTAAATGGTAAAATAACACACACAGCGTTTACCAAAAGGGAACGCATACTGATGCCTATCTGAATGCAGATTCGCATCATCACCCCGTACAGAAAACCTCTCTCATCAAGATGCTCATACATCTGGCTAAAACAGTGTCAGATGGTGAATGTCTGGGGAGAGAGATTGAACATGTCAAAGAAACGCTACGATTGAATGTCTACAATAATGCTCAAATATCGATTTAAAGCTTTCGTGACTGCAATGATTCATCTTCTTTGGTTCTTTCGGTAAAGTCACGTAGAATGAGAATAAAATAATAAATTGATATTTTATCAAATAATAAATTGATATTTTATCAATTTATTATTTTATTCTCATTCTACGTGACTTTACCGAAAGAACCAAAGAAAATGCTCAAATAATTAACAGCAATGAATGCTAAACCAAGATCGAACAGCAATACTGCTGAATCAGGTTATTAAACAATTAAAATACCATATATCGTGGGAGTAATTGAGAAATTAGCTCGAGTTTTGGAAAAGCAAAAATCTAAACATCTAAGTAAGATTTGGCACGGTACACAAAATTCAAAAAATAGTATCTTGTACTTAAGATGAATTGCCTAAGTTGTCAACGGATGGTGTGTATCGGATTAATGGCTTATGTGGCAGATGTTACATTGGACAGATGGGACGTAACATTAGCGTAAGACTAAAGGAACACCAAATAAATATTAAACACTCTCAAACATAACTGTCGGAAGTTGCAGTACATGCTTGCCAACAAGAACACTTAATGTATTTTGATAACGATGAAGTGTTGTGTAAAACTCATTATTACTGGTCAAGACTAATTCGAGAATCCATTGAAACTGAGAAAATTTGTATTATTTTAACCTCTCTGACAGCTACAGGCTTAGTGCGGCCTGGAAGCGTATTATTAAGTAATTGTAATTGTAAGATGAGGAGATGAAGGCAGAAGAAGAAGACGTGGGGCGATGTGGTGATGCGGTCGAACGTGGTGGCCCGAGGAGCGGAGGGAGAGATGGCGCGGGACGGGGCGGTGTGGAGAAGGTGGCAAGGACGGCGGACCCCACGTGAGTGGAACAAACGCGTGGAAGAAGAAGACATCTCACATTTATCATTACTTATAGAGGAAACATACTAATTAAATGATTACTAATCAATTATATAATTTCAATAATCCCCCTCCTCGCCTCTGATTTCTGCACCTGATGGGTTATGAAATTAGGACAATTTATTAAATATATTGTATACCATAAAATACAGCAATTGACTAAAAATATACGGCAATAGATGTAACCTCGCAGCAGTGAACGTGACGAAATTTCATCATGGAAATGTCCGCTGCACAAAACCTTGAGTTCATCGCCCCACACGTGGTACCTCAGCCTCAGGATGAAATAAATCATCAGGGAGTTCTCCGTGAGCATCGTGCGCGCTCCAAATCCAGAGTTGAGCCGTGGTCTCGGCACCCAGCCAGACGCCTTCTCTTCTTGGGGCAGTCGGAGTCCAGCGCGCTATCGAAGGGCACGTGGTGAACGCTCAGGACGTGTCTCTTGAGCTTCGACTTCTGCATCGCTCCGTACGAGCAGTCACTGCACGGGAAGGGCTTTTCCTCTGGAACACAAGACATCCACCGTTGAGCACACGCACGTGCTAATACATAATTTATTTATCACCATGCAGTGGATGCCATAGCATTACTATGTATATGGGACGTTTTATCAATCACGGTTGCTGAGCACAGGCCCAAAGGCCCAAAATGCCAAATGGCCAGCATCAAATACCTCCGATTAGCACGGTTGGCTACGTATGGTACGAAAGAAGTTCAACATACGTACAAATAGTAGAAAAGCAAGATACTGATTTCCTGAAAAATATCATAATACATTTTTGGGGCTTATTTTGAAGCCCCAACATTTTGCACTTCTTCGTGTGGTTGATGTTGATGCAGAGCAACAACTATAATTAACATTGAGGTGGTTGAGCCAGATTATTCTATTACAGCTCATTAATTACACAATAATTACCTGCAATAGAACGAGTAAATACACATGGAAGTTAGGTGTGAGTACAATGAAGAGGAAATTCCCATCGTGGAAATGACTCGGTCTATACATTCAAAAATGTTCCCTAAATTTACCCACTTGTTTAAGTAAAATTTACCCCGGTTAAGAAATAGATAATTTTTGGAATTTGTCAAGCAATGTATTTTTCTCAGTTTCCTTCCAATGGTGCTATTGGCTCCATGTCATGAGATGAAGTATCCCTGTGCAACTCTCACACAGCAGTGAACCACCTCATGTAAGGGAACAGCTCGTGGAAGAAGATATCATTGCACTGCTCATGACATCCCTTCGTGACCGTTTTTTATCCACTAGGAGGTTATTGCAATTTCCTACACATCACGCGACATCAGAAGTGTTTGCTGGAAGAAGTGTTTGGTAACTGGATAAGACCATCAATGAGAAGCCAGTTTAATCATGGCTCGGTGACTGAAACCCAGAGTTTCATGGTTTAACCCAACATCCGAGCAGCACCACATCAGATCTCTAGACTCCTCAGCGCAGGCATACAGATATGGTCAACATATGCGTACATTAACTAATTTGTGAAATTATGAATTACATCCAAATGAAATGTAGTGTGTGCATTACTCGGACGTACCGAAAGGTGCCAGGTTGGGTTCATCCACCTTGGGGATGTTCCGCTCCACGCAGCCTCCTGCTTCCGTGCAGTCCATCCTCTTGATGTCCGAATTCTGGCTGTTGCTACTGCTGCAATTGGTGACGCTGGTGGTGGTCTTCTTTCTTTTAATGGACTTAGGTCTACGTCGCTTTTCCTTCTTCTTCTGCTGCAAGGCCATCAACACTTTCATGCTCGTAATAGGATCGAGAGCAGCGTATGGTTTATTCTCACTGACTGGTGAAGCAGTTTGTTGATGTGGAACTAGGCCAAAGCATTCAGGAAAATTGGATTTCATGTCATTTATCTTAACGCCGCTATCTTTTGTCGAAGCGTAATCATGTTCAGGCTTCGGTCTGTACAAGAACTGTGCGTGAAGACTTTCATGAGTTTTCAGGATTTCAATAGGACATAAAACTCCGCAGACTGAGCACATCTCATAGGGCGATGGTGGATTCAACACCGCATTGGCAAAACTGCCGTTATTCACCAAGCCTGGTGCACCCTTTATCACGTAATCCTTCTCGTGGGTCTTCACATGCCTTTTAAATTTTCCTAGCTGTTCAAACCTTTGTCCACATATGCGGCACCATTGGTCATGGGTCTCTTTGTGCGTTGTTACGTGGGCTTCTAGGCACCATGCCAGTTGGAATTTTTTCCCACAGACGTCACAAGAGATAAGTTTTTTCGGTCTTGTAACTCTACCGGATTGAGGTGGGGTTGAGACGGGTGCTGATGAAGTGCCATCGATGGTAAAGGCAATTCTCCCAGCACCACCATGACTCACAGCGGAGTTGCTCTCGCACATCTGAAACAAAGACAAAGGTCACGCGCATGACACCCGTGTCACGAGTGTACTCACAAAGGCATACTTAAGGTGACATAAGATTCATATATACTACAACTCATTATACCAGAACTCCACAATATTGCAGTTCCTATCATGTACGATTTTACTCCTCTTATCCACCCAAATAATATTTTGTTTCTAAACAACAATGACCAACTACCTCCATTTTCCTAATGTTACCCACCAAATAGGCCTTTCTGTATATACACACCAACAATATAATGATTGCACCACACGTTCACTCCACTATTCACAACACTCTGACTTGCAATCTCCATAAAGATTGTAATATCATTTATGTACGAGGGCCAGTTAAAAAGTTTTGAGAATGGACACTTTTTTTACAAACAACTACGTAAAATAGTCTTCAATAAAAGTACAGTATAGTACTATTAATGGCACTTATACGTGAACGTCATTATCTCTCATGCTAATTATTACAATGTTAAATAGTTACCCAGGAAAGCTTCATTGAGTCTAAGTACTGCATTTTCAGAAAGGTCCCATTGCATTGAGATGTTTGTGTGAGTGGAACCCAGAGAGACCCCACCTTGCAAATGGGGAAATAACACAACTCCGCACTAATGGATTCAACCCACAAACTCAAAGCATTCCCTGTTCAACAAAGTATTCAAATCAAGTTATTTTCTTTTTACCACAGTACTTTATGGAATCCTCAATAATTAATGCATTTTAGAAGTATTAAACTATACTTGAAGATGTGTGAGAATGTAATTCTGCAGATGCAAGCACAGGCAAACTCGTATCTGCATATACAAGTTTCTGGGCCTCCTCACTTCACCAAACCCGCATTGACCGGCATGGTGAAGTATGGTTAAACAACTCCCACGAACGACATGGTGTGGGGGAGGCCTCTATCAAAACGCTGGATCGACAAAGGGCTGATACATGTCACGACATTGTACATTAAGACCGTTCTCTCGTCAGCACAAGCCGTCTATGTGGACAATAGAGGGCACGACACACGTGTACACGATGTTTGTGTGCGTATATTCAGCGTGTGCATCACGTCATAATTATATAAGGTCGCGATTATGCTCAAAACGAACCAAATGTATAACATCACGAATAACTTTGGAGGTCTCCAGAGCCTGAACAATATTTGAAGTAGACACTGACCCTTGTCACGAGTTCTTATGAACTATAAACTAAACTATAAACTATTTTTATTTAACCAGGTAAGGCCCACTGAGCTATATAACTCTTATCAGAAGCGACCTGGACACAAATGATAGCTCAACGAAAGTGGCTTATCATGTCGACATTTATAGCAGTCAAGTACTCTAAACTCACGTTTCTAAATGTGGAGGGGAAAACCGAAGGACCAGGAGAAGAATCTACGCGACCACAGGGGAAAAAAATAAACAAATACAGAGCAGGCGTCAGGGTCTCGATGGAACCTCCACGCTGCTGTAGGCCTAGCGAGGTAGTTAACATCTCGACACCGCGGCGCCCCTTATTAAAAGATTAACCATGTCTAGCAAGGTTATTGACTGATTTCACTCGACTCACGGCACCACAAGTAATGTATTAAACAAATAAAACAATAATAAAGTAGAGAGGCGCTACTTACATTTAACAATGTTGTTGTTAACTTTAAAAGGAGCGCGCTTCTGTCTGGCTTGCAGTCCGGCGATCGCGGTCTCCACTTCCTGGATAAGCCACGCCCGTCGCGGCTATGCCCCGCCCACTGTCGTGCAAGCCACGCCCCTGCGGATCGGGCCAAGCTCATCCCACGGTGAAAGCCCCACAATCGGAATCTTTATTTACAGACAGTCCTCGACTTACGAACGCCCAAATTACAAACAGCCGCCCTTCAGAACCAACTGGCATGAAATATAAATTATTTTATATCGCCTGAAAACGCGAACTCGCGCTTGTGAGTGAGTGCGCGTGCGTGAGTGTGAGCAGGGGGCACAGGTGGTGCATCAGCCAGTCATCTCAGTCATCTCAGTCAGTCGACCCGTGGCACCACCTGGATCTGCCCCGTGACCTCCTGCCAGCGGGCGTTCGACACTTCACGTGGCCTCAAGGTGCACATGGCCTGGCACAAGCGTCGTGGTGACGTCACCGCCACTTAGTGGCGAATGGCGGTTGTTGTTGTTGTTGTGAGACAGTGAGAGAGTGTGAGGTCGACTCAGCCTCAGATGAGTTCCTGGTGAGGAGTGGAGTGAACACCGCTACTGGGGGAGACAAAGGCGACCGTGGAGGAGAATCCTCCAGGTGCTCACTGATACACTCACCAACTTTACCTCACCAATGACACCTCACCCACCTCACCACCCCAATTACACCTCACCAATCACACCACACTCACCTCACTCACCAAACACCAACTCCACTCACCGCACAAATGGCACTCATCACACCTACTACACTCATCTCACCCACTACATTCACCACACCAACCACTACATTCACCACACCAACCACTACATTCACCACACCAACCACTACATTCACCACACCAACCACTACATTCACCACACCAACCACTACATTCACCACACCAACCACTACATTCACCACACAACCCACTACATTCACTACACCAACCACTACATTCACCACACCAACCACTACATTCACCACACCACCCACTACATTCACCACACCAACCACACAGTCACCATACTGACTGCACCCATCTCATCCACTGCACCAACCTCACTCATCTCACCAATCAAAACTCATCTCAACGACCGCAATTCACCACATTACATGCTCCCATCTACATCAGTGGCCAGCAGATGGCAGCATCTACAGGCCACATTCTTGGCCAGTCGATGGCAGCATGGAACGGAGGTTACCGAGCAATCTATAAACGTACGATATTTATTTTGGCTCTCTACGAGGCGTGAGATCTCAGGTAGGTCTGGTTACTCACACGTACACATTATTTGCTGAGGAATTGGCAAGACATCCCAAGCAGAATCCTAAAAATTAGAGACTCAACAAGGCATCTGTGGATGAAGTCAGGCCCGTGTCTGTCTGCTCGATTATTTCATATCTGTCAACCCCTTATCAGGGCCGAGCTTATCACAGACCAATTCATACTTTATTGGTCACCCCGTGCCCTTATAAATCTCAACGTAGTGAAAACGCGTTATCGTGTGAACACGCGGGACAGACCCAGGTGTTGTGGGTTACCTCCCCGAGATAAACTTTCTTCCAACTTTGTCTTTTATACGCCCGGCGCTCCGCCAATTATTGTTGTGAGCGTCGCTCCTCTGCCCTCTGTTGTTCATGGAGGGAGACTGCACCCCAATGCCCAGTATCATCCTCCGCGAGCCTCTTCAAAATGCTGATCTTGACACCGCTGGAAGCAGTTATCGGCCTTGACCTCACCTCACAACAGTGCAATTTTAACAGCTCAACATCAAAACACAATGATGTGTCGCTTGCACCAATCGCACAACATCCCAGCATTGACTCTCAGCTGTTACTTGTGTAGAGGGGGTCACGTGTGTCACCATAATTGCCCTAATCCTACAACTCGTGCTGCATATTTTCCTTGCCATATTACCTGTGACACACATAATGAGGACAACCGGTAAGTCAAATGAAACCAGAGGTGAGAAACCTGTTCTTTATAATATTTTTAATAAGCAATTTGAACACGACTTTTAGAAACACCGATGCAGCTATACACGTGCCACATTGTCCACAAATTCAGTTGATACTAATAGGGTGTATTTGCCAGTATTGTACATTATTTAAATTACATTTGTTTGGGCGGCAGGGTGGTGCAGTGGTCACGCCCGTGCATGACATCTTCTGAAGGACTGCCTGGCTTCGCTTTCCTCATTCTGGTCCCTTTCTCTGTATGGGTTTACTCCCACAGCAAAACAACAACAACATACAATGTAACTGGTACTAGCCAAACATCCAAATTACTCCTGCGAAAAGTTGTCAGGCCCCTCCTGAACAAGAGTCTTGAGACTCAGTGAGATTGCTTGTGTGGCGATCGAAACGTCGTGATCCATTATTATTTTTTCTACCTACGTGACTTTACCGAAAGAACCAAAGAGTAAGGATTCCTGCAGTCACGAAAGCTTCAAATCAAGATTAATGAGTGTTTACATGTGGGAGGAAATCGGAGCACCTGGAGAAATCCAAGCAAATGGGGGGCCAACGCTCTATCACAAATCTACAGATGGAACAGGCGGAGTCCACATTATTCGACACCGCCTTCTCTACCTCCTTGACGACCAAGGGGTGGGAGTTGTCGCAACATTTTTGTGATCCACCAACCCTCACCTCCACGTAGTCGTGGATTACAGGCATACAAAGCCACCACAACCATCCGGCTAAAGTAGCTGTAATGCACATCTAAAATTCTACAAAAGTTGATGGGGCAAATGTCGTAGGTCAATTGGTTTGATTTCTATGCGCATTAACCAGTCTCTAACGTATGCACATTTAGATTCGCATTCGGCCGCCAATGGAACAGGTGGTGTCCAAAAGCAAAGTGGATGTACTGATTGTATCTTCATTGCGGGACTCATCCAGCAGTGGATTGACGTGGGTTTCAGGTATCCACGTGGAGACGGGCAATAAACACTGGGGCCACCTGGCGGTAAATGTTTGCCGGTGCACATTGGGACCGGCTTACACGTCACTAGCCCCAGGCAGCCCCCAGCCACTGGCGTGCAACACAGCGAAGGGAATCTCCCACCAATGAGAACCACGCACAACCCAGGGTGCAGTCCTATAACTTGGACTCGCAAACACAACAAAACCCATAGCCGCCAACCCACACGGTTTACCCGTATTCTGTTGGGGGAAAGTGAGTTGTCAGGTCCATACGGCAGACGGCCGTTTCAATACGGGCAACATTTTTGTTAAGTTTATTTGTGTGTTTCTCCCTTGTCATGGGACTCATAAGGGGCACGGGGTGACCAACAAGGTCTGAATTGTTCTGTAATAAGGTAGGCACTGATGAGGGGTTGACAGCGATGCAAACCCCACACAATACAAAACGCCAAACGGCCAGTAACAATAAAAAATAATAATATATAACTGTCCAATGAGTAATTAGATAATTAAGATCAAAGAAACGCGTTCCTTAAATTGATCAAGTTTATTGTTGCAAGAGTTTGGGAAAACAGGAAGACCGGGAGTGGATTCCAGAGTGGAGCAGTGCAAACTGATAAATCTGAAAAGAAGAGTGAGGTGACCTGCATGGTGGTGAGTGGGTGGGTGAGTAAATGGGTGAGTGTTTGAGTAAACGAGTGGAGGAGTGTGTGATAGGGTGATTGAGTCAGTGACCGGATGAGTGGGTGACTGGATGCGTGGGTGACTGAATGCGTGGGTGATTAGATGAGTGGGTGATTGAGTGGGTGACTAAATGAGTGGGTGACTAGATGAGTGGGTGACTGGATGAGTGGGTGATAGGGTGATTTAATTAGTGACTAGATGAGTATGTGATAGGGTGATTGAGTGGGTGACTGGATGAGTGGGTTATAGGGTGATTGCGTGGATGACTGGATGAGTGGGTGACTGGATGCGTGGCTGATTTGATGAGTGGGTGATAGGGTGATTGAGTGGGTGACTGAATGAGTGGGTGACTGGATGAGTGGGTGACTGAATGAGTGGGTGACTGAATGAGTGGGTGACTGGATGAGTGGTTAACTGGATGAGTGGGTGATAGGGTGATTGAATTAGTGACGAGATGAGTGTGTGATAGGGTGATTGAGTTAGTGACTGGATGAGTTAGTGACTGGATGAATGTGTGATAGGGTGATTGGGTTAGTGACTGGATGAGTGGGTGACCGAGTTGTTTAGTTGAGTGCGTTGTTGTGAACTGCAGTGAGGCGCGGTGGTTGAACGCGGAGTGGATGAGACGAAGCGGTCAAAGTGTCTGGTAGACCGAGTCCCTTAACGTGGGTGGAGGGGGGAATCAACGAGGGGAAGTTCACTGCAACATTCACCACGGTGGTGCTAGTAGTCGCAGCGAAAAAAAGTGATACAGGGCTGACTGAATGAAGGTTGAGGCCAGGATGCAAGGTGGTGTAGAGGAGGCGAAGAGGAGGGTAGAGGAGGTGAGGTGGTGAGGAGGCGTAGAGGAGGGTGCCCCGCTCTTGGCGTTGATCTTGGTGAACACGTGTCCGCGCCCCGTCTCGTAGCTCTGCCCGGTGCTGATGCAGCCTCCACCGGCCGCAGCGCCCAGCGGCCTCGCCGAGTCCGTGCACAGCTCCGCTCTGAGCAAGCTCTCCATTGCACGCTGTCTGCTCGCAGCGACAAACACAACGTTAAACTTCCCCACCCCCCCCGTCCCGTGTGGCCTCTAACACAGGGGTCCTCAACCCCCGGGTTGCAAGAGCACTTGCTTCAAGTACATTAAAACCCACTTTTTGGTGTAGATATGTAGATGACACTTTGGTTGTCTGGCGACATGGGAAGGATACACTTAATGAATGAATGTCTAAATCATCTCAATTCACAAAAACCGGCCATCCAGTTCACCATGGAAATGGAGGTGAATAACACACTCCCTTTCCTGGATATTTTGCTCGGACGAGGCCTAAATGGTAAAGTAACACACACAGCGTTTACCGAAAGGGAACACATACTGATGCCTATCTGAATGCAGATTGGCATCATCACCCCGCACAGAAATCCTTTCTCAACAAGATGCTCATACATCTGGCTAAAACAGTGTCAGATGGTCAAAGTCTGAGGAGAGAGATTAAACATGTCAAAGAAACGCTACGATTGAATGTCTACAATAATGCTCAAATTAACAGAGCAGTGAATTCTAAACCAAGATCAAACAGCAATACTGCTGAATCAGGTTATTAAACAATTAAAATACCATATATTGTGGGAGTAACTGACAAATTAGCTAGTAGTCGCAGCTAAAAAAAAAGTGATACATTAATGACAGGGCTGAATGAATGAAGGTTGAGGCAAGGATGCGGGGTGGTGTAGAGGAGGCCAAGAGGAGGGTAGAGGAGGTGAGGTGGTGAGGTGTTGAGGTGGCGTGGTGAGGAGGTGAGGTGGCGTGGTGAGGAGGTGAGGTGGCGTGAGGAGGTGAGGTGGCGTGGTGAGGAGGTGAGGTGGCGTGGTGAGGTGGCGTAGTGAGGAGGCGTAGAGGAGGCGAGGAGAAGGGTAGAGGAGGTGAGGTGGTGAGGAGGCGTAGAGGAGGCGTAGAGGAGGGTGCCCCGCTCTTGGCGTTGATCTTGGTGAGCACGTGTCCGCGCCCCGTCTCGTAGCTCTGCCCGGTGCTGATGCAGCCTCCACTGGCCGAAGCGCCCAGCGTCCTCGCCGAGTACGTGCCCAGCTCCGCTCTGAGCAAGCTCTCCATTGCGTGCTATCTGCTCTCAGCAACAGACACAACGATAAACTCCCCCCCCCCCCCCCCGGTCCCGTGTGGCCTCTAAATACTTATTTCCTTGGGAGAGGTGATTTATCGGACGAGGCCTAAATGGTAAAATAACACACACAGCGTTTACCAAAAGGGAACGCATACTGATGCCTATCTGAATGCAGCTTCGCATCATCACCCCGTACAGAAAACCTCTCTCATCAAGATGCTCATACATCTGGCTAAAACAGTGTCAGATGGTGAATGTCTGGGGAGAGAGATTGAACATGTCAAAGAAACGCTACGATTGAATGTCTACAATAATGCTCAAATTAACAGCAATGCATGCTAAACCAAGATCGAACAGCAATACTGCTAAATCAGGTTATTAAACAATTAAAATACCATATATCGTGGGAGTAATTGAGAAATGAGCTCGAGTTTTGAAAAAGCAAAAAGCTAAACATCTAAGTAAGATTTGGCACGGTACACAAAATTCAAAAAATAGTATCTTGTACTTAAGATGAATTGCCTAAGTTGTCAACGGATGGTGTGTATCGGATGAATGGCTTATGTGGCAGATGTTATATTGGACAGATGGGATGTAACATTAGCGTAAGACTAAAGGAACACCAAATAAATATTAAACACTCTCAAACATAACTGTCAGAAGTTGCAGTACATGCTTGCCAACAACAACACTTCATGTATTTTGATAACGATGAAGTGTTGTGTAAAACTCATTATTACTGGCCAAGACTAATTCGAGAATCCATTGAAACTGAGAAAATTTGTATTATTTTAACCTCTCTGACAGCTACAGGCTTAGTGCGGCCTGGAAGCGTATTATTAAGTAATTGTGATTGTAAGATGAGGAGATGAAGGCAGAAGAAGACGTGGGGCGATTTGGTGATGCGGTCGAACGTGGTGGCCCGAGGAGCGGAGGGAGAGATGGCGCGGGACGGGGCGGTGTGGAGAAGGTGGCAAGGACGGCGGACCCCACGTGAGTGGAACAAACGCGTGGAAGAAGAAGACATCTCACATTTATCATTACTTATAGAGGAAACATACTAATTTAATTATTACTAATCAATTATATAATTTCAATAATCCCCCTCCCCGCCTCTGATTTCTGCACCTGATGGGTTCAGTGATGACATCGCCTTTCTCTATTTAAGACCGGAAGCAGGTGGATGGCTTCACTATTCTGGCAAATCGCCCGATGATGCTGGATGTAATTACCAGTGAAACGTCGTACTCATCTTGTGGATTTACTCTCCAAAACACCGGTGGGCTGAAGTAGTAACTAAGTGGAGTTTTGTTTACGTGACAAATTCCTTACTAATTGGCTGTGTCAGGTGGTGTAGGGTTATTACACATTTATACTTACACGATCTAACCCAAAAACCTTTGTTATGAAATTAGGACAATTTATTAAATATATTGTATACCAGAAAATACAGCAATTGACTAAACATATGCGGCAATAGATGTAACCTCGCAGCAGTGAACGTGACGAAATTTCATCATGGAAATGTCCGCTGCACAAAACCTTGAGTTCATCGCCCTACACGTGGTACCTCAGCCTCAGGATGAAATAAATCATCAGGGAGTTCTACGTGAGCATCGTGCACGCTCCAAATCCAGAGTTGAGCCGTGGTCTTGGCACCCAGCCAGCCGCCTTCTCTTCTTGGGGCAGTTGGAGTCCAGCGCGCTATCGAAGGACACGTGGTGAACGCTCAGGACGTGTCTCTTGAGCTTCGACTTCTGCGTCGCTCCGTACGAGCAGTCACTGCACGGGAAGGGCTTTTCCTCTGGAACACAAGACATCCACCGTTGAGCACACGCACGCGCTAATACATAATTTATTTATCACCATGCAGTGGATGCCATAGCATTACTATGTATATGGGACGTTTTATCAATCACGGTTGCTGACCACAGGCCCAAAGGCCCAAAGGCCTAAAATGCCAAATGGCCAGCAACAAATACCTCCGATTAGCACGGTTGGCTACGTATGGTACGAAAGAAGTTCAACATGCGTGCAAATAGTAGAAAAGCAAGATACTGATTTCCTGAAAAATATCAGAAGAACACATTTTTGGGGCTTATTTTGAAGCCCCAACATTTTGCACTTCTTCGTGTGGTTGATGTTGATGCAGAGCAACAACTATAATTTAACATTGAGGTGGTTGAGCCAGATTATTCTATTACAGTTCATTAATTACACAATAATTACCTGCAATAGAACGAGTAAATACACATGGAAGTTAGGTGTTAGTACAATGAAGAGGAAATTCCCATTGTGGAAATGACTCGGTCTATACATTCAAAAATGTTCCCTAAATTTACCCACTTGTTTAAGCAAAATTTACCCCGGTTAAGAAATAGATACTTTTTGGAATTTGTCAAGCAATGTATTTTACTCAGTTTTCTTCCAATGGTGCTATTGGCTCCATGTCATGAGATGAAGTACCCCTGTGCAACTCTCACACAGCAGTGAACCACCTCATGTAAGAGAACAGCTCGTGGAAGGAGATATCATTGCACTACTCATGACATCCCTTCGTGACCGTTTTTTATCCACTAGGAGGTTATTGCAATTTCCTACACATCACGCGACATCAGAAGTGTTTGCTGGAAGAAGTGTTTGGTAACTGGATAAGAACATCAATGAGAAGCCAGTTTAATCATGGCTCGGTGACTGAAACCCAGAGTTTCACGGTTTAACCCAACATCCGAGCAGCACCACATCAGATCTCTAGACTCCTCAGCGCAGGCATACAGATATGGTCAACATATGCGTACATTAACTAATTTGTGAAATTATGAATTACATCCAAATGAAATGTAGTGTGTGCATTACTAGGACGTACCTAAAGGTGCCAGGTTGGGTTCATCCACCTTGGGGATGCTCTGCTCCACGCAGCCTCCTGCTTCCGTGCAGTCCATCCTCTTGATGTCCGAATTCTGGCTGTTGCTACTGCTGCAATTGGTGACGCTGGTGGTGGTCTTCTTTCTTTTAATGGGCTTAGGTCTACTTCGCTTTTCCTTCTTCTTCTGCTGCAAGGCCATCAACACTTTCATGCTCGTCATAGGATCGAGAGCAGCGTATGGTTTATTCTCACTGACTGGTGAAGCAGTTTGTTGACGTGGAACTAGGCCAAAGCATTCAAGAAAATTGGATTTCATGTCATTTATCTTAACGCCGCTATCTTCTGTCGAAGTGTAATCATGTTCAGGCTTCGGTCTGTACAAGAACTGTGCGTGAAGACTTTCATGAGTTTTCAGGATTTCAATAGGACTTAAAAATCCGCAGACTGAGCACATCTCATAGGGCGATGGTGGATTCAACACCGCATTGGCAAAACTGCCGTTATTCACTAAGCCTGGTGCACCCTTTATCACGTAATCCTTCTCATGGGTCTTCAAATGCCTTTTTAATTTTCCTAGCTGATCAAACCTTTTCCCGCATATGCCGCACCATTGATCACGGGTCTCCTTGTGCGTTCTTACGTGGGCTTCTAGGCACCATGCCAGCTGGAATTTTTTCCCACAGACGTCACAAGAGATACGTTTTTTCGTTCTTGTAATCCTACCGGATTGAGGTGGGGTTGAGATGGGTGCTGGTGAAGTGCCATCAATGGTGAAGGCAATTCTCCCAGCACCACCTTGACTCGCAGCGGAGTTGCTCTCGCACATCTGAAACAAAAGACAAAGGTCACGCGAATGACACCCGTGTCACGAGTGTACTCACACAGGCATACTTAAGGTGACATAAGATTCATATATACTACAACTCATTATACCAGAACTCCACAATATTGCAGTTCCTATCATGTACGATTTTACTCCTCTTATCCACCCAAATAAGATTTTGTTTAACAACAATGACGAACTACCTCCATTTTCCTAATGTTACCCACCAAATAGGCCTTTCTGTATATACACACCAACAATATAATGATGGCACCACACGTTCACTCCACTATTCACAACACTCTGACTCGCAATCTCCATATAAGATTGTAATATCATTTCTGTACGAGGGCCCGTCAAAAAGTTTTGAGAATTGACACTTTTTTTTACAAACAACTACGTAAAATAGTCTTCAATAAAAGTACAGTATAGTACAATTAATGGCACTTATAACTGAACGTCATTATCTCTCATGCTAATTATTACAATGTTAACTAGTTACCCAGGAAAGCTTAATTGAGTCTAAGTACTGCATTTTCAGAAAGGTCCCATTGCATTGAGATGTTTGTGTGAGTGGAACCCAGAGAGACCCCACCTTGCATATGGGAAAATAACACAACTTCACACAGATGGATTCAACCCACAAGCTCAAAGCATTCCTTGTTTAACAAAGTATTCAGTGTAATGTTTAATATAATTTATTTGGTAATATATAGTATCGTAATTGTATAGTCAATATATAGCAGTGTGGTATACAGTACGGTTGGTAAAATAATACAGTGTAATATTATTATAATCTAAGGTATAGGGTAGTGTATAGTAACGCTGCGTATAATTCAATGTTGGGGTCTGTCTATGGCAGTTTATAATAAAACATTATTTGGAGGCATATTATAATAATTTTTGCGACATAGAAGTGTAATGTATAATGACGTATTGTTAGTAGCTCAGCTTAGTGGAGAATATATTGAGTACATTGATTATATTGATGTAGTTTATATTTAGTTCTTTCACATCGGTTTGTTGTATGATAGTTGGGTAGTTGCAGTTCTTTAGCGTCAATATACTAAATGCCTCTGTTGATATATAAACTCTGACTTTAACATAGCTACTTCCGTGACAAGTTACATGCTAATTCCTCGCAATAACATCATGCTAATCTCACAGTTACATGCTAATTTCTGACGTTAACATCCTGCTAATATCTCACATTAACACAGCTACTTCAATGCTAAATTATTCTGTTGATATGTAAACTCCTTTGTCAAGGCGCTCTGCTCCTCCCACCCAGCTTAAAATACGCTGCCAAGCTTAGCAGTGTTCATTGGAGCGCTGTCTTTCCGACAGTTCTGTTTCTTCACCTGAGGAAGGCTACTTGTGTTGTGGCCGAAACGTCGTGAGAATTTTATAGTTAAATTTTTATTATTTTATTATTTCCCTTCGACGTGACTTTACCGAAAGAACCAAGAAGATGAATCCCTGCAGTCACGAAAGCTTTAAATCGAAATTTATTCAAATCAAGTTGTTTTCTTTTTACCACAGTACTTTATGGAATCCTGAAGAATAAATGCATTTTTAGAAGTATTAAACTACACTTGAAGATGTGTGAGAATGTAATTCTGCAGATGCAAGCACAGGCAAACTCGTATCTGCATATACAAGTTTCTGGGCCTCCTCACTTCACCAAACCCGCATTGACCGGCATGGTGAAGTATGGTTAAACAACTCCCACGAACGCCGTGGTGTGGGGGAGGCCTCTATCAAAACGCTGGATCGACAAAGGGCTGATACATGTCACGACATTGTACGTTAAGATCGTTCTCTCGTCAGCACAAGCCGTCTATGTGGACAATAGAGGGCACGACACACGTGTACACGATGGTTGTGTGCGTATATTCAGCGTGTGTATCACGTAATAATTATGAGGTCGCGATTATGCTCAAAACGAACCAAATGTATAACATCACGAATAACTTTGGAGGTCTCCAGAGCCTGAACAATATTTGAAGTAGACACTGACCCTTGTCACGAGTTCTTATGAACTATAAACTAAACTATAAACTATTTCTATTTAACCAGGTAAGGCCCACTGAGCTATATAACTCTTATCAGAAGCGACCTGGACACAAATGATAGCTCAACGAAAGTGGCTTATCATGTGGACATTTATAGCAGTCAAGTACTCTAAACTCACGTTTCTAAATGTGGAGGGGAAAACCGAAGGACCAGGAGAAGAATCTACGCGACCACAGGGGAAAAAATTAACAAATACAGAGCAGGCGTCAGGGTCTGGATGGAACCTCCACGCTGCTGTAGGCCTAGCGAGGTAGTTAACATCTCGACACCGCGGCGCCCCTTATTAAAAGCTTAGCCATGTCTAGCAAGGTTATTGACTCATTTCACTCGACTCACGGCACCACAAGTAATGTATTAAACAAGTAAAACAATAATAAAGTAGAGAGGCGCTACTTACATTTAACAATGTTGTTGTTAACTTTAAAAGGAGCGCGCTTCCCTCAGGCTTGCAGTCCGGCGTTCGCGGTCTCCACTTCCTGGATAAGCCACGCCCGTCGCGGCTATGCCCCGCCCACTGTCGTGCAAGCCACGCCCCCGCGGATCGGGCCAAGCTCATCCCACGGTGAAATCCCCACAATCGGAATCTTTATTTACAGACAGTCCTCGACTTACGAACGCCCAAATTACAAACAGCCGCCCTTCAGAACCAACTGGCATGAAATATAAATTATTTTATATCGCCTGAAAACGCGAACTCGCGCTTGTGAGTGAGTGCGCGTGCGTGAGTGTGAGCAGGGGGCACAGGTGGTGCATCAGCCAGTCATCTCAGTCATCTCAGTCAGTCGACCCGTGGCACCACCTGGGTCTGCCCCGTGACCTCCTGCCAGCGGGCGTTCGACACTTCACGTGGCCTCAAGGTGCACATGGCCTGGCACAAGCATCGTGGTGACGTCACCGCCACTTAGTGGCGAATGGCGGTTGTTGTTGTTGTTGTGAGACAGTGAGAGAGTGTGAGGTCGACTCAGCCTCAGATGAGTTCCTGGTGCGGTGTGGAGTGAACATCGCTACTGGGGGAGACAAAGGCGACCGTGGAGGAGAATCCTCCAGGTGCTCACTGATACACTCACCAACTTTACCTCACCAATTACACCTCACCCACCTCACCACCCCAATTACACCTCACAAACCTAACCTCACCAATTACACCTCACCAATCACACCACACTCACCTCACTCACCAAACACCAACTCCACTAACCGCACAAATGGCACTCATCACACCTACTACACTCATCTCACCCACTACATTCACCACACCACCCACTACATTCACCAAACCAACCACTACATTCACCAAACCAACCACTACATTCACCACACCACCCACTACATTCACCACAACAACCACACAGTCACCACACCACCCACTACATTCACCACACCAACCACTACATTCACCACACCAACCACTACATTCACCACACCAACCACTACATTCACCACACCAACCACTACATTCACCACACCAACCACTACATTCACCACATCAACCACTACATTCACCACACCAACCACCACATTCACCACACCAACCACTACATTCACCACACCAACCACTACATTCACCACACCAACCACTACATTCACCACACCAACCACACAGTCACCACACCAACCACACAGTCACCACACCAACCACTACATTCACCACACCACCCACTACATTCACCACACCAACCACACAGTCACCAGACTGACTGCACCCATCTCATCCACTGCACCAACCTCACTCATCTCACCAATCAAAACTCATCTCAACGACCGCAATTCACCACCTTCCATGCTGCCATCTACATTATTGGCCAGCAGATGGCAGCATCTACAGGCCACATTCTTGGCCAGTCGATGGCAGCATGGAACGGAGGTTACCGAGCAATCTATAAACGTACGATATTTATTTTGGCTCTCTACGAGGCGTGGTATCTCAGGTAGGTCTGGTTACTCACACGTACATATTATTTGGTGAAGAATTGGCAAGACATCTCAAGCAGAATCCTAAAAATTAGAGACTCAACAAGGCATCTGTGGATGAAGTCAGGCCCGTGTCTGTCTGCTCGATTATTTCATATCTGTCAACCCCTTATCAGGGCCGAGCTTATTACAGACCAATTCAGACTTTATTGGTCACCCCGTGCCCTTATAAATCTCAACGTAGTGAAAACGCGTTATCGTGTGAACACGCATGTTGTGGGTTAACTCCCCGAGATAAACTTTCTTGCATCTTTGTGTTTTATACGCCCAGTGCTCCGCCAATAATTGTTGTGACCGTCGCTCCTCTGCCCTCTGTTGTTCATGGAGGGAGACTGCACCCTAGTGCCCAGTATCATCCTCCGCGAGCCTCTTCAAAATGCTGATCTTGACACCGCTGGAAGAAGTCATCGGCCTTGACCTCACCCCACAACAGTGCAATTTTAACAGCTCAACATCAAAACACAATGATGGGTCGCTTGCACCAATCGCACAACACCACAGCATTGACTCTCAGCTGTTTCTTGTGTAGAGGGGGTCACGTGTGTCACCATAATTGCCCTAATCCTACAACTCGTGCTGCGTAATATGTTCCTTGCCATATTACCTGTGACACACATAATGAGGACAACCAGTAAGTAAAACGAAACCAGAGGTGGGAAACCTGTACTTTATAATATTATTAATTTCAGGCAATGTGAACACGACTTTTAGAAACACCGATGCAGCTATACACGTGCCACATTGTCCAGAAGTTCAGTTGATACTAATAGGGTTTATTTGCCAGTATTGTACATTATTTAAATTACATTTGTTTGGGCGGCAAGGTGGTGCAGTGGTCACGCCCGTGCATGACATCTTCTGAAGGACTGCCTGGCTTCGCTTTCCTCATTCTGGTCCCTTTCTCTGTATGGGTTTACTCCCATGGGAAAACAACAACATACAATGTAACTGGTACTAGCCAAACATCCAAATGTTCAGGCCCTCCTGAACAAGAGTCTTGAGACTCAGTGAGATTGCTTGTGTGGCGATCGAAACGTCGTGATCCATTATTATTTTTTCTACCTACGTGACTTTACCGAAAGAACCAAAGAGTAAGGATTCCTGCAGTCACGAAAGCTTCAAATCAAGATTAATGAGTGTTTACATGTGGGAGGAAATCGGAGCACCTGGAGAAATCCAAGCAAATGCTCTATCACAAATCTACAGATGGAACAGGCGGAGTCCACATTAATCCACACCGCCTTCTCTACCTCCTTGACGACCAAGGGGTGGGAGTTGTCGCAACATTTTTGTGATCCACCAACCCTCACCTCCACGTAGTCGTGGATTACAGGCATACATAGCCACCACAACCATCCGGCTAAAGTAGCTGTAATGCACATCTAAAATTCTACAATAGTTGATGGGGCAAATGTCGTAGGTCAATTGGTTTGATTTCTATGCGCATTAACCAGTCTCTAACGTATGCACATTTAGATTCGCATTCGGCCGCCAATGGAACAGGTGGAGTCCAAAAGCAAAGTGGATGTACTGATTGTATCTTCATTGCGGGACTCATCCAGCAGTGGATTGACATGGGTTTCAGGTATCCACGTGGAGACGGGCAATAAACACTGGGGCCACCTGGCGGTAAATGTTTGCCGGTGCACATTGGGACCGGCTCACACGTCACTGGCCCCAGGCAGCCCCCAGCCACTGGCGTGCAACACAGTGAAGGGAATCTCCCACCAATGAGCACCACGCACAACCCAGGGTGCAGTCCTATAACTTGGACTCGCAAACACAACAAAACCCATAGCCGCCAACCCACACGTATTACCCGTATTCTGTTGGGGGAAAGTGAGTTGTCAGGTCCATACGGCAGACGGCCGTTTCAATACGGGCAACATTTTTGTTAAGTTTATTTGCGTGTTTCTCCCTTGTCATGGGACTTATAAGGGGCACGGGGTGACCAACAAGGTCTGAATTGTTCTGTAATAAGGTAGGCACTGATGAGGGGTTGACAGCGATGCAAACCCCACACAATACAAAACGCCAAACGGCCAGTAACAATAAAAAATAATACATAACTGTCCAATGAGTAATTAGATAATAAAGATCAAAGAAACGCGTTCCTTAAATTGATCAAGTTTATTGTTGCAAGAGTTTGGGAAAACAGGAAGACCGGGTGTGGATTCCTGAGTGGAGCAGTGCAAACTGATAAATCTGAAAATAAGAGTGAGGTGACCTGCATGGTGGTGAGCGGGTGGGTGAGTAAATGGGTGAGTGTTTGAGTAAACGAGTGGAGGAGTGTGTGATAGGGTGATTGAGTCAGTGACCGGATGAGTGGGTGACTGGATGCGTGGGTGACTGAATGTGTGGGTGATTAGATGAGTGGGTGATTGAGTGGGTGACTAAATGAGTGGGTGACTAGATGAGTGGGTGACTGGATGAGTGGGTGATAGGGTGATTTAATTAGTGACTAGATGAGTATGTGATAGGGTGATTGAGTGGGTGACTGGATGAGTGGGTTATAGGGTGATTGCGTGGATGACTGGATGAGTGGGTGACTGGATGCGTGGCTGATTTGATGAGTGGGTGATAGGGGGATTGAGTGGGTGACTGAATGAGTGGGTGACTGGATGAGTGGGTGATAGGGTGATTGAATTAGTGACGAGATAAGTGTGTGATAGGGTGATTGAGTTAGTGACTGGATGAGTTAGTGACTGGATGAATGTGTGATAGGGTGATTGAGTTAGTGACTGGATGAGTGGGTGACCGAGTTGTTTAGTTGAGTGCGTTGTTGTGAACTGCAGTGAGGCGCGGTGGTTGAACGCGGAGTGGATGAGACGAAGCGGTCAAAGTGTCTGGTAGACCGAGTCCCTTAACGTGGGTGGAGGGGGGAATCAACGAGGGGAAGTTCACTGCAACATTCACCACGGTGGTGCTTGTAGTCGCAGCGAAAAAAGAGTGATACAGGGCTGACTGAATGAAGGTTGAGGCGAGGATGCAAGGTGGTGTAGAGGAGGCGAAGAGGAGGGTAGAGGAGGTGAGGTGGTGAGGAGGCGTAGAGGAGGGTGCCCCGCTCTTGGCGTTGATCTTGGTGAACACGTGTCCGCGCCCCGTCTCGTAGCTCTGCCCGGTGCTGATGCAGCCTCCACGGGCCGCAGCGCCCAGCGGCCTCGCCGAGTCCGTGCCCAGCTCTGCTCTGAGCAAGCTCTCCATTGCACGCTGTCTGCTCGCAGCGACAAACACAACGTTAAACTCCCCCCCCCCCCCCCCCCCGTCCCGTGTGGCCTCTAACACAGGGGTCCTCAACCCCCGGGATGCAAGAGCACTTGCTTCAAGTACATTAAAACCCACTTTTTGGTGTAGATATGTAGATGACACTTTGGTTGTCTGGCGACATGGGTAGGATACACTTAATGAATGAATGTCTAAATCATCTCAATTCACAAAAACCGGCCATCCAGTTCACCATGGAAATGGAGGTGAATAACACACTCCCTTTCCTGGATATTTTGCTCGGACGAGGCCTAAATGGTAAAGTAACACACACAGCGTTTACCGAAAGGGAACACATACTGATGCCTATCTGAATGCAGATTGGCATCATCACCCCGCACAGAAATCCTTTCTCAACAAGATGCTCATACATCTGGCTAAAACAGTGTCAGATGGTCAAAGTCTGAGGAGAGAGATTAAACATGTCAAAGAAACGCTACGATTGAATGTCTACAATAATGCTCAAATTAACAGAGCAGTGAATTCTAAACCAAGATCAAACAGCAATACTGCTGAATCAGGTTATTAAACAATTAAAATACCATATATTGTGGGAGTAACTGACAAATTAGCTAGTAGTCGCAGCTAAAAAAAAAGTGATACATTAATGACAGGGCTGAATAAATGAAGGTTGAGGCAAGGATGCGGGGTGGTGTAGAGGAGGCCAAGAGGAGGGTAGAGGAGGTGAGGTGGTGAGGTGTTGAGGTGGCGTGGTGAGGAGGTGAGGTGGCGTGGTGAGGAGGTGAGGTGGCGTGGTGAGGAGGTGAGGTGGCGTGGTGAGGTGGCGTGGTGAGGAGGCGTAGAGGAGGCGAGGAGAAGGGTAGAGGAGGTGAGGTGGTGAGGAGGCGTAGAGGAGGGTGCCCCGCTCTTGGCGTTGATCTTGGTGAACACGTGTCCGCGCCCCGTCTCGTAGCTCTGCCCGGTGCTGATGCAGCCTCCACCGGCCGAAGCGCCCAGCGTCCTCGCCGAGTCCGTGCCCAGCTCCGCTCTGAGCAAGCTCTCCATTGCGCGCTATCTGCTCTCAGCAACAGACACAACGTTAAACTCCCCCCCCCCCCGGTCCCGTGTGGCCTCTAAATACTTATTTCCTTGGGAGAGGTGATTTATCGGACGAGGCCTAAATGGTAAAATAACACACACAGCGTTTACCAAAAGGGAACGCATACTGATGCCTATCTGAATGCAGCTTCGCATCATCACCCCGTACAGAAAACCTCTCTCATCAAGATGCTCATACATCTGGCTAAAACAGTGTCAGATGGTGAATGTCTGGGGAGAGAGATTGAACATGTCAAAGAAACACTACGATTGAATGTCTACAATAATGCTCAAATTAACAGCAATGCATGCTAAACCAAGATCGAACAGCAATACTGCTGAATCAGGTTATTAAACAATTAAAATACCATATATCGTGGGAGTAATTGAGAAATGAGCTCGAGTTTTGAAAAAGCTAAACATCTAAGTAAGATTTGGCACGGTACACAAAATTCAAAAAATAGTATCTTGTACTTAAGATGAATTGCCTAAGTTGTCAACGGATGGTGTGTATCGGATGAATGGCTTATGTGGCAGATGTTATATTGGACAGATGGGATGTAACATTAGCGTAAGACTAAAGGAACACCAAATAAATATTAAACACTCTCAAACATAACTGTCGGAAGTTGCAGTACATGCTTGCCAACAACAACACTTCATGTATTTTGATAACGATGAAGTGTTGTGTAAAACTCATTATTACTGGCCAAGACTAATTCGAGAATCCATTGAAACTGAGAAAATTTGTATTATTTTAACCTCTCTGACAGCTACAGGCTTAGTGCGGCCTGGAAGCGTATTATTAAGTAATTGTGATTGTAAGATGAGGAGATGAAGGCAGAAGAAGACGTGGGGCGATTTGGTGATGCGGTCGAACGTGGTGGCCCGAGGAGCGGAGGGAGAGATGGCGCGGGACGGGGCGGTGTGGAGAAGGTGGCAAGGACGGCGGACCCCACGTGAGTGGAACAAACGCGTGGAAGAAGAAGACATCTCACATTTATCATTACTTATAGAGGAAACATACTAATTTAATTATTACTAATCAATTATATAATTTCAATAATCCCCCTCCCCGCCTCTGATTTCTGCACCTGATGGGTTCAGTGATGACATCGCCTTTCTCTATTTAAGACCGGAAGCAGGTGGATGGCTTCACTATTCTGGCAAATCGCCCATGATGCTGGATGTAATTAACAGTGAAACGTCGTACTCATCTTGTGGATTTACTCTCCAAAACACCGGTGGGCTGAAGTAGTAACTAAGTGGAGTTTTGTTTACGTGACAAATTCCTTACTAATTGGCTGTGTCAGGTGGTGTAGGGTTATTACACATTTATACTTACACGATCTAACCCAAAAACCTTTGTTATGAAATTAGGACAATTTATTAAATATATTGTATACCAGAAAATACAGCAATTGACTAAACATATGCGGCAATAGATGTAACCTCGCAGCAGTGAACGTGACGAAATTTCATCATGGAAATGTCCGCTGCACAAAACCTTGAGTTCATCGCCCTACACGTGGTACCTCAGCCTCAGGATGAAATAAATCATCAGGGAGTTCTACGTGAGCATCGTGCGCGCTCCAAATCCAGAGTTGAGCCGTGGTCTTGGCACCCAGCCAGCCGCCTTCTCTTCTTGGGGCAGTCGGAGTCCAGCGCGCTATCGAAGGACACGTGGTGAACGCTCAGGACGTGTCTCTTGAGCTTCGACTTCTGCGTCGCTCCGTACGAGCAGTCACTGCACGGGAAGGGCTTTTCCTCTGGAACACAAGACATCCACCGTTGAGCACACGCACGCGCTAATACATAATTTATTTATCACCATGCAGTGGATGCCATAGCATTACTATGTATATGGGACGTTTTATCAATCACGGTTGCTGACCACAGGCCCAAAGGCCCAAAGGCCTAAAATGCCAAATGGCCAGCAACAAATACCTCCGATTAGCACGGTTGGCTACGTATGGTACGAAAGAAGTTCAACATGCGTGCAAATAGTAGAAAAGCAAGATACTGATTTCCTGAAAAATATCAGAAGAACACATTTTTGGGGCTTATTTTGAAGCCCCAACATTTTGCACTTCTTCGTGTGGTTGATGTTGATGCAGAGCAACAACTATAATTTAACATTGAGGTGGTTGAGCCAGATTATTCTATTACAGTTCATTAATTACACAATAATTACCTGCAATAGAACGAGTAAATACACATGGAAGTTAGGTGTTAGTACAATGAAGAGGAAATTCCCATTGTGGAAATGACTCGGTCTATACATTCAAAAATGTTCCCTAAATTTACCCACTTGTTTAAGCAAAATTTACCCCGGTTAAGAAATAGATACTTTTTGGAATTTGTCAAGCAATGTATTTTACTCAGTTTTCTTCCAATGGTGCTATTGGCTCCATGTCATGAGATGAAGTACCCCTGTGCAACTCTCACACAGCAGTGAACCACCTCATGTAAGAGAACAGCTCGTGGAAGGAGATATCATTGCACTACTCATGACATCCCTTCGTGACCGTTTTTTATCCACTAGGAGGTTATTGCAATTTCCTACACATCACGCGACATCAGAAGTGTTTGCTGGAAGAAGTGTTTGGTAACTGGATAAGAACATCAATGAGAAGCCAGTTTAATCATGGCTCGGTGACTGAAACCCAGAGTTTCACGGTTTAACCCAACATCCGAGCAGCACCACATCAGATCTCTAGACTCCTCAGCGCAGGCATACAGATATGGTCAACATATGCGTACATTAACTAATTTGTGAAATTATGAATTACATCCAAATGAAATGTAGTGTGTGCATTACTAGGACGTACCTAAAGGTGCCAGGTTGGGTTCATCCACCTTGGGGATGCTCTGCTCCACGCAGCCTCCTGCTTCCGTGCAGTCCATCCTCTTGATGTCCGAATTCTGGCTGTTGCTACTGCTGCAATTGGTGACGCTGGTGGTGGTCTTCTTTCTTTTAATGGGCTTAGGTCTACTTCGCTTTTCCTTCTTCTTCTGCTGCAAGGCCATCAACACTTTCATGCTCGTCATAGGATCGAGAGCAGCGTATGGTTTATTCTCACTGACTGGTGAAGCAGTTTGTTGACGTGGAACTAGGCCAAAGCATTCAAGAAAATTGGATTTCATGTCATTTATCTTAACGCCGCTATCTTCTGTCGAAGTGTAATCATGTTCAGGCTTCGGTCTGTACAAGAACTGTGCGTGAAGACTTTCATGAGTTTTCAGGATTTCAATAGGACTTAAAAATCCGCAGACTGAGCACATCTCATAGGGCGACGGTGGATTCAACACCGCATTGGCAAAACTGCCGTTATTCACTAAGCCTGGTGCACCCTTTATCACGTAATCCTTCTCATGGGTCTTCAAATGCCTTTTTAATTTTCCTAGCTGATCAAACCTTTTCCCGCATATGCCGCACCATTGATCACGGGTCTCCTTGTGCGTTCTTACGTGGGCTTCTAGGCACCATGCCAGCTGGAATTTTTTCCCACAGACGTCACAAGAGATACGTTTTTTCGTTCTTGTAATCCTACCGGATTGAGGTGGGGTTGAGATGGGTGCTGGTGAAGTGCCATCAATGGTGAAGGCAATTCTCCCAGCACCACCTTGACTCGCAGCGGAGTTGCTCTCGCACATCTGAAACAAAAGACAAAGGTCACGCGAATGACACCCGTGTCACGAGTGTACTCACACAGGCATACTTAAGGTGACATAAGATTCATATATACTACAACTCATTATACCAGAACTCCACAATATTGCAGTTCCTATCATGTACGATTTTACTCCTCTTATCCACCCAAATAAGATTTTGTTTAACAACAATGACGAACTACCTCCATTTTCCTAATGTTACCCACCAAATAGGCCTTTCTGTATATACACACCAACAATATAATGATGGCACCACACGTTCACTCCACTATTCACAACACTCTGACTCGCAATCTCCATATAAGATTGTAATATCATTTCTGTACGAGGGCCCGTCAAAAAGTTTTGAGAATTGACACTTTTTTTTACAAACAACTACGTAAAATAGTCTTCAATAAAAGTACAGTATAGTACAATTAATGGCACTTATAACTGAACGTCATTATCTCTCATGCTAATTATTACAATGTTAACCTAGTTACCCAGGAAAGCTTAATTGAGTCTAAGTACTGCATTTTCAGAAAGGTCCCATTGCATTGAGATGTTTGTGTGAGTGGAACCCAGAGAGACCCCACCTTGCATATGGGGAAATAACACAACTTCACACAGATGGATTCAACCCACAAGCTCAAAGCATTCCTTGTTTAACAAAGTATTCAGTGTAATGTTTAATATAATTTATTTGGTAATATATAGTATCGTAATTGTATAGTCAATATATAGCAGTGTGGTATACAGTACGGTTGGTAAAATAATACAGTGTAATATTATTATAATCTAAGGTATAGGGTAGTGTATAGTAACGCTGCGTATAATTCAATGTTGGGGTCTGTCTATGGCAGTTTATAATAAAACATTATTTGGAGGCATATTATAATAATTTTTGCGACATAGAAGTGTAATGTATAATGACGTATTGTTAGTAGCTCAGCTTAGTGGAGAATATATTGAGTACATTGATTATATTGATGTAGTTTATATTTAGTTCTTTCACATCGGTTTGTTGTATGATAGTTGGGTAGTTGCAGTTCTTTAGCGTCAATATACTAAATGCCTCTGTTGATATATAAACTCTGACTTTAACATAGCTACTTCCGTGACAAGTTACATGCTAATTCCTCGCAATAACATCATGCTAATCTCACAGTTACATGCTAATTTCTGACGTTAACATCCTGCTAATATCTCACATTAACACAGCTACTTCAATGCTAAATTATTCTGTTGATATGTAAACTCCTTTGTCAAGGCGCTCTGCTCCTCCCACCCAGCTTAAAATACGCTGCCAAGCTTAGCAGTGTTCATTGGAGCGCTGTCTTTCCGACAGTTCTGTTTCTTCACCTGAGGAAGGCTACTTGTGTTGTGGCCGAAACGTCGTGAGAATTTTATAGTTAAATTTTTATTATTTTATTATTTCCCTTCGACGTGACTTTACCGAAAGAACCAAGAAGATGAATCCCTGCAGTCACGAAAGCTTTAAATCGAAATTTATTCAAATCAAGTTGTTTTCTTTTTACCACAGTACTTTATGGAATCCTGAAGAATAAATGCATTTTTAGAAGTATTAAACTACACTTGAAGATGTGTGAGAATGTAATTCTGCAGATGCAAGCACAGGCAAACTCGTATCTGCATATACAAGTTTCTGGGCCTCCTCACTTCACCAAACCCGCATTGACCGGCATGGTGAAGTATGGTTAAACAACTCCCACGAACGCCGTGGTGTGGGGGAGGCCTCTATCAAAACGCTGGATCGACAAAGGGCTGATACATGTCACGACATTGTACGTTAAGATCGTTCTCTCGTCAGCACAAGCCGTCTATGTGGACAATAGAGGGCACGACACACGTGTACACGATGGTTGTGTGCGTATATTCAGCGTGTGTATCACGTAATAATTATGAGGTCGCGATTATGCTCAAAACGAACCAAATGTATAACATCACGAATAACTTTGGAGGTCTCCAGAGCCTGAACAATATTTGAAGTAGACACTGACCCTTGTCACGAGTTCTTATGAACTATAAACTAAACTATAAACTATTTCTATTTAACCAGGTAAGGCCCACTGAGCTATATAACTCTTATCAGAAGCGACCTGGACACAAATGATAGCTCAACGAAAGTGGCTTATCATGTGGACATTTATAGCAGTCAAGTACTCTAAACTCACGTTTCTAAATGTGGAGGGGAAAACCGAAGGACCAGGAGAAGAATCTACGCGACCACAGGGGAAAAAATTAACAAATACAGAGCAGGCGTCAGGGTCTGGATGGAACCTCCACGCTGCTGTAGGCCTAGCGAGGTAGTTAACATCTCGACACCGCGGCGCCCCTTATTAAAAGCTTAGCCATGTCTAGCAAGGTTATTGACTCATTTCACTCGACTCACGGCACCACAAGTAATGTATTAAACAAGTAAAACAATAATAAAGTAGAGAGGCGCTACTTACATTTAACAATGTTGTTGTTAACTTTAAAAGGAGCGCGCTTCCCTCAGGCTTGCAGTCCGGCGTTCGCGGTCTCCACTTCCTGGATAAGCCACGCCCGTCGCGGCTATGCCCCGCCCACTGTCGTGCAAGCCACGCCCCCGCGGATCGGGCAAGCTCATCCCACGGTGAAAGCCCCACAATCGGAATCTTTATTTACAGACAGTCCTCGACTTACGAACGCCCAAATTACAAACAGCCGCCCTTCAGAACCAACTGGCATGAAATATAAATTATTTTATATCGCCTGAAAACGCGAACTCGCGCTTGTGAGTGAGTGCGCGTGCGTGAGTGTGAGCAGGGGGCATCAGCCAGTCATCTCAGTCATCTCAGTCAGTCGACCCGTGGCACCACCTGGGTCTGCCCCGTGACCTCCTGCCAGCGGGCGTTCGACACTTCACGTGGCCTCAAGGTGCACATGGCCTGGCACAAGCGTCGTGGTGACGTCACCGCCACTTAGTGGCGAATGGCGGTTGTTGTTGTTGTGAGACAGTGAGAGAGTGTGAGGTCGACTCAGCCTCAGATGAGTTCCTGGTGAGGAGTGGAGTGAACATCGCTACTGGGGGAGACAAAGGCGACCGTGGAGGAGAATCCTCCAGGTGCTCACTGATACACTCACCAACTTTACCTCACCAATTACACCTCACCCACCTCACCACCCCAATTACACCTCACAAACCTAACCTCACCAATTACACCTCACCAATCACACCACACTCACCTCACTCACCAAACACCAACTCCACTAACCGCACAAATGGCACTCATCACACCTACTACACTCATCTCACCCACTACATTCACCACACCACCCACTACATTCACCAAACCAACCACTACATTCACCACACCAACCACTACATTCACCACACCACCCACTACATTCACCAAACCAACCACACAGTCACCACACCACCCACTACATTCACCACACCAACCACTACAGTCACCACACCACCCACTACATTCACCACACCAACCACTACATTCACCACACCAACCACTACAGTCACCACACCACCCACTACATTCACCACACCAACCACTACATTCACCACACCAACTACTACATTCACCACACCAACCACTACATTCACCACACCAACCACTACATTCACCACACCAACCACTACATTCACCACACCAACCACTACATTCACCACACCAACCACTACATTCACCACACCAACCACTACATTCATCACACCAACCACTACATTCACCACACCAACCACACAGTCACCATACCAACCACTACATTCACCACACCAACCACGACATTCACCACACCAACCACTACATTCACCACACCAACCACTACATTCACCACACCAACCACTACATTCACCACACCAACCACTACATTCACCACACCAACCACTACATTCACCACACCAACCACTACATTCACCACACCAACCACTACATTCACCACACCACCCACTACATTCACCACACCAACCACACAGTCACCAGACTGACTGCACCCATCTCATCCACAGCACCAACCTCACTCATCTCACCAATCAAAACTCATCTCAACGACCGCAATTCACCACCTTCCATGCTGCCATCTACATCAGTGGCCAGCAGATGGCAGCATCTACAGGCCACATTCTTGGCCAGTCGATGGCAGCATGGAACGGAGCTTACCGAGCAATCTATAAACGTACGATATTTATTTTGGCTCTCTACAAGGCGTGAGATCTCAGGTAGGTCTGGGTACTCACACGTACACATTATTTGGTGAGGAATTGGCAAGACGTCCCAAGCAGAATCCTAAAAATTAGAGACTCAACAAGGCATCTGTGGATGAAGTCAGGCCCGTGTCTGTCTGCTCGATTATTTCTTATCTGTCAACCCCTTATCAGGGCCGAGCTTATCACAGACCAATTCAGACTTTATTGGTCACCCCGTGTCCTTATGAATCTCAACGTAGTGAAAACGCGTTATCGTGTGAACACGCGGGACAGACCCAGGTGTTGTGGGTTAACTCCCCGAGATAAACTTTCCTCCAACTTTGTCTTTTATACACCCGGCGCTCCGCCAATA
The DNA here is from genome assembly GCF_048934315.1 of Petromyzon marinus. Lineage (NCBI taxonomy): Eukaryota > Metazoa > Chordata > Hyperoartia > Petromyzontiformes > Petromyzontidae > Petromyzon > Petromyzon marinus. Next base: position 6,345,384 of record NC_133683.1, read on the forward strand.
ATTGTTGTGAGCGTCGCTCCTCTGCCCTCTGTTGTTCATGGAGGGAGACTGCACCCCAGTGCCCAGTATCATCCTCCGCGAGCCTCTTCAAAATGCTGATCTTGACACCGCTGGAAGCAGTCATCGGCCTTGACCTCACCTCACAACAGTGCAATTTTAACAGCTCAACATCAAAACACAATGATGGGTCGCTTGCACCAATCGCACAACATCCCAGCATTGACTCTCAGCTGTTACTTGTGTAGAGGGGGTCACGTGTGTCACCATAATTGCCCTAATCCTACAACTCGTGCTGCGTAATATTTTCCTTGCCATATTACCTGTGACACACATAATGAGGACAACCGGTAAGTCAAATGAAACCAGAGGTGGGAAACCTGTTCTTTATAATATTTTAAATAAGCAATTTGAACACGACTTTTAGAAACACCGATGCAGCTATACACGTGCCACATTATCCAGAAATTCAGTTGATACTAATAGGGTTTATTTGCCAGTATTGTACATTATTTAAATTACATTTGTTTGGGCGGCAGGGTGGTGCAGTGGTCACGCCCGTGCATGACATCTTCTGAAGGACTGCCTGGCTTCGCTTTCCTCATTCTGGTCCCTTTCTCTGTATGCGTTTACTCCCATAGCAAAACAACAACATACAATGTAACTGGTACTAGCCAAACATCCAAATTACTCCTGCGAAAAGTTGTCAGGCCCCTCCTGAACAAGAGTCTTGAGACTCAGTGAGATTGCTTGTGTGGCGATCGAAACGTCGTGATCCATTATTATTTTTTCTACCTACGTGACTTTACCGAAAGAACCAAAGTCACGAAAGCTTCAAATCAAGATTAATGAGTGTTTACATGTGGGAGGAAATCGGAGCACCTGGAGAAATCCAAGCAAATGGGGGGGGGGGGGGCAACGCTCTATCACAAATCTACAGATGGAACAGGCGGAGTCCACATTATTCCACACTGCCTTCTCTACCTCCTTGACGACCAAGATTCATATTCTTGGTTCTTTCGGTAAAGTCACGTAGATTTAAAAATAATGAAATAAATTAAATAAAAAATACATCGGAAATAATAAATTACTTTTATTTGTAATTTTTAAATTGGCATAATCTACACGCCATATTCTTGGTTCTTTCGGTAAAGTCACGTAGATTTGAAAATAAAAAGAAAATAATTAAATGCAAATCATGAATTGTTATTATTATATTTTGATTTAAAGCTTTCGTGACTGCAGTGATTCATATTATTGGTTCTTTCAGTAAAGTCACGTAGAAGGGAAACAATAAAATAAATAAATATTTTTTAAAAATGTTATTTCAAATTTTACTTTTCTTTTATTATTTATATTTTCTATCTACGTGACTTTACCCAAAGAACTAAGAATATAGCGTGTAGATTCTGCCAATTTAAAAATACAAAAAAATTAATGGGAAATAATAAAAGCTTTTATTATTTTCAATTGATTATTTTAAAATCAAAATTTTGTTTCATTTTTTTTTTATCTCTGTGACTTTACCGAAAGAACCAAGAATATGAATGTGGGGTTTTTGCTTTTATTATTTTCCATTTCACACTTTTTATTTGATTTGATTTGATTATTTTTTTTATTTTCTATCGACGTGACTTTACCGATAGAACCAAGAATATGGCGTGTAGATGCTGCCAATTTAAAAATTAAAATAGATCGAAAATAATAATCAAAATCCAGATTCATATTTTTGGTTCTTTCGGTAAAGCCATGTAGGTTGAAAATAAAAATAATAAAATTAAAAAAACAAAAGATAAATGGAAAATAATGAAAGCTTTTATTATTTTAAATTTATTATTTTAATTTGTAATTTTTTTTAAATTGGCAGAATCTACACGCCATATTCTTGGTTCTTTCGGTAAAGTAACGTAGATTTGAAAATGAAAATAATAGAATTAAATGAAAAAATACTAAATCATGAATTATTATTTGTTACTTTTCTTTATTATTTATATTTTACCCAAAGAACCAAGAATCTGGCGTGTAGATGCTGCCACCTGCCAACGTTGTTGGCCACGAGATGGCAGCATCTACATGCCATATTATTGCTTCCTTCGGTAAAGTCACGTAGAAAGAAAATAATAATAAAATTAAAAAAATGAAAATTATTAAAGCTTTTATTATTTTCAATTTATTATTTGTATTTTTAAATTAAATTATATTATTTTAAAATCTACGTGACTTTAACGAAAAAAAACAAGAATTAGGCGTGTAGATGTTGCCACCTGCCGGCCACCAACGTGGCGTGTAGATTCTGCCAATTTAAAAATTAAAATAATAAATTGAATATAACAAAAGCTTAAATAATATTAAAAGCTTTTATTCAATTGATTATTTTAAAATTGTATTTTTTTATCTCCGTGACTTTACCGAAAGAACCAAGAATATGAATGTGGGTTTTTTGCTTTTATTATTTAAAATTTCACATTTTTATTTGATTTGATATTTTTTTTTATTTTCTATGGACGTGGCTTTACCGAAAGAACCAAGAATATGAATTCCTGAAGTCACGAAAGTTTTAGGTCACAATCTACACCCAACAATGGTGGCCAGCAGATGGCAGCATCTACACGCCAGATTATTGCTTCCTTCGGAAAAGTCATAATACTGGTAGGAACGAAGTTGTAAACTGAGTGTACCAGCCTGCAATAGATTAATGTGTCCGTCCGTCCCCTTTCAATACTTTAACGAAGTGAAATCTCGTGCTGTTGGGTGTAAAATCAGCAATAGGCAGCGCAGAGACTTGCCCTACCAGCCCACCCTGCAGGGACCTGTTAATAAAATTAAAATAATAAATTGAAAATAATAAAAGCTTTTATTTTGAATTTATTATAAAATAATAAAAGCTTTTATTATTTTCAATTTATTATTTTTATTTTATTTTTTGTATTTTAAAATTTCAAATAATAAATTGAAAATAATAACGCTTTTATTAGTTTAAATATTATAATTTATATTTTTAAATTAAATTTAATTTTTTTTTCAAATCTACGTGACTTTACCTGAAGAACCAAGAATATGGCGTGTAGATTCTGCCAATTTAAAAATTAAATAATACATTTTTAATAATAAAAGCTTTCATTATTTCAAAAATTTTTGTATTTTTTATTTAAAAAGCTTTTAGTATAGCTTTTATTATAATATAATATTATAATCAAAGCTTTGATATTTATTATAATAAAAGCATTTATTATTTTAGGATTCTCCTCCACGGCGGCCTTTGTCTCCCCCAGTAGCGATGTTTACGACACACCGCACCAGGTACTCATCTGAGGCTGAGTCGACCTCACACTCTCTTACTGTCTCAAAACAACAACCGCCATGCGCCACTAAGTGGCGGTGACGTCACCACGACGCTTATGCCAGGCTATGTGCACCTTGAGGCTACGTGAAGTGTCGATCGTCGGCTGGCAGGAGGTCACGGGGCAGACCCAGGTGCCACTGGTCGACTGACTGAGATGACTGAGATTACTGGCTGATGCACCACCTGTGCCCCCTACTGTGCCAACTTGCTGAGCTTTAGCCACCCGACGCTCCGCTCGTTTTTCTGAGCGTCGATCCTCCGCCCTCCGTTGTTGTTGGAGGGCGACTGCCTCCAACTGCCCAGTAGAGACATCGCTGGTACCAGTCATTGGCAAGTCCACTCAGCTCCACATCCTCCTGTACCACATCACTCCATCTCTTCTCTAGTCCGTGCCACGCCCGTTTAGCTCCCTCGATCCGGCCGAACAAAAGCTGTTTGGGCATGCGGTGATTGGGCATGCGGGCTACATGGCCCAGCCAACGCACCCTTGCCTGCTGGAGGAGCTCACCGATGGGACTTTGTCCAGATCTTTCGAGGATTTGTGAGCTCCTCACACAATCCAGCCTGGTTAAACCCAGGATTGATCGTAGGCAGGCCAGCCGAAATGTTTCTAACCGGTGAAGATGCTGCATTAGGGGGGGTCCACGTTTTGCAAGCGTAGAGAAGGGAGGGAATGACTGTGGCCGAGAAGAACCGAAGCTTCATGCGGAGCGACAGACCAGGTAGCTTCCACACAACGTTACACAACCGATGAAAAGATAATGCCGCTCGACTTATTCGGAGTGAGACCTCTGCTGTTAAACCGGAGCCGATCATGAGCACACTGCCCAGGTATGGAAAACTCTCCACTCTCTCTCCAACTGCCCCATCACCGATTGGGAGTTGTGGGGGTAGAGTGCCCGATGGCACAAAATACCCAGACAGGTGCTTCGTTTTGGTGGGGCTGATGGTAAGGCCCCGCCTCTTAGTGGCACACTCCAGTTTCAGCAGCAGCGCCTCCAACTTCTCCTCTGAATGAGCAGCAATTACCAGGTCGTCGGCATACATAATGACATTAACTTACTAATTTTTTCATTAACTTTTACATGCTTCTCTCATTAAAACACATTCTCTCTCTCTCTCCCGCCAGCCGTTCTTATGCTAAGTTCATTAACTTTAACATACCACGCTATTTATTACACGTAGACTGACATCGACTTGCTCATCTCTCATTGACTTTAACATGATATTCTCATTAACTTCGCTCATTGACTTTGACATACTTTTCTCATCAACTTTAACATGCTATTCTTGGTTACACATAGACTGACATTAACTTGCTATTTTTTTCACTAACTTTTACATGCATCTCTTATCAAAATACATATGCTAATCCTACATGCTAATCTGAACTCTTATGCGCTACGGAAGCAAATTAACTTTGCACTATAATCCAACATGCTAATCTAAGTTCATTTCCTTTAACATGGCACGCTATTTATTACCTTTACACTATAATACCCCATTAGCACTACTTTGGCTACCTTTGTTCTCAAAAACTTATATAAACTCTTGCTGGTAACAGCTTCTCTTCACAAGGCAGCAGACATCGTGCTGCTCGCAGCAGACATCGCGGCTGTCGCGATTTTCACCTGAAGACGATGGCTTGTGTTGCTATCGAAACGTCGTGATTTATTGTTTTATTTCTACCTACGTGACTTTACCGAAAGAACCAAAGAGTATGGATTCCTGCAGTCACAAAAGCTTCAAATCAAGATCGGTTTTAATTATTTATCGAGTGTGGGTAGAATCTGTGCAGAGTTGTGCTGTTTCCCCATGTGCAAGGTGGGGGTCTCTCTGGGTTCAACTCACACAGAGCCAAACGCTCATTAATATAATTGCCAAATATCTCATTGCAATGAGAAACTTCTGAAAAAAATCAGTCTTTAGACTCAATGAGGCTTTCCTGGGTAAATCGTTAATATTGTAATAATTAACATGAGGAATAATGAAGTTAACTTATGAGTGCCACGAATAGTACTATACTGGACTTTCAATTAAGACTATTTAACGTAGTTTTTTGGAAAAAGTGTCCATTCTCAACACTTTTTGATGGGCCCTCATGCAGAAATTATATTGCAATCTTACATGAGGATTGGGAGTCAAGTGTGTCATGAATAGGGACTGAACGTATGGTGCCATAATTCGTTTGCTGTTGTGTATATACAAAAAGGATCTCTGGTGGGTAACATTTGTAAAATGGAGATAGTCATTGTTGTTCATATACAAAATCTTATTTGGGTGATAATTTGAAGCTTTTGTGACTGCAGAAATCCATACTCTTTGGTTCTTTCGGTAAAGTCACGTAGGTAGAAAAATAAAAGAAAAAATAACATATAACGATGTTTCTATCGCAACACAAGCGGTCGTCCTCAGGTGGAAAAAATAATCCGCTGCATCTCCGACCAGCGCCACCTAGCCAGTGAACTGGAGCACATATGAAGTGGGTAAATAATCGGCGGAGAACATCTTGCGAGGCAACACGATATTTATTAACACTCTATTTTACAGGGTCCCTAACACAAAGGGGTAGCGGCCCCTTCACCCGATACCTGGGGAGGTATGGCCTCCGGACTACACGGGCCCTAACACTGGGAACCAGTTAATTCCCTGTCCTCTGGCTGGGGGCCCTAGGGGAGGCTATGCTGACCCGACCGTGCCAGGGACTTCGGGTCCTGACCACTGGCCTCACTGAGCTCCGACCCTTGGAAGGACGACGGAGCTTGGGGTCCAGGGTCCTAACTTCAGCCCAGGTCTTCAGCCTTCGGCTTGGAAATGCCTGAGCCGGACCCTTGAGAGGTCCGACTTATATACTGGTTCGTGGCTTGCTCCGCCCTAGCCATGCCTCCCTTCCAGAACTTTCTGGAAGGTGACATCATCTCCCAGTCCCCCCTCCCAGGGTCCGGGGAATGTGTCTCAGGATCCGCTTCCCAGGGATTGTCGTTGGCCCCTTGGGCCATAGTCATTAACAGTGGCGTGATAGCGCTTCTGCCCCCTGTTGACGAGAAGTGGGAGCTACTCGCTAACAGGATGGGGAGTGCCGATTAATGCCTCTACACATACACCAAGCCCTCAAGATGAATGAATACTCAGACCACACAATCCGCAAAGCTGTATCTCCAGCCATGGGGAGACAACCATCTGAGGGCCCAATCAAAATCATCACCTTGCCATACATAGCACGTGTCACCAAAAATATTTCCAAAATCTTAAACAAACACAAGATCCAGGTCCGATTCAATACAGTACACAAAATCCATGACATGTCTCGGACCGTGTTCGCGAACACAAGGCAGATTTGAAACACGGCAGAACCAATACCTCTGCCGTGGATGATCATTGTTATAATGCAGTGGGCTCGCACAATATTATTTTTTCCGAGACCTCCCATCTACGTGTAACCGGCCTCTGTTCTCCAATCCACGTATTCTTCCTCTCTGTCTTTCTCAGTGTTCCATAATAACGATTGTTTTTTTTTTATTACGCATTTAATTTGGTTTGCCGCTAAATTTGGTAAATTCCAACTGTGGGTGGCTTTATATTTTTAGCCAAAACTTTTAGTTTCACGATTAACAACTCTTCCACATGCGACTCATCTCCCTGGGCCTGCCTGAGCTGCTGCTCCCTGGGTCTACCTGAGCTACTGCTCCCTGGGCCTGCCTGAGCTGCTACTCCCTGTGTCTACCTGAGCTGCTGCTCCCTGCGTCTGCCTGAGCTGCTGCTCCCTGGGCCTGTCTAAGCTGCTCCCCAGGTCTACCTGAGCTGCTGCTCCCTGAGTCTGCCTGAGCTGCTGCTCCCTGGGCCTGTCTAAGCTGCTCCCCAGGTCTACCTGAGCTGCTGCTCCCTGCGTCTACCTGAGCTGCTGCTCCCTGGATCTACCTGAGCTGCTACTCCCTGCGTCTACCTGAGCTGCTGCTCCCTGGGTCTACCTGAGCTGCTGCTCCCTGGGTCTACCTGAGCTGCTGCTCCCTGGGTCTACCTGAGCTGCTGCTCCCTGGGTCTACCTGAGCTGCTGCTCCCTGGGTCTGCCTGAGCTGCTACTCTCTGGGTCTACCTGAGCTGCTCCCACGGCTCCCGTCACGCAGCGGTCGCAGCGCCACCATCGAGAAGCCGGAGCGGCGCCTGGGAGCCGTGGACGCCCTCCCATTTACAAGACACCGGGCATCTGGGTACAAGCTAGTGCTAGCTCCACACCTGGATTCCACCACTCCACTCCACCACCAACTTCCACTCAATCAACAACCACCTTCATTTGGACTGCATTGACATTCACCGAGAAACTGGACTAATTCGCCGTCCGCTTCACAAAGGCTCTGGTCCTGTTTGCGCCCCACAACTTCCTCAATACGTCATCACAACATACGACACGTGCACCTAACCAATCTCCGCCCCGTCCCTCGGTCCTCTCAATTCACCACGAAGCAAAGTCACCTGAAACTGGCTTTGCTCAACACCCACTCACTAAACAATAAAAGCCTCATTTTAAATGAATTAATTACTGACAATAACCTGGATTTTCTCTGTATCACTGAAACTTGGCATAAACCTACGGACTATTTCGCACTCAACAGGACTACACCTACAGGATATACATACATGGACAAACTCCGATCTGAGGGGCGGGGAGGTGGTGTCGCTGCAGTGTACAGAAAGGACATTAAAACATCCACCATCTCCATCCCTGCTGTTCACTTCTTTGAACACATCACTTTCAAACTCTCTGGTCCCACTCCTCTGGTCACTGCCATAATCTACCGACCCCCCAAACCAAATCCTTCCTTTCTCTCTGACTTTTTAACTCAGTTATCTGCCATCTCACCTTCAGTTCTGCTCCTGGGAGATTTCAACATCCACATTGACATTGACTGTAAATTTGCTATTGAATTCCTGGAACTGCTACACTGCTTCAATTTCACCCAACATCTCAACTTTCCAACCCACAGCCGTGGTCACATTTTGGATCTGGTCTGCTCTACTGGTCTCACCATACCGCTCCCCGAGCCCCACAACCTCAACATCTCGGACCACCTGGCAATCACCATGAACATTGATCTCCCCATTTCTACAACCAAGGACAAAAGGACAACTTCTTTCAGAAATCTTAAATCCATCTCTAGTCCTGCCCTTTCAGCCTCTCTTGCCAGCAAAATATCCTCCTTCCCCCCACCCATGACTGACAACCCTTCCGACCTCACCAACTACTACAATGAAACACTTTCCACCAGTCTCGATCATCTGGCTCCCATCAAAACTAAAACTGTCTCATTCACTCACTCTGCTCCCTGGTACACTCCTATTCTGTACAAAATGAAATCCCGTAAGCGTCAGCTTGAAAGGCTCCATAAGAAAACTGGTTTAACTGTTCATCTACAAGCTTACACAGATTACCTTCAGCAGTATAAGGAAGCTCTTAACACTACCCGGTCCACCTACTACTCACACCTCATACATTCTGGTTCTACCAACCCAAAGGCTCTTTTCTACACAGTAAATACACTTCTCAAACCCAATGACAATATCGTCAACTCATTCACAACTGATAAATGCAACACCGTTCTATCATTCTTTCAGACCAAAATTGACACCATTTACACCAACCTGTCCTCTTCTTCTGCTTGCACTGTCTGCTCTGTCATTCCATCATTTGTTCCCCCCCACCACACCTCTCAGCCACTGTCTCAGTTCTCCCCAGTGTCGCCGGGGGAGCTGTCTAAAATCTTGACAGGGATGAAAACATCAACATGTGTCCTGGACCCCATCCCATCCCACCTCATCAAAGACTGTTTACCAGCTATCTCCATACTCATCACAAAAATCATTAACTCCTCTCTCAGCTCTGGCTCAATCCCACGTTCACTCAAACTGGCTGCTGTCACCCCCATTCTCAGAAAACCTGGACTTGACCCCAACATTATGTCAAACTTTCGGCCCATTGCCAATCTCTCCTTTCTGTCTAAGATACTGGAACGCAATGTCGCCAAACAACTCAAAACCCACCTCTCCTCAAATGACCTGTTCGAACCATTTCAATCCGGCTTCCGTTCACAACACAGCACTGAAACAGCCCTCCTCAGAGTTACCAACGACATCCTCCTCTCCGCAGACTCTGATGATAGGATCTGCACTATTGAGGAGTTCTGTTATATTGAGGAGTTCTGTTATAATGAATCTGTTATAATGAATCTTGCCACCTTATGTATGCCTTTGTGAGTTCACATATGACACAGGTGTAATGCGCTTGACCATTGTCTTTTGTTTCAGATGTGCGAGAGCAACTCCGCTGCGAGTCATGGTGGTGCTGGGAGAATTGCCTTTACCATCGATGGCACTTCACCAGCACCCGTCTCGACCCCACCTCAATCCAGTAGAGTTACAAGAGCGAAAAAACTCATCTCTTGTGACGTCTGTGGGAAAAAATTCCAACTGGCATGGTGCCTAGAAGCCCACGTAAGAACGCACAAGGAGACCCATGACCAATGGTGCGGCGTATGCGGACGAAGCTTTCATCAGCAAGGAAAATTCAAAAGGCATATGAAGACCCACGAAAAGGATTACATGATAAAGGGTGCACCAGGCTTGGTGAATAACGGCAGTTTTGCCAATGCGGTTTTGAATCCGATAGAGTCACTAGAATCCGATAGAGTCACTAGAGTGAGAAAACGAATCTCTTGCGACGTCTGCAGGAAAACATTCCAACTGGCATGGTGCCTAGAGTCCCACATGAGAATGCACAAGACCGATGGTCAAAGCTGCAACATCTGCGATCAAAGCTTTGATCGGCCCTAAAAACTCAGAAGGCATATGGAGTAACCCACGGAAAGAACTCAAGGGGCGCACGTGGCATGGTGAATGACGGCAATTTTTGCCAATGCGGTGTTGAAGGTGTGTCAGAGCTACTCGGCCGCGAGTCATGGTGCTGGAAGAATTGCCTTTGCCATGGATGGCACCAGCAGCACCAGCAACAGCAGCAGCTTGTCGAGTCCTGGTGGTAAGGAGGCAGAGTTGCAGACAATGCCACCTTCTGCAAAGGGCGCACCTGCGTGCAACGAAGTTATTGCTATCACAGCAACCGCGCATGGAACGAAGGCGCCTGCTGGGAAACGCCACGCCTGACCAGCGCCCGTCTCGACTCCACCTCACTCCCATAGTCACTAGAGTGAGAAAACAAATGTCTTGCCAAGTCTGTGGGAAAGCATTCCAACTGCCATCATGCCTAGAGTCCCACATGAGAACGGACAAAGAGACCCCTGACCAATGGCATCTGCGGTCGAAACTTTGATCAGCCAGGCAAATTCAGAAGGCATATGGAAACCTACGAAAAGGACTATCGAATATTTCTTTGCTGTTCTATTACTGACGCTATCAACAGAAGGTGTGTACCGGATTAATTACACTTGTGGCAAATGCGATGTTGGGCAAACAGGACGAATGATCAGCACGAGACTAAAAGAATACCACAGAAATATGAAATGCTCACAAATACAACTGTCAGCAGTAGCAGAACACGCGTGCCCACAAAGACACTCAATTGATTTTGATAATGTTGAAGTTTTGTGCAAAACTTGTTACTACTGGCCAAGACTAATTACAGAATCTATCGAAATTTAAAGAAATAAAAATAACTGCAATCGTTTGGATAGCTACCGACTTAGTGCTGCATGGAAGAGAATCATCAAATTACCGTTTGTACAGCTATTTTAGTACACACAATGGACACTAACTACAAGATTAATGGGCTAGCATAATGTGCATGTATAATGTACGTTGATTCATTAATCCCCCCACCCCCCCCCCCCCCCACTGTGCGCTCAAAGAGAGCACAAGTGTTGTCATCACATCTACGCCTCTATATAAGGAATTAAACAGGTGGACTTCTCCCAAACCTTGTGTTGCCTGATGAAGCTAGTTGTAATTACTGAAACGTCGTACTCTGATAGTAAATGTTGTGGCTTGGCTCTCCAACACACCACACACCGGTGTGCTGTACTAGTGATGAATTGGCATGTTCTGTTTACGTGACAACCCTTACTAGTTGGCTGTCGGGTGGTGGCGGGTTTAACGACATATTTACGCGATCCAACCCATAAAACCTGTATTACGGATATTTGTCGCGAAAGCCTACGTGTTAAACTGCCATGTTTTTTTACGTCTATTGCTGTATTTTCTTACGTGCAATATATTTAATAAACCATCCTAATTTATTCATATTTTTGTTCATAGTTATATCATTGTTGCGCGTGCGGTGTGGTCAGTGATATTGTTCAGTGGATCAAACCGAGACAAATATTTTTACAGCGGCTGTGGCTGCACATTGCAACAGCGCATTCCGAATGGTGTAGAACGCATCGCCCATAATCTGTATCTGTGTGCAAACACCAGGTATGGTTGGTAAGACACACGTTTGGTTTTAAATGAATAGAACTCGAGCTTCAGCCATATTGTTCATTATAGACCCCACTTTGTAAGAATTAATCACGCAAACCTTGCGCCTGATTCATTTGAGTCGGTGTGCTCATGAGCAACAGGGCATTTGTGGCAAGGTGTTAATGTACCACAGATTAGCACGGTTGGCTACGTACACTGCGAAAGAAGTTCAACACATATTCTTTGGGTCTTTCCGTAAAGTCACGTAGATAGAACAATAAAATAATAAAAATAAAGTGAATAAAAAAGTAAAATATATCACGACGTTTCGATCGCAACACATGCAATCGTCATCAGGAGAAAAATGATGAAGATTGCTTGTGTTGTGATCAAAACGTCGTGATATTTTTATTATTATTTTGTATTCACTTTATTTTTATTATTTTATTGTTCTATCTACGTGACTTTACCGAAAGACCCAAAAAATATGAATTCCTGCAGTCACGAAAGCTTTAAGTCAAGATTCAAGTTCAACACACTTTCATACATTGTGGAAAGCGAGTATCCTCGCACGTACAATGCACTGGACCGCATGTTCATGTTAAGTGAGTCGGGGGCTTTGTCACTGCCTACCCCATGATATAAATAATCTCAGGGAATTCAATTGCAAGTGTGAAATCTCCCTTCCGGTGGGCATCGAGGATGAGTCATACTCTGGCTTGCCAGGAGGCAGTGAAACACAACTGTGGAATCCTTTCCATCTGCACGGGATAGAACGTTGCCCCCTTGCTCACATTCGTTCGTTTTCTGCGAGTGTACTGGTTTCCCCCCACATGTAAACACTCAGTAACTGGCTGCAAATATCGGAATGTAAAGAGAACCGCAGAGCTTGGGCGATTGTTGGGAGTGCCGGCTCACCGCCTGGCTGCTGTCTCCCCGCTCGTCTGTGGGAGACATATAGAGGTACTGAATTAGATTTATATTCTCTACATAACATGATTCCTATATACACAAAGCACTCACCGCGTGGAGTACAGCAAGTGATATTCCACGAAATAAAAAATAAACGTACATGACCATAACAGAAGCCAATGGGTACAGCTGTGCATACACATACACACATATACACGATTCCTACTGATGGTTGGAACGATTCACCACTGCCGGAGAGTCAAGGAATTGTCATGATTCAGGATCATGAATGCAAACTGTCCCCGTTCTCAAACCTGAGTACGATTTAAAAGGTCATAGAACGCCTTTGTCGGAAGCAATTACTTCCCCATGTCACTGCGATGGGCAGATTCATGCAATTGCAGTCGGCTTACACATTGTCAGTAGACCCCCCCATACGCAAGCGTACGCATTTGGGTTAACCCCTCCTCCCCCCTCCATGCATACATACTAAATGGATGCCCCCTTAACAGCCACACCACCACTCCTCACACGAGACAAGCACGTGACTCTCGGTGTAAATGGAGCCGGAGCACGAATGAACGTGCCGATGCCCCAAGTACAGTTGCCACCATTTCTACGACAGAGCAAACCCAGGCACATTTCTCAGCGAGCCCAGGTCTATTGTTAAAACTGTGCAGTTCACGGTGATAAAATTCAACCATAGCCATACCCGGGGTACCAGATCTCGGCACAAATCAATTCCTGCTGCCACCCGAACACTGTCCGGGGGTCAAACACAGACAGGTGGCAGCCCCAGTCGCGAGGCCACATCTGCGCCGACTCACGGTAAATGTGTGCAGGGCCAGCAGGAAGAGCCCCAGGATCTAGGAGCGCAGCCACTGGTTCCACGCGCTGTCTCGGTCCACGTCCTCGCGTGACAACACTTCAAAATCACCTGACCGGAAGGAGGGGGGAGGGAGAGTAAGAAGGTACGAAGGGGAACCGTCTAACTCTTTCACAGGGACGCGTTCTTCGCATGCGTCACCCTGCAGCCAACTTCTCTGCTCTCGTGTGTGAACGTGGGTCAGTTTGGTTTAATCGTTCAGAATGAATGGGGCATGACCCTGGCCCTTGTGCAACTTATTATTTTCCATGAGATAATACCAAACACATAATTCATGTGTGAGTGTGTCTGTGGCCTGCAAGCAAAACCTACATTCTCTCGAGTCATATATCGGGAGCAGTCACAGGTGGGAAAGCATTGCCGAATTCCTTGAAAGGCTCAACTCTCTCCAACTTATGTTGAAAGCATTTACAGTGAGGGAAAAAGTATTTGATCCCCTGCTGATTTTGTACGTTTGCCCACTGACAAAGAAATGATCAGTCTATAATTTTAATGGTAGGTATATTTGAACAGTAAGAGAGACAGAATAACAACAAAATCCAGAAAAATGCATGTAAAAAATGTTCTAAATTGATTTGCATTTTAATTAGGGGAATAAGTACTTGACCCCTCTGCAAAACATGACTTAGTACTTGGTGAAAAAACCCTTGTTGGCAATCACAGAGGTCAGACGTTTTTTTGTAGTTGGCTACCAGGTTTGCACACATCTCAGGAGGGATTTTGTCCCACTCCTCTTTGCAGATCTTCTCCAAGTCATTAAGGTGTGGAGGCTGACGTTTGGCAACTCGAACCTTCAGCTCCCTCCACAGATTTTCTATGGGATTAAAGTCTGGAGACTGGCTAGGCCACTCTAGGACCTTAATGTGCTTCTTCTTGAGCCACTCCTTTGTTGCCTTGGCCGTGTGTTTTGGGTCATTGTCATGCTGGAATACCCATCCACGACCCATTTTCAATGCCCTGGCTGAGGGAAGGAGGTTATCACCCAAGATTTGACGGTACATGGCCCCGTCCATCGTCCCTTTGATGCGGTGAAGTTGTCCTGTCCCCTTAGCAGAAAAACACCCCCAAAGCATAATGTTTCCACCTCCATGTTTGACGGTGGGGATGGTGTTCTTGGGGTCATAGGCAGCATTCCTCCTCCTCCAAACACGGCGAGTTGAGTTTATGCCAAAGAGCTCCATTTTGGTCTCATCTGACCACAACACTTTCACCCAGTTGTCCTCTGATTCATTCAGATGTTCATTGGCAAACTTCAGACGGGCATGTATATGTGCTTTCTTGAGCAGGGGGACCTTGCGGGTGCTGCAGGATTTCAGTCCTTCAAGGTGTAGTGTGTTACCAATTTTTTCTTGGTATGGTGCCAGCTGCCTTGAGATCATTGACAAGATCCTCCCGTATAGTTCTGGGCTGATTCCTCACCGTTCTCATGATCATTGCAACTCCACGAGGTGAGATCTTGCATGGAGCCCCAGGCAGAGGGAGATTGACAGTTATTTTGTGTTTCTTCCATTTGCGAATAATCGCACCAACTGTTGTCACCTTCTCCACAAGCTGCTTGGCAATGGTCTTGTAGCCCATTCCAGCCTTGTGTAGGTCTACAATCTTGTCCCTGACATCCTTGGAGAGCTCTTTGGTCTTGGCCATGGTGGAGAGTTTGGAATCTGATTGATTGATTGCTTCTGTGGACAGGTGTCTTTTATACAGGTAACAAGCTGAGATTAGGAGCACTCCCTTTAAGAGTGTGCTCCTAATCTCAGCTCGTTAGCTGTATAAAAGACACCTGGGAGCCAGAAATCTTTCTGATTGAGAGGGGGTCAAATACTTATTTCCCTCATTAAAATGCAAATCAATTTATTACATTTTTGACATGCGTTTTTCTGGATTTTTTTGTTGTTATTCTGCCTCTCACTGTTCAAATAAACCTGCCATTAAAATTATAGACTAATAATTTCTTTGTCAGTGGGCAAACGTACAAAATCAGCAGGGGATCAAATACTTTTTTCCCTCACTGTATGCATTAGTTCTGCCCGTACCTCTTTGTGCCTGTGTAGTGGGCAGGCAAGTGTGGTGGAGCAGCAGGTCCAGCACATGGAGTGTCCAGCAGAGGAGAGGAACTCCCCGTGGCCGTGGCCGGGGAAGCAGAGGTCGGCGGCGCTGGGAGCGGCGTCAGTTGCGCGGCGTCTGTGGGAGAAGGCACAGGCCTCTGCTGAAGATTATCATCCGCAGACACATCACACGGCTTGCCGGACACGTCACACACTCAGCCCTGTGATTGTGGAGGTGAGATAGGTTCGCGCGTGGCAACGAATGGCTTGTCGCTGGACAAACATCGACGGCAACATCGGGAGAACGCGGCACGAACTCGTGCAGAGTTTCTGGCACCGTATGAATTTACACTCCTTGTAGGTATGTACGTTGAACCTCGTTCGCGCCATACGTCAGCCAGCCGTGCTAATCGGAGGTGCAGATGGATGCAATTGAAGGACGTGGAGCAGAGGTGTCAAAATGAAACAAATTATTGATACAGAAATTACACAAGTCCAGGGGACTTCACCAAGGCCGTGTTATCCCAGACTCTGACAGAGCACAAATGAAGATTGGCAATGACAAAAAATGGCTTCATAACTTTCATTGTCAGATGGCACACTTGCATCTTCAGTCTTCAGTCGGCGTCAGTAATTTAAGAATGCACGCATGATGCGTGACACCAACTAAAATGGCATCGATGCTGACTAATCACATCCTCTCCAAGATGTGGAACTCAAGAGACGAGGATAGCCTCTTCCAAACAGGACTACCCTTGACAATTGAGTTGTCGCCTGGGTAAAAATAAAATTAACTAGGAGATTTCAACTTGAAAATCCAAACCATCGCACCAACAGTAATGGACGGAATCCTATATGAGGCGCACACTGCAGGAGCTTCAGGTGGACTCTGGTACCTGCTTTAACGTCTGTGTGAGAAGCATCTTCTCCCACTGAAATTCAAACAAAGTTGACAGTTAGACAGGACATGTTTTAAAACATCCGCAGTAAAATTAAAGTATGTATACCATTAAAGTAAACTATTTTTTATTTGCCAGGTAAGGCCCATTGAGAGCTATATAGCTCTTTTTCAGAAGCGACCTGGCCACAAATTATAACTTAACGAAGTGGCTTATCACGTGGAAATTTATAGCAGCCAAATACTCTAAACGCATTACTTACAAATAGCTCACAAAGCGGTTATCCTCCCACTACCCTTGGGTTACCTCCTGTCCCGGTCCAGCCGAGACAGTCTGTGAATTGGCATCTGTGTTTGGGTGGCATGAATTAATTTGTACCGAGATCTGGTACCGGTACTGTGCTGAACTTTACTACTGCATCGTTGTTGACAGACCTAGACAGACTGAAACATAGGTCTGGGTTTGATCTCCATAGTGGAAAAGGTGGTAACCCGAAAACTAACCCAAACCCTTCCACATTTAACGATAAACACTTTCAAACCGAGTTCGCTCGGAAATGACCCCACTAAACCGCACGTATGTAAACGTTTGACTTCAGTGGTTCCTCCGCCGCGTGCGAACGATGAAGTGCACGGCCTCTCGTGATGATGACCTCACACCCGCATGACTGCACGAAAGGCGGTGCTGACAAGCATGAGGCAGGTGGAAGAGGCAAAACGAGGAGGCAAGATTAGAGTGCTGTAGTCGGTGGGGTATAGTGGGGCCTCTTTCCGAATGATTCATTAATGTGGAAATGAAATTGGTCAAGAGTCTGTTACTTTGTAAATATTAGCATGTATCTACTTTAATACCAAGTCTGCAGGGGTGGGAAAGATGAGGTCTATTCATTCTGGTGAGCAAAGGGAATTTAGACACTCCAAGTTAAGTCTGGTGACATACGGATGAAATGCACCTTACAAATGTAAATAATAATGATTATTAATCCATCTTCACTCCCACGGTGTTTCCAACCAGGGTTAGGCCATGTAATGATTTGACATGCTGTACACTTGTACAGTGTTACTGAATTATTGTATCATTATGAATTCAGTGCCCCTTCTGCGACCTTTCCCTAGATCCCCCTCTGGTGTATAACCTGGCCTGCTGACGTCAGGGCCGTAAGCCGCAGATCCCTTTCCCTGCCAGCAGCCAGCGCTATACTGTTACATTACGATTCTATGCCACTACACAGGGACTCCTCTACTTACGAACATTCGACTTACGAACTTTCAGAGATATGATCAAACCTGTCCGTATGTCCCGTTTCCTGTTCGGACCGAGAGTCACAAGTTCAACCGCCGCACAATAGGTGGTGATGGTGGCATCTACATCTGCAGAACGTGAAGAACCAGAGGCAACTGTTAAAGCCATTCCCCGTGTTTAGTGTATAAGCCGTAAAACGTGTTTGAAATCGACGGGAGTAAAGTTGGACTCACAAACAAAGCGACTTACGAACAGACCTCTGGAACCGAACTCGTTTGTACGTACAAGAGTCTGTATATGGTGGTCACTCTGAACAACACAGACCCAGCCTCCTTTTTACTATTTTTGGACCATTAGGACACTACCAGACGCATCTTTCTGTGCTAACGACCACACAATACACATTAGACGAGTCACAACAGGTCACGTTTAATAGTCTAAACTTGTCTGGAGCAAGTCGCATACGGTAGACATTTCTGCACATTTGCAGAATTACATGTCTATGATAAAGGAACAATGTGTATTGCATTACACAGGGGTGCTTGATCATGTGTGGATGCAGATTCCCGCAGCAATACAGGGAATAGGTTGTTCGCAGCGCCACTGATTAATCAGAATCAGAATCTTTTTGATATCCTGGAAGAATCCGATGAGCTATGAAGATCTTTTTCACATATGTCCAGTAGGTGCGGGTCAGCGAGCTATTTCCAAAACCGATGAGAGGCAAGATGGAGAAAATGTAAGCAAATTGCTAAAAATACAAAGTACATACATTCCTGCCAATTTGTCAACAAATGCAAGCTTGGGCAAGGTAGCAACACAACAACCACAGCTCCAGACCACGACAAGACTCCACAAAGTCCCTCAATTGCATTGCATTAAAATTGAACGTTTAATGAGCGATATTTGAAATAGCGTTACCAAATGACAATATTCCCTTCGAATACCTGACTAATGAATGAGGCTAAGACGCTTGCAGTAATGTTCAAATATGCATCACAAGCCATTCAGAAGTGGTAGGCCTCACGTGACCACAGGGCACCACAGTGGCAATATGTTAACTACCTCGCCTGGTACGCAGGAGGCCGTGGATTCAATCCCGACCCTGTCGCCTGCTGTATATTTTGAGGTTGCATGTCTCTCTCACTACATTTAGAATAAACATCACGCGTTTAGAGTATTTGGCCTCTATAAATTTCCACAGGATAAGCCACTTCGTTGAAGATAACATTTGTGATAGCCAGGTTGCTTCTGAAAATAGCTCCATAGCTCAGTGGGGCCTCAAACTGGTAAAATCAAAAATATAGTTTGTATTCTTGGTTCTTTCGATAAAGTCGCATAGAAGGGAAACAATAAAATAATAAAAATATAAAACAATAAAATTCTCACGACGTTTCGACTGCAACAAAAGCAATCATCATCACCTGCAGCCACGAAAGCTTTAAGTCAAAATATAGTTTAGTTTAAAAGTTCTAGTTTGAGAATGGCGGTCCGATGGGAGGGAGTGAAGGGGTATTGTGAGGAGGCGTCATCGGGAGTGGAAGCTGCTGGTGGGAGCATGGGAGGTGTGGGGAGTGTGAGGTGCATCGGCATTGTGGAGAGGGAAGGGGTGAGAGTGTTGTAAGCGATGGGGCTGGGGGAGGAGTGGTGGATATGACGATGTGGAAGCTGTGTCGGTGATGAGGTGTGTGCTTGAAGTGAGGATTACATGGGGAGCGGTGCCGAAGTGGTTAGCGCACCGTGCGACGGGATCCGGCGACCCGAGTTCTATTCCAACTCACGGCCAACATCGGTGACGAGTATCTGAACCAATCTCGGTCCCATCCCAGGTCTATTCTGCCTTAAAATGAGTATCCAGGTTCGGTGAATGTGAGGAGGCAAAGGCGGCCAGGCGTGGTGCTGGCCACCCATCCCATCTCAGCGTGTCGACCCCATGGCACCTGGGTAATGGAGGTGGTGATGAAGATGGTGACGACGGTGATGATGATGTTGATGACGATGGTGATGACGAGTCACTCACTCAGACTCACAGAGCCACACTCAGAGACTCACAGTCACTCACTTAGACTCACAGAGCCACACTCAGAGACTCACAGTCACTCACTTATAATCACAGAGCCACATTCAAGAGACTCACAGCCACACTCAAGAGACTCACAGTCACTCACTCAGACTCACAGAGCCACAGACTCACAGCCACACTCAGAGACTCACAGTCACTCACTCAGACTCACAGAGCCACACTCAGAGACTCACAGAGTCACTCACTCAGACTCACAGAGCCACACTCAGAGACTCACAGAGTCACTCACTCAGACTCACAGAGCCACACTCAAGAGACTGACAGAGTCACTCCGAGAATCACAGTCACTCACACAGACTCACACTCACTCAAGGAGACCCACAGACTCACTCGCAGACTCACTCACACAGACTCACAGAGTAACTCACACACAGACTCACACTCACATACTAGTTCTGACACACACACAGACTCGCAGAGTAACACGCACTCAGAGACTCACAGAGTTACGCTCAGTCACTCACTCAGGGACTCACAGTCACTCACTCAGAAACTCGCACGCACTCACAAAGCCACACTCAGAGATCCAGTCACTCACTCAGAGACTCAGAGCCACACTCAGAGACTCACGCTCAGTCACTCACTCAGAGACTCACAAAGTCACTCACTCAGAGACTCAGAGCCACATACTCATAGAGCCACATTCAGAGACGCACGGAGTCACTCACTCAGAGACTCACAGAGTCACTCACTCAGAGACTCACAGAGTCACTCACTCAGACACTCGGAGACTCACTCAGACTCACACAGACTCAGAGTAACTCACACACTCACAGACTTACACAGTAACTCACAGTCACTCCCACTCAACTCAGTCTCACCGGGTAACACACTCACAGACTCGGAGTAACTCACATGAACTCACAAAGTAACTCACTCACACAGACTAACAAACAAAAACAAAGATCCCCAGTGAACCCTTAACAGACTGTAGGGGCAAGTGCTGTTAGCGAGCACCTACGAAGGCCGGCACGGCACACGAGGGGGTGGGTGGCCAGCACCACGCCCGGCCGCCTTTGTCTCCCCCATTGGCGATGTTTACACACCGCAACCAGGTACTCATTTGAGGCTGAGTCGACCTAGGGGAGGCCCAGGATTGGTTCAGATAATCGTCACTGGTCTTGGCTGTGAGCGGGAATTGTAGAGCAACGCGCTAAATGCTGCACTACCGCTCCCCCAAACACCGATGCGTCCGTGTGTTCACACACATGAATCATTTGGATGTAGAATAAATGTCCGTAGGCTTTCAGAATTCCCTAGAATTATTGTCTTTGTACGCGGCTCCATGGTCAGACATAACTGTTTATAATGCCTTCCTGCCTCATTGACTATCTTTTGAGTTGAGCGGCAACCCTGTATGGTTACTCCGTGCGGCTTCGCCTCAGTCAAGCACGTGTGCTCCCGTTCAAGGGGCCAATCAGGGAATGGGTCACAAGCAGGAAGAAACTGTAACCGTTCACGTTTTGTGCCGTCACACAGCGGAGACCTCCTCCAGAAGCTGGACGAGACCTATGGCTTATACGCTGCGACTTTTGTCCGTCAGTATGGAATTAGTGCCTCAGTTCGTGCAGTTGTAGAAAATGAGAACACTCTTGTAAACCTTAGTAACAGGATTTCGAGATATCTTATTCTACACCGCAACAACACTCATGCCACGACTTGCTATTTCATAAACACAGATAGCCAAAACTTGCATAGAAATACCACTTTTCATGTGGATCTCTGTTTGCTCTCAACAACCAACGCTCCGCGGAACATTTAATATTTTCTAATTTGCGTTAAACAACGACCACTGCCCTAAGCAACAATTCCGAATGCCAAAGCTAAATGATGGGCGTAGCAGTGTAGTAGTTCGCAAACTGCACTCAGAAGTTAATGACCCGAATTCGATTTCTGGCCACGGCTAAAACAAGGGTTTGGGCGATATCTGAACCTGTCCTTGATCCCATTGCCTTCAAAAGCCCCCTGAGCAGCATGGTGAGGTATGGCCATACAACCGCCTTGATTAACACGGCATGGGGTAGGGAGATCTTCAAGCATGATTATATTTTCAAAGGGCAGTAAGTGTTCAACAAAAATGAGTACATGAAATCTTTGAGTAAACCGCCATGAACCAATTCAACAAGACGCAATCTCACCGACACACCACGAGTTTCACTGACAACCACTCTGTCTTTTTTTCAGGCAAACATCTTGGTCAAAGACCACATCAGTGGCAATATCAGGCTCACGGATTTTGGCCTCAGCATCAGCGAGACCTGCCCAAGTGAGTGATCTAGCTGCCCTGTGTGTGTGTACGTGTGTAGCAGCATGTGTGTGTGTGCGTGTCACAGTGTTTGTGGGGAGCGGTGGTGTTAACGGTTAGCACGCTGCGCTACGAGCCTGTTTAAGCTATATGGGGGGTCTTTGTCTTCGTGCTGTGGTGGCGTGGTGGTTAGCACCGCTTAAAAAAAGTGTGGTAGTGACACTGATACCCTTCAAACGTTACATTTCGTCAATCATTTGGCCAGGATTTCAACTCTCAACCTCCCAGTTTTGAGGAGGGTAGTTGTCAAACAAGAGCCAGTAAACCAGTAACAATTTTCATAATCGATTGCTGGTATTGAAAGTCTGGAGCCAGTAGCCAATCCCATTGGAATTTTCGTCGCGGATGGCTGATTTACGTGTGATTTACATGTTATTTACGTTTGCAAATGTACAGATCGCATGGCAGCCCTAAGTTCCTATGTCCTCATTCCTCACTTAACCTTTTCCCGTTCCGAGACGTCTGCACATTACAGGGTGGTGGTAGGTGTCCCCGGTTCATCACTGAATCTTGAAACGCGCAAAGCGGCTCGGCGTTAATTTTATTCAGAGAGGCGTCGCAGCGCCGTTGCTTTTAAAGAAGTTGTTACTCACCGCAGAGAACTCTCGCGACATGACAGCTGCACTCTATGATAGCTGGCACCAGTGTAATGAAAATAATTTACATTTCTAAGTGCTACCCAGCTGATACACGCATTTACGTGGGCGATCTTTGTCATTGTGCGTATTTTGAGTGCCATACGTGACTGCGTGTGCATACCCTCATCTATTCTGCACTTCACAAGTACAGGTGAATAATGTGCAAGTGCCACCTTGTTTGGTCACCTGTCTGTCCGTGTGCTGCTAGGAGCTTGGTGTCTTGGCTCGATGTGGTACATGGCCCTCGAAATGTACTTTGGGCTCCCGGTCACATGCAGCGCGGACATGTGGTCACTCGGATGTGTGGTGGCCGAGATGCTCCTCGGGAACCCGCTCTTCAAGACAAGCTCGGAAGACCACATCGGCTATTTCATCCAGGTATCTGACGCGTAGGAAAACACCATTGCATATATATCCAGTTGGTTATAAGGTCCTGCTGTTGAGCTACAAGGCTGTCAGTGGGTTAGCCCCACAATACTTACAGGAGCTGATCCACTCATGTACACCAATGAGGTCCGTGAGATCTTCTGATCTCCTACTCAGTTTTCTGAGGTCAAGTCTCAATTCCTGGGGGCGATCGGGCTTTTTGCCAGTGCAGCTCCGAGACTATGGAACACGTTGGCCTCTGATAAGAAGACAGAATTTTTAAAGCTATTTAAATCTCGCCATGGAAACTCACCTCGGTAAAATGGCCTATTCCCCATAGTTTTGGTCGTCTCATTTCCTCGTTTTGGTCGTCTCATTTCCCTGCTTTCCATACACCGGGCGCATTGGGATCATCGGATTAAATGCGCCTTACAAATATTAATTATTATAATATATACATACTGATGAATTATATTATTATTATTGTAACAAACCTCGAGCCCGATACGGCACCACCAAACCGGGCGTCATATTTCCCATGGGACCGTTCCAACTGCGCCATATAAAGGAGGAGGGAGGGTTTAATTCGAATTTGAACCAACGATGGAGTCCACGATAAACAACAACAGCAGCAGCAGCATTGGGGTTGGTTATGACTGATGGCGCACGACGATCCACCAGCGTACAGACCCGCTGTGCGATGGCTCATGCGACAAAGCTGGTTACGTGCAGGGCTGTCGTCATCCTCTGGGCCTTTCACTGGTCACAAAATGTCGCTCAGCTGCCGGTACACGGGAGAGGAGTGGACGTGTTCACTGCGTGATCACGCACCATTTGCATGAGTAAAGAAGTAAAAAGAGATTTCGGGTTCGTCAGTAATACCAGAGAATCAGAGCGTCAGGCTGATGTCCTTCGGAATGATTACTATTGTTATGATTATTGTAGTTTGTTGTTAATCCCCGAGGCTTTCAGAGCCTGTGTTGGAGAGCAACGAAGCCGCACGTAGTAACCACGTCATCAATTAAAGACCAAATATGTATGCTTCGCCTGATGATAGAGATAAATATCTGCAAACAGTATGTACAAGAGCAGGCAAAGTTCATTGTACATCGACGTTCCAATGAGACAAAGTGCAGCGTATGTACGCTCTGTTCACTCGAGCGACGGACCTCATCCAACTCATCCCTCTTGTGATCTTGGTTTCAGATGTTGGGGCTCCCACCCAAAGCCATGATTGACGCCTCGACCCACAACATTATCTCTTTTGGTGAGTGGACAGGGGGGGTGGTGAGGTGGTGGTGTTGCAGTTCGTAGCTGTTGCTGCTGCTGCTGTCACTGCCCGGAGAGTCGTGGCCGTGCAGCCGCGTGTCTCGTGCTCTGTGCTTGAATAGAAAGGCATGGAAACTGCTTCGCGTAATTTAAAAATGAACTATGCTTTATTTGGGTTTAAAAGTCACAACAGTCTTGGCAACGTACTCGTCAGTATGTGTTGAATTAGTGCGACAGTAAGGAGTCTTATGAAAAAATACTTTAAAAGGAACGGTTATGTTTAGGTAGCACAGTATATTTGGAAAACCCATAGGGATTTGCAATCCAACAGAGGACGTGTGTATTAATTACATGGAATTCTGGCCATCACATTTTTCATGAAGATGAGTGGCCGTTTTTTATATTTCAGCATGACTTAGCACAATTTTAAAAAATTGTGTTGCAGATGTGACGGTATCCTAAATCAGCATAGAACAGTTCTACCATAGTACAAAACAACCACAGAGAACAACCCTCCACACAAACTGTGGGTCCTTGATTGAGAAATATATTATGCTTAAAAGCACGCTTGTACAACAAATTACCATCCTCTCCAAGTGATGCAAATAATAATATAATACTAAAATAAACATCAAAGTGTCTCCGTGCTCAAACAAGTATCAGGAGTCACGTTGAAAAGAAACAACAAAATAACAAAATATGAATTACTGCAGTCACGAAAGCTTTAAATCAAAATTTAAAAGTATCAGGAGGTTCTCGTCTCCTCCAGTGGCCCAGAGTTGAGAGTGGGAATTTCACTTTCACGCTTAGGAGCCATCCTTTCCACATGACTACTGCAAACGTCTCACGAACGGTTACAAATTTTATCGACCCTGGAGGGATGACAGGCTGTAGTCGACCGCCAACATGGAATCATATTTGCAAACATCGCAATTGGAGGGTTAAGGACCGCCGCTGCATTGTACTGATCATCACAACTAATTCAGTGTTTCTCTCTTTGTCTCTCTCCGATAAACAGACAAAAAGAATCGCCCCGTTGTCAACGGGAAACGGATCGTCCCGTGCTCCGTGTCTTTGAAGGCGGTTCTGGGAACCCGCAATCAAAAGTTCATCAATTTTCTCCGCGGGTGCCTTCAGTAAGAGACTTGTTACTATTGTCTACATTTCACCTCGTACAATTAATTAAATATAAATCACTTTGCGTCTTCCATCAACATTACTGGAAACGATCTTAGACCTCACGTGTCGTTTGGGCTAGGACTGCAAAGTTTTGTGTCACACCGGGGCATCGTTTCTTCATCTCGTCGTTTTTTTAAATAAATATCGTTTCTGACAAAAGTGTTGAGGATAGAAATGCGCATTTCACCCCAGACCACGATTCAATGAAGCGATTTTAGAATGCAACAGGCACCTGACTCCCTCCGTTTGCCTCCTTGGCAGGTGGGATCCCCAACAGCGCCTCACACCCACGGAGGCCCTCAACCACCCATTATTGTGGGGCGGCAGGGCCGTGCCACCGCAAGCGAACTTCCCGCCTTGCCCAGCCATGGACACGGAGGCGGTGGCGGCCTGCAGCCTCTCGGCAGTCCCCCGTCTCAGCAAGGGAGATTGTCAAGTCCCTGCTGCAAGCGAGCAGACTTCGGAGTCCACTTGGTCAAATCAGAATACTGCAGGATCAGTTTCTGGGAGCGAGTGGGCTTCAAACTCGGATTGGCGAATTGAGTCGGAGTGGGGAGTGGAGTCGGCGGGTGACTGTGTGGTAACACGCCTGTCTGAAAAATTCCCCAATCAAAGTGGTGGCACCAATGACGTCATCGCGGAGGAGGAGGAGATGGATTCGGCCACGAGACAAGAGTGAGTCTCCACGCAGAAGTGCACCTTGAGCAAAATGTGTATTGGGGAGGTCATTCAGACAAAGTGTCTCCTGATATAAATTAACATAAAGCAAACACCATCGATCATCATAAATTAGTTATTTGAGTAAATCACACATTCCTATAGCAAGGGCAAGTCTTTTCATATTACAACCACTGTTGATTCCCACAATGTGGTATTCACGATTGAAAGGAAGTAAAAAATACTGAGGACACATGAGATTTGGGTTCTGTATCAGATGAGACAAGTTCTGTATTGCAAGAACGGGGAATCTGTTTCATGAGGAGTTGTGAAATGAGGATTCTGTAATGGCATTCACCTCTTTAGTTCATCTCACTTGAAGATGTAAATATCCCAGGGCTCCACATGATGTAATATCTTATCCCTAACCTCATCTCCACCAATCTGAAGCTAAATGCATTCCTAGTAAATATATATCTTAATTATAAATATATGAATTGCACTGCATCCCACTTGGAGGTGCTGCGGTTAGAGCACTCCACGATCACTGTACGCTTGCGAGTTCAAAATCCAGGTCAAGAAGGTTAACAGCTTATTTATCAACCCGAGCTATAGTCAAATAATGAATCCCATTTTGTGGGAAGTCAACAGCGGTCATCCAATTATACACCACCATTGGCTCCTGTTATAGCAATGTAGCATTCCGCTACTGGCCATAGTGAGAGATGTGTGGCATCCTCCTACCTCGCATTTGAGCGGCCGGACACATATGAGGTGCAGTACAGCAACCAGTGTAAGCACAGCCGAGAATGCACGATGGGGCAGACGGTGGCATAATGAATACGCGCATGTGTGTACGTTGAAATAATTTTTCACCCGTACGTAGCCGATCGTGCTAACCGTAGCCGACCTTGCTAACTGTAGCCGACCGTGCTAACGATGGCGCGTGCGTCCATTTGCCAGGCGGGGCCCTGCTCTCCAACTAGGCAACAACAACAACGAGGAGGATGATGATGATGCCGTCGACAAGATTGGGCCAAAGGCGTCACGCGGGCCTGGACGGAGATTCTCCCGCCTGAGGCGGAATATTCGGGGGATTCTGCGATTCATTCGGGAGCACTGTTTCTGTTACCGTGACGATACCGCTGAATAAATCCTGTCATGCGGCTGGGCCCTCCCTGCCCTGTGTACATATTTTTCAATGTTACTGTCGTTTTTGTCTCACTTCTTTCTGGTCTAATGACTCCAAGACTCACGGTTTAAACTGAAGATCCCAGTGGTCCTCAAAAATATTTACGGGGACTCCTTCACTTACAACCATTCAACTTAGAAAGTCTCAGAGATACGAAGAAACCTCTCCATATGTCCAGTTGCCTGTTTGTACCGAGATTCATAAGTTTAACCGCCACGCAATAGATGGTGGTGGTGGCATCTACATCTACACAACGTGAAGAACCAGTGGCGTCTATGTCTACAGGAGATTATACAACTCTTAAAGCCATTCCCTGTGTTTAGTGTACACGCCGTACAACATGTTTGGAATCGACAGGAGTAAAGTTGGACTTACGAACAGACTTCTGGAACCTAACTCGTCCGTAAGTAGAAGAGTCCGTGTATATGGTGGTCACTCTGAACAACGAAGACCCAGCCTCCTTTTTACGATGTTTGGTCCATTAGGACGTTACCAGACGCATCTTTCTGTGCTAACGACCACGCGATACACATTAGACGAGTCACAACAGGTCACGTTTAATACTCTAAACTTGTCTGGAGTAATTCGCATACGGCAGATATTTCTGAAAATTTGCAGAATTACATGTCTATGGGAAAAAAACCATGTGTATGGCATTACAAGGGGTGCTTAGTCGTGTGTGGATGCAGGTTGTTGGCAGTGCCACTGATTTATTAGAATCTTTTTTTCATCCTGGAGGAATCCAATGAGCTACGAAGCTCTTTTCACATATGTCCAGTAGGGGCGGGTCAGCGAGGTATGTTTAAAAACGATATGAGAGGCAAGACGGAGAAAATGTAAGCATGTTGCTAAAAATACAAAGTACATAGATTCCTGCCGATTTGTCAACAAATGCAAGTTTGGGCAATTCAGCAACACAACAACAGCACCAGACCACGACAAGACAACGCACAGTCCCTCAATTACATTGCAAATTAAAATCGAAAGTTCAATGCACGATATTTGAAACAAAGTTACTAAATGGCAATATTCCCCTCGAATACCGAATGAACGAGGCTAAGACGCTTGCAGTAATGTTCAAATATGCATCGCAAGCCATTCAGAAGTGGAAGGCCTCACGTGACCACAGGGCACCACGGTGGCTGGGAGATGTTAACTACCTCCCCTGGTACGCAGGAGGTCGTGGGTTCCATCCCAACCCTCACGCATGCTGTATATTTGTCTGCTATAAATGTCCACGTGACGATAAGCCACTTCGTTGAGCTATCATTTGCGATGGCCAGGTCGCTTCTGAAAAACTGCTATATATGCTCAGTGGGCCTTACCTGGTAAAATATAAATAGTTTGTCAATTAGTAAATAAATGAAGTATATAAGTTCCAATTTCATTCATACATACATTTCCAAGCTTGAGAAAGGCAGTAAAACAATAGCAAAAACAGCCACAGTCCACACCAGGAAAACATACAGTGCCTCGGTAAAATTATACTTTAAAACTGAACTGTGGATACATTGTTAAGAATACAAAAAATAGTTTAGTTAAAAATCATTTGGTTGATAAGGACCTGGGTAGTGATCTGCGATTATTGAGTGGGGGTTTGGGAGTCGCTGACTGGGAGGAGTGGGAACGGGTGAAGCCGGATCTGCCACGCGTTGCGCTCACCAACTCGAGCTTCGCCGGGACAGCAACAAACGAAGAGACGGAGAGAGGAGCTACCCCGGGTTTACATCGCCACGACTCACGACGCACACAACACACACGGCACATGCCCAGGGGGAGGAGGGCGATGACCACCCCACAGTGCGATAGCTACGACTCCTCTTTCAATTAGTGAGCCATCCTCACACTACCACTGCACGGAGTGTCCAGTGTTATCAATGAACACGGCACTACCACTGCACGGAGTGTGCAGTGTTATCAATGAACACGGCACTACCACTGCACACGAGCAATCGGCTGCTTAGTGAGTTACACGGCACGGTACGGAGCTATTAACGCGACACGAACCACAGCGTGTTCCCGGGGTACTCAACTACCTTAGTTTCTCAACTACCGGGATTACTCAACTCAATATTTAAAGAGGCGCAATGCACTGTGGTGAATACGAGACAGTGTTCCTTCATAAACAACATCACCAAACAGTCTTTAAAGAGCAGCATGCGGCACCGGGAGACGCAGATTGCCAACCCCTGAGCTATTCTATTCCTGCGCATGAGGGCAACATGTTCAGGAGCCATAAGCCAATGTCCGAGGTCTGCTGGTCACGACGAGAGGGCTTCAGGAGAAACTTCGTGTAGGGTTACTATTCCTACTCCGTTGAAGGAGCACAAACGACTGTGGTTCACAATATCGTGCATAGTTTGGGTTGCATGGTCACAATCACACTGTGGCTTGACTTTAATTTTCTATTGCGTCGTTTCACGTTGTACGATCTGTTCTGGATGACCACAGTCAAACACTGGAGAGTTTTAAATTTTCCATTTGTGCATCAGGTATCCGCATCTGCCATGTTTTGTGCAGATGCGGTTTAGGGGGACCATGATCTTCGTGGAATATCAAGCCCAGGGATCTTCTGCGTTGGGTTTTTCACAAGGTGTGTCAGTTCTATTGAACTTACACTGATCATGTCGACTCTCTGCAGTGGCAATGTGAAACTATTAAAATAAAAAGGGATACAATTTTTTAGAAGTTGATTCTTACACGTGCAATTCAATACATGAATTGTCAGCTTAATAATAAATATTAATCGAGTGAACCGATGTATCGCGCTGTTACTACTAACTAGCACAACTCTTTATTACGATCACAGCATGTACAAAGTAACATTTTAAGTAAAAATATGTCTTGGAGTAATGATGGTTTATTCAAACTGTGTGCAATATCAAGCAACTTCGGAATGATTTCTGAAGCACTGCTGCAATGTTTTGTGCACTGCGATACTAACGTGGCGATCCGAATTGGATTCCTAGCCATGGCTAACGTCAGTGGTGACTGATATCTGAACCAGTCCTGAACCTAATCCCCGCCACCTTCACCAAGCGTGGTAAAGTTTGGTGCAACAACCCCCATGACCAAAGCAACGTGGCGAGGCCTTCATCAGGCAGTGGACTGCCAGAGGGGTGTTACACAAACAATCATCAGTTTGTCTCGACAATCACTTGCCTTGAACATTGAATCCTTAAGTTACGTTACCAATGGCATATTGGTGTGGCTCACTGACCCTTTGATGTGAAAGATTAAAGAACCCCAAGTGTCTGTCGCCGACTCAACAATTTTGAGGAGCGACCCGTGGCGGTCAGGCAGATCACGAGGTGAGCAGAGGGGTGAGGAGGAGGGCACTTTGGAGGGGGCTGCCAAACTTCGAGTCGCGAGCACACAGCGCCGTCTCCTCGTACAAGACGGCGCATCGATGGGCACCGCCGCTGCTGCCACCGGGTTTGGCCTTCTGCGTCAGTTTTACCAGGTTGGCCATGGGGCCGTGCCCATGGATGCGGCAGGAATGCACGCCGTAGTGCTGCCCCACAGCGCAGTCCACGGCCGGCAGCTGCAGAGCACACAGCCAAGAACAGAGACCTGGAACCCTCTCTCTTTCGTTTGGAGGCGGCCGAGTTGCTAGCAGCCCTTTTCCACTGGCGCATCCGATCCGTGCCAGCTCGTAGCACCCCCACGGAACGGGTGGTTTTCCATTGGCTATTTGCTGTGCCGATATAAAATCAAACTGTAATACGTCGCCCTTACAAGACCTCTCAAAATGGACCAGGAGCCAAACAGGTCCAGTGGTGGTGCTAATAATAAAGTGTCCATTGCGTACGACGTGAACAGCGTTAATGTGACTGCACAAATTTATGGAAACATGGCCGAGTGGTGGTTCTCGGTTCAAGCCCAGCATCCGCCCTGGTTAATGTTGCCGGTTTATTCACCATAAACAAAGAGATCTGTTTCACAATGTATGATAAAAATCCTGTGACGCTGTATAAAAAAAAAATAGAATTGGCCACGTGTAACCGCATCATGTTCCAAATTTGCTAAATCAGAAAAAATACTTGCAAATTACTTTATCGGGGAAAAACCATGTAGGAAACTCAAACATCGCTCCCGAATGGCAGACATGTCCATTCACAGGCCGGTAGTGCATGCACCACGTGCCAAATAGGAACAGCTGCCATTGGGGGGGGGGGGGGGTCCCCTCGGGTAGACTGCCGCAGAGCAATGGAATGGTTGAGATGAGACGTTGCTGTAAGGCGCTTTGAGTTGAAGAGTTTATTTCCGCGAGCGCCCTATATCTCCAAATCCTTATCCCCATCTCTGAGCCGCCCCTGTGGTCCCTACTGGGGCCCGAGTCTCACCGCTGCGGTGTCGAGGCTGCCGCACTGGTGGATGAACTCCATGCAGCTCGTCGCGCTTTGGGCAGAAGCTTCCCGCTGTGGCTCCAGATCCACCCAGGGCAGAGATCACAACCCCAGTCTCCTCCAACAGCTACTACAGACACAACAAATCCGTCAACACCGAGGCGACCGCAAGACAAACACCGGCTTGAAGCTAAACGATACGCATGGAGCTGCATCTCACAATGCAGTGCACGAAAACTGATTAAATATTACAGATTTAAGTTTGCAAACTAACACAAAATTCGTTCTCAATTTTAGTTTTCCAAATGCGCTATTGGCGTAATGTCAAGAGACAAATAAATCATCCATTGGTAAATCTCGCATAGCCGTGCAGGCCCTGTGTTATAAAATGCGGGGGGTGGCGTTTTATCTTGTACACAATAGGAGCCAACACTTTCACACGAAAGTCAAGCTGAAATTGTTATTCTCAGAGATGGAATTAGGAAAATGAAGTGCAAAACCCAAGTTTAATGAGACCGTAATATTGTGCAGTCGCTGGTGACTGGGCTCGGACGATCGACTTGATAAGACTTGAGACCTCGGTTTCAACCCAAGCGGTCAAAATCCAGATTCAAGCCCAGAATCTCATTATTGCCAATGCACCGCTTTGATCTCTGAGCCACCTGGCCACTTTGCATATATAGTGTTATCATATATTTTATCTGAATGTCACCGCTGTACACTCAATTTTAACGGTGATTTTCAAAATCTACATTTGGGATGTTTGCCAAATTCACAGATATTTTTTAAGAGTGACAAGAGAAAACCCATGCATCTTACGTGACACTTTGTTGTGCTCTGCATTGGTAGTGATTACATAACGCTTAAACGTATTCGAGTTATCGACAAATGAGTTTTAAGTTCGTAATAATAAACTAATATTACCCCGCACAATTTTGGAAACAAAGTTAACATTGAGCGCCACTCGGAGGTGGTAAGTACACTCAAACTTTGCACGGGCAGTGTCGTACACCTACTTGCTGTACTGCCTCTTACCAGCTGGAGGCGGGTGGGCTCACGCACGCCACGTACGCACCTGGGCGTTGCGATGGAGGATGTCTAAGAAGGAGCCGAGGCCCAAGCTGGGGAGGTCGCGCGAGTCAAAAGCTCGCCAAGCTGCTTCTCCACGCGTGATAGCGCGGGTAGGCTCAGGGGCTCTGCCATCTTACTTGCGTGCCTCAGCAGACGGACCAGATGCTCGGCTACCGCCTCTGCGAAGGAGACAAGCAATGCCATTGTAGGAGAGGACAACGATGCTGTAACTCGCTCCAATAGGCTCAACAACTGCAACTCTCTCTCTGCCCTCCCACCCCCACGTCTCATCTACGGCCTCCCGATAAGTTTCATCATCACTCTCCAGATGACTCAAAAAACAAGTTTAACACGAAGGCCTTCGCGACCAATATTATCCATAATAGAGATTTTTGGGTTAGGTCACGTAAATAGTGCATATTAACGCGTATTATTGAGTGCATGTTTACATGATGTAACCCAAAACTCTAGATGATGGACTCAAAAAACCACTGGCAGACTTCTCACACCCGTATGCAAGACGATATCGCCCCAATATTCGAATTGTTCAACTATCCCCCGAACCAGTCCAGGATAAATTTCAAGATCACACTCAGCATTTTGACGGTCCTCCGTGGTCTGATCCCTTATGTACAATACAAGAAACTACATTTTATTCAGATTGTGCTTTCGATATCGTGTCATGAGACGGAGTATCCACTCGGATCTCTCACGGAGCAGCGGAACCCGTCCTATTGGAGAATGGCCCACAGAAGAGAACATCACAAAGCTACCTCTGACATTGCTTCTAGTGACCTCTGGTCCACAGAGTAAAGGGAAGCACATTCCAACCCACTCTGAACGTGAGAGTAACGTCCGTCACATGAAAGTTGAGCCGATATTGGACTTGGTTAAATTAGCAAGAAAGTGTCATCACCCAGCACGTGCATCGATCGGTTGATCGTTAGTTTGTGGCATAGAGATCCGCAAAAAATAGATATCTTTGGATCATCCGTCATTTTAATTATCCGCAGCCATCCTCCACGTCATTAGCGCGGACAATCGAGAGTCTACTGTATATGCAAATTTGTCTCCTTACTCCCCGGAGGAGGCGGCGGTCTGGTGTCGGGAGTGCTGATGCTGCCGAGAAACGCGGCCGGTTTCTCCTTGACCACGAGGTCGCGAGGAGTCTCGAGGGAGCCACAGCACAGGGCCAACAGAAACAGCTTCCGGGCCAGCGTGTCCCCTTTCACCTGCCCCAGGAAGTCCTGCACACACTGTTGGTGGAGACAACAAAGGACCCAAACCACGTGCAGCCATATCACTCTGTTGGGAAAAATAGAGGGTGACACATGCATAGATGTCCTACCGATTTCAATGCCCCCCTTACTTTTGTCTCAATGTGTGACTGAATTTTGTGAAAGCGATGGCCCTAAATATTATAGAGAGTTAATTCAGTGGTAGAGCAAGTCATTGATACTGGTGGAAGTATCGACAGACTTGAAACGTATGGCGATTATCACTCATTAAATAATTCCGAGAACAAATGTATTTTGGAAAATCTTTGACAAATCTAAGCAGATGCATGATTTTTCTCGCGCGGTAATTTTGTTGCATTAAGTCCAGACGCCATGGCCCCACCTTCTTCAGCTTAATCACAAAGATGTCCTCGGCGTTCTGGAAGACCTGCAGCACCATCTCGGCCGCCGGCTGTCGTGAACTGTCGGCGAAGATCGGCGGTCGTCCCTGGCAAGGGGAACGACTCCAACAGGTATTTCTTGATCTTGTGTGGCCGGCCCTCCACCTCCTGCTTGATGTCGCACTCGATGCGAGCCAGCCCACGGTCCATCACCTCCCGCTCGCCTTTCTGGGCCTTGCCGATCACCTAAACAAACAACACAATGTTAGCAACTGTAGCGGCCACAGGTGCAGGGCAGTGCTGTAGTTGCGATGATGGAACACGTGATGGACGAGTGGTTCAACAGCGAATGCAAGGTGTGCTGCTAATGCACGATTGCAATCGAGAGATGGGATTGGTGGATCATCCTAGCAGCAGTGGCTTTTGGCAAGCCATCGAACAAAGACAGTCACCGCATCACTCGCTTTCAGATGGGCTTCTGCGGCCAACTGGAATGCTCTTCCTTCCGATATTAGGAAGCCATTGGAGCTATGCACTTTTAAATCTAGATTGAAAACAATTTCTTTAGAACTGCTTTTTGTGTTCAGTTTGTTGTCCTCCACACCTCCGATTAGCACAGTTGGCTACGTACAGTGCGAAAGAAGTTCAACATATATACATGTGGTTTTACCCAATCCAGTCATTTCTGAGTACTTGTTTGGATTTGCAAATTTTGATTCTGACGCCGGCACACATGTCCTCCTCATTCATTGATAACACGGGATTTTTTTTTTACACTACTTGTGAAGCATATAGAAATGCAGTTTTGGATAATACACCCGCAATATTAACTAGGGCGACTCCTGGGATCGAATCGCGAACCTCTGAAACAAGCGACAAATGCACAACCACTCGGGAAAGAAGATTTCTGTAAGGAGTGGTACAGTAAAATAGGCCTCAGCCTTCAATACGATATATATTAACATGATGTACTTACACGAGCAGTTACTTCAGTGCTCTTGTCACAGCACTGCACCCACAAAACTGAAGTCGTGTTGGAAGTCTGTCTCAGACTGCATGACAAAAGGATACACCACATTCACTTGACAGGGAGACAGGTGTGAAACTTGTGTGCCTGAGCAACTGAGGATAGCTCAGCATTGTGGCCGTGTAAGGCAAACGCAGGGGCGGGGGAATATTGGTAAAAGGATGATGCAGTGTCACTCTCAGGTGTGAACACAGCGACACGTACGTTGTGGCTGTGTGTCAGCAATTCCAGAATGCATTTAATTCTGAAAGTAAACCCCCTCAAGGGCAACAACAATACATACTTGAGGCAATCTTGATTTGAAGCTTTCGCGACTGCAGGAATCCAGACTCTTTGGTTCTTTCGGTAAAGTCACGTAAAATCGAGGAGGCCCCTTTCCTACCTTACAGTTACACGCTAATTTCTCACGTTAACATCACTAGCCCTGGCCACTTCTTTATGACCCATGGGCTACACACATTTCAAACCATTTAAAACAGTCTGCCTCAGCAGCACACCAAGGCTTTCCCACCTGATGACGGACGCTTGTGTTGCGCCCGAAACGTCGCGATTTATTTTATTTTATACCTACGTGACTTTACCGAAAGAACCAAAGAGTATAACTTGAGGCATCCAATGATAATACAATTCGCAGTCAACAAGCGACGCAATGCATACACACGTACACACACACACGCTCGTACACGCAGGCACGGCACGTACGGAAATGCCCAGAGGTATGCTGGTGATACCGATGCCCAGATCGTGAATATCCGGAGCCCCGTATCGTTCCATAAGATGCTTCAGCAAGTCCGGCACCTTGAAGCGTGCCATCACTCCTTTGCCTCGGGAGCTGCGGCTCTTGGCCACGAAGGTCCTAAACTCTGCCGCAAACAACAACAACAACACGAGCGGGTTACGCAGAGCGCATGCTAGGGGAGCAACGACGACGCATTGATTCGGACGTGATCATTCATCCTGAAGATCGCGATATGCACACCGGATCGCGTGCATAAGAATTTATGTTTTAGATTTGTATGCGTTGCGTGTCATTGTTTCATATTGTCCAACACCCACCCACTCCAGTCACTAGAGCCGGCTGTGTTCACGTTTTAAAACAAGGCGTTGAATCTAGAATTTATTCACGAGCCCTCAATCGCGATAATCGATTGATTCGCGACATGGGTGGCTGGGGTGGCGCGTATCGCTTCTGTTTATGTCTGCAAGGAATCACTTGCTGAGCCTTCGTATCATTT
Source organism: Petromyzon marinus (assembly GCF_048934315.1). Classification (NCBI taxonomy): domain Eukaryota; kingdom Metazoa; phylum Chordata; class Hyperoartia; order Petromyzontiformes; family Petromyzontidae; genus Petromyzon; species Petromyzon marinus. The sequence goes on from NC_133683.1 coordinate 6,382,100, forward strand.
CAAATACCAAACAAATTCATGCATCAGTAGGACTGGGGCCTTGAAAAAGGGAAAACATCCGATAAGCGACGTTTCGGGCAATGACCCTTCTTCATATTGCATAGAAAGGCCAGAGAGATTGAGTGAACAATAAGAATTGGAAACTGCACTTCACAGCGATTACCGTGTTTCAAAAGCTATTAGGTAACCATTCATATGAACCTTATGGCGGCTCTTGCATAAACATTATATTATATATTATATAAACATTATATTATATATAATATAATGTAAACATTATATTATATATAATATATATTATATAAACATTATTTTATAATGTTAACATAAACTTTGCTCTTTTTCACCAATGGGTTTGAAGGGTGGTGGCAAGTGTTGTCTTGTTAAACTATGCCTTTAAAACTGAAAACTACTTACCTACAGTAGCTCTATTTAAATACACTATCGAAAACATAATTTACTCCCCTCTGTCAATCATCGTGTTTCTCAGTGTGGATTTGTGAACACACTTGTTAAACAATACATAAAATAGTACGCGTTTTCAATGCGCTGTTCATATTGTAAAATGTGTTTATACCAATGTGACTCTACAGCAGTTGCAGAGCCGCACTTTTATATAATTCAGGTCAAAGCTAGATAAACAGTGGAGGATAAACATCGCATGAAGGCGGGGCAATTGTTGTGCAATCATTTCAGGTCAAATTTACAGGTGCGTTTTATTCATGCCACACAGGTAGAGAGTTGAGAGTGAAACCTGGCCCACTGGCATCGTGAGTCATGGATCATGAGTCACCCGGACTTGTTGTGTTTGTTTATGGTTGCAATACAAGCCATCAAATCTGCACCACGAAGAGAGTTGATGAACAAGTAGGAGAGTGTGTAACTGGATTACATTCATGTGCACAGGCGTTTCACATGTGAATATAAAATAAATAAGGTCGACTCAAACGCCACTCTTTAGGATTTGGCACACTCAATAACATTTTATTTGATAAATTAAGATCAACAAACCATAATCAAATGGGTCATGCATCGATGTACCAATTGTGGTTACGGACTGCTTAAGAAGAAAATGATGAATGCAGATTCGAAGCGAGTTTAAACGTGAATCTACACCATTTAAATATATTTTAAACAACCCGTTGCAAACATGACAGTAATTTGAAATGTAGCACTGTACATCAGAACAATTTGAAAGACGTTAGAGATTTAAAACTGTCCAAAAATAAAGGGGGGAAATAAACATATTTTTACATAATGCAGGTTTTTTGGGTGAGACCACGTAAATATAAAAATATGTCGGTAAACCCACCACCACCCGACACAGCCAATTAGTAAGGTTTGTCACTTAAACAGAACATGCCAATTCGTTACTAGTACAGCACACCGGTTGTGTGTTAGAGAGCAAAGCCACAACATTAACAATCTGAGTACGACGTTTCGCCAGTAATTACAACCAGCATCATCAGGAGGCAGCCAGATTTGTGGATTTTAAAATGTAGATTTATTTAAATTTAAATTTAAAAACATATAGAGAACTGGAACATTATTATTACAGAATTTGGTGGGACATATGACGAAAAGAGAGTGACTCCAGCTTAGCTTGCAAGAACTAAGAGACACAGTGTGGCCATGTGGCCTTAATGAGAGAGACTGACTCCAGCTTAGCTTGCACGAACTAAGAGACACAGTGTGGCCACGTGGCCTTAATGAGAGAGACTGACTCCAGCTTAGCTTGCAAGAACTAAGAGACACAGTGTGGCCATGTGGCCTTAATGAGAGAGACTGACTCCAGCTTAGCTTGCAAGAACTAAGAGACACAGTGTGGCCATGTGGCCTTAATGAGAGAGACTGACTCAAGCTTAGCTTGCAAGAATTAAGAGACACAGTGTGGCCATGTGGCCTTAATGAGAGAGACTGACTCCAGCTTAGCTTGCAAGAACTAAGAGACACAGTGTGGCCATGTGGCCTTAATGAGAGAGACTGACTCCAGCTTAGCTTGCAAGAACTAAGAGACACAGTGTGGCCATGTGGTCTTAATGAGAGAGACTCACTCCAGCTTAGCTTGCAAGAACTAAGAGACACAGTGTGGCCATGTGGCCTTAATGAGAGAGACTGACTCCAGCTTAGCTTGCAAGAACTAAGAGACACAGTGTGGCCATGTGGTCTTAATGAGAGAGACTCACTCCAGCTTAGCTTGCAAGAACTAAGAGACACTGTGTGGCCATGTGGCCTTAATGAGAGAGACTGACTCCAGCTTAGCTTGCAAGAACTAAGAGACACAGTGTGGCCATGTGGCCTTAATGAGAGAGACTGACTCAAGCTTAGCTTGCAAGAACTAAGAGACACTGTGTGGCCATGTGGCCTTAATGAGAGAGACTCACTCCAGCTTAGCTTGCAAGAACTAAGAGACACACTGTGGCCATGTGGCCTTAATGAGAGAGACTGACTCCAGCTTAGCTTGCAAGAACTAAGAGACACAGTGTGGCCATGTGGCCTTAATGAGAGAGACTGACTCCAGCTTAGCTTGCAAGAACTAAGAGACACAGTGTGGCCATGTGGCCTTAATGAGAGAGACTGACTCCAGCTTAGCTTGCAAGAACTAAGAGACACTGTGTGGCCATGTGGCCTTAATGAGAGAGACTGACTCCAGCTTAGCTTGCAAGAACTAAGAGACTCAGTGTGGCCATGTGGCCTTAATGAGAGAGACTGACTCCAGCTTAGTTTGCAAGAACTAAGAGACACACTGTGGCTCAGAAAGCGCGTTGTGACGGAGCGCATTTCGCATTGTGCGAGAAGCGTTCCCTAAATTAAAGAAAACGCGTTGTAGTGAAAACGCGTTATCGTGTGAACACGCGGGACAGACCCAGGTGTTGTGGGTTAACTCCCCGAGATAAACTCTCTTCCAACTTTGTGTTTTATACGCCCGGCGCTCCGCCAATAATTGTTGTTGTGAGCGTCGCTCCTCTGCCCTCTGTTGTTCATGGAGGGAGACTGCACCCTAGTGCCCAGTATCATCCTCCGCGAGCCTCTTCAAAATGCTGATCTTGACACCGCTGGAAGCAGTCATCGGCCTTGACCTCACCCCACAACAGTGCAATTTTAACAGCTCAACATCAAAACACAATGATGGGTCGCTTGCATCAATCGCACAACATCCCAGCATTGACTCTCAGCTGTTACTTGTGTAGAGGGGGTCAAGTGTGTAACCATGATTGCCCTAATCCTGCAACTCGTGCTGTGTAATATTTTCCTTGCCATATTACCTGTGACACACATAATGAGGACAACCGGTAAGTCAAATGAAACCAGAGGTGGGAAACCTGTACTTTAAAATATTATTAATAGCAGGCAATTTGAACACGACTTTTAGAAACACCGATGCAGCTCTACACGTGCCACATTGTCCAGAAATTCAGTTGATACTAATAGGGTTTATTTGCCAGTATTGTACATTATTTAAATTACATTTGTTTGGGCGGCAGGGTGGTGCAGTGGTCACGCCCGTACATGACATCTTCTGAAGGACTGCCTGGCTTCGCTTTCCTCATTCTGGTCCCTTTCTCTGTATGGGTTTACTCCCATGGCAAAACAACAACATACAATGTAACTGGTACTAGCCAAACATCCAAATTACTCCTGCGAAAAGTTGGCAGGCCCCTCCTGAAAAAGAGTCTTGAGACTCAGTGAGGCTTTCCCAGGGAAACAAGCCTATTAACAACATTGTTTCACTGCATGTGAAAAATAAAGATTTTCAGTATTAAATCTCAGTGGCTGTTTTCATTGAAACATCAAGTTACGTTCAAGAGATAATTGTAACTGGCACACATAATTCCTTCACTTTGGCGCGAGGAACTACAGACGAGGGACAGCAGCAGTCAAATGGTGAGCAGCTGTCAACAAATCCCCCCCACCACTCCTGCCCATGCTCTGTTGTCCTCTTTACATAAAGATGTTATCGGACAATTAAAGAGAGTTTGTACCCTTCGGTTGTTTAGGTAAAGTCGCGTAGGTAGAACAAATAATAATGGATCACGACGTTTCGATCGCCACACAAGCAATCGACGATTTTTTTTTAAATTAGTTTTTTCTACCTACGTGACTTCACCGAAAGAACCAAAGAGTAAGGATTCCTGCAGTCACGACAGCTTCAAATCAAGATTAATGAGTGTTTACATGTGGGAGGAAATCGGAGCACCTGGAGAAATCCAAGCAAATGCTCTATCACAAATCTACAGATGGAACAAGCGGAGTCCACATTATTCCACACCGCCTTCTCTACCTCCTTGACGACCAAGGGGTGGGAGTTGTCGCAACATTTTTGTAATCCACCAACCCTCACCTCCACGCAGTCGAGGATTACAGGCATACATAGCCACCACAACCACCCGGCTAAAGTAGCTGTAATGCACATCTAAAATTCTACAAAAGTTGATGGGGCAAAGGTTGTAGGTCAATTGGTTTGATTTCTATGCACATTTAGATTCGCATTCGGCCGCCAATGGAACAGGTGGAGTGCAAAAGCAAAGTGGATGTACTGATTGTATCTTCATTGCGGGACTCATCCAGCAGTGGATTGACATGGGCTTCAGGTATCCACGTGTGGACGGGCAATAAACACTGGGGCCACCAGGCGGTAAATGTTTGCCGGTGCACATTGACATCGGCTCACACGTCACTGGCCCCAGGCAGCCCCCAGCCACTGGCGTGCAACACAGCGAAGGGAATCTCCCACCAATGAGGACCACGCACAACCCAGGGTGCAGTCCTATAACTTGGACTCGCAAACACAACAAAACCCATAGCCGCCAACCCACACGGTTTACCCGTATTCTGTTGGGGGAAAGTGAGTTGTCAGGTCCATACGGCACACGGCCGTTTCAATACGGGCAACATTTTTGTTAAGTTTATTTGTGTGTTTCTCCCTTGTCATGGGACTTATAAGGGGCACGGGGTGACCAACAAGGTCTGAATTGTTCTGTAATAAGGTAGGCACTGATGAGGGGTTGGCAGCGATGTAAACCCCACACAATACAAAACGCCAAACGGCCAGTAACAACAAAAAATAATAATACATAACTGTCCAATGAGTAATTAGATAATTAAGATCAAAGAAACGCGTTCCTTAAATTGATCAAGTTTATTGTTGCAAGAGTTTGGGAAAACAGGAAGACCGGGTGTGGCTTCCAGAGTGGAGCAGTGCAAACTGATAAATCTGAAAAGAAGAGTGAGGTGACCTGCATGGTGGTGAGCGGGTGGGTGAGTAAATGGGTGAGTGTTTGAGTAAACGAGTGGAGGAGTGTGTGATAGGGTGATTGAGTCAGTGACCGGATGAGTGGGTGACTGGATGCGTGGGTGATTAGATGAGTGGGTGATTGAGTGGGTGACTAAATGAGTGGGTGACTAGATGAGTGGGTTACTGGATGAGTGGGTGATAGGGTGATTTAATTAGTGACTAGATGAGTATGTGATAGGGTGATTGAGTGGGTGACTGGATTAGTGGATGAGTGGGTTATAGGGTGATTGCGTGGATGACTGGATGAGTGGGTGACTGGATGCGTGGCTGATTTGATGAGTGGGTGATAGGGTGATTGAGTGGGTGACTGAATGAGTGGGTGACTGGATGAGTGGGTGACTGAATGAGTGGGTGACTGGATGAGTGGTTAACTGGATGAGTGGGTGATAGGGTGATTGAGTTAGTGACTGGATGAGTTAGTGACTGGATGAATGTGTGATAGGGCGATTGAGTTAGTGACTGGATGAGTGGGTGACCGAGTTGTTTAGTTGAGTGCGTTGTTGTGAACTGCAGTGAGGAGCGGTGGTTGAACGCGGAGTGGATGAGACGAAGCGGTCAAAGTGTCTGGTAGACCAAGTCCCTTAACGTGGGTGGAGGGGGGAATCAACGAGGGGAAGTTCACTGCAACATTCATCATGGTGGTGCTAGTAGTCGCAGCGAAAAAAAGTGATACAGGGCTGACTGAATGAAGGTTGAGGCGAAGATGCAAGGTGGTGTAGAGGAGGCGAAGAGGAGGGTAGAGGAGGTGAGGTGGTGAGGAGGCGTAGAGGAGGGTGCCCCGCTCTTGGCGTTGATCTTGGTGAACACGTGTCCGCGCCCCATCTCGTAGCTCTGCCCGGTGCTGATGCAGCCTCCACCGGCCGCAGGGCCCAGCGGCCTTGCCGAGTCCGTGCCCAGCTCCGCTCTGAGCAAGCTCTCTATTGCACGCTGTCTGCTCGCAGCGACAAACACAACGTTAAACTCCCCCCCCCCCCCGTCCCGTGTGGCCTCTAACACAGGGGTCCTCAACCCCCGGGTTGCAAGAGCACTTGCTTCAAGTACATTAAAACCCACTTTTTGGTGTAGATATGTAGATGACACTTTGGTTGTTTGGCGACATGGTAAGGATACACTTAATGAATGAATGTCTAAATCATCTCAATTCACAAAAAAACGGCCATCCAGTTCACCATGGAAATGGAGGTGAATAACACACTCCCTTTCCTGGATATTTTGCTCGGACGAGGCCTAAATGGTAAAGTAACACACACAGCGTTTACCGAAAGGGAACACATACTGATGCCTATCTGAATGCAGATTGGTATCATCACCCCGCACAGAAATCCTTTCTCAACAAGATGCTCATACATCTGGCTAAAACAGTGTCAGATGGTCAAAGTCTGAGGAGAGAGATTAAACATGTCAAAGAAACGCTACGATTGAATGTCTACAATAATGCTCAAATTAACAGAGCAGTGAATGCTAAACCAAGATCAAACAGCAATACTGCTGAATCAGGTTATTAAACAATTAAAATACCATATATCGTGGGAGTAACTGACAAATTAGCTAGTAGTCGCAGCCAAAAAAAAAGTGATACATTAATGACAGGGCTGAATGAATGAAGGTTGAGGCAAGGATGCAAGGTGGTGTAGAGGAGGCGAAGAGGAGGGTAGAGGAGGTGAGGTGGTGAGGTGTTGAGGTGGCGTGGTGAGGAGGTGAGGTGGCGTGGTGAGGAGGTGAGGTGGCGTGGTGAGGAGGTGAGGTGGCGTGGTGAGGTGGCGTGGTGAGGAGGCGTAGAGGAGGCGAGGAGAAGGGTAGAGGAGGTGAGGTGGTGAGGAGGCGTAGAGGAGGCATAGAGGAGGGTGCCCCGCTCTTGGCGTTGATCTTGGTGAACACGTGTCCGTGCCCCGTCTCGTAGCTCTGCCCGGTGCTGATGCAGCCTCCACCGGCCGAAGCGCCCAGCGTCCTCGCCGAGTCCGTGCCCAGCTCCGCTCTGAGCAAGCTCTCCATTGCGCGCTATCTGCTCGCAGCAACAGACACAACGATAAACTTCCCCCCCCCCCCCCCCCCGGTTCCGTGTGGCTTCTAAATACTTATTTCCTTTGGAGAGATGATTTATGGAACGATAAATCGGACGATTTATCGTCCGATTTATCGTCCGATTTATCTGGGGAGAGAGATTGAACATGTCAAAGAAACGCTACGATTGAATGTCTACAATAATGCTCAAATAATTAACAGCAATGAATGCTAAACCAAGATCGAACAGCAATACTGCTAAATCAGGTTATTAAACAATTAAAATACCATATATCGTGGGAGTAATTGAGAAATTAGCTCGAGTTTTGGAAAAGCAAAAAGCTAAACATCTAAGTAAGATTTGGCACGGTACACAAAATTCAAAAAATAGTATTTTGTACTTAAGATGAATTGCCTAAGTTGTCAACGGATGGTGTGTATCGGATTAATGGCTTATGTGGCAGATGTTATATTGGACAGATGGGATGTAACATTAGCGTAAGACTAAAGGAACACCAAATACATATTAAACACTCTCAAACATAACTGTCGGAAGTTGCAGTACATGCTTGCCAACAAGAACACTTCATGTATTTTGATAACGATGAAGTGTTGTGTAAAACTCATTATTACTGGCCAAGACTAATTCGAGAATCCATTGAAACTGAGAAAATTTGTATTATTTTAACCTCTCTGACAGCTACAGGCTTAGTGCGGCCTGGAAGCGTATTATTAAGTAATTGTGATTGTAAGATGAGGAGATGAAGGCAGAAGAAGACGTGGGGCGATGTGGTGATGCGGTCGAACGTGGTGGCCCGAGGAGCGGAGGGAGAGATGGCGCGGGACGGGGCGGTGTGGAGAAGGTGGCAAGGACGGCGGACCCCACGTGAGTGGAACAAACGCGTGGAGGAAGAAGACATCTTACATTTATCATTACTTATAGAGGAAGCATACTAATTAAATTATTACTAATCAATTATATAATTTCAATAATCCCCCCCCCCCCCCCCGCCTCTGATTTCTGCACCTGATGGGTTCAGTGATGACATCGCCTTTCTCTATTTAAGAAAGGAAGCAGGTGGATGGCTTCACTATTCTGGCAAATCGCCCGATGATGCTGGATGTAATTACCAGCGAAACGTCGTACTCATATTGTGGATTTACTCTCGAAAACACCGGTGGGCTGAAGTAGTAACTAAGTGGAGTTTTGTTTACGTGACAAATTCCTTACTAATTGGCTGTGTCAGGTGGTGGAGGATTATGACGCATTTATACTTACACGATCTAACCCAAAAACCTTTGTTATGAAATTAGGACAAATTATTAAATATATTGTATATTAGAAAATACAGCAATTGACTAAAAATATACAGCAATAGATGTAACCTCGCAGCAGTGAACGTGACGAAAGTTCATCATGGAAATGTCTGCTGCACAAAACCTTGAGTTCATCGCCCCACACGTGGTACCTCAGGATGAAATAAATCATCAGGGAGTTCTCCGTGAGCATCGTGCGCGCTCCAAATCCAGAGTTGAGCCGGGGTCTCGGCACCCAGCCAGCCGCCTTCTCTTCTTGGGGCAGTCGGAGTCCAGCGCGCTATCGAAGGGCACGTGGTGAACGCTCAGGACGTGTCTCTCGAGCTTCGACTTCTGCGTCGCTCCGTACGAGCAGTCACTGCACGGGAAGGGCTTTTCCTCTGGAACACAAGACATCCACCGTTGAGCACACACACGCGCTAATACATAATTTATTCATCACCATGCAGTGGATGCCATAGCATCACTATGTATATGGGACGTTTTTATCAATCACGGTTGCTGACCTCAGGCCCGATTAGCACGGTTGGCTACGTATGGTACTAAAGAAGTTCAACATACGTACAAATAGTAGAAAAGCAAGATACTGATTTCCTGAAGAATACCAGAAGAACACATTTTTGGGGCTTATTTTGAAGCCCCAACATTTTGCACTTCTTCGTGTGGTTGATGTTGATGCAGGGCAACAACTATAATTTAACACTGAGGTGGTTGAGCCAGATTATTCCCTGACAGCTCATTAATTACACAATAATTACCTGCAACAGAATGAGTAAATGTGCATGGAAGTTAGGTGTTAGTACAATGAAGAGGAAATTCCCATTGTGGAAATGACTCGGTCTATACATTCAAAAATGTTCCCCAAATTTACCCATTTGTTTAAATAAAATTTACCCCGGTTAAGAAATTGATACTTTTTGGAATTTGTCAAGCAATGTATTTTGCTTAGTTTCCTTCCAATGGTGCTATTGGCTCCATGTCATGAGATGAAGTATCCCTGTGCAACTCTCACACAGCAGTGAACCACCTCATGTAAGAGAACAGCTCGTGGAAGGAGATATCATTGCACTACTCATGACATCCCTTCGTGACCGTTTTTTATCCACTAGGAGGTTATTGCAATTTCCTACACATCACGCGACATCAGAAGTGTTTGCTGGAAGAAGTGTTTTGTAACTGGATAAGACCATCAATGAGAAGCCAGTTTAATCAAGGCTCCGTGACTGAAACCCAGAGTTTCACGGTTTAACCCAACATCCGAGCAGCACCACATCAGATTTCTAGACTCCTCAGCGCAGGCATACAGATATGGTCAACATATGCGTACATTAACTAATTTGTGAAATTATGAATTACATCCAAATGAAATGTAGTGTGTGCATTACTAGGACGTACCTAAAGGTGCCAGGTTGGGTTCATCCACCTTGGGGATGCTCTGCTCCACGCAGCCTCCTGCTTCCGTGCAGTCCATCCTCTTGATGTCCGAATTCTGGCTGTTGCTACTGCTGCAATTGGTGACGCTGGTGGTGGTCTTCTTTCTTTTAATGGACCTAGGTCTACTTCGCTTTTTCTTCTTCTTCTTCTTCTGCTGCAAGGCCATCAACACTTCCATGCTCGTAATAGGATCGAGAGCAGCGAATGGTTTATTCTCACTGACTGGTGAAGCAGTTTGTTGATGTGGAACTAGGCCAAAGAATTCAGGAAAATTGGATTTCATGTCATTTATCTTAACGCCGCTATCTTTTGTCGAAGAATAATCATGTTCAGGCTTCGGTCTGTACAAGAACTGTGCGTGAAGACTTTCATGAGTTTTCAGGATTTCAATAGGACATAAAAATCCGCAGACTGAGCACATCTCATAGGGCGACGGTGGATTCAACACCGCATTGGCAAAACTGCCGTTATTCACCAAGCCTGGTGCACCCTTTATCATGTAATCCTTCTCATGGGTCTTCAAATGCCTTTTTAATTTTCCTAGCTGATCAAACCTTTGTCCGCATATGCCGCACCATTGATCACGGGTCTCCTTATGCGTTCTTACGTGGGCTTCTAGGCACCATGCCAGCTGGAATTTTTTCCCACAGACGTCACAAGAGATAAGTTTTTTCGTTCTTGTAATTCTACCGGATTGAGGTGGGGTTGAGATGGGTGCTGGTGAAGTGCCATCAATGGTGAAGGCAATTCTCCCAGCACCACCTTGACTCGCAGCAGAGTTGCTCTCGCACATCTGAAACAAAAGACAAAGGTCACGCGCATGACACCCGTGTCACGAGTGTACTCACAAAGGCATAATTAAGGTGACATAAGATTCATATATACTACAACTCATTATACCAGAACTCCACAATATTGCAGTTCCTATCATGTACGATTTTACTCCTCTTATCCACCCAAATAAGATTTTGTTTAACAACAATGACGAACTACCTCCATTTTCCTAATGTTACCCACCAAATAGGCCTTTCTGTATGTACACACCAACAATATAATGATGGCACCACACGTTCAGTCCACTATTCACAACACTCTGACTTGCATTCTCCATATAAGACTGTAACATCATTTCTGTACGAGGGCCCGTCAAAAAGTTTTGATAATGGACACTTTTTTTTACAAACAACTACGTAAAATAGTCTTCAATAAAAGTACAGTATAGTACTATTAATGGCACTTATAACTGAACGTCATTATCTCTCATGCTAATTATTACAATGTTAACTAGTTACCCAGGAAAGCTTCATTGAGTCTAAGTACTGCATTTTCAGAAAGGTCCCATTGCATTGAGACGTTTGTGTGAGTGGAACCCAGAGAGACCCCACCTTGCATATGGGGAAATAACACAACTTCACACAGATGGATTCAACCCACAAGCTCAAAGCATGCCTTGTTCAACAAAGTATTCAGTGTAATGTTTAATATAATTTATTGGGTAATATATAGTATCGTAATTGTATAGTCAATATACAGCAGTGTGGTATACAGTAGGGTTGGTAAAATAATACAGTGTAATATTATTATAATCTAAGGTATAGGGTAGTGTATAGTAACGCAGCGTATAATTCAATGTTGGGGTCTGTCTATGGCAGTTTATAATAAAACATTATTTGGAGGCATATTATAATAATTTTTGCGACATAGAAGTGTAATGTATAATGACTTATTGTTAGTAGCTCAGCTTAGTGGAGATTATATTTATTTTATCATGTTTTATTTTTATTATTTTATTATTTCCCTTCTACGTGACTTTACCGAAAGAACCAAGAAGATGAATCCATGCAGTCACGAAAGCTTTAAATCGAAATGTATTCAAATCAAGTTGTTTTATTTTTACCACAGTACTTTATGGAATCCTGAAGAATAAATGCATTTTTATAAGTATTAAACTATACTTGAAGATGTGTGAGAATGTAATTCTGCAGATGCAAGCACAGGCAAACTCGTATCTGCATGTACAAGTTTCTGGCCCTCCTCACTTCACCAAACCCGCATTGACCGGCATGGTGAAGTATGGTTAAACAACTCCCACGAACGACATGGTGTGGGGGAGGCCTCTATCAAAACGCTGGATCGACAAAGGGCTGATACATGTCACGGCATTGTACGTTAAGATCGTTCTCTAGTCAGCACAAGCCGTCTATGTGGACAATAGAGGGCACGACACACGTGTACACGATGTTTGTGTGCGTATATTCAGCGTGTGTATCACGTCATAATTATATAAGGTCGCGATTATGCTCAAAACGAACCAAATGTATAACATCACGAATAACTTTGGAGGTCTCCAGAGCCTGAACAATATTTGAAGTAGACACTGACCCTTGTCACGAGTTCTTATGAACTATAAACTAAACTATAAACTATTTTTATTTAACCAGGTAAGGCCCACTGAGCTATATAACTCTTACCAGAAGCGACCTGGACACAAATGATAGCTCAACGAAAGTGGCTTATCATGTGGACATTTATAGCAGTCAAGTACTCTAAACTCACGTTTCTAAATGTGGAGGGGAAAACCGAAGGACCAGGAGAAGAATCTACGCGACCACAGGGGAAAAAAATAAACAAATACAGAGCAGGCGTCAGGGTCTCGATGGAACCTCCACGCTGCTGTAAGCCTAGCGAGGTAGTTAACATCTCGACACCGCGGCGCCCCTTATTAAAGCTTAGCCATGTCTAGCAAGGTTATTGACTCATTTGACTCGACTCACGGCACCACAAGTAATGTATTAAACAAATAAAACAATAATAAAGTAGAGAGGCGCTACTTACATTTAACAATGTTGTTGTTAACTTTAAAAGGAGCGCGCTTCTGTCTGGCTTGCAGTCCGGCGATCGCGGTCTCCACTTCCTGGATAAGCCACGCCCGTCGCGGCTATGCCCCGCCCACTGTCGTGCAAGCCACGCCCCTGCGGATCGGGCCAAGCTCATCCCACGGTGAAAGCCCCACAATCGGAATCTTTATTTACAGACAGTCCTCGACTTACGAACGCCCAAATTACAAACAGCCGCCCTTCAGAACCAACTGGCATGAAATATAAATTATTTTATATCGCCTGAAAACGCGAACTCGCGCTTGTGAGTGAGTGCGCGTGCGTGAGTGTGAGCAGGGGGCACAGGTGGTGCATCAGCCAGTCATCTCAGTCATCTCAGTCAGTCGACCCGTGGCACCACCTGGATCTGCCCCGTGACCTCCTGCCAGCGGGCGTTCGACACTTCACGTGGCCTCAAGGTGCACATGGCCTGGCACAAGCGTCGTGGTGACGTCACCGCCACTTAGTGGCGAATGGCGGTTGTTGTTGTTGTTGTGAGACAGTGAGAGAGTGTGAGGTCGACTCAGCCTCAGATGAGTTCCTGGTGAGGAGTGGAGTGAACACCGCTACTGGGGGAGACAAAGGCGACCGTGGAGGAGAATCCTCCAGGTGCTCACTGATACACTCACCAACTTTACCTCACCAATGACACCTCACCCACCTCACCACCCCAATTACACCTCACCAATCACACCACACTCACCTCACTCACCAAACACCAACTCCACTCACCGCACAAATGGCACTCATCACACCTACTACACTCATCTCACCCACTACATTCACCACACCAACCACTACATTCACCACACCAACCACTACATTCACCACACCAACCACTACATTCACCACACCAACCACTACATTCACCACACCAACCACTACATTCACCACACCAACCACTACATTCACCACACAACCCACTACATTCACTACACCAACCACTACATTCACCACACCAACCACTACATTCACCACACCACCCACTACATTCACCACACCAACCACACAGTCACCATACTGACTGCACCCATCTCATCCACTGCACCAACCTCACTCATCTCACCAATCAAAACTCATCTCAACGACCGCAATTCACCACATTACATGCTGCCATCTACATCAGTGGCCAGCAGATGGCAGCATCTACAGGCCACATTCTTGGCCAGTCGATGGCAGCATGGAACGGAGGTTACCGAGCAATCTATAAACGTACGATATTTATTTTGGCTCTCTACGAGGCGTGAGATCTCAGGTAGGTCTGGTTACTCACACGTACACATTATTTGCTGAGGAATTGGCAAGACATCCCAAGCAGAATCCTAAAAATTAGAGACTCAACAAGGCATCTGTGGATGAAGTCAGGCCCGTGTCTGTCTGCTCGATTATTTCATATCTGTCAACCCCTTATCAGGGCCGAGCTTATCACAGACCAATTCATACTTTATTGGTCACCCCGTGCCCTTATAAATCTCAACGTAGTGAAAACGCGTTATCGTGTGAACACGCGGGACAGACCCAGGTGTTGTGGGTTACCTCCCCGAGATAAACTTTCTTCCAACTTTGTCTTTTATACGCCCGGCGCTCCGCCAATTATTGTTGTGAGCGTCGCTCCTCTGCCCTCTGTTGTTCATGGAGGGAGACTGCACCCCAGTGCCCAGTATCATCCTCCGCGAGCCTCTTCAAAATGCTGATCTTGACACCGCTGGAAGCAGTTATCGGCCTTGACCTCACCTCACAACAGTGCAATTTTAACAGCTCAACATCAAAACACAATGATGTGTCGCTTGCACCAATCGCACAACATCCCAGCATTGACTCTCAGCTGTTACTTGTGTAGAGGGGGTCACGTGTGTCACCATAATTGCCCTAATCCTACAACTCGTGCTGCATAATATTTTCCTTGCCATATTACCTGTGACACACATAATGAGGACAACCGGTAAGTCAAATGAAACCAGAGGTGAGAAACCTGTTCTTTATAATATTTTTAGTAAGCAATTTGAACACGACTTTTAGAAACACCGATGCAGCTATACACGTGCCACATTGTCCACAAATTCAGTTGATACTAATAGGGTTTATTTGCCAGTATTGTACATTATTTAAATTACATTTGTTTGGGCGGCAGGGTGGTGCAGTGGTCACGCCCGTGCATGACATCTTCTGAAGGACTGCCTGGCTTCGCTTTCCTCATTCTGGTCCCTTTCTCTGTATGGGTTTACTCCCACAGTAAAACAACAACATACAATGTAACTGGTACTAGCCAAACATCCAAATTACTCCTGCGAAAAGTTGTCAGGCCCCTCCTGAACAAGAGTCTTGAGACTCAGTGAGATTGCTTGTGTGGCGATCGAAACGTCGTGATCCATTATTATTTTTTCTACCTACGTGACTTTACCGAAAGAACCAAAGAGTAAGGATTCCTGCAGTCACGAAAGCTTCAAATCAAGATTAATGAGTGTTTACATGTGGGAGGAAATCGGAGCACCTGGAGAAATCCAAGCAAATGGGGGGCCAACGCTCTATCACAAATCTACAGATGGAACAGGCGGAGTCCACATTATTCGACACCGCCTTCTCTACCTCCTTGACGACCAAGGGGTGGGAGTTGTCGCAACATTTTTGTGATCCACCAACCCTCACCTCCACGTAGTCGTGGATTACAGGCATACAAAGCCACCACAACCATCCGGCTAAAGTAGCTGTAATGCACATCTAAAATTCTACAAAAGTTGATGGGGCAAATGTCGTAGGTCAATTGGTTTGATTTCTATGCGCATTAACCAGCCTCTAACGTATGCACATTTAGATTCGCATTTGGCCGCCAATGGAACAGGTGGTGTCCAAAAGCAAAGTGGATGTACTGATTGTATCTTCATTGCGGGACTCATCCAGCAGTGGATTGACGTGGGTTTCAGGTATCCACGTGGAGACGGGCAATAAACACTGGGGCCACCTGGCGGTAAATGTTTGCCGGTGCACATTGGGACCGGCTTACACGTCACTAGCCCCAGGCAGCCCCCAGCCACTGGCGTGCAACACAGCGAAGGGAATCTCCCATCAATGAGAACCACGCACAACCCAGGGTGCAGTCCTATAACTTGGACTCGCAAACACAACAAAACCCATAGCCGCCAACCCACACGGTTTACCCGTATTCTGTTGGGGGAAAGTGAGTTGTCAGGTCCATACGGCAGACGGCCGTTTCAATACGGGCAACATTTTTGTTAAGTTTATTTGTGTGTTTCTCCCTTGTCATGAGACTTATAAGGGGCACGGGGTGACCAACAAGGTCTGAATTGTTCTGTAATAAGGTAGGCACTGATGAGGGGTTGACAGCGATGCAAACCCCACACAATACAAAACGCCAAACGGCCAGTAACAATAAAAAATAATAATACATAACTGTCCAATGAGTAATTAGATAATTAAGATCAAAGAAACGCGTTCCTTAAATTGATCAAGTTTATTGTTGCAAGAGTTTGGGAAAACAGGAAGACCGGGAGTGGATTCCAGAGTGGAGCAGTGCAAACTGATAAATCTGAAAAGAAGAGTGAGGTGACCTGCATGGTGGTGAGTGGGTGGGTGAGTAAATGGGTGAGTGTTTGAGTAAACGAGTGGAGGAGTGTGTGATAGGGTGATTGAGTCAGTGACCGGATGAGTGGGTGACTGGATGCGTGGGTGACTGAATGCGTGGGTGATTAGATGAGTGAGTGATTGAGTGGGTGACTAAATGAGTGGGTGACTAGATGAGTGGGTGACTGGATGAGTGGGTGATAGGGTGATTTAATTAGTGACTAGATGAGTATGTGATAGGGTGATTGAGTGGGTGACTGGATGAGTGGGTTATAGGGTGATTGCGTGGATGACTGGATGAGTGGGTGACTGGATGCGTGGCTGATTTGATGAGTGGGTGATAGGGTGATTGAGTGGATGACTGAATGAGTGGGTGACTGGATGAGTGGGTGACTGAATGAGTGGGTGACTGAATGAGTGGGTGACTGGATGAGTGGTTAACTGGATGAGTGGGTGATAGGGTGATTGAATTAGTGACGAGATGAGTGTGTGATAGGGTGATTGAGTTAGTGACTGGATGAGTTAGTGACTGGATGAATGTGTGATAGGGTGATTGGGTTAGTGACTGGATGAGTGGGTGACCGAGTTGTTTAGTTGAGTGCGTTGTTGTGAACTGCAGTGAGGCGCGGTGGTTGAACGCGGAGTGGATGAGACGAAGCGATCAAAGTGTCTGGTAGACCGAGTCCCTTAACGTGGGTGGAGGGGGGAATCAACGAGGGGAAGTTCACTGCAACATTCACCACGGTGGTGCTAGTAGTCGCAGCGAAAAAAAGTGATACAGGGCTGACTGAATGAAGGTTGAGGCCAGGATGCAAGGTGGTGTAGAGGAGGCGAAGAGGAGGGTAGAGGAGGTGAGGTGGTGAGGAGGCGTAGAGGAGGGTGCCCCGCTCTTGGCGTTGATCTTGGTGAACACGTGTCCGCGCCCCGTCTCGTAGCTCTGCCCGGTGCTGATGCAGCCTCCACCGGCCGCAGCGCCCAGCGGCCTCGCCGAGTCCGTGCACAGCTCCGCTCTGAGCAAGCTCTCCATTGCACGCTGTCTGCTCGCAGCGACAAACACAACGTTAAACTTCCCCACCCCCCCCCGTCCCGTGTGGCCTCTAACACAGGGGTCCTCAACCCCCGGGTTGCAAGAGCACTTGCTTCAAGTACATTAAAACCCACTTTTTGGTGTAGATATGTAGATGACACTTTGGTTGTCTGGCGACATGGGAAGGATACACTTAATGAATGAATGTCTAAATCATCTCAATTCACAAAAACCGGCCATCCAGTTCACCATGGAAATGGAGGTGAATAACACACTCCCTTTCCTGGATATTTTGCTCGGACGAGGCCTAAATGGTAAAGTAACACACACAGCATTTACCGAAAGGGAACACATACTGATGCCTATCTGAATGCAGATTGGCATCATCACCCCGAACAGAAATCCTTTCTCAACAAGATGCTCATACATCTGGCTAAAACAGTGTCAGATGGTCAAAGTCTGAGGAGAGAGATTAAACATGTCAAAGAAACGCTACGATTGAATGTCTACAATAATGCTCAAATTAACAGAGCAGTGAATGCTAAACCAAGATCAAACAGTAATACTGCTGAATCAGGTTATTAAATAATTAAAATACCATATATCGTGGGAGTAACTGACAAATTAGCTAGTAGTCGCAGCTAAAAAAAAGTGATACATTAATGACAGGGCTGAATGAATGAAGGTTGAGGCAAGAATGCAGGGTGGTGTAGAGGAGGCGAAGAGGAGGGTAGAGGAGGTGAGGTGGTGAGGTGTTGAGGTGGCGTGGTGAGGAGGTGAGGTGGCGTGGTGAGGAGGTGAGGTGGCGTGGTGAGGAGGTGAGGTGGCGTGGTGAGGAGGTGAGGTGGCGTGGTGAGGAGGTGAGGTGGCGTGAGGAGGTGAGGTGGCGTGGTGAGGAGGTGAGGTGGCGTGGTGAGGTGGCGTAGTGAGGAGGCGTAGAGGAGGCGAGGAGAAGGGTAGAGGAGGTGAGGTGGTGAGGAGGCGTAGAGGAGGCGTAGAGGAGGGTGCCCCGCTCTTGGCGTTGATCTTGGTGAGCACGTGTCCGCGCCCCGTCTCGTAGCTCTGCCCGGTGCTGATGCAGCCTCCACTGGCCGAAGCGCCCAGCGTCCTCGCCGAGTACGTGCCCAGCTCCGCTCTGAGCAAGCTCTCCATTGCGCGCTATCTGCTCTCAGCAACAGACACAACGATAAACTCCCCCCCCCCCCGGTCCCGTGTGGCCTCTAAATACTTATTTCCTTGGGAGAGGTGATTTATCGGACGAGGCCTAAATGGTAAAATAACACACACAGCGTTTACCAAAAGGGAACGCATACTGATGCCTATCTGAATGCAGATTCGCATCATCACCCCGTACAGAAAACCTCTCTCATCAAGATGCTCATACATCTGGCTAAAAGAGTGTCAGATGGTGAATGTCTGGGGAGAGAGATTGAACATGTCAAAGAAACGCTACGATTGAATGTCTACAATAATGCTCAAATATCGATTTAAAGCTTTCGTGACTGCAATGATTCATCTTCTTTGGTTCTTTCGGTAAAGTCACGTAGAATGAGAATAAAATAATAAATTGATATTTTATCAAATAATAAATTGATATTTTATCAATTTATTATTTTATTCTCATTCTACGTGACTTTACCGAAAGAACCAAAGAAAATGCTCAAATAATTAACAGCAATGAATGCTAAACCAAGATCGAACAGCAATACTGCTGAATCAGGTTATTAAACAATTAAAATACCATATATCGTGGGAGTAATTGAGAAATTAGCTCGAGTTTTGGAAAAGCAAAAATCTAAACATCTAAGTAAGATTTGGCACAGTACACAAAATTCAAAAAATAGTATCTTGTACTTAAGATGAATTGCCTAAGTTGTCAACGGATGGTGTGTATCGGATTAATGGCTTATGTGGCAGATGTTACATTGGACAGATGGGACGTAACATTAGCGTAAGACTAAAGGAACACCAAATAAATATTAAACACTCTCAAACATAACTGTCGGAAGTTGCAGTACATGCTTGCCAACAAGAACACTTAATGTATTTTGATAACGATGAAGTGTTGTGTAAAACTCATTATTACTGGTCAAGACTAATTCGAGAATCCATTGAAACTGAGAAAATTTGTATTATTTTAACCTGACAGCTACAGGCTTAGTGCGGCCTGGAAGCGTATTATTAAGTAATTGTAATTGTAAGATGAGGAGATGAAGGCAGAAGAAGAAGACGTGGGGCAATGTGGTGATGCGGTCGAACGTGGTGGCCCGAGGAGCGGAGGGAGAGATGGCGCGGGACGGGGCGGTGTGGAGAAGGTGGCAAGGACGGCGGACCCCACGTGAGTGGAACAAACGCGTGGAAGAAGAAGACATCTCACATTTATCATTACTTATAGAGGAAACATACTAATTAAATGATTACTAATCAATTATATAATTTCAATAATCCCCCTCCCCGCCTCTGATTTCTGCACCTGATGGGTTATCAAATTAGGACAATTTATTAAATATATTGCATACCATAAAATACAGCAATTGACTAAAAATATACGGCAATAGATGTAACCTCGCAGCAGTGAATGTGACGAAATTTCATCATGGAAATGTCCGCTGCACAAAACCTTGAGTTCATCGCCCCACACGTGGTACCTCAGCCTCAGGATGAAATAAATCATCAGGGAGTTCTCCGTGAGCATCGTGCGCGCTCCAAATCCAGAGTTGAGCCGTGGTCTCGGCACCCAGCCAGACGCCTTCTCTTCTTGGGGCAGTCGGAGTCCAGCGCGCTATCGAAGGGCACGTGGTGAACGCTCAGGACGTGTCTCTTGAGCTTCGACTTCTGCATCGCTCCGTACGAGCAGTCACTGCACGGGAAGGGCTTTTCCTCTGGAACACAAGACATCCACCGTTGAGCACACGCACGCGCTAATACATAATTTATTTATCACCATGCAGTGGATGCCATAGTATTACTATGTATATGGGACGTTTTATCAATCACGGTTGCTGAGCACAGGCCCAAAGGCCCAAAATGCCAAATGGCCAGCAACAAATACCTCCGATTAGCACGGTTGGCTACGTATGGTACGAAAGAAGTTCAACATACGTACAAATAGTAGAAAAGCAAGATACTGATTTCCTGAAAAATATCATAATACATTTTTGGGGCTTATTTTGAAGCCCCAACATTTTGCACTTCTTCGTGTGGTTGATGTTGATGCAGAGCAACAACTATAATTAACATTGAGGTGGTTGAGCCAGATTATTCTATTACAGCTCATTAATTACACAATAATTACCTGCAATAGAACGAGTAAATACACATGGAAGTTAGGTGTGAGTACAATGAAGAGGAAATTCCCATCGTGGAAATGACTCGGTCTATACATTCAAAAATGTTCCCTAAATTTACCCACTTGTTTAAGTAAAATTTACCCCGGTTAAGAAATAGATAATTTTTGGAATTTGTCAAGCAATGTATTTTTCTCAGTTTCCTTCCAATGGTGCTATTGGCTCCATGTCATGAGATGAAGTATCCCTGTGCAACTCTCACACAGCAGTGAACCACCTCATGTAAGGGAACAGCTCGTGGAAGGAGATATCATTGCACTGCTCATGACATCCCTTCGTGACCGTTTTTTATCCACTAGGAGGTTATTGCAATTTCCTACACATCACGCGACATCAGAAGTGTTTGCTGGAAGAAGTGTTTGGTAACTGGATAAGACCATCAATGAGAAGCCAGTTTAATCATGGCTCGGTGACTGAAACCCAGAGTTTCATGGTTTAACCCAACATCCGAGCAGCACCACATCAGATCTCTAGACTCCTCAGCGCAGGCATACAGATATGGTCAACATATGCGTACATTAACTAATTTGTGAAATTATGAATTACATCCAAATGAAATGTAGTGTGTGCATTACTCGGACGTACCGAAAGGTGCCAGGTTGGGTTCATCCACCTTGGGGATGTTCCGCTCCACGCAGCCTCCTGCTTCCGTGCAGTCCATCCTCTTGATGTCCGAATTCTGGCTGTTGCTACTGCTGCAATTGGTGACGCTGGTGGTGGTCTTCTTTCTTTTAATGGACTTAGGTCTACGTCGCTTTTCCTTCTTCTTCTGCTGCAAGGCCATCAACACTTTCATGCTCGTAATAGGATCGAGAGCAGCGTATGGTTTATTCTCACTGACTGGTGAAGCAGTTTGTTGATGTGGAACTAGGCCAAAGCATTCAGGAAAATTGGATTTCATGTCATTTATCTTAACGCCGCTATCTTTTGTCGAAGCGTAATCATGTTCAGGCTTCGGTCTGTACAAGAACTGTGCGTGAAGACTTTCATGAGTTTTCAGGATTTCAATAGGACATAAAACTCCGCAGACTGAGCACATCTCATAGGGCGATGGTGGATTCAACACCGCATTGGCAAAACTGCCGTTATTCACCAAGCCTGGTGCACCCTTTATCACGTAATCCTTCTCGTGGGTCTTCACATGCCTTTTAAATTTTCCTAGCTGTTCAAACCTTTGTCCACATATGCGGCACCATTGGTCATGGGTCTCTTTGTGCGTTGTTACGTGGGCTTCTAGGCACCATGCCAGTTGGAATTTTTTCCCACAGACGTCACAAGAGATAAGTTTTTTCGGTCTTGTAACTCTACCGGATTGAGGTGGGGTTGAGACGGGTGCTGATGAAGTGCCATCGATGGTAAAGGCAATTCTCCCAGCACCACCATGACTCACAGCGGAGTTGCTCTCGCACATCTGAAACAAAGACAAAGGTCACGCGCATGACACCCGTGTCACGAGTGTACTCACAAAGGCATACTTAAGGTGACATAAGATTCATATATACTACAACTCATTATACCAGAACTCCACAATATTGCAGTTCCTATCATGTACGATTTTACTCCTCTTATCCACCCAAATAATATTTTGTTTCTAAACAACAATGACCAACTACCTCCATTTTCCTAATGTTACCCACCAAATAGGCCTTTCTGTATATACACACCAACAATATAATGATTGCACCACACGTTCACTCCACTATTCACAACACTCTGACTTGCAATCTCCATAAAGATTGTAATATCATTTATGTACGAGGGCCAGTTAAAAAGTTTTGAGAATGGACACTTTTTTTTACAAACAACTACGTAAAATAGTCTTCAATAAAAGTACAGTATAGTACTATTAATGGCACTTATACGTGAACGTCATTATCTCTCATGCTAATTATTACAATGTTAAATAGTTACCCAGGAAAGCTTCATTGAGTCTAAGTACTGCATTTTCAGAAAGGTCCCATTGCATTGAGATGTTTGTGTGAGTGGAACCCAGAGAGACCCCACCTTGCAAATGGGGAAATAACACAACTCCGCACTAATGGATTCAACCCACAAACTCAAAGCATTCCCTGTTCAACAAAGTATTCAAATCAAGTTATTTTCTTTTTACCACAGTACTTTATGGAATCCTCAATAATTAATGCATTTTAGAAGTATTAAACTATACTTGAAGATGTGTGAGAATGTAATTCTGCAGATGCAAGCACAGGCAAACTCGTATCTGCATATACAAGTTTCTGGGCCTCCTCACTTCACCAAACCCGCATTGACCGGCATGGTGAAGTATGGTTAAACAACTCCCACGAACGGCATGGTGTGGGGGAGGCCTCTATCAAAACGCTGGATCGACAAAGGGCTGATACATGTCACGACATTGTACATTAAGACCGTTCTCTCGTCAGCACAAGCCGTCTATGTGGACAATAGAGGGCACTACACACGTGTACACGATGTTTGTGTGCGTATATTCAGCGTGTGCATCACGTCATAATTATATAAGGTCGCGATTATGCTCAAAACGAACCAAATGTATAACATCACGAATAACTTTGGAGGTCTCCAGAGCCTGAACAATATTTGAAGTAGACACTGACCCTTGTCACGAGTTCTTATGAACTATAAACTAAACTATAAACTATTTTTATTTAACCAGGTAAGGCCCACTGAGCTATATAACTCTTATCAGAAGCGACCTGGACACAAATGATAGCTCAACGAAAGTGGCTTATCATGTCGACATTTATAGCAGTCAAGTACTCTAAACTCACGTTTCTAAATGTGGAGGGGAAAACCGAAGGACCAGGAGAAGAATCTACGCGACCACAGGGGAAAAAAATAAACAAATACAGAGCAGGCGTCAGGGTCTCGATGGAACCTCCACGCTGCTGTAGGCCTAGCGAGGTAGTTAACATCTCGACACCGCGGCGCCCCTTATTAAAAGATTAACCATGTCTAGCAAGGTTATTGACTGATTTCACTCGACTCACGGCACCACAAGTAATGTATTAAACAAATAAAACAATAATAAAGTAGAGAGGCGCTACTTACATTTAACAATGTTGTTGTTAACTTTAAAAGGAGCGCGCTTCTGTCTGGCTTGCAGTCCGGCGATCGCGGTCTCCACTTCCTGGATAAGCCACGCCCGTCGCGGCTATGCCCCGCCCACTGTCGTGCAAGCCACGCCCCTGCGGATCGGGCCAAGCTCATCCCACGGTGAAAGCCCCACAATCGGAATCTTTATTTACAGACAGTCCTCGACTTACGAACGCCCAAATTACAAACAGCCGCCCTTCAGAACCAACTGGCATGAAATATAAATTACTTTATATCGCCTTAAAACGCGAACTCGCGCTTGTGAGTGAGTGCGCGTGAGTGTGAGCAGGGGGCACAGGTGGTGCATCAGCCAGTCATCTCAGTCATCTCAGTCAGTCGATCCGTGGCACCACCTGGGTCTGCCCCGTGACCTCCTGCCAGCGGGCGTTCGACACTTCACGTGGCCTCAAGGTGCACATGGCCTGGCACAAGCGTCGTGGTGACGTCACTGCCACTTAGTGGCGAATGGCGGTTGTTCTTGTTGTTGTGAGACAGTGAGAGAGTGTGAGGTCGACTCAGCCTCAGATGAGTTCCTGGTGCGGTGTGGAGTGAACATCGCTACTGGGGGAGACAAAGGCGACCGTGGAGGAGAATCCTCCAGGTACTCACTGATACACTCACCAACTTTACCTCACCAATTACACCTCACCCACCTCACCACCCCAATTACACCTCACCAACCTCACCTCACCAATTACACCTCACCAATCACACCACACTCACCTCACTCACCAAACACCAACTCCACTCACCGCACAAATGGCACTCATCACACCTACTACACTCATCTCACCCACTACATTCACCACACCAACCACTACATTCACCACACCAACCACTACATTCACCACACCAACCACTACATTCACCACACCAACCACTACATTCACCACACCAACCACTACATTCACCACACCAACCACTACATTCACCACACCAACCACTACATTCACCACACCAACCACTACATTCACCACACCAACCACTACATTCACCACACCACCCACTACATTCACCACACCAACCACACAGTCACCAGACTGACTGTACCCATCTCATCCACTGCGCCAACCTCACTCATCTCACCAATCAAAACTCATCTCAACGACCGCAATTCACCACCTTCCATGCTGCCATCTACATCAGTGGCCAGCAGATGGCAGCATCTACAGGCCACATTCTTGGCCAGTCGATGGCAGCATGGAACGGAGCTTACCGAGCAATCTATAAACGTACGATATTTATTTTGGCTCTCTACAAGGCGTGAGATCTCAGGTAGGTCTGGTTACTCACACGTACACATTATTTGGTGAGGAATTGGCAAGACGTCCCAAGCAGAATCCTAAAAATTAGAGACTCAACAAGGCATCTGTGGATGAAGTCAGGCCCGTGTCTGTCTGCTCGATTATTTCTTATCTGTCAACCCCTTATCAGGGCCGAGCTTATCACAGACCAATTCAGACTTTATTGGTCACCCCGTGTCCTTATAAATCTCAACGTAGTGAAAACGCGTTATCGTGTGAACACGCGGGACAGACCCAGGTGTTGTGGGTTAACTCCCCGAGATAAACTTTCCTCCAACTTTGTCTTTTATACACCCGGCGCTCCGCCAATAATTGTTGTGAGCGTCGCTCCTCTGCCCTCTGTTGTTCATGGAGGGAGACTGCACCCCAGTGCCCAGTATCATCCTCCGCGAGCCTCTTCAAAATGCTGATCTTGACACCGCTGGAAGCAGTCATCGGCCTTGACCTCACCTCACAACAGTGCAATTTTAACAGCTCAACATCAAAACACAATGATGGGTCGCTTGCACCAATCGCACAACATCCCAGCATTGACTCTCAGCTGTTACTTGTGTAGAGGGGGTCACGTGTGTCACCATAATTGCCCTAATCCTACAACTCGTGCTGCGTAATATTTTCCTTGCCATATTACCTGTGACACACATAATGAGGACAACCGGTAAGTCAAATGAAACCAGAGGTGGGAAACCTGTTCTTTATAATATTTTAAATAAGCAATTTGAACACGACTTTTAGAAACACCGATGCAGCTATACACGTGCCACATTATCCAGAAATTCAGTTGATACTAATAGGGTTTATTTGCCAGTATTGTACATTATTTAAATTACATTTGTTTGGGCGGCAGGGTGGTGCAGTGGTCACGCCCGTGCATGACATCTTCTGAAGGACTGCCTGGCTTCGCTTTCCTCATTCTGGTCCCTTTCTCTGTATGGGTTTACTCCCATAGCAAAACAACAACATACAATGTAACTGGTACTAGCCAAACATCCAAATTACTCCTGCGAAAAGTTGTCAGGCCCCTCCTGAACAAGA
Source organism: Petromyzon marinus (assembly GCF_048934315.1). Lineage (NCBI taxonomy): Eukaryota > Metazoa > Chordata > Hyperoartia > Petromyzontiformes > Petromyzontidae > Petromyzon > Petromyzon marinus. The sequence continues at coordinate 6,408,409 of NC_133683.1, forward strand.
GTCTTGAGACTCAGTGAGATTGCTTGTGTGGCGATCGAAACGTCGTGATCCATTATTATTTTTTCTACCTACGTGACTTTACCGAAAGAACCAAAGTCACGAAAGCTTCAAATCAAGATTAATGAGTGTTTACATGTGGGAGGAAATCGGAGCATCTGGAGAAATCCAAGCAAATGGGGGGGGGGGGGGCAACGCTCTATCACAAATCTACAGATGGAACAGGCGGAGTCCACATTATTCCACACTGCCTTCTCTACCTCCTTGACGACCAAGATTCATATTCTTGGTTCTTTTGGTAAAGTCACGTAGATTTAAAAATAATGAAATAAATTAAATAAAAAATACATCGGAAATAATAAATTACTTTTATTTGTAATTTTTAAATTGGCATAAGCTACACGCCATATTCTTGGTTCTTTCGGTAAAGTCACGTAGATTTGAAAATAAAAAGAAAATAATTAAATGAAAATCATGAATTGTTATTATTATATTTTGATTTAAAGCTTTCGTGACTGCAGTGATTCATATTATTGGTTCTTTCAGTAAAGTCACGTAGAAGGGAAACAATAAAATAAATAAATATTTTTTACAAATGTTATTTCACATTTTACTTTTCTTTTATTATTTATATTTTCTATCTACGTGACTTTACCCAAAGAACTAAGAATATAGCGTGTAGATTCTGCCAATTTAAAAATACAAAAAAAATAAATGGAAAATAATAAAAGCTTTTATTATTTTCAATTTATTATTTTAAAATCAAAATTTTGTTTCATTTTTTTTTGTGACTTTACCGAAAGAACCAAGAATATGAATGTGGGGTTTTTGCTTTTATTATTTTCCATTTCACACTTTTTATTTGATTTGATTTGATTATTTTTTTATTTTCTATCGACGTGACTTTACCGATAGAACCAAGAATATGGCGTGTAGATGCTGCCAATTTAAAAATTAAAATAGATTGAAAATAATAATCAAAATACAGATTCATATTCTTGGTTCTTTCGGTAAAGCCATGTAGGTTGAAAATAAAAATAATAAAATTAAAAAAACAAAAGATAAATGGAAAATAATGAAAGCTTTTATTATTTTAAATTTATTATTTTAATTTGTAATTTTTTTTAAAATTGGCAGAATCTACACGCCATATTCTTGGTTCTTTCGGTAAAGTAACGTAGATTTGAAAATGAAAATAATAGAATTAAATGAAACAATACTAAATCATGATTTTTTTAAACTTTTCTTTATTATTTATATTTTACCCAAAGAACCAAGAATCTGGCGTGTAGATGCTGCCACCTGCCAACGTTGGTGGCCACCAGATGGCAGCTTCTACACGCCAGATTCTTGGTTCTTTCGGTAAAGTCACGTAGATAGAAAATAATAATACAATTTTAAAAATGAAAATTATGAAAGCTTTTATTATTTTCAATTTATTATTTGTATTTTTAAATTAAGTTATATTATTTTTATTTTAAAATCTACGTGACTTTAACGAAAAAAACAAGAATTCGGCGTGTAGATGTTGCCACCTGCCGGCCACCAACGTGGCGTGTAGATTCTGCCAATTAAAAAATTAAAATGATAAATTGAATATAATAAAAGCTTAAATAATATTAAAAGCTTTTATTCAACTGATAATTTAATTTTTTTTTTATCTCCGTGACTTTACCGAAAGAACCAAGAATATGAATGTGGGTTTTTTGCTTTTATTATTTAAAATTTCACATTTTTATTTGATTTGATATTTTTTTTTATTTTCTATGGACGTGACTTTACCGAAAGAACCAAGAATATGAATTCCTGAAGTCACGAAAGTTTTAAGTCACAATCTACACCCAACAATGGTGGCCAGCAGATGGCAGCATCTACACGCCAGATTATTGCTTCCTTCGGTAAAGTCATAATACTGGTAGGAACGAAGTTGTAAACTGAGTGTACCAGCCTGCAATAGATTAATGTGTCCGTCCGTCCGTCCCCTTTCAATACTTTAACGAAGTGAAATACTGGTAGGAACGAAGTTGTAAACTGAGTGTACCAGCCTGCAATAGATTAATGTGTCCGTTCGTCCGTCCCCTTTCAATACTTTAACGAAGTGAAATCTCGTGCTGTTGGGTGTAAAATCAGCAATAGACAGCGCAGAGACTTGTCCTACCAGCCCACCCTGCAGGGACCTGTTAATAAAATTAAAATAATACATTGAAAATAATAAATAATAAATTGAAAATAAAAGCTTTTATTAGTTTAAATATTATAATTTATATTTTTAAATTAAATTTAATTATTTTTATTTTCAAATCTACGTGACTTTACCTGAAGAACCACGAATATGGCGTGTAGATTCTGCCAATTGAAAAAAATAAATAATAAATTCTTAATAATTAAAGCTTTCATTATTATTTTTTTTAATTTAAAAAGCTTTTAGTATAGCTTTTATTATAATATCATAATATTATAATCAAAGCTTTTATTATAATAAAAGCTTTTATTATTTTAGGATTCTCCTCCACGGCGGCCTTTGTCTCCCCCAGTAACGATGTTTACGACACACCGCACCAGGTACTCATCTGAGGCTGAGTCGACCTCACACTCTCTTACTGTCTCAAAACAACAACCGCCATTCGCCACTAAGTGGCGGTGACGTCACCACGACGCTTGTGCCAGGCTATGTGCACCTTGAGGCTACGTGAAGTGTCGATCGCCGGCTGGCAGGAGGTTACGGGGCAGACCCAGGTGCCACTGGTCGACTGACTGAGATGACTGAGATTACTGGCTGATGCACCACCTGTGCCCCCTAATGTGCCAACTTGCTGAGCTTTAGCCACCCGACGCTCCGCTCGTTTTTCTGAGCGTCGCTCCTCCGCCCTCCGTTGTTGTTGGAGGGCGACTGCCTCCAACTGCCCAGTAGAGACATCGCTGGTACCAGTCATTGGCAAGTCCACTCAGCTCCACATCCTCCTGTACCACATCACTCCATCTCTTCTCTAGTCCGTGCCACGCCCGTTTAGCTCCCTCGATCCGGCCGAACAAAAGCTGTTTGGGCATGCGGTGATTGGGCATGCGGGCTACATGGCCCAGCCAACGCACCCTTGCCTGCTGGAGGAGCTCACCGATGGGACTTTGTCCAGATCTTTCGAGGATTTGTGAGCTCCTCACACAATCCAGCCTGGTTAAACCCAGGATTGATCGTAGGCAGGCCAGCCGAAATGTTTCTAACCGGTGAAGATGCTGCATTAGGGGGGTCCACGTTTTGCAAGCGTAGAGAAGGGAGGGAATGACTGTGGCCGAGAAGAACCGAAGCTTCATGCGGAGCGACAGACCAGGTAGCTTCCACACAACGTTACACAACCGATGAAAAGATAATGCCGCTCGACTTATTCGAAGTGAGACCTCTGCTGTTAAACCGGAGCCGATCATGAGCACACTGCCCATGTATGGAAAACTCTCCACTCTCTCTCCAACTGCCCCATCACCGATTGGGAGTTGTGGGGGTAGAGTGCCCGATGGCACAAAATACCCAGGCAGGTGCTTCGTTTTGGTGGGCCTGATGGTAAGGCCCCACCTCTTAGTGGCACACTCCAGTTTCAGCAGCAGCGCCTCCAACTCCTCCTCTGAATGAGCAGCAATTACCAGGTCGTCGGCATACATAATGTGGTTGACCAATAGGGAGACATCCCTTGACCGCACCTGGGCATCGATCAGCCTCCCATTGTATCTGTACCAGACGTAAATTCCTCTGGTACAGCTACTGAAGGCTTCACGAACTATGTGGTCGAAATAGATATTAAATAATGTTGGAGCCAGAGGACATCCCTGTCGCAGGGAATGGCTCTGACTCCCGGCTATATAGTTTTACTCGGGTCTGCTCACCATCATGAAGGTCCTTAATGAGTGTGAGCAGAGGGTCAGGGACTCTGAAAGCACGAAGAACAACCCAGAGACCAGGCCTACTGATGGTATCATAGGCCTTAACCAGGTCAATAAAGCAGAGATGTAGGTCTAGTTGGAATTCCCTCCACCTCTGCTGTAGCAGACGGACAGAAAATATGACATTTTTGCAGGACCGCCCTTTCTTGAAACCGCATTGGGGCTCCGCAAGCCTCTCCTTAGCGTACCTAGCAAGGCAATGTTGAATAATCCTTGCCAGGACCTTTCCCGGCACACTGAGGAGTTAGATGCCCCTGTAGTTGTTACAGTCTGTGCGGTCCCCCTTCTTAAAGAGGGGGACCGCCAGGGCATCCTTCCAATCCTGCGGAACCGGTCCAGTGGCCCAGACTGTTGGTATGATGTCATGTAGGGCAGTCTGCGCACAAACGCCACCCTCCCTCAGCATTTCGCTTTGGAGATCATCTCTGCTCAGTGCCTTTCCTGTTCTCGGACTCTGGATCGCCCTCAGTGCTTCCTCAACGGATGGTACCTCAGCCAGCCACTCACAGAGGGTGACTTCCTCCTCCAATATTTGAGGCACCGCATCTTCAGCAGGGTCATCCCCACTTTGTCCCATGATGTTTTCCAGGCTGAGGGATTCCCCCTCCCCCAGGACCTCACAGAAATGCTCAGCAAATCTGCAAACCTGTCGCTGGGGGTCGGAGATTGGATCACCCTTCGTTCCCCTAATGATGGTGTAGTGGGTATAAATTGACGAAGAAACTTCTGATGAGGCAACACGATATTTATTGTCTTGGCCCCTTTTTGGGCCATGGACATTAGCCCTGGCGTGATAGCGCTTCCGTCCCCTATTGACGATAAGGGGAAGCTACCAGCCCACAGAGTGGTGAGTGACGATTACCCCTACAATGGTAATAGGTGTGGCGCTGTAGGTTACTTTTTTAATGGAGTTAAATGGGGATTTGTGATCGCGGGCCATTGAGGCAGACTCCATCTCCTCAGCAACCCGCGACCACCACCCATCCTTGCAGCGCCTCACGTCTCTCCGAACCTCCGAGCGAAGGCTGCGGTAAGCCTCTTCATTCTCTGACGTGGGATGCTGTAGACGATTAGAGTGAGCCTGTCGCTTTTTATCAACCATCCTAAACGCCTCCTCTGTCAGCCAGGGTCTCTGGGGAGGTCTGGACCGCGTACACAAAGCAGTCATTGCAGCTGCATGAGTCACAGGCTTAAACCTCGCCCATTTACCCTCGACATCAGGAGGAGTGGGGGACGATGCTGTCTCACTCACACTCACTCACAGCGCGAGGCTGACTCATTACATCTCGCGGAGGATCGCGCTGCGGAACAAAAAAAGTTCCGTGGTTTCAGTTTGCAAGCGCGAGTTCGCGTTTTAAGGCGATGGGGGCCGTCCATGAATGACGTCACGCACCTGGGAAGGGGGGGGGGTCAGACATTTGTGACGGGGGGGGGGGTTTGAGAAATGTGACGTCACGTCGAAATGCGCAACTTAAAATAAATATAGACAACATGTTCTACTTAGTTAAATATACTTTTTAATAAATGTTTTCTCCTACAACATCAGAGCGAGCTCCGCGGCGGGAGCGAGCTCCGCGGCGGGAGCGAGCTCCGCGGCGGGAGCGAGCTCCTAGCGGGAGCGAGCTCCTAGCGGGAGCGAGCTCTGTGGCGGGAGCGAGCTCCGTGGCGGGAGCGAGCTCCGCACCCGAACGCGTTGGCACGGCCATCTTTTGGATCGCTAACACGGCTGCTTTTGTCACACGTGGACATGCTACCACCGGCATGACTGCATCGACTTGCTCATCTCTCATTGCCTTCAACATGATATTCTGATTGACTTCGTTCATGTACTTTTACATGCTTTTCTCTTTAACTTTAACATGCCACTCTTGGTTACACATAGACTGACATTAACTTACTAATTTTTTCATTAACTTTTACATGCTTCTCTCATTAAAACACATTCTCTCTCTCTCTCCCGCCAGCCGTTCTTATGCTAAGTTCATTAACTTTAACATACCACGCTATTTATTACACGTAGACTGACATCGACTTGCTCATCTCTCATTGACTTTAACATGATATTCTCATTAACTTCGCTCATTGACTTTGACATACTTTTCTCATCAACTTTAACATGCTATTCTTGGTTACACATAGACTGACATTAACTTGCTATTTTTTTCACTAACTTTTACATGCATCTCTTATCAAAATACATATGCTAATCCTACATGCTAATCTGAACTCTTATGCGCTACGGAAGCAAATTAACTTTGCACTATAATCCAACATGCTAATCTAAGTTCATTTCCTTTAACATGGCACGCTATTTATTACCTTTACACTATAATACCCCATTAGCACTACTTTGGCTACCTTTGTTCTCAAAAACTTAGTTAAACTCTTGCTGGTAACAGCTTCTCTTCACAAGGCAGCAGACATCGTGCTGCTCGCAGCAGACATCGCGGCTGTCGCGATTTTCACCTGAAGACGATGGCTTGTGTTGCTATCGAAACGTCGTGATTTATTTTGTTTTATTTCTACCAAAGTGACTTTACCGAAAGAACCAAAGAGTATGGATTCCTGCAGTCACAAAAGCTTCAAATCAAGATCGGTTTTAATTATTTATCGAGTGTGGGTAGAATCTGTGCAGAGTTGTGCTGTTTCCCCATGTGCAAGGTGGGGGTCTCTCTGGGTTCAACTCACACAGAGCCAAACGCTCATTAATGTAATTGCCAAATATCTCAATGCAATGGGAAACTTCTGAAAAAAATCAGTCTTTAGACTCAATGAGGCTTTCCTGGGTAAATAGTTAATATTGTAATAATTAGCATTAGCAATAATGAAGTCCACTTATGAGTGCCACGAATAGTACTATACTGGACTTTTAATTAAGACTATTTTACGTAGTTTTTTGAAAAAAGTGTCCATTCTCAACACTTTTTGACGGGCCCTCATGCAAAATTAAGGCATTCGCTTGTAACTGCTACAGAAATAGTTACGTTGAAGTCAGAGCATACACATTCACCGAGGCACTTAGTACAAATCAAAACAGGAGAATTTAGCATTGAAATAACTAGGCGAATTTAGCATTGAAATAACTGGGTGATTTGCTAGTGACTGGTCACAGAAATGACTACAAATCTGAGCTATTCACAGTACTATATAGTGAACCAATAAAAACTAAAATATAAATTACCTTCATGTTATCAATAAACTCTATATTCTCCAATCAGCTAAGCTACCAACCATAAGTCGTTATATATCACAATGCTATATGGCGAAAAAATGGGTGGATTCTTACCCTCAAATTTCCGTACCACGGATAGCTACGGGCCCCGTTCAGACGGACGAGTTCGTCCATGGTCGGAACAGAGGAGGGGGAGAGAGACAGCTGCGAAGCCCTAGTATACTCCATGTTGTAAACCATACCATTAACCGTGGTGTGAGAGGTATTAAGAGGCAATACTGGCGAAAGAGCTGCGGTCTGAAGGTCATCGTAAAATTACAATTAATTAAGAACAGAAATGATTTAACACATCTTTCCAGAAGGCCATATAATCTTGGTGGTCTGCTGCCAGACCACCAAGATTATATGGCCTTCCAAAGATACACAAAGAAGATACACCCCTTCGTCCCATCGTCTCTACTATCAGCTCCCCCACCTACAAACTGGCACGTTTTCTGGCTGATATACTGCGACCTTTCACTGGAAAAACCACCTCTGCTGTACTAAATTCTACTCACCTGGTATCGACAATCAAAGACATTTCCCTGTCCCCAAACGACCTGCTTGTCAGTTTTGATGGGGTGTCCTTGTTCACCAAAGTCCCGGTACCTGACACCATCGCTATCATTGAAGACCTGGTTCATCAAGGACTGCATACTGATGTACCCCCCCTGGTGAGACATTGCTTAACCAACACATACTTCACCTGGAATGGAACTTTCTACAAACAAACTGAGGGCACCCCAATGGGCTCCCCCCTATCTCCGGTTGTAGCCAACGTATTCATGGAAAAATTTGAAACTGACGCCATCCAGACTGCCACTCTACGCCCGACCTTATGGAAGAGGTACGTTGATGACACCTTTGTCATCTGGCCACATGGCCAGCCTGCTCTAGACCAATTCCGCGACCACATCAATTCCATACACCCAGCCATCAGATTTACCATGGAGGTCGAAAAAGATGGCAAACTACCCTTTCTGGATGTCTTAATTAAAAGGAGACATGATGGTTCAATGAGCCACTCTGTCTACAGGAAAGCTACCCATACAGATGCTTACTTGAAACCGGATTCCCACCACCATCCATCCCAGAAGAACTGCCTCATCAAGACTCTATACCATAGAGCCCAATGCATTTCCGACCAGGAACACATTACCAGTGAACTCAAACACGTACACCAGGCTTTCAGGGCTAATGGCTACTCCGACTACACAATCCGCAAAGCCATCACTCCAGTCATGAAGAAGGATCCTCTTGTGGAGCCACTCAAAACCATCACCTTACCCTACATTGCAGGGGTCACTAAAAAGATCTCCAAAATCCTGAATAAACACAAGATCCAGGTCCGATTCAACACAGTACACAAAATCCGTGATTTAGTTCCATCTGTAAAAGATGCTCTTCCAGACATACAGTACCCGGGCGTTTACAAACTAAAGTGCCTCTGTGGTAGTAGCTACATTGGAGAAACCAAAAGACATATCTCGGATCGCATCCGCGAACATAAAGCAGACTTGAAACACGGTAAGACGAACTCCTCTGCCGTGGCAGATCACTGTTACAATTCAGTGGGCTCACATGACATTGACTTCTCCAAGACGGAGGTTCTTTGCAAACCAACTGGCTACCATGAGAGATTCGTTCATGAGGCCATTCACATATACAAGCACAGGGACAATTTCAACCGAGAAGATGGATTCAGGCTCAGTAACCACTGGAAAGATGTGTTAAATCATTTCTGTTCTTAATTAATTGTAATTTTACGATGACCTTCAGACCGCAGCTCTTTCGCCAGCATTGCCTCTTAATACCTCTCACACCACGGTTAATGGTATGGTTTACAACATGGAGTACACTAGGGCTTCGCAGCTGTCTCTCTCCCCCTCCTCTGTTCCGACCATGGACGAACTCGTCCGTCTGAACGGGGCCCGTAGCTATCCGTGGTACGGAAATTTGAGGGTAAGAATCCACCCATTTTTTCGCCATATAGCATTGTGATATATAACGACTTATGGTTGGTAGCTTAGCTGATTGGAGAATATAGAGTTTATTGATAACATGAAGGTAATTTATATTTTAGTTTTTATTGGTTCACTATATAGTACTGTGAATAGCTCAGATTTGTAGTCATTTCTGTGACCAGTCACTAGCAAATCACCCAGTTATTTCAATGCTAAATTCGCCTAGTTATTTCAATGCTAAATTCTCCTGTTTTGATTTGTACTAAGTGCCTCGGTGAATGTGTATGCTCTGACTTCAACGTAACTATTTCTGTAGCAGTTACAAGCGAATGCCTTAATTTAGCTATTTCAATGCTAAATTCTATGCTAATTCCTTTTAACAATGGGTGCCTCTGCGGATGTGTATGCTTTAACTTTTAACATAGCTATTTCTGTGACCAGTCACAAGCTAATCATTCAGCCTTTTCAATGCTAAATTTTATGCTAATTCCTTCGTCAAGGCTCTTTGTTCCTCTCACACAGCTTAAAAGCCGTGATCTGAACGTGGCTCTCTCACTCCAGCGCTGTCCTACCAGACAGTCTCGCTCCCTTCACCTGATGAAGGCCGCTTGTGTTGTGGCCGAAACGTCGTGAGAATATTATTGTGTTATTTTATTTTATCAATTTATTATTTTATTCTCATTCTACGTGACTTTACCGAAAGAACCAAAGAAGATGAATCATTGCAGTCACGAAAGCTTTAAATCGAAATTTAACCGCCTCTACGGGGAGGGATTCCACACATCCTTAAGATCATTCAACAGACTTCGGGATAAGAAGGCTCAACTAATCGAGTCTCTCACCTTTCTGAAGAGATGCCGCGACTCTAAGGTAATACCAACCGCATTTACACTAACCTCTGCTGTTGCAACTTCTCTCAATGCAAAACGAATTCTAGCTAGAACTAGTTTCGCTCTTATCTCGGAAAAAATCAGACTTACACGCACCGAACTCGATCAGTTAGACAAGACACTCTACAAATCACACTTAAAATTGACAGCAACAATGTCTACATCGGATTGGGAACATGTAGACAATATGACTACCTCTTCGGCTGCCACTATGTCGAACAAATGTAGGGACAATTTGATTTCCAAATTCAATCACCTCTCCAGCAAAAAATCGGATCCACACACCGAAAAGATAGACGTCAACAAAGTCGTAATTAATCGCAGTAACAGTTCCATTTCTGATGGTCTGAAATCCGTTTTAGCTAAAGGTCTAAACTTTGCTGTCACACCGAGACACTTACCGGTTAATGATATCATTGCCCATGTCGACGTTGCACTCAAGGGCTTGAGTCACATCTCTGCAGACGTAGCAAGATCTGAAATCGCTGCAACCCTCAAAAACGCTAAGTTGCCACCTAGCAACATCAGCAAAGACGAACGTTTTGAATTATCTCAATTAAAAAAGAGGGATGATATTGTCGTTCTCTCAGCCGACAAAGGCAATGCCACTGTCATCATGGACAAAACAGAATATAACAACAAAATTCAAGAACTACTCAACGATGGCAGCTATACAAAAATAAAAAGAGATCCCACCAACAGCCTGGTCACCAAAACGAACAAAATTATCTCTGATTCAACAGCATTAATTGATGAGAACAAACAGTTCTTGTTGAAACCCTCTGCTGCCAGACCACCAAGATTATATGGCCTTCCAAAGATACACAAAGAAGATACACCCCTTCGTCCCATCGTCTCTACTATCAGCTCCCCCACCTACAAACTGGCACGTTTTCTGGCTGATATACTGCGACCTTTCACTGGAAAAACCACCTCTGCTGTACTAAATTCTACTCACCTGGTATCGACAATCAAAGACATTTCCCTGTCCCCAAACGACCTGCTTGTCAGTTTTGATGTGGTGTCCTTGTTCACCAAAGTCCCGGTACCTGACACCATCGCTATCATTGAAGACCTGGTTCATCAAGGACTGCATACTGATGTACCCCCCCTGGTGAGACATTGCTTAACCAACACATACTTCACCTGGAATGGAACTTTCTACAAACAAACTGAGGGCACCCCAATGGGCTCCCCCCTATCTCCGGTTGTAGCCAACGTATTCATGGAAAAATTTGAAACTGACGCCATCCAGACTGCCACTCTACGCCCGACCTTATGGAAGAGGTACGTTGATGACACCTTTGTCATCTGGCCACATGGCCAGCCTGCTCTAGACCAATTCCGCGACCACATCAATTCCATACACCCAGCCATCAGATTTACCATGGAGGTCGAAAAAGATGGCAAACTACCCTTTCTGGATGTCTTAATTAAAAGGAGACATGATGGTTCAATGAGCCACTCTGTCTACAGGAAAGCTACCCATACAGATGCTTACTTGAAACCGGATTCCCACCACCATCCATCCCAGAAGAACTGCCTCATCAAGACACTATACCATAGAGCCCAATGCATTTCCGACCAGGAACACATTACCAGTGAACTCAAACACGTACACCAGGCTTTCAGGGCTAATGGCTACTCCGACTACACAATCCGCAAAGCCATCACTCCAGTCATGAAGAAGGATCCTCTTGTGGAGCCACTCAAAACCATCACCTTACCCTACATTGCAGGGGTCACTAAAAAGATCTCCAAAATCCTGAATAAACACAAGATCCAGGTCCGATTCAACACAGTACACAAAATCCGTGATTTAGTTCCATCTGTAAAAGATGCTCTTCCAGACATACAGTACCCGGGCGTTTACAAACTAAAGTGCCTCTGTGGTAGTAGCTACATTGGAGAAACCAAAAGACATATCTCGGATCGCATCCGCGAACATAAAGCAGACTTGAAACACGGTAAGACGAACTCCTCTGCCGTGGCAGATCACTGTTACAATTCAGTGGGCTCACATGACATTGACTTCTCCAAGACGGAGGTTCTTTGCAAACCAACTGGCTACCATGAGAGATTCGTTCATGAGGCCATTCACATATACAAGCACAGGGACAATTTCAACCGAGAAGATGGATTCAGGCTCAGTAACCACTGGAAAGATGTGTTAAATCATTTCTGTTCTTAATTAATTGTAATTTTACGATGACCTTCAGACCGCAGCTCTTTCGCCAGCATTGCCTCTTAATACCTCTCACACCACGGTTAATGGTATGGTTTACAACATGGAGTATACTAGGGCTTCGCAGCTGTCTCTCTCCCCCTCCTCTGTTCCGACCATGGACGAACTCGTCCGTCTGAACGGGGCCCGTAGCTATCCGTGGTACGGAAATTTGAGGGTAAGAATCCACCCATTTTTTCGCCATATAGCATTGTGATATATAACGACTTATGGTTGGTAGCTTAGCTGATTGGAGAATATAGAGTTTATTGATAACATGAAGGTAATTTATATTTTAGTTTTTATTGGTTCACTATATAGTACTGTGAATAGCTCAGATTTGTAGTCATTTCTGTGACCAGTCACTAGCAAATCACCCAGTTATTTCAATGCTAAATTCGCCTAGTTATTTCAATGCTAAATTCTCCTGTTTTGATTTGTACTAAGTGCCTCGGTGAATGTGTATGCTCTGACTTCAACGTAACTATTTCTGTAGCAGTTACAAGCGAATGCCTTAATTTAGCTATTTCAATGCTAAATTCTATGCTAATTCCTTTTAACAATGGGTGCCTCTGCGGATGTGTATGCTTTAACTTTTAACATAGCTATTTCTGTGACCAGTCACAAGCTAATCATTCAGCCTTTTCAATGCTAAATTTTATGCTAATTCCTTCGTCAAGGCTCTTTGTTCCTCTCACACAGCTTAAAAGCCGTGATCTGAACGTGGCTCTCTCACTCCAGCGCTGTCCTACCAGACAGTCTCGCTCCCTTCACCTGATGAAGGCCGCTTGTGTTGTGGCCGAAACGTCGTGAGAATATTATTGTGTTATTTTATTTTATCAATTTATTATTTTATTCTCATTCTACGTGACTTTACCGAAAGAATCAAAGAAGAGACCTCATCTTTCCCACCCCTGCAGACTTGGTATTAAAGTAGATACATGCTAATGTTTACAAAGTAACGGGCTCTAGACCAATTTCATTTCCACATAAATCAATCATTTGGACATAGGCCCCACTATACCCCACCGACTACAGCACTCTAATCTTGCCTCCTCGTTTTGCCTCTTCCACCTGCCTCATGCTCGTCAGCACCGCCTTTCGTGCAGCCATGCGGGTGTGAGGTCATCATCACGAGAGGCCGTGCACTTCATCGTTCGCACGCGGCGGAGGAACCACTGAAGTCAAACGTTTACATACGTGCGGTTTAGTGGGGTCATTTCCGAGCGAACTCGGTTTTAGAAGTGTTTATCGTTGAATGTGGAAGGGTTTGGGTTAGTTTTCGGGTTACCACCTTTTCCACTATGGAGATCAAACCCAGACCTATGTTTCAGTCTGTCTAGGTCTGTCAACAACCATGCAGTAGTAAAGTTCAGCACAGTACCGGTACCAGATCTCGGTACAAATTAATTCATGCCACCCAAACACAGATGCCAATTCACAGACTGTCTCGGCTGGACCGGGACAGGAGGTAACCCAAGGGTAGTGGGAGGATAACCGCTTTGTGAGCTATTTGTAAGTAATGCGTTTAGAGTATTTGGCTACTATAAATTTCCACGTGATAAGCCACTTCGTTAAGCTATAATTTGTGGCCAGGTCGCTTCTGAGAAAGAGCTATATAGCTCTCAATGGGCCTTATCTGGTAAATAAAAAATAGTTTACTTTAATGGTGTACATACTTGAATTTTACTGCGGATGTTTTAAAACATTTCCTGTCTGTCAACTTTGTTTGAATTTCAGTGGTAGAAGATGCTTCTCACACAGACGTTAAAGCAGGTACCAGAATCCACCTGAAGCTACTGCAGTGTGCGCCTCATATAGGATTCCATCCATTACTGTTGGTGCGATGGTTTGGATTTTCAAGTTGAAATCTCCTAGTTCATTTTATTTTACCCAGGCGACAACTCAATTGTCAAGGGTAGTCCTGTTTGGAAGAGGCATACATGTCTCTTGAGTTCCACATCTTGGAGAGGATGTGATTAGTCAGCATCGATGCCATTTTAGTTGGTGTCACGCATCATGCGTGCATTCTTAAATTACTGACGCTGACTGAAGACTGAAGATGCAAGTGTGCCATCTGACAATGATAGTTATGAAGCCATTTTTTTGCCATTGCCAATCTTCCTTTGTGCTCTGTCAGATTCTGGGATAACGCGGCCTTGGTGAAGTCCCCTGGACTTGTGTAATTTCTGTATCAATTTTTTTTGTTTCATTTTGAAATCTCTGCTCCACTTCCTTCAATTGCATCCATCTGCACCTCCGATTAGCACGGCTGGCTGACGTACGGCGCGAAAGAGGTTCAACGTACATACCTACAAGGAGTGTAAATTCATACGGTGCCAGAAACTCTGCACGAGTTCGTGCCACGTTCTCCCGATGTTGCCGTCGATGTTTGTCCAGCGACAAGCCATTCGTTGCCACGCGCGAACCTGTCTCACCTCCACAATCACAGGGCCGAGTGCGTGACGTGTCTGGCAAGCCGTGTGATGTGTCTGCGGATGATATTCTTCAGCAGAGGCCTGTGCCTTCTCCCACAGACGCCGCGCAACTGACGCCGCTCCCAGCGCCGCCGACCTCTGCTTCCCCGGCCACGGCCACGGGGAGTTCCTCTCCTCTGCTGGACACCCCGTGTGCTGGACCTGCTGCTCCACCACACTTGCCTGCCCACTACACAGGCACAAAGAGGTACGGGCAGAATTAATGCATAAACGCTTTCAACATAAGTTGGAGAGAGCTGAGCCTTTCTAGGAATTCGGCAATGCTTTCCCACCTGTGACTGCTCCCGATATATGACTCGAGAGCATGTAGGTTTTGCTTGCAGGCCACACACACACACATGAATGATGTGTTTGGTATTATCTCATGGAAAATAATAAATTGCACAAAAACCAGGGTCATGCCCCATTCATTCTGAACGATTAAACCAAACTGACCCACGTTCACACACGAGAGCAGAGAGGTTGGCTGCAGGGTGACGCATGCGAAGAACACGTCGCTGTGAAAGAGTTAGAAGGTCCCCCTTCGTACCTTCTTACTCTCCTTCCCACCCCCCTCCTTCCGGTCAGGTGATTTTGAAGTGTCGTCGTCACGCGAGGACGTGGACCGAGACAGCGCGTGGAACCAGTGGCTGCGCTCCGAGATCCCGGGGCTCTTCCTGCTGGCCCTGCACACGTTTACCGTGAGTCGGCGCAGATGTGGCCTCGCGACTGGGGCTGCCACCTGTCCGCGTTTGACCCCCGGACAGTGTTCGGGTGGCAGCAGGAATTGATTTGGGCCAAAATCTGGTACCCCGGGTATAGCTGTGGTTGAATTTTATCACCGTGAACAGCACAGTTTTAACAATAGACCTGGGCTCGCTGAGAAATGTGCCTGGGTTTTCTCTGTGGTGGAAATGGTGGCAACTGTACTTGAGGCATCGGCACGTTTATTCGCGCTCCGGCTCCATTTACACCGAGTCACGTGCTCGTCTCGTGTGGGGAGTGGTGGTGTAGCTGTTAGTATGAATTTTAGTATGTATGCATGGAGGGGGGAGGAGGGGTTAACCCAAATGCGTACGCTTGTGTATGGGGGGTCTACTGACAATGTGTAAGCCGACTCAACGGCATGAATCTGCCCATCGCAGTGACATGGGGAAGTAATTGCTTCCGACAAAGGCGTTCATTGACCTTTTAAATCGTACTCAGGTTTGAGAACGGGGACAGTTTGCATTCATGATCCTGAATCATGACAATTCCTTGACTCTCCGGCAGTGGTGAATCGTTCCAACCATCAGTAGGAATCGTGTATATGTGTGTACGTGTATGCACAGCTGTACCCATTGGCTTCTGTTATGGTCATGTACGTTTATTTTTTATTTCGTGGAATTTCACTTGCTGTACTCCACGCGGTGAGTGCTTTGTGTAGATAGGAATCATCTTATGTAGAGAATATAAATCTAATTCAGTACCTCTATATGTCTCCCACAGACGAGCGGGGAGACAGCAGCCAGGCGGTGAGCCGGCACTCCCAACAATCGCCCAAGCTCTGCGGTTCTCTTTACATTCCGATATTTGCAGCCACTTACTGAGTGTTTACATGTGGGGGGAAACCAGTACACTCGCAGAAAACGAACGAATGTGAGCAAGGGGGCAACGTTCTATCCCGTGCAGATGGAACAGATTCCACAGTTGTGTTCCACTGCCTCCTGGCAAGCCAGGGTATGACTCATCCTCGATGTCCACCGGAAGGGAGATTGCAAACTTGCAATTGAATTCTCTGAGATTATTTATATCATGGGGTAGGCAGTGACAAAGCCCCTGACTCACTTAACACGAACATGCGGTCCAGTGCATTGTACGTGCAAGGATACTTGCTTTCCAAAATGTATGAATGTGTGTTGAACTTGAATCTTGACTTGAAGCTTTCGTGACTGCAGGAATTCATATTTTTTGGGTCTTTCGGTAAAGTCACGAAGATAGAACAATAAACTAATAAAAATAAAGTGAATACGAAATAATAATAAAATTATCACGACGTTTCGATCGCAACACAAGCAATCGTCTTCATTTTTCTCCTGATGACGATTGCTTGTGTTGTGATCGAAACGTCGTGATATATTTTACTTTTTTATTCACTTTATTTTTATTATTTTATTGTTCTATCTACGTGACTTTACGGGAAGACCCAAAGAATATGTGTTGAACTTTTTTCGCAGTGTGCGTATCCAACCGTGCTAATCTGTGGTACATTAACACCTTGCCACAAATGCCCTGTTGCTCATGAGCACAGCGACTCAAATGAATCAGGCGCAAGGTTTGCGTGATTAATGCTTACAAAGTGGGGTCTATAATGAACAATATGGCTGAAGCTCGAGTTCTGTTCATTTAAAACCAAACGTGTTTCTTACCAACCATACCTGGTGTTTGCACACAGATACAGATTATGGGCGATGCGTTCTACACCATTCGGAATGCGCTGTTGCAATGTGCAGCTACAGCTGCTGCAAAAATATTTGTCTCGGTTTGATCCACTGAACAATATCCACTGACCACACCGCACGCGCAACAATGATATAACTACAAACAAAAATATAATAAATTAGGATGGTTTATTAAATATATTGCACGTAAGAAAATACAGCAATAGACGTAAAAATACATGGCAGTTTAACACGTAGGCTTTCGCGACAAATATCCATAATACAGGTTTTATGGGTTGGATCGCGTAAATATGTAAGTGTCATTATGAGACCTCCTTTGCCAGTAGCAAGATATAGTAATAGGTTTTTACCGTTTTATCTGGCACCAAAACTGACACCTTTATACAAGGGATCATGTTTGCATCATCTGGTCTAACACCAGTGGAGACTAGGCTCTAAGAAAAGCCGTCTCGGGTGTGGACCAATCAACTTCAAGGACAATGTATATTACTATCAGAGTTGTCTCTTTTTGTTTGCATTTTGATTGCTTGTCTTGTGGTTATTGCAAACATGATCCCTTGTATAAAGGTGTCAGTTTTGGTGCCATATAAAAGGGTAAAAACCTATTACAATATAAATGTGTCGTTAAACCCGCCACCACCCGATAGCCAACTAGTAAGGGTTGTCACGTAAACAGAACATGCCAATTCATCACTAGTACAGCACACCGGTGTGTGGTGTGTTGGAGAGCCAAGCCACCACATTTACCATCGGAGTACGACGTTTCAGTAATTACAACTAGCTTCATCAGGCAACAGCAAGATTTGGGAGAAGTCCACCTGTTTCATTCCTTGTATAGAGGCGTAGATGTGATGACAACACTTGTGCGCTCTTTGAGCGCAAAGTAGGGGGGGATTAATGAATCAACGTACATTATACATGCACATTATCCTAGCCCATTGATCTTGTACTTAGTGTCCATTGTGTGTACTAAAATAGCCGTACAAACGGTAATTTGATGATTCTCTTCCATGCAGAAACTAAGTCGGTAGCTATCCAAACGATTACAATTATTTTTATTTATTTTTTATTTCGATAGATTCTGTAATTAGTCTTGGCCAGTAGTAACTAATTTTGCACAGAACTTCACCATTATCAAAATCAATTGAGTGTCTTTGTGGGCACGCGTGTTCTGCTACTGCTGACAGTTGTATTTGTGAGCATTTCATATTTCTGTGGTGTTCTTTTAGTCTCGTGCTGATCATTCATCCTGTTTGCCCTACATAGAATTTGCCACAAGTGCAATTAATCCGGTACACACCTTCTGTTGATAGCTTCAGTAATAGAACAGCAAATAAATACCCAATAGTCCTTTTCGTAGGTTTCCATATGCCTTCTGAATTTGCCTGGCTGATCAAAGTTTCGACCGCAGATGCCATTGGTCAGGGGTCTCTTTATCCGTTCTCATGTGGGACTCTAGGCATGATGGCAGTTGGAATGCTTTCCCACAGACTTGGCAAGGCATTTGTTTTCTCACTCTAGTGACTATGGGAGTGAGGTGGAGTCGAGACGGGTGCTGGTCAGGCGTGGCGTTTCCCAGCAGGCGCCTTCGTTCCATGCGCGGTCGCTGTGATAGCAATAACTTCGTTGCACGCAGGTGCGCCCTTTGCAGAAGGTGGCATTGTCTGCAACTCTGCCTCCTCACCACCAGGACTCGACAAGCTGCTGCTGCTGTTGCTGGTGCCATCCATGGCAAAGGCAATTCTTCCAGCACCATGACTCGCAGCCGAGTAGCTCTGACACACCTTCACCACCGCATTGACAAAATTGCCGTCATTCACCATGCCACGTGCGCCCCTTGAGTTCTTTCCGTGGGTCTCCATATGCCTTCTGAGTTTGTAGGGCTGATCAAAGCTTTGATCACAGATGTTGCAGCTTTGACCACCGGTCTTGTGCATTCTCATGTGGGACTCTAGGCACCATGCCAGTTGGAATGTTTTCCTGCAGACGTCGCAAGAGATTCGTTTTCTCACTCTAGTGACTCTATCGGATTCTAGTGACTATCGGATTCAACGCCGCATTGGCAAAACTGCCGTTGTTCACCAAGCCTGCTGACCCCTTTATCATGTAATCCTTTTCGTGGGTCTTCATATGCCTTTTGAATTTTCATGGCTGATCAAAGCTTCGTCCACATAAGCCGCACCATTGCTCACGGGTCTCCTTGTGCGTTCTTACGTGGGCTTCTAGGCACCACGCCAGTTGGAATTTTTTCCCACAGACGTCACAAGAGATGAGTTTTTTCGTTCTTGTAACTCTACCGGATTGAGGTGGGGTCGAGACGGGTGCTGGTGAAGTGCCATCGATGGTAAAGGCAATTCTTCCAGCACCACCATGACTCGCAGCGGAGTTGCTCTCGCACATCTGAAACAAAAGACAAAGGTCATGCGCATGACACCCGTGTCACGAGTGCACTCACAAAGGCATACTTAAGGTGACGTAAGATTCATTACAACAGATTCATTATAACATAACTCCTCAATAGTGCAGATCCTATCATCTACTATTTCACTCCTTATCCACCCAACTAAGTACTCTTTGGTTCTTTCGGTAAAGTCACGTAGGTAGGAAAAATAAAATAAAAAATAATATATCACGACCATAAATGACGCCACGCGATTTTTGACCCCCCCCCCCTCGTCACACGGCGTCACAAAAAGTCAGACCCCCCCCCCTCAAGTATGACGTCACAAAGCTCTGCCCCCCCCCCAACCATATTTTCATTTTGAAAATAAAACATGTTCCAAATCGCTTTAAACTATTGTCATTGTATTTAATGTGGCGCTGCACTCTGATGTTGTAGGAGAAAACATTTATTAAAAAGTTTTATGTAACTAAATAGAACATGTTGTCTATATTTAAAGTTGCGCATTTTGACGTGACGTCACATTTCTCAAACCCCCCCCCCCCTCGTCACAAATGTCTGACCCCCCCTCCCCAGGTGTGTGACGTCATTTATGGACGGCCCCCATCGCCTTAAAACGCGAACTCGCGCTTGCAAACTGAAACCACGGAACTTTTTTTGTTCCGCAGCGCGATCCTCCGCGAGATGTAATGAGTCGGCCTCGCGCTGTGAGTGAGTGTGAGTGAGACAGCATCGTCCCCCACTCCTCCTGATGTCGAGGGTAAATGGGCGAGGTTTAAGCCTGTGACTCATGCAGCTGCAATGGCTGCTTTGTGTACGCGGTCCAGACCTCCCCAGAGACCCTGGCTGACAGAGGAGGTGTTCAGGATGTTTGAGAAAAAGCGACAGGCCCACTCTAATCGTCTACAGCATCCCACGTCAGAGAATGAGGAGGCTTACCGCAGCCTTCGCTCGGAGGATCGGAGAGCCGTGAGGCGCTGCAAGGATGGGTGGTGGTCGCGGGTTGCTGAGGAGATGGAGTCTGCCTCAATTGCCCGCGATCACAAATCCCTATTTAACTCCATCAAAAAAGTAACCTACAGTGCCACACCTATTACCATTGTAGGGGTAATCGTCACTCACCACTCTGTGGGCTGGTAGCTTCCCCTTATCGTCAATAGGGGGCGGAAGCGCTATCACGCCAGGGCTAATGTCCATGGCCCAAAAAGGGGCCAACGACAAACCCTAGCAAACGGATCCTGGGACACACTCCCCGGGGCCCCGGGAGGAGGGAACCGGGGGATGATGTCACCTTCCAGAACGTTCTAGAAGGGAAGCGTGGCTAGGGCGGAGCAAGCCACGAACCATAAGCCGGACCTCTCAGAGGTCTGGCTCAGTCATCTGCAAGCTGACGAACGAAGACCTGGGCTGAAGATAGGACTCTGGACCCCAAGCTCCGTTGTCCTTCTAAGGGCTGGAGCTCAGTGAGGCCAGTGGTCAGGACCCACGGACCGGGTACGGTCAGGTCAAATAGCCTCTCCTAGGGTCCCAGCCGGAGCACGAAGGGTAACGGGGTACCTAGTGATAGGGCCCGCATAATCCGGAGGCCATACCTCCCCAGGTATCGGGTAAAGGGACCGATATACCCTTTGTGTTAGAGACTTGTAAGGAAGACAATAAATATCGTGTTGCCTCATCAGAAGTTTATTCGTCAATTTATACCCACTACACCATCATTAGGGGAACGAAGGGTGATCCAATCTCCGACCCCAGGGACAGGTTTGCAGATTTGCTGAGCATTTCTGTGAGGTCCTGGGGGAGGGGGAATCCCTCAGCCTGGAAAACATCATGGGACAAAGTGGGGATGACCCTGCTGAGGATGCGGTGCCTCAAATATTAGAGGAGGAAGTCACCCCCTGTGAGTGGCTGGCTGAGGTACCATCCATTGAGGAAGTACTGAGGGCGATCCAGAGTCTGAGACCAGGAAAGGCACCGAGCAGAGATGATCTCCCAAGCGAAATGCTGAGGGAGGGTTGCGTTTGTGCGTAGACTGACCTACATGACATCATAACAACAGTCTGGGCCACTGGATGGGTTCCGCAGGATTGGAAGGATGCCCTGGTGGTCCCCCTCTTTATGAAGGGGGACCGCACAGACTGTAACAACTACAGGGGCATCTCACTCAGTGTGCCGGGAAAGGTCCTGGCAAGGATTATTCAACATCGCCTTGCTAGGTACGCTGAGCAGAGGCTTGCGGAGCCCCAATGCGGTTTCAGGAAAGGGCGGTCCTGCACAGATGTCATATTTTCTGTCCGTCTGCTACAGCAGAGGTGGAGGGAATTCCAACAAGACCTACATCTCTGCTTAATTGACCTGGTCAAGGCCTATGATACCATCAGTAGGCCTGGGCTCTGGGTTTTTCTTCGTGCTTTCAGAGTCCCTGACCCTCTGCTCACACTCATTAAGGACCTTCATGATGGTGAGCAGGCCCGGGTAAAACTACGTAGCCGGGAGTCAGAGCCATTCCCTGCGACAGGGATGTCCTCTGGCTCCAACATTTAACATCTATTTCGACCACATAGTTCGTGAAGCCTTCAGTAGCTGTACCAGAGCAATTTACGTCTGGTACAGATATAATGGGAGGCTGATCGATGCCCGGGTGCGGTCAAGGGATGGCTCCCTATTGGTCAACCACATTATGTATGCCGACGACCTGGTAATTGCTGCTCATTCAGAGGAAGAGTTGGAGGCGCTGCTGCTGAAACTGGAGTGTGCCACTAAGAGGTGGGGCCTTACCATCAGCCCCACCAAAACGAAGCACCTGCCTGGGTATTTTGTGCCATCGGGCACTCCACCCCCACAACTCCCAATCGGTGATGGGGCAGTTGGGAAGAGAGTGGAGAGTTTCCCATACCTGGGCAGTGTGCTCATGATCGGCTCCGGTTTAACAACAGAGGTCTCACTCCGAATTAGTCGAGCGGCATTATCTTTTCATCGGTTGTGTAACGTGTGGAAGCTACCTGGTCTGTCGCTCCGCATGAAGCTTTGGGTCTTCTCGGCCACAGTCATTCCCTCCCTCTACGCTTGCGAAACGTGGACCCCCCTAATGCAGCATCTTCACCGGTTAGAAACATTTAGGCTGGCCTGCCTACGATCAATCCTAGGTTTAACCAGGCTGGATTGTGTGAGGAGCTCACAAATTCTCGAAAGATCTGGACAAAGTCCCATCGGCGAGCTCCTCCAGCAGGCAAGGCTGTGTTGGCTGGGCATGTAGCCCGCATGCCCAATCACCGCATGCCCAAACAGCTTTTGTTCGGCCGGATTGATGGAGCTAAACGGGCGTGGCACGGACTTGAGAAGAGATGGAGTGATGTGGTACAGGAGGATGTGGAGCTGAGTGGATTTGCCGATGACTGGTACCAGCGGTGTCAAGATCAGCCTCTGTGGAGGAGGCTTGTGAAGGACGCTACTGGGCAGTTGGAGGCAGTCGCCCTCCAACAACAACGGAGGGCGGAGGAGCGACGCTCAGAAAAACGAGCGGAGCGTCGGGTGGCTAAAGCTCAGCAAGTTGGCACAGTAGGGGGCACAGGTGGTGCATCAGCCAGTCATCTCAGTCATGTCAGTCAGTCGACCATTGGCACCTGGGTCTGCCCCGTGACCTCTTGCCAGCCGGCGATCGACACTTCACGTGGCCTCAAGGTGCACATGGCCTGGCACAAGCGTCGTGGTGACGTCACCACCACTTAGTGGCGAATTGCGGTTGTTTTGAGACAGTAAGAGAGTGTGAGGTCGACTCAGCCTCAGATGAGTACCTGGTGCGGTGTGTCGTAAACATCGCTACTGGGGGAGACAAAGGCCGCCGTGGAGGAGAATCCTAAAATAATAAAAGCTTTTATTATAATAAAAACTTTGATTGTAATATTTTATTAATATTATAATAAAAGCTATACTTAAAGCTTTTATTATAATAAAATTTCAATTTGTTATGAAAAGAAATACAAATAATAAATTTAAAATAATAAAAGCTTTGATTATTTCCAATTTATTATTTTATTATTTTTATTTTGCTGCCACCTGCCGGCCACCAACGTGGCGTGTAGATTCTGCCAAATTAAAAAGTTACTAATAAAAATAAGAAATTGAAAATAATAAGCAAAAACCCAGATTCATATTCTTGGTTGCTTCGGTAAAGTCACGTAGATAGAAATAAAACTAAAATAATAACATAAAATTTATTTTTTTAAATTAAAAATACAAAAAATAAATTTTAAATAATGAAAGCTTTTATTATTTTCAATTTATTATTTAATTTTTTTAATTGGCAGAATCTACACGCCATATTCTTGGTTCTTCAGGTAAAGTAACGTAGATTTGAAGTAAAAATAATTCAATTTAATTCAAAAATATAAATTATATATTGAAACTAATAAAAGCTTTTATTATTTTAAATGTATTGTTTAATTTTTTAAATTGGCAGAATCTACACGCCATATTCGTGGTTCTTCAGGTAAAGTCACGTAGATTTGAAAATAAAAATAATTCAATTCAATTGAAAAATATAAATTATATATTGAAACTAATAAAAGCTTTTATTATTTTCAATTTATTACTTGAAATTTTAAAATATAAAAAAATTAAATACAAATAATAAATTGAAAATAATAAAAGCATTTATTATTTTATAATAAATTGAAAATAAGAAAAGCTTTTATTATTTTCAATGTATTATTTTAATTTTATTATAACTTTACCGAAGGAAGCAATAATCTGGCGTGTAGATGCTGCCATCTGGTGGCCACCAACGTTGGCAGGTGGCAGCATCTACACGCCATATTCTTGGTTCTTTGGGTAAAATATAAATAATAAAGAAAAGTAAAAAACTAACAATTCATGATTTAGTATTTTTTCATTTAATTCTATTATTTTCATTTTCAAATCTACGTTACTTTACCAAAAGAACCAAGAATATGGCGTGTAGATTCTGCCAATTTAAAAAAATTAAAATAAATTGAAAATAATAAAAGCTTTCATTATTTTCCATTTATTTTTTGTATTTTTTTAATTTAATTTTATTATTTTTATTTTCAACCTACATGGCTTTACCGAAAGAACCAAGAATATGAACCTGGATTTTTGATTATTATTTTCAATCTATTCTAATTTTTTAATTGGCAGCATCTACACGCCATATTCTTGGTTCTATCGGTAAAGTCACGTTGATAGAAAAAAAATCAAATCAAATAAAAAGTGTGAAATTGAAAATATTTAAAGCAAAAAACCCACATTCATATTCTTGGTTCTTTCGGTAAAGTCACAGATATAAAAAAAATGAAACAAAATTTGGATTTTAAAATAATAAATTGACAATAATAAAAGCTTTTATTATTTTCCATTTATTTTTTTGTATTTTTAAATTGGCAGAATCTACACGCCATTTTCTTGGTTCTTTGGGTAAAGTCACGTAGATAGAAAATATAAATAATAAAAGAAAAGTAAAATTTTTAACAAT
This sequence comes from Petromyzon marinus, assembly GCF_048934315.1. NCBI lineage: Eukaryota > Metazoa > Chordata > Hyperoartia > Petromyzontiformes > Petromyzontidae > Petromyzon > Petromyzon marinus. The sequence goes on from NC_133683.1 coordinate 6,433,432, forward strand.
ATTTTTTAAAATATTTTTATTATTTAATTGTTTCCCTTCTACGTGACTTTACTGAAAGAACCAATAATATGAATCCCTGCAGTCACGAAAGCTTTAAATCAAAATTTAATAATAACAATTCATGATTTTTCATTTAATTCTTACATTTTCATTTTCAAATCTACGTGACTTTACCGAAAGAACCATGAATACGGCGTGTAGATGCTGCCATCTGCCGGCCACCAAGGTGGCGTGTAGATTCTGCCAATTTAAAAATTACAAAGAAAAGTCATAAATTGAAAATAATAAAAGCTTTTATTATTTCCGATTTATTTTGTTTTAAAATTATTTGATTATTTTTAAATCTACATGACTTTACCGAAAGAACCAAGAATATGAATCTGGATTTTTGCTTATTATTTTCAATTTATTATTTTCATGTTTCAATTGGCAGAATCTACACGCCACGTTGGTGACCGGCAGATGGCAGCATCTACACGCCATAATCTTGGTTCTTTCGGTAAAGTCACGTAGAATGAGAATAAAATAATAAATTGATAAAATAAAATGACACAATAAAATTATCACGACGTTTCGGCCACAACACAAGCGGCCTTCATCAGGTGAAGGGACGAGACTGTCTGGAGGACAGCGCTGGAGCGAACAAAGCCAAGCTCAGATCGCGACCTTTAAGCTGTGTGAGAAGAAACAGAGCACCTTGACAAAGGAATTATCATAGAATTTAGCATTGAAATAGCTGAGTGATTAGCTTGTGACTGGTCACAGAAATGGCTATGTTAAAGTCAAAGCATACACATCCACAGAGGCACCCCTTGACAAAGGAATTATCATAGAATTTAGCATTGAAATAGCTGAGTGATTAGCTTGTGACTGGTCACAGAAATAGCTATGTTAAAGTCAAAGCATACACATTCACAGAGGCACCTAGTACAAATCAAACAGGAGAATTTAGCATTGAAATAACTAGGAGAATTTAGCATTGAAATAACTGAGTGATTAGCTTGTGACTGGTCACAGAAATGGCTATGTTAAAGTCAAAGCCTACACATCTGAGCTATTCACCGTAACTGGGTATACACTACACTACATAATGAATACTACATAATAAACCAATAAAAACTAAAATATAAATTACCTCAATGTTATCAATAAACTCTATATATTCTCCAATCAGCTAAGCTACCACACAATAAGTCGTTATATATCACAATGCTATATGGCGAAAAAATTGGTGGATTCTTACCGTTAACTTTAGCACCACGGACAGCTACGAGCCCCGTTCAGACGGACGAGTTCATCCATGGTCGGAACAGAGGAGGGGTAGAGAGACAGCTGCGAGGCGCTGTTATACTCCATGTTGTATATAGTATTCATTATTTAGTGTAGTGTATACCCAGTTACTGTTAATAGCTCAGATGTGTAGGCTTTGACTTTAACATAGCCATTTCTGTGACCAGTCACAAGCTAATCACTCAGCTATTTCAATGCTAAATTCTATGATAATTCCTTTGTCAAGGCGCTCTGTTTCTTCTCACACAGCTTAAAGGTTGCGATCTGAGCTTGGCTTTGTTCGCTCCAGCGCTGTTCTCCAGACAGTCTCGTCCCTTCACCTGCTGAAGGCGCTTGTGTTGTGGCTGAAACGTCGTGAGAATTTTATTGTTATTTTATTTTATCAATTTATTATTTTATTCTCATTCTACGTGACTTTACCGAAAGAACCAAAGAAGATGAATCCTTGCAGTCACGAAAGCTTTAAATCGAAAAATATTCTCGGTTCTTTCGGTAAAGTCACGTAGATTTGAAAATAAAATAATCGAATTTAATTAAAAAATTTTTTTTTATTATTTTAAAATTAAAAATACAAATGATAAATTGAAAGTAATAAAAGCTTTTATTATTTTGAAAATAATAATAAAAGCTTTTATTATTTTAAATTTTATTTAATTATTTGTATTTTCTATCGACGTGACTTTACCAATGTAACCAACAATACGGCGTGTAGATGCTGCCACCTGCCGGCCACCAACGTGGCGTGCAGATGCTGCCAGGTGTGATTTGAGAGGTGATTGGGTTGGTGATGTTGGTGAGTTGCATGGTGAGTGTGTCGGTGAGCACCTGGAGGATTCGCCTCCACGGTCGCCTTTGTCTCCCCCAGTAGCGATGTTCACTCCACACCACACCAGGAACTCATCTGAGGCTGAGTCGACCTCACACTCTCTCACTGTCTCACAACAACAACAACAACCGCCATTCGCCACTAAGTGTCGGTGACGTCACCACGACGCTTGTGCCAGGCCATGTGCACCTTGAGGCTACGTCAAATGTCAAACGCCCGCTGGCATGAGGTCACGGGGCAGACCCAAGGGTGCCACTGGTCGACTGACTGAGATGACTGAGATGACTGGCTGATGCACCACCTGTGCCCCCTCCTCACACTCACGCGCACTCACTCACAAGCGCGAGTTCGCGTTTTCAGGCGATATAAAATAATTTATATTTCATGCCAGTTGGTTCTGAAGGGCGGCTGTTTGTAATTTGGGCGTTCGTAAGTCGAGGACTGCCTGTAAATAAAGATTCCGATTGTGGATGTGGGGCTTTCACCGTGGGGTGAGCTTGGCCCGATCTGCGGGGGCGTGGCTTGCACGATAGTGGGCGGGGCACTGCCACGACAGGCGTGGCTTATCCAGGAACTGGGAGGAGGAGTCTCGAGCCTACGTGGGGGCGTGCAATAACAAAGGGGACGTGGAGTGTCACCCTGGGTGACGCCTGCGCTGACCAATCGCAAAGGAGACCGCGATCACCGGACTGCAAGCCAGAGAGAAGCGCGCTCCTTTTAAAGTTAACAACAACATTGTTAAATGTAAGTAGCGCCTCTCTACTTTATTAGTTTTATTTGTTTAATACATTACTTGTGGTGCCGTGAGTCGAGTGAAATGAGTCAATAACCTTGCTAGACATGGCTAAGCTTTTAATAAGGGGCGCCGCGGTGTCGAGATGTTAACTACCTCGCCAGGCCTACAGCAGCGTGGAGGTTCCATCCAGACCCTGACGCCTGCTCTATATTTGTTTATTTTTTTCCCCTGTGGTCACGTAGATTCTTCTCCTGGTCCTTCGGTTTTCCCCTCCACATTTAGAAACGTGAGTTCAGAGTACTTGGCTGCTATAAATATCCACATGATAAGCCACTTTTGTTGAGCTATCATTTGTGCCCAGGTCGCTTCTGATAAGAGTTATATAGCTCAATGGGCCTTACCTGGTAAATATAAATAGTTTATAGTTTAGTTTATAGTTCATAAGAACTCGTGACAAGGGTCAGTGTCTACTTCAAATATTGTTCAGGCTCTGGAGACCTCCAAAGTTATTCGTGATGTTATACATTTGGTTCGTTTTGAGCATAATCGCGACCTTATATAATTATGACGTGATACACACGCTGAATATACGCACACAAACATCGTGTACACGTGTGTCGTGCCCTCTATTGTCCACATAGACGGCTTGTGCTGACGAGAGAACGGTCTTAACGTACAATGTCGTGACATGTATCAGCACTTTGTCGATCCAGCGTTTTGATAGAGGCCTCCCCCACACCATGTCGTTCGTGGGAGTTGTTTAACCATACTTCACCATGCCGGTCAATGCGGGTTTGGTGAAGTGAGGAGGCCCAGAAACTTGCATATGCAGATACGAGTTTGCCTGTGCTTGCATCTGCAGAATTACATTCTCACACATCTTCAAGTATAGTTTAATACTTATAAAAATGCATTAATTCTTGAGGATTCCATAAAGTACTGTGGTAAAAATAAAACAACTTGATTTGAATAAATTTCGATTTAAAGCGTTCGTGACTGCAGGGATTCATCTTCTTGGTTCTTTCGGTAAAATCACGTAGAAGGGAAATAATAACATAATAAAATCAAAACATAATAAAATTCTCACAACGTTTTGGCCACAACACAAGTAGCCTTCCTCAGGTGAAGAAACAGAACTGTCGGAAAGACAGCGCTCCAATGAACACTGCTAAGCTTGGCAGCGTATTTAAGCTGGGTGGGAGGAGCAGAGCTCCTTGACAAAGGAGTTTACATATCAACAGAAGAATTTAGCATTGAAGTAGCTGTGTTAATGTGATAGATTAGCAGGATGTTAAAGTCAGAAATTAGCATGTAACTGGGAGATTAGCATGATGTTAATGTGAGGAATTAGCATGTAACTGGTGACAGAAGTAGCTATGTTAAAGTCAGAGTTTACATATCAACAGAGGCATTTAGTATATTGACGCTAAAGAACTGCAACTACCCAACTATCATACAATAAACCGATGTGAAAGAACTAAATATAAACTACATCAATATAATCAATGTACTCAATATATTCTCCACTAAGCTGAGCTACTAACAATAAGTTATTATACATTACACTTCTATGTCGCAAAAAATATTATAATATGCCTCCAAATAATATTTTTAATTATAAACTGCCATAGACAGACCCCAACATTGAATTATACACTGCGTTACTATACACTACCCTATACAATAGATTATAATAATATTAGACTTGTAATATTACACTATGTATTATTTTACCAACCCTACTGTATACCTCACTGCTGTAGATTCACTATACAATTACGATATGTATATTACCAAATAAATTATATTAAACATTACACTGAGTACTTTGTTGAACAGGGAATGCTTTGAGCTTGTGGGTTGAATCCATCTGTGTGGAGTTGTGTTATTTCCCAATATGCAAGGTGGGGTCTCTCTGGGTTCCACTCACGCAAACATCTCAATGCAATGGGACCTTTCTGAAAATGCAGTACTTAGACGCAATGAAGCTTTCCTGGGTAACTAGTTAACATTGTAATAATTAGCATGAGAGATAATGACGTTCCCTTATGAGTGCCATTAGTAGTACTATCCTGTACTTTTAATGAAGACTATTTTACGTAGTTGTTTGTAAAAAAGTGTCCATTCCCAAAACTTCTTGACGGGCCCTCATACAGAAATGATATTACAATCTTACATGGAGATTGCGAGTCAGAGTGTTGTGAATAGTGGAGTGAACGTGTGGTGCAATCATTATATTGTTGGTGTGTATATACAGAAAGACCTATTTGGTGGGTAACATTAGGAAAATGGAGGTAGTTAGTCATTGTTGTTTAGAAACAAAATATTACTTGGGTGGATAAGAGGGTAAAATCGTACATGATAGGAACTGCAATATTGTGGAGTTCTGGTATAATGAGTTGTAGTATATATGAATCTTATGTCACCTTAAGTATGCCTGTGTGAGTACACTCGTGACACGGGTGTCATGCGCGTGACCTTTGTCTTTTGTTTCAGATGTGCGAGAGCAACTCCGCTGCGAGTCATGGTGGTGCTGGGAGAATTGCCTTCACCATCGATGGCACTTCACCAGCACCCGTCTCAACCCCACCTCAATCCGTTAGAGTTACAAGAGCGAAAACACTTATCTCTTGTGACGTCTGTGGGAAAAAATTCCAACTGGCATGGTGCCTAGAAGCCCACGTAAGAACGCATAAGGAGACCCGTGAGCAATGGTGCGGCATATGTGGACAAAGGTTTAATCAGCCAGGAAAATTAAAAAGGCACATGAAGACCCATGAAAAGGATTATATGATAAAGGGTGCACCAGGTTTGGTGAATAACGGCAGTTTTGCCAATGCGGTATTGAATCCACCATCGCCCTATGAGATGTGCTCAGTCTGCGGATTTTTAAGTCCTATTGAAATCCTGAAAACTCATGAAAGTCTTCACGCACAGTTCTTGTACAGACCGAAGCCTGAACATGATTACACTTTGACAAAAGATAGCGGCGTTAAGATAAATGACATGAAATCCAAATTTCTTGAATGCTTTGGCCTAGTTCCACGTCAGCAAACTGCTTCACCAGTCAGTGAGAATAAACCATACGCTGCTCTCAATCCTATTACGAGCATGAAAGTGTTGATGACCTTGCAGCAGAAGAAGAAGGAAAAGCGAAGTAGACCTAAGTCCATTAAAAGAAAGAAGACCACCACCAGTGTCACCAATTGCAGCAGTAGCAACAGCCAGAATTCGGACATCAAGAGGATGGACAGCACGGAAGCAGGAGGCTGCGTGGAGCAGAGCATCCCCAAGGTGGATGAACCCAACCTGGCACCTTTAGGTACGTCCTAGTAATGTAATGTAATTCATAATTTCACAAATTAGTTAATGTACGCATATGTTGACCATATCTGTATGCCTGCGCTGAGCAGTCTAGAGATCTGATGTGGTGCTGCTCGGATGTTGGGTTAAACCGTGAAACTCTGGGTTTTCTGTCACCGAACCACGATTAAACTGGCTTCTCATTGATGGTCTTATCCAGTTACCAAACACTTATTCCAGCAAACACTTGGACCTACAGCCCCAGAGCCCACTTGGACTCTTTGATGAATACCTCGAGATGGGTACAATGAGCTCAGAGGATCACACTACGGAGTCACGTCGATAGAAAATAAAAAAATAATCAAATCAAATCAAATAAAAAGTGTGAAATGGAAAATAATAAAAGCAAAAAACCCACATTCATATTCTTGGTTCTTTCGGTAAAGTCACAGAGATAAAAAAATGAAACAAAATTTTGATTTTAAAATAATAAATTGAAAATAATAAAAGCTTTTATTATTTTCCATTTATTTTTTTGTATTTTTAAATTGGCAGAATCTACACGCTATATTCTTAGTTCTTTGGGTAAAGTCACGTAGATAGAAAATATAAATAATAAAAGAAAAGTAAAAATGTAAATAATATTTTAAAAAATATTTATTTTATTTTATTGTTTCCCTTCTACGTGACTTTACTGAAAGAACCAATAATATGAATAACTGCAGTAACGAAAGCTTTAAATCAAAATATAATAATAACAATTCATGATTTTCATTTAATTATTTTCTTTTTATTTTCAAATCTACGTGACTTTACCGAAAGAACCAAGAATATGGCGTGTAGATTATGCCAATTTAAAAATTACAAATAAAAGTAATTTTATTACTTCCGATTTTTTTTATTTACTTTATTTAATTATTTTTAAATCTACGTGACTTTACCGAAGGAACCAAGAATATGAATCTGGATTTTTGCTTATTATTTTCAATTTATTATTTTAATTTTTCAATTTGCAGAATCTACACGCCACGTTGGTGGCCGGCAGATGGCAGCATCTACACGCCATAATCTTGGTTCATCTTCTTTGGTTCTTTCGGTAAAGTCACGTAGAATGAGAATAAAATAATAAATTGAAAAAATAAAATAACACAATAAAATTCTCACGACGTTTCGGCCACAACACAAGCGGCCTTCATCAGGTGAAGGGACGAGACTGTCTGGAGGACAGAGCTGGAGCGAACAAAGACAAGCTCAGATCGAGACCTTTAAGCTGTGTGAGAAGACACAAAGCGCCTTGACAAAGGAATTAGCATTGAATTTAGCATTGAAATGGCTGAGTGATTAGCTTGTGACTGGTCACAGAAATGGCTATGTTAAAGTCAAAGCATACACATTCACAGAGGCACCTAGTAAAAATCAAACAGGAAAATTTAGCATTGAAATAACTAGGAGAATTTAGCATTGAAATAACTGAGTGATTAGCTTGTGACTGGTCACAGAAATGGCTATGTTAAAGTCAAAGCCTACACATCTGAGCTATTAATAGTAACTGGGTCAGTGTCTACTTCAAATATTGTTCAGGCTCTGGAGACTTCCAAAGTTATTCGTGATGTTATACATTTGGTTCGTTTTGAGCATAATCGCGACCTTATATAATTATGACGTGATACACACGCTGAATATACGCACACAAACATCGTGTACACGTGTGTCGTGCCCTCTATTGTCCACATAGACGGCTTGTGCTGACGAGAGAACGGTCTTAACGTACAATGTCGTGACATGTATCAGCCCTTTGTCGATCCAGCGTTTTGATAGAGGCCTCCCCCACACCATGTCGTTCGTGGGAGTTGTTTAACCATACTTCACCATGCCGGTCAATGCGGGTTTGGTGAAGTGAGGAGGCCCAGAAACTTGTATATGCAGATACGAGTTTGCCTGTGCTTGCATCTGCAGAATTACATTCTCACACATCTTCAAGTGTAGTTTAATACTTCTAAAAATGCATTTATTCTTGAGGATTCCATAAAGTACTGTGGTAAAAATAAAACAACTTGATTTGAATAAATTTCGATTTAAAGCTTTCGTGACTGCAGGGATTCATCTTTTTGGTTCTTTCGGTAAAGTCACGTAGAAGGGAAATAATAACATAATAAAATCAAAACATAATAAAATTCTCACGACGTTTTGGCCACAACACAAGTAGCCTTCCTCAGGTGAAGAAACAGAACTGTCGGAAAGACAGCGCTCCAATGAACACTGCTAAGCTTGGCAGCGTATTTTAAGCTGGGTGGGAGGAGCAGAGCTCCTTGACAAAGGAGTTTACGTATCCACAGAAGAATTTAGCATTGAAGTAGCTGTGTTAATGTGATAGATTAGCAGGATGTTAAAGTCAGAAATTAGCATGTAACTGTGAGATTAGCATGATGTTAATGTGAGGAATTAGCATGTAACTGGTGACAGAAGTAGCTATGTTAAAGTCAGAGTTTACATATCAACAGAGGCATTTAGTATATTGACGCTAACGAACTGCAACTACCCAACTATCATACAATAAACCGATGTGAAAGAACTAAATATAAACTACATCAATATAATCAATGTACTCAATATATTCTCCACTAAGCTGAGCTACTAACAATAAGTTATTATACATTACACTTCTATGTCGCAAAAAATATTATAATATGCCTCCAAATAATATTTTTAATTATAAACTGCCATAGACAGACCCCAACATTGAATTATACACTGCGTTACTATACACTACCCTATACAATAGATTATAATAATATTAGACTTGTAATATTACACTATGTATTATTTTACCAACCCTACTGTATACCTCACTGCTGTAGATTCACTATACAATTACGATATGTATATTACCAAATAAATTATATTAAACATTACACTGAGTACTTTGTTGAACAGGGAATGCTTTGAGCTTGTGGGTTGAATCCATCTGTGTGGAGTTGTGTTATTTCCCAATATGCAAGGTGGGGTCTCTCTGGGTTCCACTCACGCAAACATCTCAATGCAATGGGACCTTTCTGAAAATGCAGTACTTAGACGCAATGAAGCTTTCCTGGGTAACTAGTTAACATTGTAATAATTAGCATGAGAGATAATGACGTTCCCTTATGAGTGCCATTAGTAGTACTATCCTGTACTTTTAATGAAGACTATTTTACGTAGTTGTTTGTAAAAAAGTGTCCATTCCCAAAACTTCTTGACGGGCCCTCATACAGAAATGATATTACAATCTTACATGGAGATTGCGAGTCAGAGTGTTGTGAATAGTGGAGTGAACGTGTGGTGCAATCATTATATTGTTGGTGTGTATATACAGAAAGACCTATTTGGTGGGTAACATTAGGAAAATGGAGGTAGTTAGTCATTGTTGTTTAGAAACAAAATATTACTTGGGTGGATAAGAGGGTAAAATCGTACATGATAGGAACTGCAATATTGTGGAGTTCTGGTATAATGAGTTGTAGTATATATGAATCTTATGTCACCTTAAGTATGCCTGTGTGAGTACACTCGTGACACGGGTGTCATGCGCGTGACCTTTGTCTTTTGTTTCAGATGTGCGAGAGCAACTCCGCTGCGAGTCATGGTGGTGCTGGGAGAATTGCCTTCACCATCGATGGCACTTCACCAGCACCCGTCTCAACCCCACCTCAATCCGTTAGAGTTACAAGAGCGAAAACACTTATCTCTTGTGACGTCTGTGGGAAAAAATTCCAACTGGCATGGTGCCTAGAAGCCCACGTAAGAACGCATAAGGAGACTCGTGAGCAATGGTGCGGCATATGTGGACAAAGGTTTAATCAGCCAGGAAAATTAAAAAGGCACATGAAGACCCATGAAAAGGATTATATGATAAAGGGTGCACCAGGTTTGGTGAATAACGGCAGTTTTGCCAATGCGGTATTGAATCCACCATCGCCCTATGAGATGTGCTCAGTCTGCGGATTTTTAAGTCCTATTGAAATCCTGAAAACTCATGAAAGTCTTCACGCACAGTTCTTGTACAGACCGAAGCCTGAACATGATTACACTTTGACAAAAGATAGCGGCGTTAAGATAAATGACATGAAATCCAAATTTCTTGAATGCTTTGGCCTAGTTCCACGTCAACAAACTGCTTCACCAGTCAGTGAGAATAAACCATACGCTGCTCTCAATCCTATTACGAGCATGAAAGTGTTGATGACCTTGCAGCAGAAGAAGAAGGAAAAGCGAAGTAGACCTAAGTCCATTAAAAGAAAGAAGACCACCACCAGTGTCACCAATTGCAGCAGTAGCAACAGCCAGAATTCGGACATCAAGAGGATGGACTGCACGGAAGCAGGAGGCTGCGTGGAGCAGAGCATCCCCAAGGTGGATGAACCCAACCTGGCACCTTTAGGTACGTCCTAGTAATGTAATGTAATTCATAATTTCACAAATTAGTTAATGTACGCATATGTTGACCATATCTGTATGCCTGCGCTGAGCAGTCTAGAGATCTGATGTGGTGCTGCTCGGATGTTGGGTTAAACCGTGAAACTCTGGGTTTTCTGTCACCGAACCACGATTAAACTGGCTTCTCATTGATGGTCTTATCCAGTTACCAAACACTTCTTCCAGCAAACACTTGGACCTACAGCCCCAGAGCCCACTTGGACTCTTTGATTAATACCTCGAGATGGGTACAATGAGCTCAGAGGATCACACTACGGAGTCACGTCGATAGAAAATAAAAAAATAATCAAATCAAATCAAATAAAAAGTGTGAAATGGAAAATAATAAAAGCAAAAAACCCACATTCATATTCTTGGTTCTTTCGGTAAAGTCACAGAGATAAAAAAATGAAACAAAATTTTGATTTTAAAATAATAAATTGAAAATAATAAAAGCTTTTATTATTTTCCATTTATTTTTTTGTATTTTTAAATTGGCAGAATCTACACGCTATATTCTTAGTTCTTTGGGTAAAGTCACGTAGATAGAAAATATAAATAATAAAAGAAAAGTAAAAATGTAAATAATATTTTAAAAAATATTTATTTTATTTTATTGTTTCCCTTCTACGTGACTTTACTGAAAGAACCAATAATATGAATAACTGCAGTAACGAAAGCTTTAAATCAAAATATAATAATAACAATTCATGATTTTCATTTAATTATTTTCTTTTTATTTTCAAATCTACGTGACTTTACCGAAAGAACCAAGAATATGGCGTGTAGATTATGCCAATTTAAAAATTACAAATAAAAGTAATTTTATTACTTCCGATTTTTTTTATTTACTTTATTTAATTATTTTTAAATCTACGTGACTTTACCGAAGGAACCAAGAATATGAATCTGGATTTTTGCTTATTATTTTCAATTTATTATTTTAATTTTTCAATTTGCAGAATCTACACGCCACGTTGGTGGCCGGCAGATGGCAGCATCTACACGCCATAATCTTGGTTCATCTTCTTTGGTTCTTTCGGTAAAGTCACGTAGAATGAGAATAAAATAATAAATTGAAAAAATAAAATAACACAATAAAATTCTCACGACGTTTCGGCCACAACACAAGCGGCCTTCATCAGGTGAAGGGACGAGACTGTCTGGAGGACAGAGCTGGAGCGAACAAAGACAAGCTCAGATCGAGACCTTTAAGCTGTGTGAGAAGACACAAAGCGCCTTGACAAAGGAATTAGCATTGAATTTAGCATTGAAATGGCTGAGTGATTAGCTTGTGACTGGTCACAGAAATGGCTATGTTAAAGTCAAAGCATACACATTCACAGAGGCACCTAGTAAAAATCAAACAGGAAAATTTAGCATTGAAATAACTAGGAGAATTTAGCATTGAAATAACTGAGTGATTAGCTTGTGACTGGTCACAGAAATGGCTATGTTAAAGTCAAAGCCTACACATCTGAGCTATTAATAGTAACTGGGTCAGTGTCTACTTCAAATATTGTTCAGGCTCTGGAGACTTCCAAAGTTATTCGTGATGTTATACATTTGGTTCGTTTTGAGCATAATCGCGACCTTATATAATTATGACGTGATACACACGCTGAATATACGCACACAAACATCGTGTACACGTGTGTCGTGCCCTCTATTGTCCACATAGACGGCTTGTGCTGACGAGAGAACGGTCTTAACGTACAATGTCGTGACATGTATCAGCCCTTTGTCGATCCAGCGTTTTGATAGAGGCCTCCCCCACACCATGTCGTTCGTGGGAGTTGTTTAACCATACTTCACCATGCCGGTCAATGCGGGTTTGGTGAAGTGAGGAGGCCCAGAAACTTGTATATGCAGATACGAGTTTGCCTGTGCTTGCATCTGCAGAATTACATTCTCACACATCTTCAAGTGTAGTTTAATACTTCTAAAAATGCATTTATTCTTGAGGATTCCATAAAGTACTGTGGTAAAAATAAAACAACTTGATTTGAATAAATTTCGATTTAAAGCTTTCGTGACTGCAGGGATTCATCTTTTTGGTTCTTTCGGTAAAGTCACGTAGAAAGGAAATAATAACATAATAAAATCAAAACATAATAAAATTCTCACGACGTTTTGGCCACAACACAAGTAGCCTTCCTCAGGTGAAGAAACAAAACTGTCGGAAAGACAGCGCTCCAATGAACACTGCTAAGCTTGGCAGCGTATTTTAAGCTGGGTGGGAGGAGCAGAGCTCCTTGACAAAGGAGTTTACGTATCCACAGAAGAATTTAGCATTGAAGTAGCTGTGTTAATGTGATAGATTAGCAGGATGTTAAAGTCAGAAATTAGCATGTAACTGTGAGATTAGCATGATGTTAATGTGAGGAATTAGCATGTAACTGGTGACAGAAGTAGCTATGTTAAAGTCAGAGTTTACATATCAACAGAGGCATTTAGTATATTGACGCTAACGAACTGCAACTACCCAACTATCATACAATAAACCGATGTGAAAGAACTAAATATAAACTACATCAATATAATCAATGTACTCAATATATTCTCCACTAAGCTGAGCTACTAACAATAAGTTATTATACATTACACTTCTATGTCGCAAAAAATATTATAATATGCCTCCAAATAATATTTTTAATTATAAACTGCCATAGACAGACCCCAACATTGAATTATTCACTGCGTTACTATACACTACCCTATACAATAGATTATAATAATATTAGACTTGTAATATTACACTATGTATTATTTTACCAACCCTACTGTATACCTCACTGCTGTAGATTCACTATACAATTACGATATGTATATTACCAAATAAATTATATTAAACATTACACTGAGTACTTTGTTGAACAGGGAATGCTTTGAGCTTGTGGGTTGAATCCATCTGTGTGGAGTTGTGTTATTTCCCAATATGCAAGGTGGGGTCTCTCTGGGTTCCACTCACGCAAACATCTCAATGCAATGGGACCTTTCTGAAAATGCAGTACTTAGACGCAATGAAGCTTTCCTGGGTAACTAGTTAACATTGTAATAATTAGCATGAGAGATAATGACGTTCCCTTATGAGTGCCATTAGTAGTACTATCCTGTACTTTTAATGAAGACTATTTTACGTAGTTGTTTGTAAAAAAGTGTCCATTCCCAAAACTTCTTGACGGGCCCTCATACAGAAATGATATTACAATCTTACATGGAGATTGCGAGTCAGAGTGTTGTGAATAGTGGAGTGAACGTGTGGTGCAATCATTATATTGTTGGTGTGTATATACAGAAAGACCTATTTGGTGGGTAACATTAGGAAAATGGAGGTAGTTAGTCATTGTTGTTTAGAAACAAAATATTACTTGGGTGGATAAGAGGGTAAAATCGTACATGATAGGAACTGCAATATTGTGGAGTTCTGGTATAATGAGTTGTAGTATATATGAATCTTATGTCACCTTAAGTATGCCTGTGTGAGTACACTCGTGACACGGGTGTCATGCGCGTGACCTTTGTCTTTTGTTTCAGATGTGCGAGAGCAACTCCGCTGCGAGTCATGGTGGTGCTGGGAGAATTGCCTTCACCATCGATGGCACTTCACCAGCACCCGTCTCAACCCCACCTCAATCCGTTAGAGTTACAAGAGCGAAAACACTTATCTCTTGTGACGTCTGTGGGAAAAAAATTCCAACTGGCATGGTGCCTAGAAGCCCACGTAAGAACGCATAAGGAGACCCGTGAGCAATGGTGCGGCATATGTGGACAAAGGTTTAATCAGCCAGGAAAATTAAAAAGGCACATGAAGACCCATGAAAAGGATTATATGATAAAGGGTGCACCAGGTTTGGTGAATAACGGCAGTTTTGCCAATGCGGTATTGAATCCACCATCGCCCTATGAGATGTGCTCAGTCTGCGGATTTTTAAGTCCTATTGAAATCCTGAAAACTCATGAAAGTCTTCACGCACAGTTCTTGTACAGACCGAAGCCTGAACATGATTACACTTTGACAAAAGATAGCGGCGTTAAGATAAATGACATGAAATCCAAATTTCTTGAATGCTTTGGCCTAGTTCCACGTCAACAAACTGCTTCACCAGTCAGTGAGAATAAACCATACGCTGCTCTCAATCCTATTACGAGCATGAAAGTGTTGATGACCTTGCAGTAGAAGAAGAAGGAAAAGCGAAGTAGACCTAAGTCCATTAAAAGAAAGAAGACCACCACCAGCGTCACCAATTGCAGCAGTAGCAACAGCCAGAATTCGGACATCAAGAGGATGGACTGCACGGAAGCAGGAGGCTGCGTGGAGCAGAGCATCCCCAAGGTGGATGAACCCAACCTGGCACCTTTAGGTACGTCCTAGTAATGTAATGTAATTCATAATTTCACAAATTAGTTAATGTACGCATATGTTGACCATATCTGTATGCCTGCGCTGAGCAGTCTAGAGATCTGATGTGGTGCTGCTCGGATGTTGGGTTAAACCATGAAACTCTGGGTTTTCTGTCACCGAACCACGATTAAACTGGCTTCTCATTGATGGTCTTATCCAGTTACCAAACACTTATTCCAGCAAACACTTGGACCTACAGCCCCAGAGCCCACTTGGACTCTTTGATGAATACCTCGAGATGGGTACAATGAGCTCAGAGGATCACACTACGGAGTCACGTCGATAGAAAATAAAAAAATAATCAAATCAAATCAAATAAAAAGTGTGAAATGGAAAATAATAAAAGCAAAAAACCCACATTCATATTCTTGGTTCTTTCGGTAAAGTCACAGAGATAAAAAAATGAAACAAAATTTTGATTTTAAAATAATAAATTGAAAATAATAAAAGCTTTTATTATTTTCCATTTATTTTTTTGTATTTTTAAATTGGCAGAATCTACACGCTATATTCTTAGTTCTTTGGGTAAAGTCACGTAGATAGAAAATATAAATAATAAAAGAAAAGTAAAAATGTAAATAATATTTTAAAAAATATTTATTTTATTTTATTGTTTCCCTTCTACGTGACTTTACTGAAAGAACCAATAATATGAATAACTGCAGTAACGAAAGCTTTAAATCAAAATATAATAATAACAATTCATGATTTTCATTTAATTATTTTCTTTTTATTTTCAAATCTACGTGACTTTACCGAAAGAACCAAGAATATGGCGTGTAGATTATGCCAATTTAAAAATTACAAATAAAAGTAATTTTATTACTTCCGATTTTTTTTATTTACTTTATTTAATTATTTTTAAATCTACGTGACTTTACCGAAGGAACCAAGAATATGAATCTGGATTTTTGCTTATTATTTTCAATTTATTATTTTAATTTTTCAATTTGCAGAATCTACACGCCACGTTGGTGGCCGGCAGATGGCAGCATCTACACGCCATAATCTTGGTTCATCTTCTTTGGTTCTTTCGGTAAAGTCACGTAGAATGAGAATAAAATAATAAATTGAAAAAATAAAATAACACAATAAAATTCTCACGACGTTTCGGCCACAACACAAGCGGCCTTCATCAGGTGAAGGGACGAGACTGTCTGGAGGACAGAGCTGGAGCGAACAAAGACAAGCTCAGATCGAGACCTTTAAGCTGTGTGAGAAGACACAAAGCGCCTTGACAAAGGAATTAGCATTGAATTTAGCATTGAAATGGCTGAGTGATTAGCTTGTGACTGGTCACAGAAATGGCTATGTTAAAGTCAAAGCATACACATTCACAGAGGCACCTAGTAAAAATCAAACAGGAAAATTTAGCATTGAAATAACTAGGAGAATTTAGCATTGAAATAACTGAGTGATTAGCTTGTGACTGGTCACAGAAATGGCTATGTTAAAGTCAAAGCCTACACATCTGAGCTATTAATAGTAACTGGGTCAGTGTCTACTTCAAATATTGTTCAGGCTCTGGAGACTTCCAAAGTTATTCGTGATGTTATACATTTGGTTCGTTTTGAGCATAATCGCGACCTTATATAATTATGACGTGATACACACGCTGAATATACGCACACAAACATCGTGTACACGTGTGTCGTGCCCTCTATTGTCCACATAGACGGCTTGTGCTGACGAGAGAACGGTCTTAACGTACAATGTCGTGACATGTATCAGCCCTTTGTCGATCCAGCGTTTTGATAGAGGCCTCCCCCACACCATGTCGTTCGTGGGAGTTGTTTAACCATACTTCACCATGCCGGTCAATGCGGGTTTGGTGAAGTGAGGAGGCCCAGAAACTTGTATATGCAGATACGAGTTTGCCTGTGCTTGCATCTGCAGAATTACATTCTCACACATCTTCAAGTGTAGTTTAATACTTCTAAAAATGCATTTATTCTTGAGGATTCCATAAAGTACTGTGGTAAAAATAAAACAACTTGATTTGAATAAATTTCGATTTAAAGCTTTCGTGACTGCAGGGATTCATCTTTTTGGTTCTTTCGGTAAAGTCACGTAGAAGGGAAATAATAACATAATAAAATCAAAACATAATAAAATTCTCACGACGTTTTGGCCACAACACAAGTAGCCTTCCTCAGGTGAAGAAACAGAACTGTCGGAAAGACAGCGCTCCAATGAACACTGCTAAGCTTGGCAGCGTATTTTAAGCTGGGTGGGAGGAGCAGAGCTCCTTGACAAAGGAGTTTACGTATCCACAGAAGAATTTAGCATTGAAGTAGCTGTGTTAATGTGATAGATTAGCAGGATGTTAAAGTCAGAAATTAGCATGTAACTGTGAGATTAGCATGATGTTAATGTGAGGAATTAGCATGTAACTGGTGACAGAAGTAGCTATGTTAAAGTCAGAGTTTACATATCAACAGAGGCATTTAGTATATTGACGCTAACGAACTGCAACTACCCAACTATCATACAATAAACCGATGTGAAAGAACTAAATATAAACTACATCAATATAATCAATGTACTCAATATATTCTCCACTAAGCTGAGCTACTAACAATAAGTTATTATACATTACACTTCTATGTCGCAAAAAATATTATAATATGCCTCCAAATAATATTTTTAATTATAAACTGCCATAGACAGACCCCAACATTGAATTATACACTGCGTTACTATACACTACCCTATACAATAGATTATAATAATATTAGACTTGTAATATTACACTATGTATTATTTTACCAACCCTACTGTATACCTCACTGCTGTAGATTCACTATACAATTACGATATGTATATTACCAAATAAATTATATTAAACATTACACTGAGTACTTTGTTGAACAGGGAATGCTTTGAGCTTGTGGGTTGAATCCATCTGTGTGGAGTTGTGTTATTTCCCAATATGCAAGGTGGGGTCTCTCTGGGTTCCACTCACGCAAACATCTCAATGCAATGGGACCTTTCTGAAAATGCAGTACTTAGACGCAATGAAGCTTTCCTGGGTAACTAGTTAACATTGTAATAATTAGCATGAGAGATAATGACGTTCCCTTATGAGTGCCATTAGTAGTACTATCCTGTACTTTTAATGAAGACTATTTTACGTAGTTGTTTGTAAAAAAGTGTCCATTCCCAAAACTTCTTGACGGGCCCTCATACAGAAATGATATTACAATCTTACATGGAGATTGCGAGTCAGAGTGTTGTGAATAGTGGAGTGAACGTGTGGTGCAATCATTATATTGTTGGTGTGTATATACAGAAAGACCTATTTGGTGGGTAACATTAGGAAAATGGAGGTAGTTAGTCATTGTTGTTTAGAAACAAAATATTACTTGGGTGGATAAGAGGGTAAAATCGTACATGATAGGAACTGCAATATTGTGGAGTTCTGGTATAATGAGTTGTAGTATATATGAATCTTATGTCACCTTAAGTATGCCTGTGTGAGTACACTCGTGACACGGGTGTCATGCGCGTGACCTTTGTCTTTTGTTTCAGATGTGCGAGAGCAACTCCGCTGCGAGTCATGGTGGTGCTGGGAGAATTGCCTTCACCATCGATGGCACTTCACCAGCACCCGTCTCAACCCCACCTCAATCCGTTAGAGTTACAAGAGCGAAAACACTTATCTCTTGTGACGTCTGTGGGAAAAAATTCCAACTGGCATGGTGCCTAGAAGCCCACGTAAGAACGCATAAGGAGACCCGTGAGCAATGGTGCGGCATATGTGGACAAAGGTTTAATCAGCCAGGAAAATTAAAAAGGCACATGAAGACCCATGAAAAGGATTATATGATAAAGGGTGCACCAGGTTTGGTGAATAACGGCAGTTTTGCCAATGCGGTATTGAATCCACCATCGCCCTATGAGATGTGCTCAGTCTGCGGATTTTTAAGTCCTATTGAAATCCTGAAAACTCATGAAAGTCTTCACGCACAGTTCTTGTACAGACCGAAGCCTGAACATGATTACACTTCGACAAAAGATAGCGGCGTTAAGATAAATGACATGAAATCCAAATTTCTTGAATGCTTTGGCCTAGTTCCATGTCAACAAACTGCTTCACCAGTCAGTGAGAATAAACCATACGCTGCTCTCAATCCTATTACGAGCATGAAAGTGTTGATGACCTTGCAGCAGAAGAAGAAGGAAAAGCGAAGTAGACCTAAGTCCATTAAAAGAAAGAAGACCACCACCAGTGTCACCAATTGCAGCAGTAGCAACAGCCAGAATTCGGACATCAAGAGGATGGACTGCACGGAAGCAGGAGGCTGCGTGGAGCAGAGCATCCCCAAGGTGGATGAACCCAACCTGGCACCTTTAGGTACGTCCTAGTAATGTAATGTAATTCATAATTTCACAAATTAGTTAATGTACGCATATGTTGACCATATCTGTATGCCTGCGCTGAGCAGTCTAGAGATCTGATGTGGTGCTGCTCGGATGTTGGGTTAAACCATGAAACTCTGGGTTTTCTGTCACCGAACCACGATTAAACTGGCTTCTCATTGATGGTCTTATCCAGTTACCAAACACTTATTCCAGCAAACACTTGGACCTACAGCCCCAGAGCCCACTTGGACTCTTTGATGAATACCTCGAGATGGGTACAATGAGCTCAGAGGATCACACTACGGAGTCACGTCGATAGAAAATAAAAAAATAATCAAATCAAATCAAATAAAAAGTGTGAAATGGAAAATAATAAAAGCAAAAAACCCACATTCATATTCTTGGTTCTTTCGGTAAAGTCACAGAGATAAAAAAATGAAACAAAATTTTGATTTTAAAATAATAAATTGAAAATAATAAAAGCTTTTATTATTTTCCATTTATTTTTTTGTATTTTTAAATTGGCAGAATCTACACGCTATATTCTTAGTTCTTTGGGTAAAGTCACGTAGATAGAAAATATAAATAATAAAAGAAAAGTAAAAATGTAAATAATATTTTAAAAAATATTTATTTTATTTTATTGTTTCCCTTCTACGTGACTTTACTGAAAGAACCAATAATATGAATAACTGCAGTAACGAAAGCTTTAAATCAAAATATAATAATAACAATTCATGATTTTCATTTAATTATTTTCTTTTTATTTTCAAATCTACGTGACTTTACCGAAAGAACCAAGAATATGGCGTGTAGATTATGCCAATTTAAAAATTACAAATAAAAGTAATTTTATTACTTCCGATTTTTTTTATTTACTTTATTTAATTATTTTTAAATCTACGTGACTTTACCGAAGGAACCAAGAATATGAATCTGGATTTTTGCTTATTATTTTCAATTTATTATTTTAATTTTTCAATTTGCAGAATCTACACGCCACGTTGGTGGCCGGCAGATGGCAGCATCTACACGCCATAATCTTGGTTCATCTTCTTTGGTTCTTTCGGTAAAGTCACGTAGAATGAGAATAAAATAATAAATTGAAAAAATAAAATAACACAATAAAATTCTCACGACGTTTCGGCCACAACACAAGCGGCCTTCATCAGGTGAAGGGACGAGACTGTCTGGAGGACAGAGCTGGAGCGAACAAAGACAAGCTCAGATCGAGACCTTTAAGCTGTGTGAGAAGACACAAAGCGCCTTGACAAAGGAATTAGCATTGAATTTAGCATTGAAATGGCTGAGTGATTAGCTTGTGACTGGTCACAGAAATGGCTATGTTAAAGTCAAAGCATACACATTCACAGAGGCACCTAGTAAAAATCAAACAGGAAAATTTAGCATTGAAATAACTAGGAGAATTTAGCATTGAAATAACTGAGTGATTAGCTTGTGACTGGTCACAGAAATGGCTATGTTAAAGTCAAAGCCTACACATCTGAGCTATTAATAGTAACTGGGTCAGTGTCTACTTCAAATATTGTTCAGGCTCTGGAGACTTCCAAAGTTATTCGTGATGTTATACATTTGGTTCGTTTTGAGCATAATCGCGACCTTATATAATTATGACGTGATACACACGCTGAATATACGCACACAAACATCGTGTACACGTGTGTCGTGCCCTCTATTGTCCACATAGACGGCTTGTGCTGACGAGAGAACGGTCTTAACGTACAATGTCGTGACATGTATCAGCCCTTTGTCGATCCAGCGTTTTGATAGAGGCCTCCCCCACACCATGTCGTTCGTGGGAGTTGTTTAACCATACTTCACCATGCCGGTCAATGCGGGTTTGGTGAAGTGAGGAGGCCCAGAAACTTGTATATGCAGATACGAGTTTGCCTGTGCTTGCATCTGCAGAATTACATTCTCACACATCTTCAAGTGTAGTTTAATACTTCTAAAAATGCATTTATTCTTGAGGATTCCATAAAGTACTGTGGTAAAAATAAAACAACTTGATTTGAATAAATTTCGATTTAAAGCTTTCGTGACTGCAGGGATTCATCTTTTTGGTTCTTTCGGTAAAGTCACGTAGAAGGGAAATAATAACATAATAAAATCAAAACATAATAAAATTCTCACGACGTTTTGGCCACAACACAAGTAGCCTTCCTCAGGTGAAGAAACAGAACTGTCGGAAAGACAGCGCTCCAATGAACACTGCTAAGCTTGGCAGCGTATTTTAAGCTGGGTGGGAGGAGCAGAGCTCCTTGACAAAGGAGTTTACGTATCCACAGAAGAATTTAGCATTGAAGTAGCTGTGTTAATGTGATAGATTAGCAGGATGTTAAAGTCAGAAATTAGCATGTAACTGGGAGATTAGCATGATGTTAATGTGAGGAATTAGCATGTAACTGGTGACAGAAGTAGCTATGTTAAAGTCAGAGTTTACATATCAACAGAGGCATTTAGTATATTGACGCTAACGAACTGCAACTACCCAACTATCATACAATAAACCGATGTGAAAGAACTAAATATAAACTACATCAATATAATCAATGTACTCAATATATTCTCCACTAAGCTGAGCTACTAACAATAAGTTATTATACATTACACTTCTATGTCGCAAAAAATATTATAATATGCCTCCAAATAATATTTTTAATTATAAACTGCCATAGACAGACCCCAACATTGAATTATACACTGCGTTACTATACACTACCCTATACAATAGATTATAATAATATTAGACTTGTAATATTACACTATGTATTATTTTACCAACCCTACTGTATACCTCACTGCTGTAGATTCACTATACAATTACGATATGTATATTACCAAATAAATTATATTAAACATTACACTGAGTACTTTGTTGAACAGGGAATGCTTTGAGCTTGTGGGTTGAATCCATCTGTGTGGAGTTGTGTTATTTCCCAATATGCAAGGTGGGGTCTCTCTGGGTTCCACTCACGCAAACATCTCAATGCAATGGGACCTTTCTGAAAATGCAGTACTTAGACGCAATGAAGCTTTCCTGGGTAACTAGTTAACATTGTAATAATTAGCATGAGAGATAATGACGTTCCCTTATGAGTGCCATTAGTAGTACTATCCTGTACTTTTAATGAAGACTATTTTACGTAGTTGTTTGTAAAAAAGTGTCCATTCCCAAAACTTCTTGACGGGCCCTCATACAGAAATGATATTACAATCTTACATGGAGATTGCGAGTCAGAGTGTTGTGAATAGTGGAGTGAACGTGTGGTGCAATCATTATATTGTTGGTGTGTATATACAGAAAGACCTATTTGGTGGGTAACATTAGGAAAATGGAGGTAGTTAGTCATTGTTGTTTAGAAACAAAATATTACTTGGGTGGATAAGAGGGTAAAATCGTACATGATAGGAACTGCAATATTGTGGAGTTCTGGTATAATGAGTTGTAGTATATATGAATCTTATGTCACCTTAAGTATGCCTGTGTGAGTACACTCGTGACACGGGTGTCATGCGCGTGACCTTTGTCTTTTGTTTCAGATGTGCGAGAGCAACTCCGCTGCGAGTCATGGTGGTGCTGGGAGAATTGCCTTCACCATCGATGGCACTTCACCAGCACCCGTCTCAACCCCACCTCAATCCGTTAGAGTTACAAGAGCGAAAACACTTATCTCTTGTGACATCTGTGGGAAAAAATTCCAACTGGCATGGTGCCTAGAAGCCCACGTAAGAACGCATAAGGAGACCCGTGAGCAATGGTGCGGCATATGTGGACAAAGGTTTAATCAGCCAGGAAAATTAAAAAGGCACATGAAGACCCATGAAAAGGATTATATGATAAAGGGTGCACCAGGTTTGGTGAATAACGGCAGTTTTGCCAATGCGGTATTGAATCCACCATCGCCCTATGAGATGTGCTCAGTCTGCGGATTTTTAAGTCCTATTGAAATCCTGAAAACTCATGAAAGTCTTCACGCACAGTTCTTGTACAGACCGAAGCCTGAACATGATTACACTTTGACAAAAGATAGCGGCGTTAAGATAAATGACATGAAATCCAAATTTCTTGAATGCTTTGGCCTAGTTCCACGTCAACAAACTGCTTCACCAGTCAGTGAGAATAAACCATACGCTGCTCTCAATCCTATTACGAGCATGAAAGTGTTGATGACCTTGCAGCAGAAGAAGAAGGAAAAGCGAAGTAGACCTAAGTCCATTAAAAGAAAGAAGACCACCACCAGTGTCACCAATTGCAGCAGTAGCAACAGCCAGAATTCGGACATCAAGAGGATGGACTGCACGGAAGCAGGAGGCTGCGTGGAGCAGAGCATCCCCAAGGTGGATGAACCCAACCTGGCACCTTTAGGTACGTCCTAGTAATGTAATGTAATTCATAATTTCACAAATTAGTTAATGTACGCATATGTTGACCATATCTGTATGCCTGCGCTGAGCAGTCTAGAGATCTGATGTGGTGCTGCTCGGATGTTGGGTTAAACCGTGAAACTCTGGGTTTTCTGTCACCGAACCACGATTAAACTGGCTTCTCATTGATGGTCTTATCCAGTTACCAAACACTTCTTCCAGCAAACACTTGGACCTACAGCCCCAGAGCCCACTTGGACTCTTTGATGAATACCTCGAGATGGGTACAATGAGCTCAGAGGATCACACTACGGAGTCACGTCGATAGAAAATAAAAAAATAATCAAATCAAATCAAATAAAAAGTGTGAAATGGAAAATAATAAAAGCAAAAAACCCACATTCATATTCTTGGTTCTTTCGGTAAAGTCACAGAGATAAAAAAATGAAACAAAATTTTGATTTTAAAATAATAAATTGAAAATAATAAAAGCTTTTATTATTTTCCATTTATTTTTTTGTATTTTTAAATTGGCAGAATCTACACGCTATATTCTTAGTTCTTTGGGTAAAGTCACGTAGATAGAAAATATAAATAATAAAAGAAAAGTAAAAATGTAAATAATATTTTAAAAAATATTTATTTTATTTTATTGTTTCCCTTCTACGTGACTTTACTGAAAGAACCAATAATATGAATAACTGCAGTAACGAAAGCTTTAAATCAAAATATAATAATAACAATTCATGATTTTCATTTAATTATTTTCTTTTTATTTTCAAATCTACGTGACTTTACCGAAAGAACCAAGAATATGGCGTGTAGATTATGCCAATTTAAAAATTACAAATAAAAGTAATTTTATTACTTCCGATTTTTTTTATTTACTTTATTTAATTATTTTTAAATCTACGTGACTTTACCGAAGGAACCAAGAATATGA
The DNA here is from genome assembly GCF_048934315.1 of Petromyzon marinus. Lineage (NCBI taxonomy): Eukaryota > Metazoa > Chordata > Hyperoartia > Petromyzontiformes > Petromyzontidae > Petromyzon > Petromyzon marinus. The sequence goes on from NC_133683.1 coordinate 6,458,141, forward strand.
ATCTGGATTTTTGCTTATTATTTTCAATTTATTATTTTAATTTTTCAATTTGCAGAATCTACACGCCACGTTGGTGGCCGGCAGATGGCAGCATCTACACGCCATAATCTTGGTTCATCTTCTTTGGTTCTTTCGGTAAAGTCACGTAGAATGAGAATAAAATAATAAATTGAAAAAATAAAATAACACAATAAAATTCTCACGACGTTTCGGCCACAACACAAGCGGCCTTCATCAGGTGAAGGGACGAGACTGTCTGGAGGACAGAGCTGGAGCGAACAAAGACAAGCTCAGATCGAGACCTTTAAGCTGTGTGAGAAGACACAAAGCGCCTTGACAAAGGAATTAGCATTGAATTTAGCATTGAAATGGCTGAGTGATTAGCTTGTGACTGGTCACAGAAATGGCTATGTTAAAGTCAAAGCATACACATTCACAGAGGCACCTAGTAAAAATCAAACAGGAAAATTTAGCATTGAAATAACTAGGAGAATTTAGCATTGAAATAACTGAGTGATTAGCTTGTGACTGGTCACAGAAATGGCTATGTTAAAGTCAAAGCCTACACATCTGAGCTATTAATAGTAACTGGGTCAGTGTCTACTTCAAATATTGTTCAGGCTCTGGAGACTTCCAAAGTTATTCGTGATGTTATACATTTGGTTCGTTTTGAGCATAATCGCGACCTTATATAATTATGACGTGATACACACGCTGAATATACGCACACAAACATCGTGTACACGTGTGTCGTGCCCTCTATTGTCCACATAGACGGCTTGTGCTGACGAGAGAACGGTCTTAACGTACAATGTCGTGACATGTATCAGCCCTTTGTCGATCCAGCGTTTTGATAGAGGCCTCCCCCACACCATGTCGTTCGTGGGAGTTGTTTAACCATACTTCACCATGCCGGTCAATGCGGGTTTGGTGAAGTGAGGAGGCCCAGAAACTTGTATATGCAGATACGAGTTTGCCTGTGCTTGCATCTGCAGAATTACATTCTCACACATCTTCAAGTGTAGTTTAATACTTCTAAAAATGCATTTATTCTTGAGGATTCCATAAAGTACTGTGGTAAAAATAAAACAACTTGATTTGAATAAATTTCGATTTAAAGCTTTCGTGACTGCAGGGATTCATCTTTTTGGTTCTTTCGGTAAAGTCACGTAGAAGGGAAATAATAACATAATAAAATCAAAACATAATAAAATTCTCACGACGTTTTGGCCACAACACAAGTAGCCTTCCTCAGGTGAAGAAACAGAACTGTCGGAAAGACAGCGCTCCAATGAACACTGCTAAGCTTGGCAGCGTATTTTAAGCTGGGTGGGAGGAGCAGAGCTCCTTGACAAAGGAGTTTACGTATCCACAGAAGAATTTAGCATTGAAGTAGCTGTGTTAATGTGATAGATTAGCAGGATGTTAAAGTCAGAAATTAGCATGTAACTGTGAGATTAGCATGATGTTAATGTGAGGAATTAGCATGTAACTGGTGACAGAAGTAGCTATGTTAAAGTCAGAGTTTACATATCAACAGAGGCATTTAGTATATTGACGCTAACGAACTGCAACTACCCAACTATCATACAATAAACCGATGTGAAAGAACTAAATATAAACTACATCAATATAATCAATGTACTCAATATATTCTCCACTAAGCTGAGCTACTAACAATAAGTTATTATACATTACACTTCTATGTCGCAAAAAATATTATAATATGCCTCCAAATAATATTTTTAATTATAAACTGCCATAGACAGACCCCAACATTGAATTATTCACTGCGTTACTATACACTACCCTATACAATAGATTATAATAATATTAGACTTGTAATATTACACTATGTATTATTTTACCAACCCTACTGTATACCTCACTGCTGTAGATTCACTATACAATTACGATATGTATATTACCAAATAAATTATATTAAACATTACACTGAGTACTTTGTTGAACAGGGAATGCTTTGAGCTTGTGGGTTGAATCCATCTGTGTGGAGTTGTGTTATTTCCCAATATGCAAGGTGGGGTCTCTCTGGGTTCCACTCACGCAAACATCTCAATGCAATGGGACCTTTCTGAAAATGCAGTACTTAGACGCAATGAAGCTTTCCTGGGTAACTAGTTAACATTGTAATAATTAGCATGAGAGATAATGACGTTCCCTTATGAGTGCCATTAGTAGTACTATCCTGTACTTTTAATGAAGACTATTTTACGTAGTTGTTTGTAAAAAAGTGTCCATTCCCAAAACTTCTTGACGGGCCCTCATACAGAAATGATATTACAATCTTACATGGAGATTGCGAGTCAGAGTGTTGTGAATAGTGGAGTGAACGTGTGGTGCAATCATTATATTGTTGGTGTGTATATACAGAAAGACCTATTTGGTGGGTAACATTAGGAAAATGGAGGTAGTTAGTCATTGTTGTTTAGAAACAAAATATTACTTGGGTGGATAAGAGGGTAAAATCGTACATGATAGGAACTGCAATATTGTGGAGTTCTGGTATAATGAGTTGTAGTATATATGAATCTTATGTCACCTTAAGTATGCCTGTGTGAGTACACTCGTGACACGGGTGTCATGCGCGTGACCTTTGTCTTTTGTTTCAGATGTGCGAGAGCAACTCCGCTGCGAGTCATGGTGGTGCTGGGAGAATTGCCTTCACCATCGATGGCACTTCACCAGCACCCGTCTCAACCCCACCTCAATCCGGTAGAGTTACAAGAGCGAAAACACTTATCTCTTGTGACGTCTGTGGGAAAAAAATTCCAACTGGCATGGTGCCTAGAAGCCCACGTAAGAACGCATAAGGAGACCCGTGAGCAATGGTGCGGCATATGTGGACAAAGGTTTAATCAGCCAGGAAAATTAAAAAGGCACATGAAGACCCATGAAAAGGATTATATGATAAAGAGTGCACCAGGTTTGGTGAATAACGGCAGTTTTGCCAATGCGGTATTGAATCCACCATCGCCCTATGAGATGTGCTCAGTCTGCGGATTTTTAAGTCCTATTGAAATCCTGAAAACTCATGAAAGTCTTCACGCACAGTTCTTGTACAGACCGAAGCCTGAACATGATTACACTTCGACAAAAGATAGCGGCGTTAAGATAAATGACATGAAATCCAAATTTCTTGAATGCTTTGGCCTAGTTCCACGTCAACAAACTGCTTCACCAGTCAGTGAGAATAAACCATACGCTGCTCTCAATCCTATTACGAGCATGAAAGTGTTGATGACCTTGCAGCAGAAGAAGAAGGAAAAGCGAAGTAGACCTAAGTCCATTAAAAGAAAGAAGACCACCACCAGTGTCACCAATTGCAGCAGTAGCAACAGCCAGAATTCGGACATCAAGAGGATGGACTGCACGGAAGCAGGAGGCTGCGTGGAGCAGAGCATCCCCAAGGTGGATGAACCCAACCTGGCACCTTTAGGTACGTCCTAGTAATGTAATGTAATTCATAATTTCACAAATTAGTTAATGTACGCATATGTTGACCATATCTGTATGCCTGCGCTGAGCAGTCTAGAGATCTGATGTGGTGCTGCTCGGATGTTGGGTTAAACCATGAAACTCTGGGTTTTCTGTCACCGAACCACGATTAAACTGGCTTCTCATTGATGGTCTTATCCAGTTACCAAACACTTATTCCAGCAAACACTTGGACCTACAGCCCCAGAGCCCACTTGGACTCTTTGATGAATACCTCGAGATGGGTACAATGAGCTCAGAGGATCACACTACGGAGTCACGTCGATAGAAAATAAAAAAAATAATCAAATCAAATCAAATAAAAAGTGTGAAATGGAAAATAATAAAAGCAAAAAACCCACATTCATATTCTTGGTTCTTTCGGTAAAGTCACAGAGATAAAACAATGAAACAAAATTTTGATTTTAAAATAATAAATTGAAAATAATAAAAGCTTTTATTATTTTCCATTTATTTTTTTGTATTTTTAAATTGGCAGAATCTACACGCTATATTCTTAGTTCTTTGGGTAAAGTCACGTAGATAGAAAATATAAATAATAAAAGAAAAGTAAAAATGTAAATAATATTTTAAAAAATATTTATTTTATTTTATTGTTTCCCTTCTACGTGACTTTACTGAAAGAACCAATAATATGAATAACTGCAGTAACGAAAGCTTTAAATCAAAATATAATAATAACAATTCATGATTTTCATTTAATTATTTTCTTTTTATTTTCAAATCTACGTGACTTTACCGAAAGAACCAAGAATATGGCGTGTAGATTATGCCAATTTAAAAATTACAAATAAAAGTAATTTTATTACTTCCGATTTTTTTTATTTACTTTATTTAATTATTTTTAAATCTACGTGACTTTACCGAAGGAACCAAGAATATGAATCTGGATTTTTGCTTATTATTTTCAATTTATTATTTTAATTTTTCAATTTGCAGAATCTACACGCCACGTTGGTGGCCGGCAGATGGCAGCATCTACACGCCATAATCTTGGTTCATCTTCTTTGGTTCTTTCGGTAAAGTCACGTAGAATGAGAATAAAATAATAAATTGAAAAAATAAAATAACACAATAAAATTCTCACGACGTTTCGGCCACAACACAAGCGGCCTTCATCAGGTGAAGGGACGAGACTGTCTGGAGGACAGAGCTGGAGCGAACAAAGACAAGCTCAGATCGAGACCTTTAAGCTGTGTGAGAAGACACAAAGCGCCTTGACAAAGGAATTAGCATTGAATTTAGCATTGAAATGGCTGAGTGATTAGCTTGTGACTGGTCACAGAAATGGCTATGTTAAAGTCAAAGCATACACATTCACAGAGGCACCTAGTAAAAATCAAACAGGAAAATTTAGCATTGAAATAACTAGGAGAATTTAGCATTGAAATAACTGAGTGATTAGCTTGTGACTGGTCACAGAAATGGCTATGTTAAAGTCAAAGCCTACACATCTGAGCTATTAATAGTAACTGGGTCAGTGTCTACTTCAAATATTGTTCAGGCTCTGGAGACTTCCAAAGTTATTCGTGATGTTATACATTTGGTTCGTTTTGAGCATAATCGCGACCTTATATAATTATGACGTGATACACACGCTGAATATACGCACACAAACATCGTGTACACGTGTGTCGTGCCCTCTATTGTCCACATAGACGGCTTGTGCTGACGAGAGAACGGTCTTAACGTACAATGTCGTGACATGTATCAGCCCTTTGTCGATCCAGCGTTTTGATAGAGGCCTCCCCCACACCATGTCGTTCGTGGGAGTTGTTTAACCATACTTCACCATGCCGGTCAATGCGGGTTTGGTGAAGTGAGGAGGCCCAGAAACTTGTATATGCAGATACGAGTTTGCCTGTGCTTGCATCTGCAGAATTACATTCTCACACATCTTCAAGTGTAGTTTAATACTTCTAAAAATGCATTTATTCTTGAGGATTCCATAAAGTACTGTGGTAAAAATAAAACAACTTGATTTGAATAAATTTCGATTTAAAGCTTTCGTGACTGCAGGGATTCATCTTTTTGGTTCTTTCGGTAAAGTCACGTAGAAGGGAAATAATAACATAATAAAATCAAAACATAATAAAATTCTCACGACGTTTTGGCCACAACACAAGTAGCCTTCCTCAGGTGAAGAAACAGAACTGTCGGAAAGACAGCGCTCCAATGAACACTGCTAAGCTTGGCAGCGTATTTTAAGCTGGGTGGGAGGAGCAGAGCTCCTTGACAAAGGAGTTTACGTATCCACAGAAGAATTTAGCATTGAAGTAGCTGTGTTAATGTGATAGATTAGCAGGATGTTAAAGTCAGAAATTAGCATGTAACTGTGAGATTAGCATGATGTTAATGTGAGGAATTAGCATGTAACTGGTGACAGAAGTAGCTATGTTAAAGTCAGAGTTTACATATCAACAGAGGCATTTAGTATATTGACGCTAACGAACTGCAACTACCCAACTATCATACAATAAACCGATGTGAAAGAACTAAATATAAACTACATCAATATAATCAATGTACTCAATATATTCTCCACTAAGCTGAGCTACTAACAATAAGTTATTATACATTACACTTCTATGTCGCAAAAAATATTATAATATGCCTCCAAATAATATTTTTAATTATAAACTGCCATAGACAGACCCCAACATTGAATTATACACTGCGTTACTATACACTACCCTATACAATAGATTATAATAATATTAGACTTGTAATATTACACTATGTATTATTTTACCAACCCTACTGTATACCTCACTGCTGTAGATTCACTATACAATTACGATATGTATATTACCAAATAAATTATATTAAACATTACACTGAGTACTTTGTTGAACAGGGAATGCTTTGAGCTTGTGGGTTGAATCCATCTGTGTGGAGTTGTGTTATTTCCCAATATGCAAGGTGGGGTCTCTCTGGGTTCCACTCACGCAAACATCTCAATGCAATGGGACCTTTCTGAAAATGCAGTACTTAGACGCAATGAAGCTTTCCTGGGTAACTAGTTAACATTGTAATAATTAGCATGAGAGATAATGACGTTCCCTTATGAGTGCCATTAGTAGTACTATCCTGTACTTTTAATGAAGACTATTTTACGTAGTTGTTTGTAAAAAAGTGTCCATTCCCAAAACTTCTTGACGGGCCCTCATACAGAAATGATATTACAATCTTACATGGAGATTGCGAGTCAGAGTGTTGTGAATAGTGGAGTGAACGTGTGGTGCAATCATTATATTGTTGGTGTGTATATACAGAAAGACCTATTTGGTGGGTAACATTAGGAAAATGGAGGTAGTTAGTCATTGTTGTTTAGAAACAAAATATTACTTGGGTAGATAAGAGGGTAAAATCGTACATGATAGGAACTGCAATATTGTGGAGTTCTGGTATAATGAGTTGTAGTATATATGAATCTTATGTCACCTTAAGTATGCCTGTGTGAGTACACTCGTGACACGGGTGTCATGCGCGTGACCTTTGTCTTTTGTTTCAGATGTGCGAGAGCAACTCCGCTGCGAGTCATGGTGGTGCTGGGAGAATTGCCTTCACCATCGATGGCACTTCACCAGCACCCGTCTCAACCCCACCTCAATCCGTTAGAGTTACAAGAGCGAAAACACTTATCTCTTGTGACGTCTGTGGGAAAAAATTCCAACTGGCATGGTGCCTAGAAGCCCACGTAAGAACGCATAAGGAGACCCGTGAGCAATGGTGCGGCATATGTGGACAAAGGTTTAATCAGCCAGGAAAATTAAAAAGGCACATGAAGACCCATGAAAAGGATTATATGATAAAGGGTGCACCAGGTTTGGTGAATAACGGCAGTTTTGCCAATGCGGTATTGAATCCACCATCGCCCTATGAGATGTGCTCAGTCTGCGGATTTTTAAGTCCTATTGAAATCCTGAAAACTCATGAAAGTCTTCACGCACAGTTCTTGTACAGACCGAAGCCTGAACATGATTACACTTTGACAAAAGATAGCGGCGTTAAGATAAATGACATGAAATCCAAATTTCTTGAATGCTTTGGCCTAGTTCCATGTCAACAAACTGCTTCACCAGTCAGTGAGAATAAACCATACGCTGCTCTCAATCCTATTACGAGCATGAAAGTGTTGATGACCTTGCAGCAGAAGAAGAAGGAAAAGCGAAGTAGACCTAAGTCCATTAAAAGAAAGAAGACCACCACCAGTGTCACCAATTGCAGCAGTAGCAACAGCCAGCATTCGGACATCAAGAGGATGGACTGCACGGAAGCAGGAGGCTGCGTGGAGCAGAGCATCCCCAAGGTGGATGAACCCAACCTGGCACCTTTAGGTACGTCCTAGTAATGTAATGTAATTCATAATTTCACAAATTAGTTAATGTACGCATATGTTGACCATATCTGTATGCCTGCGCTGAGCAGTCTAGAGATCTGATGTGGTGCTGCTCGGATGTTGGGTTAAACCGTGAAACTCTGGGTTTTCTGTCACCGAACCACGATTAAACTGGCTTCTCATTGATGGTCTTATCCAGTTACCAAACACTTATTCCAGCAAACACTTGGACCTACAGCCCCAGAGCCCACTTGGACTCTTTGATGAATACCTCGAGATGGGTACAATGAGCTCAGAGGATCACACTACGGAGTCAACGCGTTTTACTTTATTATAAAAAAACACACACAATTGGGTATCATTTGACTATATAGGCACGTGTGTACGGCCCCTGTGTATCTGTCGGACATTGTTGTGGGAGGGAAATTACCCACACTTCGGGTTGTTGAAGGCAGGGAGCACAGATGTAAGAGCTTAGATGTACAATACAACAATGTAATTTGCTGCACTGTCCTCTGCTGCTCACAACCCCACACTAACTATTGCATGGTCACCCATCCAACCAATTTTCAGGCTCAGCTCTCCTTAACTTCTGGGATCTGATTAAATCTGACGCATACTGGGTGATTTGGCCATAGGCACCAATCTATGGATATACTGTAACACAATTGTCTTTGAGCATGCGCGTATGTGCATATGTACGGAGTTAAGTTTTAGAAATAATAGGAGCACATATTTGCTCCTCTTGTCTGCTAACCAATGCAGCTACATTGGTCAGCTTGGATTGACGTTTTCCCCCTTACTATTTATTTAAAACTCTTGTGCATCATGTCCACTGTGGTTAACTGCTGTGATTTGTTGGCATTTCAGCCACAGTGCATATGCCTAAAAATGTGTGGTACGGTTAATGGAGTCCTCAATACAGAATGTGATCTAGTTATTATAGCCACCTAGTGGTGGAAAATGGTGCAAAAGAAACCCAGGTGAACCAGAGCTGAGCATTAAAGATTGTAGTGGCTGGTCGCATCTCAGTGGCCAATGTAATGGACACGATAATTTTGTGAACAAATGACACGAAAATGTGACCATATTTTGGGGTCTCCTTTGACTAAAACACATTCAATGCATTGAAAACATGTTTTGTTTGCTTAAAGTAATCACAACATAACAGCATTAAGAGTGTATGTCTATATCCTGTTTCACTCATTATCCTATCCTTGCCCCCCTACCCATTCTCAAAATATACCCCAGTTATCCAATTCGGGTTTGTCACTCTCTTCGTGGCATCATTTCCACTTGCGCCATTGCTCGCACTGCTCAACAACATCATCGAAGTGCAGGTCGACGCGTGGAAGCTCGTAACAAAGATGAGGAGGCCTGTGATTTCGCGAGCAAGAGGAATTGGAGCCTGGGCCGACATCCTGAGTATCGTTGCCACCCTCTCTGTAATCACCAATGTAAGTCGCCAGATTGTCCGCTCGCTTTCTCGCTCAAAATCCCATCTTATGAGTGACATAACATGTCATGTTAGCCGTGTGGGTTCTTTTTACCATACTTCACCATTCTGGTCCTGGCAGGTTTGAGAAGAGGTGTAGTGGGGGACCAGGAGCGGTTCGGGTATCACTCGTCACTGATGTTAGTCGTAGCTGGAAGTCAATTGCATGTGTGCTGAATTCAAAGTGCAGTGCACGAATCACTGCACCACTGCTCCTATCCACTCTCTCCCAAAATCGCAAAAGGTAAAGCCTTGCAATTGCTTGCTCATGTCACTGCTGGCAGAAGGGCCTCAACTAAAGGTAGCTCTAGAGAACCCCTCTACACGGTATTTGGCCTACTCTTCCATGATGACCAGACATGTTGTAAGATGTGGAATTACCTGCGCTAAAGCAGTGATGAACCCATTTATATTGCTAATTGGACAGAGGTGGGGGAGATTTTAGAAAATGATCCATTGCTTCAACTGTTGTGTCAGGAGACTGAACTGACGACTGCCAGATTGCAAGTCCTTATATGGTAACCATTTCACTCTGGCAGCAACCCCCCAAATTGTATTTGTGAAAATTAATGTAATTGCCAAGGTAAGATGTTCAGAAGCCTTGGTCAAATCATTGCATGCTAAGTGACCGCTATCGCTGTGCCTCCGTATGCTAATTCCACAGTCATGCATCTTGGCGTTCACAACGGACATCATCCCACGCCTGGTGTATTATTATGGATACTCAGCAGAGTATGGCACGGGTTCGCCTACAATGCATGGGTACACGGAGGACAGCCTTTCAATTTTCAAGATCAGCGACTTCAAGGAGCAAAATCATCCCAACATCCTGCCATCCTGGTTTGATCCGGCATTCCACACAACCTGCAGGTTTGTGCCATTCAGTGTCATGCCCAGCTATCGGGTGTGCCGTCCCTGCGAATGTGATGCACTGATCTCTGGGTGTGTTGTCCAGGTAGATGCGACATCCTTCTGGGTGTGGCGTCCTCCTGGCTCCGCCCCTTCCTGATTAGGTTCGTTCTCTTCCTCTTTTCACTCCGTGACTTTCCTTTTAAGACCCACACTTCCCCTAGGCCCCACCTCTGTTTAGGCCCTGCCCCTTACCCTGGACACAGGGTTTGGCTTAGTTGGGTAGTAAGGGGTTGTGGTAGGGTTGGGGGAGGAGTGTGCGTGGTGGGCAGGGACAGTAAAGGGGGTGGGGGGGGGAATTGGAGGGGGCGAGCAGTGGGTACGGGTGGGATGGCTTCACAACCAAAGTCCCACTTAGAGAAATATAATAATAGATTGATATAAATTATAGCTCATTGTTACCTTGCTAAAGAGTAATGTTATTTATTTATCTATCGATCCACGACTGCTTAATTGAGTCTCAAGATCCCTTTTCAGGAAGACCGTGCATTGGGATTCCAGTTTAAGGTGGTTTTATGCATGTGGGATGCAATAAGAGGTCCTGGAGAACCCATGATAATGAAATGAAGCTTAAAGGTCCACACAGACATGAAACCACTTGCTCTACAGCCATCTTCTGGTCACCTCACAGCACAGTTAGTTAGGAAATTGATGCGATCTACCAACCCTTTTCTGTAACGTTTTTGAATTGCTGGCATACACAACTATAATCAATATAACCATATTGATCGATATTTAATATAACCTTACTTGACTATGACCAAATCACCACGAATACAGCTAATCTTAGATTCCGGAAGTCAAGCAGGCTTGAGCCTTGTTCGTGCTTAGATTGATGAACACCATGCACAATGCAGGTGCAGTAGGCGACTTTGGAGCTAGGTTGTCAGCAGTGGGTAGTTCAGAAAAATTAATAGTTGTGCTATATTGTTCTCCCATTATCTGTACTCCCTACCTTCACCAACCTGGTACGGACCAGCGTGAACCATGGTCAATAGAGCCCCCACAAGCTGCACGTTGTGGGAAGGCCCTCTTTCAGAAGCGGATTTTTTAAAGGGCTGTGAACGCATATACCGTTTGTACACAACCATACTTGTTCAATTTAGCGCCAACTCTACTTTCGAGGCACTTTGCTCAATATAGTCCATGCGTGCTTGTGGTTGTACGTGTGTAGGTATCCAGGTCATCGCTACCCGCCGGATCATCCCCAAGCCTACTCCGTCACCAAGCAGTACTGGCAAGTACTGACGGCAAAGCTGGCCTTCGTCATTGCCATGCAGGTACACATCAACATGCACACACACACACACATTCATAAACCCATTGAAAGATAAAGGTACAGCCCTCCAATTACTTGCTCATGTCACTGATGGCAAAAGGGCTCCTGCTATAGGGAGCTCAAGAGAGACCCTTAAGATGTATTTGAACTGCTCTTCCACACTGGTCAGACGTCTTGGGAAGAGCTGGGAGTTCCCGCACTGAACAGCACCAAACTCAGCCGACCAATTGACTGGATGTATTCCATTTACACTGCTTGGTGGATAGAGGCAGTGGAATGTAAAAAAAAACTTTCACCATTGTTTACACTGCCACGATCAAAGATCAATTCACACCCGCGACCTCTGGATTGCAAGTCTAGTGTGCAAAGCCTTACACTACTGCACCATCGTATAGACTCATCTGTGAGCAGTTGTTAAGGTCAGCAGAGCAAACCGTGATCATTGTCAATGGGTCATTACAGATAATGCCAGTAATGCTATTACACCTCACAATTGCACAGTATTTCTGAGATCACAAATAATAGTGGTAATACAATACTCACTTTCATCATGCAGCAGACGATTCATGTTGTTGATGCAATGTCACACGTAAGCATGTGTGCGTGTGGGAAGGGGAGCGGCTGCGTAGTTGTTTGTGAACTGCGCTACCAATCCTGTGTGACCGGAGTACTATTTCTGGCTACAGCCAACAACAGTGGAAAATATTAGAACCAGTGTTGAGCTTCCCTTAAGTTGATTCTGTCTTAAAATGAGTACTTGATGAAGTGTGTGAAAATCATCACTGGCGAGATAAAGGTGCACACCACCCCCACAGGCACTGTGCCACCCTTCATAGATGCACTTGTCTCAGTCTGTGAAAGGCTACACAGGGAATCTTTGTAGTGGTGACATGGCCGAGTGTAAGTGTTTGCTGATTTCGATTTAAAGCTTTCGTGACTGCAATGATTCATCTTCTTTGGTTCTTTCGGTAAAGTCACGTAGAATGAGAATAAAATAATAAATTGATAAAATAAAATAACACAATAATATTCTCACGACGTTTCGGCCACAACACAAGCGGCCTTCATCAGGTGAAGGGAGCGAGACTGTCTGGTAGGACAGCGCTGGAGTGAGAGAGCCACGTTCAGATCACGGCTTTTAAGCTGTGTGAGAAGAACAAAGAGCCTTGACGAAGGAATTAGCATAAAATTTAGCATTGAAAAGGCTGAATGATTAGCTTGTGACTGGTCACAGAAATAGCTATGTTAAAAGTTAAAGCATACACATCCGCAGAGGCACCCATTGTTAAAAGGAATTAGCATAGAATTTAGCATTGAAATAGCTAAATTAAGGCATTCGCTTGTAACTGCTACAGAAATAGTTACGTTGAAGTCAGAGCATACACATTCACCGAGGCACTTAGTACAAATCAAAACAGGAGAATTTAGCATTGAAATAACTAGGCGAATTTAGCATTGAAATAACTGGGTGATTTGCTGGTGACTGGTCACAGAATACTATATACTATATAGTGAACCAATAAAAACTAAAATATAAATTACCTTCATGTTATCAATAAACTCTATATTCTCCAATCAGCTAAGCTACCAACCATAAGTCGTTATATATCACAATGCTATATGGCGAAAAAATGGGTGGATTCTTACCCTCAAATTTCCGTACCACGGATAGCTACGGGCCCCGTTCAGACGGACGAGTTCGTCCATGGTCGGAACAGAGGAGGGGGAGAGAGACAGCTGCGAAGCCCTAGTATACTCCATGTTGTAAACCATACCATTAACCGTGGTGTGAGAGGTATTAAGAGGCAATGCTGGCGAAAGAGCTGCGGTCTGAAGGTCATCGTAAAATTGCAATTAATTAAGAACAGAAATGATTTAACACATCTTTCCAGTGGTTACTAAGCCTGAATCCATCTTCTCGGTTGAAATTGTCTCTGTGCTTGTATATGTGAATGGCCTCATGAACGAATCTCTCATGGTAGCCAGTTGGTTTGCAAAGAACCTCCGTCTTGGAGAAGTCAATGTCATGTGAGCCCACTGAATTGTAACAGTGATCTGCCACGGCAGAGGAGTTCGTCTTACCGTGTTTCAAGTCTGCTTTATGTTCGCGGATGCGGTCCGAGATATGTCTTTTGGTTTCTCCAATGTAGCTACTACCACAGAGGCACTTTAGTTTGTAAACGCCCGGGTACTGTATGTCTGGAAGAGCATCTTTTACAGATGGAACTAAATCACGGATTTTGTGTACTGTGTTGAATCGGACCTGGATCTTGTGTTTATTCAGGATTTTGGAGATCTTTTTAGTGACCCCTGCAATGTAGGGTAAGGTGATGGTTTTGAGTGGCTCCACAAGAGGATCCTTCTTCATGACTGGAGTGATGGCTTTGCGGATTGTGTAGTCGGAGTAGCCATTAGCCCTGAGAGCCTGGTGTACGTGCTTGAGTTCACTGGTAATGTGTTCCTGGTCGGAAATGCATTGGGCTCTATGGTATAGAGTCTTGATGAGGCAGTTCTTCTGGGATGGATGGTGGTGGGAATCCGGTTTCAAGTAAGCATCTGTATGGGTAGCTTTCCTGTAGACAGAGTGGCTCATTGAACCATCATGTCTCCTTTTAATTAAGACATCCAGAAAGGGTAGTTTGCCATCTTTTTCGACCTCCATGGTAAATCTGATGGCTGGGTGTATGGAATTGATGTGGTCGCGGAATTGGTCTAGAGCAGGCTGGCCATGTGGCCAGATGACAAAGGTGTCATCAACGTACCTCTTCCATAAGGTCGGGCGTAGAGTGGCAGTCTGGATGGCGTCAGTTTCAAATTTTTCCATGAATACGTTGGCTACAACCGGAGATAGGGGGGAGCCCATTGGGGTGCCCTCAGTTTGTTTGTAGAAAGTTCCATTCCAGGTGAAGTATGTGTTGGTTAAGCAATGTCTCACCAGGGGGGGTACATCAGTATGCAGTCCTTGATGAACCAGGTCTTCAATGATAGCGATGGTGTCAGGTACCGGGACTTTGGTGAACAAGGACACCACATCAAAACTGACAAGCAGGTCGTTTGGGGACAGGGAAATGTCTTTGATTGTCGATACCAGGTGAGTAGAATTTAGTACCGCAGAGGTGGTTTTTCCAGTGAAAGGTCGCAGTATATCAGCCAGAAAACGTGCCAGTTTGTAGGTGGGGGAGCTGATAGTAGAGACGATGGGACGAAGGGGTGTATCTTCTTTGTGTATCTTTGGAAGGCCATATAATCTTGGTGGTCTGGCAGCAGAGGGTTTCAACAAGAACTGTTTGTTCTCATCAATTAATGCTGTTGAATCAGAGATAATTTTGTTCGTTTTGGTGACCAGGCTGTTGGTGGGATCTCTTTTTATTTTTGTATAGCTGCCATCGTTGAGTAGTTCTTGAATTTTGTTGTTATATTCTGTTTTGTCCATGATGACAGTGGCATTGCCTTTGTCGGCTGAGAGAACGACAATATCATCCCTCTTTTTTAATTGAGATAATTCAAAACGTTCGTCTTTGCTGATGTTGCTAGGTGGCAACTTAGCGTTTTTGAGGGTTGCAGCGATTTCTGATCTTGCTACGTCTGCAGAGATGTGACTCAAGCCCTTGAGTGCAACGTCGACATGGGCAATGATATCATTAACCGGTAAGTGTCTCGGTGTGACAGCAAAGTTTAGACCTTTAGCTAAAACGGATTTCAGACCATCAGAAATGGAACTGTTACTGCGATTAATTACGACTTTGTTGACGTCTATCTTTTCGGTGTGTGGATCCGATTTTTTGCTGGAGAGGTGATTGAATTTGGAAATCAAATTGTCCCTACATTTGTTCGACATAGTGGGGACAATTTGATTTCCAAATTCAATCACCTCTCCAGCAAAAAATCGGATCCACACACCGAAAAGATAGACGTCAACAAAGTCGTAATTAATCGCAGTAACAGTTCCATTTCTGATGGTCTGAAATCCGTTTTAGCTAAAGGTCTAAACTTTGCTGTCACACCGAGACACTTACCGGTTAATGATATCATTGCCCATGTCGACGTTGCACTCAAGGGCTTGAGTCACATCTCTGCAGACGTAGCAAGATCAGAAATCGCTGCAACCCTCAAAAACGCTAAGTTGCCACCTAGCAACATCAGCAAAGACGAACGTTTTGAATTATCTCAATTAAAAAAGAGGGATGATATTGTCGTTCTCTCAGCCGACAAAGGCAATGCCACTGTCATCATGGACAAAACAGAATATAACAACAAAATTCAAGAACTACTCAACGATGGCAGCTATACAAAAATAAAAAGAGATCCCACCAACAGCCTGGTCACCAAAACGAACAAAATTATCTCTGATTCAACAGCATTAATTGATGAGAACAAACAGTTCTTGTTGAAACCCTCTGCTGCCAGACCACCAAGATTATATGGCCTTCCAAAGATACACAAAGAAGATACACCCCTTCGTCCCATCGTCTCTACTATCAGCTCCCCCACCTACAAACTGGCACGTTTTCTGGCTGATATACTGCGACCTTTCACTGGAAAAACCACCTCTGCGGTACTAAATTCTACTCACCTGGTATCGACAATCAAAGACATTTCCCTGTCCCCAAACGACCTGCTTGTCAGTTTTGATGTGGTGTCCTTGTTCACCAAAGTCCCGGTACCTGACACCATCGCTATCATTGAAGACCTGGTTCATCAAGGACTGCATACTGATGTACCCCCCCTGGTGAGACATTGCTTAACCAACACATACTTCACCTGGAATGGAACTTTCTACAAACAAACTGAGGGCACCCCAATGGGCTCCCCCCTATCTCCGGTTGTAGCCAACGTATTCATGGAAAAATTTGAAACTGACGCCATCCAGACTGCCACTCTACGCCCGACCTTATGGAAGAGGTACGTTGATGACACCTTTGTCATCTGGCCACATGGCCAGCCTGCTCTAGACCAATTCCGCGACCACATCAATTCCATACACCCAGCCATCAGATTTACCATGGAGGTCGAAAAAGATGGCAAACTACCCTTTCTGGATGTCTTAATTAAAAGGAGACATGATGGTTCAATGAGCCACTCTGTCTACAGGAAAGCTACCCATACAGATGCTTACTTGAAACCGGATTCCCACCACCATCCATCCCAGAAGAACTGCCTCATCAAGACTCTATACCATAGAGCCCAATGCATTTCCGACCAGGAACACATTACCAGTGAACTCAAGCACGTACACCAGGCTCTCAGGGCTAATGGCTACTCCGACTACACAATCCGCAAAGCCATCACTCCAGTCATGAAGAAGGATCCTCTTGTGGAGCCACTCAAAACCATCACCTTACCCTACATTGCAGGGGTCACTAAAAAGATCGCCAAAATCCTGAATAAACACAAGATCCAGGTCCGATTCAACACAGTACACAAAATCCGTGATTTAGTTCCATCTGTAAAAGATGCTCTTCCAGACATACAGTACCCGGGCGTTTACAAACTAAAGTGCCTCTGTGGTAGTAGCTACATTGGAGAAACCAAAAGACATATCTCGGACCGCATCCGCGAACATAAAGCAGACTTGAAACACGGTAAGACGAACTCTTCTGCCGTGGCAGATCACTGTTACAATTCAGTGGGCTCACATGACATTGACTTCTCCAAGACGGAGGTTCTTTGCAAACCAACTGGCTACCATGAGAGATTCGTTCATGAGGCCATTCACATATACAAGCACAGAGACAATTTCAACCGAGAAGATGGATTCAGGCTTAGTAACCACTGGAAAGATGTGTTAAATCATTTCTGTTCTTAATTAATTGCAATTTTACGATGACCTTCAGACCGCAGCTCTTTCGCCAGCATTGCCTCTTAATACCTCTCACACCACGGTTAATGGTATGGTTTACAACATGGAGTATACTAGGGCTTCGCAGCTGTCTCTCTCCCCCTCCTCTGTTCCGACCATGGACGAACTCGTCCGTCTGAACGGGGCCCGTAGCTATCCGTGGTACGGAAATTTGAGGGTAAGAATCCACCCATTTTTTCGCCATATAGCATTGTGATATATAACGACTTATGGTTGGTAGCTTAGCTGATTGGAGAATATAGAGTTTATTGATAACATGAAGGTAATTTATATTTTAGTTTTTATTGGTTCACTATATAGTATATAGTATTCTGTGACCAGTCACCAGCAAATCACCCAGTTATTTCAATGCTAAATTCGCCTAGTTATTTCAATGCTAAATTCTCCTGTTTTGATTTGTACTAAGTGCCTCGGTGAATGTGTATGCTCTGACTTCAACGTAACTATTTCTGTAGCAGTTACAAGCGAATGCCTTAATTTAGCTATTTCAATGCTAAATTCTATGCTAATTCCTTTTAACAATGGGTGCCTCTGCGGATGTGTATGCTTTAACTTTTAACATAGCTATTTCTGTGACCAGTCACAAGCTAATCATTCAGCCTTTTCAATGCTAAATTTTATGCTAATTCCTTCGTCAAGGCTCTTTGTTCTTCTCACACAGCTTAAAAGCCGTGATCTGAACGTGGCTCTCTCACTCCAGCGCTGTCCTACCAGACAGTCTCGCTCCCTTCACCTGATGAAGGCCGCTTGTGTTGTGGCCGAAACGTCGTGAGAATATTATTGTGTTATTTTATTTTATCAATTTATTATTTTATTCTCATTCTACGTGACTTTACCGAAAGAACCAAAGAAGATGTTTGCTGATTGTTGCAGTAATTTGCGGCTGCCCAGGTGAATACTGTGGGTGCATTAACTGCACATCATAAATGTTGCCTGCTGCATAGTGAACGTAAAAAAGCCATTAAGTAATTCAACAAAAAGTGTCTCGGTATAATTTGCCAAATGTTCAAAAATTACTCAAATGACTTAATTTAATTGGGAAAAACGACGTAACAATATAATATCCCTAGGCTTCAGGTCCCCGGAATAGTTGACCTGAGATGTAAAGCACTTTAAGATGCGGCCATATTATATTTAGTAAGCACCCTTTACATGCAAATCCTGAAACTGAAAATCCTTTACCTGTGTGTGGAGCAACGAGGATTCGTCAACTGTCTTCTACAGCGTATAAATCTACTCTGGCTTTTAAAGGAGGCTGCTATCCTAACTCTGTTTGCACGTGGACAAGGACATTGCAGTCGAGGACTATCTGTATATATTAATAAATACGTTTATGATTTAACATGTCTCAATCATCTCATGTCTGTTCATACGAATCACGATGTGAATGAGGAAAACTAGAAATTATTGTTATTTTGTATATATTTTAAATTTTGGTTTAACATGTAGGCTTTCGCGCCCCAATATCATCCATAGAGGTGTTTTTTGGATTAGATCGCATACATATATAAACGTGTCGTTAAAACCCGCCACCATTCGACACAGCCAACTAGTAAGGGTTGTCACGGAAACAGAACAAGCCAATTTGTCACTGGTACTTTGGAGAGCCAAGCCACAACATTTACAATCGGAGTACGACGTTTTGCCAGTAATTACAACTAGCTTCATCAGGCGACAGCAAGATTTGTGGCACTCTCGCGCAAAGTGGGGGGGGGGGGGGGGAGATTACCGAGTCAACGTACATTATGCATGTGCATTATGAGAGCCCTTTGATCTTGTCCTTCCTGTCTATTGTATTAAAATAGCCGTACCAATGGTAATCCCTATTGAAGTATGCTGCCCTTTATAGGCATGCATTTAAATAATGTATTATTTGTTGGCACCCGTGTTCAGCAGTAGCAGAACACACGTGCCAACAAGGACACTCAGTTGATTCTAATGTTGAAGTTCTGTGCAAAACTAGCTACTACTGCCCAAGAATAATTCGAGAATCTATCGAAATTGGAAGAAAAATTTACAGTTCGGATAGCTACCGCCTTTGTGCTGTGTGGAAGCGACTCATCAAATAGTACATTAGATGAAACTCCGAGTACCCACTCAGGAGGTATAGTGGTAAAACAGTGGAGGAAAAAAAAGCAATTTTTTTGATTTGCCCTTGTTGAATGATAGAGTCGATACACACAGCAAGCGAGATTAAGAAAGCGCATCAGAAGAAATACCGGAGGAGAGAGAGAAGACAATTGCTTGCTGCAGAAGGAAAGGCATTCCTACCGAGGGAGACAAGTTGACAAAGATTTTGATAATGGGAACCGGTGGCGTGGCTCGATCTTCCCTATGTACGCAACATGCTACCGAAAGAAAACAGAAAATCCTATTCAAAGGCTAAAATAAGCTCCATTTTTTGTATAAGAGCCCGATAAACAATAACCCCATCCATAGACTGAGGAAGAGAGGGAAGAGCCTGAACAAAGGGGAGGACATTACGACGGAGATGGGTTGGAGGTGGAGAGAAGGGGAGAGGGGAGGCCGTAAAGGCAGCTGCACATTCAAGGAAAGCGGTGTAGAAAGAGTTGAACGGGGACATGGAGACAGTAGAGACAAGGGTGGAGAAAGAGGAAGGGAGGATCTTTCAGTGCTCGCTACAGGAAACCCACAAAACTGAATTTCCTAAACTCGTGTCGCCTCCGTGACAGCAGCACCACCAACGCCACAGACTCACGCTCCCCAAATCGACAATACCATCTCCATTGCCGACCAGCCACGAGATGGCTGCTCTCAACACCTCGGTCGTGGTGTAAGCAGCAAAAGACTTCCGGCTGGTGAGCAACCGGCCATTGCGAGGGTTGGAAAGAAACTGAAGCACGGGCGACTCCCACAACCTTCGGGTATTTCCAAACTGGATGACGTCTTGGGATGAAGTTAGAAGCCAAATCTGCACTCAATAAATGGGACAAAGATTCCAGAGAAGCCTCCAGAAATGTCACAGGAGGCTCGGGTGTGAGAAACCAGACTTCATGTGGGGTCCTCCAGACCTTTGCCCTCCAGTTCATCAACATTTGTAAAAGCAGGACGTCTCAAAGGTACGTAGCATGGGTGAGGTAAGAGGTTGAGAACCACGTTCCGAGATTAGGCGCTTTGACAGGTTGGGGTCCGAGTTAACGTTTAATGGAGCTCACCCTACGACATTATGGATAGAAGGGTAGTGTGCCGGCACAATCCGGACACCCTGCTACACCGAAACACTCTGCTGCACCAAACTCCCTGGTACAGCTAAACACTGGCACGATTGCGCTCAAATACACACAAACTCTCGCTCGGCCAGTTGGTACACAGGTTGTCAGTTGTGGGGGACGCGGGCCCCCGGCTCCCCCCCCCCGGGGGAGGGCTGATCTCGGGAGGGCTGCGGGCTCCGGACTCCACTCCTCGCTCGAGTGAGAGCAGCCGCTACTCGACTCCTCGCTCGCGGTGAGAGGGCTGCCGCTCTCCGGCTCCTCTCCTCGCGCCGCAGCCCCTCGGGTCCGCGGGTCCTGTTTGTGGGGCATAGCTCGGGGCTGGCACGTGGCTGCCTGGAATCAATCCGTCGCTTCTCAGCCACTCAAACGCGACGTCTCCGCTCACACAACCCCGCGCACCACTCACACGAACTGAACGGGGGGTCAGGGGTCAGAGGGCAATGACGTCCTTCGCACACGCGTTGCCGCCGATGCCGGGCAATGGAGATTGTTTAAAGGGCTGCGGGGCGGGGATTTGGAGTCAGTTTTAGAGCGACACACCAATCGCACGCGCGGGACGGGGGGGGTCGGGGATTAGAGGGCAGGGACGTCACTCATACACGCATAGCCGATTGGGGGGCTGTATTGGAGATTATTTAAAGGGCTGTGGGGGCGAATATTCGGGATTGGTGTTAGCCCGCAGTCACGAAAGCTTTACATCGAAATTTATGTTAAGTGTAATGTGTTGGTGTTAATAAAGTGTTGCCTCCCAAGAAGTTGTGTGCGCCTATCTCAGCCCATTACATATAAGTGTAGACATGATTATGTAATTCTTGTGTTCATACAAGTGTAGTGACACAGCGCTGACTGCTGTCCAGCAGCGGCAACTGCAGTGGAAAGTTTGCACACACGCCGTTGAGCATATATACGGGTATGCCGGCCGGGCAGAGGAATTGGGGCAAGGGTCATGGAAGACCTCATAGGGAAGCCTCTAGAACCCTCTGGTCGGTTCGAGAAGGGAGGCGTGGATCGGGCAGAGCCAAGCCGCGCCGAGTAGAATATAGAATATAATATAAGCAGCGGAGAGCGAGAGCTCCGGGCTGCCGGTTCTGGGAGTGGACTCGTCTCGTCGTCGCTGTCGTTGCCACCGCATTCGCCCAATCATTGCGTGGTCAGACAGTAGTTGGCCTTCTCGGTCGACGCCGTCGGTGCAACACGGACAGGGTCGTGTCTAGGCCGGGCTCTATGGCAACGTGGTCGAGTGAGGCCGGAGTTGGTGTGAACAAGATAATAAAGAGACGATGTCTCCTGCAACTACCTCGTCTTCGACAGTGTGTGCGACACACACCACACGTCGGAAGGAGAACACTTCACAAGTATAAATGCTGCCTGTGTCAGTCGAGTCACATTTGCTCTAATTTATTTTGGTGACCTAAGACAGGAGAAGCAAAATGCACTTCTTGAGGAAGTGATATTTTTTTCATAATGCAGAGGCTGTGCCTGATACACATCTTTCATGTGTTGTTTGGCAACCCTGGTGCCCAGTAAACGCCATATGGCCAGATCTTTGCATTGAATTCCAAGTATTAATTCCTCCATACTTGTGCACAGTTGAGTTTTTATTCCATTCCCTTCATGAACCATGTCTTTGAACTTTACATCATAGTAAGATAGTACATGCCGATGAATAATTAATAGATGCTTGAAAACATCTATCCCCAACCATCTGCCTGTGTTTGGCCTAAAACCCAATCACCCAGAATGCCCAAATTCACCTTACATACTCTAGGAATGTAAGCAGGTTAATGCTTGGATATCCATCACAATCATCACCCCCAAATGTGAAGACATGTCACGAGACTCGCTGACTTTTCTTAAAATACTTGAGAAATACAAATCATAGCTGAATATTTTCAATTCCATGTGTATAAGCCTTTGTCTCAGATTTATTGTAAAATAAATATACATGTACAATATAAACATTCAAATATCAGAAAATATTTAATGTATGTTGAATTTCTTTCACACTGTACATAACCAACCATGCTAAACAAGACATGATAAAAACAATCCAAGTCATGGGTTGCATACAATATGCAACTTTGGTTTATTGATTACAAGTTACATAAAAGGTTCTGAAATTTTACAATACAGGTATAGTGCAATCTAAATAAGCAAATGTACTTTTACAGTGATTTCCCAAATGTTTATAACTACACAAATACTAGCATGTATGTTCCCAATAAAGTAGTCTCCTTCCAAAATGGCTAAAACCAAAATAAGTTTAGTTGTGCTCACAATATTTTTCACATATCCGTTCTCTTTCAAGTGACATTTGAGTCTGCATGGATTTGCTGTGCAAAATACTGCTGCAACCATTCACTAACTCCAACCCTGAACGAACTTCATCACATTTTTCCAATACTTTGTTGTGGCACTTCCATTAACAGGGCAATTACTGTGCCCCATGGGCCCCACAAGTTCACAAGTAATTGCGATTCACACCACAGCACCTGAAGTACCATTGATGTTTAACAACCATGAATTAGCAGGACCAAGCGAACGTATCCTTCTGAGTACAAACCTCGACCATCGCCTTAAAATGCAGCCATCCTTGTTCTCCTTGATGGTGTCAACCAGCTCTTTCAGACGCGACAGGTGGTACACGGCCCTGAGAAGAGACACGATTGAGAGAAAATTACTTGGTTGACTTATTATCATGGTGGAAGCCAGAAAAATCTCACCAAGTCTCAGGCGGGTTTGGCAGTGATATTTTGCAAATTTCATCAGCGAGTGGTATGTGAGAGGAAATCGGAGAACCCGGTGAAAACAGAGGGAGTAAAATGCAAAACTCCGGATATAGATTCAAGATTCCATTGCTGTATTACTAACTCCTGGTTACCTAGCAGCCAAAATCTATAATATATGCTATGACCAAATAGTCTCCCATCCAAGTAATAACCAGGCTTACCTGCTTAGCTTATAACATTCATAATCTGACATCATACTTAGAGGCGGTGCAGCCTCTATGCTGTGCGTGAGTGTGAATATAAAGATACATTTACAATGGCGTGGAGGGGTTTTCCCAGGGACGATCAGCCCCTAGGAAGACGTCCGTGTTGAAGCTGCCCGGGGAGGGGGCCTCCAAGCCGGGGGATTCCAACTCCATGCGCGCCCTGCTCAGCAGCTCCTCCAATGAGGCTGTGCATCAAGAATCACGCATCGCACGTCACAACCACATGGGTGGCCGCTCAGTCGTCTCTGTGAGAAAAGACTGAATATGTACCTGAAAACATATGAAATGTCATCTGCTATATACAGACTATATATATACACACACACACCTAGGGATCTAAGGTCCTCTGACACGGGCTCCTCGTTGGCTACATTCGTAAGGCCGGAGATGTCCAAATCTTTGAGCCACTCTGGGTACTTTGGTCTGCTTTGTGGGCTCTGAGCGGCACCTGCTCTCTTCGTGCTGGTATCCGTCTCGTGGCTGCTGGTCTGGGAGTCCACATCGCAGTCACGCAGCCAGGCCGGGTACCTGAGCTCAGGAATGCTCGTGATCCCCGACACATCCAGCTCATCCTTTTGGCTTGTCAACCACCTGGGATAGGTACTTGTCGCACAGCCGCCGTTCGGCAAGTGCTCACGCCTAGTTGCTTCACTGCTCCGTAAGTACAACAAAACATTCTTCTGGTTAGAAAAGAAATAATTTTTGGGCTTTGCCGACTCATTTAATGGCATCAGGGCCTTGTTGCTTCTCGCTGTTGAGCTCAACCGTTCAGTTGGCTTATTGCCCCTCACCAATGATGCGCCGAGGCTGTGCGCGGTGACCCCGAGAGATGACCGCTTGCCTCTGTGCGACACTGCGAGGTCTCGGTGGGCGCCAGGCGAGCGGAACAAGGACTTGGAGGAACCGTCAACTGGCGCCTCTAGGAGCTGGTCCGTGGTTAGACTGACCGTCGGGCTATAAGCCATGACCGCTGCAGCGCAGCAGTGAGGCTGCACGTGCCCGAGATGAGGTCCTCCACAGGCAGCATGCCACCTGCAATGTAAGACCCACAGACATTTTACTGGTACACAATGAATTTGCTCTCCCCTAGATTCCTTGACCCCTGAACGGCAATCCTGCAATGTTGCCTTACTTTGCACCATCAGTAACTAATGATGTTATCCGTTTGTGGAGTTTGTGAGAATATGGGATAAATCAGTGCATGAGCTGTTATTGTTTAAACTTCAGATGTGTCCAGTCTAGGATCTGCAAATTTTGACACAAAGGTTGGAGGATCACTTAGATTTCACAAACTTTACAAACTCGATAATCAGTGAAGTTGCTGGAAGATGACAGGAGAAAGAAATGCATGCACCGACCTATCTGTTCAGACCTATGCTATCCTCTCATATGCGTGTGCTTACTGTGGATAGTTTTCTCTGACATAAAATGAACTCATTAATGGAATTTGCCAAGCATCCCAGTGTGGGACTCTCACGAAAATGTATCTTTAGACCTTATTAAGGGTTTTTTTTCTAGGGGAATTACATTACATTCATGATAGCATAGCATAATTGACAAGCACCCAGTACAAGCAAATAAATGGGGTTCTCCTCTCCAATTATCCCCCCTCCAGTCAACTAGCTTCGATACCTTATGAGACCTCCTTTGCCAGTAACAAGATATAGTAATAGTTTTTTACCATTTTATCTGGCACAAAAACTGACACCTTTATACAAGGGATCATGTTTGCGATAACCACAACGCAAGTAGTCAAAATGCAAACAAGAAGACGCTAAGAATAAGAAGATGCCTTTTTGCGTCTTCTGGTCCAACACCAGTGGAGACTGGGATCTCAGAAAAGCCATCTCGGGTGTGGACCAATCAAATTCAAGGACAGTGCATATTATCAGAGTTGTCTTTTTTGTTTGCATTTTGACTACTTGTGTTGTGGTTATTGCAAACATGATCCCTTGTATAAAGGTGTCAGTTTTTGTGCCAGATAAAAGGGTAAAAACCTATTACTATAGCTTCAATACCATTGCACCGCGTGCACACTCGATAGCCACTCGAGTGCAAGCACCACGGAGCGATTCCTCGCGTGGCGAGAGGCGCAACCCACCCTCATCCACACTGTGCATCCTCCTCTCCTCCGCGCATCTCCGCTCCGCCATGCTGCGCGGCGCTGTGCTCTGCACGTATCCTGGGTGGCGGTGACGCACAGATTCCGCTCTGCTCAAAGTCCTCGATGTAGGCGTCCAGCGCACCGCTCGCCTACGAGCAGCACTGCTCTCCGCACACCACAGGGCTGCGCTAGCCCCCGCTTCCGGTCCGGAGCAGCGTGCTGCCCAGGCTGCCGCGAGGGCTTGTGTCCGTCACCGTGCTGTCGCCCGAAGGGCTGTTTGTCTCACCACCGTTGCAGTACATTTTGTACGATTTGGGATGCCTGGACCGGATGGGGCCAGGGAGAGGAATGGCTGTGGCTACAAGGTCACCACTGGTCCTGGTATGGGGGGCACCATGAGGAGCTGCTGTGTGCGGAAAGTGGGTCCGCTGTCGCAACGCGATCGCATGGGCCAGTGTCGACCACTTCGCGTTAGGTCTCTTAAGCTACTGTGGCTGTTGTCCTTTTTTCAACAAAAATTCCAGCCTTTCCCATGGTTTCCTTCATCACACCTGCAAGCTCTATGTACAATTGAAGTATCATAAATGCACTACCTGCCTACTACTACATTATGAATGATATACATTTAAGAATTAGCTGGAGACAACTCCATGTTTAAATCACACTGTATTCAAAAGAGAAGGCTTAACATTTAACATTGGTTAACGTTTGGCATGCACATCTGCATATAAAAAAATTACCGTACTACTAATACAATGAATGCTAAATATTAAGTGGTATTACAGTAGTATGACTACTTATATTTATATATTATCGCACCTCCGAAGAGCACGGTTGGCTTTGTACGATGCGAAAGAGGTTCAACACACATACAGAATACAATACTTTCCGAGCACATTATGCGTACCGAACCTCCAAGTTCCTTACCCTACCCTGAATAAGAATGTGTGCGGAGTACAGCTCCTTTTTAAATCCATTGCTGGCTGACAGCTGTCCCATGCTATGCAGCTCCCAGGGGGAGGGGTTATTTACCATACTTCACCACGCTGGTCAGTGAGAGTTTGGTGATGGCAGGGGGCTATAGAAGTGCATTACAACCATGTACTGAATATTGCTGCACTGATGGCAGGGGGCTATAGAAGTGCATTACAACCACGTACTGAACATAGCTGCATTGGTGGCAGGGGGCTATAGAAGTTCATTACAACCACGTACTGAATATTGCTGCATGGATGGCAGGGGGCTATAGAAGTACATTACAACCACGTACTGAATATTGCTGCACTGGTGGCAGGGGGCTATAGAAGTTCATTACAACCACGTACTGAATATTGCTGAACTGGTGGCAGGGGGCTATAGAAGTGCATTACAACCACGTACTGAATATTGCTGCACTGATGGCAGGGGGCTATAGAAGTACATTACAGCCACGTACTGAAAATTGCTGCACTTGTGGCAGGGGGCTATAGAAGTACATTACAACCACGTACTGAATATTGCTGCACTGATGGCAGGGGGCTATAGAAGTACATTACAACCACGTGCTGAATATTGCTGCACTGGTGGCAGAGGGCTATAGAAGTACATTACAACCACGTACTGAATATTGCTGCACTGATGGCAGGGGGCTATAGAAGTGCATTACAACCACGTACTGAATATTGCTGCACTGGTGGCAGGGGGCTATAGAAGTACATTACAACCACGTACTGAATATTGCTGCACTGGTGGAAGGGGGCTATAGAAGTGCATTACAACCACGTACTGAATATTGCTGCACTGATGTTCGCCACGTGAGAGCCACACAGCAGGACAATGCTATACTGTACAATATTGAAATGATTCTCCTACAAATACTAAACATTATTGTCTTAACAATCAATACTACTTTTAACATGAACAATAACTAATAAATGCACGCGTAGTAATCGCCGTGCTAACCCTTAGCGTGCAATGTGAGCAGAACTTGTGTTGTAAGTCGTACCCAGTCCATTACCGCGCCACACACTCCCATTAACAAACCAACGACATTTACTGAATGTCCTCCTCCTTTACACGGCACAACCAGACAACACTTTGCACACCGAAGTGTCCAAGCCGCGTGCTGAGTGAAGCAAACCCCATTCAATTCTAGATTTAAAGCTTTCGTGACTGCTAGGATCCATACTCTTTGGTTCTATTGGGTAAAGTCACGTAGGTGAAAATTGTTATTTTATTTTCACCTACGTGACTTTACCCAATAGAACCAAAGAGTATAAACCCCATTCACTCTGCGCTCAGCGTTCAACAAAGTTGAACCTGGCTCGCCCTC
This sequence comes from Petromyzon marinus, assembly GCF_048934315.1. Classification (NCBI taxonomy): domain Eukaryota; kingdom Metazoa; phylum Chordata; class Hyperoartia; order Petromyzontiformes; family Petromyzontidae; genus Petromyzon; species Petromyzon marinus. The sequence goes on from NC_133683.1 coordinate 6,486,185, forward strand.
ACGCCTGCCCATCTCTCTCCGTCTCTCACCGGAGATTATTCCATTGATCGTCTTCGCCTTGCCGTCCAGAGATCCGTGTGGATTATCCGTGAGGGTAGTTAAAGGTCGCGGTTATTCGGAGAAGTTTTTTTTATTAATTTTCCCGCCACAACCGCCGCGTCGCCAACGGCCGCTGAAGGCGATGTCCGAGACGCGCGGCCTGCGCATGCGCACTGAGGGTTGAGAGAAACCTGCGGGGAGGGGCAGCGGGGGGCGGGGAAGCCGCCGCCGTTGGCCACACCCACATTCTGGCCACGCCTATATTGAACCGACGTCACGGTGACATCATTCTGGGTCGGACTTTATCGTGGGCTGGCTGTGCACGCGAGGAGCTCCTGACTTCTGACTCTGAATTCGAGAAAAAATCAAAGATTCACGATGTCTACCTTCGTCGAGATAGGTAAAGTTTAACGTTAGTGTTAGAGATGTGTGTTTGTGTTAAATGTTGAGCCTGTGGACAAAACTGCTGGGGATGTGCCAGATGTCTCCATCTAACGTTAAGGAGGTTGGAGCCTGGATAGTGCATACCAGGTGTTACACGCTACATGATGGGAAGCAGAAGGCATTCTAGTAAAATAGGTTTTTGTTTGTACGTTAATGCTCCTCCTTTTCCTTTACCAACCCATACTCACCGGCATGGTGAAGTATGTGCAAATAACCAACACGATTCGTGCGATCGTCAAGAGGCTCTCCAGCAGGGGATTGGCAAAAGGCCGTACAGGAGCAGTTTTGTGAAAAATCATTGATTCTTTCATAATGTACATCTATGATTTATTATTATTGTTCATGTGGGTAACCTCGGCGAGGGGGGAAGCAAGGTCGGGAAGAGCGGGGGATGGGGCCGCTTTTGATCACGCCCATATTTAGGTGACGTCACGCCCTTTTGCTGTGACGTCACTATAGCAGGGAGTTATCCTTGGCTGGCTGTGCATGAGGAGCTCCCGAGTTATAACTCACAAGATCTGAGATTAGACCAAAGATTCATGATGTCCACATTTGTTGAGATAGGTAAAGTGTAATGTTCGTGCTATGACGGGGCTTTGGGCCAGTTTTAAATATTGAGATCTCGTCAGTGTTTTAATCGGACGCTCAGCAGGGTTTGAGCCAGAATAGTGCATAACAGGTCTAAAAGTGTGGTGTCGGGCTACATGGTGGGCAGCAAAGGGCAGTCCATCAAAATTGGTTGTACTATACATACTATACGTCTTCACCAACCCACATTAACCAGAGTGGTGAAATGTGGATTTGAAGCTTTCGTGACTGCAAGGATCCATACTCTTTGGTCCCTTCACCTGATGAAGGCCACTTGTTTTGTGGCCGAAACGTCGTGATTGTTGTTCATTTTATTTATTTATTTTTCCCTACGTGACTTTACCGAATAGAACCAAAGAGTACATATGTTATCTCCCGCGCAATATGGTATCTCCCTCGCAAGATGTTATCTCCCGCGCAAGATGTTATCTCCCTGACAAGATATTATCTCCCTCACAAGATGTTATCTCCCTGACACGATGTTATCTCCATGACAAGATATTATCTCCCTCGCAAGATGTTATCTCCCTCGCCTCGTATGCAGGAAGTCCGTGAGTTCGATCCAAATTGTGACGCCTGTAATATTTGGAGTTTGCGTGTCTCTCTCTGTCTTCTCGTGGCCGCGTGGATTATTCCCTGGGTCCTCCGGTTGTTCCTTTAACATTTGGAATCAACGTGCTTTCAGAGTTATTTGGCTGCTATAAATTTCCACGTGATGCGAATTATTTTCCACCTCGCTACCAAGCCGCGCCAGGGCAGTGCCGAGCCAGCCCCGTGTGGCTCTCAAGGCACCAAGTTATGTTTCCACTGCGGAACCCGAGCCGTGCCACGGACGTCACGTGTGACGAGCGCGTCGAGACGCATGTGGGTGGTGTAGTGCAGTAATTTTCTTTTTTTTTACTCGGGGGTACGCGGACCCCTGGGGGCTATGTGGCAATGCCCCAGGGTGTACGTGAGATAATGTATAAATATGTGAAATCATATCGGACATGAGTCATTGGTGAATAGTCATGTATGAATCGGACAATGTAAAGTAACTACGATACAATTTGTATCCACGTGGTAACCTGGAACGATATGAAAGCACTTTCTAAACTCACTGATCGTACACAATGCGGGTTTACAAGAGCAGCCAGGGAACTAATGACGTCTCGCGTGCAGAGCGTCCGTTTAATTTGTTTTTATTCGCTTGCAGTTACTAGCAGCTGGTTAGGATATACCTCTCACAAAGTGGACAATTGGTTAAAATATTGACGTTCATTATTCACACGTTGATTTCTCAGAACCACGTTGGGTCAAGGGGGGAGTGGGGGGGGCTACTCGGTTTAAACTAAATTCAACAACGAGGGGGGGCGCCGGTAGCCAACAACGGTTGAGAACCACTGGTGTGGTGTGCGCTGGTGTCCTTACCGTGCACTCACCGAATGTCACGCACAATGTACGCGTCATTATCCCCGCCCCTGGCCCTGCTTGGCCCCAAGCCATATTCAGACACCGCGTGAGGTTAGCGTATCCCGGTTTTTGGTTCTAGCGCAACATGGAAAACGGCCAGTGGAGAACCAGGCAATAGAAATGTGGGAGGCACTGTTGGCACGTCCATATAAAACTGCACATGTTATCCCGTGGATACAAAATGCAGGTTAAGAGGAAGAATCGAGGCACGGTGATAAAAAAAAAACGTGATAACCCAGCAGGGTTTGAGCCAGGATAGTGCATAACAGGTCTAAAAGTGTGGTGTCGGGCTACATGGTGGGCAGCAAAGGGCAGTCCATCAAAATTGGTTGTACTATACATACTATACGTCTTCACCAACCCACATTAACCAGAGTGGTGAAATGTGGATTTGAAGCTGTCGTGACTGCAAGGATCCATACTCTTTGGTTCTATTGGGTAAAGTCACGTAGGTAAAAAATAAACCAACAAAAATCACGACGTTTTGGCCACAACACAAGTGGCCTTCTTCAGGTGAAGGAACAGAACTGTCGGGACGACAGCACTTCAATTGAAATGTGGTCAAGTAACCACCATGATCTGTGTGGTCACGGGGAAGCTCTCGCAGAAGCTGACAAGCTTCCATCTTGGCAGTAATCATGTTGCCTCTTTTTTACTCTCAGCGTCTCTGCAGCGCTTGCAGCGCTCGCACTCCTCGCCCCATTCACCCCCACCCTCCCCCTCTCTGACTTATTTAACTGCCCTAACCCTGGTTTCTCTCCCACTTCAGTAAAACAGTTTCCTTGCTGTGGTTGAGTGCTTGTGTTGCATTCGAAACGTCGTGATTTATTTCTATTTCTATTTTTTTTCACCTACGTGACTTTACCGAAAGAACCAAAGAGTATAGCTGACAAGCTGTCAGAGCAAAAATGACTTTGCATATTCCAACTAATATTTTTTGCCCTGGTTTGTGTCTGACCATGCTGGGCACGGCTTTGTTAAAGTGTACGATATTCAATGGGGTAAAAGTCCCCTAATGGTAATACAACTTTATACCACAGGTGTACTCACACTGGAGCAGCGTCGACATTTATGAGAAAGCTTTACACATGAGTACCATGTGCGGTTCTTTACCGACATTCCCATCCCTGCACCTGCCTCCCCTGTCCCTAATGCAATGAACCCTCTACCCCCACATTACCTATGCAGAGCTCGTGGAGAGAATGAATGAGGAGGAGGGAGCGGAGGGGCATGAGGCTCAGCCTTCAACGGTGCCGCAAGACTTTTCGACGTCATCATTTCAATCTACCCTGGCCCAGGTACGATGCGGCACAACGTGGATTTGCACTGCCTATAAATTAGCTTGGCTAATGTCAAAGATGGGAGATTCCTGGTATTTACAGATTTAGTTGTTGTTTGCATTCGCCAACTAATGGGCCCCAAAGTGTAGACATGGCTGCTCCTCATTTATAGATTTCCAGCCTTTGCAGCAGTGCGTTTTGGTGACTATACTGTGCTGATGAGTCCGAATGAGGATGACACCGGTCCACAGTTGCATATCACTGCATCACTGCTGCTGTTAGTCTGTCACATTTGCTCAACTTTATTTTGATGGTGGTTTAAGATAGCATTACCACAATGCACTTTAGAAAATACTGATGTTTTTTGTATAATGCACAGGGGCTAGATGCTTTGTGTACACATTTCTCCAGGTCTCTGGTTTCCTCCCATAGCTAAATGACACAGTGTAACTGGTATTGGCCAAACGTACCAATGCTGAAAAAATACATGCAAATTATTCAATTGGAATTAAACTAAGCAACTTCGTTCTCGACTGCAAAAAAACAGAACTTGGTAGGACCCTCCTTGAAAATAAAAATGTAAACTCATTGAGGTTTTCCTGGGTAAACAAGTACATCATCATAGCAATAAACAACTTGCATACAAATAGCAGATTAACTTATGTCCTGATACATGTATCATGAGCTTATGAATAAATATACATTTCATGCATAAGCTATTACATCTCTCATATTCGTGTGTGTGATTGCCTTTGCGTGTAGGACACTATCTACTTTTGCGATGGAGTCCGTCGGATCGATTTCATCCTCGCGTTCGATGATGAGGTCCATTCTCAGGATGCCATCAACAATCAGGTGAGAACGAGGAACCTACAAATAATGCTCCACCTTCCTGCACCCAGCATTATCACCCCTCCCCACGTGCAACACCACACGCCTCTAAACCTAGGTTTGACGCAGTGGTGCCAGCTCAGCTCTCTGACTGCTGAGTCACCCTGCCACCTCCATACGAGTCTTTAAATCCACAGTATACATCCTTTATCAAACTGTATCGTCAACTGCAGACCACGCTAGTCAATGAACGCTAGACTCCCATCACTCAACTCGCACATCCATACCCTGAACCATACGCCTCACTGCTTTGGCGAACAACAATCAATTATCGTTACGTATCACACTCCATCCACAACTCCTCAATAAATACACCACTTTCATATTGCACACACCGACACCCAGACATAACTTACAGGATATATGTAATATCCACATTCTAACTGCCAAATGGAAAACTATTATAACAGTGCTGAAGTACCCAGTATGCATTCTCTGCAATATTGATGTTTTTGTTTATTTTGTTGCTATTGTACCCACGCACAATGGATCTATCTCCCTTGTAAAATAGCAAAACAACTAGCTAAGTGAGACCATCCCTGTAACAAATAAGGTAAACTCAAAGAGTTGATTGACAAAGAGCTGTGCAAATTTTTATTTTATTAAGGTCTGCTGAAGTGACACCGACTGAAGCAGTTCAGTGATGCTACTTTGCAGAGCCGTTCTCTGATTGATTCCCATGTGAGGCTCTACTCACTGTAAGAGTTCAAGAAGTTTCCTCACCTCTTGACTTGACTCCCACAGTGACACAACTGAGAACAATGTATAACACAGATGGTCAATTTTGTTTGACAGAAGAAGAGGACCGAATATCAGGCAAGCCTGATGAAGATGGGGCTAGATCTCGAGATTGAACCCAAGGAGGTAAGTTTCCTGCGTGTCTCTCTGCTATAGATGACAGACACTGTATACAAATAAAAAGGTGTTAGACTGTGATTGCTTCATAATTTCACTGCTGGCATACATTCCTTGAGTAGGAGCGCTAAAGATCCCCGCTGGAGGGTATATGGCCTACTCTTCTCTGCTTGCCAGACGTCTTGAAAGAGATAGCGAATACCCATACTTTACCCCACCATGCACAATCTTAAGATGGATTAATTGTGGCTTACCCATTTATACTGGAGGGTATAACAGTCTCCACCTTAATGTGGCATGCCAGCTATTTATACTGTAGTAATAAGTGTTCGATAACTGCACGTACGTTATGCAATTTGCTTTTGGGTTGTGCCACACGTTGATCGGCACGAGGTGCTAACAACACGTGACACAAGCACGAAAATCCACGCGGCCGTGGACACTCTTCCAAATGAGACCATCCTGTTCCCTTGAACTCTCACCTGGTCAAACAAAGTCTAATAAATACAACTAAATGCACTCATCTAGAGTCTGACGATGAACTTCGTGCCATCCACTAGGAGTCGGTGAGCGGACGCACCACCTTTGTGAAAGTACACGCGCCATGGAACCCACTCACCACCTATGCCGAGATTCTACACATCCAGGCAAGATTCTGATGGTCATTGTAATGATGATCATGATGATGCCGATGATTGTGATGATGATTGTGGTGATGATTGTGATTATGATGGTGATAATGAATGTGATGACAATAATGTTTGTGAAGATTCATCATGGTTGTGATGATAATTGCGATGATCATGCATGTGATACAGAGTATGATGGTGAGGGTGATGATTGTGATGATTATAATTTATGACGTTCAACGATAATAATCGTAGCACTGACATTACGAGATATCGAGAGACGTAAATATACAAACGGATTAGAAAAACGTACATTTGGAAAAATATGCATATTAGCAACATATTGACTCTTTTTAGAAAAGTGAATGGGCTCGGGAAGGGCACGTTGCTTGAAGGGATGATGTCTGCTGGCCGAAAATGACATTGGAGTGGCAGCAGAAGGAGAGAACGTGCCCAAGATGATGTATATCATAGAGATGGCGAGATAAGATTGGCGCATGTGCGTGTGCTCATGACTGGGGATATTGGTGGGACAACTTGAAGAGTGGGTGGGATATGCAGTGGAGGCTTTTGGCATATTAATTGTTGCATTATAGGACTTGTTGTATTATAGGACTTGTTGTATTATAGGACTTGTATTATAGGATTTGTATAGAATGTTGTATTATAGAACTTGTTGTATTATAGGACTTGTTGTATTATAGGACTTGTTGTATTATAGGACTTGTTGTATTATAGGACTTGTTGTATTATAGGACTTGTTGTATTATAGGACTTGTATTATTATAGGACTTGTTGTACTATAGGACTTGTTGTATTATAGGACTTGTTGTATTATAGGACTTGTATTATTATAGGACTTGTTGTACTATAGGACTTGTTGTATTATAGGACTTGTTGTATTATAGGACTTGTATTATTATAGGACTTGTTGTATTGTTGGACTTGTATTATAGGACTTGTTGTATTATAGGACTTGTTGTATTATAGGAATTGTTGTATTATAGGACTTGTATTAGAGGACTTGTTGTATTATAGGACTTGTATTATAGGACTTGTATAGAACGTTGTATTATAGGACTTGTTGTATTATAGGATTTGTTGTATTATAGGACTTGTTGTATTAAAGGACTTGTTGTATTATCGGACTTGTTGTATTATAGGACTTGTATAGATTGCAACAACTTGGGGAGACCTTCATCCATTTGTGGACTGATTTTGGCTGATGATGATTCCATGTGCTCGAGGCAAAGGGTTTAATACATTTAAAATCAAACAGGTGCCACTCAAGGAGAGCGACCTCCCCCAGGTGTCAGGCTCAGACAGTGGGCCTCTTCACTACCTGGGAAATATTCACCACCTGAAGCCGGGAGCCGTGCCCAAACAACCGGACTATTTCACGGCACCCTACCGGCGTTCGCAGCAGGACATCTATCCTATAAAGGATCATGACGTCCTCATCCCACCGGCCGTACGCAGCCAAATCGTACGTTTGTATCAATAATGCTGTATAAATAATGCCAGAATGGGGTGGTTTTTTTGCAAAAACATGTTAATTTAAAAGGGTTTTGTCGTGTTTTTATCATTTTAATTAAAGTTTTCAGCTCTGTATCGCAACTTGCGATCTCTGAGTGACATGTGGTTAGAAGTGTAAATCATTATGGTTTATTAAGAATGCCTGGATTTATGATTTATGGGTTGTGGTAATATGTGTCCCTGTAGAGAAAGCTACCAAATTTTTGGGATGCTTAACCAGGAGACATGGTGAGCTAGCAGCCCCACCCTTTGTAAGTCCTGCCCACATTATATAACCACGTCCCCTCAATCATTCTCCCCTGCACAACAAAAGAATGAAAGACTACTGTTGATATGGTTCTTGGTGAGCAGGTATCCTGTCGAGCCAATATTGTGGGCATTTGGGGTTTTGATAGTATTGTATTCTGAATAAATTGCCTTTGTGCATGGAAAGCATGCATAAAATGTCTCCTTGAAATCTGGATATTGTACTTGCTGAAATCGGTACATATCTGCTTCAGTTTTTGGGGTGTTCTATGGACCTTTCCGAGTCGGGACTCAATAAGAGTTGTGGGCCCATTATAACTGTGTAGGCTGGTGGTGGTTGGAGAGGGGGAAACATTTCAGAGTGGAGTGAGTCAATAATAGCTTACCCACCCAGCCCTATGTTTCATGCATGTTATGTTTGTCATGTGTGTCATGTGTGCTCACACAGGTCCACTACATGCTGCAAAACCCCATGCCACAAGACAGCACGAACATATTAAATATCAACCAAATGATTGAAAATGGCTGCTATACTGCAGCCTATCCACTGCATGACGTAAGTTGTTGGGGGGGGTAGGGGGTGGAGGGCACACTGACACCCTACGGGAGGCCCAGGTACGACACCTGAATTGCACACCTGTATAGGACGCTATAGCATAGTCTAAAGCTTACCACATACTTAACATTAGTGTCCCACAGAGATGCGCCGCATAGGTGTCCAGGTTCCCCAGCTCACTAAACACACCTCTGATTTGCATGGTTGGCTACATACGGTGCAAAAGAAGTTCAATATCCATGCATTGGAAAGGACTCCACGAGCACTCTAGAGAGCCATTCTCAAGGGTATTTGGCCGACTATTTCACGTGGGACAGAAGTCTTTGGAAGAATTAGAAGTACCCACACTTCATCCCACAACACGTGAACAACCAATAGATTAACTGTGGGTGCACCCATTTACACTGCTTGCTGGGAAGAAGCAGCGTGATTAAGAAACGTGGTCATTGTTTTAACTGTCGTTCCCATGAAATCAAATGGGCGACCTCTAACTTTGCAAGTCCAGTGCAGTGTGCAACACCATTACACCACAGCAGCGCCACGGCAGAGTTTTGGGGGGGTGGAGCTGGTAATTTGTGAATGTCCATGCAGTGTTTGTAACTAACAATTGCTTTCCCCATGTCAGAGTGAGTCTGTTCATCCCACCAAAAACCCGAACACGCTGGGCGACCGCAACACGCTGCGACGGGAGTGGGCGAGAGCCGGGCACTCTTTCAAGGAGCAGCCTCTTGACCTTGTGCGGTAAGTTCATGCCCTATCCACTGCTGGATGAAGACTTCCCCAAGCCTTCGCCATCTCTCCCAGTCTCCTGATGCAACGATCCATGTGGCTCCTGCACACATGCTGATTTCATTACTTAAATCTCTGTGGTGCACATCCTCTCAGACGCATTCCTTCTCTTGACTGCCACATCATTCTTAGTCTCGACCACAGGCCATCGTACCTCTTAGGGACGTGCCCTGTCCAGAAAGGTCCTAAGGCTGGACTTGAATGCTAGCTGGGAGTTGATAGCACAGACGGCTGGGGAAATGGAGTTCCAGAATAGCATTTGCCCATGCCTTCCCTGCTCTTCACATTTCCCTCCAGCCCATGGTCCTTGCTTACATATTCGATAGCTACACCACTGGTGCCATGTGCGGTTGGTGATGTTTGCGCTGTGTGTGCGAGTGATGTTGTCGGCACAGGTCATACTTCGGGGAGCAAGTGGGGCTCTATTTTGCATGGCTCGGCTTCTACACAAAGATGCTGATCTTCGCTGCAATCGTCGGCCTGATCTCCTTTTTCTTTGGAGTATTCAGCAATGACCGTGACATCACTAGGTACTGGCCCGACACATGCATACAGACAAATGCATACAAACACACACACACATACACTCATGTGTCAGATGTAGAACTCACACAGATCTCCTGTATAGCAATACAGACTGAACAATGAGTATCAGCAAGCACCTACTAAGGCTATACACAAGTACATATACACGTAAAGTACATATAGACATACATATACACTTATATACAATCCCATGGGATGCTGCCATGGCGTAATAGTTACATTTCTAGAATTGCAGTTTATAGATTTCCAGTGCGATCGCCTGGCATGGCAGCTGAAATAATGGCTAGGTTTCTTCAGTTATCCCACATATGCTCAGCAGTATAAACAGAGACACCGCAGTTAGATGATTGGCAGTTCAGATGTGATGGGGTAAAATATGGGTACTCCCACCGTGTCCAAGACGTCTGGCCATCATGGACGAGTAGGCCAAATATCATCTCGAGGGGCAATCTAGAGCATTCTTTAGTGGAGGACCTTCCACCAGCAGTGGCATGAGCAAGCAATTTCAGGGCCACATCTTTAACATTTCACTATTAAAGTACATATGCACATATATACAATCTCATACAGTTTATATACATATACAGTACAAATATAGTACATTCAATATATTGTATATGTATATATTTTCCAAATGTCTCTGTTTCTAAAAGTAAATCCAAAAAATCAAGCCTAGCTACAATATTTCGGACAATCCAGGGAAAATTAAACATTGTTTTGGATTGCTCAGAAAACATGACATCGCCCATTGTGACGTCACTCACGACGTGGCATCGGGTTTCGTCACTCTTGTTCACATGAATATATTGTACATTCTTACGAATTGTAAATAATCCGAAAATCAAAAGCAAACAATATTCAAATCCAAAATGTTTAAATGTGAAACGTATCCTTATAATACGACTTACACACATAGACTCTTTGGAGCTGCATGACGGACAGCGGGGAGCAAGTGCAGGAAATACATTGCTGTACTCTGTGTCTGGAGTCTTCGCTTCCCATATTCAACCCGTACTGACCAGTGTGGGATGACTAGAATTAAATAGCCCTCATGACCCACGAGGTGTGGGGAGGCCCTCAGCCAGAAGTCGATTGATAAAAGGGCTGTAAACACCCCTGGAAATCAATACATAGAGGTGTTACACCACTGATATCAACGAAAATTATAATTAAACATCAGCAAATACCTTCTTTGGTTCTTTCGGTAAAGTCATGTAGAATGAGAATAAAATAATAAATTGATAAAATAAAATAACACAGTAATATTCTCACGACGTTTCGGCCCCAACACAAGCGGCCTTCATCAGGTGAAGGGACGAGACTGTCTGGTAGGACAGCGCTGGAGTGAAAGAGCCACGTTCAGATCACGGCCTTTAAGCTGTGTGAGAGGAACAAAGCGCCTTGACAAAGGAATTAGCATATAATTTAGCATTGAAATGGCTGAATGATTAGCTTGTGACTGGTCACAGAAATAGCTATGTTAAAAGTTAAAGCATACACATCCGCAGAGGCACCCCTTGATAAAGGAATTAGCATAGAATTTAGCATTGAAATAGCTAAGTTAAAGCATACACATCCGCAGAGGCACCCCTTGACAATGGAATTAGCATAGAATTTAGCATTGAAATAGCTGAGTGATTAGCTTGTAACTGCTCACAGAAATAGCTACGTTCAAGTCAGAGCATACACATTCACCGAGGCACTTAGTACAAATCAAACAGGAGAATTTAGCATTGAAATAACTAGGTGAATTTAGCATTGAAATAACTGAGTGATTAGCTAGTGACTGATCACAGAAATGACTATGTTGAAGTCAAGGCCTACACATCTGAGCTATTCACAGTACTATATAGTGAACCAATAAGAAAACGTGCCAGTTTGTAGGTGGGGGAGTTGATAGTAGCTGCCATCGTTGAGAACTACTCAACGATGGCAGCTATGCAAAAATAAAAAGAGATCCCACCAACAGCCTGGTCACCAAAACGAACAAAATCATCTCTGATTCAACAGCATTAATTGATGAGATCAAACAGTTCTCGTTGAAACCCTCTGCTGCCAGACCACCAAGATTATATGGCCTTCCAAAGATACACAAAGAAGATACACCCCTTCGTCCCATCGTCTCTACTATCAACTCCCCCACCTACAAACTGGCACGTTTTCTTGCTGATATACTGCGACCTTTCACTGGAAAAACCACCTCTGAGGTACTAAATTCTACTCACCTGGTATCGACAATCAAAGGCATTTCCCTGTCCCCAAACGACCTGCTTGTCAGTTTTGATGTGGTGTCCTTGTTCACCAAAGTCCCGGTACCTGACACCATCGCTATCATTGAAGACCTGGTTCATCAAGGACTGCATACTGATGTACCCCCCCTGGTGAGACATTGCTTAACCAACACATACTTCACCTGGAATGGAACTTTCTACAAACAAACTGAGGGCACCCCAATGGGCTCCCCCCTATCTCCGGTTGTAGCCAACGTATTCATGGAAAAATTTGAAACTGACGCCATCCAGACTGCCACTCTACGCCCGACCTTATGGAAGAGGTACGTTGATGACACCTTTGTCATCTGGCCACATGGCCAGCCTGCTCTAGACCAATTCCGCGACCACATCAATTCCATACACCCAGCAATCAGATTTACCATGGAGGTCGAAAAAGATGGCAAACTACCCTTTTTGGATGTCTTAATTAAAAGGAGACATGATGGTTCAATGAGCCACTCTGTCTACAGGAAAGCTACCCATACAGATGCTTACTTGAAACCGGATTCCCACCACCATCCATTCCAGAACAACTCCCTCATCAAGACTCTATACCATAGAGCCCAATGCATTTCCGACCAGGAACACATTACCAGTGAACTCAAGCACGTACACCAGGCTCTCAGGGCTAATGGCTACTCCTACTACACAATCCGCAAAGCCATCACTCCAGTCATGAAGAAGGATCCTCTTGTGGAGCCACTCAAAACCATCACCTTACCCTACATTGCAGGGGTCACTAAAAAGATCTCCAAAATCCTGAATAAATACAAGATCCAGGTCCGATTCAACACAGTACATAAAATCCGTGATTTAGTTCCATCTGTAAAAGATGCTGTTCCAGACATACAATACCCGGGCGTTTACAAACTAAAGTGCCTCTGTGGTAGTAGCTACATTGGAGAAACCAAAAGACATATCTCGGACCGCATCCGCGAACATAAAGCAGACTTGAAACACGGTAGGACGAACTCCTCTGCCGTGGCAGATCGCTGTTATAATTCAGTGGGCTCACATGACATTGACTTCTCCAAGACGGAGGTTCTTTGCAAACCAACCGGCTACCATGAGAGATTCGTTCATGAGGCCATTCACATATACAAGCACAGAGACAATTTCAACCGAGAAGATGGATTCTGGCTTAGTAACCACTGGAAAGATGTTTTAAACCATTTCTGTTCTTAATTAATTGTATTTTTACGATGACCTTCAGACCGCAGCTCTTTCGCCAGCATTGACTCTTAATACCTCTCACACCACGGTTAATGGTATGGTTTTACAACATGGAGTATAATAGCGCCTCGCAGCTGTCTCTCTCCCCCTCCTCTGTTCCGACCATGGACGAACTCGTCCGTCTGAACGGGGCCCGTAGCTATCCGTGGTGCTAAAGTTGAGGGTAAGAATCCACCCATTTTTTCGCCATATAGCATTGTGATATATAACGACTTATTGTTGGTAGCTTAGCTGATTGGAGAATATAGAGTTTATTGATAACATTAAGGTAATTTATATTTTAGTTTTTTATTGGTTCACTATATAGTACTGTGAATAGCTCAGATGTGTAGGCCTTGACTTCAACATAGTCATTTCTGTGACCAGTCACTAGCTAATCACTCAGTTATTTCAATGCTAAATTCACCTAGTTATTTCAATGCTAAATTCTCCTGTTTGATTTGTACTAAGTGCCTCGGTGAATGTGTATGCTCTGACTTTAACGTAGCTATTTCTGTGAGCAGTTACAAGCTAATCACTCAGCTATTTCAATGCTAAATTCTATGCTAATTCCATTGTCAAGGGGTGCCTCTGCGGATGTGTATGCTTTAACTTAGCTATTTCAATGCTAAATTCTATGCTAATTCCTTTATCAAGGGGTGCCTCTGCGGATGTGTATGCTTTAACTTTTAACATAGCTATTTCTGTGACCAGTCACAAGCTAATCATTCAGCCATTTCAATGCTAAATTATATGCTAATTCCTTTGTCAAGGCGCTTTGTTCCTCTCACACAGCTTAAAGGCCGTGATCTGAACGTGGCTCTTTCACTCCAGCGCTGTCCTACCAGACAGTCTCGTCCCTTCACCTGATGAAGGCCGCTTGTGTTGTGGCCGAAACGTCGTGAGAATATTATTGTGTTATTTTATTTTATCAATTTATTATTTTATTCTCATTCTACGTGACTTTACCGAAAGAACCAAAGAAGATGAATCATTGCAGTCACGAAAGCTTTAAATCGAAATCAGCAAATACATTTTACTTTGGAAAATGCTTGATGTTGGAACCCATAATTTAGTCTGACTTTGTTTAAAGGGAGGGTATGACACATTCAAAGGTGGCATGACCTTTAGGCAAATTATATTTCTCATCCAAGTGTACTATGCCCATTAGTGTGTTTATGTTCGTGCGTGTCTATGTGTGCAGTGGAGAAATATGCAACAACACCATCGGAGGATCCCTGGTCATGTGTCCCCAGTGTGACCAAAAATGCACCTTTTGGAGGCTAAATGATACCTGCGAGACTGCGAAGGTATCACACAAATACACCATCGATGTTCCCTCTAAATAAGGATACTTATTGGTTTTTGGTGCTGTGCATCATTATCACAAAGCCAATTCACGTTGCTGAGATTGTATCATTAACATTAACCATGATCACTAGATTGCAGCACATCATGCTAAACACTATGCTGCCATTCGTGTGGGTGTTAAAAATTTTTATACTAATAATACACGTGTGATCATTTTTAAGGTAGTTAGTTATAGTTTTAGCAAATAGGGCATTTTAATGGACTAAGTCGATGGTTAGACAAATACATGAAAATGAATGCATCGTCACATCCCAGCGGGAGTGCAAAAGTTACTTTGTCTGAGTAAATCCGACACGATGTATTTCATGAGTATTTCTCCACGATCAATACAAGTGGACAAAGTATTTTGAAATCTGAATTTCAGTGCTAATTAGTTGACATGTCATAACGAAATAATGATTATTCACTTTAAAGTGTCAGAAATGTATGTCCACAATCATGGAACTGCCCATTGCTTATTTTGCTCTTTCTGTCACATTTATACAGATTTGTTTGATACATGAATAGCGCTATAATATCAGACATTGTAGAGCATTGTCATCTCCACAATTTAATGGATGTTTCATGAGTGATTAATCTATTTTAACTTAAAAATCAATCGATGCATCATTACTTTCCTGCTGTTGATATTGAAAAGACGTGGATGCTAAGATTTAAGGTTTAATTGTGACTAACACCTCTGATTATGCCGTTGCAGACTTCACACATGTATGAAAATCCGGTCACCATATTCTTCGCAGTTTTCATGGGACTTTGGGGTAAGTGATGCTAAGCATTGGCACACATTGTCCAGACACAGTGACAAGTATCAACATGTTTGCAATGATGATGAGCACATTTGGCCACATACAGTGTTAAAGAAGTTCAACATACATACGTACAACCATATACAGTACCATCATGTCTTGCAATGTTCGTATGCAGTGATCCTGACAGTCCTATTATGAACCCACTGCTCAATGAGGGCAAATTTGGACCATGACTTGCACACATTGTCCTACTCTTACGAATGATAACCGATAATCTTTAATGTCCACTGTGAAGCAGATGGTGTGTATTTTTGTGTAATTAATACACGGGCAATATTAATCAGGGCAGCCACATGATTTGAACCACGAACCTCTGCAACAAGCAACGAATGCGGTACCCCAAGGCGATTCCATGAAAAATGCAAAGTGGCCAGGTGGCTCAGAGTTCAGAGTGCTGCGTTGCCGCCGCTGAGATTCTGTGTTGAAATGAAAATGGCCACCTGCGATTAAACCAGTTTCTCAATTATAGCAAGATGATGGTCTCAACTCAGTCACCGATATCTGCACAACAAATACAAAAAATCCATAATGTTGAAGTTGGTTCTGTACTTAATCAGGCTACATTCCAGCTCTGAGAATAAAAATGTTAGCTTGACTATCACGTAACAAACGCTCCTCTCCGTGGCAAAGCATTTGGGAAAGAGCTACCCCTACTGTGTGGACCAGAGATCACAGAGGTAGCTCTGTGACATTCACTTTTGTGTAACGTTTTGTAACACGAAGAGCAGCACTGCTCTGTTATAGATCCAAAGGAAAACTCAATCTCATGCCATGCCACTCAGTGCAAGTGGGATAAAATTGTGGCAATGTACCAAAAAAAGCCAATAAAGGTATTTATGAAAGAAAAAAAAGTACTAATGAAGTTACTTTGAACATTACATTTAACAGACTACATTAGGTAACCTTTGAACCCTTGAGCAATCGATAGTGAAATTACTTTTATAAGTAAATCCTCCCCGTGTGGTGTGTCGCAACAGCCACGGTGTTCCTGGAATTTTGGAAGCGTCGCCAGGCATCGCTCGCATACCGCTGGGACCTGACGGCAGCGGCGGAGGAAGGAGACCCCATCCGGCCCGAGTACCTGGCTCGCTGCACGACCACGAAATGTAACATCATCACCATGGTAATGCTTTTTGCTGTCACCACGGCGACTACCTCATTGCACACACACACCTCTGTTTTGTAATGCTGCATGTGTAACTGTTCACTGTTTTCCTAGTTTTTCTTCTAACATATTTGTTGGCCTTTGGTCAATTGTGTTTTCCTCCCAATATCATCCCGATTGTCCTATCGGCATCGTTATGAAACAATGTCCATTTGGAACTCTATGTTATGGAAAGGTTTGCTGAAGCAGATGTTACATAATTACTTATAAGATCCCTTCAAGTGAACACACACTAGAGGGTGGCCCTTTCGCATCAGCCCTGCTACAAAGAAATGTTCATGATGGTCAAACTCATCTTTTTTAATTCTGAAAGGTGAAATTTGTCCAAATTAAGAAAAGAAACAAATGTAATATTGGTGACCAGGCTGATCGGCTTACTACTTGGTTTTATTGGAGGCAGCTGCCTGGATTAAAACCAAGAAATCTCAGCGCTGCCAGCTCAACTCTCAGACATCAGGACCACCAAATCCATTCCTTTATATCATCGCATGCTTAACTAGTAGTGGGGAAAACAAATAATAGTTCATCAGTCAACCTTAACGGCTCACACTAACATTGGTCACTCCGACAGACTAATCTATATACAAATGCTTTTCCGTCTGTGTCCGTGCATTGTGAGTGCAGAAGGAGGAGCCTCATATGCCTAAGAGGATACTGAGGTTCCGATACTGCCTCTCCGGGATCATGGTGTTGTTCTGGGTGAGTCCGCCAACTCAACAGCAACATTGAACCCCTTCTCCTGATCCAGTGAGCTATGGCCAAGTCACCTGCTATGTGCCTCATCTTGGAGGCGAAGCAGGTTTTGAGCCTGGGTACTGCACGAATGGGTAACCATCATGCACAAAATGGACTGTAGGCTGCTGCAGAGCTACCTTGTGGCCAACAGAGAACTGCATTCTTTTGCTTCCATCCTTTACCAACCTGTACTGGTGTGCATGGTGAAGTATGGGAAAATAACCCTGACAATCTGCGCAGGGTTGGGAAGGCCATCATCCAGCAGTGGATTCATATACGGGTTATACACATATATATATTTTTACTTGACCCAATCCTAACCTCCACACTCTGCTCCACCAGTCAGAATCGCTCTCAAACTATGTTGTTCCTCCTGTGTGATCCATTGAGTGATTACAAGTGGGGGTATAGATACATGCATAATCATATAACTTACAGCCCTTTGTCAATCCAATCACCTGAAATATCTACAGGTGGCCCAAGGCAATGAATACATCATGAGCCGTATCATGTTATCCACCTGCTCCTGTCAACCTCGATTTGGGTTTCTCGAGACTAGTCCTCGGCCTTAAGGCCAGATGGAAAAGATTTCCTCAGCTCCTTGGCCTTGAGTGTGTGGCCTCAGTCCGAGGAGTTTTACTAGAGGTACCGACCTTGACACTGGCCTCATACTAGCGCACCCAACCTTGAGTGACCTTGACACTGATTGTGGCCTAAAAAGCTGCCGCCTTGGCCTCACCTTGGCCCTGTGGCTTTTGGTCTCAACTTCACATCTGAACGTGGCTCGAGGTCAAGCAGGGCCAGGGATAGTAATTCCTTTCATAACCTTGCATCATTTTCTACAATTGACCACGTGACGTTACCATTACACGTTCATTGTGTGTGATGTTAGCGAAACAGCTCAGGTTTTGTTTAACATGTAGGCTTTTCGCGACCAATATCATCCATAATATTTTTTTTGGATTAGATCGCGTAAATATGTGTCATTAAACCCACCACCAAACGACAAAGCCAATTAGTAAAGTTGTTCACGTAAACAGAACATGCCAATTCGTTACTAGTACAGCAAATCCACAATATCTACAATCTGAGTACGACGTTTTGCCAGTCATTTGGTTCTGCAGTAGACAAACGAACTGGCACCTCCTGAGTCACACCAGGCTAGCTTGGCACAGCTAACTCACGGCTTGGTTATACAGTGGAAAAGAGCTACAAGACTGTAAATCTCACCCACCTCTGTGTTTCTTGTGTTACTGGCAGATCCTCCTGATTCTTGCTGCAATTTTGGGTGTGGTTGTTTACCGCCTGTCCATCTTTGGCATACTCTCCTCGAGTATCCCCAATCATGTGACCAAGATCAAGGTGATCGGTGCCCTACTCACACCTGATATGGTTACCACCATCACGGCCTCCATCCTCAACATCGTAATCATACTACTACTCAACAAAGGTTACGACAAGCTGGCCCTCGTCCTCACTGATCTTGGTAGGTGTCATCACCATCACGGTTTGCATATGTTTATTTTATTATATGCCACCAGAGAACACATGTAAATTTGAAGATTGGATAAATGTTGTGCATGGTAAATATTGTCGCTGTAAAATGTCATCATGATTTTAACCTTGCACCATGAGGCCATGAATAGCAGCATCAGTGCATCATCCAATCACTTGTTCAACTACTGCCTGTTTTTGTCAGAACTCTGTTAAATTTTTCCTCCAGTTTCATTCCGATTGGGCTATCAGAATCGTATCTTGAGATGAAGTATCCAATGGGATCTCTTGTAGACCAGTGCAACCCTTAATGTCATGAAATGGCCCTAGAAGTGAGCTACCTCTGAGACCCTTCATTCAAGTGAACTCTGGTTCACACATTAGAGGGAAGCACTTTTCAATCCACACTGCTACGGAATATAATGTTAATCTCGTAACAGTCAAATTGCTCATTCTCACAACTAAAATTTCACCAAATTAAGTGATGAACCAAATGGTGTATGTTACAGATGTAATGCCATCATTAGTAATCGTCCTGAAGCCATTAATTTACTGCACTTGAGAACACATGTTACCAGAGGCCGCTGCCTGGATTTAAACCCAGGATCTCAATGGTGCCAACTTAGCGCTCTGATTTCACCTCTCCATCCATTGAATCACTGAATGTAATTGTGGGCTGACCCTCACTGCTGCATTGCTACCTTCTAGCCAGCAAACAGCTCTCTGCTTGTGTTGGTCATGTTGCCCGCTACTGAGCCCTTTATTAGTAATTTATCCTGCTGAAGCCTGCACCCCCTCTGAAAGGTGACCCATGATAATTAGCGCTGTCCTCCAGACAGTCTCGTCCCTTCACCTGATGAAGGCCGCTTGTGTTGTGGCCGAAGCGTCGTGAGAATATTATTGTGTTATTTTATTTTATCAATTTATTATTTTATTCTCATTCTACGTGACTTTACCGAAAGAACCAAAGAAAATGAATCCTTGCAGTCACGAAAGCTTTAAATCGAAATTTAATACACCTTAAAGATATTTGAAAATCAAGTGCACTGGCTTTCAGACATCATACGGACAGTGTAAATGGCTTAATTGCAAATGGAGACTGAAGGACACTCCACAGGGTGAATGTGGTGAACAACACCTGGTAAACAACTTGTCCACTGTCACTCATTCCCCAGCAACATCTTTGAAATTCACTTTTGATCTTCAAATTCATTTTAATGGATATCAAAGCACGTCACATTGTGAAATGTTGCTATTCCTCAATGCGGCATCATTATCAGTGGCTTCTCGTAGCCTGTGTGCCAGAAACTATGTAAGTAACATCAAAACTGATTGCCCTGTTTGATGTTTGTGTCCATGTGTGCCTTTGTATCACACCCACAGAGATGCCCAAGACGCAAGGAGAATATGAGTATCGGCTGACGTTCAAGAAATTCTTATTTCAGTTCGTCAACTTCTACTCGGCGTCTTTCTACATTGCATTTTTCAAAGGGAAATTCATCGGCTTCCCCGGAAGCTACACTTACTTTGGAAAATGGAGAATCGAGGAGGTGTGTAGATCTGAGGGGTTGGCCCTGTCTTTTCTATGCTGTTTGTACAACATTTTCATGTTTTACTTTTGTAGTTGATATTTTTCCCAACAATTGTCTTCACACCGTGCTGTTGGTGAAATGTCGAAATAAGGACTCTTTCTTTTGGAACTCTAAAAGGCCTCATTGTCTTCACACCTGGTCACCAGCTCTAGCATTAACACAGTCTCCGGAGTAAAAAAGTTTTCGAAACCAG
This sequence comes from Petromyzon marinus, assembly GCF_048934315.1. Classification (NCBI taxonomy): domain Eukaryota; kingdom Metazoa; phylum Chordata; class Hyperoartia; order Petromyzontiformes; family Petromyzontidae; genus Petromyzon; species Petromyzon marinus. The sequence goes on from NC_133683.1 coordinate 6,506,880, forward strand.
ACTTGAGAGAGCACGAGGTCACCACGAGCAGAACACGTGTTAGACTGATGCAATTGGTAACCCAGTTAACTTGAGGGTGTTAGTTTATCACATACTTTGCAAGTAGTACCCTTGTGGTCTCTCATTGGACATTTTCAATTATATACCGTATTTATCAAACGCCATTTATTTAAAATTATATATTTGATCATCCTTAAAAATGTACAGTATTTCAGCCCCCCTCAAGGATATGTTTAGTCACTACCTATGACTCACTGTGGCGCAGTGGAGCACGTTGTGTTAGAGAACGGCCCCGTAATATGATATCAAGAACGAATTCTGGAGTAAGGAATTAAGCAGCATTGCGTTGTGCACACGTTAAATCAATGTCATTAAGACAGTGTTAATGACACGTAGTTTAACATTTACATAATTGCCATTCAGAGTCACCCTGAGTATTTGCAGTCACTCTATGCTCGGAAGAAAGTCCATTGCCCAAAATGTGCACCTGTTGCTCATGTTTCTGTTTGAAGGCAGACTTGTTGACACATGAGATGATTATTATGAGTATATTCGGTGTTATATTAAGGTGCCTACTTTGTCCTGTTGCAGATTTGTAGAAAATCGTTACGAGGGCGATTCATTGATTGATATCCTCTCAAAAACAATACACATAAAGGATAAAGAATACAGCTTATTATTTAAGTGCCTCTGTGTTTTCTACCAACTTAATTTCATGTTTTACGATTATTATATTTACTAGACGATGCTCTTGAATTAAACTCACCTGATACTAAACACCAACTGCAGTATGCATGTTGTGTGTTGAACTTATTTTGCACCGTACACAGCCTGCATCGGATGTGTGGGGGAAGGACAACAAACAAAACATTATCAGATGCGCCACCATTTTTATTTATTTAAAATACGTGAGGGGGAGGGGGAAAGTGTTTCTTATAATCTGGAGAATATTGATATTCTTAATCACTGTCCCCTCTAACATATGGAGCCGTCACTTTTGCAGTGTGCAATTGACTGAAGAGAAGAATGTGAGAGGATCATTAGAAATGATGTGTGGTATCCATATATGTATTACCCAATATTTCATATCTTCAGTGTTTAACCTGAATCTATTCTCCACCCCATCCCCCCTCCAGTGTCCCCCAAACGGCTGTCTCTTTGAACTGACTTCTCAACTCACTGTCATCATGGTAGTGAAGCAGATGGTTGGCAATTTTCAGGAGGTCATCATCCCGTAAGTATCGCATGAACACATGAAAGCTGTGAAGTCTGATTACGGCGTTTCCTCGTGTAACGCGGTAGATGCGTTCCTGAAAATTTCCGCGTGAAGTAAAAACGCGCAAAGCAAGGAATTACTGAGTTAATCACATTTTTACAGTACATTCAACCTGCAGTCATCCCATGGTGGGATAAATAACTCAGGCTAGGCTGCCGTGTTACTGTATCATTCGGCATCCTTTATCAAACTGCTCAGCCGCGCAACTCAAGACAGTCGTTCATCGTCGACTGCTCAGGAACGCATCATAATGGCCGCGTTCGGCGTTTTAACAGTGTGCATTCCACATTATAATGGACACGTTCCACGTTGTGTGAAAAGTTTTCCCAAATATAAGAACCATGTTACAATGAAAATGTGTTGTGTGAAAACGCATTCAGCGAAAACTCGGGTCGACAGCTTGTTAGCAGTGTGCACTGGTTAAGCAGTGAACACCAGTCAAGTGGACAAAGTTCACCTCGTTAGTATCATGCGATATTCCGATCAGACGCTTCGTACATAGTTTCATAATATTAGACAAGCAACTCCCATGACTGAAAGAGTGTAGTGGATTGACAACGGGCTAAATGAAAAACAGCTACTACTTAGGTTTTAGCAGTTGTTTTGTACAGCTCTCTGACATGTTTTGTGTCATACCGCATATTGTTTGGCATGTCTTGACGTTTCGCTCCACGTGCTTGGGATATTCAAATGATACAACCTGAAAACGCAGTGGAAAGCTATGAAATAGCAAACCTAGTGTTGATGAACAAATGGATATGCACGTGTGTAAGGGTGTCTCTGTGTCTGCACATGCGTACCTCCCTCCACAATTCCCCAGATGGTTCAGCAATTGGTGGGCCCAGCGTCGGGCCAAGCTAAGGCCTGAGGCTGTCTACACGCGCTGGGAGCAAGACATGGACCTACAGCCCCAGAGCCCACTTGGACTCTTTGATGAATACCTCGAGATGGGTACAATGAGCTCAGAGGATCACACTACGGAGTCAACGCGTTTTACTTTATTATAAAAAAACACACACAATTGGGTATCATTTGACTATATAGGCACGTGTGTACGGCCCCTGTGTATCTGTCGGACATTGTTGTGGGAGGGAAATTACCCACACTTCGGGTTGTTGAAGGCAGGGAGCACAGATGTAAGAGCTTAGATGTACAATACAACAATGTAATTTGCTGCACTGTCCTCTGCTGCTCACAACCCCACAACAACTGTTGCATGGTCACCCATCCAACCAATTTCCAGGCTCAGCTCTCCTTAACTTCTGGGATCTGATTAAATCTGACGCATACTGGGTGATTTGGCCATAGGCACCAATCTATGGATATACTGTAACACAATTGTCTTTGAGCATGCGCGTATGTGCATATGTACGGAGTTAAGTTTTAGAAACAATAGGAGCACATATTTACTCCTCTTGTCTGCTAACCAATGCAGCTACATTGGTCAGCTTGGGTTGACGTTTCTCCCCATAATATATATTTAAAACTCTGGTGCATCATGTCCACTGTGGTTAACTGCTGTGATTTGTTGGCATTTCAATCACAGTGCATATGCCTAAAAATGTGTGGTACGGTTAATGGAGTCCTCAATACAGGGTGTGATCTTGTCATTATAGCCACCTAGTGGTGGAAAATGCTGCAAAAGAAACCCAGGTGAACCAGAGCTGAGCATTAAAGATGGTAGTGGCTGGTCGCATCTCAGTGGCCAATGTAATGGACACGATAATTTTGTGAACAAATTATACGAAAATGTGATCATATTTTGGGGTCTCCTTTGACTAAAACACATTCAATGCATTGAAAACATGTTTGATTTGCTTAAAGTAATCACAGCATAACAGCATTAAGAGTCTATGTCTATATCCTGTTTCACTCATTATTCTATCCTTGCCCCCCTACCCATTCTCAAAATATACCCCAGTTATCCAATTCGGGTTTGTCACTCTCTTTGTGGCATCATTCCCACTTGCGCCATTGCTCGCACTGCTCAACAACATCATTGAAGTGCGGGTCGACGCGTGGAAGCTCGTAACAAAGATGAGGAGGCCTGTGGTTTCGCGAGCAAGAGGAATTGGAGCCTGGGCCGACATTCTGAGTATCGTTGCCACCCTCTCCGTAATCACCAATGTAAGTCGCCAGATTGTCCGCTCGCTTTCTCGCTCAATATCCCATCTTATGAGTGACATAACATGTCATGTTAGCCGTGTGGGTTCTTTTTACCATACTTCACCATTCTGGTCATGGCAGGTTTGAGAAGAGGTGTAGTGGGGGACTAGGAGCGGTTCGGGTATCACTCGTCACTGATGTTAGTCGTAGCTGGAAGTCAATTGCATGTGTGCTGAATTCAAAGTGCAGTGCACGAATCACTGCACCACCGCTCCTATCCACTCTCTCCCAAAATCGCAAAAGGTAAAGCCTTGCAATTGCTTGCTCATGTCACTGCTGGCAGAAGGGCCTCAACTAAAGGTAGCTCTCGAGAACCCCTCTACACGGTATTTGGCCTACTCTTCCATGATGACCAGACATGTTGTAAGATGTGGAATTACCTGTGCTAAAACAGTGATGAACCCATTTATATTGCTAATTGGACAGAGGTGGGGGAGATTTAAGAAAATGATCCATTGCTTCAACTGTTGTGTCAGGAGACTGAACTGACGACTGCCAGATTGCAAGTCCTTATATGCTAACCATTACACTCTGGCAGCAACCCCCCAAATTGTATTTGTGAAAATGAATGTAATTGTCAAGGTGAGATGTTCAGAAGCCTTGGTAAAATCATTGCATGCTAAGTGACTGCTATCGCTGTGCCTCCGTATGCTTATTCCACAGTCATGCATCTTGGCGTTCACAACGGACATCATCCCACGCCTGGTGTATTATTATGGATACTCAGCAGAGTATGGCACAGGTTCGCCTACAATGCATGGGTACACGGAGGACAGCCTTTCAATTTTCAAGATCAGCGACTTCAAGGAGCAAAATCATCCCAACATCCTGCCAGCCTGGTTTGATCCGGCAATCCACACAACCTGCAGGTTTGTGCTATTCAGTGTCATGCCCAGCTATCGGGGGTGCCGTCCCTGCGAATGTGATGCACTGATCTCTGGGTGTGTTGTCCAGGTAGATGCGACATCCTTCTGGGTGTGGCGTCCTCCTGGCTCTGCCCCTTCCTGATTAGGCTCGTTTTCTTCCTCTTTTCACTCCGTGACTTTCCTTTTAAGACCCACACTTCCCCTAGGCCCCACCTCTGTTTAGGCCCTGCCCCTTACCCTGGACACAGGGTTTGGCTTAGTTGGTTAGTAAGGGGTTGTGGTAGGGTTGGGGGAGGAGTGTGCGTGGTGGGCGGGGACAGTAAAGGGGGTGGGGGAGGGGGAATTGGAGGGGGGGAGCAGTGGGTACGGGTGGGATGGCTTCACAACCAAAGTCCCACTCAGAGAAGTATAATAATAGATTGATATAAATTCTAGCTCATTCTTACCTTGCTAAAGAGTAATGTTATTTATTTATCTATCAATCCACGACTGCATAATTGAGTCTCAAGATCCCTTTGCAGGAAGACTGCGCATTGGGATTCCAGTTTAAGTTGGTTTTATGCATGTGGGATGCAATAAGAGGTGCTGGAGAACCCATGATAATGAAATGAAGCTTAAAGGTCCACACAGACATGAAACCACTTGCTCTACAGCCATCTTCTGGTCACCTCACAGCACAGTTAGTTAAGAAATTGATGCGATCTACCAACCCTTTTCTCTAACGTTTTTGAATTGCTGACATACACAACTATAATCAATATAACCATATTGATCGATATTTAATATAACCTTCCTTGACTATGACCAAATCACCACGAATGCAGCTGATCTTAGATTCCGGAAGTCAAGCAGGCTTGAGCCTTGTTCGTGCTTAGATTTATGATCACCATGCACAATGCAGGTGCAGTAGGCGACTGCGGAGCTAGGTTGTCAGCAGTGGGTAGTTCAGCAAAATTAACAGTTGTGGTATATTGCTCTCCCATTATCTTTAATCCCTGCCTTCACCAACCTGGCACGGACCAGCGTGAACCATGGTCAAAAGAGCCCCCACAAGCTGCACGTTGTGGGAAGGCCCTCTTTCAGAAGCGGATTTTTTAAAGGGCTGTGAACGCATATACCGTTTGTGCACAACCATACTTGTTCAATTTAGTGCCAACTCTACTTTCGAGGTACTTTGCTCAATATAGTCCATGCGTGCTTGTGGTTGTACGTGTGTAGGTATCCTGGTTATCGCTACCCACCGGATCATCCCCAAGCCTACTCCGTCACCAAGCAGTACTGGCAAGTACTGACGGCAAAGCTGGCCTTTGTCATTGCCATGCAGGTACACATCAACATGCACACACACACATTCATAAACCCATTGAAAGATAAAGGTACAGCCCTCCAATTACTTGCTCATGTCACTGATGGCAAAAGGGCTCCTGCTATAGTGAGCTCAAGAGAGACCCTTAAGATGTATTTTAACTGCTCTTCCACACTTGTCAGACGTCTTGGGAAGATGTGGGAGTTCCCACACTGGACAGCACCAAACTCAGCCGACCAATTGACTGGATGTATTCCATTTACACTGCTAGGTGGATAGAGGCAGTGGAATGTAAAAAAAACTTTCACCATTGTTTACACTGCCACGACCAAAGATCAATTCACACCCGTGACCTCTGGATTGCAAGTCTAGTGTGCAAAGCCTTACACTACTGCACCATCGTATAGACTCATCTGTGAGCAGTTGTTAAGGTCAGCAGAGCAAACCGTGATCATTGTCAATGGGTCATTACAGATAATGTCAGTAATGCTATTACACCTCACAATTGCACAGTATTTCTGAGATCACAAATAATAGTGGTAATACAATACTCACTTTCATCATGCAGCAGACGATTCATGTTGTTGATGCAATTTGTCACACATTAGCATGTGTGCGTGTGGGTGGGAAGGGGAGCGGCTGCGTTGTTGTTTGTGAACTGCGCTACCAATCCTGTGTGACCGGAGTACTATTTCTGGCCACAGCCAACAACAGTGGAAAATATTAGAACCAGTGTTGAGCTTCCCTTAAGTTGATTCTGTCTTAAAATGAGTACTTGATGAAGTGTGTGAAAATCATCACTGGCGAGATAAAGGTGCACACCACCCCCACAGGCACTGTGCCACCCTTCATAGATGCACTTGTCTCAGTCTGTGAAAGGCTACACAGGGAATCTTTGTAGTGGTGACATGGCTGAGTGTGTTTGCTGATTGTTGCGGTAATTTGCGGCTGCCCAGGTGAATACGGTGGGTGCATTAACTGCACATCATAAATGTTGCCTGCTGCATAGTGAACGTAAAAAACCCATTAAGTAATTAAAAAAAAGTGCCTCGGTATAATTTGCCAAATGTTCAAAAATTACTCAAATGACTTAATTTAATTTGGGAAAAACGACGTAACAATATAATATGCCTAGGCTGCAGGTCCCCGGAATAGTTGATCTGAGATGTAAAGCACATTGAGATGCTGCCATATTATATTTAGTAAGCACCCTTTACATGCATATCCTGAAACTGAAAATCCTTTACCTGTGTGTGGACGTGTGCAGCACGTGGTGTTACTCACGAAGGCCTGCATTGCATACATCATCCCGGACACGCCATCCCATGTGCGCGCCTGCATGCGCCGGGAGCGCTTTGTCGTACAGACGATTCTGCAGCAGGCAGAGCTGGGCCGTCTCCGTAACACCCTCCTCGCCGATGCCCCCAGCTCACCGCCATCGCCTCAATTCCACGTTGAGGATGAGCAGGCAGAGATGGGCCTGCTTCGCTGCTCGCTGCATAAGGAGTCTCCTTGCGTATCGCACCCACCCCAGCGGTGCCACATGGAGAATGAGCAGGCAGAGAAGACTGGTGACGATTCACTGCTGAAGGGATCCGAGGAGGAATCAAGCAGCGAGGATTCGTCAACTGTCTTCTACAGCGTATAAATCTACTCTGACTTTTAAAGGAGGCTGCTATCCTAACTCTGTTTGCACGTGGACAAGGACATTGCTGTCGAGGACTATCTGTATATATATATTAATAAATAGTTTATGATTTAACATGTCTCAATCATCTCATGTCTTTTCATACGAATCACGATGTGAATGAGGAAAACTTGAAATTATTGTTATTTTGTAAATATTTTTAATTTTGGTTTAACACGTAGGCTTTCGGGCCCAATATCATCCATAGAGGTGTTTTTTGGGTTAGATCGCGTACATATTTAAACGTGTCGTTAAAACCCGCCACCACTCGACACAGCCAACTAGTAAGGGTTGTCACGGAAACAGAACAAGCCAATTCGTCACTGGTACTTTGGAGAGCCAAGCCACAACATTTACAATCGGAGTACGACGTTTTGCCAGTAATTACAACTAGCTTCATCAGGCGACAGCCAGATTTGTGACACTCTCGCGCAAAGTGGGGGGGGGGGGGGGGGGGAGATTACCGAGTCAACGTACATTATGCATGTGCATTATGAGAGCCCTTTGATCTTGTCCTTCCTGTCTATTGTGTATTAAAATAGCCGTACCAATGGTAATCCCTATTGAAGTATGCTGCCCTTTATAGGCATGCATTTAAATAATGTATTATTTGTTGGCACCCGTGTTCAGCAGTAACAGAGCACACGTGCCAACAAGGACACTCAGTTGATTTTAATGTTGAAGTTCTGTGCAAAACTAGCTACTGCTGGCCAAGAATAATTCGAGAATCTATCGAAATTGAAAGAAAAATTTACAGTTCGGATAGCTTCCGCCTTTGTGCTGTGTGGAAGCGACTCATCAAATAGTACATTAGATGAAACTCCGAGTACCCACTCAGGAGGTATAGTGGTAAAGCAGTGGAGGAAAAAAAGCAATTTTTTTAATTTGCCCTTGTTGAATGATAGAGTCGATACACACAGCAAGCGAGATTAAGAAAGCGCATCAGAAGAAATAACGGAGGTGAGAGAGAGAAGACAATTGCCTGCTGGAGAAGGAAAGGCATTCCTACCGAGGGAGACAAGTTGAGAAAGATTTTGATCATGGGAACCGGTGGCGTGGCTCGATCTTCCCTATGTGCGCAACACGCTACCGAAAGAAAACAGAAAATCCTATTCAAAGGCTAAAATAAGCTCCATTTTTTGTATAATAGCCCGATAAACAATAACCCCATACATAGACTGAGGAAGAAAGGGAAGAGCCTGAACAAAGGGGAGGAGATTACGACGGAGATGGGTTGGAGGTGGAGGGAAGGGGAGAGGGGAGGCCGTAAAGGCGGCTGCACAATCAAGGAAAGCGGCATAGAAAGAGTTGAACGGGGACATGGAGACAACAGACAAAGGGTGGAGAAAGAGGAAGAGAGGATCTTTCAGTGCTCCCTACAGGAAACCCACAAAACTGAATTTCCTAAACTCGTGTCGCCTCCGTGACAGCAGCACCACCAACGCCACAGACTCACGCTCCCCTAATCGATAATACCATCTCCATTGCCGACCAGCCACGAGATGGCTGCTCTCAACACCTCGGTCGTGGTGTATGCAACAAAAGACTTCCGGCTGGTGAGCAACCGGCCATTGCGAGGGTTGGAAATAAACTGAAGCACGGGGCGACTCCCACAACCTTCGGGTATTTCCCAACTGGATGACGTCTTGGGATGAAGCCAGAAGTAAGCCAAATCCGCACTCAATAAATGGGACAAAAATCCCAGAGAAGCCTCCAGAAATGTCACAGGAGGCTCGGGTGTGAGAAACCAGACTCCATGTGGGGTCCTCCAGACCTTTGCCCTCCAGTTCATCAACATTTGTAAAAGCAGGACGTCTCATAGGTACGTAGCATGGGTGAGGGACGATGTTGAGAACCACGTTCAAAGATTAGGCGCTTTGACAGGTTGGGGTCCGAGTAAACTTTTAATGGAGCTCACCCTACGACATTACGGATAGAAGGATAGTGTGCCGGCACAATCCGGACACCCTGCTACACCGAAACACTCTGCTGCATAAAACTCCCTGGTACAGCTAAACACTGGCACAATTACGCTCAAATACACACAAACTCTCGCTCGGCCAGTTGGTACACAGGTTGTCAGTTGTGGGGGACGCGGGCCCCCGGCTCCCCCCCGGGGGAGGGCTGATCTCGAGAGGGCTGCGGGCTCCGGACTCCTCGGTCGAGTGAGAGCAGCCGCTACTCGAATCCTCGCTCGCGGTGAGAGGGCTGCCGCTCTCCGGCTCCTCTCCTCACGCCGCAGCCCCTCGGGTCCGCGGGTCCTGTTTGTGGGGCATAGCTCGGGGCTGGCACGTGGCTGCCTGGAATCAATCCGTCGCTTCTCAGCCACTCAAACGCGACGTCTCTGCTCACACAACCCCGCGCACCACTCACACGAGCTGAACGGGGGGTCAGGGGTCAGAGCGAATGACGTCCTTCGCACACGCATTGCCGCCGAGGGCGGGCAATGGAGATTGTTTAAAGGGCTGCGGGGCGGGGATTTTTTTAGAGCGACACACCAATCGCACGCGCGGGACGGGGGGGTCGGGGGTCAGAGGGCAGGGACGTCACTCGTACACGCGTAGCCGATTGGGGGGTTGTATTGGAGTTTATTTAAAGGGCTGGAGGGGCGGATATTTGGGATTGGTGATAGCCCACACGCAGCAGGGCGGGAGTCCGGGGTCACAGGACGAAGCGCTCACTCGCCGAGTCCTTCGGGCGCGGCGTGTCTTCTACCGTGACACCGCGCACCGACCACACGCGTTCCGGCGAGCGCAAACACACCACCATGCACTTTCCCCACACTCGTAGAAACCACACGAGGCTGTTATCGATCACTAACGATTTATTCCCGGTGTGTCTGCGAGCCACTATTACCCGAATCAGTCTGAGTCAGCAGGGTGTGGTGCCGCCGCAGCAGAGCCGCTCCAGCGGAGCCGTGCCCACAGCCGCGACGCCGTCACCGATGCCTCGGATTTCCCGCCACTCTCCCGGGGCCGGTGCCTTCTCAGACGTCCGCGTTTTGCCCACTGCACAGTCGTGAGGCCGCCGCAGCAGAGCCGCTCTGCCGAGGCCGTGCCCACCACCGTGAAGCTGCCACCGGGGGATGCCGACGCCGACGCGGTGCACCCTCGCCACCCCCCCCCCCCCCCGCCCGCACGAACGCACACACGCCCCACGTAGAGCCGGGAGGGGAGGTCACCCGGCCGATAGGTTTTTTTCCAGAAGTCCCTAATGGGATCGAACTTCATGGTTTCTTGCGGCCGGGAAATTGGGCGATCTTCCCCCTGTAGCTGACATGCACTGCGGCGCCATGACCTAATATTAAAGTTGCATGGTCACGGCAAGGGCCATCGTGCCACCGCGAGTGGAACCACGCACGCACAAGCACGGGTCAGTGGACTGGTAGCGGGAGAACAGAGAGCGGACGTCGGAGAGATCACTGCGGCGACATCACCCGAGCTAGGATCCGGGTATCGAAAGGGCGGGAAAATCCGAGCCCCTGATTGGACGGGAGGCCAAGGGAGCGAAACGGCGAAATTCCTTTGTTGTAGGTGGGATAAAGGGAGGGGGATTCAGGTAGCAAGACAGTCTTCTTCAAAAATCATCGCGGTCCACGCAGGAGGGGAGTCAGCCGTTCGAGACGTCCGCATGACGAACTTCAGCGCAGCCAGGCTCAACCCTCTACTGATCGCGTTCCTACAGCTTCCAGCGCAGCAGAGTGGAAGTACACGTGAGTAAGAGAGAGAGGTAAGTTTGGGCTATTTGATCGAGGGTAGAAAGCAGAGCGATAGGCAGATGAAATACAGTCTAGGATCCCAAGGGGAATAGGCTGACATCCACTGACCCACACAATTATGCGTAGCTTAACGGGTTGCTCGCAGTTAATAAAATAACTGGTAGGGGAATAAACTGTTTCGTGTGGTCTTTGGAAGGTGAAGAGGAGGGTGGAGAGTGTTTTGTGTTCGTGCGCACACGCGGCTGTTTGCGGCGAATAAGGGAGTAGAGCGTGCTTGGTGTCCGTACCTGTACGATCGTTTACAGTATTGTTCAGCGCGCGCGTGCCTACACGACTATTTTCGGTGGTGCCCAGCGCTCGCGTACCTGCGCAATCGCCTACAGTAGAGCTTTGCGCTCGCGTGCGTGCGCGGTTGTTTACAACGAGGCGGAGTGCTCAGTGTGCGCGTGCCTACGCGTCTGGTTTTGGTGGCGTTTAGCGCTCGTGTACCTGTACGATTGTTTACAGTAGGGCTTAACGCTCGCGCACCAGTGTGATGGGGTGGCGGGGTGGCGGTCGCGCCCCCCGCGATTGTCTAATAGCGAGATAGCGAATTAAGCAACTAGCGTGCGCGAATACGCAGCTCTGTAAACAGCCCGTTAAATTGGAGCAAAGTAATCGCGGCGTGTTTGTTTTTGCTTAACCGCGTGGAGCGTGGGTGGGAGGGAATCCAATGGTGGCACGCCGCACCTGTTTATTCCCGTGCAGGACGGGGTTTTACTTTGCGAGCGCGCTCACCGTGGCACGCCGTCGTTGAACAGGGTAGCGCATCGCAAGCGCAAAGCGTACGAGCCGCTAATTAAGCTACGCAAACGCGGTCGACATCCCAGGCAGAGGTACAGGGGGGCGAGGCATTAGTGGTCAGTAGTCTGGACCTGACAAAGCAACCGGGGGGATAGCGGTATGAATCGACCGGGGGAGTCGGTGGACAACGGCCCCGACAATTCAGCGATGCCGGGGGACGGTAGCCCCCACAGAACCACCTCATGTAAGAGAAGAGCTCGTGGAAGGAGATATCATTGCACTACTCATGACATCCCTTCGTGACCGTTTCATATCCACTAGGAGGTTATTGCAATTCCTTACACATCATGCGACATCAGAAGTGTTTGCTGGAAGAAGTGTTTGGTAACTGGATAAGACCATCAATGAGAAGTCAGTTTAATCATGGCTCGGTGACTGAAACCCAGAGTTTCACGGTTTAACCCAACATCCGAGCAGCACCACATCAGATCTCTAGACTCCTCAGCGCAGGCATACAAATATGGTCAACATATGCGTACATTAACTAATTTGTGAAATTATCAATTACATCCAAATGAAATGCAGTGTGTGCATTACTAGGACGTACCTAAAGGTGCCAGGTTGGGTTCATCCACCTTGGGGATGCTCTGCTCCACGCAGCCTCCTGCTTCCGTGCAGTCCATCCTCTTGATGTCCGAATTCTGGATGTTGCTACTGCTGCAATTGGTGACGCTGGTGGTGGTCTTTTTTCTTTCAATGGACTTAGGTCGACTTCGCTTTTCCTTCTTCTTCTGCTGCAAGGCCATCAACACTTTCATGCTCGTAATAGGATCGAGAGTAGCGTATGGTTTATTCTCACTGACTGGTGAAGCAGTTTCTTGACGTGGAACTAGGCCAAAGCATTCAAGAAAATTGGATTTCATGTCATTTATCTTAATGCCGCTATCTTTTGTCGAAGTGTAATCATGTTCAGGCTTCGGTCTGTACATGAACTGTGCGTGAAGACTTTCATGAGTTTTCAGGATTTCAATAGGACGTAAAAATCCGCAGACTGAGCACATCTCATAGGGCGACGGTGGATTCAACACCGCATTGGCAAATCTGCCGTTATTCACCAAGCTTGGTGCACCCTTTATCATATAATCCTTTTCGTGGCTCTTCATATGCCTTTGAATTTTCCTAGCTGATCAAACCTTCGTCCGCATATGCCGCACCATTGTTCACAGGTCTCCTTGTGCGTTCTTATGTGGGCTTCTAGGCACCATGCCAGTTGGAATTTTTTCCCACAGACGTCACAAGAGATACGTTTTTTCGCTCTTGTAACTCTACCGGATTGAGGTGGGGTTGAGATGGGTGCTGGTGAAGTGCCATCGATGGTGAAGGCAATTCTCCCAGCACCACCATGACTCGCAGCGGAGTTGCTCTCGCACATCTGAAACAAAAGACAAAGGTCACGCGCATGACACCCGTGTCACGAGTGTACTCACAAAGGCATACTTAAGGTGACATAAGATTCATATATACTAGAACTCATTATACCAGAACTCCACAATATTGCAGTTCTTATCATGTACGATTTTACCCTCTTATCCACCCAAATAATATTTTGTTTCTAAACAACAATGACGAACTACCTCCATTTTCGTAATGTTACCCACCTAATAGGGCTTTCTGTATATACACACCAACAATATAATGATTGCACCACACGTTCAGTCCACTATTCACGACACTCTGACTCGCAATCTCCATATAAGACTGTAATATAATTTATGTATGAGGGCCCGTTAAAAAGTTTTGATACGGACACTTTTTTTACAAACAACTACGTAAATTATAGTCTTCAATAAAAGTACAGTATAGTACTATTAATGGCACTTATAACTGAACGTCATTATCTCTCATGCTAATATTACAATGTCAACTAGTTACCCAGGAAAGCGTCATTGAGTCTAAGTACTGCATTTTCAGAAAGGTCCCATTGCATTGAGATGTTTGTGTGAGTGGAACCCAGAGAGACCCCATCTTGCATATGGAGAAATAACACAACTCCACACAGATGGATATTACAAGTCTAATATTATTATAATCTAAGGTAGTGTATAGTAACGCAGTGTATAATTCAATGTTGGTGTCTGTCTATGGCAGATCATAATACAAATATTATTTGGAGGCATATTATAATAATTTTTGCGACATAGAAGTGTAATGTATAATGACTTATTGTTAGTAGCTCAGCTTAGTGGAGAATATATTGAGTACATTGATTATATTGATGTAGTTTATATTTAGTTCTTTCACATCGGTTTATTGTATGATAGTTGGGTAGTTGCAGTTCTTTAGCGTCAATATACTAAATGCCTCTGTTGATATATAAACTCTGACTTTAACATAGCTACTTCCGTGGCAAGTTACATGCTAATTCCTCACATTAACATCATGCTAATATCCCAGTTACATGCTAATTTCTGACTTTACCATCCTGCTAATCTATCACATTAACACAGCTACTTCAATGCTAAATTCTTATGTTGATATGTAAACTCTTTTGGCAAGGCGCTCTGCTCCTCCCACCCAGCTTAAAATATGCTCCCAAGCTTAGCAGTGTTCATTGGAGCGCTGTCTTTCCGACAGTTCTGTTTCTTCACCTGAGGACGGCTGCTTGTGTTGTGGCCGAAACGTCGTGAGAATTGTATTTTATTATGTTTTATTTTTATTATTTTATTATTTCCCTTCTACGTGACTTTACCGAAAGAACCAAGAAGATGAATCCCTGCAGTCACGAAAGCTGTAAATCGAAATTATTCAAATCAAGTTGTTTTCTTTTTACCACAGTACTTTATGGAATCCTCAAGAATAAATGCATTTTTAGAAGTATTAAACTATACTTGAAGATGTGTGAGAATGTAATTCTGCAGATGCAAGCACAGGCAAACTCGTATCTGCATATACAAGTTTCTGGGCCTCCTCACTTCACCAAACCCGCATTGACCGGCATGGTGAAGTATGGTTAAACAACTCCCACGAACGACATGGTGTGGGGGAGGCCTCTATCAAAACGCTGTATCGACAAAGGGCTGATACATCTCACGACATTGTACGTTAAGATCGTTCTCTCGTCAGCACAAGCCGTCTATGTGGACAATAGAGGGCACGACACACGTGTACACGATGTTTGTGTGCGTATATTCAGCGTGTGTATCACGTCATAATTATTTGGATTATTGGCGTGTAGATTCTGCCAATTTAAAAATTAAAATAATAAATTTAATATAACAAAAGCTTAAATAAAATTAAAAGCTTTTATTCAATTGATTATTTTAAAATTGTATTTTTTTTATCTCCGTGACTTTACCGAAAGAACCAAGAATATTAATGTGGGTTTTTTGCTTTTATTATTTAAAATTTCACATTTTTATTTGATTTGATAATTTTTTATTTTCTTTGGACGTGACTTTACCGAAAGAACCAAGAATATGAATTCCTGAAGTCACGAAAGTTTTAAGTCACAATCTACACCCAACAATGGTGGCCAGCAGATGGCAGCATCTACACGCCAGATTATTGCTTCCTTCGGTAAAGTCATAATACTGGTAGGAACGAAGTTGTAAACTGAGTGTACCAGCCTGCAAAAGATTAATGTGTCCGTCCGTCCGTCCCCTTTCAATACTTTAACGAAGTGAAATCTCGTGCTGTTGGGTGTGAAATCAGCAATAGACAGCGCAGAGACTTGTCCTACCAGCCCACCCTGCAGGGACCTGTTAATAAAATTAAAATAATAAATTGAAAATAATAAATTGAAAATAATAAAAGCTTTTATTAGTTTAAATATTATAATTTATATTTTTAAATTTAATTTAATTATTTTTATTTTCAAATCTACGTGACTTTACCTGAAGAACCAAGAATATGGCGTGTAGATTTTGCCAATTAAAAAAATAAATAATAAAATTTAAATAATAAAAGCTTTCATTATTTCAAATTTTTTTGTATTTTTAATTTAAAAAGCTTTTAGTATAGCTTTTATTATAATATCATAATATTATAATCAAAGCTTTTATTATAATAAAAGCTTTTATTATTTTAGGATTCTCCTCCACGGCGGCCTTTGTCTCCCCCAGTAGCGATGTTTACGACACACCGCACCAAGTACTCATCTGAGGCTGAGTCGACCTCACACTCTCTTACTGTCTCAAAACAACAACCGCCATTCGCCACTAAGTGGCGGTGACGTCACCACGACGCTTGTGCCAGGCTATGTGCACCTTGAGGCTACGTGAAGTGTCGATCGCCGGCTGGCAGGAGGTCACGGGGCAGACCCAGGTGCCACTGGTCGACTGACTGAGATGACTGAGATGACTGGCTGATGCACCACCTGTTCCCCCTACTGTGCCAACTTGCTGAGCTTTAGCCACCCGACGCTCCGCTCGTTTTTCTGAGCATCGCTCCTCCGCCCTCCGTTGTTGTTGGAGGGCGACTGCCTCCAACTGCCCAGTAGCGTCCTTCACGAGCCTCCTCCACAGAGGCCGATCTTGACACCGCTGGTCCCAGTCATTGGCAAGTCCACTCAGCTCCACATCCTCCTGTACCACATCACTCCATCTCTTCTCTAGTCCGTGCCACGCCCGTTTAGCTCCCTCGATCCGGCCGAACAAAAGCTGTTTGGGCATGCGGTGATTGGGCATGCGGGCTACATGGCCCAGCCAACGCAGCCTTGCCTGCTGGAGGAGCTCACCGATGGGACTTTGTCCAGATCTTTCGAGGATTTGTGAGCTCCTCACACAATCCAGCCTGGTTAAACCCAGGATTGATAGTAGGCAGGCCAGCCTAAATGTTTCTAACCGGTGAAGATGCTGCATTAGGAGGGTCCACGTTTTGCAAGCGTAGAGAAGGGAGGGAATGACTGTGGCCGAGAAGAACCGAAGCTTCATGCGGAGCGACAGACCAGGTAACTTCCACACAACGTTACACAACCGATGAAAAGATAATGCTGCTCGACTAATTCGGAGTGAGACCTCTGCTGTTAAACCGGAGCCGATCATGAGCACACTGCCCAGATATGGAAAACTCTCCACTCTCTTCCCAACTGCCCCATCGCCGATTGGGAGTTGTGGGGGTAGAGTGCCCGATGGCACAAAATACCCAGGCAGGTGCTTCGTTTTGGTGGGGCTGATGGTAAGGCCCCACCTCTTAGTGGCACACTCCAGTTTCAGCAGCAGCGCCTCCAACTCCCCCTCTGAATGAGCAGCAATTACCAGGTCGTCGGCATACATAATGTGGTTGACCAATAGGGAGACATCCCTTGACCGCACCTGGGCATCGATCAGCCTCCCATTGTATCTGTACCAGACGTAAATTCCTCTGGTACAGCTACTGAAGGCTTCACGAACTATGTGGTCGAAATAGATGTTAAATAATGTTGGGGCCAGAGGACATCCCTGTCGCAGGGAATGGCTCTGACTCCCGGCTATGTAGTTTTACTCGGGTCTGCTCACCATCATGAAGGTCCTTAATGAGTGTGAGCATAGGGTCAGGGACTCTGAAAGCACGAAGAACAACCCAGAGCCCAGGCCTACTGATGGTATCATAGGCCTTGACCAGGTCAATAAAGCAGAGATGTAGGTCTAGTTGGAATTCCCTCCACCTCTGCTGTAGCAGACGGACAGAAAATGACATTTTTGCAGGACCGCCCTTTCCTGAAACCGCATTGGGGCTCCGCAAGCCTCTCCTTAGCGTACCTAGCAAGGCGATGTTGAATAATCCTTGCCAGGACCTTTCCTGGCACACTGAGGAGTTAGATGCCCCTGTAGTTGTTACAGTCTGTGCGGTCCCCCTTCTTAAAGAGGGGGACCGCCAGGGCATCCTTCCAATCCTGCGGAACCCGTCCAGTGGCCCAGACTGTTGTTATGATGTCATGTAGGGCAGTCTACGCACAAACGCAACCCTCTCTCAGCATTTCGCTTGGGAGATCTCTCTGCTCGGTGCCTTTCCTGGTCTCAGACTCTGGATCGCCCTCAGTACTTCCTCAACGGATGGTACCTCAGCCAGCCACTCACAGAGGGTGACTTCCTCCTCTAATATTTGAGGCACTGCATCCTCAGCAGGGTCATCCCCACTTTGTCCCATGATGTTTTCCAGGCTGAGGGATTCCCCCTCCCCCAGGACCTCACAGAAATGCTCAGCAAATCTGCAAACCTGTCGCTGGGGGTCGGAGATTGGATCACCCTTCGTTCCCCTAATGATGGTGTAGTGGGTATAAATTGACGATGAAACTTCTGATGAGGCAACACGATATTTATTGTCTTGGCCCCTTTTTGGGCCATGGACATTAGCCCACAGAGTGGTGAGTGACGATTACCCCTACAATGGTAATAGGTGTGGCGCTGTAGGTTACTTTTTTAATGGAGTTAAATAGGGATTTGTGATCGCGGGCCACTGAGGCAGACTCCATCTCCTCAGCAACCCGCGACCACCACCCATCCTTGCAGCGCCTCACGGCTCTCCGAACCTCCGAGCGAAGGCTGCGGTAAGCCTCCTCATTCTCTGACGTGGGATGCTGTAGACGATTAGAGTGGGCCTGTCGCTTTTTCTCAACCATCCTGAACACCTCCTCTGTCAGCCAGGGTCTCTGGGGAGGTCTGGACCGCCTATACAAAGCAGCCATTGCAGCTGCATGAGTCAGTCCTAAACCTCGCCCATTTTCCCTCGACATCAGGAGTGGGGGACGATGCTGTCTCACTCACACTCACTCACAGCACGAGGCCGACTCATTACATCTCGCGGAGGATCGCGCTGCTGAACAAAAAAAGTTCCGTGGTTTCAGTTTGCAAGTGCGAGTTCGCGTTTTAAGGCGATGGGGGCCATCCATAAATGACGTCACGCACCTGGGGAGGGGGGGGGGTCAGACATTTGTGACGATGTGTGACGAGGAGGGGGGTTTGAGAAATGTGACGTCACGTCAAAATGCGCAACTTTAAATAAATATAGAAAACACGTTCTATTTAGTTAAATAGACTTTTTAATGTTTTCTCCGACAACAACAGAGTGCAGCACCACATTAAATACGCGCTACAATGACAATAGTTTACAGCGATTTGAGTCATATTTAATTTTCAAAATGGAAATATGATTTGGGGGGGGGGGCGGCAGAGCTTTGTGACGTCATATTTGAGGGGGGGGTCTGACTTTTTGTGACGCCGTGACGAGGGGGGGGGGGGTCAAAAATCGTCCAAAATCGCGTGGTCATTTATGGACGACCCCATATAAAATAATTATTTCATGGCAGTTGGTTCTGAAGTGCGACTGTTTGTAATTTGGGCGTTCATAAGTCGAGGACTGCCTGTAAATAAAAATTCCAATTGTGGATGTGGGACTTGCTGGTAACAGCTTCTCTTCACAAGGCAGCAGACATCGCGGCTGTCGCGATTTTCACCTGAAGACGATGGCTTGTGTTGCTATCGAAACGTCGTGATTTATTTTGTTTTATTTCTACCTACGTGACTTTACCGAAAGAACCAAAGAGTATGGATTCCTGCAGTCACAAAAGCTTCAAACCAAGATCGGTTTGAATTATTTATCGAGTGTGGGTAGAATCTGTGCAGAGTTGTGCTGTTTCCCCATGTGCAAGGTGGGGGTCTCTCTGGGTTCTACTCACACAGAGCCAAACGCTCATTAATGTAATTGCCAAATATCTCATTGCAATGGGAAACTTCTGAAAAAAAATCAGTCTTTAGACTCAATGAGGCTTTCCTGGGTAAATAGTTAATATTGTAATAATTAGCATGAGCAATAATGAAGTTCACTTATGAGTGCCACGGATAGTACTATACTAGACTTTTAATTAAGAATATTTTACGTAGTTTTTTTGAAAGAAAGTGTCCATTCTCAACACTTTTTGACGGGCCCTCATGCAGAAATTATATTGCAATCTTACATGGGGATTGGGAGTCAAGTGTGTCATGGATAGGGACTGAACGTATGGTGCTATAATTAGCTTTCTGTTGTGTATATGCAGATAGGATCTCTGGTGGGTAACATTGGGAAAATGGAGATAATTAGTAATTGTTGTTCATATACAAAATCTTATTTTGGTGGTGATTTGAAGCTTTCGTGACTGCAGAAATCCATACCCTTTTGTTCTTTCGGTAAAGTCACGTAGGTAGAAAAATAAAATAAAAAATAATATAGTACGTTTCGATCGCAACACAAGCGGTCGTCCTCAGGCGGAAAAAATAATCCGCTGCATCTCCGACCAGCGCCACCTAGCCAGTGAACTGGAGCACATATGTGGGTAAATAATCGGTGGCGAACTTCTTGTGAGGCAACACGATATTTATTAACACTCTATTTTACAGGGTCCCTAACACAAAGGGGTAGCGGCCCCTTCACCCGATACCTGGGGAGGTATGGCCTCCGGACTACACGGGCCCTAACACTGGGAACCCGTTAATTCCCCGTCCTCCGGCTGGGGGCCCTAGGGGAGGCTCTGCTGACCCGACCGTGCCAGGGTCTTCAGGTCCTGACCACTGGCCTCACTGAGCTCCGGCCCGTGGAAGGACGACGGAGTTTGGGGTCCAGGGTCCTATCCCCCAGGACCTATCTTCCCTTGACCACTGGCCTCACTGAGCTCTGGCCCTTTGAAGGACGACGGAGCTTGGGGTCCAGGGTCCTAACTTCAGCCCAGGGGCCAGTGACGTGTGAGCTGGTCCCAATGTGCACCGGCAAACATTTACCGCCAGGTGGCCCCAGTGTTCATTGCCGTCCACACGTGGATACCTGAAGCCCATGTCAATCCACTGCTGGATGAGTCCCGCAATGAAGATACAATCAGTACATCCACTTTGCTTTTGGACTCCACCTGTTCCATTGGCGGCCGAATGCGAATCTAAATGTGCATACGTTAGAGACTGGTTAATGCGCATAGAAATCAAACCAATTGACCTGCGACATTTGCCACATCAACTTTTGTAGAATTTTAGATGTGCATTACAGCTACTTTAGCCGGATGGTTGTGGTGGCTATGTATGCCTGTAATCAACGACTACGTGGAGGTGAGGGTTGGTGGATCACAAAAATGTTGCGACAACTCCCACCCCTTGGTCGTCAAGGAGGTAGAGAAGGCGGTGTGGAATAATGTGGACTCCGCCTGTTCCATCTGTAGATTTGTGATAGAGCGTTGGCCCCTCATTTGCTTGGATTTCTCCAGGTGCTCCGATTTCCTCCCACATGTAAACACTCATTAATCTTGATTGGAAGCTGTCGTGACTGCAGGAATCTATACTCTTTGGTTCTTTCGGTAAAGTCACGTAGGTATAAAAAACAAATAAAAAAAATCGTCAATTGCTTGTGTGGCGATCGAAACGTCGTGATCCATTATTATTTGTTCTACCTACGCGACTTTACATAAACAACCAAAGAGTACAAACTCTCATTAATTTGCCGATAACATCTTTATATAAAGAGGACAACAGAGCATGGGCAGGAGTGGTGGGGGGGGGGATGTTGCCAGCTGCTCACCATTTGACTGCCGCCTTCCCTCGTCTGTAGTTCCTCGCGCCAAAGTGAAGGAATTCTGTGTGCCAGTTACAATTATCACTTGAATGTAACTTGATGTTTCAATGAAAACAGCCACAGATTTAATCCTGAAAATCTTTATTTTTCACATGCAGTGAAACAATGTTGTTAGTAGGCTTGTTTCCCTGGGAAAGCCTCACTGAGTCTCAAGACTCTTTTTCAGGAGGGGCCTGCCAACTTTTCGCAGGAGTAATTTGGATGTTTGGCTAGTACCAGTTACATTGTATGTTGTTGTTGTTTTGCTATGGGAGTAAACCCATGCAGAGAAAGGGACCAGAATGAGGAAAGCGAAGCCAGGCAGTCCTTCAGAAGATGTCATGCACGGGCGTGACCACTGCACCACCCTGCCGCCCAAACAAAAGTAATTTAAATAATGTACAATACTGACAAATAAACCCTATTAGTATCAACTGAATTTCTGGCCAATATGGCACGTGTATAGCTGCATCGGTGTTTCTAAAAGTTGTGTTCACATTGCCTGAAATTAATAATATAAATAACAGATTTCCCACCTCTGGTTTCATTTGGATTACCGGTTGTCCTCATTATGTGTATCACAGGTAATATGGCAAGGAAAATATTACGCAGCACGAGTTGTAGGATTAGGGCAATTATGGTGACACACGTGACCCCCTCTACACAAGAAACAGCTAAGATTCATATTCTTGGTTCTTTCGGGAAAATCACGTCGAAGGGAAACAATAAAATAATACAAATATAAAACAATTAAATTCTCGCGACCTTTTGACTGCAACACAAGCAATCATCATCAGGTGTGAAAACCACAACAAGAAAATTTGAAAGAACCAAGAATATGAATCTCTGCAGTCACTAAAGCTTTAAATCAAAATTTAACAGCTGAGAGTCAATGCTGTGGTGTTGTGCGATTGGTGCAAGCGACCCATCATTGTGTTTTGATGTTGAGCTGTTAAAATTGCACTGTTGTGGGGTGAGGTCAAGGCCGATGACTGCTTCCAGCGGTGTCAAGATCAGCATTTTGAAGAGGCTCGCGGAGGATGATACTGGGCACTGGGGTGCAGTCTCCCTCCATGAACAACAGAGGGCAGAGGAGCGACGCTCACAACAACAATTGGCGGAGCACCGCGCGTATAAAACACAAAGTTGGAAGAAAGTTTATCTCGGGGAGTTAACCCACAACACCTGGGTCTGTCCCGCGTGTTCACACGATAACGCGTTTTCACTACAACGCGTTTTCTTTACTTTAGGGAACGCTTCTCGCACAACGCGGAACGCGCTCCATCACAACGCGCTTTCTGAGCGGACTACTTTCTTGAGCAGTGAAATTAATTAAAATCTTTTGCTCTGCCATTTGATTTTAAATTACGACTCTTCAAAGAGCTTTGGTTGTAGTAAGCAATATTTGAATTTGTTTAAACGACCTGTATTCTCTTACAACATGTTTTATATTCCTAGGCATTAAATGTGTACTAAAGATTCAGACTAATTGTAAATCTAATGGGACCACTTTAATCGATGTCCGTTAATATATGTAGGCGTGGTAAGGTTTCGAGACGCACTCGGCGATGCGTGAAACGCAGTCCGTGTCCTTCCTCGTCCATTTGTCTTCATTCCAACGTCAACTTTGTTCTGCCGGTCTCTCTCATTAAGGCCACATGGCCACACTGTGTCTCTTAGTTCTTGCAAGCTAAGCTGGAGTCAGTCTCTCTCATTAAGGCCACATGGCCACACTGTGTCTCTTAGTTCTTGCAAGCTAAGCTGGAGTAAGTCTCTCTCATTAAGGCCACATGGCCACACTGTGTCTCTTAGTTCTTGCAAGCTAAGCTGGAGTGAGTCTCATTAAGGCCACATGGCCACACTGTGTCTCTTAGTTCTTGCAAGCTAAGCTGGAGTCAGTCTCTCTCATTAAGGCCACATGGCTACACTGTCTCTTAGTTCTTGCAAGCTAGCTGGAGTGAGTCTCTCTCATTAAGGCCACATGGCCACAGTGTGTCTCTTAGTTCTTGCAAGCTAAGCTGGAGTCAGTCTCTCTCATTAAGGCCACATGACCACACTGTGTCTCTTAGTTCTTGCAAGCTAAGCTGGAGTGAGTCTCTCTCATTAAGGCCACATGACCACAGTGTCTCTTAGTTCTTACAAGCTAAGCTGGAGTCAGTCTCTCTCATTAAGCCACATGGCCACACTGTGTCTCTTAGTTCTTGCAAGCTAAGCTGGAGTGAGTCTCATTAAGGCCACATGGCCACACTGTGTCTCTTAGTGCTTGCAAGCCAAGCTGGAGTCAGTCTCTCTCATTAAGGCCACATGGCCACACAGTGTCTCTTAGTTCTTGCAAGCTAAGCTGGAGTCAGTCTCTTTTCGACATATGTCCCACCAAATTCTGTAATAATAATGTTCCAGTTTCTCTATATGTTTTTAAATTTAGATTTAAATAAATCTACATTTTAAAATCCACAAATCTGGCTGCCTCCTGATGATGCTGGTTGTAATTACTGGCGAAACGTCATACTCAGATTGTTAATGTTGCGGCTTTGCTCTCTAACACACAACCGGTGTGCTGTACTAGTAACGAATTGGCATGTTCTGTTTAAGTGACAAACCTTACTAATTGGCTGTGTCGGGTGGTGGTGGGTTTACCGACATATTTTTATATTTACGCGATCTTACCCAAAAAACCTGTATTATGTAAAAATACATTTATTTTCCCCCTTTCTTTTTGGACAGTTTCAAATCTCTAACGTCTTTCAAATTGTTCTGATGTACAGTGCTACATTTTAAATTACTGTCATGTTTGCAACGGGTTGTTTAAAATATATTCAAATGGTGTAGATTCATGTTTAAACTCGATTCGAATCTGCATTCATCATTTTCTTCTTAAGCAGTCCGTAACCACAATTGGTACATCGATGCATGACCCATTTGATTATGGTTTGTTGGTCTTAATTTATCAATTAAAATGTTATTGAGTGTGCCAAATCCTAAAGAGTGGCGTTTGAGTCGACCTTATTTTATATTCACATGTGAAACGCCTGTGCACATGAATGTAATCCAGTTACACACTCTCCTACTTGTTCATCAACTCTCTTCGTGGTGTAGATTTGATGGCTTGTATAGCAACCATAAACAAACGCAACAAATCCGGGTGACTCATGATCCATGATTCACGATGCCAGTGGGCCAGGTTTCACTTTCAACCTGTGTGGCATGAATTAAACGCACCTGTAAATTTGACCTGAAATGATTGCACAACAATTGCCCCGCCTTCATGGGATGTTTATCCTCCACTGTTTATCTGGCTTTGACCTGAATTATATAAAAGTGCGGCTCTGCAACTGCTGTAGAGTCACATTGGTATAAACGCATTTTACAATATGAACAGCGCATTGAAAACGCGTACTATTTTATGTATTGTTTAACAAGTGTGTTTACAAATCCACACTGTGAAACACGATGATTGACACAGGGGAGTAGATTATGTTTTCGATAGTGTATTTAAATAGAGCTACTGTAGGTAAGTAGTTTTCAGTTTTAAAGGCATAGTTTAACAAGACAACACTTGCCACCATCCTTCAAACCCATTGGTGAAAAAGACCACAGTTTATGTTTACATTATAATATGTTTACATTATATACAATATATAATATAATGTTTATATTATAATATAATGTTTACATTATATATAATATAATGTGTATATATAATATAATGTTTACATTATAATACAATGTTTACATTATATATAATATAATGTTTATGCAAGAGCCGGGGACTTATGGGACCCCGGGGTCCCACCATAAGGTTCATATGAATGGTTACCTAATAACTTTTGAAACACGGTAATCGCTGTGAAGTGCAGTTTCCAATTCTTATTGTTGACTCAATCTCTCTGGCCTTTCTATGCAATATGAAGAAGGGTCATTGCCCGAAACGTCGCTTATCGGATGTTTTCCCTTTTTCAAGGCCCCAGTGCTACTGATGCATGAATTTGTTTGGTATTTGAAATGATACGAAGGCTCAGCAAGTGATTCCGTGCAGACATAAACAGAAGCAATACGCGCCACCCCAGCCACCCATGTCGCGAATCAATCGATTATCGCGATTGAGGGCTCGTGAATAAATTCTAGATTCAACGCCTTGTTTTAAAACGTGAACACAGCCGGCTCTAGTGACTGGAGTGGGTGCGTGTTGGACAATGTGAAACAATGACACGCAACGTATACAAATCTAAAACATAAATTCTTACGCACGCGATCCGGTGTGCATATCGCGATCTTCAGGATGAATGATCACGTCCGAATCAATGCGTCGTCGTTGCTCCCCTAGCATGCGCTCTGCGTAACCCGCTCGTGTTGTTGTTGTTTGCGGCAGAGTTTAGGACCTTCGTGGCCAAGAGCCGCAGCTCCCGAGGCAAAGGAGTGATGGCACGCTTCAAGGTGCCGGACTTGCTGAAGCATCTCATGGAACGATACGGGGCTCCGGATATTCACGATCTGGGCATCCGTATCACCAGCATACCTCTGGGCATTTCCGTACGTGCTGTGCCTGCGTGTACGAGCGTGTGTGTGTGTACGTGTGTATGCATTGCGTCGCTTGTTGACTGCGAATTGTATTATTATTGGATGCCTCAAGTAGACTCTTTGGTTCTTTCGGTAGAGTCACGTAGGTATAAAATAAAATAAATCACGACGTTTCGGGCGCAACACAAGCGTCCATCATCAGGTGGGAAAGCCTTGGTGTGCTGCTGAGGCAGACTGTTTTAAATGGTTTGAAATGTGTGTAGCCCATGGGTCATAAAGAAGTGGCCAGGGCTAGTGATGTTAACGTGAGAAATTAGCGTGTAACTGTAAGGTAGGAAAGCGGCCTCCTCCTCGATTTTACGTGACTTTACCGAAAGAACCAAAGAGTCTGGATTCCTGCAGTCGCGAAAGCTTCAAATCAAGATTGCCTCAAGTATGTATTGTTGTTGCCCTTGAGGGGGTTTACTTTCTGAATTAAATGCGTTCTGGAATTGCTGACACACAACCACAACGTACGTGTCGCTGTGTTCACACCTGAGAGTGACACTGCATCAGCCTTTTACCAATATTCCCCCGCCCCTGCGTTTGCCTTACACGGCCACAATGCTGAGCTACCCTCAGTTGCTCAGGCACGCAAGTTTCACACCTGTCTCCCTGTCAAGTGAATGTGGTGTATCCTTTTGTCATGCAGTCTGAGACAGACTTCCAACACGACTTCAGTTTTGTGGGTGCAGTGCTGTGACAAGAGCACTGAAGTAACTGCTCGTGTAAGTACATCATGTTAATATATATCGTATAGAAGGCTGAGGCCTATTTTACTGTACCACTCCTTACAGAAATCTTCTTTCCCGAGTGGTTGTGCATTTGTCGCTTGTTTCAGAGGTTCGCGATTCGATCCCAGGAGTCGCCCTAGTTAATATTGCGGGTGTATTATCCAAAACTGCATTTCTATATGCTTCACAAATAATGTAAAAAAAAATCCCGTGTTGTTATCAATGAATGAGGAGGACATGTGTGCCGGCGTCAGAATCAAAATTTGCAAATCTAAACAAGTACTCAGAAATGACTGGATTGGGTAAAACCACATGTATATATGTTGAACTTCTTTCGCACTGTACGTAGCCAACTGTGATAATCGGAGGTGTGGAGGACAACAAACTGAACACAAAAAGCAGTTCTAAAGACATTGTTTTCAATCTAGATTTAAAAGTGCTGTTGTATATGTGGGTGTGTGAAAATTGATGAAAAATAATTAAAATTAAATGAAATTCGAAATTTGCATAATTAATCCGAAATTATGCTAATTCGTGTAATTATGCGTGTAACTATGCTAATTAGAGAGGTAATCGTATTCATTTATACGAGTGGGTGTGGTTGTGTTAATGATAGCCTTTATGATAATCAGGCCCCGCCTCGTTGACGAGGTGGGGTTATCAATCAGGATAACGCAATCAATCGTGTGCAGTTACGCTAGTGTCAATTCGGCCTCGTTGTCTAACTTCGTATTATTGATCAGCATAATACAATGATTCTCGCTTTAACACTCCCCGAGTGTTCATATTTTAGGTCCCAAGTTCATATCATTCGCTTTAAAGTTTAATGAGTGTGGATTGGTGTGTTTATAGTTTAGGTTCCCGAGTTCATATCTCGTCGCAGGATACAGATCTTATGCAAAAATTTCAGGAAAGAATCACACGACCACTTCTGTATTAATCAATTTATTTTCTAATTAAACCTTAACTATAATATGTATGTGAACTCTCAATCTCGGAACTTCAACACGGTATCCACACGGTATCAAGACAGTATCATCAACGACTGTACGATTTCACTTTGATAACACATGGACCCCGCATAAAGCGATTGCTGTTAGTGAGAGAGAGAGTCAGGACATGCAAATGCTATGCTACACAAAAGCTTATACATTATAATATGAACGATTATTATGCTTGAAATGGTCAGCACATTATCACAGGCGATTGATTAACATGCCACGGTATTCATATAAAAAGACAATCAAACAGTTATTATTTCCAAAGGCATAAATGTAACAACAGATCCACCGGACAGACTATAAGATTACCGAAATGGCTTAGTGTGAGGGTATGCGGTGGAACGTGTTATCTCACGGGATATTAATTAATTAATTCGTGAATAAGATTGATCAGAAAATCGGTTTAGCACGATTCCTCCGCGGGAGCGTAGCTCCGTGGCGAAGGCTCCAAGGGTTAATTCGTATTGATGGATCGGTTGGTAACTTATGCGATTAGAAGTACAGTCCAAAACAAAATATTAAAGAGGGAAATTATGAATATACTTATAAATGTCAGACTGTTATCACACGATCGATGCTTCCACAGCCAGATGGTTCACGGACTTGAGTGTTCGCCTCTGGTTAAGGACCCATGTATGTTTGAGTGATATTAATTGTTTTGAATAGTCAGTCTTTGGAATTTCGATTTAAATTTCGATTTAAAGCTTTCATGACTGCAATGATTCATCTTCTTTGGTTCTTTCGGTAAAGTCACGTAGAATGAGAATAAAATAATAAATTGATAAAATAAAATAACACAATAATATTCTCACGACGTTTCGGCCACAACACAAGCGGCCTTCATCAGGTGAAGGGGGCGAGACTGTCTGG
The DNA here is from genome assembly GCF_048934315.1 of Petromyzon marinus. NCBI lineage: Eukaryota > Metazoa > Chordata > Hyperoartia > Petromyzontiformes > Petromyzontidae > Petromyzon > Petromyzon marinus. The sequence goes on from NC_133683.1 coordinate 6,535,393, forward strand.
TAGGACAGCGCTGGAGTGAGAGAGCCACGTTCAGATCACGGCTTTTAAGCTGTGTGAGAGGAACAAAGAGCCTTGACAAAGGGATTAGCATAAAATTTAGCATTGAAATGGCTGAATGATTAGCTTGTGACTGGTCACAGAAATAGCTATGTTAAAAGTTAAAGCATACACATCCGCAGAGGCACCCATTGTTAAAAGGAATTAGCATAGAATTTAGCATTGAAATAGCTAAGTTAAGGCATACACATCCGCAGAGGCACCCCTTGACAATGGGATTAGCATAGAATTTAGCATTGAAATGGCTGAGTGACTCGCTTGTAACTGCTACAGGAATAGTTACGTTGAAGTCACAGCATACACATTCACCGAGGCACTTAGTACAAATCAAACAGGAGAATTTAGCATTGAAATAACTAGGCGAATTTAGCATTGAAATAACTGGGTGATTTGCTAGTGACTGGTCACAGAAATGACTACACATCTGAGCTATTCACAGTACTATATAGTGAACCAATAAAAACTAAAATATAAATTACCTTCATGTTATCAATAAACTCTATATTCTCCAATCAGCTAAGCTACCAACCATAAGTCGTTATATATCACAATGCTATATGGCGAAAAAATGGGTGGATTCTTACCCTCAAATTTCCGTACCACGGATAGCTACGGGCCCCGTTCAGAAGGACGAGTTCGTCCATGGTCGGAACAGAGGAGGGGGAGAGAGACAGCTGCGAAGCCCTAGTATACTCCATGTTGTAAACCATACCATTAACCGTGGTGTGAGAGGTATTAAGAGGCAATGCTGGCGAGAGAGCTGCGGTCTGAAGGTCATCGTAAAATTACAATTAATTAAGAACAGAAATGATTTAACACATCTTTCCAGTGGTTACTAAGCCTGAATCCATCTTCTCGGTTGAAATTGTCTCTGTGCTTGTATATGTGAATGGCCTCATGAACGAATCTCTCATGGTAGCCAGTTGGTTTGCAAAGAACCTCCGTCTTGGAGAAGTCAATGTCATGTGAGCCCACTGAATTGTAACAGTGATCTGCCACGGCAGAGGAGTTCGTCTTACCGTGTTTCAAGTCTGCTTTATGTTCGCGGATGCGGTCCGAGATATGTCTTTTGGTTTCTCCAATGTAGCTACTACCACAGAGGCACTTTAGTTTGTAAACGCCTGGGTACTGTATGTCTGGAAGAGCATCTTTTACAGATGGAACTAAATCACGGATTTTGTGTACTGTGTTGAATCGGACCTGGATCTTGTGTTTATTCAGGATTTTGGAGATCTTTTTAGTGACCCCTGCAATGTAGGGTAAGGTGATGGTTTTGAGTGGCTCCACAAGAGGATCCTTCTTCATGACTGGAGTGATGGCTTTGCGGATTGTGTAGTCGGAGTAGCCATTAGCCCTGAGAGCCTGGTGTACGTGCTTGAGTTCACTGGTAATGTGTTCCTGGTCGGAAATGCATTGGGCTCTATGGTATAGAGTCTTGATGAGGCAGTTCTTCTGGGATGGATGGTGGTGGGAATCCGGTTTCAAGTAAGCATCTGTATGGGTAGCTTTCCTGTAGACAGAGTGGCTCATTGAACCATCATGTCTCCTTTTAATTAAGACATCCAGAAAGGGTAGTTTGCCATCTTTTTCGACCTCCATGGTAAATCTGATGGCTGGGTGTATGGAATTGATGTGGTCGCGGAATTGGTCTAGAGCAGGCTGGCCATGTGGCCAGATGACAAAGGTGTCATCAACGTACCTCTTCCATAAGGTCGGGCGTAGAGTGGCAGTCTGGATGGCGTCAGTTTCAAATTTTTCCATGAATACGTTGGCTACAACCGGAGATAGGGGGGAGCCCATTGGGGTGCCCTCAGTTTGTTTGTAGAAAGTTCCATTCCAGGTGAAGTATGTGTTGGTTAAGCAATGTCTCACCAGGGGGGGTACATCAGTATGCAGTCCTTGATGAACCAGGTCTTCAATGATAGCGATGGTGTCAGGTACCGGGACTTTGGTGAACAAGGACACCACATCAAAACTGACAAGCAGGTCGTTTGGGGACAGGGAAATGTCTTTGATTGTCGATACCAGGTGAGTAGAATTTAGTACCGCAGAGGTGGTTTTTCCAGTGAAAGGTCGCAGTATATCAGCCAGAAAACGTGCCAGTTTGTAGGTGGGGGAGCTGATAGTAGAGACGATGGGAAGAAGGGGTGTATCTTCTTTGTGTATCTTTGGAAGGCCATATAATCTTGGTGGTCTGGCAGCAGAGGATTTTAACGAGAACTGTTTGATCTCATCAATTAATGCTGTTGAATCAGAGATAATTTTGTTCGTTTTGGTGACCAGGCTGTTGGTGGGATCTCTTTTTATTTTTGTATAGCTGCCATCGTTGAGTAGTTCTTGAATTTTGTTGTTATATTCTGTTTTGTCCATGATGACAGTGGCATTGCCTTTGTCGGCTGAGAGAACGACAATATCATCCCTCTTTTTTAATTGAGATAATTCAAAACGTTCGTCTTTGCTGATGTTGCTAGGTGGCAACTTAGCGTTTTTGAGGGTTGCAGCGATTTCAGATCTTGCTACGTCTGCAGAGATGTGACTCAAGCCCTTGAGTGCAACGTCGACATGGGCAATGATATCATTAACCGGTAAGTGTCTCGGTGTGACAGCAAAGTTTAGACCTTTAGCTAAAACGGATTTCAGACCATCAGAAATGGAACTGTTACTGCGATTAATTACGACTTTGTTGACGTCTATCTTTTCGGTGTGTGGATCCGATTTTTTGCTGGAGAGGTGATTGAATTTGGAAATCAAATTGTCCCTACATTTGTTCGACATAGTGGCAGCCGAAGAGGTAGTCATATTGTCTACATGTTCCCAATCCGATGTAGACATTGTTGCTGTCAATTTTAAGTGTGATTTGTAGAGTGTCTTGTCTAACTGATCGAGTTCGGTGCGTGTAAGTCTGATTTTTTTTTGTTTGGAATTCTTTGCGTTGCCATACGCTGAAGTTGGCATCGCTTGTAGAAGTAGCCTCGCTCCCTTTAGAGCGGTGAGGTGTGTGAGAGTTGTGCATCATACGTATCGGCGTTCCCTCCTCCACACAGCAGCCAGCCTCTGTCCACGGGGGAGAGTTGCTTGATCGCTCTCAGTTCTGCTCAGTGGACACCTCTCTCCACTGCTGGATGAGCTGCGCGATCACGCTCGTGCTGGTTCGCAGACAGCAGTTTCTCTCCGCTGTTGGATGAGCTGCATCGGCACGCTCCCTCTCTCTGGGTGGAGAACTCGAACGTGCTCGTTGCTGGTTTGCTGAAAGCAGGTTTTTCTCCACTGCTGGATGACTCAAGTCGCACGTGCTCTTGCTCTGGTTTGCAGAAGCTCTTGCTTGGTGCGTCGGTCGCTCTGCAGCTGGACTCAATGTAGAATAATCTTTTAGCAATACTCTGTCTTTCAGCTCTTGGAAATCACACTAGGTGACGCCTCACTACCCTGCGAGTCTTGCCAACGTCAGTGGGTAGCGACGGGGCCACTTTGGCTTCTGCTCGCCGCCCCCTGCTCTGTAGCTCGCCGGCTGGCGACCTGTTGCTCTCGTTCCCGATTGGAACGGCTCCTGAGCCGACCCACTGGTCGAACTCCCCGCGTTCCGACCTCCTCCGAGTCGAACTCCCCGAGTTCCGACCCCCCTGGTCGAACTCTTCCGAGTTGCTCCTCCGAGTCAAACTGTCTCCCGAGAGTCGACCCCCCGGTCGAACTCTGGTGAGCCGACCCCCCCCGGGTCGAACTCTGGTGACCCGACCCACTCCTGTCGAACTGATGTTTCAATGCTCAGGATCCTCTTTTTATGCCCAAAAATCCCTTCACTCGGATCCTGCCCACAAGGCGGGGTTTCTTTCGATTTTTGCTGTGTCAGGATTTGTCCGTATGTATCTGTGTCCGTGTGTGTCCGTACGTGTGTCAGTGTGTGTCCTTGTGCATCACCCACGGTATATTCCGTTGTCATACTCCTACCATAAAACCCACAAGTAAAACAATCAAATGTTATAAATTGTCTCGAAGGCGCCTCTCTGTCTGGGTGCACAACCTGGAGGGAGGGGCGATATTCCCTCCGACTTTCACCGACGCACAAAGAAATGGTTAAAAAGTTTTAAGTTAATATTTCATTTCATCAGAGTTCAATAGTTATGATTCTGTATTAATCCAAGGTCTGAGTCAGCTTCTCGTTGTGGTGTTTGACTCGTGTTTCCCCAAGCGTATACACACTCCTACCCCGCGCTGCAGGGATACAAAGACGGCCGGGATTTCGCTTTCTCTCCGACCCTGGGTTTAACATCGCCCTTTGCTTACGTTGCAGTTTTGCTGTGCGCTTGCATTCCTTTTCCTCTCTACTCTTACTTTAACCCTGCTTATTATTTGTGTATGGGTGGAGGCTAGAGCATTTATGTTGACTTAGGAAAACCTGATTGTTATAGGCTTCGGGTCAAGTCGTATAGAAATTATTAAAATATGGAAATACATTTCATATTAAATTAATAGACGGTTGATGGTTACATTGATGTAGCTATTGGCAGGGTTCAATTGAAGTTGGTGTGAAGATCAATAACTTTAGCCTACCCTGTCGTTGAATTCCGATTTTAAGTTACTTTAATAGTAATGTAGAACCAATCAGCTTTTTGACTGAACTATATCTAGGCTAACGCAAACTCCCAGTGACCCTGGCTTGGTGTGTTTACGTCAGCCCCTGGCAATCCGCTGTGCTCTGCTCTCTATCTGCTCCCGCTGACCCTGGGAGGGCTCTTAATGTCAAAATCGTGTTAGTGGGTCATGGTAAAGATAACCTCCACATGCCATGCGGAGGCCTGGTTTGGTGTTTTTATTCATTATTATAAAAAAAAACAATAGAAACATGTATCTATATGTATCGGAAAATTACCTGTTAACATTAAGATGGAAAAGGGGCCTAGATACAACAGTGCATAGCTCCAATGGCTTCCTAATATGGGAAGGAAGAGCATTCCAGTTGGCCGCAGAAGCCCATCTGAAAGCGAGTGATGCGGTGACTGTCTTTGTTCGATGGCTTGCCAAAAGCCACTGCTGCTAGGATGATCCACCAATCCCATCTCTCGATTGCAATCGTGCATTAGCAGCACACCTTGCATTCGCTGTTGAACCACTCGTCCATCACGTGTTCCATCATCGCAACTACAGCACTGCCCTGCACCTGTGGCCGCCACAGTTGCTAACATTGTGTTGTTTGTTTAGGTGATCGGCAAGGCCCGGAAAGGCGAGCGGGAGGCGATGGACCGTGGGCTGGCTCGCATCGAGTGTGACATCAAGCAGGAGGTGGAGGGCCGGCCACACAAGATCAAGAAATACCTGTTGGAGTCGTTCCCCTTGCCAGGGACGAGCGCCGATCTTCGCCGACAGTTCACGACACAGCCGGCGGCCGAGATGGTGCTGCAGGTCTTCCAGAACGCCGAGGACATCTTTGTGAATAAGCTGAAGAAGGTGGGGCCATGGCGTCTGGACTTAATGCAACAAAATTACCGTGCGAGAAAAATCATGCATCTGCTTAGATTTGTCAAAGATTTTCCAAAATACATTTGTTCTCGGAATTATTTAATGAGTGATAATCGCCATACGTTTCAAGTCTGTCGATACTTCCACCAGTATCAATGACTTGCTCTACCACTGAATTAACTCTCCTCTATAATATTTAGGGCCATCGCTTTCACAAAATTCAGTCACACATTGAGACAAAAGTAAGGGGGGCATTGAAATCGGTAGGACATCTATGCATGTGTCACCCTCTATTTGTCCCAACAGAGTGATATGGCTGCACGTGGTTTGGGTCCTTTGTTGTCTCCACCAACAGTGTGTGCAGGACTTCCTGGGGCAGGTGAAAGGGGACACGCTGGCCCGGAAGCTGTTTCAGTTGGCCCTGTGCTGTGGCTCCCTCGAGACTCCTCGCGACCTCGTGGTCAAGGAGAAACCGGCCGCGTTTCTCGGCAACATCAGCACTCCCGACACCAGACCGCCGCCTCCTCCGGGGAGTAAGGAGACAAATTTGCATATACAGTAGACTCTCGATTGTCCGCGCTAATGACGTGGAGGATGGCTGCGGATAATTAAAATGACGGATGATCCAAAGATATCTATTTTTTGCGACTCTCTATGCCACAAACTAACGATCAACCGATCGATGCACGTGGTCAGTGATAACACTTTCCTGCTAATTTGACCAAGTCCAATATCGGCTCAACTTTCATGTGACGGACGTTACTCTCACGTTCAGAGTGGGTTGGAATGTGCTTCCCTTTACTCTGTGGACCAGAGGTCACTAGAAGCAATGTCAGAGGTAGCTTTGTGATGTTCTCTTCTGCGGGCCATTCTCCAATAGGACGGGTTCCACTGCTCCGTGAGAGATCCGAGTGGATACTCCGTCTCATGACACGATATCGAAAGCACAATCTGAATAAAATGTAGTTTCTTGTATTGTACATAAGGGGTCAGACCACGGAGGACCTTCAGAATGCTGAGTGTGATCTTGAAATTAATCCTGGACTGGTTCGGGGGATAGTTGAACAATTCGAATATTGGGGCAATATTGTCTTGCATACGGGTGTGAGTGAGAAGTCTGCCAGTGGTTTTTTGAGTCCATCTAAATTTTTGGGTTAGATCATGTAAACATGCACTCAATAATACGCGTTAATATGCGCTTTTTATGTGACCTAACCCAAAAATCTCTATTATGGATAATATTGGTCGCGAAGGCCTTCGTGTTAAACTTGTTTTTTGAGTCATCTGGAGAGTGATGATGAAACTTATCGGGAGGCCGTAGATGAGACGTGGGGGTGGGGGGGCAGAGAGAGAGAGTTGCAGTTGTTGAGCCTATTGGAGCGAGTTACAGCATCGTTGTCCTCTCCTACAATGGCATTGCTTCTCTCCTTCGCAGAGGCGGTAGCCGAGCATCTGGTCCGTCTGCTGAGCCACGCAAGTAAGATGGCAGAGCCCCTGGGCCTACCCGCGCTGTCACGCATGGAGAAACAGCTTGCCGAGCACTTTGACTCGCGCGACCTCCCCAGCCTGGGCCTCGGCTCCTTCTTGGACATCCTCCATCGCAACGCCCAGGTGCGTACGTGGCGTGCGTGAGCCCACCCGCCTCCAGCTGGTAAGAGGCAGTACAGCAAGTAGGTGTACGACACTGCCCGTGCAAAGTTTGAGTGTACTTATCGCCTCCGAGTGGCGCTCAATGTTAAGTTTGTTTCCAAAATTGTGCGGGGTAATATTAGTTTATTATTACGAACTTAAAACTAATTTATCGATAACTCGAATACGTTTAAGCATCATGTAATCACTGCCAATGCAGAGCGCAACAAAGTGTCACGTAAGATGCATGGGTTTTCTCTTGTCACTCTTAAAAAATATCTGTGAATTTGGCAAACATCCCAAAGGTATAGGTATAAAAATCCCAAAGGTAGATATTGAAAATCACCGTTAAAATTGAGTGTGCAGCGGTGACATTCAGATAACATATATGATAACACTATATATGCAAAGCGGCCAGGTGGCTCAGATATCAAAGCGGTGCGTTGGCAATAATGAGATGCTGGGCTTGAATCTGGATTTTGACCGCTTGGATGGAAACCGAGGTCTCAAGTCTTATGAAGTCGATCATCCAAGCCCAGTCACCAGCGACTGCACCACATTACAGTCTCATTAAACTTGGGTTTTGCACTTCATTTTCCTAATTCCATCTCTGAGAATAACAATTTCAGCTTGACTCTCGTGCGCCGCACAATCTCATAACACAGCTCATGTGAAAGTGTTGGCTCCTATTGTGTACAAGATCAAAGGCCACCCACTGCATTTTATGACACAGGGCCTGCACGGCTATGCGAGATTTACGAATGGATGATTTATTTGTCTCTTGACATTACGCCGATAGCGCATTTGTAAAACTAAAATTGAGAACAAATTTTGTGTTAATTTGCAAACTTAAATCTGTAATATTTAATCAGTTTTCGTGCACTGCATTGTGAGATGCAGCTCCATGCGTATCGTTTAGCTTTAAGCCGGTGTTTGCCTTGCGGTCGCCTCGGTGTCAACCAACTGATGTTGACGGATTTGTTGTGTCTGTGGTAGCTGTTGGAGGAGACTGGGGTTGTGATCTCTGCCCTGGGTGGATCTGGAGCCACAGCGGGAAGCTTCTGTTCATCCACCAGTGCGGCAGCCTCGACACCGCAGCGGTGAGACACGGGCCCCAGTAGGGGCCACAGGGGCGGCTCAGAGATGGGGATAAGGATTTGGAGATTTAGGGCGCTCGTGGAAATAAACTCTTCAACTCAAAGCGCCTTACAGCAGCGTCTCATCTCAACCATTCCATTGCTCTGCGGCAGTCTACCCGAGGGGACCCCCCCCCATTGGCAGCTGTTCCTATTTGGCACGTGGTGCACGCACTACCGGCCTGTGAATGGACATGTCTGCCATTCGGGAGCGATGTTTGATTTTCCTACGTGGTTTTTCACCGATAAAGTAATTTGCAAGTATTTTATCTGATTTAGCAAATTTGGAACATGATGCGGTTACACGTGGCCAATTCTATTTTTTTAATACAGCATCACAGGATTATTATCATACATTGTGAAACAGATCTCTTTGTTTGTGGTGAATAAACTGCCAACATTAACCAGGGCGGATGCTGGGCTTGAACCGAGAACCACCACCCGACCATGTTTCCATAAATTTGTGCAGTCACATTAACGCTGTTCACGTCGTACGCAATGGACACTTTATTATTAGCACCACCTCTGGACCTGTTTGGCCCCTGATCCATCTTGAGAGGTCTTGTAAGGGCGGCGTATTACAGTTTGATTTTATATCGGCACAGCAAATAGCCAATGGAAAACCACCCGTTCCGTGGGGGTGCTACGCGCTGGCACGGATCGGATGCGCCAGTGGAAAAGGGCTGCTAGCAACTCGGCTGCCTCCAAACGAAAGAGAGAGGGTTCCTGGTCTCTGTTGTTGGCTGTGTGCTCTGCAGCTGCCGGCCGTGGACTGCGCTGTGGGGAAGCACTACGGCGTGCATTCCTGCCGCAACCTTGGGCACGGCCCCATGGCCAACCTGGTAAAACTGGCGCAGAAGGCCAAGACCGGTGGCAGCAGCGGCGGTGCCCATCGGTGCGCCGTCTTGTACGAGACGGCGCTGTGTGCTCGCGACTCGAGGTTTGGCAGCCCCCTCCAAAGTGCCCTCCTCCTCACCCCTCTGCTCACCTCGTGATCTGCCTGACCGCCACGGGTCGCTCCTCAAAATTGTTGAGTCGGCGACAGACACTTGGGGTTCTTTAATCTTTCACATCAAAGGGTCAGTGAGCCACACCAATATGCCATTGGTAATGTAACTTAAGGATTCAATGTTCAAGGCAAGTGATTGTCGAGACAAACTGATGATTGTGTGTGTAACACCCCTCTGGCAGTCCACTGCCTGATGAAGGCCTCGCCACGTTGCTTTGGTCATGGGGGTTGTTGCACCAAACTTTACCACGCTTGGTGAAGGGGGCGCGGATTAGGTTCAGGACTTGTGCAGATATCAGTCACTACTGACGTCAGCCATGGCTAGGAATCCAACTCGGATCGCCGCGTTAGTATCGCAGTGCACCAAACATTGCAGCAGTGCTTCAGAAATCATTCCGAAGTTGCTTGATATTGCACACAGTTTGAATAAACCATCATTACTTCAGGAAATATATTTTTAGTTAAAATTTTACTTTGTACATGCTGTGATCGTAATGAAGAGTTGTGCTAGTTAGTAGTAACAGCGCGATACATCGGTTAAATCGATTAATATTTATTATTCAGCTGACAATTCATGTATTGAATTGCACGTGTAAGAATCAACTCTTAAAAAATTGTATCCCTTTTTATTTTAATAGTTTCACATCGCCACTAGAGAGAGTCGACATGATCAGTGTAAGTTCAAATGAACTGACACACCTTGTGAAAAACCCAACGCAGAAGATCCCTGGGCTTGATATTCCACGAAGCTCATGGTCGCCCTAAACCGCATCTGCACAAACCATGGCAGATGCGGATACCTGATGCACAAATGGAAAATTTTAAACTCTCCAGTGTTTGACTGTGGTCATCCAGAACAGATCGTACAACGTGAAACGACGCAATAGAAAATTAAAGTCAAGCCACAGTGCGATTGTGACCATGCAACCCAAACTATGCACGATATTGTGAACCACAGTCGTCTGTGCTCCTTCAACGGAATAGGAATAGTAACCCTACACGAAGTTTCTCCTGAAGCCCTCTCGTCGTGACCAGCAGACTTCGGACATTGGCTTATGGCTCCTGAACATGTTGCCCTCATGGGCAGGAATAGAATAGCTCAGGGGTTGGCAATCTGCGTCTCCCGGTGCCGCATGCTGCTCTTTAAAGACTGTTTGGTGATGTTGTTTATGAAGGACCACTGTCTCGTATTCACCACAGTGCATTGCGCCTCTTGAAATATTGAGTTGAGTAATCCCGGTAGTTGAGAAACTAAGGTAGTTGAGTACCCCGGAAACACGCTGTGGTTCGTGTCGCGTTAATAGCTCCGTACCGTGCCGTGTAACTCACTAAGCAGCCGATTGCTCGCGTGCAGTGGTAGTGCCGTGTTCATTGATAACACTGCACACTCCGTGCAGTGGTAGTGCCGTGTTCATTGATAACGCCGCACACTCCGTGCAGTGGTAGTGCCGTGTTCATTGATAACACTGCACACTCCGTGCAGTGGTAGTGCCGTGTTCATTGATAACACTGCACACTCCGTGCAGTGATAGTGCCGTGTTCATTGATAACGCTGCACACTCCGTGCAGTGGCAGTGCCGTGTTCATTGATAACGCTGCACACTCCGTGCAGTGGCAGTGCCGTGTTCATTGATAACACTGCACACTCCGTGCAGTGGCAGTGCCGTGTTCATTGATAACACTGCACACTCCGTGCAGTGGTAGTGCCGTGTTCATTGATAACGCCGCACACTCCGTGCAGTGGCAGTGCCGTGTTCATTGATAACGCTGCACACTCCGTGCAGTGGTAGTGCCGTGTTCATTGATAACACTGCACACTCCGTGCAGTGATAGTGCCGTGTTCATTGATAACACTGCACACACCGTGCAGTGATAGTGCCGTGTTCATTGATAACGCTGCACACTCCGTGCAGTGGTAGTGCCGTGTTCATTGATAACGCTGCACACTCCGTGTAGTGGTAGTGCCGTGTTCATTGATAACACTGCACACTCTGTGCAGCGTTGTGTGAGGATGGCTCACTAAATGAAAGGGGAGTCGTAGCTATCGCACTGTGGGGTGGTCATCGCCCTCCTCCCCCTGGGCATGTGCCGTGTGTGTTGTGTGCGTCGTGAGTCGTGGCGATGTAAACCCGGGGTAGCTCCTCTCTCCGTCTCTTCGTTTGTTGCTGTCCCGGCGAAGCTCGAGTTGGTGAGCGCAACGCGTGGCAGATCCGGCTTCACCCGTTCCCACTCCTCCCAGTCAGCGACTCCCAAACCCCCACTCAATAATCGCAGATCACTACCCAGGTCCTTATCAACCAAATGATTTTTAACTAAACTATTTTTTGTATTCTTAACAATGTATCCACAGTTCAGTTTTTAAGTACAATTTTACCGGCGCACTGTATGTTTTCCTGGTGTGGACTGTGGCTGTTTTTGCTATTGTTTTACTGCCTTTTCCAAGCTTGGAAATGTATGTATGAATGAAATTGGAACTTATATACTTCATTTATTTACTAATTGACAAACTATTTATATTTTACCAGGTAAGGCCCACTGAGCATATATAGCAGTTTTTCAGAAGCGACCTGGCCATCGCAAATGATAGCTCAACGAAGTGGCTTATCGTCACGTGGACATTTATAGCAGACAAATATACAGCATGCGTCAGGGTTGGGATGTAACCCACGACCTCCTGCGTACCAGGGGAGGTAGTTAACATCTCCCAGTCACCGTGGTGCCCTGTGGTCACGTGAGGCCTTCCACTTCTGAATGGCTTGCGATGCATATTTGAACATTACTGCAAGCGTCTTAGCCTCGTTCATTCGGTATTCGAGGGGAATATTGCCATTTAGTAACGCTGTTTCAAATATCGCGCATTGAACTTTCGATTTTAATTTGCAATGTAATTGAGGGACTGTGCGTTGTCTTGTCGTGGTCTGGTGCTGTTGTTGTGTTGCTGCCTTGCCCAAACTTGCATTTGTTGACAAATCGGCAGGAATCTATGTACTTTGTATTTTTAGCAACATGCTTACATTTTCTCCATCTTGCCTCTCATATCGTTTTTGTACATACCTCGCTGACCCGCCCCTACTGGACATATGTGAAAAGAGCTTCATAGCTCATTGGATTCCTCCAGGATGAAAAAAAGATTCTGATTAATCAGTGGCACTGCCAACAGCCTACATCCACACACGACCAAGCACCCCTTGTAATGCCATACACATGGTTCCTTTCCCATAGACATGTAATTCTGCAAATGTGCAGAAATGTCTGCCGTATGCGAATTACTCCAGACAATTCTTAGTTTTTTCGGTAAAGTCACGTTGAAGGGAAACAACAAAATAATAAAATATATATAAAACAATAAAAAATTCTCACGACGTTGCGACCATAACTCAAACGGTCATATATATTATATTATTATTTTGTTGTTTCCTTCAACGTGACTTTACCGAAAAAACTAAGAATATGAATTACTGCAGTCACGAAAGCTTTAAATCAAAATTTACTCCAGACAAGTTTAGAGTATTAAACGTGACCTGTTGTGACTCGTCTAATGTGTATCGCGTGGTCGTCAGCACAGAAAGATGCGTCTGGTAACGTCCTAATGGACCAAACATCGTAAAAAGGAGGCTGGGTCTGCGTTGTTCAGTGACCACCATATACAGGGACTCTTCGACTTACGGACGAGTTAGGTTCCAGAAGTCTGTTCGTAAGTCCAACTTTACTCCTGTCGATTCCAAACATGTTGTACGGCGTGTACACTAAACACAGGGAATGGCTTTAAGAGTTGTATAATCTCCTGTAGACGTAGACGCCACTGGTTCTTCACGTTGTGTAGATGTAGATGCCACCACCACCATCTATTGCGTGGCGGTTGAACTTATGAATCTCGGTACAAACAGGCAACTGGACATATGGACAGGTTTCTTTGTATCTCTGAGACTTTCTAAGTTGAATGTTTTTTAAGTGAAGGAGTCCCCATAAATATTTTTGAGGACCACTGGGATCTTTAGTTTAAACCGTGAGTCTTGGAGTCATTGGACCAGAAAGAAGCGAGATAAAAACGACAGTAACATTGAAAAATATGTACACAGTGCAGGGAGGGCCCAGCCGCATGACAGGATTTATTCAGCGCTATCATCACGGTAACAGAAACAGTGCTCCCGAATGAATCGCAGAATCCCCCGAATATTCCGCCTCAGGCGGGAGAATCTCCGTCCAGGCCCGCGTGACGCCTTTGGCCCAATCTTGTCGACGGCATCATCATCATCCTCCTCGTTGTTGTTGTTGCCTGGTTGGAGAGCAGGGCCCCGCCTGGCAAATGGACGCACGCGCCATCGTTAGCACGGTCGGCTACGGTTAGCACGATCGGCTACGTACGCGTTCAAAATTATTTCAACGTACAGACATGCGCGTATCTATAATGCCACCGTCTGCCCCATCGTGCATTCTCGGCTGTGCTTACACTGGTTGCTGCAGTGCACCTCACATGTGTCCGGCCGCTCAAATGCGAGGTAGGAGGATGCCACACATCTCTCACTATGGCCAGTAGCGGAATGCTACATTCCTATAACAGGAGCCAATGGTGGTGTATAATAGGATCACCGCTGTTGACTTCCCACAAAATGGGATTCATTATTTGACTATAGCTCGGGTTGATAAATAAGCTGTTAACCTTCTTGACCTGGATTTTGAACTCGCAAGCGTACAGTGATCGTGGAGTGCTCTAACCGCAGCACCTCCAAGTGGGATGCAGTGCAATTCATATATTTATAATTAAGATATATATTTTTACTAGGAATGCATTTAGCTGCAGATTGGTGGAGATGAGGTTAGGGATAAGATATTACATCCTGTGGAGCCCTGGGATATTTACATCTTCAAGTGAGATGAACTAAAGAGGTGAATGCCATTACAGAATCCTCATTTCACAACTCCTCATGAAACAGATTCCCCGTTCTTACAATACAGAACTTGTCTCATCTGATACAGAACCCAAATCTCATGTTTCCTCAATATTTTTTTCTTCCTCTCAATCGTGAATACTACATTGTGGGAATCAACAGTGGTTGTAATATAAATAGACTTGCCCTTGCTATAGGAATGTGTAATTTACTCAAATAACTAATTTATGATGATGATGGTGTTTGCTATATGCTAATTTATATCAGGAGACACTTTGTCTGAATGACCTCCCCAATACACATTTTTCTCAAGGTGCACTTCTGCGTGGAGACTCACTCTTGTCTCGTGGCCAACTCCATCTCCTCCTCCTCCGCGATGACGTCATTGGTGCCACCACTTTGGGGAATTTTTCAGACAGGCGTGTTACCACACAGTCACCCGCCGACTCCACTCCCCACTCCGACTCCATTCCCCAATCAGAGTTTGAAGCCCACTCGCTCACAGAAACTGAGCCTGCAGTATTCTGATTTGACCAAGTGGACTCCGAAGTCTGCTCGCTTGCAGCAGGGACTTGGAAATCTCCCTCACAGAGACAGGGGATTGCCGAGAGGCTGCAGGCCACCATCGGCTCCATTTCCTCTTCAACGATGACGTCATTGGTGCTGTCACGTTGATCGAATAGTTTTTCAGACAGGCGTGTTACCGCACAGTCACCTGCCGACTCCACTCCCCACTCCGACTCCATTCCCCAATCAGAGTTTGAAGCCCACTCGCTCCCAGAAACTGAGCCTGCAGTATTCTGATTTGACCAAGTGGACTCCGAAGTCTGCCTCCTTGCAGCAGGGACTTGGCAATCTCCCTGGCTGAGACGGGGGACTGCCAAGAGGCTGCAGGCCGCCACCGGCTCCGTGTCCATGGCTGGGCAAGGCGGGAAGTTCGCTTGCGGTGGCACGGCCCTGCCGCCCAACAATAATGGGTGGTTGAGGGCCTCCGTGGGTGTGAGGCGACGTTGGGGATCCCACCTGCCAAGGAGGCATACGGAGGGAGTCAGGTGCCTGTTGCATTCTAAAATCGCTTCATTGAATCGTGGTCTGGGGTGAAATGAGCAATTCTATCCTCAACACTTTTGTCAGAAACGATATTTATTTGAAAAAGCGACGAGATGAAGAAACGATGCCCCGGTGTGACACAAAACTTTGCAGTCCTAGCCCAAACGACGCGTGAGGTCTAAGATCGTTTCCAGTAATGTTGATGGTAGACGCAAAGTGATTTATATTTAATTATTTGTACGAGGTGAAATGTAGACAATAGTAACAAGTCTCTTACTGAAGGCACCCGCGGAGAAAATTGATGAACTTTTGATTGCGGGTTCCCAGAACCGCCTTCAAAGACACGGAGCACGGGACGATCCGTTTCCCGTTGACGACGGGGCGATTCTTTTTGTCTGTTTATTGGAGAGAGAAAAAGAGAGAAACACTGAATTAGTTGTGGCGATCAGTACAATGCGGGGGCGGTCCTTAACCCTCCAATTGCGATGTTTGCAAATATGATTCCATGTTGGCGGTCGACTACAGCCTGTCATCCCTCCAGGGTCGATAAAATTTGTAACCGTTTGTGAGACGTTTGCAGTAGTCGTGTGGAAAGGATGGCTCCTAAGCGTGAAAGTGAAATTCCCACTCTCAACTCTGGGTCACCGGAGGAGACGAGAACCTCCTGATACTTGTTTGAGCAAGGAGACACTTTGATGTTTATTTTAGTATTATATTATTATTTGCATCACTTGGAGAGGATGGTAATTTGTTGTACAAGCGTGCTTTTAAGCATAATCTATTTCTCAATCAAGGACCCACAGTTTGTGTGGAGGGTTGTTCTCTGTGGTTGTTTTGTACTATGGTAGAACTGCTCTATGCTGATTTAGGATACTGTCGCATCTGCCACACAATTTTTTAAAATAGTGCTAAGTCATGCTGAAATAAAAAAAAACGGCCACTCATCTTTATAAAAAATGTGATGGCCAGAATTCCATGTAATTAATACACACGTCCTCTGTTGGATTGCAAATCCCTATAAGGTTTTCCAAATATACTCTGCTACCTAAACATAACCGTTCCTTTTAAAGTATTTTTTCATAAGACTCCTTACTGTCACACTAATTCAACACGTACTGACGAGTACGTTGCCAAGACCGTTGTGCCTTTTAAACCCAAATAAAGCATAGTTCATTTTTACATTACGCGAAGCAGTTTCCATGCCTTTCTATTCAAGCACAGAGCACGAGACACGCGGCTGCACGGCCACGACTCTCCGGGCAGTGACAGCAGCAGCAGCAGCTACGAACTCCAACACCACCACCTCACCACCCCCCCGGTCCATTCACCAAAGGAGATAATGTTGTGGGTCGAGGCGTCAATCATGGCTTTGGGTGGGAGCCCCAACATCTGAAACCAAGATCACAAGAGGGATGAGTTGGATGAGGTCCGTCGCTCGAGTGAACAGAGCGTACATACGCTGCTCTTTGTCTCATTGAAACGTCGATGAACAATTAACTTTGCCTGCTCTTGTACATACTGTTTGCAGATATTTATCTCTATCATCAGGCGAAGCATACATATTTGGTCTTTAATTTATGACGTGGTTACTACGTGTGGCTTCGTTGCTCTCCAACACAGGCTCTGAAAGCCTTGGGGATTAACAACAAACCACAATAATCATAACAATAGTAATCATTCCGAAGGACATCAGCCTGACGCTCTGATTATTTGGTATTACCGATGATCCCGAAATCTCTCTTTACTTCTTTACTCATGCAAATGGTGCGTGATCACGCAGTGAACACGTCCACTCCTCTCCCGTGTACCGGCAGCTGAGCGACATTTTGTGACCAGTGAAAGGCCCAGAGGATGACGACAGCCCTGCACGTAACCAGCTTTGTCGCATGAGCCATCGCACAGCGGGTCTGTACGCTGGTGGATCGTCGTGCGCCATCAGTCATAACCAACCCCCTGCTGCTGCTGCTGTTGTTGTTTATCGTGGACTCCATCGTTGGTTCAAATTCGAATTAAACCCTCCCTCCTCCTTTATATGGCGCAGTTGGAACGGTCCCATCGGAAATACGACGCCCGGTTTGGTGGTGCCGTATCGGGCTCGAGGTTTGTTACAATAAAAATTATAGAATTCATCAGTATGTATATGTTATAATAATTAATATTTGTAAGGCGCATTTAATCCGATGATCCCAATGCGCCCCGTGTATGAAAAGCAGGGAAATGAGACGACCAAAACGAGGAAATGAGACGACCAAAACAATGGGGAATAGGCCATTTTACCGAGGTGAGTTTTCATGGCGAGATTTAAATAGCTTTAAAAATTCTGTCTTGTTATCAGAGGCCAACGCATTCCATCGTCTTGGAGCTGCACTGGCAAAAAGCCTGATCGCCCCCAGGAATTGAGACTTGACCTCAGAAAACTGAGTAGGAGATCAGAAGATCTCAAGGACCTCATTGGTGTACATGAGTGGATCAGCTCCTGTAAGTATTGTGGGGCTAACCCACTGACAGCCTTGTAGCTCAACAGCAGGACCTTATAACCAACTGGATATATATGCAATGGTGTTTTCCTACGCGTCAGATACCTGGATGAGATAGCCGATGTGGTCTTCCGAGCTTGTCTTGAAGAGCGGGTTCCCGAGGAGCATCTCGGCCACCACAAATCCGAGTGACCACATGTCCGCGCTGCATGTCACCGGGAGCCCAAAGTACATTTCGGGGGCCATGTACCACATCGAGCCAAGACACCAAGCTCCTAGCAGCACACGGACAGACAGGTGACCAAACAAGGTGGCACTTGCACATTATTCACCTGTACTTGTGAAGTGCTGAATAGATGAGGGTATGCACACGCAGTCACGTATGGCACTCAAAATACGCACAATGACAAAGATCGCCCACGTAAATGCGTGTATCAGCTGGGTAGCACTTAGAAATGTAAATTATTTTCATTACACTGGTGCCAGCTATCATAGAGTGCAGCTGTCGTGTCGCGAGAGTTCTCTGCGGTGAGTAACAACTTCTTTAAAAGCAACGGCGCTGCGACGCCTCTCTGAATAAAATTAACGCCGAGCCGCTTTGCACGTTTCAAGATTCAGTGATGAACCGGGGACACCTACCACCACCCTGTAACGTGCAGACGTCTCGGAATGGGAAAAGGTTACGTGAGGAATGAGGACAAAGGTACTTAGGGCTGCCATGCGATCTGTACATTTGCAAACGTAAATCACATGTAAATCACACGTTAATCAGCCATCCGCGATGAAAATTCCAATGGGATTGGCTACTGGCTCCAGACTTTCAATACCAGCAATCGATTATGAAAATTGTTACCGGTTTACTGGTTATTGTTTGACAACTACCCTCCTCAAAACTGGGAGGTTGAGAGTTGAAATCCTGGCCAAATGATTGACGAAATGTAACGTTTGAAGGGTATCAGTGTCATTACCACACTTTGTTTAAGCGGTGCTAACCACCACACCACCACAGCACGAAGACAAAGACCCCCCCATATAGCTTAAACAGGCTCGTAGCGCAGCGTGCTAACCGTTAACACCACCGCTCCCCACAAACTCTGTGACACGCACACACACATGCTGCTACACACGTACACACACACAGGGCAGCTAGATCACTCACTTGGACAGGTCTCGCTGATGCTCAGGCCAAAATCCGTGAGCCTGATATTGCCACTGATGTGGTCTTTGACCAAGATGTTTGCCTGCAAAAATGACAGAGTGGTTGTCAGTGAAACTCGTGGTGTGTCGGTGAGATTGCGTCTTGTTGAATTGGTTCATGGCGGTTTATTCAAGGATTTCATGTACTCATTTTTGTTGAACACTTAATGCCCTTTGTAAATGTAATCATGCTTAAAGATCTCCCTACCCCATGCCGTGTTAATCAAGGGGGTTGTATGGCCATACCTCACCATGCTGCTCAGGGGCTGTTGAAGGCAATGGGATCCAGGACCGGTTCAGATATCGCCCAAACCCTGGTTTTAGCCGTGGCCAGAAATCGAATTCGGGTCATTAACCTCTGAGTGCAGTTTGCGAACTACCCCACCACTGCTACGCCCATCATTTAGCTTTGGCATTCGGAATTGTTGCTTAGGGCAGTGGTCGTTGTTGTTTAACGCAAATTAGAAAATATTAAATGTTCGGCGGAGCGTTGGTTGTTGAGAGCAAACAGAGATCCACGTGAAAAGTTGTATTTCTATGCAAGTTTTGGCTATCTGTGTTTATGAAATAGCAAGTCGTGGCATGAGTGTTGTTGCGGTGTAGAATAAGATATCTCGAAATCCTGTTACTAAGGTTTACAAGAGTGTTCTCATTTTCTACAACTGCACGACCTGAGGCACTAACTCCATACTGACGGACAAAAGACGCAGCGGGCTGCTTAGTTTACTAACCGGCTTCAGATCCGCGTGAATGATGTGCATCGCCTTCAGCTTTGCCAGGGCCCGCAGCATGGAGCCCACGTACGGCTTCAATTCCGTCATGTATAAGCCATAGGTCTCGTCCAGCTTCTGGAGGAGGTCTCCGCTGCGTGACGGCACAAAACGTGAACGGTTACAGTTTCTTCCTGCTTGTGACCCATTCCCTGATTGGCCCCTTGAACGGGAGCACACGTGCTTGACTGAGGCAAAGCCGCACGGAGTAACCATACAGGGTTGCCGCTCAACTCAAAAGATAGTCAATGAGGCAGGAAGGCATTATAAAGAGTTATGTCTGACCATGGAGCCGTGTACAAAGACAATAATTCTAGGGCATTCTGAAAGCCTACGGACATTTATTCTACATCCAAATGACTCATGTGTGTGAACACACGGACGCATCGGTGTTTGGGGGAGCGGTGGTGCGGCGTTTAGCGCGTTGCTCTACAATTCCCGCTCACGGCCAAGACCGGTGACGATTATTTGAACCAATCCTGGGCCTCCCCTAGATCGACTCAGCCTCAAATGAGTACCTGGTGCAGTGTGTAAACATCGCCACTGGGGAGACAAAGGCTGCCGGGCGTGGTGCTGCCCACCCACCTCCTCGTGTGCCTTGCCCGTCTTCATAGGCGCTACTTGCTAACAGCACTTGCCCCAACAATCTTCTCAGGCTATACTGGTTAATCTTTGTCTTTGGATCGGTGTTCATCGGACACCATGACACTCACCTGATGAGCTCCAGGACGACGCAGTTGTGTCCCCGGAAGGTGAAGTTGTCCAGGAGGGTGACGATGTTGTTGTTGTCAGGGTCCCCCTTGCTCTGCAGGATCTTCATGATCTCCAACTCCAGCTGCTGTCTCTTGTTGTTGATGCTGTGGGGTGGGGGGGGGAGAACGCACGGAATGAGAGTTGTCACCTCGCTCTGAGCATCGCAACACGCAGGGGCGGAGGCAATGCTCATTCACCCTCCATGAGTGGTCCTAAGCCAAGAGTGTGAATCCCACTGGCTGAGGGAACCATTAAACACACCGTCAACACGCTGTTTGTGTTTAGTTTGTTGCCCTTCCTCTGCACCTCCGATTAGCATGGTCGGTTACATACGGTGCGAAAGAAGTTCAACATTACATACTTACAATGAATGTCAGAATCGGCATGTGTATTTATACTGGAGGAATTTGATGAGCTACAAAGAACTTTTTCACAGACGTCCAGTAGGGGCGGGTGAGAACGTTACAACAACAAACAATACAAAAATACGATAGCAGTGCAAAGTACAAGAAAGGTAAACAAATTACCCAAACGCATGTAAATAAAAACAATCCTTCATAATAAAGGTTTTTGGGTTAGATCGCGTTTATTTATAAATGTGTCGTAACCCTCCACCACCCGACACGGCCAATTAGCAAAAAAAGTGTCTTTTCGTATTCCTCCAGGATATAAAAAAGATTCTGATTCTGATTAATCAGTGGCTCTGCGAACAACCTATTCCCTGTATTGCTGCGGGAATCTGCATCCACACATGATCAAAACACCTGTGTAATGCAATACACATGGTTCCTTTATCATAGACATGTAATTCTGCAAATGTGCAGAAATGTCTACCATATGCGACTTACTCCAGACAAGTTTAGACTATTAAACGTGACCTGTTGTGACACGTCTAATGTGTATTGTGTGGTCGTTAGCACAGAAAGATGGGTCTGGTAATGTCCTAATGGACCAAAAATAGTAAAAAGGAGGCTGGGTCTGTGTTGTTCAGAGTGACCACCATATACAGACTCTTGTACGTACAAACGAGTTCGGTTCCAGAGGTCTGTTCGTAAGTCGATTTGTTCGTGAGTCCAACTTTACTCCCGTCGATTTCAAACACGTTTTACGGCTTGTACACTAAACACGGGGAATGGCTTTAATAGTTGCCTCTGGTTCTTCACGTTCTGCAGATGTAGATGCCACCATCACCACCTATTGTGTGGCAGTTGAACTTACGACTCTCGGTCCGAACAGGAAACTGGACATACGGACAGGTTTGATCATATCTCTGAAAGT
The DNA here is from genome assembly GCF_048934315.1 of Petromyzon marinus. Taxonomy (NCBI): domain Eukaryota; kingdom Metazoa; phylum Chordata; class Hyperoartia; order Petromyzontiformes; family Petromyzontidae; genus Petromyzon; species Petromyzon marinus. The sequence goes on from NC_133683.1 coordinate 6,557,092, forward strand.
TCGTAAGTTGAATGATCGTAAGTAGAGGATTCCCTGTGTTTTGGCATAGAATCGTAATGTAACAGTATAGCGCTGGCTGCTGGCAGGGAAAGGGATCTGCGGCTTACGGCCCTGACGTCAGCAGGCCAGGTTATACACCAGAGGGGTATCTAGGGAAAGGTCGCAGAAGGGGCACTGAATTCATAATGATACAATAATTCAGTAACACTGTACAAGTGTACAGCACGTCAGATCATTACATGGCCTAACCCTGGTTGGAACACCGTGGGAGTGAAGAAGAAGATTGATTAATAATCATTATTATTTACATTTGTAAGGTGCATTTCATCCTTATGCCACCAGACTTGGAGTGTCTAAATTACCTTTGCCCACCAGAATGAACAGACCTCATCTTTCCCACCCCTGCAGACTTGGTATTAAAGTAGATACATGCTAATGTTTACAAAGTAACGGACTCTTGACCAATTTAATTTCCGCATAAATCAATCATTCGGAAATAGGCCCCACTATACCCCACCGACTACAGCACTCTAATCTTGCCTCCTCGTTTTGCCTCTTCCACCTGCCTCATGCTCGTCAGCACCGCCTTTCGTGCAGCCATGCGGGTGTGAGGTCATCATCACGAGAGGCCGTGCACTTCATCGTTCGCACGCGGCGGAGGAACCACTGAAGTGAAACGTTTACATACGTGCGGTTTAGTGGGGTCATTTCCGAGCGAACTCGGTTTGAAAGTGTTTATCGTTGAAAGTGGAAGGGTTTGGGTTAGTTTTCGGGTTACCACCTTTTCCACTATGGAGATCAAACCCAGACCTATGTTTCAGTCTGTCTAGGTCTGTCAACAACCATGCAGTAGTAAAGTTCAGCACAGTACCGGTACCAGATCTCGGTACAAATTAATTCATGCCACCCAAACACAGATGCCAATTCACAGACTGTCTCGGCTGGACCGGGACAGGAGGTAACCCAAGGGTAGTGGGAGGATAACCGCTTTGTGAGCTATTTGTAAGTAATGCGTTTAGAGTATTTGGCTACTATAAATTTCCACGTGATAAGCCACTTCGTTAAGCTATAATTTGTGGCCAGGTCGCTTCTGAAAAAGAGCTTAATAGCTCTCAATGGGCCTTACCTGGTAAATAAAAATAGTTTACTTTAATGGTATACATACTTGAATTTTACTGCGGATGTTTTAAAACATGTCCTGTCTAACTGTCAACTTTGTTTGAATTTCAGTGGGAGAAGATGCTTCTCACACAGACGTTAAAGCAGGTACCAGAGTCCACCTGAAGCTCCTGCAGTGTGCGCCTTATATAGGATTCCGTCCATTACTGTTGGTACAATGGTTTGGATTTTCAAGTTGAAATCTCCTAGTTCATTTTATCTTTACCCAGGCGACAACTCAATTGTCAAGGGTAGTCCTGTTTGGAAGAGGCATCCATGTCTCTTGAGTTCCACATCTTGGAGAGGATGTGACTAGTCAGCATCGATGCCATTTTAGTTGGTGTCACGCATCATGCGTGCATTCTTAAATTACTGACGCCGACTGAAGACTGAAGGTGCAAGTGTGCCATCTGACAATGATAGTTATGAAGCCATTTTTTGCCATTGCCAGTCTTCTTTTGTGCTCTGTCAGAGTCTGCGATAACACGGCCTTGGTGAAGTCCCCTGGACTTGTATAATTTCTGTATCAATTTCTTTTGTTTCATTTTGAAATCTCTGCTCCACTTCCTTCAATTGCATCCATCTGCACCTCCGATTAGCACGGCTGGCTGACGTACGGCGCGAAAGAGGTTCAACGTACATACCTACAAGTAGTGTAAATTCATACGGTGCCAGAAACTCTGCACGAGTTCGTGCCGCGTTCTCCCGATGTTGCCGTCGATGTTTGTCCAGCGACAAGCCATTCGTTGCCACGCGCGAACCTGTCTCACCTCCACAATCACAGGGCCGAGTGCGTGACGTGTCCGGCAAGCCGTGTGATGTGTCTGCGGATGATATTCTTCAGCAGAGGCCTGTGCCTTCTCCCACAGACGCCGCGCAACTGACGCCGCTCCCAGCGCCGCCGACCTCTGCTTCCCCGGCCACGGCCACGGGGAGTTCCTCTCCTCTGCTGGACACCCCGTGTGCTGGACCTGCTGCTCCACCACACTTGCCTGCCCACTACACAGGCACAAAGAGGTACGGGCAGAACTAATGCATACAGTGAGGGAAAAAAGTCTTTGATCCCCTGCTGCTTTTGTACGTTTGCCCACTGACGAAGAAATGATCAGTCTATATTTTAATGGTAGGTTTATTTGAACAGTGAGAGACAGAATAACAACAAAAAAATCCAGAAAAACGCATGTGAAAAATGTTATAAATTGATTTGCATTTTAATGAGGGAAATAAGTATTTGACCCCTTGTTGGCAATCACAGAGGTCAGACGTTTTGCTTGCAGGCCACACACACACACACATGAATGATGTGTTTGGTATTATCTCATGGAAAATAATAAATTGCACAAGGGCCAGGGTCATGCCCCATTCATTCTGAACGATTAAACCAAACTGACCCACGTTCACACACGAGAGCAGAGAGGTTGGCTGCAGGGTGACGCACGCGAAGAACGCGTCACTGTGAAAGAGTTAGAAGGTTCCCCTTCGTACCTTCTTACTCTCCCTCCCACCCCCCTCCTTCCGGTCAGGTGATTTTGAAGTGTCGTCGTCACGCGAGGACGTGGACCGAGACAGCGCGTGGAACCAGTGGCTGCGCTCCGAGATCCCGGGGCTCTTCCTGCTGGCCCTGCACACGTTTACCGTGAGTCGGTGCAGATGTGGCCTCGCGACTGGGGCTGCCACCTGTCTGTGTTTGACCCCCGGACAGTGTTCGGGTGGCAGCAGGAATTAATTTGTGTCGAGATCTGGTACCCCGGGTATGGCTATGGTTGAATTTTATCACCGTGAACTGCACAGTTTTAACAATAGACCTCGGCTCGCTGAGAAATGTGCCTGGGTTTGCTCTGTCGTAGGAATGGTGGCAACTGTACTTGGAGCATCGGCACGTTTATTCGCGCTCCGGCTCCATTTACACCGAGAGTCACGTGCTTGTCTCGTGCGGGGAGTGGTGGTGTAGCTGTCAGGGGGCATCCATTTAGTATGTATGCATGGAGGGGGGAGGAGGGGTTAACCCAAATGCTTACGCTTGCGTACTACTGACAATGTGTAAGCCGACTGCAATGGCATGAATCTGCCCATCGCAGTGACATGGGGAAGTAATTGCTTCCGACAAAGGCGTTCTACGACCTTTTCAATCATACTCAGGTTTGAGAACGGGGACAGTTTGCATTCATGATCCTGAATCATGACAATTCCTTGACTCTCCGGCAGTGGTGAATCGTTCCATCAGTAGGAATCGTGTATATGTGTGTACGTGTATGCACAGCTGTACCCATTGGCTTCTGTTATGGTCATGTACGTTTATTTTTTATTTCGTGGAATATCACTTGCTGTACTCCACGCGGTGAGTGCTTTGTGTAGATAGGAATCATGTTATGTAGAGAATATAAATCTAATTCAGTACCTCTATATGTCTCCCACAGACGAGCGGGGAGACAGCAGCCAGGCGGTGAGCCGGCACTACCAACAATCGCCCAAGATCTGCGGTTCTCTTTACATTCCGATATTTGCAGCCACTTACTGAGTGTTTACATGTGGGGGGAAACCAGTACACTCGCAGAAAACGAACGAATGTGAGCAAGGGGGCAACGTTCTATCCCGTGCATATGGAAAGGATTCCACAGTTGTGTTCCACTGCCTCCTGGCAAGCCAGGGTATGACTCATCCTCGATGCCCACCGGAAGGGAGATTGCACACTTGCAATTGAATTCCCTGAGATTATTTATATCATGGGGTAGGCAGTGACAAATCCCCTGAATCACTTAACACGAACATGCGGTCCAGTGCATTGTACGTGCAAGGATACTCGCTTTACAAAATGTATGAATGTATGTTGAACTTGAATCTTGACTTAAAGCTTTCGTGACTGCAGGAATTCATATTCTTTGGGTCTTTCGGTAAAGTCACGTAGATAGAACAATAAAATAATAAAAATAAAGTGAATACAAAATAATAATACAAATATCACGACGTTTTGATCACAACACAAGCAATCGTTATCATTTTTCTCCTGATGACGATTGCTTGTGTTGCGATCGAAACGTCGTGATATATTTTACTTTTTTATTCACTTTATTTTCATTATTTTATTGTTCTATCTACGTGACTTTACGGAAAGACCCAAAGAATATGTGTTGAAATTCTTTCGCAGTGTACGTAGCCAACCGTGCTAATCTGTGATACATTAACACCTTGCCACAAATGCCCTGTTGCTCATGAGCACACCGACTCAAATGAATCAGGCGCAAGGTTTGCGTGATTAATGCTTACAAAGTGGGGTCTATAATGAACAATATGGCTGAAGCTCGAGTTCTATTCATTTAAAACCAAACGTGTTTCTTACCAACCATACCTGGTGTTTGCACACAGATACAGATTCTGGGCGATGCGTTCTACACCATTCGGAATGCGCTGTTGCAATGTGCAGCCACAGCTGCTGCAAAAATATTTGTCTCGGTTTGATCCACTAAACAATATCCACTGACCACACCGCACGCGCAACAATGATATAACTATTAACAAAAATATGAATAAATTAGGATGGTTTATTAAATATATTGCACGTAAGAAAATACAGCAATAGACGTAAAAATACATGGCAGTTTAACACGTAGGCTTTCGCGACAAATATCCATAATACAGGTTTTATGGGTTGGATCGCGTAAATATATAAATGTGTCATAAGACCTCCTTTGCCAGTAGCAAGATATAGTAATAGGTTTTTACCCTTTTATCTGGCACCAAAACTGACACCTTTATACAAGGGATCATGTTTGCAATAACCACAACAAAAGCAGTCAAAATGCAAACAAAAAGAGACAACTCTGATAATGATATACACTGTCCTTGAAGCTGATTGGTCCACACCCGAGACGGCTTTTCTTAGAGCCTAGTCTCCACTGGTGTTGGACCAGATGACGCCAAAAGGCATACAACTCAAAAACAGCGCACTATCAGAGTATTGAGAGCTCGGGGTAAGAATTTACATTATGAGACCTCCTTTGCCAGTAGCAAGATATAGTAATAGGTTTTTACCCTTTTATCTGGCACCAAAACTGACACCTTTATACAAGGGATCATGTTTCCATAAAGGTGTCAGTTTTGGTGCCAGATAAAAGGATAAAAACCTATTACAATTTAAATGTGTCGTTAAACCCGCCACCACCCGACAGCCCACTAGTAAGGGTTGTCACGTAAACAGAACATGCCAATTCATCACTAGTACAGCACACCGGTGTGTGGTGTGTTGGAGAGCCAAGCCACAACATTTACCATCGGAGTACGGCGTTTCAGTAATTACAACTAGCTTCATCAGGCAACAGCAAGGTTTGGGAGAAGTCCACCTGTTTAATTCCTTATATAGAGACGTAGATGTGGTGACAACACTTGTGCACTCTTTGAGCGCAAAGTGGGGGGGGATTAATGAATCAACATACATTATACATGCACATTATGCTAGCCCATTGATCTTGTACTTAGTGTCCATTGTGTGTATTAAAATAGCCGTACAAACGGTAATTTGATGATTCTCTTCCATGCAGCACTAAGTCGGTAGCTATCCAAACGATTACAATTATTTTTATTTCTTTAAATTTCGATAGATTCTGTAATTAGTCTTGGCCAGTAGTAACAAGTTTTGCACAGAACTTCAACATTATCAATTGAGTGTCCTTGTGGGCACGTGTGTTCTGCTACTGCTGACAGTTGTATTTGTGAGCATTTCATATTTCTGTGGTGTTCTTATAGTCTTGTGCTGATCATTCATCCTGTTTGCCCAACATAGCATTCCACAAGTGCAATTAATCCGGTACACACCTTCTGTTGATAGCTTCAGTAATAGAACAGCAAAGAAATATCCAATAGTCCTTTTCGTAGGTTTCCATATGCCTTCTGAATTTGCCTGGCTGATCAAAGTTTCGACCGCAGATGCCATTGGTCAGGGGTCTCTTTGTCCGTTCTCATGTGGGACTCTAGGCATGATGGCAGTTGGAATGCTTTCCCACAGACTTGGCAAGACATTTGTTTTCTCACTCTAGTGACTATGGGAGTGAGGTGGAGTCGAGACGGGCGCTGGTCAGGCGTGGCGTTTCCCAGCAGGCGCCTTCGTTCCATGCGTGGTCGCTGTGATAGCAATAACTTTGTTGCATGCAGGTGCGCCCTTTGCAGAAGGTGGCATTGTCTGCAACTCTGCCTCCTCACCACCAGGACTCGACAAGCTGCTGCTGGAGCTGCTGGTGCCATCCATGGCAAAGGCAATTCTTCCAGCACCATGACTCGCAGCCGAGTAGCTCTGACACACCTTCAACACCGCATTGGCAAAATTGCCGTCATTCACCGTGCCACGTGCGCCCCTTGAGTTCTTTCCGTGGGTCTCCATATGCCTTCTGAGTTTGTAGGGCTGATCAAAGCTTTGATCGCAGATGTGGCAGCTTTGACCACCGGTCTTGTGCATTCTCATGTGGGACTCTAGGCACCATGCCAGTTGGAATGTTTTCCTGCAGACGTCGCAAGAGATTCGTTTTCTCACTCTAGTGACTCTATCAGATGCTAGTGACTCTATCGGATTCAACACCGCATTGGCAAAACTGCCGTTATTCACCAAGCCTGGTGCACCCTTTATCATGTAATCCTTTTCATGGGTCTTCATATGCCTTTTGAATTTTCCTGGCTGATCAAAACTTTGTCCGCATATGCCGCCCCATTGATCACGGGTCTCCTTGTACGTTCTTACGTGGGATTCTAGGCACCATGCCAGTTGGAATTTTTTCCCACAGACGTCACAAGAGATGAGTTTTTTCGCTCTTGTAACTCTACCGGATTGAGGTGGGGTCGAGACGGGTGCTGGTGAAGTGCCATCGATGGTAAAGGCAATTCTCCCAGCACCACCATGACTCGCAGCAGAGTTGCTCTCGCACATCTGATACAAAAGACAAAGTTCACGCGCATGACACCCGTGTCACGGGTGTACTCACAAAGGCATACTTAAGGTGACATGAAATTCATTACAACAGATTCATTATAACAGAACATAAGTACTCTTTTGTTCTTTCGGTAAAGTCACGTAGGTAGGAAAAATAAAATAAAAAATAATATATCACGACCATAAATGACGTCACGCGATTTTGGACGATTTTTAACCCCCCCCCCCCTCGTCACACGGCGTCACAAAAAGTCAGACCCCCCCCCTCAAGTATGACGTCACAAAGCTCTGCCCCCCCCCCAAAACCATATTTTCATTTTGAAAATAAAACATGCTTCAAATCGCTTTAAACTATTGTCATTGTATTTAATGTGGCGCTGCACTCTGATGTTGTAGGAGAAAACATTTATTAAAAAGTCTATTTAACTAAATAGAACGTGTTGTCTATATTTATTTAAAGTTGCGCATTTTGACGTGACGTCACATTTCTCAAACCCCCCCCCTTGTCACAAATGTCTGACCCCCCCCTCCCCAGGTGCGTGACGTCATTTATGGACGGCCCCCATCGCCTTAAAACGCGAACTCGCGCTGGCAAACTGAAACCGCGGAACTTTTTTTGTTCAGCAGCGCGATCCTCCGCGAGATGTAATGAGTCGGCCTCGCGCTGTGAGTGAGTGAGACAGCATCGTCCCCCACTCCTCCTGATGTCGAGGGTAAATGGGCGAGGTTTAGGTCTGTGACTCATGCAGCTGCAATGGCTGCTTTGTGTATGCGGTCCAGACCGCCCCAGAGACCCTGGCCGACAGAGGAGGCTTTCAGGATGGTTGAGAAAAAGCAACAAGCCCACTCTAATCGTCTACAGCATCCCACGTCAGAGAATGAGGAGGCTTACCGCAGCCTTCGGTCGGAGGTTCGGAGAGACGTGAGGCGCTGCAAGGATGGGTGGTGGTCGCGGGTTGCTGAGGAGATGGAGTCTGCCTCAATGGCCCGCGATCACAAATCCCTATTTAACTCCATTAAAAACGTAACCTACAGCGCCACACCTATTACCATTGTAGGGGTAATCGTCACTCACCACTCTGTGGGCTGGTAGCTTCCCCTTATCGTCAATAGGGGGCGGAAGCGCTATCACGCCAGGGCTAATGTCCATGGCCCAAAAAGGGGCCAAGACAATAAATATCGTGTTGCCTCATCAGAAGTTTCTTCGTCAATTTATACCCACTACACCATCATTAGGGGAACGAAGGGTGATCCAATCTCCGACCCCCAGCGACAGGTTTGCAGATTTGCTGAGCATTTCTGTGAGGTCCTGGGGGAGGGGGAATCCCTCAGCCTGGAAAACATCATGGGACAAAGTAGGGATGACTCTGCTGAGGATGCGGTGCCTCAAATATTGGAGGAGGAAGTCACCCTCTGTGAGTGGCTGGCTGAGGTACCATCCGTTGAGGAAGTACTGAGGGCGATCCAGAGTCTGAGAACAGGAAAGGCACGGAGCAGAGATGATCTCCCAAGCGAAATGCTGAGGGAGGGTGGCGTTTGTGCGTAGACTGCCCTACGTGACATCATAACAACAGTCTGGGCCACTGGACGGGTTCCGCAGGATTGGAAGGATGTCCTGGCGGTCCCCCTCTTTAAGAAGGGGGACCGCACAGACTGTAACAACAACAGGGGCATCTAACTCCTCAGTGTGCCGGGAAAGGTCCTGGCAAAGATTATTCAACATCGCCTTGCTAGGTACGCTAAGGAGAGGCTTGCGGAGCCCCAATGCGGTTTCAAGAAAGGGCGGTCCTGCAAAAATGTCATATTTTCTGTCCGTCTGCTACAGCAGAGGTTGAGGGAATTCCAACTAGACCTACATCTCTGCTTTATTGACCTGGTTAAGGCCTATGATACCATCAGTAGGCCTGGGCTCTGGGTTGTTCTTCGTGCTTTCAGAGTCCCTGACCCTCTGCTCACACTCATTAAGGACCTTCATGATGGTGAGCAGACCCGAGTACAACTACATAGCCGGGAGTCAGAGCCATTCCCTGCGACAGGGATGTCCTCTGGCTCCAACATTATTTAACATCTATTTCGACCACATAGTTCGTGAAGCCTTCAGTAGCTGTACCAGAGGAATTTACGTTTGGTACAGATACAATGGGAGGCTGATCGATGCCCAGGTGCGGTCAAGGGATGTCTCCCTATTGGTCAACCACATTATGTATGCCGACGACCTGGTAATTGCTGCTCATTCAGAGGAGGAGTTGGAGGCGCTGCTGCTGAAACTGGAGTGTGCCACTAAGAGGTGGGGCCTTACCATCAGCCCCACCAAAACGAAGCACCTGCCTGGGTATTTTATGCCATCGGGCACTCTACCCCCACAACTCCCAATCGGTGATGCGGCAGTTGGGGAGAGAGTGGAGAGTTTTCCATACCTGGGCAGTGTGCTCATGATCGGCTCCGGTTTAACAGCAGAGGTCTCACTCCGAATTAGTCGAGCGGCATTATCTTTTCATCAGTTGTGTAACGTTGTGTGGAAGCTACCTGGTCTGTCGCTCCGCATGAAGCTTCGGTTCTTCTCGGCCACAGTCATTCCCTCCCTTCTGTATGCTTGCAAAACGTGGACCCCCCTAATGCAGCATCTTCACCGGTTAGAAACATTTAGGCTGGCCTGCCTACGATCAATCCTGGGTTTAACCAGGCTGGATTGTGTGAGGAGCTCACAAATCCTCGAAAGATCTGGACAAAGTCCCATCGGTGAGCTCCTCCAGCAGGCAAGGCTGCGTTGGCTGGGCCATGTAGCCCGCATGCCCAATCACCGCATGCCCAAACAGCTTTTGTTCGGCCGGATCGAGGGAGCTAAACGGGCGTGGCACGGACTAGAGAAGAGATGGAGTGATGTGGTACAGGAGGATGTGGAGCTGAGTGGACTTGCCAATGACTGGTACCAGCAGTGTCTCTACTGGGCAGTTGGAGGCAGTCGCCCTCCAACAACAACGGAGGGCGGAGGAGCGACGCTCAGAAAAACGAGCGGAGCGTCGGGTGGCTAAAGCTCAGCAAGTTGGCACAGTAGGGGGCACAGGTGGTGCATCAGCCAGTAATCTCAGTCATCTCAGTCAGTCGACCAGTGGCACCTGGGTCTGCCCCGTGACCTCCTGCCAGCCGGCGATCGACACTTCACGTAGCCTCAAGGTGCACATAGCCTGGCATAAGCGTCGTGGTGACGTCACCGCCACTTAGTGGCGCATGGCGGTTGTTGTTTTGAGACAGTAAGAGAGTGTGAGGTCGACTCAGCCTCAGATGAGTACCTGGTGCGGTGTGTCGTAAACATTGCTACTGGGGGAGACAAAGGCCGCCGTGGAGGAGAATCCTAAAATAATTAAAGCTTTTATTATAATAAAAGCTTTGATTATAATATGATATTATAATAAAAGCTATACTAAAAGCTTTTTAAATTAAAAATACAAAAAAATTTGAAATAATGAAAGCTTTTATTATTTAAAATTTATTATTTAATTTTTTAATTGGCAGAATCTACACGCCATATTCTTGGTTCTTCAGGTAAAGTCACGTAGATTTGAAAATAAAAATAATTACATTTAATTTAAAAATATAAATTTTAATATTTAAACTAATAAAAGCTTTATCATTTTCAATTTATTATTTGAAATTTTAAAATACAAAAAAATAAAATACAAATAATAAATTGAAAATAATAAAAGCTTGTATTATTTTATAATAAATTGAAAATAAAAGCTTTTATTATTTTCAATTTATTATTTTAATTGTATTAACAGGTCTCTGCAGGGTGGGCTGGTAGGGCAAATCTCTGCGCTGCCTATTGCTGATTTTACACCCAACAGCACGAGATTTCATTTCGTTAAAGTATTGAAAGGGGACGGACGGACACATTAATCTATTGCAGGCTGGTACACTCAGTTTACAACTTCGTTCCTACCAGTATTATGACTTTACCGAAGGAAGCAATAATCTGGCGTGTAGATGCTGCCATCTGCTGGCCACCATTGTTGGGTGTAGATTGTGACTTAAAACTTTCGTGACTTCAGGAATTCATATTCTTGGTTCTTTCGGTAAAGTCACGTCCATAGAAAATAAAAAAAAAAATCAAATCAAATAAAAATGTGAAATTTTAAATAATAAAAGCAAAAAACCCACATTCATATTCTTGGTTCTTTCGGTAAAGTCACGGAGATAAAAAAAAAATACAATTTTAAAATAATCAATTGAATAAAAGCTTTTAATATTAGTTAAGCTTTTGTTATATTCAATTTATTATTTTTATTTTTAAATTGGCAGAATCTACACGCCATATTCTTGGTTCTTCAGGTAAAGTCACGTAGATTTGAAAATAAAAATAATTAAATTTAATTTAAAAATATAAATTTTAATATTTAAACTAATAAAAGCTTTATCATTTTCAATTTATTATTTGAAATTTTAAAATACAAAAAAATAAAATACAAATAATAAATTGAAAATAATAAAAGCTTGTATTATTTTATAATAAATTGAAAATAAAAGCTTTTATTATTTTCAATTTATTATTTTAATTGTATTAACAGGTCCCTGCAGGGTGGGCTGGTAGGGCAAGTCTCTGCGCTGCCTATTGCTGATTTTACACCCAACAGCACGAGATTTCACTTCGTTAAAGTATTGAAAGGGGACGGACGGACACATTAATCTATTGCAGGCTGGTACACTCAGTTTACAACTTCGTTCCTACCAGTATTATGACTTTACCGAAGGAAGCAATAATCTGGCGTGTAGATGCTGCCATCTGCTGGCCACCATTGTTGGGTGTAGATTGTGACTTAAAACTTTCGTGACTTCAGGAATTCATATTCTTGGTTCTTTCGGTAAAGTCACGTCCATAGAAAATGAAAAAAATATCAAATCAAATAAAAATGTGAAATTTTAAATAATAAAAGCAAAAAACCCACATTCATATTCTTGGTTCTTTCGGTAAAGTCACGGAGATAAAAAAAAATACAATTTTAAAATAATCAATTGAATAAAAGCTTTTAATATTATTTAAAAGTAAAGTCACGGAGATAACAAAAATACAATTTTAAAATAATCAATTGAATAAAAGCTTTTCATATTATTTAAGCTTTTGTTATATTCAATTTATTATTTTAATTTTTAAATTGGCAGAATCTACACGCCACGTTGGTGGCCGGCAGGTGGCAACATCTACACGCCGAATTCTTGTTTTTTTCGTTAAAGTCACGTAGATTTTAAAATAAAAATAATAGAATTTGATTTAAAAATACAAATAATAAATTGAAAATAATAAAAGCTTTCATAATTTTCATTTTTTATTTTATTATTATTTTCTATCTCCGTTACTTTACCGAAGGAAGCAATAATATGGCGTGTAGATACTGCTATCTGGTGGCCAACAACGTTGGCAGGTGGCAGCATCTACACGCCAGATTCTTGGTTCTTTGGGTAAAATAGAAATAATAAAAAAGTAAAAAAATATAATTCATGATTTAGTATGTTTTCATTTAATTCTATTATTTTCATTTTCAAATCTACGTTACTTTACCGAAAGAACCAAGAATATGGCGTGTAGATTCTGCCAATTTAAAAAAAATACAAATTAAAATAATAAATTTAAAATAATAAAAGCTTTCATTATTTTCCATTTATCTTTTGTATTTTTCATTTAATTTTATTCTTTTTATTTTCAACCTACATGGCTTTACCGAAAGAACCAAGAATATGAATCTGGATTTTGATTATTATTTTCAATCTATTTTATTTTTTAAATTGGCAGCATCTACACGCCATATTCTTGGTTCTATCGGTAAAGTCACGTCGATAGAAAATAAAAAAAATAATCAAATCAAATAAAAAGTGTGAAATGGAAAATAATAAAAGCAAAAAACCCACATTCATATTCTTGGTTCTTTCGGTAAAGTCACAGAGATAAAAAAAATGAAACAAAATTTTGATTTTAAAATAATAAATTGAAAATAATAAAAGCTTTTATTATTTTCCATTTATTTTTTTGTATTTTAAAATTGGCAGAATCTACACGCTATATTCTTAGTTCTTTGGGTAAAGTCACGTAGATAGAAAATATAAATAATAAAAGAAAAGTAAAAATTTAAATAATATTTTAAAAAATATTTATTTTATTTTATTGTTTCCCTTCTACGTGACTTTACTGAAAGAACCAATAATATGAATCACTGCAGTCACGAAAGCTTTAAATCAAAATATAATAATAACAATTCATGATTTTCATTTAATTATTTTCTTTTTATTTTCAAATCTACGTGACTTTACCGAAAGAACCAAGAATATGGCGTGTAGATTATGCCAATTGAAAAATTACAAATAAAAGTAATTTTATTATTTCCGATTTATTTTGTATTTAAAATTATTAAATTATTTTTAAATCTACGTTACTTTACCGAAAGAACCAAGAATATGAATCTGGATTTTTGCTTATTATTTTCAATTTATTATTTTAATTTTTCAATTTGCAGAATCTACACGCCACGTTGGTGGCCGGCAGATGGCAACATCTACACGCCATAATCTTGGTTCACCTTCTTTGGTTCTTTCGGTAGTGTTACGTAGCATGAGAATAAAATAATACATTGAAAAAAGAAAATAACACAATAAAATTCTCACGACGTTTCGGCCACAACACAAGCGGCCTTCATCAGGTGAAGGGACGAGACTGTCTGGAGGACAGCGCTGGAGCGAACAAAGCCAAGCTCAGATCGAGACCTTTAAGCTGTGTGAGAAGGAACAAAGCGCCTTGACAAAGGAATTAGCATTGAATTTAGCATTGAAATGGCTGAGTGATTAGCTTGTGACTGGTCACAGAAATGGCTATGTTAAAGTCAAAGCATACACATTCACAGAGGCACCTAGTAAAAATCAAACAGGAAAATTTAGCATTGAAATAACTGAGTGATTAGCTTGTGACTGGTCACAGAAATGGCTATGTTAAAGTCAAAGCCTACACATCTGAGCTATTAATAGTAACTGGGTCAGTGTCTACTTCAAATATTGTTCAGGCTCAGGAGACTTCCAAAGTTATTCGTGATGTTATACATTTGGTTCGTTTTGAGCATAATCGCGACCTTATATAATTATTACGTGATACACACGCTGAATATACGCACACAAACATCGTGTACACGTGTGTCGTGTCCTCTATTGTCCACATAGACGGCTTGTGCTGACGAGAGAACGATCTTAACGTACAATGTCGTGACATGTATCAGCCCTTTGTCGATCCAGCGTTTTGATAGAGGCCTCCCCCACACCATGTCGTTCGTGGGAGTTGTTTAACCATACTTCACCATGCCGGTCAATGCGGGTTTGGTGAAGTGAGGAGGCCCAGAAACTTGTATATGCAGATACGAGTTTGCCTGTGCTTGCATCTGCATAATTACATTCTCACACATCTTCAAGTGTAGTTTAATACATCTAAAAATGCATTTATTCTTCAGGATTCCATAAAGTACTGTGGTAAAAAGAAAACAACTTGATTTGAATAAATTTCGATTTAAAGCTTTCGTGACTGCAGGGATTCATCTTCTTGGTTCTTTCGGTAAAGTCACGTAGAAGGGAAATAATAAACTAATAAAAATAAAACATAATATAAGAAAATTCTCACGACGTTTTGGCCACAACACAAGTAGCCTTCCTCAGGTGAAGAAACAGAACTGTCGGAAAGACAGCGCTCCAATGAACACTGCTAAGCTTCGCAGCGTATTTTAAGCTGGGTGGGAGGAGCAGAGCGCCTTGCCAAAAGAGTTTACATATCAACAGAATAATTTAGCATTGAAGTAGCTGTGTTAATGTGATAGATTAGCAGGATGTTAAAGTCATAAATTAGCATGTAACTGTGAGATTAGCATGATGTTAATGTGAGGAATTAGCATGTAACTGGTGACGGAAGTAGCTATGTTAAAGTCAGGGTTTACATATCAACTGAGGCATTTAGTATATTGACGCTAAAGAACTGCAACTACCCAACTATCATACAATAAACCGATGTGAAAGAACTAAATATAAACTACATCAATATAATCAATGTACTCAATATATTCTCCACTAAGCTGAGCTACTAACAATACGTCATTATACATTACACTTCTATGTCGCAAAAATTATTATAATATGCCTCCAAATAATGTTTTATTATAAACTGCCATAGACAGACCCCAACATTGAATTATACGCAGCGTTACTATACACTACCCTATACGTTAGATTATAATAATATTACACTGTATTATTTTACCAACCCTACTGTATACCACACTGCTATATATTGACTATACAATTACGATACTATATATTACCAAATAAATTATATTAAACATTACACTGAATACTTTGTTAAACAAGGAATGCTTTGAGCTTGTGGGTTGAATCCATCTGTGTGAAGTTGTGTTATTTCCCAATATGCAAGGTGGGGTCTCTCTGGGTTCCACTCACACAAACATCTCAATGCAATGGGACCTTTCTGAAAATGCAGTACTTAGACTCAATGAAGCTTTCCTGGGTAACTAGTTAACATTGTAATAATTAGCATGAGAGATAATGACGTTCAGTTATAAGTGCCATTAATAGTACTATACTGTACTTTTATTGAAGACTATTTTACGTAGTTGTTTGTAAAAAAAAGTGTCCATTCTCAAAACTTTTTGACGGGCCCTCGTACAGAAATGATATTACAATCTTATATGGATATTGCGAGTCAGAGTGTTGTGAATAGTGGAGTGAACGTGTGGTGTCATCATTATATTGTTGGTGTGTATATACAGAAAGGCCTATTTGGTGGGTAACATTAGGAAAATGGAGGTAGTTCGTCATTGTTGTTAAACAAAATCTTATTTGGGTGGATAAGAGGAGTAAAATCGTACATGATAGGAACTGCAATATTGTGGAGTTCTGGTATAATGAGTTGTAGTATATATGAATCATATGTCACCTTAAGTATGCCTGTGTGAGTACACTCGTGACACGGGTGTCATGCGCGTGACCTTTGTCTTTTGTTTCAGATGTGCGAGAGCAACTCCGCTGCGAGTCAAGGTGGTGCTGGGAGAATTGCCTTCACCATTGATGGCACTTCACCAGCACCCATCTCAACCCCACCTCAATCCGGTAGAATTACAATAACGAAAAAACTTATCTCTTGTGACGTCTGTGGGAAAAAATTCCAGCTGGCATGGTGCCTAGAAGCCCACGTAAGAACGCACAAGGAGACCCGTGATCAATGGTGCGGCATATGCGGAAAAAGGTTTGATCAGCTAGGAAAATTAAAAAGGCATTTGAAGACCCATGAGAAGGATTACATGATAAAGGGTGCACCAGGCTTGGTGAATAACGGCAGTTTTGCCAATGCGGTGTTGAATCCACCGTCGCCCTATGAGATGTGCTCAGTCTGCGGATTTTTAAGTCCTATTGAAATCCTGAAAACTCATGAAAGTCTTCACGCACAGTTCTCGTACAGACCGAAGCCTGAACATGATTACACTTCGACAAAAGATAGCGGCGTTAAGATAAATGACATGAAATCCAATTTTCTTGAATGCTTTGGCCTAGTTCCACATCAACAAACTGCTTCACCAGTCAGTGAGAATAAACCATACGCTGCTCTCGATCCTATGACGAGCATGAAAGTGTTGATGGCCTTGCAGCAGAAGAAGAAGGAAAAGCGAAGTAGACCTAAGCCCATTAAAAGAAAGAAGACCACCACCAGCGTCACCAATTGCAGCAGTAGCAACAGCCAGAATTCGGACATCAAGAGGATGGACTGCACGGAAGCAGGAGGCTGCGTGGAGCAGAGCATCCCCAAGGTGGATGAACCCAACCTGGCACCTTTAGGTACGTCCTAGTAATGCACACACTACATTTCATTTGGATGTAATTCATGATTTCACAAATTAGTTAATGTACGCATATGTTGACCATATCTGTATGCCTGCGCTGAGGAGTCTAGAGATCTGATGTGGTGCTGCTCGGGTGTTGGGTTAAACCGTGAAACTCTGGGTTTCAGTCACCGAGCCATGATTAAACTGGCTTCTCATTGATGGACTTATCCAGTTACCAAACACTTCTTCCAGCAAACACTTCTGATGTCGCGTGATGTGTAGGAAATTGCAATAACCTAAAAATTATAGTTGTTGCTCTGCATCAACATCAACCACACGAAGAAGTGCAAAATGTTGGGGCTTCAAAATAAGCCCCAAAAATGTGTTCTTCTGATATTTTTCAGGAAACCAGTATCTTGCTTTTCTACTATTTGCACACATGTTGAACTTCTTTCGTACCATACGTAGCCAACCGTGCTAATCGGAGGTATTTGTTGCTGGCCATTTGGCATTTTAGGCCTTTGGGCCTTTGGGCCTGTGGTCAGCAACCGTGATTGATAAAACGTCCCATATACATAGTAATGCTATGGCATCCACTGCATGGTGATAAATAAATTATGTATTAGCGCGTGCGTGTGCTCAACGGTGGATGTCTTGTGTTCCAGAGGAAAAGCCCTTCCCGTGCAGTGACTGCTCGTACGGAGCGACGCAGAAGTCGAAGCTCAAGAGACACGTCCTGAGCGTTCACCACGTGCCCTTCGATAGCGCGCTGGACTCCGACTGCCCCAAGAAGAGAAGGCGGCTGGCTGGGTGCCGAGACCACGGCTCAACTCTGGATTTGGAGCGCGCACGATGCTCACGGAGAACTCCCTGATGATTTATTTCATCCTGAGGCTGAGGTACCACGTGTGGGGCGATGAACTCAAGGTTTTGTGCAGCGGACATTTCCATGATGAAATTTCGTCACGTTCACTGCTACGAGGTTACATCTATTGCCGTATATGTTTAGTCAATTGCTGTATTTTCTGGTATACAATATATTTAATAAATTGTCCTAATTTCATAACAAAGGTTTTTGGGTTAGATCGTGTAAGTATAAGTGTGTCATAACCCTACACCACCTGACACAGCCAATTAGTAAGGAATTTGTCATGTAAACAAAACTCCACTTAGTTACTACTTCAGCCCACCGGTGTTTTGGAGAGTAAATCCACAAGATGAGTACGACGTTTCACTGGTAATTACATCCAGCATCATCGGGCGATTTGCCAGAATAGTGAAGCCATCCACCTGCTTCCGGTCTTAAATAGAGAAAGGCGATGTCATCACTGAACCCATCAGGTGCAGAAATCAGAGGCGGGGAGGGGGATTATTGAAATTATATAATTGATTAGTAATAATTAAATTAGTATGTTTCCTCTATAAGTAATGATAAATGTGAGATGTCTTTTTCTTCCACGCGTTTGTTCCACTCACGTGGGGTCCGCCGTCCTTGCCACCTTCTCCACACCGCCCCGTCCCGCGCCATCTCTCCCTCCGCTCCTCGGGCCACCACGTTCGACCGCATCACCACATCGCCCCACGTCTTCTTCTGCCTTCATCTCCTCATCTTACAATCACAATTACTTAATAATACGCTTCCAGGCCGCACTAAGCCTGTAGCTGTCAGAGAGGTTAAAATAAGACAAATTTTCTCAGTTTCAATGGATTCTCGAATTAGTCTTGGCCAGTAATAATGAGTTTTACACAACACTTCATCGTTATCAAAATACATGAAGTGTTCTTGTTGGAAAGCATGTACTGCAACTTCCGACAGTTATGTTTGAGAGTGTTTAATATTTATTTGGTGTTCCTTTAGTCTTACGCTAATGTTACATCCCATCTGTCCAATATAACATTTGCCACATAAGCCATTAATCCAATACACACCATCCGTTGACAGCTTAGGCAATTCATCTTAAGTACAAGATACTATTTTTTTAATTTTGTGTACCGTGCCAAATCTTACTTAGATGTTTAGCTTTTTGCTTTTCCAAAACTCGAGCTAATTTCTCAATTACTCCCACGATATATGGTATTTTAATTGTTTAATAACCTGATTCAGCAGTATTGCTGTTCGATCTTGGTTTAGCATTCATTGCTGTTAATTATTTGAGCATTATTGTAGACATTCAATCGTAGCGTTTCTTTGACATGTTCAATCTCTCTCCCCAGACATTCACCATCTGACACTGTTTTAGCCAGATGTATGAGCATCTTGATGAGAGAGTTTTCTGTACGGGGTGATGATGCGAATCTGCATTCAGATAGGCATCAGTATGGGTTTCCTTTTGGTAAACGCTGTGTGTGTTATTTTACCATTTAGGCCTCATCCGATAAATCACCTCTCCCAAGGAAATAAGTATTTAGAGGCCACACGGGACCGGGGGGGGGGGGGAGTTTATCGTTGTGTCTGTTGCTGCGAGCAGATAGCGCGCAATGGAGAGCTTGCTCAGAGCGGAGCTGGGCACGGACTCGGCGAGGCCGCTGGGCGCTTCGGCCGGTGGAGGCTGCATCAGCACTGGGCAGAGCTACGAGACGGGGCGCGGACACGTGTTCACCAAGATCAACGCCAAGAGCGGGGCACCCTCCTCTACGCATCCTCTACGCCTCCTCACCACCTCACCTCCTCTACCCTTATCCTCGCCTCCTCTACGCTCCTCACCACGCCACCTCACCACGCCACCTCACCTCCTCACCACGCCACCTCACCTCCTCACCACGCCACCTCACCTCACCACGCCACCTCAACACCTCACCACCTCACCTCCTCTACCCTCCTCTTCGCCTCCTCTACACCACCCCGCATCCTTGCCTCAACCTTCATTCAGCCCTGTCATTAATGTATCACTTTTTTTTAGCTGCGACTACTAGCTAATTTGTCAGTTACTCCCACGAAATATGGTATTTTAATTGTTTAATAACCTGATTCAGCAGTATTGCTGTTTGATCTTGGTTTAGAATTCACTGCTCTGTTAATTTGAGCATTATTGTAGACATTCAATCGTAGCGTTTCTTTGACATGTTTAATCTCTCTCCTCAGACTTTGACCATCTGACACTGTTTTAGCCAGATGTATGAGCATCTTGTTGAGAAAGGATTTATGTGCGGGGTGATGATGCCAATCTGCATTCAAATAGGCATCAGTATGTGTTCCCTTTCGGTAAACGCTGTGTGTGTTACTTTACCATTTAGGCCTCGTCCGAGCAAAATATCCAGGAAAGGGAGTGTGTTATTCACCTCCATTTCCATGGTGAACTGGATGGCCGGTTTTTGTGAATTGAGATGATTTAGACATTCATTCATTAAGTGTATCCTTCCCATGTCGCCAGACAACCAAAGTGTCATCTACATATCTACACCAAAAAGTGGGTTTTAATGTACTTGAAGCAAGTGCTCTTGCAACCCGGGGGTTGAGGACCCCTGTGTTAGAGGCCACACGGGGGGGGGGGGGGGGGGGTGGGAGTTTAACGTTGTGTTTGTCGCTGCGAGCAGACAGCGTGCAATGGAGAGCTTGCTCAGAGCGGAGCTGGGCACGGACTCGGCGAGGCCGCTGGGCGCTGCGGCCGGTGGAGGCTGCATCAGCACCGGGCAGAGCTACGAGACGGGGCGCGGACAGGTGTTCACCAAGATCAACGCCAAGAGCGGGGCACCCTCCTCTACGCCTCCTCACCACCTCACCTCCTCTACCCTCCTCTTCGCCTCCTCTACACCACCTTGCATCCTCGCCTCAACCTTCATTCAGTCAGCCCTGTATCACTCTTTTTTCGCTGCGACTACTAGCACCACCGTGGTGAATGTTGCAGTGAACTTCCCCTCGTTGATTCCCCCCTCCACCCACGTTAAGGGACTCGGTCTACCAGACACTTTGACCGCTTCGTCTCATCCACTCCGCGTTCAACCACCGCGCCTCACTGCAGTTCACAACAACGCACTCAACTAAACAACTCGGTCACCCACTCATCCAGTCACTAACTCAATCACCCTATCACACATTCATCCAGTCACTAACTCATCCAGTCACTAACTCAATCACCCTATCATCCAGTCACCCACTAACTCAATCACCCTATCACACACTCATCTCGTCACTAATTCAATCACCCTATCACCCACTCATCCAGTTAACCACTCATCCAGTCACCCACTCATTCAGTCACCCACTCATTCAGTCACCCACTCATCCAGTCACCCACTCATTCAGTCACCCACTCAATCACCCTATCACCCACTCATCAAATCAGCCACGCATCCAGTCACCCACTCATCCAGTCATCCATGCAATCACCCTATAACCCACTCATCCAGTCACCCACTCAATCACCCTATCACATACTCATCTAGTCACTAATTAAATCACCCTATCACCCACTCATTCAGTCACCCACTCATCTAGTCACCCACTCATTTAGTCACCCACTCAATCACCCACTCATCTAATCACCCACGCATTCAGTCACCCACGCATCCAGTCACCCACTCATCCGGTCACTGACTCAATCACCCTATCACACACTCCTCCACTCGTTTACTCAAACACTCACCCATTTACTCACCCACCCACTCACCACCATGCAGGTCACCTCACTCTTCTTTTCAGATTTATCAGTTTGCACTGCTCCACTCTGGAATCCACTCCCGGTCTTCCTGTTTTCCCAAACTCTTGCAACAATAAACTTTATCAATTTAAGGAACGCGTTTCTTTGATCTTAATTATCTAATTACTCATTGGACAGTTATGTATTATTATTTTTTATTGTTACTGGCCGTTTGGCGTTTTGTATTGTGTGGGGTTTGCATCGCTGTCAACCCCTCATCAGTGCCTACCTTATTACAGAACAATTCAGACCTTGTTGGTCACCCCGTGCCCCTTATAAGTCCCATGACAAGGGAGAAACACACAAATAAACTTAACAAAAATGTTGCCCGTATTGAAACGGCCGTCTGCCGTATGGACCTGACAACTCACTTTCCCCCAACAGAATACGGGTAAACCGTGTGGGTTGGCGGCTATGGGTTTTGTTGTGTTTGCGAGTCCAAGTTATAGGACTGCACCCTGGGTTGTGCGTGGTTCTCATTGGTGGGAGATTCCCTTCGCTGTGTTGCACGCCAGTGGCTGGGGGCTGCCTGGGGCTAGTGACGTGTAAGCCGGTCCCAATGTGCACCGGCAAACATTTACCGCCAGGTGGCCCCAGTGTTTATTGCCCGTCTCCACGTGGATACCTGAAACCCACGTCAATCCACTGCTGGATGAGTCCTGCAATGAAGATACAATCAGTACATCCACTTTGCTTTTGGACACCACCTGTTCCATTGGCGGCCGAATGCGAATCTAAATGTGCATACGTTACAGACTGGTTAATGCGCATAGAAATCAAACCAATTGACCTACGACATTTTCCCCATCAACTTTTGTAGAATTTTAGATGTGCATTACAGCTACTTTAGCCGGATGGTTGTGGTGGCTTTGTATGCCTGTAATCCACGACTACGTGGAGGTGAGGGTTGGTGGATCACAAAAATGTTGCGACAACTCCCACCCCTTGGTCGTCAAGGAGGTAGAGAAGGCGGTGTCGAATAATGTGGACTCCGCCTGTTCCATCTGTAGATTTGTGATAGAGCGTTGGCCCCCCATTTGCTTGGATTTCTCCAGGTGCTCCGATTTCCTCCCACATGTAAACACTCATTAATCTTGATTTGAAGCTTTCGTGACTGCAGGAATCCTTACTCTTTGGTTCTTTCGGTAAAGTCACGTAGGTAGAAAAAATAATAATGGATCACGACGTTTCGATCGCCACACAAGCAATCTCACTGAGTCTCAAGACTCTTGTTCAGGAGGGGCCTGACAACTTTTCGCAGGAGTAATTTGGATGTTTGGCTAGTACCAGTTACATTGTATGTTGTTTTGCTGTGGGAGTAAACCCATACAGAGAAAGGGACCAGAATGAGGAAAGCGAAGCCAGGCAGTCCTTCAGAAGATGTCATGCACGGGCGTGACCACTGCACCACCCTGCCGCCCAAACAAATGTAATTTAAATAATGTACAATACTGGCAAATACACCCTATTAGTATCAACTGAATTTGTGGACAATGTGGCACGTGTATAGCTGCATCGGTGTTTCTAAAAGTCGTGTTCAAATTGCTTATTAAAAATATTATAAAGAACAGGTTTCTCACCTCTGGTTTCATTTGACTTACCGGTTGTCCTCATTATGTGTGTCACAGGTAATATGGCAAGGAAAATATTATGCAGCACGAGTTGTAGGATTAGGGCAATTATGGTGACACACGTGACCCCTTCTACACAAGTAACAGCTGAGAGTCAATGCTGGGATGTTGTGCGATTGGTGCAAGCGACACATCATTGTGTTTTGATGTTGAGCTGTTAAAATTGCACTGTTGTGAGGTGAGGTCAAGGCAGATAACTGCTTCCAGCGGTGTCAAGATCAGCATTTTGAAGAGGCTCGCGGAGGATGATACTGGGCACTGGGGTGCAGTCTCCCTCCATGAACAACAGAGGGCAGAGGAGCGACGCTCACAACAATAATTGGCGGAGCGCCGGGCGTATAAAAGACAAAGTTGGAAGAAAGTTTATCTCGGGGAGGTAACCCACAACACCTGGGTCTGTCCCGCGTGTTCACACGATAACGCGTTTTCACTACGTTGAGATTTATAAGGGCACGGGGTGACCAATAAAGTATGAATTGGTCTGTGATAAGCTCGGCCCTGATAAGGGGTTGACAGATATGAAATAATCGAGCAGACAGACACGGGCCTGACTTCATCCACAGATGCCTTGTTGAGTCTCTAATTTTTAGGATTCTGCTTGGGATGTCTTGCCAATTCCTCAGCAAATAATGTGTACGTGTGAGTAACCAGACCTACCTGAGATCTCACGCCTCGTAGAGAGCCAAAATAAATATCGTACGTTTATAGATTGCTCGGTAACCTCCGTTCCATGCTGCCATCGACTGGCCAAGAATGTGGCCTGTAGATGCTGCCATCTGCTGGCCACTGATGTAGATGGCAGCATGTAATGTGGTGAATTGCGGTCGTTGAGATGAGTTTTGATTGGTGAGATGAGTGAGGTTGGTGCAGTGGATGAGATGGGTGCAGTCAGTATGGTGACTGTGTGGTTGGTGTGGTGAATGTAGTGGGTGGTGTGGTGAATGTAGTGGTTGGTGTGGTGAATGTAGTGGTTGGTGTAGTGAATGTAGTGGGTTGTGTGGTGAATGTAGTGGTTAGTGTGGTGAATGTAGTGGTTGGTGTGGTGAATGTAGTGGTTGGTGTGGTGAATGTAGTGGTTGGTGTGGTGAATGTAGTGGTTGGTGTGGTGAATGTAGTGGTTGGTGTGGTGAATGTAGTGGGTGAGATGAGTGTAGTAGGTGTGATGAGTGCCATTTGTGCGGTGAGTGGAGTTGGTGTTTGGTGAGTGAGGTGAGTGTGGTGTGATTGGTGAGGTGTAATTGGGGTGGTGAGGTGGGTGAGGTGTCATTGGTGAGGTAAAGTTGGTGAGTGTATCAGTGAGCACCTGGAGGATTCTCCTCCACGGTCGCCTTTGTCTCCCCCAGTAGCGGTGTTCACTCCACTCCTCACCAGGAACTCATCTGAGGCTGAGTCGACCTCACACTCTCTCACTGTCTCACAACAACAACAACCGCCATTCGCCACTAAGTGGCGGTGACGTCACCACGACGCTTGTGCCAGGCCATGTGCACCTTGAGGCCACGTGAAGTGTCGAACGCCCGCTGGCAGGAGGTCACGGGGCAGATCCAGGTGGTGCCACGGGTCGACTGACTGAGATGACTGAGATGACTGGCTGATGCACCACCTGTGCCCCCTGCTCACACTCACGCACGCGCACTCACTCACAAGCGCGAGTTCGCGTTTTCAGGCGATATAAAATAATTTATATTTCATGCCAGTTGGTTCTGAAGGACGGCTGTTTGTAATTTGGGCGTTCGTAAGTCGAGGACTGTCTGTAAATAAAGATTCCGATTGTGGGGCTTTCACCGTGGGATGAGCTTGGCCCGATCCGCAGGGGCGTGGCTTGCACGACAGTGGGCGGGGCATAGCCGCGACGGGCGTGGCTTATCCAGGAAGTGGAGACCGCGATCGCCGGACTGCAAGCCAGACAGAAGCGCGCTCCTTTTAAAGTTAACAACAACATTGTTAAATGTAAGTAGCGCCTCTCTACTTTATTATTGTTTTATTTGTTTAATACATTACTTGTGGTGCCGTGAGTCGAGTGAAATCAGTCAATAACCTTGCTAGACATGGTTAATCTTTTAATAAGGGGCGCCGCGGTGTCGAGATGTTAACTACCTCGCTAGGCCTACAGCAGCGTGGAGGTTCCATCGAGACCCTGACGCCTGCTCTGTATTTGTTTATTTTTTTCCCCTGTGGTCGCGTAGATTCTTCTCCTGGTCCTTCGGTTTTCCCCTCCACATTTAGAAACGTGAGTTTAGAGTACTTGACTGCTATAAATGTCCACATGATAAGCCACTTTCGTTGAGCTATCATTTGTGTCCAGGTCGCTTCTGATAAGAGTTATATAGCTCAGTGGGCCTTACCTGGTTAAATAAAAATAGTTTATAGTTTAGTTTATAGTTCATAAGAACTCGTGACAAGGGTCAGTGTCTACTTCAAATATTGTTCAGGCTCTGGAGACCTCCAAAGTTATTCGTGATGTTATACATTTGGTTCGTTTTGAGCATAATCGCGACCTTATATAATTATGACGTGGTGCACACGCTGAATATACGCACACAAACATCGTGTACACGTGTGTCGTGCCCTCTATTGTCCACATAGACGGCTTGTGCTGACGAGAGAACGGTCTTAATGTACAATGTCGTGACATGTATCAGCCCTTTGTCGATCCAGCGTTTTGATAGAGGCCTCCCCCACACCATGTCGTTCGTGGGAGTTGTTTAACCATACTTCACCATGCCGGTCAATGCGGGTTTGGTGAAGTGAGGAGGCCCAGAAACTTGTATATGCAGATACGAGTTTGCCTGTGCTTGCATCTGCAGAATTACATTCTCACACATCTTCAAGTATAGTTTAATACTTCTAAAATGCATTAATTATTGAGGATTCCATAAAGTACTGTGGTAAAAAGAAAATAACTTGATTTGAATACTTTGTTGAACAGGGAATGCTTTGAGTTTGTGGGTTGAATCCATTAGTGCGGAGTTATGTTATTTCCCCATTTGCAAGGTGGGGTCTCTCTGGGTTCCACTCACACAAACATCTCAATGCAATGGGACCTTTCTGAAAATGCAGTACTTAGACTCAATGAAGCTTTCCTGGGTAACTATTTAACATTGTAATAATTAGCATGAGAGATAATGACGTTCACGTATAAGTGCCATTAATAGTACTATACTGTACTTTTATTGAAGACTATTTTACGTAGTTGTTTGTAAAAAAAGTGTCCATTCTCAAAACTTTTTAACTGGCCCTCGTACATAAATGATATTACAATCTTTATGGAGATTGCAAGTCAGAGTGTTGTGAATAGTGGAGTGAACGTGTGGTGCAATCATTATATTGTTGGTGTGTATATACAGAAAGGCCTATTTGGTGGGTAACATTAGGAAAATGGAGGTAGTTGGTCATTGTTGTTTAGAAACAAAATATTATTTGGGTGGATAAGAGGAGTAAAATCGTACATGATAGGAACTGCAATATTGTGGAGTTCTGGTATAATGAGTTGTAGTATATATGAATCTTATGTCACCTTAAGTATGCCTTTGTGAGTACACTCGTGACACGGGTGTCATGCGCGTGACCTTTGTCTTTGTTTCAGATGTGCGAGAGCAACTCCGCTGTGAGTCATGGTGGTGCTGGGAGAATTGCCTTTACCATCGATGGCACTTCATCAGCACCCGTCTCAACCCCACCTCAATCCGGTAGAGTTACAAGACCGAAAAAACTTATCTCTTGTGACGTCTGTGGGAAAAAATTCCAACTGGCATGGTGCCTAGAAGCCCACGTAACAACGCACAAAGAGACCCATGACCAATGGTGCCGCATATGTGGACAAAGGTTTGAACAGCTAGGAAAATTTAAAAGGCATGTGAAGACCCACGAGAAGGATTACGTGATAAAGGGTGCACCAGGCTTGGTGAATAACGGCAGTTTTGCCAATGCGGTGTTGAATCCACCATCGCCCTATGAGATGTGCTCAGTCTGCGGAGTTTTATGTCCTATTGAAATCCTGAAAACTCATGAAAGTCTTCACGCACAGTTCTTGTACAGACCGAAGCCTGAACATGATTACGCTTCGACAAAAGATAGCGGCGTTAAGATAAATGACATGAAATCCAATTTTCCTGAATGCTTTGGCCTAGTTCCACATCAACAAACTGCTTCACCAGTCAGTGAGAATAAACCATACGCTGCTCTCGATCCTATTACGAGCATGAAAGTGTTGATGGCCTTGCAGCAGAAGAAGAAGGAAAAGCGACGTAGACCTAAGTCCATTAAAAGAAAGAAGACCACCACCAGCATCACCAATTGCAGCAGTAGCAACAGCCAGAATTCGGACATCAAGAGGATGGACTGCACGGAAGCAGGAGGCTGCGTGGAGCGGAACATCCCCAAGGTGGATGAACCCAACCTGGCACCTTTCGGTACGTCCGAGTAATGCACACACTACATTTCATTTGGATGTAATTCATAATTTCACAAATTAGTTAATGTACGCATATGTTGACCATATCTGTATGCCTGCGCTGAGGAGTCTAGAGATCTGATGTGGTGCTGCTCGGATGTTGGGTTAAACCATGAAACTCTGGGTTTCAGTCACCGAGCCATGATTAAACTGGCTTCTCATTGATGGTCTTATCCAGTTACCAAACACTTCTTCCAGCAAACACTTCTGATGTCGCGTGATGTGTAGGAAATTGCAATAACCTCCTAGTGGATAAAAAACGGTCACGAAGGGATGTCATGAGCAGTGCAATGATATCTCCTTCCACGAGCTGTTCCCTTACATGAGGTGGTTCACTGCTGTGTGAGAGTTGCACAGGGATACTTCATCTCATGACATGGAGCCAATAGCACCATTGGAAGGAAACTGAGAAAAATACATTGCTTGACAAATTCCAAAAATTATCTATTTCTTAACCGGGGTAAATTTTACTTAAACAAGTGGGTAAATTTAGGGAACATTTTTGAATGTATAGACCGAGTCATTTCCACGATGGGAATTTCCTCTTCATTGTACTCACACCTAACTTCCATGTGTATTTACTCGTTCTATTGCAGGTAATTATTGTGTAATTAATGAGCTGTAATAGAATAATCTGGCTCAACCACCTCAATGTTAATTATAGTTGTTGCTCTGCATCAACATCAACCACACGAAGAAGTGCAAAATGTTGGGGCTTCAAAATAAGCCCCAAAAATGTATTATGATATTTTTCAGGAAATCAGTATCTTGCTTTTCTACTATTTGTACGTATGTTGAACTTCTTTCGTACCATACGTAGCCAACCGTGCTAATCGGAGGTATTTGTTGCTGGCCATTTGGCATTTTGGGCCTTTGGGCCTGTGCTCAGCAACCGTGATTGATAAAACGTCCCATATACATAGTAATGCTATGGCATCCACTGCATGGTGATAAATAAATTATGTATTAGCGCGTGCGTGTGCTCAACGGTGGATGTCTTGTGTTCCAGAGGAAAAGCCCTTCCCGTGCAGTGACTGCTCGTACGGAGCGATGCAGAAGTCGAAGCTCAAGAGACACGTCCTGAGCGTTCACCACGTGCCCTTCGATAGCGCGCTGGACTCCGACTGCCCCAAGAAGAGAAGGCGTCTGGCTGGGTGCCGAGACCACGGCTCAACTCTGGATTTGGAGCGCGCACGATGCTCACGGAGAACTCCCTGATGATTTATTTCATCCTGAGGCTGAGGTACCACGTGTGGGGTGATGAACTCAAGGTTTTGTGCAGCGGACATTTCCATGATGAAATTTCGTCACGTTCACTGCTGCGAGGTTACATCTATTGCCGTATATTTTTAGTCAATTGCTGTATTTTATGGTATACAATATATTTAATAAATTGTCCTAATTTCATAACCCATCAGGTGCAGAAATCAGAGGCGGGGAGGGGGATTATTGAAATTATATAATTGATTAGTAATCATTTAATTAGTATGTTTCCTCTATAAGTAATGATAAATGTGAGATGTCTTCTTCTTCCACGCGTTTGTTCCACTCACGTGGGGTCCGCCGTCCTTGCCACCTTCTCCACACCGCCCCGTCCCGCGCCATCTCTCCCTCCGCTCCTCGGGCCACCACGTTCGACCGCATCACCACATCGCCCCACGTCTTCTTCTTCTGCCTTCATCTCCTCATCTTACAATTACAATTACTTAATAATACGCTTCCAGGCCGCACTAAGCCTGTAGCTGTCAGAGAGGTTAAAATAATACAAATTTTCTCAGTTTCAATGGATTCTCGAATTAGTCTTGACCAGTAATAATGAGTTTTACACAACACTTCATCGTTATCAAAATACATTAAGTGTTCTTGTTGGCAAGCATGTACTGCAACTTCCGACAGTTATGTTTGAGAGTGTTCAATATTTATTTGGTGTTCCTTTAGTCTTACGCTAATGTTACGTCCCATCTGTCCAATGTAACATCTGCCACATAAGCCATTAATCCGATACACACCATCCGTTGACAACTTAGGCAATTCATCTTAAGTACAAGATACTATTTTTTGAATTTTGTGTACCGTGCCAAATCTTACTTAGATGTTTAGCTTTTTGCTTTTCCAAAACTCGAGCTAATTTCTCAATTACTCCCACGATATATGGTATTTTAATTGTTTAATAACCTGATTCAGCAGTATTGCTGTTCGATCTTGGTTTAGCATTCATTGCTGTTAATTATTTGAGCATTTTCTTTGGTTCTTTCGGTAAAGTCACGTAGAATGAGAATAAAATAATAAATTGATATTTTATCAATTTATTATTTACCGAAAGAACCAAAGAAGATGAATCATTGCAGTCACGAAAGCTTTAAATCGATATTTGAGCATTATTGTAGACATTCAATCGTAGCGTTTCTTTGACATGTTCAATCTCTCTCCCCAGACATTCACCATCTGACACTGTTTTAGCCAGATGTATGAGCATCTTGATGAGAGAGGTTTTCTGTACGGGGTGATGATGCGAATCTGCATTCAGATAGGCATCAGTATGCGTTCCCTTTTGGTAAACGCTGTGTGTGTTATTTTACCATTTAGGCCTCGTCCGATAAATCACCTCTCCCAAGGAAATAAGTATTTAGAGGCCACACGGGACCGGGGGGGGGGGGGAGTTTATCGTTGTGTCTGTTGCTGAGAGCAGATAGCGCGCAATGGAGAGCTTGCTCAGAGCGGAGCTGGGCACGTACTCGGCGAGGACGCTGGGCGCTTCGGCCAGTGGAGGCTGCATCAGCACCGGGCAGAGCTACGAGACGGGGCGCGGACACGTGCTCACCAAGATCAACGCCAAGAGCGGGGCACCCTCCTCTACGCCTCCTCTACGCCTCCTCACCACCTCACCTCCTCTACCCTTCTCCTCGCCTCCTCTACGCCTCCTCACTACGCCACCTCACCACGCCACCTCACCTCCTCACCACGCCACCTCACCTCCTCACGCCACCTCACCTCCTCACCACGCCACCTCACCTCCTCACCACGCCACCTCAACACCTCACCACCTCACCTCCTCTACCCTCCTCTTCGCCTCCTCTACACCACCCTGCATTCTTGCCTCAACCTTCATTCATTCAGCCCTGTCATTAATGTATCACTTTTTTTTAGCTGCGACTACTAGCTAATTTGTCAGTTATTCCCACGATATATGGTATTTTACTTATTTAATAACCTGATTCAGCAGTATTACTGTTTGATCTTGGTTTAGCATTCACTGCTCTGTTAATTTGAGCATTATTGTAGACATTCAATCGTAGCGTTTCTTTGACATGTTTAATCTCTCTCCTCAGACTTTGACCATCTGACACTGTTTTAGCCAGATGTATGAGCATCTTGTTGAGAAAGGATTTCTGTTCGGGGTGATGATGCCAATCTGCATTCAGATAGGCATCAGTATGTGTTCCCTTTTGGTAAATGCTGTGTGTGTTACTTTACCATTTAGGCCTCGTCCGAGCATAATATCCAGGAAAGGGAGTGTGTTATTCACCTCCATTTCCATGGTGAACTGGATGGCCGGTTTTTGTGAATTGAGATGATTTAGACATTCATTCATTAAGTGTATCCTTCCCATGTCGCCAGACAACCAAAGTGTCATCTACATATCTACACCAAAAAGTGGGTTTTAATGTACTTGAAGCAAGTGCTCTTGCAACCCGGGGGTTGAGGACCCCTGTGTTAGAGGCCACACGGGACGGGGGGGGGTGGGGAAGTTTAACGTTGTGTTTGTCGCTGCGAGCAGACAGCGTGCAATGGAGAGCTTGCTCAGAGCGGAGCTGTGCACGGACTCGGCGAGGCCGCTGGGCGCTGCGGCCGGTGGAGGCTGCATCAGCACCGGGCAGAGCTACGAGACGGGGCGCGGACACGTGTTCACCAAGATCAACGCCAAGAGCGGGGCACCCTCCTCTACGCCTCCTCACCACCTCACCTCCTCTACCCTCCTCTTCGCCTCCTCTACACCACCTTGCATCCTGGCCTCAACCTTCATTCAGTCAGCCCTGTATCACTTTTTTTCGCTGCGACTACTAGCACCACCGTGGTGAATGTTGCAGTGAACTTCCCCTCGTTGATTCCCCCCTCCACCCACGTTAAGGGACTCGGTCTACCAGACACTTTGACCGCTTCGTCTCATCCACTCCGCGTTCAACCACCGCGCCTCACTGCAGTTCACAACAACGCACTCAACTAAACAACTCGGTCACCCACTCATCCAGTCACTAACCCAATCACCCTATCACACATTCATCCAGTCACTAACTCATCCAGTCACTAACTCAATCACCCTATCACACACTCATCTCGTCACTAATTCAATCACCCTATCACCCACTCATCCAGTCACCCACTCATCCAGTCACCCACTCATTCAGTCACCCACTCATTCAGTCACCCACTCATCCAGTCACCCACTCATTCAGTCACCCACTCAATCACCCTATCACCCACTCATCAAATCAGCCACGCATCCAGTCACCCACTCATCCAGTCATCCACGCAATCACCCTATAACCCACTCATCCAGTCACCCACTCAATCACCCTATCACATACTCATCTAGTCACTAATTAAATCACCCTATCACCCACTCATCCAGTCACCCACTCATCTAGTCACCCACTCATTTAGTCACCCACTCAATCACCCACTCATCTAATCACCCACGCATTCAGTCACCCACGCATCCAGTCACCCACTCATCCGGTCACTGACTCAATCACCCTATCACACACTCCTCCACTCGTTTACTCAAACACTCACCCATTTACTCACCCACCCACTCACCACCATGCAGGTCACCTCACTCTTCTTTTCAGATTTATCAGTTTGCACTGCTCCACTCTGGAATCCACTCCCGGTCTTCCTGTTTTCCCAAACTCTTGCAACAATAAACTTTATCAATTTAAGGAACGCGTTTCTTTGATCTTAATTATCTAATTACTCATTGGACAGTTATGTATTATTATTTTTTATTGTTACTGGCCGTTTGGCGTTTTGTATTGTGTGGGGTTTGCATCGCTGTCAACCCCTCATCAGTGCCTACCTTATTACAGAACAATTCAGACCTTGTTGGTCACCCCGTGCCCCTTATAAGTCCCATGACAAGGGAGAAACACACAAATAAACTTAACAAAAATGTTGCCCGTATTGAAACGGCCGTCTGCCGTATGGACCTGACAACTCACTTTCCCCCAACAGAATACGGGTAAACCGTGTGGGTTGGCGGCTATGGGTTTTGTTGTGTTTGCGAGTCCAAGTTATAGGACTGCACCCTGGGTTGTGCGTGGTTCTCATTGGTGGGAGATTCCCTTCGCTGTGTTGCACGCCAGTGGCTGGGGGCTGCCTGGGGCTAGTGACGTGTAAGCCGGTCCCAATGTGCACCGGCAAACATTTACCGCCAGGTGGCCCCAGTGTTTATTGCCCGTCTCCACGTGGATACCTGAAACCCACGTCAATCCACTGCTGGATGAGTCCCGCAATGAAGATACAATCAGTACATCCACTTTGCTTTTGGACACCACCTGTTCCATTGGCGGCCGAATGCGAATCTAAATGTGCATACGTTAGAGACTGGTTAATGCGCATAGAAATCAAACCAATTGACCTACGACATTTGCCCCATCAACTTTTGTAGAATTTTAGATGTGCATTACAGCTACTTTAGCCGGATGGTTGTGGTGGCTTTGTATGCCTGTAATCCACGACTACGTGGAGGTGAGGGTTGGTGGATCACAAAAATGTTGCGACAACTCCCACCCCTTGGTCGTCAAGGAGGTAGAGAAGGCGGTGTCGAATAATGTGGACTCCGCCTGTTCCATCTGTAGATTTGTGATAGAGCGTTGGCCCCCCATTTGCTTGGATTTCTCCAGGTGCTCCGATTTCCTCCCACATGTAAACACTCATTAATCTTGATTTGAAGCTTTCGTGACTGCAGGAATCCTTACTCTTTGGTTCTTTCGGTAAAGTCACGTAGGTAGAAAAAATAATAATGGATCACGACGTTTCGATCGCCACACAAGCAATCTCACTGAGTCTCAAGACTCTTGTTCAGGAGGGGCCTGACAACTTTTCGCAGGAGTAATTTGGATGTTTGGCTAGTACCAGTTACATTGTATGTTGTTGTTGTTTTGCTGTGGGAGTAAACCCATACAGAGAAAGGGACCAGAATGAGGAAAGCGAAGCCAGGCAGTCCTTCAGAAGATGTCATGCACGGGCGTGACCACTGCACCACCCTGCCGCCCAAACAAATGTAATTTAAATAATGTACAATACTGGCAAATAAACCCTATTAGTATCAACTGAATTTGTGGACAATGTGGCACGTGTATAGCTGCATCGGTGTTTCTAAAAGTCGTGTTCAAATTGCTTATTAAAAATATTATAAAGAACAGGTTTCTCACCTCTGGTTTCATTTGACTTACCGGTTGTCCTCATTATGTGTGTCACAGGTAATATGGCAAGGAAAATATTATGCAGCACGAGTTGTAGGATTAGGGCAATTATGGTGACACACGTGACCCCCTCTACACAAGTAACAGCTGAGAGTCAATGCTGGGATGTTGTGCGATTGGTGCAAGCGACACATCATTGTGTTTTGATGTTGAGCTGTTAAAATTGCACTGTTGTGAGGTGAGGTCAAGGCCGATAACTGCTTCCAGCGGTGTCAAGATCAGCATTTTGAAGAGGCTCGCGGAGGATGATACTGGGCACTGGGGTGCAGTCTCCCTCCATGAACAACAGAGGGCAGAGGAGCGACGCTCACAACAATAATTGGCGGAGCGCCGGGCGTATAAAAGACAAAGTTGGAAGAAAGTTTATCTCGGGGAGGTAACCCACAACACCTGGGTCTGTCCCGCGTGTTCACACGATAACGCGTTTTCACTACGTTGAGATTTATAAGGGCACGGGGTGACCAATAAAGTATGAATTGGTCTGTGATAAGCTCGGCCCTGATAAGGGGTTGACAGATATGAAATAATCGAGCAGACAGACACGGGCCTGACTTCATCCACAGATGCCTTGTTGAGTCTCTAATTTTTAGGATTCTGCTTGGGATGTCTTGCCAATTCCTCAGCAAATAATGTGTACGTGTGAGTAACCAGACCTACCTGAGATCTCACGCCTCGTAGAGAGCCAAAATAAATATCGTACGTTTATAGATTGCTCGGTAACCTCCGTTCCATGCTGCCATCGACTGGCCAAGAATGTGGCCTGTAGATGCTGCCATCTGCTGGCCACTGATGTAGATGGCAGCATGTAATGTGGTGAATTGCGGTCGTTGAGATGAGTTTTGATTGGTGAGATGAGTGAGGTTGGTGCTGTGGATGAGATGGGTGCAGTCAGTCTGGTGACTGTGTGGTTGGTGTGGTGAATGTAGTGGGTGGTGTGGTGAATGTAGTGGTTGGTGTGGTGAATGTAGTGGTTGGTGTAGTGAATGTAGTGGGTTGTGTGGTGAATGTAGTGGTTGGTGTGGTGAATGTAGTGGTTGGTGTGGTGAATGTAGTGGTTGGTGTGGTGAATGTAGTGGTTGGTGTGGTGAATGTAGTGGTTGGTGTGGTGAATGTAGTGGTTGGTGTGGTGAATGTAGTGGGTGAGATGAGTGTAGTAGGTGTGATGAGTGCCATTTGTGCGGTGAGTGGAGTTGGTGTTTGGTGAGTGAGGTGAGTGTGGTGTGATTGGTGAGGTGTAATTGGGGTGGTGAGGTGGGTGAGGTGTCATTGGTGAGGTAAAGTTGGTGAGTGTATCAGTGAGCACCTGGAGGATTCTCCTCCACGGTCGCCTTTGTCTCCCCCAGTAGCGGTGTTCACTCCACTCCTCACCAGGAACTCATCTGAGGCTGAGTCGACCTCACACTCTCTCACTGTCTCACAACAACAACAACAACCGCCATTCGCCACTAAGTGGTGGTGACGTCACCACGACGCTTGTGCCAGGCCATGTGCACCTTGAGGCCACGTGAAGTGTCGAACGCCCGCTGGCAGGAGGTCACGGGCAGATCCAGGTGGTGCCACGGGTCGACTGACTGAGATGACTGAGATGACTGGCTGATGCACCACCTGTGCCCCCTGCTCACACTCACGCACGCGCACTCACTCACAAGCGCGAGTTCGCGTTTTCAGGCGATATAAAATAATTTATATTTCATGCCAGTTGGTTCTGAAGGGCGGCTGTTTGTAATTTGGGCGTTCGTAAGTCGAGGACTGTCTGTAAATAAAGATTCCGATTGTGGGGCTTTCACCGTGGGATGAGCTTGGCCCGATCCGCAGGGGCGTGGCTTGCACGACAGTGGGCGGGGCATAGCCGCGACGGGCGTGGCTTATCCAGGAAGTGGAGACCTTGATCGCCGGACTGCAAGCCAGACAGAAGCGCGCTCCTTTTAAAGTTAACAACAACATTCCATAAAGTACTGTGGTAAAAAGAAAATAACTTGATTTGAATACTTTGTTGAACAGGGAATGCTTTGAGTTTGTGGGTTGAATCCATTAGTGCGGAGTTGTGTTATTTCCCCATTTGCAAGGTGGGGTCTCTCTGGGTTCCACTCACACAAACATCTCAATGCAATGGGACCTTTCTGAAAATGCAGTACTTAGACTCAATGAAGCTTTCCTGGGTAACTATTTAACATTGTAATAATTAGCATGAGAGATAATGACGTTCACGTATAAGTGCCATTAATAGTACTATACTGTACTTTTATTGAAGACTATTTTACGTAGTTGTTTGTAAAAAAAGTGTCCATTCTCAAAACTTTTTAACTGGCCCTCGTACATAAATGAGATTACAATCTTTATGGAGATTGCAAGTCAGAGTGTTGTGAATAGTGGAGTGAACGTGTGGTGCAATCATTATATTGTTGGTGTGTATATACAGAAAGGCCTATTTGGTGGGTAACATTAGGAAAATGGAGGTAGTTGGTCATTGTTGTTTAGAAACAAAATATTATTTGGGTGGATAAGAGGAGTAAAATCGTACATGATAGGAACTGCAATATTGTGGAGTTCTGGTATAATGAGTTGTAGTATATATGAATCTTATGTCACCTTAAGTATGCCTTTGTGAGTACACTCGTGACACGGGTGTCATGCGCGTGACCTTTGTCTTTGTTTCAGATGTGCGAGAGCAACTCCGCTGTGAGTCATGGTGGTGCTGGGAGAATTGCCTTTACCATCGATGGCACTTCATCAGCACCCGTCTCAACCCCACCTCAATCCGGTAGAGTTACAAGACCGAAAAAACTTATCTCTTGTGACGTCTGTGGGAAAAAATTCCAACTGGCATGGTGCCTAGAAGCCCACGTAACAACGCACAAAGAGACCCATGACCAATGGTGCCGCATATGTGGACAAAGGTTTGAACAGCTAGGAAAATTTAAAAGGCATGTGAAGACCCACGAGAAGGATTACGTGATAAAGGGTGCACCAGGCTTGGTGAATAACGGCAGTTTTGCCAATGCGGTGTTGAATCCACCATCGCCCTATGAGATGTGCTCAGTCTGCGGAGTTTTATGTCCTATTGAAATCCTGAAAACTCATGAAAGTCTTCACGCACAGTTCTTGTACAGACCGAAGCCTGAACATGATTACGCTTCGACAAAAGATAGCGGCGTTAAGATAAATGACATGAAATCCAATTTTCCTGAATGCTTTGGCCTAGTTCCACATCAACAAACTGCTTCACCAGTCAGTGAGAATAAACCATACGCTGCTCTCGATCCTATTACGAGCATGAAAGTGTTGATGGCCTTGCAGCAGAAGAAGAAGGAAAAGCGACGTAGACCTAAGTCCATTAAAAGAAAGAAGACCACCACCAGCGTCACCAATTGCAGCAGTAGCAACAGCCAGAATTCGGACATCAAGAGGATGGACTGCACGGAAGCAGGAGGCTGCGTGGAGCGGAACATCCCCAAGGTGGATGAACCCAACCTGGCACCTTTCGGTACGTCCGAGTAATGCACACACTACATTTCATTTGGATGTAATTCATAATTTCACAAATTAGTTAATGTACGCATATGTTGACCATATCTGTATGCCTGCGCTGAGGAGTCTAGAGATCTGATGTGGTGCTGCTCGGATGTTGGGTTAAACCATGAAACTCTGGGTTTCAGTCACCGAGCCATGATTAAACTGGCTTCTCATTGATGGTCTTATCCAGTTACCAAACACTTCTTCCAGCAAACACTTCTGATGTCGCGTGATGTGTAGGAAATTGCAATAACCTCCTAGTGGATAAAAAACGGTCACGAAGGGATGTCATGAGCAGTGCAATGATATCTCCTTCCACGAGCTGTTCCCTTACATGAGGTGGTTCACTGCTGTGTGAGAGTTGCACAGGGATACTTCATCTCATGACATGGAGCCAATAGCACCATTGGAAGGAAACTGAGAAAAATACATTGCTTGACAAATTCCAAAAATTATCTATTTCTTAACCGGGGTAAATTTTACTTAAACAAGTGGGTAAATTTAGGGAACATTTTTGAATGTATAGACCGAGTCATTTCCACGATGGGAATTTCCTCTTCATTGTACTCACACCTAACTTCCATGTGTATTTACTCGTTCTATTGCAGGTAATTATTGTGTAATTAATGAGCTGTAATAGAATAATCTGGCTCAACCACCTCAATGTTAATTATAGTTGTTGCTCTGCATCAACATCAACCACACGAAGAAGTGCAAAATGTTGGGGCTTCAAAATAAGCCCCAAAAATGTATTATGATATTTTTCAGGAAATCAGTATCTTGCTTTTCTACTATTTGTACGTATGTTGAACTTCTTTCGTACCATACGTAGCCAACCGTGCTAATCGGAGGTATTTGTTGCTGGCCATTTGGCATTTTGGGCCTTTGGGCCTGTGCTCAGCAACCGTGATTGATAAAACGTCCCATATACATAGTAATGCTATGGCATCCACTGCATGGTGATAAATAAATTATGTATTAGCGCGTGCGTGTGCTCAACGGTGGATGTCTTGTGTTCCAGAGGAAAAGCCCTTCCCGTGCAGTGACTGCTCGTACGGAGCGATGCAGAAGTCGAAGCTCAAGAGACATGTCCTGAGCGTTCACCACGTGCCCTTCGATAGCGCGCTGGACTCCGACTGCCCCAAGAAGAGAAGGCGTCTGGCTGGGTGCCGAGACCACGGCTCAACTCTGGATTTGGAGCGCGCACGATGCTCACGGAGAACTCCCTGATGATTTATTTCATCCTGAGGCTGAGGTACCACGTGTGGGGTGATGAACTCAAGGTTTTGTGCAGCGGACATTTCCATGATGAAATTTCGTCACGTTCACTGCTGCGAGGTTACATCTATTGCCGTATATTTTTAGTCAATTGCTGTATTTTATGGTATACAATATATTTAATAAATTGTCCTAATTTCATAACCCATCAGGTGCAGAAATCAGAGGCGGGGAGGGGGATTATTGAAATTATATAATTGATTAGTAATCATTTAATTAGTATGTTTCCTCTATAAGTAATGATAAATGTGAGATGTCTTCTTCTTCCACGCGTTTGTTCCACTCACGTGGGGTCCGCCGTCCTTGCCACCTTCTCCACACCGCCCCGTCCCGCGCCATCTCTCCCTCCGCTCCTCGGGCCACCACGTTCGACCGCATCACCACATCGCCCCACGTCTTCTTCTTCTGCCTTCATCTCCTCATCTTACAATTACAATTACTTAATAATACGCTTCCAGGCCGCACTAAGCCTGTAGCTGTCAGAGAGGTTAAAATAATACAAATTTTCTCAGTTTCAATGGATTCTCGAATTAGTCTTGACCAGTAATAATGAGTTTTACACAACACTTCATCGTTATCAAAATACATTAAGTGTTCTTGTTGGCAAGCATGTACTGCAACTTCCGACAGTTATGTTTGAGAGTGTTTAATATTTATTTGGTGTTCCTTTAGTCTTACGCTAATGTTACGTCCCATCTGTCCAATATAACATCTGCCACATAAGCCATTAATCCGATACACACCATCCGTTGACAACTTAGGCAATTCATCTTAAGTACAAGATACTATTTTTTTAATTTTGTGTACCGTGTCAAATCTTACTTAGATGTTTAGATTTTTGCTTTTCCAAAACTCGAGCTAATTTCTCAATTACTCCCACGATATATGGTATTTTAATTGTTTAATAACCTGATTCAGCAGTATTGCTGTTCGATCTTGGTTTAGCATTCATTGCTGTTAATTATTTGAGCATTTTCTTTGGTTCTTTCGGTAAAGTCACGTAGAATGAGAATAAAATAATAAATTGATAAAATATCAATTTATTATTTGATAAAATATCAATTTATTATTTTATTCTCATTCTACGTGACTTTACCGAAAGAACCAAAGAAGATGAATCATTGCAGTCACGAAAGCTTTAAATCGATATTTGAGCATTATTGTAGACATTCAATCGTAGCGTTTCTTTGACATGTTCAATCTCTCTCCCCAGACATTCACCATCTGACACTGTTTTAGCCAGATGTATGAGCATCTTGATGAGAGAGGTTTTCTGTACGGGGTGATGATGCGAATCTGCATTCGGATAGGCATCAGTATGCGTTCCCTTTTGGTAAACGCTGTGTGTGTTATTTTACCATTTAGGCCTCGTCCGATAAATCACCTCTCCCAAGGAAATAAGTATTTAGAGGCCACACGGGACCGGGGGGGGGGGGGGGGGAGTTTATCGTTGTGTCTGTTGCTGAGAGCAGATAGCGCGCAATGGAGAGCTTGCTCAGAGCGGAGCTGGGCACGTACTCGGCGAGGACGCTGGGCGCTTCGGCCAGTGGAGGCTGCATCAGCACCGGGCAGAGCTACGAGACGGGGCGCGGACACGTGCTCACCAAGATCAACGCCAAGAGCGGGGCACCCTCCTCTACGCCTCCTCTACGCCTCCTCACCACCTCACCTCCTCTACCCTTCTCCTCGCCTCCTCTACGCCTCCTCACTACGCCACCTCACCACGCCACCTCACCTCCTCACCACGCCACCTCACCTCCTCACGCCACCTCACCTCCTCACCACGCCACCTCACCTCCTCACCACGCCACCTCAACACCTCACCACCTCACCTCCTCTACCCTCCTCTTCGCCTCCTCTACACCACCCTGCATTCTTTCCTCAACCTTCATTCATTCAGCCCTGTCATTAATGTATCACTTTTTTTTAGCTGCGACTACTAGCTAATTTGTCAGTTACTCCCACGATATATGGTATTTTAATTATTTAATAACCTGATTCAGCAGTATTACTGTTTGATCTTGGTTTAGCATTCACTGCTCTGTTAATTTGAGCATTATTGTAGACATTCAATCGTAGCGTTTCTTTGACATGTTTAATCTCTCTCCTCAGACTTTGACCATCTGACACTGTTTTAGCCAGATGTATGAGCATCTTGTTGAGAAAGGATTTCTGTTCGGGGTGATGATGCCAATCTGCATTCAGATAGGCATCAGTATGTGTTCCCTTTCGGTAAATGCTGTGTGTGTTACTTTACCATTTAGGCCTCGTCCGAGCAAAATATCCAGGAAAGGGAGTGTGTTATTCACCTCCATTTCCATGGTGAACTGGATGGCCGGTTTTTGTGAATTGAGATGATTTAGACATTCATTCATTAAGTGTATCCTTCCCATGTCGCCAGACAACCAAAGTGTCATCTACATATCTACACCAAAAAGTGGGTTTTAATGTACTTGAAGCAAGTGCTCTTGCAACCCGGGGGTTGAGGACCCCTGTGTTAGAGGCCACACGGGACGGGGGGGTGGGGAAGTTTAACGTTGTGTTTGTCGCTGCGAGCAGACAGCGTGCAATGGAGAGCTTGCTCAGAGCGGAGCTGTGCACGGACTCGGCGAGGCCGCTGGGCGCTGCGGCCGGTGGAGGCTGCATCAGCACCG
This sequence comes from Petromyzon marinus, assembly GCF_048934315.1. Lineage (NCBI taxonomy): Eukaryota > Metazoa > Chordata > Hyperoartia > Petromyzontiformes > Petromyzontidae > Petromyzon > Petromyzon marinus. The sequence goes on from NC_133683.1 coordinate 6,598,669, forward strand.
GGCAGAGCTACGAGACGGAGCGCGGACACGTGTTCACCAAGATCAACGCCAAGAGCGGGGCACCCTCCTCTACGCCTCCTCACCACCTCACCTCCTCTACCCTCCTCTTCGCCTCCTCTACACCACCTTGCATCCTGGCCTCAACCTTCATTCAGTCAGCCCTGTATCACTTTTTTTCGCTGCGACTACTAGCACCACCGTGGTGAATGTTGCAGTGAACTTCCCCTCGTTGATTCCCCCCTCCACCCACGTTAAGGGACTCGGTCTACCAGACACTTTGACCGCTTCGTCTCATCCACTCCGCGTTCAACCACCGCGCCTCACTGCAGTTCACAACAACGCACTCAACTAAACAACTCGGTCACCCACTCATCCAGTCACTAACCCAATCACCCTATCACACATTCATCCAGTCACTAACTCATCCAGTCACTAACTCAATCACCCTATCACACACTTATCTCGTCACTAATTCAATCACCCTATCACCCACTCATCCAGTTAACCACTCATCCAGTCACCCACTCATTCAGTCACCCACTCATCCAGTCACCCACTCATTCAGTCACCCACTCAATCACCCTATCACCCACTCATCAAATCAGCCATGCATCCAGTCACCCACTCATCCAGTCATCCACGCAATCACCCTATAACCCACTCACCCACTCATCTAGTCACCCACTCATTTAGTCACCCACTCAATCACCCACTCATCTAATCACCCACGCATTCAGTCACCCACGCATCCAGTCACCCACTCATCCGGTCACTGACTCAATCACCCTATCACACACTCCTCCACTCGTTTACTCAAACACTCACCCATTTACTCACCCACCCGCTCACCACCATGCAGGTCACCTCACTCTTCTTTTCAGATTTATCAGTTTGCACTGCTCCACTCTGGAATCCACACCCGGTCTTCCTGTTTTCCCAAACTCTTGCAACAATAAACTTGATCAATTTAAGGAACGCGTTTCTTTGATCTTAATTATCTAATTACTCATTGGACAGTTATGTATTATTATTTTTTATTGTTACTGGCCGTTTGGCGTTTTGTATTGTGTGGGGTTTGCATCGCTGTCAACCCCTCATCAGTGCCTACCTTATTACAGAACAATTCAGACCTTGTTGGTCACCCCGTGCCCCTTATAAGTCCCATGACAAGGGAGAAACACACAAATAAACTTAACAAAATGTTGCCCGTATTGAAACGGCCGTCTGCCGTATGGACCTGACAACTCACTCCCCCCCAACAGAATACGGGTAAACCGTGTGGGTTGGCGGCTATGGGTTTTGTTGTGTTTGCGAGTCCAAGTTATAGGACTGCACCCTGGGTTGTGCGTGGTTCTCATTGGTGGGAGATTCCCTTCGCTGTGTTGCACGCCAGTGGCTGGGGGCTGCCTTGGGCTAGTGACGTGTAAGCCGGTCCCAATGTGCACCGGCAAACATTTACCGCCAGGTGGCCCCAGTGTTTATTGCCCGTCTCCACGTGGATACCTGAAACCCATGTCAATCCACTGCTGGATGAGTCCCACAATGAAGATACAATCAGTACATCCACTTAGCTTTTGGACTCCACCTGTTCCATTGGCGGCCGAATGCGAATCTAAATGTGCATACGTTAGAGACTGGTTAATGCGCATAGAAATCAAACCAATTGACCTACGACATTTGCCCCGTCAACTTTTGTAGAATTTTAGATGTGCATTACAGCTACTTTAGCCGGATGGTTGTGGTGGCTATGTATGCCTGTAATCCACGACTACGTGGAGGTGAGGGTTGGTGGATTACAAAAATGTTGCGACAACTCCCACCCCTTGGTCGTCAAGGAGGTAGAGAAGGCGGTGTCGAATAATGTGGACTCTGCCTGTTCCATCTGTAGATTTGTGATAGAGCATTTGATTGGATTTCTCCAGGTGCTCCGATTTCCTCCCACATGTAAACACTCATTAATCTTGATTTGAAGCTGTCGTGACTGCAGGAATCCTTACTCTTTGGTTCTTTCGGTAAAGTCACGTAAGTAGAAAAAATAATCATGGATCACGATGTTTCGATCGCCACACAAGCAATCTCACTGAGTCTCAAGACTCTTGTTCAGGAGGGGCCTGCCAACTTTTCGCAGGAGTAATTTGGATGTTTGGCTAGTACCAGTTACATTGTATGTTGTTGTTTTGCTATGGGAGTAAACCCATACAGAGAAAGGGACCAGAATGAGAAAAGCGAAGCCAGGCAGTCCTTCAGAAGATGTCATGCACGGGCGTGACCACTGCACCACCCTGCCGCCCAAACAAATGTAATTTAAATAATGTACAATACTGGCAAATAAACCCTATTAGTATCAACTGAATTTCTGGACAATGTGGCACGTGTATAGCTGCATCGGTGTTTCTAAAAGTCGTGTTAAAATTGCTTATTAAAAATATTATAAAGAACAGGTTTCCCACCTCTGGTTTCATTTGACTTACCGGTTGTCCTCATTATGTGTGTCACAGGTAATATGGAAAGGAAAATATTACGCAGCACGAGTTGTAGGATAAGGGCAATTATGGTGACACACGTGACCCCCTCTACACAAGAAACAGCTAGGATTCATATTCTTGGTTCTTTCGGGAAAGTCACGTCGAAGGGAAACAATAAAATAATACAAATATAAAACAATAAAATTCTCGCGACCTTTTGATTGCAACACAAGCAATCATCATCAGGTGTGAAAACCACAAGAAAATTTGAAAGAACCAAGAATATGAATCTCTGCAGTCACTAAAGCTTTAAATCAAAATGTAACAGCTGAGAGTCAATGCTGTGGTGTTGTGCGATTGGTGCAAGCGACCCATCATTGTGTTTTGATGTTGAGCTGTTAAAATTGCACTGTTGTGAGGTGAGGTCAAGGCCGATGACTGCTTCCAGCGGTGTCAAGTTCAGCATTTTGAAGAGGCTCGCGGAGGATGATACTGGGCACTGGGGTGCAGTCTCCCTCCATGAACAACAGAGGGCAGAGGAGCGACGCTCACAACAATTATTGGCGGAGCGCCGGGCGTATGAAACGCAAATTTGGAAGAAAGTTTATCTCGGGGAGTTAACCCACAACACCTGGGTCTGTCCCGCGTGTTCACACGATAACGCGTTTTCACTACAACGCGTTTTCTCCGTCACAACGCGCTTTCTGAGCGGACTACTTTCTTGAGCTGCGCGGTTGAGCGAGATGAGACGGTAACGCGGCGGCGTCCCCTCAAGTTATTTGGACCCCCATCTTACCGTGCGTGGACATTATTATTTACGGGAGGAAAATAGTTTCCGCTTAACGCGGCACTTTTCAGGAACGCATCTACCGCGTTAAACGAGGACTCGCCGCGTACAGGTGCCGCGCACGCTGTATCGACCCTGGAGAAATCCGAAGCGCTATGAAGCTCTTGTTCACAGACGTCCAGTAAGGGGCGGGTGGTGTTGGTGGTGTGGGCGTCACCACGTGACACACAGCTTGTCCGTGGAGTCGATCGTGAGGGTGCCGACGTCGCCTAGGCAACGCCGCCCCCCCTCTGGCTCTGCTGCTGCTGCCTCGCTCTGTGCACGCGAGGCGCCAATCCGTGACGCGGGCACTGTACGCGTTGCGTCACCGTTCACCGTGGGGGGGCGGGGCCCCAGCTACGTCACGTCGTGTACAGTGGCACATTAATATTGACACTTTTACTCGTGTTTATGTGCCTCGTTATTAAAGGTGAGTTTAATAATAATCATGCTGCTGCTACACAATGTGTGCATTGATATATACGTACAGTTTATGTGTTTAAACGCGATTGTAGTTTATGGGCCCTTGAGGGATTTTTCGCCTCGTGTGAGGTTTTTATGCGCAACCTTAATTATTGCGCTTTTGTTAATCGTTAACATTTGGTCAGGAATAATGCACTTAAGATAAATGTTCTGGCGACGATATTTTGCAAAACAGACGATGGCAAAATTTCGATTTAAAGCTTTCGTGACTGCAAGGATTCATCTTCTTTGGTTCTTTCGGTAAAGTCACGTAGAATGAGAATAAAATAATAAATTGATAAAATAAAATAACACAATAATATTCTCACGACGTTTTCGGCCACAACACAAGCGGCCTTCATCAGGTGAAGGGGACGAGACTGTCTGATGAAGGCCACTTGTGTTGTGGCGGAAACGTCGTGAGAATATTATTTTATTTTATCAATTTATTATTTTATCTTATTCTACGTGACTTTACCGAAATAACCAAAGAAGATGGCAAAATTGTGTATATATTGTGCGATATGTGCCACTGAAACGGCAAGAAGTCAATAACAATGACTCGTGTTGAGTGTTTAATATGCAAGCAATGGGCCCACCACAGGTTCGTTAATGTTATAATGGAAGCAGTGAAATTAATGAAAATCTTTTGCTCTGCCATTTGATTTTAAATTACGACTCTTCAAAGAGCTTTGGTTGTAGTAAGCAATATTTGAATTTGTTTAAGCGACCTGTATTCTCTTACAACATGTTTTATATTCCTAGGCATTAAATTTGTAATAAAGATTCAGACTAATTGTAAATCTAATGGGACCACTGTAATCGATGTCCGTTAATATATGTAGGCGTGGTAAGGTTTCGAGACGCACTCTGCGATGCGTGAAACGCAGTCCGTGTCCTTCCTCATCCATTTGTCTTCATTCCAACGTCAACTTTGTTCTGCCGGTCTCTCTCATTAAGGCCACATGGCCACACTGTGTCTCTTAGTTCTTGCAAGCTAAGCTGGAGTCAGTCTCTCTCATTAAGGCCACATGGCCACACTGTGTCTCTTAGTTCTTGCAAGCTAAGCTGGAGTCAGTCTCTCTCATTAAGGCCACATGGCCACACTGTCTCTTAGTTCTTGCAAGCCAAGCTGGAGTCAGTCTCTCTCATTAAGGCCACGTGGCCACAGTGTCTCTTAGTTCTTGCAAGCTAAGCTGGAGTGAGTCCCTCTCATTAAGGCCACATGGCCACACTGTGTCTCTTAGTGCTTGCAAGCTAAGCTGGAGTCAGTCTCTCTCATTAAGGCCACATGGCCACACAGTGTCTCTTAGTTCTTGCAAGCTAAGCTGGAGTCAGTCTCTTTTCAACATATGTCCCACCAAATTCTGTATTAATAATGTTCCAGTTTCTCTATATGTTTTTAAATTTAGATTTAAATTAATCTACATTTTAAAATCCACAAATCTGGCTGCCTCCTGATGATGATGGTTGTAATTACTGGCGAAACGTCGTACTCAGATTGTTAATGTTGTGGCTTTGCTCTCTAACACACAACCGGTGTGCTGTACTAGTAACGAATTGGCATGTTCTGTTTAAGTGACAAACCTTACTAATTGGCTGTGTCGGGTGGTGGTGGGTTTACCGACATTTTTTTTATATTTACGCGATCTTACCCAAAAAACCTGTATTATGTAAAAATACATTTATTTTCCTCCTTTCTTTTTGGACAGTTTAAAATCTCTAACGTTTTTCAAATTGTTCTGATATACAGTGCTACATTTCAAATTACTGTCATGTTTGCAACGGGTTGTTTAAAATATATTTAAATGGTGTAGATTCATGTTTAAACTCGCTTCGAATCTGCATTCATCATTTTCTTCTTAAGCAGTCCGTAACCACAATTGGTACATCGATGCATGACCCATTTGATTATGGTTTGTTGATCTTAATTTATCAATTAAAATGTTATTGAGTGTGCCAAATCCTAAAGAGTGGCGTTTGAGTCGACCTTATTTCATATTCACATCTGAAACGCCTGTGCACATGAATGTAATCCAGTTACACACTCTCCTACTTGTTCATCAACTCTCTTCGTGGTGTAGATTTGATGGCTTGTATAGCAACCATAATCAAACACAACAAGTCCGGGTGACTCATGATCCATGATTCACGATGCCAGTGGGCCAGGTTTCACTCTCAATTCTCTACCTGTGTGGCATGAATAAAACGCACCTGTAAATTTGACCTGAAATGATTGCACAACAATTGCCCCGCCTTCATGCGATGTTTATCCTCCACTGTTTATCTGGCTTTGACCTGAATTATATAAAAGTGCGGCTGTGCAACTGCTGTAGAGTCACATTGGTATAAACGCATTTTACAATATGAACAGCGCATTGAAAACGCGTACTATTTTAAGTATTGTTTAACAAGTGTGTTTACAAATCCACACTGAGAAACACGATGATTGACAGAGGGGAGTAGATTATGTTTTCGATAGTGTATTTAAATAGAGCTACTGTAGGTAAGTAGTTTTCAGTTTTAAAGGCATAGTTTAACAAGTCAACACTTGCCACCATCCTTCAAACCCATTGGTGAAAAAGACCACAGTTTATGTTTACATTATATATAATATATAATATAATGTTTACATTATATATAATATAATGTTTATATATAATATAATGTTTACATTATAATACATTGTTTACATTATATATAATATAATGTTTATGCAAAAGCCGGAGACTTATGGGACCCCGGGGTCCCACCATAAGGTTCATATGAATGGTTACCTAATAACTTTTGAAACACGGTAATCGCTGTGAAGTGCAGTTTCCAATTCTTATTGTTGACTCAATCTCTCTGGCCTTTCTATGCAATATGAAGAAGGGTCATTGCCCGAAACGTCGCTTATCGGATTTTTTCCCCTTTTCAAGGCACCAGTGCTACTGATGCATGAATTTGTTTGGTATTTGAAATGATACGAAGGCTCAGCAAGTGATTCCTTGCAGACATAAACAGAAGCGATACGCGCCACCCCAGCCACCCATGTCGCGAATCAATCGATTATCGCGATTGAGGGCTCGTGAATAAATTCTAGATTCAACGCCTTGTTTTAAAACGTGAACACAGCCGGCTCTAGTGACTGGAGTGGGTGGGTGTTGGACAATGTGAAACAATGACACGCAACGTATACAAATCAAAAACAAATTCTTACGCACGCGATCCGGTGTGCATATCGCGATCTTCAGGATGAATGATCACGTCCGAATCAATGCGTCGTCGTTGCTCTCCTAGCATGCGCTCTGCGTAACCCGCTCGTGTTGTTGTTGTTTGCGGCAGAGTTTAGGACCTTCGTGGCCAAGAGCCGCAGCTCCCGAGGCAAAGGAGTGATGGCACGCTTCAAGGTGCCGGACTTGCTGAAGCATCTCATGGAACGATACGGGGCTCCGGATATTCACGATCTGGGCATCCGTATCACCAGCATACCTCTGGGCATTTCCGTACGTGCCGTGCCTGCGTGTACGAGCGTGTGTGTGTGTGTACGTGTGTATGCATTGCGTCGCTTGTTGACTGCGAATTGTATTATTATTGGATGCCTCAAGTTATACTCTTTGGTTCTTTCGGTAAAGTCACGTAGGTATAAAATGAAATAAATCACGACGTTTCGGGCGCGACACAAGCGTCCGTCATCAGGTGGGAAAGCCTTGGTGTGTTGCTGAGGCAGACTGTTTTAAATGGTTTGAAATGTGTGTAGCCCATGGGTCATAAAGAAGTGGCCAGGGCTAGTGATGTTAACATGAGAAATTAGCGTGTAACTGTAAGGTAGGAAAGCGGCCTCCTCCTCGATTTTACGTGACTTTACCGAAAGAACCAAAGAGTGTGGATTCCTGCAGTCGCGAAAGCTTCAAATCAAGATTGGCTCAAGTATGTATTGTTGTTGCCCTTGAGGGGGTTTACTTTCGGAATTAAATGCGTTCTGGAATTGCTGACACACAGCCACAACGTACGTGTCGCTGTGTTCACACCTGAGAGTGACACTGCATCAGCCTTTTACCAATATTCCCCCGCCCCTGCGTTTGCCTTACACGGCCACAATGCTGAGTTATCCTCAGTTGCTCAGGCACACAAGTTTCACACCTGTCTCCCTGTCAAGTGAATGTGGTGTATCCTTTTGTCATGCAGTCTGAGACAGACTTCCAACACGACTTCAGTTTTGGGGGTGCAGTGCTGCGACAAGAGCACTGAAGTAACTGCTCGTGTAAGTACATCATGTTAATATATCGTATTGAAGGCTGAGGCCTATTTTACTGTACCGCTCCTTACAGAAATCTTCTTTCCCGAGTGGTTGTGCATTTGTCGCTTGTTTCAGAGGTTCGCGATTCGATCCCAGGAGTCGCCCTAGTTAATATTGCGGGTGTATTATCCAAAACTGCATTTCTATATGCTTCACAAATAATGTAAAAAAATAAATCCCGTGTTATTAATGAATGAGGAGGACATGTGTGCTGGCGTCAGAATCAAAATTTGCAAATCTAAACAAGTACTCAGAAATGACTGGATTGGGTAAAACCACATGTATATATGTTGAACATCTTTCGCACTGTACATAGCCAACTGTGCTAATCGGAGGTGTGGAGGACAACAAACTGAACACAAAAAGCAGTTCTAAAGAAATTGTTTTCAATCTAGATTTAAAAGTGCATAGCTCCAATGGCTTCCTAATATCGGAAGGAAGAGCATTCCAGTTGGCCGCAGAAGCCCATCTGAAAGCGAGTGATGCGGTGACTGTCTTTGTTCGATGGCTTGCCAAAAGCCACTGCTGCTAGGATGATCCACCAATCCCATCTCTCGATTGCAATCGTGCATTAGCTGCACACCTTGCATTTGCTGTTGAACCACTCGTCCATCACGTGTTCCATCATCGCAACTACAGCACTGCCCTGCACCTGTGGCCGCCACAGTTGCTAACATTGTGTTGTTTGTTTAGGTGATCGGCAAGGCCCAGAAAGGCGAGCGGGAGGCGATGGACCGTGGGCTGGCTCGCATCGAGTGTGACATTAAGCAGGAGGTGGAGGGCCGGCCACACAAGATCAAGAAATACCTGTTGGAGTCGTTCCCCTTGCCAGGGACGAGCGCCGATCTTCGCCGACAGTTCACGATACAGCCGGCGGCCGAGATGGTGCTGCAGGTCTTCCAGAACGCCGAGGACATCTTTGTGAATAAGCTGAAGAAGGTGGGGCCATGGCGTCTGGACTTAATGCAACAAAATTACCTTGCGAGAACATTCATGCATTTGCTTAGATTTGTCAAAGATTTTCCATAATACATTTGTCCTCGGAATTATTTAATAAGTGATAATCGCCATACGTTTCAAGTCTGTGGATACTTCCACCATTATCAAAAGACTTGCTCTACCACTGAATTAACACTCCTCTATAATATTTAGGGCCATCGCTTTCACAAAATTCAGTCACACGTTGAAACAAAAGTAAGGGGGGGCATTGAAATCGGTCGGACATCTATGCATGTATCACCCTCTATTTGTCCCAACAGAGTGATATGGCTGCACGTGGTTTGGGTCCTTTGTTGATTCCACCAACAGTGTGTGCAGGACTTCCTGGGGCAGGTGAAAGGGGACACGCTGGCCCAGAAGCTGTTTCAGTTGGCCCTGTGCTGTGGCTCCCTCGAGACTCCTCGCGACCTCGTGGTCAAGGAGAAGCCGGCCGCGTTTCTCGGCAACATCAGCACTCCCGACACCAGACCGCCGCTTCTTCCGTGGAGTAAGGAGACAAATTTTCACATACATTAGACTCTCGATTATCCGCGCTAATTACGGGGAAGATGGCTGCGGATGATAAAAAATCTCGGATGATCCAAAGATATCTATTTTCTGCGGATCTCTATACCACAAACTAACGATCAACCGATCGATGCACGTGGTCGGTGATAAAACTTTCCTGCTCCCGAGCAGAAGACTCGGCCCTCTAAGTGGATAGCAGAGCCACGCCAATCACCATCAATCAAACTCCACCCACTGTTGTAAAGATATGCAACTACTGTACTGTCGAGGTGATCACGTAGATTTCGGATTCATGGGCGCACATATTTGCTCGATATAAGCACGTGACTTGTAACAAACATTTCCAAGAATTACAATGTATAACTATTTTTAGATTATTAATTTGGGCCTAAGGGAAAATCCATGAGTTATTAATAAGTAAAAATCTCATGTGCGTGGTTAATCCGCAAATCAGATAAACCGTACACGGATAATCAAGAGTCTACTGGATTGCACGCGTGCTGAATTGTCGTAGCTTCTCTAAACACCTTATTTCACATCTCGTCTCGATTATTACTAATGCATTAGTAAGAGTTTGGCATATCACGACGCATCAGTTTGTCAAATTTACGTCGAGATGACCCGGGTGGCTGAGAGAGATTATTAGCATTGAGCTGGAAACGCTGAGATCCTGGGTTCGAATCTGGGTAACCACCTGTGATTAAACTTGCTTTTGTCAAGTGCAGCCAGTTGATGGTCTCAGCTCGGTCATTAATGACTGTCAAAAAACCCCAAAACTTACTAAATAAATGGCTATGCACTTAATTTGACCAAGTCCAATATCGGCTCAACAGAGTGGGTGGGAATGTGCTTCCCTTTACTCTGTGGACCAGAGGTCACTAGCAGCAATGTCAGAGGTAGCTTTGTGATGTTCTCTTCTGCGGGCCATTCTCCAATAGGACGGGTTCCGCTGCTCCGTGAGAGATCCGAGTGGATACTCCGTCTCATGACACGATATCGAAAGCACAATCTGAATAAAATGTAGTTTCTTGTATTGTACATAGGGGGTCAGACCACGGAGGACCTTCAGAATGCTGAGTGTGATCTTGAAATTAATCCTGGACTGGTTCGGGGGATAGTTGAACAATTCGAATATTGGGGCGATATCGTCTTGCATACGGGTGTGAGAAGTCTGCCAGTGGTTTTTTTAGTCCATCTAAATTTTTGGGTTAGATCATGTAAACATGCACTCAATAATACGCGTTAATATGCACTATTTACGTGACCTAACCCAAAAATCTCTATTATGGATAATATTGGTCGCGAAGGCCTTCGTGTTAAACTTGTTTTTTGAGTCATCTGGAGAGTGATGATGAAACGTATCGGGAGGCCGTAGATGAGACGTGGGGGGTGGGGGGGCAGAGAGAGAGTTGCAGTTGTTGAGCCTATTGGAGCGAGTTACAGCATCGTTGTCCTCTCCTACAATGGCATTGCTTGTCTCCTTCGCAGAGGCGGTAGCCGAGCATCTGGTCCGTCTGCTGAGCCACGCAAGTAAGATGGCAGAGCCCCTGGGCCTAGCCGCGCTGTCACGCGTGGAGAAGCAGCTTGCCGAGCTTTTGACTCGCGCGACCTCCCCAGCCTGGGCCTCGGCTCGTTCTTGGACATCCTCCATCGCAACGCCCAGGTGCGTACGTGGCGTGCGTGAGCCCACCCGCCTCTAGCTGGTAAGAGGCAGTACAGCAAGTAGGTGTACGACACTGCCCGTGCAAAGTTTGAGTGTACTTATCGCCTCCGAGTGGCGCTCAATGTTAAGTTTGTTTCCAAAATTGTGCGCGGTAATATTAGTTTATTATTACGAACTTAAAACTCATTTGTCGATAACTCAAATACGTTTAAGCGTTATGTAATCACTGCCAATGCAGAGCACAACAAAGTGTCACGTAAGATGCATGGGTTTTCTCTTGTCACTCTTAAAAAATATCTGTGAATTTGGCAAACATCCCAAAGGTAGATATTGAAAATCACCGTTAAAATTGAGTGTACAGCGGTGACATTCAGATCAAATATATGATAACACTATATATGCAAAGTGGACGGGTGGCTCAGAGATCAAAGCGGTGATTTGGCAATAATGAGATTATGGGCTTGAATCTGGATTTTGACCGCTTGGGTTGAAACCGAGGTCTCAAGTCTTATCAAGTCGATCGTCCGAGCCCCGTCACCAGCGACTGCACAAAATTACAGTCTCATTAAACTTGGGTTTTGCACTTCATTTTCCTAATTCCATCTCTGAGAATAACAATTTTAGCTTGACTCTCGTGCACCGCACAATCTCATAACACAGCTAATGTGAAAGTGTTGGCTCCTATTGTGTACAAGATTAAAGGCCACCCACCGCATTTTATGACACAGGGCCTGCACGGCTATGCGAGATTTACGAATGGATGATTTATTTGTCTCTTGACATTACGCTGATAGCGCATTTGGAAAACTAAAATTGAGAACGAATTTTGTGTTAATTTGCAAACTTAAATCTGTATTATTTAATCAGTTTTCGTGCACTGCATTGTGAGATGCAGCTCCATGCGTATCGTTTAGCTTTAAGCCGGTGTTTGCCTTGCGGTCGCCTCGGTGTCAACCAACTGATGTTGACGGATTTGTTGTGTCTGTTGTAGCTGTTCGAGGAGACTGGGGTTGTGATCTCTGCCCTGGGTGGATCTGGAGCCACAGCGGGAAGCTTCTGCCCAAAGCGCGACGAGCTGCATGGAGTTCATCCACCAGTGCAGCAGCCTCGACACCGCAGCGGTGAGACACGGGCCCCAGTAGGGGCCACAGGGGCGGCTCAGAGATGGGGATAAGGATTTGGAGATTTAGGGCGCTCGCGGAAATAAACTCTTCAACTCAAAGCGCCTTACAGCAACGTCTCATCTCAACCATTCCATTGCTCTGCGGCAGTCTACCCGAGGGGACCCCCCCCCCCCCCCCCCAATGGCAGCTGTTCCTATTTGGCACGTGGTGCACGCACTACCGGCCTGTGAATGGACATGTCTGCCATTCGGGAGCGATGTTTGAGTTTCCTACGTGGTTTTTCCCCAATAAAGTAATTTGCAAGTATTTTTTTCTGATTTAGCAGATTTGGAACATGATGCGGTTACACGTGGCCAATTCTATTTTTTTAATACAGCGTCACGGGATTATTATCATACATTGTAAAACAGATCTCTTTGTTTATGGTGAATAAACTGGCAACATTAACCAGGGCGGATGCTGGGCTTGAACCGAGAACCACCACTCGGCCATGTTTCCATACATTTGTGCAGTCACGTTAACGCTGTTCACGTCGTACGCAATGGACACTTTATTATTAGCACCACCTCTGGACCTGTTTGGCCCCTGGTCCATCTTGAATGGTCTTGTAAGTGCGACGTATTACAGTTTGATTTTATATCGGCACAGCAAATAGCCAATGGAAAACCACCCGTTCCGTGGGGGTGCTACGCGCTGGCACGGATCGGATGCGCCAGTGGAAAAGGGCTGCTAGCAACTCGGCCGCCTCCAAACGAAAGAGAGAGGGTTCCAGGTCTCTGTTGTTGGCTGTGTGCTCTGCAGCTGCCGGCCGGTGACTGCGCTGTGGGGCAGCACTACGGCGTGCATTCTTGCCGCAACCTTGGGCACGGCCCCGTGGCCAACCTGGTAAAACTGGCGCAGAAGGCCAAGCCCGGTGGCAGCAGCGGCGGTGCCCATCGGTGCGCCATCTTGTACGAGGAGACGGCGCTGTGTGCTCGCGACTCGAGGTTTGGCAGCCCCCTCCAAAGTGCCCTCCTCCTCACCCCTCTGCTCACCTCGTGATCTGCCTGACCGCCACGGGTCGCTCCTCAAAATTGTTGAGTCGGCGACAGACACTTGGGGTTCTTTAATCTTTCACATCAAACGGTCAGTGAGCCACACCAATATGCCATTGGTAATGTAACTTAAGGATTCAATGTTCAAGGCAAGTGATTGTCGAGACAAACTGATGATTGTGTGTGTTACACTCCTCTGGCAGTCCACTGCCTGATGAAGGCCTCACCACGTTGCTTTGGTCATGGGGGTTGTTGCACAAAACGTTACCACGCTTGGTGAAGGGGGCGGGGATTAGGTTCAGGACTGGTTCAGATATCAGTCACCACTGACGTTAGCCATGGCTAGGAATCCAACTCGGATCGCCGCGTTAGTATCGCAGTGCACCAAACATTGCAGCAGTGCTTCAGAAATCATTCCGAAGTTGCTTGATATTGCACACAGTTTGAATAAACCATCATTACTTCAGGACATATCTTTCTACTTAAAATTTTACTTTATACATGCTTTGATCGTAATAAAGAGTTGTGCTAGTTAGTAGTAACAGCGCGATACATCGGTTAAATCGATTAATATGTATTATTCAGCTGACAATTCACGTATTGAATTGCACGTGTAAGAATCAACTTCTAAAAAATTGTATCCCTTTTTATTTTAATAGTTTCACATTGCCACTGCAGAGAGTCGACATGATCAGTGTAAGTTCAAAAGAACTGACACACCTTGTGAAAAACCCAACGCAGAAGATCCCTGGGCTTGATATTCCACGAAGATCATGGTCCCCCTAAACCGCATCTGCACAAAACATGGCAGATGCGGATACCTGATGCACAAATGGAAAATTTTAAACTCTCCAGTGTTTGACTGTGGTCATCCAGAACAGATCGTACAACGTGAAACGACGCAATAGAAAATTAAAGTCAAGCCACAGTGCGATTGTGACCATGCAACCCAAACTATGCACAATATTGTGAACCACAGTCGTCTGTGCTCCTTCAACGGAGTAGGAATAGTAACCCTACACGAAGTTTCTCCTGAAGCCCTCTCGTCGTGACCAGCAGACCTCGGACATTGGCTTATGGCTCCTGAACATGTTGCCCTCATGCGCAGGAATAGAATAGCTCAGGGGTTGGCAATCTGCGTCTCCCGGTGCCGCATGCTGCTCTTTAAAGACTGTTTGGTGATGTTGTTTATGAAGGACCACTGTCTCGTATTCACCACAGTGCATTGCGCCTCTTGAAATATTGAGTTGAGTAATCCCGGTAGTTGAGAAACTAAGGTAGTTGAGTACCCCGGGAACACGCTGTGGTTCGTGTCGCGTTAATAGCTCCGTACTGTGCCGTGTAACTCACTAAGCAGCCGATTGCTCGCGTGCAGTGGTAGTGCCGTGTTCATTGATAACACTGCACACTCCGTGCAGTGGTAGTGCCGTGTTCATTGATAACGCTGCACACTCCGTGCAGTGTTAGTGCCGTGTTCATTGATAACGTTGCACACTCCGTGCAGTGGTAGTGCCGTGTTCATTGATAACACTGCACACTCCGTGCAGTGGTAGTGCCGTGTTCATTGATAACGTTGCACACTCCGTGCAGCGTTGTGTGAGGATGGCTCACTAATTGAAAGGGGAGTCGTAGCTATCGCACTGTGGGGTGGTCATCGCCCTCCTCCCCCTGGGCATGTGCCGTGTGTGTTGTGTGCGTCGTGAGTCGTGGCGATGTAAACCCGGGGTAGCTCCTCTCTCCGTCTCTTCGTTTGTTGCTGTCCCGGCGAAGCTCGAGTTGGTGAGCGCAACGCGTGGCAGATCCGGCTTCACCCGTTCCCACTCCTCCCAGTCAGCGACTCCCAAACCCCCACTCAATAATCGCAGATCACTACCCAGGTCCTTATCAACCAAATGATTTTTAACTAAACTATTTTTTGTATTCTTAATGTATCAACAGTTCAGTTTTAAAGTATAATTTTACCGAGGCACTGTAAGTTTTCCTGGTGTGGACGGTGGCTGTTTTTGCTATTGTTTTACTGCCTTTCTCAAGCTTGGAAATGTATGTATGAATGAAATTGGAACTTATATACTTCATTTATTTACTAATTGACAAACTATTTTTATTTTACCAGGTAAGGCCCACTGAGCATATATAGCAGTTTTTCAGAAGCGACCTGGCCATCGCAAATGATAGCTCAACAAAGTGGCTTATCGTCACGTGAACATTTATAGCAGACAAATGTACAGCATGCGTCAGGGTTGGGATGGAACCCACGACCTCCTGCGTACCAGGGGAGGTAGTTAACATCTCCCAGCCACCGTGGTGCCCTGTGGTCACGTGAGGCCTTCCACTTCTGAATGGCTTGCGATGCATATTTGAACATTACTGCAAACGTCTTAGCCTCGTTCATTCGGTATTCGAGGGGAATATTGCCATTTAGTAACTTTGTTTCAAATATCGTGCATTGAACTTTCGATTTTAATTTGCAATGTAATTGAGGGACTGTGCGTTGTCTTGTCGTGGTCTGGTGCTGTTGTTGTGTTGCTGAATTGCCCAAACTTGCATTTGTTGACAAATCGGCAGGAATCTATGTACTTTGTATTTTTAGCAACATACTTACATTTTCTCCGTCTTGCCTCTCATATCGTTTTTGAACATACCTCGCTGACCCACCCCTACTGGACATATATGAAAAGAGCTTCATAGCTCATTGGATTCCTCCAGGATGAAAAAAAGATTCTAATTAATCAGTGGCACTGCCAACAACCTGCATCCACACACGACTAAGCACCCCTTGTAATGCCATACACATGGTTTCTTTCCCATAGACATGTAATTCAGCAAATTTTCAGAAATATCTGCTGTATGCGAATTACTCCAGACAAGTTTAGAGTATTAAACGTGACCTGTTGTGACTCGTCTAATGTGTATCGCGTGGTCGTCAGCACAGAAAGATGCGTCTGGTAACGTCCTAATGGACCAAACATCATAAAAAGGAGGCTGGGTCTGCGTTGTTCAGAGTGACCACCATATACAGGGACTCTTCTACTTACGGACGAGTTAGGTTCCAGAAGTCTGTTCGTAAGTCCAACTTTACTCCTGTCGATTCCAAACATGTTGTACGGCGTGTACACTAAACACAGGGAATGGCTTTAAGAGTTGTATAATCTCCTGTAGACGTAGACGCCACTGGTTCTTCACGTTGTGTAGTTGTAGATGCCACCACCACCATCTATTGCGTGGCGGTTGAAATTATCAATCTCGGTACAAACAGGCAACTGGACATATGGACAGGTTTCTTTGTATCTCTGAGACTTTCTAAGTTGAATGTTTTTTAAGTGAAGGAGTCCCCGTAAATATTTTTGAGGACCACTGGGATCTTCAGTTTAAACCGTGAGTCTTGGAGTCATTGGACCAGAAAGAAGTGAGATAAAAACGACAGTAACATTGAAAAATATGTACACAGGGCAGGGAGGGCCCAGCCGCATGATAGAATTTATTCAGCGGTATCGTCACGGTAACAGAAACAGAGCTCCCGAATGAATCGCAGAATCCCGTGAATATTCCGCCTCAGGCGGGAGAATCTCCGTCCAGGCCCGCGTGATGCCTTTGGCCCAATCTTGTCGACGGCATCATCATCATCATCCTCCTCGTTGTTGTTGTTGCCTGGTTGGAGAGCAGTGCCCCGCCTGGCAAATGGACGCACGCGCCATCGTTAGCACGGTCGGCTTCAGTTAGCACGGTCGGCTACGTACGGGTGAAAAATTATTTCAACGTACACACATGCGCGTATTCATTATGCCACCGTCTGCCCCATCGTGCATTCTCGGCTGTGCTTACACTGGTTGCTGCAGTGCACCTCACATGTGTCCGGCCGCTCAAATGCGAGGTAGGAGGATGCCACACATCTCTGACTATGGCCAGTAGCGGAATGCTACATTCCTATAACAGGAGCCAATGGTGGTGTATAATAGGATGACCGCTGTTGACTTCCCACAAAATGGGATTCATTATTTGACTATAGCTCGGGTTGATAAATAAGCTGTTAACCTTCTTGACCTGGATTTTGAACTCGCAAGCGTACAGTGATCGTGGAGTGCTCTAACCGCAGCACCTCCAAGTGGGATGCAGTGCAATTCATATATTTATAATTAAGATTTATATTTTTACTAGGAATGCATTTAGCTGCAGATTGGTGGAGATGAGGTTAGGGATAAGATATTACATCCTGTGGAGCCCTGGGATATTTACATCTTCAAGTGAGATGAACTAAAGAGGTGAATGCCATTACAGAATCCTCATTTCACAACTCCTCATGAAACAGATTCCCCGTTCTTACAATACAGAACTTGTCTCATTTGATACAGAACCCAAATTTCATGTGTCCTCAAAATTTTTTACTTCCTCTCAATCGTGAATACCACATTGTGGGAATCAACAGTGGTTGTAATATAAATAGACTTGCCCTTGCTATAGGAATGTGTAATTTACTCAAGTAACTAATTTATGATGATCGATGGTGTTTGCTATATGCTAATTTATATCAGGAGACACATTGTCTGAATGACCTCCCCAATACACATTTTTCTCAAGGTGCACTTCTGCGTGGAGGCTCACTCTTGTCTCGTGGCCGACTCCATCTCCTCCTCCTCCGCGATGACGTCATTGGTGCCACCACTTTGATTGGGGAATTTTTCAGACAGGCGTGTTACCGCACAGTCACCCGCCGACTCCACTCCCCGCTCCGACTCCATTCCCCAATCCGAGTTCGAAGCCCACTCGCTCACAGAAACTGAGCCTGCAGTATTCTGATTTGACCAAGTGGACTCTGAAGTCTGCTCGCTTGCAGCAGTGACTTGGAAATCTCCCTCACAGAGACAGGGGATTGCCGAGAGGCTGCAGGCCACCATCGGCTCCATTTCCTCTTCAACGATGACGTCATTGGTGCTGTCACGTTGATCGAAGAGTTTTTCAGACAGGCGTGTTACCGCACAGTCACCTGCCGACTCCACTCCCCACTCTGACTCCATTCCCCAATCCGAGTTGGAAGCCCACTCGCTCACAGAAACTGAGACTGCAGTATTCTGATTTGACCAAGTGGACTCCGAAGTCTGCTCGCTTGCAGCAGGGACTTGGCAATCTCCCTGGCTGAGACGGGGGACTGCCGAGAGGCTGCCGGCCGCCACGAGCACCGTGTCCATGGCTGGGCAAGGCGGGAAGTTCGCTTGCGGTGGCACGGCCCTGCCGCCCCACAATAATGGGTGGTTGAGGGCCTCCGTGGGTGTGAGGCGACGTTGGGGATCCCACCTGCCAAGGAGGCAAACGGAGGGAGTCAAGTGCCTGTTGCATTCTAAAATCGCTTCATTGAATCGTGGTCTGGGGTGAAATGCGCAATTCTATCCTCAACACTTTTGTCAGAAACGATATTTATTTTAAAAAGCGACGAGATGAAGAAACGATGCCCCGGTGTGACACAAAACTTTGCAGTCCTAGCCCAAACGACACGTGAGGTCTAAGATCGTTTCCAGTAATGTTGATGGAAGACGCAAAGTGATTTATATTTAATTATTTGTACGAGGTGAAATGTAGACAATAGTAACAAGTCTCTTACTGAAGGCACCCGCGGAGAAAATTGATGAACTTTTGATTGCGGGTTCCCAGAACCGCCTTCAAAGACACGTAGCACGGGACGATCCGTTTCCCGTTGACGACGGGGCGATTCTTTTTGTCTGTTTATCGGAGAGAGAAAAAGAGAGAAACACTGAATTAGTTGTGGCGATCAGTACAATGCGGCGGCGGTCCTTAACCCTCCAATTGCGATGTTTGCAAATATGATTCCATGTTGGCGGTCGACTACAGCCTGTCATCCCTCCAGGGTCGATAAAATTTGTAACCGTTTGTGAGATGTTTGCAGTAGTCGTGTGGAAAGGATGGCTCGTAAGCGTTAAAGTGAAAGTCCCACTCTCAACTCTGGGCCACCGGAGGAGACGAGAACCTCCTGATACTTGTTTGAGCAAGGAGACACTTTGATGTTTATTTGAGTATTATATTATTATTTGCATCACTTGGAGAGGATGGTAATTTGTTGTACAAGCGTGCTTTTAAGCATAATATATTTCTCAATCAAGGACCCACAGTTTGTGTGGAGGGTTGTTCTCTGTGGATGTTTTGTACTATGGTAGAACTGCTCTATGCTGATTTAGGATACCGTCGCATCTGCCACACAATTTTTTAAAATTGTGCTCAGTCATGCTGAAATATAGAAAAACGGCCACTCATCTTTATTAAAAATGTGATGGCCAGAATTCCATGTAATTAATACACACGTCCTCTGTTGGATTGCAAATCCCTATGGGTTTTCCAAATATACTGTGCTACCTAAACATAACCGTTCCTTTTAAAGTATTTTTTTCATAAGACTCCTTACTGTCGCACTAATTCAACACGTACTGACAAGTACGTTGCCAAGACCGTTGTGACTTTTAAACCCAAATAAAGCACAGTTCATTTTTACATTACGCGAAGCAGTTTCCATGCCTTTCTATTCAAGCACAGAGCACGAGACACGCGGCTGCACGGCCACGACTCTCCGGGCAGTGACAGCAGCAGCAGCAACAGCTACGAACTCCAACACCACCACCTCACCACCCCCCCTGTCCACTCACCAAAGGAGATAATGTTGTGGGTTGAGGCGTCAATCATGGCTTTGGGTGGGAGCCCCAACATCTGAAACCAAGATCACAAGAGGGATGCGTTGGATGAGGTCCGTCGCTCGAGCGAACAGAGCGTACATACGCTGTACTTTGTCTCATTGAAACGTCGATGAACAATGAACTTTGCCTGCTCTTGTACATACTGTTTGCAGATATTTATCTCTATCATCAGGCGAAGCATACATATTTGGTCTTTAATTGACGACGTGGTTACTACGTGCGGCTTCGTTGCTCTCCAACACAGGCTCTGAAAGCCTCAGGGATTAACAACAAACCACAATAATCATAACAATAGTAATCATTCCGAAGGACATCAGCCTGACGCTCTGATTCTCTGGTATTACCGATGATCCCGAAATCTCTCTTTACTTCTTTACTCATGCAAATGGTGCGTGATCACGCAGTGAACACGTCCACTCCTCTCCCGTGTACCGGCAGCTGAGCGACATTTTTTGACCAGTGAAAGGCCCAGAGGATGACGACAGCCCTGCACGTAACCAGCTTTGTCGCATGAGCCATCGCACAGCGGGTCTGTACGCTGGTGGATCGTCGTGCGCCATCAGTCATAACCAACCCCCTGCTGCTGCTGCTGTTGTTGTTTATCGTGGACTCCATCGTTGGTTCAAATTCGAATTAAACCCTCCCTCCTCCTTTATATGACGCAGTTGGAACAGTCCCATGGGAAATATGACGCCCGGTTTGGTGGTGCCGTATCGGGCTCGAGGTTTGTTACAATAAAAATTACAGAATTCATCAGTATGTATATATTATAATAATTAATATTTGTAAGGTGCATTTAATCCGATGATCCCAATGCGCCCCGTGTATGGAAAGCAGGGAAATGAGACGACCAAAACGAGGAAATGAGACGACCAAAACTATGGGGAATAGGCCATTTTACCAAGGTGAGTTTTCATGGCGAGATTTAAATAGCTTTAAAAATTCTGTCTTGTTATCAGAGGCCAACGCGTTCCATAGTCTCGGAGCTGCACTGGCAAAAAGCCCGATCGCCCCCAGGAATTGAGACTTGACCTCAGAAAACTGAGTAGGAGATCAGAAGATCTCAATGACCTCATTGGTGTACATGAGTGGATCAGCTCCTGTAAGTATTGTGGGGCTAACCCACTGACAGCCTTGTAGCTTAACAGCAGGACCTTATAACCAACTGGATATATATGCAATGGTGTTTTCCTACGCGTCAGATACCTGGATGAGATAGCCGATGTGGTCTTCCGAGCTTGTCTTGAAGAGCGGGTTCCCGAGGAGCATCTCGGCCACCACACATCCGAGTGACCACATGTCCGCGCTGCATGTGACCGGGAGCCCAAAGTACATTTCGGGGGCCATGTACCACATCGAGCCAAGACACCAAGCTCCTAGCAGCACACGGACAGACAGGTGACCAAACAAGGTGGCACTTGCACATTATTCACCTGTACTTGTGAAGGGCAGAATAGATGAGGGTATGCACACGCAGTCACGTATGGCACTCAAAATGCGCACAATGACAAAGATCGCCCACATAAATGCGTGTATCAGCTGGGTAGCACTTAGAAATGTAAATTATTTTCATTACACTGGTGCCAGCTATCATAGAGTGCAGCTGTCGTGTCGCGAGAGTTCTCTGCGGTGAGTAACAACTTCTTTAAAAGCAACGGCGCTGCGACGCCTCTCTGAATAAAATTAACACCAAGCCGCTTTGCGCGTTTCAAGATTCAGTGATGAACCGGGGACGCCTACCACCACCCTGTAATGTGCAGACGTCTCGGAACGGGAAAAGGTTAAGTGAGGAATGAGGACAAAGGTACTTAGGGCTATATTCTTAGTTTTTTCGGTAAAGTCACGTTGAAGAGAAACAACAAAATAATAAAATATATATAACAATAAAAAATTCTCACGACGTTTCGACCATAACTCAAACGGTCATCTTCAGGTGTGTTGGTTTGCATAAATTAGGGCTGCCATGCGATCTGTACATTTGCAATCGTAAATCACATGTAAATCACACGTAAATCAGCCATCCGCGACGAAAATTCCAATGGGATTGTCTACTGGCTCCAGACTTTCAATACCAGCAATCGATTATGAAAATTGTTACCGGTTTACTGGTTACTGTTTGACAACTACCCTCCTCAAACCTGGGAGGTTGAGAGTTGAAATCCTGGCCAAATGATTGACGAAATGTAACGTTTGAAGGGTATCAGTGTCACTACCACACTTTGTTTAAGCGGTGCTAACCACCACGCCACCACAGCACGAAGACAAAGACCCCCCCATATAGCTTAAACAGGCTTGTAGCGCAGCGTGCTAACCGTTAACACCACCGCTCCCCACAAACACTGTGACATGCACACACACATGCTGCTACACACGTACACACATTCACAGGGCAGCTAGATCACTCACTTGGGCAGGTCTCGCTGATGCTCAGGCCAAAATCCGTGAGCCTGATATTGCCACTGATGTGGTCTTTGACCAAGATGTTTGCCTGCAAAAAAGACAGTGGTTGTCAGTGAAACTCGTGGTGTGTCGGTGAGATTGCGTCTTGTTGAATTGGTTCATGGCGGTTTACTCAAAGATTTCATGTACTCATTTTTGTTAAACACTTAATGCCCTTTGTAAATGTAATCATGCTTGAAGATCTCCCTACCCCATGCCGTGTTAATCAAGGGGGTTGTATGGCCATACCTCACCATGCTGCTCAGGGGGCTGTTGAAGGCAATGGGATCCAGGACCGGTTCAGATATCGCCCAAACCCTGGTTTTAGCCGTGGCCAGAAATCGAATTCGGGTCATTAACCTCTGAGTGCAGTTTGCGAACTACCCCACCACTGCTACGCCCATCATTTAGCTTTGGCCTTCGGAATTGTTGCTTAGGGCAGTGGTCGTTGTTGTTTAACGCTAATTAGAAAATATTAAATGTTCCGCGGAGCGTTGGTTGTTGAGAGCAAACAGAGATCCACGTGAAAAGTTGTATTTCTATGCAAGTTTTGGCTATCTGTGTTTATGAAATAGCAAGTCGTGGCATGAGTGTTGTTGCGGTGTAGAATAAGATATCTCGAAATCCTGTTATTAAGGTTTACAAGAGTGTTCTCATATTCTTAGTTCTTTCGGTAAGAAATAACTAAGAATATGAATTACTGGAGTCACGAAAGCTTTAAATCAAAATTTAAGAGTGTTCTCATTTTCTACAACTGCACGAACTGAGGCACTAACTCCATACTGACGGACAAAAGACGCAGCGGGCTGCTTAGTTTACTAACCGGCTTCAGATCCGCGTGAATGATGTGCATGGAGCCCACGTACTGCTTCAATTCCGTCATGTATAAGCCATAGGTCTCGTCCAGCTTCTGGAGGAGGTCTCCGCTGCGTGACGGCACAAAACTTGAACGGTTACAGTTTATTTCTGCTTGTGACCCATTCCCTGATTGGCCCCTTGAACGGGAGCACACGTGCTTGACTGAGGCGAAGCCGCACGGAGTAGCCATACAGGGTTGCCGCTCAACTCAAAACATAGTCAATGAGGCAGAAGGCATTATTAACAGTTATGTCTGACCATGGAGCCGCGTACAAAGACTAATTCTAGGGCATTCTGAAAGCCTACGGACATTTATTCTACATCCAAATGATTCATGTGTGTGAACACACGGACACATCGGTGTTTGGGGGAGCGGTGATGCGGCGTTTAGCGCGTTGCTCTACAATTCCCGCTCACGGCCAAGACCAGTGACGATTATCTGAACCAATCCTGGGCCTCCTCTAGGTCGACTCAGCCTCAAATGAGTACCTGGTGCGGTGTGTAAACATCGCCACGGGGGAGACAAAGGCTGCGGGGCGTGGTGCTGCCCACCCACCCCCTCGTGTGCCTTGCCCGTCTTCATAGGTGCTACTTGCTAACAGCACTTGCCCCAACAATCTTCTCAGGCTATACTGGTTAATCTTTGTCTTTGGATCGGTGTTCACCGGACGCCATGACACTCACCTGATGAGCTCCAGGACGACGCAGTTGTGTCCCCGGAAGGTGAAATTGTCCAGGAGGGTGACGATGTTGTTGTCAGGGTCCCCCTTGCTCTGCAGGATCTTCATGATCTCCAACTCCAGCTGCTGTCTCTTGTTGTTGATGCTGTGGGGTGCGGGGGGAGAACGCACGGAATGAGAGTTGTCACCTCGCTCTGAGCATCGCAACACGCAGGGGCGGAGGCAATGCTCATTCACCCTCCATGAGTGGTCCTAAGCCAAGAGTGTGAATCCCACTGGCTGAGGGAACCATTAAACACACCGTCAACACGCTGTTTGTGTTTAGTTTGTTGCCCTTCCTCTGCACCTCCGATTAGCATGGTCGGTTACATACGGTGCGAAAGAAGTTCAACATTACATACTTACAATGAATGTCAGAATCGGCATGTGTATTTATACTGGAGGAATTTGATGAGCTGCAAATAACTTTTTCACAGATATAATTATATAATTTTATATATTTTTTTCTCTTTAAACCAAAGTCACAAATATGCACACATTTTAGATTTTGGACTAAAATTGGGGGTGGGTGGGGGGGGCAGCTGCATACATTTGTATTCATTTGTGATCTCTGTGTGTGGCTACATGTGATCTATGACACGAGTTACAAGGCGATATAAGTTATTTGGGCTAAGGACAGGCATAGGGAGATTAATTTAGTGTCTGACGAATGCACAGCAATGGGGAAGCTGGCTTAAAATAATGTTAAAGTGGACACCACTACAGATTATCGTTCTGTATGTTTACTGTATAGATGTGTGCTGTCTGCTCGTATTAAAAAAAACGAAGTAGTTGACTATCGTTTAAAATATTACATCAAAAAAAATATTAATTTTGGGTGAATATTGTTGCTGAGGAGCAGTTATGTTAACGTGTTAAGATGGTGATTTTATCTCAAAGTGATTCCCATCCGATATTTTGAGGGGGTAATTGACGAAAGTAACAGGCCTCATATCATCGTGGGAGAGGAATATTGGCGGGCGTATTGCGTCTCTGTACAAGGATTGTTGTTGTTGTTGTCACGGTAAACTCTCAGTGACAGTGGTGTGCTACGTGGAGCAAAATCCCAACGTGAGGCTGAAGAGGAGGTGGACGAGGTGGTGACACCGCCGAGAGGAGGAGCAGGAGGAGAGCCATCAGGGGTGGCCAGGCCTTGCCGAGAGGATCTCAAGGAGCGCTCCCCCCCCCCCCCCCCATTGACACCACAAGGGAGGAGGAGGGAGCAGACATCGCGGAGTTGCCGCTCATCTCCCGTAGCAGCAGCAGCAGCAGCCAGAGAGCCCCACCACGACTGCCGTGCCACGCGATTGTCACTGCGACTCCGGGAGTCGGGGCTCTCACCACCACCACCACCGCCGCCGCCCTTCTGCGTCGACTCACAGCGGAGCTCCGCAGCAGCAGCAGCAGCGTGACCCCTGCCGATCCGCGCGGTCTTCTACGCCGTCTTCTTGCGCGGCGGGGACATTGAGTTTGCGGCTCCTTACGGCGTACGGACGTTTCAATAGGGGTTAAAAAACACAATGTCTCTGTGTGGTGTTTCTTCCTTGTCATGGGGACTTTGTAGGATGAACGGTGGAGATTGTTAAGGGGTGACCGATAATGTCTGAATTGGTCTGTAATAAGGTAGGGCACTGATAAGGTAATGACGACACGTGTGCACTAGCGATGAGAACATTGACGCACTTTTGTCGAAGCGTTACTGAGTTTCAAGTCTCTGTTCCCGACAGTTTTGTTTGGTGGAGGGGATATTTGGGGCCTCCTGACAAAGACTTTTCTAGCTAAGCTCTACTAACATCGTAGAGTAACAACAACAACAGCAGCAGCAGCACTGTCCTCATAATAGAAACACTCCTCCTCCTCGTTCACACGTGCGTGCATTCACTTACTGCCACCTAGACACCGCTGGAACTTGTGCAGAGACATTTCGTGAGGTTCAAATGTCAAAGTTTGTGCTCAGAGAACCAGCCGGAGCCGTCGAGAGTTTGCGGATTGGCGATGCCTTTGTCGAGGCAAGACGCAGCCACACTCGGGCACAATTAGAACCTTTAGATAACTGCAATTGTCTGAGGACTTTGAGTGCACGAGTTATGTGAAACAGTTCTCGGTGGCAATTGTTATTTTGTTAGTTTTAGATGTTTGTTTGGCCTCCTCCATACAATTGTCCTACTGGTGGTGTATTTAATGGGCTGTGAGCTGCTGTTGGTCATTGCTGGTCGATGATGATGATGTGTGGATGTTCAGAGTTGGGACGTGGCGGTGGTGGGGAGGTGAGGACAGAGAACTTTGGGCATAACCCCCCTGACTCTACTCCACATTATCATCATCACATTCAACCTCCTCATTATCTCGCTGCTGCTGCTGCTCATCATCATCATAGACTTCACAAGGCAGCAACAGCAGCAACAGTAGTAGGATGTGTGGGGTGGTGGGTCCCTTGTGTTTCGGCTCTTAGCAATGTGATCACAAGTTCCACATCGATACCCACACACGCCTCAATAACATTTTTTGGCGGGAAAGTTTATTTAAAATCTTTATTTAAAGCAGTCCTGGGCACAATGTGAGGAGATATGTGTTGCTGGATGTTGCTGTGCTCGTGGATATGAAAGAAAAGCGAGACCACTGTGTGTTGTAAGGACAACATTGTGGTGCTCACTCTGTGAGGAGTTTGTGTGCACCTTCCCAGGCAGGGTCGCCATCCGAGCCCCGTGGTCTCATCGCGGCCTACCTAAGTATTGCTTCCTGCGTGTCTGCCGCATTATTACCGCTGATTTAAGTTGTTGTCGCTGTCCAGCTCATTATATGACCGCTCCATCTTCGTGAACCAGCGTGTTGGGACGCTAATTCACTACTTTGAAGGAACAAACGCGTGTTGTAGGATGTGGCAGTGCATTTGTCTGCGTGGTTGTTGATACTGCGAAGGGGCAGTGGTGGCTGCTGAAGTGCGACTTCTGGAGCTTCTTCCTCCTCCTCATCCACACATTATTTTAAGTACACCACAGTACTTACAATAATTATTAGTCCATCTGTGGGTTGTATGAATGTCTCCTAACGCCGTGTTGGTCACAGGAAGTATTTGACTATACTTCACCATTCCTGGTGGGTGATGGCTGGGGAAAGCCCTCCGATTCTATCCACCACACGGGGAATGTTAACAACACGCACTGCGCTTCTGGTCAAATAACTCGCACGGCATGGCAAGGCCCTCATCCAGCAGTGGATGGACCAGGGCTGCCCACGCTGCCTGCGTTGTGTTTGTGAGCGAGGGTGTGGGGAGCGGTGGCGCAGCGGTTAGCGCTACGCTGCGCTACGAACCCGGCGACCCGAGTTCGATTCCCGCTCACGGCCACCAACACCGGTGACGATTATCTGAACAGGTTTTGGGCCTCCCCTAGGTCGACTCGGCCTCAAATGAGTACCTGGTTGCTGTGTGTAAACATCGCCAATGGGGAGACAAAGGCGGCCGGGCGTGGTGCTGGCCACCCACCCCCTCGTGTGCCGTGCCGGCCTTCGTAGGTGCTCGCTAACAGCACTTGCCCCTACAGTCTGTTAAGGGTTCACTGGGGATCTTTGTTTTTGTTTGTTAGTCTGTGTGAGTCTGTGTGAGTGAGTTACTTTGTGAGTTCATGTGAGTTACTCCGAGTCTGTGTGTGTTACCCGGTGAGACTGAGTTGAGTGGGAGTGACTGTGAGTTACTGTGTAAGTCTGTGAGTGTGTGAGTTACTCTGAGTCTGTGTGAGTCTGAGTGAGTCTCCGAGTGTCTGAGTGAGTGAGTGACTCTGTGAGTCTCTGAGTGAGTGACTGTGAGTCTCTGAGTGAGTGACTCCGTGCGTCTCTGAATGTGGCTCTGTGAGTCTGTGGCTCTGAGTCTCTGAGTGAGTGACTTTGTGAGTCTCTGAGTGAGTGACTGTGAGTCTCTGAGTGAGTGACTGAGCGTGAGTCTCTGAGTGTGGCTCTGAGCCTCTGAGTGAGTGTCTGAATCTCTGATTGTGGCTTTGTGAGTGCGTGCGAGTTTCTGAGTGAGTGACTGTGAGTCCCTGAGTGAGTGACTGAGCGTGACTCTGTGAGTCTCTGAGTGCGTGTTACTCTGCGAGTCTGTGTGTGTGTCAGAACTAGTATGTGAGTGTGAGTCTGTGTGTGAGTTACTCTGTGAGTCTGTGTGAGTCTGTGAGTGAGTCTGTGGGTCTCCTTGAGTGAGTGTGAGTCTGTGTGAGTGACTGTGATTCTCGGAGTGACTCTGTCAGTCTCTTGAGTGTGGCTCTGTGAGTCTGAGTGAGTGACTCTGTGAGTCTCTGAGTGTGGCTCTGTGAGTCTGAGTGAGTGCCTCTGTGAGTCTCTGAGTGTGGCTCTGTGAGACTGAGTGAGTGACTGTGAGTCTCTGAGTGTGGCTGTGAGTCTGTGGCTCTGTGAGTCTGAGTGAGTGACTGTGAGTCTCTTGAGTGTGGCTGTGAGTCTCTTGAGTGTGCCTCTGTGATTCTAAGTGAGTGACTGTGAGTCTCTGAGTGTGGCTCTGTGAGTCTAAGTGAGTGACTGTGAGTCTCTGAGTGTGGCTCTGTGAATCTGAGTGAGTGACTCGTCATCACCATCGTCATCAACATCATCATCACCGTCGTCACCATCTTCATCACCACCTCCATTACCCAGGTGCCATGGGGTGACACACTGAGATGGGATGGGTAGCCAGCACCACGCCTGGCCGCCTTTGTCTCCTCTCATTCACCGAACCTGGATACTCATTTTAAGGCAGAATAGACCTGGGATGGGACCGAGATTGGTTCAGATACTCGTCACCGATGTTGGCCGTGAGTGGGAATAGAACTCGGGTCGCCGGATCCCGTCGCACGGTGCGCTAACCACTTCGGCACCGCTCCCCATGTAATCCTCACTTCAAGCACACACCTCATCACCGACACAGCTTCCACATCGTCATATCCAACACTCCTCCCCCAGCCCCATCGCTTACAACACTCTCACCCCTTCCCTCTCCACAATGCCGATGCAACTCACACTCCCCACACCTCCCATGCTCCCACCAGCAGCTTCCACTCCCGATGACGCCTCCTCACAATACCCCTTCACTCCCTCCCATCGGACCGCCATTCTCAAACTATAACTTTTAAACTAAACTATATTTTGATTTAAAGCTTTCGTGAATGCAGGGATTCATATTCTTGGTTCTTTCGGTAAAGTCACGTAGAAGGGAAACAATAAAATAATAAAAATATAAAACAATAAAATTCTCACGACGTTTCGACTGCAACACAAGCAATCATCATCACCTGATGATGATCATCAGGTGATGATGATCATCAGGTGATGATGATCATCATCACCTGATGATGATCATCATCACCTGATGATTGCTTGTGTTGCAGTCGAAACGTCGTGAGAATTTTATTGTTTTATATTTTTATTATTTTATTGTTTCCTTTCTATGCGACTTTACCGAAAGAACCAAGAATACAAACTATATTTTTTTTTATTTTACCAGTTTGAGGCCCCACTGAGCTATGGAGCTATTTTTCAGAAGCAACCTGTCTATCACAAATGTTATCTTCAACGAAGTGGCTTATCCCGTGGAAATGTATAGAGGCCAAATGCTCTAAACGCGTGATGTTTATTCTAAATGTAGTGAGAGAGACATGCAACCTCAAAATATACAGCAGGCGACAGGGTCGGGATTGAATCCACGGCCTCCTGCGTACCAGGCGAGGTAGTTAACATATTGCCACTGTGGTGCCCTGTGGTCACGTGAGGCCTACCACTTCTGAATGGCTTGTGATGCATATTTGAACATTACTGCAAGCGTCTTAGCCTCATTCATTAGTCAGGTATTCGAAGGGAATATTGTCATTTGGTAACGCTATTTCAAATATCGCTCATTTAACGTTCAATTTTAATGCAATGCAATTGAGGGACTTTGTGGAGTCTTGTCGTGGTCTGGAGCTGTGGTTGTTGTGTTGCTACCTTGCCCAAGCTTGCATTTGTTGACAAATTGGCAGGAATGTATGTACTTTGTATTTTTAGCAATTTGCTTACATTTTCTCCATCTTGCCTCTCATCGGTTTTGGAAATAGCTCGCTGACCCTCCCCTACTGGACATATGTGAAAAAGATCTTCATAGCTCATCGGATTCCTCCAGGATATAAAATAGATTCTGATTCTGATTAATCAGTGGCGCTGCGAACAACCTATTCCCTCTATTGCTGCGGGAATCTGCATCCACACATGATCAAGCACCCCTGTCTAATGCAATACACATGGTTCCTTTGTCATAGGCATGTAATTCTGCACCCCTGTCTAATGCAATACACATGGTTCCTTTGTCATAGGCATGTAATTCTGCAAATGTGCAGAAATGTCTACCGTATGCGACTTACTCCAGACAAGGTTAGACTATTAAACGTGAACTGTTGTGACACGTCTAATGTGTATTGTGTGGTCGTTAGCACAGAAAGATGCATCTGGTAATGTCCTAATGGACCAAAAATAGTAAAAAGGAGGCTGGGTCTGTGTTGTTCAGAGTGACCACCATATACAGACTCTTGTATGTACAAACGAGTTCGGTTCCATAGGTCTGTTCGTAAGTCGATTTGTTCGTGAGTCCAACTTTACTCCCGTTGATTTCAAACACGTTTTACGGCTTGTACACTAAACACGGGGAATGGCTTTAACAGTTGCCTCTGGTTCTTCACGTTCTGCAGATGTAGATGCTACCATCACCACCTATTGTGCGGTGGTTGAACTTGCGACTCTCGGTCCGAACAGGAAACTGGACATACGGACAGGTTTGATCATATCTCTGAAAGTTCGTAAGTCGAATGTTCGTAAGTAGAGGAGTCCCTGTGTAGTGGCATAGAATCGTAATGTAACAGCATAGCGCCTGCTGCTGGCAGGGAAAGGGATCTGAGGCTTACGGCCCTGACGTCAGCAGGCCAGGTTATACACAAGAGGGGGATCTAGGGAAAGGTCGCAGAAGGGGCACTGAATTCATAATGATACAATAATTCAGTAACACTGTACAAGTGTACAGCACGTCAGATCATTACATGGCCTAACCCTGGTTGGAAACACCGTGGGAGTGAAGAAGAAGATGGATTAATAATCATTTACATTTGTAAGGTGCATTTCATCCGTATGCCACCAGACTTAAATTGGAGTGTCTAAATTCCCTTTGCCCACCAGAATGAACAGACCTCATCTTTCCCACCCCTGCAGACTTGGTATTAAAGTAGATACATGCTAATGTTTACAAAGTAACGGACTCTTGACCAATTTCATTTCCACATAAATCAATCATTCGGAAATAGGCCCCACTATACCCCACCGACTACAGCACTCTAATCTTGCCTCCTCGTTTTGCCTCTTCCACCTGCCTCATGCTCGTCAGCACCGCCTTTCGTGCAGCCATGCGGGTGTGAGGTCATCATCACGAGAGGCCGTGCACTTCATCGTTCGCACGCGGCGGAGGAACCACTGAAGTCAAACGTTTACATACGTGCGGTTTAGTGGGGTCATTTCCGAGCGAACTCGGTTTGAAAGTGTTTATCGTTGAATGTGGAAGGGTTTGGGTTAGTTTTCGGGTTACCACCTGTTCCACTATGGAGATCAAACCCAGACCTATGTTTCAGTCTGTCTAGGTCTGTCAACAACCATGCAGTAGTAAAGTTCAGCACAGTACCGGTACCAGATCTCGGTACAAATTAATTCATGCCACCCAAACACAGATGCCAATTCACAGACTGTCTCGGCTGGACCGGGACAGGAGGTAACCCAAGGGTAGTGGGAGGATAACCGCTTTGTGAGCTATTTGTAAGTAATGCGTTTAGAGTATTTGGCTACTATAAATTTCCACATGATAAGCCACTTCGTTAAGCTATAATTTGTGGCCAGGTCGCTTCTGAAAAAGAGCTATATAGCTCTCAATGGGCCTTACCTGGTAAATAAAAAATAGTTTACTTTAATGGTATACATACTTGAATTTTACTGCGGATGTTTTAAAACATGTCCTGTCTAACTGTCAACTTTCTTTGAATTTCAGTGGGAGAAGATGCTTCTCACACAGACGTTAAAGCAGGTACCAGAGTCCACCTGAAGCTACTGCAGTGTGCGCCTCATATAGGATTCCATCCATTACTGTTGGTGCGATGGTTTGGATTTTCAAGTTGAAATCTCCTAGTTCATTTAATTTTTACCCAGGCGATAACGCAATTGTCAAGGGTAGTCCTGTTTGGAAGAGGCATCCTTGTCTCTTGAGTTCCACATCTTGGAGAGGATGTGATTAGTCAGCATCGATGCCATTGTAGTTGGTGTCACGCATCATGCATGCATTCTTAAATTACTGACGCCGACTGAAGACTGAAGATGCAAGTGTGCCATCTGACAATGATAGTTATGAAGCCATTTTTTGCCATTGCCAATCTTCCTTTGTGCTCTGTCAGAGTCTGGGATAACACTGCCTTGGTGAAGTCCCCTGGACTTGTGTAATTTCTGTATCAATTTTTTTTCATTTTGAAACCTCTGCTCCACTTCCTTCAATTGCATCCATCTGCACCTCCGATTAGCACGGCTGGCTGACGTACGGCGCGAAAGAGGTTCAACGCACATACCTACAAGGAGTGTAAATTCATACGGTGCCAGAAACTCTGCACGAGTTCGTGCCGCGTTCTCCCGATGTTGCCGTCGATGTTTGTCCAGCGACAAGCCATTCGTTGCCACGCGCGAACCTGTCTCACCTCCACAATCACAGGGCCGAGTGTGTGACGTGTCCGGCAAGCCGTGTGATGTGTCTGCGGATGATAATCTTCAGCAGAGGCCTGTGCCTTCTCCCACAGACGCCGCGCAACTGACGCCGCTCCCAGCACCGCCGACCTCTGCTTCCCCGGCCACGGCCACGGGGAGTTCCTCTCTTCTGCTGGACACCCCGTGTGCTGGACCTGCTGCTCCACCACACTTGCCTGCCCACTACACAGGCACAAAGAGGTACGGGCAGAACTAATGCATAAATGCTTTCAACATAAGTTGGAGAGAGCTGAGCCTTTCTAGGAATTTGGCAATGCTTTCCCACCTGTGACTGCTCCCGATATATGACTCGGGAGCATGTAGGTTTTGCTTGCAGGCCACACACACACACATGAATTATGTGTTTGGTATTATCTCATGGAAAATAATAAGTTGCACAAGGGCCAGGGTCATGCCCCATTCATTCTGAACGATTAAACCAAACTGACCCACGTTAACACACGAGAGCAGAGAGGTTGGCTGCAGGGTGACGCACGCGAAGAACGCGTCGCTGTGAAAGAGTTAGAAGGTTCCCCTTCGTACCTTCTTACTCTCCCTCCCACCCCCCTCCTTCCGGTCAGGTGATTTTGAAGTGTCGTTGTCACGCGAGGACGTGGACCGAGACAGCGCGTGGAACCAGTGGCTGCGCTCCGAGATCCCGGGGCTCTTCCTGCTGGCCCTGCACACATTTACCCTGAGTCGGCGCAGATGTGGCCTCTCGACTGGGGCTGCCACCTGTCTGCGTTTGACCCCCGGACAGTGTTCGGGTGGCTGCAGGAATTGATTTGGGCCAAGATCTGGTACCCCGGGTATAGCTGTGGTTGAATTTTATTACCGTGAACTGCACAGTTTTAACAATAGACCTGGGCTCGCTGAGAAATGTGCCTGGGTTTGCTCTGTCGTGGAAATGGTGGCAACTGTACTTGGGGCATCGGCACGTTTATTCGCGCTCCGGCTCCATTTACACCGAGAGTCACATGCTTGTCTCGTGTGGGGAGTGGTGGTGTAGCTGTTAGGGGGCATCCATTTAGTATGTATGCATGGAGGGGGGAGGAGGGGTTAACCCAAATGCGTACGCTTGCGTATGGGGGGTCTACTGACAATGTGTAAGCCGACTGCAACGGCATGAATCTGCCCATCGCAGTGACATGGGGAAGTAATTGCTTCTATGACCTTTTAAATCGTACTCAGGTTTGAGAACGGGGACAGTTTGCATTCATGATCCTGAATCATAACAATTCCTTGACTCTCCGGCAGTGGTGAATCGTTCCAACCATGGTTTTTTATTTCGTGGAATATCACTTGCTGTACTCCACGCGGTGAGTGCTTTGTGTAGATAAGAATCATGTTATGTAGAGAATATAAATCTAATTCAGTACCTCTATATGTCTCCCACAGACAAGCAGGGAGACAGCAGCCAGGTGGTGAGCCGGCACTCCCAACAATCGCCCAAGATCTGCGGTTCTCTTTACATTCCGATATTTGCAGCCACTTACTGAGTGTTTACATGTGGGGGGAAACCAGTACACTCGCAGAAAACGAACGAATGTGAGCATGGGGGCAACGTTATATCCCGTGCAGATGGAAAGGATTCCACAGTTGTGTTCCACTGCCTCCTGGCAAGCCAGGGTATGACTCATCCTCGATGCCCACCGGAAGGGAGATTGCACACTTGCAATTGAATTCCCTGAGATTATTTATATCATGGGGTAGGCAGTGACAAAACCCCTGACTCACTTAACACGAACATGCGGTCCAGTGCATTGTACGTGCAAGGATACTCGCTTTCCAAAATGTATGAATGTGTGTTGAACTTGAATCTTGACTTAAAGCTTTCGTGACTGCAGGAATTCATAGTCTTTGGGTCTTTCGGTAAAGTCACGTAGATAGAACAATAAAATAATAAAAATAAAGTGAATACGAAATAATAATTAAAATATCACGACGTTTTGGTCACAACACAAGCAATCGTCATCATTTTTCTCCTGATGACGATTGCTTGTGTTGCGATCGAAACGTCGTGATATATTTTACTTTTTTATTCACTTTCTTTTTATTATTTTATTGTTCTATCTACGTGACTTTACGGAAAGACCCAAAGAATATGTGTTGAACTTCTTTCGCAGTGTACGTAGCCAACCGTGCTAATCTGTGGTACATTAACACCTTGCCACAAATGCCCTGTTGCTTATGAGCACAGCCACTCAAATGAATCAGGCGCAAGGTTTGCGTGATTAATGCTTACAAAGTGGGGTCTATAATGAACAATATGGCTGAAGCTCGAGTTCTATTAATTTAAAACCAAACGTGTTTCTTACCAACCATACCTGGTGTTTGCACACAGATACAGATTAAGGGCGATGCGTTCTACACCACGGAATGCGCTGTTGCAATGTGCAGCCACAGCTGCTGCAAAAATATTTGTCTCGGTTTGATCCACTGAACAATATCCACTGACCACACCGCACGCGCAACAATGATATAACTATGAACAAAAATATGAATAAATTAATATGGTTTATTAAATATATTGCACGTAAGAAAATACAGCAATAGACGTAAAAATACATGGCAGTTTAACACGTAGGCTTTCGCGACAAATATCCATAATACAGGTTTTATGGGTTGGATCGCGTAAATATATAAATGTGTCATTATGAGACCTCCTTTGCCAGTCGCAAGATATAGTAATAGGTTTTTACCCTTTTATCTGGCACCAAAACTGACACCATTATACAAGAGATCATGTTTGCAATAACCACAACACAAGCAGTCAAAATGCAAACAAAAAGAGACAACTCTGATAATGATATACACTGTCCTTGAAGTTGATTGGTCCACACCCGAGACGGCTTTTCTTAGAGCCTAGTCTCCACTGGTGTTGGACCAGATGACGCCAAAAGGCATACAACTCAAAAACAGCGCACTATCAGAGTATTGAGAGCTCGGGGTATGAATTTTCATTATGAGACCTCCTTTGCCAGTAGCAAGATATAGTAATATGTTTTTACCCTTTTATCTGGCACCAAAACTGACACATTTATACAAGGGATCATGTTTGCATAAAGGTGTCAGTTTTGGTGCCAGATAAAAGGGTATAAACCTATTACAATATAAATGTGCCGTTAAACCCGCCACCACCCGACAGCCAAACTAGTAAGGGTTGTCACGTAAACAGAACATGCCAATTCATCACTAGTACAGCACACCGGTGTGTGGTGTGTTGGAGAGCCAAGCCACAACATTTACCATCGGAGTACGACGTTTCAGTAATTACAACTAGCTTCTTCAGGCAACAGCAAGATTTGGGAGAAGTCCACCTGTTTAATTCCTTATATAGAGGCGTAGATGTGATGACAACACTTGTGCTCTCTTTGAGCGCAAAGTGGGGGGGGGGGATTAATGAATCAACGTACATTATTATACATGCACATTATGCTAGCCCATTGATCTTGTACTTAGTGTCCATTGTGTGTACTAAAATAGCCGTACAAACGGTAATTTGATTATTCTCTTCCATGCAGCACTAAGTCGGTAGCTATCCAAACGATTACAATTATTTTTATTTATTTAAATTTCGATAGATTATGTAATTAGTCTTGGCTAGTCGTAACAAGTTTAGCACAGAACTTCAACATTATCAAAATCAATTGAGTGTCCTTGTGGGCACGCGTGTTCTGCTACTGCTGACAGTTGTATTTGTGAGCATTTCATATTTCTGTGGTGTTCTTTTAGTCTCGTGCTGATCATTCATCCTGTTTGCCCAACATAGCATTTGCCACAAGTGCAATTAATCTGGTACACACCTTCTGTTGATAACTTCAGTAATAGAACAGCAAAGAAATATCCAATAGTCCTTTTCGTAGGTTTCCATATGCCTTCTGAATTTGCCTGGCTGATCAAAGTTTCGACCGCAGATGCCATTGGTCAGGGGTCTCTTTGTCCGTTCTCATGTGGGACTCTAGGCATGATGGCAGTTGGAATGCTTTCCCACAGACTTGGCAAGACATTTGTTTTCTCACTCTAGTGACTATGGGAGTGAGGTGGAGTCGAGACGGGCGCTGGTCAGGCGTGGCGTTTCCCAGCAGGCGCCTTCGTTCCATGCGCGGTCGCTGTGATAGCAATAACTTCGTTGCACGCAGGTGCGCCCTTTGCAGAAGGTGGCATTGTCTGCAACTCTGCCTCCTCACCACCAGGACTCGACAAGCTGCTGCTGCTGCTGGAGCTGCTGGTGCCATCCATGGCAAAGGCAATTCTTCCAGCACCATGACTCGCGGCCGAGTAGCTCTGACACACCTTCAACACCGCATTGGCAAAATTGCCGTCATTCACCATGCCACGTGCGCCCCTTGAGTTCTTTCCGTGGGTTACTCCATATGCCTTCTGAGTTTGTAGGGCCGATCAAAGCTTTGATCGCAGATGTTGCAGCTTTGACCACCGGTCTTGTGCATTCTCATGTGGGACTCTAGGCACCATGCCAGTTGGAATGTTTTCCTGCAGACGTCGCAAGAGATTCGTTTTCTCACTCTAGTGACTCTATCGGATTCTAGTGACTCTATCGGATTCAACACCGCATTGGCAAAACTGCCGTTATTCACCAAGCCTGGTGCACCCTTTATCATGTAATCCTTTTCGTGGGTCTTCATATGCCTTTTGAATTTTCCTTGCTGATCAAAGCTTCGTCCGCATATGCCGCACCATTGGTCATGGGTCTCCTTGTGCGTTCTTACGTGGGCTTCTAGGCACCATGCCAGTTGGAATTTTTTCCCACAGACGTCACAAAAGATGAGTTTTTTCGCTCTTGTAACTCTACCGGATTGAGGTGGGGTCGAGACGGGTGCTGGTGAAGTGCCATCGATGGTAAAGGCAATTCTCCCAGCACCACCATGACTCGCAGCGGAGTTGCTCTCGCACATCTGAAACAAAAGACAATGGTCAAACGCATTACACCTGTGTCATATGTGGACTCACAAAGGCATACATAAGGTGGCAAGATTCATTATAACAGATTCATTATAACAGAACTCAATATAACAGAACTCCTCAATAGTGCAGATCCTATCATCAGAGTCTGCGGAGAGGAGGATGTCGTTGGTAACTCTGAGGAGGGCTGTTTCAGTGCTGTGTTGTGAACGGAAGCCGGATTGAAATGGTTCGAACAGGTCATTTGAGGAGAGGTGGGTTTTGAGTTGTTTGGCGACAGTGCGTTCCAGTATCTTAGACAGAAAGGGGAGATTGGCAATGGGCCGAAAGTTTGACATAATGTTGGGGTCAAGTCCAGGTTTTCTGAGAATGGGGGTGACAGCAGCCAGTTTGAGTGAACGTGGGATTGAGCCAGAGCTGAGAGAGGAGTTAATGATTTTTGTGATGAGTGTGGAGATAGCTGGTAAACAGTCTTTGATGAGGTGGGATGGGATGGGGTCCAGGACACATGTTGATGTTTTCATCCCTGTCAAGATTTTAGACAGCTCCCCCGGCGACACTGGGGAGAAGTGAGACAGTGGCTGAGAGGTGTGGTGGGGGGGAACAAATGATGGAATGACAGAGCAGACAGTGGAAGCAGAAGAAGAGGACAGGTTGGTGTAAATGGTGTCAATTTTGGTCCGAAAGAATGATAGAACGGTGTTGCATTTATCAGTTGTGAATGAGTTGACGATATTGTCATTGGGTTTGAGAAGTGTATTTACTGTGTAGAAAAGAGCCTTTGGGTTGGTAGAACCAGAATGTATGAGGTGTGAGTAGTAGGTGGACCGGGTAGTGTTAAGAGCTTCCTTATACTGCTGAAGGTAATCTGTGTAAGCTTGTAGATGAACAGTTAAACCAGTTTTCTTATGGAGCCTTTCAAGCTGACGCTTACGGGATTTCATTTTGTGCAGAATAGGAGTGTACTAGGGAGCAGAGTGAGTGAATGAGACAGTTTTAGTTTTGATGGGAGCCAGATGATCGAGACTGGTGGAAAGTGTTTCATTGTAGTAGTTGGTGAGGTCGGAAGGGTTGTCAGTCATGGGTGGGGGGAAGGAGGATATTTTGCTGGCAAGAGAGGCTGAAAGGGCAGGACTAGAGATGGATTTAAGATTTCTGAAAGAAGTTGTCCTTTTGTCCTTGGTTGTAGAAATGGGGGAGATCAATGTTCATGGTGATTGCCAGGTGGTCCGAGATGTTGAGGTTGTGGGGCTCGGGGAGCGGTATGGTGAGACCAGTAGAGCAGACCAGATCCAAAATGTGACCACGGCTGTGGGTTGGAAAGTTGAGATGTTGGGTGAAATTGAAGCAGTGTAGCAGTTCCAGGAATTCAATAGCAAATTTACAGTCAATGTCAATGGATGTTGAAATCTCCCAGGAGCAGAACTGAAGGTGAGATGGCAGATAACTGAGTTAAAAAGTCAGAGAGAAAGGAAGGATTTGGTTTGGGGGGTCGGTAGATTATGGCAGTGACCAGAGGAGTGGGACCAGAGAGTTTGAAAGTGATGTGTTCAAAGGAGTGAACAGCAGGGATGGAGATGGTGGATGTTTTAATGTCCTTTCTGTACACTGCAGCGACACCACCTCCCCGCCCCTCAGATCGGAGTTTGTCCATGTATGTATATCCTGTAGGTGTAGTCCTGTTGAGTGCGAAATAGTCCGTAGGTTTATGCCAAGTTTCAGTGATACAGAGAAAATCCAGGTTATTGTCAGTAATGAATTCATTTAAAATGAGGCTTTTATTGTTTAGTGAGCGGGTGTTGAGCAAAGCCTGTTTCAGGTGACTTTGCTTCGTGGTGAATTGAGAGGACCGAGGGACGGGGCGGAGATTGGTTAGGTGCACGTGTCGTATGTTGTGATGACGTATTGAGGAAGTTGTGGGGCGCAAACAGGACCAGAGCCTTTCTGAAGCGGACGGCGAATTATTCCAGTTTCTCGGTGAATGTCAATGCAGTCCAAATGAAGGTGGTTGTTGATTGAGTGGAAGTTGGTGGTGGAGTGGAGTGGTGGAATCCAGCTGTGGAGCTAGCACTAGCTTGTACCCAGATGCCCGGTGTCTTGTAAATGGGAGGGCGTCCACGGCTCCCAGGCGCCGCTCCGGCTTCTCGATGGTGGCGCTGCGACCGCTGCGTGACGGGAGCCGTGGGAGCAGCTCAGGTAGACCCAGAGAGTAGCAGCTCAGGCAGACCCAGGGAGCAGCAGCTCAGGTAGACCCAGGGAGCAGCAGCTCAGGTAGACCCAGGGAGCAGCAGCTCAGGTAGACGCAGGGAGCAGCAGCTCAGGTAGACCCAGGGAGCAGCAGCTCAGGTAGACGCAGGGAGCAGCAGCTCAGGTAGACCCAGGGAGCAGCAGCTCAGGTAGACCCAGGGAGCAGCAGCTCAGGTAGACCCAGGGAGCAGCAGCTCAGGTAGACCCAGGGAGCAGCAGCTCAGGTAGACCCAGGGAGCAGCAGCTCAGGTAGACGCAGGGAGCAGCAGCTCAGGTAGACGCAGGGAGTAGCAGCTCAGGTAGATCCAGGGAGCAGCAGCTCAGGTAGACGCAGGGAGCAGCAGCTCAGGTAGACCTGGGGAGCAGCTTAGACAGGCCCAGGGAGCAGCAGCTCAGGCAGACGCAGGGAGCAGCAGCTCGGGTAGACACAGGGAGTAGCAGCTCAGGCAGGCCCAGGGAGCAGCAGCTCAGGTAGACCCAGGGAGCAGCAGCTCAGGCAGGCCCAGGGAGCAGCAGCTCAGGCAGGCCCAGGGAGCAGTAGCTCAGGCAGGCCCACGGAGTAGCAGCTCAGGTAAACCCAGGGAGCAGCAGCTCAGGCAGGCCCAGGGAGATGAGTCGCATGTGGAAGAGTTGTTAATCGTGAAACTAAAAGTTTTGGCTAAAAATATAAAGCCACCCACAGTTGGAATTTACCAAATTTAGCGGCAAACCAAATTAAACGCGTAATAAAAAAAAAATCGTTATTATGGAACACTGAGAAAGACAGAGCGGAAGAATACGTGGATTGGAGAACAGAGGCCGGTTACACGTAGATGGGAGGTCTCGGAAAAAATAATATCGTGCGAGCCCACTGCATTATAACAATGATCATCCACGGCAGAGGTATTGGTTCTGCCGTGTTTCAAATCTGCCTTGTGTTCGCGAACACGGTCCGAGACATGTCATGGATTTTGTGTACTGTATTGAATCGGACCTGGATCTTGTGTTTGTTTAAGATTTTGGAAATATTTTTGGTGACACGTGCTATGTATGGCAAGGTGATGGTTTTGATTGGGCCCTCAGATGGTTGTCTCCCCATGGCTGGAGATGCAGCTTTGCGGATTGTGCAGTCTGAGTATTCATTCATCTTGAGGGCTTGGTGTATGTGTAGAGGCATTAATCGGCACTCCCCATCCTGTTAGCGAGTAGCTCCCACTTCTCGTCAACAGGGGGCAGAAGCGCTATCACGCCACTGTTAATGACTATGGCCCAAGGGGCCAACGACAATCCCTGGGAAGCGGATCCTGAGACACATTCCCCGGACCCTGGGAGGGGGGACTGGGAGATGATGTCACCTTCCAGAAAGTTCTGGAAGGGAGGCGTGGCTATGGCGGAGCAAGCCACGAACCAGTATATAAGCCGGACCTCTCAAGGGTCCGGCTCAGTCATCTCCAAGCCGAAGGCTGAAGACCTGGGCTGAAGTTAGGACCCTGGACCCCAAGCTCCGTCGTCCTTCCAAGGGTCGGAGCTCAGTGAGGCCAGTGGTCAGGACCCGAAGACCCTGGCACGGTCGGGTCAGCATAGCCTCCCCTAGGGCCCCCAGCCGGAGGACGGGGAATGAACGGGTTCCCAGTGTTAGGGCCCGTGTAGTCCGGAGGCCATACCTCCCCAGGTATCGGGTGAAGGGGCCGCTACCCCTTTGTGTTAGGGACCCTGTAAAATAGAGTGTTAATAAATATCGTGTTGCCTCGCAAGAAGTTCTCCGCCGATTATTTACCCACTTCATATGTGCTCCAGTTCACTGGCTAGGTGGCGCTGGTCGGAGATGCAGCGGATTATTTTTTCCACCTGAGGACGACCGCTTGTGTTGCGATAGAAACATCGTTATATGTTATTTTTTCTTTTATTTTTCTACCTACGTGACTTTACCGAAAGAACCAAAGAGTATGGATTTCTGCAGTCACAAAAGCTTCAAATTATCACCCAAATAAGATTTTGTATATGAACAACAATGACTATCTCCATTTTCCAAATGTTACCCACCAGAGATCCTTTTTGTATATACACAACAGCAAGCGAATTATGGCACCATACGTTCAGTCGCTATTCATGACACACTTGACTCCCAATCCTCATGTAAGATTGCAATATAATTTCTGCATGAGGGCCCGTCAAAAAGTGTTGAGAATGGACACTTTTTCCAAAAAACTACGTTAAATAGTCTTAATTAAAAGTCCAGTATAATACTATTCGTGGCACTCATAAGTGAACTTCATTATTGCTCATGTTAATTATTACAATATTAACTATTTACCCAGGAAAGCCTCATTGAGTTTAAAGACTGATTTTTTCAGAAGTTTCTCATTGCAATGAGATATTTGGCAATTATATTAATGAGCGTTTGGCTCTGTGTGAGTTGAACCCAGAGAGACCCCCACCTTGCACATGGGGAAACAGCACAACTCTGCACAGATTCTACCCACACTCGATAAATAATTAAAACCGATCTTGATTTGAAGCTTTTGTGACTGCAGGAATCCATACTCTTTGGTTCTTTCGGTAAAGTCACGTAGGTAGAAATAAAACAAAATAAATCACGACGTTGCGATAGCAACACAAGCCATCGTCTTCAGGTGAAAATCGCGACAGCCGCGATGTCTGCTGGGAGCAGCACGATGTCTGCTGCCTTGTGAAGAGAAGCTGTTACCAGCAAGAGTTTACATAAGTTTTTGAGAACAAAGGTAGCCAAAGTAGTGCTAATGGGTTATTATAGTGTAAAGGTAATAAATAGCGTGCCATGTTAAAGGAAATGAATTTAGATTAGCATGTTGGATTATAGTGCAAAGTTAATTTGCTTCCGTAGCGCATAAGAGTTCAGATTAGCATGTAGGATTAGCATATGTATTTTGATAAGAGATGCATGTAAAAGTTAGTGAAAAAAATAGCAAGTTAATGTCAGTCTATGTGTAATCAAGAATAGCATGTTAAAGTTGATGAGAAAAGTATGTCAAAGTCAATGAGCGAAGTTAATGAGAATATCATGTTAAAGTCAATGAGAGATGAGCAAGTCGATGTCAGTCTACGTGTAATAAATAGCGTGGTATGTTAAAGTTAATGAACTTAGCATAAGAACGGCTGGCGGGAGAGAGAGAGAGAGAATGTGTTTTAATGAGAGAAGCATGTAAAAGTTAATGAAAAAATTAGGAAGTTAATGTCAGTCTATGTGTAACCAAGAGTGGCATGTTAAAGTTAAAGAGAAAAGCATGTAAAAGTACATGAACGAAGTCAATGAGAATATCATGTTGAAGGCAATGAGAGATGAGCAAGTCGATGCAGTCATGCCGGTGGTAGCATGTCCACGTGTGACAAAAGCAGCCGTGTGAGCGATCCAAAAGATGGCCGTGCCAACGCGTTCGGGTGCGGAGCTCGCTCCCGCCACGGAGCTCGCTCCCGCCGCGGAGCTCGCTCCCGCCACGGAGCTCGCTCCCGCCACGGAGCTCGCTCCCGCCACGGAGCTCGCTCCCGCCACGGAGCTCGCTCCCGCCACGGAGCTCGCTCCCGCCACGGAGCTCGCTCCCGCCACGGAGCTCGCTCCCGCCACGGAGCTCGCTCCCGTCACGGAGCTCGCTCCCGTTACGGAGCTCGCTCCCGCCGCGGAGCTCGCTCCCGCCGCGGAGCTCGCTCCCGCTGCGGAGCTCGCTGACGTCCCAAAGCTCTGCCCCCCCCCAAACCATATTTCCATTTTTAAAATAAAACATGCTTCAAATCGCTTTAAACTATTGTCATTGTATTTAATGTGGCGCTGCACTCTGATGTTGTAGGAGAAAACATTTATTAAAAAGTCTATTTAACTAAGTAGAACATGTTGTCTATATTTATTTAAAGTTGCGCATTTCGATGTGACGTCACATTTCTCAACCCCCCCCCCCCTCGTCACAAATGTCTGACCCCCCCCCCCTCCCCAGGTGCGTGACGTCATTTATGGACGGCCCCCATTGCCTTAAAACGCGAACTCGCGCTTGCAAACTGAAACCGCGGAACTTTTTTTGTTCAGCAGCGCGATCCTCCGCGAGATGTAATGAGTCGGCCTCGCGCTGTGAGTGAGTGTGAGTGAGACAGCATCGTCCCCCACTCCTCCTGATGTCGAGGGTAAATGGGCGAGATTTAGGTCTGTGACTCATGCAGCTGCAATGGCTGCTTTGTGTACGCGGTCCAGACCTCCCCAGAGACCCTGGCTGACAGAGGAGGTGTTCAGGATGGTTGAGAAAAAGCGACAGGCCCACTCTAATCGTCTACAGCATCCCACGTCAGAGAATGTGGAGGCTTACCGCAGCCTTCGGTCGGAGGTTCGGAGAGACGTGAGGCGCTGCAAGGATGGGTGGTGGTCGCGGGTTGCTGAGGAGATGGAGTCTGCCTCAATGGCCCGCGATCACAAATCCCTATTTAACTCCATTAAAAAAGTAACCTACAGCGCCACACCTATTACCATTGTAGGGGTAATCGTCACTCACCACTCTGTGGGCTGGTAGCTTCCCCTTATCGTCAATAGGGGGCGGAAGCGCTATCACGCCAGGGCTAATGCCCATGGCCCAAAAAGGGGCCAAGACAATAAATATCGTGTTGCCTCATCAGAAGTTTCTTCGTCTATTTATACCCACTACACCATCATTAGGGGAACGAAGGGTGATCCAATCTCCGACCCCCA
Organism: Petromyzon marinus; assembly: GCF_048934315.1. Taxonomy (NCBI): domain Eukaryota; kingdom Metazoa; phylum Chordata; class Hyperoartia; order Petromyzontiformes; family Petromyzontidae; genus Petromyzon; species Petromyzon marinus. Next base: position 6,643,374 of record NC_133683.1, read on the forward strand.
GCGACAGGTTTGCAGATTTGCTGAGCATTTCTGTGAGGTCCTGGGGGAGGGGGAATCCCTCAGCCTGGAAAACATCATGGGACAAAGTGGGGACGACCCTGCTGAGGATGCGGTGCCTCAAATATTGGAGGAGGAAGTCACCCCCTGTGAGTGGCTGGCTGAGGTGCCATCCATTGAGGAAGTACTGAGGGCGATCCAGAGTCTGAGACCAGGAAAGGCACCGAGCAGTGATGATCTCCAAAGCGAAATGCTGAGGGAGGGTGGCGTTTGTGCGTAGACTGCCCTACATGACATCATAACAACAGTCTGGGCCACTGGACGGGTTCCGCAGGATTGGAAGTATGCTCTGGCGGTCCCCCTCTTTAAGAAGGGGGACCGCACAGACTGTAACAACTAGAGGGGCATCTAACTCCTCAGTGTGCCGGGAAAGGTCCTGGCAAGGATTATTCAACATCGCCTTGCTAGGTACGCTAAGGAGAGGCTTGCGGAGCCCCAATGCGGTTTCAAGAAAGGGCGGTCCTGCAAAAATGTCATATTTTCTGTCCGTCTGCTACAGCAGAGGTGGAGGGAATTCCAACTAGAGCTACATCTCTGCTTTATTGACCTGGTTAAGGCCTATGATACCATCAGTAGGCCTGGGCTCTGGGTTGTTCTTCGTGCTTTCAGAGTCCCTGACCCTCTGCTCACACTCATTAAGGACCTTCATGATGGTGAGCAGACCCGAGTAAAACTACATATCCGGGAGTCAGAGCCATTCCCTGCGACAGGGATGTCCTCTGGCTCCAACATTATTTAACATCTATTTCGACCACATAGTTCGTGAAGCCTTCAGTAGCTGTACCAGAGGAATTTACGTCTGGTACAGATACAATGGGAGGCTGATCGATGCCCAGGTGCGGTCAAGGGATGTCTCCCTATTGGTCAACCACATTATGTATGCCGACGACCTGGTAATTGCTGCTCATTCAGAGGAGGAGTTGGAGGCGCTGCTGCTAAAACTGGAGTGTGCCACTAAGAGGTGGGGCCTTACCATCAGCCCCACCAAAACGAAGCACCTGCCTGGGTATTTTGTGCCATCGGGCACTCTACCCCCACAACTCCCAATCGGTGATGGGGCAGTTGGGGAGAGAGTGGAGAGTTTTCCATACCTGGGCAGTGTGCTCATGATCGGCTCCGGTTTAACAGCAGAGGTCTCACTCCGAATTAGTCGAGCGGCATTATCTTTTCATCGGTTGTGTAACGTTGTGTGGAAGCTACCTGGTCTGTCGCTCCGCATGAAGCTTCGGTTCTTCTCGGCCACAGTCATTCCCTCCCTTCTCTACGCTTGCAAAACGTGGACCCCCCTAATGCAGCATCTTCACCGGTTAGAAACATTTAGGCTGGCCTGCCTACGATCAATCCTGGGTTTAACCAGGCGGGATTGTGTGAGGAGCTCACAAATCCTCGAAAGATCTGGACAAAGTCCCATCGGTGAGCTCCTCCAGCAGGCAAGGCTGCGTTGGCTGGGCCATGTAGCCCGCATGCCCAATCACCGCATGCCCAAACAGCTTTTGTTCGGCCGGATCGAGGGAGCTAAACGGGCGTGGCACGGACTAGAGAAGAGATGGAGTGATGTGGTACAGGAGGATGTGGAGCTGAGTGGACTTGCCAATGACTGGTACCAGCGGTGTCTCTACTGGGCAGTTGGAGGCAGTCGCCCTCCAACAACAATGGAGGGCGGAGGAGCGACGCTCAGAAAAACGAGCGGAGCGTCGGGTGGCTAAAGCTCAGCAAGTTGGCACAGTAGGGGGCACAGGTGGTGCATCAGCCAGTAATCTCAGTCATCTCAGTCAGTCGACCAGTGGCACCTGGGTCTGCCCCGTGACCTCCTGCCAGCCGGCGATCGACACTTCACGTAGCCTCAAGGTGCACATAGCCTGGCATAAGCGTCGTGGTGACGTCACCGCCACTTAGTGGCGCATGGCGGTTGTTGTTTTGAGACAGTAAGAGAGTGTGAGGTCGACTCAGCCTCAGATGAGTACCTGGTGCGGTGTGTCGTAAACATCGCTACTGGGGGAGACAAAGGCCGCCGTGGAGCTATACTAAAAGCTTTTTAAATTAAAAATACAAAAAAAATTGAAATAATGAAAGCTTTTATTATTTTAAATTTATTATTTAATTTTTAAATTGGCAGAATCTACACGCCATATTCTTGGTTCTTCAGGTAAAGTCACGTAGATTTGAAAATAAAAATAATTAAATTTAATTTAAAAATATAAATTATAATATTTAAACTAATAAAAGCTTTATTATTTTCAATGTATTATTTGAAATTTTAAAATACTAAAAAATAAAATACAAATAATAAATTGAAATTAATAAAAGCTTTTATTATTTTATAATAAATTGAAAATAAAAGCTTTTATTATTTTCAATTTATTATTTTAATTTTATTAACAGGTCCCTGCAGGGTGGGCTGGTAGGGCAAGTCTCTGCGCTGCCTATTGCTGATTTTACACCCAACAGCACGAGATTTCACTTCGTTAAAGTATTGAAAGGGGACGGACGGACGGACACATTAATCTATTGTAGGCTGGTACACTCAGTTTACAACTTCGTTCCTACCAGTATTATGACTTTACCGAAGGAAGCAATAATCTGGCGTGTAGATGCTGCCATCTGCTGGCCACCATTGTTGGGTGTAGATTGTGACAAAACTTTCGTGACTTCAGGAATTCATATTCTTGGTTCTTTCGGTAAAGTCACGTCCATAGAAAATAAAAAAAATATGAAATCAATTAAAAATGTGAAATTTTAAATAATAAAAGCAAAAAACCCACATTCATATTCTTGGTTCTTTCGGTAAAATCACGGAGATAAAAAAACAATTTTAAAATAATCAATTGAATAAAAGCTTTTAATATTATTTAAGCTTTTGTTATATTCAATTTATTATTTTAATTTTTAAATTGGCAGAATCTACACGCCACGTTGGTGGCCGGCAGGTGGCAACATCTACACGCCGAATTCTTGTTTTTTTCGTTAAAGTCACGTAGATTTTAAAATAAAAATAATATAATTTAATTTAAAAATACAAATAATACATTGAAAATAATAAAAGCTTTCATAATTTTATTTTTTTCAATTTTATTATTATTTTCTATCTACGTGACTTTACCGAAAGAAGCAATAATATGGCGTGTAGATGCTGCCATCTGGTGGCCAACAACGTTGGCAGGTGGCAGCATCTACACGCCAGATTCTTGGTTCTTTGGGTAAAATATAAATAATAAAGAAAAGAAAAAAATAATAATTCATGATTTAGTATTTTTTTCATTTAATTCTATTATTTTCATTTTCAAATCTACGTTACTTTACCGAAAGAACCAAGAATATGGCGTGTAGATTCGGCCAATTTTTTTAAAAAATACAAATTAAAATAATAAATTTAAAATAATAAAAGCTTTCATTATTTTCCATTTATCTTTTGTATTTTTTTATTTAATTTTGTTATTTTTATTTTCAACCTACATGGCTTTACCGAAAGAACCAAGAATATGAATCTGGATTTTGATTATTATTTTCAATCTATTTTAATTTTTAAATTGGCAGCATCTACACGCCATATTCTTGGTTCTATCGGTAAAGTCACGTCGATAGAAAATAAAAAAATAATCAAATCAAATCAAATAAAAAGTGTGAAATGGAAAATAATAAAAGCAAAAAACCCACATTCATATTCTTGGTTCTTTCGGTAAAGTCACAGAGATAAAAAAAAAATGAAACAAAATTTTGATTTTAAAATAATAAATTGAAAATAATAAAAGCTTTTATTATTTTCCATTTATTTTTTTGTATTTTTAAATTGGCAGAATCTACACGCTATATTCTTAGTTCTTTGGGTAAAGTCACGTAGATAGAAAATATAAATAATAAAAGAAAAGTAAAAATGTAAATAATATTTTAAAAAATATTTATTTTATTTTATTGTTTCCCTTCTACGTGACTTTACTGAAAGAACCAATAATATGAATAACTGCAGTCACGAAAGCTTTAAATCAAAATATAATAATAACAATTCATGATTTTCATTTAATTATTTTCTTTTTATTTTCAAATCTACGTGACTTTACCGAAAGAACCAAGAATATGGCGTGTAGATTATGCCAATTTAAAAATTACAAATAAAAGTAATTTTATTACTTCCGATTTTTTGTATTTAATTTATTTAATTATTTTTAAATCTACGTGACTTTACCGAAGGAACCAAGAATATGAATCTGGATTTTTGCTTATTATTTTCAATTTATTATTTTAATTTTTCAATTTGCAGAATCTACACGCCACGTTGGTGGCCGGCAGATGGCAGCATCTACACGCCATAATCTTGGTTCATCTTCTTTGGTTCTTTCGGTAAAGTCACGTAGAATGAGAATAAAATAATAAATTGAAAAAATAAAATAACACAATAAAATTCTCACGACGTTTCGGCCACAACACAAGCGGCCTTCATCAGGTGAAGGGACGAGACTGTCTGGAGGACAGAGCTGGAGCGAACAAAGACAAGCTCAGATCGAGACCTTTAAGCTGTGTGAGAAGGAACAAAGCGCCTTGACAAAGGAATTAGCATTGAATTTAGCATTGAAATGGCTGAGTGATTAGCTTGTGACTGGTCACAGAAATGGCTATGTTAAAGTCAAAGCATACACATTCACAGAGGCACCTAGTAAAAATCAAACAGGAAAATTTAGCATTGAAATAACTAGGAGAATTTAGCATTGAAATAACTGAGTGATTAGCTTGTGACTGGTCACAGAAATGGCTATGTTAAAGTCAAAGCCTACACATCTGAGCTATTAATAGTAACTGGGTCAGTGTCTACTTCAAATATTGTTCAGGCTCTGGAGACTTCCAAAGTTATTCGTGATGTTATACATTTGGTTCGTTTTGAGCATAATCGCGACCTTATATAATTATGACGTGATACACACGCTGAATATACGCACACAAACATCGTGTACACGTGTGTCGTGCCCTCTATTGTCCACATAGACGGCTTGTGCTGACGAGAGAACGGTCTTAACGTACAATGTCGTGACATGTATCAGCCCTTTGTCGATCCAGCGTTTTGATAGAGGCCTCCCCCACACCATGTCGTTCGTGGGAGTTGTTTAACCATACTTCACCATGCCGGTCAATGCGGGTTTGGTGAAGTGAGGAGGCCCAGAAACTTGTATATGCAGATACGAGTTTGCCTGTGCTTGCATCTGCAGAATTACATTCTCACACATCTTCAAGTGTAGTTTAATACTTCTAAAAATGCATTTATTCTTGAGGATTCCATAAAGTACTGTGGTAAAAATAAAACAACTTGATTTGAATAAATTTCGATTTAAAGCTTTCGTGACTGCAGGGATTCATCTTCTTGGTTCTTTCGGTAAAGTCACGTAGAAGGGAAATAATAACATAATAAAATCAAAACATAATAAAATTCTCACGACGTTTTGGCCACAACACAAGTAGCCTTCCTCAGGTGAAGAAACAGAACTGTCGGAAAGACAGCGCTCCAATGAACACTGCTAAGCTTGGCAGTGTATTTTAAGCTGGGTGGGAGGAGCAGAGCTCCTTGACAAAGGAGTTTACGTATCCACAGAAGAATTTAGCATTGAAGTAGCTGTGTTAATGTGATAGATTAGCAGGATGTTAAAGTCAGAAATTAGCATGTAACTGTGAGATTAGCATGATGTTAATGTGAGGAATTAGCATGTAACTGGTGACAGAAGTAGCTATGTTAAAGTCAGAGTTTACATATCAACAGAGGCATTTAGTATATTGACGCTAACGAACTGCAACTACCCAACTATCATACAATAAACCGATGTGAAAGAACTAAATATAAACTACATCAATATAATCAATGTACTCAATATATTCTCCACTAAGCTGAGCTACTAACAATAAGTTATTATACATTACACTTCTATGTCGCAAAAAATATTATAATATGCCTCCAAATAATATTTTTAATTATAAACTGCCATAGACAGACCCCAACATTGAATTATACACTGTGTTACTATACACTACCCTATACGTTAGATTATAATAATATTAGACTTGTAATATTACACTATGTATTATTTTACCAACCCTACTGTATACCTCACTGCTGTAGATTCACTATACAATTACGATATGTATATTACCAAATAAATTATATTAAACATTACACTGAGTACTTTGTTGAACAGGGAATGCTTTGAGCTTGTGGGTTGAATCCATCTGTGTGGAGTTGTGTTATTTCCCAATATGCAAGGTGGGGTCTCTCTGGGTTCCACTCACGCAAACATCTCAATGCAATGGGACCTTTCTGAAAATGCAGTACTTAGACGCAATGAAGCTTTCCTGGGTAACTAGTTAACATTGTAATAATTAGCATGAGAGATAATGACGTTCCCTTATGAGTGCCATTAGTAGTACTATCCTGTACTTTTAATGAAGACTATTTTACGTAGTTGTTTGTAAAAAAGTGTCCATTCCCAAAACTTCTTGACGGGCCCTCATACAGAAATGATATTACAATCTTACATGGAGATTGCGAGTCAGAGTGTTGTGAATAGTGGAGTGAACGTGTGGTGCAATCATTATATTGTTGGTGTGTATATACAGAAAGACCTATTTGGTGGGTAACATTAGGAAAATGGAGGTAGTTAGTCATTGTTGTTTAGAAACAAAATATTACTTGGGTGGATAAGAGGGTAAAATCGTACATGATAGGAACTGCAATATTGTGGAGTTCTGGTATAATGAGTTGTAGTATATATGAATCTTATGTCACCTTAAGTATGCCTGTGTGAGTACACTCGTGACACGGGTGTCATGCGCGTGACCTTTGTCTTTTGTTTCAGATGTGCGAGAGCAACTCCGCTGCGAGTCATGGTGGTGCTGGGAGAATTGCCTTTACCATCGATGGCACTTCACCAGCACCCGTCTCGACCCCACCTCAATCCGGTAGAGTTACAAGAGCGAAAACACTTATCTCGTGTGACGTCTGTGGGAAAAAATTCCAACTGGCATGGTGCCTAGAAGCCCACGTAAGAACGCATAAGGAGACCCGTGAGCAATGGTGCGGCATATGTGGACAAAGGTTTAATCAGCCAGGGAAATTAAAAAGGCACATGAAGACCCATGAAAAGGATTATATGATAAAGGGTGCACCAGGTTTGGTGAATAACGGCAGTTTTGCCAATGCGGTATTGAATCCACCATCGCCCTATGAGATGTGCTCAGTCTGCGGATTTTTAAGTCCTATTGAAATCCTGAAAACTCATGAAAGTCTTCACGCACAGTTCTTGTACAGACCGAAGCCTGAACATGATTACACTTTGACAAAAGATAGCGGCGTTAAGATAAATGACATGAAATCCAAATTTCTTGAATGCTTTGGCCTAGTTCCACGTCAACAAACTGCTTCACCAGTCAGTGAGAATAAACCATACGCTGCTCTCAATCCTATTACGAGCATGAAAGTGTTGATGACCTTGCAGCAGAAGAAGAAGGAAAAGCGAAGTAGACCTAAGTCCATTAAAAGAAAGAAGACCACCACCAGTGTCACCAATTGCAGCAGTAGCAACAGCCAGAATTCGGACATCAAGAGGATGGACTGCACGGAAGCAGGAGGCTGCGTGGAGCAGAGCATCCCCAAGGTGGATGAACCCAACCTGGCACCTTTAGGTACGTCCTAGTAATGTAATGTAATTCATAATTTCACAAATTAGTTAATGTACGCATATGTTGACCATATCTGTATGCCTGCGCTGAGCAGTCTAGAGATCTGATGTGGTGCTGCTCGGATGTTGGGTTAAACCGTGAAACTCTGGGTTTTCTGTCACCGAACCACGATTAAACTGGCTTCTCATTGATGGTCTTATCCAGTTACCAAACACTTCTTCCAGCAAACACTTGGACCTACAGCCCCAGAGCCCACTTGGACTCTTTGATGAATACCTCGAGATGGGTACAATGAGCTCAGAGGATCACACTACGGAGTCAACGCGTTTTACTTTATTATAAAAAAACACACACAATTGGGTATCATTTGACGATATAAGCACGTGTGTACGGCCCCTGTGTATCTGTCGGACATTGTTGTGGGAGGGAAATTACCCACACTTCGGGTTGTTGAAGGCAGGGAGCACAGATGTAAGAGCTTAGATGTACAATACAACAATGTAATTTGCTGCACTGTCCTCTGCTGCTCACAACCCCACACTAACTATTGCATGGTCACCCATCCAACCAATTTTCAGGCTCAGCTCTCCTTAACTTCTGGGATCTGATTAAATCTGACGCATACTGGGTGATTTGGCCATAGGCACCAATCTATGGATATACTGTAACACAATTGTCTTTGAGCATGCGCGTATGTGCATATGTACGGAGTTAAGTTTTAGAAATAATAGGAGCACATATTTGCTCCTCTTGTCTGCTAACCAATGCAGCTACATTGGTCAGCTTGGATTGACGTTTTCCCCCTTACTATTTATTTAAAACTCTTGTGCATCATGTCCACTGTGGTTAACTGCTGTGATTTGTTGGCATTTCAGCCACAGTGCATATGCCTAAAAATGTGTGGTACGGTTAATGGAGTCCTCAATACAGGATGTGATCTAGTTATTATAGCCACCTAGTGGTGGAAAATGGTGCAAAAGAAACCCAGGTGAACCAGAGCTGAGCATTAAAGATGGTAGTGGCTGGTCGCATCTCAGTGGCCAATGTAATGGACACGATAATTTTGTGAACAAATGACACGAAAATGTGACCATATTTTGGGGTCTCCTTTGACTAAAACACATTCAATGCATTGAAAACATGTTTTGTTTGCTTAAAGTAATCACAACATAACAGCATTAAGAGTGTATGTCTATATCCTGTTTCACTCATTATCCTATCCTTGCCCCCCTACCCATTCTCAAAATATACCCCAGTTATCCAATTCGGGTTTGTCACTCTCTTCGTGGCATCATTTCCACTTGCGCCATTGCTCGCACTGCTCAACAACATCATCAAAGTGCGGGTCGACGCGTGGAAGCTCGTAACAAAGATGAGGAGGCCTGTGATTTCGCGAGCAAGAGGAATTGGAGCCTGGGCCGACATCCTGAGTATCGTTGCCACCCTCTCTGTAATCACCAATGTAAGTCGCCAGATTGTCCGCTCGCTTTCTCGCTCAAAATCCCATCTTATGAGTGACATAACATGTCATGTTAGCCGTGTGGGTTCTTTTTACCATACTTCACCATTCTGGTCCTGGCAGGTTTGAGAAGAGGTGTAGTGGGGGACCAGGAGCGGTTCGGGTATCACTCGTCACTGATGTTAGTCGTAGCTGGAAGTCAATTGCATGTGTGCTGAATTCAAAGTGCAGTGCACGGATCACTGCACCACTGCTCCTATCCACTCTCTCCCAAAATCGCAAAAGGTAAAGCCTTGCAATTGCTTGCTCATGTCACTGCTGGCAGAAGGGCCTCAACTAAAGGTAGCTCTAGAGAATCCCTCTACACGGTATTTGGCCTACTCTTCCATGATGACCAGACATGTTGTAAGATGTGGAATTACCTGCGCTAAAGCAGTGATGAACCCATTTATATTGCTAATTGGACAGAGGTGGGGGAGATTTTAGAAAATGATCCATTGCTTCAACTGTTGTGTCAGGAGACTGAACTGACGACTGCCAGATTGCAAGTCCTTATATGGTAACCATTTCACTCTGGCAGCAACCCCCCAAATTGTATTTGTGAAAATTAATGTAATTGCCAAGGTAAGATGTTCAGAAGCCTTGGTCAAATCATTGCATGCTAAGTGACCGCTATCGCTGTGCCTCCGTATGCTAATTCCACAGTCATGCATCTTGGCGTTCACAACGGACATCATCCCACGCCTGGTGTATTATTATGGATACTCAGCAGAGTATGGCACAGGTTCGCCTACAATGCATGGGTACACGGAGGACAGCCTTTCAATTTTCAAGATCAGCGACTTCAAGGAGCAAAATCATCCCAACATCCTGCCATCCTGGTTTGATCCGGCATTCCACACAACCTGCAGGTTTGTGCCATTCAGTGTCATGCCCAGCTATCGGGTGTGCCGTCCCTGCGAATGTGATGCACTGATCTCTGGGTGTGTTGTCCAGGTAGATGCGACATCCTTCTGGGTGTGGCGTCCTCCTGGCTCCGCCCCTTCCTGATTAGGTTCGTTCTCTTCCTCTTTTCACTCCGTGACTTTCCTTTTAAGACCCACACTTCCCCTAGGCCCCACCTCTGTTTAGGCCCTGCCCCTTACCCTGGACACAGGGTTTGGCTTAGTTGGGTAGTAAGGGGTTGTGGTAGGGTTGGGGGAGGAGTGTGCGTGGTGGGCAGGGACAGTAAAGGGGGTGGGGGGGGGAATTGGAGGGGGCGAGCAGTGGGTACGGGTGGGATGGCTTCACAACCAAAGTCCCACTTAGAGAAATATAATAATAGATTGATATAAATTATAGCTCATTGTTACCTTGCTAAAGAGTAATGTTATTTATTTATCTATCGATCCACGACTGCTTAATTGAGTCTCAAGATCCCTTTTCAGGAAGACCGTGCATTGGGATTCCAGTTTAAGGTGGTTTTATGCATGTGGGATGCAATAAGAGGTCCTGGAGAACCCATGATAATGAAATGAAGCTTAAAGGTCCACACAGACATGAAACCACTTGCTCTACAGCCATCTTCTGGTCACCTGACAGCACAGTTAGTTAGGAAATTGATGCGATCTACCAACCCTTTTCTGTAACGTTTTTGAATTGCTGGCATACACAACTATAATCAATATAACCATATTGATCGATATTTAATATAACCTTACTTGACTATGACCAAATCACCACGAATACAGCTAATCTTAGATTCCGGAAGTCAAGCAGGCTTGAGCCTTGTTCGTGCTTAGATTGATGAACACCATGCACAATGCAGGTGCAGTAGGCGACTTTGGAGCTAGGTTGTCAGCAGTGGGTAGTTCAGAAAAATTAATAGTTGTGCTATATTGTTCTCCCATTATCTGTACTTCCTACCTTCACCAACCTGGTACGGACCAGCGTGAACCATGGTCAATAGAGCCCCCACAAGCTGCACGTTGTGGGAAGGCCCTCTTTCAGAAGCGGATTTTTTAAAGGGCTGTGAACGCATATACCGTTTGTACACAACCATACTTGTTCAATTTAGCGCCAACTCTACTTTCGAGGCACTTTGCTCAATATAGTCCATGCGTGCTTGTGGTTGTACGTGTGTAGGTATCCAGGTCATCGCTACCCGCCGGATCATCCCCAAGCCTACTCCGTCACCAAGCAGTACTGGCAAGTACTGACGCAAAGCTGGCCTTCGTCATTGCCATGCAGGTACACATCAACATGCACACACACACACATTCATAAACCCATTGAAAGATAAAGGTACAGCCCTCCAATTACTTGCTCATGTCACTGATGGCAAAAGGGCTCCTGCTATAGGGAGCTTAAGAGAGACCCTTAAGATGTATTTGAACTGCTCTTCCACACTGGTCAGACGTCTTGGGAAGAGCTGGGAGTTCCCGCACTGAACAGCACCAAACTCAGCCGACCAATTGACTGGATGTATTCCATTTACACTGCTTGGTGGATAGAGGCAGTGGAATGTAAAAAAAAACTTTCACCATTGTTTACACTGCCACGATCAAAGATCAATTCACACCCGCGACCTCTGGATTGCAAGTCTAGTGTGCAAAGCCTTACACTACTGCACCATCGTATAGACTCATCTGTGAGCAGTTGTTAAGGTCAGCAGAGCAAACCGTGATCATTATCAATGGGTCATTACAGATAATGCCAGTAATGCTATTACACCTCACAATTGCACAGTATTTCTGAGATCACAAATAATAGTGGTAATACAATACTCACTTTCATCATGCAGCAGACGATTCATGTTGTTGATGCAATGTCACACGTAAGCATGTGTGCGTGTGGGAAGGGGAGCGGCTGCGTAGTTGTTTGTGAACTGCGCTACCAATCCTGTGTGACCGGAATACTATTTCTGGCCACAGCCAACAACAGTGGAAAATATTAGAACCAGTGTTGAGCTTCCCTTAAGTTGATTCTGTCTTAAAATGAGTACTTGATGAAGTGTGTGAAAATCATCACTGGCGAGATAAAGGTGCACACCACCCCCACAGGCACTGTGCCACCCTTCATAGATGCACTTGTCTCAGTCTGTGAAAGGCTACACAGGGAATCTTTGTAGTGGTGACATGGCCGAGTGTAAGTGTTTGCTGATTGTTGCAGTAATTTGCGGCTGCCCAGGTGAATACTGTGGGTGCATTAACTGCACATCATAAATGTTGCCTGCTGCATAGTGAACGTAAAAAACCCATTAAGTAATTCAACAAAAAGTGTCTCGGTATAATTTGCCAAATGTTCAAAAATTACTCAAATGACTTAATTTAATTGGGAAAAACGACGTAACAATATAATATCCCTAGACTTCAGGTCCCCGGAATAGTTGACCTGAGATGTAAAGCACTTTAAGATGCGGCCATATTATATTTAGTAAGCACCCTTTACATGCAAATCCTGAAACTGAAAATCCTTTACCTGTGTGTGGACGTGTGCAGCACGTGGTGTTACTCACGAAGGCCTGCATTGCATACATCATCCCGGACACCCATCCCATGTGCGCGCCTGCAGGCGCCGCGAGCGCTTCGTCGTACAGACGATTCTGCAGCAGGCAGAGCTGGGCCGTCTCCGTAACACCCTCCTCACCGATGCCCCCAGCTCACCGCCATCGCCTCAATTCCACGTTGAGGATGAGCAGGCAGAGATGGGCCTGCTTCGCTGCTCGCTGCATAAGGAGTCTCCTGGCGTATTGCACCCACCCCAGCCATGCCACATGGAGAATGAGCAGGCAGAGAAGACTGGTGACGACTCACTGCTGAAGGGATCCGAGGAGGAATCAAGCAACGAGGATTCGTCAACTGTCTTCTACAGCGTATAAATCTACTCTGGCTTTTAAAGGAGGCTGCTATCCTAACTCTGTTTGCACGTGGACAAGGACATTGCAGTCGAGGACTATCTGTATATATTAATAAATACGTTTATGATTTAACATGTCTCAATCATCTCATGTCTGTTCATACGAATCACGATGTGAATGAGGAAAACTAGAAATTATTGTTATTTTGTATATATTTTAAATTTTGGTTTAACATGTAGGCTTTCGCGCCCCAATATCATCCATAGAGGTGTTTTTTGGATTAGATCGCATACATATATAAACGTGTCGTTAAAACCCGCCACCATTCGACACAGCCAACTAGTAAGGGTTGTCACGGAAACAGAACAAGCCAATTCGTCACTGGTACTTTGGAGAGCCAAGCCACAACATTTACAATCGGAGTACGACGTTTTGCCAGTAATTACAACTAGCTTCATCAGGCGACAGCCAGATTTGTGGCACTCTCGCGCAAAGTGGGGGGGGGGGGGGGATTACCGAGTCAACGTACATTATGCATGTGCATTATGAGAGCCCTTTGATCTTGTCCTTCCTGTCTATTGTGTATTAAAATAGCCGTACCAATGGTAATCCCTATTGAAGTATGCTGCCCTTTATAGGCATGCATTTAAATAATGTATTATTTGTTGGCACCCATGTTCAGCAGTAGCAGAACACACGTGCCAACAAGGACACTCAGTTGATTTTAATGTTGAAATTCTGTGCAAAACTAGCTACTACTGCCCAAGAATAATTCGAGAATCTATCGAAATTGGAAGAAAAATTTACAGTTCGGATAGCTACCGCCTTTCTGCTGTGTGGAAGCGACTCATCAAATAGTACATTAGATGAAACTCCGAGTACCCACTCAGGAGGTATAGTGGTAAAGCAGTGGAGGAAAAAAAAGCAATTTTTTTAATTTGCCCTTGTTGAATGATAGAGCCGATACACACAGCAAGCGAGATTAAGAAAGCGCATCGGAAGAAATACCGGAGGAGAGAGAAGACAATTGCTTGCTGGAGAAGGAAAGGCATTCCTACCGAGGGAGACAAGTTGACAAAGATTTTGATAATGGGAACCGGTGGCGTGGCTCGATCTTCCCTATGCACGCAACATGCTACCGAAAGAAAACAGAAAATCCTATTCAAAGGCTAAAATAAGCTCCATTTTTTGTATAAGAGCCCGATAAACAATAACCCCATCCATAGACTGAGGAAGAGAGGGAAGAGCCTGAACAAAGGGGAGGAGATTACGATGGAGATGGGTTGGAGGTGGAGAGAAGGGGAGAGGGGAGGCCGTAAAGGCAGCTGCACATTCAAGGAAAGCGGTGTAGAAAGAGTTGAACGGGGACATGGAGACAGTAGAGACAAGGGTGGAGAAAGAGGAAGGGAGGATCTTTCAGTGCTCGCTACAGGAAACCCACAAAACTGAATTTCCTAAACTCGTGTCGCCTCCGTGACAGCAGCACCACCAACGCCACAGACTCACGCTCCCCAAATCGACAATACCATCTCCATTGCCGACCAGCCACGAGATGGCTGCTCTCAACACCTCGGTCGTGGTGTAAGCAGCAAAAGACTTCCGGCTGGTGAGCAACCGGCCATTGCGAGGGTTGGAAAGAAACTGAAGCACGGGGCGACTCCCACAACCTTCGGGTATTTCCAAACTGGATGACGTCTTGGGATGAAGCTAGAAGTAAGCCAAATCTGGACTCAATAAATGGGACAAAGATTCCAGAGAAGCCTCCAGAAATGTCACAGGAGGCTCGGGTGTGAGAAACCAGACTCCATGTGGGGTCCTCCAGACCTTTGCCCTCCAGTTCATCAACATTTGTAAAAGCAGGACGTCTCAAAGGTACGTAGCATGGGTGAGGTAAGAGGTTGAGAACCACGTTCCGAGATTAGGCGCTTTGACAGGTTGGGGTCCGAGTTAACGTTTAATGGAGCTCACCCTACGACATTATGGATAGAAGGGTAGTGTGCCGGCACAATCCGGACACCCTGCTACACCGAAACACTCTGCTGCACCAAACTCCCTGGTACAGCTAAACACTGGCACGATTGCGCTCAAATACACACAAACTCTCGCTCGGCCAGTTGGTACACAGGTTGTCAGTTGTGGGGGACGCGGGCCCCCGGCTCCCCCCCCCCCGGGGGAGGGCTGATCTCGGGAGGGCTGCGGGCTCCGGACTCCTCGCTCGAGTGAGAGCAGCCGCTACTCGACTCCTCGCTCGCGGTGAGAGGGCTGCCGCTCTCCGGCTCCTCTCCTCGCGCCGCAGCCCCTCGGGTCCGCGGGTCCTGTTTGTGGGGCATAGCTCGGGGCTGGCACGTGGCTGCCTGGAATCAATCCGTCGCTTCTCAGCCACTCAAACGCGACGTTTACGCTCACACAACCCCGCGCACCACTCACACGAACTGAACGGGGGGTCAGGGGTCAGAGGGCAATGACGTCCTTCGCACACGCGTTGCCGCCGATGCCGGGCAATGGAGATTGTTTAAAGGGCTGCGGGGCGGGGATTTGGAGTCAGTTTTAGAGCGACACACCAATCGCACGCGCGGGACGGGGGGGTCGGGGGTTAGAGGGCAGGGACGTCACTCATACACGCATAGCCGATTGGGGGGCTGTATTGGAGATTATTTAAAGGGCTGTGGGGGCGGATATTCGGGATTGGTGTTAGCCCGCAGTCACGAAAGCTTTAAATCGAAATTTATGTTAAGTGTAATGTGTTGGTGTTAATAAATAGTGTTGCCTCCCAAGAAGTTGTGTGCGCCTATCTCAGCCCATTACATATAAGTGTAGACATGATTATGTAATTCTTGTGTTCATACAAGTGTAGTGACACAGCGCTGACTGCTGTCCAGCAGCGGCAACTGCAGTGGAAAGTTTGCACACACGCCGTTGAGCATATATACGGGTATGCCGGCCGGGCAGAGGAATTGGGGCAAGGGTCATGGAAGACCTCATAGGGAAGCCTCTGGAACCCTCTGGTCGGTTCGAGAAGGGAGGCGTGGATAGGGCAGAGCCAAGCCGCGCCGAGTAGAATATAGAATATAATATAAGCAGCGGAGAGCGAGAGCTCCGGGCTGCCGGTTCTGGGAGTGGACTCGTCTCGTCGTCGCTGTCGTTGCCACCGCATTCGCCCAATCATTGCGTGGCCAGACAGTAGCTGGCCTTCTCGGTCGGCGCCGTCGGTGCAACACGGACAGGGTCGTGTCTAGGCCGGGCTCTATGGCAACGTGGTCGAGTGAGGCCGGAGTTGGTGTGAACAAGATAATAAAGAGACGATGTCTCCTGCAACTACCTCGTCTTCGACAGTGTGTGCGACACACACCACACGTCGGAAGGAGAACACTTCACAAGTATAAATGCTGCCTGTGTCAGTCGAGTCACATTTGCTCTAATTTATTTTGGTGACCTAAGACAGGAGAAGCAAAATGCACTTCTTCAGGAAGTGATATTTTTTTCATAATGCAGAGGCTGTGCCTGATACACATCTTTCATGTGTTGTTTGGCAACCCTGGTACCCAGTAAACGCCATATGGCCAGATCTTTGCATTGAATTCCAAGTATTAATTCCTCCATACTTGTGCACAGTTGAGTTTTTATTCCATTCCCTTCATGAACCATGTCTTTGAACTTTACATCATAGTAAGATAGTACATGCCGATGAATAATTAATAGATGCTTGAAAACATCTATCCCCAACCATCTGCCTGTGTTTGGCCTAAAACCCAATCACCCAGAATGCCCAAATTCACCTTACATACTCTAGGAATGTAAGCAGGTTAATGCTTGGATATCCATCACAATCATCACCCCCAAATGTGAAGACATGTCACGAGACTCGCTGACTTTTCTTAAAATACTTGAGAAATACAAATCATAGCTGAATATTTTCAATTCCATGTGTATAAGCCTTTGTCTCAGATTTATTGTAAAATAAATATACATGTACAATATAAACATTCAAATATCAGAAAATATTTAATGTATGTTGAATTTCTTTCACACTGTACATAACCAATCATGCTAAACAAGACATGATAAAAACAATCCAAGTCATGGGTTGCATACAATATGCAACTTTGGTTTATTGATTACAAGTTACATAAAAGGTTCTGGAATTTTACAATACAGGTATAGTGCAATCTAAATAAGCAAATGTACTTTTACAGTGATTTCCCAAATGTTTATAACTACACAAATACTAGCATGTATGTTCCCAATAAAGTAGTCACCTTCCAAAATGGCTAAAACCAAAATAAGTTTAGTTGTGCTCACAATATTTTTCACATATCCGTTCTCTTTCAAGTGACATTTGAGTCTGCATGGATTTGCTGTGCAAAATACTGCTGCAACCATTCACTAACCCCAACCCTGAACGAACTTCATCACATTTTTCCAATACTTTGTTGTGGCACTGCCATTAACAGGGCAATTACTGTGCCCCATGGGCCCCACAAGTTCACAAGTAATTGCGATTCACACCACAGCACCTGAAGTACCATTGATGTTTAACAACCATGAATTAGCAGGACCAAGCGAACGTATCCTTCTGAGTACAAACCTCGACCACCGCCTTAAAATGCAGCCATCCTTGTTCTCCTTGATGGTGTCAACCAGCTCTTTCAGACGCGACAGGTGGTACACGGCCCTGAGAAGAGACACGATTGAGAGAAAATTACTTGGTTGACTTATTATCATGGTGGAAGCCAGAAAAATCTCACCAAGTCTCAGGCGGGTTTGGCAGTGATATTTTGCAAATTTCATCAGCGAGTGGTATGTGAGAGGAAATCGGAGAACCCGGTGAAAACAAGAGGGAGTAAAATGCAAAACTCCGGATATAGATTCAAGATTCCATTGCTGTATTACTAACTCCTGGTTACCTAGCAGCCAAAATCTATAATATATGCTATTACCAAATAGTCTCCCATCCAAGTAATAACCAGGCTTACCTGCTTAGCTTATAACATTCATAATCTGACATCATACTTAGAGGCGGTGCAGCCTCTATGCTGTGCGTGAGTGTGAATATAAAGATAAATTCACAATGGCGTGGAGGGGTTTTCCCAGGGACGATCAGCCCCTAGGAAGACGTCCGTGTTGAAGCTGCCCGGGGAGGGGGCCTCCAAGCCGGGGGATTCCAACTCCATGCGCGCCCTGCTCAGCAGCTCCTCCAATGAGGCTGTGCATCAAGAATCACGCATCGCACGTCACAACCACAAGGGTGGCCGCTCAGTCGTCTCTGTGAGAAAAGACTGAATATGTACCTGAAAACATATGAAATGTCATCTGCTATATACAGACTATATATATACACACACACACCTAGGGATCTAAGGTCCTCTGACACGGGCTCCTCGTTGGCTACATTCGTAAGGCCGGAGATGTCCAAATCTTTGAGCCACTCTGGGTACTTTGGTCTGCTTTGCGGGCTCTGAGCGGCACCTGCTCTCTTCGTGCTGGTATCCGTCTCGTGGCTGCTGGTCTGGGAGTCCACATCGCAGTCACGCAGCCAGGCCGGGTACCTGAGCTCAGGAATGCTCGTGATCCCCGACACATCCAGCTCATCCTTTTGGCTTGTCAACCACCTGGGATAGGTACTTGTCGCACAGCCGCCGTTCGGCAAGTGCTCACGCCTAGTTGCTTCACTGCTCCGTAAGTACAACAAAACATTCTTCTGGTTAGAAAAGAAATAATTTTTGGGCTTTGCCGACTCATTTAATGGCATCAGGGCCTTGTTGCTTCTCGCTGTTGAGCTCAACCGTTCAGTTGGCTTATTGCCCCTCACCAATGATGCGCCGAGGCTGTGCGCGGTGACCCCGAGAGATGACCGCTTGCCTCTGTGCGACACTGTGAGGTCTCGGTGGGCGCCAGGCGAGCGGAACAAGGACTTGGAGGAACCGTCAACTGGCGCCTCTAGGAGCTGGTCCGTGGTTAGACTGACCGTCGGGCTATAAGCCATGACCGCTGCAGCGCAGCAGTGAGGCTGCACGTGCCCGAGATGAGGTCCTCCACAGGCAGCATGCCACCTGCAATGTAAGACCCACAGACATTTTACTGGTACACAATGAATTTGCTCTCCCCTAGATTCCTTGACCCCTGAACGGCAATCCTGCAATGTTGCCTTACTTTGCACCATCAGTAACTAATGATGTTATCCATTTGTGGAGTTTGTGAGAATATGGGATAAATCAGTGCATGAGCTGTTATTGTTTAAACTTCAGATGTGTCCAGTCTAGGATCTGCAAATTTTGACACAAAGGTTGGAGGATCACTTAGATTTCACAAACTTTACAAACGCGATAATCAGTGAAGTTGCTGGAAGATGACAGGAGAAAGAAATGCATGCACCGACCTATCTGTTCAGACCTATGCTATCCTCTCATATGCGTGTGCTTACTGTGGATAGTTTTCTCTGACATAAAATCAACTCATTAATGGAATTTGCCAAGCATCCCAGTGTGGGACTCTCACGAAAATGTATCTTTAGACCTTATTAAGGGTTTTTTTTCTAGGGGAATTACATTACATTCATGATAGCATAGCATAATTGACAAGCACCCAGTACAAGCAAATAAATGGGGTTCTCCTCTCCAATTATCCCCCCTCCAGTCAACTAGCTTCGATACCTTATGAGACCTCCTTTGCCAGTAACAAGATATAGTAATAGGTTTTTACCCTTTTATCTGGCACAAAAACTGACACCTTTATACAAGGGATCATGTTTGCGATAACCACAACGCAAGTAGTCAAAATGCAAACAAGAAGACGCTAAGAATAAGAAGACGCCTTTTTGCGTCTTCTGGTCCAACACCAGTGGAGACTGGGATCTCAGAAATGCCATCTCGGGTGTGGACCAATCAAATTCAAGGGCAGTGCATATTATCAGACTTGTCTTTTTTGTTTGCATTTTGACTACTTGTGTTGTGGTTATTGCAAACATGATCCCTTGTATAAAGGTGTCAGTTTTTGTGCCAGATAAAAGGGTAAAAACCTATTACTATAGCTTCAATACCATTGCACCGCGTGCACACTCGATAGCCACTCGAGTGCAAGCTCCACGGAGCGATTCCTCGCGTGGCGAGAGGCGCAACCCACCCTCATCCACACTGTGCATCCTCCTCTCCTCCGCGCGTCTCCGCTCCGCCATGCTGCGCGGCGCTGTGCTCTGCACGTATCCTGGGTGGCGGTGACGCACAGATTCCGCTCTGCTCAAAGTCCTCGATGTAGGCGTCCAGCGCACCGCTCGCCTACGAGCAGCACTGCTCTCCGCACACCACAGGGCTGCGCTAGCCCCCGCTTCCGGTCCGGAGCAGCGTGCTGCCCAGGCTGCCGCGAGGGCTTGTGTCCGTCACCGTGCTGTCGCCCGAAGGGCTGTTTGTCTCACCACCGTTGCAGTACATTTTGTACGATTTGGGATGCCTGGACCGGATGGGGCCAGGGAGAGGAATGGCTGTGGCTACAAGGTCACCACTGGTCCTGGTATGGGGGGCACCATGAGGAGCTGCTGTGTGCGGAAAGTGGGTCCGCTGTCACAACGCGATCGCATGGGCCAGTGTCGACCACTTCGCGTTAGGTCTCTTAAGCTACTGTGGCTGTTGTCCTTTTTTCAACAAAAATTCCAGCCTTTCCCATGGTTTCCTTCATCACACCTGCAAGCTCTATGTACAATTGAAGTGTCATAAATGCACTACCTGCCTACTACTACATTATGAATGATATACATTTAAGAATTAGCTGGAGACAACTCCATGTTTAAATCACACTGTATTCAAAAGAGAAGGCTTAACATTTAACATTGGTTAACGTTTGGCATGCACACCTGCATATAAAAAAATTACCGTACTACTAATACAATGAATGCTAAATATTAAGTGGTATTACAGTAGTATGACTACTTATATTTATATATTATCGCACCTCCGAAGAGCACGGTTGGCTTTGTACGATGCGAAAGAGGTTCAACACACATACAGAATACAATACTTTCCGAGCACATTATGCGTACCGAACCTCCAAGTTCCTTACCCTACCCTGAATAAGAATGTGTGCGGAGTACAGCTCCTTTTTAAATCCATTGCTGGCTGACAGCTGTCCCATGCTATGCAGCTCCCAGGGGGAGGGGTTATTTACCATACTTCACCACGCTGGTCAGTGTGAGTTTGGTGATGGCAGGGGGCTATAGAAGTGCATTACAACCATGTACTGAATATTGCTGCACTGATGGCAGGGGGCTATAGAAGTGCATTACAACCACGTACTGAACATAGCTGCATTGGTGGCAGGGGGCTATAGAAGTTCATTACAACCACGTACTGAATATTGCTGCATGGATGGCAGGGGGCTATAGAAGTACATTACAACCACGTACTGAATATTGCTGCACTGGTGGCAGGGGGCTATAGAAGTTCATTACAACCACGTACTGAATATTGCTGAACTGGTGGCAGGGGGCTATAGAAGTGCATTACAACCACGTACTGAATATTGCTGCACTGATGGCAGGGGGCTATAGAAGTACATTACAACCACGTACTGAAAATTGCTGCACTTGTGGCAGGGGGCTATAGAAGTACGTTACAACCACGTACTGAATATTGCTGCACTGATGGCAGGGGGCTATAGAAGTACATTACAACCACGTGCTGAATATTGCTGCACTGGTGGCAGGGGGCTATAGAAGTACATTACAACCATGTACTGAATATTGCTGCATTGATGGCAGGGGGCTATAGAAGTACATTACAACCACGTACTGAATATTGCTGCACTGATGGCAGGGGGCTATAGAAGTGCATTACAACCACGTACTGAATATTGCTGCACTGGTGGCAGGGGGCTATAGAAGTACATTACAACCACGTACTGAATATTGCTGCACTGGTGGCAGGGGGCTATAGAAGTGCATTACAACCACGTACTGAATATTGCTGCACTGATGTTCGCCACGTGAGAGCCACACAGCAGGACAATGCTATACTGTACAATATTGAAATGATTCTCCTACAAATACTAAACATTATTGTCTTAACAATCAATACTACTTTTAACATGAACAATAACTAATAAATGCACGCGTAGTAATCGCCGTGCTAACCCTTAGCGTGCAATGTGAGCAGAACTTGTATTGTAAGTCGTACCCAGTCCATTACCGCGCCACACACTCCCATTAACAAACCAACCACATTTACTGAATGTCCTCCTCCTTTACACGGCACAACCAGAGAACACTTTGCACACCGAAGTGTCCAAGCCGCGTGCTGAGTGAAGCAAACCCCATTCAATTCTAGATTTAAATCTTTCGTGACTGCTAGGATCCATACTCTTTGGTTCTATTGGGTAAAGTCACGTAGGTGAAAATTGTTATTTTATTTTCACCTACGTGACTTTACCCAATAGAACCAAAGAGTATAAACCCCATTCACTCTGCGCTCAGCGTTCAACAAAGTTGAACCTGGCTCGCCCTCACGCCTGCCCATCTCTCTCCGTCTCTCACCGGAGATTATTCCATTGATCGTCTTCGCCTTGCCGTCCAGAGATCCGTGTGGATTATCCGTGAGGGTAGTTAAAGGTCGCGGTTATTCGGAGAAGTTTTTTTTATTAATTTTCCCGCCACAACCGCCGCGTCGCCAACGGCCGCTGAAGGCGATGTCCGAGACGCGCGGCCTGCGCATGCGCACTGAGGGTTGAGAGAAACCTGCGGGGAGGGGCAGCGGGGGGCGGGGAAGCCGCCGCCGTTGGCCACACCCACATTCTGGCCACGCCTATATTGAACCGACGTCACGGTGACATCATTCTGGGTCGGACTTTATCGTGGGCTGGCTGTGCACGCGAGGAGCTCCTGACTTCTGACTCTGAATTCGAGAAAAAATCAAAGATTCACGATGTCTACCTTCGTCGAGATAGGTAAAGTTTAACGTTAGTGTTAGAGATGTGTGTTTGTGTTAAATGTTGAGCCTGTGGGCAAAACTGCTGGGGATGTGCCAGATGTCTCCATCTAACGTTAAGGAGGTTGGAGCCTGGATAGTGCATACCAGGTGTTACAGGCTACATGATGGGAAGCAGAAGGCATTCTAGTAAAATAGGTTTTTGTTTGTACGTTAATGCTCCTCCTTTTCCTTTACCAACCCATACTCACCGGCATGGTGAAGTATGTGCAAATAACCAACACGATTCGTGCGATCGTCAAGAGGCTCTCCAGCAGGGGATTGGCAAAAGGCCGTACAGGAGCAGTTTTGTGAAAAATCATTGATTCTTTCATAATGTACATCTATGATTTATTATTATTGTTCATGTGGGTAACCTCGGCGAGGGGGGAAGCAAGGTCGGGAAGAGCGGGGGATGGGGCCGCTTTTGACCACGCCCATATTTAGGTGACGTCACGCCCTTTTGCTGTGACGTCACTATAGCAGGGAGTTATCCTTGGCTGGCTGTGCATGAGGAGCTCCCGAGTTATAACTCACAAGATCTGAGATTAGACCAAAGATTCATGATGTCCACATTTGTTGAGATAGGTAAAGTGTAATGTTCGTGCTATGACGGGGCTTTGGGCCAGTTTTAAATATTGAGATCTCGTCAGTGTTTTAATCGGACGCTCAGCAGGGTTTGAGCCAGGATAGTGCATAACAGGTCTAAAAGTGTGGTGTCGGGCTACATGGTGGGCAGCAAAGGGTTGTACTATACATACTATACGTCTTCACCAACCCACATTAACCAGAGTGGTGAAATGTGGATTTGAAGCTTTCGTGACTGCAAGGATCCATACTCTTTGGTCCCTTCACCTGATGAAGGCCACTTGTTTTGTGGCCGAAACGTCGTGATTGTTGTTCATTTTATTTATTTATTTTTCCCTACGTGACTTTACCGAATAGAACCAAAGAGTACATATGTTATCTCCCGCGCAATATGGTATCTCCCTTGCAAGATGTTATCTCCCGCGCAAGATGTTATCTCCCTGACAAGATATTATCTCCCTCACAAGATGTTATCTCCCTGACACGATGTTATCTCCATGACAAGATATTATCTCCCTCGCAAGATGTTATCTCCCTCGCCTCGTATGCAGGAAGTCCGTGAGTTCGATCCAAATTGTGACGCCTGTAATATTTGGAGTTTGCGTGTCTCTCTGTCTTCTCGTGGCCGCGTGGATTATTCCCTGGGTCCTCCGGTTGTTCCTTTAACATTTAGAATCAACGTGCTTTCAGAGTTATTTGGCTGCTATAAATTTCCACGTGATGCGAATTATTTTCCACCTCGCTACCAAGCCGCGCCAGGGCAGTGCCGAGCCAGCCCCGTGTGGCTCTCAAGGCACCAAGTTATGTTTCCACTGCGGAACCCGAGCCGTGCCACGGACGTCACGTGTGACGAGCGCGTCGAGACGCATGTGGGTGGTGTAGTGCAGTAATTTTCTTTTTTTTTTTACTCGGGGGTACGCGGACCCCTGGGGGCTATGTGGCAATGCCCCAGGGTGTACGTGAGATAATGTATAAATATGTGAAATCATATCGGACATGAGTCATTGGTGAATAGTCATGTATGAATCGGACAATGTAAAGTAACTACGATACAATTTGTATCCACGTGGTAACCTGGAACGATATGAAAGCACTTTCTAAACTCACTGATCGTACACAATGCGGGTTTACAAGAGCAGCCAGGGAACTAATGACGTCTCGCGTGCAGAGCGTTCGTTTAATTTGTTTTTATTCGCTTGCAGTTACTAGCAGCTGGTTAGGATATACCTCTCACAAAGTGGACAATTGGTTAAAATATTGACGTTCATTATTCACACGTTGATTTCTCAGAACCACGTTGGGTCAAGGGGGGAGTGGGGGGGGCTACTCGGTTTAAACTAAATTCAACAACGAGGGGGGGCACCGGTAGCCAACAACGGTTGAGAACCACTGGTGTGATGTGCGCTGGTGTCCTTACCGTGCACTCACCGAATGTCACGCACAATGTACGCGTCATTATCCCCGCCCCTGGCCCTGCTTGGCCCCAAGCCATATTCAGACACCGCGTGAGGTTAGCGTATCCCGGTTTTTGGTTCTAGCGCAACATGGAAAACGGCCAGTGGAGAACCAGGCAATAGAAATGTGGGAGGCACTGTTGGCACGTCCATATAAAACTGCACATGTTATCCCGTGGATACAAAATGCAGGTTAAGAGGGAGAATCGAGGCACGGTGATAAAAAAAAAACGTGATAACCCAGCAGGGGTTGAGCCAGGATAGTGCATAACAGGTCTAAAAGTGTGGTGTCGGGCTACATGGTGGGCAGCAAAGGGCAGTCCATCAAAATTGGTTGTACTATACATACTATATGTCTTCACCAACCCACATTAACCAGAGTGGTGAAATGTGGATTTGAAGCTTTCGTGACTGCAAGGATCCATACTCTTTGGTTCTATTGGGTAAAGTCACGTAGGTAAAAAATAAACCAACAAAAATCACGACGTTTTGGCCACAACACAAGTGGCCTTCTTCAGGTGAAGGAACAGAACTGTCGGGACGACAGCACTTCAATTGAAATGTGGTCAAGTAACCACCATGATCTGTGTGGTCACGGGGAAGCTCTCGCAGAAGCTGACAAGCTTCCATCTTGGCAGTAATCATGTTGCCTCTTTTTTACTCTCAGCGTCTCTGCAGCGCTTGCCGCGCTCGCACTCCTCGCCCCATTCACCCCCACCCTCCCCCTCTCTGACTTATTTAACTGCCCTAACCCTGGTTTCTCTCCCACTTCAGTAAAACAGTTTCCTTGCTGTGGTTGTCACACCTGATGATGAGTGCTTGTGTTGCATTCGAAACGTCGTGATTTATTTCTATTTCTATTTTTTTTCACCTACGTGACTTTACCGAAAGAACCAAAGAGTATAGCTGACAAGCTGTCAGGGCAAAAATGACTTTGCATATTCCAACTAATATTTTTTGCCCTGGTTTGTGTCTGACCATGCTGGGCACGGCTTTGTTAAAGTGTACGATATTCAATGGGGTAAAAGTCCCCTAATGGTAATACAACTTTATACCACAGGTGTACTCACACTGGAGCAGCGTCGACATTTATGAGAAAGCTTTACACATGAGTACCATGTGCGGTTCTTTACCGACATTCCCATCCCTGCACCTGCCTCCCCTGTCCCTAATGCAATGAACCCTCTACCCCCACATTACCTATGCAGAGCTCGTGGAGAGAATGAATGAGGAGGAGGGAGCGGAGGGGCATGAGGCTCAGCCTTCAACGGTGCCGCAAGACTTTTCGACGTCATCATTTCAATCTACCCTGGCCCAGGTACGATGCGGCACAACGTGGATTTGCACTGCCTATAAATTAGCTTGGCTAATGTCAAAGATGGGAGATTCCTGGTATTTACAGATTTAGTTGTTTGCATTCGCCAACTAATGGGCCCCAAAGTGTAGACATGGCTGCTCCTCATTTATAGATTTGCAGCCTTTGCAGCAGTGCGTTTTGGTGACTATACAGTGCTGATGAGTCCGAATGAGGATGACACCGGTCCACAGTTGCATATCACTGCATCACTGCTGCTGTTAGTCTGTCACATTTGCTCAACTTTATTTTGATGGTGGTTTAAGATAGCATTACCACAATGCACTTTAGAAAATACTGATGTTTTTTGTATAATGCACAGGGGCTAGATGCTTTGTGTACACATTTCTCCAGGTCTCTGGTTTCCTCCCATAGCTAAATGACACAGTGTAACTGGTATTGGCCAAACGTACCAATGCTGAAAAAATACATGCAAATTATTCAATTGGAATTAAACTAAGCAACTTCGTTCTCGACTGCAAAAAAAACAGAACTTGGTAGGACCCTCCTTAAAAATAAAAATGTAAACTCATTGAGGTTTTCCTGGGTAAACAAGTACATCATCATAGCAATAAACAACTTGCATACAAATAGCAGATTAACTTATGTCCTGATACATGTATCATGAGCTTATGAATAAATATACATTTCATGCATAAGCTATTACATCTCTCATATTCGTGTGTGTGCTTGCCTTTGCGTGTAGGACACTATCTACTTTTGCGATGGAGTCCGTCGGATCGATTTCATGCTCGCGTTCGATGATGAGGTCCATTCTCAGGACGCCATCAACAATCAGGTGAGAACGAGGAACCTACAAATAATGCTCTACCTTCCTGCACCCAGCATTATCACCCCTCCCCACGTGCAACACCACACGCCTCTAAACCTAGGTTTGACGCAGTGGTGCCAGCTCAGCTCTCTGACTGCTGAGTCACCCTGCCACCTCTATACGAGTCTTTAAATCCACAGTATACATCCTTTATCAAACTGTATCGTCAACTGCAGACCACGCTAGTCAATGAACGCTAGACTCCCATCACTCAACTCGCACATCCATACCCTGAACCATACGCCTCACTGCTTTGGCGAACAACAATCAATTATCGTTACGTATCACACTCCATCCACAACTCCTCAATAAATACACCACTTTCATATTGCACACACCGACACCCAGACATAACTTACAGGATATATGTAATATCCACATTCTAACTGCCAAATGGAAAACTATTATAACAGTGCTGAAGTACCCAGTATGCATTCTCTGCAATATTGATGTTTTTGTTTATTTTGTTGCTATTGTACCCACGCACAATGGATCTATCTCCCTTGTAAAATAGCAAAGCAACTAGCTAAGTGAGACCATCCCTGTAACAAATAAGGTAAACTCAAAGAGTTGATTGACAAAGAGCTGTGCAAATTTTTATTTTATTAAGGTCTGCTGAAGTGACACCGACTGAAGCAGTTCAGTGATGCTACTTTGCAGAGCCGTTCTCTGATTGATTCCCATGTGAGGCTCTACTCACTGTAAGAGTTCAAGAAGTTTCCTCACCTCTTGACTTGACTCCCACAGTGACACAACTGAGAACAATGTATAACACAGATGGTCAATTTTGTTTGACAGAAGAAGAGGACCGAATATCAGGCAAGCCTGATGAAGATGGGGCTAGATCTCGAGATTGAACCCAAGGAGGTAAGTTTCCTGCGTGTCTCTCTGCTATAGATGACAGACACTGTATACAAATAAAAAGGTGTTAGACTGTGATTGCTTCATAATTTCACTGCTGGCATACATTCCTTGAGTAGGAGCGCTAAAGATCCCCGCTGGAGGGTATATGGCCTACTCTTCTCTGCTTGCCAGACGTCTTGAAAGAGATAGCGAATACCCATACTTTACCCCACCATGCACAATCTTAAGATGGATTAATTGTGGCTTACCCATTTATACTGGAGGGTATAACAGTCTCCACCTTAATGTGGCATGCCAGATATTTATACTGTAGTAATAAGTGTTCGATAACTGCACGTACGTTATGCAATTTGCTTTTGGGTTGTGCCACACGTTGATCGGCACGAGGTGCTAACAACACGTGACACAAGCACGAAAATCCACGCGGCCGTGGACACTCTTCCAAATGAGACCATCCTGTTCCCTTGAACTCTCACCTGGTCAAACAAAGTCTAATAAATACAACTAAATGCACTCATCTAGAGTCTGACGATGAACTTCGTGCCATCCACTAGGAGTCGGTGAGCGGACGCACCACCTTTGTGAAAGTACACGCGCCATGGAACCCACTCACCACCTATGCCGAGATTCTACACATCCAGGCAAGATTCTGATGGTTATTGTAATGATGATCATGATGATGCCGATGATTGTGATGATGATTGTGGTGATGATTGTGATTATGATGGTGATAATGAATGTGATGACAATAATGTTTGTGAAGATTCATCATGGTTGTGATGATAATTGCGATGATCATGCATGTGATACAGAGTATGATGGTGAGGGTGATGATTGTGATGATTATAATTTATGACGTTCAACGATAATAATCGTAGCACTGACATTACGAGATATCGAGAGACGTAAATATACAAACGGATTAGAAAAACGTACATTTGGAAAAATATGCATATTAGCAACATATTGACTCTTTTTAGAAAAGTGAATGGGCTCGGGAAGGGCACGTTGCTTGAAGGGATGATGTCTGCTGGCCGAAAATGACATTGGAGTGGCAGCAGAAGGAGAGAACGTGCCCAAGATGATGTATATCATAGAGATGGCGAGATAAGATTGGCTCATGTGCGTGTGCTCATGACTGGGGATATTGGTGGGACAACTTGAAGAGTGGGTGGGATATGCAGTGGAGGCTTTTGGCATATTAATTGTTGCATTATAGGACTTGTTGTATTATAGGACTTGTTGTATTATAGGACTTGTATTATAGGATTTGTATAGAATGTTGTATTATAGAACTTGTTGTATTATAGGACTTGTTGTATTATAGGACTTGTTGTATTATAGGACTTGTATTATTATAGGACTTGTTGTATTGTTGGACTTGTATTATAGGACTTGTTGTATTATAGGACTTGTTGTATTATAGGAATTGTTGTATTATAGGACTTGTATTAGAGGACTTGTTGTATTATAGGACTTGTATTATAGGACTTGTATAGAACGTTGTATTATAGGACTTGTTGTATTATAGGATTTGTTGTATTATAGGACTTGTTGTATTAAAGGACTTGTTGTATTATCGGACTTGTTGTATTATAGGACTTGTATAGATTGCAACAACTTGGGGAGACCTTCATCCATTCGTGGACTGATTTTGGCTGATGATGATTCCATGTGCTCGAGGCAAAGGGTTTAATACATTTAAAATCAAACAGGTGCCACTCAAGGAGAGCGACCTCCCCCAGGTGTCAGGCTCAGACAGTGGGCCTCTTCACTACCTGGGAAATATTCACCACCTGAAGCCGGGAGCCGTGCCCAAACAACCGGACTATTTCACGGCACCCTACCGGCGTTCGCAGCAGGACATCTATCCTATAAAGGATCATGACGTCCTCATCCCACCGGCCGTGCGCAGCCAAATCGTACGTTTGTATCAATGCTGTATAAATAATGCCAGAATGGGGTGTTTTTTTTGCAAAAACATGTTAATTTAAACGGGTTTTGTCGTGTTTTTATCATTTTAATTAAAGTTTTCAGCTCTGTATCGCAACTTGCGATCTCTGAGTGACATGTGGTTAGAAGTGTAAATCATTATGGTTTATTAAGAATGCCTGGATTTATGATTTATGGGTTGTGGTAATATGTGTCCCTGTAGAGAAAGCTACCAAATTTTTGGGATGCTTAACCAGGAGACATGGTGAGCTAGCAGCCCCACCCTTTGTAAGTCCTGCCCACATTATATAACCACGTCCCCTCAATCACTCTCCCCTGCACAACAAAAGAATGAAGGACTACTGTTGATATGGTTCTTGGTGAGCAGGTATCCTGTCGAGCCAATATTGTGGGCATTTGGGGTTTTGATAGTATTGTATTCTGAATAAATTGCCTTTGTGCATGGAAAGCATGCATAAAATGTCTCCTTGAAATCTGGATATTGTACTTGCTGAAATCGGTACATATCTGCTTCAGTTTTTGGGGTGTTCTATGGACCTTTCCGAGTCGGGACTCAATAAGAGTTGTGGGCCCATTATAACTGTGTAGGCTGGTGGTGGTTGGAGAGGGGGAGACATTTCAGAGTGGAGTGAGTCAATAATAGCTTATCCACCCAGCCCTATGTTTCATGCATGTTATGTTTGTCATGTGTCATGTGTGCTCACACAGGTTCACTACATGCTGCAAAACCCCATGCCACAAGACAGCACGAACATATTAAATATCAACCAAATGATTGAAAATGGCTGCTATACTGCAGCCTATCCACTGCATGACGTAAGTTGTTGGGGGGGTAGGGGGTGGAGGGCACACTGACACCCTACGGGAGGCCCAGGTACGACACCTGAATTGCACACCTGTATAGGACGCTATAGCATAGTCTAAAGCTTACCACATACTTAACATTAGTGTCCCACAGAGATGCGCCGCATAGGTGTCCAGGTTCCCCAGCTCACTAAACACACCTCTGATTTGCATGGTTGGCTACATACGGTGCAAAAGAAGTTCAATATCCATGCATTGGAAAGGACTCCACGAGCACTCTAGAGAGCCATTCTCAAGGGTATTTGGCCGACTATTTCACGTGGGACAGAAGTCTTTGGAAGAATTAGAAGTACCCACACTTCATCCCACAACACGTGAACAACCAATAGATTAACTGTGGGTGCACCCATTTACACTGCTTGCTGGGAAGAAGCAGCGTGATTAAGAAACGTGGTCATTGTTTTAACTGTCGTTCCCATGAAATCAAATGGGCGACCTCTAACTTTGCAAGTCCAGTGCAGTGTGCAACACCATTACACCACAGCAGCGCCACGGCAGAGTTTTGGGGGGGTGGAGCTGGTAATTTGTGAATGTCCATGCAGTGTTTGTGACTAACAATTGCTTTCCCCATGTCAGAGTGAGTCTGTTCATCCCACCAAAAACCCGAACACGCTGGGCGACCGCAACACGCTGCGACGGGAGTGGGCGAGAGCCGGGCGCTCTTTCAAGGAGCAGCCTCTTGACCTTGTGCGGTAAGTTCATGCCCTATCCACTGCTGGATGAAGACTTCCCCAAGCCTTCGCCATCTCTCCCAGTCTCCTGATGCAACGATCCATGTGGCTCCTGCACACATGCTGATTTCATTACTTAAATCTCTGTGGTGCACATCCTCTCAGATGCATTCCTTCTCTTGACTGCCACATCATTCTTAGTCTCGACCACAGGCCATCGTACCTCTTAGGGACGTGCCCTGTCCAGAAAGGTCCTAAGGCTGGACTTGAATGCTAGCTGGGAGTTGATAGCACAGACGGCTGGGGAAATGGAGTTCCAGAATAGCATTTGCCCATGCCTTCCCTGCTCTTCACATTTCCCTTCAGCCCATGGTCCTTGCTTACATATTCGATAGCTACACCACTGGTGCCATGTGCGGTTGGTGATGTTTGCGCTGTGTGTGCGAGTGATGTTGTCGGCACAGGTCATACTTCGGGGAGCAAGTGGGGCTCTATTTTGCATGGCTCGGCTTCTACACAAAGATGCTGATCTTCGCTGCAATCGTCGGCCTGATCTCCTTTTTCTTTGGAGTATTCAGCAATGACCGTGACATCACTAGGTACTGGCCCGACACATGCATACAGACAAATGCATACAAACACACACACACATACACTCATGTGTCAGATGTAGAACTCACACAGATCTCCTGTATAGCAATACAGACTGAACAATGAGTATCAGCAAGCACCTACTAAGGCTATACACAAGTACATATACACGTAAAGTACATATAGACATACATATACACTTATATACAATCCCATGGGATGCTGCCATGGCGTAATAGTTACATTTCTAGAATTGCAGTTTATAGATTTCCAGTGCGATCGCCTGGCATGGCAGCTGAAATAATGGCTAGGTTTCTTCAGTTATCCCACATATGCTCAGCAGTATAAACGGAGACACCGCAGTTAGATGATTGGCAGTTCAGATGTGATGGGGTAAAATGTGGGTACTCCCACCGTGTCCAAGACGTCTGGCCATCATGGACGAGTAGGCCAAATATCATCTCGAGGGGCAATCTAGAGCATTCTTTAGTGGAGGACCTTCCACCAGCAGTGGCATGAGCAAGCAATTTCAGGGCCACATCTTTAACATTTCACTATTAAAGTACATATGCACATATATACAATCTCATACAGTTTATATACATATACAGTACAAATATAGTACATTCAATATATTGTATATGTATATATGTTCCAAATGTCTCTGTTTCTAAAAGTAAATCCAAAAAATCAAGCCTAGCTACAATATTTCGGACAATCCAGGGAAAATGAAACATTGTTTTGGATTGCTCAGAAAACATGACATCGCCCATTGTGACGTCACTCACGACGACACGTATCACGTGGCATCGGGT
The DNA here is from genome assembly GCF_048934315.1 of Petromyzon marinus. Taxonomy (NCBI): domain Eukaryota; kingdom Metazoa; phylum Chordata; class Hyperoartia; order Petromyzontiformes; family Petromyzontidae; genus Petromyzon; species Petromyzon marinus. The sequence goes on from NC_133683.1 coordinate 6,676,314, forward strand.
TTCGTCACTCTTGTTCACATGAATATATTGTACATTCTTACGAATTGTAAATAATCCGAAAATCAAAAGCAAAAAATATTCAAATCCAAAATGTTTAAATGTGAAACGTATCCTTATAATACGACTTTCACACATAGACTCTTTGGAGCTGCATGACGGACAGCGGGGAGCAAGTGCAGGAAATACATTGCTGTACTCTGTATCTGGAGTCTTCGCTTCCCATATTCAACCCGTACTGACCAGTGTGGGATGACTAGAATTAAATAGCCCTCATGACCCACGAGGTGTGGGGAGGCCCTCAGCCAGAAGTCGATTGATAAAAGGGCTGTAAACACCCCTGGAAATCAATACATAGAGATGTTACACCACTGATATCAACGAAAATTATAATTAAACATCAGCAAATACCTTCTTTGGTTCTTTCGGTAAAGTCATGTAGAATGAGAATAAAATAATAAATTGATAAAATAAAATAACACAATAATATTCTCACGACGTTTCGGCCACAACACAAGCGGCCTTCATCAGGTGAAGGGACGAGACTGTCTGGTAGGACAGCGCTGGAGTGAAAGAGCCACGTTCAGATCACGGCCTTTAAGCTGTGTGAGAGGAACAAAGCTCCTTGACAAAGGAATTAGCATATAATTTAGCATTGAAATGGCTGAATGATTAGCTTGTGACTGGTCACAGAAATAGCTATGTTAAAAGTTAAAGCATACACATCCGCAGAGGCACCCCTTGATAAAGGAATTAGTATAGAATTTAGCATTGAAATAGCTAAGTTAAAGCATACACATCCGCAGAGGCACCCCTTGACAATGGAATTAGCATAGAATTTAGCATTGAAATAGCTGAGTGATTAGCTTGTAACTGCTCACAGAAATAGCTACGTTAAAGTCAGAGCATACACATTCATCGAGGCACTTAGTACAAATCAAACAGGAGAATTTAGCATTGAAATAACTAGGCGAATTTAGCATTGACATAACTGAGTGATTATCTAGTGACTGATCACAGAAATGACTATGTTGAAGTCAAGGCCTACACATCTGAGCTATTCACAGTACTATATAGTGAACCAATAAGAAAACTTGCCAGTTTGTAGGTGGGAGAGTTGATAGTAGCTGCCATCGTTGAGAACTACTCAACGATGGCAGCTATACAAAAATAAAAAGAGATCCCACCAACAGCCTGGTCACCAAAACGAACAAAATCATCTCTGATTCAACAGCATTAATTGATGAGATCAAACAGTTCTCGTTGAAACCCTCTGCTGCCAGACCACCAAGATTATATGGCCTTCCAAAGATACACAAAGAAGATACACCCCTTCGTCCCATCGTCTCTACTATCAACTCCCCCACCTACAAACTGGCACGTTTTCTTGCTGATATACTGCGACCTTTCACTGGAAAAACCACCTCTGCGGTACTAAATTCTACTCACCTGGTATCGACAATCAAAGGCATTTCCCTGTCCCCAAACGACCTGCTTGTCAGTTTTGATGTGGTGTCCTTGTTCACCAAAGTCCCGGTACCTGACACCATCGCTATCATTGAAGACCTGGTTCATCAAGGACTGCATACTGATGTACCCCCCCTGGTGAGACATTGCTTAACCAACACATTCTTCACCTGGAATGGAACTTTCTACAAACAAACTGAGGGCACCCCAATGGGCTCCCCCCTATCTCCGGTTGTAGCCAACGTATTCATGGAAAAATTTGAAACTGACGCCATCCAGACTGCCACTCTACGCCCGACCTTATGGAAGAGGTACGTTGATGACACCTTTGTCATCTGGCCACATGGCCAGCCTGCTCTAGACCAATTCCGCGACCACATCAATTCCATACACCCAGCAATCAGATTTACCATGGAGGTCGAAAAAGATGGCAAAGTACCCTTTTTGGATGTCTTAATTAAAAGGAGACATGATGGTTCAATGAGCCACTCTGTCTACAGGAAAGCTACCCATACAGATGCTTACTTGAAACCGGATTCCCACCACCATCCATTCCAGAAGAACTCCCTCATCAAGACTCTATACCATAGAGCCCAATGCATTTCCGACCAGGAACACATTACCAGTGAACTCAAGCACGTACACCAGGCTCTCAGGGCTAATGGCTACTCCGACTACACAATCCGCAAAGCCATCACTCCAGTCATGAAGAAGGATCCTCTTGTGGAGCCACTCAAAACCATCACCTTACCCTACATTGCAGGGGTCACTAAAAGATCTCCAAAATCCTGAATAAACACAAGATCCAGGTCCGATTCAACACAGTACATAAAATCCGTGATTTAGTTCCATCTGTAAAAGATGCTGTTCCAGACATACAATACCCGGGCGTTTACAAACTAAAGTGCCTCTGTGGTAGTAGCTACATTGGAGAAACCAAAAGACATATCTCGGACCGCATCCGCGAACATAAAGCAGACTTGAAACACGGTAGGACGAACTCCTCTGCCGTGGCAGATCACTGTTATAATTCAGTGGGCTCACATGACATTGACTTCTCCAAGACGGAGGTTCTTTGCAAACCAACCGGCTACCATGAGAGATTCGTTCATGAGGCCATTCACATATACAAGCACAGAGACAATTTCAACCGAGAAGATGGATTCTGGCTTAGTAACCACTGGAAAGATGTTTTAAACCATTTCTGTTCTTAATTAATTGTATTTTTACGATGACCTTCAGACCGCAGCTCTTTCGCCAGCATTGACTCTTAATACCTCTCACACCACGGTTAATGGTATGGTTTTACAACATGGAGTATAATAGCGCCTCGCAGCTGTCTCTCTCCCCCTCCTCTGTTCCGACCATGGACGAACTCGTCCGTCTGAACGGGGCCCGTAGCTATCCGTGGTGCTAAAGTTGAGGGTAAGAATCCACCCATTGTTTCGCCATATAGCATTGTGATATATAACGACTTATTGTTGGTAGCTTAGCTGATTGGAGAATATAGAGTTTATTGATAACATTAAGGTAATTTATATTTTAGTTTTTTATTGGTTCACTATATAGTACTGTGAATAGCTCAGATGTGTAGGCCTTGACTTCAACATAGTCATTTCTGTGACCAGTCACTAGCTAATCACTCAGTTATTTCAATGCTAAATTCACCTAGTTATTTCAATGCTAAATTCTCCTGTTTGATTTGTACTAAGTGCCTCGGTGAATGTGTATGCTCTGACTTTAACGTAGCTATTTCTGTGAGCAGTTACAAGCTAATCACTCAACTATTTCAATGCTAAATTCTATGCTAATTCCATTGTCAAGGGGTGCCTCTGCGGATGTGTATGCTTTAACTTAGCTATTTCAATGCTAAAGTCTATGCTAATTCCTTTATTAAGGGGTGCCTCTGCGGATGTGTATGCTTTAACTTTTAACATAGCTATTTCTGTGACCAGTCACAAGCTAATCATGCAGCCATTTCAATGCTAAATTATATGCTAATTCCTTTGTCAAGGCGCTTTGTTCCTCTCACACAGCTTAAAGGCCGTGATCTGAACGTGGCTCTTTCACTCCAGCGCTGTCCTACCAGACAGTCTCGTCCCTTCACCTGATGAAGGCCGCTTGTGTTGTGGCCGAAACGTCGTGAGAATATTATTGTGTTATTTTATTTTATCAATTTATTATTTTATTCTCATTCTACGTGACTTTACCGAAAGAACCAAAGAAGATGAATCATTGCAGTCACGAAAGCTTTAAATCGAAATCAGCAAATACATTTTACTTTGGAAAATGCTTGATGTTGGAACCCATAATTTAGTCTGACTTTGTTTAAAGGGAGGGTATGACACATTCAAAGGTGGCATGACCTTTAGGCAAATTATATTTCTTATCCAAGTGTACTATGCCCATTAGTGTGTTTATGTTCGTGCGTGTCTATGTGTGCAGTGGAGAAATATGCAACAACACCATCGGAGGATCCCTGGTCATGTGTCCCCAGTGTGACCAAAAATGCACCTTTTCGAGGCTAAATGATACCTGCGAGACTGCGAAGGTATCACACAAATACACCATCGATGTTCCCTCTAAATAAGGATACTTATTGGTTTTTGGTGCTGTGCATCATTATCACAAAGCCAACTCACGTTGCTGAGATTGTATCATTAACATTAACCATGATCACTAGATTGCAGCACATCATGCTAAACACTATGCTGCCATTCGTGTGGGTGTTAAAAAATTTTATACTAATAATACACGTGTGATCATTTTTAAGGTAGTTAGTTATAGTTTTCGCAAATAGGGCATTTTAATGGACTAAGTCGATGGTTAGACAAATACATGAAAATGAATGCATCGTCACATCCCAGCGGGAGTGCAAAAGTGACTTTGTCTGAGTAAATCCGACACGATGTATTTCATGAGTATTTCTCCACGATCAATACAAGTGGACAAAGTATTTTGAAATCTGAATTTCAGTGCTAATTAGTTGACATGTCATGCCGAAATAATGATTATTCACTTTAAAGTGTCAGAAATGTATGTCCACAATCATGGAACTGCCCATTGCTTATTTTGCTCTTTCTGTCACATTTATACAGATTTGTTTGATACATGAATAGCGCTATAATATCAGACATTGTAGAGCATTGTCATCTCCACAATTTAATGGATGTTTCATGAGTGATTAATCTATTTTAACTTAAAAATCAATAGATGCATCATTACTTTCCTGCTGTTGATATTGAAAAGACGTGGATGCTAAGATTTAAGGTTTAATTGTGACTAACACCTCTGATTGTGCCGTTGCAGACTTCACACATGTATGAAAATCCGGTCACCATATTCTTCGCAGTTTTCATGGGACTTTGGGGTAAGTGATGCTAAGCATTGGCACACATTGTCCAGACACAGTGACAAGTATCAACATGTTTGCAATGATGATGAGCACATTTGGCCACATACAGTGTTAAAGAAGTTCAACATACATACGTACAACCATATACAGTACCATCATGTCTTGCAATGTTCGTATGCAGTGATCCTGACAGTCCTATTATGAACCCACTGCTCAATGAGGGCAAATTTGGACCATGACTTGCACACATTGTCCTACTCTTCCGAATGATAACCGATAATCTTTAATGTCCACTGTGAAGCAGATGGTGTGTATTTTTGTGTAATTAATACACGGGCAATATTAATCAGGGCAGCCACATAATTTGAACCACGAACCTCTGCAACAAGCAACGAATGCGGTACCCCAATGCGATTCCATGAAAAATGCAAAGTGGCCAGGTGGCTCAGAGTTCAGAGTGCTGCGTTGCCGCCGCTGAGATTCTGTGTTGAAATGAAAGTGGCCACCTGCGATTAAACCAGTTTCTCAATTATAGCAAGATGATGGTCTCAACTCAGTCACCGATATCTGCACAACAAATACAAAAATTCCATAATGTTAAAGTTGGTTCTGTACTTAATTAGGCTACATTCCAGCTCTGAGAATAAAAATGTTAGCTTGACTATCACGTAACAAACGCTCCTCTCCGTGGCAAAGCATTTGGGAAAGAGCTACCCCTACTGTGTGGACCAGAGATCACAGAGGTAGCTCTGTGACATTCACTTTTGTGTAACGTTTTGTAACACGAAGAGCAGCACTGCTCTGTTATAGATCCAAAGGAAAACTCAATCTCATGCCATGCCACTCAGTGCAAGTGGGATAAAATTGTGGCAATGTACCAAAAAAAGCCAATAAAGGTATTTATGAAAGAAAAAAAAAGTACTAATGAAGTTACTTTGAACATTACATTTAACAGACTACATTAGGTAACCTTTGAACCCTTGAGCAATCGATAGTGAAATTACTTTTCTAAGTAAATCCTCCCCGTGTGGTGTGTCGCAACAGCCACGGTGTTCCTGGAATTTTGGAAGCGTCGCCAGGCATCGCTCGCATACCGCTGGGACTTGACGGCAGCGGCGGAGGAAGGAGACCCCATCCGGCCCGAGTACCTGGCTCGCTGCACGACCACGAAATGTAACATCATCACCATGGTAATGCTTTTTGCTGTCACCACGGCGACTACCTCATTGCACACACACACCTCTGTTTTGTAATGTTGCATGTGTAACTGTTCACTGTTTTCCTAGTTTTTCTTCTAACATATTTGTTGGCCTTTGGTCAATTGTGTTTTCCTCCCAATATTATCCCGATTGTCCTATCGGCATCGTTATGAAACAATGTCCATTTGGAACTCTATGTTATGGAAAGGTTTGCTGAAGCAGATGTTACATAATTACTTATAAGATCCCTTCAAGTGAACACACACTAGAGGGTGGCCCTTTCGCATCAGCCCTGCTACAAAGAAATGTTCATGATGGTCAAACTCATCTTTTTTAATTCTGAAAGGTGAAATTTGTCCAAATTAAGAAAAGAAACAAATGTAATATTGGTGACCAGGCTGATCGGCTTACTACTTGGTTTTATTGGAGGCAGCTGCCTGGGTTAAAACCAAGAAATATCAGCGCTGCCAGCTCAACTCTCAGACATCAGGACCATCAAATCCATTCCTTTATATCATCGCATGCTTAACTAGTAGTGGGGAAAACAAATAATAGTTAATCAGTCAACCTTAACGGCTCACACTAACATTGGTCACTCCGACAGACTAATCTATATACAAATGCTTTTCCGTCTGTGTCCGTGCATTGTGAGTGCAGAAGGAGGAGCCTCATATGCCTAAGAGGATACTGAGGTTCCGATACTGCCTCTCCGGGATCATGGTGTTGTTCTGGGTGAGTCCGCCAACTCAACAGCAACATTGAACCCCTTCTCCTGATCCAGTGAGCTATGGCCAAGTCACCTGCTATGTGCCTCATCTTGGAGGCGAAGCAGGTTTTGAGCCTGGGTACTGCACGAATGGGTAACCATCATGCACAAAATGGACTGTAGGCTGCTGCAGAGCTACCTTGTGGCCAACAGAGAACTGCATTCTTTTGCTTCCATCCTTTACCAACCTGTACTGGTGTGCATGGTGAAGTATGGGAAAATAACCCTGACAATCTGCGCAGGGTTGGGAAGGCCATCATCCAGCAGTGGATTCATATACGGGTTATACACATATATATTTTTACTTGACCCAATCCTAACCTCCACACTCTGCTCCACCAGTCAGAATCGCTCTCAAACTATGTTGTTCCTCCTGTGTGATCCATTGAGTGATTACAAGTGGGGGTATAGATACATGCATAATTATATAACTTACAGCCCTTTGTCAATCCAATCACCTGAAATATCTACAGGTGGCCCAAGGCAATGAATACATCATGAGCCGTATCATGTTATCCACCTGCTCCTGTCAACCTCGATTTGGGTTTCTCGAGACTAGTCCTCGGCCTTAAGGCCAGATGGAAAAGATTTCCTCAGCTCCTTGGCCTTGAGTGTGTGGCCTCAGTCCGAGGAGTTTTACTAGAGGTACCGACCTTGACACTGGCCTCATACTAGCGCACCCAACCTTGAGTGACCTTGACACTGATTGTGCCCTAAAAAGCTGCCGCCTTGGCCTCACCTTGGCCCTGTGGCTTTTGGTCTCAACTTCACATCTGAACGTGGCTCGAGGTCAAGCAGGGCCAGGGATAGTAATTCCTTTCATAACCTTGCATCATTTTCTACAATTGACCACGTGACGTTACCATTACACGTTCATTGTGTGTGATGTTAGCGAAACAGCTCAGGTTTTGTTTAACATGTAGGCTTTTCGCGACCAATATCATCCATAATATTTTTTTTGGATTAGATTGCGTAAATATGTGTCATTAAACCCACCACCACCCGACAAAGCCAATTAGTAAAGTTGTTCACGTAAACAGAACATGCCAATTCATTACTAGTATAGCAAATTCACAATATCTACAATCTGAGTACGACGTTTTGCCAGTCATTTGGTTCTGCTGTAGACAAACGAACTGGCACCTCCTGAGCCACACCAGGCTAGCTCGGCACAGCTAACTCACGGCTTGGTTATATAGTGGAAAAGAGCTACAAGACTGTAAATCTCACCCACCTCTGTGTTTCTTGTGTTACTGGCAGATCCTCCTGATTCTTTCTGCAATTTTGGGTGTGGTTGTTTACCGCCTGACCATCTTTGGCATACTCTCCTCGAGTATCCCCAATCATGTGACCAAGATCAAGGTGATCGGTGCCCTACTCACACCTGATATGGTTACCACCATCACGGCCTCCATCCTCAACATCGTAATCATATTACTACTCAACAAAGGTTACGACAAGCTGGCCCTCGTCCTCACTGATCTGGGTAGGTGTCATCACCATCACGGTTTGCATATGTTTATTTTATTATACGCCACAAGAGAACACATGTAAATTTGAAGCTTGGATAAATGTTGTGCATGGTAAATAATGTCGCTGTAAAAATGTCATCATGATTTTAACCTTGCACCATGGGGCCATGAATAGCAGCATCAGTGCATCATCCAGTCACTTGTTCAACTACTGCCTGTTTTTGTCAGAACTTTCTTAAATTTTTCCTCCAGTTTCATTCCGATTGGGCTATCAGAATCGTGTCTTGAGATGAAGTATCCAATGGGATCTCTTGTAGACCAGTGCAACCCTTAATGTCATGAAATGGCCCTAGAAGTGAATATCACTGAGCTACCTCTGAGACCCTTCATTCAAGTGAACTCTGGTTCACACATTAGGGGGAAGCACTTTTCAATCCACACTACTACGGAATATAATGTTAATCTCGTAACAGTCAAATTGCTCATTCTCACAACTAGAATTTCACCAAATTTAGTGATGAACCAAATGGTGTATGTTACAAATGTATATGCCATCATTAGTAACCGTCCTGAAGCCATCAATTCACTGCACTTGAGAACACATGTTACCAGAGGCCGCTGCCTGGATTTAAACCCAGGATCTCAATGGTGCCAACTTAGCACTCTGATTTCACCTCTCGATCCATTGAATCACTGAATGTAATTGTGGGCTGACCCTCACTGCTGCATTGCTACCTTCTAGTCAGCTGTCAGCTATCTGCTTGTGTTGCTCATGTTGCCAGCTACTGAGCCCTTTATTAGTAATTTATCCTGCTGAAGCCTGCACCCCCTCTGAAAGGTGACCCATGATAATTACTAAGATACACCTTATAGATATTTGAGAATCAAGTGCACTGGCTTTCAGACATCATACGGACAGTGTAAATGGCTTAATTGCAAATGGAGACTGAAGGACACTCCACAGGGCGAATGTGGTGAACAACACCTGGTAAACAACTTGTGCACTGTCACTCATTCCCCAGCAACATCTTTGAAATTAACTTTTGATCTTCAAATTCATTTTAATGGATATCAAAGCACGTTACATTGTGAAATGTTGCTATTCCTCAATGCGGCATAATTATCAGTGGCTTCTCGTAGCCTGTGTGCCAGAAACTATGAAAGTAACATCAAAACTGATTGCCCTGTTTGATGTTTGTGTCCATGTGTGCCTTTGTATCACACCCACAGAGATGCCCAAGACGCAAGGAGAATATGAGTATCGGCTGACGTTCAAGAAATTCTTATTTCAGTTCGTCAACTTCTACTCGGCGTCTTTCTACATTGCATTTTTCAAGGGGAAATTCATCGGCTTCCCCGGAAGCTACACTTACTTTGGAAAATGGAGAATCGAGGAGGTGTGTAGATCTGAGGGGTTGGCCCCTCTGTTTTCTATGCTGTTTGTACAACATTTTTATGTTTTACTTTTGTAGTTGATATTTTTCCCAACAATTGTCTTCACACCGTGCTGTTGGTGAAATGTCGAAATAAGGACTCTTTCTTTTGGAACTCTAAAAGGCCTCATTGTCTTCACACCTGGTCACCAGCTCTAGCATTAACACAGTCTCCGGAGTAAAAAGGTTTTCAAAACCAGACTTGAGAGAGCACGAGGTCACCACGAGCAGAACACGTGTTAGACTGATGCAATTGGTAACCCAGTTAACTTGAGGGTGTTAGTTTATCACATATTTTGCAAGTAGTACCCTTGTGGTCTCTCATTGGACATTTTCAATTATATACCGTATTTATCAAACGCCATTTATTTAAAATTATATATTTGATCATCCTTAAAAATGTACAGTATTTCAGCCCCCCTCAAGGATATGTTTAGCCACTACCTATGACTCACTGTGGCGCAGTGGAGCACGTTGTGTTAGAGAACGGCCCCGTAATATGATATCAAGAACGAATTTTGGAGTAAGGAATTAAGCAGCATTGCGTTGTGCACACGTTAAATAAATGTCATTAAGACAGTGTTAATGACACGTAGTTTAACATTTACATAATTGCCATTCAGAGTCACCCTGAGTATTTGCAGTCACTCTATGCTTGGAAGAAAGTCCATTGCCCAAAATGTGCACCTGTTGCTCATGTTTCTGTTTGAAGGCAGACTTGTTGACACATGAGATGATTATAATGAGTACATTTGGTGTTATATTAAGGTGCCTACTTCTCCTGCTGCAGATTTGTAGGAAATCGTCACGAGGGTGATTCATTGATTGATATCCTCTCAAAAACAATACACATAAAGGATAAAGAATACAGCTTATTATTTAAGTGCCTCTGTGTTTTCTACCAACTTAATTTCATGTTTTACGATTATTATATTTACTAGACGATGCTCTGCAATTAAACTCACCTGATACTAAACACCAACTGCAGTATGCATGTTGTGTGTTGAACTTATTTTGCACCGTACACAGCCTGCATCGGATGTGTGGGGGAAGGACAACAAACAAAACATTATCAGATGCGCCACCATTTTCTTTATTTAAAATACATGAGGGGGAGGGGGAAAGTGTTTCTTATAATCTGGAGAATATTGATATTCTTAATCACTGTCCCCTCTAACATATGGAGCCGTCAGTTTTGCAGTGTGCAATTGACTGAAGAGAAGAATGTGAGAGGATCATTAGAAATGATGTGTGGTATCCATATATGTATTACCCAATATTTCATATCTTCAGTGTTTAACCTGAATCTATTCTCCACCTCATCCCCCCTCCAGTGTCCCCCAAACGGCTGTCTCTTTGAACTGACTTCTCAACTCACTGTCATCATGGTAGTGAAGCAGATGGTTGGCAATTTTCAGGAGGTCATCATCCCGTAAGTATCGCATGAACACATGATAGCTGTGAAGTCTGATTACGGCGTTTCCTCGTGTAACGCGGTAGATGCGTTCCTGAAAATTTCCGCATGAAGTAAAAACGCGCAAGGAAGGAATTACTAAGTTAATCACATTTGCACAGTAAAATCAACCTGCAGTCATCCCATGGTGGGATAAATAACTCAGGCTAGGCTGCCGTGTTACTGTATCATTCGGCATGCTTTATCAAACTGCTCAGCCGCGCAACTCAAGACAGTCGTTCATCGTCGACTGCTCAGGAAAGCATTATAATGGCCGCGTTCAGCGTTTTAACAGTGTGCATTCCACATTATAATGGACACGTTCCACGTTGTGTGAAAAGTTTTCCCAAATATAGGAACCATGTTACAATGAAAATGTGTTGTGTGAAAACGCATTCAGCGAAAAGTCATGTCGACAGCTTGTTAGCAGTGTGCACTGGTTAAGCAGTGAACACCAGTCAACTGGACAAAGTTCACCTCGTTAGTATCATGTGATATTCCGATCAGACGCTTCGTACATAGTTTCATAATATTAGACAAGCAACTCCCATGACTGAAAGAGTGTAGTGGATTGACAACGGGCTAAATGAAAAACAGCTACTACTTAGGTTTTAGCAGTTGTTTTGTACAGCTCTCTGACATGTTTTGTGTCATACCGCATATTGTTTGGCATGTCTTGACGTTTCGCTCCACGTGCTTGGGATATTCACATGATACAACCTGAAAACGCAGTGGAAAGCTATGAAATAGCAAACCTAGAGTTGATGAACAAATGGATATGCACGTGTGTAAGGGTGTCTCTGTGTCTGCACATGCGTACCTCCCCCCTCAATTCCCCAGATGGTTCAGCAATTGGTGGGCCCAGCGTCGGGCCAAGCTAAGGCCTGAGGCTGTCTACACGCGCTGGGAGCAAGACATGGACCTACAGCCCCAGAGCCCACTTGGACTCTTTGATGAATACCTCGAGATGGGTACAATGAGCTCAGAGGATCACACTACGGAGTCAACGCGTTTTACTTTATTATTAAAAAAAACACACACAATTGGGTATCATTTGACTATATAGGCACGTGTGTACGGCCCCTGGGTATCTGTCGGACATTGTTGTGGGAGGGAAATTACCCACACTTCGGGTTGTTGAAGGCAGGGAGCACAGATGTAAGAGCTTAGATGTACAATACAACAATGTAATTTGCTGCACTGTCCTCTGCTGCTCACAACCCCACAATAACTATTGCATGGTCACCCATGCAACCAATTTTCAGGCTCAGCTCTCCTTAACTTCTGGGATCTGATTAAATCTGACGCGTACTGGGTGATTTGGCCATAGGCACCAATCTATGGATATACTATAACACAATTGTCTTTGAGCATGCGCGTATGTGCATATGTACGGAGTTAAGTTTTAGAAACAATAGGAGCACATATTTGCTCCTCTTGTCTGCTAACCAATGCAGCTACATTGGTCAGCTTGGGTTGACGTTTCTCCCCCTTACTATTTATTTAAAACTCTTGTGCATCATGTCCACTGTGGTTAACTGCTGTGATTTGTTGGCATTTCAGCCACAGTGCATATGCCTAAAAATGTGTGGTACGGTTAATGGAGTCCTCAATACAGGATGTGATCTAGTTATTATAGCCACCTAGTGGTGGAAAATGGTGCGAAAGAAACCCAGGTGAACCAGAGCTGAGCATTAAAGATGGTAGTGGCTGGTCGCATCTCAGTGGCCAATGTAATGGACACGATAATTTTGTGAACAAATGATACGAAAATGTGATCATATTTTGGGGTCTCCTTTGACTAAAACACATTCAATGTATTGAAAACATGTTTTGTTTGCTTAAAGTAATCACAACATAACAGCATTAAGAGTGTGTGTCTATATCCTGTTTCACTCATTATCCTATCCTTGCCCCCCTACCCATTCTCAAAATATACCCCAGTTATCCAATTCGGGTTTGTCACTCTCTTCGTGGCATCATTTCCACTTGCGCCATTGCTCGCACTGCTGAACAACATCATCGAAGTGCGGGTCGACGCGTGGAAGCTCGTAACGAAGATGAGGAGGCCTGTGGTTTCGCGAGCAAGAGGAATTGGAGCCTGGGCCGACATTCTGAGTTTCATTGCCACCCTCTCTGTAATCACCAATGTAAGTCGCCAGATTGTCCGCTCGCTTTCTCGCTCAGTATCCCATCTTATGAGTGACATAACATGTCATGTTAGCCGTGTGGGTTCTTTTTACCATACTTCACCATTCTGGTCATGGCAGGTTTGAGAAGAGGTGTAGTGGGGGACCAGGAGCGGTTCGGGTATCACTCGTCACTGATGTTAGTCGTAGCTGGAAGTCAATTGCATGTGTGCTGAATTCAAAGTGCAGTGCACGAATCACTGCACCACCGCTCCTATCCACTCTCTCCCAAAATCGCAAAAGGTAAAGCCTTGCAATTGCTTGCTCATGTCACTGCTGGCAGAAGGGCCTCAACTAAAGGTAGCTCTAGAGAACCCCTCTACACGGTATTTGGCCTACTCTTCCATGATGACCAGACATGTTGTAAGATGTGGAATTACCTGCGCTAAAACAGTGATGAACCCATTTATATTGCTAATTGGACAGAGGTGGGGGAGATTTAAGAAAATGATCCATTGCTTCAACTGTTGTGTCAGGAGACTGAACTGACGACTGCCAGATTGCAAGTCCTTATATGGTAACCATTTCACTCTGGCAGCAACCCCCCAAATTGTATTTGTGAAAATTAATGTAATTGCCAAGGTAAGATGTTCAGAAGCCTTGGTCAAATCATTGCATGCTAAGTGACCGCTATCGCTGTGCCTCCGTATGCTAATTCCACAGTCATGCATCTTGGCGTTCACAACGGACATCATCCCACGCCTGGTGTATTATTATGGATACTCAGCAGAGTATGGCACAGGTTCGCCTACAATGCATGGGTACACGGAGGACAGCTTTTCAATTTTCAAGATCAGCGACTTCAAGGAGCAAAATTATCCCAACATCCTGCCAGCCTGGTTTGATCCGGCAATCCACACAACCTGCAGGTTTGTGCCATTCAGTGTCATGCCCAGCTATCGGGGGTGCCGTCCCTGCGAATGTGATGCACTGATGTCTGGGTGTGTTGTCCAGGTAGATGCGACATCCTTCTGGGTGTGGCGTCCTCCTGGCTCCGCCCCTTCCTGATTAGGCTCGTTTTCTTCCTCTTTTCACTCCGTGACTTTCCTTTTAAGACCCACACTTCCCCTAGGCCCCACCTCTGTTTATGCCCTGCCCCTTACCGTGGACACAGGGTTTGGCTTAGTTGGGTAGTAAGGGGTTGTGGTAGGGTTGGGGGAAGAGTGTGCATGGTGGGTGGGGACAGTAAAGGGGGTGGGGGGGGGAATTGGAGGGGGGGAGCAGTGGGTACGGGTGGGATGGCTTCACAACCAAAGTCCCACTTAGAGAAATATAATAATAGATTGATATAAATTCTAGCTCATTGTTACCTTGCTAAAGAGTAATGTTATTTATTTATCTATCGATCCACGACTGCTTAATTGAGTCTCAAGATCCCTTTGCAGGAAGACCGTGCATTGGGATTCCAGTTTAAGGTGGTCTTATGCATGTGGGATGCAATAAGAGGTCCTGGAGAACCCATGATATTGAAATGAAGCTTAAAGGTTTACACAGACATGAAACCACTTGGTCTACAGCCATCTTCTGGTCACCTCAGCACAGATAGTTAAGAAATTGATGCGATCTACCAACCCTTTTCTCTAACGTTTTTGAATTGCTGGCATACACAACTATAATCAATATAACCATATTGATCGATATTTAATATAACCTTACTTGACTATGATCAAATCACCACGAATGCAGCTGATCTTAGACTATGATCAAATCACCACGAATGCAGCTGATCTTAGATTCCGGAAGTCAAGCCGGCTTGAGCCTTGTTCGTGCTTAGATTGATGATCACCATGCACAATGCAGGTGCAGTAGGCGACTGTGGAGCTAGGTTGTCAGCAGTGGGTAGTTCAGCAAAATTAACAGTTGTGCTATATTGCTCTCCCATTATCTGTACTCCCTGCCTTCACCAACCTGGCATGGACCAGCGTGAACCATTGTCAAAAGAGCCCCCACAAGCTGCACGTTGTGGGAAGGCCCTCTTTCAGAAGCGGATTTTTTTAAGGGCTGTGAACGCATATACCGTTTGTGCACAACCATACTTGTTCAATTTAGCGCCAACTCTACTTTCGAGGCACTTTGCTCAATATAGTCCATGCGTGTTTGTGGTTGTACGTGTGTAGGTATCCAGGTTATCGCTACCCGCCGGATCATCCCCAAGCCTACTCCGTCACCAAGCAGTACTGGCAAGTACTGACGGCAAAGCTGGCCTTCGTCATTGCCATGCAGGTACACATCAACATGCACACACACACACACATTCATAAACCCATTGAAAGATAAAGGTACAGCCCTCCAATTACTTGCTCATGTCACTGATGGCAAAAGCGCTCCTGCTATAGGGAGCTCAAGAGAGACCCTTAAGATGTATTTTTACTGCTCTTCCACACTGGTCAGACGTCTTGGGAAGATGTGGGAGTTCCCACACTGGACAGAACCAAACTCAGCCGACCAATTGACTGGATGTATTCCATTTACACTGCTAGGTGGATAGAGGCAGTGGAATGTAAAAAAAAACTTTCACCATTGTTTACACTCCCACGACCAAAGATCAATTCACACCCGTGACCTCTGGATTGCAAGTCTAGTGTGCAAAGCCTTACACTACTGCACCATCGTATAGACTCATCTGTGAGCAGTTGTTAAGGTCAGCAGAGCAAACCGTGATCATTGTCAATGGGTCATTACAGATAATGCCAGTAATGCTATTACACCTCACAATTGCACAGTATTTCTGAGATCACAAATAATAGTGGTAATACAATACTTTCATCATGCAGCAGACGATTCATGTTGTTGATGCAATTTGTCACACGTAAGCATGTGTGCTTGTGGGAAGGGGAGCGGCTGCGTTGTTGTTTGTGAACTGCGCTACCAATCCTGTGTGACCGGAGTACTATTTCTGGCCACAGCCAACAACAGTGGAAAATATTAGAACCAGTGTTGAGCTTCCCTTAAGTTGATTCTGTCTTAAAATGAGTACTTGATGAAGTGTGTGAAAATCATCACTGGCGAGATAAAGGTGCACACCACCCCCACAGGCACTGTGCGAACCTTCATAGATGCACTTGTCTCAGTCTGTGAAAGGCTACACAGGGAATCTTTGTAGTGGTGACATGGCCGAGTGTAAGTGTTTGTTGATTGTTGCGGTAATTTGCGGCTGCCCAGGTGAATACTGTGGGTGCATTAACTGCACATCATAAATGTTGCCTGCTGCATAGTGAACGTAAAAAACCCATTAAGTAATTCAAAAAAAGTGCCTCGGTATAATTTGCCAAATGTTCAAAAATTACTCAAATGACTTAATTTAATTTGGGAAAAACGACGTAACAATATAATATCCCTAGGCTGCAGGTCCCCGGAATAGTTGACCTGAGATGTAAAGCACTTTGAGATGCTGCCATATTATATTTAGTAAGCACCCTTTACATGCAAATCCTGAAACTGAAAATCCTTTACCTGTGTGTGGACGTGTGCAGCACGTGGTGTTACTCACGAAGGCCTGCATTGCATACATCATCCCGGACACGCCATCCCATGTGCGCGCCTGCATGCGCCGCGAGCGCTTCGTCGTACAGACGATTCTGCAGCAGGCAGAGCTGGGCCGTCTCTGTAACACCCTCCTCACCGATGCCCCCAGCTCACCGCCATCGCCTCAATTCCACGTTGAGGATGAGCAGGCAGAGATGGGCCTGCTTCGCTGCTCACTGCATAAGGAGTCTCCTGGCGTATTGCACCCACCCCAGCGGTGCCACATGGAGAATGAGCAGGCAGAGAAGACTGGTGACGACTCACTGCTGAAGGGATCCGAGGAGGAATCAAGCAGCGAGGATTCGTCAACTGTCTTCTACAGCATATAAACTACTCAGACTTTTAAAGGAGGCTGCTATCCTAACGCTGTTTGCACGTGGACAAGGACATTGCAGTCGAGGACTATCTGTATATATATATATTAATAAATAGTTTATGATTTAACATGTCTCAATCATCTCATGTCTTTTCATACGAATCACGATGTGAATGAGGAAAACTAGAAATTATTGTTATTTTGTAAATATTTTTTATTTTGGTTTAACACGTAGGCTTTCGGGCCCAATATCATCCATAGAGGTGTGTTTTGGGTTAGATCGCGTACATATATAAACGTGTCGTTAAAACCCACCACCACTCGACACAGCCAACTAGTAAGGGTTGTCATGGAAACAGAACAAGCCAATTCGTCACTGGTACTTTGGAGAGCCAAGCCACAACATTTATAATCGGAGTACGACGTTTTGCCAGTAATTACAACTAGCTTCATCAGGCGACAGCCAGATTTGTGACACTCTCGCGCAAAGTGGGGGGGGGGAGATTACCGAGTCAACGTACATTATGCATGTGCATAATGAGAGCATTTTGATCTTGTCCTTCCTGTCTATTGTGTATTAAAATAGCCGTACCAATGGTAATCCCTATTGAAGTATGGTGCCCTTTATAGGCATGCATTTAAATAATGTATTATTTGTTGGCACCCGTGTTCAGCAGTAGCAGAGCACACGTGCCAACAAGGACACTCAGTTGATTTTAATGTTGAAGTTCTGTGCAAAACTAGCTACTGCTGGCCAAGAATAATTCGAGAATCTATCGAAATTGAAAGAAAAATTTACCGTTCGGATAGCTACCGCCTTTGTGCTGTGTGGAAGCGACCCATCAAATAGTACATTAGATGAAACTCCGAGTACCCACTCAGGAGGTATAGTGGTAAAGCAGTGGAGGAAAAAAAAGCAAATTTTTAAATTTGCCCTTGTTGAATGATAGAGTCGAGACACACAGCAAGCGAGATTAAGAAAGCGCATCGGAAGAAATAATGGAGGTGAGAGAGAGAAACAATTGCCTCCTGGAGAAGGAAAGGCATTCCTACCGAGGGAGACAAGTTGACAAAGATTTTGATAATGTGAACCGGTGGCGTGGCTCGATCTTCCCTAGGTGCGCAACACGCTACCGAAAGAAAACTAAATCCTATTCAAAGGCTAAAATAAGCTCCATTTTTTGTATAAGAGCCGGATAAACAATAACCCCATCCATAGACTGAGGAAGAAAGGGAAGAGCCTGAACAAAGGGGAGGAGATTACGACGGAGATGGGTTGGAGGTGGAGAGAAGGGGAGAGGGGAGGCCGTAAAGGTGGCTGCACATTCAAGGAAAGCAGCGTAGAAAGAGTTGAACGGGGACATGGAGACAGTAGAGACAAGGGTGGAGAAAGAGGAAGGGAGGATCTTTCAGTGCTCGCTACAGGAAACCCACAAAACTGAATTTCCTAAACTCGTGTCGCCTCCGTGACAGCAGCACCACCAACGCCACAGACTCACGCTCCCCTAATCGATAATACCATCTCCATTGCCGACCAGCCACGAGATGGCTGCTCTCAACACCTCGGTCGTGGTGTATGCAGCAAAAGACTTCCGGCTGGTGAGCATCCGGCCATTGCGAGGGTTGGAAATAAACTGAAGCACGGGGCGACTCCCACAACCTTCGGGTATTTCCCAACTGGATGACGTCTTGGGACGAAGCCAGAAGTAAGCCAAATACGCACTCAATAAATGGGACAAAGATCCCAGAGAAGCCTCCAGAAATGTCACAGGAGGCTCGGGTGTGAGAAACCAGACTCCATGTGGGGTCCTCCAGACCTCTGCCCTCCAGTTCATCAACATTTGTAAAAGCAGGACGTCTCAAAGGTACGTAGCATGGGTGAGGGACGATGTTGAGAACCACGTTCCATGATTAGGCGCTTTGACAGGTTGGGATCCGAGTAAACTTTTAATGGACCTCACCCTACGACATTACGGATAGAAGGATAGTGTGCCGGCACAATCCGGACACCCTGCTACACCGAAACACTCTGCTGCATCAAACTCCCTGGTACAGCTAAACACTGGCACGATTACGCTCAAATACACACAAACTCTCGCTCAGCCAGTTGGTACACAGGTTGTCAGTTGTGGGGGACGCGGGCCCCCGGCTCCCCACCCGGGGGAGGGCTGATCTCGAGAGGGCTGCGGGCTCCGGACTCCTCGCTCGAGTGAGAGCAGCCGCTACTCGACTCCTCGCTCGCGGGGAGAGGGCTGCCGCTCTCCGGCTCCTCTCTCTGGCTCCAGATCCACCCAGGATGGAGATCACAACCCCAGTCTCCTCCAACAGCTACCACAGACACAACAAATCCGTCAACATCAGTTGGTTGACACCGAGGCGACCGCAAGGCAAACACCGGCTTAAAGCTAAACCAGGGGTCGGGAACCTATGGCTCGCGAGCCAGATGTGGCTCTTTTGATGATTGCATATGGCTCGCAGATAAAACAAAATATTCTCACTTGTTTTAATCCATCCATCGA
This sequence comes from Petromyzon marinus, assembly GCF_048934315.1. Taxonomy (NCBI): domain Eukaryota; kingdom Metazoa; phylum Chordata; class Hyperoartia; order Petromyzontiformes; family Petromyzontidae; genus Petromyzon; species Petromyzon marinus. The sequence continues at coordinate 6,696,005 of NC_133683.1, forward strand.
TTTTTCACTGCGCATGTCCTGTTCAGGGCTGCAGGAGCAATTGTCCATTATTTTAATTGGATGATACTGGCCTACGTTTGCCGTTGCTGGGTAAAACAGGTAAACGCCCCCTTTTGAATCAGTCTGAGACTGCGTCTGCTCGGTCATTAGCTCAAAGCTAACCCTTCGACGAAGAAGATGGCGAAAAGAAAAAAAGACGACGAGTATCGTACATTTCAGGACGAATGGACCGAAGAATTCGCCTTTGTGGAGAGAGCGGGTTCTGCGGTGTGTCTAATTTGCAATGACAAAATTACATCGTTGAAACGGTCGAATGTAAAGCGACACTTCGACACGCGCCACGCTACCTTTGCATCAAAATACCCTGCGGGAGACAGCAGAAAGAAAGCGTGCCAAGAGCTTCTGAGCAGGGTGCAAGCTAGCCAGCAGCAACTCCGCGTATGGACCCGGCAAGGTGACTATAATTCGGCTAGCTTTGCTGGTTCTTTAGCAATAGTGAGGAACGGAAAACCATTCACAGATGGCGAGTATGCTAAAACGTTCATGCTGGATGTAGCCAATGAACTTTTTGATGATCTTCCGAACAAAGACAAGATAATCAAACGGATACAAGACATGCCTCTGTCGGCAAGAACTGTTCATGATCGTACCATCGTGATGGCAAACAAAGTGGAGGAAACGCAAGTGAAGGACATAAATGCAGCGCCGTTCTTTTCTCTGGCTTTGGATGAGTCAACAGACGTGAGCCATTTGTCGCAGTTCAGCGTGATTGCAAGATATGCTGTTGGTGACACACTGCGCGAAGAAAGTCTTGCTGTTCTGCCATTAAAAGGGTCCACAAGAGGTGAGGATTTATTCAAGTCTTTCATGGAGTTTGCTCAAGAAAAAAGTCTACCTATGGATAAACTTCTCTCAGTGTGTACTGATGGTGCTCCGTGTATGGTGGGGAAAAACAAAGGATTTGTGGCACTTCTCCGTGAACATGAAAATAGACCCATCCTAAGTTTCCATTGCATTATACACCAGGAGGCACTTTGTGCTCAGATGTGTGACAGGCAGTTTGGCGAAGTGATGTCGCTGGTCATTCGTGTGATCAACTTTATTGTTGCCCGAGCCTTAAATGATCGCCAGTTTAAAACACTGCTGGATGAAGTTGTAAATAACTATCCTGGTCTGCTTTTGCACAGCAATGTGCGTTGGTTGTCAAGAGGGAAGGTGCTTAGCCGTTTTGCGGCTTGCCTGAACGAAATCCGGACTTTCCTTGAAATGAAAGGCGTCGGGCATCCTGAGCTAGCCGACACCGAGTGGCTCCTCAAGTTTTACTATCTCGTAGATCTGACTGAACATCTGAACCAGCTCAACGTGAAAATGCAAGGCATTGGAAATACAGTGTTATCCCTTCAACAAGCTGTATTTGCTTTTGAAAACAAGCTGGAGCTTTTCGTCACGGATCTTGAAACAGGTCGTTTACTACATTTTGAAAAACTGAGCCAATTTAAAGATGCATGCACAGCAAGTGAGCCCATTCAAAACCTTGATCTCCACCAGCTAGCTGGCTGCACATCCAGTCTCCTACAGTCCTTCAAAGCACGCTTTGGAGAATTTCGTGAGCACACTCGTCTTTTTAAGTTCATCACCCATCCAAACGAGTGTTCACTGAACACAGCCGACCTGAATTACATCCCTGGTGTCTCCGTCAGAGATTTTGAAGCAGAAGTGGCTGACCTGAAGGCCTCAGACATGTGGGTGAATAAGTTCAAGTCACTGAATGAAGATTTGGAAAGAATCACACGACAGAAAGCGGAGTTGGCGAGCAAGCACATGTGGACAGAAATGAAAAAACTCCAACCCGAAGACCAGCTGATTCTCAAAACTTGGAACGCGCTTCCTGTCACATACCACACACTGCAGCGTGTGAGTATTGCTGTATTGACCATGTTTGGATCTACGTATGCATGTGAGCAGTCATTCTCACATCTTAAAAACATCAAGTCCAACCTACGATCACGTTTAACGGATGAAAGCCTCAACGCTTGCATGAAGCTTAACCTCACCAAGTACCAACCCGACTACAAAGACATCAGCAAATCCATGCAGCACCAGAAGTCGCATTAATGGTGAGTGTTATAACAACATTATTTAAAAGAATAAATTCAGAGGCTTATTATACTGACATTTAGTTGAATTCACTTTTAAAATATATTATATGGCTCTCACTGAAATAAATTTCCAAATTTTTTGCTTTCATGGCTCTCTTAGTCAAAAAGGTTCCCGACCCCTGAGCTAAACGATACGCATGGAGCTGCATCTCACAATGCAGTGCACGAAAACTGATTAAATAATACAGATTTAAGTTTGCAAATTAACACAAAATTCGTTCTCAATTTTAGTTTTCCAAATGCGCTATCGGCGTAATGTCAAGAGACAAATAAATCATCCATTCGTAAATCTCGCATAGCCGTGCAGGCCCTGTGTCATAAAATGCGGTGGGTGGCCTTTTATCTTGTACACAATAGGAGCCAACACTTTCACATTAGCTGTGTTATGAGAATGTGCGGCGCACGAGAGTCAAGCTGAAATTGTTATTCTCAGAGATGGAATTAGGAAAATGAAGTGCAAAACCCAAGTTTAATGAGACTGTAATTTTGTGCAGTCGCTGGTGACGGGGCTCGGACGATCGACTTGATAAGACTTGAGACCTCGGTTTCAACCCAAGCAGTCAAAATCCAGATTCAAGCCCAGAATCTCATTATTGCCAACGCACCGCTTTGATCTCTGAACCACCCGTCCACTTTGCATATATAGTGTTATCATATATTTTATCTGAATGTCACCGCTGTACACTCAATTTTAACGGTGATTTTCAATATCTACCTTTGGGATGTTTGCCAAATTCACAGATATTTTTTAAGAGTGACAAGAGAAAACCCATGCATCTTACGTGACACTTTGTTGTGCTCTGCATTGGCAGTGATTGAATAACGCTTAAACGTATTTGAGTTATCGACAAATGAGTTTTAAGTTGGTAATAATAAACTAATATTACCGCGCACAATTTTGGAAACAAACTTAACATTGAGCGCCACTCGGAGGCGATAAGTACACTCAAACTTTGCACGGGCAGTGTCGTACACCTACTTGCTGTACTGCCTCTTACCAGCTGGAGGCGGGTGGGCTCACGCACGCCACGTACGCACCTGTGCGTTGCGATGGAGGATGTCCAAGAAGGAGCCGAGGCCCAGGCTGGGGAGGTTGCGCGAGTCAAAAGCTCGGCAAGCTGCTTCTCCACGCGTGACAGCGCGGGTAGGCACAGGGGCTCTGCCATCTTACTTGCGTGGCTCAGCAGACGGACCAGATGCTTGGCTACCGCCTCTGCGAAGGAGACAAGCAATGCCATTGCAGGAGAGGACAACGATGCTGTAACTCGCTCCAATAGGCTCAACAACTGCAACTCTCTCTCTGCCCTCCCACCCCCCACGTCTCATCTACGGCCTCCCGATAAGTTTCATCATCACTCTCCAGATGACTCAAAAAACAAGTTTAACACGAAGGCCTTCGCGACCAATATTACCCATAATAGAGATTTTTGGGTTAGGTCACATAAATAGTGCATATTAAAGCGTATTATTGAGTGCATGTTTACATGATCTAACCCAAAAATCTAGATGGACTAAAAAAACCACTGGCAGACTTCTCGCACCCGTATGCAAGACGATATCGCCCCAATATTCGAATTGTTCAACTATCCCCCGAACCAGTCCAGGATTAATTTCAAGATCACACTCAGCATTCTGAAGGTCCTCCGTGGTCTGACCCCCTATGTACAATACAAGAAACTACATTTTATTCAGATTGTGCTTTCGATATCGTGTAATGAGACGGAGTATCCACTCGGATCTCTCACGGAGCAGCGGAACCCGTCCTATTGGAGAATGGCCCGCAGAAGAGAACATCACAAAGCTACCTCTGACATTGCTTCTAGTGACCTCTGGTCCACAGAGTAAAGGGAAGCACATTCCCACCCACTCTGTTGAGCCGATATTGGACTTGGTCAAATTAAGTGCATAGCCATTTATTTAGTATGTCTTGGGTTTTTTTGACAGTCATTAATGACCGAGCTGAGACCATCAACTGGCTGCACTTGACAAAAGCAAGTTTAATCACAGGTGGTTACCCAGATTCGAACCCAGGATCTCAGCGTTTCCAGTTCAATGCTAATAATCTCTCTCAGCCACCCGGGTCATCTCGACGTAAATTTGACAAACTGATGCGTCGTGATATGCCAAACTCTTACTAATGCATTAGTAATAATCGAGACGAGATGTGAAATAAGGTGTTTAGAGAAGCTACGACAATTCAGCGCGCGTGCAATCCAGTAGACTCTTGATTATCCGTGTGCGGTTTATCTGATTTGCGGATTAACCACGCACATGAGATTTTTACTTATTAATAACTCATGGATTTTCCCTTAGGCCCAAATTAATAATCTAAAAATAGTTATACATTGTAATTCTTGGAAATGTTTGTTACAAGTCACGTGCTTATATCGAGCAAATATGTGCGCCCATGAATCCGAAATCTACGTGATCACTTCGACAGTACAGTAGTTGCATATCTTTACAACAGTGGGTGGAGTTTGATTGATGGTGATTGGCGTGGCTCTGCTATCCACTTAGAGGGCCGAGTCTTCTGCTCGGGAGCAGGAACGTTTTATCACCGACCACGTGCATCGATCGGTTGATCGTTAGTTTGTGGCATAGAGATCCACAGAAAATAGATATCTTTGGATCATCCGAGATTTTTTATCATCCGCAGCCATCTTCCCCGTAATTAGCGCGGATAATCGAGAGTCTACTGTATGTGAAAATTTGTCTCCTTACTCCCCGGAAGAAGCGGCGGTCTGGTGTCGGGAGTGCTGATGTTGCCGAGAAACGCGGCCGGTTTCTCCTTGACCACGAGGTCGCGAGGAGTCTCGAGGGAGCCACAGCACAGAGCCAACTGAAACAGCTTCCCGGCCAGCGTGTCCCCTTTCACCTGCCCCAGGAAGTCCTGCACACACTGTTGGTGGAAACAATAAAGGACCCAAACCACTTGCAGCCATATCACACTGTTGGGACAAATAGAGGGTGACACATGCATAGATGTCCGACCAATTTCAATGCCCCCCCTTACTTTTGTCTCAACGTGTGACTGAATTTTGTGAAAGCGATGGCCCTAAATATTATAGAGGAGAGTTAATTCAGTGGTAGAGAAAGTTTTTTGATAATGGTGGAAGTATCCACAGACTTGAAACGTTTGGCGATTATCACTCATTAAATAATTCCGAGGACAAATGTATTATGGAAAATCTTTGACAAATGTACGCAAATGCATGAACTTTCTCGCACGGTAATTTTGTTGCATTAAGTCCAGACGCCATGGCCCCCACCTTCTTCAGCTTATTCACAAAGATGTCATCGGCGTTCTGGAAGACCTGCAGCACCATCTCGGTCGCCGGCTGTGTCGTGAACTGTAGGCGAAGATCGGCGCTCGTCCCTGGCAAGGGGAACGACTCCAACAGGTATTTCTTGATCTTGTGTGGCCGGCCCTCCACCTCCTGCTTGATGTCACACTCAATGCGAGCCAGCCCACGGTCCATCGCCTCCCGCTCGCCTTTCTGGGCCTTGCCGATCACCTAAACAAACAACACAATGTTAGCAACTGTGGCGGCCACAGGTGCAGGGCAGTGCTGTAGTTGCGATGATGGAACACGTGATGGACGAGTGGTTCAACAGCGAATGCAAGGTGTGCTGCTAATGCACGATTGCAATCGAGAGATGGGATTGGTGGATCATCCTAGCAGCAGTGGCTTTTGGCAAGCCATCGAACAAAGACAGTTACCCCATCACTCGCTTTCAGATGGGCTTCTGCGGCCAACTGGAATGCTCTTCCTTCCGATATTAGGAAGCCATTGGAGCTATGCACTTTTAAATCTAGATTGAAAACAATTTCTTTAGAACTGCTTTTTGTGTTCAGTTTGTTGCCCTCCACACCTCCGATTAGCACAGTTGGCTACGTACAGTGCGAAAGAAGTTCAACATATATACTTGTGGTTTTACCCAATCCAGTAATTTCTGAGTACTTGTTTAGATTTGCAAATTTTGATTCTGACGCCGGCACACATGTCCTCCTCATTCATTAATAACAACACGGGATTTTTTTTTACATTATTTGTGAAGCATATAGAAATGCAGTTTTGGATAATACACCCGCAATATTAACTAGGGCGACTCCTGGGATCGAATCGCGAACCTCTGAAACAAGCGACAAATGCACAAAGACTCGGGAAAGAATATTTCTGTAAGGAACGGTACAGTGAAATAGGCCTCAGCCTTCAATACGATATATATTAACATGATGTACTTACACGAGCAGTTACTTCAGTGCTCTTGTCGCAGCACTGCACTCCCAAAACTGAAGTCGTGTTGGAAGTCTGTCTCAGACTGCATGACAAAAGGATACACCACATTCACTTGACAGGGAGACAGGTGTGAAACTTGTGTGCCTGAGCAACTGAGGATAGCTCAGCATTGTGGCCGTGTAAGGCAAACGCAGGGGCGGGGGAATATTGGTAAAAGGCTGATGCAGTGTCACTCTCAGGTGTGAACACAGCGACACGTACGTTGTGGCTGTGTGTCAGCAATTCCAGAACGCATTTAATTCAGAAAGTAAACCCCCTCAAGGGCAACAACAATACATACTTGAGGCAATCTTGATTTGAAGCTTTCTCGACTGCAGGAATCCACACTCTTTGGTTCTTTCGGTAAAGTCACGTAAAATCGAGGAGGAGGCCGCTTTCCTACCTGACAGTTACACGCTAATTTCTCACGTTAACATCACTAGCCCTGGACACTTCTTTATGACCCATGGGCTACACACATTTCAAACCATTTAAAACAGTCTGCCTCAGTAGCACACCAAGGCTTTATCACCTGATGACGGACGCTTGTGTCGCACCCGAAACGTCGTGATTTATTTTATTTTATACCTACGTGACTTTACCGAAAGAACCAAAGAGTATAACTTGAGGCATCCAATAATAATACAATTCGCAGTCAACAAGCGACGCAATGCATACACACGTACACACACACACACACGCTCGTACACGCAGGCACGGCACGTAGGGAAATGCCCAGAGGTATGCTGGTGATACGGATGCCCAGATCGTGAATATCCGGAGCCCCGTATCGTTCCATGAGATGCTTCAGCAAGTCCGGCACCTTGAAGCGTGCCATCACTCCTTTGCCTCGGGAGCTGCGGCTCTTGGCCACGAAGGTCCTAAACTCTGCCGCAAACAACAACAACACGAGCGGGTTACGCAGAGCGCATGCTAGGGGAGCAACGACGACGCATTGATTCGGACGTGATCATTCATCCTGAAGATCGCGATATGCACACCGGATCGCGTGCGTAAGAATTTATGTTTTAGATTTGTATGCGTTGCGTGTCATTGTTTCACATTGTCCAACACCCACCCACTCCAGTCACTAGAGCCGGCTGTGTTCACGTTTTAAAACAAGGCGTTGAATCTAGAATTTATTCACGAGCCCTCAATCGCGATAATCGATTGATTCGCGACATGGGTGGCTGGGGTGGCGCGTATCGCTTCTGTTTATGTCTGCAAGGAATCACTTGCTGAGCCTTCGTATCATTTCAAATACCAAACAAATTCATGCATCAGTAGCACTGGGGCCTTGAAAAAGGGAAAAAAAAATCCGATAAGCGACGTTTCGGGCAATGACCCTTCTTCATATTGCATAGAAAGGCCAGAGAGATTGAGTGAACAATAAGAATTGGAAACTGCACTTCACAGCGATTACCGTGTTTCAAAAGTTATTAGGTAACCATTCATATGAACCTTATGGCGGGACCCCGGGGTCTCATAAGTCCCCGGCTCTTGCATAAACATTATATTATATATTATATATAATGTAAACATTATATTCTATATAATGTAAACATTGTGTTATAATGTAAACATAAACTTTGGTTTTTTTCACCAATGGGTTTGAAGGATGGTGGCAAGTGTTGTCTTGTTAAACTATGCCTTTAAAACTGAAAACTACTTACCTACAGTAGCTCTATTTACATACACTATCTAAAAAATAATTTACTCCCCTCGTCAATCATCGTGTTTCTCAGTGTGGATTTGTAAACACACTTGTTAAACAATACATAAAATAGTACGCGTTTTCAATGCGCTGTTCATATTGTAAAATGCGTTTTTACAAATGTGACTCTACAGCAGTTGCAGAGCCGCACTTTTATATAATTCAGGTCAAAGCCAGATAAACAGTGGAGGATAAACATCGCATGAAGGCGGGGCAATTGTTGTGCAATCATTTCAGGTCAAATTTACAGGTGCGTTTTATTCATGCCACACAGGTAGAGAGTTGAGAGTGAAACCTGGCCCACTGGCATCGTGAATCATGGATCATGAGTCACCCGGACTTGTTGTGTTTGTTTATGGTTGCTATACAAGCCATCAAATCTACACCACGAAGAGAGTTGATGAACAAGTAGGAGAGTGTGTAACTGGATTACATTCATGTGCACAGGCGTTTCACATGTGAATATAAAATAAATAACGTCGACTCAAACGCCACTCTTTAGGATTTGGCACACTCAATAACATTTTAATTGATAAATTAAGACCAACAAACCATAATCAAATGGGTCATGCATCGATGTACCAATTGTGGTTACGGACTGCTAAAGAAGAAAATGATGAATGCAGATTCGAAGTGAGTTTAAACGTGAATCTACACCATTTAAATATATTTTAAACAACCCGTTGCAAACATGACAGTAATTTGAAATGTAGCACTGTACATCAGAACAATTTGAAAGACGTTAGAGATTTGAAACTGTCCAAAAAGAAAGGAGGAAAATAAATGTATTTTTACATAATACAGGTTTTTTGGGTAAGATTGCATAAATATAAAAATATGTCGGTAAACCCACCACCACCCGACACAGCCAATTAGTAAGGTTTGTCACTTAAACAGAACATGCCAATTCGTTACTAGTACAGCACACCGGTTGTGTGTTAGAGAGCAAAGCCACAACATTAACAATCTGAGTACGTCGTTTCGCCAGTAATTACAACCAGCATCATCAGGAGGCAGCCAGAATTGTGGATTTTAAAATGTAGATTTATTTAAATCTAAATTAAAAAAACATATAGAGAAACTGGAACATTATTATTACAGAATTTGGTGAGACATGTCGAAAAGAGAATGACTCCAGCTTAGCTTGCAAGAACTAAGAGACACAGTGTGGCCATGTGGCCTTAATGAGAGAGACTGACTCCAGCTTAGCTTGCAAGAACTAAGAGACACAGCGTGGCCATGTGGCCTTAATGAGAGAGACTGACTCCAGCTTAGCTTGCAAGAACTAAGAGACACAGTGTGGCCATGTGGCCTTAATGAGAGAGACTGACTCCAGCTTAGCTTGCAAGAACTAAGAGACACAGTGTGGCCATGTGGCCTTAATGAGAGAGACTGACTCCAGCTTAGCTTGCAAGAACTTAGAGACACAGTGTGGCCATGTGGCCTTAATGAGAGACTCACTCCAGCTTAGCTTGCAAGAACTAAGAGACAGTGTGGCCATGTGGCCTTAATGAGAGAGACTGACTCCAGCTTAGCTTGCAATAACTAAGAGACACAGTGTGGCCATGTGGCCTTAATGAGAGAGACTGACTCCAGCTTAGCTTGCAAGAAATAAGAGACACAGTGTGGCCATGTGGCCTTAATGAGAGACTCACTCCAGCTTAGCTTGCAAGAACTAAGAGACACAGTGTGGCCATGTGGACTTAATGAGAGAGACTCACTCCAGCTTAGCTTGCAAGAACTAAGAGACAGTATGGCCATGTGGCCTTAATGAGAGAGACTGACTCCAGCTTAGCTTGCAAGAACTAAGAGACACAGTGTGGCCATGTGGCCTTAATGAGAGAGACTCACTCCAGCTTAGCTTGCAAGAACTAAGAGACACAGTGTGGCCATGTGGCCTTAATGAGAGAGACTGACTCCAGCTTAGCTTGCAAGAACTAAGAGACACAGTGTGGCCATGTGGCCTTAATGAGAGAGACTGACTCCAGCTTAGCTTGCAAGAACTAAGAGACACAGTGTGGCCATGTGGCCTTAATGAGAGAGACTGACTCCAGCTTAGCTTGCAAGAACTAAGAGACACAGTGTGGCCATGTGGCCTTAATGAGAGAGACTGACTCCAGCTTAGCTTGCAAGAACTAAGAGACACAGTGTGGCCATGTGGCCTTAATGAGAGAGACTGACTCCAGCTTAGCTTGCAAGAACTAAGAGACACAGTGTGGCCATGTGGCCTTAATGAGAGAGACTTACTCCAGCTTAGCTTGCAAGAACTAAGAGACACAGTGTGGCCATGTGGCCTTAATGAGAGACTGACTCCAGCTTAGCTTGCAAGAACTAAGAGACACAGTGTGGCTCAGAAAGCGCGTTGTGACGGAGCGCGTTCCGCGTTGTGCAAAAAGCGTTCCCTAAATTAAAGAAAACGCGTTGTAGTGAAAACGCGTTATCGTGTGAACACTTGGGACAGACCCAGGTGTTGTGGGTTAACTCCCCGAGGTAAACTTTCTTCCAAATTTGTGTTTTATACGCCTTGTGCTCCGCCAATAATTGTTGTGAGTGTCGCTCCTCTGCCCTCTGTTGTTCATGGAGAGAGACTGCAACCTAGTGCCCAGTATCCTCCTCCGCGAGCCTCTTCAAAATGCTGATCTTGACACCGCTGGAAGCAGTCATCGGCCTTGACCTCACCCCACAACAGTGCAATTTTAACAGCTCAACATCAAAACACGATGATGGGTCGCTTGCACCAATCGCACAGCACCACAGCATTGACTCTCAGCTGTTACTTGTGTAGAGGGGGTCACGTGTGTCACCATAATTGCCCTAATCCTGAAACTCGTGCTGCGTAATATTTTCCTTGCCATATTATCTGTGACACACATAATGAGGACAACCGGTAAGTCAAACGAAACCAGAGGTGGGAAACCTGTTCTTAATATTATTAATTTCAGGCAATGTGAACACGACTTTTAGAAACACCGATGCAGCTATACACATGCCAGATTGTCCAGAAATTCAGTTGATACTAATAGGGTTTATTTGCCAGTATTGTACATTATTTAAATTACATTTGTTTGGGCGGCAGGGTGGTGCAGTGGTCACGCCCGTGCATGACATCTTCTGAAGGACTGCCTGGCTTCGCTTTTCTAATTATGGTCCCTTTCTCTGTATGGGTTTACTCCCATGGCAAAACAACAACAACATACAATGTAACTGGTACTAGCCAAACATCCAAATTACTCCTGCGAAAAGTTGGCAGGCCCCTCCTGAACAAGAGTCTTGAGACTCAGTGAGATTGCTTGTGTGGCGATCGAAACGTCGTGATCCATTATTATTTTTTCTACCTACGTGACTTTACCGAAAGAACCAAAGAGTAAGGATTCCTGCAGTCACGAAAGCTTCATATCAAGATTAATGAGTGTTTACATGTGGGAAGAAATCGGAGCACCTGGAGAAATCCAAGCAAATGGGGGGGGGCTAACGCTCTATCACAAATCTACAGATGGAACAGGCGGAGTCCACATTATTCGACACCGCCTTCTCTACCTCCTTGACGACCAAGGGGTGGGAGTTGTCGCAATATTTTTGTAATCCACCAACCCTCACCTCTACGCAGTCGTGGATTACAGGCATACATAGCCACCACAACCACCCGGCTAAAGTAGCTGTAATGCACATCTAAAATTCTACAAAAGTTGATGGGGCAAAGGTCGTAGGTCAATTGGTTTGATTCCTATGCGCATTAACCAGTCTCTAACGTATGCACATTTAGATTCGCATTCAGCCGCCAATGGAACAGGTGGAGTCCAAAAGCTAAGTGGATGTACTGATTGTATCTTCATTGCGGGACTCATCCAGCAGTGGATTGACATGGGCTTCAGGTATCCACGTGTGGACGGGCAATAAACACTGGGGCCACCTGGCGGTAAATGTTTGCCGGTGCACATTGGGACCGGCTCACACGTCGCTGGCCCCAGGCAGCCCCCAGCCACTGGCGTGCAACACAGCGAAGGGAATCTCCCACCAATGAGAACCACGCACAACCCATGGTGCAGTCCTATAACTTGGACTCCTAAACACAACAAAACCCATAGCCGCCAACCCACACGGTTTACCCGTATTCTGTTGGGGGAAAGTGAGTGTGTTTATCCCTTGTGATGGGACTTTGTAGGATGGACGTTGAGATTTATAAGGGGCACGGGGTGACCAACAAGGTCTGAATTGGTCTGTAATAAGGAAGGCACTGATAAGGGGTTGACAGCGATGCAAACCCCACACAATACAAAACGGCAAGCGGCCAGCAACAACAACAAAAAATACATAACTGTCCAATGAGTAATTAGATCATTAAGATCAAAGAAACGTGTTCCTTAAATTGATCAAGTTTATTGTTGCAAGAGTTTGGGAAAACAGGAAGACCAGGTGTGGATTCCAGAGTGGAGCAGTGCAAACTGATAAATCTGAAAAGAAGAGTGAGGTGACCTGCATGGTGGTGAGCGGGTGGGTGAGTAAATGGGTGAGTGTTTGAGTAAACGAGTGGAGGAGTGAGTGATAGGGTGATTGAGTCAGTGACCGGATGCGTGAGTGACTGGATGCGTGGGTGACTGGATGCGTAGGTGATAGGATGATTGCGTGGGTGACTGAATGAGTGGGTGACTGAATGAGTGGGTGAGTGGATGAGTGCGTGATTGAATGGGTGACTGGATGAGTGGGTGACTGGATGAGTGGGTGACTGGATGAATGGGTGACTGGATGAGTGGGTGATTGGATGAGTGTGTAATAGGATGATTGACTGAGTGACTAGCTGAGTGTGTGATTGAATTAGTGACGAGATGAGTGTGTGATAGGGTGATTGAGTTAGTGGGTGACTGGATGATAGGGTGATTGCGTGGGTGACTGGATGCGTGGGTGACTGGATGAGTGGGCGACTGGATGCGTGGGTGACTGGATGAGTTAGTGACTGGATGAGTGGGTGACCGAGTTGTTTAGTTGAGTGCGTTCTTGTGACCTGCAGTGAGGCGCGGTGGTTGAACGCGGAGTGGATGAGATGAAGCGGTCAAAGTGTCTGGTAGACCGAGTCCCTTAACGTGGGTGGAGGGGGGATTCAACGAGGGGAAGTTCACTGCAACATTCACCACGGTGGTGCTAGTAGTCGCAGCGAAAAAAAAGTGATACAGGGCTGACTGAATGAAGGTTGAGGCGAGGATGCAAGATGGTGTAGAGGAGGCAAAGAGGAGGGTACAGGAGGTGAGGTGTTGAGGTGGCGTAGTGAGGAGGCGTAGAGGAGGTGTAGAGGAGGCGTAGAGGAGGGTGCCCCGCTCTTGGCGTTGATCTTGGTGAACACGTGTCCGCGCCCCGTCTCGTAGCTCTGCCCGGTGCTGATGCAGCCTCCACCGGCCGAAGCGCCCAGCGTCCTCGCTGAGTCCGTGCCCAGCTCCGCTCTGAGCAAGCTCTCCATTGCGCGCTATCTGCTCTCAGCAACAGACACAACGATAAACTCCCCCCCCCCCCCCCCCCGGTCCCGTGTGGCCTCTAAATACTTATTTCCTTAGGAGAGGTGATTTATCGGACGAGGCCTAAATGGTAAAATAACACACACAGCGTTTACCAAAAGGGAACGCATACTGATGCCTATCTGAATGCATATTCGCATCATCACCCCGTACAGAATACCTCTCATCAAGATGCTCATACATCTGGCTAAAACAGTGTCAGATTTATTCTTAGTTTTCGGTAAAGTCACGTTGAAGAGAAACAACAAAATAACAAAATATATATAAAACAATAAAAATTCTCACGACGTTTCGACCATAACTCAAACGGTCATCATCAGGTGTGTCGGTTTGCATAAATTTATTTTGAAAACGGCATATTTATTTATTTATATAAAAAGTAGGCTCACATGCCATTGACTTTTCCAAGACGGAGGTTCTTTGTAAGCCATCTGGCTTCCATGAGAGATTCGTTCATGAGGCTATCCACATATACAAACACAGAGACAATTTCAACCGAGAAGATGGATTCTATCTTAGCAATCATTGGAAAGATTTGATAAATCATTTCAGTTCTTGATTGATTGTTCACGCTTACAGTGGCTTTCAGACAGCATACATAAAAACAAATTTCGTCTCCCCCCTCCTCTTTTCAAAAAATAGATGGACTAGTCCTGGCAAACAGCCAATCGTTGCGCGTGACGCAAACGTTATTTTTTATATAAATAAATAAATATGCCGTTTTCAAAATACATTTATGCAAACCGACACACCTGATGATGACCGTTTGAGTTATGGTCGAAACGTCGTGAGAATTTTTATTGTTTTATATATATTTTGTTATTTTGTTGTTTCTCTTCAACGTGACTTTACCGAAAAAACTAAGAATATGAATTACTGCAGTCACGAAAGCTTTAAATCAAAATTTAGTGTCAGATTTGTGAAAGTCTGAGGAGAGATTAAACATGTCAAAGAAATGCGACGATTGAATGTCTACAATAATGCTCAAATTAACAGAGCAGTGAATGCCAAACCAAGATTGAGCAGCAATACTGCTGAAAGTGAACAGGTTATTAAACAATTAAAATACCACATATTATGGGAGTGGCTGACAAATTAGCGCGAGTTTTGGAAAAGCAAAAAGCTAAAAATCTAAGTACGATTTGGCACGGTACACAAAATTCAAAAAATTGTAACTCGTACTAAAGATTGATTGCTTAAGTCATCAACAGATGGTATGTATCGGATTAATTGCTTATGTGGCAGATGTTATATTGGCCAGACGGGATGTAACATTAGAGCAAGACTAAAAGAACACCAAATAAATATTAAACACTCTCAAACATAACTGTTGGAAGTTGCAGTACATGCTTGCCAACAAGGACACTTAATTGATTTTGATAACGATGAAGTGTTGTGTAAAACTAATTATTACTGTTGATTTAAAGCTTTCGTGACTGCAGTAATTCATATTCTTAGTTCTTTCGGTAAAGTCACGTTGAAGGGAATCAACAAAATAATAAAATATATAAAAAACAATAAAAATTCTCACGACGTTTCGACCATAACACAAACGGTCGTCTTCAGGTGTGTCGGTTTGCATACATTTATTTATTTATTTAAAGCGGTGTATCTATTTATTTATTTAAAACGCTAGCGCCACGCGCAGCGATTTAACAATTTATTTAGACGGACTAGTCCATCTATGTTCTGAAAAGAGGAGGGAGTCAAAATTTGTAAATAAATAAATAAATACCCCGTTTAAAAATAAATACATTTATGCAAACCGACACACCTGAAGACGACCGTTTGTGTTATGGTCGAAACGTCGTGAGAATTTTTATTGTTTATATATATTTTATTATTTCGTTGTTTCCCTTCAACGTGACTTTACTGAAAGAACTAAGATTATAATTATTACTGGCCAAGACTAATTTGAGAATCCATTGAAACTGAGAAAAATGTAATTATTTTAACCGCTCTGACAGCTACAGGCTTAGTGCGGCCTGGAAGCGTATTATTAAGTAATTGTGATTGTAAGATGAGGAGATGAAGGCAGAAGAAGAAGACGTGGGGCGATGTGGTGATGCGGTCGAACGTGGTGGCCCGAGGAACGGAGGGAGAGATGGCACGGGACGGGGCGGTGTGGAGAAGGTGGCAAGGACGGCGAACCCCACGTGAGTGGAACAAACGCGTGGAGGAAGAAGACATCTCACATTTATCATTACTTATAGAGGAAACATACTAATTAAATGATTACTAATCAATTATATAATTTCAATAATCCCCCTCCCCGCCTCTGATTTCTGCACCTGATGGGTTCAGTGATGACATCGCCTTTCTCTATTTAAGACCGGAAGCAGGTGGATGGCTTCACTATTCTGGCAAATCGCCCGATGATGCTGGATGTAATTACCAGTGAAACGTCGTACTCATCTTGTGGATTTACTCTCCAAAACACCGGTGGGCTGAAGTAGTAACTAAAAGTGGAGTTTTGTTTACGTGACAAATTCCTTACTAATTGGCTGTGTCAGGTGGTGTAGGGTTATGACACATTTATACTTACACGATCTAACCCAAAAACCTTTGTTATGAAATTAGGACAATTTATGAAATATATTGTATACCAGAAAATACAGCAATTGACTAAAAATATACGGCAATAGATGTAACCTCGCAGCAGTGAACGTGACGAAATTTAATCATGGAAATGTCCGTTGCACAAAACCTTGAGTTCATCGCCCCACACGTGGTACCTCAGCCTCAGGATGAAATAAATCATCAGGGAGTTCTCCGTGAGCATCGTGCGCGCTCCAAATCTAGAGTTGAGCCGTGGTCTCGGCACCCAGCCAGCCGCCTTCTATTCTTGGGGCAGTCGGAGTCCAGCGCGCTATCGAAGGGCACGTGGTGAACGCTCAGGACGTGTCTCTTGAGCTTCGACTTCTGCGTCGCTCCGTACGAGCAGTCACTGCACGGGAAGGGCTTTTCCTCTGGAACACAAGACATCCACCGTTGAGCACACGAACGCGCTAATACATAATTTATTTATCACCATGCAGTGGATGCCATAGCATTACTATGTATATGGGACGTTTTATCAATCACGGTTGCTGACCACAGGCCCAAAGGCCCAAAATGCCAAATGGCCAGCAACAAATACCTCCGATTAGCACGGTTGGCTACGTATGGTACGAAAGAAGTTCAACATACGTACAAATAGTAGAAAAGCAAGATACTGATTTCCTGAAAAATATCATAATACATTTTTGAGGCTTATTTTGAAGCCCCAACATTTTGCACTTCTTCGTGTGGTTGATGTTGATGCAGAGCAACAACTATAATTTAACATCGAGGTGGTTGAGCCAGATTATTCTATTACAGCTCATTAATTACACAATAATTACCTGCAATAGAACGAGTAAATACACATGGAAGTTAGGTGTTAGTACAATGAAGAGGAAATTCCCATTGTGGAAATGACTCGATCTATACATTCAAAAATAGATACTCTTTGGAATTTGTCAAGCAATGCATTTTGCTCAGTTTCCTTCCAATGGTGCTATTGGCTCCATGTCATGAGATGAAGGATCCCTGTGCAACTCTCACACAGCAGTGAACCACCTCATGTAAGAGAACAGCTCGTGGAAGGAGATATCATTGCAGATATCAGGCAGAATAGACCTGGGATGGGACCGAGATTGGTTCAGATACTCGTCACCGATGTTGGCCGTGAGTGGGAATAGAACTCGGGTCGCCGGATCCCGTCGCACGGTGCGCTAACCACTTCGGCACCGCTCCCCATGTAATCCTCACTTCAAGCACACACCTCATCACCGACACAGCTTCCACATCGTCATATCCACCACTCCTCCCCCAGCCCCATCGCTTACAACACTCTCACCCCTTCCCTCTCCACAATGCCGATGCACCTCACACTCCCCATACCTCCCATGCTCCCACCAGCAGCTTCCACTCCCGATGACGCCTCCTCACAATACCCCTTCACTCCCTCCCATCGGACCGCCATTCTCAAACTATAACTTTTAAACTAAACTATATTTTGATTTAAAGCTTTCGTTACTGCAGGGATTCATATCCTTGGTTCTTTCGGTAAAGTCACGTAGAAGGGAAACAATAAAATAATAAAAATATAAGACAATAAAATTATCCCGACGTTTCGACTGCAACACAAGCAATCATCAGGTGATGATGATCATCAGGTGATGTTGCAGTCGAAACCTCGTGAGAATTTTATTGTTTTATATTTTTATTATTTTATTGTTTCCCTTCTACGTGACTTTACCGAAAGAACCAAGAATATAAACTATATTTTTTATTTTACCAGTTGGAGGCCCCACTGAGCTATGGAGCTATTTTTCAGAAGCAACCTGGCTATCACAAATGTTATCTTCAACGAAGTGGCTTATCCCGTGGAAATTTATAGAGGCCAAATACTCTAAACGCGTGATGTTTATTCTAAATGTAGTGAGAGAGACATGCAACCTCAAAATATACAGCAGGCGACGGGGTCGGGATTGAATCCACGGCCTCCTGCGTACCAGGCGAGGTAGTTAACATATTGCCACTGTGGTGCCCTGTGGTCACGTGAGGCCTACCACTTCTGAATGGCTTGTGATGCATATTTGAATATTACTGCAAGCGTCTTAGCCTCATTCATTAGTCAGGTATTCGAAGGGAATATTGTCATTTGGTAACGCTATTTCAAATATCGCTCATTAAACGTTCAATTTTAATGCAATGCAATTGAGGGACTTTGTAGAGTCTTGTCGTGGTCTGGAGCTGTGGTTGTTGTGTTGCTACCTTGCCCAAGCTTGCATTTGTTGACAAATTGGCAGGAATGTATGTACTTTGTATTTTTAGCAATTTGCTTACATTTTCTCCATCTTGCCTCTCATCGGTTTTGGAAATAGCTCGCTGACCCTCCCCTACTGGACATATGTGAAAAAGATCTTCATAGCTCATCGTATTCCTCCAGGATATAAAATAGATTCTGATTCTGATTAATCAGTGGCGCTGCGAACAACCTATTCCCTCTATTGCTGCGGGAATCTGCATCCACACATGATCAAGCACCCCTGTCTAATGCAATAGACATGGTTCCTTTGTCATAGGCATGTAATTCTGCAAATGTGCAGAAATGTCTACCGTATGCGACTTACTCCAGACAAGGTTAGACTATTAAACGTGACCTGTTGTGACACGTCTAATGTGTATTGTGTGGTCGTTAGCACAGAAAGATGCATCTGGTAATGTCCTAATGGACCAAAAATAGTAAAAAGGAGGCTGGGTCTGTGTTGTTCAGAGTGACCACCATATACAGACTCTTGTACGTACAAACGAGTTCGGTTCCATAGGTCTGTTCGTAAGTCGATTTGTTCGTGAGTCCAACTTTACTCCCGTCGATTTCAAACACGTTTTACGACTTGTACACTAAACACGGGGAATGGCTTTAACAGTTGCCTCTGGTTCTTCACGTTCTGCAGATGTAGATGCCACCATCACCACCTATTGTGCGGTGGTTGAACTTGCGACTCTCGGTCCGAACAGGAAACTGGACATACGGACAGGTTTGATCATATCTCTGAAAGTTCGTAAGTCGAATGTTCGTAAGTAGAGGAGTCCCTGTGTAGTGGCATAAAATCGTAATGTAACAGCATAGCGCCTGCTGCTGGCAGGGAAAGGGATCTGAGGCTTACGGCCCTGACGTCAGCAGGCCAAGTTATACACAAGAGGGGGATCTAGGGAAAGGTCGCAGAAGGGGCACTGAATTCATAATGATACAATAATTCAGTAACACTGTACAAGTGTACAGCACGTCAGATCATTACATGGCCTAACCCTGGTTGGAAACACCGTGGGAGTGAAGAAGAAGATGGATTTCTAATCATTATTTACATTTGTAAGGTGCATTTTATCCGTATGCCACCAGACTTAACTTGGAGTGTCTAAATTCCCTTTGCCCACCAGAATGAATAGACCTCATCTTTCCCACCCCTGCAGACTTGGTATTAAAGTAGATACATGCTAATGTTTACAAAGTAACGGGCTCTTGACCAATTTCATTTCCACATAAATCAATCATTTGGAAATAGGCCCCACTATACCCCACCGACTACAGCACTCTAATCTTGCCTCCTCGTTTTGCCTCTTCCACCTGCCTCATGCTCGTCAGCACCGCCTTTCGTGCAGCCATGCGGGTGTGAAGTCATCATCACAAGAGGCCGTGCACTTCATCGTTCGCACGCGGCGGAGGAACCACTGAAGTCAAACGTTTACATACGTGCGGTTTAGTGGGGTCATTTCCGAGCGAACTCGGTTTTAGAAGTGTTTATCGTTGAATGTGGAAGGGTTTGGGTTAGTTTTCGGGTTACCACCTTTTCCACTATGGAGATCAAACCCAGACCTATGTTTCAGTCTGTCTAGGTCTGTCAACAACCATGCAGTAGTAAAGTTCAGCACAGTACCGGTACCAGATCTCGGTACAAATTAATTCATGCCACCCAAACACAGATGCCAATTCACAGACTGTCTCGGCTGGACCGGGACAGGAGGTAACCCAAGGGTAGTGGGAGGATAACCGCTTTGTGAGCTATTTGTAAGTAATGCGTTTAGAGTATTTGGCTACTATAAATTTCCACGTGATAAGCCACTTCGTTAAGCTATAATTTGTGGCCAGGTCGCTTCTGAAAAAGAGCTATATAGCTCTCAATGGGCCTTACCTGGTAAATAAAAAATATTTCACTTTAATGGTATACATACTTGAATTTTACTGCGGATGTTTTAAAACATGTCCTGTCTAACTGTCAACTTTGTTTGAATTTCAGTGGGAGAAGATGCTTCTCACACAGACGTTAAAGCAGGTACCAGAGTCCACCTGAAGCTTCTGCAGTGTGCACCTCATAGGATTCCATCCATTACTGTTGGTGCGATGGTTTGGATTTTCAAGTTGAAATCTCCTAGTTCATTTTATTTTTACCCAGGCGGCAACTCAATTGTCAAGGGTAGTCCTGTTTGGATAAGGCATCCTTGTCTCTTGAGTTCCACATCTTGGAGAGGATGTGATTAGTCAGCATCGATGCCATTTTAGTTGGTGTCACGCATCATGCGTGCATTCTTAAATTACTGATGCCGACTGAAGACTGAAGATGCAAGTGTGCCATCTGACAATGAAAGTTATGAAGCCATTTTTTGTCATTGCCAATCTTCCTTTGTGCTCTGTCAGAGTCTGGGATAACACGGCCTTGGTGAAGTCCACTGGACTTGTGTCATTTCTGTATCAATTTTTTTTGTTTCATTTTGAAATCTCTGCTCGACTTCCTTCAATTGCATCCATCTCCACCTCCGATTAGCACGGCTGGCTGACGTATGGCGCGAAAGAGGTTCAACGCACATACCTACAAGGAGTGTAAATTCATACGGTGCCAGAAACTCTGCACGAGTTCGTGCCGCGTTCTCCCGATGTTGCCGTCGATGTTTGTCCAGCGACAAGCCATTCGTTGCCACGCGTGAACCTGTCTCACCTCCACAATCACAGGGCCGAGTGCGTGACGTGTCCGGCAAGCCGTGTGATGTGTCTGCGGATGATAATCTTCAGCAGAGGCCTGTGCCTTCTCCCACAGACGCCGCGCAACTGACGCCGCTCCCAGCGCCGCCGACCTCTGCTTCCCCGGCCACGGCCCCGAGGAGTTCCTCTCCTCTGCTGGACACCCCGTGTGCTGGACCTGCTGCTCCACCACACTTGCCTGCCCACTACACAGGCACAAAGAGGTACGGGCAGAACTAATTCATAAACGCTTTCAACATAAGTTGGAGAGAGCTGAGCCTTTCTAGGAATTCGGCAATGCTTTCCCACCTGTGACTGCTCCCGATATATGACTCGAGAGCATGTAGGTTTTGCTTGCAGGCCACACACACTCACAAACATGAATGATGTGTTTGGTATTATCTCATGGAAAATAATAAGTTGCACAAGGGCCAGGGTCATGCCCCATTCATTCTGAACGATTAAACAAAACTGACCCACGTTCACACACGAGAGCAGAGAGGTTGGCTGCAGGGTAACGCATGCGAAGAACGCGTCCCTGTGAAAGAGTTAGAAGGTTCCCCTTCGTACCTTCTTACTCTCCCTCCCACCCCCCTCCTTCCGGTCAGGTGATTTTGAAGTGTCGTCGTCGTCACAAGAGGACGTTGACCAAGACAGCGCGTGGAACCAGTGGCTGCGCTCCAAGATCCCGGGGCTCTTCCTGCTGGCCCTGCACACACTTACCGTGAGTCGGCGCAGATGTGGCCTCGCGACTGGGGCTGCCACCTGTCCGCGTTTGACCCCCGGACAGTGTTCGGGTGGCAGCAGGAATTGATTTGTGCCGAGATCTGGTACCCCGGGTATGGCTATGGTTGAATTTTATCACCGTGAACTGCACAGTTTTAACAATAGACCTGGGCTCGCTGAGAAATGTGCCTGGGTTTGCTCTGTCGTAGAAATGGTGGCAACTGTACTTGGGGCATCGGCACGTTTATTCGCGCTCCGGCTCCATTTACACCGAGAGTCACGTGCTTGTCTCGTGTGAGGAGTGGTGGTGTGGCTGTTAAGGGGGCATCCATTTAGTATGTATGCATGGAGGGGGGAGGAGGGGTTAACCCAAATGCGTACGCTTGCGTATGGGGGGGTCTACTGACAATGTGTAAGCCGACTGCAATTGCATGAATCTGCCCATCGCAGTGACATGGGGAAGTAATTGCTTCCGACAAAGGCGTTCTATGACCTTTTAAATCGTACTCAGGTTTGAGAACGGGGACAGTTTGCATTCATGATCCTGAATCATGACAATTCTTTGACTCTCCGGCAGTGGTGAATCGTTCCAACCATCAGTAGGAATCGTGTATATGTGTGTATGTGTATGCACAGCTGTACCCATTGGCTTCTGTTATGGTCATGTACGTTTATTTTTTATTTCGTGGAATATCACTTGCTGTACTCCACGCGGTGAGTGCTTTGTGTAGATAGGAATCATGTTATGTAGAGAATATAAATCTAATTCAGTACCTCTATATGTCTCCCACAGACGAGCGGGGAGACAGCAGCCAGGCGGTGAGCCGGCACTCCCAACAATCGCCCAAGCTCTGCGGTTCTCTTTACATTCCGATATTTGCAGCCACTTACTGAGTGTTTACATGTGGGGGGAAACCAGTACACTCGCAGAAAACGAAAGAATGTGAGCAAGGAGGCAACGTTCTATCCCGTGCAGATGGAAAGGATTCCACAGTTGTGTTCCACTGCCTCCTGGCAAGCCAGGGTATGACTCATCCTCGATGCCCACCGGAAGGGAGATTGCACACTTGCAATTGAATTCCCTGAGATTATTTATATCATGGGGTAGGCAGTGACAAAGCCCCTGAATCACTTAACACGAACATGCGGTCCAGTGCATTGTACGTGCAAGGATGCTCGCTTTACAAAATGTATGAATGTATGTTGAACTTGAATCTTGACTTAAAGCTTTCGTGACTGCAGGAATTCATATTCTTTGGGTCTTTCGGTAAAGTCACGCAGATAGAACAATAAAATAATAAAAATAAAGTGAATACAAAATAATAATACAAATATCACGACGTTTTGATCACAACACAAGCAATCGTTATCATTTTTCTCCTGATGATGATTGCTTGTGTTGCGATCGAAACGTCGTGATATATTTTACTTTTTTATTCAATTTATTTTCATTATTTTATTGTTCTATCTACGTGACTTTACGGAAAAACCCAAAGAATATGTGTTGAACTTCTTTCGCAGTGTACGTAGCCAACCGTGCTAATCTGTGGTACATTAACACCTTGCCACAAATGCCCTGTTGCTCATGAGCACACCGACTCAAATGAATCAGGCGCAAGGTTTGCGTGATTAATGCTTACAAAGTGGGGTCTATAATGAACAATATGGCTGAAGCTCGAGTTCTATTCATTTAAAACCAAACGTGTTTCTTACCAACCATACCTGGTGTTTGCACACAGATACAGATTCTGGGCGATGCGTTCTACACCATTCGGAATGCGCTGTTGCAATGTGCAGCCACAGCTGCTGCAAAAATATTTGTCTCGGTTTGATCCACTGAACAATATCCACTGACCACACCGCACGCGCAACAATGATATAACTACGAACAAAAATATGAATAAATTAAGATCGTTTATTAAATATATTGCACGTAAGAAAATACAGCAATAGACGTAAAAATACGTGGCAGTTTAACACGTAGGCTTTCGCGACAAATATCCATAATACAGGTTTTATGGGTTGGATCGCGTAAATATATGTGCCATTATGAGACCTTTGCCAGTAGCAAGATATAGTAATAGGGTTTTACCCTTTTATCTGGCACCAAAACTGACACCTTTATACAAGGGATCATGTTTGCAATAACCACAACACAAGCAGTCAAAATGCAAACAAAAAGAGACAACTCTGATAATGATATACACTGTCCTTGAAGCTGATTGGTGCACACCCGAGACGGCTTTTCTTAGAGCCTAGTCTCCACTGGTGTTGGACCAGATGACGCCAAAAGGCATACAACTCAAAAACAGCGCACTATCAGAGTATTGAGAGCTCGGGGTAAGAATTTACATTATGAGACCTCCTTTGCCAGTAGCAAGATATAGTAATAGGTTTTTACCCTTTTATCTGGCACCAAAACTGACACCTTTATACAAGGGATCATGTTTGCATAAAGGTGTCAGTTTTGGTGCCAGATAAAAGGGTAAAAACCTATTACAATTTAAATGTGTCGTTGAACCCGCCACCACCCGACAGCCCACTAGTAAGGGTTGTCACGTAAACAGAACATGCCAATTCATCACTAGTACAGCACACCGGTGTGTGGTGTGTTGGAGAGCCAAGCCACAACATTTACCATCGGAGTACGGCGTTTCAGTAATTACAACTAGCTTCATCAGGCAACAGCAAGGTTTGGGAGAAGTCCACCTGTTTAATTCCTTATATAGAGGCGTAGATGTGGTGACAACACTTGTGCACTCTTTGATCGCAAACTGGGGGGGGATTAATGAATCAACATACATTATACATGCGCATTATGCTAGCCCATTGATCTTGTACTTAGTGTCCATTGTGTGTATTAAAATAGCCGTACAAATGGTAATTTGATGATTCTCTTCCATGCAGCACTAAGTCGGTAGCTATCCAAACGATTATAATTATTTTTATTTCTTTAAATTTCGATAGATTCTGGAATTAGTCTTGGCCAGTAGTAACAAGTTTTGCACAGAACTTCAACATTATCAAAATCAATTGAGTGTCCTTGTGGGCACGTGTGTTCTGCTACTGCTGACAGTTGTATTTGTGAGCATTTCATATTTCTGTGGTGTTCTTATAGTCTTGTGCTGATCATTCATCCTGTTTGCCCAACATAGCATTCCACAAGTGCAATTAATCCGGTACACACCTTCTGTTGATAGCTTCAGTAATAGAACAGCAAAGAAATATCCAATAGTCCTTTTCGTAGGTTTCCATATGCCTTCTGAATTTGCCTGGCTGATCAAAGTTTCGACCGCAGATGCCATTGGTCAGGGGTCTCTTTGTCCGTTCTCATGTGGGACTCTAGGCATGATGGCAGTTGGAATGCTTTCCCACAGACTTGGCAAGACATTTGTTTTCTCACTCTAGTGACTATGAGAGTGAGGTGGAGTCGAGACGGGCGCTGGTCAGCGTGGCGTTTCCCAGCAGGCGCCTTCGTTCCATGCGCGGTTGTTGTGATAGCAATAACTTCGTTGCACGCAGGTGCGCCCTTTGCAGAAGGTGGCATTGTCTGCAACTCTGCCTCCTCACCACCAGGACTCGACAAGCTGCTGCTGCTGGAGCTGCTGGTGCCATCCATGGCAAAGGCAATTCTTTCAGCACCATGACTCGCAGCCGAGTAGCTCTGACACACCTTTAACACCGCATTGGCAAAATTGCCGTCATTCACCATGCCACGTGCGCCCCTTGAGTTCTTTCCGTGGGTCTCCATATGCCTTCTGAGTTTGTAGGGCTGATCAAAGCTTTGATCGCAGATGTGGCAGCTTTGACCACCGGTCTTGTGCATTCTCATGTGGGACTCTAGGCACCATGCCAGTTGGAATGTTTTCCTGCAGACGTCGCAAGAGATTCGTTTTCTCACTCTAGTGACTCTATCGGATTCCAGTGGCTCTATCAGATTCAACACCGCATTGGCAAAACTGCCGTTATTCACCAAGCCTGGTGCACCCTTTATCATGTAATACTTTTCGTGGGTCTTCATATGCCTTTTGAATTTCCCTGGCTGATCAAAACTTCGTCCGCATATGCCGCACCATTGATCACGGGTCTCCTTGTGCGTTCTTACGTGGGATTCTAGGCACCATGCCAGTTGGAATTTTTTCCCACAGACGTCACAAGAGATGAGTTTTTTCGCTCTTGTAACTCTACCGGATTGAGGTGGGGTCGAGACGGGTGCTGGTGAAGTGCCATCGATGGTAAAGGCAATTCTCCCAGCACCACCATGACTCGCAGCGGAGTTGCTCTCGCACATCTGATACAAAAGACAAAGGTCACGCGCATGACACCCGTGTCACGAGTGTACTCACAAAGGCATACTTAAGGTAACATAAGATTCATTACAACAGATTCATTATAACAGAACTCCTCAATAGTGCAGATCCTATCATCTAATATTTTACTCCTTATCCACCCAACTAAGTACTCTTTGGTTCTTTCAGTAAAGTCACGTAGGTAGGAAAAATAAAATAAAAAATAATATATCACGACCATAAATGACGTCACGCGATTTTGGACGATTTTTGACCCCCCCCCTCGTCACACGGCGTCACAAAAAGTCAGACCCCCCCCTCAAGTATGACGTCACAAAGCTCTGCCCCCCCCCCCAAACCATATTTTCATTTTGAAAATAAAACATGCTTCAAATCGCTTTAAACTATTGTCATTGTATTTAATGTGGCGCTGCACTCTGATGTTGTAGGAGAAAACATTTATTAAAAAGTCTATTTAACTAAATAGAACGTGTCGTCTATATTTATTTAAAGTTGCGCATTTTGACGTGACGTCACATTTCTCAAACCCCCCCTCCTCGTCACAAATGTCTGACCCCCCCCTCCCTAGGTGTGTGACGTCATTTATGGACGGCCCCCATCGCCTTAAAACGCGAACTCGCGCTTGCAAACTGAAACGCGGAACTTTTTTTGTTCCGCAGCGCGATCCTCCGCGAGATGTAATGAGTCGGCCTCGCGCTGTGAGTGAGTGTGAGTGAGACAGCATCGTCCCCCACTCCTCCTGATGTCGAGGGTAAATGGGCGAGGTTTAAGCCTGTGACTCATGCAGCTGCAATGACTGCTTTGTGTACGCGGTCCAGACCTCCCCAGAGACCCTGGCTGACAGAGGAGGTGTTCAGGATTGTTGAGAAAAAGCGACAGGCTCACTCTAATCGTCTACAGCATCCCACGTCAGAGAATGAGGAGGCTTACCGCAGCCTTCGCTCGGAGGTTCGGAGAGCCGTGAGGCGCTGCAAGGATGGGTGGTGATCGCGGGTTGCTGAGGAGATGGAGTCTGCCTCAATGGCCCGCGATCACAAATCCCTATTTAACTCCATCAAAAAAGTAACCTACAGCGCCACACCTATTACCATTGTAGGGGTAATCGTCACTCACCACTCTGTGGGCTGGTAGCTTCCCCTTATCGTCAATAGGGGGCGGAAGCGCTATCACGCCAGGGCTAATGTCCATGGCCCAAAAAGGGGCCAACGACAAACCCTAGCAAACGGATCCTGGGACACATTCCCCGGGGCCCCGGGAGGGGGGAACCGGGGGATGATGTCACCTTCCAGAACGTTCTAGAAGGGAAGCGTGGCTAGGGCGGAGCAAGCCACGAACGATAAGCCGGACCTCTCAGAGGTCTGGCTCAGTCATCTGCAAGCTGAAGAACGAAGACCTGGGCTGAAGATAGGACTCTGGACCCCAAGTACCATTGTCCTTCTAAGGGCCGGAGCTCAGTGAGGCCAGTGGTCAGGACCCACGGACCGGGTACGGTCAGGTCAAATAGCCTCTCCTAGGGTCCCAGCCGGAGGAAGGGTAACGGGGTACCCAGTGATAGGGCCCGCATAATCCGGAGGCCATACCTCCCCAGGTATCGGGTAAAGGGACCGATATACCCTTTGTGTTAGAGACTTGTAAGGAAGACAATAAATATCGTGTTACCTCATCAGAACTTTATTCGTCAATTTATACCCACTACACCACCATTAGGGGAACGAAGGGTGATCCAAGCTCCGACCCCCAGGGACAGGTTTGCAGATTTGCTGAGCATTTCTGTGAGGTCCTGGGGGAGGGGGAATCCCTCAGCCTGGAAAACATCATGGGACAAAGTGGGGATGACCCTGCTGAGGATGCGGTACCTCAAATATTAGAGGAGGAAGTCACCCCCTGTGAGTGGCTGGCTGAGGTACCATCCATTGAGGAAGTACTGAGGGCGATCCAGAGTCCGAGAACAGGAAAGGCACCGAGCAGAGATGATCTCCAAAGCGAAATGCTGAGGGAGGGTGGCGTTTGTGCGTAGACTGCCCTACATGACATCATAACAACAGTCTGGGCCACTGGACGGGTTCCGCAGGATTGGAAGGATGCCCTGGCAGTCCCCCTCTTTAAGAAGGGGGACCGCACAGACTGTAACAACTACAGGGGCATCTAACTCCTCAGTGTGCCGGGAAAGGTCCTGGCAAGGATTATTCAACATCGCCTTGCTAGGTACGCTAAGGAGAGGCTTGCGGAGCCCCAATGCGGTTTCAAGAAAGGGCGGTCCTGCAAAAATGTCATATTTTCTGTCCGTCTGCTACAGCAGAGGTGGAGGGAATTCCAACTAGACCTACATCTCTGCTTTATTGACCTGGTTAAGGCCTATGATACCATCAGTAGGCCTGGGCTCTGGGTTGTTCTTCGTGCTTTCAGAGTCCCTGACCCTCTGCTCACACTCATTAAGGACCTTCATGATGGTGAGCAGACCCGAGTAAAACTACATAGCCGGGAGTCAGAGCCATTCCCTGCGACAGGGATGTCCTCTGGCTCCAACATTATTTAACATCTATTTCGACCACATAGTTCGTGAAGCCTTCAGTAGCTGTACCAGAGGAATTTACGTCTGGTACAGATACAATGGGAGGCTGATCGATGCCCAGGTGCGGTCAAGGGATGTCTCCCTATTGGTCAACCACATTATGTATGCGACGACCTGGTAATTGCTGCTCATTCAGAGGAGGAGTTGGAGGCGCTGCTGCTGAAACTGGAGTGTGCCACTAAGAGGTGGGGCCTTACCATCAGCCCCACCAAAACGAAGCACCTGCCTGGGTATTTTGTGCCATCGGGCACTCTACCCCCACAACTCCCAATCGGTGATGGGGCAGTTGGGGAGAGAGTGGAGAGTTTTCTATACCTGGGCAGTGTGCTCATGATCGGCTCCGGATTAACAGCAGAGGTCTCACTCCGAATTAGTCGAGCAGCATTATCTTTTCATCGGTTGTGTAACGTTGTGTGAAAGCTACCTGGTCTGTCGCTCCGCATGAAGCTTCGGTTCTTCTCGGCCACAGTCATTCCCTCCCTTCTCTACGCTTGCAAAACGTGGACCCCCCCTAATGCAGCATCTTCACCGGTTAGAAACATTTAGGCTGGCCTGCCTACGATCAATCCTGGGTTTAACCAGGCTGGATTGTGTGAGGAGCTCACAAATCCTCGAAAGATCTGGACAAAGTCCCATCGGTGAGCTCCTCCAGCAGGCAAGGCTGCGTTGGCTGGGCCATGTAGCCCGCATGCCCAATCACCGCATGCCCAAACAGATCGAGGGAGCTAAACGGGCGTGGCACGGACTAGAGAAGAGATGAGTGATGTGGTACAGGAGGATGTGGAGCTGAGTGGACTTGCCAATGACTGGTACCAGCGGTGTCTCTACTGGGCAGTTGGAGGCAGTCGCCCTCCAACAACAACGGAGGGCGGAGGAGCGACGCTCAGAAAAACGAGCGGAGCGTCGGGTGGCTAAAGCTCAGCAAGTTGGCACAGTAGGGGGCACAGGTGGTGCATCAGCCAGTAATCTCAGTCATCTCAGTCAGTCGACCAGTGGCACCTGGGTCTGCCCCGTGACCTCCTGCCAGCCGGCGATCGACACTTCACGTAGCCTCAAGGTGCACATAGCCTGGCATAAGCGTCGTGGTGACGTCACCGCCACTTAGTGGCGCATGGCGGTTGTTGTTTTGAGACAGTAAGAGAGTGTGAGGTCGACTCAGCCTCAGATGAGTACCTGGTGCGGTGTGTCGTAAACATCGCTACTGGGGGAGACAAAGGCCGCCGTGGAGGAGAATCCTAAAATAATAAAAGCTTTGATTACAATAAAAGCTTTGATTATAATATTATATTATAATAAAAGCTATACTAAAAGCTTTTAAATTAAAAATACAAAACATTTTGAAATAATGAAGGCTTTTATTATTAAAAATGTATTATTTAATTTTTAAATTGGCAGAATCTACACGCCATATTCTTGGTTCTTCAGGTAAAGTCACGCAGATTTGAAAATAAAAATAATTAAATTTAATTTTAAAATATAAATTATAATATTTAAACTAATAAAAGCTTTATTATTTTCAAGTTATTATTTGAAATTTTAAAATACAAAAAAATAAAATACAAATAATAAATTGAAAATAATAAAAGTTTTATTATTTTATAATAAATTTAAAATAAAAGCTTTTATTATTTTCAATTTATTATTTTAATTTTATCAACAGGTCCCTGCAGGGTGGGCTGGTAGGGCAAGTCTCTGCGCTGCCTATTGCTGATTTTACACCCAACAGCACGAGATTTCACTTCGTTAAAGTATTGAAAGGGGACGGACGGACACATTAATATATTGCAGGCTGGTACACTCAGTTTACAACTTCGTTCCTACCAGTATTATGACTTTACCGAAGGAAGCAATAATCTGGCGTGTAGATGCTGCCATCTGCTGGCCACCATTGTTGGGTGTAGATTGTGACTTGAAACTTTCGTGACTTCAGGAATTCATATTCTTGGTTCTTTCGGTAGTCACGTCCATAGAAAATAAAAAAAATATCAAATCAAATAAAAATGTGAAATTTTAAATAATAAAAGCAAAAAACCCACATTCATATTCTTGGTTCTTTCGGTAAAGTCACGGAGATAAAAAAAAAAATACAATTTTAAAATAATCAATTGAATAAAAGCTTTTAATATTATTTAAGCTTTTGTTATATTCAATTTATTATTTTAATTTTTAAATTGGCAGAATCTACACGCCACGTTGGTGGCCGGCAGGTGGCAACATCTACACGCCGAATTCTTGTTTTTTTCGTTAAAGTCACGTAGATTTTAAAATAAAAATAATATAATTTAATTTAAAAATACAAATAATAAATTGAAAATAATAAAAGCTTTCATAATTTTCATTTTTTTATTTTATTATTATTTCTATCTACGTGACTTTACCGAAGGAAGCAATAATATGGCGTGTAGATGCTGCCATCTGGTGGCCAACAACGTTGGCAGGTGGCAGCATCTACACGCCAGATTCTTGGTTCTTTGGGTAAAATATAAATAATAAAGAAAAGTAAAAAAATAATAATTCATGATTTAGTATTTTTTCATTTAATTCTATTATTTTCATTTTCAAATCTACGTTACTCTACCGAAAGAACCAAGAATATGGCGTGTAGATTCTGCCAATTTTAAAAAAAAAATTACAAATTAAAATAATAAATTTAAATAATAAAAGCTTTCATTATTTTCCATTTATCTTTTGTATTTTTTATTTAATTTTATTGTTTTTATTTTCAACCTACATGGCTTTACCGAAAGAACCAAGAATATGAATCTGGATTTTGATTATTATTTTCAATCTATTTTAATTTTTAAATTGGCAGCATCTACACGCCATATTCCTGGTTCTATCGGTAAAGTCAAGTCGATAGAAAATAAAAAAATAATCAAATCAAATCAAATTAAAAGTGTGAAATGGAAAATAATAAAAGCAAAAAACCCACATTCATATTCTTGGTTCTTTCGGTAAAGTCACAGAGAAAAAAAAAATGAAACAAAATTTTGATTTTAAAATAATAAATTGAAAATAATAAAAGCTTTTATTATTTTCCATTTATTTTTTTGTATTTTTAAATTGGTAGAATCTACACGCTACATTCTTAGTTATTTGGGTAAAGTGACGTAGATAGAAAATATAAATAATAAAGGAAAAGTAAAAATTTAAATATTTTAAAAAATATTTATTTTATTTTATTGTTTCCCTTCTACGTGACTTTACTGAAAGAACCAATAATATGAATCACTGCAGTCACGAAAGCTTTAAATCAAAATATAATAATAACAATTCATGATTTTCATTTAATTATTTTCTTTTTATTTTCAAATCTACGTGACTTTACCGAAAGAACCAAGAATATGGCGTGTAGATTATGCCAATTGAAAAATTACAAATAAAAGTAATTTTATTATTTCCGTTTTTTTCATTCAATTTATTTCGTTATTTTTAAATATACGTGACTTTACCGAAAGAACCAAGAATATGAATCTGGATTTTTGCTTATTATTTTCAATTTATTATTTTAATTTTTCAATTTGCAGAATCTACACGCCACGTTGGTGGCCGGCAGATGGCAGCATCTACACGCCATAATCTTGGTTCATCTTCTTTGGTTCTTTCGGTAAAGTCACGTAGCATGAGAATAAAATAATAAATTGATCAAATAAAATAACACAATAAAATTCTCACGACGTTTCGGCCACAACACAAGCGGCCTTCATCAGGTGAAGGGACGAGACTGTCTGGAGGACAGCGCTGGAGCGAACAAAGCCAAGCTCAGATCGAGACCTTTAAGCTGTGTGAGAAGAAACAAAGCGCCTTGACAAAGGAATTAGCATTGAATTTAGCATTGAAATGGCTGAGTGATTAGCTTGTGACTGGTCACAGATATGGCTATGTTAAAGTCAAAGCCTACACATCCACAGAGGCACCCCTTGACAAAGGAATTAGCATAGAATTTAGCATTGAAATAGCTGAGTGATTAGCTTGTGACTGGTCACAGAAATGGCTATGTTAAAGTCAAAGCATACACATTCACAGAGGCACCTAGTAAAAATCAAACAGGAAAATTTAGCATTGAAATAACTAGGAGAATTTAGCATTGAAATGGCTGAGTGATTAGCTTGTGACTGGTCACAGATATGGCTATGTTAAAGTCAAAGCATACACATCCACATAGGCACCCCTTGACAAAGGAATTAGCATAGAATTTAGCATTGAAATAGCTGAGTGATTAGCTTGTGACTGGTCACAGAAATGGCTATGTTAAAGTCAAAGCATACACATTCACAGAGGCACCTAGTAAAAATCAAACAGGAAAATTTAGCATTGAAATAACTAGGAGAATTTAGCATTGAAATAACTGAGTGATTAGCTTGTGACTGGTCACAGATATGGCTATGTTAAAGTCAAAGCATACACATCCACAGAGGCACCCCTTGACAAAGGAATTAGCATAGAATTTAGCATTGAAATAGCTGAGTGATTAGCTTGTGACTGGT
The DNA here is from genome assembly GCF_048934315.1 of Petromyzon marinus. Taxonomy (NCBI): domain Eukaryota; kingdom Metazoa; phylum Chordata; class Hyperoartia; order Petromyzontiformes; family Petromyzontidae; genus Petromyzon; species Petromyzon marinus. The sequence goes on from NC_133683.1 coordinate 6,729,300, forward strand.
CACAGAAATGGCTATGTTAAAGTCAAAGCATACACATTCACAGAGGCACCTAGTAAAAATCAAACAGGAAAATTTAGCATTGAAATAACTAGGAGAATTTAGCATTGAAATAACTGAGTGATTAGCTTGTGACTTGTCACAGAAATGGCTATGTTAAATTCAAAGCCTACACATCTGAGCTATTAATAGTAACTGGGTCAGTGTCTACTTCAAATATTGTTCAGGCTCTGGAGACTTCCAAAGTTATTCGTGATGTTATACATTTGGTTCGTTTTGAGCATAATCGCGACCTTATATAATTATGACGTGATACACACGCTGAATATACGCACACAAACATCGTGTACACGTGTGTCGTGCCCTCTATTGTCCACATAGACGGCTTGTGCTGACGAGAGAACGATCTTAACGTACAATGTCGTGACATGTATCAGCCCTTTGTCGATCCAGCGTTTTGATAGAGGCCTCCCCCACACCATGTCGTTCGTGGGAGTTGTTTAACCATACTTCACCATGCCGGTCAATGCGGGTTTGGTGAAGTGAGGAGGCCCAGAAACTTGTATATGCAGATACGAGTTTGCCTGTGCTTGCATCTGCAGAATTACATTCTCACACATCTTCAAGTGTAGTTTAATACTTCTAAAAATGCATTTATTCTTCAGGATTCCATAAAGTACTGTGGTAAAAAGAAAACAACTTGATTTGAATAAATTTCGATTTAAAGCTTTCGTGACTGCAGAGATTAATCTTCTTGGTTCTTTCGGTAAAGTCACGTAGAAGGGAAATAATAAACTAATAAAAATAAAACATAATAAAATAAAATTCTCACGACGTTTCGGCCACAACACAAGCAGCCGTCCTCAGGTGAAGCAACAGAACTGTCGGAAAGACAGCGCTCCAATGAACACTGCTAAGCTTGGCAGCGTATTTTAAGCTGGGTGGGAGGAGCAGAGCGCCTTGCCAAAAGAGTTTACATATCAACAGAATAATTTAGCAGTGTTAATGTGAGATATTAGCAGGATGTTAAAGTCAGAAATTAGCATGTAACTGGGAGATTAGCATGATGTTAATGTGAGGAATTAGCATGTAACTGGTCACGGAAGTAGCTATGTTAAAGTCAGAGTTTACATATCAACAGAGGCATTTAGTATATTGACGCTAAAGAACTGCAACTACCCAACTATCATACAATAAACCGATGTGAAAGAACTAAATATAAACTACATCAATATAATCAATGTACTCAATATATTCTCCACTAAGCTGAGCTACTAACAATAAGTTATTATACATTACACTTCTATGTCGCAAAAAATATTATAATATGCCTCCAAATAATATTTTTATTATAAACTGGCATAGACAGACCACAACATTGAATTATACACTGAGTTACTATACACTACCCTATACGTTAGATTATAATAATATTAGACTTGTAATATTACACTATGTATTATTTTACCAACCCTACTGTATACCACACTGCTGTAGATTCACTATACAATTACGATACTATATATTACCAAATAAATTATATTAAACATTACACTGAGTACTTTGTTGAACAGGGAATGCTTTGAGCTTGTGGGTTGAATCCATCTGTGTGGAGTTGTGTTATTTCCCAATATGCAAGGTGGGGTCTCTCTGGGTTCCACTCACACAAACATCTCAATGCAATGGGACCTTTATGAAAATGCAGTACTTAGACTCAATGAAGCTTTCCTGGGTAACTAGTTAACATTGTAATATTAGCATGAGAGATAATGACGTTCACTTATAAGTGCCATTAATAGTACTATACTGTACTTTTAATGAAGACTATTTTACGTAGTTTTTTGTAAAAAAGCGTCCATTCTCAAAACTTTTTGATCGGCCCTCGTACAGAAATTATATTTCAATCTTATATGCAGATTGCGAGTCAGAGTGTTGTGAATAGTGGAGTGAACGTGTAGTGCCATCATTATATTGTTGGTGTGTATATACAGAAAGGCCTATTGGGTGGGTAACATTAGGAAATTGTAGGTAGATAGTCATTGTTGTTTAGAAACAAAATATTACTTGGGTGGATAAGAGGGTAAAATCGTACATGATAGGAACTGCAATATTGTGGAGTTCTGGTATAATGAGTTGTGGTATATATGAATCTTATGTCACCTTAAGTATGCCTGTGTGAGTACACTCGTGAAACGGGTGTCATGCGCGTGACCTTTGTCTTTTGTATCAGATGTGCGAGAGCAACTCCGCTGCGAGTCATGGTGGTGCTGGGAGAATTGCCTTCACCATTGATGGCACTTCACCAGCACCCGTCTCAACCCCACCTCAATCCGGTAGAGTTACAAGAGCTAAAAAACTCATCTCTTGTGACGTCTGTGGGAAAAAATTCCAGCTGGCATGGTGCCTAGAAGCCCACGTAAGAACGCATAAGGAGATCCGTGAGCAATGGTGCGGCATATGTGGACAAAGGTTTGATCAGCCAGGAAAATTCAAAAGGCATTTGAAGAGCCACAAAAAGGATTATATGATAAAGGGTGCACCAGGCTTGGTGAATAACAGCAGTTTTGCCAATGCGGTGTTGAATCCACCGTCGCCCTATGAGATGTGCTCAGTCTGCGGATTTTTAAGTCCTATTGAAATCCTGAAAACTCATGAAAGTCTTCAAGCACAGTTCTTGTACAGAGCGAAGCCTGAACATGATTACACTTCGACAAAAGATAGCGGCGTTAAGATAAATGACATGAAATCCAATTTTCTTGAATGCTTTGGCCTAGTTCCACATCAACAAACTGCTTCACCAGTCAGTGAGAATAAACCATACGCTGCTCTTGATCCTATTACGAGCATGAAAGTGTTGATGGCCTTGCAGCAGAAAAAGAAGGAAAAGCGAAGTAGACCTAAGCCCATTAAAATAAAGAAGACCACCACCAGCGTCACCAATTGCAGCAGTAGCAACAGCCAGAATTCGGACATCAAGAGGATGGACTGCACGGAAGCAGGAGGCTGCGTGGAGCAGAGCATCCCCAAGGTGGATGAACCCAACCTGGCACCTTTAGGTACGTCCTAGTAATGCACACACTACATTTCATTTGGATGTAATTCATAATTTCACAAATTTGTTAATGTACGAATATGTTGACCATATTTGTATGCCTGCGCTGAGGAGTCTAGAGATCTGATGTGGTGTTGCTCGGATGTTGGGTTAAACCGTGAACCGGGAACCGGGAAAATGTTCCCGGTTAAACCGGGAACATTTTTGAATGTATAGACCGAGTCATTTCCACAATGGGAATTTCCTCTTCATTGTACTAACACCTAACTTCCATGCACATTTACTCATTCTTTTGCAGGTTATTATTGTGTAATAAATGAGCTGTAATAGAATAATCTGGCTCAACCACCTCAATGTTAAATTATAGTTGTTGCTCTGCATCAACATCAACCACACGAAGAAGTGCAAAATGTTGGGGCTTCAAAATATGCCCCAAAAATGTGTTCTTCTGATATTTTGCAGGAAATCAGTATCTTGCTTTTCTACTATTTGTACATATGTTGAACTTCTTTCGTACCATACATAGCCACCCGTGCTAATCGGAGGTATTTGTTGCTGGCCATTTGGCATTTTGGGCCTTTGGGCCTGTGGTTAGCAACCGTGATTGATAAAACGTCCCATATACATAGTGATGCAATGGCATCCACTGCATGGTGATGAATAAATTATGTATTAGCACGTGCATGTGCTCAACGGTGGATGTCTTGTGTTCCAGAGGAAAAGCCCTTCCCGTGCAGTGACTGCTCGTACGGAGCGACACAGAAGTCAAAGCTCAAGAGACACGTCCTGGGCGTTCACCACGTGCCCTTCGATAGCGCGCTGGACTCCGACTGCCCCAAGAGAAGGCGGCTGGCTGGGTGCCGAGACCGCGGCTCAACTCTGGATTTGGAGCGCGCACGATGCTCACGGAGAACTCCCTGATGATTTATTTCATCCTGAGGCTGAGGTACCACATGTGGGGCGATGAACTCAAGGTTTTGTGCAGCGGACATTTCCATGATTAAATTTCGTCACGTTCACTGCTGCGAGGTTACATCTATTGCCGTATATTTCTAGTCAATTGCTGTATTTTCTTGTATTCAATATATTTAATAAATTGTCCTAATTTCATAACAAAGGTTTTTGGGTTAGATCGTGTAAGCATAAATGTGTCATAACTCTCCACCACCTGACACAGCCAATTAGTAAGGAATTTGTCACGTAAACAAAACTCCACTTAGTTACTACTTCAGCCCACCGGTGTTTTGGAGAGTAAATCCACAAGATGAGTACGACGTTTCACTGGTAATTACATCCAGCATCATCGGGCGATTTGCCAGAATAGTGAAGCCATCCCCCTGCTTCCGGTCTTAAATAGAGAAAGGCGATGTCATCACTGAACCCATCAGGTGCAGAAATCAGAAGCGGGGAGGGGGATTATTGAAATTATATAATTGATTAGTAATAATTAAATTAGTATGTTTCCTCTATAAGTAATGATAAATGTGAGATGTCTTCTTCCTCCACGCGTTTGTTCCAATCACGTGGGGTCCGCCGTCCTTGCCACCTTCTCCACACCGCCCCGTCCCGCGCCATCTCTCCCTCCGCTCCTCGGGCCACCACGTTCGACCGCATCACCACATCGCCCCACGTCTTCTTCTTCTGCCTTCATCTCCTCATCTTACAATCACAATTACTTAATAATACGCTTCCAGGCCGCACTAAGCCTGTAGCTGTCAGAGAGGTTAAAATAATACAAATTTTCTCAGTTTCAATGGATTCTCGAATTAGTCTTGGCCAGTAATAATGAGTTTTACACAACACTTCATCGTTATCAAAATACATTAAGTGTTCTTGTTGGCAAGCATGTACTGCAACTTCCGACAGTTATGTTTGAGAGTGTTTAATATTTATTTGGTGTTCTTTTAGTCTTGCGCTGTTACATCCCGTCTGTGCAATGTAACATCTGCCACGTAAGGCATTAATCCGATACACACCATCCGTTGATGACTTAAGCAATCAATCTTTAGTACAAGATACAATTTTTTGAATTTTGTGTACCGTGCCAAATCGTACTTAGATTTTTAGCTTTTTGCTTTTCCAAAACTCGCGCTAATTTGTCAGTTACTCCCATGATATGTGGTATTTTAATTGTTTAATAACGTGATCACTTTCAGCAGTATTGCTGCTCGATCTTGGTTTGGCATTCACTGCTCTGTTAATTTGAGCATTATTGTAGACATTCAATCGTCGCATTTCTTTGACATGTTTAATCTCTCTCCTCAGACTTTCACCATCTGACACTGTTTTAGCCAGATGTATGAGCATCTTGATGAGAGAGGTTTTCTGTGCGGGGTGATGATGCGAATCTGCATTCAGATAGGCATCAGTGTGTGTTATACCATTTAGGCCTCGTCCGAGAAATCACCTCTCCAAAGGAAATAAGTATTTAGAGGCCACACGGGACCCGGGGAGGGGGGGGGAGTTTATTGTTGTGTCTGTTGCTGAGAGCAGATAGCGCGCAATGGAGAGCTTGCTCAGAGCGGAGCTGGGCACGGACTCGGTGAGGACGCTGGGCGCTTCGGCCGGTGGAGGCTGCATCAGCACCGGGCAGAGCTACGAGACGGGGCACGAACACGTGTTCACCAAGATCAACACCAAGAGCGGGGCACCCTCCTCTACGCCTCCTCACCACGCCACCTCAACACCTCACCTCCTGTACCCTCCTCTTTGCCTCCTCTACACCATCTTGCATCCACGCCTCAACCTTCATTCATTCAGCCCTGTATCACTTTTTTTTCACTGCGACTACTAGCACCACCGTGGTGAATGTTGCAGTGAACTTCACCTCGTTGATTCCCCCCTGCACCCACGTTAAGGGACTCGGTCTACCAGAAACTTTGACCACTTCATCTCATTCACTCCGCGTTCAACCACCGCGCCGTTCACTGCAGGTCACAACAACGCACTCAACTAAACAACTCGGTCACCCACTCATCCAGTCACTAACTCAATCACCCTATCACACATTCATCCAGTCACTAACTCATCCAGTCACTAACTCAATCACCCTATCACACACTCATCCAGTCACCCACGCATCCAGTCGCCCACTCATCCAGTCACCCACGCATCCAGTCGCCCACTCATCCAGTCACCCACGCATCCAGTCACCCACGCAATCACCCTATCATCCAGTCACCCACTAACTCAATCACCCGATCACACATTCATCTCGTCACTAATTCAATCACACACTCAGCTAGTCACTCAGTCAATCATCCTATCACACACTCATCCAATCACCCACTCATCCAGTCACCCATTCATCCAGTCACCCATTCAATCACGCACTCATCCACTCACCCACTCATTCAGTCACCCACTCATTCAGTCACCCACTCATTCAGTCACCCACGCAATCATCCTATCACGTACGCATCCAGTCACCCACTCCTCTAATCACCTACGCATCCAGTCACCCACGCATCCAGTCACTCACGCATCCGGTCACTGACTCAATCACCCTATCACTCACTCCTCCACTCGTTTACTCAAACACTCACCCATTTACTCACCCACCCGCTCACCACCATGCAGGTCACCTCACTCTTCTTTTCAGCTTCATTAGTTTGCACTGCTCCACTCTGGAATCCACACCCGGTCTTCCTGTTTTCCCAAACTCTTGCAACAATAAACTTGATCAATTTAAGGAACGCGTTTCTTTGATCTTAATTATCTAATTACTCATTGGACAGTTATGTATTATTATTTTTGTTGTTGCTGGCCGCTTGGCGTTTTGTATTGTGTGGGGTTTGCATCGCTGTCAACCCCTTATCAGTGCCTTCCTTATTACAGGACAATTCAGACCTTGTTGGTCACCCCGTGCCCCTTATAAGTCCCATGACAAGGGAGAAACACACAAATAAACTTAACAAAAATGTTGCCCGTATTGAAACGGCCGTGTGCCGTATGGACCTGACAACTCACTTTCCCCCAACAGAATACGGGTAAACCGTGTGGGTTGGCGGCTATGGGTTTTGTTGTGTTTGCAAGTCCAAGTTATAGGACTGCACCATGGGTTGTGCGTGGTTCTTATTGGTGGGAGATTCCCTTCGCTGTGTTGCACGCCAGTGGCTGGGGGCTGCCTGGGGCCAGTGAAGTGTGAGCCGGTCCCAATGTGCACCGGCAAACATTTACCGCCAGGTGGCCCCAGTCCACACGTGGACACCTGAAGCCCTTGGATTTCTCCAGGTGCTCCGATTTCCTCCCACATGTAAACACTCATTGATCTTGATTTGAAGCTTTCGTGACTGCAGGAATCCTTACTCTTTGGTTCTTTCGGTAAAGTCACGTAGGTAGAAAAAATAATAATGGATCACGACGTTTCGATCGCCACACAAGCAATCTCACTGAGTTTCAAGACTCTTGTTCAGGAGGGGCCTGCCAACTTTTCGCTGGAGTAATTTGAATGTTTGGTTAGTACCAGTTACATTGTATGTTGTTGTTTTGCTATGGGAGTAAATCCACACAGAGAAAGGGACCAGAATGAGGAAAGCGAAGCCAGGCAGTCCTTCAGAAGATGTCATGCACGGGCGTGACCACTGCACCACCCTGCCGCCCAAACAAAAGTAATTTAAATAATGTACAATACTGGCATATAAACCCTATTAGTATCAACTGAATTTCTGGACAATGTGGCACGTGTATAGCTGCATCGGTGTTTCTAAAAGTCGTGTTCACATTGCCTGAAATTAATCATATTATAAAGCACAGGTTTCCCACCTCTGGTTTCGTTTTACTTACTGGTTGTCCTCATTATGTGTGTCACAGGTAATATGGCAAGGAAAATATTACGCAGCACGAGTTGTAGGATTAGTACAATTATGGTGACACACGTGACCCCCTCTACACAAGAAAACAGCTGAGAGTCAATGCTGTGGTGTTGTGCGATTGGTGCAAGCGACCCATCATTGTGTTTTGATGTTGAGCTGTTAAAATTGCACTGTTGTGAGGTGAGGTCAACGCCGATGACTTCTTCCAGCGGTGTCAAGATCAGCATTTTGAAGAGGCTCGCGGAGGATGATACTGGGCACTAGGGTGCAGTCTCCCTCCATGAACAACAGAGGGCAGAGGAGCGACACTCACAACAATTATTGGCGTAGCACTGGGCGTATAAAACACAAAGTTGGAAGAAAGTTTATCTCGGGGAGTTAACCCACAACACCTGGGTCTGTCCCGCGTGTTCACACGATAACGCGTTTTCACTACGTTGAGATTTATAAGGGCACGGGGTGACCAATAAAGTCTGAATTGGTCTGTAATAAGCTCGGCCCTGATAAGGGGTTAACAGATATGAAATAATCGAGCAGACAGACACGGGCCTGACTTCATCCACAGATGCCTTGTTGAGTCTCTAATTTTTAGGATTCTGCTTGAGACGTCTTGCCAGTTCCTCACCAAATAATGTGTACGTGTGAGTAACCAGACCTACCTGAGATCTCACGCCTCGTAGAGAGCCAAAATAAATATCGTACGTTTATAGATTGCTCGGTAACCTCCGTTCCATGCTGCCATCGACTGGCCAAGAATGTGGCCTGTAGATGCTGCCATCTGCTGGCCACTGATGTAGATGGCAGCATGGAAGGTGGTGAATTGCGGTCGTTGAGATGAGTTTTGATTGGTGAGATGAGTGAGGTTGGTGCTGTGGATGAGATGGGTGCAGTCAGTATGGTGACTGTGTGGTTGGTGTGGTGAATGTAGTGGTTGGTGTGATGAATGTAGTGGTTGGTGTGGTGAATGTAGCGGTTGGTGTGGTGAATGTAGTGGTTGGTGTGGTGAATGTAGTGGGTGGTGTGGTGAATGTAGTGGTTGGTGTGGTGAATGTAGTGGTTGGTGTGGTGAATGTAGCGGTTGGTGTGGTGAATGTAGTGGTTGGTGTGGTGAATGTAGTGGGTGGTGTGGTGAATGTAGTGGTTGGTGTGGTGAATGTAGTGGTTGGTGTGGTGAATGTAGTGGGTGGTGTGGTGACTGTGTGGTTGGTGTGGTGAATGTAGTGGGTGGTGTGGTGAATGTAGTGGTTGGTGTGGTGGATGTAGTGGTTGGTGTGGTGACTGTGTGGTTGGTGTGGTGAATGTAGTGGTTGGTGTGGTGAATGTAGTGGGTGGTGTGGTGACTGTGTGGTTGGTGTGGTGAATGTAGTGGGTGGTGTGGTGACTGTGTGGTTGGTGTGGTGAATGTAGTGGGTGGTGTGGTGAATGTAGTGGGTGGTGTGGTGAATGTAGTGGTTGGTGTGGTGAATGTAGTGGTTGGTGTGGTGAATGTAGTGGTTGGTGTGGTGAATGTAGTGGTTGGTTTGGTGAATGTAGTGGGTGGTGTGGTGAATGTAGTGGTTGGTTTGGTGAATGTAGTGGGTGGTGTGGTGAATGTAGTGGTTGGTGTGGTGAATGTAGTGGTTGGTTTGGTGAATGTAGTGGGTGGTGTGGTGAATGTAGTGGTTGGTTTGGTGAATGTAGTGGGTGGTGTGGTGAATGTAGTGGTTGGTTTGGTGAATGTAGTGGGTGGTGTGGTGAATGTAGTGGGTGAGATGAGTGTAGTAGGTGTGATGAGTGCCATTTGTGCGGTTAGTGGAGTTGGTGCTTGGTGAGTGAGGTGAGTGTGGTGTGATTGGTGAGGTGTAATTGGTGAGGTTAGGTTTGTGAGGTGTAATTGGGGTGGTGAGGTGGGTGAGGTGTAATTGGTGAGGTAAAGTTGGTGAGTGTATCAGTGAGCACCTGGAGGATTCTCCTCCACGGTCGCCTTTGTCTCCCCCAGTAGCGGTGTTCACTCCACACCGCACCAGGAACTCATCTGAGGCTGAGTCGACCTCACACTCTCTCACTGTCTCACAACAACAACAACAACCGCCATTCGCCACTAAGTGGCGGTGACGTCACCACGACGCTTGTGCCAGGCCATGTGCACCTTGAGGCCACGTGAAGTGTCGAACGCCCGCTGGCAGGAGGTCACGGGGCAGACCCAGGTGGTGCCACGGGTCGACTGACTGAGATGACTGAGATGACTGGCTGATGCACCACCTGTGCCCCCTGCTCACACTCACGCACGCGCACTCACTCACAAGCGCGAGTTCGCGTTTTCAGGCGATATAAAATAATTTATATTTCATGCCAGTTGGTTCTGAAGGACGGCTGTTTGTAATTTGGGCGTTCGTAAGTCGAGGACTGTCTGTAAATAAAGATTCCGATTGTGGGGCTTTCACCGTGGGATGAGCTTGGCCCGATCCGCGGGGGCGTGGCTTGCACGACAGTGGGCGGGGCATAGCCGCGACGGGCGTGGCTTATCCAGGAAGTGGAGACTGCGATCGCCGGACTGCAAGCCAGACAGAAGCGCACTCCTTTTAAAGTTAACAACAACATTGTTAAATGTAAGTAGCGCCTCTCTACTTTATTATTGTTTTATTTGTTTAATACATTACTTGTGGTGCCGTGAGTCGAGTGAAATGAGTCAATAACCTTGCTAGACATGGCTAAGCTTTTAATAAGGGGCGCCGCGGTGTCGAGATGTTAACTACCTCGCAAGGCCTACAGCAGCGTGGAGGTTCCATCCAGACCCTGACGCCTGCTCTGTATTTGTTTATTTTTTTCCCCTGTGGTCGCGTAGATTCTTCTCCTGGTCCTTCGGTTTTCCCCTCCACATTTAGAAACGTGAGTTTAGAGTACTTGACTGCTATAAATGTCCACATGATAAGCCACTTTCGTTGAGCTATCATTTGTGTCCAGGTCGCTTCTGATAAGAGTTATATAGCTCAGTGGGCCTTACCTGGTTAAATAGAAATAGTTTAGTTTATAGTTCATAAGAACTCGTGACAAGGGGCAGTGTCTACTTCAAATATTGTTCAGGCTCTGGAGACCTACAAAGTTATTCGTGATGTTATACATTTGGTTCGTTTTGAGCATAATCGCGACCTTATATAATTATTACGTGATACACACGCTGAATATACGCACACAAACATCGTGTACACGTGTGTCGTGCCCTCTATTGTCCACGATCTTAACGTACAATGTCGTGACATGTATCAGCCCTTTGTCGATCCAGCGTTTTGATAGAGGCCTCCCCCAAACCATGCCGTTCGTGGGAGTTGTTTAACCATACTTCACCATGCCGGTCAATGCGGGTTTGGTGAAGTGAGGAGGCCCAGAAACTTGTATATGCAGATACGAGTTTGCCTGTGCTTGCATCTGCAGAATTACATTCTCACACATCTTCAAGTGTAGTTTAATACTTCTAAAAATGCATTTATTCTTGAGGATTCCATAAAGTACTGTGGTAAAAAGAAAACAACTTGATTTGAATAAATTTCGATTTAAAGCTTTCGTGACTGCAGAGATTCATCTTCTTGGTTCTTTCGGTAAAGTCACGTAGAAGGGAAATAATAAAATAAAACATAATAAAATAAAATTCTCACGACGTTTCGGCCACAACACAAGCAGCCGTCCTCAGGTGAAGAAACAGAACTGTCGGAAAGACAGCGCTCCAATGAACACTGCTAAGCTTGGCAGCGTATTTTAAGCTGGGTGGGAGGAGCAGAGCGCCTTGCCAAAAGAGTTTACATATCAACAGAATAATTTAGCATTGAAGTAGCTGTGTTAATGTGATAGATTAGCAGGATGTTAAAGTCAGAATTTAGCATGTAACTGGGAGATTAGCATGATGTTAATGTGAGGAATTAGCATGTAACTGGTCACGGAAGTAGCTATGTTAAAGTCAGAGTTTACATATCAACAGAGGCATTTAGTATATTGACGCTAAAGAACTGCAACTACCCAACTATCATACAATAAACCGATGTGAAAGAACTAAATATAAACTACATCAATATAATCAATGTACTCAATATATTCTCCACTAAGCTGAGCTTATAAGTTATTATACATTACACTTCTATGTCGCTAAAAATATTATATGCCTCCAAATAATATTTTTATTATGAACTGGCATAGACAGACCACAACATTGAATTATACACTGAGTTACTATACACTACCCTATACGTTAGATTATAGTAATATTAGACTTGTAATATTACACTATGTATTATTTTACCAACCCTACTGTATACCACACTGCTGTAGATTCACTATACAATTACGATACTATATATTACCAAATAAATTATATTAAACATTACACTGAGTAATTTGTTGAACAGGGAATGCTTTGAGCTTGTGGGTTGAATCCATCTGTGTGGAGTTGTGTTATTTCCCAATATGCAAGGTGGGGTCTCTCTGGGTTCCACTCACACAAACATCTCAATGCAATGGGACCTTTCTGAAAATGCAGTACTTAGACTCAATGAAGCTTTCCTGGGTAACTAGTTAACATTGTAATTTTAGCATGAGAGATAATGACGTTCACTTATAAGTGCCATTAATAGTACTATACTGTACTTTTAATGAAGACTATTTTACGTAGTTTTTTGTAAAAAAGTGTCCATTCTCAAAACTTTTTGACGGGCCCTCGTACAGAAATTATATTACAATCTTATATGGAGATTGCGTGTCAGAGTGTTGTGAATAGTGGAGTGAACGTGTGGTGCCATCATTATATTGTTGGTGCGTATATACAGAAAGGCCTATTGGGTGGGTAACATTAGGAAATTGGAGGTAGTTAGTCATTTTGTTTAGAAAAAAAATATTTCTTGGGTGGATAAGAGGGTAAAATCGTACATGATAGGAACTGCAATATTGTGGAGTTCTGGTATAATTAGTTGCAGTATATATGAATCTTATGTCACCTTAAGTATGCCTTTGTGAGTACACTCGTGACACGGGTGTCATGCGCGTCACCTTTGTCTTTTGTTTCAGATGTGTGAGAGCAATTCGGCGGCGAGTCATGGTGGTGCTGGGAGAATTGCCTTTACCAGCGATGGCACTTCACCAGCACCCGTCTCAACCCCACCTCAATCCGGTAGAGTTACAAGAGCTAAAAAACTAATCTCTTGTGACGTCTGTGGGAAAAAATTCCAGCTGGCATGGTGCCTAGAAGCCCACGTAAGAACGCATAAGGAGACCCGTGAGCAATGGTGCGGCATATGTGGACAAAGGTTTGATCAGCCAGGAAAATTCAAAAGGCATTTGAAGAGCCACGAAAAGGATTATATGATCAAGGGTGCACCAGGCTTGGTGAATAACAGCAGTTTTGCCAATGCGGTGTTGAATCCACCGTCGCCCTATGAGATGTGCTCAGTCTGCGGATTTTTAAGTCCTATTGAAATCCTGAAAACTCATGAAAGTCTTCACGCACAGTTCTTGTACAGACCGAAGCCTGAACATGATTACACTTCGACAAAAGATAGCGGCGTTAAGATAAATGACATGAAATCCAATTTTCTTGAATGCTTTGGCCTAGTTCCACATCAACAAACTGCTTCACCAGTCAGTGAGAATAAACCATACGCTGCTCTCGATCCTATTACGAGCATGAAAGTGTTGATGGCCTTGCAGCAGAAGAAGAAGGAAAAGCGAAGGAGACCTAAGTCCATTAAAAGAAAAAAGACCACCACCAGCGTCACCAATTGCAGCAGTAGCAACAGCCAGAATTCGGACATCAAGAGGATGGACTGCACGGAAGCAGGAGGCTGCGTGGAGCAGAGCATCCCCAAGGTGGATGAACCCAACCTGGCACCTTTAGGTACGTCCTAGTAATGCACACACTACATTTCATTTGGATGTAATTCATAATTTCACAAATTAGTTAATATACGCATATGTTGACCATATTTGTATGCTTGTGCTGAGGAGTCTAGAGATCTGATGTGGTGCTGCTCGGATGTTGGGTTAAACCGTGAAACTCTGGGTTTCAGTCACCGAGCCATGATTAAACTGGCTTCTCATTGATGGTCTTATCCAGTTACCAAACTTCTTCCAGCAAACACTTCTGATGTCGCGTGATGTATAGGAAATTGCAATAACCTCCTAGTGGATAAAAAACGGTCACGAAGGGATGTCATGAGTAGTGCAATGATATCTCCTTCCACGAGCTGTTCTCTTACATGAGGTGGTTCACTGCTGTGTGAGAGTTGCACAGGGATACTTCATCTCATGACATGGAGCCAATATCACCATTGGAAGGAAACTGAGCAAAATACATTGCTTGACAAATTCCAAAAAATATCTATTTCTTAACCGGGGTAAATTTTACTTAAACAAGTGGGTAAATTTAGGGAACATTTTTGAATGTATAGACCGAGTCATTTCCACAATGGGAATTTCCTCTTCATTGTACTAACACCTAACTTCCATGTGTATTTACTCGTTCTATTGCAGGTAATTATTGTGTAATTAATGAGCTGTAATAGAATAATCTGGCTCAACCACCTCAATGTTAAATTATAGTTGTTGCTCTGCATCAAAATCAACCACACGAAGAAGTGCAAAATGTTGGGGCTTCAAAATAAGCCCCAAAAATGTATTATGATATTTTTCAGGAAATCAGTATCTTGCTTTTCTACTATTTGTACGTATGTTGAACTTCTTTCGTACCATACGTAGCCAACCGTGCTAATCGGAGGTATTTGTTGCTGGCCATTTGGCATTTTGGGCCTTTGGGCCTGTGGTCAGCAACCGTGATTGATAAAACGTCCCATATACATAGTAATGCTATGGCATCCACTGCATGGTGATAAATAAATTATGTATTAGCGCGTGCGTGTGCTCAACGGTGGATGTCTTGTGTTCCAGAGGAAAAGCCCTTCCCGTGCAGTGACTGCTCGTACGGAGCGACGCAGAAGTCGAAGCTCAAGAGACACGTCCTGAGCGTTCACCACGTGCCCTTCGATAGCGCGCTGGACTCCGACTGCCCCAAGAAGAGAAGGCGGCTGGCTGGGTGCCGAGACCACGGCTCAACTCTGGATTTGGAGCGCGCACGATGCTCACGGAGAACTCCCTGATGATTTATTTCATCCTGAGGCTGAGGTACCACGTGTAGGGCGATGAATGCAAGGTTTTGTGCAGCGGACATTTCCATGATGAAATTTCGTTACGTTCACTGCTGCGAGGTTACATCTATTGCCGTATATTTTTAGTCAATTGCTGTATTTTCTGGTATACAATATATTTAATAAATTGTCCTAATTTCATAACAAAGGTTTTTGGGTTAGATCGTGTAAATATAAATGCGTCATAACCCCACACTACCTGACACAGCCAATTAATAAGGAATTTGTCACGTAAACAAAACTCCACTTAGTTACTACTTCAGCCCACCGGTGTTTTGGAGAGTAAATCCACAAGATGAGTACGACGTTTCACTGGTAATTACATCCAGCATCATCGGGCGATTTGCCAGAATAGTGAAGCCATCCCCCTGTTTCCGGTCTTAAATAGAGAAAGGCGATGTCATCACTGAACAAATCAGGTGCAGAAATCAGAGGCGGGGAGGGGGATTATTGAAATTATATAATTGATTAGTAATCATTTAATTAGTATGTTTCCTCTATAAGTAATGATAAATGAGAGATGTCTTCTTCCTCCACGCGTTTGTTCCACTCACGTGGGGTCCACCGTCCTTGCCACCTTCTCCACACCGCCCCGTCCCGCGCCATCTCTCCCTCCGCTCCTCGGGCCACCACGTTCGACCGCATCACCACATCGCCTAACGTCTTCTTCTTCTGCCTTCATCTCCTCATCTTACAATCACAATAACTTAATAATACACTTGCAGGCCGCACTAAGCCTGTAGCTGTCAGAGAGGTTAAAATAATACAAATTTTCTCAGTTTCAATGGATTCTCGAATTAGTCTTGGCCAGTAATAATGAGTTTTACACAACACTTCATCGTTATCAAAATACATTAGGTGTCCTTGTTGGCAAACATGTTCTGCAACTTCCAACAATTATGTTTGAGAGTGTTTAATATTTATTTGGTGTTCTTTTAGTCTTACGCTAATGTTACGTCTCATCTGTCCAATATAACATCTGCCACATAAGCCATTAATCCGATACACACCATCCGTTGACAACTTAGGCAATTCATCTTAAGTACAAGATACTATATTTTGAATTTTGTGTACCATGCCAAATCTTACTTAGATGTTTAGCTTTTTGCTTTTCCAAAACTCGAGCTAATTTCTCAATTACTCCCACGATATATGGTATTTTAATTGTTTAATACCCTGATTCAGCAGTATTGCTGTTCGATCTTGGTTTAGCATTCATTGCTGTTAATTTGAGCATTATTGTAGACATTCAATCGTAGCGTTTCTTTGACATGTTCAATCTCTCTCCCCAGACATTCACCATCTGACACTGTTTTAGCCAGATGTATGAGCATCTTGATGAGAGAGGTTTTCTGTACGGGGTGATGATGCGAATCTGCATTCAGATAGGCATCAGTATGCGTTCCCTTTTGGTAAACGCTGTGTGTGTTATTTTACCATTTAGGCCTCGTCCGATAAATCACCTCTCCTAAGGAAATAAGTATTTAGAGGCCACACGGGACCGGGGGGGGGGGGGGGAGTTTATCGTTGTGTCTGTTGCTGCGAGCAGATAGCGCGCAATGGAGAGCTTGCTCAGAGCGGAGCTGGGCACGGACTCGGCGAGGACGCTGGGAGCTTCGGCCGGTGAAGGCTGCATCAGCACCGGGCAGAGCTACGAGACGGGGCGCGGACACGTGTTCACCAAGATCAACGCCAAGAGCGGGGCACCCTCCTCTACGCCTCCTCTACGCCTCCTCACCACCTCACCTCCTCTACCCTTCTCGCCTCCTCTACGCCTCCTCACCACGCCACCTCACCACGCCACCTCACCTCCTCACCACGCCACCTCACCTCCTCACCACGCCACCTCACCTCCTCACCACGCCACCTCACCTCCTCACCACGCCACCTCAACACCTCACCACCTCACCTCCTCTACCCTCCTCTTCGCCTCCTCTACACCACCCTGCATCCTTGCCTCAACCTTAATTCATTCAGCCCTGTCATTAATGTATCACTTTTTTTTTAGCTGCGACTACTAGCTAATTTGTCAGTTTCTCCCACGATATATGGTATTTTAATTGTTTAATAACCTGATTCAGCAGTATTGCTGTTTGATCTTGGTTTAGCATTCACTGCTCTGTTAATTTGAGCATTTTTGTAGACATTCAATCGTAACGTTTCTTTGACATGTTTAATCTCTCTCCTCAGACTTTGACCATCTGACACTGTTTTAGCCAGATGTATGAGCATCTTGTTGAGAAAGGATTTCTGTGCGGGGTGATGATGCCAATCTGCATTCAGATAGGCATCAGTATGTGTTCCCTTTCGGTAAACGCTGTGTGTGTTACTTTACCATTTAGGCCTCGTCCGAGCAAAATATCCAGGAAAGGGAGTGTGTTATTCACCTCCATTTCCATGTTGAACTGGATGGCCGGTTTTTGTGAATTGAGATGATTTAGACATTCATTCATTAAGTGTATCCTTACCATGTCGCCAGACAACCAAAGTGTCATCTACATATCTACACAAAAAAGTGGATTTATATGTACTTGAAGCAAGTGCTCTTGCAACCCGGGGGTTGAGGACCCCTGTGTTAGAGGCCACACGGGACAGGGGGGGGGGGGAGTTTAACGTTGTGTTTGTCGCTGCGAGCAGACAGCGTGCAATGGAGAGCTTGCTCAGAGCGGAGCTGGGCACGGACTCGGCGAGGCCGCTGGGCGCTGCGGCCGGTGGAGGCTGCATCAGCACCGGGCAGAGCTACGAGACGGGGCGCGGACACGTGTTCACCAAGATCAACGCCAAGAGCGGGGCACCCTCCTCTACGCCTCCTCACCACCTCACCTCCTCTACCCTCCTCTTCGCCTCCTCTACACCACCTTGCATCCTCGCCTCAACCTTCATTCAGTCAGCCCTGTATCACTTTTTTTCGCTGCGACTACTAGCACCACCGTGGTGAATGTTGCAGTGAACTTCCCCTCGTTGATTCCCCCCTCCACCCACGTTAAGGGACTCGGTCTACCAGACACTTTGACCGCTTCGTCTCATCCACTCCGCGTTCAACCACCGCGCCTCACTGCAGTTCACAAGAACGCACTCAACTAAACAACTCGGTCACCCACTCATCCAGTCACTAACTCAATCACCCTATCACACACTCATCCAGTCACTCACGCATCCAGTCGCCCACGCAATCACCCTATCATCCAGTCACCCACTCACTCAATCACCCTATCACACACTCATCTCGTCACTAATTCAATCACACACTCAGCTAGTCACTCAGTAAATCATCCTATCACTCATCCAATCACCCACTCATTCAGTCACCCATTCATCCAGTCACCCACTCATCCAGTCACCCATTCATCCAGTCACCCACTCATCCAGTCACCCACTCATCCAGTCACCCATTCAATCACGCACTCATCCACTCACCCACTCATTCAGTCACCCACTCATCCAGTCAACCACACAATCATCCTATCACCTACGCATCCTGTCACCCACTCATCCAGTCACCCACTCATCCAGTCACCCACTCATCCAGTCACCCACTCATCCAGTCACCCACTCATCCAGTCACCCACTCATTCCAGTCACTCACGCATCTGGTCACTGACTCAATCACCCTATCACACACTCAACTCTTTTACTCAAACACTCACCCATTTACTCACCCACCCGCTCACCACTATGCAGGTCACCTCACTCTACTTTTCAGCTTTATCAGTTTGCACTGCTCCACTCTGGAATCCACACCCGGTCTTCCTGTTTTCCCAAACTCTTGCAACAATAAACTTGATCAATTTAAGGAACGCGTTTCTTTGATCTTAATTATCTAATTACTCATTGGACAGTTATGTATTATTATTTTTTATTGTTGCTGGCCGCTTGGCGTTTTGTATTGTGTGGGGTTTGCATCGCTGTCAACCCCTCATCAGTGCCTACCTTATTACAGAACAATTCAGACCTTGTTGGTCACCCCGTGCCCCTTATAAGTCCCATGACAAGGGAGAAACACACAAATAAACTTAACAAAAATGTTGCCCGTATTGAAACGGCCGTCTGCCGTATGGACCTGACAACTCACTTTCCCCCAACAGAATACGGGTAAACCGTGTGGGTTGGCGGCTATGGGTTTTGTTGTGTTTGCAAGTCCAAGTTATAGGACTGCACCCTGGGTTGTGCGTGGTTCTCATTGGTGGGAGATTCCCTTCGCTGTCTTGCACGCCAGTGGCTGGGGGCTGCCTGGGGCCAGTGACGTGTGAGCCGGTCCCAATGTGCACCGGCAAACATTTACCGCCAGGTGGCCCCAGTGTTCATTGCCCGTCCACACGTGGATACCTGAAGCCCATGTCAATCCACTGCTGGATGAGTCCCGCAATGAAGATACAATCAGTACATCCACTTTGCTTTTGGACACCACCTGTTCCATTGGCGGCCGAATGCGAATCTAAATGTGCATACGTTAGAGACTGGTTAATGCGCATAGAAATCAAACCAATTGACCTACGACCTTTACCCCATCAACTTTTGTAGAATTTTAGATGTGCATTACAGCTACTTTAGCCGGATGGTTGTGGTGGCTATGTATGCCTGTAATCCACGACTACGTGGAGGTGAGGGTTGGTGGATCACAAAAATGTTGCGACAACTCCCACCCCTTGGTCGTCAAGGAGGTAGAGAAGGCGGTGTCGAATAATGTGGACTCCGCCTGTTCCATGTGTAGATTTGTGAAAGAGCGTTGGCCCCTCATTTGCTTGGATTTCTCCAGATGCTCCGATTTCCTCCCACATGCAAACACTCATTAATCTTGATTTGAAGCTGTCGTGACTGCAGGAATCCTTACTCTTTGGTTCTTTCGGTAAAGTCACGTAAGTAGAAAAAACTAATAAAAAATAATCATCGATTGCTTGTGTGGCGATCGAAACGTCGTGATCCATTATTATTTGTTCTACCTACACGACTTTACCTAAACAACCAAAGAGTACAAACTCTCATTAATTGTCCGATAACATATTTATATAAAGAGGACCACAGAGCATGGGCAGGAGTGGTGGGGGGGGATTTGTTGCCAGCTGCTCACCATTTGACTGCCGCCTTCCCTCGTCTGTAGTTCCTCGCGCCAAAGTGAAGGAATTCTGTGTGCCAGTTACAATTATCACTTGAATGTAACTTGATGTTTCAATGTAAACAGCCACTGAGATTTAATCCTGAAAATCTTTATTTTTCACATGCAGTGAAACAATGTTGTTAGTAGGCTTGTTTCCCTGGGAAAGCCTCACTGAGTCTCAAGACTCTTTTTCAGGAGGGGCCTGCCAACTTTTCGCAGGAGTAATTTGGATGTTTGGCTAGTACCAGTTACATTGTATGTTGTTGTTTTGCCATGGGAGTAAACCCATGCAGAGAAAGGGACCAGAATGAGGAAAGCGAAGCCAGGCAGTCCTTCAGAAGATGTCATGCACGGGCGTGACCACTGCACCACCCTGCCGCCCAAACAAAAGTAATTTAAATAATGTACAATACTGGCAAATAAACCCTATTAGTATCAACTGAATTTCTGGCCAATATGGCACGTGTATAGCTGCATCGGTGTTTCTAAAAGTCGTGTTCACATTGCCTGAAATTAATAATATAAAGAACAGATTTCCCACCTCTGGTTTCATTTGGATTACCGGTTGTCCTCATTATGTGTGTCACAGGTAATATGGAAAGGAAAATATTACGCAGCACGAGTTGTAGGATTAGGGCAATTATGGTGACACATGTGACCCCCTCTACACAAGAAACAGCTAAGATTCATATTCTTGGTTCTTTCGGGAGTCACCTCGAAGGGAAACAATAAAATAATACAAATATAAAACAATAAAATTCTCACGACCTTTTGACTGCAACACAAGCAATCATCATCAGGTGTGAAAACCACAACAAGAAAATTTGAAAGAACCAAGAATATGAATCTCTGCAGTCACTAAAGCTTTAAATCAAAATTTAACAGCTGAGAGTCAATGCTGGGATGTTGTGCGATTGGTGCAAGCGACCCATCATTGTGTTTTGATGTTGAGCTGTTAAAATTGCACTGTTGTGAGGTGAGGTCAAGGCCGATGACTGCTTCCAGCGGTGTCAAGTTCAGCATTTTGAAGAGGCACGCGGAGGATGATACTGGGCACTGGGGTGCAGTCTCCCTCCATGAACAACAGAGGGCAGAGGAGCGACGCTCACAACAATTATTGGCGGAGCGCCGGGCGTATAAAAGACAAAGTTGGAAGAAAGTTTATCTCGGGGAGTTAACCCACAACACCTGGGTCTGTCCCGCGTGTTCACACGATAACGCGTTTTCACTACAACGCGTTTTCTCCGTCACAACGCGCTTTCTGAGCGGACTACTTTCTTGAGCTGCGCGGTTGAGCGAGATGAGACGGTAACGCGGCGGCGGCGGCGGCGTCCCCTCAAGTTATTTGGACCCCCATCTTACCGTGCGTGGACATTATTATTTACGGGAGGAAAATAGTTTCCGCTTAACGCGGCACTTTTCAGGAACGCATCTACCGCGTTAAACGAGGACTCGCCGCGTACAGGTGCCGCGCACGCTGTATCGACCCTGGAGAAATCCAAAGCGCTATGAAGCTCTTGTTCACAGACGTCCAGTAAGGGGCGGGTGGTGTTGGTGGTGTGGGCGTCACCACGTGACACACAGCTTGTCCGTGGAGTCGATCGTGAGGGTGCCGACGTCGCCTAGGCAACGCCGCCCCCCCTCTGGCTCTGCTGCTGCCTCGCTCTGTGCACGCGAGGCGCCAATCCGTGACGCGGGCACTGTACGCGTTGCGTCACCGTTCACCGTGGGGGGGCGGGGCCTCAGCAACGTCACGTGTACAGTGGCACATTAATATTGACACTTTTACTCGTGTTTATGTGCCTCGTTATTAAAGGTGAGTTTAATAATAATCATGCTGCTGCTACACACTGTGTGCATTGATATATACGTACAGTTTATGTGTTTAAACGCGATTGTAGTGTATGGGCCCTTGAGGGATTTTTCGCCTCGTGTGAGGTTTTTATGCACAACCTTAATTATTGCGCTTTTGTTAATCGTTAACATTTGGTCAGGAATAATGCACTTAAGATAAATGTTCTGGCGACGATATTTTGCAAAACAGACGATGGCAAAATTTCGATTTAAAGCTTTCGTGACTGCAAGGATTCATCTTCTTTGGTTCTTTCGGTAAAGTCACGTAGAATGAGAATAAAATAATAAATTGATAAAATAACACAATATTCTCACGACGTTTCGGCCACAACACAAGCGGCCTTCATCAGGTGAAGGGGACGAGACTGTCTGATGAAGGCCACTTGTGTTGTGGCCGAAACGTCGTGAGAATATTATTATTTTATTTTATCAATTTATTATTTTATCTTATTCTACGTGACTTTACCGAAAGAACCAAAGAAGATGGCAAAATTGTGTATATATTGTGCGATATGTGCCACTGAAACGGCAAGAAGTCAATAACAATGACTCGTGTTGAGTGTTTAATATGCAAGCAATGGGCCCACCACAGGTTCGTTAATGTTATAATGGAAGCAGTGAAATTAATTAAAATCTTTTGCTCTGCCATTTGATTTTAAATTACGACTCTTCAATGAGCTTTGGTTGTAGTAAGCAATATTTGAATTTGTTTAAACGACCTGTATTCTCTTACAACATGTTTTATATTCCTAAGCATTAAATGTGTACTAAAGATTCAGACTAATTGTAAATCTAATGGGACCACTTTAATCGATGTCCGTTAATATATGTAGGCGTGGTAAGGTTTCGAGACGCACTCGGCGATGCGTGAAACGCAGTCCGTGTCCTTCCTCGTCCATTTGTCTTCATTCCAACGTCAACTTTGTTCTGCCGGTCTCTCTCATTAAGGCCACATGGCCACACTGTGTCTCTTAGTTCTTGCAAGCTAAGCTGGAGTCAGTCTCTCTCATTAAGGCCACATGGCCACACTGTGTCTCTTAGTTCTTGCAAGCTAAGCTGGAGTCAGTCTCTCTCATTATGGCCACACTGTGTCTCCTAGTTCTTGCAAGCTAAGCTGGAGTCAGTCTCTCTCATTAAGGCCACATGGCCACACTGTCTCTTAGTTCTTGCAAGCTAAGCTGGAGTAAGTCTCTCTCATTAAGGCCACATGGCCACACTGTCTCTTAGTTCTTGCAAGCTAAGCTGGAGTCAGTCTCTCTCATTAAGGCCACATGGCCACACTGTGTCTCTTAGTTCTTGCAAGCTAAGCTGGAGTCGGTCTCTCTCATTAAGGCCACATGGCCACACTGTGTCTCTTAGTTCTTGCAAGCTAAGCGGAGTCAGTCTCTCTCATTAAGGCCACATGGCCACACAGCGTCTCTTAATTCTTGCAAGCTAAGCTGGAGTCAGTCTCTCTCATTAAGGCCACATGGCCACACTGTGTCTCTTAGTTCTTGCAAGCTAAGCTGGAGTGAGTCTCATTAAGGCCACATGGCCACACTGTGTCTCCTAGTTCTTGCAAGCTAAGCTGGAGTCAGTCTCTCTCATTAAGGCCACATGGCCACACTGTGTCTCTTAGTTCTTGCAAGCTAAGGTGGAGTCAGTCTCTCTCATTAAGGCCACATGGCCACACTATGTCTCTTAGTTCTTGCAAGCTAAGCTGGAGTGAGTCTCTCTCATTAAGGCCACATGGCCACACTGTGTCTCCTAGTTCTTGCAAGCTAAGCTGGAGTCAGTCTCTTTTCGACATATGTCCCACCAAATTCTGTAATAATAATGTTCCAGTTTCTCTATATGTTTTTAAATGTAGATTTAAATAAATCTACATTTAAAAATCCACAAATCTGGCTGCCTCCTGATGACGCTGGTTGTAATTACTGGCGAAACGTCGTACTCAGATTGTTAATGTTGTGGCTTTGCTCTCTAACACACAGCCGGTGTGCTGTACTAGTAACGAATTGGCATGTTCTGTTTAAGTGACAAACCTTACTAATTGGCTGTTTCGGGTGGTGGTGGGTTTTCCGACATTTTTATATTTACGTGATCTTACCTAAAAAACCTGTATTATGTAAAAATACATTTATTTTCCTCCTTTCTTTTTGGACAGTTTCAAATCTCTAACGTCTTTCAAATTGTTCTGATGTACAGTGCTACATTTCAAATTACTGTCATGTTTGCAACGGGTTGTTTAAAATATATTTAAATGGTGTAGATTCATGTTTAAACTCGCTTCGAATCTGCATTCATCATTTTCTTCTTAAGCAGTCCGTAACCACAATTGGTGCATCGATGCATGACCCATTTGATTATTGTTTGTTGGTCTTAATTTATCAATTAAAATGTTGAGTGTGCCAAATCCTAAAGAGTGGCGTTTGAGTTGACCTTATTTATTTTATATTCACATCTGAAACGCCTGTGCACATGAATGTAATCCAGTTACACACTCTCCTACTTGTTCATCAACCCTCTTCGTGGTGTAGATTTGATGGCTTGTATAGCAACCATAAACAAACACAACAAGTCCGGGTGACTCATGATCCATGACTCACGATGCCAGTGGGCCAGGTTTCACTCTCAACTCTCTACCTGTGTGGCATGAATAAAACGCACCTGTAAATTTGACCTGAAATGATTGCACAACAATTGCCCCGCCTTCATGCGATGTTTATCCTCCACTGTTTATCTGGCTTTGACCTGAATTATATAACAGTGCGGCTCTGCAACTGCTGTAGAGTCACATTGGTATAAACACATTTTACAATATGAACAGCGCATTGAAAACGCGTACTATTTTATGTATTGTTTAGCAAGTGTGTTCACAAATCCACACTGAGAAACACGATGATTGGCAGAGGGGAGTAAATTATGTTTTCGATAGTGTATTTAAATAGAGCTACTGTAGGTAAGTAGTTTTCATTTTTAAAGGCATAGTTTAACAAGACAACACTTGCCACCATCCTTCAAACCCATTGGTGAAAAAGACCACAGTTTATGTTTACATTATAATATGTTTACATTATATATAATATATAATATAATGTTTATATTATAATATAATGTTTACATTATATATAATATAATGTTTATATATAATATAATGTTTACATTATAATACAATGTTTACATTATATATAATATAATGTTTATGCAAGAGCCGGGGACTTATGGGACCCCGGGGTCCCACCATAAGGTTCATATGAATGGTTACCTAATAACTTTTGAAACACGGTAATCACTGTGAAGTGTAGTTTCCAATTCTTATTGTTGACTCAATCTCTCTGGCCTTTCTATGCAATATGAAGAAGGGTCATTGCCTGAAACGTCGCTTATCGGATGTTTTCCCTTTTTCAAGGCCCCAGTCCTACTGATGCATGAATTTGTTTGGTATTTGAAATGATACGAAGGCTCAGCAATTGATTCCTTGCAGACATAAACAGAAGCGATACACGCCACCCCAGCCACCCATGTCGCGAATCAATCGATTATCGCGATTGAGGGCTCGTGAATAAATTCTAGATTCAACGCCTTGTTTTAAAACGTGAACACAGCCGGCTCTAGTGACTGGAGTGGGTGGGTGTTGGACAATGTGAAACAATGACACGCAACGTATACAAATCTAAAACATAAATTCTTACGCACGCGATCCGGTGTGCATATCGCGATCTTCAGGATGAATGTTCACGTCCGAATCAATGCGTCGTCGTTGCTCCCCTAGCATGCGCTCTGCGTAACCCGCTCGTGTTGTTGTTGTTTGCGGCAGAGTTTAGGACCTTCGTGGCCAAGAGCCGCAGCTCCCGAGGCAAAGGAGTGATGGCACGCTTCAAGGTGCCGGACTTGCTGAAGCATCTCATGGAACGATACGGGGCTCCGGATATTCACGATCTGGGCATCCGTATCACCAGCATACCTCTGGGCATTTCCGTACGTGCCGTGCCTGCGTGTACGAGCGTGTGTGTGTGTGTACGTGTGTATGCATTGCGTCGCTTGTTGACTGCGAATTGTATTATTATTGGATGCCTCAAGTTATACTCTTTGGTTCTTTCGGTAAAGTCACGTAGGTATAAAATAAAATAAATCACGACGTTTCGGGTGCGACACAAGCGTCCGTCATCAGGTGATAAAGCCTTGGTGTGCTGCTGAGGCAGACTGTTTTAAATAGTTTGAAATGTGTGTAGCCCATGGGTCATAAAGAAGTGGCCAGGGCTAGTGATGTTAACGTGAGAAATTAGCGTGTAACTGTAAGGTAGGAAAGCGGCCTCCTCCTCGATTTTACGTGACTTTACCGAAAGAACCAAAGAGTCTGGATTCCTGCAGTCACGAAAGCTTCAAATCAAGATTGCCTCAAGTATGTATTGTTGTTGCCCTTGAGGGGGTTTACTTTCTGAATTAAATGCGTTCTGGAATTGCTGACACACAACCACAACGTACGTGTCGCTGTGTTCACACCTGAGAGTGACACTGCATCAGCCTTTTACCAATATTCCCCCGCCCCTGCGTTTGCCTTACACGGCCACAATGCTGAGCTATCCTCAGTTGCTCAGGCACACAAGTTTCACACCTGTCTCCCTGTCAAGTGAATGTGGTGTATCCTTTTGTCATGCAGTCTGAGACAGACTTCCAACACGACTTCAGTTTTGTGGGTGCAGTGCTGCGACAAGAGCACTAAAGTAACTGCTCGTGTAAGTACATCATGTTAATATATATCGTATTGAAGGCTGAGGCCTATTTTACTGTACCGCTCCTTACAGAAATCTTCTTTCCCGAGTGGTTGTGCATTTGTCGCTTGTTTCAGAGGTTCGCGATTTGATCCCAGGAGTCGCCCTAGTTAATATTGCGGGTGTATTATCCAAAACTGCATTTCTATATTCTTCACAAATAATGTAAAAAAAAAATCCCGTGTTGTTATTAATGAATGAGGAGGACATGTGTGCCGGCATCAGAATCAAAATTTGCAAATCTAAACAAGTACTCAGAAATTACTGGATTGGGTAAAACCACATGTATATGTTGAACTTCTTTCGCACTGTACGTAGCCAACTGTACCAATCAGAGGTGTGGAGGACAACAAACTGAACACAAAAAGCAGTTCTAAAGAAATTGTTTTCAATCTAGATTTTAAAGTGCAAAGCTCCAATGGCTTCCTAATATCGGAAGGAAGAGCATTCCAGTTGGCCGCAGAAGCCCATCTGAAAGCGAGTGATGCGGTGACTGTCTTTGTTCGATGGCTTGCCAAAAGCCACTGCTGCTAGGATGATCCACCAATCCCATCTCTCGATTGCAATCGTGCATTAGCAGCACACCTTGCATTCGCTGTTGAACCACTCGTCCATCACGTGTTCCATCATCGCAACTACAGCACTGCCCTGCACCTGTGGCCGCCACAGTTGCTAACATTGTGTTGTTTGTTTAGGTGATCGGCAAGGCCCAGAAAGGCGAGCGGGAGGCGATGGACCGTGGGCTGGCTCGCATCGAGTGTGACATCAAGCAGGAGGTGGAGGGCCGGCCACACAAGATCAAGAAATACCTGTTGGAGTCGTTCCCCTTGCCAGGGACGAGCGCCGATCTTCGCCGACAGTTCACGACACAGCCGGCGGCCGAGATGGTGCTGCAGGTCTTCCAGAACGCCGAGGACATCTTTGTGAATAAGCTGAAGAAGGTGGGGGCCATGGCGTCTGGACTTAATGCAACAAAATTACCGTGCGAGAAAGTTCATGCATTTGCTTACATTTGTCAAAGATTTAACAATACATTTGTCCTCGGAATTATTTAATGAGTGATAATCGCCATACGTTTCAAGTCTGTGGATACTTCCACCATTATCAAAAGACTTGCTCTACCACTGAATTAACACTCCTCTATAATATTTAGTGCCATCGCTTTCACAAAATTCAGTCACACGTTGAGACAAAAGTAAGGGGGGGCATTGAAATCGGTCGGACATCTATGCATGTATCACCCTCTATTTGTCCCAACAGAGTGATATGGCTGCACGTGGTTTGGGTCCTTTGTTGTTTCTACCGACAGTGTGTGCAGGACTTCCTGGGGCAGGTGAAAGGGGACACGCCGGCCCGGAATATGTTTCAGTTGGCCCTGTGCTGTGGCTCCCTCGAGACTCCTCGCGACCTCGTGGTCAAGGAGAAACCGGCCGCGTTTCTCGGCAACATCAGCACTCCCGACACCAGACCGCCGCCTACTCCGGGGAGTAAGGAGACAAATTTGCATATACAGTAGACTCGATTATCTGCGCTAATGACGTGGAGGATGGCTGTGGATAATTAAAAATCTCGGATGATCCAAGGATATCTATTTTTTGCGGATCTCTATGCCACAAACTAACGATCAACCGATCGATGCACGTGCTGGGTGATAACACTTTCCTGCTAATTTGACCAAGTCCAATATCGGCTCAACTTTCATGTGACGGACATTACTCTCACGTTCAGAGTGGGTTAGAATGTGCTTCCCTTTACTCTGTAGACCAGAGGTCACTAGAAGCAATGTCAGAGGTAGCTTTGTGATGTTCTCTTCTGCGGGCCATTCTCCAATAGGACGGGTTCCGCTGCTCCGTGAGAGATCCGAGTGGATACTCCGTCTCATTACACGATATCGAAAGCACAATCTGAATAAAATGTAGTTTCTTGTATTGTACATAGGGGGTCAGACCACGGAGGACCTTCAGAATGCTGAGTGTGATCTTGAAATTAATCCTGGACTGGTTCGGGGGATAGTTGAACAATTCGAATATTGGGGCGATATCGTCTTGCATACGGGTGCGAGAAGTCTGCCAGTGGTTTTTTGATTCCATCATCTAGATTTTTGGGTTAGATCATGTATACATGCACTAAATAATACGCGTTAATATGCACTATTTACGTGACCTAATCCAAAAATCTCTATTATGGATAATCATTGGTCGCGAAGGCCTTCGTGTTAAACTTGTTTTTTGAGTCATCTGGAGAGTGATGATGAAACTTATCGGGAGGCCGTAGATGAGACGTGGGGGTGGGGGGGCAGAGAGAGAGTTGCAGTTGTTGAGCCTATTGGAGCGAGTTACAGCATCGTTGTCCTCTCCTACAATGGCATTGCTTGTCTCCTTCGCAGAGGCAGTAGCCGAGCATCTGGTCCGTCTGCTGAGCCACGTAAGTAAGATGGCAAAGCCCCCGAGCCTATCTGCGCTGTCACGCGTGGAGAAGCAGCTTGCCGAGCATTTTGACTCGTGCGACCTCCCCAGCCTGGGCCTCGGCTCCTTGGACATCCTCCATCGCAACGCCCAGGTGCGTACGTGGCGTGCGTGAGCCCACCCGCCTCCAGCTGGTAAGAGGCAGTACAGCAAGTAGGTGTACGACACTGCCCGTGCAAAGTTTGAGTGTACTTACCGCCTCCGAGTGGCGCTCAATGTTAAGTTTGTTTCCAAAATTGTGCACGGTAATATTAGTTTATTATTACGAACTTAAAACTCATTTGTCGATAACTCGAATATGTTTAAGCGTTATGTAATCACTGCCAATGGAGAGCACAACAAAGTGTCACGTAAGATGCATGGGTTTTCTCTTGTCACTCTTAAAAAATATCTGTGAATTTGGCAAACATCCCAAAGGTAGATATTGAAAATCACCATTAAAATTGAGTGTACAGCGGTGACATTCAGATAACATTTATGATAACACTATATATGCAAAGTGGCCAGGTGGCTCAGATATCAAAGCGGTGCGATGACAATAATTAGATTCTGGGCTTGAATCTGGATTTTGACCGCTTGGGTTGAAACCGAGGTCTCAAGTCTTATCAAGTCGATCGTCCGAGCCCAGTCACCAGCGACTGCACAAAATTACAGTCTCATTAAACTTGGGTTTTGCACTTCATTTTCCTAATTCCATCTCTGAGAATAACAATTTCAGCTTGACTCTCGTGCGCCGCACAATCTCATAACACAGCTAATGTGAAAGTGTTGGCTCCTATTGTGTACAAGATAAAAGGCCACCCATCGCATTTTATGACACAGGGCCTGCACGGCTATGCGAGATTTACGCATGGATGATTTATTTGTCTCTTGACATTACGCCGATAGTGCATTTGGAAAACTAAAATTGAGAACGAATTTTGTGTTAATTTGCAAACTTAAATCTGTAATATTTAATCAGTTTTTGTGCACTGCATTGTGAGATGCAGCTCCATGCGTATCGTTTAGCTTTAAGCCGGTGTTTGCCTTGCGGTCGCCTCGGTGTCAACCAACTGATGTTGACGGATTTGTTGTGTCTGTGGTAGCTGTTGGAGGAGACTGGGGTTGTGATCTCTGCCCTGGGTGGATCTGGAGCCACAGCGGGAAGCTTCTGTCCAAAGCGCGACGAGCTGCATGGAGTTCATCCACCAGTGCGGCAGCCTCGACACCGCAGCGGTGAGACACGGGCCCCAGTAGGGGCCACAGGGGCGGCTCAGAGATGGGGATAAGGATTTGGAGATATAGGGCGCTCGCGTAAATAAACTCTTCAACTCAAAGCGCCTTACAGCAACATCTCATCTCAACCATTCCATTGCTCTACGGCAGTCTACCCGAGGGGACCCCCCCCCCAATGGCAGCTGTTCCTATTTGGCACGTGGTGCACGCACTACCGGCCTGTGAATGGACATGTCTGCCATTCGGGAGCGATGTTTGATTTTCCTACGTGGTTTTTTCCCCGGTAAAGTAATTTGCAAGTATTTGATCTGATTTGGCAAATTTGGAACATGATGCGGTTACACGTGGCCAATTCAATTTTTTTAATACGGCGTCACAGGATTATTATCATACATTGTGAAACAGATCTCTTTGTTTGTGGTGAATAAACTGGCAACATTAACCAGGGCGGATGCTGGGCTTGATCCGAGAACCACCACTCGGCCATGTTTCCATAAATTTGTGCAGTCACATTAACGCTGTTCACGTCGTACGCAATGGACACTTTATTATTAGCACCACCTCTGGACCTGTTTGGCTCCTGGTCCATTTTGAGAGGTCTTGTAAGGGCAACGTATTACAGTTTGATTTTATATCGGCACAGCAAATGGCCAATGGAAAACCACCCGTTCCGTGGGGGTGCTACGCGCTGGCACGGATCGGATGCGCCAGTGGAAAAGGGCTGCTAGCAACTCGGCCGCCTCCAAACGAAAGAGAGAGGGTTCCAGGTCTCTGTTGTTGGCTGTGTGCTCTGCAGCTGCCGGCCGTGGACTGTGCATTCCTGCCGCAACCTTGGGCACGGCCCCGTGGCCAACCTGGTAAAACTGGCGCAGAAGGCCAAGCCCGGTGGCAGCAGCGGCGGTGCCCATCGGTGCGCCGTCTTGTACGAGGAGACGGCGCTGTGTGCTCGCGACTCGAGGTTTGGCAGCCCCCTCCAAAGTGCCCTCCTCCTCACCCCTCTGCTCACCTCGTGATCTGCCTGACCGCCACGGGTCGCTCCTCAAAATTGTTGAGTCGGCGACAGACACTTGGGGTTCTTTAATCTTTCACATCAAAGGGGCAGTGAGCCACACCAATATGCCATTGGTAATGTAACTTAAGGATTCAATGTTCAAGGCAAGTGATTGTCTAGACAAACTGATGATTGTGTGTGTAACACCCCTCTGGCAGTCCACTGCCTGATGAAGGCCTCGCCACGTTGCTTTGGGCATGGGGGTTGTTGCACCAAACTTTACCACGCTTGGTGAAGGGGGCGGGGATTAGGTTCAGGACTGGTTCAGATATCAGTCACCACTGACTTTAGCCATGGCTAGGAATCCAACTCGGATCGCCGCGTTAGTATCGCAGTGCACCAAACATTGCAGCAGTGCTTCAGAAATCATTCCGAAGTTGCTTGATATTGCACACAGTTTGAATAAACCATCATTACTTCAGGAAGTATATTTTTTATTAAAATGTTACTTTGTACATGCTGTGATCGTAATAAAGAGTTGTGCTAGTTAGTAGTAACAGCGCGATACATCGGTTAAATCGATTAATATTTATTATTCAGCTGACAATTCATGTATTGAATTGCACGTGTAAGAATCAACTTCTAAAAAATTGTATCGCTTTTTATTTTAATAGTTTCACATTGCCACTGCAGAGAGTCGACATGATCAGTGTAAGTTCAAAAGAACTGACACACCTTGTGAAAAACCCAACGCAGAAGATCCCTGGGCTTGATATTCCACGAAGATCATGGTCCCCCTAAACCGCATCTGCACAAACCATGGCAGCTGCGGATACCTGATGCACAAATGGAAAATTTTAAACTCTCCAGTGTTTGACTGTGGTCATCCAGAACAGATCGTACAACGTGAAACGACGCAATAGAAAATTAAAGTCAAGCCACAGTGTGATTGTGACCATGCAACCCAAACTATGCACGATATTGTGAACCACAGTCGTCTGTGCTCCTTCAACGGAGTAGGAATAGTAACCCTACACGAAGTTTCTCCTGAAGCCCTCTCGTCGTGACCAGCAGACCTCGGACATTGGCTTATGGCTCCTGAACATGTTGCCCTCATGCGCTGGAATAGAATAGCTCAGGGGTTGGCAATCTGCGTCTCCCGGTGCCGCATGCTGCTCTTTAAAGACTGGTGATGTTATTTATGAAGGACCACTGTCTCGTATTCACCACAGTGCATTGCGCCTCTTGAAATATTGAGTTGAGTAATCCCGGTAGTTGAGAAACTAAGGTAGTTGAGTACCCCGGGAACACGCTGTGGTTCGTGTCGCGTTAATAGCTCCGTACCGTGCCGTGTAACTCACTAAGCAGCCGATTGCTCGCGTGCAGTGGTAGTGCTGTGTTCATTGATAACACTGCACACTCCGTGCAGTGGTAGTGCCGTGTTCATTGATAACGCTGCACACTCCGTGCAGTGGTAGCGCCGTGTTGATTGATAACGCTGCACACTCCGTGCAGTGGTAGTGCCGTGTTCATTGATAACGCTGCACACTCCGTGTAGTGGTAGTGCCGTGTTCATTGATAACGCTGCACACTCCGTGCAGTGGTAGTGCCGTGTTCATTGATAACGCTGCACCCTCCGTGCAGCGTTGTGTGAGGATGGCTCACTAATTGAAAGGGGAGTCGTAGCTATCGCACTGTGGGGTGGTCATCGCCCTCCTCCCGCTGGGCATGTGCCGTGTGTGTTGTGTGCGTCGTGAGTCGTGGCGATGTAAACCCGGGGTAGCTCCTCTCTCCGTCTCTTCGTTTGTTGCTGTCCCGGCGAAGCTCGAGTTGGTGAGCGCAACGCGTGGCAGATCCGGCTTCACCCGTTCCCACTCCTCCCAGTCAGCGACTCCCAAACCCCCACTCAATAATCGCAGATCACTACCCAGGTCCTTACGAACCAAATTATTTTTAACTAAACTATTTTTTGTATTCTTAACAAAGTATCCACAGTTCAATTTTAAAGTACAATTTTACCGCGCACTGTATGTTTTCCTGGTGTGGACTGTGGCTGTTTTTGCTATTGTTTTACTGCCTTTCCCAAGCTTGGAAATGTATTCATGAATGAAATTGGAACTTATATACTTCATTTATTTACTAATTGACAAACTTTATATTTTACCAGGTAAGGCCCACTGAGCATATATAGCAGTTTTTCAGAAGCGACCTGGCCATCGCAAATGATAGCTCAACGAAGTGGCTTATCGTCACGTGGACATTTATAGCAGACAAATATACAGCATGCGTCAGGGTTGGGATGGAACCCACGACCTCCTGCGTACCAGGGGAGGTAGTTAACATCTCCCAGCCACCGTGGTGCCCTGTGGTCACGTGAGGCCTTCCACTTCTGAATGGCTTGCGATGCATATTTGAACATTACTGCAAGCGTCTTAGCCTCGTTCATTCGGTATTCGAGGGGAATATTGCCATTTAGTAACTTTGTTTCAAATATCGTGCATTGAACTTTCGATTTTAATTTGCAATGTAATTGAGGGACTGTGCGTTGTCTTGTCGTGGTCTGGTGCTGTTGTTGTGTTGCTGAATTGCCCAAACTTGCATTTGTTGACAAATCGGCAGGAATCTATGTACTTTGTATTTTTAGCAACATGCTTACATTTTCTCCGTCTTGCCTCTCATATCGTTTTTGAACATACCTCGCTGACCCGCCCCTACTGGACATATGTGAAAAGAGCTTCATAGCTCATTGGATTCCTCCAGGATAAAAAAAAGATTCTGATTAATCAGTGGCACTGCCAACAGCCTGCATCCACACACGACCAAGCACCCTTTGCAATGCCATACACATGGTTCCTTTCCCATAGACATGTAATTTTGCAAATGTGCAGAAAAGTCTGCCGTATGAGAATTACTCCAGACAAGTTTAGAGTATTAAACGTGACCTGTTGTGACTCATCTAATGTGTATCGCGTGGTCGTCAGCACAGAAAGATGCATCTGGTAACGTCCTAATGGACCAAACATCGTAAAAAGGAGGCTGGGTCTGCGTTGTTCAGAGTGACCACCATATACAGGGACTCTTCTACTTACGGACGAGTTAGGTTCCAGAAGTCTGTTCGTAAGTCCAACTTTACTCCTGTCGATTCCAAACATGTTGTACGGCGTGTACACTAAACACAGGGAATGGCTTTAAGAGTTGTATAATCTCCTGTAGACGTAGACGCCACTGGTTCTTCACGTTGTGTAGATGTAGATGCCACCACCACCATCTATTGCGTGGCGGTTTGAACTTATGAATCTCGGTACAAACAGGCAACTGGACATATGGAGAGGTTTCTTTGTATCTCTGAGACTTTCTAAGTTGAATGTTTTTTAAGTGAAGGAGTCCCCGTAAATATTTTTGAGGACCACTGGGATCTTCAGTTTAAACCGTGAGTCTTGGAGTCATTGGACCAGAAAGAAGTGAGACAAAAACGACAGTAACATTGAAAAATATGTACACAGGGCAGGGAGGGCCCAGCCACATGACAGGATTTATTCAGCGGTATCGTCACGGTAACAGAAACAGTGCTCCCGAATGAATTGCAGAATCCCCCGAATATTCCGCCTCAGGCGGGAGAATCTCCGTCCAGGCCCGCGTGACGCCTTTGGCCCAATCTTGTCGACGGCATCATCATCATCATCCTCCTCGTTGTTGTTGTTGCCTGGTTGGAGATCATGGCCCCGCCTGGCAAATGGACGCACGCGCCATCGTTAGCACGGTCGGCTACAGTTAGCACGGTCGGCTACGTACGCGTTCAAAATTATTTCAACGTACAGACATGCGCGTATTCATTATGCCACCGTCTGCCCCATCATGCATTCTCGGCTGTGCTTACACTGGTTGCTGCAGTGCACCTCATATGTGTCCGGCCGCTCAAATGCGAGGTAGGAGGATGCCACACATCTCTCACTATGGCCAGTAGCGGAATGCTACATTCCTATAACAGGAGCCAATGGTGGTGTATAATAGGATCACCGCTGTTGACTTCCCACAAAATGGGATTCATTATTTGACTATAGCTCGGGTTGATAAATAAGCTGTTAACCTTCTTGACCTAGATTTTGAACTCGCAAGCGTACAGTGATCGTGGAGTGCTCTAACCGCAGCACCTCCAAGTGGGATGCAGTGCAATTCATATATTTATAATTAAGATATATATATGTTTTACTAGGAATGCATTTAGCTGCAGATTGGTGGAGATGAGGTTAGGGATAAGATATTACATCCTTTGGAGCCCTGGGATATTTACATCTTCAAGTGAGATGAACTAAAGAGGTGAATGCCATTACAGAATCCTCATTTCACAACTCCTCATGAAACAGATTCCCCGTTCTTAGTTTTTTCGGTAAAGTCACGTTGAAGAGAAACAACAAAATAATAAAATATATATAAAACAATAAAAATTCTCACGACGTTTCGACCATAACTCAAACGGTCGTCTTCAGGTGTGTTGGTTCGCATAAATTTATTTGTAAACGGCGCATTTATTTATTTATAAAAAAATAAAAAAACGGTTAGCGCCACGCGCAACGATTTGGCAGTTTACCCAGGACTAGTCCATCTATATTCTGAAAAGAGGAGGGGGGAGACGAAATTTTTTATAATGTATGCTGTCTGAAAGCCACTGTAAGCGTGAACAATCAATTAAGACCTGAAATGGTTTATCAAATCTTTCCAATGATTGCTAAGATAGAATCCATCTTCTCGGTTGAAATTGTCTCTGTGCTTGTATATGTGGATAGCCTCATGAACGAATCTCTCATGGAAGCCAGATGGCTTACAAAGAACCTCTGTCTTGGAAAAGTCAATGGCATGTGAGCCTACTGAATTAGAACAATGATCTGCCACGGCCGAGGTGTTGGTCCTACCGTGTTTAAGGTCTGCTTTGTGTTCACGAATGCGGTCCGAGACATGGCGTTTGGTTTCTCCAATGTAACTACTACCACAGAGGCAACTTAGTTTGTAGACACCAGGGTATTGTATGTCCAGAATCACATCTTTTACAGACGGAACCAGATCACGGATTTTATGTAATGTGTTGAAACGGACCTGGATCTTGTGTTTATTCAAGATTTTGGAGATCTTTTTTGTGATCCCAGCAATGTAGGGTAAAGTGATGGTTTTGAAAGGCTCCTCAAGAGGGTTTTTCTTCATGGTTTGAGTGATAGCTTTGCAGATTGTATAGTCGGAGTAACCATTAGCCCTAAGAGCTTGGTGTACGTGCTTGAGTTCACTGCTTATGTGTTCCTGGTCGGATATGCATTGGGCTCTATGATACAGAGTCTTGATGAGAGAATTCTTCTGTGATGGATGGTGGTGGGAATCCGGTTTCAGATAAGCATCCGTATGGGTAGCTTTCCTGTAGACAGAGTGGCTCATTGAACCATCAGGTCTCTTTTTAATTAGGACATCCAAAAAAGGTATCTTGCCATCTATTTCAACTTCCATGGTAAATCTGATGGCTGGGTGTATGGAATTGATGTGGTCGAAGAATTGGTCTAGAGCAGGCCGGCCATGTGGCCAGATGACAAAAGTGTCATCCACGTACCTCTTCCATAAGGTTGGGCGCAGAGTGGCAGTCTGGATGGCGTCAGTCTCAAATTTCTCCATGAAAATGTTAGCTATAACTGGAGAAAGGGGGGAGCCCATTGGGGTGCCCTCAGTTTGTTTGTAGAAAGTTCCATTCCAAGTGAAGTATGTATTGGTTAAACAGTGTCTCACCAGGGGGGGTACCTCAGTGTTTAGTCCTTGATGAACTAAGTCTTCAATTATTGCAATGGTGTCAGGTACAGGAACCTTGGTGAATAAGGAAACTACATCAAAACTGACAAGCAGGTCGTCTGGGGACAGGGAAATACCCTTGATTGTCGATACCAGGTGAGTAGAATTTTGTACCGCAGAGGTGGTCTTTCCAGTGAAAGGACGCAGGATTTCAGACAAAAAACGAGCTAGTTTGTAGGTGGGGGAGCCGATAGTAGAGACTATGGGACGAAGGGGTGTATCTACTTTATGTATTTTTGGTAAGCCGTATAATCTTGGTGGCCTGGCAGCAGAAGGTTTCAACGAAAACTGTTTAGATTGATCAATTAATGCGGTTGAATCAGAAATTATTTTGTT
This sequence comes from Petromyzon marinus, assembly GCF_048934315.1. Classification (NCBI taxonomy): domain Eukaryota; kingdom Metazoa; phylum Chordata; class Hyperoartia; order Petromyzontiformes; family Petromyzontidae; genus Petromyzon; species Petromyzon marinus. Next base: position 6,766,859 of record NC_133683.1, read on the forward strand.
GGTTTGTGTGACGAGGCTGTTGGTGGGATCTCTTTTATTTTTGTATAACTACCATCGTAGAGTAATTCTTTAATTTTGTTGTTGTATTCTATTTTATCCATGATGACAGTAGCATTGCCTTTGTCAGCTGAGAGGACTACAATATCATTCCTCTTTTTTAATTTATATAATTCAAAACGCTCATCTTTGCTGAGGTTGCTAGCTGGCATCTTAGCGTTTTTGAGGGTTGCAGCGATTTCAGATCTTGCTACGTCTGCAGCGATGTGACCCAGGCCCCTGAGAGCAACGTCTACTTGGGCAATTATATCATTAACTGGTATGTGTTTAGGTGTGACTGCAAAGTTTAGACCTTTAGCTAAAACGGATTTCAGACCATCGGAAATAGAACTGTTACTGCGATTAATTACGACTTTATTAACGTCTAACTTTTTGGTGTGTGGGTCCGGTCTTTTGTTGAAGAGGAGGTTAAATTTGGAAAAAGAGGAATGATATTGTAGTCCTCTCAGCTGACAAAGGCAATGCTACTGTCATCATGGATAAAATAGAATACAACAACAAAATTAAAGAATTACTCGACGATGGTAGTTATACAAAAATAAAAGAGATCCCACCAACAGCCTCGTCACACAAACCAACAAAATAATTTCTGATTCAACCGCATTAATTAATCAATCTAAACAGTTTTCGTTGAAACCTTCTGCTGCCAGGCCACCAAGATTATACGGCTTACCAAAAATACATAAAGTAGATACACCCCTTCGTCCCATAGTCTCTACTATCGGCTCCCCCACCTACAAACTAGCTCGTTTTTTGTCTGAAATCCTGCGTCCTTTCACTGGAAAGACCACCTCTGCGGTACAAAATTCTACTCACCTGGTATCGACAATCAAGGGTATTTCCCTGTCCCCAGACGACCTGCTTGTCAGTTTTGATGTAGTTTCCTTATTCACCAAGGTTCCTGTACCTGACACATTGCAATAATTGAAGACTTAGTTCATCAAGGACTAAACACTGAGGTACCCCCCCTGGTGAGACACTGTTTAACCAATACATACTTCACTTGGAATGGAACTTTCTACAAACAAACTGAGGGCACCCCAATGGGCTCCCCCCTTTCTCCAGTTATAGCTAACATTTTCATGGAGAAATTTGAGACTGACGCCATCCAGACTGCCACTCTGCGCCCAACCTTATGGAAGAGGTACGTGGATGACACTTTTGTCATCTGGCCACATGGCCGGCCTGCTCTAGACCAATTCTTCGACCACATCAATTCCATACACCCAGCCATCAGATTTACCATGGAAGTCGAAATAGATGGCAAGATACCTTTTTTGGATGTCCTAATTAAAAAGAGACCTGATGGTTCAATGAGCCACTCTGTCTACAGGAAAGCTACCCATACGGATGCTTATCTGAAACCGGATTCCCACCACCATCCATCACAGAAGAATTCTCTCATCAAGACTCTGTATCATAGAGCCCAATGCATATCCGACCAGGAACACATAAGCAGTGAACTCAAGCACGTACACCAAGCTCTTATGGCTAATGGTTACTCCGACTATACAATCCGCAAAGCTATCACTCAAACCATGAAGAAAAACCCTCTTGAGGAGCCTTTCAAAACCATCACTTTACCCTACATTGCTGGGATCACAAAAAAGATCTCCAAAATCTTGAATAAACACAAGATCCAGGTCCGTTTCAACACATTACATAAAATACGTGATCTGGTTCCGTCTGTAAAAGATGTGATTCCGGACATACAATACCCTGGTGTCTACAAACTAAGTTGCCTCTGTGGTAGTAGTTACATTGGAGAAACCAAACGCCATGTCTCGGACCGCATTCGTGAACACAAAGCAGACCTTAAACACGGTAGGACCAACACCTCGGCCGTGGCAGATCATTGTTCTAATTCAGTAGGCTCACATGCCATTGACTTTTCCAAGACAGAGGTTCTTTGTAAGCCATCTGGCTTCCATGAGAGATTCGTTCATGAGGCTATCCACATATACAAGCACAGAGACAATTTCAACCGAGAATATGGATTCTATCTTAGCAATCATTGGAAAGATTTGATAAACCATTTCAGGTCTTAATTGATTGTTCACGCTTACAGTGGCTTTCAGACAGCATACATTATAAAAAATTTCGTCTCCCCCCTCCTCTTTTCAGAATATAGATGGACTAGTCCTGGGTAAACTGCCAAATCGTTGCGCGTGGCGCTAACCGTTTTTTTTATTTTTTTATAAATAAATAAATGCGCCGTTTACAAATAAATTTATGCGAACCAACACACCTGAAGACGACCGTTTGAGTTATGGTCGAAACGTCGTGAGAATTTTTATTGTTTTATATATATTTTATTATTTTGTTGTTTCTCTTCAACGTGACTTTACCGAAAAAACTAAGAATATGAATTACTGCAGGCACGAAAGCTTTAAATAAAAATTTAAGATTCCCCGTTCTTACAATACAGAACTTGTCTCATCTGATACAGAACCCAAATCTCATGTGTCCTCAATATTTTTACTTCCTCTCAATCGTGAATACCACATTGTGGGAATCAACAGTGGTTGTAATTTAAATAGACTTGCCCTTGCTATAGGAATGTGTAATTTACTCAAGTAACTAATTTATGATGATCGATGGTGTTTGCTATATGCTAATTTATAGCAGGAGACACATTGTCTGAATGACCTCCCCAATACACATTTTTCTCAAGGTGCACTTCTGCGTGGAGACTCACTCTTGTCTCGTGGCCGACTCCATCTCCTCCTCCTCCGCGATGACGTCATTGGTGCCACCACTTTGATTGGGGAATTTTTCAGACAGGCGTGTTACCGCACAGTCACCCGCCGACTCCACTCCCCGCTCCGACTCCATTCCCCAATCCGAGTTCGAAGCCCACTCGCTCCCAGAAACTGAGCCTGCAGTATTCTGATTTGACCAAGTGGACTCCGAAGTCTGCCTCCTTGCAGTAGGGACTTGGCAATCTCCCTGGCTGAGACTGGAGACTGCCGAGAGGCTGCAGGCTGCCACCGGCTCCGTGTCCATGGCTGGGCAAGGCGGGAAGTTCGCTTGCGGTGGCACGGCCCTGCCGCCCCACAATAATGGGCGGTTGAGGGCCTCCGTGGGTGTGAGGCGACGTTGGGGATCCCACCTGCCAAGGAGGCAAACGGAGGGAGTCAGGTGCCTGTTGCATTCTAAAATCGCTTCATTGAATCGTGGTCTGGGGTGAAATGAGCAATTCTATCCTCAACACTTTTGTCAGAAACGATATTTATTTTAAAAAACGACGAGATGAAGAAACGATGCCCCGGTGTGACACAAAACTTTGCAGTCCTAGCCCAAACGACACGTGAGGTCTAAGATCGTTTCCAGTAATGTTGATGGTAGACGCAAAGTGATTTATATTTAATTATTTGTACGAGGTGAAATGTAGACAATAGTAACAAGTCTCTTACTAAAGGCACCCGTTGAGAAAATTGATGAACTTTTGATTGCGGGTTCCCAGAACCGCCTTCAAAGACACGGAGGACGGGACGATCCGTTTCCCGTTGACGACGGGGCGATTCTTTTTGTCTGTTTATCGGAGAGAGAAAAAGAGAGAAACACTGAATTAGTTGTGGCGATCAATACAATGCGGCGGCGGTCCTTAACCCTCCAATTGCGATGTTTGCAAATATGATTCCATGTTGGCGGTCGACTACAGCCTGTCATCCCTCCAGGGTCGATAAAATTTGTAACCGTTTGTGAGACGTTTGCAGTAGTCGTGTGGAAAGGATGGCTCCTAAGCGTTAAAGTGAAATTCCCACTCTCAACTCTGGGCCACCGGAGGAGACGAGAACCTCCTGATACTTGTTTGAGCAAGGAGACACTTTGATGTTTATTTGAGTATTATATTATTATTTGCATCATTTGGAGAGGATGGTATTTTGTTGTACAAGCGTGCTTTTAAGCGTAATATATTTCTCAATCAAGGACCCACAGTTTGTGTGGAGGGTTGTTCTCTGTGGTTGTTTTGTACTATGGTAGAACTGTTCTATGCTGATTTAGGATACCGTTGCATCTGGCACACAATTTTTTAAAATTGTGCTAAGTCATGCTGAAATATAAAAAAAAACCGCCACTCATCTTCATGAAAAATGTGATGGCCAGATTCCATGTAATTAATGCATACGTCCTCTGTTGGATTGCAAATCCCGATTGGTTTTCCAAATATACTGTGCTTCCTAAACATAACCGTTCCTTTTAAAGTATTTTTTTCATAAGACTCCTTACTGTCGCACTAATTCAACACGTACTGAAAAGTACGTTGCCAAGACCGTTGTGACTTTTAAACCCAAATAAAGCATAGTTCATTTTTAAATTACGCGAAGCAGTTTCCATGCCTTTCTATTCAAGCACAGAGCACGAGACACGCGGCTGCACGGCCATGACTCTCCGGGCAGTGACAGCAGCAGCATCAACAGCTACGAACTGCAACACCACCACCTCACCACCCCCCCTGTCCACTCACCAAAGGAGATAATGTTGTGGGTCGAGGCGTCAATCATGGCTTTGGGTGGGAGCCCCAACATCTGAAACCAAGATCACAAGAGGGATGAGTTGGATGAGGTCCGTCGCTCGAGTGAACAGAGCGTACATACGCTGCACTTTGTCTCATTGAAACGTCGATGAACAATGAACTTTGCCTGCTCTTGTACATACTGTTTGCAGATATTTATCTCTATCATCAGGCGAAGCATACATATTTGGTCTTTAATTGATGACGTGGTTACTACGTGCGGCTTCGTTGCTCTCCAACACAGGCCCTGAAAGCCTCAGGGATTAACAACAAACCACAATAGTCATAACAATAGTAATCATTCCGAAGGACATCAGCCTGACGCTCTGATTCTCTGGTATTACTGATGAACCCGAAATCTCTCTTTACTTCTTTACTCATGCAAATGGTGCGTGATCATGCAGTGAACACGTCCACTCCTCTCCCGTGTACCGGCAGCTGAGCGACATTTTTTGACCAGTGAAAGGCCCAGAGGATGACGACAGCCCTGCACGTAACCAGCTTTGTCGCATGAGCCATCGCACAGCGGGTCTGTACGCTGGTGGATCGTCGTGCGCCATCAGTCATAACCAACCCCCTGCTGCTGCTGCTGTTGTTGTTTATCGTGGACTCCATCGTTGGTTCAAATTCGAATTAAACCCTCCCTCCTCCTTTATATGGCGCAGTTGGAACGGTCCCATGGGAAATATGACGCCCGGTTTGGTGGTGCCGTATCGGGCTCGAGGTTTGTTACAATAAAAAATACAGAATTCATCAGTATGTATATATTATAATAATTAATATTTGTAAGGCGCATTTAATCCGATGATCCCATTGCGCCCCGTGTATGGAAAGCAGGGAAATGAGACGACCAAAACGAGGAAATGAGACGACCAAAACTATGGGGAATAGGCCATTTTACCGAGGTGAGTTTTCATGGCGAGATTTAAATAGCTTTAAAAATTCTGTCTTGTTATCAGAGGCCAACGCGTTCCATAGTCTTGGAGCTGCACTGGCAAAAAGCCCGATCGCCCTCAGGAATTGAGACTTGACCTCAGAAAACTGAGTAGAAGATCTCAAGGACCTCATTGGTGTACATGAGTGGATCAGCTCTTGTAAGTATTGTGGGGCTAACCCACTGACAGCCTTGTAGCTCAACAGCAGGACCTTATAACCAACTGGATATATGCAATGGTGTTTTCCTACGCGTCAGATACCTGGATGAGATAGCCGATGTGGTCTTCCGAGCTTGTCTTGAAGAGCGGGTTCCCGAGGAGCATCTCGGCCACCACACATCCGAGTGACCACATGTCCGCGCTGCATGTGACCGGGAGCCCAAAGTACATTTCGGGGGCCATGTACCACATCGAGCCAAGACACCAAGCTCCTAGCAGCACACGGACAGACAGGTGACCAAACAAGGTGGCACTTGCACATTATTCACCTGTACTTGTGAAGTGCAGAATAGATGAGGGTATGCACACGCAGTCACATATGGCACTCAAAATACGCACAAATACAAAGATCGCCCACGTAAATGCGTGTATCAGCTGGGTAGCACTTAGAAATGTAAATTATTTTCATTACACTGGTGCCAGCTATCATAGAGTGCAGCTGTCGTGTCGCGAGAGTTCTCTGCGGTGAGTAACAACTTCTTTAAAAGCAACGGCGCTGCGACGCCTCTCTGAATAAAATTAACGCCGAGCCACTTTGCGCGTTTCAAGATTCAGTGATGAACCGGGGACACCTACCACCACCCTGTAACGTGCAGACGTCTCGGAACGGGAAAAGGTTAAGTGAGGAATGAGGACAAAGGTACTTAGGGCTGCCATGCGATCTGTACATTTGCAAACGTAAATCACATGTAAATCACACGTAAATCAGCCATCCGCGACGAAAATTCCAATGGGATTGGCTACTGGCTCCAGACTTTCAATACCAGCAATCGATTATGAAAATTGTTACCGGTTTACTGGTACTTGTTTGACAACTACCCTCCTCAAAAATGGGAGGTTGAGAGTTGAAATCCTGGCCAAATGATTGACGAAATGTAACGTTTGAAGGGTATCAGTGTCACTACCACACTTTGTTTAAGCGGTGCTAACCACCACACCACCACAGCACGAAGACAAAGACCCCCCCATATAGCTTAAACAGGCTCGTAGCGCAGCGTGTTAACCGTTAACACCACCGCTCCCCACAAACACTGTGACACGCACACACACATGCTGCTACACACGTACACACACACAGGGCAGCTAGATCACTCACTTGGGCAGGTCTCGCTGATGCTCAGGCCAAAATCCGTGAGCCTGATATTGCCACTGATGTGGTCTTTGACCAAGATGTTTGCCTGCAAAAATGACAGAGTGGTTGTCAGTGAAACTCGTGATGTGTCGGTGAGATTGCGTCTTGTTGAATTGGTTCATGGCGGTTTACTCAAGGATTTCATGTACTCATTTTTGTTGAACACTTACTGCCCTTTGTAAATGTAATCATGCTTAAAGATCTCCCTACCCCATGCCGTGTTAATCAAGGGGGTTGTATGGCCATACCTCACCATGCTGCTCAGGGGGCTGTTGAAGGCAATGGGATCCAGGACCGGTTCAGATATCATCCAAACCCTGGTTTAAGCCGTGGCCAGAAATCGAATTCGGGTCATTAACCTCTGAGTGCAGTTTGCGAACTACCGCACCACTGCTAAGCCCATCATTTAGCTTTGGCATTCGGAATTGTTGCTTAGGGCAGTGGTCGTTGTTGTTTAACGCAAATTAGAAAATATTAAATGTTCCACGGAGCGTTGGTTGTTGAGAGCAAACAGAGATCCACGTGAAAAGTTGTATTTCTATGCAAGTTTTGGCTATCTGTGTTTATGAAATAGCAAGTCGTGGCATGAGTGTTGTTGCGGTGTAGAATAAGATATCTCGAAATCCTGTTACTAAGGTTTCCAAGAGTGTTCTCATTTTCTACAACTGCACGAACTGAGGCACTAACTCCATACTGACGGACAAAAGACGCAGCGGGCTGCTTAGTTTACTAACCGGCTTCAGATCCGCGTGAATGATGTGCATCGCCTTCAGCTTTGCCAGGGCCCGCAACATGGAGCCCACGTACGGCTTCAATTCCGTCATGTATAAGCCATAGGTCTCGTCCAGCTTCTGGAGGAGGTCTCCGCTGCGTGACGGCACAAAACGTGAACGGTTACAGTTTCTTCTGGCTTGTGACCCATTCCCTGATTGGCCCCTTGAACGGGAGCACACGTGCTTGACTGAGGCGAAGCCGCACGGAGTAACCATACAGGGTTGCCGCTCAACTCAAAAGATAGTCAATGAGGCAGGAAGGCATTATAAAGAGTTATGTCTGACCATGGAGCCGCGTACAAATACAATAATTCTAGGGCATTCTGAAAGCCTACGGACATTTATTCTACATCCAAATGATTCATGTGTGTGAACACACGGACGCATCGGTGTTTGGGGGAGCGGTGGTGCGGCGTTTAGCGCGTTGCTCTACAATTCCCGCTCACGGCCAAGACCGGTGACGATTATCTGAACCAATCCTGAGCCTCCCCTAGATCGACTCAGCCTCAAATGAGTACCTGGTGCGGTGTGTAAACATCGCCACTGGGGAGACAAAGGCTGCCGGGCGTGGTGCTGCCCACCCACCCCCTCGTGTGCCTTGCCCGTCTTCATAGGTGCTACTTGCTAACAGCACTTGCCCCAACAATCTTCTCAGGCTATACTGGTTAATCTTTGTCTTTGGATCGGTGTTCATCGGACGCCATGACACTCACCTGATGAGCTCCAGGACGACGCAGTTGTGTCCCCGGAAGGTGAAGTTGTCCAGGAGGGTGACGATGTTGTTGTTGCCAGGGTCCCCCTTGCTCTGCAGGATCTTCATGATCTCCAACTCCAGCTGCTGTCTCTTGTTGTTGATGCTGTGGGGTGGGGGGGAGAACGCACGGAATGAGAGTTGTCACCTCGCTCTGAGCATCGCAACACGCAGGGGCGGAGGCAATGCTCATTCACCCTCCATGAGTGGTCCTAAGCCAAGAGTGTGAATCCCACTGGCTGAGGGAACCATTAAACACACCGTGAACACACTGTTTGTGTTTAGTTTGTTGCCCTTCCGCTGCACCTCCGATTAGCATGGTCGGTTACATACGGTGCGAAAGAAGTTGAACATTACATACTTACAATGAATGTCAGAATCGGCATGTGTATTTATACTGGAGGAATTTGATGAGCTGCAAATAACTTTTTCACAGATATAATTATATAATTTCATATTTTTTTCTCTTTAAACCAAAGTCACAAATATGCACACATTTTAGATTTTGGACTAAAATTGGGGGTGGGTGGGGGGGGGCAGCTGCATACATTTGTATTCATTTGTGATCTCTGTGTGTGGCTAAATGTGATCTATGACACGAGTTACAAGGCGATATAAGTTATTTGGGCTAAGGACAGGCATAGGGAGATTAATTTAGTGTCTGACGAATGCACAGCAATGAGGAAGCTGGCTTAAAATAATGTTAAAGTGGACACCACTACAGATTATCGTTCTGTATGTTTACTGTATAGATGTGTGCTGTCTGCTCGTATTAAAAAAACGAAGTAGTTGACTATCGTTTAAAATATTACATCAATAAAATATTTATTTTGGGTGAATATTGTTGCTGAGGAGCAGTTATGTTAACGTGTTAAGATGGTGATTTTATCTCAAAGTGATTCCCATCCGATATTTTGAGGGGGTAATTGACGAAAGTAACAGGCCTCATATCATCGTGGGAGAGGAATATTGGCGGGCGTATTGCGTCTCTGTACAAGGATTGTTGTTGTTGTTGTCACGGTAAACTCTCAGTGACAGTGGTGTGCTACGTGGAGCAAAATCCCAACGTGAGGCTGAAGAGGAGGTGGACGAGGTGGTGACACCGCCGAGAGGAGGAGCAGGAGGAGAGCCATCAGGGGTGGCCAGGCCTTGCCGAGAGGATCTCAAGGAGCGCTCCCCCCCCCCCCATTGACACCACAAGGGAGGAGGAGGGAGCAGACATCGCGGAGTTGCCGCTCATCTCCCGTAGCAGCAGCAGCAGCAGCCAGAGAGCCCCACCACGACTGCCGTGCCACGCGACTGTCACTGCGACTCCGGGAGTCGGGGCTCTCACCACCACCACCACCGCCGCCGCCCTTCTGCGTCGACTCACAGCGGAGCTCCACAGCAGCAGCAGCAGCAGCGTGACCCCTACCGACCCGCGCGGTCTTCTACGCCGTCTTCTTGCGCGGCGGGGACATTGAGTTTGCGGCTCCTTACGGCGTACGGACGTTTCAATAGGGGTTAAAAAACACAATGTCTCTGTGTGGTGTTTCTTCCTTGTCATGGGGACTTTGTAGGATGAACGGTGGAGATTGTTAAGGGGTGACCGATAATGTCTGAATTGGTCTGTAATAAGGTAGGGCACTGATAAGGTAATGACGACACGTGTGCACTAGCGATGAGAACATTGACGCACTTTTGTCGAAGCGTTACTGAGTTTCAAGTCTCTGTTCCCGACAGTTTTGTTTGGTGGAGGGGATATTTGGGGCCTCCTGACAAAGACTTTTCTAGCTAAGCTCTACTAACATCGTAGAGTAACAACAACAACAGCAGCAGCAGCACTGTCCTCATAATAGAAACACTCCTCCTCCTCGTTCACACGTGCGTGCATTCACTTACTGCCACCTAGACACCGCTGGAACTTGTGCAGAGACATTTCGTGAGGTTCAAATGTCAAAGTTTGTGCTCAGAGAACCAGCCGGAGCCGTCGAGAGTTTGCGGATTGGCGATGCCTTTGTCGAGGCAAGACGCAGCCACACTCGGGCACAATTAGAACCTTTAGATAACTGCAATTGTCTGAGGACTTTGAGTGCACGAGTTATGTGAAACAGTTCTCGGTGGCAATTGTTATTTTGTTAGTTTTAGATGTTTGTTTGGCCTCCTCCATACAATTGTCCTACTGGTGGTGTATTTAATGGGCTGTGAGCTGCTGTTGGTCATTGCTGGTCGATGATGATGATGTGTGGATGTTCAGAGTTGGGACGTGGCGGTGGTGGGGAGGTGAGGACAGAGAACTTTGGGCATAACCCCCCTGACTCTACTCCACATTATCATCATCACATTCAACCTCCTCATTATCTCGCTGCTGCTGCTGCTCATCATCATCATAGACTTCACAAGGCAGCAACAGCAGCAACAGTAGTAGGATGTGTGGGGTGGTGGGTCCCTTGTGTTTCGGCTCTTAGCAATGTGATCACAAGTTCCACATCGATACCCACACACGCCTCAATAACATTTTTTGGCGGGAAAGTTTATTTAAAATCTTTATTTAAAGCAGTCCTGGGCACAATGTGAGGAGATATGTGTTGCTGGATGTTGCTGTGCTCGTGGATATGAAAGAAAAGCGAGACCACTGTGTGTTGTAAGGACAACATTGTGGTGCTCACTCTGTGAGGAGTTTGTGTGCACCTTCCCAGGCAGGGTCGCCATCCGAGCCCCGTGGTCTCATCGCGGCCTACCTAAGTATTGCTTCCTGCGTGTCTGCCGCATTATTACCGCTGATTTAAGTTGTTGTCGCTGTCCAGCTCATTATATGACCGCTCCATCTTCGTGAACCAGCGTGTTGGGACGCTAATTCACTACTTTGAAGGAACAAACGCGTGTTGTAGGATGTGGCAGTGCATTTGTCTGCGTGGTTGTTGATACTGCGAAGGGGCAGTGGTGGCTGCTGAAGTGCGACTTCTGGAGCTTCTTCCTCCTCCTCATCCACACATTATTTTCAGTACACCACAGTACTTACAATAATTATTAGTCCATCTGTGGGTTGTATGAATGTCTCCTAACGCCGTGTTGGTCACAGGAAGTATTTGACTATACTTCACCATTCCTGGTGGGTGATGGCTGGGGAAAGCCCTCCGATTCTATCCACCACACGGGGAATGTTAACAACACGCACTGCGCTTCTGGTCAAATAACTCGCACGGCATCGCAAGGCCCTCATCCAGCAGTGGATGGACCAGGGCTGCCCACGCTGCCTGCGTTGTGTTTGTGAGCGAGGGTGTGGGGAGCGGTGGCGCAGCGGTTAGTGCTACGCTGCGCTACGAACCCGGCGACCCGAGTTCGATTCCCGCTCACGGCCACCAACACCGGTGACGATTATCTGAACAGGTCTTGGGCCTCCCCTAGGTCGACTCGGCCTCAAATGAGTACCTGGTTGCTGTGTGTAAACATCGCCAATGGGGGAGACAAAGGCGGCCGGGCGTGGTGCTGGCCACCCACCCCCTCGTGTGCCGTGCCGGCCTTCGTAGGTGCTCGCTAACAGCACTTGCCCCTACAGTTTGTTAAGGGTTCACTGGGGATCTTTGTTTTTGTTTGTTAGTCTGTGTGAGTCTGTGTGAGTGAGTTACTTTGTGAGTTCATGTGAGTTACTCCGAGTCTGTGTGTGTTACCCGGTGAGACTGAGTTGAGTGGGAGTGACTGTGAGTTACTGTGTAAGTCTGTGAGTGTGTGAGTTACTCTGAGTCTGTGTGAGTCTGAGTGAGTCTCCGAGTGTCTGAGTGAGTGAGTGACTCTGTGAGTCTCTGAGTGAGTGACTGTGAGTCTCTGAGTGAGTGACTCCGTGCGTCTCTGAATGTGGCTCTGTGAGTCTGTGGCTCTGAGTCTCTGAGTGAGTGACTTTGTGAGTCTCTGAGTGAGTGACTGTGAGTCTCTGAGTGAGTGACTGAGCGTGAGTCTCTGAGTGTGGCTCTGAGCCTCTGAGTGAGTGTCTGAATCTCTGAGTGTGGCTTTGTGAGTGCGTGCGAGTTTCTGAGTGAGTGACTGTGAGTCCCTGAGTGAGTGACTGAGCGTGACTCTGTGAGTCTCTGAGTGCGTGTTACTCTGCGAGTCTGTGTGTGTGTCAGAACTAGTATGTGAGTGTGAGTCTGTGTGTGAGTTACTCTGTGAGTCTGTGAGTGAGTCTGTGGGTCTCCTTGAGTGAGTGTGAGTCTGTGTGAGTGACTGTGATTCTCGGAGTGACTCTGTCAGTCTCTTGAGTGTGGCTCTGTGAGTCTGAGTGAGTGACTCTGTGAGTCTCTGAGTGTGGCTCTGTGAGTCTGAGTGAGTGACTCTGTGAGTCTCTGAGTGTGGCTCTGTGAGACTGAGTGAGTGACTGTGAGTCTCTGAGTGTGGCTGTGAGTCTGTGGCTCTGTGAGTCTGAGTGAGTGACTGTGAGTCTCTTGAGTGTAGCTGTGAGTCTCTTGAGTGTGGCTCTGTGATTCTAAGTGAGTGATTGTGAGTCTCTGAGTGTGGCTCTGTGAGTCTGAGTGAGTGACTGTGAGTCTCTGAGTGTGGCTCTGTGAATCTGAGTGAGTGACTCGTCATCACCATCGTCATCAACATCATCATCACCGTCGTCACCATCTTCATCACCACCTCCATTACCCAGGTGCCATGGGGTGACACACTGAGATGGGATGGGTAGCCAGCACCACGCCTGGCCGCCTTTGTCTCCTCTCATTCACCGAACCTGGATACTCATTTTAAGGCAGAATAGACCTGGGATGGGACCGAGATTGGTTCAGATACTCGTCACCGATGTTGGCCGTGAGTGGGAATAGAACTCGGGTCGCCAGATCCCGTCGCACGGTGCGCTAACCACTTCGGCACCGCTCCCCATGTAATCCTCACTTCAAGCACACACCTCATCACCGACACAGCTTCCACATCGTCATATCCAACACTCCTCCCCCAGCCCCATCGCTTACAACACTCTCACCCCTTCCCTCTCCACAATGCCGATGCACCTCACACTCCCCACACCTCCCATGCTCCCACCAGCAGCTTCCACTCCCGATGACGCCTCCTCAAAATACCCCTTCACTCCCTCCCATCGGACCGCCATTCTCAAACTATAACTTTTAAACTAAACTATATTTTGATTTAAAGCTTTCGTGACTGCAGGGATTCATATCCTTGGTTCTTTCGGTAAAGTCACGTAGAAGGGAAACAATAAAATAATAAAAATATAAGACAATAAAATTATCCCGACGTTTCGACTGCAACACAAGCAATCATCAGGTGATGATGATCATCAGGTGATGTTGCAGTCGAAACGTCGTGAGAATTTTATTGTTTTATATTTTTATTATTTTATTGTTTCCCTTCTACGTGACTTTACCGAAAGAACCAAGAATATAAACTATATTTTTTTTATTTTACCAGTTTGAGGCCCCACTGAGCTATGGAGCTATTTTTGAGAAGCAACCTGGCTATCACAAATGTTATCTTCAACGAAGTGGCTTATCCCGTGGAAATTTATAGAGGCCAAATACTCTAAACGCGTGATGTTTATTCTAAATGTAGTGAGAGAGACATGCAACCTCAAAATATACAGCAGGCGACAGGGTCTGGATTGAATCCACGACCTCCTGCGTACCAGGCGAGGTAGTTAACATATTGCCACTGTGGTGCCCTGTGGTCACGTGAGGCCTACCACTTCTGAATGGCTTGTGATGCATATTTGAACATTACTGCAAGCGTCTTAGCCTCATTCATTAGTCAGGTATTTGAAGGGAATATTGTCATTTGGTAACGCTATTTCAAATATCGCTCATTAAACGTTCAATTTTAATGCAATGCAATTAAGGGACTTTGTGGAGTCTTGTCGTGGTCTGGAGCTGTGGTTGTTGTGTTGCCACCTTGCCCAAGCTTGCATTTGTTGACAAATTGGCAGGAATGTATGTTCTTTGTATTTTTAGCAATTTGCTTACATTTTCTCCATCTTGCCTCTCATCGGTTTTGGAAATAGCTCGCTGACCCGCCCCTACTGGACATATGTGAAAAAGATCTTCATAGCTCATCGTATTCCTCCAGGATATAAAACAGATTCTGATTCTGATTAATCAGTGGCGCTGCGAACAACTTATTCCCTGTATTGCTGCGGGAATCTGCATCCACACATGATCAAGCACCCCTGTGTAATGCAATACACATGGTTCCTTTATCATTGACATGTAATTCTGCAAATGTGCAGAAATGTCTACCGTATGCGACTTACTCCAGACAAGTTTAGACTATTTAACGTGACCTGTTGTGACACGCCTAATGTGTATTGTGTGGTCGTTAGCACAGAAAGATGCGTCTGGTAATGTCCTAATGGACCAAAAATAGTCAAAAGGAGGCTGGGTCTGTGTTGTTCAGAGTGACCACCATATACAGACTCTTGTACGTACAAACGAGTTCGGTTCCAGAGGTCTGTTCGTAAGTCGATTTGTTCGTGAGTCCAACTTTACTCCCGTCGATTTCAAACACGTTTTACGGCTTGTACACTAAACACGGGGAATGGCTTTGACAGTTGCCTCTGGTTCTTCACGTTCTGCAGATGTAGATGCCACCATGAACTTGCGACTCTCGGTCCAAACAGGAAACTGGACATACGGACAGGTTTGATCATATCTCTGAAAGTTCGTAAGTCGAATGTTCGTAAGTAGAGGAGTCCCTGTGTAGTGGCATAGAATCGTAATGTAACAGCATAGCGCCTGCTGCTGGCAGGGAAAGGGATCTGCGGCTTACGGCCCTGACGTCAGCAGGCCAGGTTATACACCAGAGGGGTATCTAGGGAAAGGTCGCAGAAGGGGCAATGAATTCATAATGATACAATAATTCAGTAACACTGTACAAGTGTACTGCACGCCAGATCATTACATGGCCTAACCCTGGTTGGAAACACCGTGGGAGTGAAGAAGATGGATTAATAATCATTATTATTTACATTTGTAAGGTGCATTTCATCCGTATGCCACCAGACTTAACTTGGAGTGTCTAAATTCCCTTTGCCCACCGGAATGAACAGACCTCATCTTTCCCACCCCTGCAGACTTGGTATTAAAGTATATACATGCTAATGTTTACAAAGTAATGGACTCTTGACCAATTTAATTTCCACATAAATCAATAATTCGGAAAATAGGCCCCACTATACCCCACCGACTACAGCACTCTAATCTTGCCTCCTCGTTTTGCCTCTTCCACCTGCCTCATGCTCGTCAGCACCGCCTTTCGTGCAGCCATGCGGGTGTGAGGTCATCATCACGAGAGGCCGTGCACTTCATCGTTCGCACGCGGCGGAGGAACCACTGAAGTCAAACGTTTACATACGTGCGGTTTAGTGGGGTCATTTCCGAGCGAACTCGGTTTGAAAGTGTTTATCGTTAAATGTGGAAGGGCTTGGGTTAGTTTTCGGGTTACCACCTTTTCCACTATGGAGATCAAACCCAGACCTACAGTGAGGGAAAAAAGTATTTGATCCCCTGCTGATTTTGTACGTTTGCCCACTGACAAAGAAATGATCAGTCTATAATTTTAATGGCAGGTTTATTTGAACAGTGAGAGACAGAATAACAAGAAAATCCAGAAGAACGCATGTCAAAAATGTTATAAATTGATTTGCATTTTAATGAGGGAAATAAGTATTTGACCCCTCTGCAAAAGATGACTTAGTACTTGTTATATACTTAGTCCTTTCGGTAAAGTCACGTTGAAGGGAAACAATAAAATAATAAAATATATATGTAAAACAAAAAATATATTTTATTATTTTGTTGTTTCCCTTCAACGTGACTTTACCGAAAGAACTAAGAATATGAATTACTGCAGTCACGAAAGCTTTAAATCAAAATTTAGTACTTGTTGGCAAAACCCTTGTTGGCAATCACAGAGGTCAGACGTTTCTTGTAGTTGGCCACCAGGTTTGCACACATCTCAGGAGGGATTTTGTCACCCTCCTCTTTGCAGATCTTCTCCAAGTCATTAAGGTTTCGAGGCTGACGTTTGGCAACTTGAACCTTCAGCTCCCTCCACAGATGTTCTATGGGATTAAGGTCTGGAGACTGGCTAGGCCACTCCAGGACCTTAATGTGCCTCTTCTTGAGCCACTCCTTTGTTGCCTTGGCCATGTGTTTTGGGTCATTGTCATACTGGAATACCCATCCACGACCCATTTTCAATGCCCTGGCTGAGGGAAGGAGGTTCTCACCCAAGATTTGACGGTACATGGCCCCATCCATCGTCCCTTTGATGCGGTGATGCTGTTCTGTCCCCTTAGCAGAAAAACACCCCCAAAGCATAATGTTTCCACCTCCATGTTTGACGGTGGGGATGGTGTTATTGGGGTCATAGGCAGCATTCCTCCTCCTCCAAACACGGCGAGTTGAGTTGATGCCAAAGAGCTCCATTTTGGTCTCATCTGACCACAACACTTTCACCCAGTTGTCCTCTGAATCATTCAGATGTTCATTGGCAAACTTCAGATGGGCATGTATATGTGCTTTCTTGAGCAGAGGGACCTTGTGGGTGCTGCAGGATTTCAGTCCTTCACGGCGTAGTGTGTTACCAATTGTTTTCTTGGTGACTATGGTCCCAGCTGCCTTGAGATCATTGACAAGATCCTCCCGTGTAGTTTTGGGCTGATTCCTCACCGTCCTCATGATCATTGCAACTCCACGAGGTGAGATCTTGCATGGAGCTTCAGGCCGAGGGAGATTGACAGTTCTTTTGTGTTTCTTCCATTTGCGAATAATCGCACCAACTGTTGTCACCTTCTCGCCAAGCTGCTTGACAATGGTCCTGTAGCCCATTCCAGCCTTGTGTAGGTCTACAATCTTGTCCCTGACATCCTTGGAGAGCTCTTTGGTCTTGGCCATGGTGGAGAGTTTGGAATCTGATTGATTGATTGCTTCTGTGGACAGGTGTCTTTTATACAGGTAACAAGCTGAGATTAGGAGCACTCCCTTTACGAGTGGGCTCCTAATCTCAGCTCGTTACCTGTATAAAAGACACCTGGGAGCCAGAAATCTTTCTAATTGAGAGGGGTCAAATACTTATTTCCCTCATTAAAATGCAAATCAATTTATAAAAATGTTGACATGCGTTTTTCTGGATTTTTTTGTTGTTATTCTGTCTCTCACTGTTCAAATAAACCTACCATTAAAATTATAGACTGATAATTTCTTTGTCAGTGGGCAAACGTACAAAATCAGCAGGGGATCAAATACTTTTTTTCCTCACTGTATGTTTCAGTTGGTCTAGGTCTGTCAACAACCATGCAGTAGTAAAGTTCAGCACAGTACCGGTACCAGATCTCGGTACAAATTAATTCATGCCACCCAAACACAGATGCCAATTCACAGACTGTCTCGGCTGGACCGGGACAGGAGATAACCCAAGGGTAGTGGGAGGATAACCGCTTTGTGAGCTATTTGTAAGTAATGCGTTTAGAGTATTTGGCTGCTATAAATTTCCACGTGATAAGCCACTTTGTTAAGCTATAATTTGTGGCCAGGTCGCTTCTGAAAAAGAGCTATATAGCTCTCAATGGGCCTTACCTGGTAAATAAAAAATAGTTTACTTTAATGGTATACATACTTGAATTTTACTGCGGATGTTTTAAAACATGTCCTGTCTAACTGTCAACTTTGTTTGAATTTCAGTGGGAGAAGATGCTTCTCACACAGACGTTAAAGCAGGTACCAGAGTCCACCTGAGGCTACTGCAGTGTGCGCCTCATATAGGATTCCGTCCATTACTGTTGGTGCGATGGTTTGGATTTTCAAGTTGAAATCTCCTAGTTCATTTGATTTTTACCCAGGCGACAACTCAATTGTTAAGGGTAGTCCTGTTTGGCAGAGGCTATCCTCGTCTCTTGAGTTCCACATCTTGGAGAGGATGTGATTAGTCAGCATCGATGCCATTTTAGTTGGTGTCACGCATCATGCGTGCATTCTTAAATTACTGACGCCGACTGAAGACTGAAGATGCAAGTGTGCCATCTGACAATGATAGTTATGAAGCCATTTTTTGCCATTGCCAATCTTCCTTTGTGCTCTGTCAGAGTCTGGGATAACACGGCCTTGGTGAAGTCCCCTGGA
The DNA here is from genome assembly GCF_048934315.1 of Petromyzon marinus. Classification (NCBI taxonomy): domain Eukaryota; kingdom Metazoa; phylum Chordata; class Hyperoartia; order Petromyzontiformes; family Petromyzontidae; genus Petromyzon; species Petromyzon marinus. Next base: position 6,785,351 of record NC_133683.1, read on the forward strand.
CTTGTGTAATTTCTGTATATTTTTTTTTTTCATTTTGAAACCTCTGCTCCACGTCCTTCAATTGCATCCATCTGCACCTCCGATTAGCACGGCTGGCTGACGTACGGCGCGAAAAAGGTTCAACGTACATACCTACAAGGAGTGTAAATTCATACGGTGCCAGAAACTCTGCACGAGTTCGTGCCGCGTTCTCCCGATGTTGCCGTCGATGTTTGTCCAGCGACAAGCCATTCGTTGCCACGCGCGAACCTGTCTCACCTCCACAATCACAGGGCCGAGTGTGTGACGTGTCCAGCAAGCCGTGTGATGTGTCTGCGGATGATAATCTTCAGCAGAGGCCTGTGCCTTCTCCCACAGACGCCGCGCAACTGACGCCGCTCCCAGCACCGCCGACCTCTGCTTCCCCGGCCACGGCCACGGGGAGTTCCTCTCCTCTGCTGGACACCCCATGTGCTGGACCTGCTGCTCCACCACACTTGCCTGCCCACTACACAGGCACAAAGAGGTACGGGCAGAACTAATGCATAAATGCTTTCAACATAAGTTGGAGAGAGCTGAGCCTTTCTAGGAATTCGGCAATGCTTTCCCACCTGTGACTGCTCCCGATATATGACTCGAGAGCATGTAGGTTTTGCTTGCAGGCCACACACACACATGAATGATGTGTTTGGTATTATCTCATGGAAAATAAGATGCACAAGGGCCAGGGTCATGCCCCATTCATTCTGAACGATTAAACCAAACTGACCCACGTTCACACACGAGAGCAGAGAGGTTGGCTGCAGGGTGACGCACGCGAAGAACGCGTCGCTGTGAAAGAGTTAGAAGGTTCCCCTTCGTACCTTCTTACTCTCCCTCCCACCCCCCTCCTTCCGGTCAGGTGATTTTGAAGTGTCGTCGTCGTCACGCGAGGACGTGGACCGAGACAGCGCGTGGAACCAGTGGCTGCGCTCCGAGATCCCGGGGCTCTTCCTGCTGGCCCTGCACACGTTTATCGTGAGTCGACGCAGATGTGGCCTCGCGACTGGGGCTGCCACCTGTCTGTGTTTGACCCCCGGACAGTGTTCGGGTGGCAGCAGGAATTGATTTGTGCCGAGATCTGGTACCCCGGGTATGGCTATGGTTGAATTTTATCACCGTGAACTGCACAGTTTTAACAATAGACCTGGGCTCGCGGAGAAATGTGCCTGGGTTTTCACTGTCGTAGAAATGGTGGCAGCTGTACTTGGGGCATCGGCACGTTTATTCGCGCTCCAGCTCCATTTACACCGAGAGTCACGTGCTCGTCTCGTGTGGGGAGTGGTGGTGTAGCTGTTAGGGGGCATCCATTTAGTATGTATGCATGGAGGGGGGAGGAGGGGTTAACCCAAATGCGTACGCTTGCGTATGGGGGTCTACTGACAATGTGTAAGCCGACTGCAACGGCATGAATCTGCCCATCGCAGTGACATGGGGAAGTAATTGCTTCCGACAAAGGCGTTCTATGACCTTTTAAATCGTACTCAGGTTTGAGCACGGGGACAATTTGCATTCATGATCCTGAATCATGACAATTCCTTGACTCTCCGGCAGTGGTGAATCGTTCCAACCACCAGTAGGAATCGTGTATATGTTGTGTACGTGTATGCACAGCTGTACCCATTGGCTTCTGTTGTGGTCATGTACGTTTATTTTTTATTTCGTGGAATATCACTTGCTGTACTCCACGCGATGAGTTCTTTGTGTAGATAGGAATCATGTTATGTAGAGAATATAAATCTTATTCAGTACCTCTATATGTCTCCCACAGACGAGCGGGGAGACAGCAGCCAGGCGGTGAGCCGGCACTCCCAACAATCGCCCAAGATCTGCAGTTCTCTTTACATTCCGATATTTGCAGCCACTTACTGAGTGTTTACATGTGGGGGGAAACCAGTACACTCGCAGAAAACGAACGAATGTGAGCAAGGGGGCAACGTTCTATCCCGTGCAGATGGAAAGGATTCCACAGTTGTGTTCCACTGCCTCCTGGCAAGCCAGGGTATAACTCATCCTCGATGCCCACCGGAAGGGAGATTGCACACTTGCAATTGAATTCCCTGAGATTATTTATATCATGGGGTAGGCAGTGACAAAGCCCCTGACTCACTTAACACGAACATGCGGTCCAGTGCATTGTACGTGCAAGGATACTCGCTTTCCAAAATGTATTAATGTGTGTTGTACTTGAATCTTGACTTAAAGCTTTCGTGACTGCAGGAATTAATATTCTTTGGGTCTTTCGATAAAGTCACGTAGATAGAACAATAAAATAATAAAAATAAAGTGAATACAAAATAATAATAAAAAATATCACGACGTTTCGATCGCAACACAAGCAATCTTCATCATTTTTCTCCTGATGACGATTGCTTGTGTTGCGATCGAAACGTCGTGATATATTTTACTTTTGTATTCACTTTATTTTTATTTATTGTTCTATCTACGTGACTTTACGGAAAGACCCAAAGCATATGTATTGAACTTCTTTCGCAGTGTACGTAGCCAACCGTGCTAATCTGTGGTACATTAACACCTTGCCACAAATGCCCTGTTGCTCATGAGCCCAGCGACTCACATGAATCAGGCGCAAGGTTTTATGTGATTAATGCTTACAAAGTGGGGTCTATAATGAACAATATGGCTGAAGCTCGAGTTCTGTTCATTTAAAACCAAACGTGTTTCTTACCAACCATACCTGGTGTTTGCACACAGATACAGATTATGGGCGATGCGTTCTACACCATTCGGAATGCGCTGTTGCAATGTGCAGCCACAGCTGCTGCAAAAATATTTGTCTCGGTTTGATCCACTGAACAATATCCACTGACCACACCGCACGCGCAACAATGATATAACTATGAACAAAAATATTAATAATTTAGAATGGTTTATTAAATATATTGCACGTAAGAAAATACGGCAATAGACGTAAAAATACATGGCAGTTTAACACATAGGCTTTCGCGACAAATATCCATAATACAGGTTTTACGGGTTGGATCGCGTAAATATACGTGTCATTATGAGGCCTTTGCCAGTAGCAAGATATAGTAATAGGTTTTTACCCTTTTATCTGGCACCAAAACTGACACCTTTATACAAGGGATCATGTTTGCAATAACCACAACACAAGCAGTCAAAATGCAAACAAAAAGAGACAACTCTGATAGTGATATACACTGTCCTTGAAGTTGATTGGTCCACACCCGAGACGGCTTTTCTTAGAGCCTAGTCTCCACTGGCGTTGGACCAGATGATGCCAAAAGGCATACAACTCAAAAACAGCGCACTATCAGAGTATTGAGAGCTCGGGGTAAGAATTTACATTATGAGACCTCCTTTGCCAGTAGCAAGATATAGTAATAGGTTTTTACCCTTTTATCTGGCACCAAAACTGACACCTTTATACAAGGGATCATGTTTGCAATGACCACAACACAAGCAGTCAAAATGCAAACAAAAAGAGACAATTCTGATAATGATATACACTGTCCTTGAAGCTGATTGGTCCACACCCGAGATGGCTTTTCTTAGAGCCTAGTCTCCACTGGTGTTGGACCAGATGACGCCAAAAGGCATACAACTCAAAAACAGCGCACTATCAGAGTATTGAGAGCTCGGGGTAAGAATTTACATTATGAGACCTCCTTTGCCAGTAGAAAGATATAGTAATAGGTTTTTACCCTTTTATCTGGCACCAAAACTGACACCTTTATACAAGGGATCATGTTTGCATAAAGGTGTTAGTTATGGTGCCAGATAAAAGGGTAAAAACCTATTACAATTTAAATGTGTCGTTAAACCCGCCACCACCCGACAGCCAACTAGTAAGGGTTGTCACGTAAACAGAACATGCCAATTCATCACTAGTACAGCACACCGGTGTGTGGTGTAGCCATTTCTGTGACCAGTCACAAGCTAATCACTCAGCTATTTCAATGCTAAATTCTATGCTAATTCCTTTGTCAAGGGGTGCCTCTGCGGATATGTATACTTTAACTTAGCTATTTCAATGCTTAATTCTATGCTAATTCCTTTGTCAAGGGGTGCCTTTGCGGATGTGTATGCTTTAACTTTAACATAGCCATTTCTGTGACCAGTCACAAGCTAATCACTCAGCCATTTCAATGCTAAATTATATGCTAATTCCTTTGTCAAGGCGCTTTGTTTCTTCTCACACAGCTTAAAGGTCGTGATCTGAGCGTGGCTTTTTTCACTCCAGTGCTGTCCTCCAGACAGTCTCGTCCCTTCACCTGATGAAGGCCGCTTGTGTTGTGGCCGAAACGTCGTGAGAATATTATTGTGTTATTTTATCAATTTATTATTTTATTCTCATTCTACGTGACTTTACCAAAAGAACCAAGAATATGTTGAACTTCTTTTATACCATACGTAGCCAACCGTGCTAATCGGAGGTATTTGTTGCTGGCCATTTGGCATTTTAGGCCTTTGGGCCTTTGTGCCTGTGGTCAGCAACCGTGATTGATAAAACGTCCCATATGCATAGTGATGCTATGGCATCCACTGCATGGTGATAAATAAATTATGTATTAGCGCGTGCGTGTGCTCAACGGTGGATGTCTTGTGTTCCAGAGGAAAAGCCCTTCCCGCGCAGCGACTGATCGTACGGAGCGACGCAGAAGTCGAAGCTCAAGAGACACGTCCTGAGCGTTCACCACGTGCCCTTCGATAGCGTGCTGGACTCGGACTGCGCCAAGAAGAAAAGGCGGCTGGCTGGGTGCCGAGACCACGGCTCAACTCTGGATTTGGAGCGCGCACGATGCTCACGGAGAACTCCCTGATTATTTATTTCATCTTGAAGATGAATCCTTGCAGTCACGAAAGCTTTTAATTGAGAGGTGGCCATGTTAGTGAGACCCCAGCCCATTAATGCAGAGGCACCTAACAGGGCAATGCAACTCAGAGAGTCGGAGATAACAGCCAAACGGCAGGAACGAATGGGAGCGCCACAGCAAGTTACGACTTTGCTTGGTTAATAACGTCCTTCCAATGATTGCTCAGCTTATACCCATCTTCTCGGTTGAAATTGTCTCCATGTTTATTTTTCTGGATGGCTTCATGGACAAATCTTTTATGGTAGCCCGAAGGTTTGCAGAGTACCTTGGTCTCGGAAAAAATAATATCGTGCGCGCCCACTGCGTTATAACAATGATCATCCACGGCAGAGGTATTGGTTCTGCCATGTTTCAAATCTGCCTTGTGTTCGCGAACACGGTCCGAGACATGTCGTTTCGTTTCCCCAATATAACTGTTGCCGCAGACACAGCTTAGTTTGTAGACGCCTGGGTATTGCATGTCAGGAATGACATCCTTCACAGGTGGGATAAAATCATGGATTTTGTGTTCTGTATTGAATCGGACCTGGATCTTGTGTTTGTTTAAGATTTTGGAAATATTTTTGGTAACACCTGCTATGTATGGCAAGGTGATGGTTTTGATTGGGCCCTCAGATGGTTGTCTCCCCATAGCTGGAGATACAGCTTTGCGGATTGTGCGGTCTGAGTATCCATTCATCTTGAGGGCTTGGTGTATGTGTAGAGGCATTAATCGGCACTGCCCATCCTGTTAGCGAGTAGCTCCCCCTTCTCTTCAACAGGGGGTGGAAGCGCTATCACGCCACTGTTAATGACTATGGCCCAAGGGGCCAACGACAATCCCTGGGAAGTGGATCCTGAGACACATTCCCCGGACCTCGGGAGGGGGGACTGGGGGATGATGTCACCTTCCAGAAAGTTTTGGAAGGGAGGCGTGGCTAGGGCGGAGCAAGCCACGAACCAGTATATAAGCCGGACCTCTCAAGGGTCCGGCTCAGGCATCTCCAAGCCGAAGACTGTAGACCTGGGCTGAAGTTAGGACCCTGGACCCCAAGCTCCGTCGTCCTTCCAAGGGTCGGAGCTCAGTGAGGCCAGTGGTCAGGACTCGAAGACCCTGGCACGGTCGGGTCAGCATAGCCTCCCTTAGGGCCCCCAGCCCGAGGACGGGGAATTAATGGGTTCCCAGTGTTAGGGCCCGTGTAGTCTGGAGACCATACCTCCCCAGGTATCGGGTGAAGGGGCCGCTACCCCTTTGTGTTAGGGACCCTGTAAAATAGTGTTAATAAATATCGTGTTGCCTCACAAGAAGTTCTCCGCCGATTATTTACCCACTTCATATGTGCTCCAGTTCACTGGCTAGGTGGCGCTGGTTGGAGATGCAGCGGATTATTTTTTCCACCTGAGGACGACCGCTTGTGTTGCGATAGAAACATCGTTATATGTTATTTTTTATTTTATTTTTCTACCTACGTGACTTTACCGAAAGAACCAAAGAGTATGGATTTCTGCAGTCACGAAAGCTTCAAATTATCACCCAAATAAGATTTTGTATATGAACAACAATGACTATCTCCATTTTCCCAATGTTACCCACCAGAGATCCTTTCTGTATATACACAACAGCCAGCTAATTATAGCACCATACGTTCAGTCCCTATTCATGACACACTTGACTCCCAATCCTCATGTAAGATTGCAATATAATTTCTGCATGAGGGCCCGTCAAAAAGTGTTGAGAATGGACACTTTTTCCAAAAAACTACGTAAAATATTCTTAATTAAAAGTCCAGTATAGTACTCTTCGTGGCACTCATAAGTGAACTTCATTATTCCTCATGTGAATTATTACATTATTAACTATTTACCCAGGAAAGCCTCATTGAGTCTAAAGACTGATTTTTTTTCAGAAGTTTCTCATTGCAATGAGATATTTGGCAATTATATTAATGAGCGTTTGGCTCTGTGTGAGTTGAAGCCAGAGAGACCCCCACCTTGCACATGGGGAAACAGCACAACTCTGCACAGATTCTACCCACACTCGATAAATAATTAAAACCGATCTTGATTTGAAGCTTTTGTGACTGCAGGAATCCATACTCTTTGGTTCTTTCGGTAAAGTCACTTTGGTAGAAATAAAACAAAATAAATCACGACGTTTCGATAGCAACACAAGCCATCGTCTTCAGGTGAAAATCGCGACAGCCGCGATGTCTGCTGCGAGCAGCACGATGTCTGCTGCCTTGTGAAGAGAAGCTGTTACCAGCAAGAGTTTATATAAGTTTTTGAGAACAAAGGTAGCCAAAGTAGTGCTAATGGGTTATTATAGTGTAAAGGTAATAAATAGCGTGCCATGTTAAAGGAAATGAACTTAGATTAGCATGTTGGATTATAGTGCAAAGTTAATTTGCTTCCGTAGCGCATAAGAGTTCAGATTAGCATGTAGGATTAGCATATGTATTTTGATAAGAGATGCATGTAAAAGTTAGTGAAAAAAATAGCAAGTTAATGTCAGTCTATGTGTAACCAAGAATAGCATGTTAAAGTTGATGAGAAAAGTATGTCAAAGTCAATGAGCGAAGTTAATGAGAATATCATGTTAAAGTCAATGAGAGATGAGCAAGTCGATGTCAGTCTACGTGTAATAAATAGCGTGGTATGTTAAAGTTAATGAACTTAGCATAAGAACGGCTGGCGGTAGAGAGAGAGAGAATGTGTTTTAATGAGAGAAGCATGTAAAAGTTAATGAAAAAATTAGTAAGTTAATGTCAGTCTATGGGTAACCAAGAGTAGCATGTTAAAGTTAAAGAGAAAAGCATGTAAAAGTACATGAACGAAGTCAATGAGAATATCATGTTGAAGGCAATGAGAGATGAGCAAGTCGATGCAGTCATGCCGGTGGTAGCATGTCCACGTGTGACAAAAGCAGCCGTGTTAGCGATCCAAAAGATGGCCGTGCCAACGCGTTCGGGTGCGGAGCTCGCTCCCGCCACGGAGCTCGCTCCCGCCACGGAGCTCGCTCCCGCCACGGAGCTCGCTCCCGCCACGGAGCTCGCTCCCGCCACGGAGCTCGCTCCCGTTACGGAGCTCGCTCCCGCCGCGGAGCTCGCTCCCGCCACAGAGCTCGCTCCCGCTAGGAGCTCGCTCCCGCCACGGAGCTCCCTCCCGCTAGGAGCTCGCTCCCGCCACAGAGCTCGCTCCCGCTAGGAGCTCGCTCCCGCCGCGGAGCTCGCTCCCGCCGCGGAGCTCGCTCCCGCCACGGCGCTCGCTGACGTCACAAAGCTCTGCCCCCCCCCCAAAACCATATTTCCATTTTTAAAATAAAACATGCTTCAAATCGCTTTAAACTATTGCCATTGTATTTAATGTGGCGCTGCACTCTGATGTTGTAGGAGAAAACATTTATTAAAAAGTCTATTTAACTAAGTAGAACATGTTGTCTATATTTATTTAAAGTTGCGCATTTCGATGTGACGTCACATTTCTCAACCCCCCCCCCCCTCGTCACAAATGTCTGACCCCCCCCCTCCCCAGGTGCGTGACGTCATTTATGGACGGCCCCCATTGCCTTAAAACGCGAACTCGCGCTTGCAAACTGAAACCGCGGAACTTTTTTTGTTCAGCAGCGCGATCCTCCGCGAGATGTAATGAGTCGGCCTCGCGCTGTGAGTGAGTGTGAGTGAGACAGCATCGTCCCCCACTCCTCCTGATGTCGAGGGTAAATGGGCGAGGTTTAGGTCTGTGACTCATGCAGCTGCAATGGCTGCTTTGTGTACGCGGTCCAGACCTCCCCAGAGACCCTGGCTGACAGAGGAGGTGTTCAGGATGGTTGAGAAAAAGCGACAGGCCCACTCTAATCGTCTACAGCATCCCACGTCAGAGAATGTGGAGGCTTACCGCAGCCTTCGGTCGGAGGTTCGGAGAGACGTGAGGCGCTGCAAGGATGGGTGGTGGTCGCGGGTTGCTGAGGAGATGGAGTCTGCCTCAATGGCCCGCGATCACAAATCCCTATTTAACTCCATTAAAAAAGTAACCTACAGCGCCACACCTATTACCATTGTAGGGGTAATCGTCACTCACCACTCTGTGGGCTGGTAGCTTCCCCTTATCGTCAATAGGGGGCGGAAGCGCTATCACGCCAGGGCTAATGCCCATGGCCCAAAAAGGGGCCAAGACAATAAATATCGTGTTGCCTCATCAGAAGTTTCTTCGTCTATTTATACCCACTACACCATCATTAGGGGAACGAAGGGTGATCCAATCTCCGACCCCCAGCGACAGGTTTGCAGATTTGCTGAGCATTTCTGTGAGGTCCTGGGGGAGGGGGAATCCCTCAGCCTGGAAAACATCATGGGACAAAGTGGGGACGACCCTGCTGAGGATGCGGTGCCTCAAATATTGGAGGAGGAAGTCACCCCCTGTGAGTGGCTGGCTGAGGTGCCATCCATTGAGGAAGTACTGAGGGCGATCCAGAGTCTGAGACCAGGAAAGGCACCGAGCAGTGATGATCTCCAAAGCGAAATGCTGAGGGAGGGTGGCGTTTGTGCGTAGACTGCCCTACATGACATCATAACAACAGTCTGGGCCACTGGACGGGTTCCGCAGGATTGGAAGGATGCTCTGGCGGTCCCCCTCTTTAAGAAGGGGGACCGCACAGACTGTAACAACTACAGGGGCATCTAACTCCTCAGTGTGCCGGGAAAGGTCCTGGCAAGGATTATTCAACATCGCCTTGCTAGGTACGCTAAGGAGAGGCTTGCGGAGCCCCAATGCGGTTTCAAGAAAGGGCGGTCCTGCAAAAATGTCATATTTTCTGTCCGTCTGCTACAGCAGAGGTGGAGGGAATTCCAACTAGAGCTACATCTCTGCTTTATTGACCTGGTTAAGGCCTATGATACCATCAGTAGGCCTGGGCTCTGGGTTGTTCTTCGTGCTTTCAGAGTCCCTGACCCTCTGCTCACACTCATTAAGGACCTTCATGATGGTGAGCAGACCCGAGTAAAACTACATATCCGGGAGTCAGAGCCATTCCCTGCGACAGGGATGTCCTCTGGCTCCAACATTATTTAACATCTATTTCGACCACATAGTTCGTGAAGCCTTCAGTAGCTGTACCAGAGGAATTTACGTCTGGTACAGATACAATGGGAGGCTGATCGATGCCCAGGTGCGGTCAAGGGATGTCTCCCTATTGGTCAACCACATTATGTATGCCGACGACCTGGTAATTGCTGCTCATTCAGAGGAGGAGTTGGAGGCGCTGCTGCTAAAACTGGAGTGTGCCACTAAGAGGTGGGGCCTTACCATCAGCCCCACCAAAACGAAGCACCTGCCTGGGTATTTTGTGCCATCGGGCACTCTACCCCCACAACTCCCAATCGGTGATGGGGCAGTTGGGGAGAGAGTGGAGAGTTTTCCATACCTGGGCAGTGTGCTCATGATCGGCTCCGGTTTAACAGCAGAGGTCTCACTCCGAATTAGTCGAGCGGCATTATCTTTTCATCGGTTGTGTAACGTTGTGTGGAAGCTACCTGGTCTGTCGCTCCGCATGAAGCTTCGGTTCTTCTCGGCCACAGTCATTCCCTCCCTTCTCTACGCTTGCAAAACGTGGACCCCCCTAATGCAGCATCTTCACCGGTTAGAAACATTTAGGCTGGCCTGCCTACGATCAATCCTGGGTTTAACCAGGCTGGATTGTGTGAGGAGCTCACAAATCCTCGAAAGATCTGGACAAAGTCCCATCGGTGAGCTCCTCCAGCAGGCAAGGCTGCGTTGGCTGGGCCATGTAGCCCGCATGCCCAATCACCGCATGCCCAAACAGCTTTTGTTCGGCCGGATCGAGGGAGCTAAACGGGCGTGGCACGGACTAGAGAAGAGATGGAGTGATGTGGTACAGGAGGATGTGGAGCTGAGTGGACTTGCCAATGACTGGTACCAGCGGTGTCTCTACTGGGCAGTTGGAGGCAGTCGCCCTCCAACAACAACGGAGGGCGGAGGAGCGACGCTCAGAAAAACGAGCGGAGCGTCGGGTGGCTAAAGCTCAGCAAGTTGGCACAGTAGGGGGCACAGGTGGTGCATCAGCCAGTAATCTCAGTCATCTCAGTCAGTCGACCAGTGGCACCTGGGTCTGCCCCGTGACCTCCTGCCAGCCGGCGATCGACACTTCACGTAGCCTCAAGGTGCACATAGCCTGGCATAAGCGTCGTGGTGACGTCACCGCCACTTAGTGGCGCATGGCGGTTGTTGTTTTGAGACAGTAAGAGAGTGTGAGGTCGACTCAGCCTCAGATGAGTACCTGGTGCGGTGTGTCGTAAACATCGCTACTGGGGGAGACAAAGGCCGCCGTGGAGGAGAATCCTAAAATAATAAAAGCTTTTATTATAATAAAAGCTTTGATTATAATATTATGATATTATAATAAAAGCTATACTAAAAGCTTTTTAAATTAAAAATACAAATTTTTTTGAAATAATGAAAGCTTTTATTATTTAAAATTTATTATTTAATTTTTAAATTGGCAGAATCTACACGCCATATTCTTGGTTCTTCAGGTAAAGTCACGTAGATTTGAAAATAAAAATAATTAAATTTAATTTAAAAATATAAATTATAATATTTAAACTAATAAAAGCTTTATTATTTTCAATGTATTATTTGAAATTTTAAAATACTAAAAAATAAAATACAAATAATAAATTGAAATTAATAAAAGCTTTTATTATTTTATAATAAATTGAAAATAAAAGCTTTTATTATTTTCAATTTATTATTTTAATTTTATTAACAGGTCCCTGCAGGGTGGGCTGGTAGGGCAAGTCTCTGCGCTGCCTATTGCTGATTTTACACCCAACAGCACGAGATTGCACTTCGTTAAAGTATTGAAAGGGGACGGACGGACACATTAATCTATTGCAGGCTGGTACACTCAGTTTACAACTTCGTTCCTACCAGTATTATGACTTTACCGAAGGAAGCAATAATCTGGCGTGTAGATGCTGCCATCTGCTGGCCACCATTGTTGGGTGTAGATTGTGACAAAACTTTCGTGACTTCAGGAATTCATATTCTTGGTTCTTTCGGTAAAGTCACGTCCATAGAAAATAAAAAAAATATCAAATCAATTAAAAATGTGAAATTTTAAATAATAAAAGCAAAAAACCCACATTCATATTCTTGGTTCTTTCGGTAAAATCACGGAGATAAAAAAAACAATTTTAAAATAATCAATTGAATAAAAGCTTTTAATATTATTTAAGCTTTTGTTATATTCAATTTATTATTTTAATTTTTAAATTGGCAGAATCTACACGCCACGTTGGTGGCCGGCAGGTGGCAACATCTACACGCCGAATTCTTGTTTTTTTCGTTAAAGTCACGTACATTTTAAAATAAAAATAATATAATTTAATTTAAAAATACAAATAATACATTGAAAATAATAAAAGCTTTCATAATTTTATTTTTTTCAATTTTATTATTATTTTCTATCTACGTGACTTTACCGAAAGAAGCAATAATATGGCGTGTAGATGCTGCCATCTGGTGGCCAACAACGTTGGCAGGTGGCAGCATCTACACGCCAGATCCTTGGTTCTTTGGGTAAAATATAAATAATAAAGAAAAGAAAAAAAAAATAATTCATGATTTAGTATTTTTTTCATTTAATTCTATTATTTTCATTTTCAAATCTACGTTACTTTACCGAAAGAACCAAGAATATGGCGTGTAGATTCTGCCAATTTTTTTAAAAAATACAAATTAAAATAATAAATTTAAAATAATAAAAGCTTTCATTATTTTCCATTTATCTTTTGTATTTTTTTATTTAATTTTGTTATTTTTATTTTCAACCTACATGGCTTTACCGAAAGAACCAAGAATATGAATCTGGATTTTGATTATTATTTTCAATCTATTTTAATTTTTAAATTGGCAGCATCTACACGCCATATTCTTGGTTCTATCGGTAAAGTCACGTCGATAGAAAATAAAAAAAATATCAAATAAAATCAAATAAAAAGTGTGAAATGGAAAATAATAAAAGCAAAAAACCCACATTCATATTCTTGGTTCTTTCGGTAAAGTCACAGAGATAAAAAAAAAATGAAACAAAATTTTGATTTTAAAATAATAAATTGAAAATAATAAAAGCTTTTATTATTTTCCATTTATTTTTTTGTATTTTTAAATTGGCAGAATCTACACGCTATATTCTTAGTTCTTTGGGTAAAGTCACGTAGATAGAAAATATAAATAATAAAGGAAAAGTAAAAATGTAAATAATATTTTAAAAAATATTTATTTTATTTTATTGTTTCCCTTCTACGTGACTTTACTGAAAGAACCAATAATATGAATAACTGCAGTCACGAAAGCTTTAAATCAAAATATAATAATAAAAATTCATGATTTTTATTTAATTATTTTCTTTTTATTTTCAAATCTACGTGACTTTACCGAAAGAACCAAGAATATGGCGTGTAGATTATGCCAATTTAAAAATTACAAATAAAAGTAATTTTATTACTTCCGATTTTTTTTATTAAATTTATTTAATTATTTTTTAATCTACGTGACTTTACCGAAGGAACCAAGAATATGAATCTGGATTTTTGCTTATTATTTTCAATTTATTATTTTAATTTTTCAATTTGCAGAATCTACACGCCACGTTGGTGGCCGGCAGATGGCAGCATCTACACGCCATAATCTTGGTTCATCTTCTTTGGTTCTTTCGGTAAAGTCACGTAGAATGAGAATAAAATAATAAATTGAAAAAATAAAATAACACAATAAAATTCTCACGACGTTTCGGCCACAACACAAGCGGCCTTCATCAGGTGAAGGGACGAGACTGTCTGGAGGACAGAGCTGGAGCGAACAAAGACAAGCTCAGATCGAGACCTTTAAGCTGTGTGAGAAGACACAAAGCGCCTTGACAAAGGAATTAGCATTGAATTTAGCATTGAAATGGCTGAGTGATTAGCTTGTGACTGGTCACAGAAATGGCTATGTTAAAGTCAGAGCATACACATTCACAGAGGCACCTAGTAAAAATCAAACAGGAAAATTTAGCATTGAAATAACTAGGAGAATTTAGCATTGAAATAACTGAGTGATTAGCTTGTGACTGGTCACAGAAATGGCTATGTTAAAGTCAAAGCCTACACATCTGAGCTATTAATAGTAACTGGGTCAGTGTCTACTTCAAATATTGTTCAGGCTCTGGAGACTTCCAAAGTTATTCGTGATGTTATACATTTGGTTCGTTTTGAGCATAATCGCGACCTTATATAATTATGACGTGATACACACGCTGAATATACGCACACAAACATCGTGTACACGTGTGTCGTGCCCTCTATTGTCCACATAGATGGCTTGTGCTGACGAGAGAACGGTCTTAACGTACAATGTCGTGACATGTATCAGCCCTTTGTCGATCCAGCGTTTTGATAGAGGCCTCCCCCACACCATGTCGTTCGTGGGAGTTGTTTAACCATACTTCACCATGCCGGTCAATGCGGGTTTGGTGAAGTGAGGAGGCCCAGAAACTTGTATATGCAGATACGAGTTTGCCTGTGCTTGCATCTGCAGAATTACATTCTCACACATCTTCAAGTGTAGTTTAATACTTCTAAAAATTCATTTATTCTTGAGGATTCCATAAAGTACTGTGGTAAAAATAAAACAACTTGATTTGAATAAATTTCGATTTAAAGCTTTCGTGACTGCAGGGATTCATCTTCTTGGTTCTTTCGGTAAAGTCACGTAGAAGGGAAATAATAACATAATAAAATCAAAACATAATAAAATTCTCACGACGTTTTGGCCACAACACAAGTAGCCTTCCTCAGGTGAAGAAACAGAACTGTCGGAAAGACAGCGCTCCAATGAACACTGCTAAGCTTGGCAGCGTATTTTAAGCTGGGTGGGAGGAGCAGAGCTCCTTGACAAAGGAGTTTACGTATCCACAGAAGAATTTAGCATTGAAGTAGCTGTGTTAATGTGATAGATTAGCAGGATGTTAAAGTCAGAAATTAGCATGTATCTGTGAGATTAGCATGATGTTAATGTGAGGAATTAGCATGTAACTGGTGACAGAAGTAGCTATGTTAAAGTCAGAGTTTACATATCAACAGAGGCATTTAGTATATTGATGCTAACGAACTGCAACTACCCAACTATCATACAATAAACCGATGTGAAAGAACTAAATATAAACTACATCAATATAATCAATGTACTCAATATATTCTCCACTAAGCTGAGCTACTAACAATAAGTTATTATACATTACACTTCTATGTCGCAAAAAATATTATAATATGCCTCCAAATAATATTTTCAATTATAAACTGCCATAGACAGACCCCAACATTGAATTATACACTGCGTTACTATACACTACCCTATACGTTAGATTATAATAATATTAGACTTGTAATATTACACTATGTATTATTTTACCAACCCTACTGTATACCTCACTGCTGTAGATTCACTATACAATTAGGATATGTATATTACCAAATAAATTATATTAAACATTACACTGAGTACTTTGTTGAACAGGGAATGCTTTGAGCTTGTGGGTTGAATCCATCTGTGTGGAGTTGTGTTATTTCCCAATATGCAAGGTGGGGTCTCTCTGGGTTCCACTCACGCAAACATCTCAATGCAATGGGACCTTTCTGAAAATGCAGTACTTAGACGCAATGAAGCTTTCCTGGGTAACTAGTTAACATTGTAATAATTAGCATGAGAGATAATGACGTTCCCTTATGAGTGACATTAGTAGTACTATCCTGTACTTTTAATGAAGACTATTTTACGTAGTTGTTTGTAAAAAAGTGTCCATTCCCAAAACTTCTTGACGGGCCCTCATACAGAAATGATATTACAATCTTACATGGAGATTGCGAGTCAGAGTGTTGTGAATAGTGGAGTGAACGTGTGGTGCAATCATTATATTGTTGGTGTGTATATACAGAAAGACCTATTTGGTGGGTAACATTAGGAAAATGGAGGTAGTTAGTCATTGTTGTTTAGAAACAAAATATTACTTGGGTGGATAAGAGGGTAAAATCGTACATGATAGGAACTGCAATATTGTGGAGTTCTGGTATAATGAGTTGTAGTATATATGAATCTTATGTCACCTTAAGTATGCCTGTGTGAGTACACTCGTGACACGGATTTCATGCGCGTGACCTTTGTCTTTTGTTTCAGATGTGCGAGAGCAACTCCGCTGCGAGTCATGGTGGTGCTGGGAGAATTGCCTTCACCATCGATGGCACTTCACCAGCACCCGTCTCAACCCCACCTCAATCCGTTAGAGTTACAAGAGCGAAAACACTTATCTCTTGTGACGTCTGTGGGAAAAAATTCCAACTGGCATGGTGCCTAGAAGCCCACGTAAGAACGCATAAGGAGACCCGTGAGCAATGGTGCGGCATATGTGGACAAAGGTTTAATCAGCCAGGAAAATTAAAAAAGGCACATGAAGACCCATGAAAAGGATTATATGATAAAGGGTGCACCAGGTTTGGTGAATAACGGCAGTTTTGCCAATGCGGTATTGAATCCACCATCGCCCTATGAGATGTGCTCAGTCTGCGGATTTTTAAGTCCTATTGAAATCCTGAAAACTCATGAAAGTCTTCACGCACAGTTCTTGTACAGACCGAAGCCTGAACATGATTACACTTTGACAAAAGAGAGCGGCGTTAAGATAAATGACATGAAATCCAAATTTCTTGAATGCTTTGGCCTAGTTCCACGTCAACAAACTGCTTCACCAGTCAGTGAGAATAAACCATACGCTGCTCTCAATCCTATTACGAGCATGAAAGTGTTGATGACCTTGCAGCAGAAGAAGAAGGAAAAGCGAAGTAGACCTAAGTCCATTAAAAGAAAGAAGACCACCACCAGTGTCACCAATTGCAGCAGTAGCAACAGCCAGAATTCGGACATCAAGAGGATGGACTGCACGGAAGCAGGAGGCTGCGTGGAGCAGAGCATCCCCAAGGTGGATGAACCCAACCTGGCACCTTTAGGTACGTCCTAGTAATGTAATGTAATTCATAATTTCACAAATTAGTTAATGTACGCATATGTTGACCATATCTGTATGCCTGCGCTGAGCAGTCTAGAGATCTGATGTGGTGCTGCTCGGATGTTGGGTTAAACCGTGAAACTCTGGGTTTTCTGTCACCGAACCACGATTAAACTGGCTTCTCATTGATGGTCTTATCCAGTTACCAAACACTTCTTCCAGCAAACACTTGGACCTACAGCCCCAGAGCCCACTTGGACTCTTTGATGAATACCTCGAGATGGGTACAATGAGCTCAGAGGATCACACTACGGAGTCAACGCGTTTTACTTTATTATAAAAAAAAACACACACAATTGGGTATCATTTGACTATATAGGCACGTGTGTACGGCCCCTGTGTATCTGTCGGACATTGTTGTGGGAGGGAAATTACCCACACTTCGGGTTGTTGAAGGCAGGGAGCACAGATGTAAGAGCTTAGATGTACAATACAACAATGTAATTTGCTGCACTGTCCTCTGCTGCTCACAACCCCACACTAACTATTGCATGGTCACCCATCCAACCAATTTTCAGGCTCAGCTCTCCTTAACTTCTGGGATCTGATTAAATCTGACGCATACTGGGTGATTTGGCCATAGGCACCAATCTATGGATATACTGTAACACAATTGTCTTTGAGCATGCGCGTATGTGCATATGTACGGAGTTAAGTTTTAGAAATAATAGGAGCACATATTTGCTCCTCTTGTCTGCTAACCAATGCAGCTACATTGGTCAGCTTGGATTGACGTTTTCCCCCTTACTATTTATTTAAAACTCTTGTGCATCATGTCCACTGTGGTTAACTGCTGTGATTTGTTGGCATTTCAGCCACAGTGCATATGCCTAAAAATGTGTGGTACGGTTAATGGAGTCCTCAATACAGGATGTGATCTAGTTATTATAGCCACCTAGTGGTGGAAAATGGTGCAAAAGAAACCCAGGTGAACCAGAGCTGAGCATTAAAGATGGTAGTGGCTGGTCGCATCTCAGTGGCCAATGTAATGGACACGATAATTTTGTGAACAAATGACACGAAAATGTGACCATATTTTGGGGTCTCCTTTGACTAAAACACATTCAATGCATTGAAAACATGTTTTGTTTGCTTAAAGTAATCACAACATAACAGCATTAAGAGTGTATGTCTATATCCTGTTTCACTCATTATCCTATCCTTGCCCCCCTACCCATTCTCAAAATATACCCCAGTTATCCAATTCGGGTTTGTCACTCTCTTCGTGGCATCATTTCCACTTGCGCCATTGCTCGCACTGCTCAACAACATCATCAAAGTGCGGGTCGACGCGTGGAAGCTCGTAACAAAGATGAGGAGGCCTGTGATTTCGCGAGCAAGAGGAATTGGAGCCTGGGCCGACATCCTGAGTATCGTTGCCACCCTCTCTGTAATCACCAATGTAAGTCGCCAGATTGTCCACTCGCTTTCTCGCTCAAAATCCCATCTTATGAGTGACATAACATGTCATGTTAGCCGTGTGGGTTCTTTTTACCATACTTCACCATTCTGGTCCTGGCAGGTTTGAGAAGAGGTGTAGTGGGGGACCAGGAGCGGTTCGGGTATCACTCGTCACTGATGTTAGTCGTAGCTGGAAGTCAATTGCATGTGTGCTGAATTCAAAGTGCAGTGCACGAATCACTGCACCACTGCTCCTATCCACTCTCTCCCAAAATCGCAAAAGGTAAAGCCTTGCAATTGCTTGCTCATGTCACTGCTGGCAGAAGGGCCTCAACTAAAGGTAGCTCTAGAGAACCCCTCTACACGGTATTTGGCCTACTCTTCCATGATGACCAGACATGTTGTAAGATGTGGAATTACCTGCGCTAAAGCAGTGATGAACCCATTTATATTGCTAATTGGACAGAGGTGGGGGAGATTTTAGAAAATGATCCATTGCTTCAACTGTTGTGTCAGGAGACTGAACTGACGACTGCCAGATTGCAAGTCCTTATATGGTAACCATTTCACTCTGGCAGCAACCCCCCAAATTGTATTTGTGAAAATTAATGTAATTGCCAAGGTAAGATGTTCAGAAGCCTTGGTCAAATCATTGCATGCTAAGTGACCGCTATCGCTGTGCCTCCGTATGCTAATTCCACAGTCATGCATCTTGGCGTTCACAACGGACATCATCCCACGCCTGGTGTATTATTATAGATACTCAGCAGAGTATGGCACAGGTTCGCCTACAATGCATGGGTACACGGAGGACAGCCTTTCAATTTTCAAGATCAGCGACTTCAAGGAGCAAAATCATCCCAACATCCTGCCATCCTGGTTTGATCCGGCATTCCACACAACCTGCAGGTTTGTGCCATTCAGTGTCATGCCCAGCTATCGGGTGTGCCGTCCCTGCGAATGTGATGCACTGATCTCTGGGTGTGTTGTCCAGGTAGATGCGACATCCTTCTGGGTGTGGCGTCCTCCTGGCTCCGCCCCTTCCTGATTAGGTTCGTTCTCTTCCTCTTTTCACTCCGTGACTTTCCTTTTAAGACCCACACTTCCCCTAGGCCCCACCTCTGTTTAGGCCCTGCCCCTTACCCTGGACACAGGGTTTGGCTTAGTTGGGTAGTAAGGGGTTGTGGTAGGGTTGGGGGAGGAGTGTGCGTGGTGGGCAGGGACAGTAAAGGGGGTGGGGGGGGGGGAATTGGAGGGGGCGAGCAGTGGGTACGGGTGGGATGGCTTCACAACCAAAGTCCCACTTAGAGAAATATAATAATAGATTGATATAAATTATAGCTCATTGTTACCTTGCTAAAGAGTAATGTTATTTATTTATCTATCGATCCACGACTGCTTAATTGAGTCTCAAGATCCCTTTTCAGGAAGACCGTGCATTGGGATTCCAGTTTAAGGTGGTTTTATGCATGTGGGATGCAATAAGAGGTCCTGGAGAACCCATGATAATGAAATGAAGCTTAAAGGTCCACACAGACATGAAACCACTTGCTCTACAGCCATCTTCTGGTCACCTCACAGCACAGTTAGTTAGGAAATTGATGCGATCTACCAACCCTTTTCTGTAACGTTTTTGAATTGCTGGCATACACAACTATAATCAATATAACCATATTGATCGATATTTAATATAACCTTACTTGACTATGACCAAATCACTACGAATACAGCTAATCTTAGATTCCGGAAGTCAAGCAGGCTTGAGCCTTGTTCGTGCTTAGATTGATGAACACCATGCACAATGCAGGTGCAGTAGGCGACTTTGGAGCTAGGTTGTCAGCAGTGGGTAGTTCAGAAAAATTAATAGTTGTGCTATATTGTTCTCCCATTATCTGTACTCCCTACCTTCACCAACCTGGTACGGACCAGCGTGAACCATGGTCAATAGAGCCCCCACAAGCTGCACGTTGTGGGAAGGCCCTCTTTCAGAAGCGGATTTTTTAAAGGGCTGTGAACGCATATACCGTTTGTACACAACCATACTTGTTCAATTTAGCGCCAACTCTACTTTCGAGGCACTTTGCTCAATATAGTCCATGCGTGCTTGTGGTTGTACGTGTGTAGGTATCCAGGTCATCGCTACCCGCCGGATCATCCCCAAGCCTACTCCGTCACCAAGCAGTACTGGCAAGTACTGACGGCAAAGCTGGCCTTCGTCATTGCCATGCAGGTACACATCAACATGCACACACACACACATTCATAAACCCATTGAAAGATAAAGGTACAGCCCTCCAATTACTTGCTCATGTCACTGATGGCAAAAGGGCTCCTGCTATAGGGAGCTCAAGAGAGACCCTTAAGATGTATTTGAACTGCTCTTCCACACTGGTCAGACGTCTTGGGAAGAGCTGGGAGTTCCCGCACTGAACAGCACCAAACTCAGCCGACCAATTGACTGGATGTATTCCATTTACACTGCTTGGTGGATAGAGGCAGTGGAATGTAAAAAAAAACTTTCACCATTGTTTACACTGCCACGATCAAAGATCAATTCACACCCGCGACCTCTGGATTGCAAGTCTAGTGTGCAAAGCCTTACACTACTGCACCATCGTATAGACTCATCTGTGAGCAGTTGTTAAGGTCAGCAGAGCAAACCGTGATCATTGTCAATGGGTCATTACAGATAATGCCAGTAATGCTATTACACCTCACAATTGCACAGTATTTCTGAGATCACAAATAATAGTGGTAATACAATACTCACTTTCATCATGCAGCAGACGATTCATGTTGTTGATGCAATGTCACACGTAAGCATGTGTGCGTGTGGGAAGGGGAGCGGCTGCGTAGTTGTTTGTGAACTGCGCTACCAATCCTGTGTGACCGGAGTACTATTTCTGGCCACAGCCAACAACAGTGGAAAATATTAGAACCAGTGTTGAGCTTCCCTTAAGTTGATTCTGTCTTAAAATGAGTACTTGATGAAGTGTGTGAAAATCATCACTGGCGAGATAAAGGTGCACACCACCCCCACAGGCACTGTGCCACCCTTCATAGATGCACTTGTCTCAGTCTGTGAAAGGCTACACAGGGAATCTTTGTAGTGGTGACATGGCCGAGTGTAAGTGTTTGCTGATTGTTGCAGTAATTTGCGGCTGCCCAGGTGAATACTGTGGGTGCATTAACTGCACATCATAAATGTTGCCTGCTGCATAGTGAACGTAAAAAACCCATTAAGTAATTCAACAAAAAGTGTCTCGGTATAATTTGCCAAATGTTCAAAAATTACTCAAATGACTTAATTTAATTGGGAAAAACGACGTAACAATATAATATCCCTAGGCTTCAGGTCCCCGGAATAGTTGACCTGAGATGTAAAGCACTTTAAGATGCGGCCATATTATATTTAGTAAGCACCCTTTACATGCAAATCCTGAAACTGAAAATCCTTTACCTGTGTGTGGACGTGTGCAGCACGTGGTGTTACTCACGAAGGCCTGCATTGCATACATCATCCCGGACACCCATCCCATGTGCGCGCCTGCAGGCGCCGCGAGCGCTTCGTCGTACAGACGATTCTGCAGCAGGCAGAGCTGGGCCGTCTCCGTAACACCCTCCTCACCGATGCCCCCAGCTCACCGCCATCGCCTCAATTCCACGTTGAGGATGAGCAGGCAGAGATGGGCCTGCTTCGCTGCTCGCTGCATAAGGAGTCTCCTGGCGTATTGCACCCACCCCAGCCATGCCACATGGAGAATGAGCAGGCAGAGAAGACTGGTGACGACTCACTGCTGAAGGGATCCGAGGAGGAATCAAGCAACGAGGATTCGTCAACTGTCTTCTACAGTGTATAAATCTACTCTGGCTTTTAAAGGAGGCTGCTATCCTAACTCTGTTTGCACGTGGACAAGGACATTGCAGTCGAGGACTATCTGTATATATTAATAAATACGTTTATGATTTAACATGTCTCAATCATCTCATGTCTGTTCATACGAATCACGATGTGAATGAGGAAAACTAGAAATTATTGTTATTTTGTATATATTTTAAATTTTGGTTTAACATGTAGGCTTTCGCGCCCCAATATCATCCATAGAGGTGTTTTTTGGATTAGATCGCATACATATATAAACGTGTCGTTAAAACCCGCCACCATTCGACACAGCCAACTAGTAAGGGTTGTCACGGAAACAGAACAAGCCAATTCGTCACTGGTACTTTGGAGAGCCAAGCCACAACATTTACAATCGGAGTACGACGTTTTGCCAGTAATTACAACTAGCTTCATCAGGCGACAGCCAGATTTGTGGCACTCTCGCGCAAAGTGGGGGGGGGGGGGGGGGAGATTACCGAGTCAACGTACATTATGCATGTGCATTATGAGAGCCCTTTGATCTTGTCCTTCCTGTCTATTGTGTATTAAAATAGCCGTACCAATGGTAATCCCTATTGAAGTATGCTGCCCTTTATAGGCATGCATTTAAATAATGTATTATTTGTTGGCACCCGTGTTCAGCAGTAGCAGAACACACGTGCCAACAAGGACACTCAGTTGATTCTAATGTTGAAGTTCTGTGCAAAACTAGCTACTACTGCCCAAGAATAATTCGAGAATCTATCCAAATTGGAAGAAAAATTTACAGTTCGGATAGCTACCGCCTTTGTGCTGTGTGGAAGCGACTCATCAAATAGTACATTAGATGAAACTCCGAGTACCCACTCAGGAGGTATAGTGGTAAAACAGTGGAGGAAAAAAAAGCAATTTTTTTGATTTGCCCTTGTTGAATGATAGAGTCGATACACACAGCAAGCGAGATTAAGAAAGCGCATCGGAAGAAATACCGGAGGAGAGAGAGAAGACAATTGCTTGCTGCAGAAGGAAAGGCATTCCTACCGAGGGAGACAAGTTGACAAAGATTTTGATAATGGGAACCGGTGGCGTGGCTCGATCTTCCCTATGTACGCAACATGCTACCGAAAGAAAACAGAAAATCCTATTCAAAGGCTAAAATAAGCTCCATTTTTTGTATAAGAGCCCGATAAACAATAACCCCATCCATAGACTGAGGAAGAGAGGGAAGAGCCTGAACAAAGGGGAGGACATTACGACGGAGATGGGTTGGAGGTGGAGAGAAGGGGAGAGGGGAGGCCGTAAAGGCAGCTGCACATTCAAGGAAAGCGGTGTAGAAAGAGTTGAACGGGGACATGGAGACAGTAGAGACAAGGGTGGAGAAAGAGGGAGGATCTTTCAGTGCTCGCTACAGGAAACCCACAAAACTGAATTTCCTAAACTCGTGTCGCCTCCGTGACAGCAGCACCACCAACGCCACAGACTCACGCTCCCCAAATCGACAATACCATCTCCATTGCCGACCAGCCACGAGATGGCTGCTCTCAACACCTCGGTCGTGGTGTAAGCAGCAAAAGACTTCCGGCTGGTGAGCAACCGGCCATTGCGAGGGTTGGAAAGAAACTGAAGCACGGGGCGACTCCCACAACCTTCGGGTATTTCCAAACTGGATGACGTCTTGGGATGAAGCTAGAAGTAAGCCAAATCTGCACTCAATAAATGGGACAAAGATTCCAGAGAAGCCTCCAGAAATGTCACAGGAGGCTCGGGTGTGAGAAACCAGACTCCATGTGGGGTCCTCCAGACCTTTGCCCTCCAGTTCATCAACATTTGTAAAAGCAGGACGTCTCAAAGGTACGTAGCATGGGTGAGGTAAGAGGTTGAGAACCACGTTCCGACATTAGGCGCTTTGACAGGTTGGGGTCCGAGTTAACGTTTAATGGAGCTCACCCTACGACATTATGGATAGAAGGGTAGTGTGCCGGCACAATCCGGACACCCTGCTACACCGAAACACTCTGCTGCACCAAACTCCCTGGTACAGCTAAACACTGGCACGATTGCGCTCAAATACACACAAACTCTCGCTCGGCCAGTTGGTACACAGGTTGTCAGTTGTGGGGGACGCGGGCCCCCGGCTCCCCCCCCCCGGGGGAGGGCTGATCTCGGGAGGGCTGCGGGCTCCGGACTCCTCGCTCGAGTGAGAGCAGCCGCTACTCGACTCCTCGCTCGCGGTGAGGGCTGCCGCTCTCCGGCTCCTCTCCTCGCGCCGCAGCCCCTCGGGTCCGCGGGTCCTGTTTGTGGGGCATAGCTCGGGGCTGGCACGTGGCTGCCTGGAATCAATCCGTCGCTTCTCAGCCACTCAAACGCGACGTCTCCGCTCACACAACCCCGCGCACCACTCACACGAACTGAACGGGGGGTCAGGGGTCAGAGGGCAATGACGTCCTTCGCACACGCGTTGCCGCCGATGCCGGGCAATGGAGATTGTTTAAAGGGCTGCGGGACGGGGATTTGGAGTCAGTTTTAGAGCGACACACCAATCGCACGCGCGGGACGGGGGGGTCGGGGGTTAGAGGGCAGGGACGTCACTCATACACGCATAGCCGATTGGGGGGCTGTATTGGAGATTATTTAAAGGGCTGTGGGGGCGGATATTCGGGATTGGTGTTAGCCCGCAGTCACGAAAGCTTTAAATCGAAATTTATGTTAAGTGTAATGTGTTGGTGTTAATAAATAGTGTTGCCTCCCAAGAAGTTGTGTGCGCCTATCTCAGCCCATTACATATAAGTGTAGACATGATTATGTAATTCTTGTGTTCATACAAGTGTAGTGACACAGCGCTGACTGCTGTCCAGCAGCGGCAACTGCAGTGGAAAGTTTGCACACACGCCGTTGAGCATATATACGGGTATGCCGGCCGGGCAGAGGAATTGGGGCAAGGGTCATGGAAGACCTCATAGGGAAGCCTCTGGAACCCTCTGGTCGGTTCGAGAAGGGAGGCGTGGATAGGGCAGAGCCAAGCCGCGCCGAGTAGAATATAGAATATAATATAAGCAGCGGAGAGCGAGAGCTCCGGGCTGCCGGTTCTGGGAGTGGACTCGTCTCGTCGTCGCTGTCGTTGCCACCGCATTCGCCCAATCATTGCGTGGCCAGACAGTAGCTGGCCTTCTCGGTCGACGCCGTCGGTGCAACACGGACAGGGTCGTGTCTAGGCCGGGCTCTATGGCAACGTGGTCGAGTGAGGCCAGAGTTGGTGTGAACAAGATAATAAAGAGACGGTGTCTCCTGCAACTACCTCGTCTTCGACAGTGTGTGCGACACACACCACACGTCGGAAGGAGAACACTTCACAAGTATAAATGCTGCCTGTGTCAGTCGAGTCACATTTGCTCTAATTTATTTTGGTGACCTAAGACAGGAGAAGCAAAATGCACTTCTTCAGGAAGTGATATTTTTTTCATAATGCAGAGGCTGTGCCTGATACACATCTTTCATGTGTTGTTTGGCAACCCTGGTGCCCAGTAAACGCCATATGGCCAGATCTTTGCATTGAATTCCAAGTATTAATTCCTCCATACTTGTGCACAGTTGAGTTTTTATTCCATTCCCTTCATGAACCATGTCTTTGAACTTTACATCATAGTAAGATAGTACATGCCGATGAATAATTAATAGATGCTTGAAAACATCTATCCCCAACCATCTGCCTGTGTTTGGCCTAAAACCCAATCACCCAGAATGCCCAAATTCACCTTACATACTCTAGGAATGTAAGCAGGTTAATGCTTGTATATCCATCACAATCATCACCCCCAAATGTGAAGACATGTCACGAGACTCGCTGACTTTTCTTAAAATACTTGAGAAATACAAATCATAGCTGAATATTTTCAATTCCATGTGTATAAGCCTTTGTCTCAGATTTATTGTAAAATAAATATACATGTACAATATAAACATTCAAATATCAGAAAATATTTAATGTATGTTGAATTTCTTTCACACTGTACATAACCAACCATGCTAAACAAGACATGATAAAAACAATCCAAGTCATGGGTTGCATACAATATGCAACTTTGGTTTATTGATTACAAGTTACATAAAAGGTTCTGAAATTTTACAATACAGGTATAGTGCAATCTAAATAAGCAAATGTACTTTTACAGTGATTTCCCAAATGTTTATAACTACACAAATACTAGCATGTATGTTCCCAATAAAGTAGTCTCCTTCCAAAATGGATAAAACCAAAATAAGTTTAGTTGTGCTCACAATATTTTTCACATATCCGTTCTCTTTCAAGTGACATTTGAGTCTGCATGGATTTGCTGTGCAAAATACTGCTGCAACCATTCACTAACTCCAACCCTGAACGAACTTCATCACATTTTTCCAATACTTTGTTGTGGCACTTCCATTAACAGGGCAATTACTGTGCCCCATGGGCCCCACAAGTTCACAAATAATTGCGATTCACACCACAGCACCTGAAGTACCATTGATGTTTAACAACCATGAATTAGCAGGACCAAGCGAACGTATCCTTCTGAGTACAAACCTCGACCACCGCCTTAAAATGCAGCCATCCTTGTTCTCCTTGTTGGTGTCAACCAGCTCTTTCAGACGCGACAGGTGGTACACGGCCCTGAGAAGAGACACGATTGAGAGAAAATTACTTGGTTGACTTATTATCATGGTGGAAGCCAGAAAAATCTCACCAAGTCTCAGGCGGGTTTGGCAGTGATATTTTGCAAATTTCATCAGCGAGTGGTATGTGAGAGGAAATCGGAGAACCCGGTGAAAACAGAGGGAGTAAAATGCAAAACTCCGGATATAGATTCAAGATTCCATTGCTGTATTACTAACTCCTGGTTACCTAGCAGCCAAAATCTATAATATATGCTATTACCAAATAGTCTCCCATCCAAGTAATAACCAGGCTTACCTGCTTAGCTTATAACATTCATAATCTGACATCATACTTAGAGGCGGTGCAGCCTCTATGCTGTGCGTGAGTGTGAATATAAAGATAAATTCACAATGGCGTGGAGGGGTTTTCCCAGGGACGATCAGCCCCTAGGAAGACGTCCGTGTTGAAGCTGCCCGGGGAGGGGGCCTCCAAGCCGGGGGATTCCAACTCCATACGCGCCCTGCTCAGCAGCTCCTCCAATGAGGCTGTGCATCAAGAATCACGCATCGCACGTCACAACCACATGGGTGGCCGCTCAGTCGTCTCTGTGAGAAAAGACTGAATATGTACCTGAAAACATATGAAATGTCATCTGCTATATACAGACTATATATATATACACACACACCTAGGGATCTAAGGTCCTCTGACACGGGCTCCTCGTTGGCTACATTCGTAAGGCCGGAGATGTCCAAATCTTTGAGCCACTCTGGGTACTTTGGTCTGCTTTGCGGGCTCTGAGCGGCACCTGCTCTCTTCGTGCTGGTATCCGTCTCGTGGCTGCTGGTCTGGGAGTCCACATCGCAGTCACGCAGCCAGGCCGGGTACCTGAGCTCAGGAATGCTCGTGATCCCCGACACATCCAGCTCATCCTTTTGGCTTGTCAACCACCTGGGATAGGTACTTGTCGCACAGCCGCCATTCGGCAAGTGCTCACGCCTAGTTGCTTCACTGCTCCGTAAGTACAACAAAACATTCTTCTGGTTAGAAAAGAAATAATTTTTGGGCTTTGCCGACTCATTTAATGGCATCAGGGCCTTGTTGCTTCTCGCTGTTGAGCTCAACCGTTCAGTTGGCTTATTGCCCCTCACCAATGATGCGCCGAGGCTGTGCGCGGTGACCCCGAGAGATGACCGCTTGCCTCTGTGCGACACTGCGAGGTCTCGGTGGGCGCCAGGCGAGCGGAACAAGGACTTGGAGGAACCGTCAACTGGCGCCTCTAGGAACTGGTCCGTGGTTAGACTGACCGTCGGGCTATAAGCCATGACCGCTGCAGCGCAGCAGTGAGGCTGCACGTGCCCGAGATGAGGTCCTCCACAGGCAGCATGCCACCTGCAATGTAAGACCCACAGACATTTTACTGGTACACAATGAATTTGCTCTCCCCTAGATTCCTTGACCCCTGAACGGCAATCCTGCAATGTTGCCTTACTTTGCACCATCAGTAACTAATGATGTTATCCGTTTGTGGAGTTTGTGAGAATATGGGATAAATCAGTGCATGAGCTGTTATTGTTTAAACTTCAGATGTGTCCAGTCTAGGATCTGCAAATTTTGACACAAAGGTTGGAGGATCACTTAGATTTCACAAACTTTACAAACTCGATAATCAGTGAAGTTGCTGGAAGATGACAGGAGAAAGAAATGCATGCTCCGACCTATCTGTTCAGACCTATGCTATCCTCTCATATGCGTGTGCTTACTGTGGATAGTTTTCTCTGACATAAAATGAACTCATTAATGGAATTTGCCAAGCATCCCAGTGTGGGACTCTCACGAAAATGTATCTTTAGACCTTATTAAGGGTTTTTTTCTAGGGGAATTACATTACTTTCATGATAGCATAGCATAATTGACAAGCACCCAGTACAAGCAAATAAATAGGGTTCTCCTCTCCAATTATCCCCCCTCCAGTCAACTAGCTTCGATACCTTATGAGACCTCCTTTGCCAGTAACAAGATATAGTAATAGGTTTTTACCCTTTTATCTGGCACAAAAACTGACACCTTTATACAAGGGATCATGTTTGCGATAACCACAACGCAAGTAGTCAAAATGCAAACAAGAAGACGCTAAGAATAAGAAGACGCCTTTTTGCGTCTTCTGGTCCAACACCAGTGGAGACTGGGATCTCAGAAAAGCCATCTCGGGTATGGACCAATCAAATTCAAGGACAGTGCATATTATCAGCGTTGTCTTTTTTGTTTGCATTTTGACTACTTGTGTTGTGGTTATTGCAAACATGATCCCTTGTATAAAGGTGTCAGTTTTTGTGCCAGATAAAAGGGTAAAAACCTATTACTATAGCTTCAATACCATTGCACCGCGTGCACACTCGATAGCCACTCGAGTGCAAGCACCATGGAGCGATTCCTCGCGTGGCGAGAGGCGCAACCCACCTTCATCCACACTGTGCATCCTCCTCTCCTCCGCGCGTCTCCGCTCCGCCATACTGCGCGGCGCTGTGCTCTGCACGTATCCTGGGTGGCGGTGACGCACAGATTCCGCTCTGCTCAAAGTCCTCGATGTAGGCGTCCAGCGCACCGCTCGCCTACGAGCAGCACTGCTCTCCGCACACCACAGGGCTGCGCTAGCCCCCGCTTCCGGTCCGAAGCAGCGTGCTGCCCAGGCTGCCGCGAGGGCTTGTGTCCGTCACCGTGCTGTCGCCCGAAGGGCTGTTTGTCTCACCACCGTTGCAGTACATTTTGTACGATTTGGGATGCCTGGACCGGATGGGGCCAGGGAGAGGAATGGCTGTGGCTACAAGGTCACCACTGGTCCTGGTATGGGGGGCACCATGAGGAGCTGCTGTGTGCGGAAAGTGGGTCCGCTGTCGCAACGCGATCGCATGGGCCAGTGTCGACCACTTCGCGTTAGGTCTCTTAAGCTACTGTGGCTGTTGTCCTTTTTTCAACAAAAATTCCAGCCTTTCCCATGGTTTCCTTCATCACACCTGCAAGCTCTATGTACAATTGAAGTGTCATAAATGCACTACCTGCCTACTACTACATTATGAATGATATACATTTAAGAATTAGCTGGAGACAACTCCATGTTTAAAACACACTGTATTCAAAAGAGAAGGCTTAACATTTAACATTGGTTAACGTTTGGCATGCACACCTGCATATAAAAAAATTACCGTACTACTAATACAATGAATGCTAAATATTAAGTGGTATTACAGTAGTATGACTACTTATATTTATATATTATCGCACCTCCGAAGAGCACGGTTGGCTTTGTACGATGCGAAAGAGGTTCAACACACATACAGAATACAATACTTTCCGAGCACATTATGCGTACCGAACCTCCAAGTTCCTTACCCTACCCTGAATAAGAATGTGTGCGGAGTACAGCTCCTTTTTAAATCCATTGCTGGCTGACAGCTGTCCCATGCTATGCAGCTCCCAGGGGGAGGGGTTATTTACCATACTTCACCACGCTGGTCAGTGTGAGTTTGGTGATGGCAGGGGGCTATAGAAGTGCATTACAACCATGTACTGAATATTGCTGCACTGATGGCAGGGGGCTATAGAAGTGCATTACAACCACGTACTGAACATAGCTGCATTGGTGGCAGGGGGCTATAGAAGTTCATTACAACCACGTACTGAATATTGCTGCATGGATGGCAGGGGGCTATAGAAGTACATTACAACCACGTACTGAATATTGCTGCACTGGTGGCAGGGGGCTATAGAAGTTCATTACAACCACGTACTGAATATTGCTGAACTGGTGGCAGGGGGCTATAGAAGTGCATTACAACCACGTACTGAATATTGCTGCACTGATGGCAGGGGGCTATAGAAGTACATTACAACCACGTACTGAAAATTGCTGCACTTGTGGCAGGGGGCTATAGAAGTACATTACAACCACGTACTGAATATTGCTGCACTAATGGCAGGGGGCTATAGAAGTACATTACAACCACGTGCTGAATATTGCTGCACTGGTGGCAGGGGGCTATAGAAGTTCATTACAACCACGTACTGAATATTGCTGCATTGATGGCAGGGGGCTATAGAAGTGCATTACAACCACGTACTGAATATTGCTGCACTGGTGGCAGGGGGCTATAGAAGTACATTACAACCACGTACTGAATATTGCTGCACTGGTGGCAGGGGGCTATAGAAGTGCATTACAACCACGTACTGAATATTGCTGCACTGATGCTCGCCACGTGAGAGCCACACAGCAGGACAATGCTATACTGTACAATATTGAAATGATTCTCCTACAAATACTAAACATTATTGTCTTAACAATCAATACTACTTTTAACATGAACAATAACTAATAAATGCACGCGTAGTAATCGCCGTGCTAACCCTTAGCGTGCAATGTGAGCAGAACTTGTGTTGTAAGTCGTACCCAGTCCATTACCGCGCCACACACTCCCATTAACAAACCAACGACATTTACTGAATGTCTTCCTCCTTTACACGGCACAACCAGACAACACTTTGCACACCGAAGTGTCCAAGCCGCGTGCTGAGTGAGGCAAACCCCATTCACTCTGCGCTCAGCGTTCAACAAAGTTGAACCTGGCTCGCCCTCACGCCTGCCCATCTCTCTCCGTCTCTCACCGGAGATTATTCCATTGATCGTCTTCGCCTTGCCGTCCAGAGATCCGTGTGGATTATCCGTGAGGGTAGTTAAAGGTCGCGGTTATTCGGAGAAGTTTTTTTTATTAATTTTCCCGCCACAACCGCCGCGTCGCCAACGGCCGCTGAAGGCGATGTCCGAGACGCGCGGCCTGCGCATGCGCACTGAGGGTTGAGAGAAACCTGCGGGGAGGGGCAGCGGGGGGCGGGGAAGCCGCCGCCGTTGGCCACACCCACATTCTGGCCACGCCTATATTGAACCGACGTCACGGTGACATCATTCTGGGTCGGACTTTATCGTGGGCTGGCTGTGCACGCGAGGAGCTCCTGACTTCTGACTCTGAATTCGAGAAAAAATCAAAGATTCACGATGTCTACCTTCGTCGAGATAGGTAAAGTTTAACGTTAGTGTTAGAGATGTGTGTTTGTGTTAAATGTTGAGCCTGTGGACAAAACTGCTGGGGATGTGCCAGATGTCTCCATCTAACGTTAAGGAGGTTGGAGCCTGGATAGTGCATACCAGGTGTTACAGGCTACATGATGGGAAGCAGAAGGCATTCTAGTAAAATAGGTTTTTGTTTGTACGTTAATGCTCCTCCTTTTCCTTTACCAACCCATACTCACCGGCATGGTGAAGTATGTGCAAATAACCAACACGATTCGTGCGATCGTCAAGAGGCTCTCCAGCAGGGGATTGGCAGAAGGCCGTACAGGAGCAGTTTTGTGAAAAATCATTGATTCTTTCATAATGTACATCTATGATTTATTATTATTGTTCATGTGGGTAACCTCGGCGAGGGGGGAAGCAAGGTCGGGAAGAGCGGGGGATGGGGCCGCTTTTGACCACGCCCATATTTAGGTGACGTCACGCCCTTTTGCTGTGACGTCACTATAGCAGGGAGTTATCCTTGGCTGGCTGTGCATGAGGAGCTCCCGAGTTATAACTCACAAGATCTGAGATTAGACCAAAGATTCATGATGTCCACATTTGTTGAGATAGGTAAAGTGTAATGTTCGTGCTATGACGGGGCTTTGGGCCAGTTTTAAATATTGAGATCTCGTCAGTGTTTTAATCGGACGCTCAGCAGGGTTTGAGCCAGGATAGTGCATAACAGGTCTAAAAGTGTGGTGTCGGGCTACATGGTGGGCAGCAAAGGGCAGTCCATCAAAATTGGTTGTACTATACATACTATACGTCTTCACCAACCCACATTAACCAGAGTGGTGAAATGTGGATTTGAAGCTTTCGTGACTGCAAGGATCCATACTCTTTGGTCCCTTCACCTGATGAAGGCCACTTGTTTTGTGGCCGAAACGTCGTGATTGTTGTTCATTTTATTTATTTATTTTTCCCTACGTGACTTTACCGAATAGAACCAAAGAGTACATATGTTATCTCCCGCGCAATATGGTATCTCCCTCGCAAGATGTTATCTCCCGCACAAGATGTTATCTCCCTGACAAGATATTATCTCCCTCACAAGATGTTATCTCCCTGACACGATGTTATCTCCATGACAAGATATTATCTCCCTCGCAAGATGTTATCTCCCTCGCCTCGTATGCAGGAAGTCCGTGAGTTCGATCCAAATTGTGACGCCTGTAATATTTGGAGTTTGCGTGTCTCTCTGTCTTCTCGTGGCCGCGTGGATTATTCCCTGGGTCCTCCGGTTGTTCCTTTAACATTTAGAATCAACGTGCTTTCAGAGTTATTTGGCTGCTATAAATTTCCACGTGATGCGAATTATTTTCCACCTCGCTACCAAGCCGCGCCAGGGCAGTGCCGAGCCAGCCCCGTGTGGCTCTCAAGGCACCAAGTTATGTTTCCACTGCGGAACCCGAGCCGTGCCACGGACGTCACGTGTGACGAGCGCGTCGAGACGCATGTGGGTGGTGTAGTGCAGTAATTTTCTTTTTTTTTTTACTCGGGGGTACGCGGACCCCTGGGGGCTATGTGGCAATGCCCCAGGGTGTACGTGAGATAATGTATAAATATGTGAAATCATATCGGACATGAGTCATTGGTGAATAGTCATGTATGAATCGGACAATGTAAAGTAACTACGATACAATTTGTATCCACGTGGTAACCTGGAACGATATGAAAGCACTTTCTAAACTCACTGATCGTACACAATGCGGGTTTACAAGAGCAGCCAGGGAACTAATGACGTCTCGCGTGCAGAGCGTCCGTTTAATTTGTTTTTATTCGCTTGCAGTTACTAGCAGCTGGTTAGGATATACCTCTCACAAAGTGGACAATTGGTTAAAATATTGACGTTCATTATTCACACGTTGATTTCTCAGAACCACGTTGGGTCAAGGGGGGAGTGGGGGGGGCTACTCGGTTTAAACTAAATTCAACAACGAGGGGGGGCACCGGTAGCCAACAACGGTTGAGAACCACTGGTGTGATGTGCACTGGTGTCCTTACCGTGCACTCACCGAATGTCACGCACAATGTACGCGTCATTATCCCCGCCCCTGGCCCTGCTTGGCCCCAAGCCATATTCAGACACCGCGTGAGGTTAGCGTATCCCGGTTTTTGGTTCTAGCGCAACATGGAAAACGGCCAGTGGAGAACCAGGCAATAGAAATGTGGGAGGCACTGTTGGCACGTCCATATAAAACTGCACATGTTATCCCGTGGATACAAAATGCAGGTTAAGAGGAAGAATCGAGGCACGGTGATAAAAAAAAAACGTGATAACCCAGCAGGGTTTGAGCCAGGATAGTGCATAACAGGTCTAAAAGTGTGGTGTCGGGCTACATGGTGGGCAGCAAAGGGCAGTCCATCAAAATTGGTTGTACTATACATACTATACGTCTTCACCAACCCACATTAACCAGAGTGGTGAAATGTGGATTTGAAGCTGTCGTGACTGCAAGGATCCATACTCTTTGGTTCTATTGGGTAAAGTCACGTAGGTA
Organism: Petromyzon marinus; assembly: GCF_048934315.1. NCBI lineage: Eukaryota > Metazoa > Chordata > Hyperoartia > Petromyzontiformes > Petromyzontidae > Petromyzon > Petromyzon marinus. The sequence goes on from NC_133683.1 coordinate 6,819,829, forward strand.
AAAAATAAACCAACAAAAATCACGACGTTTTGGCCACAACACAAGTGGCCTTCTTCAGGTGAAGGAACAGAACTGTCGGGACGACAGCACTTCAATTGAAATGTGGTCAAGTAACCACCATGATCTGTGTGGTCACGGGGAAGCTCTCGCAGAAGCTGACAAGCTTCCATCTTGGCAGTAATCATGTTGCCTCTTTTTTACTCTCAGCGTCTCTGCAGCGCTTGCCGCGCTCGCACTCCTCGCCCCATTCACCCCCCACTCTCCCCCTCTCTGACTTATTTAACTGCCCTAACCCTGGTTTCTCTCCCACTTCAGTAAAACAGTTTCCTTGCTGTGGTTGAGTGCTTGTGTTGCATTCGAAACGTCGTGATTTATTTCTATTTCTATTTTTTTTTTCACCTACGTGACTTTACCGAAAGAACCAAAGAGTATAGCTGACAAGCTGTCAGGGCAAAAATGACTTTGCATATTCCAACTAATATTTTTTGCCCTGGTTTGTGTCTGACCATGCTGGGCACGGCTTTGTTAAAGTGTACGATATTCAATGGGGTAAAAGTCCCCTAATGGTAATACAACTTTATACCACAGGTGTACTCACACTGGAGCAGCGTCGACATTTATGAGAAAGCTTTACACATGAGTACCATGTGCGGTTCTTTACCGACATTCCCATCCCTGCACCTGCCTCCCCTGTCCCTAATGCAATGAACCCTCTACCCCCACATTACCTATGCAGAGCTCGTGGAGAGAATGAATGAGGAGGAGGGAGCGGAGGGGCATGAGGCTCAGCCTTCAACGGTGCCGCAAGACTTTTCGACGTCATCATTTCAATCTACCCTGGCCCAGGTACGATGCGGCACAACGTGGATTTGCACTGCCTATAAATTAGCTTGGCTAATGTCAAAGATGGGAGATTCCTGGTATTTACAGATTTAGTTGTTGTTTGCATTCGCCAACTAATGGGCCCCAAAGTGTAGACATGGCTGCTCCTCATTTATAGATTTGCAGCCTTTGCAGCAGTGCGTTTTGGTGACTATACTGTGCTGATGAGTCCGAATGAGGATTACACCAGTCTACAGTTGCATATCACTGCATAACTGCTGCTGTTAGTCTGTCACATTTGCTCAACTTTATTTTGATGGTGGTTTAAGATAGCATTACCACAATGCACTTTAGAAAATACTGATGTTTTTTGTATAATGCACAGGGGCTAGATGCTTTGTGTACACATTTCTCCAGGTCTCTGGTTTCCTCCCATAGCTAAATGACACAGTGTAACTGGTATTGGCCAAACGTACCAATGCTGAAAAAATACATGCAAATTATTCAATTGGAATTAAACTAAGCAACTTCGTTCTCGACTGCTAAAAAACAGAACTTGGTAGGACCCTCCTTGAAAATAAAAATGTAAACTCATTGAGGTTTTCCTGGGTAAACAAGTACATCATCATAGCAATAAACAACTTGCATATAAATAGCAGATTAACTTATGTCCTGATACATGTATCATGAGCTTATGAATAAATATACATTTCATGCATAAGCTATTACATCTCTCATATTCGTGTGTGTGCTTGCCTTTGCGTGTAGGACACTATCTACTTTTGCGATGGAGTCCGTCGGATCGATTTCATCCTCGCGTTCGATGATGAGGTCCATTCTCAGGACGCCATCAACAATCAGGTGAGAACGAGGAACCTACAAATAATGCTCCACCTTCCTGCACCCAGCATTATCACCCCTCCCCACGTGCAACACCACACGCCTCTAAACCTAGGTTTGACGCAGTGGTGCCAGCTCAGCTCTCTGACTGCTGAGTCACCCTGCCACCTCCATACGAGTCTTTAAATCCACAGTATACATCCTTTATCAAACTGTATCGTCAACTGCAGACCACGCTAGTCAATGAACGCTAGACTCCCATCACTCAACTCGCACATCCATACCCTGAACCATACGCCTCACTGCTTTGGCGAACAACAATCAATTATCGTTACGTATCACACTCCATCCACAACTCCTCAATAAATACACCACTTTCATATTGCACACACCGACACCCAGACATAACTTACAGGATATATGTAATATCCACATTCTAACTGCCAAATGGAAAACTATTATAACAGTGCTGAAGTACCCAGTATGCATTCTCTGCAATATTGATGTTTTTGTTTATTTTGTTGCTATTGTACCCACGCACAATGGATCTATCTCCCTTGTAAAATAGCAAAGCAACTAGCTAAGTGAGACCATCCCTGTAACAAATAAGGTAAACTCAAAGAGTTGATTGACAAAGAGCTGTGCAAATTTTTATTTTATTAAGGTCTGCTGAAGTGACACCGACTGAAGCAGTTCAGTGATGCTACTTTGCAGAGCCGTTCTCTGATTGATTCCCATGTGAGGCTCTACTCACTGTAAGAGTTCAAGAAGTTTCCTCACCTCTTGACTTGACTCCCACAGTGACACAACTGAGAACAATGTATAACACAGATGGTCAATTTTGTTTGACAGAAGAAGAGGACCGAATATCAGGCAAGCCTGATGAAGATGGGGCTAGATCTCGAGATTGAACCCAAGCAGGTAAGTTTCCTGCGTGTCTCTCTGCTATAGATGACAGACACTGTATACAAATAAAAAGGTGTTAGACTGTGATTGCTTCATAATTTCACTGCTGGCATACATTCCTTGAGTAGGAGCGCTAAAGATCCCCGCTGGAGGGTATATGGCCTACTCTTCTCTGCTTGTCAGACGTCTTGAAAGAGATAGCGAATACCCATACTTTACCCCACCATGCACAATCTTAAGATGGATTAATTGTGGCTTACCCATTTATACTGGAGGGTATAACAGTCTCCACCTTAATGTGGCATGCCAGCTATTTATACTGTAGTAATAAGTGTTCGATAACTGCACGTACGTTATGCAATTTGCTTTTGGGTTGTGCCACACGTTGATCGGCACGAGGTGCTAACAACACGTGACACAAGCACGAAAATCCACGCGGCCGTGGACACTCTTCCAAATGAGACCATCCTGTTCCCTTGAACTCTCACCTGGTCAAACAAAGTCTAATAAATACAACTAAATGCACTCATCTAGAGTCTGACGATGAACTTCGTGCCATCCACTAGGAGTCGGTGAGTGGACGCACCACCTTTGTGAAAGTACACGCGCCATGGAACCCACTCACCACCTATGCCGAGATTCTACACATCCAGGCAAGATTCTGATGGTCATTGTTATGATGATCATGATGATGCCGATGATTGTGATGATGATTGTGGTGATGATTGTGATTATGATGGTGATAATGAATGTGATGACAATAATGTTTGTGAAGATTCATCATGGTTGTGATGATAATTGCGATGATCATGCATGTGATACAGAGTATGATGGTGAGGGTGATGATTGTGATGATTATAATTTATGACGTTCAACGATAATAATCGTAGCACTGACATTACGAGATATCGAGAGACGTAAATATACAAACGGATTAGAAAAACGTACATTTGGAAAAATATGCATATTAGCAACATATTGACTCTTTTTAGAAAAGTGAATGGGCTCGGGAAGGGCACGTTGCTTGAAGGGATGATGTCTGCTGGCCGAAAATGACATTGGAGTGGCAGCAGAAGGAGAGAACGTGCCCAAGATGATGTATATCATAGAGATGGCGAGATAAGATTGGCTCATGTGCGTGTGCTCATGACTGGGGATATTGGTGGGACAACTTGAAGAGTGGGTGGGATATGCAGTGGAGGCTTTTGGCATATTAATTGTTGCATTATAGGACTTGTTGTATTATAGGACTTGTTGTATTATAGGACTTGTATTATAGGATTTGTATTGAATGTTGTATTATAGAACTTGTTGTATTATAGGACTTGTTGTATTATAGGACTTGTTGTATTATAGGACTTGTTGTATTATAGGACTTGTTGTATTATAGGACTTGTTGTATTATAGGACTTGTTGTATTATAGGACTTGTATTATTATAGGACTTGTTGTATTATAGGACTTGTTGTATTATAGGACTTGTTGTATTATAGGACTTGTATTATTATAGGACTTGTTGTATTGTTGGACTTGTATTATAGGACTTGTTGTATTATAGGACTTGTTGTATTATAGGAATTGTTGTATTATAGGACTTGTATTAGAGGACTTGTTGTATTATAGGACTTGTTGTATTATAGGACTTGTATAGAACGTTGTATTATAGGACTTGTTGTATTATAGGATTTGTTGTATTATAGGACTTGTTGTATTAAAGGACTTGTTGTACTATCGGACTTGTTGTATTATAGGACTTGTATAGATTGCAACAACTTGGGGAGACCTTCATCCATTCGTGGACTGATTTTGGCTGATGATGATTCCATGTGCTCGAGGCAAAGGGTTTAATACATTTAAAATCAAACAGGTGCCACTCAAGGAGAGCGACCTCCCCCAGGTGTCAGGCTCAGACAGTGGGCCTCTTCACTACCTGGGAAATATTCACCACCTGAAGCCGGGAGCCGTGCCCAAACAACCGGACTATTTCACGGCACCCTACCGGCGTTCGCAGCAGGACATCTATCCTATAAAGGATCATGACGTCCTCATCCCACCGGCCGTACGCAGCCAAATCGTACGTTTGTATCAATAATGCTGTATAAAAAATGCCAGAATGGGGTGGTTTTTTTGCAAAAACATGTTAATTTAAAAGGGTTTTGTCGTGTTTTTATCATTTTAATTAAAGTTTTCAGCTCTGTATCGCAACTTGCGATCTCTGAGTGACATGTGGTTAGAAGTGTAAATCATTATGGTTTATTAAGAATGCCTGGATTTATGATTTATGGGTTGTGGTAATATGTGTCCCTGTAGAGAAAGCTACCAAATTTTTGGGATGCTTAACCAGGAGACATGGTGAGCTAACAGCCCCACCCTTTGTAAGTCCTGCCCACATTATATAACCACGTCCCCTCAATCACTCTCCCCTGCACAACAAAAGAATGAAAGACTACTGTTGATATGGTTCTTGGTGAGCAGGTATCCTGTCGAGCCAATATTGTGGGCATTTGGGGTTTTGATAGTATTGTATTCTGAATAAATTGCCTTTGTGCATGGAAAGCATGCATAAAATGTCTCCTTGAAATCTGGATATTGTACTTGCTGAAATCGGTACATATCTGCTTCAGTTTTTGGGGTGTTCTATGGACCTTTCCGAGTCGGGACTCAATAAGAGTTGTGGGCCCATTATAACTGTGTAGGCTGGTGGTGGTTGGAGAGGGGGAAACATTTCAGAGTGGAGTGAGTCAATAATAGCTTACCCACCCAGCCCTATGTTTCATGCATGTTATGTTTGTCATGTGTGTCATGTGTGCTCACACAGGTCCACTACATGCTGCAAAACCCCATGCCACAAGACAGCACGAACATATTAAATATCAACCAAATGATTGAAAATGGCTGCTATACTGCTGCCTATCCACTGCATGACGTAAGTTGTTGGGGGGGTAGGGGGTGGAGGGCACACTGACACCCTACGGGAGGCCCAGGTACGACACCTGAATTGCACACCTGTATAGGACGCTATAGCATAGTCTAAAGCTTACCACATACTTAACATTAGTGTCCCACAGAGATGCGCCGCATAGGTGTCCAGGTTCCCCAGCTCACTAAACACACCTCTGATTTGCATGGTTGGCTACATACGGTGCAAAAGAAGTTCAATATCCATGCATTGGAAAGGACTCCACGAGCACTCTAGAGAGCCATTCTCAAGGGTATTTGGCCGACTATTTCACGTGGGACAGAAGTCTTTGGAAGAATTAGAAGTACCCACACTTCATCCCACAACACGTGAACAACCAATAGATTAACTGTGGGTGCACCCATTTACACTGCTTGCTGGGAAGAAGCAGCGTGATTAAGAAACGTGGTCATTGTTTTAACTGTCGTTCCCATGAAATCAAATGGGCGACCTCTAACTTTGCAAGTCCAGTGCAGTGTGCAACACCATTACACCACAGCAGCGCCACGGCAGAGTTTTGGGGGGGTGGAGCTGGTAATTTGTGAATGTCCATGCAGTGTTTGTGACTAACAATTGCTTTCCCCATGTCAGAGTGAGTCTGTTCATCCCACCAAAAACCCGAACACGCTGGGCGACCGCAACACGCTGCGACGGGAGTGGGCGAGAGCCGGGCGCTCTTTCAAGGAGCAGCCTCTTGACCTTGTGCGGTAAGTTCATGCCCTATCCACTGCTGGATGAAGACTTCCCCAAGCCTTCGCCATCTCTCCCAGTCTCCTGATGCAACGATCCATGTGGCTCCTGCACACATGCTGATTTCATTACTTAAATCTCTGTGGTGCACATCCTCTCAGACGCATTCCTTCTCTTGACTGCCACATCATTCTTAGTCTCGACCACAGGCCATCGTACCTCTTAGGGACGTGCCCTGTCCAGAAAGGTCCTAAGGCTGGACTTGAATGCTAGCTGGGAGTTGATAGCACAGACGGCTGGGGAAATGGAGTTCCAGAATAGCATTTGCCCATGCCTTCCCTGCTCTTCACATTTCCCTCCAGCCCATGGTCCTTGCTTACATATTCGATAGCTACACCACTGGTGCCATGTGCGGTTGGTGATGTTTGCGCTGTGTGTGCGAGTGATGTTGTCGGCACAGGTCATACTTCGGGGAGCAAGTGGGGCTCTATTTTGCATGGCTCGGCTTCTACACAAAGATGCTGATCTTCGCTGCAATCGTCGGCCTGATCTCCTTTTTCTTTGGAGTATTCAGCAATGACCGTGACATCACTAGGTACTGGCCCGACACATGCATACAGACAAATGCATACAAACACACACACACATACACTCATGTGTCAGATGTAGAACTCACACAGATCTCCTGTATAGCAATACAGACTGAACAATGAGTATCAGCAAGCACCTACTAAGGCTATACACAAGTACATATACACGTAAAGTACATATAGACATACATATACACTTATATACAATCCCATGGGATGCTGCCATGGCGTAATAGTTACATTTCTAGAATTGCAGTTTATAGATTTCCAGTGCGATCGCCTGGCATGGCAGCTGAAATAATGGCTAGGTTTCTTCAGTTATCCCACATATGCTCAGCAGTATAAACGGAGACACCGCAGTTAGATGATTGGCAGTTCAGATGTGATGGGGTAAAATGTGGGTACTCCCACCGTGTCCAAGACGTCTGGCCATCATGGACGAGTAGGCCAAATATCATCTCGAGGGGCAATCTAGAGCATTCTTTAGTGGAGGACCTTCCACCAGCAGTGGCATGAGCAAGCAATTTCAGGGCCACATCTTTAACATTTCACTATTAAAGTACATATGCACATATATACAATCTCATACAGTTTATATACATATACAGTACAAATATAGTACATTCAATATATTGTATATGTATATATGTTCCAAATGTCTCTGTTTCTAAAAGTAAATCCAAAAAATCAAGCCTAGCTACAATATTTCGGACAATCCAGGGAAAATGAAACATTGTTTTGGATTGCTCAGAAAACATGACATCGCCCATTGTGACGTCACTCACGACGACACGTATCACGTGGCATCGGGTTTCGTCACTCTTGTTCACATGAATATATTGTACATTCTTACGAATTGTAAATAATCCGAAAATCAAAAGCAAAAAATATTCAAATCCAAAATGTTTAAATGTGAAACGTATCCTTATAATACGACTTTCACACATAGACTCTTTGGAGCTGCATGACGGACAGCGGGGAGCAAGTGCAGGAAATACATTGCTGTACTCTGTGTCTGGAGTCTTCGCTTCCCATATTCAACCCGTACTGACCAGTGTGGGATGACTAGAATTAAATAGCCCTCATGACCCACGAGGTGTGGGGAGGCCCTCAGCCAGAAGTCGATTGATAAAAGGGCTGTAAACACCCCTGGAAATCAATACATAGAGATGTTACACCACTGATATCAACGAAAATTATAATTAAACATCAGCAAATACCTTCTTTGGTTCTTTCGGTAAAGTCATGTAGAATGAGAATAAAATAATAAATTGATAAAATAAAATAACACAATAATATTCTCACGACGTTTCGGCCACAACACAAGCGGCCTTCATCAGGTGAAGGGACGAGACTGTCTGGTAGGACAGCGCTGGAGTGAAAGAGCCACGTTCAGATCACGGCCTTTAAGCTGTGTGAGAGGAACAAAGCTCCTTGACAAAGGAATTAGCATATAATTTAGCATTGAAATGGCTGAATGATTAGCTTGTGACTGGTCACAGAAATAGCTATGTTAAAAGTTAAAGCATACACATCCGCAGAGGCACCCCTTGATAAAGGAATTAGTATAGAATTTAGCATTGAAATAGCTAAGTTAAAGCATACACATCCGCAGAGGCACCCCTTGACAATGGAATTAGCATAGGATTTAGCATTGAAATAGCTGAGTGATTAGCTTGTAACTGCTCACAGAAATAGCTACGTTAAAGTCAGAGCATACACATTCATCGAGGCACTTAGTACAAATCAAACAGGAGAATTTAGCATTGAAATAACTAGGCGAATTTAGCATTGACATAACTGAGTGATTATCTAGTGACTGATCACAGAAATGACTATGTTGAAGTCAAGGCCTACACATCTGAGCTATTCACAGTACTATATAGTGAACCAATAAGAAAACTTGCCAGTTTGTAGGTGGGGGAGTTGATAGTAGCTGCCATCGTTGAGAACTACTCAACGATGGCAGCTATACAAAAATAAAAAGAGATCCCACCAACAGCCTGGTCACCAAAACGAACAAAATCATCTCTGATTCAACAGCATTAATTGATGAGATCAAACAGTTCTCGTTGAAACCCTCTGCTGCCAGACCACCAAGATTATATGGCCTTCCAAAGATACACAAAGAAGATACACCCCTTCGTCCCATCGTCTCTACTATCAACTCCCCCACCTACAAACTGGCACGTTTTCTTGCTGATATACTGCGACCTTTCACTGGAAAAACCACCTCTGCGGTACTAAATTCTACTCACCTGGTATCGACAATCAAAGGCATTTCCCTGTCCCCAAACGACCTGCTTGTCAGTTTTGATGTGGTGTCCTTGTTCACCAAAGTCCCGGTACCTGACACCATCGCTATCATTGAAGACCTGGTTCATCAAGGACTGCATACTGATGTACCCCCCCTGGTGAGACATTGCTTAACCAACACATACTTCACCTGGAATGGAACTTTCTACAAACAAACTGAGGGCACCCCAATGGGCTCCCCCCTATCTCCGGTTGTAGCCAACGTATTCATGGAAAAATTTGAAACTGACGCCATCCAGACTGCCACTCTACGCCCGACCTTATGGAAGAGGTACGTTGATGACACCTTTGTCATCTGGCCACATGGCCAGCCTGCTCTAGACCAATTCCGCGACCACATCAATTCCATACACCCAGCAATCAGATTTACCATGGAGGTCGAAAAAGATGGCAAAGTACCCTTTTTGGATGTCTTAATTAAAAGGAGACATGATGGTTCAATGAGCCACTCTGTCTACAGGAAAGCTACCCATAGAGATGCTTACTTGAAACCGGATTCCCACCACCATCCATTCCAGAAGAACTCCCTCATCAAGACTCTATACCATAGAGCCCAATGCATTTCCGACCAGGAACACATTACCAGTGAACTCAAGCACGTACACCAGGCTCTCAGGGCTAATGGCTACTCCGACTACACAATCCGCAAAGCCATCACTCCAGTCATGAAGAAGGATCCTCTTGTGGAGCCACTCAAAACCATCACCTTACCCTACATTGCAGGGGTCACTAAAAGATCTCCAAAATCCTGAATAAACACAAGATCCAGGTCCGATTCAACACAGTACATAAAATCCGTGATTTAGTTCCATCTGTAAAAGATGCTGTTCCAGACATACAATACCCGGGCGTTTACAAACTAAAGTGCCTCTGTGGTAGTAGCTACATTGGAGAAACCAAAAGACATATCTCGGACCGCATCCGCGAACATAAAGCAGACTTGAAACACGGTAGGACGAACTCCTCTGCCGTGGCAGATCACTGTTATAATTCAGTGGGCTCACATGACATTGACTTCTCCAAGACGGAGGTTCTTTGCAAACCAACCGGCTACCATGAGAGATTCGTTCATGAGGCCATTCACATATACAAGCACAGAGACAATTTCAACCGAGAAGATGGATTCTGGCTTAGTAACCACTGGAAAGATGTTTTAAACCATTTCTGTTCTTAATTAATTGTATTTTTACGATGACCTTCAGACCGCAGCTCTTTCGCCAGCATTGACTCTTAATACCTCTCACACCACGGTTAATGGTATGGTTTTACAACATGGAGTATAATAGCGCCTCGCAGCTGTCTCTCTCCCCCTCCTCTGTTCCGACCATGGACGAACTCGTCCGTCTGAACGGGGCCCGTAGCTATCCGTGGTGCTAAAGTTGAGGGTAAGAATCCACCCATTGTTTCGCCATATAGCATTGTGATATATAACGACTTATTGTTGGTAGCTTAGCTGATTGGAGAATATAGAGTTTATTGATAACATTAAGGTAATTTATATTTTAGTTTTTTATTGGTTCACTATATAGTACTGTGAATAGCTCAGATGTGTAGGCCTTGACTTCAACATAGTCATTTCTGTGACCAGTCACTAGCTAATCACTCAGTTATTTCAATGCTAAATTCACCTAGTTATTTCAATGCTAAATTCTCCTGTTTGATTTGTACTAAGTGCCTCGGTGAATGTGTATGCTCTGACTTTAACGTAGCTATTTCTGTGAGCAGTTACAAGCTAATCACTCAACTATTTCAATGCTAAATTCTATGCTAATTCCATTGTCAAGGGGTGCCTCTGCGGATGTGTATGCTTTAACTTAGCTATTTCAATGCTAAAGTCTATGCTAATTCCTTTATTAAGGGGTGCCTCTGCGGATGTGTATGCTTTAACTTTTAACATAGCTATTTCTGTGACCAGTCACAAGCTAATCATTCAGCCATTTCAATGCTAAATTATATGCTAATTCCTTTGTCAAGGCGCTTTGTTCCTCTCACACAGCTTAAAGGCCGTGATCTGAACGTGGCTCTTTCACTCCAGCGCTGTCCTACCAGACAGTCTCGTCCCTTCACCTGATGAAGGCCGCTTGTGTTGTGGCCGAAACGTCGTGAGAATATTATTGTGTTATTTTATTTTATCAATTTATTATTTTATTCTCATTCTACGTGACTTTACCGAAAGAACCAAAGAAGATGAATCATTGCAGTCACGAAAGCTTTAAATCGAAATCAGCAAATACATTTTACTTTGGAAAATGCTTGATGTTGGAACCCATAATTTAGTCTGACTTTGTTTAAAGGGAGGGTATGACACATTCAAAGGTGGCATGACCTTTAGGCAAATTATATTTCTTATCCAAGTGTACTATGCCCATTAGTGTGTTTATGTTCGTGCGTGTCTATGTGTGCAGTGGAGAAATATGCAACAACACCATCGGAGGATCCCTGGTCATGTGTCCCCAGTGTGACCAAAAATGCACCTTTTGGAGGCTAAATGATACCTGCGAGACTGCGAAGGTATCACACAAATACACCATCGATGTTCCCTCTAAATAAGGATACTTATTGGTTTTTGGTGCTGTGCATCATTATCACAAAGCCAACTCACGTTGCTGAGATTGTATCATTAACATTAACCATGATCACTAGATTGCAGCACATCATGCTAAACACTATGCTGCCATTCGTGTGGGTGTTAAAAAAATTTATACTAATAATACACGTGTGATCATTTTTAAGGTAGTTATAGTTTTAGCAAATAGGGCATTTTAATGGACTAAGTCGATGGTTAGACAAATACATGAAAATGAATGCATCGTCACATCCCAGCGGGAGTGCAAAAGTGACTTTGTCTGAGTAAATCCGACACGATGTATTTCATGAGTATTTCTCCACGATCAATACAAGTGGACAAAGTATTTTGAAATCTGAATTTCAGTGCTAATTAGTTGACATGTCATGCCGAAATAATGATTATTCACTTTAAAGTGTCAGAAATGTATGTCCACAATCATGGAACTGCCCATTGCTTATTTTGCTCTTTCTGTCACATTTATACAGATTTGTTTGATACATGAATAGCGCTATAATATCAGACATTGTAGAGCATTGTCATCTCCACAATTTAATGGATGTTTCATGAGTGATTAATCTATTTTAACTTAAAAATCAATAGATGCATCATTACTTTCCTGCTGTTGATATTGAAAAGACGTGGATGCTAAGATTTAAGGTTTAATTGTGACTAACACCTCTGATTGTGCCGTTGCAGACTTCACACATGTATGAAAATCCGGTCACCATATTCTTCGCAGTTTTCATGGGACTTTGGGGTAAGTGATGCTAAGCATTGGCACACATTGTCCAGACACAGTGACAAGTATCAACATGTTTGCAATGATGATGAGCACATTTGGCCACATACAGTGTTAAAGAAGTTCAACATACATACGTACAACCATATACAGTACCATCATGTCTTGCAATGTTCGTATGCAGTGATCCTGACAGTCCTATTATGAACCCACTGCTCAATGAGGGCAAATTTGGACCATGACTTGCACACATTGTCCTACTCTTCCGAATGATAACCGATAATCTTTAATGTCCACTGTGAAGCAGATGGTGTGTATTTTTGTGTAATTAATACACGGGCAATATTAATCAGGGCAGCCACATAATTTGAACCACGAACCTCTGCAACAAGCAACGAATGCGGTACCCCAATGCGATTCCATGAAAAATGCAAAGTGGCCAGGTGGCTCAGAGTTCAGAGTGCTGCGTTGCCGCCGCTGAGATTCTGTGTTGAAATGAAAGTGGCCACCTGCGATTAAACCAGTTTCTCAATTATAGCAAGATGATGGTCTCAACTCAGTCACCGATATCTGCACAACAAATACAAAAATTCCATAATGTTAAAGTTGGTTCTGTACTTAATTAGGCTACATTCCAGCTCTGAGAATAAAAATGTTAGCTTGACTATCACGTAACAAACGCTCCTCTCCGTGGCAAAGCATTTGGGAAAGAGCTACCCCTACTGTGTGGACCAGAGATCACAGAGGTAGCTCTGTGACATTCACTTTTGTGTAACGTTTTGTAACACGAAGAGCAGCACTGCTCTGTTATAGATCCAAAGGAAAACTCAATCTCATGCCATGCCACTCAGTGCAAGTGGGATAAAATTGTGGCAATGTACCAAAAAAAGCCAATAAAGGTATTTATGAAAGAAAAAAAAGTACTAATGAAGTTACTTTGAACATTACATTTAACAGACTACATTAGGTAACCTTTGAACCCTTGAGCAATCGATAGTGAAATTACTTTTCTAAGTAAATCCTCCCCGTGTGGTGTGTCGCAACAGCCACGGTGTTCCTGGAATTTTGGAAGCGTCGCCAGGCATCGCTCGCATACCGCTGGGACCTGACGGCAGCGGCGGAGGAAGGAGACCCCATCCGGCCCGAGTACCTGGCTCGCTGCACGACCACGAAATGTAACATCATCACCATGGTAATGCTTTTTGCTGTCACCACGGCGACTACCTCATGGCACACACACACCTCTGTTTTGTAATGTTGCATGTGTAACTGTTCACTGTTTTCCTAGTTTTTCTTCTAACATATTTGTTGGCCTTTGGTCAATTGTGTTTTCCTCCCAATATTATCCCGATTGTCCTATCGGCATCGTTATGAAACAATGTCCATTTGGAACTCTATGTTATGGAAAGGTTTGCTGAAGCAGATGTTACATAATTACTTATAAGATCCCTTCAAGTGAACACACACTAGAGGGTGGCCCTTTCGCATCAGCCCTGCTACAAAGAAATGTTCATGATGGTCAAACTCATCTTTTTTAATTCTGAAAGGTGAAATTTGTCCAAATTAAGAAAAGAAACAAATGTAATATTGGTGACCAGGCTGATCGGCTTACTACTTGGTTTTATTGGAGGCAGCTGCCTGGATTAAAACCAAGAAATCTCAGCGCTGCCAGCTCAACTCTCAGACATCAGGACCATCAAATCCATTCCTTTATATCATCGCATGCTTAACTAGTAGTGGGGAAAACAAATAATAGTTCATCAGTCAACCTTAACGGCTCACACTAACATTGGTCACTCCGACAGACTAATCTATATACAAATGCTTTTCCGTCTGTGTCCGTGCATTGTGAGTGCAGAAGGAGGAGCCTCATATGCCTAAGAGGATACTGAGGTTCCGATACTGCCTCTCCGGGATCATGGTGTTGTTCTGGGTGAGTCCGCCAACTCAACAGCAACATTGAACCCCTTCTCCTGATCCAGTGAGCTATGGCCAAGTCACCTGCTATGTGCCTCATCTTGGAGGCGAAGCAGGTTTTGAGCCTGGGTACTGCACGAATGGGTAACCATCATGCACAAAATGGACTGTAGGCTGCTGCAGAGCTACCTTGTGGCCAACAGAGAACTGCATTCTTTTGCTTCCATCCTTTACCAACCTGTACTGGTGTGCATGGTGAAGTATGGGAAAATAACCCTGACAATCTGCGCAGGGTTGGGAAGGCCATCATCCAGCAGTGGATTCATATACGGGTTATACACATATATATATTTTTACTTGACCCAATCCTAACCTCCACACTCTGCTCCACCAGTCAGAATCGCTCTCAAACTATGTTGTTCCTCCTGTGTGATCCATTGAGTGATTACAAGTGGGGGTATAGATACATGCATAATTATATAACTTACAGCCCTTTGTCAATCCAATCACCTGAAATATCTACAGGTGGCCCAAGGCAATGAATACATCATGAGCCGTATCATGTTATCCACCTGCTCCTGTCAACCTCGATTTGGGTTTCTCGAGACTAGTCCTCGGCCTTAAGGCCAGATGGAAAAGATTTCCTCAGCTCCTTGGCCTTGAGTGTGTGGCCTCAGTCCGAGGAGTTTTACTAGAGGTACCGACCTTGACACTGGCCTCATACTAGCGCACCCAACCTTGAGTGACCTTGACACTGATTGTGGCCTAAAAAGCTGCCGCCTTGGCCTCACCTTGGCCCTGTGGCTTTTAGTCTCAACTTCACATCTGAACGTGGCTCGAGGTCAAGCAGGGCCAGGGATAGTAATTCCTTTCATAACCTTGCATCATTTTCTACAATTGACCAAGTGACGTTACCATTACACGTTCATTGTGTGTGATGTTAGCGAAACAGCTCAGGTTTTGTTTAACATGTAGGCTTTTCGCGACCAATATCATCCATAATATTTTTTTTGGATTAGATCGCGTAAATATGTGTCATTAAACCCACCACCACCCGACAAAGCCAATTAGTAAAGTTGTTCACGTAAACAGAACATGCCAATTCGTTACTAGTACAGCAAATCCACAATATCTACAATCTGAGTACGACGTTTTTCCAGTCATTTGGTTCTGCAGTAGACAAACGAACTGGCACCTCCTGAGTCACACCAGGCTAGCTTGGCACAGCTAACTCACGGCTTGGTTATACAGTGGAAAAGAGCTACAAGACTGTACATCTCACCCACCTCTGTGTTTCTTGTGTTACTGGCAGATCCTCCTGATTCTTGCTGCAATTTTGGGTGTGGTTGTTTACCGCCTGTCCATCTTTGGCATACTCTCCTCGAGTATCCCCAATCATGTGACCAAGATCAAGGTGATCGGTGCCCTACTCACACCTGATATGGTTACCACCATCACGGCCTCCATCCTCAACATCGTAATCATACTACTACTCAACAAAGGTTACGACAAGCTGGCCCTCGTCCTCACTGATCTTGGTAGGTGTCATCACCATCACGGTTTGCATATGTTTATTTTATTATATGCCACCAGAGAACACATGTAAATTTGAAGATTGGATAAATGTTGTGCATGGTAAATATCGTCGCTGTAAAATGTCATCATGATTTTAACCTTGCACCATGAGGCCATGAATAGCAGCATCAGTGCATCATCCAGTCACTTGTTCAACTACTGCCTGTTTTTGTCAGAACTCTGTTAAATTTTTCCTCCAGTTTCATTCCGATTGGGCTATCAGAATCGTGTCTTGAGATGAAGTATCCAATGGGATCTCTTGTAGACCAGTGCAACCCTTAATGTCATGAAATGGCCCTAGAAGTGAGCTACCTCTGAGACCCTTCATTCAAGTGAACTCTGGTTCACACATTAGAGGGAAGCACTTTTCAATCCACACTGCTACGGAATATAATGTTAATCTCGTAACAGTCAAATTGCTCATTCTCACAACTAAAATTTCACCAAATTAAGTGATGAACCAAATGGTGTATGTTACAGATGTAATGCCATCATTAGTAATCGTCCTGAAGCCATTAATTTACTGCACTTGAGAACACATGTTACCAGAGGCCGCTGCCTGGATTTAAACCCAGGATCTCAATGGTGCCAACTTAGCGCTCTGATTTCACCTCTCGATCCATTGAATCACTGAATGTAATTGTGGGCTGACCCTCACTGCTGCATTGCTACCTTCTAGCCAGCAAACAGCTCTCTGCTTGTGTTGGTCATGTTGCCCGCTACTGAGCCCTTTATTAGTAATTTATCCTGCTGAAGCCTGCACCCCCTCTGAAAGGTGACCCATGATAATTAGCGCTGTCCTCCAGACAGTCTCGTCCCTTCACCTGATGAAGGCCGCTTGTGTTGTGGCCGAAGCGTCGTGAGAATATTATTGTGTTATTTTTTTTTATCAATTTATTATTTTATTCTCATTCTACGTGACTTTACCGAAAGAACCAAAGAAAATGAATCCTTGCAGTCACGAAAGCTTTAAATCGAAATTTAATACACCTTAAAGATATTTGAAAATCAAGTGCACTGGCTTTCAGACATCATACGGACAGTGTAAATGGCTTAATTGCAAATGGAGACTGAAGGACACTCCACAGGGTGAATGTGGTGAACAACATCTGGTAAACAACTTGTCCACTTTTGATTTAAAGCTTTCGTGACTGCAGTAATTCATATTCTTAGTTTTTTCGGTAAAGTCACGTTGAAGAGAAAGTTATGGTCGAAACGTCGTGAGAATTTTTTATTGTTTTATATATATTTTGTTATTTTGTTGTTTCTCTTCAACGTGACTTTACCGAAAAAACTAAGAATATGAACTTGTCCACTGTCACTCATTCCCCAGCAACATCTTTGAAATTCACTTTTGATCTTCAAATTCATTTTAATGGATATCAAAGCACGTCACATTGTGAAATGTTGCTATTCCTCAATGCGGCATCATTATCAGTGGCTTTTCGTAGCCTGTGTGCCAGAAACTATGTAAGTAACATCAAAACCGATTGCCCTGTTTGATGTCTGTGTCCCTGTGTGCCTTTGTATCACACCCACAGAGATGCCCAAGACGCAAGGAGAATATGAGTATCGGCTGACGTTCAAGAAATTCTTATTTCAGTTCGTCAACTTCTACTCGGCGTCTTTCTACATTGCATTTTTCAAAGGGAAATTCATCGGCTTCCCCGGAAGCTACACTTACTTTGGAAAATGGAGAATCGAGGAGGTGTGTAGATCTGAGGGGTTGGCCCTGTCTTTTCTATGCTGTTTGTACAACATTTTCATGTTTTACTTTTGTAGTTGATATTTTTCCCAACAATTGTCTTCACACCGTGCTGTTGGTGAAATGTCGAAATAAGGACTCTTTCTTTTGGAACTCTAAAAGGCCTCATTGTCTTCACACCTGGTCACCAGCTCTAGCATTAACACAGTCTCCGGAGTAAAACAGTTTTCGAAACCAGACTTGAGAGAGCACGAGGTCACCACGAGCAGAACACGTGTTAGACTGATGCAATTGGTAACCCAGTTAACTTGAGGGTGTTAGTTTATCACATATTTTGCAAGTAGTACCCTTGTGGTCTCTCATTGGACATTTTCAATTATATACCGTATTTATCAAACGCCATTTATTTAAAATTATATATTTGATCATCCTTAAAAATGTACAGTATTTCAGCCCCCCTCAAGGATATGTTTAGTCACTACCTATGACTCACTGTGGCGCAGTGGAGCACGTTGTTAGAGAACGGCCCCGTAATATGATATCAAGAACGAATTCTGGAGTAAGGAATTAAGCAGCATTGCGTTGTGCACACGTTAAATCAATGTCATTAAGACAGTGTTAATGACACGTAGTTTAACATTTACATAATTGCCATTCAGAGTCACCCTGAGTATTTGCAGTCACTCTATGCTCGGAAGAAAGTCCATTGCCCAAAATGTGCACCTGTTGCTCATGTTTCTGTTTGAAGGCAGACTTGTTGACACATGAGATGATTATTATGAGTATATTTGGTGTTATATTAAGGTGCCTACTTTGTCCTGTTGCAGATTTGTAGAAAATCGTTACGAGGGCGATTCATTGATTGATATCCTCTCAAAAACAATACACATAAAGGATAAAGAATACAGCTTATTATTTAAGTGCCTCTGTGTTTTCTACCAACTTAATTTCATGTTTTACGATTATTATATTTACTAGACGATGCTCTTGAATTAAACTCACCTGATACTAAACACCAACTGCAGTATGCATGTTGTGTGTTGAACTTATTTTGCACCGTACACAGCCTGCATCGGATGTGTGGGGGAAGGACAACAAACAAAACATTATCAGATGCGCCACCATTTTTATTTATTTAAAATACGTGAGGGGGAGGGGGAAAGTGTTTCTTATAATCTGGAGAATATTGATATTCTTAATCACTGTCCCCTCTAACATATGGAGCCGTCACTTTTGCAGTGTGCAATTGACTGAAGAGAAGAATGTGAGAGGATCATTAGAAATGATGTGTGGTATCCATATATGTATTACCCAATATTTCATATCTTCAGTGTTTAACCTGAATCTATTCTCCACCCCATCCCACCTCCAGTGTCCCCCAAACGGCTGTCTCTTTGAACTGACTTCTCAACTCACTGTCATCATGGTAGTGAAGCAGATGGTTGGCAATTTTCAGGAGGTCATCATCCCGTAAGTATCGCATGAACACATGAAAGCTGTGAAGTCTGATTACGGCGTTTCCTCGTGTAACGCGGTAGATGCGTTCCTGAAAATTTCCGCGTGAAGTAAAAACGCGCAAAGCAAGGAATTACTGAGTTAATCACATTTTCACAGTAAATTCAACATGCAGTCATCCCATGGTGGGATAAATAACTCAGGCTAGGCTGCCGTGTTACTGTATCATTCGGCATCCTTTATAAAACTGCTCAGCCGCGCAACTCAAGACAGTCGTTCATCGTCGACTGCTCAGGAACGCATTATAATGGCCGCGTTCGGCGTTTTGACAGTGTGCATTCCACATTATAATGGACACGTTCCACGTTGTGTGAAAAGTTTTCCCAAATATAAGAACCATGTTACAATGAAAATGTGTTGTGTGAAAACGCATTCAGCGAAAACTCGGGTCGACAGCTTGTTAGCAGTGTGCACTGGTTAAGCAGTGAACACCAGTCAAGTGGACAAAGTTCACCTCGTTAGTATCATGCGATATTCCGATCAGACGCTTCGTACATAGTTTCATAATATTAGACAAGCAACTCCCATGACTGAAAGAGTGTAGTGGATTGACAACGGGCTAAATGAAAAACAGCTACTACTTAGGTTTTAGCAGTTGTTTTGTACAGCTCTCTGACATGTTTTGTGTCATACCGCATATTGTTTGGCATGTCTTGACGTTTCGCTCCACGTGCTTGGGATATTCAAATGATACAACCTGAAAACGCAGTGGAAAGCTATGAAATAGCAAACCTAGTGTTGATGAACAAATGGATATGCACGTGTGTAAGGGTGTCTCTGTGTCTGCACATGCGTACCTCCCTCCACAATTCCCCAGATGGTTCAGCAATTGGTGGGCCCAGCGTCGGGCCAAGCTAAGGCCTGAGGCTGTCTACACGCGCTGGGAGCAAGACATGGACCTACAGCCCCAGAGCCCACTTGGACTCTTTGATGAATACCTCGAGATGGGTACAATGAGCTCAGAGGATCACACTACGGAGTCAACGCGTTTTACTTTATTATAAAAAAACACACACAATTGGGTATCATTTGACTATATAGGCACGTGTGTACGGCCCCTGTGTATCTGTCGGACATTGTTGTGGGAGGGAAATTACCCACACTTCGGGTTGTTGAAGGCAGGGAGCACAGATGTAAGAGCTTAGATGTACAATACAACAATGTAATTTGCTGCACTGTCCTCTGCTGCTCACAACCCCACAACAACTGTTGCATGGTCACCCATCCAACCAATTTCCAGGCTCAGCTCTCCTTAACTTCTGGGATCTGATTAAATCTGACGCATACTGGGTGATTTGGCCATAGGCACCAATCTATGGATATACTGTAACACAATTGTCTTTGAGCATGCGCGTATGTGCATATGTACGGAGTTAAGTTTTAGAAACAATAGGAGCACATATTTACTCCTCTTGTCTGCTAACCAATGCAGCTACATTGGTCAGCTTGGGTTGACGTTTCTCCCCATAATATATATTTAAAACTCTGGTGCATCATGTCCACTGTGGTTAACTGCTGTGATTTGTTGGCATTTCAATCACAGTGCATATGCCTAAAAATGTGTGATACGGTTAATGGAGTCCTCAATACAGGGTGTGATCTTGTCATTATAGCCACCTAGTGGTGGAAAATGCTGCAAAAGAAACCCAGGTGAACCAGAGCTGAACATTAAAGATGGTAGTGGCTGGTCGCATCTCAGTGGCCAATGTAATGGACACGATAATTTTGTGAACAAATTATACGAAAATGTGATCATATTTTGGGGTCTCCTTTGACTAAAACACATTCAATGCATTGAAAACATGTTTGATTTGCTTAAAGTAATCACAGCATAACAGCATTAAGAGTCTATGTCTATATCCTTTTTCACTCATTATTCTATCCTTGCCCCCCTACCCATTCTCAAAATATACCCCAGTTATCCAATTCGGGTTTGTCACTCTCTTTGTGGCATCATTCCCACTTGCGCCATTGCTCGCACTGCTCAACAACATCATTGAAGTGCGGGTCGACGCGTGGAAGCTCGTAACAAAGATGAGGAGGCCTGTGGTTTCGCGAGCAAGAGGAATTGGAGCCTGGGCCGACATTCTGAGTATCGTTGCCACCCTCTCCGTAATCACCAATGTAAGTCGCCAGATTGTCCGCTCGCTTTCTCGCTCAATATCCCATCTTATGAGTGACATAACATGTCATGTTAGCCGTGTGGGTTCTTTTTACCATACTTCACCATTCTGGTCATGGCAGGTTTGAGAAGAGGTGTAGTGGGGGACTAGGAGCGGTTCGGGTATCACTCGTCACTGATGTTAGTCGTAGCTGGAAGTCAATTGCATGTGTGCTGAATTCAAAGTGCAGGCACGAATCACTGCACCACCGCTCCTATCCACTCTCTCCCAAAATCGCAAAAGGTAAAGCCTTGCAATTGCTTGCTCATGTCACTGCTGGCAGAAGGGCCTCAACTAAAGGTAGCTCTCGAGAACCCCTCTACACGGTATTTGGCCTACTCTTCCATGATGACCAGACATGTTGTAAGATGTGGAATTACCTGTGCTAAAACAGTGATGAACCCATTTATATTGCTAATTGGACAGAGGTGGGGGAGATTTAAGAAAATGATCCATTGCTTCAACTGTTGTGTCAGGAGACTGAACTGACAACTGCCAGATTGCAAGTCCTTATATGCTAACCATTACACTCTGGCAGCAACCCCCCAAATTGTATTTGTGAAAATGAATGTAATTGTCAAGGTGAGATGTTCAGAAGCCTTGGTAAAATCATTGCATGCTAAGTGACTGCTATCGCTGTGCCTCCGTATGCTTATTCCACAGTCATGCATCTTGGCGTTCACAACGGACATCATCCCACGCCTGGTGTATTATTATGGATACTCAGCAGAGTATGGAACAGGTTCGCCTACAATGCATGGGTACATGGAGGGCAGCCTTTCAATTTTCAAGATCAGCGACTTCAAGGAGCAAAATCATCCCAACATCCTGCCAGCCTGGTTTGATCCGGCAATCCACACAACCTGCAGGTTTGTGCTATTCAGTGTCATGCCCAGCTATCGGGGGTGCCGTCCCTGCGAATGTGATGCACTGATGTCTGGGTGTGTTGTCCAGGTAGATGCGACATCCTTCTGGGTGTGGCGTCCTCCTGGCTCTGCCCCTTCCTGATTAGGCTCGTTCTCTTCCTCTTTTCACTCTGTGACTTTCCTTTTAAGACCCACACTTCCCCTAGGCCCCACCTCTGTTTAGGCCCTGCCCCTTACCCTGGACACAGGGTTTGGCTTAGTTGGGTAGTAAGGGGTTGTGGTAGGGTTGGGGGAGGAGTGTGCGTGGTGGGCGGGGACAGTAAAGGGGGTGGGGGAGGGGGAATTGGAGGGGGGGAGCAGTGGGTACGGGTGGGATGGCTTCACAACCAAAGTCCCACTCAGAGAAGTATAATAATAGATTGATATAAATTCTAGCTCATTCTTACCTTGCTAAAGAGTAATGTTATTTATTTATCTATCAATCCACGACTGCATAATTGAGTCTCAAGATCCCTTTGCAGGAAGACTGCGCATTGGGATTCCAGTTTAAGTTGGTTTTATGCATGTGGGATGCAATAAGAGGTCCTGGAGAACCCATGGTAATGACTTGCTCTACAGCCATCTTCTGGTCACCTCACAGCACAGTTAGTTAAGAAATTGATGCGATCTACCAACCCTTTTCTCTAACGTTTTTGAATTGCTGACATACACAACTATAATCAATATAACCATATTGATCGATATTTAATATAACCTTCCTTGACTATGACCAAATCACCACGAATGCAGCTGATCTTAGATTCCGGAAGTCAAGCAGGCTTGAGCCTTGTTCGTGCTTAGATTGATGATCACCATGCACAATGCAGGTGCAGTAGGCGACTGCGGAGCTAGGTTGTCAGCAGTGGGTAGTTCAGCAAAATTAACAGTTGTGCTATATTGCTCTCCCATTATCTGAACTCCCTGCCTTCACCAACCTGGCACGGACCAGCGTGAACCATGGTCAAAAGAGCCCCCACAAGCTGCACGTTGTGGGAAGGCCCTCTTTCAGAAGCGGATTTTTTAAAGGGCTGTGAACGCATATACCGTTTGTGCACAACCATACTTGTTCAATTTAGCGCCAACTCTACTTTCGAGGCACTTTGCTCAATATAGTCCATGCGTGCTTGTGGTTGTACGTGTGTAGGTATCCTGGTTATCGCTACCCACCGGATCATCCCCAAGCCTACTCCGTCACCAAGCAGTACTGGCAAGTACTGACGGCAAAGCTGGCCTTTGTCATTGCCATGCAGGTACACATCAACATGCACACACACACATTCATAAACCCATTGAAAGATAAAGGTACAGCCCTCCAATTACTTGCTCATGTCACTGATGGCAAAAGGGCTCCTGCTATAGTGAGCTCAAGAGAGACCCTTAAGATGTATTTTAACTGCTCTTCCACACTTGTCAGACGTCTTGGGAAGATGTGGGAGTTCCCACACTGGACAGCACCAAACTCAGCCGACCAATTGACTGGATGTATTCCATTTACACTGCTAGGTGGATAGAGGCAGTGGAATGTAAAAAAAACTTTCACCATTGTTTACACTGCCACGACCAAAGATCAATTCACACCCGTGACCTCTGGATTGCAAGTCTAGTGTGCAAAGCCTTACACTACTGCACCATCGTATAGACTCATCTGTGAGCAGTTGTTAAGGTCAGCAGAGCAAACCGTGATCATTGTCAATGGGTCATTACAGATAATGTCAGTAATGCTATTACACCTCACAATTGCACAGTATTTCTGAGATCACAAATAATAGTGGTAATACAATACTCACTTTCATCATGCAGCAGACGATTCATGTTGTTGATGCAATTTGTCACACATTAGCATGTGTGCGTGTGGGTGGGAAAGGGAGCGGCTGCGTTGTTGTTTGTGAACTGCGCTACCAATCCTGTGTGACCGGAGTACTATTTCTGGCCACAGCCAACAACAGTGGAAAATATTAGAACCAGTGTTGAGCTTCCCTTAAGTTGATTCTGTCTTAAAATGAGTACTTGATGAAGTGTGTGAAAATCATCACTGGCGAGATAAAGGTGCACACCACCCCCACAGGCACTGTGCCACCCTTCATAGATGCACTTGTCTCAGTCTGTGAAAGGCTACACAGGGAATCTTTGTAGTGGTGACATGGCCGAGTGTGTTTGCTGATTGTTGCGGTAATTTGCGGCTGCCCAGGTGAATACGGTGGGTGCATTAACTGCACATCATAAATGTTGCCTGCTGCATAGTGAACGTAAAAAACCCATTAAGTAATAAAAAAAAAGTGCCTCGGTATAATTTGCCAAATGTTCAAAAATTACTCAAATGACTTAATTTAATTTGGGAAAAACGACGTAACAATATAATATGCCTAGGCTGCAGGTCCCCGGAATAGTTGATCTGAGATGTAAAGCACATTGAGATGCTGCCATATTATATTTAGTAAGCACCCTTTACATGCATATCCTGAAACTGAAAATCCTTTACCTGTGTGTGGACGTGTGCAGCACGTGGTGTTACTCACAAAGGCCTGCATTGCATACATCATCCCGGACACGCCATCCCATGTGCGCGCCTGCATGCGCCGGGAGCGCTTTGTCGTACAGACGATTCTGCAGCAGGCAGAGCTGGGCCGTCTCCGTAACACCCTCCTCGCCGATGCCCCCAGCTCACCGCCATCGCCTCAATTCCACGTTGAGGATGAGCAGGCAGAGATGGGCCTGCTTCGCTGCTCGCTGCATAAGGAGTCTCCTTGCGTATCGCACCCACCCCAGCGGTGCCACATGGAGAATGAGCAGGCAGAGAAGACTGGTGACGATTCACTGCTGAAGGGATCCGAGGAGGAATCAAGCAGCGAGGATTCGTCAACTGTCTTCTACAGCGTATAAATCTACTCTGACTTTTAAAGGAGGCTGCTATCCTAACTCTGTTTGCACGTGGACAAGGACATTGCTGTCGAGGACTATCTGTATATATATTAATAAATAGTTTATGATTTAACATGTCTCAATCATCTCATGTCTTTTCATACGAATCACGATGTGAATGAGGAAAACTTGAAATTATTGTTATTTTGTAAATATTTTTAATTTTGGTTTAACACGTAGGCTTTCGGGCCCAATATCATCCATAGAGGTGTTTTTTGGGTTAGATCGCGTACATATTTAAACGTGTCGTTAAAACCCGCCACCACTCGACACAGCCAACTAGTAAGGGTTGTCACGGAAACAGAACAAGCCAATTCGTCACTGGTACTTTGGAGAGCCAAGCCACAACATTTACAATCGGAGTACGACGTTTTGCCAGTAATTACAACTAGCTTCATCAGGCGACAGCCAGATTTGTGACACTCTCGCGCAAAGTGGGGGGGGGGGGGGAGATTACCGAGTCAACGTACATTATGCATGTGCATTATGAGAGCCCTTTGATCTTGTCCTTCCTGTCTATTGTGTATTAAAATAGCCGTACCAATGGTAATCCCTATTGAAGTATGCTGCCCTTTATAGGCATGCATTTAAATAATGTATTATTTGTTGGCACCCGTGTTCAGCAGTAACAGAGCACACGTGCCAACAAGGACACTCAGTTGATTTTAATGTTGAAGTTCTGTGCAAAACTAGCTACTGCTGGCCAAGAATAATTCGAGAATCTATCGAAATTGAAAGAAAAATTTACAGTTCGGATAGCTTCCGCCTTTGTGCTGTGTGGAAGCGACTCATCAAATAGTACATTAGATGAAACTCCGAGTACCCACTCAGGAGGTATAGTGGTAAAGCAGTGGAGGAAAAAAAAGCAATTTTTTTTAATTTGCCCTTGTTGAATGATAGAGTCGATACACACAGCAAGCGAGATTAAGAAAGCGCATCAGAAGAAATAACGGAGGTGAGAGAGAGAAGACAATTGCCTGCTGGAGAAGGAAAGGCATTCCTACCGAGGGAGACAAGTTGAGAAAGATTTTGATCATGGGAACCGGTGGCGTGGCTCGATCTTCCCTATGTGCGCAACACGCTACCGAAAGAAAACAGAAAATCCTATTCAAAGGCTAAAATAAGCTCCATTTTTTGTATAATAGCCCGATAAACAATAACCCCATACATAGACTGAGGAAGAAAGGGAAGAGCCTGAACAAAGGGGAGGAGATTACGACGGAGATGGGTTGGAGGTGGAGGGAAGGGGAGAGGGGAGGCCGTAAAGGCGGCTGCACATTCAAGGAAAGCGGCATAGAAAGAGTTGAACGGGGACATGGAGACAACAGACAAAGGGTGGAGAAAGAGGAAGAGAGGATCTTTCAGTGCTCCCTACAGGAAACCCACAAAACTGAATTTCCTAAACTCGTGTCGCCTCCGTGACAGCAGCACCACCAACGCCACAGACTCACGCTCCCCTAATCGATAATACCATCTCCATTGCCGACCAGCCACGAGATGGCTGCTCTCAACACCTCGGTCGTGGTGTATGCAACAAAAGACTTCCGGCTGGTGAGCAACCGGCCATTGCGAGGGTTGGAAATAAACTGAAGCACGGGGCGACTCCCACAACCTTCGGGTATTTCCCAACTGGATGACGTCTTGGGATGAAGCCAGAAGTAAGCCAAATCCGCACTCAATAAATGGGACAAAAATCCCAGAGAAGCCTCCAGAAATGTCACAGGAGGCTCGGGTGTGAGAAACCAGACTCCATGTGGGGTCCTCCAGACCTTTGCCCTCCAGTTCATCAACATTTGTAAAAGCAGGACGTCTCATAGGTACGTAGCATGGGTGAGGGACGATGTTGAGAACCACGTTCAAAGATTAGGCGCTTTGACAGGTTGGAGTCCGAGTAAACTTTTAATGGAGCTCACCCTACGACATTACGGATAGAAGGAAAGTGTGCCGGCACAATCCGGACACCCTGCTACACCGAAACACTCTGCTGCATAAAACTCCCTGGTACAGCTAAACACTGGCACGATTACGCTCAAATACACACAAACTCTCGCTCGGCCAGTTGGTACACAGGTTGTCAGTTGTGGGGGACGCGGGCCCCCGGCTCCCCCCCGGGGGAGGGCTGATCTCGAGAGGGCTGCGGGCTCCGGACTCCTCGGTCGAGTGAGAGCAGCCACTACTCGAATCCTCGCTCGCGGGGAGAGGGCTGCCGCTCTCCGGCTCCTCTCCTCACGCCGCAGCCCCTCGGGTCCGCAGGTCCTGTTTGTGGGGCATAGCTCGGGGCTGGCACGTGGCTGCCTGGAATCAATCCGTCGCTTCTCAGCCACTCAAATGCGACGTCTCTGCTCACACAACCCCGCGCACCACTCACACGAGCTGAACGGGGGGTCAGGGGTCAGAGCGAATGACGTCCTTCGCACACGCATTGCCGCCGAGGGCGGGCAATGGAGATTGTTTAAAGGGCTGCGGGGCGGGGATTTTTTTAGAGCGACACACCAATCGCACGCGCGGGACGGGGGGGTCGGGGGTCAGAGGGCAGGGACGTCACTCGTACACGCGTAGCCGATTGGGGGGTTGTATTGGAGTTTATTTAAAGGGCTGGAGGGGCGGATATTTGGGATTGGTGATAGCCCACACGCAGCAGGGCGGGAGTCCGGGGTCACAGGACGAAGCGCTCACTCGCCGAGTCCTTCGGGCGCGGCGTGTCTTCTACCGTGACACCGCGCACCGACCACACGCGTTCCGGCGAGCGCAAACACACCACCATGCACTTTCCCCACACTCGTAGAAACCACACGAGGCTGTTATCGATCACTAACGGTTTATTCCCGGTGTGTCTGCGAGCCACTATTACCCGAATCAGTCTGAGTCAGCAGGGTGTGGTGCCGCCGCAGCAGAGCCGCTCCAGCGGAGCCGTGCCCACAGCCGCGACGCCGTCACCGATGCCTCGGATTTCCCGCCACTCTCCCGGGGCCGGTGCCTTCTCAGACGTCCGCGTTTTGCCCACTGCACAGTCGTGAGGCCGCCGCAGCAGAGCCGCTCTGCCGAGGCCGTGCCCACCACCGTGAAGCCGCCACCGGGGGATGCCGACGCCGACGCGGTGCACCCTCGCCACCCCCCCCCCCGCCCGCACGAACGCACACACGCCCCATGTAGAGCCGGGAGGGGAGGTCACCCGGCCGATAGGTTTTTTTCCAGAAGTCCCTAATGGGATCGAACTTCATGGTTTCTTGCGGCCGGGAAATTGGGCGATCTTCCCCCTGTAGCTGACATGCACTGCGGCGCCATGACCTAATATTAAAGTTGCATGGTCACGGCAAGGGCCATCGTGCCACCGCGAGTGGAACCACGCACGCACAAGCACGGGTCAGTGGACTGGTAGCGGGAGAACAGAGAGCGGACGTCGGAGAGATCACTGCGGCGACATCACCCGATCTGGGATCCGGGTATCGAAAGGGCGGGAAAATCCGAGCCCCTGATTGGACGGGAGGCCAAGGGAGCGAAACGGCGAAATTCCTTTGTTGTAGGTGGGATAAAGGGAGGGGGATTCAGGTAGCAAGACAGTCTTCTTCAAAAATCATCGCGGTCCACGCAGGAGGGGAGTCAGCCGTTCGAGACGTCCGCATGACGAACTTCAGCGCAGCCAGGCTCAACCCTCTACTGATCGCGTTCCTACAGCTTCCAGCGCAGCAGAGTGGAAGTACACGTGAGTAAGAGAGAGAGGTAAGTTTGGGCTATTTGATCGAGGGTAGAAAGCAGAGCGATAGGCAGATGAAATACAGTCTAGGATCCCAAGGGGAATAGGCTGACATCCACTGACCCACACAATTATGCGTAGCTTAACGGGTTGCTCGCAGTTAATAAAATAACTGGTAGGGGAATAAACTGTTTCGTGTGGTCCTTTGGAGGGTGAAGAGGAGGGTGGAGAGTGTTTTGTGTTCGTGCGCACACGCGGCTGTTTGCGGCGAATAAGGGAGTAGAGCGTGCTTGGTGTCCGTACCTGTACGATCGTTTACAGTATTGTTCAGCGCGCGCGTGCCTACACGACTATTTTCGGTGGTGCCCAGCGCTCTCGTACCTGCGCAATCGCCTACAGTAGAGCTTTGCGCTCGCGTGCGTGCGCGGTTGTTTACAACGAGGCGGAGTGCTCAGTGTGCGCGTGCCTACGCGTCTGGTTTCGGTGGCGTTTAGCGCTCGTGTACCTGTACGATTGTTTACAGTAGGGCTTAACGCACGCGCACCAGTGTGATGGGGTGGCGGGGTGGCGGTCGCGCCCCCCGCGATTGTCTAATAGCGAGATAGCGAATTAAGCAACTAGCGTGCGCGAATACGCAGCTGTGTAAACAGCCCGTTAAATCGGAGCAAAGTAATCGCGGCGTGTTTGTTTTTGCTTAACCGCGTGGAGCGTGGGTGGGAGGGAATCCCATGGCGGCGCGCCGCACCTGTTTATTCCCGTGCAGGACGGGGTTTTACTTTGCGAGCGCGCTCACCGCGACACGCCGCCGTTGAACAGGGTAACGCATCGCAAGCGCAAAGCGTACGAGCCGCTAATTAAGCTACGCAAACGCGGTCGACATCCCAGGCAGAGGTACAGGGGGGCGAGGCATTAGGGGTCGGTAGTCTGGACCTGACAGAGCAACCGGGGGGGTAGCGGTATGAATGGACCGGGGGAGTCGGTGGACAACGGCCCCGACAATTCAGCGATGGCGGGGGACGGTAGCCCCCACAGAACCACCTCATGTAAGAGAAGAGCTCGTGGAAGGAGATATCATTGCACTACTCATGACATCCCTTCGTGACCGTTTTTTATCCACTAGGAGGTTATTGCAATTCCTTACACATCACGCGACATCAGAAGTGTTTGCTGGAAGAAGTGTTTGGTAACTGGATAAGACCATCAACGAGAAGCCAGTTTAATCATGGCTCGGTGACTGAAACCCAGAGTTTCACGGTTTAACCCAACATCCGAGCAGCACCACATCAGATCTCTAGACTCCTCAGCGCAGGCATACAAATATGGTCAACAATGCGTACATTAACTAATTTGTGAAATTATGAATTACATCCAAATGAAATGTAGTGTGTGCATTACTAGGACGTACCTAAAAGTGCCAGGTTGGGTTCATCCACCTTGGGGATGCACTGCTCCACGCAGCCTCCTGCTTCCGTGCAGTCCATCCTCTTGATGTCCGAATTCTGGCTGTTGCTACTGCTGCAATTGGTGACGCTGGTGGTGGCCTTTTTTCTTTTAATGGACTTAGGTCGACTTCGCTTTTCCTTCTTCTTCTGCTGCAAGGCCATCAACACTTTCATGCTCGTAATAGGATCGAGAGCAGCGTATGGTTTATTCTCACTGACTGGTGAAGCAGTTTGTTGACGTGGAACTAGGCCAAAGCATTCAAGAAAATTGGATTTCATGTCATTTATCTTAACGCCGCTATCTTTTGTCGAAGTGTATTCATGTTCAGGCTTCGGTCTGTACATGAACTGTGCGTGAAGACTTTCATGAGTTTTCAGGATTTCAATAGGACGTAAAAATCCGCAGACTGAGCACATCTCATAGGGCGACGGTGGATTCAACACCGCATTGGCAAAACTGCCGTTATTCACCAAGCTTGGTGCACCCTTTATCATATAATCCTTTTCGTGGCTCTTCATATGCCTTTTTAATTTTCCTAGCTGATCAAACCTTCGTCCGCATATGCCGCACCATTGTTCACAGGTCTCCTTGTGCGTTCTTATGTGGGCTTCTAGGCACCATGCCAGTTGGAATTTTTTTCCCACAGACGTCACAAGAGATAAGTTTTTTCGCTCTTGTAACTCTACCGGATTGAGGTGGGGTTGAGATGGGTGCTGGTGAAGTGCCATCAATGGTGAAGGCAATTCTCCCAGCACCACCTTGACTCGCAGCGGAGTTGCTCTCGCACATCTGAAACAAAAGACAAAGGTCACGCGCATGACACCCGTGTCACGAGTGTACTCACACAGGCATACTTAAAATGACATAAGATTCATATATACTAGAACTCATTATACCAGAACTCCACAATATTGCAGTTCCTATCATGTACGATTTTACCCTCTTATCCACCCAAATAATATTTTGTTTCTAAACAACAATGACGAACTACCTCCATTTTCGTAATGTTACCCACCTAATAGGGCTTTCTGTATATACACACCAACAATATAATGATTGCACCACACGTTCAGTCCACTATTCACGACACTCTGACTCGCAATCTCCATATAAGACTGTAATATAATTTATGTATGAGGGCCCGTTAAAAAGTTTTGAGACGGACACTTTTTTTACAAACAACTACGTAAATTATAGTCTTCAATAAAAGTACAGTATAGTACTATTAATGGCACTTATAACTGAACGTCATTATCTCTCATGCTAATATTACAATGTCAACTAGTTACCCAGGAAAGCTTCATTGAGTCTAAGTACTGCATTTTCATAAAGGTCCCATTGCATTGAGATGTTTGTGTGAGTGGAACCCAGAGAGACCCCACCTTGCATATGGAGAAATAGCACAACTCCACACAGATGGATTCAACCCACAAGCTCAAAGCATTCCCTGTTCAACAAAGTACTCAGTGTAATGTTTAATATAATTTATTTGGTATTATATAGTATCGTAATTGTATAGTCAATATACAGCAGTGTGGTATACAGTAGGGTTGGTAAAATAATACATAGTGTAATATTACAAGTCTAATATTATTATAATCTAAGGTAGTGTATAGTAACGCAGTGTATAATTCAATGTTGGTGTCTGTCTATGGCAGTTTATAATACAAATATTATTTGGAGGCATATTATAATAATTTTTGCGACATAGAAGTGTAATGTATAATGACTTATTGTTAGTAGCTCAGCTTAGTGGAGAATATATTGAGTACATTGATTATATTGATGTAGTTTATATTTAGTTCTTTCACATCGGTTTATTGTATGATAGTTGGGTAGTTGCAGTTCTTTAGCGTCAATATACTAAATGCCTCTGTTGATATATAAACTCTGACTTTAACATAGCTACTTCCGTGACAAGTTACATGCTAATTCCTCACATTAACATCATGCTAAAATCCCAGTTATATGCTAATTTCTGACTTTACCATCCTGCTAATCTATCACATTAACACAGCTACTTCAATGCTAAATTCTTCTGTTGATATGTAAACTCTTTTGGCAAGGCGCTCTGCTCCTCCCACCCAGCTTAAAATATGCTGCCAAGCTTAGCAGTGTTCATTGGAGCACTGTCTTTCCGACAGTTATGTTTCTTCACCTGAGGACGGCTGCTTGTGTTGTGGGCGAAACGTCGTGAGAATTTTATTTTATTATGTTTTATTTTTATTATTTTATTATTTCCCTTCTACGTGACTTTACCGAAAGAACCAAGAAGATGAATCCCTGCAGTCACGAAAGCTTTAAATCGAAATGTATTCAAATCAAGTTGTTTTCTTTTTACCACAGTACTTTATGGAATCCTCAAGAATAAATGCATTTGTGGAAGTATTAAACTATACTTGAAGATGTATGAGAATGTAATTCTGCAGATGCAAGCACAGGCAAACTCGTATCTGCACATACAAGTTTCTGGGCCTCCTCACTTCACCAAACCCGCATTGACCGGCATGGTGAAGTATGGTTAAACAACTCCCACGAACGACATGGTGTGGGGGAGGCCTCTATCAAAACGCTGGATCGACAAAGGGCTGATACATGTCACGACATTGTACGTTAAGATCGTTCTCTCGTCAGCACAAGCCGTCTATGTGGACAATAGAGGGCACGGCACACGTGTACACGATGTTTGTGTGCGTATATTCAGCGTGTGTATCACGTAATAATTATATAAGGTCGCGATTATGCTCAAAACGAACCAAATGTATAACATCACGAATAACTTTGGAAGTCTCCAGAGCC
Source organism: Petromyzon marinus (assembly GCF_048934315.1). Classification (NCBI taxonomy): domain Eukaryota; kingdom Metazoa; phylum Chordata; class Hyperoartia; order Petromyzontiformes; family Petromyzontidae; genus Petromyzon; species Petromyzon marinus. The sequence continues at coordinate 6,852,893 of NC_133683.1, forward strand.
TGAACAATATTTGAAGTAGACACTGACCCAGTTACTATTAATAGCTCAGATGTGTAGGCTTTGACTTTAACATAGCCATTTCTGTGACCAGTCACAAGCTAATCACTCAGCTATTTCAATGCTAAATTCTATGCTGATTCCTTTGTCAAGGGGTGCCTCTGAGGATGTGTATGCTTTGACTTTAACATAGCCATATCTGTGACCAGTCACAAGCTAATCACTCAGCCATTTCAATGCTAAATTCAATGCTAATTCCTTTGTCAAGGCGCTTTGTGTCTTCTCACACAGCTTAAAGGTCTCGATCTGAGCTTGGCTTTGTTCGCTCCAGCGCTGTCCTCCAGACAGTCTCGTCCCTTCACCTGATGAAGGCCGCTTGTGTTGTGGCCGAAACGTCGTGAGAATTTTATTGTGTTATTTTATTTTTTCAATTTATTATTTTATTCTCATGCTACGTGAGTTTACCGAAAGAACCAAAGAAGATGAACCAAGAATATGGCGTGTAGATGCTGCCATCTGCCGGCCACCAACGTGGCGTGTAGATTCTGCAAATTGAAAAATTAAAATAATAAATTTAAAATAAGCAAAAATCCAGATTCATATTTTTGGTTCTTTCGGTAAAGTCACGTAGATTTAAAAATAATGAAATAAATTAAATAAAAAACAAATCGGAAATAATAAAATTACTTTTATTTGTAATTTTTAAATTGGCATAATCTACACGCCATATTCTTGGTTCTTTCGGTAAAGTCACGTAGATTTGAAAATAAAAAGAAAATAATTAAATGAAAATCATGAATTGTTATTATTATATTTTGATTTAAAGCTTTCGTGACTGCAGGGATTCATATTATTGGTTCTTTCAGTAAAGTCACGTAGAAGGGAAACAATAAAATAAAATAAATATTTTTTAAAATATTATTTAAAATTTACTTTTCTTTTATTATTTATATTTTCTATCTACGTGAATTTACCCAAAGAACTAAGATTATAGCGTGTAGATTCTGCCAATTTAAAAATAAAAAAATGGAAAATAATAAAAACTTTTATTATTATTTTCAATTTATTATTTTAAAATCAAAATTTTGTTTCATTTTTTTTTTATCTCTGTGACTTTACCGAAAGAACCAAGAATATGAATGTGGGTTTTTTTGCTTTTATTATTTTCCATTTCACACTTTTTATTTGATTTTATTTGATTATTTTTTTTATTTTCTATCGACGTGACTTTACCGATAGAACCAAGAATATGGCGTATAGATGCTGAAAATTTAAAAATTAAAATAGATTGAAAATAATAATCCAAATCCAGATTCATATTATTGGTTCTTTTGGTAAAGCCATGTAGGTTGAAAATAAAAATAATAAAATTAAATAAAAAAAACAAAAGATAAATGGAAAATAATGAAAGCTTTTATTATTTTCAATGTATTATTTTAATTTGCAATTTTTTTTAAAATTGGCAGAATCTACACGCCATATTCTTGGTTCTTTCGGTAAAGTAACGTAGATTTGAAAATGAAAATAATAGAATTAAATGAAAAAATACTAAATCATGATATTTTTTTACTTTTCTTTATTATTTATATTTTACCCAAAGAACCAAGAATCTGGCGTGTAGATGCTGCCAGCTGCCAACGTTAGTGGCCATCAGATGGCAGCATCTACACGCCATATTATTGCTTCTTTCGGTAAAGTCACGTAGATAGAAAATAATAATAAAAATAAAAAAATGCAAATTATGAAAGCTTTTATTATTTTCAATTTATTATTTGTATTTTTTAATTAAATTAGATTATTTTTATTTTAAAATCTACGTGACTTTAACGAAAAAAACAAGAATTCGGCGTGTAGATGTTGCCACCTGCCGGCCACCAACGTGGCGTGTAGATTCTGCCAATTTAAAAATTAAAATAATAAATTGAATATAACAAAAGCTTAAATAATATTAAAAGCTTTTATTCAATTGATTATTTTAAAATTGTATTTTTTTATCTCCGTGACTTTACCGAAAGAACCAAGAATATTAATGTGGGTTTTTGCTTTTATTATTTAAAATTTCACATTTTTATTTGATTTGATAATTTTTTATTTTCTATGGACGTGACTTTACCGAAAGAACCAAGAATATGAATTCCTGAAGTCACGAAAGTGTTGGTTTGCATAAATTTATTTTTAAACGGCACATTTATTTATTTATAAAAAAAAACGTTGGCGTCACGCGCAGCGATTGGCAGTTTGCCCAGGACTAGTCCATCTATTTTTTTTTTAAAAGAGGAGGGGGGAGACGAAATTTTTTTTATAATGTATGCTGTCTGAAAGCCACTGTAAGCGTGAACAATCAATCAAGAACTGAAATGATTTATCAAATCTTTCCAATGATTGCTAAGATAGAATCCATCTTCTCGGTTGAAATTGTCTCTGTGCTTGTATATGTGGATAGCCTCATGAACGAATCTCTCATGGAAGCCAGATGGCTTACAAAGAACCTCCGTCTTGGAAAAGTCAATGGCATGTGAGCCTACTGAATTAGAACAATGATCTGCTACGGCCGAGGTGTTGGTCCTACCGTGTTTAAGGTCTGCTTTATGTTCACGAATGCGGTCCGAGACATGGCGTTTGGTTTCTCCAATGTAACTACTACCACAGAGGCAACTTAGTTTGTAGACACCAGGGTATTGTATGTCCGGAATCACATCTTTTACAGACGGAACCAGATCACGGATTTTATGTAATGTGTTGAAACGGACCTGGATCTTGTGTTTATTCAAGATTTTGACGGCAATAATGTCCACATCGGATTGGGAACATGTAGACAATATGACTGCCTCTTCAGCTGCTACTATGTCGACCAAATGTAAGGAAAACCTGATTTCCAAATTTAACCTCCTCTTCAACAAAAGACCGGACCCACACACCAAAAAGTTAGACGTTAATAAAGTCGTAATTAATCGCAGTAACAGTTCTATTTCCGATGGTCTGAAATCCGTTTTAGCTAAAGGTCTAAACTTTGCAGTCACACCTAAACACATACCAGTTAATGATATAATTGCCCAAGTAGACGTTGCTCTCAGGGGCCTGGGTCACATCGCTGCAGACGTAGCAAGATCTGAAATCGCTGCAACCCTCAAAAACGCTAAGATGCCAGCTAGCAACCTCAGCAAAGATGAGCGTTTTGAATTATATAAATTAAAAAAGAGGAATGATATTGTAGTTCTCTCAGCTGACAAAGGCAATGCTACTGTCATCATGGATAAAATAGAATACAACAACAAAATTAAAGAATTACTCGACGATGGTGGTTATACAAAAATAAAAAGAGATCCCACCAACAGCCTCGTCACACAAACCAACAAAATAATTTCTGATTCAACCGCATTAATTGATCAATCTAAACAGTTTTCGTTGAAACCTTCTGCTGCCAGGCCACCAAGATTATACGGCTTACCAAAAATACATAAAGTTGATACACCTCTTCGTCTCATAGTCTCTACTATCAGCTCCCCCACCTACAAACTAGCTCGTTTTTTGTCTGAAATCCTGCGTCCTTTCACTGGAAAGACCACCTCTGCGGTACAAAATTCTACTCACCTGGTATCAACAATCAAGGGTATTTCCCTGTCCCCAGACGACCTGCTTGTCAGTTTTGATGTAGTTTCCTTATTCACCAAGGTTCCTGTACCTGACACCATTGCAATCATTGAAGACTTGGTTCATCAAGGACTAAACACTGAGGTACCCCCCCTGGTGAGACACTGTTTAACCAATACATACTTCACTTGGAATGGAACTTTCTACAAACAAACTGAGGGCACCCCAATGGGCTCCCCCCTTTCTCCAGTTATAGCTAACATTTTCATGGAGAAATTTGAGACTGACGCCATCCAGACTGCCACTCTGCGCCCAACCTTATGGAAGAGGTACGTGGATGACACTTTTGTCATCTGGCCACATGGCCGGCCTGCTCTAGACCAATTCTTCGACCACATCAATTCCATACACCCAGCCATCAGATTTACCATGGAAGTCGAAATAGATGGCAAGATACCTTTTTTGGATGTCCTAATAAAAAAGAGACCTGATGGTTCAATGAGCCACTCTGTCTACAGGAAAGCTACCCATACGGATGCTTATCTGAAACCGGATTCCCACCACCATCCATCACAGAAGAATTCTCTCATCAAGACTCTGTATCATAGAGCCCAATGCATATCCGACCAGGAACACATAAGCAGTGAACTCAAGCACGTACACCAAGCTCTTAGGGCTAATGGTTACTCCGACTATACAATCCGCAAAGCTATCACTCAAACCATGAAGAAGAACCCTCTTGAGGAGCCTTTCAAAACCATCACTTTACCCTACATTGCTGGGATCACAAAAAAGATCTCCAAAATCTTGAATAAACACAAGATCCAGGTCCGTTTCAACACATTACATAAAATCCGTGATCTGGTTCCGTCTGTAAAAGATGTGATTCCGGACATACAATACCCTGGTGTCTACAAACTAAGTTGCCTCTGTGGTAGTAGTTACATTGGAGAAACCAAACGCCATGTCTCGGACCGCATTCGTGAACATAAAGCAGACCTTAAACACGGTAGGACCAACACCTCGGCCGTAGCAGATCATTGTTCTAATTCAGTAGGCTCACATGCCATTGACTTTTCCAAGACGGAGGTTCTTTGTAAGCCATCTGGCTTCCATGAGAGATTCGTTCATGAGGCTATCCACATATACAAGCACAGAGACAATTTCAACCGAGAAGATGGATTCTATCTTAGCAATCATTGGAAAGATTTGATAAATCATTTCAGTTCTTGATTGATTGTTCACGCTTACAGTGGCTTTCAGACAGCATACATTATAAAAAAAATTTCGTCTCCCCCCTCCTCTTTTAAAAAAAAAATAGATGGACTAGTCCTGGGCAAACTGCCAATCGCTGCGCGTGACGCCAACGTTTTTTTTATAAATAAATAAATGTGCCGTTTAAAAATAAATTTATGCAAACCAACACACCTGATGATGACCGTTTGAGTTATGGTCGAAACGTCGTGAGAATTTTTTATTGTTTTATATATATTTTGTTATTTTGTTGTTTCTCTTCAACGTGACTTTACCGAAAAAACTAAGAATATGAATTACTGCAGTCACGAAAGCTTTAAATCAAAATTTATATTTTTTATTTTACTAGTTTGAGGCCCCACTGAGCTATGGAGCTATTTTTCAGAAGCAACCTGGCTATCACAAATGTTATCTTCAACGAAGTGGCTTATCCCGTGGAAATGTATAGAGGCCAAATACTCTAAACGCGTGATGTTTATTCTAAATGTAGTGAGAGAGACATGCAACCTCAAAATATACAGCAGGCGACAGGGTCCGGATTGAATCCACGGCCTCCTGCGTACCAGGCGAAGTAGTTAACATATTGCCACTGTGGTGCCCTGTGGTCACGTGAGGCCTACCACTTCTGAATGGCTTGTGATGCATATTTGAACATTACTGCAAGCGTCTTAGCCTCATTCATTAGTCAAGTATTCGAAGGGAATATTGTCATTTGGTAACGCTATTTCAAATGTCGCTCATTAAACGTTCAATTTTAATGCAATGCAATTGAGGAACTTTGTGGAGTCTTGTCGTGGTCTGGAGCTGTGGTTGTTGTGTTGCTACCTTGCCCAAGATTGCATTGGTTGACAAATTGGCAGGAATGTATGTACTTTGTATTTTTAGCAATTTGCTTACATTTTCTCCATCTTGCCTCTCATCGGTTTTGGAAATAGCTCGCTGACCCTCCCCTACTGGACATATGTGAAAAAGATCTTCATAGCTCATCGGATTCCTCCAGGATATAAAATAGATTCTGATTCTGATTAATCAGTGGCGCTGCGAACAACCTATTCCCTCTATTGCTGCGGGAATCTGCATCCACACATGACCAAGCACCCCTGTCTAATGCAATACACATGGTTCCTTTGTCATAGGCATGTAATTCTGCAAATGTGCAGAAATGTCTACCGTATGCGACTTACTCCAGACAAGGTTAGACTATTAAACGTGACCTGTTGTGACACGTCTAATGTGTATTGTGTGGCCGTTAGCACAGAAAGATGCATCTGGTAATGTCTTAATGGACCAAAAATAGTAAAAAGGAGGCTGGGTCTGTGTTGTTCAGAGTGACCACCATATACAGACTCTTGTACGTACAAACGAGTTCGGTTCCATAGGTCTGTTCGTAAGTCGATTTGTTCGTGAGTCCAACTTTACTCCCGTCGATTTCAAACACGTTTTACGACTTGTACACTAAACACGGGGAATGGCTTTAACAGTTGCCTCTGGTTCTTCACGTTCTGCAGATGTAGATGCCACCATCACCACCTATTGTGCGGTGGTTGAACTTGCGACTCTCGGTCCGAACAGGAAACTGGACATACGGACAGGTTTGATCATATCTCTGAAAGTTCGTAAGTCGAATGTTCGTAAGTAGAGGAGTCCCTGTGTAGTGGCATAGAATCGTAATGTAACAGCATAGCGCCTGCTGCTGGCAGGGAAAGGGATCTGAGGCTTACGGCCCTGACGTCAGCAGGCCAGGTTATACACAAGAGGGGGATCTAGGGAAAGGTCGCAGAAGGGGCACTGAATTCATAATGATACAATAATTCAGTAACACTGTACAAGTGTACAGCACGTCAGATCATTACATGGCCTAACCCTGGTTGGAAACACCGTGGGAGTGAAGAAGAAGATTGATTAATAATCATTATTTACATTTGTAAGGTGCATTTTATCCGTATGCCACCAGACTTAACTTGGAGTGTCTAAATTCTCTTTGCCCACCAGAATGAATAGACCTCATCTTTCCCACCCCTGCAGACTTGGCATTAAAGTAGATACATGCTAATGTTTACAAAGTAACGGGCTCTTGACCAATTTCATTTCCACATAAATCAATCATTTGGAAATAGGCCCCACTATACCCCACCGACTACAGCACTCTGATCTTGCCTCCTCGTTTTGCCTCTTCCACCTGCCTCATGCTCGTCAGCACCGCCTTTCGTGCAGCCATGCGGGTGTGAGGTCATCATCACGAGAGGCCGTGCACTTCATCGTTCGCACGCGGCGGAGGAACCACTGAAGTCAAACGTTTACATACGTGCGGTTTATTGGGGTCATTTCCGAGCGAACTCGGTTTTAAAGTGTTTATCGTTGAATGTGGAAGGGTTTGGGTTAGTTTTCGGGTTACCACCTTTTCCACTATGGAGATCAAACCCAGACCTATGTTTCAGTCGGTCTAGGTCTGTCAACAACCATGCAGTAGTAAAGTTCAGCACAGTACCGGTACCAGATCTCGGTACAAATTAATTAATGCCACCCAAACACAGATGCCAATTCACAGACTGTCTCGGCTGGACCGGGACAGGAGGTAACCCAAGGGTAGTGGGAGGATAACCGCTTTGTGAGCTATTTGTAAGTAATGCGTTTAGAGTATTTGGCTACTATAAATTTCCACGTGATAAGCCACTTCGTTAAGCTATAATTTGTGGCCAGGTCGCTTCTGAAAAAGAGCTATATAGCTCTCAATGGGCCTTACCTGGTAAAAAAAAAAAAGTTTACTTTAATGGTATACATACTTGAATTTTACTGCGGATGTTTTAAACATGTCCTGTCTAACTGTCAACTTTGTTTGAATTTCAGTGGGAGAAGATGCTTCTCACACAGACGTTAAAGCAGGTACCAGAGTCCACCTGAAGCTACTGCAGTGTGCGCCTCATATAGGATTCCATCCATTACTGTTGGTGCGATGGTTTGGATTTTCAAGTTGAAATCTCCTAGTTCATTTTATTTTTACCCAGGCGACAACTCAATTGTCAAGGGTAGTCCTGTTTGGAAGAGGCATCCATGTCTCTTGAGTTCCACATCTTGGAGAGGATGTGATTAGTCAGCATCGATGCCAGTTTAGTTGGTGTCACGCATCATGCGTGCATTCTTAAATTACTGACGCTGACTGAAGACTGAAGATGCAAGTGTGCCATCTGACAATGATAGTTATGAAGCCATTTTTTGCCATTGCCAATCTTCCTTTGTGCTCTGTCAGATTCTGGGATAACACGGCCTTGGTGAAGTCCCCTGGACTTGTGTAATTTCTGTATCAATTTTTTTTGTTTCATTTTGAAATCTCTGCTCCACTTCCTTCAATTGCATCCATCTGCACCTCCGATTAGCACGGCTGGCTGACGTACGGCGCGAAAGAGGTTCAACGCACATACCTACAAGGAGTGTAAATTCATACGGTGCCAGAAACTCTGCACGAGTTCGTGCCGAGTTCTCCCGATGGTGCCGTCGATGTTTGTCCAGCGACAAGCCATTCATTGCCACGCTCGAACCTGTCTCACCTCCACAATCACAGGGCCGAGTGCGTGACGTGTCCGGCAAGCCGTGTGATGTGTCTGCGGATGATAATGTTCAGCAGAGGCCTGTGCCTTCTCCCACAGACGCCGCGCAACTGACGCCGCTCCCAGCGCCGCCGACCTCTGCTTCCCCGGCCAGGGCCACGGGGAGTTCCTCTCCTCTGCTGGACACCCCGTGTGCTGGACCTGCTGCTCCACCACACTTGCCTGCCCACTACACAGGCACAAAGAGGTACGGGCAGAACTAATGCATAAATGCTTTCAACATAAGTTGGAGAGAGCTGAGCCTTTCTAGGAATTCGGCAATGCTTTCCCACCTGTGATTGCTCCCGATATATGACTCGAGAGCATGTAGGTTTTGCTTGCAGGCCACACACACACACACACATGAATGATGTGTTTGGTATTATCTCATGGAAAATAATAAGTTGCACAAGGGCCAGGGTCATGCCCCATTCATTCTGAACGATTAAACCAAACTGACCCACGTTCACACACGAGAGCAGAGAGGTTGGCTGCAGGGTGACGCACGCGAAGAACGCGTCACTGTGAAAGAGTTAGAAGGTCCCCCTTCGTACCTTCTTACTCTCCCTCCCACCCCCCTCCTTCCGGTCAGGTGATTTTGAAGTGTCGTCGTCGTCACGCGAGGACGTGGACCGAGACAGCGCGTGGAACCAGTGGCTGCGCTCCGAGATCCCGGGGCTCTTCCTGCTGGCCCTGCACACGTTTACCGTGAGTCGGCGCAGATGTGGCCTCGCGACTTGGGCTGCCACCTGTCCGCGTTTGACCCCCGGACATTGTTCGGGTGGCAGCAGGAATTGATTTGTGTCGAGATCTGGTACCCCGGGTATGGCTATGGTTGAATTTAATCACCGTGAACTGTACAGTTTTAACAATAGACCTGGGCTCGCTGAGAAATGTGCCTGGGTTTGTTCTGTCGTGGAAATGGTGGCAACTGTACTTGGGGCATCGGCACGTGTATTCGCGCTCCGGCTCCATTTACACCGAGAGTCACGTGCTTGTCTCGTGTGGGGAGTGGTGGTGTGGCTGTTAGGGGGCATCCATTTAGTATGTATGCATGGAGGGGGGAGGAGGGGTTAACCCACATGCATACGCTTGCGTATGGGGGGTCTACTGACAATGTGTAAGCCGACTGCAACGGCATGAATCTGCCCATCGCAGTGACATGGGGAAGTAATTGCTTCCGACAAAGGCGTTCTATGACCTTTTAAATCGTACTCAGGTTTGAGAACGGGGACAGTTTGCATTAATGATCCTGAATCATTACAATTCCTTGACTCTCCGGCAGTGGTGAATCGTTCCAACCACCAGTAGGAATCGTGTATATGTTGTGTACGTGTATGCACAGCTGTACCCATTGGCTTCTGTTGTGGTCATGTACGTTTATTTTTTATTTCGTGGAATATCACTTGCTGTACTCTACGCTGTGAGTGCTTTGTGTAGATAGGAATCATGTTATGTAGAGAATATAAATCTAATTCAGTACCTCTATATGTCTCCCACAGACGAGCGGGGAGACAGCAGCCAGGCGGTGAGCCGGCACTCTCAACAATCGCCCAAGCTCTGCGGTTCTCTTTACATTCCGATATTTGCAGCCACTTACTGAGTGTTTACATGTGGGGGAAAACCAGTACACTCGCAGAAAACGAACGAATGTGAGCAAGGGGGCAACGTTCTATCCCGTGCAGATGGAAAGGATTCCACAGTTGTGATTCACTGCCTCCTGGCAAGCCAGGGTATGACTCATCCTCGATGCCCACCGTAAGGGAGATTGCACACTTGCAATTGAATTCCCTGAGATTATTTATATTATGGGGTAGGCAGTGACAAAGCCCCTGACTCACTTAACACGAACATGTGGTCCAGTGCATTGTACGTGCAAGGATACTCGCTTTCCACAATGCATGAAAGTGTGTTGTGCTTGAATCTTGACTTAAAGCTTTCGTGACTGCAGGAATTAATATTTTTTGGGTCTTTCGATAAAGTCACGTAGATAGAACAATAAAATAATAAAAATAAAGTGAATACAAAATAATAATAAAAATATCACGACGTTTTGATCACAACACAAGCAATCTTCATCATTTTTCTCCTGATGACGATTGCTTGTGTTGCGATCGAAACGTCGTGATATATTTTACTTTTTTATTCACTTTATTTTTATTTATTGTTCTATCTACGTGACTTTACGGAAAGACCCAAAGAATATGTGTTGAACTTCTTTCGCAGTGTACGTAGCCAACCGTGCTAATCTGTGGTACATTAACACCTTGCCACAAATGCCCTGTTGCTCATGAGCACAGCGACTCAAATGAATCAGGCGCAAGGTTTGCGTGATTAATTCTTACAAAGTGGGGTCTATAATGAACAATATGGCTGAAGCTCGAGTTCTATTCATTTAAAACCAAACGTGTTTCTTACCAACCATACCTGGTGTTTGCACACAGATACAGATTATGGGCGATGCGTTCTACACCATTCGGAATGCGCTGTTGCAATGTGCAGCCACAGCTGCTGCAAAAAATATTCGTCTCGGTTTGATCCACTGAACAATATCCACTGACCACACCGCACGCGCAACAATTATATAACTATGAACAAAAATATGAATAAATTAAGATGGTTTATTAAATATATTGCACGTAAGAAAATACAGCAATAGACGTAAAAATACATGGCAGTTTAACACGTAGGCTTTCGCGACAAATATCCATAATACAGGTTTTATGGGTTGGATCGCGTAAATATGTCGTTAAACCCGCCACCACCCGACAGCCAACTAGTAAGGGTTGTCACGTAAACAGAACATGCCAATTCATCACTAGTACAGCACACCGGTGTGTGGTGTGTTGGAGAGCCAAGCTACAACATTAACCATCGGAGTATGACGTTTCAGTAATTACAACTAGCTTCATCAGGCAACACAAGATTTGGGAGAAGTCCACCTGTTGAATTCCTTATATAGAGGCGTAGATGTGGTGACAACACTTGTGCGCTCTTTGACCGCAAAGTTGGGGGGGGATTAATGAATCAACGTACATTGTACATGCACATTATGCTAGCCCATTGATCTTGTACTTAGTGTCCATTGTGTGTACTAAAACAGCCGTACAAACGGTAATTTGATGATTCTCTTCCATGCAGCACTAAGTCGGTAGCTATCCAAACGATTACAATTATTTTTATTTCTTTAAATTTCGATAGATTCTGTAATTAGTCTTGGCCCGTAGTAACTAGTTTTGCACAGAACTTCAACATTATCAAAATCAATTGAGTGTCCTTGTGGGCACGCGTGTTCTGCTGCTGCTGACAGTTGTATTTGTGAGCATTTCATATTTCTGTGGTGTTCTTTTAGTCTCGTGCTGATCATTCGTCCTGTTTGCCATACATAGCATTTGCCACAAGTGCAATTAATCCGGTACACACCTTCTGTTGATAGCTTCAGTAATAGAACAGCAAAGAAATATCCAATAGGCCTTTTCGTAGGTTTCCATATGCCTTCTGAATTTGCCTGGCTGATCAAAGTTTCGACCGCAGATGCCATTGGTCAGGGGTCTCTTTGTCCGTTCTCATGTGGGACTCTAGGCATGATGGCAGTTGGAATGCTTTCCCACAGACTTGGCAAGACATTTGTTTTCTCACTCTAGTGACTATGGGAGTGAGGTGGAGTCGAGACGGGCGCTGGTCAGGCGTGGCGTTTCCCAGCAGGCGCCTTCGTTCCATGCACGGTTGCTGTGATAGCAATAACTTCGTTGCACGCAGGTGCGCCCTTTGCAGAAGGTGGCATTGTCTGCAACTCTGCCTCCTCACCACCAGGACTCGACAAGCTGCTGCTGCTGGAGCTGCTGGTGCCATCCATGGCAAAGGCAATTCTTCCAGCACCATGACTCGCATCCGAGTAGCTCTGACACACCTTTAACACCGCATTGGCAAAATTGCCGTCATTCACCATGCCACGTGCGCCCCTTGAGTTATTTCCGTGGGTCTCCATATGCCTTCTGAGTTTGTAGGGCTGATCAAAGCTTTGATCGCAGATGTTGCAGCTTTGACCACCGGTCTTGTGCATTCTCATGTGGGACTCTAGGCACCATGCCAGTTGGAATGTTTTCCTGCAGACGTCGCAAGACATTCGTTTTCTCACTCTTGTGATACTATCAGATTCTAGTGACTCTATCGGATTCAACACCGCATTGGCAAAACTGCCGTTATTCACCAAGCCTGGTGCAACCTTTATCATGTAATCCTTTTCGTGGGTCTTCATATGCCTTTTGAATTTTCCTTGCTGATCAAAGCTTCGTCCGCATATGCCGCAACATTGATCACGGGTCTCCTTGTGCGTTCTTACGTGGGATTCTAGGCACCATGCCAGTTGGAATTTTTTTCCCACAGACGTCACAAGAGATGAGTTTTTTCACTCTTGTAACTCTACCGGATTGAGACGGGTGCTGGTGAAGTGCCATCGATGGTAAAGGCAATTCTCCCAGCACCACCATGACTCGCAGCGGAGTTGCTCTCGCACATCTGAAACAAAAGACAAAGGTCAAGCGCATTACACCTGTGTCATATGTGGACTCACAAAGGCATACATAAGGTGACAAGATTCATTATAACAGATTAATTATAACAGAAGTCCTCAATAGTGCAGATCCTATCATGTACTATTTTGCTCCTTATCCACCCAAATAAGTACTCTTTGGTTCTTTCAGTAACGTCACGTACGTAGAAAAATAAAATAAAAAACAACATTACGACATTTCGATCGCAACACAAGTGTTCGTCGTCAGGCGGAAAAAATAATCCAGCGGTAGAACTGCTGAACCAGCGAGAGAGCTGTTAAAACAAGAGGTTATATACGTGGTGAAGGGCAACCAGGTGGGGTCTGCACTGGAAAGGAATTCCATCCCCGGATGCAAGCACGTCAGTTGTGTTAATGGGGGTGATTAGGGAGAAGATTAGCATGAAATGAGCTTCCGTCGCCGCATAAGAGTATCGTCCTCGCATATGGGCACAAGAGCAGTGTTAATGGGAGATCAGCACTGTGTTGATGGGAGAGATTAGGCAGAGAGATTAGGGAGATTAGCAAGTTAATGTCATGTCTATGTGTAACACAAGCTGCGGCGCAGCCAACTGCGCTGTGAGAGGCAAGCACGTCCACGCAAGAGAACCACCGCAGTGAGACACACAACCCATCACACAGCCAGAACCATCGAGGCTAAGGGAGCAGAGGTGGCCATGTTAGTGAGATCCCAGCCCATTAATGCAGAGGCACCTAACAGGGCAATGCAACTCAGAGAGTCGGAGATAACAGCCAAACGGCAGGGAAGAATGGGAGCGCCACAGCAAGTTACGACTTTGCTTGGTTAATAACGTCCTTCCAATGATTGCTCAGCTTATACCCATCTTCTCGGTTGAAATTGTCTCCGTGTTTATTTTTCTGGATGGCTTCATGGACAAATCTTTGATGGTAGCCCGAAGGTTTGCAGAGTACCTTGGTCTCGGTAAAATAATATCGTGCGAGCCCACTGCGTTATAACAATGATCATCCACGGCAGAGGTATCGGTTCTGCCGTGTTTCAAATCTGCCTTGTGTTCGCGAACACAGTCCGAGACATGACGTTTCGTTTCCCCAATGTAACTGCTGCCGCAGGACACAACTTAGTTTGTAGACACCAGGGTATTGCATGTCAGGAATGACATCCTTCACAGGTGGGATCAAATCACGGATTTTGTGTACTGTATTGAATCGGACCTGGATCTTGTGTTTGTTTAAGATTTTGGAAATCTTTTTGGTGACACGTGCTATGTACGGTAAGGTGATTGTTTTTATTGGATCCTCAGAAGGTTGTCTCCCCATGGTTGGAGATACAGCTTTGCGGATTGTGCGGTCTGAGTATCCATTCATCTTGAGGGCTTGGTGTATGTGTAGAGGCATTAATCGGCACTCCCCATCCTGTTAGCGGGTAGCTTCCCCTTTCTCGTCAACAGGGGGCGGAAGCGCTATCACGCCACTGTTAATGACTATGGCCCAAGGGGCCAACGACAATCCCTGGGAAGCAGATCCTGAGACACATTCCCCAGACCCCGGGAGGGGGGACTGGGGGATGATGTCACCTTCCAGAAAGTTCTGTAAGGGAGGCGTGGCTAGGGCGGAGCAAGCCACGAACCAGTATATAAGCCGGACCTCTCAAGGGTCCGGCTCAGGCATCTCCAAGCCGAAGACTGTAGACCTGGGCTGAAGTTAGGACCCTGGACCCCAAGCTCCGTCGTCCTTCCAAGGGTCGGAGCTCAGTGAGGCCAGTGGTCAGGACCCGAAGACCCTGGCACGGTCGGGTCAGCATAGCCTCCCCTAGGGCCCCCAGCCAGAGGACAGGGAATTAACGGGTTCCCAGTGTTAGGGCCCGTGTAGTCCGGAGGCCATACCTCCCCAGGTATCGGGTGAAGGGGCCGCTACCCCTTTGTGTTAGGGACCCTGTAAAATAGTGTTAATAAATATCGTGTTGCCTCGCAAGAAGTTCTCCGCCGATTATTTACCCACTTCATATGTGCTCCAGTTCACTGGCTAGGTGGCGCTGGTCGGAGATGCAGCGGATTATTTTTTCCACCTGAGGACGACCGCTTGTGTTGCGATAGAAACATCGTTATATGTTATTTTTTATTTTATTTTTCTACCTACGTGACTTTACCAAAAGAACCAAAGAGTATGGATTTCTGCAGTCACAGAAGCTTCAAATCATCACCCAAATAAGATTTTGTATATGAACAACAATGACTATCTCTAATTTCCAAATGTTACCCACCAGAGATCCTTTCTGTATATACACAACAGCAAGCGAATTATAGCACAATACGTTCAGTCCCTATTCATGACACACTTGACTCCCAATCCTCATGTAAGATTGCAATATAATTTCTGCATGAGGGCCCGTCAAAAAGTGTTGAGAATGGACACTTTTTCCAAAAAACTACGTAAAATATTCTTAATTAAAAGTCCAGTATAGTACTCTTCGTGGCACTCATAAGTGAACTTCATTATTCCTCATGTTAATTATTACAATATTAACGATTTACCCAGGAAAGCCTCATTGAGTCTAAAGACTGATTTTTTTCAGAAGTTTCTCATTGCAATGAGATATTAGGCAATTATATTAATGAGCGTTTGGCTCTGTGTGAGTTGAACCCAGAGAGACCCCCACCTTGCACATGGGGAAACATCACAACTCTGCACAGATTCTACCCACACTCGATAAATAATTAAAACCGATCTTGATTTGAAGCTTTTGTGACTGCAGGAATCCATACTCTTTGGTTCTTTCGGTAAAGTCACGTAGGTAGAAATAAAACAAAATAAATCACGACGTTTCGATAGCAACACAAGCCATCGTCTTCAGGTGAAAATCGCGACAGCCGCGATGTCTGCTGCGAGCAGCACGATGTCTGCTGCCTTGTGAAGAGAAGCTGTTACCAGCAAGAGTTTATATAAGTTTTGGAGAACAAAGGTAGCCAAAGTAGTGCTAATGGGTTATTATAGTGTAAAGGTAATAAATAGCGTGCCATGTTAAAGGAAATGAACTTAGATTAGCATGTTGGATTATAGTGCAAAGTTAATTTGCTTCCGTAGCGCATAAGAGTTCAGATTAGCATGTAGGATTAGCATATGTATTTTGATAAGAGATGCATGTAAAATTTAGTGAAAAAAATAGCAAGTTAATGTCAGTCTATGTGTAACCAAGAATAGCATGTTAAAGTTGATGAGAAAAGTATGTCAAAGTCAATGAGCGAAGTTAATGAGAATATCATGTTAAAGTCAATGAGAGATGAGCAAGTCGATGTCAGTCTACGTGTAATAAATAGCGTGGTATGTTAAAGTTAATGAACTTAGCATAAGAACGGCTGGCGGGATAGAGAGAGAGAATGTGTTTTAATGAGAGAAGCATGTAAAAGTTAATGAAAAAATTAGTAAGTTAATGTCAGTCTATTAGTAAGTTAATGTCAGTCTATGTGTAACCAAGAGTGGCATGTTAAAGTTAAAGAGAAAAGCATGTAAAAGTACATGAACGAAGTCAATGAGAATATCATGTTGAAGGCAATGAGAGATGAGCAAGTCGATGCAGTCATGTCGGTGGTAGCATGTCCACGTGTGACAAAAGCAGCCGTGTTAGCGATCCAAAAGATGGCCGTGCCAACGCGTTCGGGTGAGGAGCTCGCTCCCGCTACGGAGCTCGCTCCCGCCACGGAGCTCGCTCCCGCTAGGAGCTCGCTCCCGCCACGGAGCTCGCGCCTGCTACGGAGCTCGCTCCCGCCACGGAGCTCGCTCCCGCTAGGAGCTCGCTCCCGCCGCGGAGCTCGCTCCCGCCACGGAGCTCGTTCCTGCCGCGGAGCTCGCTGACGTCACAAAGCTCTGCCCCTCCCCCCCCCAAAACCATATTTCCATTTTGAAAATAAAACATGCTTCAAATCGCTTTAAACTATTGTCATTGTATTTAATGTGGCGCTGCACTCTGATGTTGTAGGAGAAAACATTTATTTAAAAGTCTATTTAACTAAGTAGAACATGTTGTCTATATTTATTTAAAGTTGCACATTTTGACGTGACGTCACATTTCTCAAACCCCCCCCCCTCGTCACAAATGTCTGACCCCTCCCTCCCCAGGTGCGTGACGTCATTTATGGACGGCCCCCATCGCCTTAAAACGCGAACTCGCGCTTGCAGACTGAAACCGCGGAACTTTTTTTGTTCAGCAGCGCGATCCTCCGCGAGATGTAATGAGTCGGCCTCGCGCTGTGAGTGAGTGTGAGTGAGACAGCATCGTCCCCCACTCCTCCTGATGTCGAGGGTAAATGGGCGAGGTTTAGGTCTGTGACTCATGCAGCTGCAATGGCTGCTTTGTGTACGTGGTCCAGACCTCCCGAGAGACCCTGGCCGACAGAGGAGGCGTTCAGGATGGTTGAGAAAAAGCAACAGGCCCACTCTAATCGTCTACAGCATCCCACGTCAGAGAATGAGGAGGCTTACCGCAGCCTTCGGTCGGAGGTTCGGAGAGACGTGAGGCGCTGCAAGGATGGGTGGTGGTCGCGGGTTGCTGAGGAGATGGAGTCTGCCTCAATGGCCCGCGATCACAAATCCCTATTTAACTCCATTAAAAAAGTAACCTACAGCGCCACACCTATTACCATTGTAGGGGTAATCGTCACTCACCACTCTGTGGGCTGGTAGCTTCCCCTTATCGTCAATAGGGGGCGGAAGCGCTATCACGCCAGGGCTAATATCCATGGCCCAAAAAGGGGCCAAGACAATAAATATCGTGTTGCCTCATCAGAAGTTTCTTCGTCAATTTATACCCACTACACCATCATTAGGGGAACGAAGGGTGATCCAATCTCCGACCCCCAGCGACAGGTTTGCAGATTTGCTGAGCATTTCTGTGAGGTCCTGGGGGAGGGAGAATCCCTCAGCCTGGAAAACATCATGGGACAAAGTGGGGATGACCCTGCTGAGGATGTGGTGCCTCAAATATTGGAGGAGGAAGTCACCCTCTGTGAGTGGCTGGCTGAGGTACCATCCGTTGAGGAAGTACTGAGGGCGATCCAGAGTCCGAGAACAGGAAAGGCACCGAGCAGAGATGATCTCCAAAGCGAAATGCTGAGGGAGGGTGGCGTTTGTGCGCAGACTGCCCTACATGACATCATAACAACAGTCTGGGCCACTGGACGGGTTCCGCAGGATTGGAAGGATGCCCTGGCGGTCCCCCTCTTTAAGAAGGGGGACCGCACAGACTGTAACAACTACAGGGGCATCTAACTCCTCAGTGTGCCGGGAAAGGTCCTGGCAAGGATTATTCAACATCGCCTTGCTAGGTACGCTAAGGAGAGGCTTGCGGAGCCCCAATGCGGTTTCAAGAAAGGGCGGTCCTGCAAAAATGTCATATTTTCTGTCCGTCTGCTACAGCAGAGGTGGAGGGAATTCCAACTAGACCTACATCTCTGCTTTATTGACCTGGTTAAGGCCTATGATACCATCAGTAGGCCTGGGCTCTGGGTTGTTCTTCGTGCTTTCAGAGTCCCTGACCCTCTGCTCACACTCATTAAGGACCTTCATGATGGTGAGCAGACCCGAGTAAAACTACATAGCCGGGAGTCAGAGCCATTCCCTGTGACAGGGATGTCCTCTGGCTCCAACATTATTTAACATCTATTTCGACCACATAGTTCGTGAAGCCTTCAGTAGCTGTACCAGAGGAATTTACGTCTGGTACAGATACAATGGGAGGCTGATCGATGCACAGG
Source organism: Petromyzon marinus (assembly GCF_048934315.1). Classification (NCBI taxonomy): domain Eukaryota; kingdom Metazoa; phylum Chordata; class Hyperoartia; order Petromyzontiformes; family Petromyzontidae; genus Petromyzon; species Petromyzon marinus. Next base: position 6,871,600 of record NC_133683.1, read on the forward strand.
TGCGGTCAAGGGATGTCTCCCTATTGATCAACCACATTATGTATGCCGACGACCTGGTAATTGCTGCTCATTCAGAGGAGGAGTTGGAGGCGCTGCTGCTGAAACTGGAGTGTGCCACTAAGAGGTGGGGCCTTACCATCAGCCCCACCAAAACGAAGCACCTGCCTGGGTATTTTGTGCCATTAGGCACTCTACCCCCACAACTCCCAATCGGTGATGGGGCAGTTGGGGAGAGAGTGGAGAGTTTTCCATACCTGGGCAGTGTGCTCATGATCGGCTCCGGTTTAACAGCAGAGGTCTCACTCCGAATTAGTCGAGCGGCATTATCTTTTCATCGGTTGTGTAATGTTGTGTGGAAGCTACCTGGTCTGTCGCGCCGCATGAAGCTTCGGTTCTTCTCGGCCACAGTCATTCCCTCCCTTCTCTACGCTTGCAAAACGTGGACCCCCCTAATGCAGCATCTTCACCGGTTAGAAACATTTAGGCTGGCCTGCCTACGATCAATCCTGGGTTTAACCAGGCTGGATTGTGTGAGCTCACAAATCCTCGAAAGATCTGGACAAAGTCCCATCGGTGAGCTCCTCCAGCAGGCAAGACTGCGTTGGTTGGGCCATGTAGCCCGCATGCCCAATCACCGCATGCCCAAACAGCTTTTGTTCGGCCGGATCGAGGGAGCTAAACGGGCGTGGCACGGACTAGAGAAGAGATGGAGTGATGTGGTACAGGAGGATGTGGAGCTGAGTGGACTTGCCAATGACTGGTACCAGCAGTGTCTCTACTGGGCAGTTGGAGGCAGTCGCCCTCCAACAACAACGGAGGGTGGAGGAGCGACGCTCAGAAAAACGAGGGGAGCGTCGGGTGGCTAAAGCTCAGCAAGTTGGCACAGTAGGGGGCACAGGTGGTGCATCAGCCAGTAATCTCAGTCATCTCAGTCAGTCGACCAGTGGCACCTGGGTCTGCCCCGTGACCTCCTGCCAGCCGGCGATCGACACTTCACGTAGCCTCAAGGTGCACATAGCCTGGCACAAGCGTCGTGGTGACGTCACCGCCACTTAGTGGCGCATTGCGGTTGTTGTTTTGAGACAGTAAGAGAGTGTGAGGTCGACTCAGCCTCAGATGAGTACCTGGTGCGGTGTGTCGTAAACATCGCTACTGGGGGAGACAAAGGCCGCCGTGGAGGAGAATCCTAAAATAATAAAAGCTTTATTATAATAAAAGCTTTGATTATAATATTATGATATTATAATAAAGCTATACTAAAAGCTTTTTAAATTAAAAATACAAAATTTTTTGAAATAATGAAAGCTTTTAATATTAAAATTTTATTATTTAATTTTAAAATTGGCAGAATCTACACGCCATATTCTTGGTTCTTCAGGTAAAGTCATGTAAATTTGAAAATAAAAATAATTAAATTTAATTTAAAAATATAAATTATAATATTTAAACTAATAAAAGCTTTATTATTTTCAATTTATTATTTGAAATTTTAAAATACAAAAAAATAAAATGCAAATAATAAATTGAAAATAATAAAAGCTTTTATTATTTTATAATAAATTGAAAATAAAAGCTTTTATTATTTTCAATTTATTATTTGAATTTTATTAACGGGTCCCTGCGGGGTGGGCTGGTAGGGCAAGTCTCTGCGCTGCCTATTGCTGATTTTACACCCAACAGCACGAGATTTCACTTCGTTAAAGTATTGAAAGGGGACGGACGGACACATTAATCTATTGAAGGCTGGTACACTCAGTTTACAACTTCGTTCCTACCAGTATTATGACTTTACCGAAGGAAGCAATAATCTGGCGTGTAGATGCTGCCATCTGGTGGCCAACAACGTTGGCAGGTGGCAGCATCTACACGCCAGATTCTTGGTTCTTTGGGTAAAATAGAAATAATAAAGAAAAGTTAAAAAAAAAATCATGATTTAGTATTTTTTCATTTAATTCTATTATTTTCATTTTCAATTCTACGTTACTTTACCGAAAGAACCAAGAATATGGCGTGTAGATTCTGCCAATTTTAAAAAAATTACAAATTAAAATAATAAATTTTAAATAATAAAAGCTTTCATTATTTTCCATTTATCTTTTGTATTTTTTATTTAATTTTATTATTTTTATTTTCAACCTACATGGCTTTACCGAAAGAACCAAGAATATGAATCTGGATTTTGATTATTATTTTCAATCTATTTTAATTTTTAAATTGGCAGCATCTACACGCCATATTCTTGGTTCTATCGGTAAAGTCACGTCGATAGAAAATAAAAAAATAATCAAATCAAATCAAATAAAAAGTGTGAAATGGAAAATAATAAAAGCAAAAAACCCACATTCATATTCTTGGTTCTTTCGGTAAAGTCACAGAGATTAAAAAAAATGAAACAAAATTTTGATTTTAAAATAAATTGAAAATAATAAAAGCTTTTATTATTTTCCATTTATTTTTTTGTATTTTTAAATTGGCAGAATCTACACGCTATAATCTTAGTTCTTTGGGTAAAGTCACGTAGATAGAAAATATAAATAATAAAATAAAATTTTCAATTTAAATAATATTTTAAAAATATTTATTTTATTTTAATTGTTTCCCTTCTACGTGACTTTACTGAAAGAACCAATAATATGAATCACTGCAGTCACGAAAGCTTTAAATCAAAATATAAAAATAACAAATCATGATTTTCATTTAATTATTTTCTTTTTATTTTCAAATCTACGTAACTTTACTGAAAAAACCAAGAAGATGGCGTGTAGATTATGCCAATTTAAAAATTACAAACAAAAGTAATTTTATTATTTCCGATTGATTTTTTTATTTAATTTATTTCATTATTTTTAAATCTACGTGACTTTACCGAAAGAACCAAGAATATGAATCTGGATTTTTGCTTATTATTTTCAATTTATTATTTTATTTTTTCAATTTGCAGAATCTACACGCCACGTTGGTGGCCGGCAGATGGCAGCATCTACACGCCATATTCTTGGTTCATCTTCTTTGGTTCTTTCGGTAAAGTCACGTAGCATGAGAATAAAGTAATAAATTGAAAAAATAAAATAACACAATAAAATTATCACGACGTTTCGGCCACAACACAAGCGGCCTTCATCAGGTGAAGGGGCGAGACTGTCTGGAGGACAGCGCTGGAGCGAACAAAGCCAAGCTCAGATCGAGACCTTAAAGCTGTGTGAGAAAGAACAAAGCGCCTTGACAAAGGAATTAGCAATGAATTTAGCATTGAAATGGCTGAGTGATTAGCTTGTGACTGGTCACAGATATGGCTATGTTAAAGTCAAAGCATACACATCCACAGAGGCACCCCTTGACAAAGGAATTAGCATAGAATTTAGCATTGAAATAGCTGAGTGATTAGCTTGTGACTGGTCACAGAAATGGCTATGTTAAAGTCAAAGCATACACATTCACAGAGGCACCTTGTACAAATCAAACAGGAAAATTTAGCATTGAAATAACTAGGGGAATTTAGCATTGAAATAACTGAGTGATTAGCTTGTGACTGGTCACAGAAATGGCTATGTTAAAGTCAAAGCCTACACATCTGAGCTATTAATAGTAACTGGGTCAGTGTCTACTTCAAATATTGTTCAGGCTCTAGAGACTTCCAAAGATATTCGTGATGTTATACATTTGGTTCGTTTTGAGCATAATCGCGACCTTATATAATTATTACGTGATACACACGCTGAATATACGCACACAAACATCGTGTACACGTGTGTCGTGCCCTCTATTGTCCACATAGACGGCTTGTGCTGACTAGAGAACGGTCTTAACGTACAATGTCGTGACATGTATCAGCCCTTTGTCGATCCAGCGTTTTGATACAGGCCTCCCCCACACCATGTCGTTCGTGGGAGTTGTTTAACCATACTTCACCATGCCGGTCAATGCGGGTTTGGTGAAGTGAGGAGGCCCAGAAACTTGTATATGCAGATACGAGTTTGCCTGTGCTTGCATCTGCAGAATTACATTCTCACACATCTTCAAGTATAGTTTAATACTTCTAAAGATGCATTTATTCTTGAGGATTCCATAAAGTACTGTGGTAAAAAGAAAACAACTTGATTTGAATAAATTTCGATTTAAAGCTTTCGTGACTGCAGGCATTCATCTTCTTGGTTCTTTCGGTAAAGTCACGTAGAAGGGAAGTAATAAAATAATAAAAATTATAAAATAAAATTCTCACGACGTTTCGGCTACAACACAAGCAGCCGTCCTCAGGTGAAGAAACAGAACTGTCGGAAAGACAGCGCTCCAATGAACACTGCTAAGCTTGGCAGCGTATTTTAAGCTGGGTGGGAGGAGCAGAGCGCCTTGCCAAAAGAGTTTACATATCAACCAGAATAATTTAGCATTGAAGTAGCTATGTTAATGTGAGATATTAGCAGGATGTTGAAGTCAGAAATTAGCGTGTAACTGGGAGATTAGCATGATGTTAATGTGAGGAATTCGCATGTAACTGGTCACGGAAGTAGCTATGTTAAAGTCAGAGTTTACATATCAACAGAGGCATTTAGTATATTGATGCTAAAGAACTGCAACTACCCAACTATCATACAATAAACCGATGTGAAAGAACTAAATATAAACTACATCAATATAATCAATGTACTCAATATATTCTCCACTAAGCTGAGCTACTAACAATAAGTTATTATACATTACACTTCTATGTCGCAAAAAATATTATAATATGCCTCCAAATAATATTTTAATTATAAATTGGCATAGACAGACCACAACATTGAATTATACACTGAGTTACTATACACTACCCTATACGTTAGATTATAATAATATTAGACTTGTAATATTACACTATGTATTATTTTACCAACCCTACTGTATACCACACTGCTATATATTGACTATACAATTACGATACTATATATTACCAAATAAATTATATTAAACATTACACTGAATACTTTGTTAAACAAGGAATGCTTTGAGCTTGTGGGTTGAATCCATCTGTGTGAAGTTGTGTTATTTCCCCATATGCAAGGTGGGGTCTCTCTGGGTTCCACTCACACAAACATCTCAATGCAATGGGACCTTTCTGAAAATGCAGTACTTAGACTCAATGAAGCTTTCCTGGGTAACTAGTTAACATTGTAATAATTAGCATGAGAGATAATGACGTTCAGTTATAAGTGCCATTAATAGTACTATACTGTACTTTTATTGAAGACTATTTTACGTAGTTGGTTGTAAAAAAAGAGTGTCCATTCTCAAAACTTTTTGACGGGCCCTCGTACAGAAATGATATTACAATCTTATATGGAGATTGCGAGTCAGAGTGTTGTGAATAGTGGAGTGAACGTGTGGTGCCATCATTATATTGTTGGTGTGTATATACAGAAAGGCCTATTTGGTGGGTAACATTAGGGAAATGGAGGTAGTTCGTCATTGTTGTTAAACAAAATCTTATTTGGGTGGATAAGAGGAGTAAATCGTACATGATAGGAACTGCAATATTGTGGAGTTCTGGTATAATGAGTTGTAGTATATATTAATCTTATGTCACCTTAAGTATGCCTTTGTGAGTACACTCGTGACACGGGTGTCATGCGCGTGACCTTTGTCTTTTGTTTCAGATGTGCGAGAGCAACTCCGCTGCGAGTCATGGTGGTGCTGGGAGAATTGCCTTCACCATTGATGGCACTTCACCAGCACCCGTCTCAACCCCACCTCAATCCGGTAGAGTTACAAGAACGAAAAAACTTATCTCTTGTGACGTCTGTGGGAAAAAAATCCAACTGGCATGGTGCCTAGAAGCCCACGTAAGAACGCACAAGGAGACCCGTGATCAATGGTGCGGCATATGCGGACAAAGGTTTGATCAGTTAGGAAAATTCAAAAGGCATTTGAAGAGCCACGAAAAGGATTATATGATAAAGGGTGCATAAGGCTTGGTGAATAACGGCAGTTTTGCCAATGCGGTGTTGAATCCACCGTCGCCCTATGAGATGTGCTCAGTCTGCGGATTTTTAAGTCCTATTGAAATCCTGAAAACTCATGAAAGTCTTCACGCACAGTTTTTGTACAGACCGAAGCCTGAACATGATTATTCTTCGACAAAAGATAGCGGCGTTAAGATAAATGACATGAAATCCAATTTTCCTGAATGCTTTGGCCTAGTTTCACATCAACAAACTGCTTCACCAGTCAGTGAGAATAAACCATTCGCTGCTCTCGATCCTATTACGAGCATGGAAGTGTTGATGGCCTTGCAGCAGAAGAAGAAGGAAAAGCGAAGAAGACCTAAGCCCATTAAAAGAAAAAAGACCACCACCAGCGTCACCAATTGCAGCAGTAGCAACAGCCAGAATTCGGACATCAAGAGGATGGACTGCACGGAAGCAGGAGGCTGCGTGGAGCAGAGCATCCCCAAGGTGGATGAACCCAACCTGGCACCTTTAGGTACGTCCGAGTAATGCACACACTACATTTCATTTGGATGTAATTGATAATTTCACAAATTAATTAATGTACGCATATGTTGACCATATCTGTATGCCTGTGCTGAGGAGTCTAGAGATCTGATGTGGTGCTGCTCGGAGGTTGGGTTAAACCGTGAAACTCTGGGTTTCAGTCACCGAGCCATGATTAAACTGGCTTCTCATTGACGGTCTTATCCAGTTACCAAACACTTCTTCCAGCAAACACTTCTGATGTCGCGTGATGTGTAGGAAATTGCAATAACCTCCTAGTGGATACAAAACGGTCACGAAGGGATGTCATGAGTAGTGCAATGATATCTCCTTCCACGAGCTGTTCTCTTACATGAGGTGGTTCACTGCTGTGTGAGAGTTGCACAGGGATACTTCATCTCATGATATGGAGCCAATAGCACCATTGGAATAAAACTAAGCAAAATACATTGCTTGACAAATTCCAAAAAGTATCTGTTAATTTCTTAACCGGGGTAAATTTTATTTCAACAAGTGGGTCAATTTAGGGAACATTTTTTAATGTATAGACCGAGTCATTTCCACAATGGGAATTTCCTCTTGATTGTACTAACACCTAACTTCCATGCGAATTTATTCGTTCTATTGCAGGTAATTATTGTGTAATTAATGAGCTGTAATAGAACAATCTGGCTCAACCACCTCAATGTTAAATTATAGTTGTTGCTCTGCATCAACATCAACCACACGAAGAAGTGCAAAATGTTGGGGCTTCAAAATAAGCCCCAAAAATGTATTATGATATTTTTCAGGAAATCAGTATCTTGCTTTTCTACTATTTGTACATATGTTGAACTTCTTTCGTACCATACGTAGCCAACCGTGCTAATTGGAGGTATTTGTTGCTGGCCATTTGGCATTTTGGGCCTTTGGGCCTGTGGTCAGCAACCGTGATTGATAAAACGTCCCATATACATAGTAATGCTATGGCATCCACTGCATGGTGATAAATAAATTATGTATTAGCACGTGCGTGTGCTCAACGGTGGATGTCTTGTGTTCCAGAGGAAAAGCCCTTCCCGTGCAGTGACTGCTCGTATGGAGCGACGCAGAAGTCGAAGCTCAAGAGACACGTCCTGAGCGTTCACCACGTGCCCTTCGATAGCGCGCTGGACTCCGACTGCCCCAAGAAGAGAAGGCGGCTGGCTGGGTGCCGAGACCACGGCTCAACTCTGGATTTGGAGCGCGCACGATGCTCACGGAGAACTCCCTGATGATTTATTTCATCCTGAGGCTGAGGTACCACGTGTGGGGCGATGAATGCAAGGTTTTGTGCAGCGGACATTTCCATGATGAAATTTCGTTACGTTCACTGCTGCGAGATTACATCTATTGCCGTATATTTTTAGTCAATTGCTGTATTTTCTGGTATACAATATATTTAATAAATTGTCCTAATTTCATAACAAAGGTTTTTGGGTTAGATCGTGTAAATATAAATGTGTCATAACCCTACACTACCTGACACAGCCAATTAGTAAGGAATTTGTCACGTAAACAAAACTCCACTTAGTTACTACTTCAGCCCACCGGTGTTTTGGAGAGTAAATCCACAAGATGAGTACGACGTTTCACTGGTAATTACATCCAGCATCATCGGGCGATTTGCCAGAATAGTGAAGCCATCCCCCTGCTTCCGGTCTTAAATAGAGAAAGGCGATGTCATCACTGAACCCATCAGGTGCAGAAATCAGAGGCGGGGAGGGGGATTATTGGAATTATATAATTGATTAGTAATCATTTAATTAGTATGTTTCCTCTATAAGTAATGATAAATGAGAGATGTCTTCTTCCTCCACGCGTTTGTTCCACTCACGTGGGGTCCACTGTCCTTGCCACCTTCTCCACACCGCCCCGTCCCGCGCCATCTCTCCCTCCGCTCCTCGGGCCACCACGTTCGACCGCATCACCACATCGCCTAACGTCTTCTTCTTCTGCCTTCATCTCCTCATCTTACAATCACAATAACTTAATAATACGCTTCCAGGCCGCACTAAGCCTGTAGCTGTCAGAGAGGTTAAAATAATACAAATTTTCTCAGTTTCAATGGATTCTCGAATTAGTCTTGGCCAATAATAATGAGTTTTACACAACACTTCATCGTTATCAATATACATTAGGTGTCCTTGTTGGCAAACATGTTCTGCAACTTCCAACAGTTATGTTTGAGAGTGTTTAATATTTATTTGGTGTTCCTTTAGTCTTACGCTAATGTTACATCCCATCTGTCCAATATAACATCTGCCACATAAGCCATTAATCCGATACACACCATCCGTTGACAACTTAGGCAATTCATCTTAAGTACAAGATACTATTTTTTGAATTTTGTGTACCGTGCCAAATCTTACTTAGATGTTTAGCTTTTTGCTTTTCCAAAACTCGAGCTAATTTCTCAATTACTCCCACGATATATGGTATTTTAATTGTTTAATAACCTGTTTCAGCAGTATTGCTGTTCAATCTTGGTTTAGCATTCATTGCTGTTAATTATTTGAGCATTATTGTAGACATTCAATTGTAGCGTTTCTTTGACATGTTCAATTTCTCTCCCCAGACATTCACCATCTGACACTGTTTTAGCCAGATGTATGAGCATCTTGATGAGAGAGGTTTTCTGTACGGGTGATGATGCGAATCTGCATTCAGATAGGCATCAGTATGCGTTCCCTTTTGGTAAACGCTGTGTGTGTTATTTTACCATTTAGGCCTCATCCGATAAATCACCTCTCCCAAGGAAATAAGTATTTAGAGGCCACACGGGACCGGGGGGGGGGGGGGGAGTTTAACGTTGTGTCTGTTGCTGCGAGCAGATAGCGCGCAATGGAGAGCTTGCTCAGAGCGGAGCTGGGCACGGACTCGGCGAGGCCGGTGGGCGCTTCGGCCGGTGGAGGCTGCATCAGCACCGGGCAGAGCTACGAGACGGGGCGCGGACACGTGTTCACCAAGATCAACGCCAAGAGCGGGGCACCCTCCTCTACGCATCCTCTACGCCTCCTCACCACCTCACCTCCTCTTTCCTTATCCTCGCCTCCTCTACGCTCCTCACCACGCCACCTCACCACGCCACCTCACCTCCTCACCACGCCACCTCACCTCCTCACCACGCCACCTCACCTCACCACGCCACCTCACCTCCTCACCACGCCACCTCACCTCCTCACCACGCCACCTCACCTCCTCACCACGCCACCTCAACACCTCACCACCTCACCTATTCTACCCTCCTCTTCGCCTCCTCTACACCACCCCGCATCCTTGCCTCAACCTTCATTCATTCAGCCCTGTCATTAATGTATCACTTTTTTTTTAGCTGCGACTACTAGCTAATTTGTCAGTTACTCCCACGATATATGGTATTTTAATTGTTTAATAACCTGATTCAGCAGTATTGCTGTTTGATCTTGGTTTAGAATTCACTGCTCTGTTAATTTGAGCATTATTGTAGACATTCAATCGTAGCGTTTCTTTGACATGTTTAATCTCTCTCCTCAGACTTTGACCATCTGATACTGTTTTAGCCAGATGTATGAGCATCTTGTTGAGAGGATTTCTGTGCGGGTGATGATGCCAATCTGCATTCAGATAGGCATCAGTATGTGTTCCCTTTCGGTAAATGCTGTGTGTGTTACTTTACCATTTAGGCCTCGTCCGAGCAAAATATCCAGGAAAGGGAGTGTGTTATTCACCTCCATTTCCATGGTGAACTGGATGGCCGGTTTTTTGTGAATTGAGAAGATTTAGACATTCATTCATTAAGTGTATCCTTCCCATGTCGCCAGACAACCAAAGTGTCATCTACATATCTACACCAAAAAGTGGGTTTTAATGTACTTGAAGCAAGTGCTCTTGCAACCCGGGGGTTGAGGACCCCTGTGTTAGAGGCCACACGGGACGGGGGGGGGGGGGAGTTTAACGTTGTATTTGTCGCTGCGAGCAGACAGCGTGCAATAGAGAGCTTGCTCAGAGCGGAGCTGGGCACGGACTCGGCGAGGCCGCTGGGCGCTGCGGCCCGTGGAGGCTGCATCAGCACCGGGCAGAGCTGCGAGACGGGGCGCGGACACGTGTTCACCAAGATCAACGCCAAGAGCGGGGCACCCTCCTCTACGCCTCCTCACCACCTCACCTCCTCTACCCTCCTCTTCACCTCCTCTACACCACCTTGCATCCTCGCCTCAACCTTCATTCAGTCAGCCCTGTATCACTCTTTTTTCGCGGCGACTACTAGCACCAGCATGGTGAATGTTGCAGTGAACTTCCCCTCGTTGATTCCCCCCTCCACCCACGTTAAGGGACTCGGTCTACCAGACACTTTGACCGCTTCGTCTCATCCACTCCGCGTTCAACCACCGCGCCTCACTGCAGTTCACAGCAACGCACTCAACTAAACAACTCGGTCACCCACTCATCCAGTCACTAACTCAATCACCCTATCACACATTCATCCAGTCACTAACTCATCCAGTCACTAACTCAATCACCCTATCACACACTTATCTCGTCACTAATTCAATCACCCTATCACCCACTCATCCAGTCACCCACTCATTCAGTCACCCACTCAATCACCCTATCACCCACTCATCAAATCAGCCACGCATCCAGTCACCCACTCATCCAGTCATCCACACAATCACCCTATAACCCACTCATCCAGTCACCCACTCAATCACCCTATCACATACTCATCTAGTCACTAATTAAATCACCCTATCACCCACTCATCCAGTCACCCACTCATCTAGTCACCCACTCATTTAGTCACCCACTCAATCACCCACTCATCTAATCACCCACACATTCAGTCACCCACGCATCCAGTCACCCACTCATCCGGTCACTGACTCAATCACCCTATCACACACTCCTCCACTCGTTTACTCAAACACTCACCCATTTACTCACCCACCCGCTCACCACCATGCAGGTCACCTCACTCTTCTTTTCAGATTTATCATTTTCACTGCTCCACTCTGGAATCCACACCCGGTCTTCCTGTTTTCCCAAACTCTTGCAACAATAAACTTGATCAATTTAAGGAACGCGTTTCTTTGATCTTAATTATCTAATTACTCATTGGACAGTTATGTATTATTATTTTTGATTGTTACTGGCCGTTTGGCGTTTTGTATTGTGTGGGGTTTGCATCGCTGTCAACCCCTCATCAGTGCCTACCTTATTACAGACCAATTCAGACCTTGTTGGTCACCCCGTGCCCCTTATAAATCCCAACGTCCATCCTACAAAGTCCCATGACAAGGAAGAAACACATAAATAAACTTAACAAAAATGTTGCCCGTATTGAAACGGCCGTCTGCCGTATGGACCTGACAACTCACTTTCCCCCAACAGAATACGGGTAAACCGTGTGGGTTGGCGGCTATGGGTTTTGTTGTGTTTGCGAGTCCAAGTTCTAGGACTGCACCCTGGGTTGTGCGTGGTCCTCATTGGTGGGAGATTCCCTTCGCTGTGTTGCACGCCAGTGGGTGGGGGCTGCCTGGGGCCAGTGACGTGTGAGCCGGTCCCAATGTGCACCGGCAAACATTTACCGCCAGGTGGCCCCAGTGTTTATTGCCCGTCCACACGTGGATACCTGAAACCCATGTCAATCCACTGCTGGATGAGTCCCGCAATGAAGATACAATCAGTACATCCACTTTGCTTTTGGACACCACCTGTTCCATTGGCGGCCGAATGCGAATCTAAATGTGCATACGTTAGAGACTGGTTAATGCGCATAAAAATCAAACCAATTGACCTACGACCCCATCAACTTTTGTAGAATTTTAGACGTGCATTACAGCTACTTTAGCCGGATGGTTGTGGTGGCTATGTATCCCTGTAATCAACGACTACGTGGAGGTGAGGGTTGGTGGATCACAAAAATGTTGCGACAACTCCCACCCCTTGGTCGTCAAGGAGGTAGAGAAGGCGGTGTGGAATAATGTGGACTCCGCCTGTTCCATCTGTAGATTTGTGATAGAGCATTGGCCCCCCCATTTGCTTGGATTTCTCCAGGTGCTCCGATTTCCTCCCACATGTAAACACTCATTAATCTTGATTTGAAGCTGTCGTGACTGCAGGAATCCTTACTCTTTGGTTCTTTCGGTAAAGTCACGTAAGTAGAAAAAAACTAATTAAAAAAATCGTCGATTGCTTGTGCAGCGATCGAAACGTCGTGATCCATTATTATTTGTTCTACCTACGCGACTTTACCTAAACAACCAAAGGGTACAAACTCTCATTAATTGGCCGATAACATCTTTATATAAAGAGGACAACAGAGCATGGGCAGGAGTGGTGGGGGGGATTTGTTGCCGGCTGCTCACCATTTGACTGCCGCCTTCCCTCATCTGTAGTTCCTCGTGCCAAAGTGAAGGAATACTGTGTGCCAGTTACAATTATCACTTGCACGTAACTTGATGTTTCAATGAAAACAGCCACTGAGATTTAATACTGAAAATCTTTATTTTTCACATGCAGTGAAACAATGTTGTTAGAAGGCTTGTTTCCCTGGGAAAGCCTCACTGAGTCTCAAGACTCTTTTTCAGGAGGGGCCTGCCAACTTTTCGCAGGAGTAATTTGGATGTTTGGCTAGTACCAGTTACATTGTATGTTGTTGTTGTTTTGCTATGGGAGTAAACCCATACAGAGAAAGGGACCAGAATGAGGAAAGCGAAGCCAGGCAGTCCTTCAGAAGATGTCATGCACGGGCGTGACCACTGCACCACCCTGCCGCCCAAATAAATGTAATTTTAATAATGTACAATACTGGCAAATAAACCCTATTAGTATCAACTGAATTTCTGGGCAATATGGCACGTGTATAGCTGCATCGGTGTTTCTAAAAGTCGTGTTCAAATTGCTTATTAATAATATTATAAAGAACAGGTTTCCCACATCTGGTTTCATTTGACTTACCGGTTGTCCTCATTATGTGTGTCACAGGTAATATGGCAAGGAAAATATTACCCAGCACGAGTTGTAGGATTAGGGCAATTATGGTGACACACGTGACCCCCTCTACACAAGTAACAGCTGAGAGTCAATGCTGGGATGTTGTGCGATTGGTGCAAGCGACCCATCATTGTGTTTTGATGTTGAGCTGTTAAAATTGCACTGTTGTGGGGTGAGGTCAAGGCCGATGACTGCTTCCAGCGGTGTCAAGATCAGTATTTTGAAGAGGCTCGCGGAGGATGATACTGGGCACTAGGGTGCAGTCTCCCTCCATGAACAACAGAGGGCAGAGGAGCGACGCTCACAACAACAATTGGCGGAGCACCGCGCGTATAAAACACAAAGTTGGAAGAAAGTTTATCTCGGGGAGTTAACCCACAACACCTGGGTCTGTCCCGCGTGTTCACACGATAACGCGTTTTCACTACAACGCGTTTTCTTTACTTTAGGGAACGCTTCTCGCACAACGCGGAACGCGCTCCGTCACAACGCGCTTTCTGAGCGGACTACTTTCTTGAGCAGTGAAATTAATTAAAATCTTTTGCTCTGCCATTTGATTTTAAATTACGACTCTTCAAAGAGCTTTGGTTGTAGTAAGCAATATTTGAATGTGTTTAAATGACCTGTATTCCCTTACAACATGTTTTATATTCCTAGGCATTAAATGTGTACTAAAGATTCAGACTAATTGTAAATCTAATGGGACCACTTTAATCGATGTCCGTTAATATATGTAGGCGTGGTAAGGTTTCGAGACGCACTCGGCGATGCGTGAAACGCAGTCCGTGTCCTTCCTCGTCCATTTGTCTTCATTCCAACGTCAACTTTGTTCTACCGGTCTCTCTCATTAAGGCCACATGGCCACACTGTGTCTCTTAGTTCTTGCAAGCTAAGCTGGAGTCAGTCTCTCTCATTAAGGCCACATGGCCACACTGTGTCTCTTAGTTCTTGCAAGCTAAGCTGGAGTCAGTCTCTCTCATTAAGGCCACATGGCCACACTGTGTCTCTTAGTTCTTGCAAGCTAAGGTGGAGTCAGTCTCTCTCATTAAGGCCGCATGGCCACACTATGTCTCTTAGTTCTTGAAAGCTAAGCTGGAGTGAGTCCCTCTCATTAAGGCCACATGGCCACACTGTGTCTCCTAGTTCTTGCAAGCTAAGCTGGAGTCAGTCTCTCTCATTAAGGCCGCATGGCCACACTATGTCTCTTAGTTCTTGCAAGCTAAGCTGGAGTCAGTCTCTCTCATTAAGGCCACATGGCCACACAGTGTCTCTTAGTTCTTGCAAGCTAAGCTGGAGTCATTCTCTTTTCGACATATGTCCCACCAAATTCTGTAATAATAATGTTCCAGTTTCTCTATATGTTTTTTTAAATTTAGATTTAAATAAATCTACATTTAGAAATCCACAAATCTGGCTGCCTCCTGATGATGCTGGTTGTAATTACTGGCGAAACGTCGTACTCAGATTATTAATGTTGTGGCTTTGCTCTCTAACACACAACCGGTGTGCTGTACTAGTAACGAATTGGCATGTGCTGTTTAAGTGACAAACCTTACTAATTGGCTATTTCGGGTGGTGGTGGGTTTACCGACATTTTTATATTTACGTGATCTTACCTAAAAAACCTGTATTATGTAAAAATACATTTATTTTCCTTCTTTCTTTTTGGACAGTTTCAAATCTCTAACGTCTTTCAAATTGTTCTGATGTACAGTGCTACATTTCAAATTACTGTCATGTTTGCAACGGGTTGTTTAAAATATATTTAAATGGTGTAGATTCATGTTTAAACTCGCTTCGAATCTGCATTCATCATTTTCTTCTTAAGCAGTCCGTAACCACAATTGGTGCATCGATGCATGACCCATTTGATTATTGTTTGCTGGTCTTAATTTATCAATTAAAATGTTGAGTGTGCCAAATCCTAAAGAGTGGCGTTTGAGTCGACCTTATTTATTTTATATTCACATCTGAAACGCCTGTGCACATGAATGTAATCCAGTTACACACTCTCCTACTTGTTCATCAACTCTCTTCGTGGTGTAGATTTGATGGCTTGTATAGCAACCATAAACAAACACAACAAGTCCGGGTGACTCATGATCCATGACTCACGATGCCAGTGGGCCAGGTTTCACTCTCAACTCTCTACCTGTGTGGCATGAATAAAACGCACCTGTAAATTTGACCTAAAATGATTGCACAACAATTGCCCCGCCTTCATGCGATGTTTATCCTCCACTGTTTATCTGGCTTTGACCTGAATTATATAAAAGTGCGGCTCTGCAACTGCTGTAGAGTCACATAGGTATAAACACATTTTACAATATGAACAGCGCATTGAAAACGCGTACTATTTTATGTATTGTTTAACAAGTGTGTTTACAAATCCACACTGAGAAACACGATTATTGGCAGAGGGGAGTAAATTATGTTTTCGATAGTGTATTTAAATAGAGCTACTGTAGGTAAGTAGTTTTCATTTTTAAAGGCATAGTTTAACAAGACAACACTTGCCACCATCCTTCAAACCCATTGGTGAAAAAGACCACAGTTTATGTTTACATTATAATATGTTTACATAATATATAATATAATGTTTATATTAGAATATAATGTTTACATCATATATAATATAATGTTTATATATAATATGTAAAATAATGTTTACATTATAATACAATGTTTACATTATATATAATATAATGTTTATGCAAGAGCCGGGGACTTATGGGACCCCGGAGTCCCACCATAAGGTTCATATGAATGGTTACCTAATAACTTTTGAAACACGGTAATCACTGTGAAGTGCAGTTTCCAATTCTTATTGTTCACTCAATCTCTCTGGCCTTTCTATGCAATATGAAGAAGGGTCATTGCCCGAAACGTCGCTTATCGGATGTTTTCCCTTTTTCAAGTCCCCAGTCCTACTGATGCATGAATTTGTTTGGTATTTGAAATGATACGAAGGCTCAGCAAGTGATTCCTTGCAGACATAAACAGAAGCGATACGCGCCACCCCAGCCACCCATGTCGCGAATCAATCGATTATCGCGATTGAGGGCTCGTGAATAAATTCTAGATTCAACGCCTTGTTTTAAAACGTGAACACAGCCGGCTCTAGTGACTGGAGTGGGTGGGTGTTGGACAATGTGAAACAATGACACGCAACGTATACAAATCTAAAACATAAATTCTTACGCACGCGATCCGGTGTGCATATCGCGATCTTCAGGATGAATGATCACGTCCGAATCAATGCGTCGTCGTTGCTCCCCTAGCATGCGCTCTGCGTAACCCGCTCGTGTTGTTGTTGTTGTTTGCGGCAGAGTTTAGGACCTTCGTGGCCAAGAGCCGCAGCTCCCGAGGCAAAGGAGTGATGGCACGCTTTCAAGGTGCCGGACTTGCTGAAGCATCTCATGGAACGATACGGGGCTCCGGATATTCACGATCTGGGCATCCGTATCACCAGCATACCTCTGGGCATTTCCGTACGTGCTGTGCCTGCGTGTACGAGCGTGTGTGTGTGTACGTGTGTATGCATTGCGTCGCTTGTTGACTGCGAATTGTATTATTATTGGATGCCTCAAGTTATACTCTTTGGTTCTTTCGGTAAAGTCACGTAGGTATAAAATAAAATAAATCACGACGTTTCGGGCGCAACACAAGCGTCCGTCATCAGGTGGGAGAGCCTTGGTGTGCTGCTGAGGCAGACTGTTTTAAATGGTTTGAAATGTGTGTAGCCCATGGGTCATAAAGAAGTGGCCAGGGCTAGTGATGTTAACGTGAGAAATTAGCGTGTAACTGTAAGGTAGGAAAGCGGCCTCCTCCTCGATTTTACGTGACTTTACCGAAAGAACCAAAGAGTCTGGATTCCTGCAGTCACGAAAGCTTCAAATCAAGATTGCCTCAAGTATGTATTGTTGTTGCCCTTGAGGGGGTTTACTTTCTGAATTAAATGCGTTCTGGAATTGCTGACACACAGCCACAACGTACGTGTCGCTGTGTTCACACCTGAGAGTGACACTGCATCAGCCTTTTACCAATATTCCCCCGCCCCTGCGTTTGCCTTACACGGCCACAATGCTGAGCTATCCTCAGTTGCTCAGGCACACAAGTTTCACACCTGTCTCCCTGTCAAGTGAATGTGGTGTATCCTTTTGTCATGCAGTCTGAGACAGACTTCCAACACGACTTCAGTTTTGTGGGTGCAGTGCTGCGACAAGAGCACTGAAGTAACTGCTCGTGTAAGTACATCATGTTAATATATATCGTATTGAAGGCTGAGGCCTATTTTACTGTACCACTCCTTACAGAAATCTTCTTTCCCGAGTGGTTGTGCATTTGTCGCTTGTTTCAGAGGTTTGCGATTCGATCCCAGGAGTCGCCCTAGTTAATATTGCGGGTGTATTATCCAAAACTGCATTTCTATATGCTTCACAAATAATGTAAAAAAAAATCCCGTGTTGTTATCAATGAATGAGGAGGACATGTGTGCCGGCGTCAGAATCAAAATTTGAAAATCTAAACAAGTACTCAGAAATGACTGGATTGGGTAAAACCACATGTATATATGTTGAACTTCTTTCGCACTGTACGTAGCCAACTGTGCTAATCGGAGGTGTGGAGGACAACAAACTGAACACAAAAAGCAGTTCTAAAGACATTGTTTTCAATCTAGATTTGAAAGTGCTGTTGTATATGTGGGTGTGTGAAAATTGATGAAAAATAATTAAAATTAAATGAAATTCGAAATTTGCATAATTAATCCGAAATTATGCTAA
This sequence comes from Petromyzon marinus, assembly GCF_048934315.1. Taxonomy (NCBI): domain Eukaryota; kingdom Metazoa; phylum Chordata; class Hyperoartia; order Petromyzontiformes; family Petromyzontidae; genus Petromyzon; species Petromyzon marinus. The sequence continues at coordinate 6,889,847 of NC_133683.1, forward strand.
TTCGTGTAATTATGCGTGTAACTATGCTAATTAGAGAGGTAATCATATTCATTTATACGAGTGGGTGTGGTTGTGTTAATGATAGCCTTTATGATAATCAGGCCCCGCCTCGTTGACGAGGTGGGGTTATCAATCAGGATAACGCAATCAATCGTGTGCAGTTACGCTAGTGTCAATTCGGCCTCGTTGTCTAACTTCGTATTATTGATCAGCATAATACAATGATTCTCGCTTTAACACTCCCCGAGTGTTCATATTTTAGGTCCCAAGTTCATATCATTCGCTTTAAAGTTTAATGAGTGTGGATTGGTGTGTTTATAGTTTAGGTTTCCGAGTTCATATCTCGTCGCAGGATACAGATCTTATGCAAAAATTTCAGGAAAGAATCACACGACCACTTCTGTATTAATCAATTTATTTTCTAATTAAACCTTAACTATAATATGTATGTGAACTCTCAATCTCGGAACTTCAACACGGTATCCACACGGTATCAAGACAGTATCATCAACGACTGTACGATTTCACTTTGATAACACATGGACCCCGCATAAAGCGATTGCTGTTAGTGAGAGAGTCAGGACATGCAAATGCTATGCTACACAAAAGCTTATACATTATAATATGAACGATCATTATGCTTGAAATGGTCAGCACATTATCACAGGCGATTTATTAACATGCCACGGTATTCATATAAAAAGACAATCAAACAGTTATTATTTCCAAAGGCATAAATGTAACAACAGATCCACCGGACAGACTATAAGATTACCGAAATGGCTTAGTGTGAGGGTATGCGGTGGAACGTGTTATCTCACGGTATATTAATTAATTCGTGAATAAGATTGTATGATCAGAAAATCGGTTTAGCACGATTCCTCCGCGGGAGCGTAGCTCCGTGGCGAAGGCTCCAAGGGTTAATTCGTATTGATGGATCGGTTGGTAACTTATGCGATTAGAAGTACAGTCCAAAACAAAATATTAAAGAGGGAAATTATGAATATACTTATAAATGTCAGACTGTTATCACACGATCGATGCTTCCACAGCCAGATGGTTCACGGACTTGAGTGTTCGCCTCTGGTTAAGGACCCATGTATGTTTGAGTGATATGAATTGTTTTGAATAGTCAGTGTTTGGAATTCTTTGCGTTGCCATACGCTGAAGTTGGCATCGCTTGTAGAAGTAGCCTCGCTCCCTTTAGAGCGGTGAGGTGTGTGAGAGTTGTGCATCATACGTATCGGCGTTCCCTCCTCCACACAGCAGCCAGCCTCTGTCCACGGGGGAGAGTTGCTTGATCGCTCTCAGTTCTGCTCAGTGGACACCTCTCTCCACTGCTGGATGAGCTGCGCGATCACGCTCGTGCTGGTTCGCTGACAGCAGTTTCTCTCCGCTGTTGGATGAGCTGCATCGGCACGCTCCCTCTCTCTGGGTGGAGAACTCGAACGTGCTCGTTGCTGGTTTGCTGAAAGCAGGTTTTTCTCCACTGCTGGATGACTCAAGTCGCACGTGCTCTTGCTCTGGTTTGCAGAAGCTCTTGCTTGGTGCGTCGGTCGCTCTGCAGCTGGACTCAATGTAGAATAATCTTTCAGCAATACTCTGTCTTTCAGCTCTTGGAAATCACACTAGGTGACGCCTCACTACCCTGCGAGTCTTGCCAACGTCAGTGGGTAGCGACGGGGCCACTTTGGCTTCTGCTCGCCGCCCCCTGCTCTGCAGCTCGCCGGCTGGCGACCTGTTGCTCTCGTTCCCGATTGGAACGGCTCCTGAGCCGACCCACTGGTCGAACTCCCCGCGTTCCGACCTCCTTCGAGTCGAACTCCCCGAGTTCCGACCCCCCTGGTCGAACTCTTCCGAGTTGCTCCTCCGAGTCAAACTGTCTCCCGAGAGTCGACCCCCCGGTCGAACTCTGGTGAGCCGACCCCCCCCGGGTCGAACTCTGGTGAGCCGACCCACTCCTGTCGAACTGATGTTTCAATGCTCAGGATCCTCTTTTTATGCCCAAAAATCCCTTCACTCGGATCCTGCCCACAAGGCGGGGTTTCTTTCGATTTTTGCTGTGTCAGGATTTGTCCGTATGTATCTGTGTCCGTGTGTGTCCGTACGTGTGTCAGTGTGTGTCCTTGTGCATCACCCACGGTATATTCCGTTGTCATACTCCTACCATAAAACCCACAAGTAAAACAATCAAATGTTATAAATTGTCTCGAAGGCACCTCTCTGTCTGGGTGCACAACCTGGAGGGAGGGGCGATATTCCCTCCGACTTTCACCGACGCACAAAGAAATGGTTAAAACGTTTTAAGTTAACATTTCATTTCATCAGAGTTCAATAGTTATGATTCTGTATTAATCCAAGGTCTGAGTCAGCTTCTCGTTGTGGTATTTGACTCGTGTTTCCCCAAGCGTATACACACTCCTACCCCGCGCTGCAGGGATACAAAGACGGCCGGGATTTCCCTTTCTCTCCGACCCTGGGTTTAACATCGCCCTTTGCTTACGTTGCAGTTTTGCTGTGCGCTTGCATTCCTTTTCCTCTCTACTCTTACTTTAACCCTGCTTATTATTTGTGTATGGGTGGAGGCTACAGCATTTATGTTGACTTAGGAAAACCTGATTGTTATAGGCTTCGGGTCAAGTCGTATAGAAATTATTAAAATATGGAAATACATTTCATATTAAATTAATAGACGGTTGATGGTTACATTGATGTAGCTATTGGCAGGGTTCAATTGAAGTTGGTGTGAAGATCAATAACTTTAGCCTACCCTGTCGTTGAATTCCGATTTTAAGTTACTTTAATAGTAATGTAGAACCAATCAGCTTTTTGACTGAACTATATCTAGGCTAACGCAAACTCCCAGTGACCCTGGCTTGGTGTGTTTACGTCAGCCCCTGGCAATCCGCTGTGCTCTGCTCTCTATCTGCTCCCGCTGACCCTGGGAGGGCTCTTAATGTCAAAATCGTGTTAGTGGGTCATGGTAAAGATAACCTCCACATGCCATGCGGAGGCCTGGTTTGGTGTTTTTATTCATTATTATAAAAAAAAAACAATAGAAACATGTATCTATATGTATCGGAAAATTACTTGTTAACATTAAGATGGAAAAGGGGCCTAGATACAACAGTGCATAGCTCCAATGGCTTCCTAATATCGGAAGGAAGAGCATTCAAGTTGGCCGCAGAAGCCCATCTGAAAGCGAGTGATGCGGTGACTGTCTTTGTTCGATGGCTTGCCAAAAGCCACTGCTGCTAGGATGATCCACCAATCCCATCTCTCGATTGCAATCGTACATTAGCAGCACACCTTGCATTCGCTGTTGAACCACTCGTCCATCACGTGTTCCATCATCGCAACTACAGCACTGCCCTGCACCTGTGGCCGCCACAGTTGCTAACATTGTGTTGTTTGTTTAGGTGATCGGCAAGGCCCGGAAAGGCGAGCGGGAGGCGATGGACCGTGGGCTGGCTCGCATCGAGTGTGACATCAAGCAGGAGGTGGAGGGCCGGCCACACAAGATCAGGAAATACCTGTTGGAGTCGTTCCCCTTGCCAGGGACGAGCGCCGATCTTCGCCGACAGTTCACGACACAGCCGGCGGCCGAAATGGTGCTGCAGGTCTTCCAGAACGCCGAGGACATCTTTGTGAATAAGCTGAAGAAGGTGGGGCCATGGCGTCTGGACTTAATGCAACAAAATTACCGTGCGAGAAAAATCATGCATCTGCTTAGATTTGTCAAAGATTTTCCAAAATACATTTGTTCTCGGAATTATTTAATGAGTGATAATCGCCATACGTTTCAAGTCTGTCGATACTTCCACCAGTATCAATGACTTGCTCTACCACTGAATTAACTCTCCTCTATAATATTTAGGGCCATCGCTTTCACAAAATTCAGTCACACATTGAGACAAAAGTAAGGGGGGCATTGAAATCGGTAGGACATCTATGCATGTGTCACCCTCTATTTGTCCCAACAGAGTGATATGGCTGCACGTGGTTTGGGTCCTTTGTTGTCTCCACCAACAGTGTGTGCAGGACTTCCTGGGGCAGGTGAAAGGGGACACGCTGGCCCGGAAGCTGTTTCAGTTGGCCCTGTGCTGTGGCTCCCTCGAGACTCCTCGCGACCTCGTGGTCAAGGAGAAACCGGCCGCGTTTCTCGGCAACATCAGCACTCCCGACACCAGACCGCCGCCTCCTCCGGGGAGTAAGGAGACAAATTTGCATATACAGTAGACTCTCGATTGTCCGCGCTAATGACGTGGAGGATGGCTGCGGATAATTAAAATGACGGATGATCCAAAGATATCTATTTTTTGCGGCTCTCTATGCCACAAACTAACGATCAACCGATCGATGCACGTGGTCAGTGATAACACTTTCCTGCTAATTTGACCAAGTCCAATATCGGCTCAACTTTCATGTGACGGACGTTACTCTCACGTTCAGAGTGGGTTGGAATGTGCTTCCCTTTACTCTGTGGACCAGAGGTCACTAGAAGCAATGTCAGAGGTAGCTTTGTGATGTTCTCTTCTGCGGGCCATTCTCCAATAGGACGGGTTCCACTGCTCCGTGAGAGATCCGAGTGGATACTCCGTCTCATGACACGATATCGAAAGCACAATCTGAATAAAATGTAGTTTCTTGTATTGTACATAAGGGGTCAGACCACAGAGGACCTTCAGAATGCTGAGTGTGATCTTGAAATTAATCCTGGACTGGTTCGGGGGATAGTTGAACAATTCGAATATTGGGGCGATATTGTCTTGCATACGGGTGTGAGTGAGAAGTCTGCCAGTGGTTTTTTGAGTCCATCATCTAAATTTTTGGGTTAGATCATGTAAACATGCACTCAATAATACGCGTTAATATGCGCTTTTTATGTGACCTAACCCAAAAATCTCTATTATGGATAATATTGGTCGCGAAGGCCTTCGTGTTAAACTTGTTTTTTGAGTCATCTGGAGAGTGATGATGAAACTTATCGGGAGGCCGTAGATGAGACGTGGGGGTCGGGGGGGCAGAGAGAGAGAGTTGCAGTTGTTGAGCCTATTGGAGCGAGTTACAGCATCGTTGTCCTCTCCTACAATGGCATTGCTTCTCTCCTTCGCAGAGACGGTAGCCGAGCATCTGGTCCGTCTGCTGAGCCACGCAAGTAAGATGGCAGAGCCCCTGGGCCTACCCGCGCTGTCACGCGTGGAGAAGCAGCTTGCCGAGCACTTTGACTCGCGCGACCTCCCCAGCCTGGGCCTCGGCTCCTTCTTGGACATCCTCCATCGCAACGCCCAGGTGCGTACGTGGCGTGCGTGAGCCCACCCGCCTCCAGCTGGTAAGAGGCAGTACAGCAAGTAGGTGTACGACACTGCCCGTGCAAAGTTTGAGTGTACTTATCGCCTCCGAGTGGCGCTCAATGTTAAGTTTGTTTCCAAAATTGTGCGGGGTAATATTAGTTTATTATTACGAACTTAAAACTAATCTATCGATAACTCGAATACGTTTAAGCATCATGTAATCACTGCGAATGCAGAGCGCAACAAAGTGTCACGTAAGATGCATGGGTTTTCTCTTGTCACTCTTAAAAAATATCTGTGAATTTGGCAAACATCCCAAAGGTATAGGTATAAAAATCCCAAAGGTAGATATTGAAAATCACCGTTAAAATTGAGTGTGCAGCGGTGACATTCAGATAACATATATGATAACACTATATATGCAAAGCGGCCAGGTGGCTCAGATATCAAAGCGGTGCGTTGGCAATAATGAGATGCTGGGCTTGAATCTGGATTTTGACCGCTTGGATGGAAACCGAGGTCTCAAGTCTTATGAAGTCGATCATCCAAGCCCAGTCACCAGCGACTGCACAAAATTACAGTCTCATTAAACTTGGGTTTTGCACTTCATTTTCCTAATTCCATCTCTGAGAATAACAATTTCAGCTTGACTCTCGTGCGCCGCACAATCTCATAACACAGCTCATGTGAAAGTGTTGGCTCCTATTGTGTACAAGATCAAAGGCCACCCACTGCATTTTATGACACAGGGCCTGCACGGCTATGCGAGATTTACGAATGGATGATTTATTTGTCTCTTGACATTACGCCGATAGCGCATTTGGAAAACTAAAATTGAGAACAAATTTTGTGTTAATTTGCAAACTTAAATCTGTAATATTTAATCAGTTTTCGTGCACTGCATTGTGAGATGCAGCTCCATGCGTATCGTTTAGCTTTAAGCCGGTGTTTGCCTTGCGGTCGCCTCGGTGTCAACCAACTGATGTTGACGGATTTGTTGTGTCTGTGGTAGCTGTTGGAGGAGACTGGGGTTGTGATCTCTGCCCTGGGTGGATCTGGAGCCACAGCGGGAAGCTTCTGTTCATCCACCAGTGCGGCAGCCTCGACACCGCAGCGGTGAGACACGGGCCCCAGTAGGGGCCACAGGGGCGGCTCAGAGATGGGGATAAGGATTTGGAGATTTAGGGCGCTCGTGGAAATAAACTCTTCAACTCAAAGCGCCTTACAGCAGCGTCTCATCTCAACCATTCCATTGCTCTGCGGCAGTCTACCCGAGGGGACCCCCCCCCCCATTGGCAGCTGTTCCTATTTGGCACGTGGTGCACGCACTACCGGCCTGTGAATGGACATGTCTGCCATTCGGGAGCGATGTTTGATTTTCCTACGTGGTTTTTCACCGATAAAGTAATTTGCAAGTATTTTATCTGATTTAGCAAATTTGGAACATGATGCGGTTACACGTGGCCAATTCTATTTTTTTAATACAGCGTCACAGGATTATTATCATACATTGTGAAACAGATCTCTTTGTTTGTGGTGAATAAACTGCCAACATTAACCAGGGCGGATGCTGGGCTTGAACCGAGAACCACCACTCGACCATGTTTCCATAAATTTGTGCAGTCACATTAACGCTGTTCACGTCGTACGCAATGGACACTTTATTATTAGCACCACCTCTGGACCTGTTTGGCCCCTGATCCATCTTGAGAGGTCTTGTAAGGGCGGCGTATTACAGTTTGATTTTATATCGGCACAGCAAATAGCCAATGGAAAACCACCCGTTCCGTGGGGGTGCTACGCGCTGGCACGGATCGGATGCGCCAGTGGAAAAGGGCTGCTAGCAACTCGGCCGCCTCCAAACGAAAGAGAGAGGGTTCCAGGTCTCTGTTGTTGGCTGTGTGCTCTGCAGCTGCCGGCCGTGGACTGCGCTGTGGGGAAGCACTACGGCGTGCATTCCTGCCGCAACCTTGGGCACGGCCCCATGGCCAACCTGGTAAAACTGGCGCAGAAGGCCAAGCCCGGTGGCAGCAGCGGCGGTGCCCATCGGTGCGCCGTCTTGTACGAGACGGCGCTGTGTGCTCGCGACTCGAGGTTTGGCAGCCCCCTCCAAAGTGCCCTCCTCCTCACCCCTCTGCTCACCTCGTGATCTGCCTGACCGCCACGGGTCGCTCCTCAAAATTGTTGAGTCGGCGACAGACACTTGGGGTTCTTTAATCTTTCACATCAAAGGGTCAGTGAGCCACACCAATATGCCATTGGTAATGTAACTTAAGGATTCAATGTTCAAGGCAAGTGATTGTCGAGACAAACTGATGATTGTGTGTGTAACACCCCTCTGGCAGTCCACTGCCTGATGAAGGCCTCGCCACGTTGCTTTGGTCATGGGGGTTGTTGCAGCAAACCTTACCACGCTTGGTGAAGGGGGCGCGGATTAGGTTCAGGACTTGTGCAGATATCAGTCACCACTGACGTCAGCCATGGCTAGGAATCCAACTCGGATCGCTGCGTTAGTATCGCAGTGCACCAAACATTGCAGCAGTGCTTCAGAAATCATTCCGAAGTTGCTTGATATTGCACACAGTTTGAATAAACCATCATTACTTCAGGAAATATATTTTTAGTTAAAATTTTACTTTGTACATGCTGTGATCGTAATAAAGAGTTGTGCCAGTTAGTAGTAACAGCGCGATACATCGGTTAAATCGATTAATATTTATTATTCAGCTGACAATTCATGTATTGAATTGCACGTGTAAGAATCAACTCTTAAAAAATTGTATCCCTTTTTATTTTAATAGTTTCACATCGCCACTAGAGAGAGTCGACATGATCAGTGTAAGTTCAAATGAACTGACACACCTTGTGAAAAACCCAACGCAGAAGATCCCTGGGCTTGATATTCCACGAAGCTCATGGTCGCCCTAAACCGCATCTGCACAAACCATGGCAGATGCGGATACCTGATGCACAAATGGAAAATTTTAAACTCTCCAGTGTTTGACTGTGGTCATCCAGAACAGATCGTACAACGTGAAACGACGCAATAGAAAATTAAAGTCAAGCCACAGTGCGATTGTGACCATGCAACCCAAACTATGCACGATATTGTGAACCACAGTCGTCTGTGCTCCTTCAACGGAGTAGGAATAGTAACCCTACACGAAGTTTCTCCTGAAGCCCTCTCGTCGTGACCAGCAGACCTCGGACATTGGCTTATGGCTCCTGAACATGTTGCCCTCATGGGCAGGAATAGAATAGCTCAGGGGTTGGCAATCTGCGTCTCCCGGTGCCGCATGCTGCTCTTTAAAGACTGTTTGGTGATGTTGTTTATGAAGGACCACTGTCTCGTATTCACCACAGTGCATTGCGCCTCTTGCAATATTGAGTTGAGTAATCCCGGTAGTTGAGAAACTAAGGTAGTTGAGTACCCCGGGAACACGCTGTGGTTCGTGTCGCGTTAATAGCTCCGTACCGTGCCGTGTAACTCACTAAGCAGCCGATTGCTCGCGTGCAGTGGTAGTGCCGTGTTCATTGATAACACTGCACACTCCGTGCAGTGGTAGTGCCGTGTTCATTGATAACGCTGCACACTCCATGCAGTGGTAGTGCCGTGTTCATTGATAACGCTGCACTCTCCGTGCAGTGGTAGTGCCGTGTTCATTGATAACACTGCACACTCCGTGCAGTGGTAGTGCCGTGTTCATTGATAACTCTGCACACTCCGTGCAGTGGTAGTGCCGTGTTCATTGATAACGCTGCACACTCCGTGCAGTGGTAGTGCCGTGTTCATTGATAACGCTGCACACTCCGTGCAGCGTTGTGTGAGGATGGCTCACTAAATGAAAGGGGAGTCGTAGCTATCGCACTGTGGGGTGGTCATCGCCCTCCTCCCCCTGGGCATGTGCCGTGTGTGTTGTGTGCGTCGTGAGTCGTGGCGATGTAAACCCGGGGTAGCTCCTCTCTCCGTCTCTTCGTTTGTTGCTGTCCCGGCGAAGCTCGAGTTGGTGAGCGCAACGCGTGGCAGATCCGGCTTCACCCGTTCCCACTTCTCCCAGTCAGCGACTCCCAAACCCCCACTCAATAATCGCAGATCACTACCCAGGTCCTTATCAACCAAATGATTTTTAAGTAAACTATTTTTTGTATTCTTAATGTATCAACAGTTCAGTTTTAAAGTATAATTTTACCGAGGCACTGTAAGTTTTCCTGGTGTGGACGGTGGCTGTTTTTGCTATTGTTTTACTGCCTTTCTCAAGCTTGGAAATGTATGTATGAATGAAATTGGAACTTATATACTTCATTTATTTACTAATTGACAAACTATTTTTATTTTACCAGGTAAGGCCCACTGAGCATATATAGCAGTTTTTCAGAAGCGACCTGGCCATCGCAAATGATAGCTCAACAAAGTGGCTTATCGTCACGTGAACATTTATAGCAGACAAATATACAGCATGCGTCAGGGTTGGGATGGAACCCACGACCTCCTGCGTACCAGGGGAGGTAGTTAACATCTCCCAGCCACCGTGGTGCCCTGTGGTCACGTGAGGCCTTCCACTTCTGAATGGCTTGCGATGCATATTTGAACATTACTGCAAACGTCTTAGCCTCGTTCATTCGGTATTCGAGGGGAATATTGCCATTTAGTAACTTTGTTTCAAATATCGTGCATTGAACTTTCGATTTTAATTTGCAATGTAATTGAGGGACTGTGCGTTGTCTTGTCGTGGTCTGGTGCTGTTGTTGTGTTGCTGAATTGCCCAAACTTGCATTTGTTGACAAATCGGCAGGAATCTATGTACTTTGTATTTTTAGCAACATACTTACATTTTCTCCGTCTTGCCTCTCATATCGTTTTTGAACATACCTCGCTGACCCGCCCCTACTGGACATATGTGAAAAGAGCTTCATAGCTCATTGGATTCCTCCAGGATGAAAAAAAGATTCTAATTAATCAGTGGCACTGCCAACAACCTGCATCCACACACGACTAAGCACCCCTTGTAATGCCATACACATGGTTTCTTTCCCATAGACATGTAATTCAGCAAATTTTCAGAAATATCTGCTGTATGCGAATTACTCCAGACAAGTTTAGAGTATTAAACGTGACCTGTTGTGACTCGTCTAATGTGTATCGCGTGGTCGTTAGCACAGAAAGATGCGTCTGGTAACGTCCTAATGGACCAAACATCGTAAAAAGGAGGCTGGGTCTGCGTTGTTCAGAGTGACCACCATATACAGGGACTCTTCTACTTACGGACGAGTTAGGTTCCAGAAGTCTGTTCGTAAGTCCAACTTTACTCCTGTCGATTCCAAACATGTTGTACGGCGTGTACACTAAACACAGGGAATGGCTTTAAGAGTTGTATAATCTCCTGTAGACGTAGACGCCACTGGTTCTTCACGTTGTGTAGTTGTAGATGCCACCACCACCACCATCTATTGCGTGGCGGTTGAAATTATGAATCTCGGTACAAACAGGCAACTGGACATATGGACAGGTTTCTTTGTATCTCTGAGACTTTCTAAGTTGAATGTTTTTTAAGTGAAGGAGTCCCCGTAAATATTTTTGAGGACCACTGGGATCTTCAGTTTAAACCGTGAGTCTTGGAGTCATTGGACCAGAAAGAAGTGAGATAAAAACGACAGTAACATTGAAAAATATGTACACAGGGCAGGGAGGGCCCAGCCGCATGATAGAATTTATTCAGCGGTAACGTCATGGTAACAGAAACAGCGCTCCCGAATGAATCGCAGAATCCCGTGAATATTCCGCCTCAGACGGGAGAATCTCCGTCCAGGCCCGCGTGATGCCTTTGGCCCAATCTTGTCGACGGCATCATCATCATCATTCTCCTCGTTGTTGTTGTTGCCTGGTTGGAGAGCAGGGCCCCGCCTGGCAAATGGACGCACGCGCCATCGTTAGCACGGTCGGCTACAGTTAGCACGGTCGGCTACGTACGGGTGAAAAATTATTTCAACGTACACACATGCGCGTATTCATTATGCCACCGTCTGCCCCATCGTGCATTCTCGGCTGTGCTTACACTGGTTGCTGCAGTGCACCTCATATGTGTCCGACCGCTCAAATGCGAGGTAGGAGGATGCCACACATCTCTGACTATGGCCAGTAGCGGAATGCTACATTCCTATAACAGGAGCCAATGGTGGTGTATAATAGGATGACCGCTGTTGACTTCCCACAAAATGGGATTCATTATTTGACTATAGCTCGGGTTGATAAATAAGCTGTTAACCTTCTTGACCTGGATTTTGAACTCGCAAGCGTACAGTGATCGTGGAGTGCTCTAACCGCAGCACCTCCAAGTGGGATGCAGTGCAATTCATATATTTATAATTAAGATATATATTTTTACTAGGAATGCATTTAGCTGCAGATTGGTGGAGATGAGGTTAGGGATAAGATATTACATCCCGTGGAGCCCTGGGATATTTACATCTTCAAGTGAGATGAACTAAAGAGGTGAATGCCATTACAGAATCCTCATTTTACAACTCATGAAACAGATTCCCCGTTCTTACAATACAGAACTTGTCTCATTTGATACAGAACCCAAATTTCATGTGTCCTCAAAATTTTTTACTTCCTCTCAATCGTGAATACCACATTGTGGGAATCAACAGTGGTTGTAATATAAATAGACTTGCCCTTGCTATAGGAATGTGTAATTTACTCAAGTAACTAATTTATGATGATCGATGGTGTTTGCTATATGCTAATTTATATCAGGAGACACATTGTCTGAATGACCTCCCCAATACACATTTTTCTCAAGGTGCACTTCTGCGTGGAGGCTCACTCTTGTCTCGTGGCCGACTCCATCTCCTCCTCCTCCGCGATGACGTCATTGGTGCCACCACTTTGATTGGGGAATTTTTCAGACAGGCGTGTTACCGCACAGTCACCCGCCGACTCCACTCCCCGCTCCGACTCCATTCCCCAATCGGAGTTCGAAGCCCACTCGCTCACAGAAACTGAGCCTGCAGTATTCTGATTTGACCAAGTGGACTCTGAAGTCTGCTCGCTTGCAGCAGTGACTTGGAAATCTCCCTCACAGAGACAGGGGATTGCCGAGAGGCTGCAGGCCACCATCGGCTCCATTTCCTCTTCAACGATGACGTCATTGGTGCTGTCACGTTGATCGAAGAGTTTTTCAGACAGGCGTGTTACCGCACAGTCACCTGCCGACTCCACTCCCCACTCTGACTCCATTCCCCAATCCGAGTTCGAAGTCCACTCGCTCACAGAAACTGAGACTGCAGTATTCTGATTTGACCAAGTGGACTCCGAAGTCTGCTCGCTTGCAGCAGGGACTTGGCAATCTCCCTGGCTGAGACGGGGGACTGCCCGAGAGGCTGCCAGCCGCCACGAGCACCGTGTCCATGGCTGGGCAAGGCGGGAAGTTGGCTTGCGGTGGCACGGCCCTGCCGCCCCACAATAATGGGTGGTTGAGGGCCTCCGTGGGTGTGAGGCGACGTTGGGGATCCCACCTGCCAAGGAGGCAAACGGAGGGAGTCAAGTGCCTGTTGCATTCTAAAATCGCTTCATTGAATCGTGGTCTGGGGTGAAATGCGCAATTCTATCCTCAACACTTTTGTCAGAAACGATATTTATTTTAAAAAGCGACGAGATGAAGAAACGATGCCCCGGTGTGACACAAAACTTTGCAGTCCTAGCCCAAACGACACGTGAGGTCTAAGATCGTTTCCAGTAATGTTGATGGAAGACGCAAAGTGATTTATATTTAATTATTTGTACGAGGTGAAATGTAGACAATAGTAACAAGTCTCTTACTGAAGGCACCCGCGGAGAAAATTGATGAACTTTTGATTGCGGGTTCCCAGAACCGCCTTCAAAGACACGGAGCACGGGACGATCCGTTTCCCGTTGACGACGGGGCGATTCTTTTTGTCTGTTTATCGGAGAGAGAAAAAGAGAGAAACACTGAATTAGTTGTGGCGATCAGTACAATGCGGCGGCGGTCCTTAACCCTCCAATTGCGATGTTTGCAAATATGATTCCATGTTGGCGGTCGACTACAGCCTGTCATCCCTCCAGGGTCGATAAAATTTGTAACCGTTTGTGAGACGTTTGCAGTAGTCGTGTGGAAAGGATGGCTCCTAAGCGTGAAAGTGAAATTCCCACTCTCAACTCTGGGCCACCGGAGGAGACGAGAACCTCCTGATACTTGTTTGAGCAAGGAGACACTTTGATGTTTATTTGAGTATTATATTATTATTTGCATCACTTGGAGAGGATGGTAATTTGTTGTACAAGCGTGCTTTTAAGCATAATATATTTCTCAATCAAGGACCCACAGTTTGTGTGGAGGGTTGTTCTCTGTGGATGTTTTGTACTATGGTAGAACTGCTCTATGCTGATTTAGGATACCGTCGCATCTGCCACACAATTTTTTAAAATTGTGCTCAGTCATGCTGAAATATAGAAAAACGGCCACTCATCTTTATTAAAAATGTGATGGCCAGAATTCCATGTAATTAATACACACGTCCTCTGTTGGATTGCAAATCCCTATGGGTTTTCCAAATATACTGTGCTACCTAAACATAACCGTTCCTTTTAAAGTATTTTCTTCATAAGACTCCTTACTGTCACACTAATTCAACACGTACTGACGAGTACATTGCCAAGACCGTTGTGACTTTTAAACCCAAATAAAGCATAGTTCATTTTTAAATTACGCGAAGCAGTTTCCATGCCTTTCTATTCAAGCACAGAGCACGAGACGCGCGGCTGCATGGCCACGACTCTCCGGGCAGTGACAGCAGCAGCAGCAGCAACAGCTACGAACTCCAACACCACCACCTCACCACCCCCCCTGTCCACTCACCAAAGGAGATAATGTTGTGGGTCGAGGCGTCAATCATGGCTTTGGGTGGGAGCCCCAACATCTGAAACCAAGATCACAAGAGGGATGAGTTGGATGAGGTCCGTCGCTCGAGTGAACAGAGCGTACGTACTCTGCACTTTGTCTCATTGAAACGTCGATGAACAATGAACTTTGCCTGCTCTTGTACATACTGTTTGCAGATATTTATCTCTATCATCAGGCGAAGCATACATATTTGGTCTTTAATTGATGACGTGGTTACTACGTGCGGCTTCGTTGCTCTCCAACACAGGCTCTGAAAGCCTCGGGGATTAACAACCACAATAATCATAATAATAGTAATCATTCCGAAGGACATCAGCCTGACGCTCTGATTATCTGGTATTACCGATGAACCCGAAATCTCTCTTTCCTTCTTTACTCATGCAAATGGTGCGTGATCACGCAGTGAACACGTCCACTCCTCTCCCGTGTACCGGCAGCTGAGCGACATTTTTTGACCAGTGAAAGGCCCAGAGGATGACGACAGCCCTGCACGTAACCAGCTTTGTCGCATGAGCCATCGCACAGCGGGTCTGTACGCTGGTGGATCGTCGTGCGCCATCAGTCGTAACCAACCCCCTGCTGCTGCTGCTGCTGCTGTTGTTTATCGTGGACTCCATCGTTGCTTCAAATTCGAATTAAACCGTCCCTCCTCCTTTATATGGCGCAGTTGGAACGGTCCCATGGGAAATATGACGCCCGGTTTGGTGGTGCCGTATCGGGCTCGAGGTTTGTTACAATACAAATTATAGAATTCATCAGTATGCATATGTTATAATAATTAATATTTGTAAGGCGCATTTAATCCGATGATCCCAATGTGCCCCGTGTATGGAAAGCAGGGAAATGAGACGACCAAAACGAGGAAATTAGACGACCAAAACTATGGGGAATTGGCCATTTTACCTAGGTGAGTTTTCATGGCGAGATTTAAATAGCTTTAAAAATTCTGTCTTGTTATCAGAGGCCAACGCGTTCCATCGTTTTGGAGCTGCACTGGCAAAAAGCCCGATCGCCCACAGGAATTGAGACTTGACCTCAGAAAACTGAGTAGGAGATCAGAAGATCTCAAGGACCTCATTGGTGTACATGAGTGGATCAGCTCCTGTAAGTATTGTGGGGCTAACCCACTGACAGCCTTGTAGCTCAACAGCAGGACCTTATAACCAACTGGATATATATGCAATGGTGTTTTCCTACGTGTCAGATACCTGGATGAGATAGCCGATGTGGTCTTCCGAGCTTGTCTTGAAGAGCGGGTTCCCGAGGAGCATCTCGGCCACCACACATCCGAGTGACCACATGTCCGCGCTGCATGTGATCGGGAGCCCAAAGTACATTTCGGAGGCCATGTACCACATCGAGCCAAGACACCAAGCTCCTAGCGGCACACGGACAGACAGGTGACCAAACAAGGTGGCACTTGCACATTATTCACCTGTACTTGTGAAGTGCAGAATAGATGAGGGTATGCACACGCAGTCACGTATGGCACTCAAAATACGCACAATGACAAAGATCGCCCACGTAAATGCGTGTATCAGCTGGGTAGCACTTAGAAATGTAAATTATTTTCATTACACTGGTGCCAGCTATCATAGAGTGCAGCTGTCGTGTCGCGAGAGTTCTCTGCGGTGAGTAACAACTTATTTAAAAGCAACGGCACTGCGACGCCTCTCTGAATAAAATTAACGCCGAGCCGCTTTGCGCGTTTCAAGATTCAGTGATGAACCGGGGACACCTACCACCACCCTGTAACGTACAGACGTCTCGGAACGGGAAAAGGTTAAGTGAGGAATGAGGACAAAGGTACTTAGGGCTGCCATGCGATCTGTACATTTGCAAATGTAAATCACATGTAAATCACACGTAAATCAGCCATCCGCGACGAAAATTCCAATGGGATTGGCTACTGACTCCAGACTTTCAATTCCAGCAATCGATTATGAAAATTGTTACCGGTTTACTGGTTCTTGTTTGACAACTACCCTCCTCAAAACTGGGAGGTTGAGAGTTGAAATCCTGGCCAAATGATTGACGAAATGTAACGTTTGAAGGGTATCAGTGTCACTACCACACTTTGTTTAAGCGGTGCCAACCAGCACGCCACCACAGCACGAAGACAAAGACCCCCCATATAGCTTAAACAGGCTCGTAGCGCAGCGTGCTAACCGTTAACACCACCGCTCCCCACAAACACTGTGACACGCACACACACATGCTGCTACACACGTACACACACACAGGGCAGCTAGATCACTCACTTGGGCAGGTCTCGCTGATGCTCAGGCCAAAATCCGTGAGCCTGATATTGCCACTGATGTGGTCTTTGACTAAGATGTTTGCCTGCAAAAAAGACAGAGTGGTTGTCAGTGAAACTCGTGGTGTGTCGGTGAGATTGCGTCTTGTTGAATTGGTTCATGGCGGTTTACTCAAGGATTTCATGTACTCATTTTTGTTGAACACTTAATGCCCTTTGTAAATGTCATCATGCTTAAAGATCTCCCTACCCCATGCCGTGTTAATCAAGGGGGTTGTATGGCCATACCTCACCATGCTGCTCTGGGGGCTTTTGAAGGCAATGGGATCCAGGACCGGTTCAGACATCGCCCAAACCCTGGTTTTAGCCGTGGTCAGAAATCGAATTCGGGTCATTAACCTCTGAGTGCAGTTTGCGAACTACCCCACCACTGCTACGCCCATCATTTAGCTTTGGCCTTCGGAATTGTTGCTTAGGGCAGTGGTCGTTGTTGTTTAACGCAAATTAGAAAATATTAAATGTTCCGCGGAGCGTTGGTTGTTGAGAGCAAACAGAGATCCACGTGAAAAGTTGTATTTCTATGCAAGTTTTGGCTATCTGTGTTTATGAAATAGCAAGTCGTGGCATGAGTGTTGTTGCGGTGTAGAATAAGATATCTCGAAATCCTGTTACTAAGGTTTACAAGAGTGTTCTCATATTCTTAGTTCTTTCGGTAAGAAAGAACTAAGAATATGAATTACTGGAGTCACGAAAGCTTTAAAATCAAAATTGAAGAGTGTTCTCATTTTCTACAACTGCAGGAACTGAGGCACTAACTCCATACTGACGGACAAAAGACGCAGCGGGCTGCTTAGTTTACTAACCGGCTTCAGATCCGCGTGAATGATGTGCATCGCCTTCAGCTTTGCCAGGGCCCGCAGCATAGAGCCCACGTACGGCTTCAATTCCGTCATGTATAAGCCATAGGTCTCGTCCAGCTTCTGGAGGAGGTCTCCGCTGCGTGACGGCACAAAACATGAACGGTTACAGTTTCTTCCTGCTTGTGACCCATTCCCTGATTGGCCCCTTGAACGGGAGCACACGTGCTTGACTGAGGCGAAGCCGCACGGAGTAACCATACAGGGTTGCCGCTCAACTCAAAACATAGTCAATGAGGCACGAAGGCATTATAAAGAGTTATGTCTGACCATGGAGCCGTGTACAAATACAATAATTCTAGGGCATTCTGAAAGCCTACGGACATTTATTCTACATCCAAATGATTCATGTGTGTGAACACACGGACGCATCGGTGTTTGGGGGAGCGGTGGTGCGGCGTTTAGCGCATTGCTCTACAATTCCCGCTCACGGCCAAGACCGGTGACGATTATCTGAACCAATCCTGGGCCTCCCCTAGGTCGACTCAGCCTCAAATGAGTACCTGGTGCGGTGTGTAAACATCGCCACTGGGGAGACAAAGGCTGCCGGGCGTGGTGCTGCCCATCCACCCCTTCGTGTGCCTTGCCCGTCAGGTGATGATGATCATCAGGTGATGATGATTGCTTGTGTTGCAGTCGACACGTCGTGATAATTTTATTGTTTTATATTTTTATTATTTTATTGTTTCCCTTCTACGTGACTTTACCGAAAGAACCAAGAATATAAACTATATTTTTTATTTTACCAGTTTGAGGCCCCACTGAGCTATGGAGCTATTTTTCAGAAGCAACCTGGCTATCACAAATGTTATCTTCAACGAAGTGGCTTATCCCGTGGAAATTTATAGAGGCCAAATACTCTAAACGCGTGATGTTTATTCTAAATGTAGTGAGAGAGACATGCAACCTCAAAATATACAGCAGGCGACAGGGTCGGGATTGAATCCACGGCCTCCTGCGTACCAGGCGAGGTAGTTAACATATTGCCACTGTGGTGCCCTGTGGTCACGTGAGGCCTACCACTTCTGAATGGCTTGTGATGCATATTTGAACATTACTGCAAGCGTCTTAGCCTCATTCATTAGTCAGGTATTCGAAGGGAATATTGTCATTTGGTAACGCTATTTCAAATATCGCTCATTAAACGTTCAATTTTAATGCAATGCAATTGAGGGACTTTGTGGAGTCTTGTCGTGGTCTGGAGCTGTGGTTGTTGTGTTGCTACCTTGCCCAAGCTTGCATTTGTTGACAAATTGGCAGGAATATATGTACTTTGTATTTTTTGCAATTTGCTTACATTTTCTCCGTCTTGCCTCTCATCGGTTTTGGAAATAGCTCGGTGACCCGCCCCTACTGGACATATGTGAAAAAGATCTTCATAGCTCATCGTATTCCTCCAGGATATAAAAAAGATTCTGATTCTAATTAATCAGTGGCGCTGCGAACAACCTATTCCCTGTATT
This sequence comes from Petromyzon marinus, assembly GCF_048934315.1. NCBI lineage: Eukaryota > Metazoa > Chordata > Hyperoartia > Petromyzontiformes > Petromyzontidae > Petromyzon > Petromyzon marinus. Next base: position 6,908,702 of record NC_133683.1, read on the forward strand.
GCTGCGGGAATCTGCATCCACACATGATCAAGCACCGCTGTGTAATGCAATACACATGGTTCCTTTATCATAGACATGTAATTCTGCAAATGTGCAGAAATGTCTACCGTATGCGACTTACTCCAGACAAGTTTAGACTATTAAACGTGACCTGTTGTGACTCGTCTAATGTGTATTGTGTGGTCGTTATCACAGAAAGATGCATCTGGTAATGTCCTAATGGACCAAAAATAGTAAAAAGGAGGCTGGGTCTGTGTTGTTCAGAGTGACCACCATATACAGACTCTTGTACGTACAAACGAGTTCGGTTCCAGAGGTCTGTTCGTAAGTCGATTTGTTCGTGAGTCCAACTTTACTCCCGTCGATTTCAAACACGTTTTACGGCTTGTACACTAAACACGGGGAATGGCTTTGACAGTTGCCTCTGGTTCTTCACGTTCTGCAGATGTAGATGCCACCATGAACTTGCGACTCTCGGTCCGAACAGGAAACTGGACATACGGACAGGTTTGATCATATCTCTGAAAGTTCGTAAGTCGAATGTTCGTAAGTAGGGGTGTCCCTGTGTAGTGGCATAGAATCGTAATGTAACAGCATAGCGCTTGCTGCTGGCAGGGAAAGGGATGTGAGGCTTACGGCCCTGACGTCAGCAGGCCAGGTTATACACCAGAGGGGGATCTAGGGAAAGGTCGCAGAAGGGGCACTGAATTCATAATGATACAATAATTCAGTAACACTGTACAAGTGTACAGCACGTCAGATAATTACATTGCCTAACCCTGGTTGGAAACACCGTGGGAGTGAAGAAGAAGAAGGATTAATAATCATTATTATTTACATTAGTAAGGTGCATTTCATCCGTATGCCACCAGACTTAACTTGGAGTGTCTAAATTCCCTTTGCCCACCAGAATGAACAGACCTCATCTTTCCCACCCCTGCAGACTTGGTATTAAAGTAGATACATGCTAACGTTTACAAAGTAACGGACTCATGACCAATTTCATTTCTACATAAATCAATCATTCGGAAATAGGCCCCACTATACCCCACCGACTACAGCACTCCAATCTTGCCTCCTCGTTTTGCCTCTTCCACCTGCCTCATGCTCGTCAGCACCGCCTTTCGTGCAGCCATGCGGGTGTGAGGTCATCATCACGAGAGGCCGTGCACTTCATCGTTCGCACGCGGCGGAGGAACCACTGAAGTCAAACGTTTACATTTGTGCAGTTTAGTGGGGTCATTTCCGAGCGAACTCGGTTTGAAAGTGTTTATTGTTAAATGTGGAAGGGCTTGGGTTAGTTTTCGGGTTGCCACCTTTTCCACTATGGAGATCAAACCCAGACCTACAGTGAGGGAAAAAAGTATTTGATCCCCTGCTGATTTTGTACGTTTGCCCACTGACAAATAAATGATCAGTCTATAATTTTAATGGTAGGTTTATTTGAACAGTGAGAGACAGAATAACAAGAAAATCCAGAAGAACGCATGTCAAAAATGTTCTAAATTGATTTGCATTTTAATGAGGGAAATAAGTATTTGACCCCTCTGCAAAAGATGACTTAGTACTTGTTATAATCTTAGTTCTTTCGGTAAAGTCACGTTGAAGGGAAACAATAAAATATATATAAAACAATACAAAATATATATTTTATTATTTTATTGTTTCCCTTCAACGTGACTTTACCTAAGAACTAAGAATATGAATTACTGCAGTCACGAAAGCTTTAAATCTAAATTTAGTACTTGTTGGCAAAACCCTTGTTGGCAATCACAGAGGTCAGACGTTTCTTGTAGTTGGCCACCAGGTTTGCACACATCTCAGGAGGGATTTTGTCACCCTCCCCTTTGCAGATCTTCTTCAAGTCATTAAGGTTTCGAGGCTGACGTTTGGCAACTTGAACCTTCAGCTCCCTCCACAGATGTTCTATGGGATTAAGGTCTGGAGACTGGCTAGGCCACTCCAGGACCTTAATGTGCTTCTTCTTGAGCCACTCCTTTGTTGCCTTGGCCATGTGTTTTGGGTCATTGTCATACTGGAATACCCATCCACGACCCATTTTCAATGCCCTGGCTGAGGGAAGGAGGTTCTCACCCAAGATTTGACGGTGCATGGCCCCGTCCATCGTCCCTTTGATGCGGTGATGTTGTCCTGTCCCCTTAGCAGAAAAACACCCCCAAAGCATAATGTTTCCACCTCCATGTTTGACGGTGGGGATGGTGTTATTGGGGTCATAGGCAGCATTCCTCCTCCTCCTCCAAACACGGCGAGTTGAGTTGATGCCAAAGAGCTCCATTTTGGTCTCATCTGACCACAACACTTTCACCCAGTTGTCCTCTGAATCATTCAGATGTTCATTGGCAAACTTCAGATGGGCATGTATATGTGCTTTCTTGAGCAGAGGGACCTTGCGGGCGCTGCAGGATTTCAGTCCTTCACGGCGTAGTGTGTTACCAATTGTTTTCTTGGTGACTATTGTCCCAGCTGCCTTGAGATCATTGACAAGATCCTCCCGTTTAGTTCTGGGCTGATTCCTCACCGTCCTCATGATCATTGCAACTCCACGAGGTGAGATCTTGCATGGAGCTTCAGGCCGAGGGAGATTGACAGTTCTTTTGTGTTTCTTCCATTTGTGAATAATCGCACCAACTGTTGTCACCTTCTCGCCAAGCTGCTTGGCAATGGTCCTGTAGCCCATTCCAGCCTTGTGTAGGTCTACAATCTTGTCCCTGACATCCTTGGAGAGCTCTTTGGTCTTGGCCATGGTGGAGAGTTTGGTATCTGATTGATTGATTGCTTCTGTGGACAGGTGTCTTTTATACAGGTAACAAGCTGAGATTAGGAGCACTCCCTTTAAGAGTGGGCTCCTAATCTCGGCTCGTTACCTGTATAAAAGACACCTGGGAGCCAGAAATCTTTATAATTGAGAAGGGGTCAAATACTTATTTCCCTCATTAAAATGCAAATCAATTTATAAAAAAATTGACATGCGTTTTTCTGGATTTTTTTGTTGTTATTCTGTCTCTCACTGTTCAAATAAACCTACCATTAAAATTATAGACTGATAATTTCTTTGTCAGTGGGCAAACGTACAAAATCAGCAGGGGATCAAATACTTGTTTCCCTCACTGTATGTTTCAGTTGGTCTAGGTCTGTCAACAACCATGCAGTAGTAAAGTTCAGCACAGTACCGACACCAGATCTCGGTACAAATTAATTCATGCCACCCAAACACAGATGCCAATTCACAGACTGTCTCGGCTGGACCGGGACAGGAGGTAACCCAAGGGTAGTGGGAGGATAACCGCTTTGTGAGCTATTTGTAAGTAATGCGTTTATAGTATTTGGCTGCTATAAATTTCCACGTGATAAGCCACTTCGTTAAGCTATAATTTGTGGCCAGGTCGCTTCTGAAAAAGAGCTAGATAGCTCTCAATGGGCCTTACCTGGTAAATAAAAAATAGTTTGCTTTAATGGTATACATACTTGAATTTTACTGCGGATGTTTTAAAACATGTCCTGTCTAACTGTCAACTTTGTTTGAATTTCAGTGAGAGAAGATGCTTCTCACACAGACGTTAAAGCAGGTACCAGAGTCCACCTGAAGCTCCTGCAGTGTGCGCCTCATATAGGATTCCGTCCATTACTGTTGGTGCGATGGTTTGGATTTCCAAGTTGAAATCTCCTAGTTCATTTTATTTTTACCCAGGCGACAACTCAATTGTCAAGGGTAGTCCTGTTTGGAAGAGGCTATCCTCGTCTCTTGAGTTCTACATCTTGGAGAGGATGTGATTAGTCAGCATCGATGCCATTTTAGTTGGTGTCACGCATCATGCGTGCATTCTTAAATTACTGACGCCGACTGAAGACTGAAGATGCAAGTGTGCCACCTGACAATGAAAGTTATGAAGCCATTTTTTGTCATTGCCAATCTTCCTTTGTGCTCTGTCAGAGTCTGGGATAACACGGCCTTGGTGACGTCCCCTGGACTTGTGTAATTTCTGTATCAATTTTTTTTCATTTTGAAACCTCTGCTCCACGTCCTTCATTTGCATCCATCTGCACCTCCGATTAGCACGGCTGGCTGGCGTACGGCGCGAAAGAAGTTCAACGTACATACCTACAAGGAGTGTAAATTCATACGGTGCCAGAAACTCTGCACGAGTTCGTGCCGCGTTCTCCCGATGGTGCCGTCGATGTTTGTCCAGCGACAAGCCATTCGTTACCACGCGCGAACCTGTCTCACCTCCACAATCACAGGGCCGAGTGCGTGACGTGTCCGGCAAGCCGTGTGATGTGTCTGCGGATGATAATCTTCAGCAGAGGCCTGTGCCTTCTCCCACAGACGCCGCGCAACTGACGCCGCTCCCAGCGCCGCCGACCTCTGCTTCCCCGGCCACGGCCACGGGGAGTTCCTCTCCTCTGCTGGACACCCCGTGTGCTGGACCTGCGGCTCCACCACACTTGCCTGCCCACTACACAGGCACAAAGAGGTACGGGCAGAACTAATGCATAAATGCTTTCAACATAAGTTGGAGAGAGCTGAGCCTTTCTAGGAATTCGGCAATGCTTTCCCACATGTGACTGCTCCTGATATATGACTCGAGAGCATGTAGGTTTTGCTTGCAGGCCACACACACACACATGAATGATGTGTTTGGTATTATCTCATGGAAAATAATAAGTTGCACAAGGGCCAGGGTCATGCCCCATTCATTCTGAACGATTAAACCAAACTGACCCACGTTCACACACGAGAGCAGAGAGGTTGGCTGCAGGGTGACGCACACGAAGAACGCGTCACTGTGAAAGAGTTAGAAGGTTCCCCTTCGTACCTTCTTACTCTCCCTCCCACCCCCCTCCTTCCGGTCAGGTGATTTTGAAGTGTCGTCGTCACGCGAGGACGTGGACCGAGACAGCACGTGGAACCAGTAGCTGCGCTCCGAGATCCCGGGGCTCTTCCTGCTGGCCCTGCACACATTTACCGTGAGTCGGTGCAGATGTGGCCTCGCGATTGGGGCTGCCACCTGTCCGCGTTTGACCCCCAGACAGTGTTCGGGTGGCAGCAGGAATTGATTTGTGTCGAGATCTGGTACCCCGGGTATGGCTATGGTTAATTTTATCACCGTGAACTGCACAGTTTTAACAATAGACCTGGGCTCGCTGAGAAATGTGCCTGGGTTTGCTCTGTCGTGGAAATGGTGGCAACTGTACTTGGGGCATCGGCACGTGTATTCGCGCTCCGGCTCCATTTACACCGAGAGTCACGTGCTTGTCTCGTGTGAGGAGTGGTGGTGTGGCTGTTAAGGGGGCATCCATTTAGTATGTATGAATGGAGGGGGGAGGAGGGGTTAACCCAAATGCGTACGCTTGCGTATGGGGGGGTCTACTGACAATATGTAAGCCGACTGCAATTGCATGAATCTGCCCATCGCAGTGACATGGGGAAGTAATTGCTTCCGACAAAGGCGTTCTATGACCTTTTAAATCGTACTCAGGTTTGAGAACGGGGACAGTTTGCATTCATGATCCTGAATCATGACAATTCCTTGACTCTCCGGCAGTGGTGAATCGTTCCAACCATCAGTAGGAATCGTGTATATGTGTGTATGTGTATGCACAGCTGTAGCCATTGGCTTCTGTTAAGGTCATGTACGTTTATTTTTTATTTCGTGGAATATCATTTGCTGTACTCCACGCGGTGAGTGCTTTGTGTAGATAGGAATCATGTTATGTAGAGAATATAAATCTAATTCAGTACCTCTATATGTCTCCCACAGACGAGCGGGGAGACAGCAGCCAGGCGGTGAGCCGGCACTCCCAACAATCGCCCAAGCTCTGCGGTTCTCTTTACATTCCGATATTTGCAGCCACTTACTGAGTGTTTACATGTGGGGGGAAACCAGTACACTCGCAGAAAACGAACGAATGTGAGCAAGGAGGCAACGTTCTATCCCGTGCAGATGGAAAGGATTCCACAGTTGTGTTCCACTGCCTCCTGGCAAGCCAGGGTATGACTCATCCTCGATGCCCACCAGAAGGGAGATTGCACACTTGCAATTTAATTCCCTGAGATTATTTATATCACGGGGTAGGCAGTGACAAAGCCCCTGACTCACTTAACATGAACATGCGGTCCAGTGCATTGTACGTGCGAGGATACTTGCTTTCCACAATGTATGAAAGTGTGTTCAACTTGAATCTTGACTTAAAGCTTTCGTGACTGCAGGAATTCATATTTTTTGGGTCTTTCGGTAAAGTCACGTAGATAGAACAATAAAATAATAAAAATAAGTGAATACAAAATAATAATAAAAATATCACGACGTTTTCATCACAACACAAGCAATCTTCATCATTTTTCTCCTGATGACGATTGCTTGTGTTGCGATCGAAACGTCGTGATATATTTTTCTTTTTTATTCACTTTATTTTTATTATTTTATTGTTCTATCTACGTGACTTTACGGAAAGACCCAAAGAATATGTGTTGAACTTCTTTCGCAGTGTACGTAGCCAACCGTGCTAATCTGTGGTACATTAACACCTTGCCACAAATGCCCTGTTGCTCATGAGCACACCGACTCAAATGAATCAGGCACAAGGTTTGCGTGATTAATTCTTACAAAGTGGGGTCTATAATGAACAATATGGCTGAAGCTCGAGTTCTATTCATTTAAAACCAAACGTGTTTCTTACCAACCATACCTGGTGTTTGCACACAGATACAGATTCTGGGCGATGCGTTCTACACCATTCAGAATGCGCTATTGCAATGTGCAGCCACAGCTGCTGCAAAAATATTTGTCTCAGTTTGATCCACTGAACAATATCCACTGACCACACCGCACGCGCAACAATGATATAACTATGAACAAAAATATGAATAAATTAGGATGGTTTATTAAATATATTGCACGTAAGAAAATACAGCAATAGACGTAAAAATACATGGCAGTTTAACACGTACGCTTTCGTGATAAATATCCAGAATACAGGTTTTATGGGTTGGATCGCGTAAATATATAAATGTGTCATTATGAGACCTCCTTTGCCAGTAGCAAGATATAGTAATAGATTTTTACCCTTTTATCTGGCACCAAAACTGACACCTTTATACAAGGAATCATGTTTGCAATAACCACAACACAAGCAATCAAAATGCAAACAAAAAGAGACAACTCTGATAATGATATACACTGTCCTTGAAGTTGATTGGTCCACACCCGAGACGGATTTTCTTAGAGCCTAGTCTCCACTGGTGTTGATCCAGATGACACCAAAAGGCATACAACTCAGAAACAGCGCACTATCAGAGTATTGAGAGCTCGGGGTAAGCATTTACATTATGAGACCTCCTTTGCCAGTAGCCAGATATAGTAATAGGTTTTTACCCTTTTATCTGGCACCAAAACTGACACCTTTATGCAAACATGATCCCTTGTATAAAGGTGTCAGTTTTGGTGCCAGATAAAAGGGTAAAAACCTATTACTATATCTGGCTACTGGCAAAGGAGGTATCATAATGTAAATGCTTACCCCGAGCTCTCAATACTCTGATAGTGCGCTGTTTTTGAGTTGTATGCCTTTTGGCGTCATCTGGTCCAACACCAGTGGAGACTAGGCTCTAAGAAAAGCCGTCTCGGGTGTGGACCAATCAACTTCAAGGACAGTGTATATCACTATCAGAGTTGTCTCTTTTTGTTTGCATTTTGACTGCTTGTGTTGTGGTTATTGCAAACATGATCCCTTGTATAAAGGTGTCAGTTTTGGTGCCAGATAAAAGGGTAAAAACCTATTACTATATCTTGCTACTGGCAAAGGAGGTCTCATAATGTATATTCTTACCCCGAGCTCTCAATACTCTGATAGTGCGCTGTTTTTGAGTTCTATGCCTTTTGGCGTCATCTGGTCCAACACCAGTGGAGACTAGGCTCTAAGAAAAGCCGTCTCGGGTGTGGACCAATCAACTTCAAGGACAGTGTATATCATTATCAGAGTTGTCTCTTTTTACTCATTGGTTTTTTCGGTAAAGTCATGTATGTAGAAATACCATAAATTTATATTAAAATAAATAAATCACGACGTTGCGACCACAACACAAGCGATCTTCATCAGGTGTAAAAAAACAACAAATAGCGAGGGAGCATATAGGGCGACACCAACGCAACACATAGAGAGCGCCAAACTGCACGGAGGTAAATACAACAAGAAGATGAGAGACGAGAATTCAACAAACCTAAGAAAAAATAACGTGATGCAAAACCAGTCAGGCCAACAACACAGTTAGACACTTGCCTGGCGGACCACGAATTGAAATTCGTTGAAATTCGTGGTCCGCCAGGCAAGTGTCTGCTTGTGTTGTGGTTATTGCAAACATGATCCCTTGTATAAAGGTGTCAGTTTTGGTGCCAGATAAAAGGGTAAAAACCTATTACTATATAAATGTGTCGTTAAACCCGCCACCGCCCGACAGCCAACTAGTAAGGGTTGTCACGTAAACAGAACATGCCAATTCATCACTAGTACAGCACACCGGTGTGTGGTGTGTTGGAGAGCCAAGCCACAACATTTACTATCGGAGTACGACGTATCAGTAATTACAACTAGCTTCATCAGGCAACAGCAAGATTTGGGAGAAGTCCACCTGTTTCATTCCTTATATAGAGGCGTAGATGTGATGACAACATTTGTGCACTCTTTGAGCGCAAAGTAGGGGGGGATTAATGAATCAACGTACATTATACATGCACATTATGCTAGCCCATTGATCTTGTACTTAGTGTCCATTGTGTGTACTAAAATATCCGTACAAACGGTAATTTGATTATTCTCTTCCATGCAGCACTAAGTCGGTAGCTATCCAAACGATTACAATTATTTTTCTTAATTTAAATTTCGATAGATTCTGTAATTAGTCTTGGCCAGTAGTAACTAGTTTTGCACAGAATTTCAACATTATCAAAATCAATTGAGTGTCTTTGTGGGCACGCGTGTTCTGCTACTGCTGACAGTTGTATTTGTGAGCATTTCATATTTCTGTGGTGTTTTAGTCTCGTGCTGATCATTCGTCCTGTTTGCCCTACATAGCATTTGCCACAAGTGCAATTAATCCGGTACACACCTTCTGTTGATAGCTTCAGTAATAGAACAGCAAAGAAATATCCAATAGTCCTTTTCGTAGGTTTCCATATGCCTTCTGAATTTGCCTGGCTGATCAAAGTTTCGACCGCAGATGCCATTGGTCAGGGGTCTCTTTGTCCGTTCTCATGTGGGACTCTAGGCATGATGGCAGTTGGAATGCTTTCCCACAGACTTGACAAGACATTTGTTTTCTCACTCTAGTGACTATGGGAGTGAGGTGGAGTCGAGACGGGCGCTGGTCAGGCGTGGCGTTTCCCAGCAGGCGCCTTCGTTCCATGCGCGGTCGCTGTGATAGCAATAACTTCGTTGCACGCAGGTGCGCCCTTTGCAGAAGGTGGCATTGTCTGCAACTCTGCCTCCTCACCACCAGGACTCGACAAGCTGCTGCTGGAGCTGCTGGTGCCATCCATGGCAAAGGCAATTCTTCCAGCACCATGACTCGCAGCCGAGTAGCTCTGACACACCTTCAACACCGCATTGGCAAAATTGCCGTCATTCACCATGCCACGTGCGCCCCTTGAGTTCTTTCCGTGGGTTACTCCATATGCCTTCTGAGTGTGTAGGGCTGATCAAAGCTTTGATCGCAGATGTTGCAGCTTTGACCACCGGTCTTGTGCATTCTCATGTGGGACTCTAGGCACCATGCCAGTTGGAATGTTTTCCTGCAGACGTCGCAAGAGATTCGTTTTCTCACTCTAGTGACTCTATCAGATTCTAGTGACTCTATCGGATTCAACACAGCATTGGCAAAACTGCCGTTATTCACCAAGCCTGGTGCACCCTTTATCATGTAATACTTTTCGTGGGTCTTCATATGCCTTTTGAATTTCCCTGGCTGATCAAAACTTCGTCCGCATATGCCGCACCATTGATCACGGGTCTCCTTGTGCGTTCTTACGTGGGATTCTAGGCACCATGCCAGTTGGAATTTTTTCCCACAGACGTCACAAGAGATGAGTTTTTTCGCTCTTGTAACTCTACCGGATTGAGGTGGGGTCGAGACGGGTGCTGGTGAAGTGCCATCGATGGTAAAGGCAATTCTCCCAGCACCACCATGACTCGCAGCGGAGTTGCTCTCGCACATCTGAAACAAAAGACAAAGTTCACGCGCATGACACCCGTGTCACGAGTGTACTCACAAAGGCATACTTAAGGTGACGTAAGATTCATTACAACAGATTCATTATAACAGAACTCCTCAATAGTGCAGATCCTATCATCTACTATTTTACTCCTTATCCACCAAAATAAGTCCTCTTTGGTTCTTTCGGTAAAGTCACGTAGGTAGGAAAAATAAAATAAAAAATAATATATCACGACCATAAATGACGTCACGCGATTTTGGACGATTTTTAACCCCCCCCCCCCCCTCGTCACACGGCGTCACAAAAAGTCAGACCCCCCCCCTCAAGTATGACGTCACAAAGCTCTGCCCCCCCCCCCCAAAACCATATTTTCATTTTGAAAATAAAACATGCTTCAAATCGCTTTAAACTATTGTCATTGTATTTAATGTGGCGCTGCACTCTGATGTTGTAGGAGAAAACATTTATTAAAAAGTCTATTTAACTAAATAGAACGTGTCGTCTATATTTATTTAAAGTTGCGCATTTTGACGTGACGTCACATTTCTCAAACCCCCCCCCGTCACAAATGTCTGACCCCCCCCTCCCCAGGTGCGTGACGTCATTTATGGATGGCCCCCATCGCCTTAAAACGCGAACTCGCGCTTGCAAACTGAAACCGCGGAACTTTTTTTGTTCCGCAGCGCGATCCTCCGTGAGATGTAATGAGTCGGCCTCGCGCTGTGAGTGAGTGTGAGTGAGACAGCACCGTCCCCCACTCCTCCTGATGTCGAGGGTAAATGGGCGAGGTTTAAGCCTGTGACTCATGCAGCTGCAATGGCTGCTTTGTGTACGCGGTCCAGACCTCCCCAGAGACCCTGGCTGACAGAGGAGGTGTTCAGGATGGTTGAGAAAAAGCGACAGGCTCACTCTAATCGTCTACAGCATCCCACGTCAGAGAATGAGGAGGCTTACCGCAGCCTTCGCTCGGAGGTTCGGAGAGCCGTGAGGCGCTGCAAGGATGGGTGGTGGTCGCGGGTTGCTGAGGAGATGGAGTCTGCCTCAATGGCCTGCGATCACAAATCCCTATTTAACTCCATCAAAAAAGTAACCTACAGCGCCACACCTATTACCATTGTAGGGGTAATCGTCACTCACCACTCTGTGGGCTGGTAGCTTCCCCTTATCGTCAATAGGGGGCGGAAGCGCTATCACGCCAGGGCTAATGTCCATGGCCCAAAAAGGGGCCAACGATAAACCCTAGCAAACGGATCCTGGGACACATTCCCCGGGGCCCCGGGAGGGGGGAACCGGGGGATGATGTCACCTTCCAGAACGTTCTAGAAGGGAAGCGTGGCTAGGGCGGAGCAAGCCACGAACCAAAAGCCGGACCTCTCAGAGGTCTGGCTCAGTCATCTGCAAGCTGAAGAACGAAGACCTGGGCTGAAGATAGGACTCTGGACCCCAAGCTCCGTTGTCCTTCTAAGGGCCAGAGCTCAGTGAGCCCAGTGGTCAGGACCCACGGACCGGGTACGGTCAGGTCAAATAGCCTCTCCTATGGTCCCAGCCGGAGGAAGGGTAACGGGGTACCCAGTGATAGGGCCCTATAATCCGGAGGCCATACCTCCCCAGGGATCGGATAAAGGGACCGATATACCCTTTGTGTTAGGGACTTGTAAGGAAGACAATAAATATCGTGTTGTCTCATCAGAATTTTATTCGTCAATTTATACCCACTACATCATTAGGGGAACGAAAGGTGATCCAATCTCCGACCCCCAGCGACAGGTTTGCAGATTTGCTGAGCATTTCTGTGAGGTCCTGGGGGAGGGGGAATCCCTCAGCCTAGAAAACATCATGGGACAAAGTGGGGATGACCCTGCTGAGGATGCGGTGCCTCAAATATTGGAGGAGGAAGTCACCCTCTGTGAGTGGCTGGCTGAGGTACCATACGTTGAGGAAGTACTGAGGGCGCTTCAGAGTCTGAGACCAGGAAAGCACCGAGCAGAGATGATCTCCCAAGCGAAATGCTGAGGGAGGGTGGCGTTTGTGCGTAGACTGCCCTACATGACATCATAACAGCAGTCTGGGCCACTGGACGGGTTCCGCAGGATTGGAAGGATGCCCTGGCGGTCCCCCTCTTTAAGAAGGGGGACCGCACAGACTGTAACAACTACAGGGGCATCTAACTCCTCAGTGTGCCGGGAAAGGTCCTGGCAAGGATTATTCAACATCGCCTTGCTAGGTACGCTAAGGAGAGGCTTGCGGAGCCCCAATGCGGTTTCAGGAAAAGGCGGTCCTGCAAAAATGTCATATTTTCTGTCCGTCTGCTACAGCAGAGGTGGAGGGAATTCCAACTAGACCTACATCTCTGCTTTATTGACCTGGTTAAGGCCTATGATACCATCAGTAGGCCTGGACTCTGGGTTGTTCTTCGTGCTTTCAGAGTCCCTGACCCTCTGCTCACACTCATTAAGGACCTTCATGATGGTGAGCAGACCCGAGTAAAACTACATAGCCGGGAGTCAGAGCCATTCCCTGCGACAGGGATGTCCTCTGGCTCCAACATTATTTAACATCTATTTCGACCACATAGTTCGTGAAGCCGTCAGTAGCTGTACCAGAGGAATTTACGTCTGGTACAGATACAATGGGAGGCTGATCGATGCCCAGGTGCGGTCAAGGGATGTCTCCCTATTGGTCAACCACATTATGTATGCCGACGACCTGGTAATTGCTGCTCATTCAGAGGAGGAGTTGGAGGCGCTGCTGCTGAAACTGGAGTGTGCCACTAAGAGGTGGGGCCTTACCATCAGCCCCACCAAAACGAAGCACCTGCCTGGGTATGTTGTGCCATCGGGCACTCTACCCCCACAACTCCCAATCGGTGATGGGGCAGTTGGGGAGAGAGTGGAGAGTTTTCCATACCTGGGCAGTGTGCTCATGATCGGCTCCGGTTTAACAGCAGAGGTCTCACTCCGAATTAGTCGAGCAGCATTATCTTTTCATCGGTTGTGTAACATTATGTGGAAGCTACCTGGTCTGTCGCTCCGCATGAAGCTTCGGTTCTTCTCGGCCACAGTCATTCCCTCCCTTCTCTACGCTTGCAAAACGTGGAACCCCCTAATGCAGCATCTTGACCGGTTAGAAACATTTAGGCTGGCCTGCCTACGATCAATCCTGGGTTTAACCAGGCTGGATTGTGTGAGGAACTCACAAATCCTCGAAAGATCTGGACAAAGTCCCATCGGTGAGCTCCTCCAGCAGGCAAGGCTGCGTTGGCTGGGCCATGTAGCCCGCATGCCCAATCACCGCATGCCCAAACAGCTTTTGTTCGGCCAGATCGAGGGAGCTAAACGGGCGTGGCACGGACTAGAGAAGAGATGGAGTGATGTGGTACAGGAGGATGTGGAGCTGAGTGGACTTGCCAATGACTGGTACCAGCGGTGTCAAGATCGGCCTCTGTGGAGGAGGCTCGTGAAGGACGCTACTGGGCAGTTGGAGGCAGTCGCCCTCCAACAACAACGGAGGGCGGAGGATCGACGCTCAGAAAAACGAGCAGAGCGTCGGGTGGCTAAAGCTCAGCAAGTTGGCACAGTAGGGGGCACAGGTGGTGCATCAGCCAGTAATCTCAGTCATCTCAGTCAGTCGACCAGTGGCACCTGGGTCTGCCCCGTGACCTCCTGCCAGCCGGCGATCGACACTTCACGTAGCCTCAAGGTGCACATAGCCTGGCACAAGCGTCGTGGTGACGTCACCGCCACTTAGTGGCGAATGGCGGTTGTTGTTTTGAGACAGTAAGAGAGTGTGAGGTCGACTCAGCCTCACGCTACTGGGGGAGACAAAGGCCGCCATGGAGGAGAATCCTAAAATAATAATTATTATAATAAAAGCTTTGATTATAATATTATGATATTATAATAAAAGCTATACTAAAAGCTTTTTAAATTAAAAATACAAAATTTTTTGAAATAATGAAAGCTTGTATTATTTAAAATGTATTATTTAATTTTTAAATTGGCAGAATCTACACGCCATATTCTTGGTTCTTCAGGTAAAGTCACGTCGATTTGAAAATAAAAATAATTAAATTAAATTGAAAAATATAAATTATAATATTTAAACTAATAAAAGCTTTTATTATTTTCAATTTATTATTTTCAATTTATTATTTTCAATTTATTATTTTAATTTTATTAACAGGTCCCTGCAGGGTGGGCTGGTAGGACAAGTCTCTGCGCTGTCTATTGCTGATTTTACACCCAACAGCACGAGATTTCACTTCGTTAAAGTATTGAAAGGGGACGGACGGACGGACACATTAATCTATTGCAGGCTGGTACACTCAGTTTACAACTTCGTTCCTACCAGTATTACACTTCATTAAAGTATTGAAAGGGGACGGACGGACGGACACATTAATCTATTGTAGGCTGGTACACTCAGTTTACAACTTTGTTCCTACCAGTATTACACTTCGTTAAAGTATTGAAAGGGGACGGACGGACGGACACATTAATCTATTGTAGGCTGGTACACTCAGTTTACAACTTCGTTCCTACCAGTATTATGACTTTACCGAAGGAAGCAATAATCTGGCGTGTAGATGCTGCCATCTGCTGGCCACCATTGTTGGGTGTAGATTGTGACAAAACTTTCGTGACTTCAGGAATTCATATTCTTGGTTCTTTCGGTAAAGTCACGTCCATAGAAAATAAAAAAAATATCAAATCAAATAAAAATGTGAAATTTTAAATAATAAAAGCAAAAAACCCACATTCATATTCTTGGTTCTTTCGGTAAAGTCGCGGAGATAAAAAAAATACAATTTTAAAATAATCAATTGAATAAAAGCTTTTAATATTATTTAAGCTTTTGTTATATTCAATTTATTATTTGAATTTTTAAATTGGCAGAATCTACACGCCAGGTTGGTGGCCGGCAGGTGGCAACATCTACACGCCGAATTCTTGTTTTTTTCGTTAAAGTCACGTAGATTTTAAAATAAAAAATTATATAATTTAATTAAAAATACAAATAATAAATTGAAAATAATAAAAGCTTTCATAATTTTCATTTTTTTAATTTTTTAATTATTTTCTATCTACGTGACTTTACCGAAAGAACCCAGAATCTGGCGTGTAGATGCTGCCATCTGATGGCCACCAACGTTGGCAGGTGGCAGCATCTACACGCCAGATTCTTGGTTCTTTGGGTAAAATAAAAATAATAAAGAAAAGAAAAAATAATAATTCATGATTTAGTATTTTTTAATTTAATTCTAGATGAATCATTGCAGTCACGAAAGCTTTAAATCGAAATTTACACGCCATATTCTTGGTTCTTTCGGTAAAGTCACGTAGAATGAGAATACAGTAATAAATTGATAAAATAAAATAACACAATAAAATTCTCACGACGTTTCGGCCACAACACAAGCGGCCTTCATCAGGTGAAGGGACGAGACTGTCTGGAGGACAGCGCTGGAGCGAACAAAGCCAAGCTCAGATCGAGACCTTTAAGCTGTGTGAGAAAAAACAAAGCGCCTTGACAAAGGAATTAGCATTGAATTTAGCATTGAAATGGCTGAGTGATTAGCTTGTGACTGGTCACAGAAATGGCTATGTTAAAGTCAAAGCATACACATTCACAGAGGCACTGTGAAAATATTACGCAGCACGAGTTGTAGGATTAGGGCAATTATGGTGACACACGTGACCCCCTCTACACAAGAAACAGCTAAGATTCATATTCTTGGTTCTTTCGGGAAAGTCACCTCAAAGGGAAACAATAAAATAATACAAATATAAAACAATAAAATTCTCACGACCTTTTGACTGCAACACAAGCAATCATCATGAGGTGTGAAAACCACAACAAGAAAATTTGAAAGAACCAAGAATATGAATCTCTGCAGTCACTAAAGCTTTAAATCAAAATTTAACAGCTGAGAGTCAATGCTGGGATGTTGTGCGATTGGTGCAAGCGACCCATCATTGTGTTTTGATGTTGAGCTGTTAAAATTGCACTGTTGTGAGGTGAGGTCAAGGCCGATGACTGCTTCCAGCGGTGTCAAGATCAGCATTTTGAAGAGGCTCGCGGAAGATGATACTGGGCACTGGGGTGCAGTCTCCCTCCATGAACAACAGAGGGCAGAGGAGCGACGCTCACAACAATTATTGGCGGAGCGCCGGGCGTATAAAAGACAAAGTTGGAAGAAAGTTTATCTCGGGGAGTTAACCCACAACACCTGGGTCTGTCCCGCGTGTTCACACGATAACGCGTTTTCACTACGTTGATATTTATAAGGGCACGGGGTGACCAATAAAGTCTGAATTGGTCTGTAATAAGCTCGGCCCTGATAAGGGGTTGACAGATATGAAATATATATTCTTAGTTTTTTCGGTAAAGTCATGTTGAAGAGAAACAACAGAATAACAAAATATATATAAAACAATAAAAAATTCTCACGACGTTTCGACCATAACTCAAACGGTCATCATCAGGTGTGTCGGTTTGCATAAATGTATTTTGAAAACGGCATATTTATTTATTTATATATAAAAAATAACGTTTGCGTCACGCGCAGCGATTGGCAGTTTGCCCAGGACTAGTCCATCTATTTTTTGAAAAGAGGAGGGGGGAGACGAAATTTGTTTTTATGTATGCTGTCTGAAAGCCACTGTCAGCGTGAACAATCAATCAAGAACTGAAATGATTTATCAAATCTTTCCAATGATTGCTAAGATAGAATCCATCTTCTCGGTTGAAATTGTCTCTGTGCTTGTATATGTGGATAGCCTCATGAACGAATCTCTCATGGAAGCCAGATGGCTTACAAAGAACCTCCGTCTTGGAAAAGTCAATGGCATGTGAGCCTACTGAATTAGAACAATGATCTGCTACGGCCGAGGTGTTGGTCCTACCGTGTTTAAGGTCTGCTTTATGTTCACGAATGCGGTCCGAGATATGGCGTTTGGTTTCTCCAATGTAACTACTACCACAGAGGCAACTTAGTTTGTAGACACCAGGGTATTGTATGTCCGGAATCACATCTTTTACAGACGGAACCAGATCACGGATTTTATGTAATGTGTTGAAACGGACCTGGATCTTGTGTTTATTCAAGATTTTGTAGATCTTTTTTGTGATCCCAGCAATGTAGGGTAAAGTGATGGTTTTGAAAGGCTCCTCAAGAGGGTTCTTCTTCATGGTTTGAGTGATAGCTTTGCGGATTGTATAGTCGGAGTAACCATTAGCCCTAAGAGCTTGGTGTACGTGCTTGAGTTCACTGCTTATGTGTTCCTGATGATGACCGTTTGAGTTATGGTCGAAACGTCGTGAGAATTTTTTATTGTTTTATATATATTTTGTTATTCTGTTGTTTCTCTTCAACGTGACTTTACCGAAAAAACTAAGAATATGAATTACTGCAGTCACGAAAGCTTTAAATCAAGATATGAAATAATAGAGCAGACAGACACGGGCCTGACTTCATCCACAGATGCCTTGTTGAGTCTCTAATTTTTAGGATTCTGCTTGGGACATCTTGCCAATTCCTCACCAAATAATGTGTACATGTGAGTAACCAGACCTACCTGAGATCTCACGCCTCGTAGAGAGCCAAAATAAATATCGTACGTTTATAGATTGCTCGGTAACCTCCGTTCCATGCTGCCATCGACTGGCCAAGAATGTGGCCTGTAGATGCTGCCATCTGCTGGCCACTGATGTAGATGGCAGCATGGAAGGTGGTGAATTGCGGTCGTTGAGATGAGCTTTGATTGGTGAGATGAGTGAGGTTGGTGCTGTGGATGAGATGGGTGCAGTCAGTCTGGTGACTGTGTGGTTGGTGTGGTGAATGTAGTGGGTGGTGTGGTGAATGTAGTGGTTGGTGTGGTGAATGTAGTGGTTGGTTTGGTGAATGTAGTGGTTGGTGTGGTGAATGTAGTGGGTGAGATGAGTGTAGTAGGTGTGATGAGTGCCATTTGTGCGGTTAGTGGAGTTGGTGTTTGGTGAGTGAGGTGAGTGTGGTGTGATTGGTGAGGTGTAATTGGTGAGGTTAGGTTTGTGAGGTGTAATTGGGGTGGTGAGGTGGGTGAGGTGTAATTGGTGAGGTAAAGTTGGTGAGTGTATCAGTGAGCACCTGGAGGATTCTCCTCCACGGTCGCCTTTGTCTCCCCCAGTAGCGATGTTCACTCCCCACCGCACCAGGAACTCATCTGAGGCTGTCGACCTCACACTCTCTCACTGTCTCACAACAACAACAACAACCGCCATTCGCCACTAAGTGGCGGTGACGTCACCACGACGCTTGTGCCAGGCCATGTGCACCTTGAGGCCACGTGAAGTGTCGAACGCCCGCTGGCAGGTCACGGGGCAGACCCAGGTGGTGCCACGGGTCGACTGACTGAGATGACTGAGATGACTGGCTGATGCACCACCTGTGCCCCTGCTCACACTCACGCACGCGCACTCACTCACAAGCGCGAGTTCGCGTTTTCAGGCGATATAAAATAATTTATATTTCATGCCAGTTGGTTCTGAAGGGCGGCTGTTTGTAATTTGGGCGTTCGTAAGTCGAGGACTGTCTGTAAATTAAGATTCCGATTGTGGGGCTTTCACCGTGGGATGAGCTTGGCCCGATCCGGGGGGGCGTGGCTTGCACGACAGTGGGCGGGGCATAGCCGCGACGGGCGTGGCTTATCCAGGAAGTGGAGACCGCGATCGCCGGACTGCAAGCCAGACAGAAGCGCGCTCCTTTTAAAGTTAACAACAACATTGTTAAATGTAAGTAGCGCCTCTCTACTTTATTATTGTTTTATTTGTTTAATACATTACTTGTGGTGCCGTGAGTCGAGTGAAATGAGTCAATAACCTTGCTAGACATGGCTAAGCTTTTAATAAGGGGCGCCGCGGTGTCGAGATGTTAACTACCTCTTTAGGCCTACAGCAGCGTGGAGGTTCCATCGAGACCCTGACGCCTGCTCTGTATTTGTTTATTTTTTTCCCCTGTGGTCGCGTAGATTCTTCTCCTGGTCCTTCGGTTTTCCCCTCCACATTTAGAAACGTGAGTTTAGAGTACTTGACTGCTATAAATGTCCACATGATAAGCCACTTTCGTTGAGCTATCATTTGTGTCCAGGTCGCTTCTGATAAGAGTTATATAGCTCAGTGGGCCTTACCTGGTTAAATAGAAATAGTTTATAGTTTAGTTTATAGTTCATAAGAACTCGTGACAAGGGTCAGTGTCTACTTCAAATATTGTTCAGGCTCTGGAGACCTCCAAAGTTATTCGTGATGTTATACATTTGGTTCGTTTTGAGCATAATCGCGACCTTGTATAATTATGACGTGATACACACGCTGAATATACGCACACAAACATCGTGTACACGTGTGTCGTACCCTCTATTGTCCACATAGACGGCTTGTGCTGACGAGAGAACGATCTTAACGTACAATGTCGTGACATGTATCAGCCCTTTGTCGATCCAGCGTTTTGATAGAGGCCTCCCCCACACCATGCCGTTCGTGGGAGTTGTTTAACCATACTTCACCATGCCGGTCAATGCGGGTTTGGTGAAGTGAGGAGGCCCAGAAACTTGTATATGCAGATACGAGTTTGCCTGTGCTTGCATCTGCAGAATTACATTCTCACACATCTTCAAGTGTAGTTTAATACTTCTAAAAATGCACTTATTCTTGAGGATTCCATCAAGTACTGTGGTAAAAAGAAAACAACTTGATTTGAATAAATTTCGATTTAAAGCTTTCGTGACTGCAGAGATTCATCTTCTTGGTTCTTTCGGTAAAGTCACGTAGAAGGGAAATAATAAAATAAAACATAATAAAATTAAATTCTCACGACGTTTCGGCCACAACACAAGCAGCCGTCCTCAGGTGAAGAAACAGAAATGTCGGAAAGACAGCGCTCCAATGAACACTGCTAAGCTTGGCAGCGTATTTTAAGCTGGGTGGGAGGAGCAGAGCGCCTTGCCAAAAGAGTTTACATATCAACAGAATAATTTAGCATTGAAGTAGCTGTGTTAATGTGATAGATTAGCAGGATGTTAAAGTCAGAAATTAGCATGTAACTGGGAGATTAGCATGATGTTAATGTGAGGAATTAGCATGTAACTGGTCACGGAAGTAGCTATGTTAAAGTCAGAGTTTACATATCAACAGAGGCATTTAGTATATTGACGCTAAAGAACTGCAACTACCCAACTATCATACAATAAACCGATGTGAAAGAACTAAATATAAACTACATCAATATAATCAATGTACTCAATATATTCTCCACTAAGCTGAGCTACTAACAATAAGTTATTATATATTACACTTCTATGTCGCAAAAAATATTATAATATGCCTCCAAATAATATTTTTTATTATAAACTGGCATAGACAGACCACAACATTGAATTATACACTGAGTTACTATACACTACCCTATACGTTAGATTATAATAATATTAGACTTGTAATATTACACTATGTATTATTTTACCAACCCTACTGTATACCACACTGCTGTAGATTCACTATACAATTACGATACTATATATCACCAAATAAATTATATTAAACATTACACTGAGTACTTTGTTGAACAGGGAATGCTTTGAGCTTGTGGGTTGAATCCATCTGTGTGGAGTTGTGTTATTTCCCAATATGCAAGGTGGGGTCTCTCTGGGTTCCACTCACACAAACATCTCAATGCAATGGGACCTTTCTGAAAATGCAGTACTTAGACTCAATGAAGCTTTCCTGGGTAACTAGTTAACATTGTAATTTTAGCATGAGAGATAATGACGTTCACTTATAAGTGCCATTAATAGTACTATACTGTACTTTTAATGAAGACTATTTTACGTAGTTTTTTGTAAAAAAGTGTCCATTCTCAAAACTTTTTGACGGGCCCTCGTACAGAAATTATATTACAATCTTATATGGAGATTGCGAGTGGAGTGAACGTGTGGTGCCATCATTATATTGTTAGTGCGTATATACAGAAAGGCCTATTGGGTGGGTAACATTAGGAAATTGGAGGTAGTTAGTCATGTTGTTTAGAAACAAAATATTACTTGGGTGGATAAGAGGGTAAAATCGTACATGATAGGAACTGCAATATTGTGGAGTTCTGGTATAATTAGTTGCAGTATATATGAATCTTATGTCACCTTAAGTATGCCTTTGTGAGTACACTCGTGACACGGGTGTCATGCGCGTGACCTTTGTCTTTTGTTTCAGATGTGTGAGAGCAATTCGGCGGCGAGTCATGGTGGTGCTGGGAGAATTGCCTTTACCAGTGATGGCACTTCACCAGCACCCGTCTCAACCCTACCTCAATCCGGTAGAGTTACGAGAGCTAAAAAACTAATCTCTTGTGACGTCTGTGGGAAAAAATTCCAGCTGGCATGGTGCCTAGAAGCCCACGTAAGAACGCATAAGGAGACCCGTGAGCAATGGTGCGGCATATGTGGACAAAGGTTTGATCAGCCAGGAAAATTCAAAAGGCATTTGAAGAGCCACGAAAAGGATTATATGATCAAGGGTGCACCAGGCTTGGTGAATAACAGCAGTTTTGCCAATGTGGTGTTGAATCCACCGTCGCCCTATGAGATGTGCTCAGTCTGCGGATTTTTAAGTCCTATTGAAATCCTGAAAACTCATGAAAGTCTTCACGCACAGTTCTTGTACAGACCGAAGCCTGAACATGATTACACTTCGACAAAAGATAGCGGCGTTAAGATAAATGACATGAAATCCAATTTTCTTGAATGCTTTGGCCTAGTTCCACATCAACAAACTGCTTCACCAGTCAGTGAGAATACACCATACGCTGCTCTCGATCCTATTACGAGCATGAAAGTGTTGATGGCCTTGCAGCAGCAGAAGAAGAAGGAAAAGCGAAGTAGACCTAAGTCCATTAAAAGAAAAAAGACCACCACCAGCGTCACCAATTGCAGCAGTAGCAACAGCCAGAATTCGGACATCAAGAGGATGGACTGCACGGAAGCAGGAGGCTGCGTGGAGCAGAGCATCCCCAAGGTGGATGAACCCAACCTGGCACCTTTAGGTACGTCCTAGTAATGCACACACTACATTTCATTTGGATGTAATTCATAATTTCACAAATTAGTTAATGTACGCATATGTTGACCATATCTGTATGCCTGCGCTGAGGAGTCTAGAGATCTGATGTGGTGCTGCTCGGATGTTGGGTTAAACCGTGAAACTCTGGGTTTCAGTCACCGAGCCATGATTAAACTGGCTTCTCATTGATGGTCTTATCCAGTTACCAAACTTCTTCCAGCAAACACTTCTGATGTCGCGTGATATTTTTCAGGAAATCAGTATCTTGCTTTTCTACTATTTGTACGTATGTTGAACTTCTTTCGTACCATACGTAGCCAACCGTGCTAATCGGAGGTATTTGTTGCTGGCCATTTGGCATTTTGGGCCTTTGGGCCTGTGGTCAGCAACCGTGATTGATAAAACGTCCCATATACATAGTAATGCTATGGCATCCACTGCATGGTGATAAATAAATTATGTATTAGCACGTGCGTGTGCTCAACGGTGGATGTCTTGTGTTCCAGAGGAAAAGCCCTTCCCGTGCAGTGACTGCTCGTACGGAGCGACGCAGAAGTCGAAGCTCAAGAGACACGTCCTGAGCGTTCACCACGTGCCCTTCGATAGCGCGCTGGACTCCGACTGCCCCAAGAAGAGAAGGCGGCTGGCTGGGTGCCGAGACCACGGCTCAACTCTGGATTTGGAGCGCGCACGATGCTCACGGAGAACTCCCTGATGATTTATTTCATCCTGAGGCTGAGGTACCACGTGTGGGGCGATGAATGCAAGGTTTTGTGCAGCGGACATTTCCATGATGAAATTTCGTTACGTTCACTGCTGCGAGGTTACATCTATTGCCATATATTTTTAGTCAATTGCTGTATTTTCTGGTATACAATATATTTAATAAATTGTCCTAATTTCATAACAAAGGTTTTTGGGTTAGATCGTGTAAATATAAATGTGTCATAACCCTACACTACCTGACACAGCCAATTAGTAAGGAATTTGTCACGTAAACAAAACTCCACTTAGTTACTACTTCAGCCCACCGGTGTTTTGGAGAGTAAATCCACAAGATGAGTACGACGTTTCACTGGTAATTACATCCAGCATCATCGGGCGATTTGCCAGAATAGTGAAGCCATCCCCCTGCTTCAGGTCTTAAATAGAGAAAGGCGATGTCATCACTGAACCCATCAGGTGCAGAAATCAGAGGCGGGGAGGGGGATTATTGAAATTATATAATTGATTAGTAATCATTTAATTAGTATGTTTCCTCTATAAGTAATGATAAATGAGAGATGTCTTCTTCCTCCACGCGTTTGTTCCACTCACGTGGGGTCCACCGTCCTTGCCACCTTCTCCACACCGCCCCGTCCCGCGCCATCTCTCCCTCCGCTCCTCGGGCCACCACGTTCGACCGCATCACCACATCGCCTAATGTCTTCTTCTTCTGCCTTCATCTCCTCATCTTACAATCACAATAACTTAATAATACGCTTCCAGGCCGCACTAAGCCTGTAGCTGTCAGAGAGGTTAAAATAATACAAATTTTCTCAGTTTCAATGGATTCTCGAATTAGTCTTGGCCAGTAATAATGAGTTTTACACAACACTTCATCGTTATCAAAATACATTAGGTGTCCTTGTTGGCAAACATGTTCTGCAACTTCCAACAGTTATGTTTGAGAGTGTTTAATATTTATTTGGTGTTCTTTTAGTCTTACGCTAATGTTACGTCTCATCTGTCCAATATAACATCTGCCACATAAGCCATTAATCCGATACACACCATCCGTTGACAACTTAGGCAATTCATCTTAAGTACAAGATACTATATTTTGAATTTTGTGTACCATGCCAAATCTTACTTAGATGTTTAGCTTTTTGCTTTTCCAAAACTCGAGCAAATTTCTCAATTACTCCCACGATATATGGTATTTTAATTGTTTAATAACCTGATTCAGCAGTATTGCTGTTCGATCTTGGTTTAGCATTAATTGCTGTTAATTTGAGCATTATTGTAGACATTCAATCGTAGCGTTTCTTTGACATGTTCAATCTCTCTCCCCAGACATTCACCATCTGACACTGTTTTAGCCAGATGTATGAGCATCTTGATGAGAGAGGTTTTCTGTACGGGGTGATGATGCGAATCTGCATTCAGATAGGCATCAGTATGCGTTCCCTTTTGGTAAACGCTGTGTGTGTTATTTTACCATTTAGGCCTCGTTCGATAAATCACCTCTCCTAAGGAAATAAGTATTTAGAGGCCACACGGGACCGGGGGGGGGGGGGGGAGTTTATCGTTGTGTCTGTTGCTGCGAGCAGATAGCACGCAATGGAGAGCTTGCTCAGAGCGGAGCTGGGCACGGACTCGGCGAGGACGCTGGGCGCTTTGGCCGGTGGAGGCTGCATCAGCACCGGGCAGAGCTACGAGACGGGGCGCGGACACGTGTTCACCAAGATCAACGCCAAGAGCGGGGCACCCTCCTCTACGCCTCCTCTACGCCTCCTCACCACCTCACCTCCTCTACCCTTCTCCTCGCCTCCTCTACGCCTCCTCACCACGCCACCTCACCACGCCACCTCACCTCCTCACCACGCCACCTCACCTCCTCACCACGCCACCTCACCTCCTCACCACGCCACCTCACCTCCTCACCACGCCACCTCACCTCCTCACCACGCCACCTCAACACCTCACCACGCCACCTCAACACCTCACCACCTCACCTCCTCTACCCTCCTCTTCGCCTCCTCTACACCACCGTGCATCCTTGCCTCAACCTTCATTCATTCAGCCCTGTCATTAATGTATCACTTTTTTTTTAGCTGTGACTACTAGCTAATTTGTCAGTTTCTCCCACGATATATGGTATTTTAATTGTTTAATAACCTGATTCAGCAGTATTGCTGTTTGATCTTGGTTTAGCATTCACTGCTCTGTTAATTTGAGCATTTTTGTAGACATTCAATCGTAACGTTTCTTTGACATGTTTAATCTCTCTCCTCAGACTTTGACCATCTGACACTGTTTTAGCCAGATGTATGAGCATCTTGTTGAGAAAGGATTTCTGTGCGGGGTGATGATGCCAATCTGCATTCAGATAGGCATCAGTATGTGTTCCCTTTCGGTAAACGCTGTGTGTGTTACTTTACCATTTAGGCCTCGTCCGAGCAAAATATCCAGGAAAGGGAGTGTGTTATTCACCTCCATTTCCATGGTGAACTGGATGGCCGGTTTTTGTGAATTGAGATGATTTAGACATTCATTCATTAAGTGTATCCTTACCATGTCGCCAGACAACCAAAGTGTCATCTACATATCTACACAAAAAAGTGGGTTTATATGTACTTGAAGCAAGTGCTCTTGCAACCCGGGGGTTGAGGACCCCTGTGTTAGAGGCCACTCGGGACGGGGGGGGAGGGGGGGGGAGTTTAACGTTGTGTTTGTCGCTGCGAGCAGACAGCGTGCAATGGAGAGCTTGCTCAGAGCGGAGCTGTGCACGGACTCGGCGAGGCCGCTGGGCGCTGCGGCCGGTGGAGGCTGCATCAGCACCGGGCAGAGCTACGAGACGGGGCGCGGACACGTGTTCACCAAGATCAACGCCAAGAGCGGGGCACCCTCCTCTACGCCTCCTCACCACCTCACCTCCTCTACCCTCCTCTTCGCCTCCTCTACACCACCTTGCATCCTCGCCTCAACCTTCATTCAGTCAGCCCTGTATCACTTTTTTTCGCTGCGACTACTAGCACCACCGTGGTGAATGTTGCAGTGAACTTCCCCTCGTTGATTCCCCCCTCCACCCACCTTAAGGGACTCGGTCTACCAGACACTTTGACCGCTTCGTCTCATCCACTCCGCGTTCAACCACCGCGCCTCACTGCAGTTCACAAGAACGCACTCAACTAAACAACTCGGTCACCCACTCATCCAGTCACTAACTCAATCACCCTATCACACACTCATCCAGTCACCCACGCATCCAATCGCCCACGCAATCACCCTATCATCCAGTCACCCACTCACTCAATCACCCTATCACACACTCATCTCGTCACTAATTCAATCACACACTCAGCTAGTCACTCAGTAAATCATCCTATCACTCACTCATCCAATCACCCACTCATTCAGTCACCCATTCATCCAGTCACCCACTCATCCAGTCACCCATTCATCCAGTCACCCACTCATCCAGTCACCCACTCATCCAGTCACCCATTCAATCACGCACTCATCCACTCACCCACTCATTCAGTCACCCACTCATCCAGTCAACCACACAATCATCCTATCACCTACGCATCCTCTCACCCACTCATCCAGTCACCCACTCATCCAGTCACCCACTCATCCAGTCACCCACTGATCCAGTCACTCACGCATCTGATCACTGACTCAATCACCCTATCACACACTCCTCAACTCTTTTACTCAAACACTCACCCATTTACTCACCCACCCGCTCACCACTATGCAGGTCACCTCACTCTTCTTTTCAGCTTTATCAGTTTGCACTGCTCCACTCTGGAATCCACACCCGGTCTTCCTGTTTTCCCAAACTCTTGCAACAATAAACTTGATCAATTTAAGGAACGCGTTTCTTTGATCTTAATTATCTAATTACTCATTGGACAGTTATGTATTATTATTTTTTATTGTTGCTGGCCGCTTGGCGTTTTGTATTGTGTGGGGTTTGCATCGCTGTCAACCCCTCATCAGTGCCTACCTTATTACAGAACAATTCAGACCTTGTTGGTCACCCCGTGCCCCTTATAAGTCCCATGACAAGGGAGAAACACACAAATAAACTTAAAAATGTTGCCCGTATTGAAACGGCCGTCTGCCGTATGGACCTGACAACTCACTTTCCCCCAACAGAATACGGGTAAACCGTGTGGGTTGGCGGCTATGGGTTTTGTTGTGTTTGCGAGTCCAAGTTATAGGACTGCACCCTGGGTTGTGCGTGGTTCTCATTGGTGGGAGATTCCCTTCGCTGTGTTGCACGCCAGTGGCTGGGGGCTGCCTGGGGCCAGTGACGTGTGAGCCGGTCCCAATGTGCACCGGCAAACATTTACCGAAAGGGTGGGCCCAGTGTTCATTGCCCGTCCACACGTGGATACCTGAAGCCCATGTCAATCCACTGCTGGATGAGTCCCGCAATGAAGATACAATCAGTACATCCACTTTGCTTTTGGACACCACCTGTTCCATTGGCGGCCGAATGCGAATCTAAATGTGCATACGTTAGAGACTGGTTAATGCGCATAGAAATCAAACCAATTGACCTACGACCTTTACCCCCATCAACTTTTGTAGAATTTTAGATGTGCATTACAGCTACTTTAGCCGGATGGTTGTGGTGGCTATGTATGCCTGTAATCCACGACTACGTGGAGGTGAGGGTTGGTGGATCACAAAAATGTTGCGACAACTCCCACCCCTTGATCGTCAAGGAGGTAGAGAAGGCGGTGTCGAATAATGTGGACTCCGCCTGTTCCATCTGTAGATTTGTGGTAGAGCGTTGGCCCCTCATTTGCTTGGATTTCTCCAGATGCTCCGATTTCCTCCCACATGTAAACACTCATTAATCTTGATTTGAAGCTGTCGTTACTGCAGGAATCCTTACTCTTTGGTTCTTTCGGTAAAGTCACGTAAGTAGAAAAAACTAATAAAAAATAATCATCGATTGCTTGTGTGGCGATCGAAACGTCGTGATCCATTATTATTTGTTCTACCTACGCGACTTTACCTAAACAACCAAAGAGTACAAACTCTCATTAATTGTCCGATAACATCTTTATATAAAGAGGACAACAGAGCATGGGCAGGAGTGGTGGGGGGGGGATGTTGCCAGCTGCTCACCATTTGACTGCTGCTGTCCCTCGTCTGTAGTTCCTCGCGCCAAAGTGAAGGAATTCTGTGTGCCAGTTACAATTATCACTTGAACGTAACTTGATGTTTCAAGGAAAACAGCCACAGATTTAATCCTGAAAATCTTTATTTTTCACATGCAGTGAAACAATGTTGTTAGTAGGCTTGTTTCCCTGGGAAAGCCTCACTGAGTCTCAAGACTCTTTTTCAGGAGGGGCCTGCCAACTTTTCGCAGGAGTAATTTGGATGTTTGGCTAGTACCCGTTACATTGTATGTTGTTGTTGTTGTTGTTTTGCCATAGGAGTAAACCCATGCAGAGAAAGGGACCAGAATGAGGAAAGCGAAGCCAGGCAGTCCTTCAGAAGATGTCATGCACGGGCGTGACCACTGCACCACCCTGCCGCCCAAACAAAAGTAATTTAAATAATGTACAATACTGGCAAATAAACCCTATTAGTATCAACTGAATTTCTGGCCAATATGGCACGTGTATAGCTGCATCGGTGTTTCTAAAAGTCGTGTTCACATTGCCTGAAATTAATAATATAAAGAACAGATTTCCCACTTCTGGTTTCATTTGGATTACCGGTTGTCCTCATTATGTGTGTCACAGGTAATATGGAAAGGAAAATATTACGCAGCACGAGTTGTAGGATTAGGGCAATTATGGTGACACACGTGACCCCCTCTACACAAGAAACAGCTAAGATTCATATTCTTGGTTCTTTCGGGAAAGTCACCTCGAAGGGAAACAATAAAATTATACAAATATAAAACAATAAAATTATCACGACCTTTTGACTGCAACACAAGCAATCATCATCAGGTGTGAAAACCACAACAAGAAAATTTGAAAGAACCAAGAATATGAATCTCTGCAGTCACTAAAGCTTTAAATCAAAATTTAACAGCTGAGAGTCAATGCTGTGGTGTTGTGCGATTGGTGCAAGCGACCCATCATTGTGTTTTGATGTTGAGCTGTTAAAATTGCACTGTTGTGAGGTGAGGTCAAGGCCGATGACTGCTTCCAGCGGTGTCAAGATCAGCATTTTGAAGAGGCTCGCGGAGGATGATACTGGGCACTGGGGTGCAGTCTCCCTCCATGAACAACAGAGGGCAGAGGAGCGACGCTCACAACAATTATTGGCGGAGCGCCGGGCGTATAAAACGCAAAGTTGGGAGAGTTTATCTCGGGGAGTTAACCCACAACACCTGGGTCTGTCCCGCGTGTTCACACGATAACGCGTTTTCACTACAACGCGTTTTCTCCGTCACAACGCGCTTTCTGAGCGGACTACTTTCTTGAGCTGCGCGGTTGAGCGAGATGAGACGGTAACGCGGCGGCATCCCCTCAAGCTATTTGGACCCCCATCTTACCGTGCGTGGACATTATTATAATTTACGGGAGGAAAATAGTTTCAGGAACGCATCTACCGCGTTAAACGAGGACTCGCCGCGTACAGGTGCCGCGCACGCTGTATCGACCCTGGAGAAATCCGAAGCGCTATGAAGCTCTTG
The DNA here is from genome assembly GCF_048934315.1 of Petromyzon marinus. Classification (NCBI taxonomy): domain Eukaryota; kingdom Metazoa; phylum Chordata; class Hyperoartia; order Petromyzontiformes; family Petromyzontidae; genus Petromyzon; species Petromyzon marinus. The sequence goes on from NC_133683.1 coordinate 6,938,396, forward strand.
TTCACAGACGTCCAGTAAGGGGCGGGTGGTGTTGGTGGTGTGGGCGTCACCACGTGACACACAGCTTGTCCGTGGAGTCGATCGTGAGGGTGCCGACGTCGCCTAGGCAACGCCGCCCCCCCTCTGGCTCTGCTGCTGCTGCTGCCTCGCTCTGTGCACGCGAGGCGCCAATCCGTGACGCGGGCACTGTACGCGTTGCGTCACCGTTCACCGTGGGGGGGGCGGGGCCTCAGCTACGTCACGTCGTGTACAGTGGCACATTAATATTGACACTTTTACTCGTGTTTATGTGCCTCGTTATTAAAGGTGAGTTTAATAATAATCATGCTGCTGCTACACAATGTGTGCATTGATATATACGTACAGTTTATGTGTTTAAACGCGATTGTAGTTTATGGGCCCTTGAGGGCTTTTTCGCCTCGTGTGAGGTTTTTATGCGCAACCTTAACTATTGCGCTTTTGTTAATCGTTAACATTTGGTTAGTTATAATGCACTTAAGATAAATGTTCTGGCGACGATATTTTGCAAAACAGACGATGGCAAAATTTCGATTTAAAGCTTTCGTGACTGCAAGGATTCATCTTCTTTGGTTCTTTCGGTAAAGTCACGTAGAATGAGAATAAAATAATAAATTGATAAAATAAAATAACAATAATATTCTCACGACGTTTCGGCCACAACACAAGCGGCCTTCATCAGGTGAAGGGGACGAGACTGTCTGATGAAGGCCACTTGTGTTGTGGCCGAAACGTCGTGAGAATATTGTTATTTTATTTTATCAATTTATTATTTTATCTTATTCTACGTGACTTTACCGAAATAACCAAAGAAGATGGCAAAATTGTGTATATATTGTGCGATATGTGCCACTGAAACGGCAAGAAGTCAATAACAATGACTCGTGTTGAGTGTTTAATATGCAAGCAATGAGCCCACCACAGGTTCGTTAATGTTATAATGGAAGCAGTGAAATTAATTAAAATCTTTTGCTCGCGAATTTTAATTTAAAATTACGACTCTTCAAAGAGCTTTGGTTGTAGTAAGCAATATTTGAATTTGTTTAAACGACCTGTATTCTCTTACAACATGTTTTATATTCCTAGGCATTAAATGTGTACTAAAGATTCAGACTAATTGTAAATCTAATGGGACCACTTTAATCGATGTCCGTTAATATATGTAGGCGTGGTAAGGTTTCGAGACGCACTCGGCGATGGGTGAAACGCAGTCCGTGTCCTTCCTCGTCCATTTGTCTTCATTCCAACGTCAACTTTGTTATGTCGGTCTCTCTCATTAAGGCCACATGGCCACACTGTCTCTTAGTTCTTGCAAGCTAAACTGGAGTGAGTCTCATTAAGGCCACATGGCCACACTGTGTCTCTTAGTTCTTGCAAGCTAAGCTGGAGTCAGTCTCTCTCATTAAGGCCACATGGCCACACAGTGTCTCTTAGTTCTTGCAAGCTAAGCTGGAGTCAGTCTCTCTCATTAAGGCCACATGGCTACACTGTGTCTCTTAGTTCTTGCAAGCTAGCTGGAGTGAGTCTCTCTCATTAAGGCCACATGGCCACAGTGTGTCTCTTAGTTCTTGCAAGCTAAGCTGGAGTCAGTCTCTCTCATTAAGGCCACATGGCCACACTGTGTCTCTTAGTTCTTGCAAGCTAAGCTGGAGTCAGTCTCTCTCATTAAGGCCACATGGCCACACTGTGTCTCTTAGTTCTTGCAAGCTAAGCTGGAGTCAGTCTCTCTCATTAAGGCCACATGGCCACACTGTGTCTCTTAGTTCTTGCAAGCTAAGCTGGAGTCAGTCTCTCTCATTAAGGCCACATGGCCACACTGTGTCTCTTAGTTCTTGCAAGCTAAGCTGGAGTCAGTCTCTCTCCTTTAGGCCACATGGCCACACTGTGTCTCTTAGTTCTTGCAAGCTAAGCTGGAGTCAGTCTCTCTCATTAAGGCCACATGGCCACACTGTGTCTCTTAGTTCTTGCAAGCTAAGCTGGAGTCATTCTCTTTTCGACATATGTCCCACCAAATTCTGTAATAATAATGTTCCAGTTTCTCTATATGTTTTTAAATATAGATTTAAATAAATCTACATTTTAAAATCCACAAATCTGGCTGCCTCCTGATGATGCTGGTTGTAATTACTGGCGAAACGTCGTACTCAGATTGTTAATGTTGTGGCTTTGCTCTCTAACACACAACCGGTGTGCTGTACTAGTAACGAATTGGCATGTTCTGTTTAAGTGACAAACCTTACTAATCGGCTGTGTCGGGTGGTGGTGGGTTTAGCGACATATTTTTATATTTACGCGATCTTACCCAAAAAACCTGTATTATGTAAAAATAAATTTATTTTCCCCCTTTCTTTTTGGACAGTTTCAAATCTCTAACGTCTTTCAAATTGTTCTGATGTACAGTGCTACATTTCAAATTACTGTCATGTTTGCAACGGCTTGTTTAAAATATATTTAAATGGATGGTGTAGATTCATGTTTAAACTCGCTTCGAATCTGCATTCATCATTTTCTTCTTAAGCAGTCTGTAGCTACAATTGATACATCGATGCATGACCCATTTGATTATGGTTTATTGGTCTTTATTTATCAATTAAAATGTTATTGAGTGTGCCAAATCCTAAAGAGTGGCGTTTGAATCGACCTTATTTATTTTATATTCACATCTGAAACGCCTGTGCACATGAATGTAATCCAGTTACACACTCTCCTACTTGTTCATCAACTCTCTTCGTGGTGTAGATTTGATGGCTTGTATAGCAACCATAAACAAACACAACAAGTCCGTGTGACTCATGATCCATGACTCACGATGCCAGTGGGCCAGGTTTCACTCTCAACTCTCTACCTGTGTGGCATGAATAAAACGCACCTGTAAATTTGACCTGAAATTATTGCACAACAATTGCCCCGCCTTCATGCGATGTTTATCCTCCACTGTTTATCTGGCTTTGACCTGAATTATATAAAAGTGCGGCTCTGCAACTGCTGTAGAGTCACATTGGTATAAACGCATTTTACAATATGAACAGCGCATTGAAAACGCGTACTATTTTATGTAATGTTTAACAAGTGTGTTTACAAATCCACACTGAGAAACACGATGATTGACAGAGGGGAGTAGATTATGTTTTCGATAGTGTATTTAAATAGAGCTACTGTAGGTAAGTAGTTTTCAGTTTTAAAGGCGTAGTTTAACAAGACAACACTTGCCACCATCCTTCAAACTCATTGGTGAAAAAGAGCAAAGTTTATGTTTACATTATAATATAATGTTTACATTATATATAATATATAATATAATGTTTACATTATAATATATAATATGTTTACATTATATAATATATAATATAATGTTTACATTATATAATATATAATATAATGTTTATATATTATATATAATATAATGTTTACATTATAATATAATGTTTATGCGAGAACCGGGGACTTATGGGACCCCGGGGTCCCACCATAAGGTTCATATGAATGGTTACCTAATAACTTTTGAAACACGGTAATCGCTGTGAAGTGCAGTTTCCAATTCTTATTGTTCACTCAATCTCTCTGGCCTTTCTATGCAATATGAAGAAGGGTCATTGCCCGAAACGTCGCTTATCGGATTTTTTCCCTTTTTCAAGGCACCAGTGCTACTGATGCATGAATTTGTTTGGTATTTGAAATGATACGAAGGCTCAGCAAGTGATTCCTTGCAGACATAAACAGAAGCGATACGCGCCACCCCAGCCACCCATGTCACGAATCAATCGATTATCGCGATTGAGGGCTCGTGAATAAATTCTAGATTCAACGCCTTGTTTTAAAACGTGAACACAGCCGGCTCTAGTGACTGGAGTGGGTGGGTGTTGGACAATGTGAAACAATGACACGCAACGTATACAAATCTAAAACATAAATTCTTACGCACGCGATCCGGTGTGCATATCGCGATCTTCAGGATGAATGATCACGTCCGAATCAATGCGTCGTCGTTGCTCCCCTAGCATGCGCTCTGCGTAACCCGCTCGTGTTGTTGTTGTTGTTTGCGGCAGAGTTTAGGACCTTCGTGGCCAAGAGCCGCAGCTCCCGATGCAAAGGAGTGATGGCACGCTTCAAGGTGCCGGACTTGCTGAAGCATCTCATGGAACGATACGGGGCTCCGGATATTCACGATCTGGGCATCCGTATCACCAGCATACCTCTGGGCATTTCCGTACGTGCCGTGCCTGCGTGTACGAGCGTGTGTGTGTGTGTACGTGTGTATGCATTGCGTCGCTTGTTGACTGCGAATTGCGTTATTATTGGATGCCTCAAGTAGACTCTTTGGTTCTTTCGGTAAAGTCACGTAGGTATAAAATTAAATAAATCACGACGTTTCGGGCGCAACACAAGCGTCCGTCATCAGGTGGGAAAGCCTTGGTGTGCTGCTGAGGCAGACTGTTTTAAATGGTTTGAAATGTGTGTAGCCCATGGGTCATAAAGAAGTGGCCAGGGCTAGTGATGTTAACGTGAGAAATTAGCGTGTTACTGTAAGGTAGGAAAGCGGCCTCCTCCTCGATTTTACGTGACTTTACCGAAAGAACCAAAGAGTGTAGATTCCTGCAGTCGCGAAAGCTTCAAATCAAGATTGCCTCAAGTATGTATTGTTGTTGCCCTTGAGGGGGTTTACTTTCGTAATTAAATGCGTTCTGGAATTGCTGACACACAGCCACAACGTACGTGTCGCTGTGTTCACACCTGAGAGTGACACTGCATCAGCCTTTTACCAATATTCCCCCGCCCGTGCGTTTGCCTTACACGGCCACAATGCTGAGCTATCCTCAGTTGCTCAGGCACACAAGTTTCGCACCTGTCTCCCTGTCAAGTGAATGTGGTGTATCCTTTTGTCATGCAGTCTGAGACAGACTTCCAACACGACTTCAGTTTTGTGGGTGCAGTGCTGTGACAAGAGCACTGAAGTAACTACTCGTGTAAGTACATCATGTTAATATATATCGTATTGAAGGCTGAGGCCTATTTTACTGTACCGCTCCTTACAGAAATCTTCTTTCCCGAGTGGTTGTGCATTTGTCGCTTGTTTCAGAGGTTCGCGATTCGATCCCAGGAGTCGCCCTAGTTAATATTGCGGGTGTATTATCCAAAACTGCATTTCTATATGCTTCACAAATAATGTAAAAAAAAATTCCCGTATTGTTATTAATGAATGAGGAGGACATGTGTGCCGGCGTCAGAATCAAAATTTGCAAATCTAAACAAGTACTCAGAAATGACTGGATTGGGTAAAACCACGTGTATATATGTTGAACTTCTTTTGCACTTTACGTAGCCAACTGTGCTAATCGGGGGTGTGGAGGACAACAAACTGAACACAAAAAGCAGTTCTAAAGAAATTGTTTTCAATCTAGATTTAAAAGTGCATAGCTCCAATGGCTTCCTGATATCGGAAGGAAGAGCATTCCAGTTGGCCGCAGAAGCCCATCTGAAAGCGAGTGATGCGGTGACTGTCTTTGTTCGATGGCTTGCCAAAAGCCACTGCTGCTAGGATGATCCACTAATCCCATCTCTCGATTGCAATCGTGCATTAGCAGCACACCTTGCATTCGCTGTTGAACCACTCGTCCATCACGTGTTCCATCATCGCAACTACAGCACTGCCCTGCACCTGTGGCCGCCACAGTTGCTAACATTGTGTTGTTTGTTGAGGTGATCGGCAAGGCCCAGAAAGGCGAGCGGGAGGTGATGGACCGTGGGCTGGCTCGCATCGAGTGTGACATCAAGCAGGAGGTGGAGGGCCGGCCACACAAGATCAATAAATACCTGTTGGAGTCGTTCGCCTTGCCAGGGACGAGCGCCGATCTTCGCCGACAGTTCACGACACAGCCGCCGGCCGAGATGGTGCTGCAGGTCTTCCAGAACGCCGAGGACATCTTTGTGAATAAGCTGAAGAAGGTGGGGCCATGGCGTCTGGACTTAATGCAACAAAATTACCTTGCGAGAACATTCATGCATTTGCTTAGATTTGTCAAAGATTTTCCATAATACATTTGTCCTCGAAATTATTTAATGAGTGATAATCGCCATACGTTTCAAGTCTGTGGATACTTCCACCATTATCAAAAGACTTGCTCTACCACTGAATTAACACTCCTCTATAATATTTAGGGCCATCGCTTTCACAAAATTCAGTCACACGTTGAGACAAAAGTAAGGGGGGGCATTGAAATTGGTCGGACATCTATGCATGTGTCACCCTCTATTTGTCCCAACAGAGTGATATGGCTGCACGTGGTTTGGGTCCTTTGTTGTTTCCACCAACAGTGTGTGCAGGACTTCCTGGGGCAGGTGAAAGGGGACACGCTGGCCCAGAAGCTGTTTCAGTTGGCCCTGTGCTGTGGCTCCCTCGAGACTCCTCGCGACCTCGTGGTCAAGGAGAAACCGGCCGCGTTTCTCGGCAACATCAGCACTCCCGACACCAGACCGCCGCCTCCTCCGGGGAGTAAGGAGACAAATTTGCATATACAGTAGACTCTCGATTATCTGCGCTAATGACGTGGAGGATGACTGCGGATAATTAAAAATCTCGGATGATCCAAAGATATCTATTTTTTGCGGATCTCTATGCCACAAACTAACCATCAACCGATCGATGCACGTGCTGGGTGATAACACTTTCTTGCTAATTTGACCAAGTCCAATATCGGCTCAACTTTCATGTGACGGACATTACTCTCACGTTCAGAGTGGGTTAGAATGTGCTTCCCTTTACTCTGTGGACCAGAGGTCACTTGAAGCAATGTCAGAGGTAGCTTTGTGATGTTCTCTTCTGTGGGCCATTCTCCAATAGGACGGGTTCCGCTGCTCCGTGAGAGATCCGAGTGGATACTCCGTCTCATGACACGATATCGAAAGCACAATCTGAATGAAATGTAGTTTCTTGTATTGTACATAAGGGATCAGACCACGGAGGACCGTCAAAATGCTGAGTGTGATCTTGAAATTTATCCTGGACTGGTTCGGGGGATAGTTGAACAATTCGAATATTGGGGCGATATCGTCTTGCATATGGGTGTGAGAAGTCTGCCAGTGGTTTTTTGAGTCCATCATCTAGAGTTTTGGGTTAAATCATGTAAACATGCACTCAATAATACGCGTTAATATGCACTATTTACGTGACCTAACCCAAAAATCTCTATTATGGATAATATTGGTCGCGAAGGCCTTCGTGTTAAACTTGTTTTTTGAGTCATCTGGAGAGTGATGATGAAACTTATCGGGAGGCCGTAGATGAGACGTGGGGGTGGGAGGGCAGAGAGAGAGTTGCAGTTGTTGAGCCTATTGGAGCGAGTTACAGCATCGTTGTCCTCTCCTACAATGGCATTGCTTCTCTCCTTCGCAGAGGTGGTAGCCGAGCATCTGGTCCGTCTGCTGAGGCACGCAAGTAAGATGGCAGAGCCCCTGAGCCTACCCGCGCTGTCACGCGTGGAGAAGCAGCTTGCCGAGCTTTTGACTCGCGCGACCTCCCCAGCTTGGGCCTCGGCTCCTTCTTGGATATCCTCCATCGCAACGCCCAGGTGCGTACGTGGCGTGCGTGAGCCCACCCGCCTCCAGCTGGTAAGAGGCAGTACAGCAAGTAGGTGTACGACACTGCCCGTGCAAAGTTTGAGTGTACTTACCACCTCCGAGTGGCGCTCAATGTTAACTTTGTTTCCAAAATTGTGTGGGGTAATATTAGTTTATTATTACGAACTTAAAACTCATTTGTCGATAACTCGAATACGTTTAAGCGTTATGTAATCACTACCAATGCAGAGCACAACAAAGTGTCACGTAAGATGCATGGGTTTTCTCTTGTCACTCTTAAAAAATATCTGTGAATTTGGCAAACATCCCAAAGGTAGATATTGAAAATCACCGTTAAAATTGAGTGTACAGCGGTGACATTCAGATAAAATATATGATAACACTATATATGCAAAGTGGCCAGGTGGCTCAGAGATCAAAGCAGTGCATTGGCAATAATGAGATTCTGGGCTTGAATCTGGATTTTTACCGCTTGGGTTGAAACCGAGGTCTCAAGTCTTATCAAGTCGATCGTCCGAGCCCAGTCACCAGCGACTGCACAATATTACGGTCTCATTAAACTTGGGTTTTGCACTTCATTTTCCTAATTCCATCTCTGAGAATAACAATTTCAGCTTGACTCTCGTGTGAAAGTGTTGGCTCCTATTGTGTACAAGATAAAACGCCACCCCCCGCATTTTATAACACAGGGCCTGCACGGCTATGCGAGATTTACGAATGGATGATTTATTTGTCTCTTGACATTACGCCGATAGCGCATTTGTAAAACTAAAATTGAGAACGAATTTTGTGTTAATTTGCAAACTTAAATCTGTAATATTTAATCAGTTTTCGTGCACTGCATTGTGAGATGCAGCTCCATGCGTATCGTTTAGCTTCAAGCCGGTGTTTGTCTTGCGGTCGCCTCGGTGTTGACGGATTTGTTGTGTCTGTAGTAGCTGTTGGAGGAGACTGGGGTTGTGATCTCTGTCCTGGGTGGATCTGGAGCCACAGCGGGAAGCTTCTGCCCAAAGCGCGACGAGCTGCTGGAGTTCATCCACCAGTGCGGCAGCCTCGACACCGCAGCGGTGAGACACAGGCCCCAGTAGGGGCCACAGGGGTGGCTCAGAGATGGGGATAAGGATTTGGAGATATAGGGCGCTCACGTAAATAAACTCTTCAACTCAAAGCGCCTTACAGCAACGTCTCATCTCAAGCATTCCATTGCTCTGCGGCAGTCTACCCGAGGGGACCCCCCCCCCCCCCCCCAATGGCAGCTGTTCCTATTTGGCACGTGGTGCGCGCACTACCGGCCTGTGAATGGACATGTCTGCCATTTGGGAGCGATGTTTGAGTTTCCTACATGGTTTTTCCCCGATAAAGTAATTTGCAAGTATTTTTTCTGATTTAGCAAATTTGGAACATGATGCGGTTACACGTGGCCAATTCTATTTTTTTTTTATACAGCGTCACAGGATTTTTATCATACATTGTGAAACAGATCTCTTTGTTTATGGTGAATAAACCGGAAACATTAACCAGGGCGGATGCTGGGCTTGAACCGAGAACCACCACTCGGCCATGTTTCCATAAATTTGTGCAGTCACATTAACGCTGTTCACGTCGTACGCAATGGACACTTTATTATTAGCACCACCTCTGGACCTGTTTGGCTCCTGGTCCATTTTGAGAGGTCTTGTAAGGGCGGCGTATTACAGTTTGATTTTATATCGGCACAGCAACTATCCAATGGAAAACCACCCGTTCCGTGGGGGTGCTACGCGCTGGCACGGATCGGATGCGCCAGTGGAAAAGGGCTGCTAGCAACCCGGCCGCCTCCAAACGAAAGAGAGAGGGTTCCTGGTCTCTGTTGTTGGCTGTGTGCCCTGCAGCTGCCGGCCGTGGACTGCGCTGTGGGGCAGCAGTACGGCGTGCATTCCTGCCGCAACCTTGGGCACGGCCCCGTGGCCAACCTGGTAAAACTGGCGCAGAAGGCCAAGCCCGGTGGCAGCAGCGGCGGTGCCCATCGGTGCGCCGTCTTGTACGAGACGGCGCTGTGTGCTCGCGACTCAAGGTTTGGCAGCCCCCTCCAAAGTGTCCTCCTCCTCACCCCTCTGCTCACCTCGTGATCTGCCTGACCGCCACGGGTCGCTCCTCAAAATTGTTGAGTCGGAGACAGACACTTGTGGTTCTTTAATCTTTCACATCAAAGGGTCAGTGAGCCACACCAATATGCCATTGGTAATGTAACTTAAGGATTCAATGTTCTTGGCAAGTGATTGTCGAGACAAACTGATGATTGTGTGTGTTACACCCCTCTGGCAGTCCACGGCCTGATGATGGCCTCGCCACGTTGCTTTGGTCATGGGGGTTGTTGCACCAAACATTACCACGCTTGGTGAAGGGGGCGGGGATTAGGTTCAGGACTGGTTCAGATATCAGTCACCACTGACGTTAGCCATGGCTAGGAATCCAACTCGGATCGCCACGTTAGTATCGCAGTGCACCAAACATTGCAGCAGTGCTTCAGAAATCATTCCGAAGTTGCTTGATATTGCACACAGTTTGAATAAACCATCATTACTTCAGGACATATTTTTAATTAAAATTTTACTTTGTACATGCTGTGATCGTAATAAAGAGTTGTGCTAGTTAGTAGTAACAGCGCGATACATCGGTTAAATCGATTAATATTTATTATTCAGCTGACAATTCATGTATTGAATTGCACGTGTAAGAATCAACTTCTAAAAAATTGTATCGCTTTTTATTTTAATAGTTTCACATTGCCACTGCAGAGAGTCGACATGATCAGTGTAAGTTCAAAAGAACTGACACACCTTGTGAAAAACCCAACGCAGAAGATCCCTGGGCTTGATATTCCACGAAGATCATGGTCCCCCTAAACCGCATCTGCACAAACCATGGCAGATGCGGATACCTGATGTACAAATGGAAAATTTAAAACTCTCCAGTGTTTGACTGTGGTCATCCAGAACAAATCGTACAACGTGAAACGACGCAATAGAAAATTAAAGTCAAGCCACAGTGCGATTGTGACCATCCAACCCAAGCTATTCATGATATTGTGAACCACAGTCGTTTGTGCTCCTTCAACGGAGTAGTTTTAGTTTATTTTAGTTTTCATTTATTTGGTATAGCCCTGTGAACCATTCGGCTCTTGAATCGGGTGCAACCTCAACAAACAAAAAAGACAAAAACATGAACAAGAAAACATCTTAAAGTGACTTTGTGCATGTGCAAACAGAAAATCCAGGAAAAAACGTCAAAATATTCCTGATATAGCACCGTACACCAACGCTGTGTGCAAAAATCCCAGTGGGATGCAAGACAAACAACAACAACAAGAAAACTTAGATTAAGGCCATCAGTCTAACTCCGTACTACAATAAACAAAAACATGGCCAAACCAAAAAACTTTTAGAAATCACCAAAATAAAGCTATAATTGCAATGTAACAGTGATCATAGGAACTGTGACCGAATTTTTAACAATAAACTACATAAATAACATGTATCACCAAACCCTAGAGCCACAGCTGGCTGCATGAGTCACTCCACAAACAACAGGAGGAGCAGGAATAGTAACCCTACATGAAGCCCTCTCGTCATGACCAGCAGACCTTGGACATTTGCTTATGGCTCCTGAACATGTTGCCCTCATGCGCAGGAATAGAATAGCTCAGGGGTTGGCAATCTGCGTCTCCCGGTGCCGCATGCTGCTCTTTAAAGACTGTTTGGTGATGTTGTTTATGAAGGACCACTGTCTCGTATTCACCACAGTGCATTGCGCCTCTTGAAATATTGAGTTGAGTAATCCCGGTAGTTGAGAAACTAAGGTAGTTGAGTACTCCGGGAACACGCTGTGGTTCGTGTCGCGTTAATAGCTCCGTACCGTGCCGTGTAACTCACTAAGCAGCCGATTGCTCGCGTGCAGTGGTAGTGCCGTGTTCATTGATAACGCTGTACACTCGGTGCAGTGGTAGTGCCGTGTTCATTGATAACACTGTACACTCGGTGCAGTGGTAGTGCCGTGTTCATTGATAACACTGTACACTCCGTGCAGTGTTAGTGCCGTGTTCATTGATAACACTGCACACTCCGTGCAGTGGTAGTGCCGTGTTCATTGATAACACTGCACACTCCGTGCAGTGGTAGTGCCGTGTTCATTGATAACGCTGCACACACTCCGTGCAGTGGTAGTGCCGTGTTCATTGATAACGCCGCACACTCCGTGCAGTGGCAGTGCCGTGTTCATTGATAACGCCGCACACTCCGTGCAGTGGTAGTGCCGTGTTCATTGATAACGCTGCACACTGTGCAGTGGTAGTGCCGTGTTCATTGATAACGCTGCACACTCTGCAGTGGTAGTGCCGTGTTCATTGATAACGCTGCACACTCTGTGCAGTGGTAGTGCCGTGTTCATTGATAACGCTGCACACTCTGTGCAGTGGTAGTGCCGTGTTCATTGATAACGCTGCACACTCCGTGCAGTGGTAGTGCCGTGTTCATTGATAACACTGCACACTCCGTGCAGCGTTGTGTGAGGATGGCTCACTAATTGAAAGGGGAGTCGTAGCTATCGCACTGTGGGGTGGTCATCGCCCTCCTCCCCCTGGGCATGTGCCGTGTGTGTTGTGTGCGTCGTGAGTCATGGCGATGTAAGCCCGGGGTAGCTCCTCTCTCCGTCTCTTCGTTTGTTGCTGTCCCGGCGAAGCTCGAGTTGGTGAGCGCAACGCGTGGCAGATCCGGCTTCACCCGTTCCCACTCCTCCCAGTCAGCGACTCCCAAACCCCCACTCAATAATCGCAGATCACTACCCAGGTCCTTACGAACCAAATTATTTTTAACTAAACTATTTTTTGTATTCTTAACAAAGTATCCACAGTTCAATTTTAAAGTACAATTTTACCGCGCACTGTATGTTTTCCTGGTGTGGACTGTGGCTGTTTTTGCTATTGTTTTACTGCCTTTCCCAAGCTTGGAAATGTATTCATGAATGAAATTGGAACTTATATACTTCATTTATTTACTAATTGACAAACTATTTATATTTTACCAGGTAAGGCCCACTGAGCATATATAGCAGTTTTTCAGAAGCGACCTGGCCATCGCAAATGATAGCTCAACGAAGTGGCTTATCGTCACGTGGACATTTATAGCAGACAAATATACAGCATGCGTCAGGGTTGGGATGGAACCCACGACCTCCTGCGTACCAGGGGAGGTAGTTAACATCTCCCAGCCACCGTGGTGCCCTGTGGTCACGTGAGGCCTTCCACTTCTGAATGGCTTGCGATGCATATTTGAACATTACTGCAAGCGTCTTAGCCTCGTTCATTCGGTATTCGAGGGTAATATTGCCATTTAGTAACTTTGTTTCAAATATCGCGCATTGAACTTTCGATTTTAATTTGCAATGTAATTGAGGGACTGTGCGTTGTCTTGTCGTGGTCTGGTGCTGTTGTTGTGTTGCTGAATTGCCCAAACTTGCATTTGCTGACAAATCGGCAGGAATCTATGTACTTTGTATTTTTAGCAACATGCTTACATTTTCTCCGTCTTGCCTCTCATATCGTTTTTGAACATACCTCGCTGACCCGCCCCTACTGGACATATGTGAAAAGAACTTCATAGCTCATTGGATTCCTCCAGGATGAAAAAAAGATTCTAATTAATCAGTGGCACTGCCAACAACCTGCATCCACACACGACTAAGCACCCCTTGTAATGCCATACATGGTTCCTTTCCCATAGACATGTAATTCTGCAAATTTTCAGAAATATCTGCCGTATGCGAATTACTCCAGACAAATATTCTTAGTTTTTTCGGTAAAGTCACGTTGAAGAGAAACAACAAAATAACAAAATATATATAAAACAATAAAAAATTCTCACGACGTTTCGACCATAACTGATGATGACCGTTTGAGTTATGGTCGAAACGTCGTGAGAATTTTTTATTGTTTTATATATATTTTGTTATTTTGTTGTTTCTCTTCAACGTGACTTTACCGAAAAAACTAAGAATATGAATTACTGCAGTCACGAAAGCTTTAAATCAAAATACTCCAGACAAGTTTAGAGTATTAAACGTGACCTGTTGTGACTCGTCTAATGTGTATCGCGTGGTCGTTAGCACAGAAAGATGCGTCTGGTAACGTCCTAATGGACCAAACATCGTAAAAAGGAGGCTGGGTCTGCGTTGTTCAGAGTGACCACCATATACAGGGACTCTTCTACTTACGGACGAGTTAGGTTCCAGAAGTCTGTTCGTAAGTCCAACTTTACTCCTGTCGATTCCAAACATGTTGTACGGCGTGTACACTAAACACAGGGAATGGCTTTAAGAGTTGTATAATCTCCTGTAGACGTAGACGCCACTGGTTCTTCACGTTGTGTAGATGTAGATGCCACCACCACCATCTATTGCGTGGCGATTAAACTTATGAATCTCGGTACAAACAGGCAACTGGACATATGGACAGGTTTCTTCGTATCTCTGAGACTTTCTAAGTTGAATGGTTGTAAGTGAAGGAGTCCCCGTAAATATTTTTGAGGACCACTGGGATCTTCAGTTTAAACCGTGAGTCTTGGAGTCACTAGACCAGAAAGAAGTGAGACAAAATCGACAGTAACATTGAAAAATATGTACACAGGGCAGGGAGGGCCCAGCCGCATGACAGAATTTATTCAGCGGTATCGTCACGGTAACAGAAACAGTGCTCCCGAATGAATCGCAGAATCCCCCGAATATTCCGCCTCAGGCGGGAGAATCTCCGTCCAGGCCCGCGTGACGCCTTTGGCCCAATCTTGTCGACGGCATCATCATCATCCTCCTCGTTGTTGTTGTTGCCTGGTTGGAGAGCAGGGCCCCGCCTGGCAAATGGACGCACGCGCCATCGTTACCACGGTCGGCTACAGTTAGCACGGTCGGCTACGGTTAGCACGATCGGCTACGTACGCGTTCAAAATTATTTCAACGTACAGACATGCGCGTATTCATTATGCCACCGTCTGCCCCATCATGCATTCTCGGCTGTGCTTACACTGGTTGCTGCAGTGCACCTCATATGTGTCCGGCCGCTCAAATGCGAGGTAGGAGGATGCCACACATCTCTCACTATGGCCAGTAGCGGAATGCTACATTCCTATAACAGGAGCCAATGGTGGTGTATAATAGGATCACCGCTGTTGACTTCCCACAAAATGGGATTCATTATTTGACTATAGCTCAGGTTGATAAATAAGCTGTTAACCTTCGTGACCTGGATTTTGAACTCACAAGTGTACAGTGATCATGGAGTGCTCTAACCGCAGCACCTCCAAGTGGGATGCAGTGCAATTCATATATTTATAATTAATATATATTTTTTACTAGGAATGCATTTAGCTGCAGATTGGTGGAGATGAGGTTAGGGATAAGATATTACATCCTTTGGAGCCCTGGGATATTTACATCTTCAAGTGAGATGAACTAAAGAGGTGAATGCCATTACAGAATCCTCATTTCACAACTCCTCATGAAACAGATTCCCCGTTCTTACAATACAGAACTTGTCTCATCTGATACAGAACCCAAATCTCATGTGTCCTCAATATTTTTTACTTCCTCTCAATCGTGAATACCACATTGTGGGAACCAACAGTGGTTGTAATATAAATAGACTTGCCCTTGCTATAGGAATGTGTAATTTACTCAAGTAACTAATTTATGATGATCGATGGTGTTTGCTATATGCTAATTTATATCAGGAGACACGTTGTCTGAATGACCTCCCCAATACACATTTTTCTCAAGGTGCACTTCTGCGTGGAGGCTCACTCTTGTCTCGTAGCCGAATCCATCTCCTCCTCCTCCGCGATGACGTCATTGGTGCCACCACTTTGATTGGGGAATTTTTCAGACAGGCGTGTTACCACACAGTCACCTGCTGACTCCACTCCCCACTCCGACTCCATTCCCCAATCCGAGTTTGAAGCCCACTCGCTCCCAGAAACTGAGCCTGCAGTATTCTGATTTGTCCAAGTGGACTCCGAAGTCTGCTCGCTTGCAGCAGTGACTTGGAAATCTCCCTCACAGAGACAGGGGATTGCCGAGAGGCTGCAGGCCACCATCGGCTCCATTTCCTCTTCAACGATGACGTCATTGGTGCTGTCACGTTGATCGAAGCGTTTTTCAGACAGGCGTGTTACCGCACAGTCACCTGCCGACTCCACTCCCCACTCCGACTCCATTCCCAAATCCGAGTTCGAAGCCCACTCGCTCACAGAAACTGAGCCTGCAGTATTCTGATTTGACCAAGTGGACTCCGAAGTCTGCCTCCTTGCAGCAGGGACTTGGCAATCTCCCTGGCTGAGACGGGGGACTGCCGAGAAGCTGCAGGCCGCCACCGGCTCCGTGTCCATGGCTGGGCAAGGCGGGAAGTTCGCTTGCGGTGGCACGGCCCTGCCGCCCCACAATAATGGGTGGTTGAGGGCCTCCGTGGGTGTGAGGCGACGTTGGGGATCCCACCTGCCAAGGAGGCAAACGGAGGGAGTCAGGTGCCTGTTGCATTCTAAAATCGCTTCATTGAATCATGGTCTGGGGTGAAATGCGCAATTCTATCCTCAACACTTTTGTCAGAAACGATATTTATTTTAAAAAGCGACGAGATGAAGAAACGATGCCCCGGTGTGACACAAAACTTTGCAGTTCTAGCCCAAACGACACGTGAGGTCTAAGATCGTTTCCAGTAATGTTGATGGTAGACGCAAAGTGATTTATATTTAATTATTTGTACGAGGTGAAATGTAGACAATAGTAACAAGTCTCTTACTGAAGGCACTCGCGGAGAAAATTGATGAACTTTTGATTGCGGTTTCCCAGAACCGCCTTCAAAGACACGGAGCACGGGACGATCCGTTTCCCGTTGACGACGGGGCGATTCTTTTTGTCTGTTTATCGGAGAGAGAAAAAGAGAGAAACACTGAATTAGTTGTGGCGATCAGTACAATGCGGGGGCGGTCCTTAACCCTCCAATTGCGATCTTTGCAAATATGATTCCATGTTGGCGGTCGACTACAGCCTGTCATCCCTCCAGGGTCGATAAAATTTGTAACCGTTTGTGAGACATTTGCAGTAGTCGTGTGGAAAGGATGGCTCCTAAGCGTGAAAGTGAAATTCCCACTCTCAACTCTGGGCCACCGGAGGAGACGAGAACCTCCTGATACTTGTTTGAGCAAGGAGACACTTTGATGTTTATTTTAGTATTATATTATTATTTGCATCACTTGGAGAGGATGGTAATTTGTTGTACAAGCGTGCTTTTCAGCATAATCTATTTCTCAATCAAGGACCCACAGTTTGTGTGGAGGGTTGTTCTCTGTGGTTGTTTTGTACTATGGTAGAACTGCTCTATGCTGATTTAGGATACCGTCGCATCTGCCACACAATTTTTAAAAATTGTGCTAAGTCATGCTTAAATAAAAAAAAAACGGCCACTCATCTTTATTAAAAATGTGATGGCCAGAATTCCATGTAATTAATACACACGTCCTCTGTTGGATTGCAAATCCCTATAAGGTTTTCCAAATATACTCTGCTACCTAAACATAACCGTTCCTTTTAAAGTATTTTTTCATAAGACTCCTTACTGTCACACTAATTCAACACGTACTGACGAGTACGTTGCCAAGACCGTTGTGACTTTTAAACCCAAATAAAGCACAGTTCATTTTTAAATTACGCGAAGCAGTTTCCATGCCTTTCTATTCAAGCACAGAGCACGAGACACGCGGCTGCACGGCCACGACTCTCCGGGCAGTGACAGCAGCAGCAGCAGCAACAGCTACGAACTCCAACACCACCACCTCACCACCCCCCCTGTCCACTCACCAAAGGAGATAATGTTGTGGGTCGAGGCGTCAATCATGGCTTTGGGTGGGAGCCCCAACATTTGAAACCAAGATCACAAGAGGAATGAGTTGGATGAGGTCCGTCGCTCGAGTGAACAGAGCGTGCATACGCTGCACTTTGTCTCATTGAAACGTCGATGTACAATGAACTTTGCCTGCTCTTGTACATACTGTTTGTAGATATTTATCTCTATCATCAGGCGAAGCATACATATTTGGTCTTTAATTGATGACGTGGTTACTACGTGCGGCTTCGTTGCTCTCCAACACAGGCTCTGAAAGCCTCAGGGATTAACAACAAACCACAATAATCATAACAATAGTAATCATTCCGAAGGACATCTGCCTGACGCTCTGATTATCTGGTATTACCGATGATCCCGAAATATCTCTTTACTTCTTTACTCATGCAAATGGTGCGTGATCACGCAGTGAACACGTCCACTCCTCTCCTGTGTACCGGCAGCTGAGCGACATTTTTTGACAAGTGAAAGGCCCAGAGGATGACGACAGCCCTGCACGTAACCAGCTTTGTCGCATGAGCCATCGCACAGCGGGTCTGTACGCTGGTGGATCGTCGTGCGCCATCAGTCCTAACTAACCCCCTGCTGCTGCTGCTGCTGTTGTTGTTTATCGTGGACTCCATCGTTGGTTCAAATTCGAATTAAACCCTCCCTCCTCCTTTATATGGCGCAGTTGGAACGGTCCCATGGGAAATATGACGCCCGGTTTGGTGGTGCCGTATCGGGCTCGAGGTTTGTTACAATAAAAATTATAGAATTCATCAGTATGTATATATTTTAAAAATGTATACTTGTAAGGCGCATTTAATCCGATGATCCCAATGCGGGCGCGTGTATGGAAAGCAGGGAAATGAGACGACCAAAACGAGGAAATGAGACGACCAAAACTATGGGGAATAGGCCATTTTACCGAGTGAGTTTTCATGGCGAGAATTAAATAGCTTTAAAAATGATGTCTTGTTATCAGAGGCCAACGCGTTCCATAGTCTCGGAGCTGCACTGGCAAAAAGCCCGATCGCCCCCAGGAATTGAGACTTGACCTCAGAAAACTGAGTAGGAGATCAGAAGATCTCAAGGACCTCATTGGTGTACATGAGTGGATCAGCTCCTGTAAGTATTGTGGGGCTAACCCACTGACAGCCTTGTAGCTCAACAGCAGGACCTTATAACCAACTGGATATATATGCAGTGGTGTTTTCCTACGCGTCAGATACCTGGATGAGATAGCCGATGTGGTCTTCCGAGCTTGTCTTGAAGAGCGGGTTCCCGAGGAGCATCTCGGCCACCACACATCCGAGTGACCACATGTCCGCGCTGCATGTGACCGGGAGCCCAAAGTACATTTCGGGGGCCATGTACCACATCGAGCCAAGACACCAAGCTCCTAGCAGCACACGGACAGACAGGTGACCAAACAAGGTGGCACTTGCACATTATTCACCTGTACTTGTGAAGTGCAGAATAGATGAGGGTATGCACACGCAGTCACGTATGGCACTCATAATACGCACAATGACAAAGATCGCCCGCGTAAATGCGTGTATCAGCTGGGTAGCACTTAGAAATGTAAATTATTTTCATTACACTGGTGCCAGCTATCATAGAGTAGAGCTGTCGTGTCGCGAGAGTTCTCTGCGGTGAGTAACAACTTCTTTAAAAGCAACGGCGCTGCGACGCCTCTCTGAATAAAATTAACGCCGAGCCGCTTTGCGCGTTTCAAGATTCAGTGATGAACCGGGGACACCTACCACCACCCTGTAATTTGCAGACGTCTCGGAACGGGAAAAGTTTAAGTGAGGAATGAGGACAAAGGACCTTAGGGCTGCCATGCGATCTGTACATTTGCAAACGTAAATCACGTAAATCACACGTAAATCAGCCATCCGCGACGAAAATTCCAATGGGATTGGCTACTGGCTCCAGACTTGTTACCGGTTTACTGGTTCTTGTTTGACAACTACCCTCCTCAAAACTGGGAGGTTGAGAGTTGAAATCCTGGCCAAATGATTGACGAAATGTAACGTTTGAAGGGTATCAGTGTCACTACCACACTTTGTTTAAGCGGTGCTAACCACCACGCCACCACAGCACGAAGACAAAGACCCCCCATATAGCTTAAACAGGCTCGTAGCGCAGCGTGCTAACTGTTAACACCACCGCTCCCCACAAACACTGTGACACGCACACACACACATGCTGCTACACACGTACACACACACAGGGCAGCTAGATCACTCACTTGGGCAGGTCTCGCTGATGCTGAGGCCAAAATCCGTGAGCCTGATATTGCCACTGATGTGGTCTTTGACCAAGATGTTTGCCTGCAAAAAAGACAGAGTGGTTGTCAGTGAAACTCGTGGTGTGTCGGTGAGATTGCGTCTTGTTGAATTGGTTCATGGCGGTTTACTCAAAGATTTCATGTACTCATTTTTGTTGAACACTTACTGCCCTTTGAAAATGTAATAATGCTTGAAGATCTTCCTACCCCATGCCGTGTTAATCAAGGGGGTTGTATGGCCATACCTCACCATGCTGCTCAGGGGGCTGTTGAAGGCAATGGGATCCAGGACCAGTTCAGATATCGCCCAAACCCTGGTTTTAGCCGTGGCCAGAAATCGAATTCGGGTCATTAACCTCTGAGTGCAGTTTGCGAACTACCCCACCACTGCTACGCCCATCATTTAGCTTTGGCATTCGGAATTGTTGCTTAGGGCAGTGGTCGTTGTTGTTTAATGCAAATTAGAAAATATTAAATGTTCCGCGGAGCGTTGGTTGTTGAGAGCAAACAGAGATCCACGTGAAAAGTTGTATTTCTATGCAAGTTTTGGCTATCTGTGTTTATGAAATAGCAAGTCGTGGCATGAGTGTTGTTGCGGTGTAGAATAAGATATCTCGAAATCCTGTTACTAAGGTTTACAAGAGTGTTCTCATTTTCTACAACTGCACGAACTGAGGCACTAACTCCATACTGACGGACAAAAGACGCAGCGGGCTGCTTAGTTTACTAACCGGCTTCAGATCCGCGTGAATGATGTGCATCGCCTTCAGCTTTGCCAGGGCCCGCAGCATGGAGCCCACGTACGGCTTCAATTCCGTCATGTATAAGCCATAGGTCTCGTCCAGCTTCTGGAGGAGGTCTCCGCTGCGTGACGGCACAAAACGTGAACGGTTACAGTTTCTTCCTGCTTGTGACCCATTCCCTGATTGGCCCCTTGAACGGGAGCACACGTGCTTGACTGAGGTGAAGCCGCAGGGAGTAACCATACAGGGTTGCCGCTCAACTCAAAACATAGTCAATGAGGCAGGAAGGCATTATTAACAGTTATGTCTGACCATGGAGCCGCGTACAAAGACAATAATTCTAGGGTATTCTGAAAGCCTACGGACATTTATTCTACATCCAAATGATTCATGTGTGTGAACACACGGACGCATCGGTGTTTGGGGGAGCGGTGGTGCGGCGTTTAGCGCATTGCTCTACAATTCCCGCTCACGGCCAAGACCGGTGACGATTATCTGAACTAATCCTGGGCCTCCCCTAGATCGACTCAGCCTCAAATGAGTACCTGGTGCGGTGTGTAAACATCGCCACTGGGGAGACAAAGGCTGCCGGACGTGGTGCTGCCCACCCACCCCCCCCCTCGTGTGCCTTGCCCGTCTTCATAGGTGCTACTTGCTAACAGCACTTGCCCCAACAATCTTCCCAGGCTATACTGGTTAATCTTTGTCTTTGGATCGGTGTTCATCGGACGCCATGACACTCACCTGATGAGCTCCAGGATGACGCAGTTGTGTCCCCGGAAGGTGAAATTGTCCAGGAGAGTGACGATGTTGTTGTTGTAAGGGTCCCCCTTGCTCTGCAGGATCTTCATGATCTCCAACTCCAGCTGCTGTCTCTTGTTGTTGATGCTGTGGGGTGGGGGGGGAGAACGCACGGAATGAGAGTTGTCACCTCGCTCTGAGCATCGCAACACGCAGGGGCGGAGGCAATGCTCATTCACCCTCCATGAGTGGTCCTAAGCCAAGAGTGTGAATCCCACTGGCTGAGGGAACCATTAAACACACCGTCAACACGCTGTTTGTGTTTAGTTTGTTGCCCTTCCTCCGCACCTCCGATTAGCATGGTCGGTTACATACGGTGCGAAAGAAGTTCAACATTACATACTTACAATGAATGTCAGAATCGGCATGTGTATTTATACTGGAGGAATTTGATGAGCTGCAAAGAACTTTTTCACAGACGTCCAGTAGGGGCGGGTGAGAACGTTACAACAACAAACAATACAAAAATCCGATATCAGTGCAAGGTACAAGAAAGGTAAACAAATTACCCAAACGCATGTAAATAAAAACAAAAACAATCCTCATCCTACTGGGCAAAAGCCCACCGAGGAAATGTAAGGTGTATATTGTGTTAATATTCGTGTCAAAACTCGCACAGGAAATCCCCGCTTTTGTTTTTTTTTTCCCCCCACGAGTAGGCGGAGCGTCGCCTCTGCTACCCGTCGCCCGACTGACAAAGCGTTCCCCTTCACGAGGACAACGCGGTGGCCGTAGTCGTCACGCCGTCTCACCACGACTCGTGCCGCAGCATCTTGATGGCCACCTCTTCCTTACTCTTGTGGTCGATGCAGCGGAAGACCTGGCCGTAGCTTCCGGCCCCGAGTCGGGCGAGCACCTCGTACCTGTAGGCGAGGTGCTCGCCTGTGACCTGGAGGAAGATCAGGGAGGAGGTCGCCACTCGCTGCGCGCTATTTCGGGCCGGTGCTCGCGTACAAGAAATCTGGTTTGATCGCACGTGACTTACTGGGATTCGCATCCAAGACCCTACAGAGGGTCCGGCTCAGTGCTTGTGACACGGACAACATATCTCTCCTGAGCCATCTAACATCCTCATCCAATCGGTAAGTAAGCACATTTACTCTGCGTAGGGATCAATAATTACGCACGATTGCCGTGTGCGGTAGGGGTATTGCCATCAAGTAAGCACGATTGCCGTGTGCGGTAGGGGTATTGCCATCAAGTAAGCACGTTGGCTTTGTGTCGTGGTGCTGTCCTTTGCAGTGGCACGTGGCCCGGTTGGAATGTGCGGGGGGGGGGGGGCACCGTATCGGAGGGACGCACCGTGACGTAGTGGTTTTCTTCGTTGTCATAGCCCTCATTGTTGGGGCCACGTGCAGTGGAAGTCGTCTTGTAGTAGTAGACGCGCTCGAACGTCGATGCTTCATTCCACTCGTATGTCCCCATCACCAGCCCAAATTTATCACGAATATCTGCTCGCACGTACGGACACTCGTGTACATCCCAAGCACGCGCACGCACGCGCACCGTTAGAATTACGGAGCAAGCGAGAGCGGTATTACATCATTTAAGTCTGTCCTCTTGCAGTGTAGAACTGTTACGATACAATGTGATGTGCATTTTGGTTGTGGGTGTGCGTGTTCGGCAGGATTATTGTGGGGAGCGGTGGTGCAGTGGTTAGCGCACTGCGCTGTGAACCCAGGCGATCCGGGTTCCATTCTCGCTAACGTTCTACACCAGTGACGATTGTCTCAACCGGTCCTGGGCCTCCCCTAGGTCGACTTAGCCTCAAATGAGTACCGAGTCTGTGAGTGTGTGAGTTACTCTGAGTCTGTGTGAGTCTGAGTGAGTCTCCGAGTGTCTGAGTGAGTGACTCTGTGAGTCTCTGAGTGAGTGACTCTGTGAGTCTCTGAGTGAGTGACTCCGTGCGTCTCTGAATGTGGCTCTGTGAGTCTGTGGCTCTGAGTCTCTGAGTGAGTGACTTTGTGAGTCTCTGAGTGAGTGACTGTGAGTCTCTGAGTGAGTGACTGAGCGTGACTCTGTGAGTCTCTGAGTGCGTGTTACTCTGCGAGTCTGTGTGTGTGTCAGAACTAGTATGTGAGTGTGAGTTTGTGTGTGAGTTACTCTGTGAGTCTGTGTGAGTGAGTCAGTGAGTGAGTCTGTGGGTCTCCTTGAGTGAGTGTGAGTCTGTGTGAGTGACTGTGATTCTCGGAGTGACTCTGTCAGTCTCTTGAGTGTGGCTCTGTGAGTCTGAGTGAGTGACTCTGTGAGTCTCTGAGTGTGGCTCTGTGAGTCTGAGTGAGTGACTCTGTGAGTCTCTGAGTGTGGCTCTGTGAGTCTGAGTGAGTGACTGTGAGTCTCTGAGTGTGGCTGTGAGTCTGTGGCTCTGTGAGTCTGAGTGAGTGACTGTGAGTCTCTTGAGTGTGGCTGTGAGTCTCTTGAGTGTGGCTCTGTGATTCTAAGTGAGTGACTGTGAGTCTCTGAGTGTGGCTCTGTGAGTCTAAGTGAGTGACTGTGAGTCTCTGAGTGTGGCTCTGTGAGTCTGAGTGAGTGACTCGTCATCACCATCGTCATCAACATCATCATCACCGTCGTCACCATCTTCATCACCACCTCCATTACCCAGGTGCCATGGGGTCGACACGCTGAGATGGGATGGGTGGCCAGCACCACGCCTGGCCGCCTTTGTCTCCTCACATTCACCGAACCTGGATACTCATTTTAAGGCAGAATAGACCTGGGATGGGACCGAGATTGGTTCAGATACTCGTCACCGATGTTGGCCGTGAGTGGGAATAGAACTCGGGTCGCCGGATCCCGTCGCACGGTGCGCTAACCACTTCGGCACCGCTCCCCATGTAATCCTCACTTCAAGCACACACCTCATCACCGACACAGCTTCCACATCGTCATATCCACCACTCCTCCCCCAGCCCCATCGCTTACAACACTCTCACCCCTTCCCTCTCCACAATGCCGATGCACCTCACACTCCCCACACCTCCCATGCTCCCATCAGCAGCTTCCACTCCCGAAGACGCCTCCTCACAATACCCCTTCACTCCCTCCCATCGGACCGCCGTTCTCAAACTATAACTTTTAAACTAAACTATAATTTGATTTAAAGCTTTCGTGAATGCAGGGATTCATATTCTTGGTTCTTTCGGTAAAGTCACGTAGAAGGGAAACAATAAAATAATAAAAATATAAAACAAAATTCTCACGACGTTTCGACTGCAACACAAGCAATCATCATCACCTGATGATTGCTTGTGTTGCAGTCGAAACGTCGTGAGAATTGTATTGTTTTATATTTTTATTATTTTATTGTTTCCCTTCTATGCGACTTTACCGAAAGAACCAAGAATACAAACTATATTTTTTATTTTACCAGTTTGAGACCCCACTGAGCTATGGAGCTATTTTTCAGAAGCAACCTGGCTATCACAAATGTTATCTTCAACGAAGTGGCTTATCCCGTGGAAATTTATAGAGGCCAAATACTCTAAACGCGTGATGTTTATTCTAAATGTAGTGAGAGAGACATGCAACCTCAAAATATACAGCAGGCGACAGGGTCCGGATTGAATCCACGGCCTCCTGCGTACCAGGCGAGGTAGTTAACATATTGCCACTGTGGTGCCCTGTGGTGACGTGAGGCCTACCACTTCTGAATGGCTTGTGATGCATATTTGAACATTACTGCAAGCGTCTTAGCCTCATTCATTAGTCAAGTATTCGAAGGGAATATTGTCATTTGGTAACGCTATTTCAAATGTCGCTCATTAAACGTTCAATTTTAATGCAATGCAATTGAGGGACTTTGTGGAGCCGTGTCGTGGTCTGGAGCTGTGGTTGTTGTGTTGCTACCTTGCCCAAGCTTGCATTGGTTGACAAATTGGCAGGAATGTATGTACTTTGTATTTTTAGCAATTTGCTTACATTTTCTCCATCTTGCCTCTCATCGGTTTTGGAAATAGCTCGCTGACCCTCCCCTACTGGACATATGTGAAAAAGATCTTCATAGCTCATCGGATTCCTCCAGGATATAAAAAAATGATTCTGATTCTGATTAATCGGTGGCGCTGCGAACAACCTATTCCCTGTATTGCTGCGGGAATCTGCATCCACACATGATCAAGCACCCCTGTGTAATGCAATACACATGGATCCTTTGTCATAGACATGTAATTCTGCAAATGTGCAGAAATGTCTTCCGTATGCGACTTACTCCAGACAAGTTTAGACTATTAAACGTGACCTATTGTGACACGTCTAATGTGTAATGTGTGGTCGTTAGCACAGAAAGATGCGTCTGGTAATGTCCTAATGGTCCAAAAATAGTAAAAACGAGGCTGGGTCTGTGTTGTTCAGAGTGACCACCATATACAGACTCCTGTACGTACAAACGAGTTCGGTTCCATAGGTCTGTTCGTAAGTCGATTTGTTCGTGAGTCCAACTTTTCTCCCGTTGATTTCGAACACGTTTTACGGCTTGTACACTAAACACGGGGAATGGCTTTGACAGTTGCCTCTGGTTCTTCACGTTCTGCAGATGTAGATGCCACCATCACCACCTATTGTGCGGCGGTTGAACTTGCGACTCTCGGTCCGAACAGGAAACTGGACATACGGACAGGTTTGATCATATCTCTGAAAGTTCGTAAGTCGAATGTTCGTAAGTAGAGGAGTCCCTGTGTCGTGGCATAGAATGGTAATGTAACAGTATAGCGCTGGCTGCTGGCAGGGAAAGGGATCTGCGGCTTACGGCCCTGACGTCAGCAGGTCAGGTTATACACCAGAGGGGGATCTAGGGGAAAGGTCGCAGAAGGGGCACTGAATTCATAATGATACAATAATTCAGTAACACTGTACAAGTGTACAGCACGTCAGATCATTACATGGCCTAACCCTGGTTGGAAACACCGTGGGAGTGAAGAAGAAGATGGATTAATAATCATTATTATTGACATTTGTAAGGTGCATTTCATCCGTATGCCACCAGACTTAACTTGGAGTGTCTAAATTCCCTTTGCCCACCAGAATGAACAGACCTCATCTTTCCCACCCCTGCAGACTTGATATTAAAGTAGATACATGCTAATATTTACAAAGTAACAGACTCTTGACCAATTTCATTTCCAAATAAATCAATTATTTGGAAATAGGCCCCACTATACCCCACCGACTACAGCACTCTAATCTTGCCTCCTCGTTTTGCCTCTTCCACCTGCCTCATGCTCATCAGCACCGCCTTTCGTGCAGCCATGCGGGTGTGAGGTCATCATCACGAGAGGCCGTGCACTTCATCGTTCGCACGCAGCGGAGGAACCACTGAAGTCAAACGTTTACATACGTGCGGTTTAGTGGGGTCATTTCCGAGCGAACTCGGTTTGAAAGTGTTTTTCGTTGAATGTGGAAGGGTTTGGGTTAGTTTTCGGGTTACCACCTTTTCCACTATGGAGATCAAACCCAGACCTATGTTTCAATCGGTCTAGATCTGTCAACAACCATGCAGTAGCAAAGTTCAGCACAGTACCGGTACCAGATCTCGGTACAAATTAATTCATGCCACCCAAACACAGATGCCAATTCACAGACTGTCTCGGCTGGACCGGGACAGGAGGTAACCCAAGGGTAGTGGGAGGATAACCGCTTTGTGAGCTATTTGTAAGTAATGCGTTTAGAGTATTTGGCTACTATAAAATTCCACGTGATAAGCCACTTCGTTAAGCTATAATTTGTGGCCAGGTCGCTTCTGAAAAAGAGCTATATAGCTCTCAATGGGCCTTACCTGGTAAGTAAAAAATAGTTTACTTTAATGGTATACATACTTGAATTTTACTGCGGATGTTTTAAAACATGTCCTGTCTAACTGTCAACTTTGAATTTCAGTGGGAGAAGATGCTTCTCACACAGACGTTAAAGCAGGTACCAGAGTCCACCTGAAGCTACTGCAGTGTGCGCCTCATATAGGATTCCGTCCATTACTGTTGGTGCGATGGTTTGGATTTTCAAGTTGAAATCTCCTAGTTCATTTTATTTTTACCCAGGCGACAACTCAATTGTCAAGGGTAGTCCTGTTTGGAAGAGGCTATCCTCGTCTCTTGAGTTCCACATCTTGGAGAGGATGTGATTAGTCAGCATCGATGCCACTTTAGTTGGTGTCACGCATCATGCGTGCATTCTTAAATTACTGACTCCGACTGAAGACTGAAGATGCAAGTGTGCCATCTGACAATGATAGTTATGAAGCCATTTTTTGTCATTGCCAATCTTCCTTTGTGCTCTGTCAGAGTCTGGGATAACACGGCCATGGTGAAGTCCCCTGGACTTGTGTAATTTCTGTATCAATTTTTTTTTCATTTTGAAACCTCTGCTCCACGTCCTTCAATTGCATCCATCTGCACCTCCGATTAGCACGGCTGGCTGACGTACGGCGCGAAAGAGGTTCAACGTACCTACCTACAAGGAGTGTAAATTCATACGGTGCCAGAAACTCTGCACGAGTTCGTGCCGCGTTCTCCCGATGTTGCCGTCGATGTTTGTCCAGCGACAAGCCATTCGTTGCCACGCGCGAACCTGTCTCACCTCCACAATCACAGGGCCGAGTGCGTGACGTGTCCGGCAAGCCGTGTGATGTGTCTGCGGATGATAATCTTCAGCAGAGGCCTGTGCCTTCTCCCACAGACGCCGCGCAACTGACGCCGCTCTCAGCGCCGCCGACCTCTGCTTCCCCGGCCACGGCCACGGGGAGTTCCTCTCCTCTGCTGGACACCCCGTGTGCTGGACCTGCTGCTCCACCACACTTGCCTGCCCACTACACAGGCACAAAGAGGTACGGGCAGAACTAATGCATACAGTGAGGGAAAAAAGTATTTGATCCCCTGCTGATTTTGTACGTTTGCCCACTGACAAAGAAATTATTAGTCTATAATTTTAATGGCAGGTTTATTTGAACAGTGAGAGGCAGAATAACAACAAAAAAATCCAGAAAAACGCATGTCAAAAATGTAATAAATTGATTTGCATTTTAATGAGGGAAATAAGTATTTGACCCCCTCTCAATCAGAAAGATTTCTGGCTCCCAGGTGTCTTTTATACAGCTAACGAGCTGAGATTAGGAGCACACTCTTAAAGGGAGTGCTCCTAATCTCAGCTTGTTACCTGTATAAAAGACACCTGTCCACAGAAGCAATCAATCAATCAGATTCCAAACTCTCCACCATGGCCAAGACCAAAGAGCTCTCCAAGGATGTCAGGGACAAGATTGTAGACCTACACAAGGCTGGAATGGGCTACAAGACCATTGCCAAGCAGCTTGTGGAGAAGGTGACAACAGTTGGTGCGATTATTCGCAAATGGAAGAAACAAAATAACTGTCAATCTCCCTCTGCCTGGGGCTCCATGCAAGATCTCACCTCGTGGAGTTGCAATGATCATGAGAACGGTGAGGAATCAGCCCAGACCTATACGGGAGGATCTTGTCAATGATCTCAAGGCAGCTGGCACCATACCAAGAAAACAATTTGTAACACACTACACCTTGAAGGACTGAAATTCTGCAGCACCCGCAAGGTCCCCCTGCTCAAGAAAGCACATATACATGCCCGTCTGAAGTTTGCCAATGAACATCTGAATGAATCAGAGGACAACTGGGTGAAAGTGTTGTGGTCAGATGAGACCAAAATGGAGCTCTTTGGCATAAACTCAACTCGTCGTGTTTGGAGGAGGAGAAATGCTGCCTATGACCCCAAGAACACCATCCCCACCGTCAAACATGGAGGTGGAAGCATTATGCTTTGGGGGTGTTTTTCTGCTAAGGGGACAGGACAACTTCACCGCATCAAAGGGACGATGGACGGGGCCATGTACCGTCAAATCTTGGGTGATAACCTCCTTCCCTCAGCCAGGGCATTGAAAATGGGTCGTGGATGGGTATTCCAGCATGACAATGACCCTAAACATACGGCCAAGGCAACAAAGGAGTGGCTCAAGAAGAAGCACATTAAGGTCCTAGAGTGGCCTAGCCAGTCTCCAGACTTTCATCCCATAGAAAATCTGTGGAGGGAGCTGAAGGTTCGAGTTGCCAAACGTCAGCCTCCACACCTTAATGACTTGGAGAAGATCTGCAAAGAGGAGTGGGACAAAATCCCTCCTGAGATGTGTGCAAACCTGGTAGCCAACTACAAAAAAACGTCTGACCTCTGTGATTGCCAACAAGGGTTTTTTCACCAAGTACTAAGTCATGTTTTGCAGAGGGGTCAAGTACTTATTCCCCTAATTAAAATGCAAATCAATTTAGAACATTTTTTACATGCATTTTTCTGGATTTTGTTGTTGTTATTCTGTCTCTCTTACTGTTCAAATATACCTACCATTAAAATTATAGACTGATCATTTCTTTGTCAGTGGGCAAACGTACAAAATCAGCAGGGGATCAAATACTTTTTCCCTCACTGTAAATGCTTTCAACATAAGTTGGAGAGAGTTGAGCCTTTCAAGGAATTCGGCAATGCTTTCCCACCTGTGACTGCTCCCGATATATGACTCGAGAGAATGTAGGTTTTGCTTGCAGGCCACAGACACACTCACACATGAATTATGTGTTTGGTATTATCTCATGGAAAATAATAAGTTGCACAAGGGCCAGGGTCATGCCCCATTCATTCTGAACGATTAAACCAAACTGACCCACGTTCACACACGAGAGCAGAGAGGTTGGCTGCAGGGTGACGCACGCGAAGAACGCGTCGCTGTGAAAGAGTTAGTAGGTTCCCCTTCGTACCTTCTTACTCTCCCTCCCCCCTCCTTCCGGTCAGGTGATTTTGAAGTGTCGTCGTCGTCACGCGAGGACGTGGACCGAGACAGCACGTGGAACCAGTGGCTGCGCTCCGAGATCCCGGGGCTCTTCCTGCTGGCCCTGCACACATTTACCGTGAGTCGGCGCAGATGTGGCCTCTCGACTGGGGCTGCCACCTGTCCGTCTCCGGCAGTGGTGAATCGTTCCAACCATCAGTAGGAATCGTGTATATGTGTGTATGTGTATGCACAGTTGTACCCATTGGCTTCTGTTATGGTCATGTACGTTTATTTTTTATTTCGTGGAATATCACTTGCTGTACTCCACGCGGTGAGTGCTTTGTGTAGATAGGAATCATGTTATGTAGAGAATATAAATCTAATTCAGTACCTCTATATGTCTCCCACAGACGAGCGGGGAGACAGCAGCCAGGCGGTGAGCCAGCACTCCCAACAATCGCCCAAGCTCTGCGGTTCTCTTTACATTCCGATATTTGCAGCCACTTACTGAGTGTTTACATGTGGGGGGAAACCAGTACACTCGCAGAAAACGAAATAATGTGAGCAAGGGGGCAACGTTCTATCCCGTGCAGATGGAAAGGATTCCACAGTTGTGTTCCACTGCCTCCTGGCAAGCCAGGGTATGACTCATCCTCGATGCCCACCGGAAGGGAGATTGCACACTTGCAATTGAATTCCCTGAGATTATTTATATCATGGGGTAGGCAGTGACAAAGCCCCTGAATCACTTAACACGAACATGCGGTCCAGTGCATTGTACGTGCAAGGATGCTCGCTTTACAAAATGTATGAATGTATGTTGAACTTGAATCTTGACTTAAAGCTTTCGTGACTGCAGGAATTCATATTCTTTGGGTCTTTCGGTAAAGTCACGCAGATAGAACAATAAAATAATAAAAATAAAGTGAATACAAAATAATAATACAAATATCACGACGTTTTGATCACAACACAAGCAATCGTTATCATTTTTCTCCTGATGACGATTGCTTGTGTTGCGATCGAAACGTCGTGATATATTTTACTTTTTTATTCAATTTATTTTCATTATTTTATTGTTCTATCTACGTGACTTTACGGAAAGACCCAAAGAATATGTGTTGAACTTCTTTCGCAGTGTACGTAGCCAACCGTGCTAATCTGTGGTACATTAACACCTTGCCACAAATGCCCTGTTGCTCATGAGCACACCGACTCAAATGAATCAGGCGCAAGGTTTGCGTGATTAATGCTTACAAAGTGGGGTCTATAATGAACAATATGGCTGAAGCTCGAGTTCTATTCATTTAAAACCAAACGTGTTTCTTACCAACCATACCTGGTGTTTGCACACAGATACAGATTCTGGGCGATGCGTTCTACACCATTCGGAATGCGCTGTTGCAATGTGCAGCCACAGCTGCTGCAAAAATATGTGTCTCGGTTTGATCCACTGAACAATATCCACTGACCACACCGCACGCGCAACAATGATATAACTATGAACAAAAATATGAATAAATTAGGATGGTTTATTAAATATATTGCACGTAAGAAAATACAGCAATAGACGTAAAAATACATGGCAGTTTAACACGTAGGCTTTCGCGACAAATATCCATAATACAGGTTTTATGGGTTGGATCGCGTAAATATATGTGCCATTATGAGACCTTTGCCAGTAGCAAGATATAGTAATAGGTTTTTACCCTTTTATCTGGCACCAA
This sequence comes from Petromyzon marinus, assembly GCF_048934315.1. Taxonomy (NCBI): domain Eukaryota; kingdom Metazoa; phylum Chordata; class Hyperoartia; order Petromyzontiformes; family Petromyzontidae; genus Petromyzon; species Petromyzon marinus. Next base: position 6,970,238 of record NC_133683.1, read on the forward strand.
AACTGACACCTTTATACAAGGGATCATGTTTGCAATAACCACAACACAAGCAGTCAAAATGCAAACAAAAAGAGACAACTCTGATAATGATATACACTGTCCTTGAAGCTGATTGGTGCACACCCGAGACGGCTTTTCTTAGAGCCTAGTCTCCACTGGTGTTGGACCAGATGACGCCAAAAGGCATACAACTCAAAAACAGCGCACTATCAGAGTATTGAGAGCTCGGGGTAAGAATTTACATTATGAGACCTCCTTTGCCAGTAGCAAGATATAGTAATAGGTTTTTACCCTTTTATCTGGCACCAAAACTGACACCTTTATACAAGGGATCATGTTTGCATAAAGGTGTCAGTTTTGGTGCCAGATAAAAGGGTAAAAACCTATTACAATTTAAATGTGTCGTTAAACCCGCCACCATCCGACAGCCCACTAGTAAGGGTTGTCACGTAAACAGAACATGCCAATTCATCACTAGTACAGCACACCGGTGTGTGGTGTGTTGGAGAGCCAAGCCACAACATTTACCATCGGAGTACGGCGTTTCAGTAATTACAACTAGCTTCATCAGGCAACAGCAAGGTTTGCGAGAAGTCCACCTGTTTAATTCCTTATATAGAGGCGTAGATGTGGTGACAACACTTGTGCACTCTTTGAGCGCAAACTGGGGGGGGATTAATGAATCAACATACATTATACATGCGCATTATGCTAGCCCATTGATCTTGTACTTAGTGTCCATTGTGTGTATTAAAATAGCCGTACAAATGGTAATTTGATGATTCTCTTCCATGCAGCACTAAGTCGGTAGCTATCCAAACGATTACAATTATTTTTATTTCTTTAAATTTCGATAGATTCTGGAATTAGTCTTGGCCAGTAGTAACAAGTTTTGCACAGAACTTCAACATTATCAAAATCAATTGAGTGTCCTTGTGGGCACGTGTGTTCTGCTACTGCTGACAGTTGTATTTGTGAGCATTTCATATTTCTGTGGTGTTCTTATAGTCTTGTGCTGATCATTCATCCTGTTTGCCCAACATAGCATTCCACAAGTGCAATTAATCCGGTACACACCTTCTGTTGATAGCTTCAGTAATAGAACAGCAAAGAAATATCCAATAGTCCTTTTCATAGGTTTCCATATGCCTTCTGAATTTGCCTGGCTGATCAAAGTTTCGACCGCAGATGCCATTGGTCAGGGGTCTCTTTGTCCGTTCTCATGTGGGACTCTAGGCATGATGGCAGTTGGAATGCTTTCCCACAGACTTGGCAAGACATTTGTTTTCTCACTCTAGTGACTATGGGAGTGAGGTGGAGTCGAGACGGGCGCTGGTCAGCGTGGTGTTTCCCAGCAGGCGCCTTCGTTCCATGCGTGATCGCTGTGATAGCAATAACTTCGTTGCATGCAGGTGCGCCCTTTGCAGAAGGTGGCATTGTCTGCAACTCTGCCTCCTCACCACCAGGACTCGACAAGCTGCTGCTGCTGGAGCTGCTGGTGCCATCCATGGCAAAGGCAATTCTTTCAGCACCATGACTTGCAGCCGAGTAGCTCTGACACACCTTTAACACCGCATTGGCAAAATTGCCGTCATTCACCATGCCACGTGCGCCCCTTGAGTTCTTTCCGTGGGTCTCCATATGCCTTCTGAGTTTGTAGGGCTGATCAAAGCTTTGATCGCACATGTGGCAGCTTTGACCACCGGTCTTGTGCATTCTCATGTGGGACTCTAGGCACCATGCCAGTTGGAATGTTTTCCTGCAGACGTCGCAAGAGATTCGTTTTCTCACTCTAGTGACTATCGGATTCCAGTGGCTCTATCAGATTCAACACCGCATTGGCAAAACTGCCGTTATTCACCAAGCCTGGTGCACCCTTTATTATGTAATACTTTTCGTGGGTCTTTATATGCCTTTTGAATTTCCCTGGCTGATCAAAACTTCGTCCGCATATGCCGCACCATTGATCACGGGTCTCCTTGTGCGTTCTTACGTGGGATTCTAGGCACCATGCCAGTTGGAATTTTTTCCCACAGACGTCACAAGAGATGAGTGTTTTCGCTCTTGTAACTCTACCGGATTGAGGTGGGGTCGAGACGGGTGCTGGTGAAGTGCCATCGATGGTAAAGGCAATTCTCCCAGCACCACCATGACTCGCAGCGGAGTTGCTCTCGCACATCTGATACAAAAGACAAAGGTCACGCGCATGACACCCGTGTCACGAGTGTACTCACAAAGGCATACTTAAGGTGACATAAGATTCATTACAACAGATTCATTATAACAGAACTCCTCAAAAGTGCAGATCCTATCATCTACTATTTTACTCCTTATCCACCCAACTAAGTACTCTTTGGTTCTTTCAGTAAAGTCACGTAGGTAGGAAAAATAAAATAAAAATAATATATCACGACCATAAATGACGTCACGCGATTTTGGACGATTTTTGACCCCCCCCCCTCGTCACACGGCGTCACAAAAAGTCAGACCCCCCCCTCAAGTATGACGTCACAAAGCTCTGCCCCCCCCCCCCCCAAAACTATATTTTCATTTTGAAAATAAAACATGCTTCAAATCGCTTTAAACTATTGTCATTGTATTTAATGTGGCGCTGCACTCTGATGTTGTAGGAGAAAACATTTATTAAAAAGTCTATTTAACTAAATAGAACGTGTCTATATTTAAAGTTGCGCATTTTGACGTGACGTCACATTTCTCAAACCCCCCCTCCTCGTCACAAATGTCTGACCCCCCCTCCCCAGGTGTGTGACGTCATTTATGGTCGGCCCCCATCGCCTTAAAACGCGAACTCGCGCTTGCAAACTGAAACCGCGGAACTTTTTTCGTTCAGCAGCGCGATCCTCCGCGAGATGTAATGAGTCGGCCTCGCGCTGTGAGTGAGTGTGAGTGAGACAGCATCGTCCCCCACTCCTCCGGATGTCGAGGGTAAATGGGCGAGGTTTAAGCCTGTGACTCATGCAGCTGCAATGACTGCTTTGTGTACGCGGTCCAGACCTCCCCAGAGACCCTGGCTGACAGAGGAGGTGTTCAGGATTGTTGAGAAAAAGCGACAGGCTCACTCTAATCGTCTACAGCATCCCACGTCAGAGAATGAGGAGGCTTACCGCAGCCTTCGCTCGGAGGTTCGGAGAGCCGTGAGGCGCTGCAAGGATGGGTGGTGATCGCGGGTTGCTGAGGAGATGGAGTCTGCCTCAATGGCCCGCGATCACAAATCCCTATTTAACTCCATCAAAAAAGTAACCTACAGCGCCACACCTATTACCATTGTAGGGGTAATCGTCACTCACCACTCTGTGGGCTGGTAGCTTCCCCTTATCGTCAATAGGGGGCGAAAGCGCTATCACACCAGGGCTAATGTCCATGGCCCAAAAAGGGGCCAACGACAAACCCTAGCAAACGGATCCTGGAACACATTCCCCGGGGCCCCGGGAGGGGGGAACCGGGGGATGATGTCACCTTCCAGAACGTTCTAGAAGGGAAGCGTGGCTAGGGCGGAGCAAGCCACGAACCATAAGCCGGACCTCTCAGAGGTCTGGCTCAGTCATCTGCAAGCTGAAGAACGAAGACCTGGGCTGAAGATAGGACTCTGGACCCCAAGCACCATTGTCCTTCTAAGGGCCGGAGCTCAGTGAGGCCAGTGGTCAGGACCCACGGACCGGGTACGGTCAGCCCAAATAGCCTCTCCTAGGGTCCCAGCCGGAGGAAGGGTAACGGGGTACCCAGTGATAGGGCCCGCATAATCCGGAGGCCATACCTCCCCAGGTATCGGGTAAAGGGACCGATATACCCTTTGTGTTAGAGACTTGTAAGGAAGACAATAAATATCGTGTTACCTCATCAGAACTTTATTCGTCAATTTATACCCACTACACCACCATTAGGGGAACGAAGGGTGATCCAATCTCCGACCCCCAGGGACAGGTTTGCAGATTTGCTGAGCATTTCTGTGAGGTCCTGGGGGAGGGGGAATCCCTCAGCCTGGAAAACATCATGGGACAAAGTGGGGATGACCCTGCTGAGGATGCGGTACCTCAAATATTAGAGGAGGAAGTCACCCCCTGTGAGTGGCTGGCTGAGGTACCATCCATTGAGGAAGTACTGAGGGCGATCCAGAGTCCGATCTCCAAAGCGAAATGCTGAGGGAGGGTGGCGTTTGTGCGTAGACTGCCCTACATGACATCATAACAACAGTCTGGGCCACTGGACGGGTTCCGCAGGATTGGAAGGATGCCCTGGCGGTCCCCCTCTTTAAGAAGGGGGACCGCACAGACTGTAACAACTACAGGGGCATCTAACTCCTCAGTGTGTCGGGAAAGGTCCTGGCAAGGATTATTCAACATCGCCTTGCTAGGTACGCTAAGGAGAGGCTTGCGGAGCCCCAATGCCGTTTCAAGAAAGGGCGGTCCTGCAAAAATGTCATATTTTCTGTCCGTCTGCTACAGCAGAGGTGGAGGGAATTCCAACTAGACCTACATCTCTGCTTTATTGACCTGGTTAAGGCCTATGATACCATCAGTAGGCCTGGGCTCTGGGTTGTTCTTCGTGCTTTCAGAGTCCCTGACCCTCTGCTCACACTCATTAAGGACCTTCATGATGGTGAGCAGACCCGAGTAAAACTACATAGCCGGGAGTCAGAGCCATTCCCTGCAACAGGGATGTCCTCTGGCTCCAACATTATTTAACATCTATTTCGACCACATAGTTCGTGAAGCCTTCAGTAGCTGTACCAGAGGAATTTACGTCTGGTACAGATACAATGGGAGGCTGATTGATGCCCAGGTGCGGTCAAGGGATGTCTCCCTATTGGTCAACCACATTATGTATGCCGACGACCTGGTAATTGCTGCTCATTCAGAGGAGGAGTTGGAGGCGCTGCTGCTGAAACTGGAGTGTGCCACTAAGAGGTGGGGCCTTACCATCAGCCCCACCAAAACGAAGCACCTGCCTGGGTATTTTGTGCCATCGGGCACTCTACCCCCACAACTCCCAATCGGTGATGGGGCAGTTGGGGAGAGAGTGGAGAGTTTTCCATACCTGGGCAGTGTGCTCATGATCGGCTCCGGTTTAACAGCAGAGGTCTCACTCCGAATTAGTCGAGCGGCATTATCTTTTCATCGGTTGTGTAACGTTGTGTGGAAGCTACCTGGTCTGTCGCTCCGCATGAAGCTTCGGTTCTTCTCGGCCACAGTCATTCCCTCCCTTCTCTACGCTTGCAAAACGTGGACCCCCCCTAATGCAGCATCTTCACCGGTTAGAAACATTTAGGCTGGCCTGCCTACGATCAATCCTGGGTTTAACCAGGCTGGATTGTGTGAGGAGCTCACAAATCCTCGAAAGATCTGGACAAAGTCCCATCGGTGAGCTCCTCCAGCAGGCAAGGCTGCGTTGGCTGGGCCATGTAGCCCGCATGCCCAATCACCGCATGCCCAAACAGATCGAGGGAGCTAAACGGGCGTGGCACGGACTAGAGAAGAGATGAGTGATGTGGTACAGGAGGATGTGGAGCTGAGTGGACTTGCCAATGACTGGTACCAGCGGTGTCTCTACTGGGCAGTTGGAGGCAGTCGCCCTCCAACAACAACGGAGGGCGGTGGAGCGACGCTCAGAAAAACGAGCGGAGCGTCGGGTGGCTAAAGCTCAGCAAGTTGGCACAGTAGAGGGCACAGGTGGTGCATCAGCCAGTAATCTCAGTCATCTCAGTCAGTCGACCAGTGGCACCTGGGTCTGCCCCGTGACCTCCTGCCAGCCGGCGATCGACACTTCACGTAGCCTCAAGGTGCACATAGCCTGGCATAAGCGTCGTGGTAACGTCACCGCCACTTAGTGGCGCATGGCGGTTGTTGTTTTGAGACAGTAAGAGAGTGTGAGGTCGACTCAGCCTCAGATGAGTACCTGGTGCGGTGTGTCGTAAACATCGCTACTGGGGGAGACAAAGGCCGCCGTGGAGGAGAATCCTAAAATAATAAAAGCTTTGATTATAATAAAAGCTTTGATTATAATATTATGATATTATAATAAAAGCTATACTAAAAGCTTTTAAATTAAAAATACAAAACATTTTGAAATAATGAAAGCTTTTATTATTAAAAATGTATTATTTAATTTTTAAATTGGCAGAATCTACACGCCATATTCTTGGTTCTTCAGGTAAAGTCACGTAGATTTGAAAATAAAAATAATAAAATTTAATTTAAAAATATAAATTATAATATTTAAACTAATAAAAGCTTTATTATTTTCAATTTATTATTTGAAATTTTAAAATACAAAAAAATAAAATACAAATAATAAATTGAAAATAATAAAGGTTTTATTATTTTATAATACATTAAAAATAAAAGCTTTTATTATTTTCAGTTTATTATTTTAATTTTATTAACAGGTCCCTGCAGGGTGGGCTGGTAGGTCAAGTCTCTGCGCTGCCTATTGCTGATTTTACACCCAACAGCACGAGATTTCACTTCGTTAAAGTATTGAAAGGGGACGGACGGACACATTAATCTATTGCAGGCTTGTACACTCAGTTTACCACTTCGTTCCTACCAGTATTGACTTTACCGAAGGAAGCAATAATCTGGCGTGTAGATGCTGCCATCTGCTGGCCACCATTGTTGGGTGTAGATTGTGACTTAAAACTTTCGTGACTTCAGGAATTCATATTCTTGGTTCTTTCGGTAGTCACGTCCATAGAAAATAAAAAAAATATCAAATCAAATAAAAATGTGAAATTTTAAATAATAAAAGCAAAAAACCCACATTCATATTCTTGGTTCTTTCGGTAAAGTCACGGAGATAAAAAAAATACAATTTTAAAATAATCAATTGAATAAAAGCTTTTAATATTATTTAAGCTTTTGTTATATTCAATTTATTATTTTAATTTTTAAATTGGCAGAATCTACACGCCACGTTGGTGGCCGGCAGGTGGCAACATCTACACGCCGAATTCTTGTTTTTTTCGTTAAAGTCCCGTAGATTTTAAAATAAAAATAATATAATTTAATTTAAAAATACAAATAATAAATTGAAAATAATAAAAGCTTTCATAATTTTCATTTTTTAATTGTATTATTATTTTCTATCTACGTGACTTTACCGAAGGAAGCAATAATATGGCGTGTAGATGCTGCCATCTGGTGGCCAACAACGTTGGCAGGTGGCAGCATCTACACGCCAGATTCTTGGTTCTTTGGGTAAAATATAAATAATAAAGAAAAGTAAAAAAAACATAATTCATGATTTAGTATTTTTTCATTTAATTCTATTATTTTCATTTTCAAATCTACGTTACTTTACCGAAAGAACCAAGAATATGACGTGTAGATTCTGCCAATTTAAAAAAAAATTACAAATTAAAATAATAAATTTAAATAATAAAAGCTTTCATTATTTTCCATTTATCTTTTGTATTTTTTATTTAATTTTATTGTTTTTATTTTCAACCTACATGGCTTTGCCGAAAGAACCAAGAATATGAATCTGGATTTTGATTATTATTTTCAATCTATTTTAATTTTTAAATTGGCAGCATCTACACGCCATATTCCTGGTTCTATCGGTAAAGTCACGTCGATAGAAAATAAAAAAAAAATAATCAAATCAAATCAAATTAAAAGTGTGAAATGGAAAATAATAAAAGCAAAAAACCCACATTCATATTCTTGGTTCTTTCGGTAAAGTCACAGAGATAAAAAAAAAATGAAACAAAATTTTGATTTTAAAATAATAAATTGAAAATAATAAAAGCTTTTATTATTTTCCATTTATTTTTTTGTATTTTTAAATTGGTAGAATCTACACGCTACATTCTTAGTTCTTTGGGTAAAGTGACGTAGATAGAAAATATAAATAATAAAAGAAAAGTAAAAAATTTAATAATATTTTAAAAAATATTTATTTTATTTTATTGTTTCCCTTCTACGTGACTTTACTGAAAGAACCAATAATATGAATCACTGCAGTCACGAAAGCTTTAAATCAAAATATAATAATAACAATTCATGATTTTCATTTAATTATTTTCTTTTTATTTTCAAATCTACGTGACTTTACCGAAAGAACCAAGAATATGGCGTGTAGATTATGCCAATTGAAAATTTACAAATAAAAGTAATTTTATTATTTCCGTTTTTTTCATTCAATTTATTTAATTATTTTTAAATATACGTGACTTTACCGAAAGAACCAAGAATATGAATCTGGATTTTTGCTTATTATTTTCAATTTATTATTTTAATTTTTCAATTTGCAGAATCTACACGCCACGTTGGTGGCCGGCAGATGGCAGCATCTACACGACATAATCTTGGTTCATCTTCTTTGGTTCTTTCTGTAAAGTCACGTAGCATGATAATAAAATAATAAATTGATCAAATAAAATAACACAATAAAATTCTCACGACGTTTCGGCCACAACACAAGCGGCCTTCATCAGGTGAAGGGACGAGACTGTCTGGAGGACAGCGCTGGAGCGAACAAAGCCAAGCTCAGATCGAGACCTTTAAGCTGTGTGAGAAGAAACAAAGCGCCTTGACAAAGGAATTAGCATTGAATTTAGCATTGAAATGGCTGAGTGATTAGCTTGTGACTGGTCACAGATATGGCTATGTTAAAGTCAAAGCATACACATCCACAGAGGCACCCCTTGACAAAGGAATTAGCATAGAATTTAGCATTGAAATAGCTGAGTGATTAGCTTGTGACTGGTCACAGAAATGGCTATGTTAAAGTCAAAGCATACACATTCACAGAGGCACCTAGTAAAAATCAAACAGGAAAATTTAGCATTGAAATAACTAGGAGAATTTAGCATTGAAATGGCTGAGTGATTAGCTTGTGACTGGTCACAGACATGGCTATGTTAAAGTCAAAGCATACACATTCACAGAGGCACCCCTTGACAAAGGAATTAGCATAGAATGTAGCATTGAAATAGCTCAGTGATTAGCTTGTGACTGGTCACAGAAATGGCTATGTTAAAGTCAAAGCATACACATTCACAGAGGCACCTAGTAAAAATCAAACAGGAAAATTTAGCATTGAAATAACTAGGAGAATTTAGCATTGAAATAACTGAGTGATTAGCTTGTGACTGGTCACAGATATGGCTATGTTAAAGTCAAAGCATACACATCCACAGAGGCACCCCTTGACAAAGAATTAGCATAGAATTTAGCATTGAAATAGCTGAGTGATTAGCTTGTGACTGGTCACAGAAATGGCTATGTTAAAGTCAAAGCATACACATTCACAGAGGCACCTAGTAAAAATCAAACTGGAAAATTTAGCATTGAAATAACTAGGAGAATTTAGCATTGAAATAACTGAGTGATTAGCTTGTGACTGGTCACAGAAATGGCTATGTTAAATTCAAAGCCTACACATCTGAGCTATTAATAGTAACTGGGTCAGTGTCTACTTCAAATATTGTTCAGGCTCTGGAGACTTCCAAAGTTATTCGTGATGTTATACATTTGGTTCGTTTTGAGCATAATCGCGACCTTATATAATTATGACGTGATACACACGCTGAATATACGCACACAAACATCGTGTACACGTGTGTCGTGCCCTCTATTGTCCACATAGACGGCTTGTGCTGACTAGAGAACGATCTTAACAAACAATGCCGTGACATGTATCAGCCCTTTGTCGATCCAGCGTTTTGATAGAGGCCTCCCCCACACCATGTCGTTCGTGGGAGTTGTTTAACCATACTTCACCATGCCGGTCAATGCGGGTTTGGTGAAGTGAGGAGGCCCAGAAACTTGTATATGCAGATACGAGTTTGCCTGTGCTTGCATCTGCAGAATTACATTCTCACACATCTTCAAGTGTAGTTTAATACTTCTAAAAATGCATTTATTCTTCAGGATTCCATAAAGTACTGTGGTAAAAAGAAAACAACTTGATTTGAATAAATTTCGATTTAAAGCTTTCGTGACTGCAGAGATTAATCTTCTTGGTTCTTTCGGTAAAGTCACGTAGAAGGGAAATAATAGACTAATAAAAATAAAACATAATAAAATAAAATTCTCACGACGTTTCGGCCACAACACAAGCAGCCGTCCTCAGGTGAAGCAACAGAACTGTCGGAAAGACAGCGCTCCAATGAACACTGCTAAGCTTGGCAGCGTATTTTAAGCTGGGTGGGAGGAGCAGAGCGCCTTGCCAAAAGAGTTTACATATCAACAGAATAATTTAGCATTGAAGTAGCTGTGTTAATGTGATAGATTAGCAGGATGTTAAAGTCAGAAATTAGCATGTAACTGGGAGATTAGCATGATGTTAATGTGAGGAATTAGCATGTAACTGGTCACGGAAGTAGCTATGTTAAAGTCAGAGTTTACATATCAACAGAGGCATTTAGTATATTGACGCTAAAGAACTGCAACTACCCAACTATCATACAATAAACCGATGTGAAAGAACTAAATATAAACTACATCAATATAATCAATGTACTCAATATATTCTCCACTAAGCTGAGCTACTAACAATACGTTATTATACATTAAACTTCTATGTCGCAAAAAATATTATAATATGCCTCCAAATAATATTTTTATTATAAACTGGCATAGACAGACCACAACATTGAATTATACACTGAGTTACTATACACTACCCTATACGTTAGATTATAATAATATTAGACTTGTAATATTACACTATGTATTATTTTACCAACCCTACTGTATACCACACTGCTATATATTGACTATACAATTACGATACTATATATTACCAAATAAATTATATTAAACATCACACTGAATACTTTGTTAAACAAGGAATGCTTTGAGCTTGTGGGTTGAATCCATCTGTGTGAAGTTGTGTTATTTCCCCATATGCAAGGTGGGGTCTCTCTGGGTTCCACTCACACAAACATATCAATGCAATGGGACCTTTCTGAAAATGCAGTACTTAGACTCAATGAAGCTTTCCTGGGTAACTAGTTAACATTGTAATAATTAGCATGAGAGATAATGACGTTCAGTTATAAGGGCCATTAATAGTACTATACTGTATTTTTATTGAAGACTATTTTACGTAGTTGTTTGTAAAAAAAAGTGTCCATTCTCAAAACTTTTTGACGGGCCCTCGTACAGAAATGATATTACAATCTTATATGGAGATAGCGAGTCAGAGTGTTGTGAATAGTGGAGTGAACGTGTGGTGCCATCATTATATTGTTGGTGTGTATATACAGAAAGGCCTATTTGGTGGGTAACATTAGGAAAATGGAGGTAGTTCGTCATTGTTGTTAAACAAAATCTTATTTGGGTGGATAAGAGGAGTAAAATCGTACATGATAGGAACTGCAATATTGTGGAGTTCTGGTATAATGAGTTGTAGTATATATGAATCTTATGTCACCTTAAGTATGCCTGTGTGAGTACACTCGTGACACGGGTGTCATGCGCGTGACCTTTGTCTTTTGTTTCAGATGTGCGAGAGCAACTCCGCTGCGAGTCAAGGTGGTGCTGGGAGAATTGCCTTCACCATTGATGGCACTTCACCAGCACCCATCTCAACCCCACCTCAATCCGGTAGAATTACAAGAACGAAAAAACTTATCTCTTGTGACGTCTGTGGGAAAAAATTCCAGCTGGCATGGTGCCTAGAAGCCCACGTAAGAACGCACAAGGAGACCCGTGATCAATGGTGCGGCATATGCGGAAAAAGGTTTGATCAGCTAGGAAAATTAAAAAGGCATTTGAAGACCCATGAGAAGGATTACATGATAAAGGGTGCAACAGGCTTGGTGATTAACGGCAGTATTGCCAATGCGGTGTTGAATCCACCGTCGCCCTATGAGATATGCTCAGTCTGCGGATTTTTAAGTCCTATTGAAATCCTGAAAACTCATGAAAGTCTTCACGCACAGTTCTTGTACAGACCGAAGCCTGAACATGATTACACTTCGACAAAAGATAGCGGCGTTAAGATAAATGACATGAAATCCAATTTTCTTGAATGCTTTGGCCTAGTTCCACGTCAACAAACTGCTTCACCAGTCAGTGAGAATAAACCATACGCTGCTCTCGATCCTATGACGAGCATGAAAGTGTTGATGGCCTTGCAGCAGAAGAAGAAGGAAAAGCGAAGTAGACCTAAGCCCATTAGAAGAAAGAAGACCACCACCAGCGTCACCAATTGCAGCAGTAGCAACAGCCAGAATTCGGACATCAAGAGGATGGACTGCACGGAAGCAAGAGGCTGCGTGGAGCAGAGCATCCCCAAGGTGGATGAACCCAACCTGGCACCTTTAGGTACGTCCTAGTAATGCACACACTACATTTCATTTGGATGTAATTCATAATTTCACAAATTAGTTAATGTATGCATATGTTGACCATATCTGTATGCCTGCGCTGAGGAGTCTAGAGATCTAATGTGGTGCTGCTCGGATGTTGGGTTAAACCGTGAAACTCTGGGTTTCAGTCACCGAGCCATGATTAAACTGGCTTCTCATTGATGGTCTTATCCAGTTACCAAACACTTCTTCCAGCAAACACTTCTGATGTCGCGTGATGTGTAGGGAATTGCAATAAACTCCTAGTGGATAAAAAACGGTCACGAAGGGATGTCATGAGTAGTGCAATGATATCTCCTTCCACGAGCTGTTCTCTTACATGAGGTGGTTCACTGCTGTGTGAGAGTTGCACAGGGATACTTCATCTCATGACATGGAGCCAATAGCACCATTGGAAGGAAACTGAGCAAAATACATTGCTTGACAAATTCCAAAAAGTATCTATTTCTTAACCGGGGTAAATATTACTTAAACAAGTGGGTAAATTTAGAGAACATTTTTGAATGTATAGACCGAGTCATTTCCACAATGGGAATTTCCTCTTCATTGTACTAACACCTAACTTCCATGTGTATTTACTCGTTCTATTGCAGGTAATTATTGTGAAATTAATGAGCTGTAATAGAATAATCTGGCTCAACCACCTCAATGTTAAATTATAGTTGTTGCTCTGCATCAACATCAACCACACGAAGAAGTGCAAAATGTTGGGGCTTCAAAATAAGCCCCAAAAATGTATTATGATATTTTGCAGGAAATCAGTATCTTGCTTTTCTACTATTTGTACGTATGTTGAACTTCTTTCGTACCATACGTAGCCAACCGTGCTAATCGGAGGTATTTGTTGCTGGCCATTTGGCATTTTGGGCCTTTGGGTATGTGGTCAGCAACCGTGATTGATAAAACGTCCCATATACATAGTAATGCTATGGCATCCACTGCATGGTGATAAATAAATTATGTATTAGCGCGTGCGTGTGCTCAACGGTGGATGTCTTGTGTTCCAGAGGAAAAGCCCTTCCCGTGCAGTGACTGCTCGTACGGAGCGACGCAGAAGTCGAAGCTCAAGAGACACGTCCTGAGCGTTCACCACGTGCCCTTCGATAGCGCGCTGGACTCCGACTGTCCCAAGAAGAGAAGACGGCTGGCTGGGTGCCGAGACCACGGCTCAACTCTGGATTTGGAGCGCGCACGATGCTCACGGAGAACTCTCTGATGATTTATTTCATCCTGAAGCTGAGGTACCACGTGTGGGGCGATGAACGCAAGGTTTTGTGCAGCGGACATTTCCATGATGAAATTTCGTCACGTTCACTGCTGCGAGGTTACATCTATTGCCGTATATTTTTAGTCAATTGCTGTATTTTATGGTATACAATATATTTAATAAATTGTCCTAATTTAATAACAAAGGTTTTTGGGTTAGATCGTGTAAGTATAAATGTGTCATAACCCTACACCACCTGACACAGCCAATTAGTAAGGAATTTGTCACGTAAACAAAACTCCACTTAGTTACTACTTCAGCCCACCGGTGTTTTGGAGAGTAAATCCACAAGATGAGTACGACGTTTCACTGGTAATTACATCCAGCATCATCGGGCGATTTGCCAGAATAGTGAAGCCATCCACCTGCTTCCGGTCTTAAATAGAGAAAGGCGATGTCATCACTGAACCCATCAGGTGCAGAAATCAGAGGCGGGGAGGGGGATTATTGAAATTATATAATTGATTAGTAATAATTAAATTAGTATGTTTCCTCTATAAGTAATGATAAATGTGAGATGTCTTCTTCTTCCACGCGTTTGTTCCACTCACGTGGGGTCCGCCGTCCTTGCCACCTTCTCCACACCGCCCCGTCCCGCGCCATCTCTCCCTCCGCTCCTCGGGCCACCACGTTCGACCGCATCACCACATCGCCCCACGTCTTCTTCTGCCTTCATCTCCTCATCTTACAATCACAATTACTTAATAATACGCTTCCAGGCCGCACTAAGCCTGTAGCTGTCAGAGAGGTTAAAATAAGACAAATTTTCTCAGTTTCAATGGATTCTCGAATTAGTCTTGGCCAGTAATAATGAGTTTTACACAACACTTCATCGTTATCAAAATACATGAAGTGTTCTTGTTGGCAAGCATGTACTGCAACTTCCGACAGTTATGTTTGAGAGTGTTTAATATTTATTTGGTGTTCCTTTAGTCTTACGCTAATGTTACATCCCATCTGTCCAATATAACATCTGCCACATAAGCCATTAATCCAATACACACCATCCGTTGACAGCTTAGGCAATTCATCTTAAGTACAAGATACTATTTTTTGAATTTTGTGTACCGTGCCAAATCTTACTTAGATGTTTAGCTTTTTGCTTTTCCAAAACTCGAGCTAATTTCTCAATTACTCCCACGATATATGGTATTTTAATTGTTTAATAACCTGATTCAGCAGTATTGCTGTTCGATCTTGGTTTAGCATTCATTGCTGTTAATTATTTGAGCATTATTGTAGACATTCAATCGTAGCGTTTCTTTGACATGTTCAATCTCTCTCCCCAGACATTCACCATCTGACACTGTTTTAGCCAGATGTATGAGCATCTTGATGAGAGAGGTTTTCTGTACGGGGTGATGATGCGAATCTGGATTCAGATAGGCATCAGTATGCGTTCCCTTTTGGTAAACGCTGTGTGTGTTATTTTACCATTTAGGCCTCATCCGATAAATCACCTCTCCCAAGGAAATAAGTATTTAGAGGCCACACGGGACCGGGGGGGGGGGGGGAGTTTATCGTTGTGTCTGTTGCTGAGAGCAGATAGCGCGCAATGGAGAGCTTGCTCAGAGCGGAGCTGGGCACGTACTCGGCGAGAACGCTGGGCGCTTCGGCCAGTGGAGGCTGCATCAGCACCGGGCAGAGCTACGAGACGGGGCGCGGACACGTGCTCACCAAGATCAACGCCAAGAGCGGGGCACCCTCCTCTACGCCTCCTCTACGCCTCCTCACCACCTCACCTCCTCTACCCTTCTCCTCGCCTCCTCTACGCCTCCTGACCACGTCACCTCACCTCCTCACTACGCCACCTCACCACGCCACCTCACCTCCTCACCACGCCACCTCACCTCCTCACGCCACCTCACCTCCTCACCACGCCACCTCACCTCCTCACCACGCCACCTCAACACCTCACCACCTCACCTCCTCTACCCTCCTCTTCGCCTCCTCTACACCACCCTGCATTCTTGCCTCAACCTTCATTCATTCAGCCCTGTCATTAATGTATCACTTTTTTTTAGCTGCGACTACTAGCTAATTTGTCAGTTACTCCCACGATATATGGTATTTTAATTATTTAATAACCTGATTCAGCAGTATTACTGTTTGATCTTGGTTTAGCATTCACTGCTCTGTTAATTTGAGCATTATTGTAGACATTCAATCGTAGCGTTTCTTTGACATGTTTAATCTCTCTCCTCAGACTTTGACCATCTGACACTGTTTTAGCCAGATGTATGAGCATCTTGTTGAGAAAGGATTTCTGTTCGGGGTGATGATGCCAATCTGCATTCAGATAGGCATCAGTATGTGTTCCCTTTTGGTAAATGCTGTGTGTGTTACTTTACCATTTAGGCCTCGTCCGAGCAAAATATCCAGGAAAGGGAGTGTGTTATTCACCTCCATTTCCATGGTGAACTGGATGGCCGGTTTTTGTGAATTGAGATGATTTAGACATTCATTCATTAAGTGTATCCTTCCCATGTCGCCAGACAACCAAAGTGTCATCTATATATCTACACCAAAAAGTGGGTTTTAATGTACTTGAAGCAAGTGCTCTTGCAACCCGGGGGTTGAGGACCCCTGTGTTAGAGGCCACACGGGACGGGGGGGGTGGGGAAGTTTAACGTTGTGTTTGTCGCTGCGAGCAGACAGTGTGCAATGGAGAGCTTGCTCAGAGCGGAGCTGTGCACGGACTCGGCGAGGCCGCTGGGCGCTGCGGCCGGTGGAGGCTGCATCAGCACCGGGCAGAGCTACGAGACGGGGCGCGGACACGTGTTCACCAAGATCAACGCCAAGAGCGGGGCACCCTCCTCTACGCCTCCTCACCACCTCACCTCCTCTACCCTCCTCTTCGCCTCCTCTACACCACCTTGCATCCTGGCCTCAACCTTCATTCAGTCAGCCTTTTTCGCTGCGACTACTAGCACCACCGTGGTGAATGTTGCAGTGAACTTCCCCTCGTTGATTCCCCCCTCCACCCACGTTAAGGGACTCGGTCTACCAGACACTTTGACCGCTTCGTCTCATCCACTCCGCGTTCAACCACCGCACCTCACTGCAGTTCACAACAACGCACTCAACTAAACAACTCGGTCACCCACTCATCCAGTCACTAACCCAATCACCCTATCACACATTCATCCAGTCACTAACTCATCCAGTCACTAACTCAATCACCCTATCACACACTCATCTCGTCACTAATTCAATCACCCTATCACCCACTCATCCAGTTAACCACTCATCCAGTCACCCACTCATTCAGTCACCCACTCATTCAGTCACCCACTCATCCAGTCACCCACTCATTCAGTCACCCACTCATTCAGTCACCCACTCAATCACCCTATCACCCACTCATCAAATCAGCCACGCATCCAGTCACCCACTCATCCAGTCATCCACGCAATCACCCTATAACCCACTCATCCAGTCACCCACTCAATCACCCTATCACATACTCATCTAGTCACTAATTAAATCACCCTATCACCCACTCATCCAGTCACCCACTCATCTAGTCACCCACTCATTTAGTCACCCACTCAATCACCCACTCATCTAATCACCCACGCATTCAGTCACCCACGCATCCAGTCACCCACTCATCCGGTCACTGACTCAATCACCCTATCACACACTCCTCCACTCGTTTACTCAAACACTCACCCATTTACTCACCCACCCACTCACCACCATGCAGGTCACCTCACTCTTCTTTTCAGATTTATCAGTTTGCACTGCTCCACTCTGGAATCCACTCCCGGTCTTCCTGTTTTCCCAAACTCTTGCAACAATAAACTTGATCAATTTAAGGAACGCGTTTCTTTGATCTTAATTATCTAATTACTCATTGGACAGTTATGTATTATTATTTTTTATTGTTACTGGCCGTTTGGCGTTTTGTATTGTGTGGGGTTTGCATCGCTGTCAACCCCTCATCAGTGCCTACCTTATTACAGAACAATTCAGACCTTGTTGGTCACCCCGTGCCCCTTATAAGTCCCATGACAAGGGAGAAACACACAAATAAACTTAACAAAAATGTTGCCCGTATTGAAACGGCCGTCTGCCGTATGGACCTGACAACTCACTTTCCCCCAACAGAATACGGGTAAACCGTGTGGGTTGGCGGCTATGGGTTTTGTTGTGTTTGCGAGTCCAAGTTATAGGACTGCACCCTGGGTTGTGCGTGGTTCTCATTGGTGGGAGATTCCCTTCGCTGTGTTGCACGCCAGTGGCTGGGGGCTGCCTGGGGCTAGTGACGTGTAAGCCGGTCCCAATGTGCACCGGCAAACATTTACCGCCAGGTGGCCCCAGTGTTTATTGCCCGTCTCCACGTGGATACCTGAAACCCACGTCAATCCACTGCTGGATGAGTCCCGCAATGAAGATACAATCAGTACATCCACTTTGCTTTTGGACACCACCTGTTCCATTGGCGGCCGAATGCGAATCTAAATGTGCATACGTTAGAGACTGGTTAATGCGCATAGAAATCAAACCAATTGACCTACGACATTTGCCCCATCAACTTTTGTAGAATTTTAGATGTGCATTACAGCTACTTTAGCCGGATGGTTGTGGTGGCTTTGTATGCCTGTAATCCACGACTACGTGGAGGTGAGGGTTGGTGGATCACAA
The DNA here is from genome assembly GCF_048934315.1 of Petromyzon marinus. NCBI lineage: Eukaryota > Metazoa > Chordata > Hyperoartia > Petromyzontiformes > Petromyzontidae > Petromyzon > Petromyzon marinus. Next base: position 6,988,495 of record NC_133683.1, read on the forward strand.
AAATGTTGCGACAACTCCCACCCCTTGGTCGTCAAGGAGGTAGAGAAGGCGGTGTCGAATAATGTGGACTCCGCCTGTTCCATCTGTAGATTTGTGATAGAGCGTTGGCCCCCCATTTGCTTGGATTTCTCCAGGTGCTCCGATTTCCTCCCACATGTAAACACTCATTAATCTTGATTTGAAGCTTTCGTGACTGCAGGAATCCTTACTCTTTGGTTCTTTCGGTAAAGTCACGTAGGTAGAAAAAATAATAATGGATCACGACGTTTCGATCGCCACACAAGCAATCTCACTGAGTCTCAAGACTCTTGTTCAGGAGGGGCCTGACAACTTTTCGCAGGAGTAATTTGGATGTTTGGCTAGTACCAGTTACATTGTATGTTGTTGTTGTTTTGCTGTGGGAGTAAACCCATACAGAGAAAGGGACCAGAATGAGGAAAGCGAAGCCAGGCAGTCCTTCAGAAGATGTCATGCACGGGCGTGACCACTGCACCACCCTGCCGCCCAAACAAATGTAATTTAAATAATGTACAATACTGGCAAATAAACCCTATTAGTATCAACTGAATTTGTGGACAATGTGGCACGTGTATAGCTGCATCGGTGTTTCTAAAAGTCGTGTTCAAATTGCTTATTAAAAATATTATAAAGAACAGGTTTCTCACCTCTGGTTTCATTTGACTTACCGGTTGTCCTCATTATGTGTGTCACAGGTAATATGGCAAGGAAAATATTATGCAGCACGAGTTGTAGGATTAGGGCAATTATGGTGACACACGTGACCCCCTCTACACAAGTAACAGCTGAGAGTCAATGCTGGGATGTTGTGAGATTGGTGCAAGCGACACATCATTGTGTTTTGATGTTGAGCTGTTAAAATTGCACTGTTGTGAGGTGAGGTCAAGGCCGATAACTGCTTCCAGCGGTGTCAAGATCAGCATTTTGAAGAGGCTCGCGGAGGATGATACTGGGCACTGGGGTGCAGTCTCCCTCCATGAACAACAGAGGGCAGAGGAGCGACGCTCACAACAATAATTGGCGGAGCGCCGGGCGTATAAAAGACAAAGTTGGAAGAAAGTTTATCTCGGGGAGGTAACCCACAACACCTGGGTCTGTCCCGCGTGTTCACACGATAACGCGTTTTCACTACGTTGAGATTTATAAGGGCACGGGGTGACCAATAAAGTATGAATTGGTCTGTGATAAGCTCGGCCCTGATAAGGGGTTGACAGATATGAAATAATCGAGCAGACAGACACGGGCCTGACTTCATCCACAGATGCCTTGTTGAGTCTCTAATTTTTAGGATTCTGCTTGGGATGTCTTGCCAATTCCTCAGCAAATAATGTGTACGTGTGAGTAACCAGACCTACCTGAGATCTCACGCCTCGTAGAGAGCCAAAATAAATATCGTACGTTTATAGATTGCTCGGTAACCTCCGTTCCATGCTGCCATCGACTGGCCAAGAATGTGGCCTGTAGATGCTGCCATCTGCTGGCCACTGATGTAGATGGCAGCATGTAATGTGGTGAATTGCGGTCGTTGAGATGAGTTTTGATTGGTGAGATGAGTGAGGTTGGTGCAGTGGATGAGATGGGTGCAGTCAGTATGGTGACTGTGTGGTTGGTGTGGTGAATGTAGTCGGTGGTGTGGTGAATGTAGTGGTTGGTGTGGTGAATGTAGTGGTTGGTGTAGTGAATGTAGTGGGTTGTGTGGTGAAGGTAGTGGTTGGTGTGGTGAATGTAGTGGTTGGTGTGGTGAATGTAGTGGTTGGTGTGGTGAATGTAGTGGTTGGTGTGGTGAATGTAGTGGTTGGTGTGGTGAATGTAGTGGTTGGTGTGGTGAATGTAGTGGGTGAGATGAGTGTAGTAGGTGTGATGAGTGCCATTTGTGCGGTGAGTGGAGTTGGTGTTTGGTGAGTGAGGTGAGTGTGGTGTGATTGGTGAGGTGTAATTGGGGTGGTGAGGTGGGTGAGGTGTCATTGGTGAGGTAAAGTTGGTGAGTGTATCAGTGAGCACCTGGAGGATTCTCCTCCACGGTCGCCTTTGTCTCCCCCAGTAGCGGTGTTCACTCCACTCCTCACCAGGAACTCATCTGAGGCTGAGTCGACCTCACACTCTCTCACTGTCTCACAACAACAACAACAACCGCCATTCGCCACTAAGTGGCGGTGACGTCACCACGACGCTTGTGCCAGGCCATGTGCACCTTGAGGCCACGTGAAGTGTCGAACGCCCGCTGGCAGGAGGTCACGGGGCAGATCCAGGTGGTGCCACGGGTCGACTGACTGAGATGACTGAGATGACTGGCTGATGCACCACCTGTGCCCCCTGCTCACACTCACGCACGCGCACTCACTCACAAGCGCGAGTTCGCGTTTTCAGGCGATATAAAATAATTTATATTTCATGCCAGTTGGTTCTGAAGGGCGGCTGTTTGTAATTTGGGCGTTCGTAAGTCGAGGACTGTCTGTAAATAAAGATTCCGATTGTGGGGCTTTCACCGTGGGATGAGCTTGGCCCGATCCGCAGGGGCGTGGCTTGCACGACAGTGGGCGGGGCATAGCCGCGACGGGCGTGGCTTATCCAGGAAGTGGAGACCGCGATCGCCGGACTGCAAGCCAGACAGAAGCGCGCTCCTTTTAAAGTTAACAACAACATTGTTAAATGTAAGTAGCGCCTGTCTACTTTATTATTGTTTTATTTGTTTAATACATTACTTGTGGTGCCGTGAGTCGAGTGAAATCAGTCAATAACCTTGCTAGACATGGTTAATCTTTTAATAAGGGGCGCCGCGGTGTCGAGATGTTAACTACCTCGCTAGGCCTACAGCAGCGTGGAGGTTCCATCGAGACCCTGACGCCTGCTCTGTATTTGTTTATTTTTTTCCCCTGTGGTCGCGTAGATTCTTCTCCTGGTCCTTCGGTTTTCCCCTCCACATTTAGAAACGTGAGTTTAGAGTACTTGACTGCTATAAATGTCCACATGATAAGCCACTTTCGTTGAGCTATCATTTGTGTCCAGGTCGCTTCTGATAAGAGTTATATAGCTCAGTGGGCCTTACCTGGTTAAATAAAAATAGTTTATAGTTTAGTTTATAGTTCATAAGAACTCGTGACAAGGGTCAGTGTCTACTTCAAATATTGTTCAGGCTCTGGAGACCTCCAAAGTTATTCGTGATGTTATACATTTGGTTCGTTTTGAGCATAATCGCGACCTTATATAATTATGACGTGATGCACACGCTGAATATACGCACACAAACATCGTGTACACGTGTGTCGTGCCCTCTATTGTCCACATAGACGGCTTGTGCTGACGAGAGAACGGTCTTAATGTACAATGTCGTGACATGTATCAGCCCTTTGTCGATCCAGCGTTTTGATAGAGGCCTCCCCCACACCATGTCGTTCGTGGGAGTTGTTTAACCATACTTCACCATGCCGGTCAATGCGGGTTTGGTGAAGTGAGGAGGCCCAGAAACTTGTATATGCAGATACGAGTTTGCCTGTGCTTGCATCTGCAGAATTACATTCTCACACATCTTCAAGTATAGTTTAATACTTCTAAAATGCATTAATTATTGAGGATTCCATAAAGTACTGTGGTAAAAAGAAAATAACTTGATTTGAATACTTTGTTGAACAGGGAATGCTTTGAGTTTGTGGGTTGAATCCATTAGTGCGGAGTTGTGTTATTTCCCCATTTGCAAGGTGGGGTCTCTCTGGGTTCCACTCACACAAACATCTCAATGCAATGGGACCTTTCTGAAAATGCAGTACTTAGACTCAATGAAGCTTTCCTGGGTAACTATTTAACATTGTAATAATTAGCATGAGAGATAATGACGTTCACGTATAAGTGCCATTAATAGTACTATACTGTACTTTTATTGAAGACTATTTTACGTAGTTGTTTGTAAAAAAAGTGTCCATTCTCAAAACTTTTTAACTGGCCCTCGTACATAAATGATATTACAATCTTTATGGAGATTGCAAGTCAGAGTGTTGTGAATAGTGGAGTGAACGTGTGGTGCAATCATTATATTGTTGGTGTGTATATACAGAAAGGCCTATTTGGTGGGTAACATTAGGAAAATGGAGGTAGTTGGTCATTGTTGTTTAGAAACAAAATATTATTTGGGTGGATAAGAGGAGTAAAATCGTACATGATAGGAACTGCAATATTGTGGAGTTCTGGTATAATGAGTTGTAGTATATATGAATCTTATGTCACCTTAAGTATGCCTTTGTGAGTACACTCGTGACACGGGTGTCATGCGCGTGACCTTTGTCTTTGTTTCAGATGTGCGAGAGCAACTCCGCTGTGAGTCATGGTGGTGCTGGGAGAATTGCCTTTACCATCGATGGCACTTCATCAGCACCCGTCTCAACCCCACCTCAATCCGGTAGAGTTACAAGACCGAAAAAACTTATCTCTTGTGACGTCTGTGGGAAAAAATTCCAACTGGCATGGTGCCTAGAAGCCCACGTAACAACGCACAAAGAGACCCATGACCAATGGTGCCGCATATGTGGACAAAGGTTTGAACAGCTAGGAAAATTTAAAAGGCATGTGAAGACCCACGAGAAGGATTACGTGATAAAGGGTGCACCAGGCTTGGTGAATAACGGCAGTTTTGCCAATGCGGTGTTGAATCCACCATCGCCCTATGAGATGTGCTCAGTCTGCGGAGTTTTATGTCCTATTGAAATCCTGAAAACTCATGAAAGTCTTCACGCACAGTTCTTGTACAGACCGAAGCCTGAACATGATTACGCTTCGACAAAAGATAGCGGCGTTAAGATAAATGACATGAAATCCAATTTTCCTGAATGCTTTGGCCTAGTTCCACATCAACAAACTGCTTCACCAGTCAGTGAGAATAAACCATACGCTGCTCTCGATCCTATTACGAGCATGAAAGTGTTGATGGCCTTGCAGCAGAAGAAGAAGGAAAAGCGACGTAGACCTAAGTCCATTAAAAGAAAGAAGACCACCACCAGCGTCACCAATTGCAGCAGTAGCAACAGCCAGAATTCGGACATCAAGAGGATGGACTGCACGGAAGCAGGAGGCTGCGTGGAGCGGAACATCCCCAAGGTGGATGAACCCAACCTGGCACCTTTCGGTACGTCCGAGTAATGCACACACTACATTTCATTTGGATGTAATTCATAATTTCACAAATTAGTTAATGTACGCATATGTTGACCATATCTGTATGCCTGCGCTGAGGAGTCTAGAGATCTGATGTGGTGCTGCTCGGATGTTGGGTTAAACCATGAAACTCTGGGTTTCAGTCACCGAGCCATGATTAAACTGGCTTCTCATTGATGGTCTTATCCAGTTACCAAACACTTCTTCCAGCAAACACTTCTGATGTCGCGTGATGTGTAGGAAATTGCAATAACCTCCTAGTGGATAAAAAACGGTCACGAAGGGATGTCATGAGCAGTGCAATGATATCTCCTTCCACGAGCTGTTCCCTTACATGAGGTGGTTCACTGCTGTGTGAGAGTTGCACAGGGATACTTCATCTCATGACATGGAGCCAATAGCACCATTGGAAGGAAACTGAGAAAAATACATTGCTTGACAAATTCCAAAAATTATCTATTTCTTAACCGGGGTAAATTTTACTTAAACAAGTGGGTAAATTTAGGGAACATTTTTGAATGTATAGACCGAGTCATTTCCACGATGGGAATTTCCTCTTCATTGTACTCACACCTAACTTCCATGTGTATTTACCCGTTCTATTGCAGGTAATTATTGTGTAATTAATGAGCTGTAATAGAATAATCTGGCTCAACCACCTCAATGTTAATTATAGTTGTTGCTCTGCATCAACATCAACCACACGAAGAAGTGCAAAATGTTGGGGCTTCAAAATAAGCCCCAAAAATGTATTATGATATTTTTCAGGAAATCAGTATCTTGCTTTTCTACTATTTGTACGTATGTTGAACTTCTTTCGTACCATACGTAGCCAACCGTGCTAATCGGAGGTATTTGTTGCTGGCCATTTGGCATTTTGGGCCTTTGGGCCTGTGCTCAGCAACCGTGATTGATAAAACGTCCCATATACATAGTAATGCTATGGCATCCACTGCATGGTGATAAATAAATTATGTATTAGCGCGTGCGTGTGCTCAACGGTGGATGTCTTGTGTTCCAGAGGAAAAGCCCTTCCCGTGCAGTGACTGCTCGTACGGAGCGATGCAGAAGTCGAAGCTCAAGAGACACGTCCTGAGCGTTCACCACGTGCCCTTCGATAGCGCGCTGGACTCCGACTGCCCCAAGAAGAGAAGGCGTCTGGCTGGGTGCCGAGACCACGGCTCAACTCTGGATTTGGAGCGCGCACGATGCTCACGGAGAACTCCCTGATGATTTATTTCATCCTGAGGCTGAGGTACCACGTGTGGGGCGATGAACTCAAGGTTTTGTGCAGCGGACATTTCCATGATGAAATTTCGTCACGTTCACTGCTGCGAGGTTACATCTATTGCCGTATATTTTTAGTCAATTGCTGTATTTTATGGTATACAATATATTTAATAAATTGTCCTAATTTCATAACCCATCAGGTGCAGAAATCAGAGGCGGGGAGGGGGATTATTGAAATTATATAATTGATTAGTAATCATTTAATTAGTATGTTTCCTCTATAAGTAATGATAAATGTGAGATGTCTTCTTCTTCCACGCGTTTGTTCCACTCACGTGGGGTCCGCCGTCCTTGCCACCTTCTCCACACCGCCCCGTCCCGCGCCATCTCTCCCTCCGCTCCTCGGGCCACCACGTTCGACCGCATCACCACATCGCCCCACGTCTTCTTCTTCTGCCTTCATCTCCTCATCTTACAATTACAATTACTTAATAATACGCTTCCAGGCCGCACTAAGCCTGTAGCTGTCAGAGAGGTTAAAATAATACAAATTTTCTCAGTTTCAATGGATTCTCGAATTAGTCTTGACCAGTAATAATGAGTTTTACACAACACTTCATCGTTATCAAAATACATTAAGTGTTCTTGTTGGCAAGCATGTACTGCAACTTCCGACAGTTATGTTTGAGAGTGTTTAATATTTATTTGGTGTTCCTTTAGTCTTACGCTAATGTTACGTCCCATCTGTCCAATGTAACATCTGCCACATAAGCCATTAATCCGATACACACCATCCGTTGACAACTTAGGCAATTCATCTTAAGTACAAGATACAATTTTTTGAATTTTGTGTACCATGCCAAATCTTACTTAGATGTTTAGATTTTTGCTTTTCCAAAACTCGAGCTAATTTCTCAATTACTCCCACGATATATGGTATTTTAATTGTTTAATAACCTGATTCAGCAGTATTGCTGTTCGATCTTGGTTTAGCATTCATTGCTGTTAATTATTTGAGCATTTTCTTTGGTTCTTTCGGTAAAGTCACGTAGAATGAGAATAAAATAATAAATTGATAAAATATCAATTTATTATTTGATAAAATAATCAATTTATTATTTGATAAAATATCAATTTATTATTTTATTCTCATTCTACGTGACTTTACCGAAAGAACCAAAGAAGATGAATCATTGCAGTCACGAAAGCTTTAAATCGATATTTGAGCATTATTGTAGACATTCAATCGTAGCGTTTCTTTGACATGTTCAATCTCTCTCCCCAGACATTCACCATCTGACACTGTTTTAGCCAGATGTATGAGCATCTTGATGAGAGAGGTTTTCTGTACGGGGTGATGATGCGAATCTGCATTCAGATAGGCATCAGTATGCGTTCCCTTTTGGTAAACGCTGTGTGTGTTATTTTACCATTTAGGCCTCGTCCGATAAATCACCTCTCCCAAGGAAATAAGTATTTAGAGGCCACACGGGACCGGGGGGGGGGGGGGGAGTTTATCGTTGTGTCTGTTGCTGAGAGCAGATAGCGCGCAATGGAGAGCTTGCTCAGAGCGGAGCTGGGCACGGACTCGGCGAGGACGCTGGGCGCTTCGGCCAGTGGAGGCTGCATCAGCACCGGGCAGAGCTACGAGACGGGGCGCGGACACGTGCTCACCAAGATCAACGCCAAGAGCGGGGCACCCTCCTCTACGCCTCCTCACCACCTCACCTCCTCTACCCTTCTCCTCGCCTCCTCTACGCCTCCTCACTACGCCACCTCACCACGCCACCTCACCTCCTCACCACGCCACCTCACCTCCTCACGCCACCTCACCTCCTCACCACGCCACCTCACCTCCTCACCACGCCACCTCAACACCTCACCACCTCACCTCCTCTACCCTCCTCTTCGCCTCCTCTACACCACCCTGCATTCTTGCCTCAACCTTCATTCATTCAGCCCTGTCATTAATGTATCACTTTTTTTTAGCTGCGACTACTAGCTAATTTGTCAGTTACTCCCACGATATATGGTATTTTAATTATTTAATAACCTGATTCAGCAGTATTACTGTTTGATCTTGGTTTAGCATTCACTGCTCTGTTAATTTGAGCATTATTGTAGACATTCAATCGTAGCGTTTCTTTGACATGTTTAATCTCTCTCCTCAGACTTTGACCATCTGACACTGTTTTAGCCAGATGTATGAGCATCTTGTTGAGAAAGGATTTCTGTGCGGGGTGATGATGCCAATCTGCATTCAAATAGGCATCAGTATGTGTTCCCTTTCGGTAAACGCTGTGTGTGTTACTTTACTATTTAGGCCTCGTCCGAGCAAAATATCCAGGAAAGGGAGTGTGTTATTCACCTCCATTTCCATGGTGAACTGGATGGCCGGTTTTTGTGAATTGAGATGATTTAGACATTCATTCATTAAGTGTATCCTTCCCATGTCGCCAGACAACCAAAGTGTCATCTACATATCTACACCAAAAAGTGGATTTTAATGTACTTGAAGCAAGTGCTCTTGCAACCCGGGGGTTGAGGACCCCTGTGTTAGAGGCCACACGGGACGGGGGGGGTGGGGAAGTTTAACGTTGTGTTTGTCGCTGCGAGCAGACAGCGTGCAATGGAGAGCTTGCTCAGAGCGGAGCTGTGCACGGACTCGGCGAGGCCGCTGGGCGCTGCGGCCGGTGGAGGCTGCATCAGCACCGGGCAGAGCTACGAGACGGGGCGCGGACACGTGTTCACCAAGATCAACGCCAAGAGCGGGGCACCCTCCTCTACGCCTCCTCACCACCTCACCTCCTCTACCCTCCTCTTCGCCTCCTCTACACCACCTTGCATCCTGGCCTCAACCTTCATTCAGTCAGCCCTGTATCACTTTTTTTCGCTGCGACTACTAGCACCACCGTGGTGAATGTTGCAGTGAACTTCCCCTCGTTGATTCCCCCCTCCACCCACGTTAACGGACTCGGTCTACCAGACACTTTGACCGCTTCGTCTCATCCACTCCGCGTTCAACCACCGCGCCTCACTGCAGTTCACAACAACGCACTCAACTAAACAACTCGGTCACCCACTCATCCAGTCACTAACCCAATCACCCTATCACACATTCATCCAGTCACTAACTCATCCAGTCACTAACTCAATCACCCTATCACACACTCATCTCGTCACTAATTCAATCACCCTATCACCCACTCATCCAGTTAACCACTCATCCAGTCACCCACTCATTCAGTCACCCACTCATTCAGTCACCCACTCATCCAGTCACCCACTCATTCAGTCACCCACTCAATCACCCTATCACCCACTCATCAAATCAGCCACGCATCCAGTCACCCACTCATCCAGTCATCCACGCAATCACCCTATAACCCACTCATCCAGTCACCCACTCAATCACCCTATCACATACTCATCTAGTCACTAATTAAATCACCCTATCACCCACTCATCCAGTCACCCACTCATCTAGTCACCCACTCATTTAGTCACCCACTCAATCACCCACTCATCTAATCACCCACGCATTCAGTCACCCACGCATCCAGTCACCCACTCATCCGGTCACTGACTCAATCACCCTATCACACACTCCTCCACTCGTTTACTCAAACACTCACCCATTTACTCACCCACCCACTCACCACCATGCAGGTCACCTCACTCTTCTTATCAGATTCATCAGTTTGCACTGCTCCACTCTGGAATCCACTCCCGGTCTTCCTGTTTTCCCAAACTCTTGCAACAATAAACTTGATCAATTTAAGGAACGCGTTTCTTTGATCTTAATTATCTAATTACTAATTGGACAGTTATGTATTATTATTTTTTATTGTTACTGACCGCTTGGCGTTTTGTATTGTGTGGGGTTTGCATCGCTGTCAACCCCTCATCAGTGCCTACCTTATTACAGAACAATTCAGACCTTGTTGGTCACCCCGTGCCCCTTATAAGTCCCATGACAAGGGAGAAACACACAAATAAACTTAACAAAAATGTTGCCCGTATTGAAACGGCCGTCTGCCGTATGGACCTGACAACTCACTTTCCCCCAACAGAATACGGGTAAACCGTGTGGGTTGGCGGCTATGGGTTTTGTTGTGTTTGCGAGTCCAAGTTATAGGACTGCACCCTGGGTTGTGCGTGGTTCTCATTGGTGGGAGATTCCCTTCGCTGTGTTGCACGCCAGTGGCTGGGGGCTGCCTGGGGCTAGTGACGTGTAAGCCGGTCCCAATGTGCACCGGCAAACATTTACCGCCAGGTGGCCCCAGTGTTTATTGCCCGTCTCCACGTGGATACCTGAAACCCACGTCAATCCACTGCTGGATGAGTCCCGCAATGAAGATACAATCAGTACATCCACTTTGCTTTTGGACACCACCTGTTCCATTGGCGGCCGAATGCGAATCTAAATGTGCATACGTTAGAGACTGGTTAATGCGCATAGAAATCAAACCAATTGACCTACGACATTTGCCCCATCAACTTTTGTAGAATTTTAGATGTGCATTACAGCTACTTTAGCCGGATGGTTGTGGTGGCTTTGTATGCCTCTAATCCACGACTACGTGGAGGTGAGGGTTGGTGGATCACAAAAATGTTGCGACAACTCCCACCCCTTGGTCGTCAAGGAGGTAGAGAAGGCGGTGTCGAATAATGTGGACTCCGCCTGTTCCATCTGTAGATTTGTGATAGAGCGTTGGCCCCCCATTTGCTTGGATTTCTCCAGGTGCTCCGATTTCCTCCCACATGTAAACACTCATTAATCTTGATTTGAAGCTTTCGTGACTGCAGGAATCCTTACTCTTTGGTTCTTTCGGTAAAGTCACGTAGGTAGAAAAAATAATAATGGATCACGACGTTTCGATCGCCACACAAGCAATCTCACTGAGTCTCAAGACTCTTGTTCAGGAGGGGCCTGACAACTTTTCGCAGGAGTAATTTGGATGTTTGGCTAGTACCAGTTACATTGTATGTTGTTGTTGTTTTGCTGTGGGAGTAAACCCATACAGAGAAAGGGACCAGAATGAGGAAAGCGAAGCCAGGCAGTCCTTCAGAAGATGTCATGCACGGGCGTGACCACTGCACCACCCTGCCGCCCAAACAAATGTAATTTAAATAATGTACAATACTGGCAAATAAACCCTATTAGTATCAACTGAATTTGTGGACAATGTGGCACGTGTATAGCTGCATCGGTGTTTCTAAAAGTCGTGTTCAAATTGCTTATTAAAAATATTATAAAGAACAGGTTTCTCACCTCTGGTTTCATTTGACTTACCGGTTGTCCTCATTATGTGTGTCACAGGTAATATGGCAAGGAAAATATTATGCAGCACGAGTTGTAGGATTAGGGCAATTATCGTGACACACGTGACCCCCTCTACACAAGTAACAGCTGAGAGTCAATGCTGGGATGTTTTGCGATTGGTGCAAGCGACACATCATTGTGTTTTGATGTTGAGCTGTTAAAATTGCACTGTTGTGAGGTGAGGTCAAGGCAGATAACTGCTTCCAGCGGTGTCAAGATCAGCATTTTGAAGAGGCTCGCGGAGGATGATACTGGGCACTGGGGTGCAGTCTCCCTCCATGAACAACAGAGGGCAGAGGAGCGACGCTCACAACAATAATTGGCGGAGCGCCGGGCGTATAAAAGACAAAGTTGGAAGAAAGTTTATCTCGGGGAGGTAACCCACAACACCTGGGTCTGTCCCGCGTGTTCACACGATAACGCGTTTTCACTACGTTGAGATTTATAAGGGCACGGGGTGACCAATAAAGTATGAATTGGTCTGTGATAAGCTCGGCCCTGATAAGGGGTTGACAGATATGAAATAATCGAGCAGACAGACACGGGCCTGACTTCATCCACAGATGCCTTGTTGAGTCTCTAATTTTTAGGATTCTGCTTGGGATGTCTTGCCAATTCCTCAGCAAATAATGTGTACGTGTGAGTAACCAGACCTACCTGAGATCTCACGCCTCGTAGAGAGCCAAAATAAATATCGTACGTTTATAGATTGCTCGGTAACCTCCGTTCCATGCTGCCATCGACTGGCCAAGAATGTGGCCTGTAGATGCTGCCATCTGCTGGCCACTGATGTAGATGGCAGCATGTAATGTGGTGAATTGCGGTCGTTGAGATGAGTTTTGATTGGTGAGATGAGTGAGGTTGGTGCAGTGGATGAGATGGGTGCAGTCAGTATGGTGACTGTGTGGTTGGTGTGGTGAATGTAGTGGGTGGTGTGGTGAATGTAGTGGTTGGTGTGGTGAATGTAGTGGTTGGTGTAGTGAATGTAGTGGGTTGTGTGGTGAATGTAGTGGTTGGTGTGGTGAATGTAGTGGTTGGTGTGGTGAATGTAGTGGTTGGTGTGGTGAATGTAGTGGTTGGTGTGGTGAATGTAGTGGTTGGTGTGGTGAATGTAGTGGTTGGTGTGGTGAATGTAGTGGGTGAGATGAGTGTAGTAGGTGTGATGAGTGCCATTTGTGCGGTGAGTGGAGTTGGTGTTTGGTGAGTGAGGTGAGTGTGGTGTGATTGGTGAGGTGTAATTGGGGTGGTGAGGTGGGTGAGGTGTCATTGGTGAGGTAAAGTTGGTGAGTGTATCAGTGAGCACCTGGAGGATTCTCCTCCACGGTCGCCTTTGTCTCCCCCAGTAGCGATGTTCACTCCACACCGCACCAGGAACTCATCTGAGGCTGAGTCGACCTCACACTCTCTCACTGTCTCACAACAACAACAACAACCGCCATTCGCCACTAAGTGGCGGTGACGTCACCACGACGCTTGTGCCAGGCCATGTGCACCTTGAGGCCACGTGAAGTGTCGAACGCCCGCTGGCAGGTCACGGGGCAGACCCAGGTGGTGCCACGGGTCGACTGACTGAGATGACTGAGATGACTGGCTGATGCACCACCTGTGCCCCCTGCTCACACTCACGCACGCGCACTCACTCACAAGCGCGAGTTCGCGTTTTCAGGAGATATAAAATAATTTATATTTCATGCCAGTTGGTTCTGAAGGGCGGCTGTTTGTAATTTGGGCGTTCGTAAGTCGAGGACTGTCTGTAAATAAAGATTCCGATTGTGGGGCTTTCACCGTGGGATGAGCTTGGCCCGATCCGCAGGGGCGTGGCTTGCACGACAGTGGGCGGGGCATAGCCGCGACGGGCGTGGCTTATCCAGGAAGTGGAGACCGCGATCGCCGGACTGCAAGCCAGACCGAAGCGCGCTCCTTTTAAAGTTAACAACAACATTGTTAAATGTAAGTAGCGCCTCTCTACTTTATTATTGTTTTATTTGTTTAATACATTACTTGTGGTGCCGTGAGTCGAGTGAAATCAGTCAATAACCTTGCTAGACATGGTTAATCTTTTAATAAGGGGCGCCGCGGTGTCGAGATGTTAACTACCTCGCTAGGCCTACAGCAGCGTGGAGGTTCCATCGAGACCCTGACGCCTGCTCTGTATTTGTTTATTTTTTTCCCCTGTGGTCGCGTAGATTCTTCTCCTGGTCCTTCGGTTTTCCCCTCCACATTTAGAAACGTGAGTTTAGAGTACTTGACTGCTATAAATGTCCACATGATAAGCCACTTTCGTTGAGCTATCATTTGTGTCCAGGTCGCTTCTGATAAGAGTTATATAGCTCAGTGGGCCTTACCTGGTTAAATAAAAATAGTTTATAGTTTAGTTTATAGTTCATAAGAACTCGTGACAAGGGTCAGTGTCTACTTCAAATATTGTTCAGGCTCTGGAGACCTCCAAAGTTATTCGTGATGTTATACATTTGGTTCGTTTTGAGCATAATCGCGACCTTATATAATTATGACGTGATGCACACGCTGAATATACGCACACAAACATCGTGTACACGTGTGTCGTGCCCTCTATTGTCCACATAGACGGCTTGTGCTGACGAGAGAACGGTCTTAATGTACAATGTCGTGACATGTATCAGCCCTTTGTCGATCCAGCGTTTTGATAGAGGCCTCCCCCACACCATGTCGTTCGTGGGAGTTGTTTAACCATACTTCACCATGCCGGTCAATGCGGGTTTGGTGAAGTGAGGAGGCCCAGAAACTTGTATATGCAGATACGAGTTTGCCTGTGCTTGCATCTGCAGAATTACATTCTCACACATCTTCAAGTATAGTTTAATACTTCTAAAATGCATTAATTATTGAGGATTCCATAAAGTACTGTGGTAAAAAGAAAATAACTTGATTTGAATACTTTGTTGAACAGGGAATGCTTTGAGTTTGTGGGTTGAATCCATTAGTACGGAGTTGTGTTATTTCCCCATTTGCAAGGTGGGGTCTCTCTGGGTTCCACTCACACAAACATCTCAATGCAATGGGACCTTTCTGAAAATGCAGTACTTAGACTCAATGAAGCTTTCCTGGGTAACTATTTAACATTGTAATAATTAGCATGAGAGATAATGACGTTCACGTATAAGTGCCATTAATAGTACTATACTGTACTTTTATTGAAGACTATTTTACGTAGTTGTTTGTAAAAAAAGTGTCCATTCTCAAAACTTTTTAACTTGCCCTCGTACATAAATGATATTACAATCTTTATGGAGATTGCAAGTCAGAGTGTTGTGAATAGTGGAGTGAACGTGTGGTGCAATCATTATATTGTTGGTGTGTATATACAGAAAGGCCTATTTGGTGGGTAACATTAGGAAAATGGAGGTAGTTGGTCATTGTTGTTTAGAAACAAAATATTATTTGGGTGGATAAGAGGAGTAAAATCGTACATGATAGGAACTGCAATATTGTGGAGTTCTGGTATAATGAGTTGTAGTATATATGAATCTTATGTCACCTTAAGTATGCCTTTGTGAGTACACTCGTGACACGGGTGTCATGCGCGTGACCTTTGTCTTTGTTTCAGATGTGCGAGAGCAACTCCGCTGTGAGTCATGGTGGTGCTGGGAGAATTGCCTTTACCATCGATGGCACTTCATCAGCACCCGTCTCAACCCCACCTCAATCCGGTAGAGTTACAAGACCGAAAAAACTTATCTCTTGTGACGTCTGTGGGAAAAAATTCCAACTGGCATGGTGCCTAGAAGCCCACGTAACAACGCACAAAGAGACCCATGACCAATGGTGCCGCATATGTGGACAAAGGTTTGAACAGCTAGGAAAATTTAAAAGGCATGTGAAGACCCACGAGAAGGATTACGTGATAAAGGGTGCACCAGGCTTGGTGAATAACGGCAGTTTTGCCAATGCGGTGTTGAATCCACCATCGCCCTATGAGATGTGCTCAGTCTGCGGAGTTTTATGTCCTATTGAAATCCTGAAAACTCATGAAAGTCTTCACGCACAGTTCTTGTACAGACCGAAGCCTGAACATGATTACGCTTCGACAAAAGATAGCGGCGTTAAGATAAATGACATGAAATCCAATTTTCCTGAATGCTTTGGCCTAGTTCCACATCAACAAACTGCTTCACCAGTCAGTGAGAATAAACCATACGCTGCTCTCGATCCTATTACGAGCATGAAAGTGTTGATGGCCTTGCAGCAGAAGAAGAAGGAAAAGCGACGTAGACCTAAGTCCATTAAAAGAAAGAAGACCACCACCAGCGTCACCAATTGCAGCAGTAGCAACAGCCAGAATTCGGACATCAAGAGGATGGACTGCACGGAAGCAGGAGGCTGCGTGGAGCGGAACATCCCCAAGGTGGATGAACCCAACCTGGCACCTTTCG
The DNA here is from genome assembly GCF_048934315.1 of Petromyzon marinus. Classification (NCBI taxonomy): domain Eukaryota; kingdom Metazoa; phylum Chordata; class Hyperoartia; order Petromyzontiformes; family Petromyzontidae; genus Petromyzon; species Petromyzon marinus. Next base: position 7,004,623 of record NC_133683.1, read on the forward strand.
GTACGTCCGAGTAATGCACACACTACATTTCATTTGGATGTAATTCATAATTTCACAAATTAGTTAATGTACGCATATGTTGACCATATCTGTATGCCTGCGCTGAGGAGTCTAGAGATCTGATGTGGTGCTGCTCGGATGTTGGGTTAAACCATGAAACTCTGGGTTTCAGTCACCGAGCCATGATTAAACTGGCTTCTCATTGATGGTCTTATCCAGTTACCAAACACTTCTTCCAGCAAACACTTCTGATGTCGCGTGATGTGTAGGAAATTGCAATAACCTCCTAGTGGATAAAAAACGGTCACGAAGGGATGTCATGAGCAGTGCAATGATATCTCCTTCCACGAGCTGTTCCCTTACATGAGGTGGTTCACTGCTGTGTGAGAGTTGCACAGGGATACTTCATCTCATGACATGGAGCCAATAGCACCATTGGAAGGAAACTGAGAAAAATACATTGCTTGACAAATTCCAAAAATTATCTATTTCTTAACCGGGGTAAATTTTACTTAAACAAGTGGGTAAATTTAGGGAACATTTTTGAATGTATAGACCGAGTCATTTCCACGATGGGAATTTCCTCTTCATTGTACTCACACCTAACTTCCATGTGTATTTACCCGTTCTATTGCAGGTAATTATTGTGTAATTAATGAGCTGTAATAGAATAATCTGGCTCAACCACCTCAATGTTAATTATAGTTGTTGCTCTGCATCAACATCAACCACACGAAGAAGTGCAAAATGTTGGGGCTTCAAAATAAGCCCCAAAAATGTATTATGATATTTTTCAGGAAATCAGTATCTTGCTTTTCTACTATTTGTACGTATGTTGAACTTCTTTCGTACCATACGTAGCCAACCGTGCTAATCGGAGGTATTTGTTGCTGGCCATTTGGCATTTTGGGCCTTTGGGCCTGTGCTCAGCAACCGTGATTGATAAAACGTCCCATATACATAGTAATGCTATGGCATCCACTGCATGGTGATAAATAAATTATGTATTAGCGCGTGCGTGTGCTCAACGGTGGATGTCTTGTGTTCCAGAGGAAAAGCCCTTCCCGTGCAGTGACTGCTCGTACGGAGCGATGCAGAAGTCGAAGCTCAAGAGACACGTCCTGAGCGTTCACCACGTGCCCTTCGATAGCGCGCTGGACTCCGACTGCCCCAAGAAGAGAAGGCGTCTGGCTGGGTGCCGAGACCACGGCTCAACTCTGGATTTGGAGCGCGCACGATGCTCACGGAGAACTCCCTGATGATTTATTTCATCCTGAGGCTGAGGTACCACGTGTGGGGCGATGAACTCAAGGTTTTGTGCAGCGGACATTTCCATGATGAAATTTCGTCACGTTCACTGCTGCGAGGTTACATCTATTGCCGTATATTTTTAGTCAATTGCTGTATTTTATGGTATACAATATATTTAATAAATTGTCCTAATTTCATAACCCATCAGGTGCAGAAATCAGAGGCGGGGAGGGGGATTATTGAAATTATATAATTGATTAGTAATCATTTAATTAGTATGTTTCCTCTATAAGTAATGATAAATGTGAGATGTCTTCTTCTTCCACGCGTTTGTTCCACTCACGTGGGGTCCGCCGTCCTTGCCACCTTCTCCACACCGCCCCGTCCCGCGCCATCTCTCCCTCCGCTCCTCGGGCCACCACGTTCGACCGCATCACCACATCGCCCCACGTCTTCTTCTTCTGCCTTCATCTCCTCATCTTACAATTACAATTACTTAATAATACGCTTCCAGGCCGCACTAAGCCTGTAGCTGTCAGAGAGGTTAAAATAATACAAATTTTCTCAGTTTCAATGGATTCTCGAATTAGTCTTGACCAGTAATAATGAGTTTTACACAACACTTCATCGTTATCAAAATACATTAAGTGTTCTTGTTGGCAAGCATGTACTGCAACTTCCGACAGTTATGTTTGAGAGTGTTTAATATTTATTTGGTGTTCCTTTAGTCTTACGCTAATGTTACGTCCCATCTGTCCAATGTAACATCTGCCACATAAGCCATTAATCCGATACACACCATCCGTTGACAACTTAGGCAATTCATCTTAAGTACAAGATACAATTTTTTGAATTTTGTGTACCATGCCAAATCTTACTTAGATGTTTAGATTTTTGCTTTTCCAAAACTCGAGCTAATTTCTCAATTACTCCCACGATATATGGTATTTTAATTGTTTAATAACCTGATTCAGCAGTATTGCTGTTCGATCTTGGTTTAGCATTCATTGCTGTTAATTATTTGAGCATTTTCTTTGGTTCTTTCGGTAAAGTCACGTAGAATGAGAATAAAATAATAAATTGATAAAATATCAATTTATTATTTGATAAAATAATCAATTTATTATTTGATAAAATATCAATTTATTATTTTATTCTCATTCTACGTGACTTTACCGAAAGAACCAAAGAAGATGAATCATTGCAGTCACGAAAGCTTTAAATCGATATTTGAGCATTATTGTAGACATTCAATCGTAGCATTTCTTTGACATGTTCAATCTCTCTCCCCAGACATTCACCATCTGACACTGTTTTAGCCAGATGTATGAGCATCTTGATGAGAGAGGTTTTCTGTACGGGGTGATGATGCGAATCTGCATTCAGATAGGCATCAGTATGCGTTCCCTTTTGGTAAACGCTGTGTGTGTTATTTTACCATTTAGGCCTCGTCCGATAAATCACCTCTCCCAAGGAAATAAGTATTTAGAGGCCACACGGGACCGGGGGGGGGGGGGGAGTTTATCGTTGTGTCTGTTGCTGAGAGCAGATAGCGCGCAATGGAGAGCTTGCTCAGAGCGGAGCTGGGCACGTACTCGGCGAGGACGCTGGGCGCTTCGGCCAGTGGAGGCTGCATCAGCACCAGGCAGAGCTACGAGACGGGGCGCGGACACGTGCTCACCAAGATCAACGCCAAGAGCGGGGCACCCTCCTCTACGCCTCCTCTACGCCTCCTCACCACCTCACCTCCTCTACCCTTCTCCTCGCCTCCTCACTACGCCACCTCACCACGCCACCTCACCTCCTCACCACGCCACCTCACCTCCTCACGCCACCTCACCTCCTCACCACGCCACCTCACCTCCTCACCACGCCACCTCAACACCTCACCACCTCACCTCCTCTACCCTCCTCTTCGCCTCCTCTACACCACCCTGCATTCTTGCCTCAACCTTCATTCATTCAGCCCTGTCATTAATGTATCACTTTTTTTTAGCTGCGACTACTAGCTAATTTGTCAGTTACTCCCACGATATATGGTATTTTAATTATTTAATAACCTGATTCAGCAGTATTACTGTTTGATCTTGGTTTAGCATTCACTGCTCTGTTAATTTGAGCATTATTGTAGACATTCAATCGTAGCGTTTCTTTGACATGTTTAATCTCTCTCCTCAGACTTTGACCATCTGACACTGTTTTAGCCAGATGTATGAGCATCTTGTTGAGAAAGGATTTCTGTGCGGGGTGATGATGCCAATCTGCATTCAAATAGGCATCAGTATGTGTTCCCTTTCGGTAAACGCTGTGTGTGTTACTTTACCATTTAGGCCTCGTCCGAGCAAAATATCCAGGAAAGGGAGTGTGTTATTCACCTCCATTTCCATGGTGAACTGGATGGCCGGTTTTTGTGAATTGAGATGATTTAGACATTCATTCATTAAGTGTATCCTTCCCATGTCGCCAGACAACCAAAGTGTCATCTACATATCTACACCAAAAAGTGGGTTTTAATGTACTTGAAGCAAGTGCTCTTGCAACCCGGGGGTTGAGGACCCCTGTGTTAGAGGCCACACGGGACGGGGGGGGTGGGGAAGTTTAACGTTGTGTTTGTCGCTGCGAGCAGACAGCGTGCAATGGAGAGCTTGCTCAGAGCGGAGCTGGGCACGGACTCGGCGAGGCCGCTGGGCGCTGCGGCCGGTGGAGGCTGCATCAGCACCGGGCAGAGCTACGAGACGGGGCGCGGACACGTGTTCACCAAGATCAACGCCAAGAGCGGGGCACCCTCCTCTACGCCTCCTCACCACCTCACCTCCTCTACCATCCTCTTCGCCTCCTCTACACCACCTTGCATCCTGGCCTCAACCTTCATTCAGTCAGCCCTGTATCACTTTTTTTCGCTGCGACTACTAGCACCACCGTGGTGAATGTTGCAGTGAACTTCCCCTCGTTGATTCCCCCCTCCACCCACGTTAACGGACTCGGTCTACCAGACACTTTGACCGCTTCGTCTCATCCACTCCGCGTTCAACCACCGCGCCTCACTGCAGTTCACAACAACGCACTCAACTAAACAACTCGGTCACCCACTCATCCAGTCACTAACCCAATCACCCTATCACACATTCATCCAGTCACTAACTCATCCAGTCACTAACTCAATCACCCTATCACACACTCATCTCGTCACTAATTCAATCACCCTATCACCCACTCATCCAGTTAACCACTCATCCAGTCACCCACTCATTCAGTCACCCACTCATTCAGTCACCCACTCATCCAGTCACCCACTCATTGAGTCACCCACTCAATCACCCTATCACCCACTCATCAAATCAGCCACGCATCCAGTCACCCACTCATCCAGTCATCCACGCAATCACCCTATCACATACTCATCTAGTCACTAATTAAATCACCCTATCACCCACTCATCCAGTCACCCACTCATCTAGTCACCCACTCATTTAGTCACCCACTCAATCACCCACTCATCTAATCACCCACGCATTCAGTCACCCACGCATCCAGTCACCCACTCATCCGGTCACTGACTCAATCACCCTATCACACACTCCTCCACTCGTTTACTCAAACACTCACCCATTTACTCACCCACCCACTCACCACCATGCAGGTCACCTCACTCTTCTTTTCAGATTCATCAGTTTGCACTGCTCCACTCTGGAATCCACTCCCGGTCTTCCTGTTTTCCCAAACTCTTGCAACAATAAACTTGATCAATTTAAGGAACGCGTTTCTTTGATCTTAATTATCTAATTACTCATTGGACAGTTATGTATTATTATTTTTTATTGTTACTGACCGTTTGGCGTTTTGTATTGTGTGGGGTTTGCATCGCTGTCAACCCCTCATCAGTGCCTACCTTATTACAGAACAATTCAGACCTTGTTGGTCACCCCGTGCCCCTTATAAGTCCCATGACAAGGGAGAAACACACAAATAAACTTAACAAAAATGTTGCCCGTATTGAAACGGCCGTCTGCCGTATGGACCTGACAACTCACTTTCCCCCAACAGAATACGGGTAAACCGTGTGGGTTGGCGGCTATGGGTTTTGTTGTGTTTGCGAGTCCAAGTTATAGGACTGCATCCTGGGTTGTGCGTGGTTCTCATTGGTGGGAGATTCCCTTCGCTGTGTTGCACGCCAGTGGCTGGGGGCTGCCTGGGGCTAGTGACGTGTAAGCCGGTCCCAATGTGCACCGGCAAACATTTACCGCCAGGTGGCCCCAGTGTTTATTGCCCGTCTCCACGTGGATACCTGAAACCCACGTCAATCCACTGCTGGATGAGTCCCGCAATGAAGATACAATCAGTACATCCACTTTGCTTTTGGACACCACCTGTTCCATTGGCGGCCGAATGCGAATCTAAATGTGCATACGTTAGAGACTGGTTAATGCGCATAGAAATCAAACCAATTGACCTACGACATTTGCCCCATCAACTTTTGTAGAATTTTAGATGTGCATTACAGCTACTTTAGCCGGATGGTTGTGGTGGCTTTGTATGCCTGTAATCCACGACTACGTGGAGGTGAGGGTTGGTGGATCACAAAAATGTTGCGACAACTCCCACCCCTTGGTCGTCAAGGAGGTAGAGAAGGCGGTGTCAAATAATGTGGACTCCGCCTGTTCCATCTGTAGATTTGTGATAGAGCGTTGGCCCCCCATTTGCTTGGATTTCTCCAGGTGCTCCGATTTCCTCCCACATGTAAACACTCATTAATCTTGATTTGAAGCTTTCGTGACTGCAGGAATCCTTACTCTTTGGTTCTTTCGGTAAAGTCACGTAGGTAGAAAAAATAATAATGGATCACGACGTTTCGATCGCCACACAAGCAATCTCACTGAGTCTCAAGACTCTTGTTCAGGAGGGGCCTGACAACTTTTCGCAGGAGTAATTTGGATGTTTGGCTAGTACCAGTTACATTGTATGTTGTTGTTGTTTTGCTGTGGGAGTAAACCCATACAGAGAAAGGGACCAGAATGAGGAAAGCGAAGCCAGGCAGTCCTTCAGAAGATGTCATGCACGGGCGTGACCACTGCACCACCCTGCCGCCCAAACAAATGTAATTTAAATAATGTACAATACTGGCAAATAAACCCTATTAGTATCAACTGAATTTGTGGACAATGTGGCACGTGTATAGCTGCATCGGTGTTTCTAAAAGTCGTGTTCAAATTGCTTATTAAAAATATTATAAAGAACAGGTTTCTCACCTCTGGTTTCATTTGACTTACCGGTTGTCCTCATTATGTGTGTCACAGGTAATATGGCAAGGAAAATATTATGCAGCACGAGTTGTAGGATTAGGGCAATTATGGTGACACACGTGACCCCCTCTACACAAGTAACAGCTGAGAGTCAATGCTGGGATGTTGTGCGATTGGTGCAAGCGACACATCATTGTGTTTTGATGTTGAGCTGTTAAAATTGCACTTGTGAGGTGAGGTCAAGGCCGATAACTGCTTCCAGCGGTGTCAAGATCAGCATTTTGAAGAGGCTCGCGGAGGATGATACTGGGCACTGGGGTGCAGTCTCCCTCCATGAACAACAGAGGGCAGAGGAGCGACGCTCACAACAATAATTGGCGGAGCGCCGGGCGTATAAAAGACAAAGTTGGAAGAAAGTTTATCTCGGGGAGGTAACCCACAACACCTGGGTCTGTCCCGCGTGTTCACACGATAACGCGTTTTCACTACGTTGAGATTTATAAGGGCACGGGGTGACCAATAAAGTATGAATTGGTCTGTGATAAGCTCGGCCCTGATAAGGGGTTGACAGATATGAAATAATCGAGCAGACAGACACGGGCCTGACTTCATCCACAGATGCCTTGTTGAGTCTCTAATTTTTAGGATTCTGCTTGGGATGTCTTGCCAATTCCTCAGCAAATAATGTGTACGTGTGAGTAACCAGACCTACCTGAGATCTCACGCCTCGTAGAGAGCCAAAATAAATATCGTACGTTTATAGATTGCTCGGTAACCTCCGTTCCATGCTGCCATCGACTGGCCAAGAATGTGGCCTGTAGATGCTGCCATCTGCTGGCCACTGATGTAGATGGCAGCATGTAATGTGGTGAATTGCGGTCGTTGAGATGAGTTTTGATTGGTGAGATGAGTGAGGTTGGTGCAGTGGATGAGATGGGTGCAGTCAGTATGGTGACTGTGTGGTTGGTGTGGTGAATGTAGTGGGTGGTGTGGTGAATGTAGTGGTTGGTGTGGTGAATGTAGTGGTTGGTGTAGTGAATGTAGTGGGTTGTGTGGTGAATGTAGTGGTTGGTGTGGTGAATGTAGTGGTTGGTGTGGTGAATGTAGTGGTTGGTGTGGTGAATGTAGTGGTTGGTGTGGTGAATGTAGTGGTTGGTGTGGTGAATGTAGTGGTTGGTGTGGTGAATGTAGTGGGTGAGATGAGTGTAGTAGGTGTGATGAGTGCCATTTGTGCGGTGAGTGGAGTTGGTGTTTGGTGAGTGAGGTGAGTGTGGTGTGATTGGTGAGGTGTAATTGAGGTGGTGAGGTGGGTGAGGTGTCATTGGTGAGGTAAAGTTGGTGAGTGTATCAGTGAGCACCTGGAGGATTCTCCTCCACGGTCGCCTTTGTCTCCCCCAGTAGCGGTGTTCACTCCACTCCTCACCAGGAACTCATCTGAGGCTGAGTCGACCTCACACTCTCTCACTGTCTCACAACAACAACAACAACCGCCATTCGCCACTAAGTGGCGGTGACGTCACCACGACGCTTGTGCCAGGCCATGTGCACCTTGAGGCCACGTGAAGTGTCGAACGCCCGCTGGCAGGAGGTCACGGGGCAGATCCAGGTGGTGCCACGGGTCGACTGACTGAGATGACTGAGATGACTGGCTGATGCACCACCTGTGCCCCCTGCTCACACTCACGCACGCGCACTCACTCACAAGCGCGAGTTCGCGTTTTCAGGCGATATAAAATAATTTATATTTCATGCCAGTTGGTTCTGAAGGGCGGCTGTTTGTAATTTGGGCGTTCGTAAGTCGAGGACTGTCTGTAAATAAAGATTCCGATTGTGGGGCTTTCACCGTGGGATGAGCTTGGCCCGATCCGCAGGGGCGTGGCTTGCACGACAGTGGGCGGGGCATAGCCGCGACGGGCGTGGCTTATCCAGGAAGTGGAGACCGCGATCGCCGGACTGCAAGCCAGACAGAAGCGCGCTCCTTTTAAAGTTAACAACAACATTGTTAAATGTAAGTAGCGCCTCTCTACTTTATTATTGTTTTATTTGTTTAATACATTACTTGTGGTGCCGTGAGTCGAGTGAAATCAGTCAATAACCTTGCTAGACATGGTTAATCTTTTAATAAGGGGCGCCGCGGTGTCGAGATGTTAACTACCTCGCTAGGCCTACAGCAGCGTGGAGGTTCCATCGAGACCCTGACGCCTGCTCTGTATTTGTTTATTTTTTTCCCCTGTGGTCGCGTAGATTCTTCTCCTGGTCCTTCGGTTTTCCCCTCCACATTTAGAAACGTGAGTTTAGAGTACTTGACTGCTATAAATGTCCACATGATAAGCCACTTTCGTTGAGCTATCATTTGTGTCCAGGTCGCTTCTGATAAGAGTTATATAGCTCAGTGGGCCTTACCTGGTTAAATAAAAATAGTTTATAGTTTAGTTTATAGTTAATAAGAACTCGTGACAAGGGTCAGTGTCTACTTCAAATATTGTTCAGGCTCTGGAGACCTCCAAAGTTATTCGTGATGTTATACATTTGGTTCGTTTTGAGCATAATCGCGACCTTATATAATTATGACGTGATGCACACGCTGAATATACGCACACAAACATCGTGTACACGTGTGTCGTGCCCTCTATTGTCCACATAGACGGCTTGTGCTGACGAGAGAACGGTCTTAATGTACAATGTCGTGACATGTATCAGCCCTTTGTCGATCCAGCGTTTTGATAGAGGCCTCCCCCACACCATGTCGTTCGTGGGAGTTGTTTAACCATACTTCACCATGCCGGTCAATGCGGGTTTGGTGAAGTGAGGAGGCCCAGAAACTTGTATATGCAGATACGAGTTTGCCTGTGCTTGCATCTGCAGAATTACATTCTCACACATCTTCAAGTATAGTTTAATACTTCTAAAATGCATTAATTATTGAGGATTCCATAAAGTACTGTGGTAAAAAGAAAATAACTTGATTTGAATACTTTGTTGAACAGGGAATGCTTTGAGTTTGTGGGTTGAATCCATTAGTGCGGAGTTGTGTTATTTCCCCATTTGCAAGGTGGGGTCTCTCTGGGTTCCACTCACACAAACATCTCAATGCAATGGGACCTTTCTGAAAATGCAGTACTTAGACTCAATGAAGCTTTCCTTGGTAACTATTTAACATTGTAATAATTAGCATGAGAGATAATGACGTTCACGTATAAGTGCCATTAATAGTACTATACTGTACTTTTATTGAAGACTATTTTACGTAGTTGTTTGTAAAAAAAGTGTCCATTCTCAAAACTTTTTAACTTGCCCTCGTACATAAATGATATTACAATCTTTATGGAGATTGCAAGTCAGAGTGTTGTGAATAGTGGAGTGAACGTGTGGTGCAATCATTATATTGTTGGTGTGTATATACAGAAAGGCCTATTTGGTGGGTAACATTAGGAAAATGGAGGTAGTTGGTCATTGTTGTTTAGAAACAAAATATTATTTGGGTGGATAAGAGGAGTAAAATCGTACATGATAGGAACTGCAATATTGTGGAGTTCTGGTATAATGAGTTGTAGTATATATGAATCTTATGTCACCTTAAGTATGCCTTTGTGAGTACACTCGTGACACGGGTGTCATGCGCGTGACCTTTGTCTTTGTTTCAGATGTGCGAGAGCAACTCCGCTGTGAGTCATGGTGGTGCTGGGAGAATTGCCTTTACCATCGATGGCACTTCATCAGCACCCGTCTCAACCCCACCTCAATCCGGTAGAGTTACAAGACCGAAAAAACTTATCTCTTGTGACGTCTGTGGGAAAAAATTCCAACTGGCATGGTGCCTAGAAGCCCACGTAACAACGCACAAAGAGACCCATGACCAATGGTGCCGCATATGTGGACAAAGGTTTGAACAGCTAGGAAAATTTAAAAGGCATGTGAAGACCCACGAGAAGGATTACGTGATAAAGGGTGCACCAGGCTTGGTGAATAACGGCAGTTTTGCCAATGCGGTGTTGAATCCACCATCGCCCTATGAGATGTGCTCAGTCTGCGGAGTTTTATGTCCTATTGAAATCCTGAAAACTCATGAAAGTCTTCACGCACAGTTCTTGTACAGACCGAAGCCTGAACATGATTACGCTTCGACAAAAGATAGCGGCGTTAAGATAAATGACATGAAATCCAATTTTCCTGAATGCTTTGGCCTAGTTCCACATCAACAAACTGCTTCACCAGTCAGTGAGAATAAACCATACGCTGCTCTCGATCCTATTACGAGCATGAAAGTGTTGATGGCCTTGCAGCAGAAGAAGAAGGAAAAGCGACGTAGACCTAAGTCCATTAAAAGAAAGAAGACCACCACCAGCGTCACCAATTGCAGCAGTAGCAACAGCCAGAATTCGGACATCAAGAGGATGGACTGCACGGAAGCAGGAGGCTGCGTGGAGCGGAACATCCCCAAGGTGGATGAACCCAACCTGGCACCTTTCGGTACGTCCGAGTAATGCACACACTACATTTCATTTGGATGTAATTCATAATTTCACAAATTAGTTAATGTACGCATATGTTGACCATATCTGTATGCCTGCGCTGAGGAGTCTAGAGATCTGATGTGGTGCTGCTCGGATGTTGGGTTAAACCATGAAACTCTGGGTTTCAGTCACCGAGCCATGATTAAACTGGCTTCTCATTGATGGTCTTATCCAGTTACCAAACACTTCTTCCAGCAAACACTTCTGATGTCGCGTGATGTGTAGGAAATTGCAATAACCTCCTAGTGGATAAAAAACGGTCACGAAGGGATGTCATGAGCAGTGCAATGATATCTTCTTCCACGAGCTGTTCCCTTACATGAGGTGGTTCACTGCTGTGTGAGAGTTGCACAGGGATACTTCATCTCATGACATGGAGCCAATAGCACCATTGGAAGGAAACTGAGAAAAATACATTGCTTGACACATTCCAAAAATTATCTATTTCTTAACCGGGGTAAATTTTACTTAAACAAGTGGGTAAATTTAGGGAACATTTTTGAATGTATAGACCGAGTCATTTCCACGATGGGAATTTCCTCTTCATTGTACTCACACCTAACTTCCATGTGTATTTACTCGTTCTATTGCAGGTAATTATTGTGTAATTAATGAGCTGTAATAGAATAATCTGGCTCAACCACCTCAATGTTAATTATAGTTGTTGCTCTGCATCAACATCAACCACACGAAGAAGTGCAAAATGTTGGGGCTTCAAAATAAGCCCCAAAAATGTATTATGATATTTTTCAGGAAATCAGTATCTTGCTTTTCTACTATTTGTACGTATGTTGAACTTCTTTCGTACCATACGTAGCCAACCGTGCTAATCGGAGGTATTTGTTGCTGGCCATTTGGCATTTTGGGCCTTTGGGCCTGTACTCAGCAACTGTGATTGATAAAACGTCCCATATACATAGTAATGCTATGGCATCCACTGCATGGTGATAAATAAATTATGTATTAGCGCGTGCGTGTGCTCAACGGTGGATGTCTTGTGTTCCAGAGGAAAAGCCCTTCCCGTGCAGTGACTGCTCGTACGGAGCGATGCAGAAGTCGAAGCTCAAGAGACACGTCCTGAGCGTTCACCACGTGCCCTTCGATAGCGCGCTGGACTCCGACTGCCCCAAGAAGAGAAGGCGTCTGGCTGGGTGCCGAGACCACGGCTCAACTCTGGATTTGGAGCGCGCACGATGCTCACGGAGAACTCCCTGATGATTTATTTCATCCTGAGGCTGAGGTACCACGTGTGGGGCGATGAACTCAAGGTTTTGTGCAGCGGACATTTCCATGATGAAATTTCGTCACGTTCACTGCTGCGAGGTTACATCTATTGCCGTATATTTTTAGTCAATTGCTGTATTTTATGGTATACAATATATTTAATAAATTGTCCTAATTTCATAACCCATCAGGTGCAGAAATCAGAGGCGGGGAGGGGGATTATTGAAATTATATAATTGATTAGTAATCATTTAATTAGTATGTTTCCTCTATAAGTAATGATAAATGTGAGATGTCTTCTTCTTCCACGCGTTTGTTCCACTCACGTGGGGTCCGCCGTCCTTGCCACCTTCTCCACACCGCCCCGTCCCGCGCCATCTCTCCCTCCGCTCCTCGGGCCACCACGTTCGACCGCATCACCACATCGCCCCACGTCTTCTTCTTCTGCCTTCATCTCCTCATCTTACAATTACAATTACTTAATAATACGCTTCCAGGCCGCACTAAGCCTGTAGCTGTCAGAGAGGTTAAAATAATACAAATTTTCTCAGTTTCAATGGATTCTCGAATTAGTCTTGACCAGTAATAATGAGTTTTACACAACACTTCATCGTTATCAAAATACATTAAGTGTTCTTGTTGGCAAGCATGTACTGCAACTTCCGACAGTTATGTTTGAGAGTGTTTAATATTTATTTGGTGTTCCTTTAGTCTTACGCTAATGTTACGTCCCATCTGTCCAATATAACATCTGCCACATAAGCCATTAATCCGATACACACCATCCGTTGACAACTTAGGCAATTCATCTTAAGTACAAGATACTATTTTTTGAATTTTGTGTACCGTGCCAAATCTTACTTAGATGTTTAGATTTTTCCTTTTCCAAAACTCGAGCTAATTTCTCAATTACTCCCACGATATATGGTATTTTAATTGTTTAATAACCTGATTCAGCAGTATTGCTGTTCGATCTTGGTTTAGCATTCATTGCTGTTAATTATTTGAGCATTTTCTTTGGTTCTTTCGGTAAAGTCACGTAGAATGAGAATAAAATAATAAATTGATAAAATATCAATTTATTATTTGATAAAATATCAATTTATTATTTTATTCTCATTCTACGTGACTTTACCGAAAGAACCAAAGAAGATGAATCATTGCAGTCACGAAAGCTTTAAATCGATATTTGAGCATTATTGTAGACATTCAATCGTAGCGTTTCTTTGACATGTTCAATCTCTCTCCCCAGACATTCACCATCTGACACTGTTTTAGCCAGATGTATGAGCATCTTGATGAGAGAGGTTTTCTGTACGGGGTGATGATGCGAATCTGCATTCAGATAGGCATCAGTATGCGTTCCCTTTTGGTAAACGCTGTGTGTGTTATTTTACCATTTAGGCCTCGTCCGATAAATCACCTCTCCCAAGGAAATAAGTATTTAGAGGCCACACGGGACCGGGGGGGGGCGAGTTTATCGTTGTGTCTGTTGCTGAGAGCAGATAGCGCGCAATGGAGAGCTTGCTCAGAGCGGAGCTGGGCACGGACTCGGCGAGGACGCTGGGCGCTTCGGCCAGTGGAGGCTGCATCAGCACCGGGCAGAGCTACGAGACGGGGCGCGGACACGTGCTCACCAAGATCAACGCCAAGAGCGGGGCACCCTCCTCTACGCCTCCTCTACGCCTCCTCACCACCTCACCTCCTCTACCCTTCTCCTCGCCTCCTCTACGCCTCCTCACTACGCCACCTCACCACGCCACCTCACCTCCTCACCACGCCACCTCACCTCCTCACGCCACCTCACCTCCTCACCACGCCACCTCACCTCCTCACCACGCCACCTCAACACCTCACCACCTCACCTCCTCTACCCTCCTCTTCGCCTCCTCTACACCACCCTGCATTCTTGCCTCAACCTTCATTCATTCAGCCCTGTCATTAATGTATCACTTTTTTTTAGCTGCGACTACTAGCTGATTTGTCAGTTACTCCCACGATATATGGTATTTTAATTATTTAATAACCTGATTCAGCAGTATTACTGTTTGATCTTGGTTTAGCATTCACTGCTCTGTTAATTTGAGCATTATTGTAGACATTCAATCGTAGCGTTTCTTTGACATGTTTAATCTCTCTCCTCAGACTTTGACCATCTGACACTGTTTTAGCCAGATGTATGAGCATCTTGTTGAGAAAGGATTTCTGTTCGGGGTGATGATGCCAATCTGCATTCAGATAGGCATCAGTATGTGTTCCCTTTCGGTAAATGCTGTGTGTGTTACTTTACCATTTAGGCCTCGTCCGAGCAAAATATCCAGGAAAGGGAGTGTGTTATTCACCTCCATTTCCATGGTGAACTGGATGGCCGGTTTTTGTGAATTGAGATGATTTAGACATTCATTCATTAAGTGTATCCTTCCCATGTCGCCAGACAACCAAAGTGTCATCTACATATCTACACCAAAAAGTGGGTTTTAATGTACTTGAAGCAAGTGCTCTTGCAACCCGGGGGTTGAGGACCCCTGTGTTAGAGGCCACACGGGACGGGGGGGGTGGGGAAGTTTAACGTTGTGTTTGTCGCTGCGAGCAGACAGCGTGCAATGGAGAGCTTGCTCAGAGCGGAGCTGTGCACGGACTCGGCGAGGCCGCTGGGCGCTGCGGCCGGTGGAGGCTGCATCAGCACCGGGCAGAGCTACGAGACGGGGCGCGGACACGTGTTCACCAAGATCAACGCCAAGAGCGGGGCACCCTCCTCTACGCCTCCTCACCACCTCACCTCCTCTACCCTCCTCTTCGCCTCCTCTACACCACCTTGCATCCTCGCCTCAACCTTCATTCAGTCAGCCCTGTATCACTTTTTTTCGCTGCGACTACTAGCACCACCGTGGTGAATGTTGCAGTGAACTTCCCCTCGTTGATTCCCCCCTCCACCCACCTTAAGGGACTCGGTCTACCAGACACTTTGACCGCTTCGTCTCATCCACTCCGCGTTCAACCACCGCGCCTCACTGCAGTTCACAAGAACGCACTCAACTAAACAACTCGGTCACCCACTCATCCAGTCACTAACTCAATCACCCTATCACACACTCATCCAGTCACCCACGCATCCAGTCGCCCACGCAATCACCCTATCATCCAGTCACCCACTCAATCACCCTATCACACACTCATCTCGTCACTAATTCAATCACACACTCAGCTAGTCACTCAGTAAATCATCCTATCACTCACTCATCCAATCACCCACTCATTCAGTCACCCATTCATCCAGTCACCCACTCATCCAGTCACCCATTCATCCAGTCACCCACTCATCCAGTCACCCACTCATCCAGTCACCCATTCAATCACGCACTCATCCACTCACCCACTCATTCAGTCATCCACTCATCCAGTCAACCACACAATCATCCTATCACCTACGCATCCTCTCACCCACTCATCCAGTCACCCACTCATCCAGTCACCCACTCATCCAGTCACCCACTCATCCAGTCACTCACGCATCTGATCACTGACTCAATCACCCTATCACACACTCCTCAACTCTTTTACTCAAACACTCACCCATTTACTCACCCACCCGCTCACCACTATGCAGGTCACCTCACTCTTCTTTTCAGCTTTATCAGTTTGCACTGCTCCACTCTGGAATCCACACCCGGTCTTCCTGTTTTCCAAAACTCTTGCAACAATAAACTTGATCAATTTAAGAAACGCGTTTCTTTGATCTTAATTATCTAATTACTCATTGGACAGTTATGTATTATTATTTTTTATTGTTGCTGGCCGCTTGGCGTTTTGTATTGTGTGGGGTTTGCATCGCTGTCAACCCCTCATCAGTGCCTACCTTATTACAGAACAATTCAGACCTTGTTGGTCACCCCGTGCCCCTTATAAGTCCCATGACAAGGGAGAAACACACAAATAAACTTAACAAAAATGTTGCCCGTATTGAAACGGCCGTCTGCCGTATGGACCTGACAACTCACTTTCCCCCAACAGAATACGGGTAAACCGTGTGGGTTGGCGGCTATGGGTTTTGTTGTGTTTGCAAGTCCAAGTTATAGGACTGCACCCTGGGTTGTGCGTGGTTCTCATTGGTGGGAGATTCCCTTCGCTGTGTTGCACGCCAGTGGCTGGGGGCTGCCTGGGGCCAGTGACGTGTGAGCCGGTCCCAATGTGCACCGGCAAACATTTACCGCCAGGTGGCCCCAGTGTTCATTGCCCGTCCACACGTGGATACCTGAAGCCCATGTCAATCCACTGCTGGATGAGTCCCGCAATGAAGATACAATCAGTACATCCACTTTGCTTTTGGACACCACCTGTTCCATTGGCGGCCGAATGCGAATCTAAATGTGCATACGTTAGAGACTGGTTAATGCGCATAGAAATCAAACCAATTGACCTACGACCTTTACCCCATCAACTTTTGTAGAATTTTAGATGTGCATTACAGCTACTTTAGCCGGATGGTTGTGGTGGCTATGTATGCCTGTAATCCACGACTACGTGGAGGTGAGGGTTGGTGAATCACAACAATGTTGCGACAACCCCCACCCCTTGGTCGTCAAGGAGGTAGAGAAGGCGGTGTCGAATAATGTGGACTCCGCCTGTTCCATGTGTAGATTTGTGATAGAGCGTTGGCCCCTCATTTGCTTGGATTTCTCCAGATGCTCCGATTTCCTCCCACATGTAAACACTCATTAATCTTGATTTGAAGCTGTCGTGACTGCAGGAATCCTTACTCTTTGGTTCTTTCGGTAAAGTCACGTAAGTAGAAAAAACTAATAAAAAAATAATCATCGATTGCTTGTGTGGCGATCGAAACGTCGTGATCCATTATTATTTGTTCTACCTACGCGACTTTACCTAAACAACCAAAGAGTACAAACTCTCATTAATTGTCCGATAACATCTTTATATAAAGAGGACCACAGAGCATGGGCAGGAGTGGTGGGGGGGGATTTGTTGCCAGCTGCTCACCATTTGACTGCCGCCTTCCCTCGTCTGTAGTTCCTCGCGCCAAAGTGAAGGAATTCTGTGTGCCAGTTACAATTATCACTTGAATGTAACTTGATGTTTCAATGTAAACAGCCACTGAGATTTAATCCTGAAAATCTTTATTTTTCACATGCAGTGAAACAATGTTGTTAGTAGGCTTGTTTCCCTGGGAAAGCCTCACTAAGTCTCAAGACTCTTTTTCAGGAGGGGCCTGCCAACTTTTCGCAGGAGTAATTTGGATGTTTGGCTAGTACCAGTTACATTGTATGTTGTTGTTGTTTTGCCATGGGAGTAAACCCATGCAGAGAAAGGGACCAGAATGAGGAAAGCGAAGCCAGGCAGTCCTTCAGAAGATGTCATGCACGGGCGTGACCACTGCACCACCCTTTCGCCCAAACAAAAGTAATTTAACTAATGTACAATACTGGCAAATAAACCCTATTAGTATCAACTGAATTTCTGGCCAATATGGCACGTGTATAGCTGCATCGGTGTTTCTAAAAGTCGTGTTCACATTGCCTGAAATTAATAATATAAAGAACAGATTTCCCACCTCTGGTTTCATTTGGATTACCGGTTGTCCTCATTATGTGTGTCACAGGTAATATGGAAAGGAAAATATTACGCAGCACGAGTTGTAGGATTAGGGCAATTATGGTGACACACGTGACCCCCTCTACACAAGAAACAGCTAAGATTCATATTCTTGGTTCTTTCGGGAAAGTCACCTCGAAGGGAAACAATAAAATACAAATATAAAACACTACAATTCTCACAACCTTTTGACTGCAACACAAGCAATCATCATCAGGTGTGAAAACCACAACAAGAAAATTTGAAAGAACCAAGAATATGAATCTCTGCAGTCACTAAAGCTTTAAATCAAAATTTAACAGCTGAGAGTCAATGCTGGGATGTTGTGCGATTGGTGCAAGCGACCCATCATTGTGTTTTGATGTTGAGCTGTTAAAATTGCACTGTTGTGAGGTGAGGTCAAGGCCGATGACTGCTTCCAGCGGTGTCAAGATCAGCATTTTGAAGAGGCTCGCGGAGGATGATACTGGGCACTGGGGTGCAGTCTCCCTCCATGAACAACAGAGGGCAGAGGAGCGACGCTCACAACAATTATTGGCGGAGCGCCGGGCGTATGAAACGCAAATTTGGAAGAAAGTTTATCTCGGGGAGTTAACCCACAACACCTGGGTCTGTCCCGCGTGTTCACACGATAACGCGTTTTCACTACAACGCGTTTTCTCCGTCACAACGCGCTTTCTGAGCGGACTACTTTCTTGAGCTGCGCGGTTGAGCGAGATGAGACGGTAACGCGGCGGCGGCGGCGGCGTCCCCTCAAGTTATTTGGACCCCCATCTTACCGTGCGTGGACATTATTATTTACAGGAGGAAAATAGTTTCCGCTTAACGCGGCACTTTTCAGGAACGCATCTACCGCGTTAAACGAGGACTCGCCGCGTACAGGTGCCGCGCACGCTGTATCGACCCTGGAGAAATCCGAAGCGCTATGAAGCTCTTGTTCACAGACGTCCAGTAAGGGGCGGGTGGTGTTGGTGGTGTGGGCGTCACCACGTGACACACAGCTTGTCCGTGGAGTCGATCGTGAGGGTGCCGATGTCGCCTAGGCAACGCCGCCCCCCCTCTGGCTCTGCTGCTGCTGCCTCGCTCTGTGCACGCGAGGCGCCAATCCGTGACGCGAGCACTGTACGCGTTGCGTCACCGTTCACCGTGGGGGGGGGCGGGGCCTCAGCTACGTCTCGTCGTGTACAGTGGGACATTAATATTGACACTTTTACTCGTGTTTATGTGCCTCGTTATTAAAGGTGAGTTTAATAATAATCATGCTGCTGCTGCTACACAATGTGTGCATTGATATATACGTACAGTTTATGTGTTTAAACGCGATTGTAGTTTATGGGCCCTTGAGGGATTTTTCGCCTCGTGTGAGGTTTTTATGCGCAACCTTAATTATTGCGCTTTTGTTAATCGTTAACATTTGGTCAGGAATAATGCACTTAAGATAAATGTTCTGGCGACGATATTTTGCAAACAGACGATGGCAAAATTTCGATTTAAAGCTTTCGTGACTGCAAGGATTCATCTTCTTTGGTTCTTTCGGTAAAGTCACGTAGAATGAGAATAAAATAATAAATTGATCAAATAAAATAACACAATATTCTCACGACGTTTCGGCCACAACATAAGCGGCCTTCATCAGGTGAAGGGGACGAGACTGTCTGATGAAGGCCACTTGTGTTGTGGCGGAAACGTCGTGAGAATATTGTTATTTTATTTTATCAATTTATTATTTTATCTTATTCTACGTGACTTTACCGAAAGAACCAAAGAAGATGGCAAAATTGTGTATATATTGTGCGATATGTGCCACTGAAACGGCAAGAAGTCAATAACAATGACTCGTGTTGAGTGTTTAATATGCAAGCAATGAGCCCACCACAAGTTCGTTAATGTTATAATGGAAGCAGTGAAATTAATGAAAATCTTTTGCTCTGCCAATTTCATTTTAAATTACGACTCTTCAATGAGCTTTGGTTGTAGTAAGCAATATTTGAATTTGTTTAAACGACCTGTATTCTCTTACAACATGTTTTATATTCCTAAGCATTAAATGTGTACTAAAGATTCAGACTAATTGTAAATCTAATGGGACCACTTTAATCGATGTCCGTTAATATATGTAGGCGTGGTAAGGTTTCGAGACGCACTCGGCGATGCGTGAAACGCAGTCCGTGTCCTTCCTCATCCATTTGTCTTCATTCCAACGTCAACTTTGTTCTGCCGGTCTCTCTCATTAAGGCCACATGGCCACACTGTGTCTCTTAGTTCTTGCAAGCTAAGCTGGAGTCAGTCTCTCTCATTAAGGCCACATGGCCACACTGTGTCTCTTAGTTCTTGCAAGCTAAGCTGGAGTCAGTCGCTCTCATTAAGGCCACATGGCCACACTGTGTCTCTTAGTTCTTGCAAGCTAAGCTGGAGTCAGTCTCTCTCATTAAGGCCACATGGCCACACTGTGTCTCTTAGTTCTGGCAAGCTAAGCTGGAGTCAGTCTCTCTCATTAAGGCCACATGGCCACACTGTGTCTCTTAGTTCTGGCAAGCTAAGCTGGAGTCAGTCTCTCTCATTAAGGCCACATGGCCACACTGTGTCTCTTAGTTCTTGCAAGCTAAGCTGGAGTCAGTCTCTCTCATTAAGGCGACATGGCCACACTGTGTCTCTTAGTTCTTGCAAGCTAAGCTGGAGTCAGTCTCTCTCATTAAGGCCACATGGCCACACTGTGTCTCTTAGTTCTTGCAAGCTAAGCTGGAGTGAGTCTCTCATTAAGGCCACATGGCCACACTGTGTCTCTTAGTTCTTGCAAGCTAAGCTGGAGTCAGTCGCTCTCATTAAGGCCACATGGCCACACTGTGTCTCTTAGTTCTTGCAAGCTAAGCTGGAGTCAGTCTCTCTCATTAAGGCCACATGGCCACACTGTGTCTCTTAGTTCTGGCAAGCTAAGCTGGAGTCAGTCTCTCTCATTAAGGCCACATGGCCACACTGTGTCTCTTAGTTCTGGCAAGCTAAGCTGGAGTCAGTCTCTCTCATTAAGGCCACATGGCCACACTGTGTCTCTTAGTTCTTACAAGCTAAGCTGGAGTCAGTCTCTCTCATTAAGGCCACATGGCCACACTGTGTCTCTTAGTTCTTGCAAGCTAAGCTGGAGTCAGTCTCTCTCATAAAGGCCACATGGCCACACTGTGTCTCTTAGTTCTTGCAAGCTAAGCTGGAGTCAGTCGCTCTCATTAAGGCCACATGGCCACACTGTGTCTCTTAGTTCTTGCAAGCTAAGCTGGAGTCAGTCTCTCTCATTAAGGCCACATGGCCACACTGTGTCTCTTAGTTCTGGCAAGCTAAGCTGGAGTCAGTCTCTCATTAAGGCCACATGGCCACACTGTGTCTCTTAGTTCTGGCAAGCTAAGCTGGAGTCAGTCTCTCTCATTAAGGCCACATGGCCACACTGTGTCTCTTAGTTCTTGCAAGCTAAGCTGGAGTCAGTCTCTCTCATTAAGGCGACATGGCCACACTGTGTCTCTTAGTTCTTGCAAGCTAAGCTGGAGTCAGTCTCTCTCATTAAGGCCACATGGCCACACTGTGTCTCTTAGTTCTTGCAAGCTAAGCTGGAGTCAGTCTCTCTCATTAAGGCCACATGGCCACACTGTGTCTCTTAGTTCTTGCAAGCTAAGCTGGAGTCAGTCGCTCTCATTAAGGCCACATGGCCACACTGTGTCTCTTAGTTCTTGCAAGCTAAGCTGGAGTCAGTCTCTCTCATTAAGGCCACATGGCCACACTGTGTCTCTTAGTTCTGGCAAGCTAAGCTGGAGTCAGTCTCTCTCATTAAGGCCACATGGCCACACTGTGTCTCTTAGTTCTGGCAAGCTAAGCTGGAGTCAGTCTCTCTCATTAAGGCGACATGGCCACACTGTGTCTCTTAGTTCTTGCAAGCTAAGCTGGAGTCAGTCTCTCTCATTCAGGCCACATGGCCACACTGTGTCTCTTAGTTCTTGCAAGCTAAGCTGGAGTCAGTCTCTCTCATTAAGGCCACATGGCCACACTGTGTCTCTTAATTCTTGCAAGCTAAGCTGGAGTCAGTCTCTCATTAAGGCCACATGGCCACACTGTGTCTCTTAGTTCTTGCAAGCTGAGCTGGAGTTAGTCTCTCTCATTAAGGCCACATGGCCACACTGTGTCTCTTAGTTCTTGCAAGATAAGCTGGAGTCAGTCTCTCTCATTAAGGCCACATGGCCACACTGTGTCTCTTAGTTCTTGCAAGCTGAGCTGGAGTTAGTCTCTCTCATTAAGGCCACATGGCCACACTGTGTCTCTTAGTTCTTGCAAGCTAAGCTGGAGTCAGTCTCTCTCATTAAGGCCACATGGCCACACCGTGTCTCTTAGTTCTTGCAAGCTAAGCTGGAGCCAGTCTCTCTCATTAAGGCCACATGGCCACACAGTGTCTCTTAGTTCTTGCAAGCTAAGCTGGAGTCAGTTTCTCTCATTAAGGCCACATGGCCACACTGTGTCTCTTAGTTCTTGCAAGCTAAGCTGGAGTCAGTCTCTCTCATTAAGGCCACATGGCCACACTGTCTCTTAATTCTTACAAGCTAAGCTGGAGTCAGTCTCTCTCATTAAGGCCACATGGCCACTGTCTCTTAGTTCTTGCAAGCTAAGCTGGAGTCAGTCTCTCTCATTAAGGCTACATGGCCACACTGTGTCTCTTAGTTATTACAAGCTAAGCTGGAGTCAGTCTCTCTCATTAAGGCCACATGGCCACACAGTGTATCTTAGTTCTTGCAAGCTAAACTGGGGTCATTCTCTTTTCGACATATGTCCAACCAAATTCTGCAATAATAATGTTCCAGTTTCTCTATATGTTTTTAAATATAGATTTAAATAAATCTACATTTAAAAATCCACAAATCTGGCTGCCTCCTGATGATGCTGGTTGTAATTACTGGCAAAACGACGTACTCAGATTGTTAATGTTGTGGCTTTGCTCTCTAACACACAACCGGTGTGCTGTACTAGTAACGAATTGGCATGTTCTGTTTAAGTGACAAATCTTACTAATTGGCTGTGTCGGGTGGTGGTGGGTTTACCGACATATTTTTATATTTACGCAATCTTACGCAAAAAACCTGTATTATGTAAAATAAATTTATTTTCCTCCTTTCTTTTTGGACAGTTTCAAATCTCTAACGTCTTTCAAATTGTTCTGATGTACAGTGCTACATTTCAAATTACTGTCATGTTTGCAACGGGTTGTTTACAATATATTTAAATGGTGTAGATTCATGTTTAAACTCGCTTCGAATCTGCATTCATCATTTTCTTCTTAAGCAGTCCGTAGCTACAATTGATACATCGATGCATGACCCATTTGATTATGGTTTATTGGTCTTTATTTATCAATTAAAATGTTATTGAGTGTGCCAAATCCTAAAGAGTGGCGTTTGAGTCGACCTTATTTATTTCATATTCACATCTAAAACGCCTGTGCACATGAATGTAATCCAGTTACACACTCTCCTACTTGTTCATCAACTCTCTTCGTGGTGTAGATTTGATGGCTTGTATAGCAACCATAAACAAACACAACAAGTCCGGGTGACTCATGATCCATGACTCACGATGCCAGTGGGCCAGGTTTCACTATCAACTCTCTACCTGTGTGGCATGAATAAAACGCACCTGTAAATTTGACCTGAAATTATTGCACAACAATTGCCCCGCCTTCATGGGATGTTTATCCTCCACTGTTTATCTGGCTTTGACCTGAATTATATAAAAGTGCGGCTCTGCAACTGCTGTAGAGTCACATTGGTATAAACACATTTTACAATATGAACAGCGCATTGAAAACGCGTACTATTTTATGTATTGTTTAACAAGTGTGTTCACAAATCCACACTGAGAAACACGATGATTGACAGAGGGGAGTAGATTATGTTTTCGATGGTGTATTTAAATAGAGCTACTGTAGGTAAGTAGTTTTCAGTTTTAATGGCATAGTTTAACAAGACAACACTTGCCACCATCCTTCAAACCCATTGGTGAAAAAGAGCACAGTTTATGTTTACATTATAATATAATGTTTACATTATATATAATATCAGTTTAACACGTAGTCAACGTGACACTTTTTTGCTGATTGGCCGTGTCGGGTGGTGGAGGGTTACGACACATTTATAAATAAACGCGATCTAACCCAAAAACCGTTATTATGAATATTATGAATTATATATAATATATAATATAATGTTTACATTATATATAATGCTTACATTATATATAATATAATGTTTACATGATATGTTTACATATAATGTTTACATTATATATAATATAATGTTTATGCGCGAGTCACCATAAGGTTCATATGAATGGTTACCTAATAACTTTTGAAACACGGTAATCGCTGTGAAGTGCAGTTTCCAATTATTATTGTTCACTCAATCTCTCTGGCCTTTCTATGCAATATGAAGAAGGGTCATTGCCCGAAACGTCGCTTATCAGATGTTTTCCCTTTTGCAAGGCCACAGTCCTACTGATGCATGAATTTGTTTGGTATTTGAAATGATACGAAGGCTCAGCAAGTGATTCCTTGCAGACATAAACAGAAGCGATACGCGCCACCCCAGCCACCCATGTCGCGAATCAATCGATTATCGCGATTGAGGGCTCGTGAATAAATTCTAAATTCAACGCCTTGTTTTAAAACGTGAACACAGCCGGCTCTAGTGACTGGAGTGGGTGGGTGTTGGACAATGTGAAACAATGACACGCAACGTATACAAATCTAAAACATAAATTCTTACGCACGCGATCCGGTGTGCATATCGCGATCTTCAGGATGAATGATCACGTCCGAATCAATGCGTCGTCGTTGCTCCCCTAGCATGCGCTCTGCGTAACCCGCTCGTATTGTTGTTGTTTGCGGCAGAGTTTAGGACCTTCGTGGCCAAGAGCCGCAGCTCCTGAGGCAAAGGAGTGATGGCACGCTTCAAGGTGCCGGACTTGCTGAAGCATCTCATGTAACGATACGGGGCTCCGGATATTCACGATCTGGGCATCCGTATCACCAGCATACCTCTGGGCATTTCCGTACGTGCCGTGCCTGCGTGTACGAGCGTGTGTGTGTGTACGTGTGTATGCATTGCGTCGCTTGTTGACTGCGAATTGTATTATTATTGGATGCCTCAAGTTATACTCTTTGGTTCTTTCGGTAAAGTCACGTAGGTATAAAATAAAATAAATCACGACGTTTCGGGCGCGACACAAGCGTCCGTCATCAGGTGATAAAGCCTTGGTGTGCTGCTGAGGCAGACTGTTTTAAATGGTTTGAAATGTGTGTAGCCCATGGGTCATAAAGAAGTGGCCAAGGCTAGTGATGTTAACGTGAGAAATTAGCGTGGAACTGTAAGGTAGGAAAGCGGCCTCCTCGATTTTACGTGACTTTACCGAAAGAACCAAAGAGTCTGGATTCCTGCAGTCGCGAAAGCTTCAAATCAAGATTGCCTCAAGTATGTATTGTTGTTGCCCTTGAGGGGGTTTACTTTCGGAATTAAATGCGTTCTGGAATTGCTGACACACAGCCACAACGTACGTGTCGCTGTGTTCACACCTGAGAGTGACACTGCATCAGCCTTTTACCAATATTCCCCCGCCCCTGCGTTTGCCTTACACGGCCACAATGCTGAGCTACCCTCAGTTGCTCAGGCACACAAGTTTCACACCTGTCTCCCTGTCAAGTGAATGTGGTGTATCCTTTTGTCATGCAGTCTGAGACAGACTTCCAACACGACTTCAGTTTTGTGGGTGCAGTGCTGTGACAAGAGCACTGAAGTAATTGCTCGTGTAAGTACATCATGTTAATATATATCGTATTGAAGGCTGAGGCCTATTTTACTGTACCGCTCCTTACAGAAATCTTCTTTCCCGAGTGGTTGTGCATTTGTCGCTTGTTTCAGAGGTTCGCGATTCGATCCCAGGAGTCGCCCTCGTTAATATTGCGGGTGTATTATCCAAAACTGCATTTCTATATGCTTCACAAATAATGTAAAAAAAATCCCGTGTTGTTATTAATGAATGAGGAGGACATGTGTGCCGGCGTCAGAATCAAAATTTGCAAATCTAAACAAGTTCTCAGAAATGACTGGATTGGGTAAAACCACAAGTATATATGTTGAACTTCTTTCGCACTGTACGTAGCCAACTGTGCTAATCGGAGGTGTGGAGGGCAACAAACTGAACACAAAAAGCAGTTCTAAAGAAATTGTTTTCAATCTAGATTTAAAAGTGCATAGCTCCAATGGCTTCCTAATATCGAAGTAAGAGTAATTACCGTGCGAGAAAATTCATGGATCTGCTTATATTTGTCAAAATTTTCCATAATACATTTGTCCTCGGGAATTATTTAATGAGTGATAATCGCCATACGTTTCAAGTCTGTGGATACTTCCACCAGTATCAAAAGACTTGCTCTACCACTGAATTAACTCTCCTCTATAATATTTAGGGCTATCGCTTTCACAAAATTCAGTCACGTTGAGACAAAAGTAAGGGGGGGCATTGAAATCGGTCGGACATCTATGCATGTGTCACCCTCTATTTGTCCCAACAGAGTGATATGGCTGCACGTGGTTTGGGTCCTTTGTTGTCTCCACCAACAGTGTGTGCAGGACTTCCTGGGGCAGGTGAAAGGGGACACACTGGCCCGGAAGCTGTTTCAGTTGGCCCTGTGCTGTGGCTCCCTCGAGACTCCTCGCGACCTCGTTGTCAGGGAGAAACCGGCCGCGTTTCGCGGCAACATCAGCACTCCCGACACCAGACCGCCGCCTCCTCCAGGGAGTAAGGAGACAAATTTTCACATACAGTAGACTCTCGATTGTCCGCGCTAATGACGTGGAAGATGGCTGCGGATGATAAAAAATCTCGGATGATCCAAATATATCTATTTTCTGCGGATCTCTATGCCACAAACTAACGATCGACCGATCGATGCATGTGGTCGGTGATAAAACTTTCCTGCTCCCGAGCAGAAGACTCGGCCCTCTAAGTGGATAGCAGAGCCACGCCAATCACCATCAATCAAACTCCACCCACTGTTGTAAAGATATGCAACTACTGTACTGTCGAGGTGATCACGTAGATTTCGGATTCATGGGCGCACATATTTGCTCGATATAAGCACGTGACTTGTAACAAACATTTCCAAGAATTACAATGTATAACTATTTTTCGATTATTAATTTGGGCCTAAGGGGAAATCCATGAGATATTAATAAGTAAAAATCTCACGTGCGTGGTTAATCCGCAAATCAGATAAACCACACACGGATAATCAAGAGTCTACTGGATTGCACGCGCGCTGAATTGTCGCAGCTTCTCTAAACACCTTATTTCACATCTTGTCTCGATTATTACTAATGCATTAGTAAGAGTTTGGCATATCACGACGGATCAGTTTGTTAAATTTACGTCGAGATGGCCCGGGTGGCTGAGAGAGATTATTAGCGTTGAGCTGGAAACGCTGAGATCCTGGGTTCGAATCTGGGTAACCACCTCTGATTAAACTTGCTTTTGTCAAGTGCAGCCAGTTGATGGTCTCAGCTCGGTCATTAATGACTGTCAAAAAAACCCAAAACATACTAAATAAATGGCTATGCACTTAATTTGACCAAGTCCAATATCGGTTCAACAGAGTGGGTGGGAATGTGCTTCCCTTTACTCTGTGGCCTAGAGGTCACTAGAAGCAATGTCAGAGGTAGCTTTGTGATGTTCTCTTCTGCGGGCCATTCTCCAATAGGACGGGTTCCGCTGCTCTGTGAGAGATGCGAGTGGATACTCGGTCTCATGACACGATATCGAAAGCACAATCTGAATAAAATGTAGTTTCTTATATTGTACATAAGGGATCAGACCACGGAGGACCTTCAGAATGCTGAGTGTGAACTTGAAATTGATTCTGGACTGGTTCGGGGGATAGTTGAACAATTCGAATATTGGGGCGATATCGTATTGCATACGGGTGTGAGTGAGAAGTCTGCCAGCGTTTTTTTTAGTCCATAATCGAGATTTTTGGGTTAGATCACGTAAATATGCACTCAATAATACGCGTAAATATGCACTATTTATTCGACCTAATCCAAAAATCTCTATTGCGGGTAATATTGGTCGCGAAGGCCTTCGCCTAGTTATTTCAATGCTAAATTCTCCTGTTTGATTTGTACTAGGTGCATCAGTGAATGTATATGCTCTGACTTTAACATAGCTATTTCTGTGACCAGTCAGAAGCTAATCACTCAGCTATTTCAATGCTAAATTCTATGCTAATTCCTTTGTCAAGGGGTGCCTTTGCGGATGTGTATACTTTAACTTAGCTATTTCAATGCTAAATTCTATGCTAATTCCTTTGTCAAGGGGTGCCTTTGCGGATGTGTATGCTTTAACTTTAACATAGACTTTTCTGTGACCAGTCACAAGCTAATCACTCAGCCATTTCAATGCTAAATTATATGCTAATTCCTTTGTCAAGGCGCTTTGTTTCTTCTCACACAGCTTAAAGGTCGTGATCTCAGCGTGGCTTTCTCACTCCAGCGCTGTCCTCCAGACAGTCTCGTCCCCTTCACCTGATGAAGGCCGCTTGTGTTGTGGCCGAAACGTCGTGAGAATATTATTGTGTTATTTTATTTGATCAATTTATTATTTTATTCTCATTCTACGTGACTTTACCGAGAGAACCAAAGAAGATGAATCCTTGCAGTCACGAAAGCTTTAAATCGAAACTCATTAATTGGTCGATAACATCTTTATATAAAGAGGACCACAGAGCATGGGCAGGAGTGGTGGGGGGGGATTTGTTGCCAGCTGCTCACCATTTGACTGCCGCCTTCCCTCATCTGTAGTTCCTCGCGCCAAAGTGAAGGAATACTGTGTGCCAGTTACAATTATCACTTGAACGTAACTTGATGTTTCAATTAAATCAGCCACTGAGATTTAATACTGAAAATCTTTATTTTTCACATGCAGTGAAACAATGTTGTTAGTAGGCTTGTTTCCCTGGGAAAGCCTCACTGAGTCTCAAGACTATTTTTTCAGGAGGGGCCTGCCAACTTTTCGCAGGAGTAATTTGGATGTTTGGCTAGTACCAGTTACATTGTATGTTGTTGTTGTTTTGCTATGGGAGTAAACCCATACAGAGAAAGGGACCAGAATGAGGAAAGCGAAGCCAGGCAGTCCTTCAGAAGATGTCATGCACGGGCGTGACCACTGCACCACTCTGCCGCCCAAAGAAATGTAATTTAAATAATGTACAATACTGGCAAATAAACCCTATTAGTATCAACCGAATTTCTAGACAATCTAGCACGTGTATAGCTGCATCGGTGTTTCTAAAAGTCGTGTTCAAATTGCTTATTAATAATATCATAAAGAACAGATTTCCCACCTCTGGTTTCATTTGAATTACCGGTTGTCCTCATGTGTATCACAGGTAATATGGCAAGGAAAATATTACGCAGCACGAGTTGTAGGATAAGGGCAATTATGGTGACACACGTGACCCCCTCTACACAAGAAACAGCTAAGATTCATATTCTTGGTTCTTTTGGGAAAGTCACGTCGAAGGGGAACAATAAAATAATACAAATATAAAACAATAAAATTCTCACGACCTTTTGACTGCAACACAAGCAATCATCATCAGGTGTGAAAACCACAACAAGAAAATTTGAAAGAACCAAGAATATGAATCTCTGCAGTCACGAAAGCTTTAAATCAAAATTTAACAGCTGAGAGTCAATGCTGGGATGTTGTGCGATTGGTGCAACCGACCCATTATTGTGTTTTGATGTTGAGCTGTTAAAATTGCACTGTTGTGGGGTGAGGTCAAGGCCGATGACTGCTTCCAGCGGTGTCAAGATCAGCATTTTGAAGAGGCTCGCGGAGGATGATACTGGGCACTAGGGTGCAGTCTCCCTCCATGAACAACAGAGGGCAGAGGAGCGACGCTCACAACAACAATTGGCGGTGCACCGGGCGTATAAAACACAAAGTTGGAAGAAAGTTTATCTCGGGGAGTTAACCCACAACACCTGGGTCTGTCCCGCGTGTTCACACGATAACGCGTTTTCACTACAACGCGTTTTCTTTACTTTAGGGAACGCTTCTCGCACAACGCGGAACGCGCTCCGTCACAACGCGCTTTCTGAGCCACACTGTGTCTCTTAGTTCTTGCAAGCTAAGCTGGAGTCAGTCTCTCTCATTAAGGCCACATGGCCACACTGTCTCTTAGTTCTTGCAAGCTAAGCTGGAGTCAGTCTCTCTCATTAAGGCCACATGGCCACACTGTCTCTTAGTTCTTGCAAGCTAAGCTTGAGTCAGTCTCTCTCATTAAGGCCACATGGCCACACTGTGTCTCTTAGTTCTTGCAAGCTAAGCTTGAGTGAGTCTCTCTCATTAAGGCCACATGGCCACACAGTGTCTCTTAGTTCTTGCAAGCTAAGCTGGAGTGAGTCTCTCTCATTAAGGCCACATGGCCACACAGTGTCTCTTAGTTCTTGCAAGCTAAGCTGGAGTGAGTCTCTCTCATTAAGGCCACATGGCCACACTGTGTCTCTTAGTTCTTGCAAGCTAAGCTTGAGTCAGTCTCTCTCATTAAGGCCACATGGCCACACAGTGTCTCTTAGTTCTTGCAAGCTAAGCTGGAGTCAGTCTCTCTCATTAAGGCCACATGGGCACACTGTGTCTCTTAGTTCTTGCAAGCTAAGCTGGAGTCAGTCTCTCTCATTAAGGCCACATGGCCACACTGTGTCTCTTAGTTCTTGCAAGCTAAGCTGGAGTCAGTCTCTCTCATTAAGGCTACATGGCCACACTGTCTCTTAGTTCTTGCAAGCTAAGCTGGAGTGAGTCTCTCATTAAGGCCACATGGCCACACTGTGTCTCTTAGTTCTTGCAAGCTAAGCTGGAGTCAGTCTCTCTCATTAAGGCCACATGGCCACACTGTGTCTCTTAGTTCTTGCAAGCTAAGTTGGAGTCAGTCTCTCTCATTAAGGCCACATGGCCACACTGAGTATCTTAGTTCTTGCAAGCTAAGCTGGAGTGAGTCTCTCTCATTAAGGCCACATGGCCACACAGTGTCTCTTAGTTCTTGCAAGCTAAGCTTGAGTCAGTCTCTCTCATTAAGGCCACATGGCCACACAGTGTCTCTTAGTTCTTGCAAGCTAAGCTGGAGTCAGTCTCTCTCATTAAGGTCACATGGTCACACTGTGTCTCTTAGTTCTTGCAAGCTAAGCTGGAGTCAGTCTCTCTCATTAAGGCCACATGGCCACACTGTGTCTCTTAGTTCTTGCAAGCTAAGCTGGAATCAGTCTCTCTCATTAAGGCCACATGACCACACTGTGTCTCTTAGTTCTTGCAAGCTAATCTGGAGTCAGTCTCTCTCATTAAGGCCACATGGCCACACTGTGTCTCTTAGTTCTTGCAAGCTAAGCTGGAGTCAGTCTCTCTCATTAAGGCTACATGGCCACACTGTCTCTTAGTTTTTGCAAGCTAAGCTGGAGTGAGTCTCTCATTAAGGCCACATGGCCACACTGTGTCTCTTAGTTCTTGCAAGCTAAGCTGGAGTGAGTCTCTCTCATTAAGGCCACATGGCCACACTGTGTCTCTTAGTTCTTGCAAGCTAAGCTGGAGTCAGTCTCTCTCATTAAGGCCACATGGCCATACTGAGTCTCTTAGTTCTTGCAAGCTAAGCTGGAGTGAGTCTTTCTCATTAAGGCCACATGGCCACACAGTGTCTCTTAGTTCTTGCAAGCTAAGCTGGAGTGAGTCTCTCTCATTAAGGCCACATGGCCACACTGTGTCTCTTAGTTCTTGCAAGCTAAGCTTGAGTCAGTCTCTCTCATTAAGGCCACATGGCCACACAGTGTCTCTTAGTTCTTGCAAGCTAAGCTGGAGTCAGTCTCTCTCATTAAGGTCACATGGTCACACTGTGTCTCTTAGTTCTTGCAAGCTAAGCTGGAGTCAGTCTCTCTCATTAAGGCCACATGGCCACACTGTGTCTCTTAGTTCTTGCAAGCTAAGCTGGAATCAGTCTCTCTCATTAAGGCCACATGACCACACTGTGTCTCTTAGTTCTTGCAAGCTAATCTGGAGTCAGTCTCTCTCATTAAGGCCACATGGCCACACTGTGTCTCTTAGTTCTTGCAAGCTAAGCTGGAGTCAGTCTCTCTCATTAAGGCTACATGGCCACACTGTCTCTTAGTTTTTGCAAGCTAAGCTGGAGTGAGTCTCTCATTAAGGCCACATGGCCACACTGTGTCTCTTAGTTCTTGCAAGCTAAGCTGGAGTGAGTCTCTCTCATTAAGGCCACATGGCCACACTGTGTCTCTTAGTTCTTGCAAGCTAAGCTGGAGTCAGTCTCTCTCATTAAGGCCACATGGCCATACTGAGTCTCTTAGTTCTTGCAAGCTAAGCTGGAGTGAGTCTTTCTCATTAAGGCCACATGGCCACACAGTGTCTCTTAGTTCTTGCAAGCTAAGCTGGAGTGAGTCTCTCTCATTAAGGCCACATGGCCACACTGTGTCTCTTAGTTCTTGCAAGCTAAGCTTGAGTCAGTCTCTCTCATTAAGGCCACATGGCCACACAGTGTCTCTTAGTTCTTGCAAGCTAAGCTGGAGTCAGTCTCTCTCATTAAGGTCACATGGTCACACTGTGTCTCTTAGTTCCTGCAAGCTAAGCTGGAGTCAGTCTCTCTCATTAAGGCCACATGGCCACACTGTGTCCACTTAGTTCTAGCAAGCTAAGCTGGAATCAGTCTCTCTCATTAAGGCCACATGGCCACACTGTGTCTCTTAGTTCTTGCAAGCTAAGCTGGAGTCAGTCTCTCTCATTAAGGCCACATGGCCACACTGTGTCTCTTAGTTCTTGCAAGCTAAGCTGGAGTCAGTCTATCTCATTAAGGCCACATGGCCACACTGTCTCTTAGTTCTTGCAAGCAAAGCTGGAGTGAGTCTCTCTCATTAAGGCCACATGGCCACACAGTGTCTCTTAGTTCTTGCAAGCTAAGCTTGAGTCAGTCTCTCTCATTAAGGCCACGTGGCCACACAGTGTCTCTTAGTTCTTGCAAGGTAAGCTGGAGTCAGTCTCTCTCAATATGGTCACATGGGCACACTGTGTCTCTTAATTCTTGCAAGCTAAGCTGGAGTCAGTCTCTCTCATTAAGGCCACATGGCCACACTGTGTCGCTTAGTTTTTGCAAGTTAAGCTGGAATCAGTCTCTCTCATTAAGGCCACATGGCCACACTGTGTCTTTTAGTTCTTGCAAGCTAAGCTGGAGGCAGTCTCTCATTAAGGCCACATGGCCACACTGTCTCTTAGTTCTTGCAAGCTAAGCTGGAGTGAGTCTCTCATTAAGGCCACATGGCCACACTGTGTCTCTTAGTTCTTGCAAGCTAAGCTGGAGTGAGTCTCTCTCATTAAGGCCACATGGCCACACAGTGTCTGTTAGTTCTTGCAAGGTAAGCTGGAGTCAGTCTCTCTCATTAAGGTCACATGGGCACACTGTGTCTCTTAGTTCTTGCAAGCTAAGCTGGAGTCAGTCTCTCTCATTAAGGCCACATGGCCACACTGTGTCTCTTAGTTCTTGCAAGTTAAGCTGGAATCAGTCTCTCTCATTAAGGCCACATGGCCACACTGTGTCTCTTAGTTCTTGCAAGCTAAGCTGGAGTCAGTCTCTCTCATTAAGGCTACATGGCCACACTGTCTCTTAGTTCTTGCAAGCTAAGCTGGAGTGAGTC
The DNA here is from genome assembly GCF_048934315.1 of Petromyzon marinus. NCBI lineage: Eukaryota > Metazoa > Chordata > Hyperoartia > Petromyzontiformes > Petromyzontidae > Petromyzon > Petromyzon marinus. The sequence goes on from NC_133683.1 coordinate 7,038,226, forward strand.
TCTCATTAAGGCCACATGGCCACACTGTGTCTCTTAGTTCTTGCAAGCTAAGCTGGAGTCAGTCTCTCTCATTAAGGCTACATGGCCACACTGTCTCTTAGTTCTTGCAAGCTAAGCTGGAGTGAGTCTCTCATTAAGGCCACATGGCCACACTGTGTCTCTTAGCTCTTGCAAGCTAAGCTGGAGTGAGTCTCATTAAGGCCACATGGCCACACTGTGTCTCTTAGTTCTTGCAAGCTAAGCTGGAGGCAGTCTCTCATTAAGGCCACATGGCCACACTGTCTCTTAGTTCTTGCAAGCTAAGCTGGAGTGAGTCTCTCATTAAGGCCACATGGCCACACTGTGTCTCTTAGTTCTTGCAAGCTAAGCTGGAGTGAGTCTCTCTCATTAAGGCCACATGGCCACACAGTGTCTGTTAGTTCTTGCAAGGTAAGCTGGAGTCAGTCTCTCTCATTAAGGTCACATGGGCACACTGTGTCTCTTAGTTCTTGCAAGCTAAGCTGGAGTCAGTCTCTCTCATTAAGGCCACATGGCCACACTGTGTCTCTTAGCTCTTGCAAGTTAAGCTGGAATCAGTCTCTCTCATTAAGGCCACATGGCCACACTGTGTCTCTTAGTTCTTGCAAGCTAAGCTGGAGTCAGTCTCTCTCATTAAGGCCACATGGCCACACTGTGTCTCTTAGTTCTTGCAAGCTAAGCTGGAGTCAGTCTCTCTCATTAAGGCTACATGGCCACACTGTCTCTTAGTTCTTGCAAGCTAAGCTGGAGTGAGTCTCTCATTAAGGCCACATGGCCACACTGTGTCTCTTAGTTCTTGCAAGCTAAGCTGGAGTCAGTCTCTCTCATTAAGGCTACATGGCCACACTGTCTCTTAGTTCTTGCAAGCTAAGCTGGAGTGAGTCTCTCATTAAGGCCACATGGCCACACTGTGTCTCTTAGTTCTTGCAAGCTAAGCTGGAGTGAGTCTCTCTCATTAAGGCCACATGGCCACACTGTGTCTCTTAGTTCTTGCAAGCTAAGCTGGAGTCAGTCTCTCTCATTAAGGCCACATGGCCATACTGAGTCTCTTAGTTCTTGCAAGCTAAGCTGGAGTGAGTCTTTCTCATTAAGGCCACATGGCCACACAGTGTCTCTTAGTTCTTGCAAGCTAAGCTGGAGTGAGTCTCTCTCATTAAGGCCACATGGCCACACTGTGTCTCTTAGTTCTTGCAAGCTAAGCTTGAGTCAGTCTCTCTCATTAAGGCCACATGGCCACACAGTGTCTCTTAGTTCTTGCAAGCTAAGCTGGAGTCAGTCTCTCTCATTAAGGTCACATGGTCACACTGTGTCTCTTAGTTCCTGCAAGCTAAGCTGGAGTCAGTCTCTCTCATTAAGGCCACATGGCCACACTGTGTCTCTTAGTTCTAGCAAGCTAAGCTGGAATCAGTCTCTCTCATTAAGGCCACATGGCCACACTGTGTCTCTTAGTTCTTGCAAGCTAAGCTGGAGTGAGTCTCTCTCATTAAGGCCACATGGCCACACTGTGTCTCTTAGTTCTTGCAAGCTAAGCTGGAGTCAGTCTCTCTCATTAAGGCCACATGGCCACACTGTCTCTTAGTTCTTGCAAGCTAAGCTGGAGTGAGTCTCTCTCATTAAGGCCACATGGCCACACAGTGTCTCTTAGTTCTTGCAAGCTAAGCTTGAGTCAGTCTCTCTCATTAAGGCCACATGGCCACACAGTGTCTCTTAGTTCTTGCAAGGTAAGCTGGAGTCAGTCTCTCTCAATATGGTCACATGGGCACACTGTGTCTCTTAATTCTTGCAAGCTAAGCTGGAGTCAGTCTCTCTCATTAAGGCCACATGGCCACACTGTGTCGCTTAGTTCTTGCAAGTTAAGCTGGAATCAGTCTCTCTCATTAAGGCCACATGGCCACACTGTGTCTCTTAGTTCTTGCAAGCTAAGCTGGAGGCAGTCTCTCATTAAGGCCACATGGCCACACTGTCTCTTAGTTCTTGCAAGCTAAGCTGGAGTGAGTCTCTCATTAAGGCCACATGGCCACACTGTGTCTCTTAGTTCTTGCAAGCTAAGCTGGAGTGAGTCCCTCTCATTAAGGCCACATGGCCACACAGTGTCTGTTAGTTCTTGCAAGGTAAGCTGGAGTCAGTCTCTCTCATTAAGGTCACATGGGCACACTGTGTCTCTTAGTTCTTGCAAGCTAAGCTGGAGTCAGTCTCTCTCATTAAGGCCACATGGCCACACTGTGCCTCTTAGTTCTTGCAAGCTAAGCTGGAGTCAGTCTCTCTCATTAAGGCCACATGGCCACACTGTGTCTCTTAGTTCTTGCAAGCTAAGCTGGAGTCAGTCTCTCTCATTAAGGCTACATGGCCACACTATCTCTTAGTTCTTGCAAGCTAAGCTGGAGTGAGTCTCTCATTAAGGCCACATGGCCACACTGTGTCTCTTAGTTCTTGCAAGCTAAGCTGGAGTCAGTCTCTCTCATTAAGGCCACATGGCTACACTGTGTCTCTTAGTTCTTGCAAGCTAAGCTGGAGTCAGTCTCTCTCATTAAGGCCACATGGCCATACTGAGTCTCTTAGTTCTTGCAAGCTAAGCTGGAGTGAGTCTTTCTCATTAAGGCCACATGGCCACACAGTGTCTCTTAGTTCTTGCAAGCTAAGCTGGAGTGAGTCTCTCTCATTAAGGCCACATGGCCACACTGTGTCTCTTAGTTCTTGCAAGCTAAGCTTGAGTCAGTCTCTCTCATTAAGGCCACATGGCCACACAGTGTCTCTTAGTTCTTGCAAGCTAAGCTGGAGTCAGTCTCTCTCATTAAGGTCACATGGTCACACTGTGTCTTTTAGTTCCTGCAAGCTAAGCTGGAGTCAGTCTCTCTCATTAAGGCCACATGGCCACACTGTGTCTCTTAGTTCTAGCAAGCTAAGCTGGAATCAGTCTCTCTCATTAAGGCCACATGGCCACACTGTGTCTCTTAGTTCTTGCAAGCTAAGCTGGAGTCAGTCTCTCTCATTAAGGCCACATGGCCACACTGTCTCTTAGTTCTTGCAAGCTAAGCTGGAGTGAGTCTCTCTCATTAAGGCCACATGGCCACACAGTGTCTCTTAGTTCTTGCAAGGTAAGCTGGAGTCAGTCTCTCTCAATATGGTCACATGGGCACACTGTGTCTCTTAATTCTTGCAAGCTAAGCTGGAGTCAGTCTCTCTCATTAAGGCCACATGGCCACACTGTGTCGCTTAGTTCTTGCAAGTTAAGCTGGAATCAGTCTCTCTCATTAAGGCCACATGGCCACACTGTGTCTCTTAGTTCTTGCAAGCTAAGCTGGAGGCAGTCTCTCATTAAGGCCACATGGCCACACTGTCTCTTAGTTCTTGCAAGCTAAGCTGGAGTGAGTCTCTCATTAAGGCCACATGGCCACACTGTCTCTTAGTTCTTGCAAGCTAAGCTGGAGTGAGTCTCTCATTAAGGCCACATGGCCACACTGTGTCTCTTAGTTCTTGCAAGCTAAGCTGGAGTGAGTCCCTCTCATTAAGGCCACATGGCCACACAGTGTCTGTTAGTTCTTGCAAGGTAAGCTGGAGTCAGTCTCTCTCATTAAGGTCACATGGGCACACTGTGTCTCTTAGTTCTTGCAAGCTAAGCTGGAGTCAGTCTCTCTCATTAAGGCCACATGGCCACACTGTGTCTCTTAGTTCTTGCAAGCTAAGCTGGAGTCAGTCTCTCTCATTAAGGCCACATGGCCACACTGTGTCTCTTAGTTCTTGCAAGCTAAGCTGGAGTCAGTCTCTCTCATTAAGGCTACATGGCCACACTATCTCTTAGTTCTTGCAAGCTAAGCTGGAGTGAGTCTCTCATTAAGGCCACATGGCCACACTGTGTCTCTTAGTTCTTGCAAGCTAAGCTGGAGTCAGTCTCTCTCATTAAGGCCACATGGCTACACTGTGTCTCTTAGTTCTTGCAAGCTAAGCTGGAGTCAGTCTCTCTCATTAAGGCCACATGGCCATACTGAGTCTCTTAGTTCTTGCAAGCTAAGCTGGAGTGAGTCTTTCTCATTAAGGCCACATGGCCACACAGTGTCTGTTAGTTCTTGCAAGGTAAGCTGGAGTCAGTCTCTCTCATTAAGGTCACATGGGCACACTGTGTCTCTTAGTTCTTGCAAGCTAAGCTGGAGTCAGTCTCTCTCATTAAGGCCACATGGCCACACTGTGCCTCTTAGTTCTTGCAAGCTAAGCTGGAGTCAGTCTCTCTCATTAAGGCCACATGGCCACACTGTGTCTCTTAGTTCTTGCAAGCTAAGCTGGAGTCAGTCTCTCTCATTAAGGCTACATGGCCACACTATCTCTTAGTTCTTGCAAGCTAAGCTGGAGTGAGTCTCTCATTAAGGCCACATGGCCACACTGTGTCTCTTAGTTCTTGCAAGCTAAGCTGGAGTCAGTCTCTCTCATTAAGGCCACATGGCTACACTGTGTCTCTTAGTTCTTGCAAGCTAAGCTGGAGTCAGTCTCTCTCATTAAGGCCACATGGCCATACTGAGTCTCTTAGTTCTTGCAAGCTAAGCTGGAGTGAGTCTTTCTCATTAAGGCCACATGGCCACACAGTGTCTCTTAGTTCTTGCAAGCTAAGCTGGAGTGAGTCTCTCTCATTAAGGCCACATGGCCACACTGTGTCTCTTAGTTCTTGCAAGCTAAGCTTGAGTCAGTCTCTCTCATTAAGGCCACATGGCCACACAGTGTCTCTTAGTTCTTGCAAGCTAAGCTGGAGTCAGTCTCTCTCATTAAGGTCACATGGTCACACTGTGTCTTTTAGTTCCTGCAAGCTAAGCTGGAGTCAGTCTCTCTCATTAAGGCCACATGGCCACACTGTGTCTCTTAGTTCTAGCAAGCTAAGCTGGAATCAGTCTCTCTCATTAAGGCCACATGGCCACACTGTGTCTCTTAGTTCTTGCAAGCTAAGCTGGAGTCAGTCTCTCTCATTAAGGCCACATGGCCACACTGTCTCTTAGTTCTTGCAAGCTAAGCTGGAGTGAGTCTCTCTCATTAAGGCCACATGGCCACACAGTGTCTCTTAGTTCTTGCAAGGTAAGCTGGAGTCAGTCTCTCTCAATATGGTCACATGGGCACACTGTGTCTCTTAATTCTTGCAAGCTAAGCTGGAGTCAGTCTCTCTCATTAAGGCCACATGGCCACACTGTGTCGCTTAGTTCTTGCAAGTTAAGCTGGAATCAGTCTCTCTCATTAAGGCCACATGGCCACACTGTGTCTCTTAGTTCTTGCAAGCTAAGCTGGAGGCAGTCTCTCATTAAGGCCACATGGCCACACTGTCTCTTAGTTCTTGCAAGCTAAGCTGGAGTGAGTCTCTCATTAAGGCCACATGGCCACACTGTCTCTTAGTTCTTGCAAGCTAAGCTGGAGTGAGTCTCTCATTAAGGCCACATGGCCACACTGTGTCTCTTAGTTCTTGCAAGCTAAGCTGGAGTGAGTCCCTCTCATTAAGGCCACATGGCCACACAGTGTCTGTTAGTTCTTGCAAGGTAAGCTGGAGTCAGTCTCTCTCATTAAGGTCACATGGGCACACTGTGTCTCTTAGTTCTTGCAAGCTAAGCTGGAGTCAGTCTCTCTCATTAAGGCCACATGGCCACACTGTGTCTCTTAGTTCTTGCAAGCTAAGCTGGAGTCAGTCTCTCTCATTAAGGCCACATGGCCACACTGTGTCTCTTAGTTCTTGCAAGCTAAGCTGGAGTCAGTCTCTCTCATTAAGGCTACATGGCCACACTATCTCTTAGTTCTTGCAAGCTAAGCTGGAGTGAGTCTCTCATTAAGGCCACATGGCCACACTGTGTCTCTTAGTTCTTGCAAGCTAAGCTGGAGTCAGTCTCTCTCATTAAGGCCACATGGCTACACTGTGTCTCTTAGTTCTTGCAAGCTAAGCTGGAGTCAGTCTCTCTCATTAAGGCCACATGGCCATACTGAGTCTCTTAGTTCTTGCAAGCTAAGCTGGAGTGAGTCTTTCTCATTAAGGCCACATGGCCACACAGTGTCTCTTAGTTCTTGCAAGCTAAGCTGGAGTGAGTCTCTCTCATTAAGGCCACATGGCCACACTGTGTCTCTTAGTTCTTGCAAGCTAAGCTTGAGTCAGTCTCTCTCATTAAGGCCACATGGCCACACAGTGTCTCTTAGTTCTTGCAAGCTAAGCTGGAGTCAGTCTCTCTCATTAAGGTCACATGGTCACACTGTGTCTCTTAGTTCCTGCAAGCTAAGCTGGAGTCAGTCTCTCTCATTAAGGCCACATGGCCACACTGTGTCTCTTAGTTCTAGCAAGCTAAGCTGGAATCAGTCTCTCTCATTAAGGCCACATGGCCACACTGTGTCTCTTAGTTCTTGCAAGCTAAGCTGGAGTCAGTCTCTCTCATTAAGGCCACATGGCCACACTGTCTCTTAGTTCTTGCAAGCTAAGCTGGAGTGAGTCTCTCTCATTAAGGCCACATGGCCACACAGTGTCTCTTAGTTCTTGCAAGCTAAGCTTGAGTCAGTCTCTCTCATTAAGGCCACATGGCCACACAGTGTCTCTTAGTTCTTGCAAGGTAAGCTGGAGTCAGTCTCTCTCAATATGGTCACATGGGCACACTGTGTCTCTTAATTCTTGCAAGCTAAGCTGGAGTCAGTCTCTCTCATTAAGGCGACATGGCCACACTGTGTCGCTTAGTTCTTGCAAGTTAAGCTGGAATCAGTCTCTCTCATTAAGGCCACATGGCCACACTGTGTCTCTTAGTTCTTGCAAGCTAAGCTGGAGGCAGTCTCTCATTAAGGCCACATGGCCACACTGTCTCTTAGTTCTTGCAAGCTAAGCTGGAGTGAGTCTCTCATTAAGGCCACATGGCCACACTGTGTCTCTCAGTTCTTGCAAGCTAAGCTGGAATCAGTCTCTCTCATTAAGGCCACATGGCCACACTGTGTCTCTTAGTTCTTGCAAGCTAAGCTGGAGTCAGTCTCTCTCATTAAGGCCACATGGCCACACTGTGTCTCTTAGTTCTTGCAAGCTAAGCTGGAGTCAGTCTCTCTCATTAAGGCTACATGGCCACACTGTCTCTTAGTTCTTGCAAGCTAAGCTGGAGTGAGTCTCTCATTAAGGCCACATGGCCACACTGTGTCTCTTAGTTCTTGCAAGCTAAGCTGGAGTGAGTCTCTCTCATTAAGGCCACATGGCCACACTGTGTCTCTTAGTTCTTGCAAGCTAAGCTGGAGTCAGTCTCTCTCATTAAGGCCACATGGCCATACTGAGTCTCTTAGTTCTTGCAAGCTAATCTGGAGTGAGTCTTTCTCATTAAGGCCACATGGCCACACAGTGTCTCTTAGTTCTTGCAAGCTAAGCTGGAGTGAGTCTCTCTCATTAAGGCCACATGGCCACACTGTGTCTCTTAGTTCTTGCAAGCTAAGCTTGAGTCAGTCTCTCTCATTAAGGCCACATGGCCACACAGTGTCTCTTAGTTCTTGCAAGCTAAGCTGGAGTCAGTCTCTCTCATTAAGGTCACATGGTCACACTGTGTCTCTTAGTTCCTGCAAGCTAAGCTGGAGTCAGTCTCTCTCATTAAGGCCACATGGCCACACTGTGTCTCTTAGTTCTAGCAAGCTAAGCTGGAATCAGTCTCTCTCATTAAGGCCACATGGCCACACTGTGTCTCTTAGTTCTTGCAAGCTAAGCTGGAGTGAGTCTCTCTCATTAAGGCCACATGGCCACACTGTGTCTCTTAGTTCTTGCAAGCTAAGCTGGAGTCAGTCTCTCTCATTAAGGCCACATGGCCACACTGTCTCTTAGTTCTTGCAAGCTAAGCTGGAGTGAGTCTCTCTCATTAAGGCCACATGGCCACACAGTGTCTCTTAGTTCTTGCAAGCTAAGCTTGAGTCAGTCTCTCTCATTAAGGCCACATGGCCACACAGTGTCTCTTAGTTCTTGCAAGGTAAGCTGGAGTCAGTCTCTCTCAATATGGTCACATGGGCACACTGTGTCTCTTAATTCTTGCAAGCTAAGCTGGAGTCAGTCTCTCTCATTAAGGCCACATGGCCACACTGTGTCGCTTAGTTCTTGCAAGTTAAGCTGGAATCAGTCTCTCTCATTAAGGCCACATGGCCACACTGTGTCTCTTAGTTCTTGCAAGCTAAGCTGGAGGCAGTCTCTCATTAAGGCCACATGGCCACACTGTCTCTTAGTTCTTGCAAGCTAAGCTGGAGTGAGTCTCTCATTAAGGCCACATGGCCACACTGTGTCTCTTAGTTCTTGCAAGCTAAGCTGGAGTGAGTCCCTCTCATTAAGGCCACATGGCCACACAGTGTCTGTTAGTTCTTGCAAGGTAAGCTGGAGTCAGTCTCTCTCATTAAGGTCACATGGGCACACTGTGTCTCTTAGTTCTTGCAAGCTAAGCTGGAGTCAGTCTCTCTCATTAAGGCCACATGGCCACACTGTGTCTCTTAGTTCTTGCAAGCTAAGCTGGAGTCAGTCTCTCTCATTAAGGCCACATGGCCACACTGTGTCTCTTAGTTCTTGCAAGCTAAGCTGGAGTCAGTCTCTCTCATTAAGGCTACATGGCCACACTATCTCTTAGTTCTTGCAAGCTAAGCTGGAGTGAGTCTCTCTCATTAAGGCCACATGGCCACACTGTGTCTCTTAGTTCTTGCAAGCTAAGCTTGAATCAGTCTCTCTCATTAAGGCCACATGGCCACACAGTGTCTCTTAGTTCTTGCAAGCTAAGCTGGAGTCAGTCTCTCTCATTAAGGTCACATGGTCACACTGTGTCTTTTAGTTCCTGCAAGCTAAGCTGGAGTCAGTCTCTCTCATTAAGGCCACATGGCCACACTGTGTCTCTTAGTTCTAGCAAGCTAAGCTGGAATCAGTCTCTCTCATTAAGGCCACATGGCCACACTGTGTCTCTTAGTTCTTGCAAGCTAAGCTGGAGTCAGTCTCTCTCATTAAGGCCACATGGCCACACTGTCTCTTAGTTCTTGCAAGCTAAGCTGGAGTGAGTCTCTCTCATTAAGGCCACATGGCCACACAGTGTCTCTTAGTTCTTGCAAGCTAAGCTGGAGTGAGTCTCTCTCATTAAGGCCACATGGCCACACTGTGTCTCTTAGTTCTTGCAAGCTAAGCTTGAGTCAGTCTCTCTCATTAAGGCCACATGGCCACACAGTGTCTCTTAGTTCTTGCAAGCTAAGCTGGAGTCAGTCTCTCTCATTAAGGTCACATGGTCACACTGTGTCTTTTAGTTCCTGCAAGCTAAGCTGGAGTCAGTCTCTCTCATTAAGGCCACATGGCCACACTGTGTCTCTTAGTTCTAGCAAGCTAAGCTGGAATCAGTCTCTCTCATTAAGGCCACATGGCCACACTGTGTCTCTTAGTTCTTGCAAGCTAAGCTGGAGTCAGTCTCTCTCATTAAGGCCACATGGCCACACTGTCTCTTAGTTCTTGCAAGCTAAGCTGGAGTGAGTCTCTCTCATTAAGGCCACATGGCCACACAGTGTCTCTTAGTTCTTGCAAGGTAAGCTGGAGTCAGTCTCTCTCAATATGGTCACATGGGCACACTGTGTCTCTTAATTCTTGCAAGCTAAGCTGGAGTCAGTCTCTCTCATTAAGGCCACATGGCCACACTGTGTCGCTTAGTTCTTGCAAGTTAAGCTGGAATCAGTCTCTCTCATTAAGGCCACATGGCCACACTGTGTCTCTTAGTTCTTGCAAGCTAAGCTGGAGGCAGTCTCTCATTAAGGCCACATGGCCACACTGTCTCTTAGTTCTTGCAAGCTAAGCTGGAGTGAGTCTCTCATTAAGGCCACATGGCCACACTGTCTCTTAGTTCTTGCAAGCTAAGCTGGAGTGAGTCTCTCATTAAGGCCACATGGCCACACTGTGTCTCTTAGTTCTTGCAAGCTAAGCTGGAGTGAGTCCCTCTCATTAAGGCTACATGGCCACACAGTGTCTGTTAGTTCTTGCAAGGTAAGCTGGAGTCAGTCTCTCTCATTAAGGTCACATGGGCACACTGTGTCTCTTAGTTCTTGCAAGCTAAGCTGGAGTCAGTCTCTCTCATTAAGGCCACATGGCCACACTGTGTCTCTTAGTTCTTGCAAGCTAAGCTGGAGTCAGTCTCTCTCATTAAGGCCACATGGCCACACTGTGTCTCTTAGTTCTTGCAAGCTAAGCTGGAGTCAGTCTCTCATTAAGGCTACATGGCCACACTATCTCTTAGTTCTTGCAAGCTAAGCTGGAGTGAGTCTCTCATTAAGGCCACATGGCCACACTGTGTCTCTTAGTTCTTGCAAGCTAAGCTGGAGTCAGTCTCTCTCATTAAGGCCACATGGCTACACTGTGTCTCTTAGTTCTTGCAAGCTAAGCTGGAGTCAGTCTCTCTCATTAAGGCCACATGGCCATACTGAGTCTCTTAGTTCTTGCAAGCTAAGCTGGAGTGAGTCTTTCTCATTAAGGCCACATGGCCACACAGTGTCTCTTAGTTCTTGCAAGCTAAGCTGGAGTGAGTCTCTCTCATTAAGGCCACATGGCCACACTGTGTCTCTTAGTTCTTGCAAGCTAAGCTTGAGTCAGTCTCTCTCATTAAGGCCACATGGCCACACAGTGTCTCTTAGTTCTTGCAAGCTAAGCTGGAGTCAGTCTCTCTCATTAAGGTCACATGGTCACACTGTGTCTCTTAGTTCCTGCAAGCTAAGCTGGAGTCAGTCTCTCTCATTAAGGCCACATGGCCACACTGTGTCTCTTAGTTCTAGCAAGCTAAGCTGGAATCAGTCTCTCTCATTAAGGCCACATGGCCACACTGTGTCTCTTAGTTCTTGCAAGCTAAGCTGGAGTCAGTCTCTCTCATTAAGGCCACATGGCCACACTGTCTCTTAGTTCTTGCAAGCTAAACTGGAGTGAGTCTCTCTCATTAAGGCCACATGGCCACACAGTGTCTCTTAGTTCTTGCAAGCTAAACTTGAGTCAGTCTCTCTCATTAAGGCCACATGGCCACACAGTGTCTCTTAGTTCTTGCAAGGTAAGCTGGAGTCAGTCTCTCTCAATATGGTCACATGGGCACACTGTGTCTCTTAATTCTTGCAAGCTAAGCTGGAGTCAGTCTCTCTCATTAAGGCGACATGGCCACACTGTGTCGCTTAGTTCTTGCAAGTTAAGCTGGAATCAGTCTCTCTCATTAAGGCCACATGGCCACACTGTGTCTCTTAGTTCTTGCAAGCTAAGCTGGAGGCAGTCTCTCATTAAGGCCACATGGCCACACTGTCTCTTAGTTCTTGCAAGCTAAGCTGGAGTGAGTCTCTCATTAAGGCCACATGGCCACACTGTGTCTCTTAGTTCTTGCAAGCTAAGCTGGAATCAGTCTCTCTCATTAAGGCCACATGGCCACACTGTGTCTCTTAGTTCTTGCAAGCTAAGCTGGAGTCAGTCTCTCTCATTAAGGCCACATGGCCACACTGTGTCTCTTAGTTCTTGCAAGCTAAGCTGGAGTCAGTCTCTCTCATTAAGGCTACATGGCCACACTGTCTCTTAGTTCTTGCAAGCTAAGCTGGAGTGAGTCTCTCATTAAGGCCACATGGCCACACTGTGTCTCTTAGTTCTTGCAAGCTAAGCTGGAGTGAGTCTCTCTCATTAAGGCCACATGGCCACACTGTGTCTCTTAGTTCTTGCAAGCTAAGCTGGAGTCAGTCTCTCTCATTAAGGCCACATGGCCATACTGAGTCTCTTAGTTCTTGCAAGCTAAGCTGGAGTGAGTCTTTCTCATTAAGGCCACATGGCCACACAGTGTCTCTTAGTTCTTGCAAGCTAAGCTGGAGTGAGTCTCTCTCATTAAGGCCACATGGCCACACTGTGTCTCTTAGTTCTTGCAAGCTAAGCTTGAGTCAGTCTCTCTCATTAAGGCCACATGGCCACACAGTGTCTCTTAGTTCTTGCAAGCTAAGCTGGAGTCAGTCTCTCTCATTAAGGTCACATGGTCACACTGTGTCTCTTAGTTCCTGCAAGCTAAGCTGGAGTCAGTCTCTCTCATTAAGGCCACATGGCCACACTGTGTCTCTTAGTTCTAGCAAGCTAAGCTGGAATCAGTCTCTCTCATTAAGGCCACATGGCCACACTGTGTCTCTTAGTTCTTGCAAGCTAAGCTGGAGTGAGTCTCTCTCATTAAGGCCACATGGCCACACTGTGTCTCTTAGTTCTTGCAAGCTAAGCTGGAGTCAGTCTCTCTCATTAAGGCCACATGGCCACACTGTCTCTTAGTTCTTGCAAGCTAAGCTGGAGTGAGTCTCTCTCATTAAGGCCACATGGCCACACAGTGTCTCTTAGTTCTTGCAAGCTAAGCTTGAGTCAGTCTCTCTCATTAAGGCCACATGGCCACACAGTGTCTCTTAGTTCTTGCAAGGTAAGCTGGAGTCAGTCTCTCTCAATATGGTCACATGGGCACACTGTGTCTCTTAATTCTTGCAAGCTAAGCTGGAGTCAGTCTCTCTCATTAAGGCCACATGGCCACACTGTGTCGCTTAGTTCTTGCAAGTTAAGCTGGAATCAGTCTCTCTCATTAAGGCCACATGGCCACACTGTGTCTCTTAGTTCTTGCAAGCTAAGCTGGAGGCAGTCTCTCATTAAGGCCACATGGCCACACTGTCTCTTAGTTCTTGCAAGCTAAGCTGGAGTGAGTCTCTCATTAAGGCCACATGGCCACACTGTGTCTCTTAGTTCTTGCAAGCTAAGCTGGAGTGAGTCCCTCTCATTAAGGCCACATGGCCACACAGTGTCTGTTAGTTCTTGCAAGGTAAGCTGGAGTCAGTCTCTCTCATTAAGGTCACATGGGCACACTGTGTCTCTTAGTTCTTGCAAGCTAAGCTGGAGTCAGTCTCTCTCATTAAGGCCACATGGCCACACTGTGTCTCTTAGTTCTTGCAAGCTAAGCTGGAGTCAGTCTCTCTCATTAAGGCCACATGGCCACACTGTGTCTCTTAGTTCTTGCAAGCTAAGCTGGAGTCAGTCTCTCTCATTAAGGCTACATGGCCACACTATCTCTTAGTTCTTGCAAGCTAAGCTGGAGTGAGTCTCTCATTAAGGCCACATGGCCACACTGTGTCTCTTAGTTCTTGCAAGCTAAGCTGGAGTCAGTCTCTCTCATTAAGGCCACATGGCTACACTGTGTCTCTTAGTTCTTGCAAGCTAAGCTGGAGTCAGTCTCTCTCATTAAGGCCACATGGCCATACTGAGTCTCTTAGTTCTTGCAAGCTAAGCTGGAGTGAGTCTTTCTCATTAAGGCCACATGGCCACACAGTGTCTCTTAGTTCTTGCAAGCTAAGCTGGAGTGAGTCTCTCTCATTAAGGCCACATGGCCACACTGTGTCTCTTAGTTCTTGCAAGCTAAGCTTGAGTCAGTCTCTCTCATTAAGGCCACATGGCCACACAGTGTCTCTTAGTTCTTGCAAGCTAAGCTGGAGTCAGTCTCTCTCATTAAGGTCACATGGTCACACTGTGTCTTTTAGTTCCTGCAAGCTAAGCTGGAGTCAGTCTCTCTCATTAAGGCCACATGGCCACACTGTGTCTCTTAGTTCTAGCAAGCTAAGCTGGAATCAGTCTCTCTCATTAAGGCCACATGGCCACACTGTGTCTCTTAGTTCTTGCAAGCTAAGCTGGAGTCAGTCTCTCTCATTAAGGCCACATGGCCACACTGTCTCTTAGTTCTTGCAAGCTAAGCTGGAGTGAGTCTCTCTCATTAAGGCCACATGGCCACACAGTGTCTCTTAGTTCTTGCAAGGTAAGCTGGAGTCAGTCTCTCTCAATATGGTCACATGGGCACACTGTGTCTCTTAATTCTTGCAAGCTAAGCTGGAGTCAGTCTCTCTCATTAAGGCCACATGGCCACACTGTGTCGCTTAGTTCTTGCAAGTTAAGCTGGAATCAGTCTCTCTCATTAAGGCCACATGGCCACACTGTGTCTCTTAGTTCTTGCAAGCTAAGCTGGAGGCAGTCTCTCATTAAGGCCACATGGCCACACTGTCTCTTAGTTCTTGCAAGCTAAGCTGGAGTGAGTCTCTCATTAAGGCCACATGGCCACACTGTCTCTTAGTTCTTGCAAGCTAAGCTGGAGTGAGTCTCTCATTAAGGCCACATGGCCACACTGTGTCTCTTAGTTCTTGCAAGCTAAGCTGGAGTGAGTCCCTCTCATTAAGGCCACATGGCCACACTGTGTCTCTTAGTTCTTGCAAGCTAAGCTGGAGTCAGTCTCTCTCATTAAGGCCACATGGCCATACTGAGTCTCTTAGTTCTTGCAAGCTAAGCTGGAGTGAGTCTTTCTCATTAAGGCCACATGGCCACACAGTGTCTCTTAGTTCTTGCAAGCTAAGCTGGAGTCAGTCTCTCTCATTAAGGCCACATGGCCACACTGTGTCTCTTAGTTCTTGCAAGCTAAGCTTGAGTCAGTCTCTCTCATTAAGGCCACATGGCCACACAGTGTCTCTTAGTTCTTGCAAGCTAAGCTGGAGTCAGTCTCTCTCATTAAGGTCACATGGTCACACTGTGTCTCTTAGTTCCTGCAAGCTAAGCTGGAGTCAGTCTCTCTCATTAAGGCCACATGGCCACACTGTGTCTCTTAGTTCTAGCAAGCTAAGCTGGAATCAGTCTCTCTCATTAAGGCCACATGGCCACACTGTGTCTCTTAGTTCTTGCAAGCTAAGCTGGAGTCAGTCTCTCTCATTAAGGCCACATGGCCACACTGTCTCTTAGTTCTTGCAAGCTAAGCTGGAGTGAGTCTCTCTCATTAAGGCCACATGGCCACACAGTGTCTCTTAGTTCTTGCAAGCTAAGCTTGAGTCAGTCTCTCTCATTAAGGCCACATGGCCACACAGTGTCTCTTAGTTCTTGCAAGGTAAGCTGGAGTCAGTCTCTCTCAATATGGTCACATGGGCACACTGTGTCTCTTAATTCTTGCAAGCTAAGCTGGAGTCAGTCTCTCTCATTAAGGCGACATGGCCACACTGTGTCGCTTAGTTCTTGCAAGTTAAGCTGGAATCAGTCTCTCTCATTAAGGCCACATGGCCACACTGTGTCTCTTAGTTCTTGCAAGCTAAGCTGGAGGCAGTCTCTCATTAAGGCCACATGGCCACACTGTCTCTTAGTTCTTGCAAGCTAAGCTGGAGTGAGTCTCTCATTAAGGCCACATGGCCACACTGTGTCTCTTAGTTCTTGCAAGCTAAGCTGGAATCAGTCTCTCTCATTAAGGCCACATGGCCACACTGTGTCTCTTAGTTCTTGCAAGCTAAGCTGGAGTCAGTCTCTCTCATTAAGGCCACATGGCCACACTGTGTCTCTTAGTTCTTGCAAGCTAAGCTGGAGTCAGTCTCTCTCATTAAGGCTACATGGCCACACTGTCTCTTAGTTCTTGCAAGCTAAGCTGGAGTGAGTCTCTCTCATTAAGGCCACATGGTCACACAGTGTATCTTAGTTCTTGCAAGCTAAGCTGGAGTCAGTCTCTCTCATTAAGGCCACATGGCCACACTGTGTCTCTTAGTTTTTGCAAGCTAAGCTGGAGTGAGTCTTTCTCATTAAGGCCACATGGCCACACAGTGTCTCTTAGTTCTTGCAAGCTAAGCTGGAGTGAGTCTCTCTCATTAAGGCCACATGGTCACACAGTGTCTCTTAGTTCTTGCAAGCTAAGCTGGAGTGAGTCTCTCCCATTAAGGCCACATGGCCACACTGCGTCTCTTAGTTCTTGCAAGCTAAGCTTGAGTCAGTCTCTCTCATTAAGGCCACATGGCCACACAGTGTCTCTTAGTTCTTGCAAGCTAAGCTGGAGTCAGTCTCTCTCATTAAGGTCACATGGTCACACTGTGTCTCTTAGTTCTTGCAAGCTAAGCTGGAGTCAGTCTCTCTCATTAAGGCCACATGGCCACACTGTGTCTCTTAGTTTTTGCAAGCTAAGCTGGAATCAGTCTCTCTCATTAAGGCCACATGGCCACACTGTGTCTCTTAGTTCTTGCAAGCTAAGCTGGAGTCAGTCTCTCTCATTAAGGCCACATGGCCACACTGTGTCTCTTAGTTCTTGCAAGCTAAGCTGGAGTCAGTCTCTCTCATTAAGGTCACATGGTCACACAGTGTCTCTTAGTTCTTGCAAGCTAAGCTGGAGTCAGTCTCTCTCATTAAGGCCACATTGCCACACAGTGTCTCTTAGTTCTTGCAAGCTAAGCTTGAGTCAGTCTCTCTCATTAAGGCCACATGGCCACACAGTGTCTCTTAGTTCTTGCAAGGTAAGCTGGAGTCAGTCTCTCTCAATATGGTCACATGGGCACACTGTGTCTCTTAATTCTTGCAAGCTAAGCTGGAGTCAGTCTCTCTCATTAAGGCCACATGGCCACACTGTGTCGCTTAGTTCTTGCAAGTTAAGCTGGAATCAGTCTCTCTCATTAAGGCCACATGGCCACACTGTGTCTCTTAGTTCTTGCAAGCTAAGCTGGAGGCAGTCTCTCATTAAGGCCACATGGCCACACTGTCTCTTAGTTCTTGCAAGCTAAGCTGGAGTGAGTCTCTC
This sequence comes from Petromyzon marinus, assembly GCF_048934315.1. Taxonomy (NCBI): domain Eukaryota; kingdom Metazoa; phylum Chordata; class Hyperoartia; order Petromyzontiformes; family Petromyzontidae; genus Petromyzon; species Petromyzon marinus. The sequence goes on from NC_133683.1 coordinate 7,054,764, forward strand.
ATTAAGGCCACATGGCCACACTGTCTCTTAGTTCTTGCAAGCTAAGCTGGAGTGAGTCTCTCATTAAGGCCACATGGCCACACTGTGTCTCTTAGTTCTTGCAAGCTAAGCTGGAGTGAGTCCCTCTCATTAAGGCCACATGGCCACACAGTGTCTGTTAGTTCTTGCAAGGTAAGCTGGAGTCAGTCTCTCTCATTAAGGTCACATGGGCACACTGTGTCTCTTAGTTCTTGCAAGCTAAGCTGGAGTCAGCCTCTCTCATTAAGGCCACATGGCCACACTGTGTCTCTTAGTTCTTGCAAGCTAAGCTGGAGTCAGTCTCTCTCATTAAGGCCACATGGCCACACTGTGTCTCTTAGTTCTTGCAAGCTAAGCTGGAGTCAGTCTCTCTCATTAAGGCTACATGGCCACACTATCTCTTAGTTCTTGCAAGCTAAGCTGGAGTGAGTCTCTCATTAAGGCCACATGGCCACACTGTGTCTCTTAGTTCTTGCAAGCTAAGCTGGAGTCAGTCTCTCTCATTAAGGCCACATGGCTACACTGTGTCTCTTAGTTCTTGCAAGCTAAGCTGGAGTCAGTCTCTCTCATTAAGGCCACATGGCCATACTGAGTCTCTTAGTTCTTGCAAGCTAAGCTGGAGTGAGTCTTTCTCATTAAGGCCACATGGCCACACAGTGTCTCTTAGTTCTTGCAAGCTAAGCTGGAGTGAGTCTCTCTCATTAAGGCCACATGGCCACACTGTGTCTCTTAGTTCTTGCAAGCTAAGCTTGAGTCAGTCTCTCTCATTAAGGCCACATGGCCACACAGTGTCTCTTAGTTCTTGCAAGCTAAGCTGGAGTCAGTCTCTCTCATTAAGGTCACATGGTCACACTGTGTCTCTTAGTTCCTGCAAGCTAAGCTGGAGTCAGTCTCTCTCATTAAGGCCACATGGCCACACTGTGTCTCTTAGTTCTAGCAAGCTAAGCTGGAATCAGTCTCTCTCATTAAGGCCACATGGCCACACTGTGTCTCTTAGTTCTTGCAAGCTAAGCTGGAGTCAGTCTCTCCCATTAAGGCCACATGGCCACACTGTCTCTTAGTTCTTGCAAGCTAAGCTGGAGTGAGTCTCTCTCATTAAGGCCACATGGCCACACAGTGTCTCTTAGTTCTTGCAAGCTAAGCTTGAGTCAGTCTCTCTCATTAAGGCCACATGGCCACACGGTGTCTCTTAGTTCTTGCAAGGTAAGCTGGAGTCAGTCTCTCTCAATATGGTCACATGGGCACACTGTGTCTCTTAATTCTTGCAAGCTAAGCTGGAGTCAGTCTCTCTCATTAAGGCCACATGGCCACACTATGTCGCTTAGTTCTTGCAAGTTAAGCTGGAATCAGTCTCTCTCATTAAGGCCACATGGCCACACTGTGTCTCTTAGTTCTTGCAAGCTAAGCTGGAGGCAGTCTCTCATTAAGGCCACATGGCCACACTGTCTCTTAGTTCTTGCAAGCTAAGCTGGAGTGAGTCTCTCATTAAGGCCACATGGCCACACTGTCTCTTAGTTCTTGCAAGCTAAGCTGGAGTGAGTCTCTCATTAAGGCCACATGGCCACACTGTGTCTCTTAGTTCTTGCAAGCTAAGCTGGAGTGAGTCCCTCTCATTAAGGCCACATGGCCACACAGTGTCTGTTAGTTCTTGCAAGGTAAGCTGGAGTCAGTCTCTCTCATTAAGGTCACATGGGCACACTGTGTCTCTTAGTTCTTGCAAGCTAAGCTGGAGTCAGTCTCTCTCATTAAGGCCACATGGCCACACTGTGTCTCTTAGTTCTTGCAAGCTAAGCTGGAGTCAGTCTCTCTCATTAAGGCCACATGGCCACACTGTGTCTCTTAGTTCTTGCAAGCTAAGCTGGAGTCAGTCTCTCTCATTAAGGCTACATGGCCACACTATCTCTTAGTTCTTGCAAGCTAAGCTGGAGTGAGTCTCTCATTAAGGCCACATGGCCACACTGTGTCTCTTAGTTCTTGCAAGCTAAGCTGGAGTCAGTCTCTCTCATTAAGGCCACATGGCTACACTGTGTCTCTTAGTTCTTGCAAGCTAAGCTGGAGTCAGTCTCTCTCATTAAGGCCACATGGCCACACAGTGTCTCTTAGTTCTTGCAAGCTAAGCTGGAGTGAGTCTCTCTCATTAAGGCCACATGGCCACACTGTGTCTCTTAGTTCTTGCAAGCTAAGCTTGAGTCAGTCTCTCTCATTAAGGCCACATGGCCACACAGTGTCTCTTAGTTCTTGCAAGCTAAGCTGGAGTCAGTCTCTCTCATTAAGGTCACATGGTCACACTGTGTCTCTTAGTTCCTGCAAGCTAAGCTGGAGTCAGTCTCTCTCATTAAGGCCACATGGCCACACTGTGTCTCTTAGTTCTAGCAAGCTAAGCTGGAATCAGTCTCTCTCATTAAGGCCACATGGCCACACTGTGTCTCTTAGTTCTTGCAAGCTAAGCTGGAGTCAGTCTCTCTCATTAAGGCCACATGGCCACACTGTCTCTTAGTTCTTGCAAGCTAAGCTGGAGTGAGTCTCTCTCATTAAGGCCACATGGCCACACAGTGTCTCTTAGTTCTTGCAAGCTAAGCTTGAGTCAGTCTCTCTCATTAAGGCCACATGGCCACACAGTGTCTCTTAGTTCTTGCAAGGTAAGCTGGAGTCAGTCTCTCTCAATATGGTCACATGGGCACACTGTGTCTCTTAATTCTTGCAAGCTAAGCTGGAGTCAGTCTCTCTCATTAAGGCCACATGGCCACACTGTGTCGCTTAGTTCTTGCAAGTTAAGCTGGAATCAGTCTCTCTCATTAAGGCCACATGGCCACACTGTGTCTCTTAGTTCTTGCAAGCTAAGCTGGAGGCAGTCTCTCATTAAGGCCACATGGCCACACTGTCTCTTAGTTCTTGCAAGCTAAGCTGGAGTGAGTCTCTCATTAAGGCCACATGGCCACACTGTGTCTCTTAGTTCTTGCAAGCTAAGCTGGAATCAGTCTCTCTCATTAAGGCCACATGGCCACACTGTGTCTCTTAGTTCTTGCAAGCTAAGCTGGAGTCAGTCTCTCTCATTAAGGCCACATGGCCACACTGTGTCTCTTAGTTCTTGCAAGCTAAGCTGGAGTCAGTCTCTCTCATTAAGGCTACATGGCCACACTGTCTCTTAGTTCTTGCAAGCTAAGCTGGAGTGAGTCTCTCTCATTAAGGCCACATGGTCACACAGTGTATCTTAGTTCTTGCAAGCTAAGCTGGAGTCAGTCTCTCTCATTAAGGCCACATGGCCACACTGTGTCTCTTAGTTTTTGCAAGCTAAGCTGGAGTGAGTCTTTCTCATTAAGGCCACATGGCCACACAGTGTCTCTTAGTTCTTGCAAGCTAAGCTGGAGTGAGTCTCTCTCATTAAGGCCACATGGTCACACAGTGTCTCTTAGTTCTTGCAAGCTAAGCTGGAGTGAGTCTCTCTCATTAAGGCCACATGGCCACACTGTGTCTCTTAGTTCTTGCAAGCTAAGCTTGAGTCAGTCTCTCTCATTAAGGCCACATGGCCACACAGTGTCTCTTAGTTCTTGCAAGCTAAGCTGGAGTCAGTCTCTCTCATTAAGGTCACATGGTCACACTGTGTCTCTTAGTTCTTGCAAGCTAAGCTGGAGTCAGTCTCTCTCATTAAGGCCACATGGCCACACTGTGTCTCTTAGTTTTTGCAAGCTAAGCTGGAATCAGTCTCTCTCATTAAGGCCACATGGCCACACTGTGTCTCTTAGTTCTTGCAAGCTAAGCTGGAGTCAGTCTCTCTCATTAAGGCCACATGGCCACACTGTGTCTCTTAGTTCTTGCAAGCTAAGCTGGAGTCAGTCTCTCTCATTAAGGTCACATGGTCACACAGTGTCTCTTAGTTCTTGCAAGCTAAGCTGGAGTCAGTCTCTCTCATTAAGGCCACATTGCCACACAGTGTCTCTTAGTTCTTGCAAGCTAAGCTTGAGTCAGTCTCTCTCATTAAGGCCACATGGCCACACAGTGTCTCTTAGTTCTTGCAAGGTAAGCTGGAGTCAGTCTCTCTCAATATGGTCACATGGGCACACTGTGTCTCTTAATTCTTGCAAGCTAAGCTGGAGTCAGTCTCTCTCATTAAGGCCACATGGCCACACTGTGTCGCTTAGTTCTTGCAAGTTAAGCTGGAATCAGTCTCTCTCATTAAGGCCACATGGCCACACTGTGTCTCTTAGTTCTTGCAAGCTAAGCTGGAGTGAGTCTCTCATTAAGGCCACATGGCCACACTGTGTCTCTTAGTTCTTGCAAGCTAAGCTGGAGTCAGTCTCTCTCATTAAGGCCACATGGCCATACTGAGTCTCTTAGTTCTTGCAAGCTAAGCTGGAGTGAGTCTTTCTCATTAAGGCCACATGGCCACACAGTGTCTCTTAGTTCTTGCAAGCTAAGCTGGAGTGAGTCTCTCTCATTAAGGCCACATGGCCACACTGTGTCTCTTAGTTCTTGCAAGCTAAGCTTGAGTCAGTCTCTCTCATTAAGGCCACATGGCCACACAGTGTCTCTTAGTTCTTGCAAGCTAAGCTGGAGTCAGTCTCTCTCATTAAGGTCACATGGTCACACTGTGTCTCTTAGTTCCTGCAAGCTAAGCTGGAGTCAGTCTCTCTCATTAAGGCCACATGGCCACACTGTGTCTCTTAGTTCTAGCAAGCTAAGCTGGAATCAGTCTCTCTCATTAAGGCCACATGGCCACACTGTGTCTCTTAGTTCTTGCAAGCTAAGCTGGAGTCAGTCTCTCTCATTAAGGCCACATGGCCACACTGTCTCTTAGTTCTTGCAAGCTAAGCTGGAGTGAGTCTCTCTCATTAAGGCCACATGGCCACACAGTGTCTCTTAGTTCTTGCAAGCTAAGCTTGAGTCAGTCTCTCTCATTAAGGCCACATGGCCACACAGTGTCTCTTAGTTCTTGCAAGGTAAGCTGGAGTCAGTCTCTCTCAATATGGTCACATGGGCACACTGTGTCTCTTAATTCTTGCAAGCTAAGCTGGAGTCAGTCTCTCTCATTAAGGCGACATGGCCACACTGTGTCGCTTAGTTCTTGCAAGTTAAGCTGGAATCAGTCTCTCTCATTAAGGCCACATGGCCACACTGTGTCTCTTAGTTCTTGCAAGCTAAGCTGGAGGCAGTCTCTCATTAAGGCCACATGGCCACACTGTCTCTTAGTTCTTGCAAGCTAAGCTGGAGTGAGTCTCTCATTAAGGCCACATGGCCACACTGTGTCTCTTAGTTCTTGCAAGCTAAGCTGGAATCAGTCTCTCTCATTAAGGCCACATGGCCACACTGTGTCTCTTAGTTCTTGCAAGCTAAGCTGGAGTCAGTCTCTCTCATTAAGGCCACATGGCCACACTGTGTCTCTTAGTTCTTGCAAGCTAAGCTGGGGTCAGTCTCTCTCATTAAGGCTACATGGCCACACTGTCTCTTAGTTCTTGCAAGCTAAGCTGGAGTGAGTCTCTCTCATTAAGGCCACATGGTCACACAGTGTATCTTAGTTCTTGCAAGCTAAGCTGGAGTCAGTCTCTCTCATTAAGGCCACATGGCCACACTGTGTCTCTTAGTTTTTGCAAGCTAAGCTGGAGTGAGTCTTTCTCATTAAGGCCACATGGCCACACAGTGTCTCTTAGTTCTTGCAAGCTAAGCTGGAGTGAGTCTCTCTCATTAAGGCCACATGGTCACACAGTGTCTCTTAGTTCTTGCAAGCTAAGCTGGAGTGAGTCTCTCTCATTAAGGCCACATGGCCACACTGTGTCTCTTAGTTCTTGCAAGCTAAGCTTGAGTCAGTCTCTCTCATTAAGGCCACATGGCCACACAGTGTCTCTTAGTTCTTGCAAGCTAAGCTGGAGTCAGTCTCTCTCATTAAGGTCACATGGTCACACTGTGTCTCTTAGTTCTTGCAAGCTAAGCTGGAGTCAGTCTCTCTCATTAAGGCCACATGGCCACACTGTGTCTCTTAGTTTTTGCAAGCTAAGCTGGAATCAGTCTCTCTCATTAAGGCCACATGGCCACACTGTGTCTCTTAGTTCTTGCAAGCTAAGCTGGAGTCAGTCTCTCTCATTAAGGCCACATGGCCACACTGTGTCTCTTAGTTCTTGCAAGCTAAGCTGGAGTCAGTCTCTCTCATTAAGGTCACATGGTCACACAGTGTCTCTTAGTTCTTGCAAGCTAAGCTGGAGTCAGTCTCTCTCATTAAGGCCACATTGCCACACAGTGTCTCTTAGTTCTTGCAAGCTAAGCTTGAGTCAGTCTCTCTCATTAAGGCCACATGGCCACACAGTGTCTCTTAGTTCTTGCAAGGTAAGCTGGAGTCAGTCTCTCTCAATATGGTCACATGGGCACACTGTGTCTCTTAATTCTTGCAAGCTAAGCTGGAGTCAGTCTCTCTCATTAAGGCCACATGGCCACACTGTGTCGCTTAGTTCTTGCAAGTTAAGCTGGAATCAGTCTCTCTCATTAAGGCCACATGGCCACACTGTGTCTCTTAGTTCTTGCAAGCTAAGCTGGAGGCAGTCTCTCATTAAGGCCACATGGCCACACTGTCTCTTAGTTCTTGCAAGCTAAGCTGGAGTGAGTCTCTCATTAAGGCCACATGGCCACACTGTCTCTTAGTTCTTGCAAGCTAAGCTGGAGTGAGTCTCTCATTAAGGCCACATGGCCACACTGTGTCTCTTAGTTCTTGCAAGCTAAGCTGGAGTGAGTCCCTCTCATTAAGGCCACATGGCCACACAGTGTCTGTTAGTTCTTGCAAGGTAAGCTGGAGTCAGTCTCTCTCATTAAGGTCACATGGGCACACTGTGTCTCTTAGTTCTTGCAAGCTAAGCTGGAGTCAGTCTCTCTCATTAAGGCCACATGGCCACACTGTGTCTCTTAGTTCTTGCAAGCTAAGCTGGAGTCAGTCTCTCTCATTAAGGCCACATGGCCACACTGTGTCTCTTAGTTCTTGCAAGCTAAGCTGGAGTCAGTCTCTCTCATTAAGGCTACATGGCCACACTATCTCTTAGTTCTTGCAAGCTAAGCTGGAGTGAGTCTCTCATTAAGGCCACATGGCCACACTGTGTCTCTTAGTTCTTGCAAGCTAAGCTGGAGTCAGTCTCTCTCATTAAGGCCACATGGCTACACTGTGTCTCTTAGTTCTTGCAAGCTAAGCTGGAGTCAGTCTCTCTCATTAAGGCCACATGGCCATACTGAGTCTCTTAGTTCTTGCAAGCTAAGCTGGAGTGAGTCTTTCTCATTAAGGCCACATGGCCACACAGTGTCTCTTAGTTCTTGCAAGCTAAGCTGGAGTGAGTCTCTCTCATTAAGGCCACATGGCCACACTGTGTCTCTTAGTTCTTGCAAGCTAAGCTTGAGTCAGTCTCTCTCATTAAGGCCACATGGCCACACAGTGTCTCTTAGTTCTTGCAAGCTAAGCTGGAGTCAGTCTCTCTCATTAAGGTCACATGGTCACACTGTGTCTCTTAGTTCCTGCAAGCTAAGCTGGAGTCAGTCTCTCTCATTAAGGCCACATGGCCACACTGTGTCTCTTAGTTCTAGCAAGCTAAGCTGGAATCAGTCTCTCTCATTAAGGCCACATGGCCACACTGTGTCTCTTAGTTCTTGCAAGCTAAGCTGGAGTCAGTCTCTCTCATTAAGGCCACATGGCCACACTGTCTCTTAGTTCTTGCAAGCTAAGCTGGAGTGAGTCTCTCTCATTAAGGCCACATGGCCACACAGTGTTTCTTAGTTCTTGCAAGCTAAGCTTGAGTCAGTCTCTCTCATTAAGGCCACATGGCCACACAGTGTCTCTTAGTTCTTGCAAGGTAAGCTGGAGTCAGTCTCTCTCAATATGGTCACATGGGCACACTGTGTCTCTTAATTCTTGCAAGCTAAGCTGGAGTCAGTCTCTCTCATTAAGGCCACATGGCCACACTGTGTCGCTTAGTTCTTGCAAGTTAAGCTGGAATCAGTCTCTCTCATTAAGGCCACATGGCCACACTGTGTCTCTTAGTTCTTGCAAGCTAAGCTGGAGGCAGTCTCTCATTAAGGCCACATGGCCACACTGTCTCTTAGTTCTTGCAAGCTAAGCTGGAGTGAGTCTCTCATTAAGGCCACATGGCCACACTGTGTCTCTTAGTTCTTGCAAGCTAAGCTGGAATCAGTCTCTCTCATTAAGGCCACATGGCCACACTGTGTCTCTTAGTTCTTGCAAGCTAAGCTGGAGTCAGTCTCTCTCATTAAGGCCACATGGCCACACTGTGTCTCTTAGTTCTTGCAAGCTAAGCTGGAGTCAGTCTCTCTCATTAAGGCTACATGGCCACACTGTCTCTTAGTTCTTGCAAGCTAAGCTGGAGTGAGTCTCTCTCATTAAGGCCACATGGTCACACAGTGTATCTTAGTTCTTGCAAGCTAAGCTGGAGTCAGTCTCTCTCATTAAGGCCACATGGCCACACTGTGTCTCTTAGTTTTTGCAAGCTAAGCTGGAGTGAGTCTTTCTCATTAAGGCCACATGGCCACACAGTGTCTCTTAGTTCTTGCAAGCTAAGCTGGAGTGAGTCTCTCTCATTAAGGCCACATGGTCACACAGTGTCTCTTAGTTCTTGCAAGCTAAGCTGGAGTGAGTCTCTCTCATTAAGGCCACATGGCCACACTGTGTCTCTTAGTTCTTGCAAGCTAAGCTTGAGTCAGTCTCTCTCATTAAGGCCACATGGCCACACAGTGTCTCTTAGTTCTTGCAAGCTAAGCTGGAGTCAGTCTCTCTCATTAAGGTCACATGGTCACACTGTGTCTCTTAGTTCTTGCAAGCTAAGCTGGAGTCAGTCTCTCTCATTAAGGCCACATGGCCACACTGTGTCTCTTAGTTTTTGCAAGCTAAGCTGGAATCAGTCTCTCTCATTAAGGCCACATGGCCACACTGTGTCTCTTAGTTCTTGCAAGCTAAGCTGGAGTCAGTCTCTCTCATTAAGGCCACATGGCCACACTGTGTCTCTTAGTTCTTGCAAGCTAAGCTGGAGTCAGTCTCTCTCATTAAGGTCACATGGTCACACAGTGTCTCTTAGTTCTTGCAAGCTAAGCTGGAGTCAGTCTCTCTCATTAAGGCCACATTGCCACACAGTGTCTCTTAGTTCTTGCAAGCTAAGCTTGAGTCAGTCTCTCTCATTAAGGCCACATGGCCACACAGTGTCTCTTAGTTCTTGCAAGGTAAGCTGGAGTCAGTCTCTCTCAATATGGTCACATGGGCACACTGTGTCTCTTAATTCTTGCAAGCTAAGCTGGAGTCAGTCTCTCTCATTAAGGCCACATGGCCACACTGTGTCGCTTAGTTCTTGCAAGTTAAGCTGGAATCAGTCTCTCTCATTAAGGCCACATGGCCACACTGTGTCTCTTAGTTCTTGCAAGCTAAGCTGGAGTGAGTCTCTCATTAAGGCCACATGGCCACACTGTGTCTCTTAGTTCTTGCAAGCTAAGCTGGAGTCAGTCTCTCTCATTAAGGCCACATGGCCATACTGAGTCTCTTAGTTCTTGCAAGCTAAGCTGGAGTGAGTCTTTCTCATTAAGGCCACATGGCCACACAGTGTCTCTTAGTTCTTGCAAGCTAAGCTGGAGTGAGTCTCTCTCATTAAGGCCACATGGCCACACTGTGTCTCTTAGTTCTTGCAAGCTAAGCTTGAGTCAGTCTCTCTCATTAAGGCCACATGGCCACACAGTGTCTCTTAGTTCTTGCAAGCTAAGCTGGAGTCAGTCTCTCTCATTAAGGTCACATGGTCACACTGTGTCTCTTAGTTCCTGCAAGCTAAGCTGGAGTCAGTCTCTCTCATTAAGGCCACATGGCCACACTGTGTCTCTTAGTTCTAGCAAGCTAAGCTGGAATCAGTCTCTCTCATTAAGGCCACATGGCCACACTGTGTCTCTTAGTTCTTGCAAGCTAAGCTGGAGTCAGTCTCTCTCATTAAGGCCACATGGCCACACTGTCTCTTAGTTCTTGCAAGCTAAGCTGGAGTGAGTCTCTCTCATTAAGGCCACATGGCCACACAGTGTCTCTTAGTTCTTGCAAGCTAAGCTTGAGTCAGTCTCTCTCATTAAGGCCACATGGCCACACAGTGTCTCTTAGTTCTTGCAAGGTAAGCTGGAGTCAGTCTCTCTCAATATGGTCACATGGGCACACTGTGTCTCTTAATTCTTGCAAGCTAAGCTGGAGTCAGTCTCTCTCATTAAGGCGACATGGCCACACTGTGTCGCTTAGTTCTTGCAAGTTAAGCTGGAATCAGTCTCTCTCATTAAGGCCACATGGCCACACTGTGTCTCTTAGTTCTTGCAAGCTAAGCTGGAGGCAGTCTCTCATTAAGGCCACATGGCCACACTGTCTCTTAGTTCTTGCAAGCTAAGCTGGAGTGAGTCTCTCATTAAGGCCACATGGCCACACTGTGTCTCTTAGTTCTTGCAAGCTAAGCTGGAATCAGTCTCTCTCATTAAGGCCACATGGCCACACTGTGTCTCTTAGTTCTTGCAAGCTAAGCTGGAGTCAGTCTCTCTCATTAAGGCCACATGGCCACACTGTGTCTCTTAGTTCTTGCAAGCTAAGCTGGGGTCAGTCTCTCTCATTAAGGCTACATGGCCACACTGTCTCTTAGTTCTTGCAAGCTAAGCTGGAGTGAGTCTCTCTCATTAAGGCCACATGGTCACACAGTGTATCTTAGTTCTTGCAAGCTAAGCTGGAGTCAGTCTCTCTCATTAAGGCCACATGGCCACACTGTGTCTCTTAGTTTTTGCAAGCTAAGCTGGAGTGAGTCTTTCTCATTAAGGCCACATGGCCACACAGTGTCTCTTAGTTCTTGCAAGCTAAGCTGGAGTGAGTCTCTCTCATTAAGGCCACATGGTCACACAGTGTCTCTTAGTTCTTGCAAGCTAAGCTGGAGTGAGTCTCTCTCATTAAGGCCACATGGCCACACTGTGTCTCTTAGTTCTTGCAAGCTAAGCTTGAGTCAGTCTCTCTCATTAAGGCCACATGGCCACACAGTGTCTCTTAGTTCTTGCAAGCTAAGCTGGAGTCAGTCTCTCTCATTAAGGTCACATGGTCACACTGTGTCTCTTAGTTCTTGCAAGCTAAGCTGGAGTCAGTCTCTCTCATTAAGGCCACATGGCCACACTGTGTCTCTTAGTTTTTGCAAGCTAAGCTGGAATCAGTCTCTCTCATTAAGGCCACATGGCCACACTGTGTCTCTTAGTTCTTGCAAGCTAAGCTGGAGTCAGTCTCTCTCATTAAGGCCACATGGCCACACTGTGTCTCTTAGTTCTTGCAAGCTAAGCTGGAGTCAGTCTCTCTCATTAAGGTCACATGGTCACACAGTGTCTCTTAGTTCTTGCAAGCTAAGCTGGAGTCAGTCTCTCTCATTAAGGCCACATTGCCACACAGTGTCTCTTAGTTCTTGCAAGCTAAGCTTGAGTCAGTCTCTCTCATTAAGGCCACATGGCCACACAGTGTCTCTTAGTTCTTGCAAGGTAAGCTGGAGTCAGTCTCTCTCAATATGGTCACATGGGCACACTGTGTCTCTTAATTCTTGCAAGCTAAGCTGGAGTCAGTCTCTCTCATTAAGGCCACATGGCCACACTGTGTCGCTTAGTTCTTGCAAGTTAAGCTGGAATCAGTCTCTCTCATTAAGGCCACATGGCCACACTGTGTCTCTTAGTTCTTGCAAGCTAAGCTGGAGGCAGTCTCTCATTAAGGCCACATGGCCACACTGTCTCTTAGTTCTTGCAAGCTAAGCTGGAGTGAGTCTCTCATTAAGGCCACATGGCCACACTGTCTCTTAGTTCTTGCAAGCTAAGCTGGAGTGAGTCTCTCATTAAGGCCACATGGCCACACTGTGTCTCTTAGTTCTTGCAAGCTAAGCTGGAGTGAGTCCCTCTCATTAAGGCCACATGGCCACACAGTGTCTGTTAGTTCTTGCAAGGTAAGCTGGAGTCAGTCTCTCTCATTAAGGTCACATGGGCACACTGTGTCTCTTAGTTCTTGCAAGCTAAGCTGGAGTCAGTCTCTCTCATTAAGGCCACATGGCCACACTGTGTCTCTTAGTTCTTGCAAGCTAAGCTGGAGTCAGTCTCTCTCATTAAGGCCACATGGCCACACTGTGTCTCTTAGTTCTTGCAAGCTAAGCTGGAGTCAGTCTCTCTCATTAAGGCTACATGGCCACACTATCTCTTAGTTCTTGCAAGCTAAGCTGGAGTGAGTCTCTCATTAAGGCCACATGGCCACACTGTGTCTCTTAGTTCTTGCAAGCTAAGCTGGAGTCAGTCTCTCTCATTAAGGCCACATGGCTACACTGTGTCTCTTAGTTCTTGCAAGCTAAGCTGGAGTCAGTCTCTCTCATTAAGGCCACATGGCCATACTGAGTCTCTTAGTTCTTGCAAGCTAAGCTGGAGTGAGTCTTTCTCATTAAGGCCACATGGCCACACAGTGTCTCTTAGTTCTTGCAAGCTAAGCTGGAGTGAGTCTCTCTCATTAAGGCCACATGGCCACACTGTGTCTCTTAGTTCTTGCAAGCTAAGCTTGAGTCAGTCTCTCTCATTAAGGCCACATGGCCACACAGTGTCTCTTAGTTCTTGCAAGCTAAGCTGGAGTCAGTCTCTCTCATTAAGGTCACATGGTCACACTGTGTCTCTTAGTTCCTGCAAGCTAAGCTGGAGTCAGTCTCTCTCATTAAGGCCACATGGCCACACTGTGTCTCTTAGTTCTAGCAAGCTAAGCTGGAATCAGTCTCTCTCATTAAGGCCACATGGCCACACTGTGTCTCTTAGTTCTTGCAAGCTAAGCTGGAGTCAGTCTCTCCCATTAAGGCCACATGGCCACACTGTCTCTTAGTTCTTGCAAGCTAAGCTGGAGTGAGTCTCTCTCATTAAGGCCACATGGCCACACAGTGTCTCTTAGTTCTTGCAAGCTAAGCTTGAGTCAGTCTCTCTCATTAAGGCCACATGGCCACACAGTGTCTCTTAGTTCTTGCAAGGTAAGCTGGAGTCAGTCTCTCTCAATATGGTCACATGGGCACACTGTGTCTCTTAATTCTTGCAAGCTAAGCTGGAGTCAGTCTCTCTCATTAAGGCCACATGGCCACACTATGTCGCTTAGTTCTTGCAAGTTAAGCTGGAATCAGTCTCTCTCATTAAGGCCACATGGCCACACTGTGTCTCTTAGTTCTTGCAAGCTAAGCTGGAGGCAGTCTCTCATTAAGGCCACATGGCCACACTGTCTCTTAGTTCTTGCAAGCTAAGCTGGAGTGAGTCTCTCATTAAGGCCACATTTCCACACTGTCTCTTAGTTCTTGCAAGCTAAGCTGGAGTGAGTCTCTCATTAAGGCCACATGGCCACACTGTGTCTCTTAGTTCTTGCAAGCTAAGCTGGAGTGAGTCCCTCTCATTAAGGCCACATGGCCACACAGTGTCTGTTAGTTCTTGCAAGGTAAGCTGGAGTCAGTCTCTCTCATTAAGGTCACATGGGCACACTGTGTCTCTTAGTTCTTGCAAGCTAAGCTGGATTCAGTCTCTCTCATTAAGGCCACATGGCCACACTGTGTCTCTTAGTTCTTGCAAGCTAAGCTGGAGTCAGTCTCTCTCATTAAGGCCACATGGCCACACTGTGTCTCTTAGTTCTTGCAAGCTAAGCTGGAGTCAGTCTCTCTCATTAAGGCTACATGGCCACACTATCTCTTAGTTCTTGCAAGCTAAGCTGGAGTGAGTCTCTCATTAAGGCCACATGGCCACACTGTGTCTCTTAGTTCTTGCAAGCTAAGCTGGAGTCAGTCTCTCTCATTAAGGCCACATGGCTACACTGTGTCTCTTAGTTCTTGCAAGCTAAGCTGGAGTCAGTCTCTCTCATTAAGGCCACATGGCCATACTGAGTCTCTTAGTTCTTGCAAGCTAAGCTGGAGTGAGTCTTTCTCATTAAGGCCACATTGCCACACAGTGTCTCTTAGTTCTTGCAAGCTAAGCTGGAGTGAGTCTCTCTCATTAAGGCCACATGGCCACACTGTGTCTCTTAGTTCTTGCAAGCTAAGCTTGAGTCAGTCTCTCTCATTAAGGCCACATGGCCACACAGTGTCTCTTAGTTCTTGCAAGCTAAGCTGGAGTCAGTCTCTCTCATTAAGGTCACATGGTCACACTGTGTCTCTTAGTTCCTGCAAGCTAAGCTGGAGTCAGTCTCTCTCATTAAGGCCACATGGCCACACTGTGTCTCTTAGTTCTAGCAAGCTAAGCTGGAATCAGTCTCTCTCATTAAGGCCACATGGCCACACTGTGTCTCTTAGTTCTTGCAAGCTAAGCTGGAGTCAGTCTCTCTCATTAAGGCCACATGGCCACACTGTCTCTTAGTTCTTGCAAGCTAAGCTGGAGTGAGTCTCTCTCATTAAGGCCACATGGCCACACAGTGTCTCTTAGTTCTTGCAAGCTAAGCTTGAGTCAGTCTCTCTCATTAAGGCCACATGGCCACACAGTGTCTCTTAGTTCTTGCAAGGTAAGCTGGAGTCAGTCTCTCTCAATATGGTCACATGGGCACACTGTGTCTCTTAATTCTTGCAAGCTAAGCTGGAGTCAGTCTCTCTCATTAAGGCCACATGGCCACACTGTGTCGCTTAGTTCTTGCAAGTTAAGCTGGAATCAGTCTCTCTCATTAAGGCCACATGGCCACACTGTGTCTCTTAGTTCTTGCAAGCTAAGCTGGAGGCAGTCTCTCATTAAGGCCACATGGCCACACTGTCTCTTAGTTCTTGCAAGCTAAGCTGGAGTGAGTCTCTCATTAAGGCCACATGGCCACACTGTGTCTCTTAGTTCTTGCAAGCTAAGCTGGAATCAGTCTCTCTCATTAAGGCCACATGGCCACACTGTGTCTCTTAGTTCTTGCAAGCTAAGCTGGAGTCAGTCTCTCTCATTAAGGCCACATGGCCACACTGTGTCTCTTAGTTCTTGCAAGCTAAGCTGGAGTCAGTCTCTCTCATTAAGGCTACATGGCCACACTGTCTCTTAGTTCTTGCAAGCTAAGCTGGAGTGAGTCTCTCTCATTAAGGCCACATGGTCACACAGTGTATCTTAGTTCTTGCAAGCTAAGCTGGAGTCAGTCTCTCTCATTAAGGCCACATGGCCACACTGTGTCTCTTAGTTTTTGCAAGCTAAGCTGGAGTGAGTCTTTCTCATTAAGGCCACATGGCCACACAGTGTCTCTTAGTTCTTGCAAGCTAAGCTGGAGTGAGTCTCTCTCATTAAGGCCACATGGTCACACAGTGTCTCTTAGTTCTTGCAAGCTAAGCTGGAGTGAGTCTCTCTCATTAAGGCCACATGGCCACACTGTGTCTCTTAGTTCTTGCAAGCTAAGCTTGAGTCAGTCTCTCTCATTAAGGCCACATGGCCACACAGTGTCTCTTAGTTCTTGCAAGCTAAGCTGGAGTCAGTCTCTCTCATTAAGGTCACATGGTCACACTGTGTCTCTTAGTTCTTGCAAGCTAAGCTGGAGTCAGTCTCTCTCATTAAGGCCACATGGCCACACTGTGTCTCTTAGTTTTTGCAAGCTAAGCTGGAATCAGTCTCTCTCATTAAGGCCACATGGCCACACTGTGTCTCTTAGTTCTTGCAAGCTAAGCTGGAGTCAGTCTCTCTCATTAAGGCCACATGGCCACACTGTGTCTCTTAGTTCTTGCAAGCTAAGCTGGAGTCAGTCTCTCTCATTAAGGTCACATGGTCACACAGTGTCTCTTAGTTCTTGCAAGCTAAGCTGGAGTCAGTCTCTCTCATTAAGGCCACATTGCCACACAGTGTCTCTTAGTTCTTGCAAGCTAAGCTTGAGTCAGTCTCTCTCATTAAGGCCACATGGCCACACAGTGTCTCTTAGTTCTTGCAAGGTAAGCTGGAGTCAGTCTCTCTCAATATGGTCACATGGGCACACTGTGTCTCTTAATTCTTGCAAGCTAAGCTGGAGTCAGTCTCTCTCATTAAGGCCACATGGCCACACTGTGTCGCTTAGTTCTTGCAAGTTAAGCTGGAATCAGTCTCTCTCATTAAGGCCACATGGCCACACTGTGTCTCTTAGTTCTTGCAAGCTAAGCTGGAGGCAGTCTCTCATTAAGGCCACATGGCCACACTGTCTCTTAGTTCTTGCAAGCTAAGCTGGAGTGAGTCTCTCATTAAGGCCACATGGCCACACTGTCTCTTAGTTCTTGCAAGCTAAGCTGGAGTGAGTCTCTCATTAAGGCCACATGGCCACACTGTGTCTCTTAGTTCTTGCAAGCTAAGCTGGAGTGAGTCCCTCTCATTAAGGCCACATGGCCACACAGTGTCTGTTAGTTCTTGCAAGGTAAGCTGGAGTCAGTCTCTCTCATTAAGGTCACATGGGCACACTGTGTCTCTTAGTTCTTGCAAGCTAAGCTGGAGTCAGTCTCTCTCATTAAGGCCACATGGCCACACTGTGTCTCTTAGTTCTTGCAAGCTAAGCTGGAGTCAGTCTCTCTCATTAAGGCCACATGGCCACACTGTGTCTCTTAGTTCTTGCAAGCTAAGCTGGAGTCAGTCTCTCTCATTAAGGCTACATGGCCACACTATCTCTTAGTTCTTGCAAGCTAAGCTGGAGTGAGTCTCTCATTAAGGCCACATGGCCACACTGTGTCTCTTAGTTCTTGCAAGCTAAGCTGGAGTCAGTCTCTCTCATTAAGGCCACATGGCTACACTGTGTCTCTTAGTTCTTGCAAGCTAAGCTGGAGTCAGTCTCTCTCATTAAGGCCACATGGCCATACTGAGTCTCTTAGTTCTTGCAAGCTAAGCTGGAGTGAGTCTTTCTCATTAAGGCCACATGGCCACACAGTGTCTCTTAGTTCTTGCAAGCTAAGCTGGAGTGAGTCTCTCTCATTAAGGCCACATGGCCACACTGTGTCTCTTAGTTCTTGCAAGCTAAGCTTGAGTCAGTCTCTCTCATTAAGGCCACATGGCCACACAGTGTCTCTTAGTTCTTGCAAGCTAAGCTGGAGTCAGTCTCTCTCATTAAGGTCACATGGTCACACTGTGTCTCTTAGTTCCTGCAAGCTAAGCTGGAGTCAGTCTCTCTCATTAAGGCCACATGGCCACACTGTGTCTCTTAGTTCTAGCAAGCTAAGCTGGAATCAGTCTCTCTCATTAAGGCCACATGGCCACACTGTGTCTCTTAGTTCTTGCAAGCTAAGCTGGAGTCAGTCTCTCCCATTAAGGCCACATGGCCACACTGTCTCTTAGTTCTTGCAAGCTAAGCTGGAGTGAGTCTCTCTCATTAAGGCCACATGGCCACACAGTGTCTCTTAGTTCTTGCAAGCTAAGCTTGAGTCAGTCTCTCTCATTAAGGCCACATGGCCACACAGTGTCTCTTAGTTCTTGCAAGGTAAGCTGGAGTCAGTCTCTCTCAATATGGTCACATGGGCACACTGTGTCTCTTAATTCTTGCAAGCTAAGTTGGAGTCAGTCTCTCTCATTAAGGCCACATGGCCACACTGTGTCGCTTAGTTCTTGCAAGTTAAGCTGGAATCAGTCTCTCTCATTAAGGCCACATGGCCACACTGTGTCTCTTAGTTCTTGCAAGCTAAGCTGGAGGCAGTCTCTCATTAAGGCCACATGGCCACACTGTCTCTTAGTTCTTGCAAGCTAAGCTGGAGTGAGTCTCTCATTAAGGCCACATGGCCACACTGTGTCTCTTAGTTCTTGCAAGCTAAGCTGGAATCAGTCTCTCTCATTAAGGCCACATGGCCACACTGTGTCTCTTAGTTCTTGCAAGCTAAGCTGGAGTCAGTCTCTCTCATTAAGGCCACATGGCCACACTGTGTCTCTTAGTTCTTGCAAGCTAAGCTGGAGTCAGTCTCTCTCATTAAGGCTACATGGCCACACTGTCTCTTAGTTCTTGCAAGCTAAGCTGGAGTGAGTCTCTCTCATTAAGGCCACATGGTCACACAGTGTATCTTAGTTCTTGCAAGCTAAGCTGGAGTCAGTCTCTCTCATTAAGGCCACATGGCCACACTGTGTCTCTTAGTTTTTGCAAGCTAAGCTGGAGTGAGTCTTTCTCATTAAGGCCACATGGCCACACAGTGTCTCTTAGTTCTTGCAAGCTAAGCTGGAGTGAGTCTCTCTCATTAAGGCCACATGGTCACACAGTGTCTCTTATTTCTTGCAAGCTAAGCTGGAGTGAGTCTCTCTCATTAAGGCCACATGGCCACACTGTGTCTCTTAGTTCTTGCAAGCTAAGCTTGAGTCAGTCTCTCTCATTAAGGCCACATGGCCACACAGTGTCTCTTAGTTCTTGCAAGCAAAGCTGGAGTCAGTCTCTCTCATTAAGGTCACATGGTCACACTGTGTCTCTTAGTTCTTGCAAGCTAAGCTGGAGTCAGTCTCTCTCATTAAGGCCACATGGCCACACTGTGTCTCTTAGTTTTTGCAAGCTAAGCTGGAATTAGTCTCTCTCATTAAGGCCACATGGCCACACTGTGTCTCTTAGTTCTTGCAAGCTAAGCTGGAGTCAGTCTCTCTCATTAAGGCCACATGGCCACACTGTGTCTCTTAGTTCTTGCAAGCTAAGCTGGAGTCAGTCTCTCTCATTAAGGTCACATGGTCACACAGTGTCTCTTAGTTCTTGCAAGCTAAGCTGGAGTCAGTCTCTCTCATTAAGGCCACATGGCCACACAGTGTCTCTTAGTTCTTGCAAGCTAAGCTGGAGTCAGTCTCTCTCATTAAGGCCACATGGCCACACTGTGTCTCTTAGTTCTTGCAAGCTAAGCTGGAATCAGTCTCTCTCATTAAGGCCACATGGCCACACTGTGTCTCTTAGTTCTTGCAAGCTAAGCTGGAGTCAGTCTCTCTCATTAAGGCCACATGGCCACACTGTGTCTCTTAGTTCTTGCAAGCTAAGCTGGAGTCAGTCTCTCTCATTAAGGCCACATGGCCACACTGTCTCTTAGTTCTTGCAAGCTAAGCTGGAGTGAGTCTCTCTCATTAAGGCCACATGGCCACACAGTGTCTCTTAGTTCTTGCAAGCTAAGCTTGAGTCAGTCTCTCTCATTAAGGCCACATGGCCACACAGTGTCTCTTAGTTCTTGCAAGGTAAGCTGGAGTCAGTCTCTCTCAATATGGTCACATGGGCACACTGTGTCTCTTAATTCTTGCAAGCTAAGCTGGAGTCAGTCTCTCTCATTAAGGCCACATGGCCACACTGTGTCGCTTAGTTCTTGCAAGTTAAGCTGGAATCAGTCTCTCTCATTAAGGCCACATGGCCACACTGTGTCTCTTAGTTCTTGCAAGCTAAGCTGGAGGCAGTCTCTCATTAAGGCCACATGGCCACACTGTCTCTTAGTTCTTGCAAGCTAAGCTGGAGTGAGTCTCTCATTAAGGCCACATGGCCACACTGTGTCTCTTAGTTCTTGCAAGCTAAGCTGGAGTGAGTCCCTCTCATTAAGGCCACATGGCCACACAGTGTCTGTTAGTTCTTGCAAGGTAAGCTGGAGTCAGTCTCTCTCATTAAGGTCACATGGGCACACTGTGTCTCTTAGTTCTTGCAAGCTAAGCTGGAGTCAGTCTCTCTCATTAAGGCCACATGGCCACACTGTGTCTCTTAGTTCTTGCAAGCTAAGCTGGAGTCAGTCTCTCTCATTAAGGCCACATGGCCACACTGTGTCTCTTAGTTCTTGCAAGCTAAGCTGGAGTCAGTCTCTCTCATTAAGGCTACATGGCCACACTATCTCTTAGTTCTTGCAAGCTAAGCTGGAGTGAGTCTCTCATTAAGGCCACATGGCCACACTGTGTCTCTTAGTTCTTGCAAGCTAAGCTGGAGTCAGTCTCTCTCATTAAGGCCACATGGCTACACTGTGTCTCTTAGTTCTTGCAAGCTAAGCTGGAGTCAGTCTCTCTCATTAAGGCCACATGGCCATACTGAGTCTCTTAGTTCTTGCAAGCTAAGCTGGAGTGAGTCTTTCTCATTAAGGCCACATGGCCACACAGTGTCTCTTAGTTCTTGCAAGCTAAGCTGGAGTGAGTCTCTCTCATTAAGGCCACATGGCCACACTGTGTCTCTTAGTTCTTGCAAGCTAAGCTTGAGTCAGTCTCTCTCATTAAGGCCACATGGCCACACAGTGTCTCTTAGTTCTTGCAAGCTAAGCTGGAGTCAGTCTCTCTCATTAAGGTCACATGGTCACACTGTGTCTCTTAGTTCCTGCAAGCTAAGCTGGAGTCAGTCTCTCTCATTAAGGCCACATGGCCACACTGTGTCTCTTAGTTCTAGCAAGCTAAGCTGGAATCAGTCTCTCTCATTAAGGCCACATGGCCACACTGTGTCTCTTAGTTCTTGCAAGCTAAGCTGGAGTCAGTCTCTCTCATTAAGGCCACATGGCCACACTGTCTCTTAGTTCTTGCAAGCTAAGCTGGAGTGAGTCTCTCTCATTAAGGCCACATGGCCACACAGTGTCTCTTAGTTCTTGCAAGCTAAGCTTGAGTCAGTCTCTCTCATTAAGGCCACATGGCCACACAGTGTCTTTTAGTTCTTGCAAGGTAAGCTGGAGTCAGTCTCTCTCAATATGGTCACATGGGCACACTGTGTTTCTTAATTCTTGCAAGCTAAGCTGGAGTCAGTCTCTCTCATTAAGGCCACATGGCCACACTGTGTCGCTTAGTTCTTGCAAGTTAAGCTGGAATCAGTCTCTCTCATTAAGGCCACATGGCCACACTGTGTCTCTTAGTTCTTGCAAGCTAAGCTGGAGGCAGTCTCTCATTAAGGCCACATGGCCACACTGTCTCTTAGTTCTTGCAAGCTAAGCTGGAGTGAGTCTCTCATTAAGGCCACATGGCCACACTGTGTCTCTTAGTTCTTGCAAGCTAAGCTGGAATCAGTCTCTCTCATTAAGGCCACATGGCCACACTGTGTCTCTTAGTTCTTGCAAGCTAAGCTGGAGTCAGTCTCTCTCATTAAGGCCACATGGCCACACTGTGTCTCTTAGTTCTTGCAAGCTAAGCTGGAGTCAGTCTCTCTCAATATGGTCACATGGGCACACTGTGTCTCTTAGTTCTTGCAAGCTAAGCTGGAGTGAGTCTCTCTCATTAAGGCCACATGGTCACACAGTGTCTCTTAGTTCTTGCAAGCTAAGCTGGAGTCAGTCTCTCTCATTAAGGCCACATGGCCACACTGTGTCTCTTAGTTCTTGCAAGCTAAGCTTGAGTCAGTCTCTCTCATTAAGGCCACATGGCCACACAGTGTCTCTTAGTTCTTGCAAGCTAAGCTGGAGTCAGTCTCTCTCATTAAGGTCACATGGTCACACTGTGTCTCTTAGTTCTTGCAAGCTAAGCTGGAGTCAGTCTCTCTCATTAAGGCCACATGGCCACACTGTGTCTCTTAGTTTTTGCAAGCTAAGCTGGAATCAGTCTCTCTCATTAAGGCCACATGGCCACACTGTGTCTCTTAGTTCTTGCAAGCTAAGCTGGAGTCAGTCTCTCTCATTAAGGCCACATGGCCACACTGTGTCTCTTAGTTCTTGCAAGCTAAGCTGGAGTCAGTCTCTCTCATTAAGGTCACATGGTCACACAGTGTCTCTTAGTTCTTGCAAGCTAAGCTGGAGTCAGTCTCTCTCATTAAGGCCACATGGCCACACAGTGTCTCTTAGTTCTTGCAAGCTAAGCTGGAGTCAGTCTCTCTCATTAAGGCCACATGGCCACACTGTGTCTCTTAGTTCTTGCAAGCTAAGCTGGAATCAGTCTCTCTCATTAAGGCCACATGGCCACACTGTGTCTCTTAGTTCTTGCAAGCTAAGCTGGAGTCAGTCTCTCTCATTAAGGCCACATGGCCACACTGTGTCTCTTAGTTCTTGCAAGCTAAGCTGGAGTCAGTCTCTCTCATTAAGGCCACATGGCCACACTGTCTCTTAGTTCTTGCAAGCTAAGCTGGAGTGAGTCTCTCATTAAGGCCACATGGCCACACTGTGTCTCTTAGTTCTTGCAAGCTAAGCTGGAGTGAGTCTCTCTCATTAAGGCCACATGGTCACACAGTGTATCTTAGTTCTTGCAAGCTAAGCTGGAGTCAGTCTCTCTCATTAAGGCCACATGGCCACACTGTGTCTCTTAGTTTTTGCAAGCTAAGCTGGAGTGAGTCTTTCTCATTAAGGCCACATGGCCACACAGTGTCTCTTAGTTCTTGCAAGCTAAGCTGGAGTGAGTCTCTCTCATTAAGGCCACATGGTCACACAGTGTCTCTTAGTTCTTGCAAGCTAAGCTGGAGTGAGTCTCTCTCATTAAGGCCACATGGCCACACTGTGTCTCTTAGTTCTTGCAAGCTAAGCTTGAGTCAGTCTCTCTCATTAAGGCCACATGGCCACACAGTGTCTCTTAGTTCTTGCAAGCTAAGCTGGAGTCAGTCTCTCTCATTAAGGTCACATGGTCACACTGTGTCTCTTAGTTCTTGCAAGCTAAGCTGGAGTCAGTCTCTCTCATTAAGGCCACATGGCCACACTGTGTCTCTTAGTTTTTGCAAGCTAAGCTGGAATCAGTCTCTCTCATTAAGGCCACATGGCCACACTGTGTCTCTTAGTTCTTGCAAGCTAAGCTGGAGTCAGTCTCTCTCATTAAGGCCACATGGCCACACTGTGTCTCTTAGTTCTTGCAAGCTAAGCTGGAGTCAGTCTCTCTCATTAAGGTCACATGGTCACACAGTGTCTCTTAGTTCTTGCAAGCTAAGCTGGAGTCAGTCTCTCTCATTAAGGCCACATGGCCACACAGTGTCTCTTAGTTCTTGCAAGCTAAGCTGGAGTCAGTCTCTCTCATTAAGGCCACATGGCCACACTGTGTCTCTTAGTTCTTGCAAGCTAAGCTGGAATCAGTCTCTCTCATTAAGGCCACATGGCCACACTGTGTCTCTTAGTTCTTGCAAGCTAAGCTGGAGTCAGTCTCTCTCATTAAGGCCACATGGCCACACTGTGTCTCTTAGTTCTTGCAAGCTAAGCTGGAGTCAGTCTCTCTCATTAAGGCCACATGGCCACACTGTCTCTTAGTTCTTGCAAGCTAAGCTGGAGTGAGTCTCTCATTAAGGCCACATGGCCACACTGTGTCTCTTAGTTCTTGCAAGCTAAGCTGGAGTGAGTCCCTCTCATTAAGGCCACATGGTCACACAGTGTATCTTAGTTCTTGCAAGTTAAGTTGGAGTCAGTCTCTCTCATTAAGGCCACATGGCCACACTGAGTCTCTTAGTTCTTGCAAGCTAAGCTGGAGTGAGTCTTTCTCATTAAGGCCACATGGCCACACAGTGTCTCTTAGTTCTTGCAAGCTAAGCTGGAGTGAGTCTCTCTCATTAAGGCCACATGGCCACACTGTGTCTCTTAGTTCTTGCAAGCTAAGCTTGAGTCAGTCTCTCTCATTAAGGCCACATGGCCACACAGTGTCTCTTAGTTCTTGCAAGCTAAGCTTGAGTCAGTCTCTCTCATTAAGGTCACATGGTCACACTGTGTCTCTTAGTTCTTGCAAGCTAAGCTGGAGTCAGTCTCTCTCATTAAGGCCACATGGCCACACAGTGTCTCTTAGTTCTTGCAAGCTAAGCTGGTGTCAGTCTCTCTCATTAAGGCTACATGGCCACACTGTCTCTTAGTTCTTGCAAGCTAAGCTGGAGTGAGTCTCTCATTAAGGCCACATGGCCACACTGTGTCTCTTAGTTCTTGCAAGCTAAGCTGGAGTGAGTCTCTCTCATTAAGGCCACATGGCCACACAGTGTCTCTTAGTTCTTGCAAGCTAAGTTGGAGTCAGTCTCTCTCATTAAGGCCACATGGCCACACTGAGTGTCTTAGTTCTTGCAAGCTAAGCTGGAGTGAGTCTCTCTCATTAAGGCCACATGGCCACACAGTGTCTCTTAGTTCTTGCAAGCTAAGCTGGAGTCAGTCTCTCTCATTAAGGTCACATGGTCACACTGTGTCTCTTAGTTCTTGCAAGCTAAGCTGGAGTCAGTCTCTCTCATTAAGGCCACATGGCCACACTGTGTCTCTTAGTTCTTGCAAGCCAATCTGGAATCAGTCTCTTTCATTAAGGCCACATGGCCACACTGTGTCTCTTAGTTCTTGCAAGCTAAGCTGGAGTCAGTCTCTCTCATTAAGGCCACATGGCCACACTGTGTCTCTTAGTTCTTGCAAGCTAAGCTGGAGTCAGTCTCTCTCATTAAGGCCACATGGCCACACTGTCTCTTAGTTCTTGCAAGCTAAGCTGGAGTGAGTCTCTCATTAAGGCCACATGGCCACACTGTGTCTCTTAGTTCTTGCAAGCTAAGCTGGAGTGAGTCTCTCTCATTAAGGCCACATGGTCACACAGTGTATCTTAGTTCTTGCAAGCTAAGCTGGAGTCAGTCTCTCTCATTAAGGCCACATGGCCACACTGTGTCTCTTAGTTTTTGCAAGCTAAGCTGGAGTGAGTCTTTCTCATTAAGGCCACATGGCCACACAGTGTCTCTTAGTTCTTGCAAGCTAAGCTGGAGTGAGTCTCTCTCATTAAGGCCACATGGTCACACAGTGTCTCTTAGTTCTTGCAAGCTAAGCTGGAGTGAGTCTCTCTCATTAAGGCCACATGGCCACACTGTGTCTCTTAGTTCTTGCAAGCTAAGCTTGAGTCAGTCTCTCTCATTAAGGCCACATGGCCACACAGTGTCTCTTAGTTCTTGCAAGCTAAGCTGGAGTCAGTCTCTCTCATTAAGGTCACATGGTCACACTGTGTCTCTTAGTTCTTGCAAGCTAAGCTGGAGTCAGTCTCTCTCATTAAGGCCACATGGCCACACTGTGTCTCTTAGTTTTTGCAAGCTAAGCTGGAATCAGTCTCTCTCATTAAGGCCACATGGCCACACTGTGTCTCTTAGTTCTTGCAAGCTAAGCTGGAGTCAGTCTCTCTCATTAAGGCCACATGGCCACACTGTGTCTCTTAGTTCTTGCAAGCTAAGCTGGAGTCAGTCTCTCTCATTAAGGTCACATGGTCACACAGTGTCTCTTAGTTCTTGCAAGCTAAGCTGGAGTCAGTCTCTCTCATTAAGGCCACATGGCCACACAGTGTCTCTTAGTTCTTGCAAGCTAAGCTGGAGTCAGTCTCTCTCATTAAGGCCACATGGCCACACTGTGTCTCTTAGTTCTTGCAAGCTAAGCTGGAATCAGTCTCTCTCATTAAGGCCACATGGCCACACTGTGTCTCTTAGTTCTTGCAAGCTAAGCTGGAGTCAGTCTCTCTCATTAAGGCCACATGGCCACACTGTGTCTCTTAGTTCTTGCAAGCTAAGCTGGAGTCAGTCTCTCTCATTAAGGCCACATGGCCACACTGTCTCTTAGTTCTTGCAAGCTAAGCTGGAGTGAGTCTCTCATTAAGGCCACATGGCCACACTGTGTCTCTTAGTTCTTGCAAGCTAAGCTGGAGTGAGTCCCTCTCATTAAGGCCACATGGTCACACAGTGTATCTTAGTTCTTGCAAGTTAAGTTGGAGTCAGTCTCTCTCATTAAGGCCACATGGCCACACTGAGTCTCTTAGTTCTTGCAAGCTAAGCTGGAGTGAGTCTTTCTCATTAAGGCCACATGGCCACACAGTGTCTCTTAGTTCTTGCAAGCTAAGCTGGAGTGAGTCTCTCTCATTAAGGCCACATGGCCACACTGTGTCTCTTAGTTCTTGCAAGCTAAGCTTGAGTCAGTCGCTCTCATTAAGGCCACATGGCCACACAGTGTCTCTTAGTTCTTGCAAGCTAAGCTTGAGTCAGTCTCTCTAATTAAGGTCACATGGTCACACTGTGTCTCTTAGTTCTTGCAAGCTAAGCTGGAGTCAGTCTCTCTCATTAAGGCCACATGGCCACACAGTGTCTCTTAGTTCTTGCAAGCTAAGCTGGTGTCAGTCTCTCTCATTAAGGCTACATGGCCACACTGTCTCTTAGTTCTTGCAAGCTAAGCTGGAGTGAGTCTCTCATTAAGGCCACATGGCCACACTGTGTCTCTTAGTTCTTGCAAGCTAAGCTGGAGTGAGTCTCTCTCATTAAGGCCACATGGCCACACAGTGTCTCTTAGTTCTTGCAAGCTAAGTTGGAGTCAGTCTCTCTCATTAAGGCCACATGGCCACACTGAGTGTCTTAGTTCTTGCAAGCTAAGCTGGAGTGAGTCTCTCTCATTAAGGCCACATGGCCACACAGTGTCTCTTAGTTCTTGCAAGCTAAGCTGGAGTCAGTCTCTCTCATTAAGGTCACATGGTCACACTGTGTCTCTTAGTTCTTGCAAGCTAAGCTGGAGTCAGTCTCTCTCATTAAGGCCACATGGCCACACTGTGTCTCTTAGTTCTTGCAAGCCAATCTGGAATCAGTCTCTTTCATTAAGGCCACATGGCCACACTGTGTCTCTTAGTTCTTGCAAGCTAAGCTGGAGTCAGTCTCTCTCATTAAGGCCACATGGCCACACTGTGTCTCTTAGTTCTTGCAAGCTAAGCTGGAGTCAGTCTCTCTCATTAAGGCTACATGGCCACACTGTCTCTTAGTTCTTGCAAGCTAAACTGGAGTGAGTCTCTCTCATTAAGGCCACATGGCCACACTGTGTCTCTTAGTTCTTGCAAGCTAAGCTTGAGTCAGTCTCTCTCATTAAGGCCACATGGCCACACTGTCTCTTAGTTCTTGCAAGCTAAGCTGGAGTGAGTCTCTCATTAAGGCCACATGGCCACACTGTGTCTCTTAGTTCTTGCAAGCTAAGCTGGAGTGAGTCCCTCTCATTAAGGCCACATGGTCACACAGTGTATCTTAGTTCTTGCAAGTTAAGTTGGAGTCAGTCTCTCTCATTAAGGCCACATGGCCACACTGAGTCTCTTAGTTCTTGCAAGCTAAGCTGGAGTGAGTCTTTCTCATTAAGGCCACATGGCCACACAGTGTCTCTTAGTTCTTGCAAGCTAAGCTGGAGTGAGTCTCTCTCATTAAGGCCACATGGCCACACTGTGTCTCTTAGTTCTTGCAAGCTAAGCTTGAGTCAGTCTCTCTCATTAAGGCCACATGGCCACACAGTGTCTCTTAGTTCTTGCAAGCTAAGCTTGAGTCAGTCTCTCTCATTAAGGTCACATGGTCACACTGTGTCTCTTAGTTCTTGCAAGCTAAGCTGGTGTCAGTCTCTCTCATTAAGGCTACATGGCCACACTGTCTCTTAGTTCTTGCAAGCTAAGCTGGAGTGAGTCTCTCATTAAGGCCACATGGCCACACTGTGTCTCTTAGTTCTTGCAAGCTAAGCTGGAGTGAGTCTCTCTCATTAAGGCCACATGGCCACACAGTGTCTCTTAGTTCTTGCAAGCTAAGTTGGAGTCAGTCTCTCTCATTAAGGCCACATGGCCACACTGAGTGTCTTAGTTCTTGCAAGCTAAGCTGGAGTGAGTCTCTCTCATTAAGGCCACATGGCCACACAGTGTCTCTTAGTTCTTGCAAGCTAAGCTGGAGTCAGTCTCTCTCATTAAGGTCACATGGTCACACTGTGTCTCTTAGTTCTTGCAAGCTAAGCTGGAGTGAGTCTCTCATTAAGGCCACATGGCCACACTGTGTCTCTTAGTTCTTGCAAGCTAAGCTGGAGTGAGTCCCTCTCATTAAGGCCACATGGTCACACAGTGTATCTTAGTTCTTGCAAGTTAAGTTGGAGTCAGTCTCTCTCATTAAGGCCACATGGCCACACTGAGTCTCTTAGTTCTTGCAAGCTAAGCTGGAGTGAGTCTTTCTCATTAAGGCCACATGGCCACACAGTGTCTCTTAGTTCTTGCAAGCTAAGCTGGAGTGAGTCTCTCTCATTAAGGCCACATGGCCACACTGTGTCTCTTAGTTCTTGCAAGCTAAGCTTGAGTCAGTCTCTCTCATTAAGGCCACATGGCCACACAGTGTCTCTTAGTTCTTGCAAGCTAAGCTTGAGTCAGTCTCTCTCATTAAGGTCACATGGTCACACTGTGTCTCTTAGTTCTTGCAAGCTAAGCTGGTGTCAGTCTCTCTCATTAAGGCTACATGGCCACACTGTCTCTTAGTTCTTGCAAGCTAAGCTGGAGTGAGTCTCTCATTAAGGCCACATGGCCACACTGTGTCTCTTAGTTCTTGCAAGCTAAGCTGGAGTGAGTCTCTCTCATTAAGGCCACATGGCCACACAGTGTCTCTTAGTTCTTGCAAGCTAAGTTGGAGTCAGTCTCTCTCATTAAGGCCACATGGCCACACTGAGTGTCTTAGTTCTTGCAAGCTAAGCTGGAGTGAGTCTCTCTCATTAAGGCCACATGGCCACACAGTGTCTCTTAGTTCTTGCAAGCTAAGCTGGAGTCAGTCTCTCTCATTAAGGTCACATGGTCACACTGTGTCTCTTAGTTCTTGCAAGCTAAGCTGGAGTCAGTCTCTCTCATTAAGGCCACATGGCCACACTGTGTCTCTTAGTTCTTGCAAGCCAATCTGGAATCAGTCTCTTTCATTAAGGCCACATGGCCACACTGTGTCTCTTAGTTCTTGCAAGCTAAGCTGGAGTCAGTCTCTCTCATTAAGGCCACATGGCCACACTGTGTCTCTTAGTTCTTGCAAGCTAAGCTGGAGTCAGTCTCTCTCATTAAGGCTACATGGCCACACTGTCTCTTAGTTCTTGCAAGCTAAACTGGAGTGAGTCTCTCTCATTAAGGCCACATGGTCACACAGTGTATCTTAGTTCTTGCAAGCTAAGCTGGAGTCAGTCTCTCTCATTAAGGCCACATGGCCACACTGTGTCTCTTAGTTTTTGCAAGCTAAGCTGGAGTGAGTCTTTCTCATTAAGGCCACATGGCCACACAGTGTCTCTTAGTTCTTGCAAGCTAAGCTGGAGTGAGTCTCTCTCATTAAGGCCACATGGTCACACAGTGTCTCTTAGTTCTTGCAAGCTAAGCTGGAGTGAGTCTCTCTCATTAAGGCCACATGGCCACACTGTGTCTCTTAGTTCTTGCAAGCTAAGCTTGAGTCAGTCTATCTCATTAAGGCCACATGGCCACACAGTGTCTCTTAGTTCTTGCAAGCTAAGCTGGAGTCAGTCTCTCTCATTAAGGTCACATGGTCACACTGTGTCTCTTAGTTCTTGCAAGCTAAGCTGGAGTCAGTCTCTCTCATTAAGTCCACATGGCCACACTGTGTCTCTTAGTTTTTGCAAGCTAAGCTGGAATCAGTCTCTCTCATTAAGGCCACATGGCCACACTGTGTCTCTTAGTTCTTGCAAGCTAAGCTGGAGTCAGTCTATCTCATTAAGGCCACATGGCCACACTGTGTCTCTTAGTTCTTGCAAGCTAAGCTGGAGTCAGTCTCTCTCATTAAGGCTACATGGCCACACTGTCTCTTAGTTCTTGCAAGCTAAGCTGGAGTGAGTCTCTCATTAAGGCCACATGGCCACACTGTGTCTCTTAGTTCTTGCAAGCTAAGCTGGAGTGAGTCTCTCTCATTAAGGCCACATGGCCACACAGTGTATCTTAGTTTTTGCAAGTTAAGTTGGAGTCAGTCTCTCTGATTAAGGCCACATGGCCATACTGAGTCTCTTAGTTCTTGCAAGCTAAGCTGGAGTGAGTCTTTCTCATTCAGGCCACATGGCCACACAGTGTCGCTTAGTTCTTGCAAGCTAAGCTGGAGTGAGTCTCTCTCATTAAGGCCACATGGCCACACTGTGTCTCTTAGTTCTTGCAAGCTAAGCTTGAGTCAGTCTCTCTCATTAAGGCCACATGGCCACACAGTGTCTCTTAGTTCTTGCAAGCTAAGCTGGAGTCAGTCTCTCTCATTAAGGTCACATGGTCACACTGTGTCTCTTAGTTCTTGCAAGCTAAGCTGGAGTCAGTCTCTCTCATTAAGGCCACATGGCCACACTGTGTCTCTTAGTTCTTGCAAGCTAAGCTGGAGTCAGTCTCTCTCATTAAGGCCACATGGCCACACTGTGTCTCTTAGTTCTTGCAAGCTAAGCTGGAGTCAGTCTCTCTCATTAAGGCCACATGGCCACACTGTGTCTCTTAGTTCTTGCAAGCTAAGCTGGAGTGAGTCTCTCTCATTAAGGCCACATGGCCACACAGTGTATCTTAGTTCTTGCAAGTTAAGTTGGAGTCAGTCTCTCTCATTAAGGCCACATGGCCACACTGAGTCTCTTAGTTCTTGCAAGCTAAGCTGGAGTGAGTCTTTCTCATTAAGGCCACATGGCCACACAGTGTCTCTTAGTTCTTGCAAGCTAAGCTGGAGTGAGTCTCTCTCATTAAGGCCACATGGCCACACTGTGTCTCTTTGTTCTTGCAAGCTAAGCTTGAGTCAGTCTCTCTCATTAAGGCCACATGGCCACACTGTGTCTCTTAGTTTTTGCAAGCTAAGCTGGAATCAGTCTCTCTCATTAAGGCCACATGGCCACACTGTGTCTCTTAGTTCTTGCAAGCTAAGCTGGAGTCAGTCTATCTCATTAAGGCCACATGGTCACACAGTGTCTCTTAGTTCTTGCAAGCTAAGCTGGAGTGAGTCTCTCTCATTAAGGCCACATGGCCACACTGTGTCTCTTAGTTCTTGCAAGCTAAGCTTGAGTCAGTCTCTCTCATTAAGGCCACATGGCCACACAGTGTCTCTTAGTTCTTGCAAGCTAAGCTGGAGTCAGTCTCTCTCATTAAGGTCACATGGTCACACTGTGTCTCTTAGTTCTTGCAAGCTAAGCTGGAGTCAGTCTCTCTCATTAAGGCCACATGGCCACACTGTGTCTCTTAGTTTTTGCAAGCTAAGCTGGAATCAGTCTCTGTCATTAAGGCCACATGGCCACACTGTGTCTCTTAGTTCTTGCAAGCTAAGCTGGAGTCAGTCTATCTCATTAAGGCCACATGGCCACACTGTGTCTCTTAGTTCTTGCAAGCTAAGCTGGAGTCAGTCTCTCTCATTAAGGCTACATGGCCACACTGTCTCTTAGTTCTTGCAAGCTAAGCTGGAGTGAGTCTCTCATTAAGGCCACATGGCCACACTGTGTCTCTTAGTTCTTGCAAGCTAAGCTGGAGTGAGTCTCTCTCATTAAGGCCACATGGCCACACAGTGTATCTTAGTTCTTGCAAGTTAAGTTGGAGTCAGTCTCTCTGATTAAGGCCACATGGCCATACTGAGTCTCTTAGTTCTTGCAAGCTAAGCTGGAGTGAGTCTTTCTCATTAAGGCCACATGGCCACACAGTGTCGCTTAGTTCTTGCAAGCTAAGCTGGAGTGAGTCTCTCTCATTAAGGCCACATGGCCACACTGTGTCTCTTAGTTCTTGCAAGCTAAGCTTGAGTCAGTCTCTCTCATTAAGGCCACTTGGCCACACAGTGTCTCTTAGTTCTTGCAAGCTAAGCTGGAGTCAGTCTCTCTCATTAAGGTCACATGGTCACACTGTGTCTCTTAGTTCTTGCAAGCTAAGCTGGAGTCAGTCTCTCTCATTAAGGCCACACTGTGTCTCTTAGTTCTTGCAAGCTAAGCTGGAGTCAGTCTCTCTCATTAAGGCCACATGGCCACACTGTGTCTCTTAGTTCTTGCAAGCTAAGCTGGAGTCAGTCTCTCTCATTAAGGCCACATGGCCACACTGTGTCTCTTAGTTCTTGCAAGCTAAGCTGGAGTGAGTCTCTCTCATTAAGGCCACATGGCCACACAGTGTATCTTAGTTCTTGCAAGTTAAGTTGGAGTCAGTCTCTCTCATTAAGGCCACATGGCCACACTGAGTCTCTTAGTTCTTGCAAGCTAAGCTGGAGTGAGTCTTTCTCATTAAGGCCACATGGCCACACAGTGTCTCTTAGTTCTTGCAAGCTAAGCTGGAGTGAGTCTCTCTCATTAAGGCCACATGGCCACACTGTGTCTCTTTGTTCTTGCAAGCTAAGCTTGAGTCAGTCTCTCTCATTAAGGCCACATGGCCACACTGTGTCTCTTAGTTTTTGCAAGCTAAGCTGGAATCAGTCTCTCTCATTAAGGCCACATGGCCACACTGTGTCTCTTAGTTCTTGCAAGCTAAGCTGGAGTCAGTCTATCTCATTAAGGCCACATGGTCACACAGTGTCTCTTAGTTCTTGCAAGCTAAGCTGGAGTCAGTCTCTCTCATTAAGGCCACATGGCCACACTGTGTCTCTTAGTTCTTGCAAGCTAAGCTTGAGTCAGTCTCTCTCATTAAGGCCACATGGCCACACAGTGTCTCTTAGTTCTTGCAAGCTAAGCTGGAGTCAGTCTCTCTCATTAAGGTCACATGGTCACACTGTGTCTCTTAGTTCTTGCAAGCTAAGCTGGAGTCAGTCTCTCTCATTAAGGCCACATTGCCACACTGTGTCTCTTAGTTTTTGCAAGCTAAGCTGGAATCAGTCTCTCTCATTAAGGCCACATGGCCACACTGTGTCTCTTAGTTCTTGCAAGCTAAGCTGGAGTCAGTCTATCTCATTAAGGCCACATGGCCACACTGTGTCTCTTAGTTCTTGCAAGCTAAGCTGGAGTGAGTCTCTCATTAAGGCCACATGGCCACACTGTGTCTCTTAGTTCTTGCAAGCTAAGCTGGAGTGAGTCTCTCTCATTAAGGCCACATGGCCACACAGTGTATCTTAGTTCTTGCAAGTTAAGTTGGAGTCAGTCTCTCTGATTAAGGCCACATGGCCATACTGAGTCTCTTAGTTCTTGCAAGCTAAGCTGGAGTGAGTCTTTCTCATTAAGGCCACATGGCCACACAGTGTCGCTTAGTTCTTGCAAGCTAAGCTGGAGTGAGTCTCTCTCATTAAGGCCACATGGCCACACTGTGTCTCTTAGTTCTTGCAAGCTAAGCTTGAGTCAGTCTCTCTCATTAAGGCCACATGGCCACACAGTGTCTCTTAGTTCTTGCAAGCTAAGCTGGAGTCAGTCTCTCTCATTAAGGTCACATGGTCACACTGTGTCTCTTAGTTCTTGCAAGCTAAGCTGGAGTCAGTCTCTCTCATTAAGGCCACATGGCCACACTGTGTCTCTTAGTTCTTGCAAGCTAAGCTGGAGTCAGTCTCTCTCATTAAGGCCACATGGCCACACTGTGTCTCTTAGTTCTTGCAAGCTAAGCTGGAGTCAGTCTCTCATTAAGGCCACATGGCCACACTGTGTCTCTTAGTTCTTGCAAGCTAAGCTGGAGTGAGTCTCTCTCATTAAGGCCACATGGCCACACAGTGTATCTTAGTTCTTGCAAGTTAAGTTGGAGTCAGTCTCTCTCATTAAGGCCACATGGCCACACTGAGTCTCTTAGTTCTTGCAAGCTAAGCTGGAGTGAGTCTTTCTCATTAAGGCCACATGGCCACACAGTGTCTCTTAGTTCTTGCAAGCTAAGCTGGAGTGAGTCTCTCTCATTAAGGCCACATGGCCACACTGTGTCTCTTAGTTCTTGCAAGCTAAGCTTGAGTCAGTCTCTCTCATTAAGGCCACATGGCCACACAGTGTCTCTTAGTTCTTGCAAGCTAAGCTTGAGTCAGTCTCTCTCATTAAGGTCACATGGTCACACTGTGTCTCTTAGTTCTTGCAAGCTAAGCTGGAGTCAGTCTCTCTCATTAAGGCCACATGGCCACACAGTGTCTCTTAGTTCTTGCAAGCTAAGCTGGAGTCAGTCTCTCTCATTAAGGTCACATGGTCACACAGTGTCTCTTAGTTCTTGCAAGCTAAGCTGGAGTCAGTCTCTCTCATTAAGGCCACATGGCCACACAGTGTCTCTTAGTTCTTGCAAGCTAAGCTGGAGTCAGTCTCTCTCATTAAGGCGACATGGCCACACTGTGTTCTCTTAGTTCTTGCAAGCTAAGCTGGAATCAGTCTCTCTCATTAAGGCCACATGGCCACACTGTGTCTCTTAGTTCTTGCAAGCTAAGCTGGAGTCAGTCTCTCTCATTAAGGCCACATGGCCACACTGTCTCTTAGTTCTTGCAAGCTAAGCTGGAGTGAGTCTCTCATTAAGGCCACATGGCCACACTGTGTCTCTTAGTTCTTGCAAGCTAAGCTGGAGTGAGTCTGTCTCATTAAGGCCACATGGTCACACAGTGTATCTTAGTTCTTGCAAGTTAAGTTGGAGTCAGTCTCTCTCATTAAGGCCACATGGCCACACTGAGTCTCTTAGTTCTTGCAAGCTAAGCTGGAGTGAGTCTTTCTCATTAAGGCCACATGGCCACACAGTGTCTCTTAGTTCTTGCAAGCTAAGCTGGAGTGAGTCTCTCTCATTAAGGCCACATGGCCACACAGTGTCTCTTAGTTCTTGCAAGCTAAGCTTGAGTCAGTCTCTCTCATTAAGGCCACATGGCCACACTGTGTCTCTTAGTTCTTGCAAGCTAAGCTGGAGTCAGTCTCTCTCATTAAGGCCACATGGCCACACAGTGTCTCTTAGTTCTTGCAAGCTAAGCTGGAGTCAGTCTCTCTCATTAAGGTCACATGGTCACACTGTGTCTCTTAGTTCTTGCAAGCTAAGCTGGAGTCAATCTCTCTCATTAAGGCCACATGGCCACACAGTGTCTCTTAGTTCTTGCAAGCTAAGCTGGAGTGAGTCTCTCTCATTAAGGCCACATGGCCACACTGTGTCTCTTAGTTCTTGCAAGCTAAGCTGGAGTGAGTCTCTCTCATTAAGGCCACATGGCCACACTGTGTCTCTTAGTTCTTGCAAGCTAAGCTTGAGTCAGTCTCTCTCATTAAGGCCACATGGCCACACAGTGTCTCTTAGTTCTTGCAAGCTAAGCTGGAGTCAGTCTCTCTCATTAAGGTCACATGGTCACACTGTGTCTCTTAGTTCTTGCAAGCTAAGCTGGAGTCAGTCTCTCTCATTAAGGCCACATGGCCACACTGTGTCTCTTAGTTTTTGCAAGCTAAGCTGGAATCAGTCTCTCTCATTAAGGCCACATGGCCACACTGTGTCTCTTAGTTCTTGCAAGCTAAGCTGGAGTCAGTCTCTCTCATTAAGGCCACATGGCCACACTGTCTCTTAGTTCTTGCAAGCTAAGCTGGAGTGAGTCTCTCATTAAGGCCACATGGCCACACTGTGTCTCTTAGTTCTTGCAAGCTAAGCTGGAGTGAGTCTCTCTCATTAAGGCCACATGGTCACACAGTGTATCTTAGTTCTTGCAAGTTAAGTTGGAGTCAGTCTCTCTCATTAAGGCCACATGGCCACACTGAGTCTCTTAGTTCTTGCAAGCTAAGCTGGAGTGAGTCTTTCTCATTAAGGCCACATGGCCACACAGTGTCTCTTAGTTCTTGCAAGCTAAGCTGGAGTGAGTCTCTCTCATTAAGGCCACATGGCCACACTGTGTCTCTTAGTTCTTGCAAGCTAAGCTTGAGTCAGTCTCTCTCATTAAGGCCACATGGCCACACAGTGTCTCTTAGTTCTTGCAAGCTAAGCTTGAGTCAGTCTCTCTCATTAAGGTCACATGGTCACACTGTGTCTCTTAGTTCTTGCAAGCTAAGCTGGAGTCAGTCTCTCTCATTAAGGCCACATGGCCACACAGTGTCTCTTAGTTCTTGCAAGCTAAGCTGGAGTCAGTCTCTCTCATTAAGGCCACATGGCCACACAGTGTCTCTTAGTTCTTGCAAGCTAAGCTGGAGTCA
Source organism: Petromyzon marinus (assembly GCF_048934315.1). Taxonomy (NCBI): domain Eukaryota; kingdom Metazoa; phylum Chordata; class Hyperoartia; order Petromyzontiformes; family Petromyzontidae; genus Petromyzon; species Petromyzon marinus. The sequence goes on from NC_133683.1 coordinate 7,090,292, forward strand.
GTCTCTCTCATTAAGGCGACATGGCCACACTGTGTTCTCTTAGTTCTTGCAAGCTAAGCTGGAATCAGTCTCTCTCATTAAGGCCACATGGCCACACTGTGTCTCTTAGTTCTTGCAAGCTAAGCTGGAGTCAGTCTCTCTCATTAAGGCCACATGGCCACACTGTGTCTCTTAGTTTTTGCAAGCTAAGCTGGAATCAGTCTCTCTCATTAAGGCCACATGGCCACACTGTGTCTCTTAGTTCTTGCAAGCTAAGCTGGAGTCAGTCTATCTCATTAAGGCCACATGGCCACACTGTGTCTCTTAGTTCTTGCAAGCTAAGCTGGAGTCAGTCTCTCTCATTAAGGCTACATGGCCACACTGTCTCTTAGTTCTTGCAAGCTAAGCTGGAGTGAGTCTCTCATTAAGGCCACATGGCCACACTGTGTCTCTTAGTTCTTGCAAGCTAAGCTGGAGTGAGTCTCTCTCATTAAGGCCACATGGCCACACAGTGTATCTTAGTTCTTGCAAGTTAAGTTGGAGTCAGTCTCTCTGATTAAGGCCACATGGCCATACTGAGTCTCTTAGTTCTTGCAAGCTAAGCTGGAGTGAGTCTTTCTCATTAAGGCCACATGGCCACACAGTGTCGCTTAGTTCTTGCAAGCTAAGCTGGAGTGAGTCTCTCTCATTAAGGCCACATGGCCACACTGTGTCTCTTAGTTCTTGCAAGCTAAGCTTGAGTCAGTCTCTCTCATTAAGGCCACATGGCCACACAGTGTCTCTTAGTTCTTGCAAGCTAAGCTGGAGTCAGTCTCTCTCATTAAGGTCACATGGTCACACTGTGTCTCTTAGTTCTTGCAAGCTAAGCTGGAGTCAGTCTCTCTCATTAAGGCCACATGGCCACACTGTGTCTCTTAGTTCTTGCAAGCTAAGCTGGAGTCAGTCTCTCTCATTAAGGCCACATGGCCACACTGTGTCTCTTAGTTCTTGCAAGCTAAGCTGGAGTCAGTCTCTCATTAAGGCCACATGGCCACACTGTGTCTCTTAGTTCTTGCAAGCTAAGCTGGAGTGAGTCTCTCTCATTAAGGCCACATGGCCACACAGTGTCTCTTAGTTCTTGCAAGCTAAGCTGGAGTCAGTCTCTCTCATTAAGGTCACATGGTCACACTGTGTCTCTTAGTTCTTGCAAGCTAAGCTGGAGTCAGTCTCTCTCATTAAGGCCACATTGCCACACTGTGTCTCTTAGTTTTTGCAAGCTAAGCTGGAATCAGTCTCTCTCATTAAGGCCACATGGCCACACTGTGTCTCTTAGTTCTTGCAAGCTAAGCTGGAGTCAGTCTATCTCATTAAGGCCACATGGCCACACTGTGTCTCTTAGTTCTTGCAAGCTAAGCTGGAGTCAGTCTCTCTCATTAAGGCTACATGGCCACACTGTCTCTTAGTTCTTGCAAGCTAAGCTGGAGTGAGTCTCTCATTAAGGCCACATGGCCACACTGTGTCTCTTAGTTCTTGCAAGCTAAGCTGGAGTGAGTCTCTCTCATTAAGGCCACATGGCCACACAGTGTATCTTAGTTCTTGCAAGTTAAGTTGGAGTCAGTCTCTCTGATTAAGGCCACATGGCCATACTGAGTCTCTTAGTTCTTGCAAGCTAAGCTGGAGTGAGTCTTTCTCATTAAGGCCACATGGCCACACAGTGTCGCTTAGTTCTTGCAAGCTAAGCTGGAGTGAGTCTCTCTCATTAAGGCCACATGGCCACACTGTGTCTCTTAGTTCTTGCAAGCTAAGCTTGAGTCAGTCTCTCTCATTAAGGCCACATGGCCACACAGTGTCTCTTAGTTCTTGCAAGCTAAGCTGGAGTCAGTCTCTCTCATTAAGGTCACATGGTCACACTGTGTCTCTTAGTTCTTGCAAGCTAAGCTGGAGTCAGTCTCTCTCATTAAGGCCACATGGCCACACTGTGTCTCTTAGTTCTTGCAAGCTAAGCTGGAGTCAGTCTCTCTCATTAAGGCCACATGGCCACACTGTGTCTCTTAGTTCTTGCAAGCTAAGCTGGAGTCAGTCTCTCATTAAGGCCACATGGCCACACTGTGTCTCTTAGTTCTTGCAAGCTAAGCTGGAGTGAGTCTCTCTCATTAAGGCCACATGGCCACACAGTGTATCTTAGTTCTTGCAAGTTAAGTTGGAGTCAGTCTCTCTCATTAAGGCCACATGGCCACACTGAGTCTCTTAGTTCTTGCAAGCTAAGCTGGAGTGAGTCTTTCTCATTAAGGCCACATGGCCACACAGTGTCTCTTAGTTCTTGCAAGCTAAGCTGGAGTGAGTCTCTCTCATTAAGGCCACATGGCCACACTGTGTCTCTTAGTTCTTGCAAGCTAAGCTTGAGTCAGTCTCTCTCATTAAGGCCACATGGCCACACAGTGTCTCTTAGTTCTTGCAAGCTAAGCTTGAGTCAGTCTCTCTCATTAAGGTCACATGGTCACACAGTGTCTCTTAGTTCCTGCAAGCTAAGCTGGAGTCAGTCTCTCTCATTAAGGCCACATGGCCACACAGTGTCTCTTAGTTCTTGCAAGCTAAGCTGGAGTCAGTCTCTCTCATTAAGGCGACATGGCCACACTGTGTTCTCTTAGTTCTTGCAAGCTAAGCTGGAATCAGTCTCTCTCATTAAGGCCACATGGCCACACTGTGTCTCTTAGTTCTTGCAAGCTAAGCTGGAGTCAGTCTCTCTCATTAAGGCCACATGGCCACACTGTCTCTTAGTTCTTGCAAGCTAAGCTGGAGTGAGTCTCTCATTAAGGCCACATGGCCACACTGTGTCTCTTAGTTCTTGCAAGCTAAGCTGGAGTGAGTCTGTCTCATTAAGGCCACATGGTCACACAGTGTATCTTAGTTCTTGCAAGTTAAGTTGGAGTCAGTCTCTCTCATTAAGGCCACATGGCCACACTGAGTCTCTTAGTTCTTGCAAGCTAAGCTGGAGTGAGTCTTTCTCATTAAGGCCACATGCCCACACAGTGTCTCTTAGTTCTTGCAAGCTAAGCTGGAGTGAGTCTCTCTCATTAAGGCCACATGGCCACACTGTGTCTTTTAGTTCTTGCAAGCTAAGCCTGAGTCAGTCTCTCTCATTAAGGCCACATGGCCACACAGTGTCTCTTAGTTCTTGCAAGCTAAGCTTGAGTCAGTCTCTCTCATTAAGGCCACATGGCCACACTGTGTCTCTTAGTTCTTGCAAGCTAAGCTGGAGTCAGTCTCTCTCATTAAGGCCACATGGCCACACTGTGTCTCTTAGTTCTTGCAAGCTAAGCTGGAGTCAGTCTCTCATTAAGGCCACATGGCCACACTGTGTCTCTTAGTTCTTGCAAGCTAAGCTGGAGTGAGTCTCTCTCATTAAGGCCACATGGCCACACAGTGTATCTTAGTTCTTGCAAGTTAAGTTGGAGTCAGTCTCTCTCATTAAGGCCACATGGCCACACTGAGTCTCTTAGTTCTTGCAAGCTAAGCTGGAGTGAGTCTTTCTCATTAAGGCCACATGGCCACACAGTGTCTCTTAGTTCTTGCAAGCTAAGCTGGAGTGAGTCTCTCTCATTAAGGCCACATGGCCACACTGTGTCTCTTAGTTCTTGCAAGCTAAGCTTGAGTCAGTCTCTCTCATTAAGGCCACATGGCCACACAGTGTCTCTTAGTTCTTGCAAGCTAAGCTTGAGTCAGTCTCTCTCATTAAGGTCACATGGTCACACAGTGTCTCTTAGTTCCTGCAAGCTAAGCTGGAGTCAGTCTCTCTCATTAAGGCCACATGGCCACACAGTGTCTCTTAGTTCTTGCAAGCTAAGCTGGAGTCAGTCTCTCTCATTAAGGCGACATGGCCACACTGTGTTCTCTTAGTTCTTGCAAGCTAAGCTGGAATCAGTCTCTCTCATTAAGGCCACATGGCCACACTGTGTCTCTTAGTTCTTGCAAGCTAAGCTGGAGTCAGTCTCTCTCATTAAGGCCACATGGCCACACTGTCTCTTAGTTCTTGCAAGCTAAGCTGGAGTGAGTCTCTCATTAAGGCCACATGGCCACACTGTGTCTCTTAGTTCTTGCAAGCTAAGCTGGAGTGAGTCTGTCTCATTAAGGCCACATGGTCACACAGTGTATCTTAGTTCTTGCAAGTTAAGTTGGAGTCAGTCTCTCTCATTAAGGCCACATGGCCACACTGAGTCTCTTAGTTCTTGCAAGCTAAGCTGGAGTGAGTCTTTCTCATTAAGGCCACATGGCCACACAGTGTCTCTTAGTTCTTGCAAGCTAAGCTGGAGTGAGTCTCTCTCATTAAGGTCACATGGTCACACAGTGTCTCTTAGTTCCTGCAAGCTAAGCTGGAGTCAGTCTCTCTCATTAAGGCCACATGGCCACACAGTGTCTCTTAGTTCTTGCAAGCTAAGCCTGAGTCAGTCTCTCTCATTAAGGCCACATGGCCACACAGTGTCTCTTAGTTCTTGCAAGCTAAGCTGGAATCAGTCTCTCTCATTAAGGCCACATGGCCACACTGTGTCTCTTAGTTCTTGCAAGCTAAGCTGGAGTCAGTCTCTCTCATTAAGGCCACATGGCCACACTGTGTCTCTTAGTTCTTGCAAGCTAAGCTGGAGTCAGTCTCTCATTAAGGCCACATGGCCACACTGTGTCTCTTAGTTCTTGCAAGCTAAGCTGGAGTGAGTCTCTCTCATTAAGGCCACATGGCCACACAGTGTATCTTAGTTCTTGCAAGTTAAGTTGGAGTCAGTCTCTCTCATTAAGGCCACATGGCCACACTGAGTCTCTTAGTTCTTGCAAGCTAAGCTGGAGTGAGTCTTTCTCATTAAGGCCACATGGCCACACAGTGTCTCTTAGTTCTTGCAAGCTAAGCTGGAGTGAGTCTCTCTCATTAAGGCCACATGGCCACACTGTGTCTCTTAGTTCTTGCAAGCTAAGCTTGAGTCAGTCTCTCTCATTAAGGCCACATGGCCACACAGTGTCTCTTAGTTCTTGCAAGCTAAGCTTGAGTCAGTCTCTCTCATTAAGGTCACATGGTCACACAGTGTCTCTTAGTTCCTGCAAGCTAAGCTGGAGTCAGTCTCTCTCATTAAGGCCACATGGCCACACTGTGTTCTCTTAGTTCTTGCAAGCTAAGCTGGAATCAGTCTCTCTCATTAAGGCCACATGGCCACACTGTGTCTCTTAGTTCTTGCAAGCTAAGCTGGAGTCAGTCTCTCTCATTAAGGCCACATGGCCACACTGTCTCTTAGTTCTTGCAAGCTAAGCTGGAGTGAGTCTCTCATTAAGGCCACATGGCCACACTGTGTCTCTTAGTTCTTGCAAGCTAAGCTGGAGTGAGTCTGTCTCATTAAGGCCACATGGTCACACAGTGTATCTTAGTTCTTGCAAGTTAAGTTGGAGTCAGTCTCTCTCATTAAGGCCACATGGCCACACTGAGTCTCTTAGTTCTTGCAAGCTAAGCTGGAGTGAGTCTTTCTCATTAAGGCCACATGGCCACACAGTGTCTCTTAGTTCTTGCAAGCTAAGCTGGAGTGAGTCTCTCTCATTAAGGCCACATGGCCACACTGTGTCTTTTAGTTCTTGCAAGCTAAGCCTGAGTCAGTCTCTCTCATTAAGGCCACATGGCCACACAGTGTCTCTTAGTTCTTGCAAGCTAAGCTTGAGTCAGTCTCTCTCATTAAGGCCACATGGCCACACTGTGTCTCTTAGTTCTTGCAAGCTAAGCTGGAGTCAGTCTCTCTCATTAAGGCCACATGGCCACACTGTGTCTCTTAGTTCTTGCAAGCTAAGCTGGAGTCAGTCTCTCATTAAGGCCACATGGCCACACTGTGTCTCTTAGTTCTTGCAAGCTAAGCTGGAGTGAGTCTCTCTCATTAAGGCCACATGGCCACACAGTGTATCTTAGTTCTTGCAAGTTAAGTTGGAGTCAGTCTCTCTCATTAAGGCCACATGGCCACACTGAGTCTCTTAGTTCTTGCAAGCTAAGCTGGAGTGAGTCTTTCTCATTAAGGCCACATGGCCACACAGTGTCTCTTAGTTCTTGCAAGCTAAGCTGGAGTGAGTCTCTCTCATTAAGGCCACATGGCCACACTGTGTCTCTTAGTTCTTGCAAGCTAAGCTGGAGTGAGTCTCTCTCATTAAGGCCACATGGCCACACTGTGTCTCTTAGTTCTTGCAAGCTAAGCTTGAGTCAGTCTCTCTCATTAAGGCCACATGGCCACACAGTGTCTCTTAGTTCTTGCAAGCTAAGCTTGAGTCAGTCTCTCTCATTAAGGTCACATGGTCACACAGTGTCTCTTAGTTCCTGCAAGCTAAGCTGGAGTCAGTCTCTCTCATTAAGGCCACATGGCCACACAGTGTCTCTTAGTTCTTGCAAGCTAAGCTGGAGTCAGTCTCTCTCATTAAGGCGACATGGCCACACTGTGTTCTCTTAGTTCTTGCAAGCTAAGCTGGAATCAGTCTCTCTCATTAAGGCCACATGGCCACACTGTGTCTCTTAGTTCTTGCAAGCTAAGCTGGAGTCAGTCTCTCTCATTAAGGCCACATGGCCACACTGTCTCTTAGTTCTTGCAAGCTAAGCTGGAGTGAGTCTCTCATTAAGGCCACATGGCCACACTGTGTCTCTTAGTTCTTGCAAGCTAAGCTGGAGTGAGTCTGTCTCATTAAGGCCACATGGTCACACAGTGTATCTTAGTTCTTGCAAGTTAAGTTGGAGTCAGTCTCTCTCATTAAGGCCACATGGCCACACTGAGTCTCTTAGTTCTTGCAAGCTAAGCTGGAGTGAGTCTTTCTCATTAAGGCCACATGGCCACACAGTGTCTCTTAGTTCTTGCAAGCTAAGCTGGAGTGAGTCTCTCTCATTAAGGCCACATGGCCACACTGTGTCTTTTAGTTCTTGCAAGCTAAGCCTGAGTCAGTCTCTCTCATTAAGGCCACATGGCCACACAGTGTCTCTTAGTTCTTGCAAGCTAAGCTTGAGTCAGTCTCTCTCATTAAGGCCACATGGCCACACTGTGTCTCTTAGTTCTTGCAAGCTAAGCTGGAGTCAGTCTCTCTCATTAAGGCCACATGGCCACACTGTGTCTCTTAGTTCTTGCAAGCTAAGCTGGAGTCAGTCTCTCATTAAGGCCACATGGCCACACTGTGTCTCTTAGTTCTTGCAAGCTAAGCTGGAGTGAGTCTCTCTCATTAAGGCCACATGGCCACACAGTGTATCTTAGTTCTTGCAAGTTAAGTTGGAGTCAGTCTCTCTCATTAAGGCCACATGGCCACACTGAGTCTCTTAGTTCTTGCAAGCTAAGCTGGAGTGAGTCTTTCTCATTAAGGCCACATGGCCACACAGTGTCTCTTAGTTCTTGCAAGCTAAGCTGGAGTGAGTCTCTCTCATTAAGGCCACATGGCCACACTGTGTCTCTTAGTTCTTGCAAGCTAAGCTTGAGTCAGTCTCTCTCATTAAGGCCACATGGCCACACAGTGTCTCTTAGTTCTTGCAAGCTAAGCTTGAGTCAGTCTCTCTCATTAAGGTCACATGGTCACACAGTGTCTCTTAGTTCCTGCAAGCTAAGCTGGAGTCAGTCTCTCTCATTAAGGCCACATGGCCACACAGTGTCTCTTAGTTCTTGCAAGCTAAGCTGGAGTCAGTCTCTCTCATTAAGGCGACATGGCCACACTGTGTTCTCTTAGTTCTTGCAAGCTAAGCTGGAATCAGTCTCTCTCATTAAGGCCACATGGCCACACTGTGTCTCTTAGTTCTTGCAAGCTAAGCTGGAGTCAGTCTCTCTCATTAAGGCCACATGGCCACACTGTCTCTTAGTTCTTGCAAGCTAAGCTGGAGTGAGTCTCTCATTAAGGCCACATGGCCACACTGTGTCTCTTAGTTCTTGCAAGCTAAGCTGGAGTGAGTCTGTCTCATTAAGGCCACATGGTCACACAGTGTATCTTAGTTCTTGCAAGTTAAGTTGGAGTCAGTCTCTCTCATTAAGGCCACATGGCCACACTGAGTCTCTTAGTTCTTGCAAGCTAAGCTGGAGTGAGTCTTTCTCATTAAGGCCACATGGCCACACAGTGTCTCTTAGTTCTTGCAAGCTAAGCTGGAGTGAGTCTCTCTCATTAAGGCCACATGGCCACACTGTGTCTTTTAGTTCTTGCAAGCTAAGCCTGAGTCAGTCTCTCTCATTAAGGCCACATGGCCACACAGTGTCTCTTAGTTCTTGCAAGCTAAGCTTGAGTCAGTCTCTCTCATTAAGGCCACATGGCCACACTGTGTCTCTTAGTTCTTGCAAGCTAAGCTGGAGTCAGTCTCTCTCATTAAGGCCACATGGCCACACAGTGTCTCTTAGTTCTTGCAAGCTAAGCTGGAGTCAGTCTCTCTCATTAAGGTCACATGGTCACACTGTGTCTCTTAGTTCTTGCAAGCTAAGCTGGAGTCAGTCTCTCTCATTAAGGCCACATTGCCACACTGTGTCTCTTAGTTTTTGCAAGCTAAGCTGGAATCAGTCTCTCTCATTAAGGCCACATGGCCACACTGTGTCTCTTAGTTCTTGCAAGCTAAGCTGGAGTCAGTCTATCTCATTAAGGCCACATGGCCACACTGTGTCTCTTAGTTCTTGCAAGCTAAGCTGGAGTCAGTCTCTCTCATTAAGGCTACATGGCCACACTGTCTCTTAGTTCTTGCAAGCTAAGCTGGAGTGAGTCTCTCATTAAGGCCACATGGCCACACTGTGTCTCTTAGTTCTTGCAAGCTAAGCTTGAGTCAGTCTCTCTCATTAAGGCCACATGGCCACACAGTGTCTCTTAGTTCTTGCAAGCTAAGCTTGAGTCAGTCTCTCTCATTAAGGTCACATGGTCACACTGTGTCTCTTAGTTCTTGCAAGCTAAGCTGGAGTCAGTCTCTCTCATTAAGGCCACATGGCCACACAGTGTCTCTTAGTTCTTGCAAGCTAAGCTGGAGTCAGTCTCTCTCATTAAGGTCACATGGTCACACAGTGTCTCTTAGTTCTTGCAAGCTAAGCTGGAGTCAGTCTCTCTCATTAAGGCCACATGGCCACACTGTGTCTCTTAGTTCTTGCAAGCTAAGCTTGAGTCAGTCTCTCTCATTAAGGCCACATGGCCACACAGTGTCTCTTAGTTCTTGCAAGCTAAGCTTGAGTCAGTCTCTCTCATTAAGGCCACATGGCCACACTGTGTCTCTTAGTTCTTGCAAGCTAAGCTGGAGTCAGTCTCTCATTAAGGCCACATGGCCACACTGTGTCTCTTAGTTCTTGCAAGCTAAGCTGGAGTGAGTCTCTCTCATTAAGGCCACATGGCCACACAGTGTCTCTTAGTTCTTGCAAGCTAAGCTGGAGTCAGTCTCTCTCATTAAGGTCACATGGTCACACTGTGTCTCTTAGTTCTTGCAAGCTAAGCTGGAGTCAGTCTCTCTCATTAAGGCCACATTGCCACACTGTGTCTCTTAGTTTTTGCAAGCTAAGCTGGAATCAGTCTCTCTCATTAAGGCCACATGGCCACACTGTGTCTCTTAGTTCTTGCAAGCTAAGCTGGAGTCAGTCTATCTCATTAAGGCCACATGGCCACACTGTGTCTCTTAGTTCTTGCAAGCTAAGCTGGAGTCAGTCTCTCTCATTAAGGCTACATGGCCACACTGTCTCTTAGTTCTTGCAAGCTAAGCTGGAGTGAGTCTCTCATTAAGGCCACATGGCCACACTGTGTCTCTTAGTTCTTGCAAGCTAAGCTGGAGTGAGTCTCTCTCATTAAGGCCACATGGCCACACAGTGTATCTTAGTTCTTGCAAGTTAAGTTGGAGTCAGTCTCTCTGATTAAGGCCACATGGCCATACTGAGTCTCTTAGTTCTTGCAAGCTAAGCTGGAGTGAGTCTTTCTCATTAAGGCCACATGGCCACACAGTGTCGCTTAGTTCTTGCAAGCTAAGCTGGAGTGAGTCTCTCTCATTAAGGCCACATGGCCACACTGTGTCTCTTAGTTCTTGCAAGCTAAGCTTGAGTCAGTCTCTCTCATTAAGGCCACATGGCCACACAGTGTCTCTTAGTTCTTGCAAGCTAAGCTGGAGTCAGTCTCTCTCATTAAGGTCACATGGTCACACTGTGTCTCTTAGTTCTTGCAAGCTAAGCTGGAGTCAGTCTCTCTCATTAAGGCCACATGGCCACACTGTGTCTCTTAGTTCTTGCAAGCTAAGCTGGAGTCAGTCTCTCTCATTAAGGCCACATGGCCACACTGTGTCTCTTAGTTCTTGCAAGCTAAGCTGGAGTCAGTCTCTCATTAAGGCCACATGGCCACACTGTGTCTCTTAGTTCTTGCAAGCTAAGCTGGAGTGAGTCTCTCTCATTAAGGCCACATGGCCACACAGTGTATCTTAGTTCTTGCAAGTTAAGTTGGAGTCAGTCTCTCTCATTAAGGCCACATGGCCACACTGAGTCTCTTAGTTCTTGCAAGCTAAGCTGGAGTGAGTCTTTCTCATTAAGGCCACATGGCCACACAGTGTCTCTTAGTTCTTGCAAGCTAAGCTGGAGTGAGTCTCTCTCATTAAGGCCACATGGCCACACTGTGTCTCTTAGTTCTTGCAAGCTAAGCTTGAGTCAGTCTCTCTCATTAAGGCCACATGGCCACACAGTGTCTCTTAGTTCTTGCAAGCTAAGCTTGAGTCAGTCTCTCTCATTAAGGTCACATGGTCACACAGTGTCTCTTAGTTCCTGCAAGCTAAGCTGGAGTCAGTCTCTCTCATTAAGGCCACATGGCCACACAGTGTCTCTTAGTTCTTGCAAGCTAAGCTGGAGTCAGTCTCTCTCATTAAGGCGACATGGCCACACTGTGTTCTCTTAGTTCTTGCAAGCTAAGCTGGAATCAGTCTCTCTCATTAAGGCCACATGGCCACACTGTGTCTCTTAGTTCTTGCAAGCTAAGCTGGAGTCAGTCTCTCTCATTAAGGCCACATGGCCACACTGTCTCTTAGTTCTTGCAAGCTAAGCTGGAGTGAGTCTCTCATTAAGGCCACATGGCCACACTGTGTCTCTTAGTTCTTGCAAGCTAAGCTGGAGTGAGTCTGTCTCATTAAGGCCACATGGTCACACAGTGTATCTTAGTTCTTGCAAGTTAAGTTGGAGTCAGTCTCTCTCATTAAGGCCACATGGCCACACTGAGTCTCTTAGTTCTTGCAAGCTAAGCTGGAGTGAGTCTTTCTCATTAAGGCCACATGGCCACACAGTGTCTCTTAGTTCTTGCAAGCTAAGCTGGAGTGAGTCTCTCTCATTAAGGCCACATGGCCACACTGTGTCTTTTAGTTCTTGCAAGCTAAGCCTGAGTCAGTCTCTCTCATTAAGGCCACATGGCCACACAGTGTCTCTTAGTTCTTGCAAGCTAAGCTTGAGTCAGTCTCTCTCATTAAGGCCACATGGCCACACTGTGTCTCTTAGTTCTTGCAAGCTAAGCTGGAGTCAGTCTCTCTCATTAAGGCCACATGGCCACACTGTGTCTCTTAGTTCTTGCAAGCTAAGCTGGAGTCAGTCTCTCATTAAGGCCACATGGCCACACTGTGTCTCTTAGTTCTTGCAAGCTAAGCTGGAGTGAGTCTCTCTCATTAAGGCCACATGGCCACACAGTGTATCTTAGTTCTTGCAAGTTAAGTTGGAGTCAGTCTCTCTCATTAAGGCCACATGGCCACACTGAGTCTCTTAGTTCTTGCAAGCTAAGCTGGAGTGAGTCTTTCTCATTAAGGCCACATGGCCACACAGTGTCTCTTAGTTCTTGCAAGCTAAGCTGGAGTGAGTCTCTCTCATTAAGGCCACATGGCCACACTGTGTCTCTTAGTTCTTGCAAGCTAAGCTTGAGTCAGTCTCTCTCATTAAGGCCACATGGCCACACAGTGTCTCTTAGTTCTTGCAAGCTAAGCTTGAGTCAGTCTCTCTCATTAAGGTCACATGGTCACACAGTGTCTCTTAGTTCCTGCAAGCTAAGCTGGAGTCAGTCTCTCTCATTAAGGCCACATGGCCACACAGTGTCTCTTAGTTCTTGCAAGCTAAGCTGGAGTCAGTCTCTCTCATTAAGGCGACATGGCCACACTGTGTTCTCTTAGTTCTTGCAAGCTAAGCTGGAATCAGTCTCTCTCATTAAGGCCACATGGCCACACTGTGTCTCTTAGTTCTTGCAAGCTAAGCTGGAGTCAGTCTCTCTCATTAAGGCCACATGGCCACACTGTCTCTTAGTTCTTGCAAGCTAAGCTGGAGTGAGTCTCTCATTAAGGCCACATGGCCACACTGTGTCTCTTAGTTCTTGCAAGCTAAGCTGGAGTGAGTCTGTCTCATTAAGGCCACATGGTCACACAGTGTATCTTAGTTCTTGCAAGTTAAGTTGGAGTCAGTCTCTCTCATTAAGGCCACATGGCCACACTGAGTCTCTTAGTTCTTGCAAGCTAAGCTGGAGTGAGTCTTTCTCATTAAGGCCACATGGCCACACAGTGTCTCTTAGTTCTTGCAAGCTAAGCTGGAGTGAGTCTCTCTCATTAAGGCCACATGGCCACACTGTGTCTTTTAGTTCTTGCAAGCTAAGCCTGAGTCAGTCTCTCTCATTAAGGCCACATGGCCACACAGTGTCTCTTAGTTCTTGCAAGCTAAGCTTGAGTCAGTCTCTCTCATTAAGGCCACATGGCCACACTGTGTCTCTTAGTTCTTGCAAGCTAAGCTGGAGTCAGTCTCTCTCATTAAGGCCACATGGCCACACAGTGTCTCTTAGTTCTTGCAAGCTAAGCTGGAGTCAGTCTCTCTCATTAAGGTCACATGGTCACACTGTGTCTCTTAGTTCTTGCAAGCTAAGCTGGAGTCAGTCTCTCTCATTAAGGCCACATTGCCACACTGTGTCTCTTAGTTTTTGCAAGCTAAGCTGGAATCAGTCTCTCTCATTAAGGCCACATGGCCACACTGTGTCTCTTAGTTCTTGCAAGCTAAGCTGGAGTCAGTCTATCTCATTAAGGCCACATGGCCACACTGTGTCTCTTAGTTCTTGCAAGCTAAGCTGGAGTCAGTCTCTCTCATTAAGGCTACATGGCCACACTGTCTCTTAGTTCTTGCAAGCTAAGCTGGAGTGAGTCTCTCATTAAGGCCACATGGCCACACTGTGTCTCTTAGTTCTTGCAAGCTAAGCTTGAGTCAGTCTCTCTCATTAAGGCCACATGGCCACACAGTGTCTCTTAGTTCTTGCAAGCTAAGCTTGAGTCAGTCTCTCTCATTAAGGTCACATGGTCACACTGTGTCTCTTAGTTCTTGCAAGCTAAGCTGGAGTCAGTCTCTCTCATTAAGGCCACATGGCCACACAGTGTCTCTTAGTTCTTGCAAGCTAAGCTGGAGTCAGTCTCTCTCATTAAGGTCACATGGTCACACAGTGTCTCTTAGTTCTTGCAAGCTAAGCTGGAGTCAGTCTCTCTCATTAAGGTCACATGGTCACACTGTGTCTCTTAGTTCTTGCAAGCTAAGCTGGAGTCAGTCTCTCTCATTAAGGCCACATTGCCACACTGTGTCTCTTAGTTTTTGCAAGCTAAGCTGGAATCAGTCTCTCTCATTAAGGCCACATGGCCACACTGTGTCTCTTAGTTCTTGCAAGCTAAGCTGGAGTCAGTCTCTCTCATTAAGGTCACATGGTCACACAGTGTCTCTTAGTTCCTGCAAGCTAAGCTGGAGTCAGTCTCTCTCATTAAGGCCACATGGCCACACAGTGTCTCTTAGTTCTTGCAAGCTAAGCTGGAGTCAGTCTCTCTCATTAAGGCGACATGGCCACACTGTGTTCTCTTAGTTCTTGCAAGCTAAGCTGGAATCAGTCTCTCTCATTAAGGCCACATGGCCACACTGTGTCTCTTAGTTCTTGCAAGCTAAGCTGGAGTCAGTCTCTCTCATTAAGGCCACATGGCCACACTGTCTCTTAGTTCTTGCAAGCTAAGCTGGAGTGAGTCTCTCATTAAGGCCACATGGCCACACTGTGTCTCTTAGTTCTTGCAAGCTAAGCTGGAGTGAGTCTGTCTCATTAAGGCCACATGGTCACACAGTGTATCTTAGTTCTTGCAAGTTAAGTTGGAGTCAGTCTCTCTCATTAAGGCCACATGGCCACACTGAGTCTCTTAGTTCTTGCAAGCTAAGCTGGAGTGAGTCTTTCTCATTAAGGCCACATGGCCACACAGTGTCTCTTAGTTCTTGCAAGCTAAGCTGGAGTGAGTCTCTCTCATTAAGGCCACATGGCCACACTGTGTCTTTTAGTTCTTGCAAGCTAAGCCTGAGTCAGTCTCTCTCATTAAGGCCACATGGCCACACAGTGTCTCTTAGTTCTTGCAAGCTAAGCTTGAGTCAGTCTCTCTCATTAAGGCCACATGGCCACACTGTGTCTCTTAGTTCTTGCAAGCTAAGCTGGAGTCAGTCTCTCTCATTAAGGCCACATGGCCACACAGTGTCTCTTAGTTCTTGCAAGCTAAGCTGGAGTCAGTCTCTCTCATTAAGGTCACATGGTCACACTGTGTCTCTTAGTTCTTGCAAGCTAAGCTGGAGTCAGTCTCTCTCATTAAGGCCACATTGCCACACTGTGTCTCTTAGTTTTTGCAAGCTAAGCTGGAATCAGTCTCTCTCATTAAGGCCACATGGCCACACTGTGTCTCTTAGTTCTTGCAAGCTAAGCTGGAGTCAGTCTATCTCATTAAGGCCACATGGCCACACTGTGTCTCTTAGTTCTTGCAAGCTAAGCTGGAGTCAGTCTCTCTCATTAAGGCTACATGGCCACACTGTCTCTTAGTTCTTGCAAGCTAAGCTGGAGTGAGTCTCTCATTAAGGCCACATGGCCACACTGTGTCTCTTAGTTCTTGCAAGCTAAGCTGGAGTGAGTCTCTCTCATTAAGGCCACATGGCCACACAGTGTATCTTAGTTCTTGCAAGTTAAGTTGGAGTCAGTCTCTCTGATTAAGGCCACATGGCCATACTGAGTCTCTTAGTTCTTGCAAGCTAAGCTGGAGTGAGTCTTTCTCATTAAGGCCACATGGCCACACAGTGTCGCTTAGTTCTTGCAAGCTAAGCTGGAGTGAGTCTCTCTCATTAAGGCCACATGGCCACACTGTGTCTCTTAGTTCTTGCAAGCTAAGCTTGAGTCAGTCTCTCTCATTAAGGCCACATGGCCACACAGTGTCTCTTAGTTCTTGCAAGCTAAGCTGGAGTCAGTCTCTCTCATTAAGGTCACATGGTCACACTGTGTCTCTTAGTTCTTGCAAGCTAAGCTGGAGTCAGTCTCTCTCATTAAGGCCACATGGCCACACTGTGTCTCTTAGTTCTTGCAAGCTAAGCTGGAGTCAGTCTCTCTCATTAAGGCCACATGGCCACACTGTGTCTCTTAGTTCTTGCAAGCTAAGCTGGAGTCAGTCTCTCATTAAGGCCACATGGCCACACTGTGTCTCTTAGTTCTTGCAAGCTAAGCTGGAGTGAGTCTCTCTCATTAAGGCCACATGGCCACACAGTGTATCTTAGTTCTTGCAAGTTAAGTTGGAGTCAGTCTCTCTCATTAAGGCCACATGGCCACACTGAGTCTCTTAGTTCTTGCAAGCTAAGCTGGAGTGAGTCTTTCTCATTAAGGCCACATGGCCACACAGTGTCTCTTAGTTCTTGCAAGCTAAGCTGGAGTCAGTCTCTCTCATTAAGGTCACATGGTCACACTGTGTCTCTTAGTTCTTGCAAGCTAAGCTGGAGTCAGTCTCTCTCATTAAGGCCACATGGCCACACTGTCTCTTAGTTCTTGCAAGCTAAGCTGGAGTGAGTCTCTCATTAAGGCCACATGGCCACACTGTGTCTCTTAGTTCTTGCAAGCTAAGCTGGAGTGAGTCTGTCTCATTAAGGCCACATGGTCACACAGTGTATCTTAGTTCTTGCAAGTTAAGTTGGAGTCAGTCTCTCTCATTAAGGCCACATGGCCACACTGAGTCTCTTAGTTCTTGCAAGCTAAGCTGGAGTGAGTCTTTCTCATTAAGGCCACATGGCCACACAGTGTCTCTTAGTTCTTGCAAGCTAAGCTGGAGTGAGTCTCTCTCATTAAGGCCACATGGCCACACTGTGTCTTTTAGTTCTTGCAAGCTAAGCCTGAGTCAGTCTCTCTCATTAAGGCCACATGGCCACACAGTGTCTCTTAGTTCTTGCAAGCTAAGCTTGAGTCAGTCTCTCTCATTAAGGCCACATGGCCACACTGTGTCTCTTAGTTCTTGCAAGCTAAGCTGGAGTCAGTCTCTCTCATTAAGGCCACATGGCCACACAGTGTCTCTTAGTTCTTGCAAGCTAAGCTGGAGTCAGTCTCTCTCATTAAGGTCACATGGTCACACTGTGTCTCTTAGTTCTTGCAAGCTAAGCTGGAGTCAGTCTCTCTCATTAAGGCCACATGGCCACACAGTGTCTCTTAGTTCTTGCAAGCTAAGCTGGAGTGAGTCTCTCTCATTAAGGCCACATGGCCACACTGTGTCTCTTAGTTCTTGCAAGCTAAGCTTGAGTCAGTCTCTCTCATTAAGGCCACATGGCCACACAGTGTCTCTTAGTTCTTGCAAGCTAAGCTGGAGTCAGTCTCTCTCATTCAGGTCACATGGTCACACTGTGTCTCTTAGTTCTTGCAAGCTAAGCTGGAGTCAGTCTCTCTCATTAAGGCCACATGGCCACACTGTGTCTCTTAGTTTTTGCAAGCTAAGCTGGAATCAGTCTCTCTCATTAAGGCCACATGGCCACACTGTGTCTCTTAGTTCTTGCAAGCTAAGCTGGAGTCAGTCTCTCTCATTAAGGCCACATGGCCACACTGTCTCTTAGTTCTTGCAAGCTAAGCTGGAGTGAGTCTCTCATTAAGGCCACATGGCCACACTGTGTCTCTTAGTTCTTGCAAGCTAAGCTGGAGTGAGTCTCTCTCATTAAGGCCACATGGTCACACAGTGTATCTTAGTTCTTGCAAGTTAAGTTGGAGTCAGTCTCTCTCATTAAGGCCACATGGCCACACTGAGTCTCTTAGTTCTTGCAAGCTAAGCTGGAGTGAGTCTTTCTCATTAAGGCCACATGGCCACACAGTGTCTCTTAGTTCTTGCAAGCTAAGCTGGAGTGAGTCTCTCTCATTAAGGCCACATGGCCACACTGTGTCTCTTAGTTCTTGCAAGCTAAGCTTGAGTCAGTCTCTCTCATTAAGGCCACATGGCCACACAGTGTCTCTTAGTTCTTGCAAGCTAAGCTTGAGTCAGTCTCTCTCATTAAGGTCACATGGTCACACTGTGTCTCTTAGTTCTTGCAAGCTAAGCTGGAGTCAGTCTCTCTCATTAAGGCCACATGGCCACACAGTGTCTCTTAGTTCTTGCAAGCTAAGCTGGAGTCAGTCTCTCTCATTAAGGCCACATGGCCACACAGTGTCTCTTAGTTCTTGCAAGCTAAGCTGGAGTCAGTCTCTCTCATTAAGGCGACATGGCCACACTGTGTTCTCTTAGTTCTTGCAAGCTAAGCTGGAATCAGTCTCTCTCATTAAGGCCACATGGCCACACTGTGTCTCTTAGTTCTTGCAAGCTAAGCTGGAGTCAGTCTCTCTCATTAAGGCCACATGGCCACACTGTGTCTCTTAGTTTTTGCAAGCTAAGCTGGAATCAGTCTCTCTCATTAAGGCCACATGGCCACACTGTGTCTCTTAGTTCTTGCAAGCTAAGCTGGAGTCAGTCTATCTCATTAAGGCCACATGGCCACACTGTGTCTCTTAGTTCTTGCAAGCTAAGCTGGAGTCAGTCTCTCTCATTAAGGCTACATGGCCACACTGTCTCTTAGTTCTTGCAAGCTAAGCTGGAGTGAGTCTCTCATTAAGGCCACATGGCCACACTGTGTCTCTTAGTTCTTGCAAGCTAAGCTGGAGTGAGTCTCTCTCATTAAGGCCACATGGCCACACAGTGTATCTTAGTTCTTGCAAGTTAAGTTGGAGTCAGTCTCTCTGATTAAGGCCACATGGCCATACTGAGTCTCTTAGTTCTTGCAAGCTAAGCTGGAGTGAGTCTCTCTCATTAAGGCCACATGGCCACACTGTGTCTCTTAGTTCTTGCAAGCTAAGCTTGAGTCAGTCTCTCTCATTAAGGCCACATGGCCACACAGTGTCTCTTAGTTCTTGCAAGCTAAGCTGGAGTCAGTCTCTCTCATTAAGGTCACATGGTCACACTGTGTCTCTTAGTTCTTGCAAGCTAAGCTGGAGTCAGTCTCTCTCATTAAGGCCACATGGCCACACTGTGTCTCTTAGTTCTTGCAAGCTAAGCTGGAGTCAGTCTCTCTCATTAAGGCCACATGGCCACACTGTGTCTCTTAGTTCTTGCAAGCTAAGCTGGAGTCAGTCTCTCATTAAGGCCACATGGCCACACTGTGTCTCTTAGTTCTTGCAAGCTAAGCTGGAGTGAGTCTCTCTCATTAAGGCCACATGGCCACACAGTGTATCTTAGTTCTTGCAAGTTAAGTTGGAGTCAGTCTCTCTCATTAAGGCCACATGGCCACACTGAGTCTCTTAGTTCTTGCAAGCTAAGCTGGAGTGAGTCTTTCTCATTAAGGCCACATGGCCACACAGTGTCTCTTAGTTCTTGCAAGCTAAGCTGGAGTGAGTCTCTCTCATTAAGGCCACATGGCCACACTGTGTCTCTTAGTTCTTGCAAGCTAAGCTTGAGTCAGTCTCTCTCATTAAGGCCACATGGCCACACAGTGTCTCTTAGTTCTTGCAAGCTAAGCTTGAGTCAGTCTCTCTCATTAAGGCCACATGGCCACACTGTGTCTCTTAGTTCTTGCAAGCTAAGCTGGAGTCAGTCTCTCTCATTAAGGCCACATGGCCACACAGTGTCTCTTAGTTCTTGCAAGCTAAGCTGGAGTCAGTCTCTCTCATTAAGGTCACATGGTCACACTGTGTCTCTTAGTTCTTGCAAGCTAAGCTGGAGTCAGTCTCTCTCATTAAGGCCACATTGCCACACTGTGTCTCTTAGTTTTTGCAAGCTAAGCTGGAATCAGTCTCTCTCATTAAGGCCACATGGCCACACTGTGTCTCTTAGTTCTTGCAAGCTAAGCTGGAGTCAGTCTATCTCATTAAGGCCACATGGCCACACTGTGTCTCTTAGTTCTTGCAAGCTAAGCTGGAGTCAGTCTCTCTCATTAAGGCTACATGGCCACACTGTCTCTTAGTTCTTGCAAGCTAAGCTGGAGTGAGTCTCTCATTAAGGCCACATGGCCACACTGTGTCTCTTAGTTCTTGCAAGCTAAGCTGGAGTGAGTCTCTCTCATTAAGGCCACATGGCCACACAGTGTATCTTAGTTCTTGCAAGTTAAGTTGGAGTCAGTCTCTCTGATTAAGGCCACATGGCCATACTGAGTCTCTTAGTTCTTGCAAGCTAAGCTGGAGTGAGTCTTTCTCATTAAGGCCACATGGCCACACAGTGTCGCTTAGTTCTTGCAAGCTAAGCTGGAGTGAGTCTCTCTCATTAAGGCCACATGGCCACACTGTGTCTCTTAGTTCTTGCAAGCTAAGCTTGAGTCAGTCTCTCTCATTAAGGCCACATGGCCACACAGTGTCTCTTAGTTCTTGCAAGCTAAGCTGGAGTCAGTCTCTCTCATTAAGGTCACATGGTCACACTGTGTCTCTTAGTTCTTGCAAGCTAAGCTGGAGTCAGTCTCTCTCATTAAGGCCACATGGCCACACTGTGTCTCTTAGTTCTTGCAAGCTAAGCTGGAGTCAGTCTCTCTCATTAAGGCCACATGGCCACACTGTGTCTCTTAGTTCTTGCAAGCTAAGCTGGAGTCAGTCTCTCATTAAGGCCACATGGCCACACTGTGTCTCTTAGTTCTTGCAAGCTAAGCTGGAGTGAGTCTCTCTCATTAAGGCCACATGGCCACACAGTGTATCTTAGTTCTTGCAAGTTAAGTTGGAGTCAGTCTCTCTCATTAAGGCCACATGGCCACACTGAGTCTCTTAGTTCTTGCAAGCTAAGCTGGAGTGAGTCTTTCTCATTAAGGCCACATGGCCACACAGTGTCTCTTAGTTCTTGCAAGCTAAGCTGGAGTGAGTCTCTCTCATTAAGGCCACATGGCCACACTGTGTCTCTTAGTTCTTGCAAGCTAAGCTTGAGTCAGTCTCTCTCATTAAGGCCACATGGCCACACAGTGTCTCTTAGTTCTTGCAAGCTAAGCTTGAGTCAGTCTCTCTCATTAAGGTCACATGGTCACACTGTGTCTCTTAGTTCTTGCAAGCTAAGCTGGAGTCAGTCTCTCTCATTAAGGCCACATGGCCACACAGTGTCTCTTAGTTCTTGCAAGCTAAGCTGGAGTCAGTCTCTCTCATTAAGGTCACATGGTCACACAGTGTCTCTTAGTTCCTGCAAGCTAAGCTGGAGTCAGTCTCTCTCATTAAGGCCACATGGCCACACAGTGTCTCTTAGTTCTTGCAAGCTAAGCTGGAGTCAGTCTCTCTCATTAAGGCGACATGGCCACACTGTGTTCTCTTAGTTCTTGCAAGCTAAGCTGGAATCAGTCTCTCTCATTAAGGCCACATGGCCACACTGTGTCTCTTAGTTCTTGCAAGCTAAGCTGGAGTCAGTCTCTCTCATTAAGGCCACATGGCCACACTGTCTCTTAGTTCTTGCAAGCTAAGCTGGAGTGAGTCTCTCATTAAGGCCACATGGCCACACTGTGTCTCTTAGTTCTTGCAAGCTAAGCTGGAGTGAGTCTGTCTCATTAAGGCCACATGGTCACACAGTGTATCTTAGTTCTTGCAAGTTAAGTTGGAGTCAGTCTCTCTCATTAAGGCCACATGGCCACACTGAGTCTCTTAGTTCTTGCAAGCTAAGCTGGAGTGAGTCTTTCTCATTAAGGCCACATGGCCACACAGTGTCTCTTAGTTCTTGCAAGCTAAGCTGGAGTGAGTCTCTCTCATTAAGGCCACATGGCCACACTGTGTCTTTTAGTTCTTGCAAGCTAAGCCTGAGTCAGTCTCTCTCATTAAGGCCACATGGCCACACAGTGTCTCTTAGTTCTTGCAAGCTAAGCTTGAGTCAGTCTCTCTCATTAAGGCCACATGGCCACACTGTGTCTCTTAGTTCTTGCAAGCTAAGCTGGAGTCAGTCTCTCTCATTAAGGCCACATGGCCACACAGTGTCTCTTAGTTCTTGCAAGCTAAGCTGGAGTCAGTCTCTCTCATTAAGGTCACATGGTCACACTGTGTCTCTTAGTTCTTGCAAGCTAAGCTGGAGTCAGTCTCTCTCATTAAGGCCACATGGCCACACAGTGTCTCTTAGTTCTTGCAAGCTAAGCTGGAGTGAGTCTCTCTCATTAAGGCCACATGGCCACACTGTGTCTCTTAGTTCTTGCAAGCTAAGCTTGAGTCAGTCTCTCTCATTAAGGCCACATGGCCACACAGTGTCTCTTAGTTCTTGCAAGCTAAGCTGGAGTCAGTCTCTCTCATTCAGGTCACATGGTCACACTGTGTCTCTTAGTTCTTGCAAGCTAAGCTGGAGTCAGTCTCTCTCATTAAGGCCACATGGCCACACTGTGTCTCTTAGTTTTTGCAAGCTAAGCTGGAATCAGTCTCTCTCATTAAGGCCACATGGCCACACTGTGTCTCTTAGTTCTTGCAAGCTAAGCTGGAGTCAGTCTCTCTCATTAAGGCCACATGGCCACACTGTCTCTTAGTTCTTGCAAGCTAAGCTGGAGTGAGTCTCTCATTAAGGCCACATGGCCACACTGTGTCTCTTAGTTCTTGCAAGCTAAGCTGGAGTGAGTCTCTCTCATTAAGGCCACATGGTCACACAGTGTATCTTAGTTCTTGCAAGTTAAGTTGGAGTCAGTCTCTCTCATTAAGGCCACATGGCCACACTGAGTCTCTTAGTTCTTGCAAGCTAAGCTGGAGTGAGTCTTTCTCATTAAGGCCACATGGCCACACAGTGTCTCTTAGTTCTTGCAAGCTAAGCTGGAGTGAGTCTCTCTCATTAAGGCCACATGGCCACACTGTGTCTCTTAGTTCTTGCAAGCTAAGCTGGAGTGAGTCTCTCTCATTAAGGCCACATGGCCACACAGTGTATCTTAGTTCTTGCAAGTTAAGTTGGAGTCAGTCTCTCTCATTAAGGCCACATGGCCACACTGAGTCTCTTAGTTCTTGCAAGCTAAGCTGGAGTGAGTCTTTCTCATTAAGGCCACATGGCCACACAGTGTCTCTTAGTTCTTGCAAGCTAAGCTGGAGTCAGTCTCTCTCATTAAGGTCACATGGTCACACTGTGTCTCTTAGTTCTTGCAAGCTAAGCTGGAGTCAGTCTCTCTCATTAAGGCCACATGGCCACACTGTCTCTTAGTTCTTGCAAGCTAAGCTGGAGTGAGTCTCTCATTAAGGCCACATGGCCACACTGTGTCTCTTAGTTCTTGCAAGCTAAGCTGGAGTGAGTCTGTCTCATTAAGGCCACATGGTCACACAGTGTATCTTAGTTCTTGCAAGTTAAGTTGGAGTCAGTCTCTCTCATTAAGGCCACATGGCCACACTGAGTCTCTTAGTTCTTGCAAGCTAAGCTGGAGTGAGTCTTTCTCATTAAGGCCACATGGCCACACAGTGTCTCTTAGTTCTTGCAAGCTAAGCTGGAGTGAGTCTCTCTCATTAAGGCCACATGGCCACACTGTGTCTTTTAGTTCTTGCAAGCTAAGCCTGAGTCAGTCTCTCTCATTAAGGCCACATGGCCACACAGTGTCTCTTAGTTCTTGCAAGCTAAGCTTGAGTCAGTCTCTCTCATTAAGGCCACATGGCCACACTGTGTCTCTTAGTTCTTGCAAGCTAAGCTGGAGTCAGTCTCTCTCATTAAGGCCACATGGCCACACAGTGTCTCTTAGTTCTTGCAAGCTAAGCTGGAGTCAGTCTCTCTCATTAAGGTCACATGGTCACACTGTGTCTCTTAGTTCTTGCAAGCTAAGCTGGAGTCAGTCTCTCTCATTAAGGCCACATGGCCACACAGTGTCTCTTAGTTCTTGCAAGCTAAGCTGGAGTGAGTCTCTCTCATTAAGGCCACATGGCCACACTGTGTCTCTTAGTTCTTGCAAGCTAAGCTTGAGTCAGTCTCTCTCATTAAGGCCACATGGCCACACAGTGTCTCTTAGTTCTTGCAAGCTAAGCTGGAGTCAGTCTCTCTCATTCAGGTCACATGGTCACACTGTGTCTCTTAGTTCTTGCAAGCTAAGCTGGAGTCAGTCTCTCTCATTAAGGCTACATGGCCACACTGTCTCTTAGTTCTTGCAAGCTAAGCTGGAGTGAGTCTCTCATTAAGGCCACATGGCCACACTGTGTCTCTTAGTTCTTGCAAGCTAAGCTGGAGTGAGTCTCTCTCATTAAGGCCACATGGCCACACAGTGTATCTTAGTTCTTGCAAGTTAAGTTGGAGTCAGTCTCTCTGATTAAGGCCACATGGCCATACTGAGTCTCTTAGTTCTTGCAAGCTAGGCTGGAGTGAGTCTTTCTCATTAAGGCCACATGGCCACACAGTGTCGCTTAGTTCTTGCAAGCTAAGCTGGAGTGAGTCTCTCTCATTAAGGCCACATGGCCACACTGTGTCTCTTAGTTCTTGCAAGCTAAGCTTGAGTCAGTCTCTCTCATTAAGGCCACATGGCCACACAGTGTCTCTTAGTTCTTGCAAGCTAAGCTGGAGTCAGTCTCTCTCATTAAGGTCACATGGTCACACTGTGTCTCTTAGTTCTTGAAAGCTAAGCTGGAGTCAGTCTCTCTCATTAAGGCCACATGGCCACACTGTGTCTCTTAGTTCTTGCAAGCTAAGCTGGAGTCAGTCTCTCTCATTAAGGCCACATGGCCACACTGTGTCTCTTAGTTCTTGCAAGCTAAGCTGGAGTCAGTCTCTCATTAAGGCCACATGGCCACACTGTGTCTCTTAGTTCTTGCAAGCTAAGCTGGAGTGAGTCTCTCTCATTAAGGCCACATGGCCACACAGTGTATCTTAGTTCTTGCAAGTTAAGTTGGAGTCAGTCTCTCTCATTAAGGCCACATGGCCACACTGAGTCTCTTAGTTCTTGCAAGCTAAGCTGGAGTGAGTCTTTCTCATTAAGGCCACATGGCCACACAGTGTCTCTTAGTTCTTGCAAGCTAAGCTGGAGTGAGTCTCTCTCATTAAGGCCACATGGCCACACTGTGTCTCTTAGTTCTTGCAAGCTAAGCTTGAGTCAGTCTCTCTCATTAAGGCCACATGGCCACACAGTGTCTCTTAGTTCTTGCAAGCTAAGCTTGAGTCAGTCTCTCTCATTAAGGTCACATGGTCACACTGTGTCTCTTAGTTCTTGCAAGCTAAGCTGGAGTCAGTCTCTCTCATTAAGGCCACATGGCCACACAGTGTCTCTTAGTTCTTGCAAGCTAAGCTGGAGTCAGTCTCTCTCATTAAGGTCACATGGTCACACAGTGTCTCTTAGTTCTTGCAAGCTAAGCTGGAGTCAGTCTCTCTCATTAAGGCCACATGGCCACACAGTGTCTCTTAGTTCTTGCAAGCTAAGCTGGAGTCAGTCTCTCTCATTAAGGCGACATGGCCACACTGTGTTCTCTTAGTTCTTGCAAGCTAAGCTGGAATCAGTCTCTCTCATTAAGGCCACATGGCCACACTGTGTCTCTTAGTTCTTGCAAGCTAAGCTGGAGTCAGTCTCTCTCATTAAGGCCACATGGCTACACTGTGTCTCTTAGTTCTTGCAAGCTAAGCTGGAGTCAGTCTCTCTCATTAAGGCCACATGGCCACACTGTCTCTTAGTTCTTGCAAGCTAAGCTGGAGTGAGTCTCTCATTAAGGCCACATGGCCACACTGTGTCTCTTAGTTCTTGCAAGCTAAGCTGGAGTGAGTCTGTCTCATTAAGGCCACATGGTCACACAGTGTATCTTAGTTCTTGCAAGTTAAGTTGGAGTCAGTCTCTCTCATTAAGGCCACATGGCCACACTGAGTCTCTTAGTTCTTGCAAGCTAAGCTGGACTGAGTCTTTCTCATTAAGGCCACATGGCCACACAGTGTCTCTTAGTTCTTGCAAGCTAAGCTGGAGTGAGTCTCTCTCATTAAGGCCACATGGCCACACTGTGTCTTTTAGTTCTTGCAAGCTAAGCCTGAGTCAGTCTCTCTCATTAAGGCCACATGGCCACACAGTGTCTCTTAGTTCTTGCAAGCTAAGCTTGAGTCAGTCTCTCTCATTAAGGCCACATGGCCACACTGTGTCTCTTAGTTCTTGCAAGCTAAGCTGGAGTCAGTCTCTCTCATTAAGGCCACATGGCCACACTGTGTCTCTTAGTTCTTGCAAGCTAAGCTGGAGTCAGTCTCTCTCATTAAGGCCACATGGCCACACTGTCTCTTAGTTCTTGCAAGCTAAGCTGGAGTGAGTCTCTCATTAAGGCCACATGGCCACACTGTGTCTCTTAGTTCTTGCAAGCTAAGCTGGAGTGAGTCTGTCTCATTAAGGCCACATGGTCACACAGTGTATCTTAGTTCTTGCAAGTTAAGTTGGAGTCAGTCTCTCTCATTAAGGCCACATGGCCACACTGAGTCTCTTAGTTCTTGCAAGCTAAGCTGGAGTGAGTCTTTCTCATTAAGGCCACATGGCCACACAGTGTCTCTTAGTTCTTGCAAGCTAAGCTGGAGTGAGTCTCTCTCATTAAGGCCACATGGCCACACTGTGTCTTTTAGTTCTTGCAAGCTAAGCCTGAGTCAGTCTCTCTCATTAAGGCCACATGGCCACACAGTGTCTCTTAGTTCTTGCAAGCTAAGCTTGAGTCAGTCTCTCTCATTAAGGCCACATGACCACACTGTGTCTCTTAGTTCTTGCAAGCTAAGCTGGAGTCAGTCTCTCTCATTAAGGCCACATGGCCACACAGTGTCTCTTAGTTCTTGCAAGCTAAGCTGGAGTCAGTCTCTCTCATTAAGGTCACATGGTCACACTGTGTCTCTTAGTTCTTGCAAGCTAAGCTGGAGTCAGTCTCTCTCATTAAGGCCACATGGCCACACAGTGTCTCTTAGTTCTTGCAAGCTAAGCTGGAGTGAGTCTCTCTCATTAAGGCCACATGGCCACACTGTGTCTCTTAGTTCTTGCAAGCTAAGCTTGAGTCAGTCTCTCTCATTAAGGCCACATGGCCACACAGTGTCTCTTAGTTCTTGCAAGCTAAGCTGGAGTCAGTCTCTCTCATTAAGGTCACATGGTCACACTGTGTCTCTTAGTTCTTGCAAGCTAAGCTGGAGTCAGTCTCTCTCATTAAGGCCAGATGGCCACACTGTGTCTCTTAGTTTTTGCAAGCTAAGCTGGAATCAGTCTCTCTCATTAAGGCCACATGGCCACACTGTGTCTCTTAGTTCTTGCAAGCTAAGCTGGAGTCAGTCTCTCTCATTAAGGCACATGGCCACACTGTCTCTTAGTTCTTGCAAGCTAAGCTGGAGTGAGTCTCTCATTAAGGCCACATGGCCACACTGTGTCTCTTAGTTCTTGCAAGCTAAGCTGGAGTGAGTCTCTCTCATTAAGGCCATATGGTCACACAGTGTATCTTAGTTCTTGCAAGTTAAGTTGGAGTCAGTCTCTCTCATTAAGGCCACATGGCCACACTGAGTCTCTTAGTTCTTGCAAGCTAAGCTGGAGTGAGTCTTTCTCATTAAGGCCACATGGCCACACAGTGTCTCTTAGTTCTTGCAAGCTAAGCTGGAGTGAGTCTCTCTCATTAAGGCCACATGGCCACACTGTGTCTCTTAGTTCTTGCAAGCTAAGCTTGAGTCAGTCTCTCTCATTAAGGCCACATGGCCACACAGTGTCTCTTAGTTCTTGCAAGCTAAGCTTGAGTCAGTCTCTCTCATTAAGGTCACATGGTCATACTGTGTCTCTTAGTTCTTGCAAGCTAAGCTGGAGTGAGTCTCTCATTAAGGCCACATGGCCACACTGTGTCTCTTAGTTCTTGCAAGCTAAGCTGGAGTGAGTCTCTCTCATTAAGGCCACATGGCCACACAGTGTATCTTAGTTCTTGCAAGTTAAGTTGGAGTCAGTCTCTCTGATTAAGGCCACATGGCCATACTGAGTCTCTTAGTTCTTGCAAGCTAGGCTGGAGTGAGTCTTTCTCATTAAGGCCACATGGCCACACAGTGTCGCTTAGTTCTTGCAAGCTAAGCTGGAGTGAGTCTCTCTCATTAAGGCCACATGGCCACACTGTGTCTCTTAGTTCTTGCAAGCTAAGCTTGAGTCAGTCTCTCTCATTAAGGCCACATGGCCACACAGTGTCTCTTAGTTCTTGCAAGCTAAGCTGGAGTCAGTCTCTCTCATTAAGGTCACATGGTCACACTGTGTCTCTTAGTTCTTGAAAGCTAAGCTGGAGTCAGTCTCTCTCATTAAGGCCACATGGCCACACTGTGTCTCTTAGTTCTTGCAAGCTAAGCTGGAGTCAGTCTCTCTCATTAAGGCCACATGGCCACACTGTGTCTCTTAGTTCTTGCAAGCTAAGCTGGAGTCAGTCTCTCATTAAGGCCACATGGCCACACTGTGTCTCTTAGTTCTTGCAAGCTAAGCTGGAGTGAGTCTCTCTCATTAAGGCCACATGGCCACACAGTGTATCTTAGTTCTTGCAAGTTAAGTTGGAGTCAGTCTCTCTCATTAAGGCCACATGGCCACACTGAGTCTCTTAGTTCTTGCAAGCTAAGCTGGAGTGAGTCTTTCTCATTAAGGCCACATGGCCACACAGTGTCTCTTAGTTCTTGCAAGCTAAGCTGGAGTGAGTCTCTCTCATTAAGGCCACATGGCCACACTGTGTCTCTTAGTTCTTGCAAGCTAAGCTTGAGTCAGTCTCTCTCATTAACGCCACATGGCCACACAGTGTCTCTTAGTTCTTGCAAGCTAAGCTTGAGTCAGTCTCTCTCATTAAGGTCACATGGTCACACTGTGTCTCTTAGTTCTTGCAAGCTAAGCTGGAGTCAGTCTCTCTCATTAAGGCCACATGGCCACACAGTGTCTCTTAGTTCTTGCAAGCTAAGCTGGAGTCAGTCTCTCTCATTAAGGTCACATGGTCACACAGTGTCTCTTAGTTCTTGCAAGCTAAGCTGGAGTCAGTCTCTCTCATTAAGGCCACATGGCCACACAGTGTCTCTTAGTTCTTGCAAGCTAAGCTGGAGTCAGTCTCTCTCATTAAGGCGACATGGCCACACTGTGTTCTCTTAGTTCTTGCAAGCTAAGCTGGAATCAGTCTCTCTCATTAAGGCCACATGGCCACACTGTGTCTCTTAGTTCTTGCAAGCTAAGCTGGAGTCAGTCTCTCTCATTAAGGCCACATGGCTACACTGTGTCTCTTAGTTCTTGCAAGCTAAGCTGGAGTCAGTCTCTCTCATTAAGGCCACATGGCCACACTGTCTCTTAGTTCTTGCAAGCTAAGCTGGAGTGAGTCTCTCATTAAGGCCACATGGCCACACTGTGTCTCTTAGTTCTTGCAAGCTAAGCTGGAGTGAGTCTGTCTCATTAAGGCCACATGGTCACACAGTGTATCTTAGTTCTTGCAAGTTAAGTTGGAGTCAGTCTCTCTCATTAAGGCCACATGGCCACACTGAGTCTCTTAGTTCTTGCAAGCTAAGCTGGACTGAGTCTTTCTCATTAAGGCCACATGGCCACACAGTGTCTCTTAGTTCTTGCAAGCTAAGCTGGAGTGAGTCTCTCTCATTAAGGCCACATGGCCACACTGTGTCTTTTAGTTCTTGCAAGCTAAGCCTGAGTCAGTCTCTCTCATTAAGGCCACATGGCCACACAGTGTCTCTTAGTTCTTGCAAGCTAAGCTTGAGTCAGTCTCTCTCATTAAGGCCACATGGCCACACTGTGTCTCTTAGTTCTTGCAAGCTAAGCTGGAGTCAGTCTCTCTCATTAAGGCCACATGGCCACACTGTGTCTCTTAGTTCTTGCAAGCTAAGCTGGAGTCAGTCTCTCTCATTAAGGCCACATGGCCACACTGTCTCTTAGTTCTTGCAAGCTAAGCTGGAGTGAGTCTCTCATTAAGGCCACATGGCCACACTGTGTCTCTTAGTTCTTGCAAGCTAAGCTGGAGTGAGTCTGTCTCATTAAGGCCACATGGTCACACAGTGTATCTTAG
This sequence comes from Petromyzon marinus, assembly GCF_048934315.1. NCBI lineage: Eukaryota > Metazoa > Chordata > Hyperoartia > Petromyzontiformes > Petromyzontidae > Petromyzon > Petromyzon marinus. The sequence continues at coordinate 7,119,380 of NC_133683.1, forward strand.
TTCTTGCAAGTTAAGTTGGAGTCAGTCTCTCTCATTAAGGCCACATGGCCACACTGAGTCTCTTAGTTCTTGCAAGCTAAGCTGGAGTGAGTCTTTCTCATTAAGGCCACATGGCCACACAGTGTCTCTTAGTTCTTGCAAGCTAAGCTGGAGTGAGTCTCTCTCATTAAGGCCACATGGCCACACTGTGTCTTTTAGTTCTTGCAAGCTAAGCCTGAGTCAGTCTCTCTCATTAAGGCCACATGGCCACACAGTGTCTCTTAGTTCTTGCAAGCTAAGCTTGAGTCAGTCTCTCTCATTAAGGCCACATGACCACACTGTGTCTCTTAGTTCTTGCAAGCTAAGCTGGAGTCAGTCTCTCTCATTAAGGCCACATGGCCACACAGTGTCTCTTAGTTCTTGCAAGCTAAGCTGGAGTCAGTCTCTCTCATTAAGGTCACATGGTCACACTGTGTCTCTTAGTTCTTGCAAGCTAAGCTGGAGTCAGTCTCTCTCATTAAGGCCACATGGCCACACAGTGTCTCTTAGTTCTTGCAAGCTAAGCTGGAGTGAGTCTCTCTCATTAAGGCCACATGGCCACACTGTGTCTCTTAGTTCTTGCAAGCTAAGCTTGAGTCAGTCTCTCTCATTAAGGCCACATGGCCACACAGTGTCTCTTAGTTCTTGCAAGCTAAGCTGGAGTCAGTCTCTCTCATTAAGGTCACATGGTCACACTGTGTCTCTTAGTTCTTGCAAGCTAAGCTGGAGTCAGTCTCTCTCATTAAGGCCAGATGGCCACACTGTGTCTCTTAGTTTTTGCAAGCTAAGCTGGAATCAGTCTCTCTCATTAAGGCCACATGGCCACACTGTGTCTCTTAGTTCTTGCAAGCTAAGCTGGAGTCAGTCTCTCTCATTAAGGCACATGGCCACACTGTCTCTTAGTTCTTGCAAGCTAAGCTGGAGTGAGTCTCTCATTAAGGCCACATGGCCACACTGTGTCTCTTAGTTCTTGCAAGCTAAGCTGGAGTGAGTCTCTCTCATTAAGGCCATATGGTCACACAGTGTATCTTAGTTCTTGCAAGTTAAGTTGGAGTCAGTCTCTCTCATTAAGGCCACATGGCCACACTGAGTCTCTTAGTTCTTGCAAGCTAAGCTGGAGTGAGTCTTTCTCATTAAGGCCACATGGCCACACAGTGTCTCTTAGTTCTTGCAAGCTAAGCTGGAGTGAGTCTCTCTCATTAAGGCCACATGGCCACACTGTGTCTCTTAGTTCTTGCAAGCTAAGCTTGAGTCAGTCTCTCTCATTAAGGCCACATGGCCACACAGTGTCTCTTAGTTCTTGCAAGCTAAGCTTGAGTCAGTCTCTCTCATTAAGGTCACATGGTCATACTGTGTCTCTTAGTTCTTGCAAGCTAAGCTGGAGTCAGTCTCTCTCATTATTGCCACATGGTCACACAGTGTATCTTAGTTCTTGCAAGTTAAGTTGGAGTCAGTCTCTCTCATTAAGGCCACATGGCCACACTGAGTCTCTTAGTTCTTGCAAGCTAAGCTGGAGTGAGTCTTTCTCATTAAGGCCACATGGCCACACAGTGTCTCTTAGTTCTTGCAAGCTAAGCTGGAGTGAGTCTCTCTCATTAAGGCCACATGGCCACACAGTGTCTCTTAGTTCTTGCAAGCTAAGCTTGAGTCAGTCTCTCTCATTAAGGTCACATGGTCACACTGTGTCTCTTAGTTCTTGCAAGCTAAGCTGGAGTCAGTCTCTCTCATTAAGGCCACATGGCCACACAGTGTCTCTTAGTTCTTGCAAGCTAAGCTGGAGTCAGTCTCTCTCATTAAGGCCACATGGCCACACAGTGTCTCTTAGTTCTTGAAAGCTAAGCTGGAGTCAGTCTCTCTCATTAAGGCGACATGGCCACACTGTGTTCTCTTAGTTCTTGCAAGCTAAGCTGGAATCAGTCTCTCTCATTAATGCCACATGGCCACACTGTGTCTCTTAGTTCTTGCAAGCTAAGCTGGAGTGAGTCTTTCTCATTAAGGCCACATGGCCACACAGTGTCTCTTAGTTCTTGCAAGCTAAGCTGGAGTGAGTCTCTCTCATTAAGGCCACATGGCCACACTGTGTCTCTTAGTTCTTGCAAGCTAAGCTTGAGTCAGTCTCTCTCATTAAGGCCACATGGCCACACAGTGTCTCTTAGTTCTTGCAAGCTAAGCTTGAGTCAGTCTCTCTCATTAAGGTCACATGGTCATACTGTGTCTCTTAGTTCTTGCAAGCTAAGCTGGAGTCAGTCTCTCTCATTATTGCCACATGGTCACACAGTGTATCTTAGTTCTTGCAAGTTAAGTTGGAGTCAGTCTCTCTCATTAAGGCCACATGGCCACACTGAGTCTCTTAGTTCTTGCAAGCTAAGCTGGAGTGAGTCTTTCTCATTAAGGCCACATGGCCACACAGTGTCTCTTAGTTCTTGCAAGCTAAGCTGGAGTGAGTCTCTCTCATTAAGGCCACATGGCCACACAGTGTCTCTTAGTTCTTGCAAGCTAAGCTTGAGTCAGTCTCTCTCATTAAGGTCACATGGTCACACTGTGTCTCTTAGTTCTTGCAAGCTAAGCTGGAGTCAGTCTCTCTCATTAAGGCCACATGGCCACACAGTGTCTCTTAGTTCTTGCAAGCTAAGCTGGAGTCAGTCTCTCTCATTAAGGCCACATGGCCACACAGTGTCTCTTAGTTCTTGAAAGCTAAGCTGGAGTCAGTCTCTCTCATTAAGGCGACATGGCCACACTGTGTTCTCTTAGTTCTTGCAAGCTAAGCTGGAATCAGTCTCTCTCATTAATGCCACATGGCCACACTGTGTCTCTTAGTTCTTGCAAGCTAAGCTGGAGTCAGTCTCTCTCATTAAGGCCACATGGCCACACTGTGTCTCTTAGTTCTTGCAAGCTAAGCTGGAGTCAGTCTCTCTCATTAAGGCCACATGGCCACACTGTCTGTTAGTTCTTGCAAGCTAAGCTGGAGTCAGTCTCTCTCATTAAGGTCACATGGCCACACAGTGTCTCTTAGTTCTTGCAAGCTAAGCTGGAGTCAGTCTCTCTCATTAAGGTCACATGGTCACACTGTGTCTCTTAGTTCTTGCAAGCTAAGCTGGAGTCAGTCTCTCTCATTAAGGCCACATGGCCACACTGTGTCTCTTAGTTTTTGCAAGCTAAGCTGGAATCAGTCTCTCTCATTAAGGCCACATGGCCACACTGTGTCTCTTAGTTCTTGCAAGCTAAGCTGGAGTCAGTCTCTCTCATTAAGGCCACATGGCCACACTGTCTCTTAGTTCTTGCAAGCTAAGCTGGAGTGAGTCTCTCATTAAGGCCACATGGCCACACTGTGTCTCTTAGTTCTTGCAAGCTAAGCTGGAGTGAGTCTCTCATTAAGGCCACATGGTCACACAGTGTATCTTAGTTCTTGCAAGTTAAGTTGGAGTCAGTCTCTCTCATTAAGGCCACATGGCCACACTGAGTCTCTTAGTTCTTGCAAGCTAAGCTGGAGTGAGTCTTTCTCATTAAGGCCACATGGCCACACAGTGTCTCTTAGTTCTTGCAAGCTAAGCTGGAGTGAGTCTCTCTCATTAAGGCCACATGGCCACACTGTGTCTCTTAGTTCTTGCAAGCTAAGCTTGAGTCAGTCTCTCTCATTAAGGCCACATGGCCACACAGTGTCTCTTAGTTCTTGCAAGCTAAGCTTGAGTCAGTCTCTCTCATTAAGGTCACATGGTCACACTGTGTCTCTTAGTTCTTGCAAGCTAAGCTGGAGTCAGTCTCTCTCATTAAGGCCACATGGTCACACAGTGTATCTTAGTTCTTGCAAGTTAAGTTGGAGTCAGTCTCTCTCATTAAGGCCACATGGCCACACTGAGTCTCTTAGTTCTTGCAAGCTAAGCTGGAGTGAGTCTTTCTCATTAAGGCCACATGGCCACACAGTGTCTCTTAGTTCTTGCAAGCTAAGCTGGAGTGAGTCTCTCTCATTAAGGCCACATGGCCACACAGTGTCTCTTAGTTCTTGCAAGCTAAGCTTGAGTCAGTCTCTCTCATTAAGGTCACATGGTCACACTGTCTCTTAGTTCTTGCAAGCTAAGCTGGAGTCAGTCTCTCTCATTAAGGCCACATGGCCACACAGTGTCTCTTAATTCTTGCAAGCTAAGCTGGAGTCAGTCTCTCTCATTAAGGCCACATGGCCACACAGTGTCTCTTAGTTCTTGAAAGCTAAGCTGGAGTCAGTCTCTCTCATTAAGGCGACATGGCCACACTGTGTTCTCTTAGTTCTTGCAAGCTAAGCTGGAATCAGTCTCTCTCATTAATGCCACATGGCCACACTGTGTCTCTTAGTTCTTGCAAGCTAAGCTGGAGTCAGTCTCTCTCATTAAGGCCACATGGCCACACTGTGTCTCTTAGTTCTTGCAAGCTAAGCTGGAGTCAGTCTCTCTCATTAAGGCCACATGGCCACACTGTCTCTTAGTTCTTGCAAGCTAAGCTGGAGTCAGTCTCTCTCATTAAGGTCACATGGCCACACAGTGTCTCTTAGTTCTTGCAAGCTAAGCTGGAGTCAGTCTCTCTCATTAAGGTCACATGGTCACACTGTGTCTCTTAGTTCTTGCAAGCTAAGCTGGAGTCAGTCTCTCTCATTAAGGCCACATGGCCACACTGTGTCTCTTAGTTTTTGCAAGCTAAGCTGGAATCAGTCTCTCTCATTAAGGCCACATGGCCACACTGTGTCTCTTAGTTCTTGCAAGCTAAGCTGGAGTCAGTCTCTCTCATTAAGGCCACATGGCCACACTGTCTCTTAGTTCTTGCAAGCTAAGCTGGAGTGAGTCTCTCATTAAGGCCACATGGCCACACTGTGTCTCTTAGTTCTTGCAAGCTAAGCTGGAGTGAGTCTCTCATTAAGGCCACATGGTCACACAGTGTATCTTAGTTCTTGCAAGTTAAGTTGGAGTCAGTCTCTCTCATTAAGGCCACATGGCCACACTGAGTCTCTTAGTTCTTGCAAGCTAAGCTGGAGTGAGTCTTTCTCATTAAGGCCACATGGCCACACAGTGTCTCTTAGTTCTTGCAAGCTAAGCTGGAGTGAGTCTCTCTCATTAAGGCCACATGGCCACACTGTGTCTCTTAGTTCTTGCAAGCTAAGCTTGAGTCAGTCTCTCTCATTAAGGCCACATGGCCACACAGTGTCTCTTAGTTCTTGCAAGCTAAGCTTGAGTCAGTCTCTCTCATTAAGGTCACATGGTCACACTGTGTCTCTTAGTTCTTGCAAGCTAAGCTGGAGTCAGTCTCTCTCATTAAGGCCACATGGCCACACAGTGTCTCTTAGTTCTTGCAAGCTAAGCTGGAGTCAGTCTCTCTCATTAAGGTCACATGGTCACACAGTGTCTCTTAGTTCTTGCAAGCTAAGCTGGAGTCAGTCTCTCTCATTAAGGCCACATGGCCACACAGTGTCTCTTAGTTCTTGCAAGCTAAGCTGGAGTCAGTCTCTCTCATTAAGGCGACATGGCCACACTGTGTTCTCTTAGTTCTTGCAAGCTAAGCTGGAATCAGTCTCTCTCATTAAGGCCACATGGCCACACAGTGTCTCTTAGTTCTTGCAAGCTAAGCTGGAGTCAGTCTCTCTCATTAAGGCCACATGGCCACACTGTGTCTCTTAGTTCTTGCAAGCTAAGCTGGAGTCAGTCTCTCTCATTAAGGCCACATGGCCACACTGTCTCTTAGTTCTTGCAAGCAAAGCTGGAGTGAGTCTCTCATTAAGGCCACATGGCCACACTGTGTCTCTTAGTTCTTGCAAGCTAAGCTGGAGTCAGTCTCTCTCATTAAGGCCACATGGCCACACTGAGTCTCTTAGTTCTTGCAAGCTAAGCTGGAGTGAGTCTTTCTCATTAAGGCCACATGGCCACACTGTGTCTCTTAGTTCTTGCAAGTTAAGTTGGAGTCAGTCTCTCTCATTAAGGCCACATGGCCACACTGAGTCTCTTAGTTCTTGCAAGCTAAGCTGGAGTGAGTCTTTCTCATTAAGGCCACATGGCCACACAGTGTCTCTTAGTTCTTGCAAGCTAAGCTGGAGTGAGTCTCTCTCATTAAGGCCACATGGCCACACTGTGTCTTTTAGTTCTTGCAAGCTAAGCCTGAGTCAGTCTCTCTCATTAAGGCCACATGGCCACACAGTGTCTCTTAGTTCTTGCAAGCTAAGCTTGAGTCAGTCTCTCTCATTAAGGCCACATGGCCACACTGTGTCTCTTAGTTCTTGCAAGCTAAGCTGGAGTCAGTCTCTCTCATTAAGGCCACATGGCCACACAGTGTCTCTTAGTTCTTGCAAGCTAAGCTGGAGTCAGTCTCTCTCATTAAGGTCACATGGTCACACAGTGTCTCTTAGTTCTTGCAAGCTAAGCTGGAGTCAGTCTCTCTCATTAAGGCCACATGGCCACACAGTGTCTCTTAGTTCTTGCAAGCTAAGCTGGAGTCAGTCTCTCTCATTAAGGCGACATGGCCACACTGTGTTCTCTTAGTTCTTGCAAGCTAAGCTGGAATCAGTCTCTCTCATTAAGGCCACATGGCCACACAGTGTCTCTTAGTTCTTGCAAGCTAAGCTGGAGTCAGTCTCTCTCATTAAGGCCACATGGCCACACTGTGTCTCTTAGTTCTTGCAAGCTAAGCTGGAGTCAGTCTCTCTCATTAAGGCCACATGGCCACACTGTCTCTTAGTTCTTGCAAGCAAAGCTGGAGTGAGTCTCTCATTAAGGCCACATGGCCACACTGTGTCTCTTAGTTCTTGCAAGCTAAGCTGGAGTCAGTCTCTCTCATTAAGGCCACATGGCCACACTGAGTCTCTTAGTTCTTGCAAGCTAAGCTGGAGTGAGTCTTTCTCATTAAGGCCACATGGCCACACTGTGTCTCTTAGTTCTTGCAAGTTAAGTTGGAGTCAGTCTCTCTCATTAAGGCCACATGGCCACACTGAGTCTCTTAGTTCTTGCAAGCTAAGCTGGAGTGAGTCTTTCTCATTAAGGCCACATGGCCACACAGTGTCTCTTAGTTCTTGCAAGCTAAGCTGGAGTGAGTCTCTCTCATTAAGGCCACATGGCCACACTGTGTCTTTTAGTTCTTGCAAGCTAAGCCTGAGTCAGTCTCTCTCATTAAGGCCACATGGCCACACAGTGTCTCTTAGTTCTTGCAAGCTAAGCTTGAGTCAGTCTCTCTCATTAAGGCCACATGGCCACACTGTGTCTCTTAGTTCTTGCAAGCTAAGCTGGAGTCAGTCTCTCTCATTAAGGCCACATGGCCACACTGTGTCTCTTAGTTCTTGCAAGCTAAGCTGGAGTCAGTCTCTCTCATTAAGGCCACATGGCCACACTGTCTCTTAGTTCTTGCAAGCTAAGCTGGAGTGAGTCTCTCATTAAGGCCACATGGCCACACTGTGTCTCTTAGTTCTTGCAAGCTAAGCTGGAGTGAGTCTGTCTCATTAAGGCCACATGGTCACACAGTGTATCTTAGTTCTTGCAAGTTAAGTTGGAGTCAGTCTCTCTCATTAAGGCCACATGGCCACACTGAGTCTCTTAGTTCTTGCAAGCTAAGCTGGAGTGAGTCTTTCTCATTAAGGCCACATGGCCACACAGTGTCTCTTAGTTCTTGCAAGCTAAGCTGGAGTGAGTCTCTCTCATTAAGGCCACATGGCCACACTGTGTCTTTTAGTTCTTGCAAGCTAAGCCTGAGTCAGTCTCTCTCATTAAGGCCACATGGCCACACAGTGTCTCTTAGTTCTTGCAAGCTAAGCTTGAGTCAGTCTCTCTCATTATGGCCACATGGCCACACTGTGTCTCTTAGTTCTTGCAAGCTAAGCTGGAGTCAGTCTCTCTCATTAAGGCCACATGGCCACACAGTGTCTCTTAGTTCTTGCAAGCTAAGCTGGAGTCAGTCTCTCTCATTAAGGCCACATGGCCACACTGTCTCTTAGTTCTTGCAAGCTAAGCTGGAGTGAGTCTCTCATTAAGGCCACATGGCCACACTGTGTCTCTTAGTTCTTGCAAGCTAAGCTGGAGTGAGTCTGTCTCATTAAGGCCACATGGTCACACAGTGTATCTTAGTTCTTGCAAGTTAAGTTGGAGTCAGTCTCTCTCATTAAGGCCACATGGCCACACTGAGTCTCTTAGTTCTTGCAAGCTAAGCTGGAGTGAGTCTTTCTCATTAAGGCCACATGGCCACACAGTGTCTCTTAGTTCTTGCAAGCTAAGCTGGAGTGAGTCTCTCTCATTAAGGCCACATGGCCACACTGTGTCTTTTAGTTCTTGCAAGCTAAGCCTGAGTCAGTCTCTCTCATTAAGGCCACATGGCCACACAGTGTCTCTTAGTTCTTGCAAGCTAAGCTTGAGTCAGTCTCTCTCATTAAGGCCACATGGCCACACTGTGTCTCTTAGTTCTTGCAAGCTAAGCTGGAGTCAGTCTCTCTCATTAAGGCCACATGGCCACACAGTGTCTCTTAGTTCTTGCAAGCTAAGCTGGAGTCAGTCTCTCTCATTAAGGTCACATGGTCACACTGTGTCTCTTAGTTCTTGCAAGCTAAGCTGGAGTCAGTCTCTCTCATTAAGGCCACATGGCCACACAGTGTCTCTTAGTTCTTGCAAGCTAAGCTGGAGTGAGTCTCTCTCATTAAGGCCACATGGCCACACTGTGTCTCTTAGTTCTTGCAAGCTAAGCTTGAGTCAGTCTCTCTCATTAAGGCCACATGGCCACACAGTGTCTCTTAGTTCTTGCAAGCTAAGCTGGAGTCAGTCTCTCTCATTAAGGTCACATGGTCACACTGTGTCTCTTAGTTCTTGCAAGCTAAGCTGGAGTCAGTCTCTCTCATTAAGGCCACATGGCCACACTGTGTCTCTTAGTTTTTGCAAGCTAAGCTGGAATCAGTCTCTCTCATTAAGGCCACATGGCCACACTGTGTCTCTTAGTTCTTGCAAGCTAAGCTGGAGTCAGTCTCTCTCATTAAGGCCACATGGCCACACTGTCTCTTAGTTCTTGCAAGCTAAGCTGGAGTGAGTCTCTCATTAAGGCCACATGGCCACACTGTGTCTCTTAGTTCTTGCAAGCTAAGCTGGAGTGAGTCTCTCTCATTAAGGCCACATGGTCACACAGTGTATCTTAGTTCTTGCAAGTTAAGTTGGAGTCAGTCTCTCTCATTAAGGCCACATGGCCACACTGAGTCTCTTAGTTCTTGCAAGCTAAGCTGGAGTGAGTCTTTCTCATTAAGGCCACATGGCCACACAGTGTCTCTTAGTTCTTGCAAGCTAAGCTGGAGTGAGTCTCTCTCATTAAGGCCACATGGCCACACTGTGTCTCTTAGTTCTTGCAAGCTAAGCTTGAGTCAGTCTCTCTCATTAAGGCCACATGGCCACACAGTGTCTCTTAGTTCTTGCAAGCTAAGCTTGAGTCAGTCTCTCTCATTAAGGTCACATGGTCACACTGTGTCTCTTAGTTCTTGCAAGCTAAGCTGGAGTCAGTCTCTCTCATTAAGGCCACATGGCCACACAGTGTCTCTTAGTTCTTGAAAGCTAAGCTGGAGTCAGTCTCTCTCATTAAGGCGACATGGCCACACTGTGTTCTCTTAGTTCTTGCAAGCTAAGCTGGAATCAGTCTCTCTCATTAATGCCACATGGCCACACTGTGTCTCTTAGTTCTTTCAAGCTAAGCTGGAGTCAGTCTCTCTCATTAAGGCCACATGGCCACACTGTGTCTCTTAGTTCTTGCAAGCTAAGCTGGAGTCAGTCTCTCTCATTAAGGCCACATGGCCACACTGTCTCTTAGTTCTTGCAAGCTAAGCTGGAGTCAGTCTCTCTCATTAAGGTCACATGGCCACACAGTTTCTCTTAGTTCTTGCAAGCTAAGCTGGAGTCAGTCTCTCTCATTAAGGTCACATGGTCACACTGTGTCTCTTAGTTCTTGCAAGCTAAGCTGGAGTCAGTCTCTCTCATTAAGGCCACATGGCCACACTGTGTCTCTTAGTTTTTGCAAGCTAAGCTGGAATCAGTCTCTCTCATTAAGGCCACATGGCCACACTGTGTCTCTTAGTTCTTGCAAGCTAAGCTGGAGTCAGTCTCTCTCATTAAGGCCACATGGCCACACTGTCTCTTAGTTCTTGCAAGCTAAGCTGGAGTGAGTCTCTCATTAAGGCCACATGGCCACACTGTGTCTCTTAGTTCTTGCAAGCTAAGCTGGAGTGAGTCTCTCATTAAGGCCACATGGTCACACAGTGTATCTTAGTTCTTGCAAGTTAAGTTGGAGTCAGTCTCTCTCATTAAGGCCACATGGCCACACTGAGTCTCTTAGTTCTTGCAAGCTAAGCTGGAGTGAGTCTTTCTCATTAAGGCCACATGGCCACACAGTGTATCTTAGTTCTTGCAAGCTAAGCTGAAGTGAGTCTCTCTCATTAAGGCCACATGGCCACACTGTGTCTCTTAGTTCTTGCAAGCTAAGCTTGAGTCAGTCTCTCTCATTAAGGCCACATGGCCACACTGAGTCTCTTAGTTCTTGCAAGCTAAGCTGGAGTGAGTCTTTCTCATTAAGGCCACATGGCCACACAGTGTCTCTTAGTTCTTGCAAGCTAAGCTGGAGTGAGTCTCTCTCATTAAGGCCACATGGCCACACTGTGTCTTTTAGTTCTTGCAAGCTAAGCCTGAGTCAGTCTCTCTCATTAAGGCCACATGGCCACACAGTGTCTCTTAGTTCTTGCAAGCTAAGCTTGAGTCAGTCTCTCTCATTAAGGCCACATGGCCACACTGTGTCTCTTAGTTCTTGCAAGCTAAGCTGGAGTCAGTCTCTCTCATTAAGGCCACATGGCCACACTGTGTCTCTTAGTTCTTGCAAGCTAAGCTGGAGTCAGTCTCTCTCATTAAGGCCACATGGCCACACTGTCTCTTAGTTCTTGCAAGCTAAGCTGGAGTGAGTCTCTCATTAAGGCCACATGGCCACACTGTGTCTCTTAGTTCTTGCAAGCTAAGCTGGAGTGAGTCTGTCTCATTAAGGCCACATGGTCACACAGTGTATCTTAGTTCTTGCAAGTTAAGTTGGAGTCAGTCTCTCTCATTAAGGCCACATGGCCACACTGAGTCTCTTAGTTCTTGCAAGCTAAGCTGGAGTGAGTCTTTCTCATTAAGGCCACATGGCCACACAGTGTCTCTTAGTTCTTGCAAGCTAAGCTGGAGTGAGTCTCTCTCATTAAGGCCACATGGCCACACTGTGTCTTTTAGTTCTTGCAAGCTAAGCCTGAGTCAGTCTCTCTCATTAAGGCCACATGGCCACACAGTGTCTCTTAGTTCTTGCAAGCTAAGCTTGAGTCAGTCTCTCTCATTAAGGCCACATGGCCACACTGAGTCTCTTAGTTCTTGCAAGCTAAGCTGGAGTGAGTCTTTCTCATTAAGGCCACATGGCCACACAGTGTCTCTTAGTTCTTGCAAGCTAAGCTGGAGTGAGTCTCTCTCATTAAGGCCACATGGCCACACTGTGTCTTTTAGTTCTTGCAAGCTAAGCCTGAGTCAGTCTCTCTCATTAAGGCCACATGGCCACACAGTGTCTCTTAGTTCTTGCAAGCTAAGCTTGAGTCAGTCTCTCTCATTAAGGCCACATGGCCACACTGAGTCTCTTAGTTCTTGCAAGCTAAGCTGGAGTGAGTCTTTCTCATTAAGGCCACATGGCCACACAGTGTCTCTTAGTTCTTGCAAGCTAAGCTGGAGTGAGTCTCTCTCATTAAGGCCACATGGCCACACTGTGTCTTTTAGTTCTTGCAAGCTAAGCCTGAGTCAGTCTCTCTCATTAAGGCCACATGGCCACACAGTGTCTCTTAGTTCTTGCAAGCTAAGCTTGAGTCAGTCTCTCTCATTAAGGCCACATGGCCACACTGTGTCTCTTAGTTCTTGCAAGCTAAGCTGGAGTCAGTCTCTCTCATTAAGGCCACATGGCCACACAGTGTCTCTTAGTTCTTGCAAGCTAAGCTGGAGTCAGTCTCTCTCATTAAGGTCACATGGTCACACAGTGTCTCTGAGTTCTTGCAAACTAAGCTGGAGTCAGTCTCTCTCATTAAGGCCACATGGCCACACAGTGTCTCTTAGTTCTTGCAAGCTAAGCTGGAGTCAGTCTCTCTCATTAAGGCGACATGGCCACACTGTGTTCTCTTAGTTCTTGCAAGCTAAGCTGGAATCAGTCTCTCTCATTAAGGCCACATGGCCACACAGTGTCTCTTAGTTCTTGCAAGCTAAGCTGGAGTCAGTCTCTCTCATTAAGGCCACATTGCCACACTGTGTCTCTTAGTTCTTGCAAGCTAAGCTGGAGTCAGTCTCTCTCATTAAGGCCACATGGCCACACTGTCTCTTAGTTCTTGCAAGCAAAGCTGGAGTGAGTCTCTCATTAAGGCCACATGGCCACACTGTGTCTCTTAGTTCTTGCAAGCTAAGCTGGAGTCAGTCTCTCTCATTAAGGCCACATGGCCACACTGAGTCTCTTAGTTCTTGCAAGCTAAGCTGGAGTGAGTCTTTCTCATTAAGGCCACATGGCCACACTGTGTCTCTTAGTTCTTGCAAGTTAAGTTGGAGTCAGTCTCTCTCATTAAGGCCACATGGCCACACTGAGTCTCTTAGTTCTTGCAAGCTAAGCTGGAGTGAGTCTTTCTCATTAAGGCCACATGGCCACACAGTGTCTCTTAGTTCTTGCAAGCTAAGCTGGAGTGAGTCTCTCTCATTAAGGCCACATGGCCACACTGTGTCTTTTAGTTCTTGCAAGCTAAGCCTGAGTCAGTCTCTCTCATTAAGGCCACATGGCCACACAGTGTCTCTTAGTTCTTGCAAGCTAAGCTTGAGTCAGTCTCTCTCATTAAGGCCACATGGCCACACTGTGTCTCTTAGTTCTTGCAAGCTAAGCTGGAGTCAGTCTCTCTCATTAAGGCCACATGGCCACACTGTGTCTCTTAGTTCTTGCAAGCTAAGCTGGAGTCAGTCTCTCTCATTAAGGCCACATGGCCACACTGTCTCTTAGTTCTTGCAAGCTAAGCTGGAGTGAGTCTCTCATTAAGGCCACATGGCCACACTGTGTCTCTTAGTTCTTGCAAGCTAAGCTGGAGTGAGTCTGTCTCATTAAGGCCACATGGTCACACAGTGTATCTTAGTTCTTGCAAGTTAAGTTGGAGTCAGTCTCTCTCATTAAGGCCACATGGCCACACTGAGTCTCTTAGTTCTTGCAAGCTAAGCTGGAGTGAGTCTTTCTCATTAAGGCCACATGGCCACACAGTGTCTCTTAGTTCTTGCAAGCTAAGCTGGAGTGAGTCTCTCTCATTAAGGCCACATGGCCACACTGTGTCTTTTAGTTCTTGCAAGCTAAGCCTGAGTCAGTCTCTCTCATTAAGGCCACATGGCCACACAGTGTCTCTTAGTTCTTGCAAGCTAAGCTTGAGTCAGTCTCTCTCATTATGGCCACATGGCCACACTGTGTCTCTTAGTTCTTGCAAGCTAAGCTGGAGTCAGTCTCTCTCATTAAGGCCACATGGCCACACAGTGTCTCTTAGTTCTTGCAAGCTAAGCTGGAGTCAGTCTCTCTCATTAAGGCCACATGGCCACACTGTCTCTTAGTTCTTGCAAGCTAAGCTGGAGTGAGTCTCTCATTAAGGCCACATGGCCACACTGTGTCTCTTAGTTCTTGCAAGCTAAGCTGGAGTGAGTCTGTCTCATTAAGGCCACATGGTCACACAGTGTATCTTAGTTCTTGCAAGTTAAGTTGGAGTCAGTCTCTCTCATTAAGGCCACATGGCCACACTGAGTCTCTTAGTTCTTGCAAGCTAAGCTGGAGTGAGTCTTTCTCATTAAGGCCACATGGCCACACAGTGTCTCTTAGTTCTTGCAAGCTAAGCTGGAGTGAGTCTCTCTCATTAAGGCCACATGGCCACACTGTGTCTTTTAGTTCTTGCAAGCTAAGCCTGAGTCAGTCTCTCTCATTAAGGCCACATGGCCACACAGTGTCTCTTAGTTCTTGCAAGCTAAGCTTGAGTCAGTCTCTCTCATTAAGGCCACATGGCCACACTGTGTCTCTTAGTTCTTGCAAGCTAAGCTGGAGTCAGTCTCTCTCATTAAGGCCACATGGCCACACAGTGTCTCTTAGTTCTTGCAAGCTAAGCTGGAGTCAGTCTCTCTCATTAAGGTCACATGGTCACACTGTGTCTCTTAGTTCTTGCAAGCTAAGCTGGAGTCAGTCTCTCTCATTAAGGCCACATGGCCACACAGTGTCTCTTAGTTCTTGCAAGCTAAGCTGGAGTGAGTCTCTCTCATTAAGGCCACATGGCCACACTGTGTCTCTTAGTTCTTGCAAGCTAAGCTTGAGTCAGTCTCTCTCATTAAGGCCACATGGCCACACAGTGTCTCTTAGTTCTTGCAAGCTAAGCTGGAGTCAGTCTCTCTCATTAAGGTCACATGGTCACACTGTGTCTCTTAGTTCTTGCAAGCTAAGCTGGAGTCAGTCTCTCTCATTAAGGCCACATGGCCACACTGTGTCTCTTAGTTTTTGCAAGCTAAGCTGGAATCAGTCTCTCTCATTAAGGCCACATGGCCACACTGTGTCTCTTAGTTCTTGCAAGCTAAGCTGGAGTCAGTCTCTCTCATTAAGGCCACATGGCCACACTGTCTCTTAGTTCTTGCAAGCTAAGCTGGAGTGAGTCTCTCATTAAGGCCACATGGCCACACTGTGTCTCTTAGTTCTTGCAAGCTAAGCTGGAGTGAGTCTCTCTCATTAAGGCCACATGGTCACACAGTGTATCTTAGTTCTTGCAAGTTAAGTTGGAGTCAGTCTCTCTCATTAAGGCCACATGGCCACACTGAGTCTCTTAGTTCTTGCAAGCTAAGCTGGAGTGAGTCTTTCTCATTAAGGCCACATGGCCACACAGTGTCTCTTAGTTCTTGCAAGCTAAGCTGGAGTGAGTCTCTCTCATTAAGGCCACATGGCCACACTGTGTCTCTTAGTTCTTGCAAGCTAAGCTTGAGTCAGTCTCTCTCATTAAGGCCACATGGCCACACAGTGTCTCTTAGTTCTTGCAAGCTAAGCTTGAGTCAGTCTCTCTCATTAAGGTCACATGGTCACACTGTGTCTCTTAGTTCTTGCAAGCTAAGCTGGAGTCAGTCTCTCTCATTAAGGCCACATGGCCACACAGTGTCTCTTAGTTCTTGAAAGCTAAGCTGGAGTCAGTCTCTCTCATTAAGGCGACATGGCCACACTGTGTTCTCTTAGTTCTTGCAAGCTAAGCTGGAATCAGTCTCTCTCATTAATGCCACATGGCCACACTGTGTCTCTTAGTTCTTTCAAGCTAAGCTGGAGTCAGTCTCTCTCATTAAGGCCACATGGCCACACTGTGTCTCTTAGTTCTTGCAAGCTAAGCTGGAGTCAGTCTCTCTCATTAAGGCCACATGGCCACACTGTCTCTTAGTTCTTGCAAGCTAAGCTGGAGTCAGTCTCTCTCATTAAGGTCACATGGCCACACAGTTTCTCTTAGTTCTTGCAAGCTAAGCTGGAGTCAGTCTCTCTCATTAAGGTCACATGGTCACACTGTGTCTCTTAGTTCTTGCAAGCTAAGCTGGAGTCAGTCTCTCTCATTAAGGCCACATGGCCACACTGTGTCTCTTAGTTTTTGCAAGCTAAGCTGGAATCAGTCTCTCTCATTAAGGCCACATGGCCACACTGTGTCTCTTAGTTCTTGCAAGCTAAGCTGGAGTCAGTCTCTCTCATTAAGGCCACATGGCCACACTGTCTCTTAGTTCTTGCAAGCTAAGCGGGAGTGAGTCTCTCATTAAGGCCACATGGTCACACAGTGTATCTTAGTTCTTGCAAGTTAAGTTGGAGTCAGTCTCTCTCATTAAGGCCACATGGCCACACTGAGTCTCTTAGTTCTTGCAAGCTAAGCTGGAGTGAGTCTTTCTCATTAAGGCCACATGGCCACACAGTGTATCTTAGTTCTTGCAAGCTAAGCTGAAGTGAGTCTCTCTCATTAAGGCCACATGGCCACACTGTGTCTCTTAGTTCTTGCAAGCTAAGCTTGAGTCAGTCTCTCTCATTAAGGCCACATGGCCACACTGAGTCTCTTAGTTCTTGCAAGCTAAGCTGGAGTGAGTCTTTCTCATTAAGGCCACATGGCCACACAGTGTCTCTTAGTTCTTGCAAGCTAAGCTGGAGTGAGTCTCTCTCATTAAGGCCACATGGCCACACTGTGTCTTTTAGTTCTTGCAAGCTAAGCCTGAGTCAGTCTCTCTCATTAAGGCCACATGGCCACACAGTGTCTCTTAGTTCTTGCAAGCTAAGCTTGAGTCAGTCTCTCTCATTAAGGCCACATGGCCACACTGTGTCTCTTAGTTCTTGCAAGCTAAGCTGGAGTCAGTCTCTCTCATTAAGGCCACATGGCCACACTGTGTCTCTTAGTTCTTGCAAGCTAAGCTGGAGTCAGTCTCTCTCATTAAGGCCACATGGCCACACTGTCTCTTAGTTCTTGCAAGCTAAGCTGGAGTGAGTCTCTCATTAAGGCCACATGGCCACACTGTGTCTCTTAGTTCTTGCAAGCTAAGCTGGAGTGAGTCTGTCTCATTAAGGCCACATGGTCACACAGTGTATCTTAGTTCTTGCAAGTTAAGTTGGAGTCAGTCTCTCTCATTAAGGCCACATGGCCACACTGAGTCTCTTAGTTCTTGCAAGCTAAGCTGGAGTGAGTCTTTCTCATTAAGGCCACATGGCCACACAGTGTCTCTTAGTTCTTGCAAGCTAAGCTGGAGTGAGTCTCTCTCATTAAGGCCACATGGCCACACTGTGTCTTTTAGTTCTTGCAAGCTAAGCCTGAGTCAGTCTCTCTCATTAAGGCCACATGGCCACACAGTGTCTCTTAGTTCTTGCAAGCTAAGCTTGAGTCAGTCTCTCTCATTAAGGCCACATGGCCACACTGTGTCTCTTAGTTCTTGCAAGCTAAGCTGGAGTCAGTCTCTCTCATTAAGGCCACATGGCCACACAGTGTCTCTTAGTTCTTGCAAGCTAAGCTGGAGTCAGTCTCTCTCATTAAGGCCACATGGCCACACTGTCTCTTAGTTCTTGCAAGCTAAGCTGGAGTGAGTCTCTCATTAAGGCCACATGGCCACACTGTGTCTCTTAGTTCTTGCAAGCTAAGCTGGAGTGAGTCTGTCTCATTAAGGCCACATGGTCACACAGTGTATCTTAGTTCTTGCAAGTTAAGTTGGAGTCAGTCTCTCTCATTAAGGCCACATGGCCACACTGAGTCTCTTAGTTCTTGCAAGCTAAGCTGGAGTGAGTCTTTCTCATTAAGGCCACATGGCCACACAGTGTCTCTTAGTTCTTGCAAGCTAAGCTGGAGTGAGTCTCTCTCATTAAGGCCACATGGCCACACTGTGTCTTTTAGTTCTTGCAAGCTAAGCCTGAGTCAGTCTCTCTCATTAAGGCCACATGGCCACACAGTGTCTCTTAGTTCTTGCAAGCTAAGCTTGAGTCAGTCTCTCTCATTAAGGCCACATGGCCACACTGTGTCTCTTAGTTCTTGCAAGCTAAGCTGGAGTCAGTCTCTCTCATTAAGGCCACATGGCCACACAGTGTCTCTTAGTTCTTGCAAGCTAAGCTGGAGTCAGTCTCTCTCATTAAGGTCACATGGTCACACTGTGTCTCTTAGTTCTTGCAAGCTAAGCTGGAGTCAGTCTCTCTCATTAAGGCCACATGGCCACACAGTGTCTCTTAGTTCTTGCAAGCTAAGCTGGAGTGAGTCTCTCTCATTAAGGCCACATGGCCACACTGTGTCTCTTAGTTCTTGCAAGCTAAGCTTGAGTCAGTCTCTCTCATTAAGGCCACATGGCCACACAGTGTCTCTTAGTTCTTGCAAGCTAAGCTGGAGTCAGTCTCTCTCATTAAGGTCACATGGTCACACTGTGTCTCTTAGTTCTTGCAAGCTAAGCTGGAGTCAGTCTCTCTCATTAAGGCCACATGGCCACACTGTGTCTCTTAGTTTTTGCAAGCTAAGCTGGAATCAGTCTCTCTCATTAAGGCCACATGGCCACACTGTGTCTCTTAGTTCTTGCAAGCTAAGCTGGAGTCAGTCTCTCTCATTAAGGCCACATGGCCACACTGTCTCTTAGTTCTTGCAAGCTAAGCTGGAGTGAGTCTCTCATTAAGGCCACATGGCCACACTGTGTCTCTTAGTTCTTGCAAGCTAAGCTGGAGTGAGTCTCTCTCATTAAGGCCACATGGTCACACAGTGTATCTTAGTTCTTGCAAGTTAAGTTGGAGTCAGTCTCTCTCATTAAGGCCACATGGCCACACTGAGTCTCTTAGTTCTTGCAAGCTAAGCTGGAGTGAGTCTTTCTCATTAAGGCCACATGGCCACACAGTGTCTCTTAGTTCTTGCAAGCTAAGCTGGAGTGAGTCTCTCTCATTAAGGCCACATGGCCACACTGTGTCTCTTAGTTCTTGCAAGCTAAGCTTGAGTCAGTCTCTCTCATTAAGGCCACATGGCCACACAGTGTCTCTTAGTTCTTGCAAGCTAAGCTTGAGTCAGTCTCTCTCATTAAGGTCACATGGTCACACTGTGTCTCTTAGTTCTTGCAAGCTAAGCTGGAGTCAGTCTCTCTCATTAAGGCCACATGGCCACACAGTGTCTCTTAGTTCTTGAAAGCTAAGCTGGAGTCAGTCTCTCTCATTAAGGCGACATGGCCACACTGTGTTCTCTTAGTTCTTGCAAGCTAAGCTGGAATCAGTCTCTCTCATTAATGCCACATGGCCACACTGTGTCTCTTAGTTCTTTCAAGCTAAGCTGGAGTCAGTCTCTCTCATTAAGGCCACATGGCCACACTGTGTCTCTTAGTTCTTGCAAGCTAAGCTGGAGTCAGTCTCTCTCATTAAGGCCACATGGCCACACTGTCTCTTAGTTCTTGCAAGCTAAGCTGGAGTCAGTCTCTCTCATTAAGGTCACATGGCCACACAGTTTCTCTTAGTTCTTGCAAGCTAAGCTGGAGTCAGTCTCTCTCATTAAGGTCACATGGTCACACTGTGTCTCTTAGTTCTTGCA
Organism: Petromyzon marinus; assembly: GCF_048934315.1. Taxonomy (NCBI): domain Eukaryota; kingdom Metazoa; phylum Chordata; class Hyperoartia; order Petromyzontiformes; family Petromyzontidae; genus Petromyzon; species Petromyzon marinus. The sequence continues at coordinate 7,138,446 of NC_133683.1, forward strand.
AGCTAAGCTGGAGTCAGTCTCTCTCATTAAGGCCACATGGCCACACTGTGTCTCTTAGTTTTTGCAAGCTAAGCTGGAATCAGTCTCTCTCATTAAGGCCACATGGCCACACTGTGTCTCTTAGTTCTTGCAAGCTAAGCTGGAGTCAGTCTCTCTCATTAAGGCCACATGGCCACACTGTCTCTTAGTCCTTGCAAGCTAAGCTGGAGTGAGTCTCTCATTAAGGCCACATGGCCACACTGTGTCTCTTAGTTCTTGCAAGCTAAGCTGGAGTGAGTCTCTCATTAAGGCCACATGGTCACACAGTGTATCTTAGTTCTTGCAAGTTAAGTTGGAGTCAGTCTCTCTCATTAAGGCCACATGGCCACACTGAGTCTCTTAGTTCTTGCAAGCTAAGCTGGAGTGAGTCTTTCTCATTAAGGCCACATGGCCACACAGTGTATCTTAGTTCTTGCAAGCTAAGCTGAAGTGAGTCTCTCTCATTAAGGCCACATGGCCACACTGTGTCTCTTAGTTCTTGCAAGCTAAGCTTGAGTCAGTCTCTCTCATTAAGGCCACATGGCCACACAGTGTCTCTTAGTTCTTGCAAGCTAAGCTTGAGTCAGTCTCTCTCATTAAGGTCACATGGTCACACTGTGTCTCTTAGTTCTTGCAAGCTAAGCTGGAGTCAGTCTCTCTCATTAAGGCCACATGGCCACACAGTGTCTCTTAGTTCTTGCAAGCTAAGCTGGAGTCAGTCTCTCTCATTAAGGTCACATGGTCACACAGTGTCTCTTAGTTCTTGCAAGCTAAGCTGGAGTCAGTCTCTCTCATTAAGGCCACATGGCCACACAGTGTCTCTTAGTTCTTGCAAGCTAAGCTGGAGTCAGTCTCTCTCATTAAGGCGACATGGCCACACTGTGTTCTCTTAGTTCTTGCAAGCTAAGCTGGAATCAGTCTCTCTCATTAAGGCCACATGGCCACACTGTGTCTCTTAGTTCTTGCAAGCTAAGCTGGAGTCAGTCTCTCTCATTAAGGCCACATGGCCACACTGTGTCTCTTAGTTCTTGCAAGCTAAGCTGGAGTCAGTCTCTCTCATTAAGGCCACATGGCCACACTGTCTCTTAGTTCTTGCAAGCTAAGCTGGAGTGAGTCTCTCATTAAGGCCACATGGCCACACTGTGTCTCTTAGTTCTTGCAAGCTAAGCTGGAGTCAGTCTCTCTCATTAAGGCCACATGGCCACACTGAGTCTCTTAGTTCTTGCAAGCTAAGCTGGAGTGAGTCTTTCTCATTAAGGCCACATGGCCACACAGTGTCTCTTAGTTCTTGCAAGCTAAGCTGGAGTGAGTCTCTCTCATTAAGGCCACATGGCCACACTGTGTCTCTTAGTTCTTGCAAGCTAAGCTTGAGTCAGTCTCTCATTAAGGCCACATGGCCACACTGTGTCTCTTAGTTCTTGCAAGCTAAGCTGGAGTGAGTCTCTCTCATTAAGGCCACATGGCCACACAGTGTATCTTAGTTCTTGCAAGTTAAGTTGGAGTCAGTCTCTCTCATTAAGGCCACATGGCCACACTGAGTCTCTTAGTTCTTGCAAGCTAAGCTGGAGTGAGTCTTTCTCATTAAGGCCACATGGCCACACAGTGTCTCTTAGTTCTTGCAAGCTAAGCTGGAGTGAGTCTCTCTCATTAAGGCCACATGGCCACACTGTGTCTCTTAGTTCTTGCAAGCTAAGCTTGAGTCAGTCTCTCTCATTAAGGCCACATGGCCACACAGTGTCTCTTAGTTCTTGCAAGCTAAGCTTGAGTCAGTCTCTCTCATTAAGGTCACATGGTCACACTGTGTCTCTTAGTTCTTGCAAGCTAAGCTGGAGTCAGTCTCTCTCATTAAGGCCACATGGCCACACAGTGTCTCTTAGTTCTTGCAAGCTAAGCTGGAGTCAGTCTCTCTCATTAAGGTCACATGGTCACACAGTGTCTCTTAGTTCTTGCAAGCTAAGCTGGAGTCAGTCTCTCTCATTAAGGCCACATGGCCACACAGTGTCTCTTAGTTCTTGCAAGCTAAGCTGGAGTCAGTCTCTCTCATTAAGGCGACATGGCCACACTGTGTTCTCTTAGTTCTTGCAAGCTAAGCTGGAATCAGTCTCTCTCATTAAGGCCACATGGCCACACTGTGTCTCTTAGTTCTTGCAAGCTAAGCTGGAGTCAGTCTCTCTCATTAAGGCCACATGGCCACACTGTGTCTCTTAGTTCTTGCAAGCTAAGCTGGAGTCAGTCTCTCTCATTAAGGCCACATGGCCACACTGTCTCTTAGTTCTTGCAAGCTAAGCTGGAGTGAGTCTCTCATTAAGGCCACATGGCCACACTGTGTCTCTTAGTTCTTGCAAGCTAAGCTGGAGTGAGTCTGTCTCATTAAGGCCACATGGTCACACAGTGTATCTTAGTTCTTGCAAGTTAAGTTGGAGTCAGTCTCTCTCATTAAGGCCACATGGCCAAACTGAGTCTCTTAGTTCTTGCAAGCTAAGCTGGAGTGAGTCTTTCTCATTAAGGCCACATGGCCACACAGTGTCTCTTAGTTCTTGCAAGCTAAGCTGGAGTGAGTCTCTCTCATTAAGGCCACATGGCCACACTGTGTCTTTTAGTTCTTGCAAGCTAAGCCTGAGTCAGTCTCTCTCATTAAGGCCACATGGCCACACAGTGTCTCTTAGTTCTTGCAAGCTAAGCTTGAGTCAGTCTCTCTCATTAAGGCCACATGGCCACACTGTGTCTCTTAGTTCTTGCAAGCTAAGCTGGAGTCAGTCTCTCTCATTAAGGCCACATGGCCACACAGTGTCTCTTAGTTCTTGCAAGCTAAGCTGGAGTCAGTCTCTCTCATTAAGGTCACATGGTCACACTGTGTCTCTTAGTTCTTGCAAGCTAAGCTGGAGTCAGTCTCTCTCATTAAGGCCACATGGCCACACAGTGTCTCTTAGTTCTTGCAAGCTAAGCTGGAGTGAGTCTCTATCATTAAGGCCACATGGCCACACTGTGTCTCTTAGTTCTTGCAAGCTAAGCTTGAGTCAGTCTCTCTCATTAAGGCCACATGGCCACACTGTGTCTCTTAGTTCTTGCAAGCTAAGCTGGAGTCAGTCTCTCTCATTAAGGTCACATGGTCACACTGTGTCTCTTAGTTCTTGCAAGCTAAGCTTGAGTCAGTCTCTCTCATTAAGGTCACATGGTCACACTGTGTCTCTTAGTTCTTGCAAGCTAAGCTGGAGTCAGTCTCTCTCATTAAGGCCACATGGCCACACAGTGTCTCTTAGTTCTTGCAAGCTAAGCTGGAGTCAGTCTCTCTCATTAAGGTCACATGGTCACACAGTGTCTCTTAGTTCTTGCAAGCTAAGCTGGAGTCAGTCTCTCTCATTAAGGCCACATGGCCACACAGTGTCTCTTAGTTCTTGCAAGCTAAGCTGGAGTCAGTCTCTCTCATTAAGGCGACATGGCCACACTGTGTTCTCTTAGTTCTTGCAAGCTAAGCTGGAATCAGTCTCTCTCATTAAGGCCACATGGCCACACTGTGTCTCTTAGTTCTTGCAAGCTAAGCTGGAGTCAGTCTCTCTCATTAAGGCCACATGGCCACACTGTGTCTCTTAGTTCTTGCAAGCTAAGCTGGAGTCAGTCTCTCTCATTAAGGCCACATGGCCACACTGTCTCTTAGTTCTTGCAAGCTAAGCTGGAGTCAGTCTCTCTCATTAAGGTCACATGGCCACACAGTGTCTCTTGGTTCTTGCAAGCTAAGCTGGAGTCAGTCTCTCTCATTAAGGTCACATGGTCACACTGTGTCTCTTAGTTCTTGCAAGCTAAGCTGGAGTCAGTCTCTCTCATTAAGGCCACATGGCCACACTGTGTCTCTTAGTTTTTGCAAGCTAAGCTGGAATCAGTCTCTCTCATTAAGGCCACATGGCCACACTGTGTCTCTTAGTTCTTGCAAGCTAAGCTGGAGTCAGTCTCTCTCATTAAGGCCACATGGCCACACAGTGTCTCTTAGTTCTTGCAAGCTAAGCTTGAGTCAGTCTCTCTCATTAAGGCCACATGGCCACACTGTGTCTCTTAGTTCTTGCAAGCTAAGCTGGAGTCAGTCTCTCTCATTAAGGCCACATGGCCACACAGTGTCTCTTAGTTCTTGCAAGCTAAGCTGGAGTCAGTCTCTCTCATTAAGGTCACATGGTCACACTGTGTCTCTTAGTTCTTGCAAGCTAAGCTGGAGTCAGTCTCTCTCATTAAGGCCACATGGCCACACAGTGTCTCTTAGTTCTTGCAAGCTAAGCTGGAGTGAGTCTCTCTCATTAAGGCCACATGGCCACACTGTGTCTCTTAGTTCTTGCAAGCTAAGCTTGAGTCAGTCTCTCTCATTAAGGCCACATGGCCACACTGTGTCTCTTAGTTCTTGCAAGCTAAGCTGGAGTCAGTCTCTCTCATTAAGGTCACATGGTCACACTGTGTCTCTTAGTTCTTGCAAGCTAAGCTTGAGTCAGTCTCTCTCATTAAGGTCACATGGTCACACTGTGTCTCTTAGTTCTTGCAAGCTAAGCTGGAGTCAGTCTCTCTCATTAAGGCCACATGGCCACACAGTGTCTCTTAGTTCTTGCAAGCTAAGCTGGAGTCAGTCTCTCTCATTAAGGTCACATGGTCACACAGTGTCTCTTAGTTCTTGCAAGCTAAGCTGGAGTCAGTCTCTCTCATTAAGGCCACATGGCCACACAGTGTCTCTTAGTTCTTGCAAGCTAAGCTGGAGTCAGTCTCTCTCATTAAGGCGACATGGCCACACTGTGTTCTCTTAGTTCTTGCAAGCTAAGCTGGAATCAGTCTCTCTCATTAAGGCCACATGGCCACACTGTGTCTCTTAGTTCTTGCAAGCTAAGCTGGAGTCAGTCTCTCTCATTAAGGCCACATGGCCACACTGTGTCTCTTAGTTCTTGCAAGCTAAGCTGGAGTCAGTCTCTCTCATTAAGGCCACATGGCCACACTGTCTCTTAGTTCTTGCAAGCTAAGCTGGAGTCAGTCTCTCTCATTAAGGTCACATGGCCACACAGTGTCTCTTGGTTCTTGCAAGCTAAGCTGGAGTCAGTCTCTCTCATTAAGGTCACATGGTCACACTGTGTCTCTTAGTTCTTGCAAGCTAAGCTGGAGTCAGTCTCTCTCATTAAGGCCACATGGCCACACTGTGTCTCTTAGTTTTTGCAAGCTAAGCTGGAATCAGTCTCTCTCATTAAGGCCACATGGCCACACTGTGTCTCTTAGTTCTTGCAAGCTAAGCTGGAGTCAGTCTCTCTCATTAAGGCCACATGGCCACACTGTGTCTCTTAGTTCTTGCAAGCTAAGCTGGAGTGAGTCTCTCATTAAGGCCACATGGTCACACAGTGTATCTTAGTTCTTGCAAGTTAAGTTGGAGTCAGTCTCTCTCATTAAGGCCACATGGCCACACTGAGTCTCTTAGTTCTTGCAAGCTAAGCTGGAGTGAGTCTTTCTCATTAAGGCCACATGGCCACACAGTGTATCTTAGTTCTTGCAAGCTAAGCTGAAGTGAGTCTCTCTCATTAAGGCCACATGGCCACACTGTGTCTCTTAGTTCTTGCAAGCTAAGCTTGAGTCAGTCTCTCTCATTAAGGCCACATGGCCACACAGTGTCTCTTAGTTCTTGCAAGCTAAGCTTGAGTCAGTCTCTCTCATTAAGGTCACATGGTCACACTGTGTCTCTTAGTTCTTGCAAGCTAAGCTGGAGTCAGTCTCTCTCATTAAGGCCACATGGCCACACAGTGTCTCTTAGTTCTTGCAAGCTAAGCTGGAGTCAGTCTCTCTCATTAAGGTCACATGGTCACACAGTGTCTCTTAGTTCTTGCAAGCTAAGCTGGAGTCAGTCTCTCTCATTAAGGCCACATGGCCACACAGTGTCTCTTAGTTCTTGCAAGCTAAGCTGGAGTCAGTCTCTCTCATTAAGGCGACATGGCCACACTGTGTCTCTTAGTTCTTGCAAGCTAAGCTGGAGTCAGTCTCTCTCATTAAGGCCACATGGCCACACTGTCTCTTAGTTCTTGCAAGCTAAGCTGGAGTCAGTCTCTCTCATTAAGGTCACATGGCCACACAGTGTCTCTTGGTTCTTGCAAGCTAAGCTGGAGTCAGTCTCTCTCATTAAGGTCACATGGTCACACTGTGTCTCTTAGTTCTTGCAAGCTAAGCTGGAGTCAGTCTCTCTCATTAAGGCCACATGGCCACACTGTGTCTCTTAGTTTTTGCAAGCTAAGCTGGAATCAGTCTCTCTCATTAAGGCCACATGGCCACACTGTGTCTCTTAGTTCTTGCAAGCTAAGCTGGAGTCAGTCTCTCTCATTAAGGCCACATGGCCACACAGTGTCTCTTAGTTCTTGCAAGCTAAGCTTGAGTCAGTCTCTCTCATTAAGGCCACATGGCCACACTGTGTCTCTTAGTTCTTGCAAGCTAAGCTGGAGTCAGTCTCTCTCATTAAGGCCACATGGCCACACAGTGTCTCTTAGTTCTTGCAAGCTAAGCTGGAGTCAGTCTCTCTCATTAAGGTCACATGGTCACACTGTGTCTCTTAGTTCTTGCAAGCTAAGCTGGAGTCAGTCTCTCTCATTAAGGCCACATGGCCACACAGTGTCTCTTAGTTCTTGCAAGCTAAGCTGGAGTGAGTCTCTCTCATTAAGGCCACATGGCCACACTGTGTCTCTTAGTTCTTGCAAGCTAAGCTTGAGTCAGTCTCTCTCATTAAGGCCACATGGCCACACTGTGTCTCTTAGTTCTTGCAAGCTAAGCTGGAGTCAGTCTCTCTCATTAAGGTCACATGGTCACACTGTGTCTCTTAGTTCTTGCAAGCTAAGCTTGAGTCAGTCTCTCTCATTAAGGTCACATGGTCACACTGTGTCTCTTAGTTCTTGCAAGCTAAGCTGGAGTCAGTCTCTCTCATTAAGGCCACATGGCCACACAGTGTCTCTTAGTTCTTGCAAGCTAAGCTGGAGTCAGTCTCTCTCATTAAGGTCACATGGTCACACAGTGTCTCTTAGTTCTTGCAAGCTAAGCTGGAGTCAGTCTCTCTCATTAAGGCCACATGGCCACACAGTGTCTCTTAGTTCTTGCAAGCTAAGCTGGAGTCAGTCTCTCTCATTAAGGCGACATGGCCACACTGTGTTCTCTTAGTTCTTGCAAGCTAAGCTGGAATCAGTCTCTCTCATTAAGGCCACATGGCCACACTGTGTCTCTTAGTTCTTGCAAGCTAAGCTGGAGTCAGTCTCTCTCATTAAGGCCACATGGCCACACTGTGTCTCTTAGTTCTTGCAAGCTAAGCTGGAGTCAGTCTCTCTCATTAAGGCCACATGGCCACACTGTCTCTTAGTTCTTGCAAGCTAAGCTGGAGTCAGTCTCTCTCATTAAGGTCACATGGCCACACAGTGTCTCTTGGTTCTTGCAAGCTAAGCTGGAGTCAGTCTCTCTCATTAAGGTCACATGGTCACACTGTGTCTCTTAGTTCTTGCAAGCTAAGCTGGAGTCAGTCTCTCTCATTAAGGCCACATGGCCACACTGTGTCTCTTAGTTTTTGCAAGCTAAGCTGGAATCAGTCTCTCTCATTAAGGCCACATGGCCACACTGTGTCTCTTAGTTCTTGCAAGCTAAGCTGGAGTCAGTCTCTCTCATTAAGGCCACATGGCCACACTGTGTCTCTTAGTTCTTGCAAGCTAAGCTGGAGTGAGTCTCTCATTAAGGCCACATGGTCACACAGTGTATCTTAGTTCTTGCAAGTTAAGTTGGAGTCAGTCTCTCTCATTAAGGCCACATGGCCACACTGAGTCTCTTAGTTCTTGCAAGCTAAGCTGGAGTGAGTCTTTCTCATTAAGGCCACATGGCCACACAGTGTATCTTAGTTCTTGCAAGCTAAGCTGAAGTGAGTCTCTCTCATTAAGGCCACATGGCCACACTGTGTCTCTTAGTTCTTGCAAGCTAAGCTTGAGTCAGTCTCTCTCATTAAGGCCACATGGCCACACAGTGTCTCTTAGTTCTTGCAAGCTAAGCTTGAGTCAGTCTCTCTCATTAAGGTCACATGGTCACACTGTGTCTCTTAGTTCTTGCAAGCTAAGCTGGAGTCAGTCTCTCTCATTAAGGCCACATGGCCACACAGTGTCTCTTAGTTCTTGCAAGCTAAGCTGGAGTCAGTCTCTCTCATTAAGGTCACATGGTCACACAGTGTCTCTTAGTTCTTGCAAGCTAAGCTGGAGTCAGTCTCTCTCATTAAGGCCACATGGCCACACAGTGTCTCTTAGTTCTTGCAAGCTAAGCTGGAGTCAGTCTCTCTCATTAAGGCGACATGGCCACACTGTGTTCTCTTAGTTCTTGCAAGCTAAGCTGGAATCAGTCTCTCTCATTAAGGCCACATGGCCACACTGTGTCTCTTAGTTCTTGCAAGCTAAGCTGGAGTCAGTCTCTCTCATTAAGGCCACATGGCCACACTGTGTCTCTTAGTTCTTGCAAGCTAAGCTGGAGTCAGTCTCTCTCATTAAGGCCACATGGCCACACTGTCTCTTAGTTCTTGCAAGCTAAGCTGGAGTGAGTCTCTCATTAAGGCCACATGGCCACACTGTGTCTCTTAGTTCTTGCAAGCTAAGCTGGAGTCAGTCTCTCTCATTAAGGCCACATGGCCACACTGAGTCTCTTAGTTCTTGCAAGCTAAGCTGGAGTGAGTCTTTCTCATTAAGGCCACATGGCCACACAGTGTCTCTTAGTTCTTGCAAGCTAAGCTGGAGTGAGTCTCTCTCATTAAGGCCACATGGCCACACTGTGTCTCTTAGTTCTTGCAAGCTAAGCTTGAGTCAGTCTCTCATTAAGGCCACATGGCCACACTGTGTCTCTTAGTTCTTGCAAGCTAAGCTGGAGTGAGTCTCTCTCATTAAGGCCACATGGCCACACAGTGTATCTTAGTTCTTGCAAGTTAAGTTGGAGTCAGTCTCTCTCATTAAGGCCACATGGCCACACTGAGTCTCTTAGTTCTTGCAAGCTAAGCTGGAGTGAGTCTTTCTCATTAAGGCCACATGGCCACACAGTGTCTCTTAGTTCTTGCAAGCTAAGCTGGAGTGAGTCTCTCTCATTAAGGCCACATGGCCACACTGTGTCTCTTAGTTCTTGCAAGCTAAGCTTGAGTCAGTCTCTCTCATTAAGGCCACATGGCCACACAGTGTCTCTTAGTTCTTGCAAGCTAAGCTTGAGTCAGTCTCTCTCATTAAGGTCACATGGTCACACTGTGTCTCTTAGTTCTTGCAAGCTAAGCTGGAGTCAGTCTCTCTCATTAAGGCCACATGGCCACACAGTGTCTCTTAGTTCTTGCAAGCTAAGCTGGAGTCAGTCTCTCTCATTAAGGTCACATGGTCACACTGTGTCTCTTAGTTCTTGCAAGCTAAGCTGGAGTCAGTCTCTCTCATTAATGCCACATGGCCACACTGTGTCTCTTAGTTCTTGCAAGCTAAGCTGGAATCAGTCTCTCTCATTAAGGCCACATGGCCACACTGTGTCTCTTAGTTCTTGCAAGCTAAGCTGGAGTCAGTCTCTCTCATTAAGGCCACATGGCCACACTGTGTCTCTTAGTTCTTGCAAGCTAAGCTGGAGTCAGTCTCTCTCATTAAGGCCACATGGCCACACTGTCTCTTAGTTCTTGCAAGCTAAGCTGGAGTGAGTCTCTCATTAAGGCCACATGGCCACACTGTGTCTCTTAGTTCTTGCAAGCTAAGCTGGAGTGAGTCTGTCTCATTAAGGCCACATGGTCACACAGTGTATCTTAGTTCTTGCAAGTTAAGTTGGAGTCAGTCTCTCTCATTAAGGCCACATGGCCACACTGAGTCTCTTAGTTCTTGCAAGCTAAGCTGGAGTGAGTCTTTCTCATTAAGGCCACATGGCCACACAGTGTCTCTTAGTTCTTGCAAGCTAAGCTGGAGTGAGTCTCTCTCATTAAGGCCACATGGCCACACTGTGTCTTTTAGTTCTTGCAAGCTAAGCCTGAGTCAGTCTCTCTCATTAAGGCCACATGGCCACACAGTGTCTCTTAGTTCTTGCAAGCTAAGCTTGAGTCAGTCTCTCTCATTAAGGCCACATGGCCACACTGTGTCTCTTAGTTCTTGCAAGCTAAGCTGGAGTCAGTCTCTCTCATTAAGGCCACATGGCCACACAGTGTCTCTTAGTTCTTGCAAGCTAAGCTGGAGTCAGTCTCTCTCATTAAGGTCACATGGTCACACTGTGTCTCTTAGTTCTTGCAAGCTAAGCTGGAGTCAGTCTCTCTCATTAAGGCCACATGGCCACACAGTGTCTCTTAGTTCTTGCAAGCTAAGCTGGAGTGAGTCTCTCTCATTAAGGCCACATGGCCACACTGTGTCTCTTAGTTCTTGCAAGCTAAGCTTGAGTCAGTCTCTCTCATTAAGGCCACATGGCCACACTGTGTCTCTTAGTTCTTGCAAGCTAAGCTGGAGTCAGTCTCTCTCATTAAGGTCACATGGTCACACTGTGTCTCTTAGTTCTTGCAAGCTAAGCTTGAGTCAGTCTCTCTCATTAAGGTCACATGGTCACACTGTGTCTCTTAGTTCTTGCAAGCTAAGCTGGAGTCAGTCTCTCTCATTAAGGCCACATGGCCACACAGTGTCTCTTAGTTCTTGCAAGCTAAGCTGGAGTCAGTCTCTCTCATTAAGGTCACATGGTCACACAGTGTCTCTTAGTTCTTGCAAGCTAAGCTGGAGTCAGTCTCTCTCATTAAGGCCACATGGCCACACAGTGTCTCTTAGTTCTTGCAAGCTAAGCTGGAGTCAGTCTCTCTCATTAAGGCGACATGGCCACACTGTGTTCTCTTAGTTCTTGCAAGCTAAGCTGGAATCAGTCTCTCTCATTAAGGCCACATGGCCACACTGTGTCTCTTAGTTCTTGCAAGCTAAGCTGGAGTCAGTCTCTCTCATTAAGGCCACATGGCCACACTGTGTCTCTTAGTTCTTGCAAGCTAAGCTGGAGTCAGTCTCTCTCATTAAGGCCACATGGCCACACTGTCTCTTAGTTCTTGCAAGCTAAGCTGGAGTCAGTCTCTCTCATTAAGGTCACATGGCCACACAGTGTCTCTTGGTTCTTGCAAGCTAAGCTGGAGTCAGTCTCTCTCATTAAGGTCACATGGTCACACTGTGTCTCTTAGTTCTTGCAAGCTAAGCTGGAGTCAGTCTCTCTCATTAAGGCCACATGGCCACACTGTGTCTCTTAGTTTTTGCAAGCTAAGCTGGAATCAGTCTCTCTCATTAAGGCCACATGGCCACACTGTGTCTCTTAGTTCTTGCAAGCTAAGCTGGAGTCAGTCTCTCTCATTAAGGCCACATGGCCACACTGTGTCTCTTAGTTCTTGCAAGCTAAGCTGGAGTGAGTCTCTCATTAAGGCCACATGGTCACACAGTGTATCTCAGTTCTTGCAAGTTAAGTTGGAGTCAGTCTCTCTCATTAAGGCCACATGGCCACACTGAGTCTCTTAGTTCTTGCAAGCTAAGCTGGAGTGAGTCTTTCTCATTAAGGCCACATGGCCACACAGTGTCTCTTAGTTCTTGCAAGCTAAGCTGGAGTGAGTCTCTCTCATTAAGGCCACATGGCCACACTGTGTCTCTTAGTTCTTGCAAGCTAAGCTTGAGTCAGTCTCTCTCATTAAGGCCACATGGCCACACAGTGTCTCTTAGTTCTTGCAAGCTAAGCTTGAGTCAGTCTCTCTCATTAAGGTCACATGGTCACACTGTGTCTCTTAGTTCTTGCAAGCTAAGCTGGAGTCAGTCTCTCTCATTAAGGCCACATGGCCACACAGTGTCTCTTAGTTCTTGCAAGCTAAGCTGGAGTCAGTCTCTCTCATTAAGGTCACATGGTCACACAGTGTCTCTTAGTTCTTGCAAGCTAAGCTGGAGTCAGTCTCTCTCATTAAGGCCACATGGCCACACAGTGTCTCTTAGTTCTTGCAAGCTAAGCTGGAGTCAGTCTCTCTCATTAAGGCCACATGGCCACACTGTGTTCTCTTAGTTCTTGCAAGCTAAGCTGGAATCAGTCTCTCTCATTAAGGCCACATGGCCACACTGTGTCTCTTAGTTCTTGCAAGCTAAGCTGGAGTCAGTCTCTCTCATTAAGGCCACATGGCCACACTGTGTCTCTTAGTTCTTGCAAGCTAAGCTGGAGTCAGTCTCTCTCATTAAGGCCACATGGCCACACTGTCTCTTAGTTCTTGCAAGCTAAGCTGGAGTGAGTCTCTCATTAAGGCCACATGGCCACACTGTGTCTCTTAGTTCTTGCAAGCTAAGCTGGAGTCAGTCTCTCTCATTAAGGCCACATGGCCACACTGAGTCTCTTAGTTCTTGCAAGCTAAGCTGGAGTGAGTCTTTCTCATTAAGGCCACATGGCCACACAGTGTCTCTTAGTTCTTGCAAGCTAAGCTGGAGTGAGTCTCTCTCATTAAGGCCACATGGCCACACTGTGTCTCTTAGTTCTTGCAAGCTAAGCTTGAGTCAGTCTCTCATTAAGGCCACATGGCCACACTGTGTCTCTTAGTTCTTGCAAGCTAAGCTGGAGTGAGTCTCTCTCATTAAGGCCACATGGCCACACAGTGTATCTTAGTTCTTGCAAGTTAAGTTGGAGTCAGTCTCTCTCATTAAGGCCACATGGCCACACTGAGTCTCTTAGTTCTTGCAAGCTAAGCTGGAGTGAGTCTTTCTCATTAAGGCCACATGGCCACACAGTGTCTCTTAGTTCTTGCAAGCTAAGCTGGAGTGAGTCTCTCTCATTAAGGCCACATGGCCACACTGTGTCTCTTAGTTCTTGCAAGCTAAGCTTGAGTCAGTCTCTCTCATTAAGGCCACATGGCCACACAGTGTCTCTTAGTTCTTGCAAGCTAAGCTTGAGTCAGTCTCTCTCATTAAGGTCACATGGTCACACTGTGTCTCTTAGTTCTTGCAAGCTAAGCTGGAGTCAGTCTCTCTCATTAAGGCCACATGGCCACACAGTGTCTCTTAGTTCTTGCAAGCTAAGCTGGAGTCAGTCTCTCTCATTAAGGTCACATGGTCACACAGTGTCTCTTAGTTCTTGCAAGCTAAGCTGGAGTCAGTCTCTCTCATTAAGGCCACATGGCCACACAGTGTCTCTTAGTTCTTGCAAGCTAAGCTGGAGTCAGTCTCTCTCATTAAGGCGACATGGCCACACTGTGTTCTCTTAGTTCTTGCAAGCTAAGCTGGAATCAGTCTCTCTCATTAAGGCCACATGGCCACACTGTGTCTCTTAGTTCTTGCAAGCTAAGCTGGAGTCAGTCTCTCTCATTAAGGCCACATGGCCACACTGTGTCTCTTAGTTCTTGCAAGCTAAGCTGGAGTCAGTCTCTCTCATTAAGGCCACATGGCCACACTGTCTCTTAGTTCTTGCAAGCTAAGCTGGAGTGAGTCTCTCATTAAGGCCACATGGCCACACTGTGTCTCTTAGTTCTTGCAAGCTAAGCTGGAGTGAGTCTGTCTCATTAAGGCCACATGGTCACACAGTGTATCTTAGTTCTTGCAAGTTAAGTTGGAGTCAGTCTCTCTCATTAAGGCCACATGGCCACACTGAGTCTCTTAGTTCTTGCAAGCTAAGCTGGAGTGAGTCTTTCTCATTAAGGCCACATGGCCACACAGTGTCTCTTAGTTCTTGCAAGCTAAGCTGGAGTGAGTCTCTCTCATTAAGGCCACATGGCCACACTGTGTCTTTTAGTTCTTGCAAGCTAAGCCTGAGTCAGTCTCTCTCATTAAGGCCACATGGCCACACAGTGTCTCTTAGTTCTTGCAAGCTAAGCTGGAGTCAGTCTCTCTCATTAAGGCCACATGGCCACACTGTGTCTCTTAGTTTTTGCAAGCTAAGCTGGAATCAGTCTCTCTCATTAAGGCCACATGGCCACACTGTGTCTCTTAGTTCTTGCAAGCTAAGCTGGAGTCAGTCTCTCTCATTAAGGCCACATGGCCACACTGTGTCTCTTAGTTCTTGCAAGCTAAGCTGGAGTGAGTCTCTCATTAAGGCCACATGGTCACACAGTGTATCTTAGTTCTTGCAAGTTAAGTTGGAGTCAGTCTCTCTCATTAAGGCCACATGGCCACACTGAGTCTCTTAGTTCTTGCAAGCTAAGCTGGAGTGAGTCTTTCTCATTAAGGCCACATGGCCACACAGTGTCTCTTAGTTCTTGCAAGCTAAGCTGGAGTGAGTCTCTCTCATTAAGGCCACATGGCCACACTGTGTCTCTTAGTTCTTGCAAGCTAAGCTTGAGTCAGTCTCTCTCATTAAGGCCACATGGCCACACAGTGTCTCTTAGTTCTTGCAAGCTAAGCTTGAGTCAGTCTCTCTCATTAAGGTCACATGGTCACACTGTGTCTCTTAGTTCTTGCAAGCTAAGCTGGAGTCAGTCTCTCTCATTAAGGCCACATGGCCACACAGTGTCTCTTAGTTCTTGCAAGCTAAGCTGGAGTCAGTCTCTCTCATTAAGGTCACATGGTCACACAGTGTCTCTTAGTTCTTGCAAGCTAAGCTGGAGTCAGTCTCTCTCATTAAGGCCACATGGCCACACAGTGTCTCTTAGTTCTTGCAAGCTAAGCTGGAGTCAGTCTCTCTCATTAAGGCGACATGGCCACACTGTGTTCTCTTAGTTCTTGCAAGCTAAGCTGGAATCAGTCTCTCTCATTAAGGCCACATGGCCACACTGTGTCTCTTAGTTCTTGCAAGCTAAGCTGGAGTCAGTCTCTCTCATTAAGGCCACATGGCCACACTGTGTCTCTTAGTTCTTGCAAGCTAAGCTGGAGTCAGTCTCTCTCATTAAGGCCACATGGCCACACTGTCTCTTAGTTCTTGCAAGCTAAGCTGGAGTGAGTCTCTCATTAAGGCCACATGGCCACACTGTGTCTCTTAGTTCTTGCAAGCTAAGCTGGAGTCAGTCTCTCTCATTAAGGCCACATGGCCACACTGAGTCTCTTAGTTCTTGCAAGCTAAGCTGGAGTGAGTCTTTCTCATTAAGGCCACATGGCCACACAGTGTCTCTTAGTTCTTGCAAGCTAAGCTGGAGTGAGTCTCTCTCATTAAGGCCACATGGCCACACTGTGTCTCTTAGTTCTTGCAAGCTAAGCTTGAGTCAGTCTCTCATTAAGGCCACATGGCCACACTGTGTCTCTTAGTTCTTGCAAGCTAAGCTGGAGTGAGTCTCTCTCATTAAGGCCACATGGCCACACAGTGTATCTTAGTTCTTGCAAGTTAAGTTGGAGTCAGTCTCTCTCATTAAGGCCACATGGCCACACTGAGTCTCTTAGTTCTTGCAAGCTAAGCTGGAGTGAGTCTTTCTCATTAAGGCCACATGGCCACACAGTGTCTCTTAGTTCTTGCAAGCTAAGCTGGAGTGAGTCTCTCTCATTAAGGCCACATGGCCACACTGTGTCTCTTAGTTCTTGCAAGCTAAGCTTGAGTCAGTCTCTCTCATTAAGGCCACATGGCCACACAGTGTCTCTTAGTTCTTGCAAGCTAAGCTTGAGTCAGTCTCTCTCATTAAGGTCACATGGTCACACTGTGTCTCTTAGTTCTTGCAAGCTAAGCTGGAGTCAGTCTCTCTCATTAAGGCCACATGGCCACACAGTGTCTCTTAGTTCTTGCAAGCTAAGCTGGAGTCAGTCTCTCTCATTAAGGTCACATGGTCACACAGTGTCTCTTAGTTCTTGCAAGCTAAGCTGGAGTCAGTCTCTCTCATTAAGGCCACATGGCCACACAGTGTCTCTTAGTTCTTGCAAGCTAAGCTGGAGTCAGTCTCTCTCATTAAGGCGACATGGCCACACTGTGTTCTCTTAGTTCTTGCAAGCTAAGCTGGAATCAGTCTCTCTCATTAAGGCCACATGGCCACACTGTGTCTCTTAGTTCTTGCAAGCTAAGCTGGAGTCAGTCTCTCTCATTAAGGCCACATGGCCACACTGTGTCTCTTAGTTCTTGCAAGCTAAGCTGGAGTCAGTCTCTCTCATTAAGGCCACATGGCCACACTGTCTCTTAGTTCTTGCAAGCTAAGCTGGAGTGAGTCTCTCATTAAGGCCACATGGCCACACTGTGTCTCTTAGTTCTTGCAAGCTAAGCTGGAGTCAGTCTCTCTCATTAAGGCCACATGGCCACACTGAGTCTCTTAGTTCTTGCAAGCTAAGCTGGAGTGAGTCTTTCTCATTAAGGCCACATGGCCACACAGTGTCTCTTAGTTCTTGCAAGCTAAGCTGGAGTGAGTCTCTCTCATTAAGGCCACATGGCCACACTGTGTCTCTTAGTTCTTGCAAGCTAAGCTTGAGTCAGTCTCTCATTAAGGCCACATGGCCACACTGTGTCTCTTAGTTCTTGCAAGCTAAGCTGGAGTGAGTCTCTCTCATTAAGGCCACATGGCCACACAGTGTATCTTAGTTCTTGCAAGTTAAGTTGGAGTCAGTCTCTCTCATTAAGGCCACATGGCCACACTGAGTCTCTTAGTTCTTGCAAGCTAAGCTGGAGTGAGTCTTTCTCATTAAGGCCACATGGCCACACAGTGTCTCTTAGTTCTTGCAAGCTAAGCTGGAGTGAGTCTCTCTCATTAAGGCCACATGGCCACACTGTGTCTCTTAGTTCTTGCAAGCTAAGCTTGAGTCAGTCTCTCTCATTAAGGCCACATGGCCACACAGTGTCTCTTAGTTCTTGCAAGCTAAGCTTGAGTCAGTCTCTCTCATTAAGGTCACATGGTCACACTGTGTCTCTTAGTTCTTGCAAGCTAAGCTGGAGTCAGTCTCTCTCATTACGGCCACATGGCCACACAGTGTCTCTTAGTTCTTGCAAGCTAAGCTGGAGTCAGTCTCTCTCATTAAGGTCACATGGTCACACAGTGTCTCTTAGTTCTTGCAAGCTAAGCTGGAGTCAGTCTCTCTCATTAAGGCCACATGGCCACACAGTGTCTCTTAGTTCTTGCAAGCTAAGCTGGAGTCAGTCTCTCTCATTAAGGCGACATGGCCACACTGTGTTCTCTTAGTTCTTGCAAGCTAAGCTGGAATCAGTCTCTCTCATTAAGGCCACATGGCCACACTGTGTCTCTTAGTTCTTGCAAGCTAAGCTGGAGTCAGTCTCTCTCATTAAGGCCACATGGCCACACTGTGTCTCTTAGTTCTTGCAAGCTAAGCTGGAGTCAGTCTCTCTCATTAAGGCCACATGGCCACACTGTCTCTTAGTTCTTGCAAGCTAAGCTGGAGTGAGTCTCTCATTAAGGCCACATGGCCACACTGTGTCTCTTAGTTCTTGCAAGCTAAGCTGGAGTGAGTCTGTCTCATTAAGGCCACATGGTCACACAGTGTATCTTAGTTCTTGCAAGTTAAGTTGGAGTCAGTCTCTCTCATTAAGGCCACATGGCCACACTGAGTCTCTTAGTTCTTGCAAGCTAAGCTGGAGTGAGTCTTTCTCATTAAGGCCACATGGCCACACAGTGTCTCTTAGTTCTTGCAAGCTAAGCTGGAGTGAGTCTCTCTCATTAAGGCCACATGGCCACACTGTGTCTTTTAGTTCTTGCAAGCTAAGCCTGAGTCAGTCTCTCTCATTAAGGCCACATGGCCACACAGTGTCTCTTAGTTCTTGCAAGCTAAGCTGGAGTCAGTCTCTCTCATTAAGGCCACATGGCCACACTGTGTCTCTTAGTTTTTGCAAGCTAAGCTGGAATCAGTCTCTCTCATTAAGGCCACATGGCCACACTGTGTCTCTTAGTTCTTGCAAGCTAAGCTGGAGTCAGTCTCTCTCATTAAGGCCACATGGCCACACTGTGTCTCTTAGTTCTTGCAAGCTAAGCTGGAGTGAGTCTCTCATTAAGGCCACATGGTCACACAGTGTATCTTAGTTCTTGCAAGTTAAGTTGGAGTCAGTCTCTCTCATTAAGGCCACATGGCCACACTGAGTCTCTTAGTTCTTGCAAGCTAAGCTGGAGTGAGTCTTTCTCATTAAGGCCACATGGCCACACAGTGTCTCTTAGTTCTTGCAAGCTAAGCTGGAGTGAGTCTCTCTCATTAAGGCCACATGGCGACACTGTGTCTCTTAGTTCTTGCAAGCTAAGCTTGAGTCAGTCTCTCTCATTAAGGCCACATGGCCACACAGTGTCTCTTAGTTCTTGCAAGCTAAGCTTGAGTCAGTCTCTCTCATTAAGGTCACATGGTCACACTGTGTCTCTTAGTTCTTGCAAGCTAAGCTGGAGTCAGTCTCTCTCATTAAGGCCACATGGCCACACAGTGTCTCTTAGTTCTTGCAAGCTAAGCTGGAGTCAGTCTCTCTCATTAAGGTCACATGGTCACACAGTGTCTCTTAGTTCTTGCAAGCTAAGCTGGAGTCAGTCTCTCTCATTAAGGCCACATGGCCACACAGTGTCTCTTAGTTCTTGCAAGCTAAGCTGGAGTCAGTCTCTCTCATTAAGGCGACATGGCCACACTGTGTTCTCTTAGTTCTTGCAAGCTAAGCTGGAATCAGTCTCTCTCATTAAGGCCACATGGCCACACTGTGTCTCTTAGTTCTTGCAAGCTAAGCTGGAGTCAGTCTCTCTCATTAAGGCCACATGGCCACACTGTGTCTCTTAGTTCTTGCAAGCTAAGCTGGAGTCAGTCTCTCTCATTAAGGCCACATGGCCACACTGTCTCTTAGTTCTTGCAAGCTAAGCTGGAGTGAGTCTCTCATTAAGGCCACATGGCCACACTGTGTCTCTTAGTTCTTGCAAGCTAAGCTGGAGTCAGTCTCTCTCATTAAGGCCACATGGCCACACTGAGTCTCTTAGTTCTTGCAAGCTAAGCTGGAGTGAGTCTTTCTCATTAAGGCCACATGGCCACACAGTGTCTCTTAGTTCTTGCAAGCTAAGCTGGAGTGAGTCTCTCTCATTAAGGCCACATGGCCACACTGTGTCTCTTAGTTCTTGCAAGCTAAGCTTGAGTCAGTCTCTCATTAAGGCCACATGGCCACACTGTGTCTCTTAGTTCTTGCAAGCTAAGCTGGAGTGAGTCTCTCTCATTAAGGCCACATGGCCACACAGTGTATCTTAGTTCTTGCAAGTTAAGTTGGAGTCAGTCTCTCTCATTAAGGCCACATGGCCACACTGAGTCTCTTAGTTCTTGCAAGCTAAGCTGGAGTGAGTCTTTCTCATTAAGGCCACATGGCCACACAGTGTCTCTTAGTTCTTGCAAGCTAAGCTGGAGTGAGTCTCTCTCATTAAGGCCACATGGCCACACTGTGTCTCTTAGTTCTTGCAAGCTAAGCTTGAGTCAGTCTCTCTCATTAAGGCCACATGGCCACACAGTGTCTCTTAGTTCTTGCAAGCTAAGCTTGAGTCAGTCTCTCTCATTAAGGTCACATGGTCACACTGTGTCTCTTAGTTCTTGCAAGCTAAGCTGGAGTCAGTCTCTCTCATTAAGGCCACATGGCCACACAGTGTCTCTTAGTTCTTGCAAGCTAAGCTGGAGTCAGTCTCTCTCATTAAGGTCACATGGTCACGCAGTGTCTCTTAGTTCTTGCAAGCTAAGCTGGAGTCAGTCTCTCTCATTAAGGCCACATGGCCACACAGTGTCTCTTAGTTCTTGCAAGCTAAGCTGGAGTCAGTCTCTCTCATTAAGGCGACATGGCCACACTGTGTTCTCTTAGTTCTTGCAAGCTAAGCTGGAATCAGTCTCTCTCATTAAGGCCACATGGCCACACTGTGTCTCTTAGTTCTTGCAAGCTAAGCTGGAGTCAGTCTCTCTCATTAAGGCCACATGGCCACACTGTGTCTCTTAGTTCTTGCAAGCTAAGCTGGAGTCAGTCTCTCTCATTAAGGCCACATGGCCACACTGTCTCTTAGTTCTTGCAAGCTAAGCTGGAGTGAGTCTCTCATTAAGGCCACATGGCCACACTGTGTCTCTTAGTTCTTGCAAGCTAAGCTGGAGTGAGTCTGTCTCATTAAGGCCACATGGTCACACAGTGTATCTTAGTTCTTGCAAGTTAAGTTGGAGTCAGTCTCTCTCATTAAGGCCACATGGCCACACTGAGTCTCTTAGTTCTTGCAAGCTAAGCTGGAGTGAGTCTTTCTCATTAAGGCCACATGGCCACACAGTGTCTCTTAGTTCTTGCAAGCTAAGCTGGAGTGAGTCTCTCTCATTAAGGCCACATGGCCACACTGTGTCTTTTAGTTCTTGCAAGCTAAGCCTGAGTCAGTCTCTCTCATTAAGGCCACATGGCCACACAGTGTCTCTTAGTTCTTGCAAGCTAAGCTTGAGTCAGTCTCTCTCATTAAGGCCACATGGCCACACTGTGTCTCTTAGTTCTTGCAAGCTAAGCTGGAGTCAGTCTCTCTCATTAAGGCCACATGGCCACACAGTGTCTCTTAGTTCTTGCAAGCTAAGCTGGAGTCAGTCTCTCTCATTAAGGTCACATGGTCACACTGTGTCTCTTAGTTCTTGCAAGCTAAGCTGGAGTCAGTCTCTCTCATTAAGGCCACATGGCCACACAGTATCTCTTAGTTCTTGCAAGCTAAGCTGGAGTGAGTCTCTCTCATTAAGGCCACATGGCCACACTGTGTCTCTTAGTTCTTGCAAGCTAAGCTTGAGTCAGTCTCTCTCATTAAGGCCACATGGCCACACTGTGTCTCTTAGTTCTTGCAAGCTAAGCTGGAGTCAGTCTCTCTCATTAAGGTCACATGGTCACACTGTGTCTCTTAGTTCTTGCAAGCTAAGCTTGAGTCAGTCTCTCTCATTAAGGTCACATGGTCACACTGTGTCTCTTAGTTCTTGCAAGCTAAGCTGGAGTCAGTCTCTCTCATTAAGGCCACATGGCCACACAGTGTCTCTTAGTTCTTGCAAGCTAAGCTGGAGTCAGTCTCTCTCATTAAGGTCACATGGTCACACAGTGTCTCTTAGTTCTTGCAAGCTAAGCTGGAGTCAGTCTCTCTCATTAAGGCCACATGGCCACACAGTGTCTCTTAGTTCTTGCAAGCTAAGCTAGAGTCAGTCTCTCTCATTAAGGCGACATGGCCACACTGTGTTCTCTTAGTTCTTGCAAGCTAAGCTGGAATCAGTCTCTCTCATTAAGGCCACATGGCCACACTGTGTCTCTTAGTTCTTGCAAGCTAAGCTGGAGTCAGTCTCTCTCATTAAGGCCACATGGCCACACAGTGTCTCTTAGTTCTTGCAAGCTAAGCTGGAGTCAGTCTCTCTCATTAAGGTCACATGGTCACACTGTGTCTCTTAGTTCTTGCAAGCTAAGCTGGAGTCAGTCTCTCTCATTAAGGCCACATGGCCACACAGTGTCTCTTAGTTCTTGCAAGCTAAGCTGGAGTGAGTCTCTCTCATTAAGGCCACATGGCCACACTGTGTCTCTTAGTTCTTGCAAGCTAAGCTTGAGTCAGTCTCTCTCATTAAGGCCACATGGCCACACTGTGTCTCTTAGTTCTTGCAAGCTAAGCTGGAGTCAGTCTCTCTCATTAAGGTCACATGGTCACACTGTGTCTCTTAGTTCTTGCAAGCTAAGCTTGAGTCAGTCTCTCTCATTAAGGTCACATGGTCACACTGTGTCTCTTAGTTCTTGCAAGCTAAGCTGGAGTCAGTCTCTCTCATTAAGGCCACATGGCCACACAGTGTCTCTTAGTTCTTGCAAGCTAAGCTGGAGTCAGTCTCTCTCATTAAGGTCACATGGTCACACAGTGTCTCTTAGTTCTTGCAAGCTAAGCTGGAGTCAGTCTCTCTCATTAAGGCCACATGGCCACACAGTGTCTCTTAGTTCTTGCAAGCTAAGCTGGAGTCAGTCTCTCTCATTAAGGCGACATGGCCACACTGTGTTCTCTTAGTTCTTGCAAGCTAAGCTGGAATCAGTCTCTCTCATTAAGGCCACATGGCCACACTGTGTCTCTTAGTTCTTGCAAGCTAAGCTGGAGTCAGTCTCTCTCATTAAGGCCACATGGCCACACTGTCTCTTAGTTCTTGCAAGCTAAGCTGGAGTCAGTCTCTCTCATTAAGGTCACATGGCCACACAGTGTCTCTTAGTTCTTGGAAGCTAAGCTGGAGTCAGTCTCTCTCATTAAGGTCACATGGTCACACTGTGTCTCTTAGTTCTTGCAAGCTAAGCTGGAGTCAGTCTCTCTCATTAAGGCCACATGGCCACACTGTGTCTCTTAGTTTTTGCAAGCTAAGCTGGAATCAGTCTCTCTCATTAAGGCCACATGGCCACACTGTGTCTCTTAGTTCTTGCAAGCTAAGCTGGAGTCAGTCTCTCTCATTAAGGCCACATGGCCACACTGTCTCTTAGTTCTTGCAAGCTAAGCTGGAGTGAGTCTCTCATTAAGGCCACATGGCCACACTGTGTCTCTTAGTTCTTGCAAGCTAAGCTGGAGTGAGTCTCTCATTAAGGCCACATGGTCACACAGTGTATCTTAGTTCTTGCAAGTTAAGTTGGAGTCAGTCTCTCTCATTAAGGCCACATGGCCACACAGTGTCTCTTAGTTCTTGCAAGCTAAGCTGGAGTGAGTCTCTCTCATTAAGGCCACATGGCCACACTGTGTCTCTTAGTTCTTGCAAGCTAAGCTTGAGTCAGTCTCTCTCATTAAGGCCACATGGCCACACAGTGTCTCTTAGTTCTTGCAAGCTAAGCTTGAGTCAGTCTCTCTCATTAAGGTCACATGGTCACACTGTGTCTCTTAGTTCTTGCAAGCTAAGCTGGAGTCAGTCTCTCTCATTAAGGCCACATGGCCACACAGTGTCTCTTAGTTCTTGCAAGCTAAGCTGGAGTCAGTCTCTCTCATTAAGGTCACATGGTCACACAGTGTCTCTTAGTTCTTGCAAGCTAAGCTGGAGTCAGTCTCTCTCATTAAGGCCACATGGCCACACAGTGTCTCTTAGTTCTTGCAAGCTAAGCTGAAGTCAGTCTCTCTCATTAAGGCGACATGGCCACACTGTGTTCTCTTAGTTCTTGCAAGCTAAGCTGGAATCAGTCTCTCTCATTAAGGCCACATGGCCACACTGTGTCTCTTAGTTCTTGCAAGCTAAGCTGGAGTCAGTCTCTCTCATTAAGGCCACATGGCCACACTGTGTCTCTTAGTTCTTGCAAGCTAAGCTGGAGTCAGTCTCTCTCATTAAGGCCACATGGCCACACTGTCTCTTAGTTCTTGCAAGCTAAGCTGGAGTGAGTCTCTCATTAAGGCCACATGGCCACACTGTGTCTCTTAGTTCTTGCAAGCTAAGCTGGAGTGAGTCTTTCTCATTAAGGCCACATGGCCACACAGTGTCTCTTAGTTCTTGCAAGCTAAGCTGGAGTGAGTCTCTCTCATTAAGGCCACATGGCCACACTGTGTCTCTTAGTTCTTGCAAGCTAAGCTTGAGTCAGTCTCTCTCATTAAGGCCACATGGCCACACAGTGTCTCTTAGTTCTTGCAAGCTAAGCTTGAGTCAGTCTCTCTCATTAAGGTCACATGGTCACACTGTGTCTCTTAGTTCTTGCAAGCTAAGCTGGAGTCATTCTCTCTCATTAAGGCCACATGGCCACACAGTGTCTCTTAGTTCTTGCAAGCTAAGCTGGAGTCAGTCTCTCTCATTAAGGTCACATGGTCACACAGTGTCTCTTAGTTCTTGCAAGCTAAGCTGGAGTCAGTCTCTCTCATTAAGGCCACATGGCCACACAGTGTTTCTTAGTTCTTGCAAGCTAAGCTGGAGTCAGTCTCTCTCATTAAGGCGACATGGCCACACTGTGTTCTCTTAGTTCTTGCAAGCTAAGCTGGAATCAGTCTCTCTCATTAAGGCCACATGGCCACACTGTGTCTCTTAGTTCTTGCAAGCTAAGCTGGAGTCAGTCTCTCTAATTAAGGCCACATGGCCACACTGTGTCTCTTAGTTCTTGCAAGCTAAGCTGGAGTCAGTCTCTCTCATTAAGGCCACATGGCCACACTGTCTCTTAGTTCTTGCAAGCTAAGCTGGAGTGAGTCTCTCATTAAGGCCACATGGCCACACTGTGTCTCTTAGTTCTTGCAAGCTAAGCTGGAGTGAGTCTCTCTCATTAAGGACACATGGTCACACAGTGTATCTTAGTTCTTGCAAGTTAAGTTGGAGTCAGTCTCTCTCATTAAGGCCACATGGCCACACTGAGTCTCTTAGTTCTTGCAAGCTAAGCTGGAGTGAGTCTTTCTCATTAAGGCCACATGGCCACACAGTGTCTCTTAGTTCTTGCAAGCTAAGCTGGAGTGAGTCTCTCTCATTAAGGCCACATGGCCACACTGTGTCTTTTAGTTCTTGCAAGCTAAGCTTGAGTCAGTCTCTCTCATTAAGGCCACATGGCCACACAGTGTCTCTTAGTTCTTGCAAGCTAAGCTTGAGTCAGTCTCTCTCATTAAGGCCACATGGCCACACTGTGTCTCTTAGTTCTTGCAAGCTAAGCTGGAGTCAGTCTCTCTCATTAAGGCCACATGGCCACACAGTGTCTCTTAGTTCTTGCAAGCTAAGCTGGAGTCAGTCTCTCTCATTAAGGTCACATGGTCACACCGTGTCTCTTAGTTCTTGCAAGCTAAGCTGGAGTCAGTCTCTCTCATTAAGGCCACATGGCCACACAGTGTCTCTTAGTTCTTGCAAGCTAAGCTGGAGTCAGTCTCTCTCATTAAGGTCACATGGTCACACCGTGTCTCTTAGTTCTTGCAAGCTAAGCTGGAGTCAGTCTCTCTCATTAAGGCCACATGGCCACACTGTGTCTCTTAGTTCTTGCAAGCTAAGCTGGAGTCAGTCTCTCTCATTAAGGCCACATGGCCACACTGTCTCTTAGTTCTTGCAAGCTAAGCTGGAGTGAGTCTCTCATTAAGGCCACATGGCCACACTGTGTCTCTTAGTTCTTGCAAGCTAAGCTGGAGTCAGTCTCTCTCATTAAGGTCACATGGTCACACCGTGTCTCTTAGTTCTTGCAAGCTAAGCTGGAGTCAGTCTCTCTCATTAAGGCCACATGGCCACACAGTGTCTCTTAGTTCTTGCAAGCTAAGCTGGAGTCAGTCTCTCTCATTAAGGTCACATGGTCACACCGTGTCTCTTAGTTCTTGCAAGCTAAGCTGGAGTCAGTCTCTCTCATTAAGGCCACATGGCCACACTGTGTCTCTTAGTTCTTGCAAGCTAAGCTGGAGTCAGTCTCTCTCATTAAGGCCACATGGCCACACTGTCTCTTAGTTCTTGCAAGCTAAGCTGGAGTGAGTCTCTCATTAAGGCCACATGGCCACACTGTGTCTCTTAGTTCTTGCAAGCTAAGCTGGAGTCAGTCTCTCTCATTAAGGCCACATGGCCACACTGTGTCTCTTAGTTTTTGCAAGCTAAGCTGGAATCAGTCTCTCTCATTAAGGCCACATGGCCACACTGTGTCTCTTAGTTCTTGCAAGCTAAGCTGGAGTCAGTCTCTCTCATTAAGGCCACATGGCCACACTGTCTCTTAGTTCTTGCAAGCTAAGCTGGAGTGAGTCTCTCATTAAGGCCACATGGCCACACTGTGTCTCTTAGTTCTTGCAAGCTAAGCTGGAGTGAGTCTCTCATTAAGGCCACATGGTCACACAGTGTATCTTAGTTCTTGCAAGTTAAGTTGGAGTCAGTCTCTCTCATTAAGGCCACATGGCCACACAGTGTCTCTTAGTTCTTGCAAGCTAAGCTGGAGTGAGTCTCTCTCATTAAGGCCACATGGCCACACTGTGTCTCTTAGTTCTTGCAAGCTAAGCTTGAGTCAGTCTCTCTCATTAAGGCCACATGGCCACACAGTGTCTCTTAGTTCTTGCAAGCTAAGCTTGAGTCAGTCTCTCTCATTAAGGTCACATGGTCACACTGTGTCTCTTAGTTCTTGCAAGCTAAGCTGGAGTCAGTCTCTCTCATTAAGGCCACATGGCCACACAGTGTCTCTTAGTTCTTGCAAGCTAAGCTGGAGTCAGTCTCTCTCATTAAGGTCACATGGTCACACAGTGTCTCTTAGTTCTTGCAAGCTAAGCTGGAGTCAGTCTCTCTCATTAAGGCCACATGGCCACACAGTGTCTCTTAGTTCTTGCAAGCTAAGCTGAAGTCAGTCTCTCTCATTAAGGCGACATGGCCACACTGTGTTCTCTTAGTTCTTGCAAGCTAAGCTGGAATCAGTCTCTCTCATTAAGGCCACATGGCCACACTGTGTCTCTTAGTTCTTGCAAGCTAAGCTGGAGTCAGTCTCTCTCATTAAGGCCACATGGCCACACTGTGTCTCTTAGTTCTTGCAAGCTAAGCTGGAGTCAGTCTCTCTCATTAAGGCCACATGGCCACACTGTCTCTTAGTTCTTGCAAGCTAAGCTGGAGTGAGTCTCTCATTAAGGCCACATGGCCACACTGTGTCTCTTAGTTCTTGCAAGCTAAGCTGGAGTGAGTCTTTCTCATTAAGGCCACATGGCCACACAGTGTCTCTTAGTTCTTGCAAGCTAAGCTGGAGTGAGTCTCTCTCATTAAGGCCACATGGCCACACTGTGTCTCTTAGTTCTTGCAAGCTAAGCTTGAGTCAGTCTCTCTCATTAAGGCCACATGGCCACACAGTGTCTCTTAGTTCTTGCAAGCTAAGCTTGAGTCAGTCTCTCTCATTAAGGTCACATGGTCACACTGTGTCTCTTAGTTCTTGCAAGCTAAGCTGGAGTCATTCTCTCTCATTAAGGCCACATGGCCACACAGTGTCTCTTAGTTCTTGCAAGCTAAGCTGGAGTCAGTCTCTCTCATTAAGGTCACATGGTCACACAGTGTCTCTTAGTTCTTGCAAGCTAAGCTGGAGTCAGTCTCTCTCATTAAGGCCACATGGCCACACAGTGTTTCTTAGTTCTTGCAAGCTAAGCTGGAGTCAGTCTCTCTCATTAAGGCGACATGGCCACACTGTGTTCTCTTAGTTCTTGCAAGCTAAGCTGGAATCAGTCTCTCTCATTAAGGCCACATGGCCACACTGTGTCTCTTAGTTCTTGCAAGCTAAGCTGGAGTCAGTCTCTCTCATTAAGGCCACATGGCCACACTGTGTCTCTTAGTTCTTGCAAGCTAAGCTGGAGTCAGTCTCTCTCATTAAGGCCACATGGCCACACTGTCTCTTAGTTCTTGCAAGCTAAGCTGGAGTGAGTCTCTCATTAAGGCCACATGGCCACACTGTGTCTCTTAGTTCTTGCAAGCTAAGCTGGAGTGAGTCTCTCTCATTAAGGACACATGGTCACACAGTGTATCTTAGTTCTTGCAAGTTAAGTTGGAGTCAGTCTCTCTCATTAAGGCCACATGGCCACACTGAGTCTCTTAGTTCTTGCAAGCTAAGCTGGAGTGAGTCTTTCTCATTAAGGCCACATGGCCACACAGTGTCTCTTAGTTCTTGCAAGCTAAGCTGGAGTGAGTCTCTCTCATTAAGGCCACATGGCCACACTGTGTCTTTTAGTTCTTGCAAGCTAAGCTTGAGTCAGTCTCTCTCATTAAGGCCACATGGCCACACAGTGTCTCTTAGTTCTTGCAAGCTAAGCTTGAGTCAGTCTCTCTCATTAAGGCCACATGGCCACACTGTGTCTCTTAGTTCTTGCAAGCTAAGCTGGAGTCAGTCTCTCTCATTAAGGCCACATGGCCACACAGTGTCTCTTAGTTCTTGCAAGCTAAGCTGGAGTCAGTCTCTCTCATTAAGGTCACATGGTCACACCGTGTCTCTTAGTTCTTGCAAGCTAAGCTGGAGTCAGTCTCTCTCATTAAGGCCACATGGCCACACAGTGTCTCTTAGTTCTTGCAAGCTAAGCTGGAGTCAGTCTCTCTCATTAAGGTCACATGGTCACACCGTGTCTCTTAGTTCTTGCAAGCTAAGCTGGAGTCAGTCTCTCTCATTAAGGCCACATGGCCACACTGTGTCTCTTAGTTCTTGCAAGCTAAGCTGGAGTCAGTCTCTCTCATTAAGGCCACATGGCCACACTGTCTCTTAGTTCTTGCAAGCTAAGCTGGAGTGAGTCTCTCATTAAGGCCACATGGCCACACTGTGTCTCTTAGTTCTTGCAAGCTAAGCTGGAGTGAGTCTTTCTCATTAAGGCCACATGGCCACACAGTGTCTCTTAGTTCTTGCAAGCTAAGCTGGAGTGAGTCTCTCTCATTAAGGCCACATGGCCACACTGTGTCTCTTAGTTCTTGCAAGCTAAGCTTGAGTCAGTCTCTCTCATTAAGGCCACATGGCCACACAGTGTC
This sequence comes from Petromyzon marinus, assembly GCF_048934315.1. Taxonomy (NCBI): domain Eukaryota; kingdom Metazoa; phylum Chordata; class Hyperoartia; order Petromyzontiformes; family Petromyzontidae; genus Petromyzon; species Petromyzon marinus. The sequence goes on from NC_133683.1 coordinate 7,166,642, forward strand.
TCTTAGTTCTTGCAAGCTAAGCTTGAGTCAGTCTCTCTCATTAAGGTCACATGGTCACACTGTGTCTCTTAGTTCTTGCAAGCTAAGCTGGAGTCATTCTCTCTCATTAAGGCCACATGGCCACACAGTGTCTCTTAGTTCTTGCAAGCTAAGCTGGAGTCAGTCTCTCTCATTAAGGTCACATGGTCACACAGTGTCTCTTAGTTCTTGCAAGCTAAGCTGGAGTCAGTCTCTCTCATTAAGGCCACATGGCCACACAGTGTTTCTTAGTTCTTGCAAGCTAAGCTGGAGTCAGTCTCTCTCATTAAGGCGACATGGCCACACTGTGTTCTCTTAGTTCTTGCAAGCTAAGCTGGAATCAGTCTCTCTCATTAAGGCCACATGGCCACACTGTGTCTCTTAGTTCTTGCAAGCTAAGCTGGAGTCAGTCTCTCTCATTAAGGCCACATGGCCACACTGTGTCTCTTAGTTCTTGCAAGCTAAGCTGGAGTCAGTCTCTCTCATTAAGGCCACATGGCCACACTGTCTCTTAGTTCTTGCAAGCTAAGCTGGAGTGAGTCTCTCATTAAGGCCACATGGCCACACTGTGTCTCTTAGTTCTTGCAAGCTAAGCTGGAGTGAGTCTCTCTCATTAAGGACACATGGTCACACAGTGTATCTTAGTTCTTGCAAGTTAAGTTGGAGTCAGTCTCTCTCATTAAGGCCACATGGCCACACTGAGTCTCTTAGTTCTTGCAAGCTAAGCTGGAGTGAGTCTTTCTCATTAAGGCCACATGGCCACACAGTGTCTCTTAGTTCTTGCAAGCTAAGCTGGAGTGAGTCTCTCTCATTAAGGCCACATGGCCACACTGTGTCTTTTAGTTCTTGCAAGCTAAGCTTGAGTCAGTCTCTCTCATTAAGGCCACATGGCCACACAGTGTCTCTTAGTTCTTGCAAGCTAAGCTTGAGTCAGTCTCTCTCATTAAGGCCACATGGCCACACTGTGTCTCTTAGTTCTTGCAAGCTAAGCTGGAGTCAGTCTCTCTCATTAAGGCCACATGGCCACACAGTGTCTCTTAGTTCTTGCAAGCTAAGCTGGAGTCAGTCTCTCTCATTAAGGTCACATGGTCACACCGTGTCTCTTAGTTCTTGCAAGCTAAGCTGGAGTCAGTCTCTCTCATTAAGGCCACATGGCCACACAGTGTCTCTTAGTTCTTGCAAGCTAAGCTGGAGTGAGTCTCTCTCATTAAGGCCACATGGCCACACTGTGTCTCTTAGTTCTTGCAAGCTAAGCTTGAGTCAGTCTCTCTCATTAAGGCCACATGGCCACACAGTGTCTCTTAGTTCTTGCAAGCTAAGCTGGAGTCAGTCTCTCTCATTAAGGTCACATAGTCACACTGTGTTTCTTAGTTCTTGCAAGCTAAGCTGGAGTCAGTCTCTCTCATTAAGGCCACATGGCCACACTGTGTCTCTTAGTTTTTGCAAGCTAAGCTGGAATCAGTCTCTCTCATTAAGGCCACATGGCCACACTGTGTCTCTTAGTTCTTGCAAGCTAAGCTGGAGTCAGTCTCTCTCATTAAGGCCACATGGCCACACTGTCTCTTAGTTCTTGCAAGCTAAGCTGGAGTGAGTCTCCCATTAAGGCCACATGGCCACACTGTGTCTCTTAGTTCTTGCAAGCTAAGCTGGAGTGAGTCTCTCTCATTAAGGCCACATGGTCACACAGTGTATCTTAGTTCTTGCAAGTTAAGTTGGAGTCAGTCTCTCTCATTAAGGCCACATGGCCACACTGAGTCTCTTAGTTCTTGCAAGCTAAGCTGGAGTGAGTCTTTCTCATTAAGGCCACATGGCCACACAGTGTCTCTTAGTTCTTGCAAGCTAAGCTGGAGTGAGTCTCTCTCATTAAGGCCACATGGCCACACTGTGTCTTTTAGTTCTTGCAAGCTAAGCTTGGGTCAGTCTCTCTCATTAAGGCCACATGGCCACACAGTGTCTCTTAGTTCTTGCAAGCTAAGCTTGAGTCAGTCTCTCTCATTAAGGTCACATGGTCACACTGTGCCTCTTAGTTCTTGCAAGCTAAGCTGGAGTCAGTCTCTCTCATTAAGGCCACATGGCCACACAGTGTCTCTTAGTTCTTGCAAGCTAAGCTGGAGTCAGTCTCTCTCATTAAGGTCACATGGTCACACTGTGTCTCTTAGTTCTTGCAAGCTAAGCTGGAGTCAGTCTCTCTCATTAAGGCCACATGGCCACACAGTGTCTCTCAGTTCTTGCAAGCTAAGCTGGAGTGAGTCTCTCTCATTAAGGCCACATGGCCACACTGTGTCTCTTAGTTCTTGCAAGCTAAGCTTGAGTCAGTCTCTCTCATTAAGGCCACATGGCCACACAGTGTCTCTTAGTTCTTGCAAGCTTAGCTGGAGTCAGTCTCTCTCATTAAGGTCACATGGTCACACTGTGTCTCTTAGTTTTTGCAAGCTAAGCTGGAATCAGTCTCTCTCATTAAGGCCACATGGCCACACTGTGTCTCTTAGTTCTTGCAAGCTAAGCTGGAGTCAGTCTATCTCATTAAGGCCACATGGCCACACTGTGTCTCTTAGTTCTTGCAAGCTAAGCTGGAGTCAGTCTCTCTCATTAAGGCTACATGGCCACACTGTCTCTTAGTTCTTGCAAGCTAAGCTGGAGTGAGTCTCTCATTAAGGCCACATGGCCACACTGTGTCTCTTAGTTCTTGCAAGCTAAGCTGGAGTGAGTCTCTCTCATTAAGGCCACATGGCCACACAGTGTATCTTAGTTCTTGCAAGTTAAGTTGGAGTCAGTCTCTCTGATTAAGGCCACATGGCCATACTGAGTCTCTTAGTTCTTGCAAGCTAAGCTGGAGTGAGTCTTTCTCATTAAGGCCACATGGCCACACAGTGTCTCTTAGTTCTTGCAAGCTAAGCTGGAGTGAGTCTCTCTCATTAAGGCCACATGGCCACACTGTGTCTCTTAGTTCTTGCAAGCTAAGCTTGAGTCAGTCTCTCTCATTAAGGCCACATGGCCACACAGTGTCTCTTAGTTCTTGCAAGCTAAGCTGGAGTCAGTCTCTCTCATTAAGGTCACATGGTCACACTGTGTCTCTTAGTTCTTGCAAGCTAAGCTGGAGTCAGTCTCTCTCATTAAGGCCACATGGCCACACAGTGTATCTTAGTTCTTGCAAGTTAAGTTGGAGTCAGTCTCTCTGATTAAGGCCACATGGCCATACTGAGTCTCTTAGTTCTTGCAAGCTAAGCTGGAGTGAGTCTTTCTCATTAAGGCCACATGGCCACACAGTGTCTCTTAGTTCTTGCAAGCTAAGCTGGAGTGAGTCTCTCTCATTAAGGCCACATGGCCACACTGTGTCTCTTAGTTCTTGCAAGCTAAGCTTGAGTCAGTCTCTCTCATTAAGGCCACATGGCCACACAGTGTCTCTTAGTTCTTGCAAGCTAAGCTTGAGTCAGTCTCTCTCATTAAGGCCACATGGCCACACTGTGTCTCTTAGTTCTTGCAAGCTAAGCTGGAGTCAGTCTCTCTCATTAAGGCCACATGGCCACACAGTGTCTCTTAGTTCTTGCAAGCTAAGCTGGAGTCAGTCTCTCTCATTAAGGTCACATGGTCACACCGTGTCTCTTAGTTCTTGCAAGCTAAGCTGGAGTCAGTCTCTCTCATTAAGGCCACATGGCCACACAGTGTCTCTTAGTTCTTGCAAGCTAAGCTGGAGTGAGTCTCTCTCATTAAGGCCACATGGCCACACTGTGTCTCTTAGTTCTTGCAAGCTAAGCTTGAGTCAGTCTCTCTCATTAAGGCCACATGGCCACACAGTGTCTCTTAGTTCTTGCAAGCTAAGCTGGAGTCAGTCTCTCTCATTAAGGTCACATAGTCACACTGTGTTTCTTAGTTCTTGCAAGCTAAGCTGGAGTCAGTCTCTCTCATTAAGGCCACATGGCCACACTGTGTCTCTTAGTTTTTGCAAGCTAAGCTGGAATCAGTCTCTCTCATTAAGGCCACATGGCCACACTGTGTCTCTTAGTTCTTGCAAGCTAAGCTGGAGTCAGTCTCTCTCATTAAGGCCACATGGCCACACTGTCTCTTAGTTCTTGCAAGCTAAGCTGGAGTGAGTCTCCCATTAAGGCCACATGGCCACACTGTGTCTCTTAGTTCTTGCAAGCTAAGCTGGAGTGAGTCTCTCTCATTAAGGCCACATGGTCACACAGTGTATCTTAGTTCTTGCAAGTTAAGTTGGAGTCAGTCTCTCTCATTAAGGCCACATGGCCACACTGAGTCTCTTAGTTCTTGCAAGCTAAGCTGGAGTGAGTCTTTCTCATTAAGGCCACATGGCCACACAGTGTCTCTTAGTTCTTGCAAGCTAAGCTGGAGTGAGTCTCTCTCATTAAGGCCACATGGCCACACTGTGTCTTTTAGTTCTTGCAAGCTAAGCTTGGGTCAGTCTCTCTCATTAAGGCCACATGGCCACACAGTGTCTCTTAGTTCTTGCAAGCTAAGCTTGAGTCAGTCTCTCTCATTAAGGTCACATGGTCACACTGTGCCTCTTAGTTCTTGCAAGCTAAGCTGGAGTCAGTCTCTCTCATTAAGGCCACATGGCCACACAGTGTCTCTTAGTTCTTGCAAGCTAAGCTGGAGTCAGTCTCTCTCATTAAGGTCACATGGTCACACTGTGTCTCTTAGTTCTTGCAAGCTAAGCTGGAGTCAGTCTCTCTCATTAAGGCCACATGGCCACACAGTGTCTCTCAGTTCTTGCAAGCTAAGCTGGAGTGAGTCTCTCTCATTAAGGCCACATGGCCACACTGTGTCTCTTAGTTCTTGCAAGCTAAGCTTGAGTCAGTCTCTCTCATTAAGGCCACATGGCCACACAGTGTCTCTTAGTTCTTGCAAGCTTAGCTGGAGTCAGTCTCTCTCATTAAGGTCACATGGTCACACTGTGTCTCTTAGTTTTTGCAAGCTAAGCTGGAATCAGTCTCTCTCATTAAGGCCACATGGCCACACTGTGTCTCTTAGTTCTTGCAAGCTAAGCTGGAGTCAGTCTATCTCATTAAGGCCACATGGCCACACTGTGTCTCTTAGTTCTTGCAAGCTAAGCTGGAGTCAGTCTCTCTCATTAAGGCTACATGGCCACACTGTCTCTTAGTTCTTGCAAGCTAAGCTGGAGTGAGTCTCTCATTAAGGCCACATGGCCACACTGTGTCTCTTAGTTCTTGCAAGCTAAGCTGGAGTGAGTCTCTCTCATTAAGGCCACATGGCCACACAGTGTATCTTAGTTCTTGCAAGTTAAGTTGGAGTCAGTCTCTCTGATTAAGGCCACATGGCCATACTGAGTCTCTTAGTTCTTGCAAGCTAAGCTGGAGTGAGTCTTTCTCATTAAGGCCACATGGCCACACAGTGTCTCTTAGTTCTTGCAAGCTAAGCTGGAGTGAGTCTCTCTCATTAAGGCCACATGGCCACACTGTGTCTCTTAGTTCTTGCAAGCTAAGCTTGAGTCAGTCTCTCTCATTAAGGCCACATGGCCACACAGTGTCTCTTAGTTCTTGCAAGCTAAGCTGGAGTCAGTCTCTCTCATTAAGGTCACATGGTCACACTGTGTCTCTTAGTTCTTGCAAGCTAAGCTGGAGTCAGTCTCTCTCATTAAGGCCACATGGCCACACTGTGTCTCTTAGTTCTTGCAAGCTAAGCTGGAGTCAGTCTCTCTCATTAAGGCCACATGGCCACACTGTGTCTCTTAGTTCTTGCAAGTTAAGCTGGAGTGAGTCTCTCATTAAGGCCACATGGCCACACTGTGTCTCTTAGTTCTTGCAAGCTACGCTGGAGTGAGTCTTTCTCATTAAGGCCACATGGCCACACAGTGTCTCTTAGTTCTTGCAAGCTAAGCTGGAGTGAGTCTCTCTCATTAAGGCCACATGGCCACACTGTGTCTCTTAGGTCTTGCAAGCTAAGCTTGAGTCAGTCTCTCTCATTAAGGCCACATGGCCACACAGTGTCTCTTAGTTCTTGCAAGCTAAGCTTGAGTCAGTCTCTCTCATTAAGGTCACATGGTCACACTGTGTCTCTTAGTTCTTGCAAGCTAAGCTGGAGTCAGTCTCTCTCATTAAGGCCACATGGCCACACAGTGTCTCTTAGTTCTTGCAAGCTAAGCTGGAGTCAGTCTCTCTCATTAAGGTCACATGGTCACACTGTGTCTCTTAGTTCTTGCAAGCTAAGCTGGAGTCAGTCTCTCTCATTAAGGCCACATGGCCACACAGTGTCTCTTAGTTATTGCAAGCTAAGCTGGAGTGAGTCTCTCTCATTAAGGCCACATGGCCACACTGTGTCTCTTAGTTCTTGCAAGCTAAGCTTGAGTCAGTCTCTCTCATTAAGGCCACATGGCCACACAGTGTCTCTTAGTTCTTGCAAGCTAAGCTGGAGTCAGTCTCTCTCATTAAGGTCACATGGTCACACTGTGTCTCTTAGTTTTTGCAAGCTAAGCTGGAATCAGTCTCTCTCATTAAGGCCACATGGCCACACTGTGTCTCTTAGTTCTTGCAAGCTAAGCTGGAGTCAGTCTATCTCATTAAGGCCACATGGCCACACTGTGTCTCTTAGTTCTTGCAAGCTAAGCTGGAGTCAGTCTCTCTCATTAAGGCTACATGGCCACACTGTCTCTTAGTTCTTGCAAGCTAAGCTGGAGTGAGTCTCTCATTAAGGTCACATGGCCACACTGTGTCTCTTAGTGCTTGCAAGCTAAGCTGGAGTGAGTCTCTCTCATTAAGGCCACATGGCCACACAGTGTATCTTAGTTCTTGCAAGTTAAGTTGGAGTCAGTCTCTCTGATTAAGGCCACATGGCCATGCTGAGTCTCTTAGTTCTTGCAAGCTAAGCTGGAGTGAGTCTTTCTCATTAAGGCCACATGGCCACACAGTGTCTCTTAGTTCTTGCAAGCTAAGCTGGAGTGAGTCTCTCTCATTAAGGCCACATGGCCACACTGTGTCTCTTAATTCTTGCAAGCTAAGCTTGAGTCAGTCTCTCTCATTAAGGCCACATGGCCACACAGTGTCTTTTAGTTCTTGCAAGCTAAGCTGGAGTCAGTCTCTCTCATTAAGGTCACATGGTCACACTGTGTCTCTTAGTTCTTGCAAGCTAAGCTGGAGTCAGTCTCTCTCATTAAGGCCACATGGCCACACTGTGTCTCTTAGTTCTTGCAAGCTAAGCTGGAGTCAGTCTCTCTCATTAAGGCCACATGGCCACACTGTGTCTCTTAGTTCTTGCAAGCTAAGCTGGAGTGAGTCTCTCATTAAGGCCACATGGCCACACTGTGTCTCTTAGTTCTTGCAAGCTAAGCTGGAGTGAGTCTCTCTCATTAAGGCCACATGGCCACACAGTGTATCTTAGTTCTTGCAAGTTAAGTTGGAGTCAGTCTCTCTCATTAAGGCCACATGGCCACACTGAGTCTCTTAGTTCTTGCAAGCTACTCTGGAGTGAGTCTTTCTCATTAAGGCCACATGGCCACACAGTGTCTCTTAGTTCTTGCAAGCTAAGCTGGAGTGAGTCTCTCTCATTAAGGCCACATGGCCACACTGTGTCTCTTAGTTCTTGCAAGCTAAGCTTGAGTCAGTCTCTCTCATTAAGGCCACATGGCCACACAGTGTCTCTTAGTTCTTGCAAGCTAAGCTTGAGTCAGTCTCTCTCATTAAGGTCACATGGTCACACTGTGTCTCTTAGTTCTTGCAAGCTAAGCTGGAGTCAGTCTCTCTCATTAAGGCCACATGGCCACACAGTGTCTCTTAGTTCTTGCAAGCTAAGCTGGAGTCAGTCTCTCTCATTAAGGTCACATGGTCACACTGTGTCTCTTAGTTCTTGCAAGCTAAGCTGGAGTCAGTCTCTCTCATTAAGGCCACATGGCCACACAGTGTCTCTTAGTTCTTGCAAGCTAAGCTGGAGTCAGTCTCTCTCATTAAGGTCACATGGTCACACTGTGTCTCTTAGTTCTTGCAAGCTAAGCTGGAGTCAGTCTCTCTCATTAAGGCCACATGGTCACACTGTGTCTCTTAGTTATTGCAAGCTAAGCTGGAGTGAGTCTCTCTCATTAAGGCCACATGGCCACACTGTGTCTCTTAGTTCTTGCAAGCTAAGCTTGAGTCAGTCTCTCTCATTAAGGCCACATGGCCACACAGTGTCTCTTAGTTCTTGCAAGCTAAGCTGGAGTCAGTCTCTCTCATTAAGGTCACATGGTCACACTGTGTCTCTTAGTTTTTGCAAGCTAAGCTGGAATCAGTCTCTCTCATTAAGGCCACATGGCCACACTGTGTCTCTTAGTTCTTGCAAGCTAAGCTGGAGTCAGTCTATCTCATTAAGGCCACATGGCCACACTGTGTCTCTTAGTTCTTGCAAGCTAAGCTGGAGTCAGTCTCTCTCATTAAGGCTACATGGCCACACTGTCTCTTAGTTCTTGCAAGCTAAGCTGGAGTGAGTCTCTCATTAAGGTCACATGGCCACACTGTGTCTCTTAGTGCTTGCAAGCTAAGCTGGAGTGAGTCTCTCTCATTAAGGCCACATGGCCACACAGTGTATCTTAGTTCTTGCAAGTTAAGTTGGAGTCAGTCTCTCTGATTAAGGCCACATGGCCATGCTGAGTCTCTTAGTTCTTGCAAGCTAAGCTGGAGTGAGTCTTTCTCATTAAGGCCACATGGCCACACAGTGTCTCTTAGTTCTTGCAAGCTAAGCTGGAGTGAGTCTCTCTCATTAAGGCCACATGGCCACACTGTGTCTCTTAATTCTTGCAAGCTAAGCTTGAGTCAGTCTCTCTCATTAAGGCCACATGGCCACACAGTGTCTTTTAGTTCTTGCAAGCTAAGCTGGAGTCAGTCTCTCTCATTAAGGTCACATGGTCACACTGTGTCTCTTAGTTCTTGCAAGCTAAGCTGGAGTCAGTCTCTCTCATTAAGGCCACATGGCCACACTGTGTCTCTTAGTTCTTGCAAGCTAAGCTGGAGTCAGTCTCTCTCATTAAGGCCACATGGCCACACTGTGTCTCTTAGTTCTTGCAAGCTAAGCTGGAGTGAGTCTCTCATTAAGGCCACATGGCCACACTGTGTCTCTTAGTTCTTGCAAGCTAAGCTGGAGTGAGTCTCTCTCATTAAGGCCACATGGCCACACAGTGTATCTTAGTTCTTGCAAGTTAAGTTGGAGTCAGTCTCTCTCATTAAGGCCACATGGCCACACTGAGTCTCTTAGTTCTTGCAAGCTACTCTGGAGTGAGTCTTTCTCATTAAGGCCACATGGCCACACAGTGTCTCTTAGTTCTTGCAAGCTAAGCTGGAGTGAGTCTCTCTCATTAAGGCCACATGGCCACACTGTGTCTCTTAGTTCTTGCAAGCTAAGCTTGAGTCAGTCTCTCTCATTAAGGCCACATGGCCACACAGTGTCTCTTAGTTCTTGCAAGCTAAGCTTGAGTCAGTCTCTCTCATTAAGGTCACATGGTCACACTGTGTCTCTTAGTTCTTGCAAGCTAAGCTGGAGTCAGTCTCTCTCATTAAGGCCACATGGCCACACAGTGTCTCTTAGTTCTTGCAAGCTAAGCTGGAGTCAGTCTCTCTCATTAAGGTCACATGGTCACACTGTGTCTCTTAGTTCTTGCAAGCTAAGCTGGAGTCAGTCTCTCTCATTAAGGCCACATGGCCACACTGTGTCTCTTAGTTTTTGCAAGCTATGCTGGAATCAGTCTCTCTCATTACGGCCACATGGCCGCACTGTGTCTCTTAGTTCTTGCAAGCTAAGCTGGAGTCAGTCTCTCTCATGAAGGCCACATGGTCACACTGTGTCTCTTAGTTCTTGCAAGCTAAGCTGGAGTCAGTCTCTCTCATTAAGGTCACATGGTCACACTGTGTCTCTTAGTTCTTGCAAGCTAAGCTGGAGTCAGTCTCTCTCATTAAGGCCACATGGCCACACAGTGTCTCTTAGTTCTTGCAAGCTAAGCTGGAGTCAGTCTCTCTCATTAAGGTCACATGGTCACACAGTGTCTCTTAGTTCTTGCAAGCTAAGCTGGAGTCAGTCTCTCTCATTAAGGCCACATGGCCACACAGTGTCTCTTAGTTCTTGCAAGCTAAGCTGGAGTCAGTCTCTCTCATTAAGGCGACATGGCCACACTGTGTTCTCTTAGTTCTTGCAAGCTAAGCTGGAATCAGTCTCTCTCATTAAGGCCACATGGCCACACTGTGTCTCTTAGTTCTTGCAAGCTAAGCTGGAGTCAGTCTCTCTCATTAAGGCCACATGGCCACACTGTGTCTCTTAGTTCTTGCAAGCTAAGCTGGAGTCAGTCTCTCTCATTAAGGCCACATGGCCACACTGTCTCTTAGTTCTTGCAAGCTAAGCTGGAGTCAGTCTCTCTCATTAAGGTCACATGGCCACACAGTGTCTCTTAGTTCTTGCAAGCTAAGCTGGAGTCAGTCGCTCTCATTAAGGTCACATGGTCACACTGTGTCTCTTAGTTCTTGCAAGCTAAGCTGGAGTCAGTCTCTCTCATTAAGGCCACATGGCCACACTGTGTCTCTTAGTTTTTGCAAGCTAAGCTGGAATCAGTCTCTCTCATTAAGGCCACATGGCCACACTGTGTCTCTTAGTTCTTGCAAGCTAAGCTGGAGTCAGTCTCTCTCATTAAGGCCACATGGCCACACTGTGTCTCTTAGTTCTTGCAAGCTAAGCTGGAGTCAGTCTCTCTCATTAAGGCCACATGGCCACACTGTGTCTCTTAGTTCTTGCAAGCTAAGCTGGAGTCAGTCTCTCTCATTAAGGCCACATGGCCACACTGTCTCTTAGTTCTTGCAAGCTAAGCTGGAGTCAGTCTCTCTCATTAAGGTCACATGGCCACACAGTGTCTCTTAGTTCTTGCAAGCTAAGCTGGAGTCAGTCGCTCTCATTAAGGTCACATGGTCACACTGTGTCTCTTAGTTCTTGCAAGCTAAGCTGGAGTCAGTCTCTCTCATTAAGGCCACATGGCCACACTGTGTCTCTTAGTTTTTGCAAGCTAAGCTGGAATCAGTCTCTCTCATTAAGGCCACATGGCCACACTGTGTCTCTTAGTTCTTGCAAGCTAAGCTGGAGTCAGTCTCTCTCATTAAGGCCACATGGCCACACAGTGTCTCTTAGTTCTTGCAAGTTAAGTTGGAGTCAGTCTCTCTGATTAAGGCCACATGGCCATACTGAGTCTCTTAGTTCTTGCAAGCTAAGCTGGAGTGAGTCTCTCTCATTAAGGCCACATGGCCACACTGTGTCTCTTAGTTCTTGCAAGCTAAGCTTGAGTCAGTCTCTCTCATTAAGGCCACATGGCCACACAGTGTCTCTTAGTTCTTGCAAGCTAAGCTGGAGTCAGTCTCTCTCATTAAGGTCACATGGTCACACTGTGTCTCTTAGTTTTTGCAAGCTAAGCTGGAATCAGTCTCTCTCATTAAGGCCACATGGCCACACTGTGTCTCTTAGTTCTTGCAAGCTAAGCTGGAGTCAGTCTATCTCATTAAGGCCACATGGCCACACTGTGTCTCTTAGTTCTTGCAAGCTAAGCTTGAGTCAGTCTCTCTCATTAAGGCCACATGGCCACACAGTGTCTCTTAGTTCTTGCAAGCTACGCTGGAGTGAGTCTCTCATTAAGGCCACATGGCCACACTGTGTCTCTTAGTTCTTGCAAGCTAAGCTGGAGTGAGTCTCTCTCATTAAGGCCACATGGCAACACTGTGTCTCTTAGTTCTTGCAAGCTACGCTGGAGTGAGTCTCTCATTAAGGCCACATGGCCACACTGTGTCTCTTAGTTCTTGCAAGCTAAGCTGGAGTGAGTCTCTCTCATTAAGGCCACATGGCCACACAGTGTCTCTTAGTTCTTGCAAGCTAAGCTGGAGTCAGTCTCTCTCATTAAGGCGACATGGCCACACTGTGTTCTCTTAGTTCTTGCAAGCTAAGCTGGAATCAGTCTCTCTCATTAAGGCCACATGGCCACACTGTGTCTCTTAGTTCTTGCAAGCTAAGCTGGAGTCAGTCTCTCTCATTAAGGCCACATGGCCACACTGTGTCTCTTAGTTCTTGCAAGCTAAGCTGGAGTCAGTCTCTCTCATTAAGGCCACATGGCCACACTGTCTCTTAGTTCTTGCAAGCTAAGCTGGAGTCAGTCTCTCTCATTAAGGTCACATGGCCACACAGTGTCTCTTAGTTCTTGCAAGCTAAGCTGGAGTCAGTCGCTCTCATTAAGGTCACATGGTCACACTGTGTCTCTTAGTTCTTGCAAGCTAAGCTGGAGTCAGTCTCTCTCATTAAGGCCACATGGCCACACTGTGTCTCTTAGTTTTTGCAAGCTAAGCTGGAATCAGTCTCTCTCATTAAGGCCACATGGCCACACTGTGTCTCTTAGTTCTTGCAAGCTAAGCTGGAGTCAGTCTCTCTCATTAAGGCCACATGGCCACACAGTGTCTCTTAGTTCTTGCAAGCTAAGCTGGAGTGAGTCTCTCATTAAGGCCACATGGCCACACTGTGTCTCTTAGTTCTTGCAAGCTAAGCTGGAGTGAGTCTCTCATTAAGGCCACATGGTCACACAGTGTATCTTAGTTCTTGCAAGTTAAGTTGGAGTCAGTCTCTCTCATTAAGGCCACATGGCCACACTGAGTCTCTTAGTTCTTGCAAGCTAAGCTGGAGTGAGTCTTTCTCATTAAGGCCACATGGCCACACAGTGTCTCTTAGTTCTTGCAAGCTAAGCTGGAGTGAGTCTCTCTCATTAAGGCCACATGGCCACACTGTGTCTCTTAGTTCTTGCAAGCTAAGCTTGAGTCAGTCTCTCTCATTAAGGCCACATGGCCACACAGTGTCTCTTAGTTCTTGCAAGCTAAGCTGGAGTCAGTCTCTCTCATTACGGTCACATGGTCACACTGTGTCTCTTAGTTTTTGCAAGCTAAGCTGGAATCAGTCTCTCTCATTAAGGCCACATGGCCACACTGTGTCTCTTAGTTCTTTCAAGCTAAGCTGGAGTCAGTCTATCTCATTAAGGCCACATGGCCACACTGTGTCTCTTAGTTCTTGCAAGCTAAGCTGGAGTCAGTCTCTCTCATTAAGGCTACATGGCCACACTGTCTCTTAGTTCTTGCAAGCTAAGCTGGAGTGAGTCTCTCATTAAGGCCACATGGCCACACTGTGTCTCTTAGTTCTTGCAAGCTAAGCTGGAGTGAGTCTCTCTCATTAAGGCCACATGGCCACACAGTGTATCTTAGTTCTTGCAAGTTAAGTTGGAGTCAGTCTCTCTGATTAAGGCCACATGGCCATACTGAGTCTCTTAGTTCTTGCAAGCTAAGCTGGAGTGAGTCTCTCTCATTAAGGCCACATGGCCACACTGTGTCTCTTAGTTCTTGCAAGCTAAGCTTGAGTCAGTCTCTCTCATTAAGGCCACATGGCCACACAGTGTCTCTTAGTTCTTGCAAGCTAAGCTGGAGTCAGTCTCTCTCATTAAGGTCACATGGTCACACTGTGTCTCTTAGTTTTTGCAAGCTAAGCTGGAATCAGTCTCTCTCATTAAGGCCACATGGCCACACTGTGTCTCTTAGTTCTTGCAAGCTAAGCTGGAGTCAGTCTATCTCATTAAGGCCACATGGCCACACTGTGTCTCTTAGTTCTTGCAAGCTAAGCTTGAGTCAGTCTCTCTCATTAAGGCCACATGGCCACACAGTGTCTCTTAGTTCTTGCAAGCTAAGCTGGAGTCAGTCTCTCTCATTAAGGTCACATGGTCACACTGTGTCTCTTAGTTCTTGCAAGCTAAGCTGGAGTCAGTCTCTCTCATTAAGGCCACATGGCCACACAGTGTCTCTTAGTTCTTGCAAGCTAAGCTGGAGTGAGTCTCTCTCATTAAGGCCACATGGCCACACTGTGTCTCTTAGTTCTTGCAAGCTAAGCTTGAGTCAGTCTCTCTCATTAAGGCCACATGGCCACACAGTGTCTCTTAGTTCTTGCAGGCTAAGCTGGAGTCAGTCTCTCTCATTAAGGTCACATGGTCACACTGTGTCTCTTAGTTTTTGCAAGCTAAGCTGGAATCAGTCTCTCTCATTAAGGCCACATGGCCACACTGTGTCTCTTAGTTCTTGCAAGCTAAGCTGGAGTCAGTCTATCTCATTAAGGCCACATGGCCACACTGTGTCTCTTAGTTCTTGCAAGCTAAGCTGGAGTCAGTCTCTCTCATTAAGGCTACATGGCCACACTGTCTCTTAGTTCTTGCAAGCTAAGCTGGAGTGAGTCTCTCATTAAGGCCACATGGCCACACTGTGTCTCTTAGTTCTTGCAAGCTAAGCTGGAGTGAGTCTCTCTCATTAAGGCCACATGGCCACACAGTGTATCTTAGTTCTTGCAAGTTAAGTTGGAGTCAGTCTCTCTGATTAAGGCCACATGGCCATACTGAGTCTCTTAGTTCTTGCAAGCTAAGCTGGAGTGAGTCTTTCTCATTAAGGCCACATGGCTACACAGTGTCTCTTAGTTCTTGCAAGCTAAGCTGGAGTGAGTCTCTCTCATTAAGGCCACATGGCCACACTGTGTCTCTTAGTTCTTGCAAGCTAAGCTTGAGTCAGTCTCTCTCATTAAGGCCACATGGCCACACAGTGTCTCTTAGTTCTTGCAAGCTAAGCTGGAGTCAGTCTCTCTCATTAAGGTCACATGGTCACACTGTGTCTCTTAGTTCTTGCAAGCTAAGCTGGAGTCAGTCTCTCTCATTAAGGCCACATGGCCACACTGTGTCTCTTAGTTCTTGCAAGCTAAGCTGGAGTCAGTCTCTCTCATTAAGGCCACATGGCCACACTGTGTCTCTTAGTTCTTGCAAGCTAAGCTGGAGTGAGTCTCTCATTAAGGCCACATGGCCACACTGTGTCTCTTAGTTCTTGCAAGCTAAGCTGGAGTGAGTCTCTCTCATTAAGGCCACATGGCCACACAGTGTATCTTAGTTCTTGCAAGTTAAGTTGGAGTCAGTCTCTCTCATTAAGGCCACATGGCCACACTGAGTCTCTTAGTTCTTGCAAGCTACGCTGGAGTGAGTCTTTCTCATTAAGGCCACATGGCCACACAGTGTCTCTTAGTTCTTGCAAGCTAAGCTGGAGTGAGTCTCTCTCATTAAGGCCACATGGCCACACTGTGTCTCTTAGTTCTTGCAAGCTAAGCTTGAGTCAGTCTCTCTCATTAAGGCCACATGGCCACACAGTGTCTCTTAGTTCTTGCAAGCTAAGCTTGAGTCAGTCTCTCTCATTAAGGTCACATGGTCACACTGTGTCTCTTAGTTCTTGCAAGCTAAGCTGGAGTCAGTCTCTCTCATTAAGGCCACATGGCCACACAGTGTCTCTTAGTTCTTGCAAGCTAAGCTGGAGTCAGTCTCTCTCATTAAGGTCACATGGTCACACTGTGTCTCTTAGTTCTTGCAAGCTAAGCTGGAGTCAGTCTCTCTCATTAAGGCCACATGGCCACACTGTGTCTCTTAGTTTTTGCAAGCTATGCTGGAATCAGTCTCTCTCATTACGGCCACATGGCCGCACTGTGTCTCTTAGTTCTTGCAAGCTAAGCTGGAGTCAGTCTCTCTCATGAAGGCCACATGGCCACACTGTGTCTCTTAGTTCTTGCAAGCTAAGCTGGAGTCAGTCTCTCTCATTAAGGTCACATTGTCACACTGTGTCTCTTAGTTCTTGCAAGCTAAGCTGGAGTCAGTCTCTCTCATTAAGGCCACATGGCCACACAGTGTCTCTTAGTTCTTGCAAGCTAAGCTGGAGTCAGTCTCTCTCATTAAGGTCACATGGTCACACAGTGTCTCTTAGTTCTTGCAAGCTAAGCTGGAGTCAGTCTCTCTCATTAAGGCCACATGGCCACACAGTGTCTCTTAGTTCTTGCAAGCTAAGCTGGAGTCAGTCTCTCTCATTAAGGCGACATGGCCACACTGTGTTCTCTTAGTTCTTGCAAGCTAAGCTGGAATCAGTCTCTCTCATTAAGGCCACATGGCCACACTGTGTCTCTTAGTTATTGCAAGCTAAGCTGGAGTCAGTCTCTCTCATTAAGGCCACATGGCCACACTGTGTCTCTTAGTTCTTGCAAGTTAAGCTGGAGTCAGTCTCTCTCATTAAGGCCACATGGCCACACTGTCTCTTAGTTCTTGCAAGCTAAGCTGGAGTCAGTCTCTCTCATTAAGGTCACATGGCCACACAGTGTCTCTTAGTTCTTGCAAGCTAAGCTGGAGTCAGTCTCTCTCATTAAGGTCACATGGTCACACTGTGTCTCTTAGTTCTTGCAAGCTAAGCTGGAGTCAGTCTCTCTCATTAAGGCCACATGGCCACACTGTGTCTCTTAGTTTTTGCAAGCTAAGCTGGAATCAGTCTCTCTCATTAAGGCCACATGGCCACACTGTGTCTCTTAGTTCTTGCAAGCTAAGCTGGAGTCAGTCTCTCTCATTAAGGCCACATGGCCACACTGTCTCTTAGTTCTTGCAAGCTAAGCTGGAGTGAGTCTCTCATTAAGGCCACATGGCCACACTGTGTCTCTTAGTTCTTGCAAGCTAAGCTGGAGTGAGTCTCTCATTAAGGCCACATGGTCACACAGTGTATCTTAGTTCTTGCAAGTTAAGTTGGAGTCAGTCTCTCTCATTAAGGCCACATGGCCACACTGAGTCTCTTAGTTCTTGCAAGCTAAGCTGGAGTGAGTCTTTCTCATTAAGGCCACATGGCCACACAGTGTCTCTTAGTTCTTGCAAGCTAAGCTGGAGTGAGTCTCTCTCATTAAGGCCACATGGCCACACTGTGTCTCTTAGTTCTTGCAAGCTAAGCTTGAGTCAGTCTCTCTCATTAAGGCCACATGGCCACACAGTGTCTCTTAGTTCTTGCAAGCTAAGCTTGAGTCAGTCTCTCTCATTAAGGTCACATGGTCACACTGTGTCTCTTAGTTCTTGCAAGCTAAGCTGGAGTCAGTCTCTCTCATTAAGGCCACATGGCCACACAGTGTCTCTTAGTTCTTGCAAGCTAAGCTGGAGTCAGTCTCTCTCATTAAGGTCACATGGTCACACAGTGTCTCTTAGTTCTTGCAAGCTAAGCTGGAGTCAGTCTCTCTCATTAAGGCCACATGGCCACACAGTGTCTCTTAGTTCTTGCAAGCTAAGCTGAAGTCAGTCTCTCTCATTAAGGCGACATGGCCACACTGTGTTCTCTTAGTTCTTGCAAGCTAAGCTGGAATCAGTCTCTCTCATTAAGGCCACACGGCCACACTGAGTCTCTTAGTTCTTGCAAGCTAAGCTGGAGTGAGTCTTTCTCATTAAGGCCACATGGCCACACAGTGTCTCTTAGTTCTTGCAAGCTAAGCTGGAGTGAGTCTCTCTCATTAAGGCCACATGGCCACACTGTGTCTCTTAGTTCTTGCAAGCTAAGCTTGAGTCAGTCTCTCTCATTAAGGCCACATGGCCACACAGTGTCTCTTAGTTCTTGCAAGCTAAGCTGGAGTCAGTCTCTCTCATTAAGGTCACATGGTCACACTGTGTCTCTTAGTTTTTGCAAGCTAAGCTGGAATCAGTCTCTCTCATTAAGGCCACATGGCCACACTGTGTCTCTTAGTTCTTGCAAGCTAAGCTGGAGTCAGTCTATCTCATTAAGGCCACATGGCCACACTGTGTCTCTTAGTTCTTGCAAGCTAAGCTGGAGTCAGTCTCTCTCATTAAGGCTACATGGCCACACTGTCTCTTAGTTCTTGCAAGCTAAGCTGGAGTGAGTCTCTCATTAAGGCCACATGGCCACACTGTGTCTCTTAGTTCTTGCAAGCTAAGCTGGAGTGAGTCTCTCTCATTAAGGCCACATGGCCACACAGTGTATCTTAGTTCTTGCAAGTTAAGTTGGAGTCAGTCTCTCTGATTAAGGCCACATGGCCATACTGAGTCTCTTAGTTCTTGCAAGCTAAGCTGGAGTGAGTCTCTCTCATTAAGGCCACATGGCCACACTGTGTCTCTTAGTTCTTGCAAGCTAAGCTTGAGTCAGTCTCTCTCATTAAGGCCACATGGCCACACAGTGTCTCTTAGTTCTTGCAAGCTAAGCTGGAGTCAGTCTCTCTCATTAAGGTCACATGGTCACACTGTGTCTCTTAGTTTTTGCAAGCTAAGCTGGAATCAGTCTCTCTCATTAAGGCCACATGGCCACACTGTGTCTCTTAGTTCTTGCAAGCTAAGCTGGAGTCAGTCTATCTCATTAAGGCCACATGGCCACACTGTGTCTCTTAGTTCTTGCAAGCTAAGCTTGAGTCAGTCTCTCTCATTAAGGCCACATGGCCACACAGTGTCTCTTAGTTCTTGCAAGCTACGCTGGAGTGAGTCTCTCATTAAGGCCACATGGCCACACTGTGTCTCTTAGTTCTTGCAAGCTAAGCTGGAGTGAGTCTCTCTCATTAAGGCCACATGGCAACACTGTGTCTCTTAGTTCTTGCAAGCTACGCTGGAGTGAGTCTCTCATTAAGGCCACATGGCCACACTGTGTCTCTTAGTTCTTGCAAGCTAAGCTGGAGTGAGTCTCTCTCATTAAGGCCACATGGCCACACAGTGTCTCTTAGTTCTTGCAAGCTAAGCTGGAGTCAGTCTCTCTCATTAAGGCGACATGGCCACACTGTGTTCTCTTAGTTCTTGCAAGCTAAGCTGGAATCAGTCTCTCTCATTAAGGCCACATGACCACACTGTGTCTCTTAGTTCTTGCAAGCTAAGCTGGAGTCAGTCTCTCTCATTAAGGCCACATGGCCACACTGTGTCTCTTAGTTCTTGCAAGCTAAGCTGGAGTCAGTCTCTCTCATTAAGGCCACATGGCCACACTGTCTCTTAGTTCTTGCAAGCTAAGCTGGAGTGAGTCTCTCATTAAGGCCACATGGCCACACTGTGTCTCTTAGTTCTTGCAAGCTAAGCTGGAGTGAGTCTCTCATTAAGGCCACATGGTCACACAGTGTATCTTAGTTCTTGCAAGTTAAGTTGGAGTCAGTCTCTCTCATTAAGGCCACATGGCCACACTGAGTCTCTTAGTTCTTGCAAGCTAAGCTGGAGTGAGTCTTTCTCATTAAGGCCACATGGCCACACAGTGTCTCTTAGTTCTTGCAAGCTAAGCTGGAATCAGTCTCTCTCATTAAGGCCACATGACCACACTGTGTCTCTTAGTTCTTGCAAGCTAAGCTGGAGTCAGTCTCTCTCATTAAGGCCACATGGCCACACTGTGTCTCTTAGTTCTTGCAAGCTAAGCTGGAGTCAGTCTCTCTCATTAAGGCCACATGGCCACACTGTCTCTTAGTTCTTGCAAGCTAAGCTGGAGTGAGTCTCTCATTAAGACCACATGGCCACACTGTGTCTCTTAGTTCTTGCAAGCTAAGCTGGAGTGAGTCTCTCATTAAGGCCACATGGTCACACAGTGTATCTTAGTTCTTGCAAGTTAAGTTGGAGTCAGTCTCTCTCATTAAGGCCACATGGCCACACTGAGTCTCTTAGTTCTTGCAAGCTAAGCTGGAGTGAGTCTTTCTCATTAAGGCCACATGGCCACACAGTGTCTCTTAGTTCTTGCAAGCTAAGCTGGAGTGAGTCTCTCTCATTAAGGCCACATGGCCACACTGTGTCTCTTAGTTCTTGCAAGCTAAGCTTGAGTCAGTCTCTCTCATTAAGGCCACATGGCCACACAGTGTCTCTTAGTTCTTGCAAGCTAAGCTTGAGTCAGTCTCTCTCATTAAGGTCACATGGTCACACTGTGTCTCTTAGTTCTTGCAAGCTAAGCTGGAGTCAGTCTCTCTCATTAAGGCCACATGGCCACACAGTGTCTCTTAGTTCTTGCAAGCTAAGCTGGAGTCAGTCTCTCTCATTAAGGTCACATGGTCACACAGTGTCTCTTAGTTCTTGCAAGCTAAGCTGGAGTCAGTCTCTCTCATTAAGGCCACATGGCCACACAGTGTCTCTTAGTTCTTGCAAGCTAAGCTGAAGTCAGTCTCTCTCATTAAGGCGACATGGCCACACTGTGTTCTCTTAGTTCTTGCAAGCTAAGCTGGAATCAGTCTCTCTCATTAAGGCCACACGGCCACACTGAGTCTCTTAGTTCTTGCAAGCTAAGCTGGAGTGAGTCTTTCTCATTAAGGCCACATGGCCACACAGTGTCTCTTAGTTCTTGCAAGCTAAGCTGGAGTGAGTCTCTCTCATTAAGGCCACATGGCCACACTGTGTCTCTTAGTTCTTGCAAGCTAAGCTTGAGTCAGTCTCTCTCATTAAGGCCACATGGCCACACAGTGTCTCTTAGTTCTTGCAAGCTAAGCTGGAGTCAGTCTCTCTCATTAAGGTCACATGGTCACACTGTGTCTCTTAGTTTTTGCAAGCTAAGCTGGAATCAGTCTCTCTCATTAAGGCCACATGGCCACACTGTGTCTCTTAGTTCTTGCAAGCTAAGCTGGAGTCAGTCTATCTCATTAAGGCCACATGGCCACACTGTGTCTCTTAGTTCTTGCAAGCTAAGCTGGAGTCAGTCTCTCTCATTAAGGCTACATGGCCACACTGTCTCTTAGTTCTTGCAAGCTAAGCTGGAGTGAGTCTCTCATTAAGGCCACATGGCCACACTGTGTCTCTTAGTTCTTGCAAGCTAAGCTGGAGTGAGTCTCTCTCATTAAGGCCACATGGCCACACAGTGTATCTTAGTTCTTGCAAGTTAAGTTGGAGTCAGTCTCTCTGATTAAGGCCACATGGCCATACTGAGTCTCTTAGTTCTTGCAAGCTAAGCTGGAGTGAGTCTCTCTCATTAAGGCCACATGGCCACACTGTGTCTCTTAGTTCTTGCAAGCTAAGCTTGAGTCAGTCTCTCTCATTAAGGCCACATGGCCACACAGTGTCTCTTAGTTCTTGCAAGCTAAGCTGGAGTCAGTCTCTCTCATTAAGGTCACATGGTCACACTGTGTCTCTTAGTTTTTGCAAGCTAAGCTGGAATCAGTCTCTCTCATTAAGGCCACATGGCCACACTGTGTCTCTTAGTTCTTGCAAGCTAAGCTGGAGTCAGTCTATCTCATTAAGGCCACATGGCCACACTGTGTCTCTTAGTTCTTGCAAGCTAAGCTTGAGTCAGTCTCTCTCATTAAGGCCACATGGCCACACAGTGTCTCTTAGTTCTTGCAAGCTACGCTGGAGTGAGTCTCTCATTAAGGCCACATGGCCACACTGTGTCTCTTAGTTCTTGCAAGCTAAGCTGGAGTGAGTCTCTCTCATTAAGGCCACATGGCAACACTGTGTCTCTTAGTTCTTGCAAGCTACGCTGGAGTGAGTCTCTCATTAAGGCCACATGGCCACACTGTGTCTCTTAGTTCTTGCAAGCTAAGCTGGAGTGAGTCTCTCTCATTAAGGCCACATGGCCACACAGTGTCTCTTAGTTCTTGCAAGCTAAGCTGGAGTCAGTCTCTCTCATTAAGGCGACATGGCCACACTGTGTTCTCTTAGTTCTTGCAAGCTAAGCTGGAATCAGTCTCTCTCATTAAGGCCACATGACCACACTGTGTCTCTTAGTTCTTGCAAGCTAAGCTGGAGTCAGTCTCTCTCATTAAGGCCACATGGCCACACTGTGTCTCTTAGTTCTTGCAAGCTAAGCTGGAGTCAGTCTCTCTCATTAAGGCCACATGGCCACACTGTCTCTTAGTTCTTGCAAGCTAAGCTGGAGTCAGTCTCTCTCATTAAGGTCACATGGCCACACAGTGTCTCTTAGTTCTTGCAAGCTAAGCTGGAGTCAGTCGCTCTCATTAAGGTCACATGGTCACACTGTGTCTCTTAGTTCTTGCAAGCTAAGCTGGAGTCAGTCTCTCTCATTAAGGCCACATGGCCACACTGTGTCTCTTAGTTTTTGCAAGCTAAGCTGGAATCAGTCTCTCTCATTAAGGCCACATGGCCACACTGTGTCTCTTAGTTCTTGCAAGCTAAGCTGGAGTCAGTCTCTCTCATTAAGGCCACATGGCCACACAGTGTCTCTTAGTTCTTGCAAGCTAAGCTGGAGTGAGTCTCTCATTAAGGCCACATGGCCACACTGTGTCTCTTAGTTCTTGCAAGCTAAGCTGGAGTGAGTCTCTCATTAAGGCCACATGGTCACACAGTGTATCTTAGTTCTTGCAAGTTAAGTTGGAGTCAGTCTCTCTCATTAAGGCCACATGGCCACACTGAGTCTCTTAGTTCTTGCAAGCTAAGCTGGAGTGAGTCTTTCTCATTAAGGCCACATGGCCACACAGTGTCTCTTAGTTCTTGCAAGCTAAGCTGGAGTGAGTCTCTCTCATTAAGGCCACATGGCCACACTGTGTCTCTTAGTTCTTGCAAGCTAAGCTTGAGTCAGTCTCTCTCATTAAGGCCACATGGCCACACAGTGTCTCTTAGTTCTTGCAAGCTATGCTGGAGTCAGTCTCTCTCATTAAGGTCACATGGTCACACTGTGTCTCTTAGTTTTTGCAAGCTAAGCTGGAATCAGTCTCTCTCATTAAGGCCACATGGCCACACTGTGTCTCTTAGTTCTTGCAAGCTAAGCTGGAGTCAGTCTATCTCATTAAGGCCACATGGCCACACTGTGTCTCTTAGTTCTTGCAAGCTAAGCTGGAGTCAGTCTCTCTCATTAAGGCTACATGGCCACACTGTCTCTTAGTTCTTGCAAGCTAAGCTGGAGTGAGTCTCTCATTAAGGCCACATGGCCACACTGTGTCTCTTAGTTCTTGCAAGCTAAGCTGGAGTGAGTCTCTCTCATTAAGGCCACATGGCCACACAGTGTATCTTAGTTCTTGCAAGTTAAGTTGGAGTCAGTCTCTCTGATTAAGGCCACATGGCCATACTGAGTCTCTTAGTTCTTGCAAGCTAAGCTGGAGTGAGTCTCTCTCATTAAGGCCACATGGCCACACTGTGTCTCTTAGTTCTTGCAAGCTAAGCTTGAGTCAGTCTCTCTCATTAAGGCCACATGGCCACACAGTGTCTCTTAGTTCTTGCAAGCTAAGCTGGAGTCAGTCTCTCTCATTAAGGTCACATGGTCACACTGTGTCTCTTAGTTTTTGCAAGCTAAGCTGGAATCAGTCTCTCTCATTAAGGCCACATGGCCACACTGTGTCTCTTAGTTCTTGCAAGCTAAGCTGGAGTCAGTCTATCTCATTAAGGCCACATGGCCACACTGTGTCTCTTAGTTCTTGCAAGCTAAGCTTGAGTCAGTCTCTCTCATTAAGGCCACATGGCCACACAGTGTCTCTTAGTTCTTGCAAGCTAAGCTGGAGTCAGTCTCTCTCATTAAGGTCACATGGTCACACTGTGTCTCTTAGTTCTTGCAAGCTAAGCTGGAGTCAGTCTCTCTCATTAAGGCCACATGGCCACACAGTGTCTCTTAGTTCTTGCAAGCTACGCTGGAGTGAGTCTCTCATTAAGGCCACATGGCCACACTGTGTCTCTTAGTTCTTGCAAGCTAAGCTGGAGTGAGTCTCTCTCATTAAGGCCACATGGCAACACTGTGTCTCTTAGTTCTTGCAAGCTACGCTGGAGTGAGTCTCTCATTAAGGCCACATGGCCACACTGTGTCTCTTAGTTCTTGCAAGCTAAGCTGGAGTGAGTCTCTCTCATTAAGGCCACATGGCCACACAGTGTCTCTTAGTTCTTGCAAGCTAAGCTGGAGTCAGTCTCTCTCATTAAGGCGACATGGCCACACTGTGTTCTCTTAGTTCTTGCAAGCTAAGCTGGAATCAGTCTCTCTCATTAAGGCCACATGACCACACTGTGTCTCTTAGTTCTTGCAAGCTAAGCTGGAGTCAGTCTCTCTCATTAAGGCCACATGGCCACACTGTGTCTCTTAGTTCTTGCAAGCTAAGCTGGAGTCAGTCTCTCTCATTAAGGCCACATGGCCACACTGTCTCTTAGTTCTTGCAAGCTAAGCTGGAGTGAGTCTCTCATTAAGGCCACATGGCCACACTGTGTCTCTTAGTTCTTGCAAGCTAAGCTGGAGTGAGTCTCTCATTAAGGCCACATGGTCACACAGTGTATCTTAGTTCTTGCAAGTTAAGTTGGAGTCAGTCTCTCTCATTAAGGCCACATGGCCACACTGAGTCTCTTAGTTCTTGCAAGCTAAGCTGGAGTGAGTCTTTCTCATTAAGGCCACATGGCCACACAGTGTCTCTTAGTTCTTGCAAGCTAAGCTGGAATCAGTCTCTCTCATTAAGGCCACATGACCACACTGTGTCTCTTAGTTCTTGCAAGCTAAGCTGGAGTCAGTCTCTCTCATTAAGGCCACATGGCCACACTGTGTCTCTTAGTTCTTGCAAGCTAAGCTGGAGTCAGTCTCTCTCATTAAGGCCACATGGCCACACTGTCTCTTAGTTCTTGCAAGCTAAGCTGGAGTGAGTCTCTCATTAAGACCACATGGCCACACTGTGTCTCTTAGTTCTTGCAAGCTAAGCTGGAGTGAGTCTCTCATTAAGGCCACATGGTCACACAGTGTATCTTAGTTCTTGCAAGTTAAGTTGGAGTCAGTCTCTCTCATTAAGGCCACATGGCCACACTGAGTCTCTTAGTTCTTGCAAGCTAAGCTGGAGTGAGTCTTTCTCATTAAGGCCACATGGCCACACAGTGTCTCTTAGTTCTTGCAAGCTAAGCTGGAGTGAGTCTCTCTCATTAAGGCCACATGGCCACACTGTGTCTCTTAGTTCTTGCAAGCTAAGCTTGAGTCAGTCTCTCTCATTAAGGCCACATGGCCACACAGTGTCTCTTAGTTCTTGCAAGCTAAGCTTGAGTCAGTCTCTCTCATTAAGGTCACATGGTCACACTGTGTCTCTTAGTTCTTGCAAGCTAAGCTGGAGTCAGTCTCTCTCATTAAGGCCACATGGCCACACAGTGTCTCTTAGTTCTTGCAAGCTAAGCTGGAGTCAGTCTCTCTCATTAAGGTCACATGGTCACACAGTGTCTCTTAGTTCTTGCAAGCTAAGCTGGAGTCAGTCTCTCTCATTAAGGCCACATGGCCACACAGTGTCTCTTAGTTCTTGCAAGCTAAGCTGAAGTCAGTCTCTCTCATTAAGGCGACATGGCCACACTGTGTTCTCTTAGTTCTTGCAAGCTAAGCTGGAATCAGTCTCTCTCATTAAGGCCACACGGCCACACTGAGTCTCTTAGTTCTTGCAAGCTAAGCTGGAGTGAGTCTTTCTCATTAAGGCCACATGGCCACACAGTGTCTCTTAGTTCTTGCAAGCTAAGCTGGAGTGAGTCTCTCTCATTAAGGCCACATGGCCACACTGTGTCTCTTAGTTCTTGCAAGCTAAGCTTGAGTCAGTCTCTCTCATTAAGGCCACATGGCCACACAGTGTCTCTTAGTTCTTGCAAGCTAAGCTGGAGTCAGTCTCTCTCATTAAGGTCACATGGTCACACTGTGTCTCTTAGTTTTTGCAAGCTAAGCTGGAATCAGTCTCTCTCATTAAGGCCACATGGCCACACTGTGTCTCTTAGTTCTTGCAAGCTAAGCTGGAGTCAGTCTATCTCATTAAGGCCACATGGCCACACTGTGTCTCTTAGTTCTTGCAAGCTAAGCTGGAGTCAGTCTCTCTCATTAAGGCTACATGGCCACACTGTCTCTTAGTTCTTGCAAGCTAAGCTGGAGTGAGTCTCTCATTAAGGCCACATGGCCACACTGTGTCTCTTAGTTCTTGCAAGCTAAGCTGGAGTGAGTCTCTCTCATTAAGGCCACATGGCCACACAGTGTATCTTAGTTCTTGCAAGTTAAGTTGGAGTCAGTCTCTCTGATTAAGGCCACATGGCCATACTGAGTCTCTTAGTTCTTGCAAGCTAAGCTGGAGTGAGTCTCTCTCATTAAGGCCACATGGCCACACTGTGTCTCTTAGTTCTTGCAAGCTAAGCTTGAGTCAGTCTCTCTCATTAAGGCCACATGGCCACACAGTGTCTCTTAGTTCTTGCAAGCTAAGCTGGAGTCAGTCTCTCTCATTAAGGTCACATGGTCACACTGTGTCTCTTAGTTTTTGCAAGCTAAGCTGGAATCAGTCTCTCTCATTAAGGCCACATGGCCACACTGTGTCTCTTAGTTCTTGCAAGCTAAGCTGGAGTCAGTCTATCTCATTAAGGCCACATGGCCACACTGTGTCTCTTAGTTCTTGCAAGCTAAGCTTGAGTCAGTCTCTCTCATTAAGGCCACATGGCCACACAGTGTCTCTTAGTTCTTGCAAGCTACGCTGGAGTGAGTCTCTCATTAAGGCCACATGGCCACACTGTGTCTCTTAGTTCTTGCAAGCTAAGCTGGAGTGAGTCTCTCTCATTAAGGCCACATGGCAACACTGTGTCTCTTAGTTCTTGCAAGCTACGCTGGAGTGAGTCTCTCATTAAGGCCACATGGCCACACTGTGTCTCTTAGTTCTTGCAAGCTAAGCTGGAGTGAGTCTCTCTCATTAAGGCCACATGGCCACACAGTGTCTCTTAGTTCTTGCAAGCTAAGCTGGAGTCAGTCTCTCTCATTAAGGCGACATGGCCACACTGTGTTCTCTTAGTTCTTGCAAGCTAAGCTGGAATCAGTCTCTCTCATTAAGGCCACATGACCACACTGTGTCTCTTAGTTCTTGCAAGCTAAGCTGGAGTCAGTCTCTCTCATTAAGGCCACATGGCCACACTGTGTCTCTTAGTTCTTGCAAGCTAAGCTGGAGTCAGTCTCTCTCATTAAGGCCACATGGCCACACTGTCTCTTAGTTCTTGCAAGCTAAGCTGGAGTCAGTCTCTCTCATTAAGGTCACATGGCCACACAGTGTCTCTTAGTTCTTGCAAGCTAAGCTGGAGTCAGTCGCTCTCATTAAGGTCACATGGTCACACTGTGTCTCTTAGTTCTTGCAAGCTAAGCTGGAGTCAGTCTCTCTCATTAAGGCCACATGGCCACACTGTGTCTCTTAGTTTTTGCAAGCTAAGCTGGAATCAGTCTCTCTCATTAAGGCCACATGGCCACACTGTGTCTCTTAGTTCTTGCAAGCTAAGCTGGAGTCAGTCTCTCTCATTAAGGCCACATGGCCACACAGTGTCTCTTAGTTCTTGCAAGCTAAGCTGGAGTGAGTCTCTCATTAAGGCCACATGGCCACACTGTGTCTCTTAGTTCTTGCAAGCTAAGCTGGAGTGAGTCTCTCATTAAGGCCACATGGTCACACAGTGTATCTTAGTTCTTGCAAGTTAAGTTGGAGTCAGTCTCTCTCATTAAGGCCACATGGCCACACTGAGTCTCTTAGTTCTTGCAAGCTAAGCTGGAGTGAGTCTTTCTCATTAAGGCCACATGGCCACACAGTGTCTCTTAGTTCTTGCAAGCTAAGCTGGAGTGAGTCTCTCTCATTAAGGCCACATGGCCACACTGTGTCTCTTAGTTCTTGCAAGCTAAGCTTGAGTCAGTCTCTCTCATTAAGGCCACATGGCCACACAGTGTCTCTTAGTTCTTGCAAGCTATGCTGGAGTCAGTCTCTCTCATTAAGGTCACATGGTCACACTGTGTCTCTTAGTTTTTGCAAGCTAAGCTGGAATCAGTCTCTCTCATTAAGGCCACATGGCCACACTGTGTCTCTTAGTTCTTGCAAGCTAAGCTGGAGTCAGTCTATCTCATTAAGGCCACATGGCCACACTGTGTCTCTTAGTTCTTGCAAGCTAAGCTGGAGTCAGTCTCTCTCATTAAGGCTACATGGCCACACTGTCTCTTAGTTCTTGCAAGCTAAGCTGGAGTGAGTCTCTCATTAAGGCCACATGGCCACACTGTGTCTCTTAGTTCTTGCAAGCTAAGCTGGAGTGAGTCTCTCTCATTAAGGCCACATGGCCACACAGTGTATCTTAGTTCTTGCAAGTTAAGTTGGAGTCAGTCTCTCTGATTAAGGCCACATGGCCATACTGAGTCTCTTAGTTCTTGCAAGCTAAGCTGGAGTGAGTCTCTCTCATTAAGGCCACATGGCCACACTGTGTCTCTTAGTTCTTGCAAGCTAAGCTTGAGTCAGTCTCTCTCATTAAGGCCACATGGCCACACAGTGTCTCTTAGTTCTTGCAAGCTAAGCTGGAGTCAGTCTCTCTCATTAAGGTCACATGGTCACACTGTGTCTCTTAGTTTTTGCAAGCTAAGCTGGAATCAGTCTCTCTCATTAAGGCCACATGGCCACACTGTGTCTCTTAGTTCTTGCAAGCTAAGCTGGAGTCAGTCTATCTCATTAAGGCCACATGGCCACACTGTGTCTCTTAGTTCTTGCAAGCTAAGCTTGAGTCAGTCTCTCTCATTAAGGCCACATGGCCACACAGTGTCTCTTAGTTCTTGCAAGCTAAGCTGGAGTCAGTCTCTCTCATTAAGGTCACATGGTCACACTGTGTCTCTTAGTTCTTGCAAGCTAAGCTGGAGTCAGTCTCTCTCATTAAGGCCACATGGCCACACAGTGTCTCTTAGTTCTTGCAAGCTAAGCTGGAGTGAGTCTCTCTCATTAAGGCCACATGGCCACACTGTGTCTCTTAGTTCTTGCAAGCTAAGCTTGAGTCAGTCTCTCTCATTAAGGCCACATGGCCACACAGTGTCTCTTAGTTCTTGCAGGCTAAGCTGGAGTCAGTCTCTCTCATTAAGGTCACATGGTCACACTGTGTCTCTTAGTTTTTGCAAGCTAAGCTGGAATCAGTCTCTCTCATTAAGGCCACATGGCCACACTGTGTCTCTTAGTTCTTGCAAGCTAAGCTGGAGTCAGTCTATCTCATTAAGGCCACATGGCCACACTGTGTCTCTTAGTTCTTGCAAGCTAAGCTGGAGTCAGTCTCTCTCATTAAGGCTACATGGCCACACTGTCTCTTAGTTCTTGCAAGCTAAGCTGGAGTGAGTCTCTCATTAAGGCCACATGGCCACACTGTGTCTCTTAGTTCTTGCAAGCTAAGCTGGAGTGAGTCTCTCTCATTAAGGCCACATGGCCACACAGTGTATCTTAGTTCTTGCAAGTTAAGTTGGAGTCAGTCTCTCTGATTAAGGCCACATGGCCATACTGAGTCTCTTAGTTCTTGCAAGCTAAGCTGGAGTGAGTCTTTCTCATTAAGGCCACATGGCTACACAGTGTCTCTTAGTTCTTGCAAGCTAAGCTGGAGTGAGTCTCTCTCATTAAGGCCACATGGCCACACTGTGTCTCTTAGTTCTTGCAAGCTAAGCTTGAGTCAGTCTCTCTCATTAAGGCCACATGGCCACACAGTGTCTCTTAGTTCTTGCAAGCTAAGCTGGAGTCAGTCTCTCTCATTAAGGTCACATGGTCACACTGTGTCTCTTAGTTCTTGCAAGCTAAGCTGGAGTCAGTCTCTCTCATTAAGGCCACATGGCCACACTGTGTCTCTTAGTTCTTGCAAGCTAAGCTGGAGTCAGTCTCTCTCATTAAGGCCACATGGCCTCACTGTGTCTCTTAGTTCTTGCAAGCTAAGCTGGAGTGAGTCTCTCATTAAGGCCACATGGCCACACTGTGTCTCTTAGTTCTTGCAAGCTAAGCTGGAGTGAGTCTCTCTCATTAAGGCCACATGGCCACACAGTGTATCTTAGTTCTTGCAAGTTAAGTTGGAGTCAGTCTCTCTCATTAAGGCCACATGGCCACACTGAGTCTCTTAGTTCTTGCAAGCTACGCTGGAGTGAGTCTTTCTCATTAAGGCCACATGGCCACACAGTGTCTCTTAGTTCTTGCAAGCTAAGCTGGAGTGAGTCTCTCTCATTAAGGCCACATGGCCACACTGTGTCTCTTAGTTCTTGCAAGCTAAGCTTGAGTCAGTCTCTCTCATTAAGGCCACATGGCCACACAGTGTCTCTTAGTTCTTGCAAGCTAAGCTTGAGTCAGTCTCTCTCATTAAGGTCACATGGTCACACTGTGTCTCTTAGTTCTTGCAAGCTAAGCTGGAGTCAGTCTCTCTCATTAAGGCCACATGGCCACACAGTGTCTCTTAGTTCTTGCAAGCTAAGCTGGAGTCAGTCTCTCTCATTAAGGTCACATGGTCACACTGTGTCTCTTAGTTCTTGCAAGCTAAGCTGGAGTCAGTCTCTCTCATTAAGGCCACATGGCCACACTGTGTCTCTTAGTTTTTGCAAGCTATGCTGGAATCAGTCTCTCTCATTACGGCCACATGGCCGCACTGTGTCTCTTAGTTCTTGCAAGCTAAGCTGGAGTCAGTCTCTCTCATGAAGGCCACATGGCCACACTGTGTCTCTTAGTTCTTGCAAGCTAAGCTGGAGTCAGTCTCTCTCATTAAGGTCACATTGTCACACTGTGTCTCTTAGTTCTTGCAAGCTAAGCTGGAGTCAGTCTCTCTCATTAAGGCCACATGGCCACACAGTGTCTCTTAGTTCTTGCAAGCTAAGCTGGAGTCAGTCTCTCTCATTAAGGTCACATGGTCACACAGTGTCTCTTAGTTCTTGCAAGCTAAGCTGGAGTCAGTCTCTCTCATTAAGGCCACATGGCCACACAGTGTCTCTTAGTTCTTGCAAGCTAAGCTGGAGTCAGTCCCTCTCATTAAGGCGACATGGCCACACTGTGTTCTCTTAGTTCTTGCAAGCTAAGCTGGAATCAGTCTCTCTCATTAAGGCCACATGGCCACACTGTGTCTCTTAGTTATTGCAAGCTAAGCTGGAGTCAGTCTCTCTCATTAAGGCCACATGGCCACACTGTGTCTCTTAGTTCTTGCAAGCTAAGCTGGAGTCAGTCTCTCTCATTAAGGCCACATGGCCACACTGTCTCTTAGTTCTTGCAAGCTAAGCTGGAGTCAGTCTCTCTCATTAAGGTCACATGGCCACACAGTGTCTCTTAGTTCTTGCAAGCTAAGCTGGAGTCAGTCTCTCTCATTAAGGTCACATGGTCACACTGTGTCTCTTAGTTCTTGCAAGCTAAGCTGGAGTCAGTCTCTCTCATTAAGGCCACATGGCCACACTGTGTCTCTTAGTTTTTGCAAGCTAAGCTGGAATCAGTCTCTCTCATTAAGGCCACATGGCCACACTGTCTCTTAGTTCTTGCAAGCTAAGCTGGAGTGAGTCTCTCATTAAGGCCACATGGCCACACTGTGTCTCTTAGTTCTTGCAAGCTAAGCTGGAGTGAGTCTCTCATTAAGGCCACATGGTCACACAGTGTATCTTAGTTCTTGCAAGTTAAGTTGGAGTCAGTCTCTCTCATTAAGGCCACATGGCCACACTGAGTCTCTTAGTTCTTGCAAGCTAAGCTGGAGTGAGTCTTTCTCATTAAGGCCACATGGCCACACAGTGTCTCTTAGTTCTTGCAAGCTAAGCTGGAGTGAGTCTCTCTCATTAAGGCCACATGGCCACACTGTGTCTCTTAGTTCTTGCAAGCTAAGCTTGAGTCAGTCTCTCTCATTAAGGCCACATGGCCACACAGTGTCTCTTAGTTCTTGCAAGCTAAGCTTGAGTCAGTCTCTCTCATTAAGGTCACATGGCCACACAGTGTCTCTTAGTTCTTGCAAGCTAAGCTGGAGTCAGTCTCTCTCATTAAGGTCACATGGTCACACTGTGTCTCTTAGTTCTTGCAAGCTAAGCTGGAGTCAGTCTCTCTCATTAAGGCCACATGGCCACACTGTGTCTCTTAGTTTTTGCAAGCTAAGCTGGAATCAGTCTCTCTCATTAAGGCCACATGGCCACACTGTCTCTTAGTTCTTGCAAGCTAAGCTGGAGTGAGTCTCTCATTAAGGCCACATGGCCACACTGTGTCTCTTAGTTCTTGCAAGCTAAGCTGGAGTGAGTCTCTCATTAAGGCCACATGGTCACACAGTGTATCTTAGTTCTTGCAAGTTAAGTTGGAGTCAGTCTCTCTCATTAAGGCCACATGGCCACACTGAGTCTCTTAGTTCTTGCAAGCTAAGCTGGAGTGAGTCTTTCTCATTAAGGCCACATGGCCACACAGTGTCTCTTAGTTCTTGCAAGCTAAGCTGGAGTGAGTCTCTCTCATTAAGGCCACATGGCCACACTGTGTCTCTTAGTTCTTGCAAGCTAAGCTTGAGTCAGTCTCTCTCATTAAGGCCACATGGCCACACAGTGTCTCTTAGTTCTTGCAAGCTAAGCTTGAGTCAGTCTCTCTCATTAAGGTCACATGGTCACACTGTGTCTCTTAGTTCTTGCAAGCTAAGCTGGAGTCAGTCTCTCTCATTAAGGCCACATGGCCACACAGTGTCTCTTAGTTCTTGCAAGCTAAGCTGGAGTCAGTCTCTCTCATTAAGGTCACATGGTCACACAGTGTCTCTTAGTTCTTGCAAGCTAAGCTGGAGTCAGTCTCTCTCATTAAGGCCACATGGCCACACAGTGTCTCTTAGTTCTTGCAAGCTAAGCTGAAGTCAGTCTCTCTCATTAAGGCGACATGGCCACACTGTGTTCTCTTAGTTCTTGCAAGCTAAGCTGGAATCAGTCTCTCTCATTAAGGCCACACGGCCACACTGTGTCTCTTAGTTCTTGCAAGCTAAGCTGGAGTCAGTCTCTCTCATTAAGGCCACATGGCCACACTGTGTCTCTTAGTTCTTGCAAGCTAAGCTGGAGTCAGTCTCTCTCATTAAGGCCACATGGCCACACTGTCTCTTAGTTCTTGCAAGCTAAGCTGGAGTGAGTCTCTCATTAAGGCCACATGGCCACACTGTGTCTCTTAGTTTTTGCAAGCTATGCTGGAATCAGTCTCTCTCATTACGGCCACATGGCCGCACTGTGTCTCTTAGTTCTTGCAAGCTAAGCTGGAGTCAGTCTCTCTCATGAAGGCCACATGGCCACACTGTGTCTCTTAGTTCTTGCAAGCTAAGCTGGAGTCAGTCTCTCTCATTAAGGTCACATTGTCACACTGTGTCTCTTAGTTCTTGCAAGCTAAGCTGGAGTCAGTCTCTCTCATTAAGGCCACATGGCCACACAGTGTCTCTTAGTTCTTGCAAGCTAAGCTGGAGTCAGTCTCTCTCATTAAGGTCACATGGTCACACAGTGTCTCTTAGTTCTTGCAAGCTAAGCTGGAGTCAGTCTCTCTCATTAAGGCCACATGGCCACACAGTGTCTCTTAGTTCTTGCAAGCTAAGCTGGAGTCAGTCTCTCTCATTAAGGCGACATGGCCACACTGTGTTCTCTTAGTTCTTGCAAGCTAAGCTGGAATCCGTCTCTCTCATTAAGGCCACATGGCCACACTGTGTCTCTTAGTTATTGCAAGCTAAGCTGGAGTCAGTCTCTCTCATTAAGGCCACATGGCCACACTGTGTCTCTTAGTTCTTGCAAGCTAAGCTGGAGTCAGTCTCTCTCATTAAGGCCACATGGCCACACTGTCTCTTAGTTCTTGCAAGCTAAGCTGGAGTCAGTCTCTCTCATTAAGGTCACATGGCCACACAGTGTCTCTTAGTTCTTGCAAGCTAAGCTGGAGTCAGTCTCTCTCATTAAGGTCACATGGTCACACTGTGTCTCTTAGTTCTTGCAAGCTAAGCTGGAGTCAGTCTCTCTCATTAAGGCCACATGGCCACACTGTGTCTCTTAGTTTTTGCAAGCTAAGCTGGAATCAGTCTCTCTCATTAAGGCCACATGGCCACACTGTGTCTCTTAGTTCTTGCAAGCTAAGCTGGAGTCAGTCTCTCTCATTAAGGCCACATGGCCACACTGTCTCTTAGTTCTTGCAAGCTAAGCTGGAGTGAGTCTCTCATTAAGGCCACATGGCCACACTGTGTCTCTTAGTTCTTGCAAGCTAAGCTGGAGTGAGTCTCTCATTAAGGCCACATGGTCACACAGTGTATCTTAGTTCTTGCAAGTTAAGTTGGAGTCAGTCTCTCTCATTAAGGCCACATGGCCACACTGAGTCTCTTAGTTCTTGCAAGCTAAGCTGGAGTGAGTCTTTCTCATTAAGGCCACATGGCCACACAGTGTCTCTTAGTTCTTGCAAGCTAAGCTGGAGTGAGTCTCTCTCATTAAGGCCACATGGCCACACTGTGTCTCTTAGTTCTTGCAAGCTAAGCTTGAGTCAGTCTCTCTCATTAAGGCCACATGGCCACACAGTGTCTCTTAGTTCTTGCAAGCTAAGCTTGAGTCAGTCTCTCTCATTAAGGTCACATGGTCACACTGTGTCTCTTAGTTCTTGCAAGCTAAGCTGGAGTCAGTCTCTCTCATTAAGGCCACATGGCCACACAGTGTCTCTTAGTTCTTGCAAGCTAAGCTGGAGTCAGTCTCTCTCATTAAGGTCACATGGTCACACAGTGTCTCTTAGTTCTTGCAAGCTAAGCTGGAGTCAGTCTCTCTCATTAAGGCCACATGGCCACACAGTGTCTCTTAGTTCTTGCAAGCTAAGCTGAAGTCAGTCTCTCTCATTAAGGCGACATGGCCACACTGTGTTCTCTTAGTTCTTGCAAGCTAAGCTGGAATCAGTCTCTCTCATTAAGGCCACACGGCCACACTGTGTCTCTTAGTTCTTGCAAGCTAAGCTGGAGTCAGTCTCTCTCATTAAGGCCACATGGCCACACTGTGTCTCTTAGTTCTTGCAAGCTAAGCTGGAGTCAGTCTCTCTCATTAAGGCCACATGGCCACACTGTCTCTTAGTTCTTGCAAGCTAAGCTGGAGTGAGTCTCTCATTAAGGCCACATGGCCACACTGTGTCTCTTAGTTCTTGCAAGCTAAGCTGGAGTCAGTCTCTCTCATTAAGGCCACATGGCCACACTGAGTCTCTTAGTTCTTGCAAGCTAAGCTGAAGTGAGTCTTTCTCATTAAGGCCACATGGCCACACAGTGTCTCTTAGTTCTTGCAAGCTAAGCTGGAGTGAGTCTCTCTCATTAAGGCCACATGGCCACACTGTGTCTCTTAGTTCTTGCAAGCTAAACTTGAGTCAGTCTCTCTCATTAAGGCCACATGGCCACACAGTGTCTCTTAGTTCTTGCAAGCTAAGCTTGAGTCAGTCTCTCTCATTAAGGTCACATGGTCACACTGTGTCTCTTAGTTCTTGCAAGCTAAGCTGGAGTCAGTCTCTCTCATTAAGGCCACATGGCCACACAGTGTCTCTTAGTTCTTGCAAGCTAAGCTGGAGTCAGTCTCTCTCATTAAGGTCACATGGTCACACAGTGTCTCTTAGTTCTTGCAAGCTAAGCTGGAGTCAGTCTCTCTCATTAAGGCCACATGGCCACACAGTGTTTCTTAGTTCTTGCAAGCTAAGCTGGAGTCAGTCTCTCTCATTAAGGCGACATGGCCACACTGTGTTCTCTTAGTTCTTGCAAGCTAAGCTGGAATCAGTCTCTCTCATTAAGGCCACATGGCCACACTGTGTCTCTTAGTTCTTGCAAGCTAAGCTGGAGTCAGTCTCTCTCATTAAGGCCACATGGCCACACTGTGTCTCTTAGTTCTTGCAAGCTAAGCTGGAGTCAGTCTCTCTCATTAAGGCCACATGGCCACACTGTCTCTTAGTTCTTGCAAGCTAAGCTGGAGTGAGTCTCTCATTAAGGCCACATGGCCACACTGTGTCTCTTAGTTCTTGCAAGCTTAGCTGGAGTGAGTCTCTCTCATTAAGGACACATGGTCACACAGTGTATCTTAGTTCTTGCAAGTTAAGTTGGAGTCAGTCTCTCTCATTAAGGCCACATGGCCACACTGAGTCTCTTAGTTCTTGCAAGCTAAGCTGGAGTGAGTCTTTCTCATTAAGGCCACATGGCCACACAGTGTCTCTTAGTTCTTGCAAGCTAAGCTTGAGTCAGTCTCTCTCATTAAGGCCACATGGCCACACTGTGTCTCTTAGTTCTTGCAAGCTAAGCTGGAGTCAGTCTCTCTCATTAAGGCCACATGGCCACACAGTGTCTCTTAGTTCTTGCAAGCTAAGCTGGAGTCAGTCTCTCTCATTAAGGCCACATGGCCACACAGTGTCTCTTAGTTCTTGCAAGCTAAGCTGGAGTGAGTCTCTCTCATTAAGGCCACATGGCCACACTGTGTCTCTTAGTTCTTTCAAGCTAAGCTTGAGTCAGTCTCTCTCATTAAGGCCACATGGCCACACAGTGTCTCTTAGTTCTTGCAAGCTAAGCTGGAGTCAGTCTCTCTCATTAAGGTCACATAGTCACACTGTGTTTCTTAGTTCTTGCAAGCTAAGCTGGAGTCAGTCTCTCTCATTAAGGCCACATGACCACACTGTGTCTCTTAGTTTTTGCAAGCTAAGCTGGAATCAGTCTCTCTCATTAAGGCCACATGGCCACACTGTGTCTCTTAGTTCTTGCAAGCTAAGCTGGAGTCAGTCTCTCTCATTAAGGCCACATGGCCACACTGTCTCTTAGTTCTTGCAAGCTAAGCTGGAGTGAGTCTCTCATTAAGGCCACATGGCCACACTGTGTCTCTTAGTTCTTGCAAGCTAAGCTGGAGTGAGTCTCTCTCATTAAGGCCACATGGTCACACAGTGTATCTTAGTTCTTGCAAGTTAAGTTGGAGTCAGTCTCTCTCATTAAGGCCACATGGCCACACTGAGTCTCTTAGTTCTTGCAAGCTAAGCTGGAGTGAGTCTTTCTCATTAAGGCCACATGGCCACACAGTGTCTCTTAGTTCTTGCAAGCTAAGCTGGAGTGAGTCTCTCTCATTAAGGCCACATGGCCACACTGTGTCTTTTAGTTCTTGCAAGCTAAGCTTGAGTCAGTCTCTCTCATTAAGGCCACATGGCCACACAGTGTCTCTTAGTTCTTGCAAGCTAAGCTTGAGTCAGTCTCTCTCATTAAGGTCACATGGTCACACTGTGTCTCTTAGTTCTTGCAAGCTAAGCTGGAGTCAGTCTCTCTCATTAAGGCCACATGGCCACACAGTGTCTCTTAGTTCTTGCAAGCTAAGCTGGAGTCAGTCTCTCTCATTAAGGTCACATGGTCACACTGTGTCTCTTAGTTCTTGCAAGCTAAGCTGGAGTCAGTCTCTCTCATTAAGGCCACATGGCCACACAGTGTCTCTTAGTTCTTGCAAGCTAAGCTGGAGTGAGTCTCTCTCATTAAGGCCACATGGCCACACTGTGTCTCTTAGTTCTTGCAAGCTAAGCTTGAGTCAGTCTCTCTCATTAAGGCCACATGGCCACACAGTGTCTCTTAGTTCTTGCAAGCTAAGCTGGAGTCAGTCTCTCTCATTAAGGTCACATGGTCACACTGTGTCTCTTAGTTTTTGCAAGCTAAGCTGGAATCAGTCTCTCTCATTAAGGCCACATGGCCACACTGTGTCTCTTAGTTCTTGCAAGCTAAGCTGGAGTCAGTCTATCTCATTAAGGCCACATGGCCACACTGTGTCTCTTAGTTCTTGCAAGCTAAGCTGGAGTCAGTCTCTCTCATTAAGGCTACATGGCCACACTGTCTCTTAGTTCTTGCAAGCTAAGCTGGAGTGAGTCTCTCATTAAGGTCACATAGTCACACTGTGTTTCTTAGTTCTTGCAAGCTAAGCTGGAGTCAGTCTCTCTCATTAAGGCCACATGACCACACTGTGTCTCTTAGTTTTTGCAAGCTAAGCTGGAATCAGTCTCTCTCATTAAGGCCACATGGCCACACTGTGTCTCTTAGTTCTTGCAAGCTAAGCTGGAGTCAGTCTCTCTCATTAAGGCCACATGGCCACACTGTCTCTTAGTTCTTGCAAGCTAAGCTGGAGTGAGTCTCTCATTAAGGCCACATGGCCACACTGTGTCTCTTAGTTCTTGCAAGCTAAGCTGGAGTGAGTCTCTCTCATTAAGGCCACATGGTCACACAGTGTATCTTAGTTCTTGCAAGTTAAGTTGGAGTCAGTCTCTCTCATTAAGGCCACATGGCCACACTGAGTCTCTTAGTTCTTGCAAGCTAAGCTGGAGTGAGTCTTTCTCATTAAGGCCACATGGCCACACAGTGTCTCTTAGTTCTTGCAAGCTAAGCTGGAGTGAGTCTCTCTCATTAAGGCCACATGGCCACACTGTGTCTTTTAGTTCTTGCAAGCTAAGCTTGAGTCAGTCTCTCTCATTAAGGCCACATGGCCACACAGTGTCTCTTAGTTCTTGCAAGCTAAGCTTGAGTCAGTCTCTCTCATTAAGGTCACATGGTCACACTGTGTCTCTTAGTTCTTGCAAGCTAAGCTGGAGTCAGTCTCTCTCATTAAGGCCACATGGCCACACAGTGTCTCTTAGTTCTTGCAAGCTAAGCTGGAGTCAGTCTCTCTCATTAAGGTCACATGGTCACACTGTGTCTCTTAGTTCTTGCAAGCTAAGCTGGAGTCAGTCTCTCTCATTAAGGCCACATGGCCACACAGTGTCTCTTAGTTCTTGCAAGCTAAGCTGGAGTGAGTCTCTCTCATTAAGGCCACATGGCCACACTGTGTCTCTTAGTTCTTGCAAGCTAAGCTTGAGTCAGTCTCTCTCATTAAGGCCACATGGCCACACAGTGTCTCTTAGTTCTTGCAAGCTAAGCTGGAGTCAGTCTCTCTCATTAAGGTCACATGGTCACACTGTGTCTCTTAGTTTTTGCAAGCTAAGCTGGAATCAGTCTCTCTCATTAAGGCCACATGGCCACACTGTGTCTCTTAGTTCTTGCAAGCTAAGCTGGAGTCATTCTATCTCATTAAGGCCACATGGCCACACTGTGTCTCTTAGTTCTTGCAAGCTAAGCTGGAGTCAGTCTCTCTCATTAAGGCTACATGGCCACACTGTCTCTTAGTTCTTGCAAGCTAAGCTGGAGTGAGTCTCTCATTAAGGCCACATGGCCACACTGTGTCTCTTAGTTCTTGCAAGCTAAGCTGGAGTGAGTCTCTCTCATTAAGGCCACATGGCCACACTGTGTCTCTTAGTTCTTGCAAGCTAAGCTTGAGTCAGTCTCTCTCATTAAGGCCACATGGCCACACAGTGTCTCTTAGTTCTTGCAAGCTAAGCTGGAGTCAGTCTCTCTCATTAAGGTCACATGGTCACACTGTGTCTCTTAGTTCTTGCAAGCTAAGCTGGAGTCAGTCTCTCTCATTAAGGCCACATGGCCACACTGTGTCTCTTAGTTCTTGCAAGCTAAGCTGGAGTCAGTCTCTCTCATTAAGGCCACATGGCCACACTGTGTCTCTTAGTTCTTGCAAGCTAAGCTGGAGTGAGTCTCTCATTAAGGCCACATGGCCACACTGTGTCTCTTAGTTCTTGCAAGCTAAGCTGGAGTGAGTCTCTCTCATTAAGGCCACATGGCCACACAGTGTATCTTAGTTCTTGCAAGTTAAGTTGGAGTCAGTCTCTCTCATTAAGGCCACATGGCCACACTGAGTCTCTTAGTTCTTGCAAGCTAAGCTGGAGTGAGTCTTTCTCATTAAGGCCACATGGCCACACAGTGTCTCTTAGTTCTTGCAAGCTAAGCTGGAGTGAGTCTCTCTCATTAAGGCCACATGGCCACACTGTGTCTCTTAGTTCTTGCAAGCTAAGCTTGAGTCAGTCTCTCTCATTAAGGCCACATGGCCACACAGTGTCTCTTAGTTCTTGCAAGCTAAGCTTGAGTCAGTCTCTCTCATTAAGGTCACATGGTCACACTGTGTCTCTTAGTTCTTGCAAGCTAAGCTGGAGTCAGTCTCTCTCATTAAGGCCACATGGCCACACAGTGTCTCTTAGTTCTTGCAAGCTAAGCTGGAGTCAGTCTCTCTCATTAAGGTCACATGGTCACACTGTGTCTCTTAGTTCTTGCAAGCTAAGCTGGAGTCAGTCTCTCTCATTAAGGCCACATGGCCACACTGTGTCTCTTAGTTTTGCAAGCTATGCTGGAATCAGTCTCTCTCATTACGGCCACATGGCCGCACTGTGTCTCTTAGTTCTTGCAAGCTAAGCTGGAGTCAGTCTCTCTCATGAAGGCCACATGGCCACACTGTGTCTCTTAGTTCTTGCAAGCTAAGCTGGAGTCAGTCTCTCTCATTAAGGCCACATGGCCACACTGTGTCTCTTAGTTCTTGCAAGCTAAGCTGGAATCAGTCTCTCTCATTAAGGCCACATGGCCACACTGTGTCTCTTAGTTCTTGCAAGCTAAGCTGGAGTCAGTCTCTCTCATTAAGGCCACATGGCCACACTGTCTCTTAGTTCTTGCAAGCTAAGCTGGAGTGAGTCTCTCATTAAGGCCACATGGCCACACTGTGTCTCTTAGTTCTTGCAAGCTAAGCTGGAGTGAGTCTCTCTCATTAAGGCCACATGGCCACACAGTGTATCTTAGTTCTTGCAAGTTAAGTTGGAGTCAATCTCTCTCATTAAGGCCACATGGCCACACTGAGTCTCTTAGTTCTTGCAAGCTAAGCTGGAGTGAGACTTTCTCATTAAGGCCACATGGCCACACAGTGTCTCTTAGTTCTTGCAGCTATGCTGGAGTGAGTCTCTCTCATTAAGGCCACATGGCCACACTGTCTCTTAGTTCTTTCAAGCTAAGCTTGAGTCAGTCTCTCTCATTAAGGCCACATGGCCACACAGTGTCTCTTAGTTCTTGCAAGCTAAGCTGGAGTCAGTCTCTCTCATTAAGGTCACATGGTCACACTGTGTCTCTTAGTTCTTGCAAGCTAAGCTGGAGTCAGTCTCTCTCATTAAGGCCACATGGCCCCATTGTGTCTCTTAGTTCTTGCAAGCTAAGCTGGAATCAGTCTCTCTCATTAAGGCCACATGGCCACACTGTGTCTCTTAGTTCTTGCAAGCTAAGCTGGAGTCAGTCTCTCTCATTAAGGCCACATGGCCACACTGTGTCTCTTAGTTCTTGCAAGCTAAGCTGGAGTCAGTCTCTCTCATTAAGGCCACATGGCCACACTGTGTCTCTTAGTTCTTGCAAGCTAAGCTGGAGTGAATCTCTTTCATTAAGGCCACATGGCCACACAGTGTCTCTTAGTTCTTGCAAGCTAAGCTGGAGTTAGTCTCTCTCATTAAGGCCACATGGCCACACAGTGTCTCTTAGTTCTTGCAAGCTAAGCTGGAGTGAGTCTCTCATTAAGGCCACTTGGCCACACTGTGTCTCTTAGTTCTTGCAAGCTAAGCTGGAGTGAGTCTCTCTCATTAAGGCCACATGGCCACACAGTGTCTCTTAGTTCTTGCAAGTTAAGTTGGAGTCAGTCTCTCTCATTAAGGCCACATGGCCACATTGAGTCTCTTAGTTCTTGCAAGCTAAGCTGGAGTGAGTCTTTCTCATTAAGGCCACATGGCCACACAGTGTCTCTTAGTTCTTGCAAGCTAAGCTGGAGTAAGTCTCTCATTAAGGCCACATGGCCACACTGTGTCTCTTAGTTCTTGCAAGCTAAGCTGGAGTGAGTCTCATTAAGGCCACATGGCCACACAGTGTATCTTAGTTCTTGCAAGCTAAGCTGGAGTCAGTCTCTCTCATTAAGGTCACATGGTCACACTGTGTCTCTTAGTTCTTGCAAGCTAAGCTGGAGTCAGTCTTTCTCATTAAGGCCACATGGCCACACTGTGTCTCTTAGTTCTTGCAAGCTAAGCTGGAATCAGTCTCTCTCATTAAGGTCACATGGCCACACTGTGTCTCTTAGTTATTTCAAGCTAAGCTTGAGTCAGTCTCTCTCATTAAGGCCACATGGCCACACAGTGTCTCTTAGTTCTTGCAAGCTAAGCTGGAGTCAGTCTCTCTCATTAAGGCCACATGGCCACACTGTGTCTCTTAGTTCTTGCAAGCTAAGCTGGAGTCAGTCTCTCTCATTAAGGCCACATGGCCACACTGTGTCTCTTAGTTCTTGCAAGCTAAGCTGGAGTGAGTCTCTCTCATTAAGGCCACATGGCCACACAGTGTCTCTTAGTTCTTGCAAGCTAAGCTGGAGTCAGTCTCTCTCATTAAGGCCACATGGCAACACTGTGTCTCTTAGTTCTTGCAAGCTACGCTGGAGTGAGTCTCTCATTAAGGCCACATGGCCACACTGTGTCTCTTAGTTCTTGCAAGCTAAGCTGGAGTGAGTCTCTCATTAAGGCCACATGGCCACACAGTGTCTCTTAGTTCTTGCAAGCTAAGCTGGAGTGAGTCTCTCTCATTAAGGCCACATGGCCACACTGTGTCTCTTAGTTCTTGCAAGCTAAGCTGGAGTGAGTCTCTCATTAAGGCCACATGGCCACACTGTGTCTCTTAGTTCTTGCAAGCTAAGCTTGAGTCAGTCTCTCTCATTAAGGCCACATGGCCACACAGTGTCTCTTAGTTCTTGCAAGCTAAGCTTGAGTCAGTCTCTCTCATTAAGGTCACACGGTCACACTGTGTCTCTTAGTTCTTGCAAGCTAAGCTGGAGTCAGTCTCTCTCATTAAGGTCACATGGTCACACTGTGTCTCTTAGTTCTTGCAAGCTAAGCTGGAGTCAGTCTATCTCATTAAGGCCACATGGCCACACAGTGTCTCTTAGTTCTTGCAAGCTAAGCTGGAGTCAGTCTCTCTCATTAAGGTCACATGGTCACACTGTGTCTCTTAGTTCTTGCAAGCTAAGCTGGAGTCAGTCTCTCTCATTAAGGCCACATGGCCACACTGTGTCTCTTAGTTCTTGCAAGCTATGCTGGAATCAGTCTCTCTCATTAAGGCCACATGGCCACAC
This sequence comes from Petromyzon marinus, assembly GCF_048934315.1. Taxonomy (NCBI): domain Eukaryota; kingdom Metazoa; phylum Chordata; class Hyperoartia; order Petromyzontiformes; family Petromyzontidae; genus Petromyzon; species Petromyzon marinus. Next base: position 7,209,070 of record NC_133683.1, read on the forward strand.
TGTGTCTCTTAGTTCTTGCAAGCTAAGCTGGAGTCAATCTCTCTCATTAAGGCCACATGGCCACACTGTGTCTCTTAGTTCTTGCAAGCTAAGCTGGAGTCAGTCTCTCTCATTAAGGCCACATGGCCACACAGTGTCTCTTATTTCTTGCAAGCTAAGCTGGAGTCAGTCTCTCTCATTAAGGTCACATGGTCACACTGTGTCTCTTAGTTCTTGCAAGCTAAGCTGGAGTCAGTCTCTCTCATTAAGGCCACATGGCCACACTGTGTCTCTTAGTTCTTGCAAGCTATGCTGGAATCAGTCTCTCTCATTAAGGCCACATGGCCACACTGTGTCTCTTAGTTCTTGCAAGCTATGCTGGAATCAGTCTCTCTCATTAAGGCCACATGGCCACACTGTGTCTCTTAGTTCTTGCAAGCTAAGCTGGAGTCAATCTCTCTCATTAAGGCCACATGGCCACACTGTGTATCTTAGTTCTTGCAAGCTAAGCTGGAGTCAGTCTCTCTCATTAAGGCCACATGGCCACACAGTGTATCTTAGTTCTTGCAAGTTAAGTTGGAGTCAGTCTCTCTCATTAAGGCCACATGGCCATACTGAATCTCTTAGTTCTTGCAAGCTAAGCTGGAGTGAGTCTTTCTCATTAAGGCCACATGGCCACACAGTGTCTCTTAGTTCTTGCAAGCTAAGCTGGAGTGAGTCTCTCTCATTAAGGCCACATGGCCACACTGTGTCTCTTAGTTCTTGCAACCTAAGCTGGAATCAGTCTCTCTCATTAAGGCCACATGGCCACACTGTGTCTCTTAGTTCTTGCAAGCTAAGCTGGAGTGAGTCTCTCATTAAGGCCACATGGCCACACTGTGTCTCTTAGTTCTTGCAAGCTAAGCTGGAGTGAGTCTCTCTCATTAAGGCCACATGGCCACACAGTGTATCTTAGTTCTTGCAAGTTCAGTTGGAGTCAGTCTCTCTCTTTCAGGCCACATGGCCACACTGAGTCTCTTAGTTCTTGCAAGCTAAGCTGGAGTGAGTCTTTCTCATTAAGGCCACATGGCCACACAGTGTCTCTTAGTTCTTGCAAGCTAAGCTGGAGTGAGTCTCTCTCATTAAGGCCACATGGCCACACTGTGTCTCTTAGTTCTTTCAAGCTAAGCTTGAGTCAGTCTCTCTCATTAAGGCCACATGGCCACACAGTGTCTCTTAGTTCTTGCAAGCTAAGCTGGAGTCAGTCTCTCTCATTAAGGTCACATGGTCACACTGTGTCTCTTAGTTCTTGCAAGCTAAGCTGGAGTCAGTCTCTCTCATTAAGGCCACATGGCCACACTGTGTCTCTTAGTTCTTGCAAGCTAAGCTGGAATCAGTCTCTCTCATTAAGGCCACATGGCCACACTGTGTCTCTTAGTTCTTGCAAGCTAAGCTGGAGTCAGTCTCTCTCATTAAGGCCACATGGCCACACTGTCTCTTAGTTCTTGCAAGGTAAGCTGGAGTGAGTCTCTCATTAAGGCCACATGGCTACACTGTGTCTCTTAGTTCTTGCAAGCTAAGCTGGAGTGAGTCTCTCTCATTAAGGCCACATGGCCACACAGTGTCTCTTAGTTCTTGCAAGCTAAGCTGGAGTGAGTCTCTCTCATTAAGGCCACATGGCCACACAGTGTCTCTTAGTTCTTGCAAGTTAAGTTGGAGTCAGTCTCTCTCATTAAGGCCACATGGCCACACTGAGTCTCTTAGTTCTTGCAAGCTAAGCTGGAGTGAGTCTCATTAAGGCCACATGGCCACACTGTGTCTCTTAGTTCTTTCAAGCTAAGCTTGAGTCAGTCTCTCTCATTAAGCCCACATGGCCACACAGTGTATCTTAGTTCTTGCAAGCTAAGCTGGAGTCAGTCTGTCTCATTAGGGCCACATGGCCACACTGTGTCTCTTAGTTCTTGCAAGCTAAGCTGGAATCAGTCTCTCTCATTAAGGTCACATGGCCACACTGTGTCTCTTAGTTCTTTCAAGCTAAGCTTGAGTCAGTCTCTCTCATTAAGGCCACATGGCCACACAGTGTCTCTTAGTTCTTGCAAGCTAAGCTGGAGTCAGTCTCTCTCATTAAGGCCACATGGCCACACTGTGTCTCTTAGTTCTTGCAAGCTAAGCTGGAGTCAGTCTCTCTCATTAAGGCCACATGGCCACACTGTGTCTCTTAGTTCTTGCAAGCTAAGCTGGAGTGAGTCTCTCTCATTAAGGCCACATGGCCACACAGTGTCTCTTAGTTCTTGCAAGCTAAGCTGGAGTCAGTCTCTCTCATTAAGGCCACATGGCAACACTGTGTCTCTTAGTTCTTGCAAGCTACGCTGGAGTGAGTCTCTCATTAAGGCCACATGGCCACACTGTGTCTCTTAGTTCTTGCAAGCTAAGCTGGAGTGAGTCTCTCATTAAGGCCACATGGCCACACAGTGTCTCTTAGTTCTTGCAAGCTAAGCTGGAGTGAGTCTCTCTCATTAAGGCCACATGGCCACACTGTGTCTCTTAGTTCTTGCAAGCTAAGCTGGAGTGAGTCTCTCATTAAGGCCACATGGCCACACTGTGTCTCTTAGTTCTTGCAAGCTAAGCTTGAGTCAGTCTCTCTCATTAAGGCCACATGGCCACACAGTGTCTCTTAGTTCTTGCAAGCTAAGCTTGAGTCAGTCTCTCTCATTAAGGTCACATGGTCACACTGTGTCTCTTAGTTCTTGCAACCTAAGCTGGAATCAGTCTCTCTCATTAAGGCCACATGGCCACACTGTGTCTCTTAGTTCTTGCAAGCTAAGCTGGAGTGAGTCTCTCATTAAGGCCACATGGCCACACTGTGTCTCTTAGTTCTTGCAAGCTAAGCTGGAGTGAGTCTCTCTCATTAAGGCCACATGGCCACACAGTGTATCTTAGTTCTTGCAAGTTCAGTTGGAGTCAGTCTCTCTCTTTCAGGCCACATGGCCACACTGAGTCTCTTAGTTCTTGCAAGCTAAGCTGGAGTGAGTCTTTCTCATTAAGGCCACATGGCCACACAGTGTCTCTTAGTTCTTGCAAGCTAAGCTGGAGTGAGTCTCTCTCATTAAGGCCACATGGCCACACTGTGTCTCTTAGTTCTTTCAAGCTAAGCTTGAGTCAGTCTCTCTCATTAAGGCCACATGGCCACACAGTGTCTCTTAGTTCTTGCAAGCTAAGCTGGAGTCAGTCTCTCTCATTAAGGTCACATGGTCACACTGTGTCTCTTAGTTCTTGCAAGCTAAGCTGGAGTCAGTCTCTCTCATTAAGGCCACATGGCCACACTGTGTCTCTTAGTTCTTGCAAGCTAAGCTGGAATCAGTCTCTCTCATTAAGGCCACATGGCCACACTGTGTCTCTTAGTTCTTGCAAGCTAAGCTGGAGTCAGTCTCTCTCATTAAGGCCACATGGCCACACTGTCTCTTAGTTCTTGCAAGGTAAGCTGGAGTGAGTCTCTCATTAAGGCCACATGGCCACACTGTGTCTCTTAGTTCTTGCAAGCTAAGCTGGAGTGAGTCTCTCTCATTAAGGCCACATGGCCACACAGTGTCTCTTAGTTCTTGCAAGCTAAGCTGGAGTGAGTCTCTCTCATTAAGGCCACATGGCCACACAGTGTCTCTTAGTTCTTGCAAGTTAAGTTGGAGTCAGTCTCTCTCATTAAGGCCACATGGCCACACTGAGTCTCTTAGTTCTTGCAAGCTAAGCTGGAGTGAGTCTCATTAAGGCCACATGGCCACACTGTGTCTCTTAGTTCTTTCAAGCTAAGCTTGAGTCAGTCTCTCTCATTAAGCCCACATGGCCACACAGTGTATCTTAGTTCTTGCAAGCTAAGCTGGAGTCAGTCTTTCTCATTAGGGCCACATGGCCACACTGTGTCTCTTAGTTCTTGCAAGCTAAGCTGGAATCAGTCTCTCTCATTAAGGTCACATGGCCACACTGTGTCTCTTAGTTCTTTCAAGCTAAGCTTGAGTCAGTCTCTCTCATTAAGGCCACATGGCCACACAGTGTCTCTTAGTTCTTGCAAGCTAAGCTGGAGTCAGTCTCTCTCATTAAGGCCACATGGCCACACTGTGTCTCTTAGTTCTTGCAAGCTAAGCTGGAGTCAGTCTCTCTCATTAAGGCCACATGGCCACACTGTGTCTCTTAGTTCTTGCAAGCTAAGCTGGAGTGAGTCTCTCTCATTAAGGCCACATGGCCACACAGTGTCTCTTAGTTCTTGCAAGCTAAGCTGGAGTCAGTCTCTCTCATTAAGGCCACATGGCAACACTGTGTCTCTTAGTTCTTGCAAGCTACGCTGGAGTGAGTCTCTCATTAAGGCCACATGGCCACACTGTGTCTCTTAGTTCTTGCAAGCTAAGCTGGAGTGAGTCTCTCATTAAGGCCACATGGCCACACAGTGTCTCTTAGTTCTTGCAAGCTAAGCTGGAGTGAGTCTCTCTCATTAAGGCCACATGGCCACACTGTGTCTCTTAGTTCTTGCAAGCTAAGCTGGAGTGAGTCTCTCATTAAGGCCACATGGCCACACTGTGTCTCTTAGTTCTTGCAAGCTAAGCTTGAGTCAGTCTCTCTCATTAAGGCCACATGGCCACACAGTGTCTCTTAGTTCTTGCAAGCTAAGCTTGAGTCAGTCTCTCTCATTAAGGTCACATGGTCACACTGTGTCTCTTAGTTCTTGCAAGCTAAGCTGGAGTCAGTCTCTCTCATTAAGGTCACATGGTCACACTGTGTCTCTTAGTTCTTGCAAGCTAAGCTGGAGTCAGTCTCTCTCATTAAGGCCACATGGCCACACAGTGTCTCTTAGTTCTTGAGCTAAGCTGGAGTCAGTCTCTCTCATTAAGGTCACATGGTCACACTGTGTCTCTTAGTTCTTGCAAGCTAAGCTGGAGTCAGTCTCTCTCATTAAGGCCACATGGCCACACTGTGTCTCTTAGTTCTTGCAAGCTATGCTGGAATCAGTCTCTCTCATTAAGGCCACATGGCCACACTGTGTCTCTTAGTTCTTGCAAGCTAAGCTGGAGTCAATCTCTCTCATTAAGGCCACATGGCCACACTGTGTCTCTTAGTTCTTGCAAGCTAAGCTGGAGTCAGTCTCTCTCATTAAGGCCACATGGCCACACAGTGTCTCTTAGTTCTTGCAAGCTAAGCTGGAGTCAGTCTCTCTCATTAAGGTCACATGGTCACACTGTGTCTCTTAGTTCTTGCAAGCTAAGCTGGAGTCAGTCTCTCTCATTAAGGCCACATGGCGACACTGTGTCTCTTAGTTCTTGCAAGCTATGCTGGAATCAGTCTCTCTCATTAAGGCCACATGGCCACACTGTGGCTCTTAGTTCTTGCAAGCTAAGCTGGAGTCAATCTCTCTCATTAAGGCCACATGGCCACACTGTGTATCTTAGTTCTTGCAAGCTAAGCTGGAGTCAGTCTCTCTCATTAAGGCCACATGGCCACACAGTGTATCTTAGTTCTTGCAAGTTAAGTTGGAGTCAGTCTCTCTCATTAAGGCCACATGGCCATACTGAATCTCTTAGTTCTTGCAAGCTAAGCTGGAGTGAGTCTTTCTCATTAAGGCCACATGGCCACACAGTGTCTCTTAGTTCTTGCAAGCTAAGCTGGAGTGAGTCTCTCTCATTAAGGCCACATGGCCACACTGTGTCTCTTAGTTCTTGCAACCTAAGCTGGAATCAGTCTCTCTCATTAAGGCCACATGGCCACACTGTGTCTCTTAGTTCTTGCAAGCTAAGCTGGAGTGAGTCTCTCATTAAGGCCACATGGCCACACTGTGTCTCTTAGTTCTTGCAAGCTAAGCTGGAGTCAGTCTCTCTCATTAAGGTCACATGGTCACACTGTGTCTCTTAGTTCTTGCAAGCTAAGCTGGAGTCAGTCTCTCTCATTAAGGCCACATGGCCACACAGTGTCTCTTAGTTCTTGCAAGCTAAGCTGGAGTCAGTCTCTCTCATTAAGGCCACATGGCCACACAGTGTCTCTTAGTTCTTGCAAGCTAAGCTGGAGTCAGTCTCTCTCATTAAGGTCACATGGTCACACTGTGTCTCTTAGTTCTTGCAAGCTAAGCTGGAGTCAGTCTCTCTCATTAAGGCCACATGGCGACACTGTGTCTCTTAGTTCTTGCAAGCTATGCTGGAATCAGTCTCTCTCTTTAAGGCCACATGGCCACACTGTGGCTCTTAGTTCTTGCAAGCTATGCTGGAATCAGTCTCTCTCATTAAGGCCACATGGCCACACTGTGTCTCTTAGTTCTTGCAAGCTAAGCTGGAGTCAATCTCTCTCATTAAGGCCACATGGCCACACTGTGTATCTTAGTTCTTGCAAGCTAAGCTGGAGTCAGTCTCTCTCATTAAGGCCACATGGCCACACAGTGTATCTTAGTTCTTGCAAGTTAAGTTGGAGTCAGTCTCTCTCATTAAGGCCACATGGCCATACTGAATCTCTTAGTTCTTGCAAGCTAAGCTGGAGTGAGTCTTTCTCATTAAGGCCACATGGCCACACAGTGTCTCTTAGTTCTTGCAAGCTAAGCTGGAGTGAGTCTCTCTCATTAAGGCCACATGGCCACACTGTGTCTCTTAGTTCTTGCAACCTAAGCTGGAATCAGTCTCTCTCATTAAGGCCACATGGCCACACTGTGTCTCTTAGTTCTTGCAAGCTAAGCTGGAGTGAGTCTCTCATTAAGGCCACATGGCCACACTGTGTCTCTTAGTTCTTGCAAGCTAAGCTGGAGTGAGTCTCTCTCATTAAGGCCACATGGCCACACAGTGTATCTTAGTTCTTGCAAGTTCAGTTGGAGTCAGTCTCTCTCTTTAAGGCCACATGGCCACACTGAGTCTCTTAGTTCTTGCAAGCTAAGCTGGAGTGAGTCTTTCTCATTAAGGCCACATGGCCACACAGTGTCTCTTAGTTCTTGCAAGCTAAGCTGGAGTGAGTCTCTCTCATTAAGGCCACATGGCCACACTGTGTCTCTTAGTTCTTTCAAGCTAAGCTTGAGTCAGTCTCTCTCATTAAGGCCACATGGCCACACAGTGTCTCTTAGTTCTTGCAAGCTAAGCTGGAGTCAGTCTCTCTCATTAAGGTCACATGGTCACACTGTGTCTCTTAGTTCTTGCAAGCTAAGCTGGAGTCAGTCTCTCTCATTAAGGCCACATGGCCACACTGTGTCTCTTAGTTCTTGCAAGCTAAGCTGGAATCAGTCTCTCTCATTAAGGCCACATGGCCACACTGTGTCTCTTAGTTCTTGCAAGCTAAGCTGGAGTGAGTCTCTCTCATTAAGGCCACATGGCCACACTGTGTCTCTTAGTTCTTGCAAGCTAAGCTGGAGTGAGTCTCTCATTAAGGCCACTTGGCCACACTGTGTCTCTTAGTTCTTGCAAGCTAAGCTGGAGTGAGTCTCTCTCATTAAGGCCACATGGCCACACAGTGTATCTTAGTTCTTGCAAGTTCAGTTGGAGTCAGTCTCTCTCTTTAAGGCCACATGGCCACACTGAGTCTCTTAGTTCTTGCAAGCTAAGCTGGAGTGAGTCTTTCTCATTAAGGCCACATGGCCACACAGTGTCTCTTAGTTCTTGCAAGCTAAGCTGGAGTGAGTCTCTCTCATTAAGGCCACATGGCCACACTGTGTCTCTTAGTTCTTTCAAGCTAAGCTTGAGTCAGTCTCTCTCATTAAGGCCACATGGCCACACAGTGTCTCTTAGTTCTTGCAAGCTAAGCTGGAGTCAGTCTCTCTCATTAAGGTCACATGGTCACACTGTGTCTCTTAGTTCTTGCAAGCTAAGCTGGAGTCAGTCTCTCTCATTAAGGCCACATGGCCACACTGTGTCTTTTAGTTCTTGCAAGCTAAGCTGGAATCAGTCTCTCTCATTAAGGCCACATGGCCACACTGTGTCTCTTAGTTCTTGCAAGCTAAGCTGGAGTGAGTCTCTCTCATTAAGGCCACATGGCCACACTGTGTCTCTTAGTTCTTGCAAGCTAAGCTGGAGTGAGTCTCTCATTAAGGCCACTTGGCCACACTGTGTCTCTTAGTTCTTGCAAGCTAAGCTGGAGTGAGTCTCTCTCATTAAGGCCACATGGCCACACAGTGTATCTTAGTTCTTGCAAGTTCAGTTGGAGTCAGTCTCTCTCTTTAAGGCCACATGGCCACACTGAGTCTCTTAGTTCTTGCAAGCTAAGCTGGAGTGAGTCTTTCTCATTAAGGCCACATGGCCACACAGTGTCTCTTAGTTCTTGCAAGCTAAGCTGGAGTGAGTCTCTCTCATTAAGGCCACATGGCCACACTGTGTCTCTTAGTTCTTTCAAGCTAAGCTTGAGTCAGTCTCTCTCATTAAGGCCACATGGCCACACAGTGTCTCTTAGTTCTTGCAAGCTAAGCTGGAGTCAGTCTCTCTCATTAAGGTCACATGGTCACACTGTGTCTCTTAGTTCTTGCAAGCTAAGCTGGAGTCAGTCTCTCTCATTAAGGCCACATGGCCACACTGTGTCTCTTAGTTCTTGCAAGCTAAGCTGGAATCAGTCTCTCTCATTAAGGCCACATGGCCACACTGTGTCTCTTAGTTCTTGCAAGCTAAGCTGGAGTCAGTCTCTCTCATTAAGGCCACATGGCCACACTGTCTCTTAGTTCTTGCAAGGTAAGCTGGAGTGAGTCTCTCATTAAGGCCACATGGCCACACTGTGTCTCTTAGTTCTTGCAAGCTAAGCTGGAGTGAGTCTCTCTCATTAAGGCCACATGGCCACACAGTGTCTCTTAGTTCTTGCAAGCTAAGCTGGAGTGAGTCTCTCTCATTAAGGCCACATGGCCACACTGTGTCTCTTAGTTCTTGCAAGCTAAGCTGGAGTGAGTCTCTCATTAAGGCCACTTGGCCACACTGTGTCTCTTAGTTCTTGCAAGCTAAGCTGGAGTGAGTCTCTCTCATTAAGGCCACATGGCCACACAGTGTCTCTTAGTTCTTGCAAGTTAAGTTGGAGTCAGTCTCTCTCATTAAGGCCACATGGCCACACTGAGTCTCTTAGTTCTTGCAAGCTAAGCTGGAGTGAGTCTTTCTCATTAAGGCCACATGGCCACACAGTGTCTCTTAGTTCTTGCAAGCTAAGCTGGAGTGAGTCTCTCATTAAGACCACATGGCCACACTGTGTCTCTTAGTTCTTGCAAGCTAAGCTGGAGTGAGTCTCTCTCATTGGTTCCACATGGCCACACAGTGTCTCTTAGTTCTTGCAAGTTAAGTTGGAGTCAGTCTCTCTCATTAAGGCCACATGGCCACACAGTGTCTCTTAGTTCTTGCAAGCTAAGCTGGAGTCAGTCTCTCTCATTAAGGCCACATGGCCACACAGTGTCTCTTAGTTCTTGCAAGCTAAGCTGGAGTCAGTCTCTCTCATTAAGGTCACATGGTCACACTGTGTCTCTTAGTTCTTGCAAGCTAAGCTGGAGTCAGTCTCTCTCATTAAGGCCACATGGCGACACTGTGTCTCTTAGTTCTTGCAAGCTATGCTGGAATCAGTCTCTCTCATTAAGGCCACATGGCCACACTGTGGCTCTTAGTTCTTGCAAGCTATGCTGGAATCAGTCTCTCTCATTAAGGCCACATGGCCACACTGTGTCTCTTAGTTCTTGCAAGCTAAGCTGGAGTCAATCTCTCTCATTAAGGCCACATGGCCACACTGTGTATCTTAGTTCTTGCAAGCTAAGCTGGAGTCAGTCTCTCTCATTAAGGCCACATGGCCACACAGTGTATCTTAGTTCTTGCAAGTTAAGTTGGAGTCAGTCTCTCTCATTAAGGCTACATGGCCATACTGAATCTCTTAGTTCTTGCAAGCTAAGCTGGAGTGAGTCTTTCTCATTAAGGCCACATGGCCACACAGTGTCTCTTAGTTCTTGCAAGCTAAGCTGGAGTGAGTCTCTCTCATTAAGGCCACATGGCCACACTGTGTCTCTTAGTTCTTGCAACCTAAGCTGGAATCAGTCTCTCTCATTAAGGCCACATGGCCACACTGTGTCTCTTAGTTCTTGCAAGCTAAGCTGGAGTGAGTCTCTCATTAAGGCCACATGGCCACACTGTGTCTCTTAGTTCTTGCAAGCTAAGCTGGAGTGAGTCTCTCTCATTAAGGCCACATGGCCACACAGTGTATCTTAGTTCTTGCAAGTTCAGTTGGAGTCAGTCTCTCTCTTTAAGGCCACATGGCCACACTGAGTCTCTTAGTTCTTGCAAGCTAAGCTGGAGTGAGTCTTTCTCATTAAGGCCACATGGCCACACAGTGTCTCTTAGTTCTTGCAAGCTAAGCTGGAGTGAGTCTCTCTCATTAAGGCCACATGGCCACACTGTGTCTCTTAGTTCTTTCAAGCTAAGCTTGAGTCAGTCTCTCTCATTAAGGCCACATGGCCACACAGTGTCTCTTAGTTCTTGCAAGCTAAGCTGGAGTCAGTCTCTCTCATTAAGGTCACATGGTCACACTGTGTCTCTTAGTTCTTGCAAGCTAAGCTGGAGTCAGTCTCTCTCATTAAGGCCACATGGCCACACTGTGTCTCTTAGTTCTTGCAAGCTAAGCTGGAATCAGTCTCTCTCATTAAGGCCACATGGCCACACTGTGTCTCTTAGTTCTTGCAAGCTAAGCTGGAGTCAGTCTCTCTCATTAAGGCCACATGGCCACACTGTCTCTTAGTTCTTGCAAGGTAAGCTGGAGTGAGTCTCTCATTAAGGCCACATGGCCACACTGTGTCTCTTAGTTCTTGCAAGCTAAGCTGGAGTGAGTCTCTCTCATTAAGGCCACATGGCCACACAGTGTCTCTTAGTTCTTGCAAGCTAAGCTGGAGTGAGTCTCTCTCATTAAGGCCACATGGCCACACTGTGTCTCTTAGTTCTTGCAAGCTAAGCTGGAGTGAGTCTCTCATTAAGGCCACTTGGCCACACTGTGTCTCTTAGTTCTTGCAAGCTAAGCTGGAGTGAGTCTCTCTCATTAAGGCCACATGGCCACACAGTGTCTCTTAGTTCTTGCAAGTTAAGTTGGAGTCAGTCTCTCTCATTAAGGCCACATGGCCACACTGAGTCTCTTAGTTCTTGCAAGCTAAGCTGGAGTGAGTCTTTCTCATTAAGGCCACATGGCCACACAGTGTCTCTTAGTTCTTGCAAGCTAAGCTGGAGTGAGTCTCTCATTAAGGCCACATGGCCACACTGTGTCTCTTAGTTCTTGCAAGCTAAGCTGGAGTGAGTCTCTCTCATTAAGGCCACATGGCCACACAGTGTCTCTTAGTTCTTGCAAGTTAAGTTGGAGTCAGTCTCTCTCATTAAGGCCACATGGCCACACTGAGTCTCTTAGTTCTTGCAAGCTAAGCTGGAGTGAGTCTTTCTCATTAAGGCCACATGGCCACACAGTGTCTCTTAGTTCTTGCAAGCTAAGCTGGAGTGAGTCTCTCATTAAGGCCACATGGCCACACTGTGTCTCTTAGTTCTTGCAAGCTAAGCTGGAGTGAGTCTCTCATTAAGGCCACATGGCCACACTGTGTCTCTTAGTTCTTGCAAGCTAAGCTTAAGTCAGTCTCTCTCATTAAGGTCACATGGTCACACTGTGTCTCTTAGTTCTTGCAAGCTAAGCTGGAGTCAGTCTCTCTCATTAAGGTCACATGGTCACACTGTGTCTCTTAGTTCTTGCAAGCTAAGCTGGAGTCAGTCTCTCTCATTAAGGCCACATGGCCACACAGTGTCTCTTAGTTCTTGCAAGCTAAGCTGGAGTCAGTCTCTCTCATTAAGGTCACATGGTCACACTGTGTCTCTTAGTTCTTGCAAGCTAAGCTGGAGTCAGTCTCTCTCATTAAGGCCACATGGCCACACTGTGTCTCTTAGTTCTTGCAAGCTATGCTGGAATCAGTCTCTCTCATTAAGGCCACATGGCCACACTGTGTCTCTTAGTTCTTGCAAGCTAAGCTGGAGTCAATCTCTCTCATTAAGGCCACATGGCCACACTGTGTCTCTTAGTTCTTGCAAGCTAAGCTGGAGTCAGTCTCTCTCATTAAGGTCACATGGTCACACTGTGTCTCTTAGTTCTTGCAAGCTAAGCTGGAGTCAGTCTCTCTCATTAAGGCCACATGGCCACACTGTGTCTCTTAGTTCTTGCAAGCTATGCTGGAATCAGTCTCTCTCATTAAGGCCACATGGCCACACTGTGTCTCTTAGTTCTTGCAAGCTATGCTGGAATCAGTCTCTCTCATTAAGGCCACATGGCCACACTGTGTCTCTTAGTTCTTGCAAGCTAAGCTGGAGTCAATCTCTCTCATTAAGGCCACATGGCCACACTGTGTATCTTAGTTCTTGCAAGCTAAGCTGGAGTCAGTCTCTCTCATTAAGGCCACATGGCCACACAGTGTATCTTAGTTCTTGCAAGTTAAGTTGGAGTCAGTCTCTCTCATTAAGGCCACATGGCCATACTGAATCTCTTAGTTCTTGCAAGCTAAGCTGGAGTGAGTCTTTCTCATTAAGGCCACATGGCCACACAGTGTCTCTTAGTTCTTGCAAGCTAAGCTGGAGTGAGTCTCTCTCATTAAGGCCACATGGCCACACTGTGTCTCTTAGTTCTTGCAACCTAAGCTGGAATCAGTCTCTCTCATTAAGGCCACATGGCCACACTGTGTCTCTTAGTTCTTGCAAGCTAAGCTGGAGTGAGTCTCTCATTAAGGCCACATGGCCACACTGTGTCTCTTAGTTCTTGCAAGCTAAGCTGGAGTGAGTCTCTCTCATTAAGGCCACATGGCCACACAGTGTATCTTAGTTCTTGCAAGTTCAGTTGGAGTCAGTCTCTCTCTTTAAGGCCACATGGCCACACTGAGTCTCTTAGTTCTTGCAAGCTAAGCTGGAGTGAGTCTTTCTCATTAAGGCCACATGGCCACACAGTGTCTCTTAGTTCTTGCAAGCTAAGCTGGAGTGAGTCTCTCTCATTAAGGCCACATGGCCACACTGTGTCTCTTAGTTCTTTCAAGCTAAGCTTGAGTCAGTCTCTCTCATTAAGGCCACATGGCCACACAGTGTCTCTTAGTTCTTGCAAGCTAAGCTGGAGTCAGTCTCTCTCATTAAGGTCACATGGTCACACTGTGTCTCTTAGTTCTTGCAAGCTAAGCTGGAGTCAGTCTCTCTCATAAAGGCCACATGGCCACACTGTGTCTCTTAGTTCTTGCAAGCTAAGCTGGAATCAGTCTCTCTCATTAAGGTCACATGGCCACACTGTGTCTCTTAGTTCTTGCAAGCTAAGCTGTAGTCAGTCTCTCTCATTAAGGCCACATGGCCACACTGTCTCTTAGTTCTTGCAAGGTAAGCTGGAGTGAGTCTCTCATTAAGGCCACATGGCCACACTGTGTCTCTTAGTTCTTGCAAGCTAAGCTGGAGTGAGTCTCTCTCATTAAGGCCACATGGCCACACAGTGTCTCTTAGTTCTTGCAAGCTAAGCTGGAGTGAGTCTCTCTCATTAAGGCCACATGGCCACACTGTGTCTCTTAGTTCTTGCAAGCTAAGCTGGAGTGAGTCTCTCATTAAGGCCACTTGGCCACACTGTGTCTCTTAGTTCTTGCAAGCTAAGCTGGAGTGAGTCTCTCTCATTAAGGCCACATGGCCACACAGTGTCTCTTAGTTCTTGCAAGTTAAGTTGGAGTCAGTCTCTCTCATTAAGGCCACATGGCCACACTGAGTCTCTTAGTTCTTGCAAGCTAAGCTGGAGTGAGTCTTTCTCATTAAGGCCACATGGCCACACAGTGTCTCTCAGTTCTTGCAAGCTAAGCTGGAGTGAGTCTCTCATTAAGGCCACATGGCCACACTGTGTCTCTTAGTTCTTGCAAGCTAAGCTGGAGTGAGTCTCATTAAGGCCACATGGCCACACTGTGTCTCTTAGTTCTTTCAAGCTAAGCTTGAGTCAGTCTCTCTCATTAAGGCCACATGGCCACACAGTGTATCTTAGTTCTTGCAAGCTAAGCTGGAGTCAGTCTCTCTCATTAAGGTCACATGGTCACACTGTGTCTCTTAGTTCTTGCAAGCTAAGCTGGAGTCAATCTCTCTCATTAAGGCCACATGGCCACACTGTGTCTCTTAGTTCTTGCAAGCTAAGCTGGAATCAGTCTCTCTCATTAAGGCCACATGGCCACACAGTGTCTCTTAGTTCTTGCAAGCTAAGCTGGAGTCAGTCTCTCTCATTAAGGCCACATGGCCACACTGTGTCTCTTAGTTCTTGCAAGCTAAGCTGGAGTCAGTCTCTCTCATTAAGGCCACATGGCCACACTGTCTCTTAGTTCTTGCAAGCTACGCTGGAGTGAGTCTCTCATTAAGGCCACATGGCCACACTGTGTCTCTTAGTTCTTGCAAGCTAAGCTGGAGTGAGTCTCTCTCATTAAGGCCACATGGCCACACAGTGTCTCTTAGTTCTTGCAAGCTAAGCTGGAGTGAGTCTCTCTCATTAAGGCCACATGGCCACACTGTGTCTCTTAGTTCTTGCAAGCTAAGCTGGAGTGAGTCTCTCATTAAGGCCACATGGCCACACTGTGTCTCTTAGTTCTTGCAAGCTAAGCTTGAGTCAGTCTCTCTCATTAAGGCCACATGGCCACACAGTGTCTCTTAGTTCTTGCAAGCTAAGCTTGAGTCAGTCTCTCTCATTAAGGTCACATGGTCACACTGTGTCTCTTAGTTCTTGCAAGCTAAGCTGGAGTCAGTCTCTCTCATTAAGGCCACATGGCCACACAGTGTCTCTTAGTTCTTGCAAGCTAAGCTGGAGTCAGTCTCTCTCATTAAGGTCACATGGTCACACTGTGTCTCTTAGTTCTTGCAAGCTAAGCTGGAGTCAGTCTCTCTCATTAATGCCACATGGCCACACTGTGTCTCTTAGTTCTTGCAAGCTATGCTGGAATCAGTCTCTCTCATTAAGGCCACATGGCCACACTGTGTCTCTTAGTTCTTGCAAGCTAAGCTGGAGTCAATCTCTCTCATTAAGGCCACATGGCCACACTGTGTATCTTAGTTCTTGCAAGCTAAGCTGGAGTCAGTCTCTCTCATTAAGGCCACATGGCCACACAGTGTATCTTAGTTCTTGCAAGTTAAGTTGGAGTCAGTCCCTCTCATTAAGGCCACATGGCCATACTGAATCTCTTAGTTCTTGCAAGCTAAGCTGGAGTCAGTCTTTCTCATTAAGGCCACATGGCCACACAGTGTCTCTTAGTTCTTGCAAGCTAAGCTGGAGTGAGTCTCTCTCATTAAGGCCACATGGCCACACTGTGTCTCTTAGTTCTTGCAAGCTAAGCTGGAATCAGTCTCTCTCATTAAGGCCACATGGCCACACTGTGTCTCTTAGTTCTTGCAAGCTAAGCTGGAGTCAGTCTCTCTCATTAAGGCCACATGGCCACACTGTGTCTCTTAGTTCTTGCATGCTAAGCTGGAGTCAGTCTCTCTCATTATTGCCACATGGCCACACTGTCTCTTAGTTCTTGCAAGCTAAGCTGGAGTGAGTCTCTCATTAAGGCCACATGGCCACACTGTGTCTCTTAGTTCTTGCAAGCTAAGCTGGAGTGAGTCTCTCTCATTAAGGCCACATGGCCACACAGTGTATCTTAGTTCTTGCAAGTTCAGTTGGAGTCAGTCTCTCTCTTTAAGGCCACATGGCCACACTGAGTCTCTTAGTTCTTGCAAGCTAAGCTGGAGTGAGTCTTTCTCATTAAGGCCACATGGCCACACAGTGTCTCTTAGTTCTTGCAAGCTAAGCTGGAGTGAGTCTCTCTCATTAAGGCCACATGGCCACACTGTGTCTCTTAGTTCTTTCAAGCTAAGCTTGAGTCAGTCTCTCTCATTAAGGCCACATGGCCACACAGTGTCTCTTAGTTCTTGCAAGCTAAGCTGGAGTCAGTCTCTCTCATTAAGGTCACATGGTCACACTGTGTCTCTTAGTTCTTGCAAGCTAAGCTGGAGTCAGTCTCTCTCATTAAGGCCACATGGCCACACTGTGTCTCTTAGTTCTTGCAAGCTAAGCTGGAATCAGTCTCTCTCATTAAGGCCACATGGCCACACTGTGTCTCTTAGTTCTTGCAAGCTAAGCTGGAGTCAGTCTCTCTCATTAAGGCCACATGGCCACACTGTCTCTTAGTTCTTGCAAGGTAAGCTGGAGTGAGTCTCTCATTAAGGCCACATGGCCACACTGTGTCTCTTAGTTCTTGCAAGCTAAGCTGGAGTGAGTCTCTCTCATTAAGGCCACATGGCCACACAGTGTCTCTTAGTTCTTGCAAGCTAAGCTGGAGTGAGTCTCTCTCATTAAGGCCACATGGCCACACTGTGTCTCTTAGTTCTTGCAAGCTAAGCTGGAGTCAGTCTCTCTCATTAAGGTCACATGGTCACACTGTGTCTCTTAGTTCTTGCAAGCTAAGCTGGAGTCAGTCTCTCTCATTAAGGCCACATGGCCACACTGTGTCTCTTAGTTCTTGCAAGCTATGCTGGAATCAGTCTCTCTCATTAAGGCCACATGGCCACACTGTCTCTTAGTTCTTGCAAGCTAAGCTGGAGTGAGTCTCTCTCATTAAGGCCACATGGCCACACAGTGTCTCTTAGTTCTTGCAAGCTAAGCTGGAGTGAGTCTCTCTCATTAAGGCCACATGGCCACACTGTGTCTCTTAGTTCTTGCAAGCTAAGCTGGAGTGAGTCTCTCATTAAGGCCACTTGGCCACACTGTGTCTCTTAGTTCTTGCAAGCTAAGCTGGAGTGAGTCTCTCTCATTAAGGCCACATGGCCACACAGTGTCTCTTAGTTCTTGCAAGTTAAGTTGGAGTCAGTCTCTCTCATTAAGGCCACATGGCCACACTGAGTCTCTTAGTTCTTGCAAGCTAAGCTGGAGTGAGTCTTTCTCATTAAGGCCACATGGCCACACAGTGTCTCTTAGTTCTTGCAAGCTAAGCTGGAGTGAGTCTCTCATTAAGGCCACATGGCCACACTGTGTCTCTTAGTTCTTGCAAGCTAAGCTGGAGTGAGTCTCATTAAGGCCACATGGCCACACTGTGTCTCTTAGTTCTTTCAAGCTAAGCTTGAGTCAGTCTCTCTCATTAAGGCCACATGGCCACACAGTGTATCTTAGTTCTTGCAAGCTAAGCTGGAGTCAGTCTCTCTCATTAAGGTCACATGGTCACACTGTGTCTCTTAGTTCTTGCAAGCTAAGCTGGAGTCAATCTCTCTCATTAAGGCCACATGGCCACACTGTGTCTCTTAGTTCTTGCAAGCTAAGCTGGAATCAGTCTCTCTCATTAAGGTCACATGGCCACACTGTGTCTCTTAGTTCTTTCAAGCTAAGCTTGAGTCAGTCTCTCTCATTAAGGCCACATGGCCACACAGTGTCTCTTAGTTCTTGCAAGCTAAGCTGGAGTCAGTCTCTCTCATTAAGGCCACATGGCCACACTGTGTCTCTTAGTTCTTGCAAGCTAAGCTGGAGTCAGTCTCTCTCATTAAGGCCACATGGCCACACTGTCTCTTAGTTCTTGCAAGCTACGCTGGAGTGAGTCTCTCATTAAGGCCACATGGCCACACTGTGTCTCTTAGTTCTTGCAAGCTAAGCTGGAGTGAGTCTCTCTCATTAAGGCCACATGGCCACACAGTGTCTCTTAGTTCTTGCAAGCGAAGCTGGAGTGAGTCTCTCTCATTAAGGCCACATGGCCACACTGTGTCTCTTAGTTCTTGCAAGCTAAGCTGGAGTGAGTCTCTCATTAAGGCCACATGGCCACACTGTGTCTCTTAGTTCTTGCAAGCTAAGCTTGAGTCAGTCTCTCTCATTAAGGCCACATGGCCACACAGTGTCTCTTAGTTCTTGCAAGCTAAGCTTGAGTCAGTCTCTCTCATTAAGGTCACATGGTCACACTGTGTCTCTTAGTTCTTGCAAGCTAAGCTGGAGTCAGTCTCTCTCATTAAGGCCACATGGCCACACAGTGTCTCTTAGTTCTTGCAAGCTAAGCTGGAGTCAGTCTCTCTCATTAAGGTCACATGGTCACACTGTGTCTCTTAGTTCTTGCAAGCTAAGCTGGAGTCAGTCTCTCTCATTAAGGCCACATGGCCACACTGTGTCTCTTAGTTCTTGCAAGCTATGCTGGAATCAGTCTCTCTCATTAAGGCCACATGGCCACACTGTGTCTCTTAGTTCTTGCAAGCTAAGCTGGAGTCAATCTCTCTCATTAAGGCCACATGGCCACACTGTGTATCTTAGTTCTTGCAAGCTAAGCTGGAGTCAGTCTCTCTCATTAAGGCCACATGGCCACACAGTGTATCTTAGTTCTTGCAAGTTCAGTTGGAGTCAGTCTCTCTCTTTAAGGCCACATGGCCACACTGAGTCTCTTAGTTCTTGCAAGCTAAGCTGGAGTGAGTCTTTCTCATTAAGGCCACATGGCCACACAGTGTCTCTTAGTTCTTGCAAGCTAAGCTGGAGTGAGTCTCTCTCATTAAGGCCACATGGCCACACTGTGTCTCTTAGTTCTTTCAAGCTAAGCTTGAGTCAGTCTCTCTCATTAAGGCCACATGGCCACACAGTGTCTCTTAGTTCTTGCAAGCTAAGCTGGAGTCAGTCTCTCTCATTAAGGTCACATGGTCACACTGTGTCTCTTAGTTCTTGCAAGCTAAGCTGGAGTCAGTCTCTCTCATTAAGGCCACATGGCCACACTGTGTCTCTTAGTTCTTGCAAGCTAAGCTGGAGTCAGTCTCTCTCATTAAGGCCACATGGCCACACTGTCTCTTAGTTCTTGCAAGGTAAGCTGGAGTGAGTCTCTCATTAAGGCCACATGGCCACACTGTGTCTCTTAGTTCTTGCAAGCTAAGCTGGAGTGAGTCTCTCTCATTAAGGCCACATGGCCACACTGTGTCTCTTAGTTCTTGCAAGCTAAGCTGGAGTGAGTCTCTCATTAAGGCCACATGGCCACACTGTGTCTCTTAGTTCTTGCAAGTTAAGTTGGAGTCAGTCTCTCTCATTAAGGCCACATGGCCACACTGAGTCTCTTAGTTCTTGCAAGCTAAGCTGGAGTGAGTCTTTCTCATTAAGGCCACATGGCCACACAGTGTCTCTTAGTTCTTGCAAGCTAAGCTGGAGTGAGTCTCTCATTAAGGCCACATGGCCACACTGTGTCTCTTAGTTCTTGCAAGTTAAGTTGGAGTCAGTCTCTCTCATTAAGGCCACATGGCCACACTGAGTCTCTTAGTTCTTGCAAGCTAAGCTGGAGTGAGTCTTTCTCATTAAGGCCACATGGCCACACAGTGTCTCTTAGTTCTTGCAAGCTAAGCTGGAATCAGTCTCTCTCATTAAGGCCACATGGCCACACTGTGTCTCTTAGTTCTTGCAAGCTAAGCTGTAGTCAGTCTCTCTCATTAAGGCCACATGGCCACACTGTCTCTTAGTTCTTGCAAGGTAAGCTGGAGTGAGTCTCTCATTAAGGCCACATGGCCACACTGTGTCTCTTAGTTCTTGCAAGCTAAGCTGGAGTGAGTCTCTCTCATTAAGGCCACATGGCCACACAGTGTCTCTTAGTTCTTGCAAGCTAAGCTGGAGTGAGTCTCTCTCATTAAGGCCACATGGCCACACTGTGTCTCTTAGTTCTTGCAAGCTAAGCTGGAGTGAGTCTCTCATTAAGGCCACTTGGCCACACTGTGTCTCTTAGTTCTTGCAAGCTAAGCTGGAGTGAGTCTCTCTCATTAAGGCCACATGGCCACACAGTGTCTCTTAGTTCTTGCAAGTTAAGTTGGAGTCAGTCTCTCTCATTAAGGCCACATGGCCACACTGAGTCTCTTAGTTCTTGCAAGCTAAGCTGGAGTGAGTCTTTCTCATTAAGGCCACATGGCCACACAGTGTCTCTCAGTTCTTGCAAGCTAAGCTGGAGTGAGTCTCTCATTAAGGCCACATGGCCACACTGTGTCTCTTAGTTCTTGCAAGCTAAGCTGGAGTGAGTCTCATTAAGGCCACATGGCCACACTGTGTCTCTTAGTTCTTTCAAGCTAAGCTTGAGTCAGTCTCTCTCATTAAGGCCACATGGCCACACAGTGTATCTTAGTTCTTGCAAGCTAAGCTGGAGTCAGTCTCTCTCATTAAGGTCACATGGTCACACTGTGTCTCTTAGTTCTTGCAAGCTAAGCTGGAGTCAATCTCTCTCATTAAGGCCACATGGCCACACTGTGTCTCTTAGTTCTTGCAAGCTAAGCTGGAATCAGTCTCTCTCATTAAGGCCACATGGCCACACAGTGTCTCTTAGTTCTTGCAAGCTAAGCTGGAGTCAGTCTCTCTCATTAAGGCCACATGGCCACACTGTGTCTCTTAGTTCTTGCAAGCTAAGCTGGAGTCAGTCTCTCTCATTAAGGCCACATGGCCACACTGTCTCTTAGTTCTTGCAAGCTACGCTGGAGTGAGTCTCTCATTAAGGCCACATGGCCACACTGTGTCTCTTAGTTCTTGCAAGCTAAGCTGGAGTGAGTCTCTCTCATTAAGGCCACATGGCCACACAGTGTCTCTTAGTTCTTGCAAGCTAAGCTGGAGTGAGTCTCTCTCATTAAGGCCACATGGCCACACTGTGTCTCTTAGTTCTTGCAAGCTAAGCTGGAGTGAGTCTCTCATTAAGGCCACATGGCCACACTGTGTCTCTTAGTTCTTGCAAGCTAAGCTTGAGTCAGTCTCTCTCATTAAGGCCACATGGCCACACAGTGTCTCTTAGTTCTTGCAAGCTAAGCTTGAGTCAGTCTCTCTCATTAAGGTCACATGGTCACACTGTGTCTCTTAGTTCTTGCAAGCTAAGCTGGAGTCAGTCTCTCTCATTAAGGCCACATGGCCACACAGTGTCTCTTAGTTCTTGCAAGCTAAGCTGGAGTCAGTCTCTCTCATTAAGGTCACATGGTCACACTGTGTCTCTTAGTTCTTGCAAGCTAAGCTGGAGTCAGTCTCTCTCATTAATGCCACATGGCCACACTGTGTCTCTTAGTTCTTGCAAGCTATGCTGGAATCAGTCTCTCTCATTAAGGCCACATGGCCACACTGTGTCTCTTAGTTCTTGCAAGCTAAGCTGGAGTCAATCTCTCTCATTAAGGCCACATGGCCACACTGTGTATCTTAGTTCTTGCAAGCTAAGCTGGAGTCAGTCTCTCTCATTAAGGCCACATGGCCACACAGTGTATCTTAGTTCTTGCAAGTTAAGTTGGAGTCAGTCCCTCTCATTAAGGCCACATGGCCATACTGAATCTCTTAGTTCTTGCAAGCTAAGCTGGAGTCAGTCTTTCTCATTAAGGCCACATGGCCACACAGTGTCTCTTAGTTCTTGCAAGCTAAGCTGGAGTGAGTCTCTCTCATTAAGGCCACATGGCCACACTGTGTCTCTTAGTTCTTGCAAGCTAAGCTGGAATCAGTCTCTCTCATTAAGGCCACATGGCCACACTGTGTCTCTTAGTTCTTGCAAGCTAAGCTGGAGTCAGTCTCTCTCATTAAGGCCACATGGCCACACTGTGTCTCTTAGTTCTTGCATGCTAAGCTGGAGTCAGTCTCTCTCATTATTGCCACATGGCCACACTGTCTCTTAGTTCTTGCAAGCTAAGCTGGAGTGAGTCTCTCATTAAGGCCACATGGCCACACTGTGTCTCTTAGTTCTTGCAAGCTAAGCTGGAGTGAGTCTCTCTCATTAAGGCCACATGGCCACACAGTGTATCTTAGTTCTTGCAAGTTCAGTTGGAGTCAGTCTCTCTCTTTAAGGCCACATGGCCACACTGAGTCTCTTAGTTCTTGCAAGCTAAGCTGGAGTGAGTCTTTCTCATTAAGGCCACATGGCCACACAGTGTCTCTTAGTTCTTGCAAGCTAAGCTGGAGTGAGTCTCTCTCATTAAGGCCACATGGCCACACTGTGTCTCTTAGTTCTTTCAAGCTAAGCTTGAGTCAGTCTCTCTCATTAAGGCCACATGGCCACACAGTGTCTCTTAGTTCTTGCAAGCTAAGCTGGAGTCAGTCTCTCTCATTAAGGTCACATGGTCACACTGTGTCTCTTAGTTCTTGCAAGCTAAGCTGGAGTCAGTCTCTCTCATTAAGGCCACATGGCCACACTGTGTCTCTTAGTTCTTGCAAGCTAAGCTGGAATCAGTCTCTCTCATTAAGGCCACATGGCCACACTGTGTCTCTTAGTTCTTGCAAGCTAAGCTGGAGTCAGTCTCTCTCATTAAGGCCACATGGCCACACTGTCTCTTAGTTCTTGCAAGGTAAGCTGGAGTGAGTCTCTCATTAAGGCCACATGGCCACACTGTGTCTCTTAGTTCTTGCAAGCTAAGCTGGAGTGAGTCTCTCTCATTAAGGCCACATGGCCACACAGTGTCTCTTAGTTCTTGCAAGCTAAGCTGGAGTGAGTCTCTCTCATTAAGGCCACATGGCCACACTGTGTCTCTTAGTTCTTGCAAGCTAAGCTGGAGTCAGTCTCTCTCATTAAGGTCACATGGTAACACTGTGTCTCTTAGTTCTTGCAAGCTAAGCTGGAGTCAGTCTCTCTCATTAAGGCCACATGGCCACACAGTGTCTCTTAGTTCTTGCAAGCTAAGCTGGAGTCAGTCTCTCTCATTAAGGTCACATGGTCACACTGTGTCTCTTAGTTCTTGCAAGCTAAGCTGGAGTCAGTCTCTCTCATTAAGGCCACATGGCCACACTGTGTCTCTTAGTTCTTGCAAGCTATGCTGGAATCAGTCTCTCTCATTAAGGCCACATGGCCACACTGTCTCTTAGTTCTTGCAAGGTAAGCTGGAGTGAGTCTCTCATTAAGGCCACATGGCCACACTGTGTCTCTTAGTTCTTGCAAGCTAAGCTGGAGTGAGTCTCTCTCATTAAGGCCACATGGCCACACAGTGTCTCTTAGTTCTTGCA
Organism: Petromyzon marinus; assembly: GCF_048934315.1. NCBI lineage: Eukaryota > Metazoa > Chordata > Hyperoartia > Petromyzontiformes > Petromyzontidae > Petromyzon > Petromyzon marinus. The sequence goes on from NC_133683.1 coordinate 7,231,912, forward strand.
AGCTAAGCTGGAGTGAGTCTCTCTCATTAAGGCCACATGGCCACACTGTGTCTCTTAGTTCTTGCAAGCTAAGCTGGAGTGAGTCTCTCATTAAGGCCACTTGGCCACACTGTGTCTCTTAGTTCTTGCAAGCTAAGCTGGAGTGAGTCTCTCTCATTAAGGCCACATGGCCACACAGTGTCTCTTAGTTCTTGCAAGTTAAGTTGGAGTCAGTCTCTCTCATTAAGGCCACATGGCCACACTGAGTCTCTTAGTTCTTGCAAGCTAAGCTGGAGTGAGTCTTTCTCATTAAGGCCACATGGCCACACAGTGTCTCTTAGTTCTTGCAAGCTAAGCTGGAGTGAGTCTCTCATTAAGGCCACATGGCCACACTGTGTCTCTTAGTTCTTGCAAGCTAAGCTGGAGTGAGTCTCATTAAGGCCACATGGCCACACTGTGTCTCTTAGTTCTTTCAAGCTAAGCTTGAGTCAGTCTCTCTCATTAAGGCCACATGGCCACACAGTGTATCTTAGTTCTTGCAAGCTAAGCTGGAGTCAGTCTCTCTCATTAAGGTCACATGGTCACACTGTGTCTCTTAGTTCTTGCAAGCTAAGCTGGAGTCAATCTCTCTCATTAAGGCCACATGGCCACACTGTGTCTCTTAGTTCTTGCAAGCTAAGCTGGAATCAGTCTCTCTCATTAAGGTCACATGGCCACACTGTGTCTCTTAGTTCTTTCAAGCTAAGCTTGAGTCAGTCTCTCTCATTAAGGCCACATGGCCACACAGTGTCTCTTAGTTCTTGCAAGCTAAGCTGGAGTCAGTCTCTCTCATTAAGGCCACATGGCCACACTGTGTCTCTTAGTTCTTGCAAGCTAAGCTGGAGTCAGTCTCTCTCATTAAGGCCACATGGCCACACTGTCTCTTAGTTCTTGCAAGCTACGCTGGAGTGAGTCTCTCATTAAGGCCACATGGCCACACTGTGTCTCTTAGTTCTTGCAAGCTAAGCTGGAGTGAGTCTCTCTCATTAAGGCCACATGGCCACACAGTGTCTCTTAGTTCTTGCAAGCGAAGCTGGAGTGAGTCTCTCTCATTAAGGCCACATGGCCACACTGTGTCTCTTAGTTCTTGCAAGCTAAGCTGGAGTGAGTCTCTCATTAAGGCCACATGGCCACACTGTGTCTCTTAGTTCTTGCAAGCTAAGCTTGAGTCAGTCTCTCTCATTAAGGCCACATGGCCACACAGTGTCTCTTAGTTCTTGCAAGCTAAGCTTGAGTCAGTCTCTCTCATTAAGGTCACATGGTCACACTGTGTCTCTTAGTTCTTGCAAGCTAAGCTGGAGTCAGTCTCTCTCATTAAGGCCACATGGCCACACAGTGTCTCTTAGTTCTTGCAAGCTAAGCTGGAGTCAGTCTCTCTCATTAAGGTCACATGGTCACACTGTGTCTCTTAGTTCTTGCAAGCTAAGCTGGAGTCAGTCTCTCTCATTAAGGCCACATGGCCACACTGTGTCTCTTAGTTCTTGCAAGCTATGCTGGAATCAGTCTCTCTCATTAAGGCCACATGGCCACACTGTGTCTCTTAGTTCTTGCAAGCTAAGCTGGAGTCAATCTCTCTCATTAAGGCCACATGGCCACACTGTGTATCTTAGTTCTTGCAAGCTAAGCTGGAGTCAGTCTCTCTCATTAAGGCCACATGGCCACACAGTGTATCTTAGTTCTTGCAAGTTCAGTTGGAGTCAGTCTCTCTCTTTAAGGCCACATGGCCACACTGAGTCTCTTAGTTCTTGCAAGCTAAGCTGGAGTGAGTCTTTCTCATTAAGGCCACATGGCCACACAGTGTCTCTTAGTTCTTGCAAGCTAAGCTGGAGTGAGTCTCTCTCATTAAGGCCACATGGCCACACTGTGTCTCTTAGTTCTTTCAAGCTAAGCTTGAGTCAGTCTCTCTCATTAAGGCCACATGGCCACACAGTGTCTCTTAGTTCTTGCAAGCTAAGCTGGAGTCAGTCTCTCTCATTAAGGTCACATGGTCACACTGTGTCTCTTAGTTCTTGCAAGCTAAGCTGGAGTCAGTCTCTCTCATTAAGGCCACATGGCCACACTGTGTCTCTTAGTTCTTGCAAGCTAAGCTGGAGTCAGTCTCTCTCATTAAGGCCACATGGCCACACTGTCTCTTAGTTCTTGCAAGGTAAGCTGGAGTGAGTCTCTCATTAAGGCCACATGGCCACACTGTGTCTCTTAGTTCTTGCAAGCTAAGCTGGAGTGAGTCTCTCTCATTAAGGCCACATGGCCACACTGTGTCTCTTAGTTCTTGCAAGCTAAGCTGGAGTGAGTCTCTCATTAAGGCCACATGGCCACACTGTGTCTCTTAGTTCTTGCAAGTTAAGTTGGAGTCAGTCTCTCTCATTAAGGCCACATGGCCACACTGAGTCTCTTAGTTCTTGCAAGCTAAGCTGGAGTGAGTCTCTCATTAAGGCCACATGGCCACACTGTGTCTCTTAGTTCTTGCAAGTTAAGTTGGAGTCAGTCTCTCTCATTAAGGCCACATGGCCACACTGAGTCTCTTAGTTCTTGCAAGCTAAGCTGGAGTGAGTCTTTCTCATTAAGGCCACATGGCCACACAGTGTCTCTTAGTTCTTGCAAGGTAAGCTGGAGTGAGTCTCTCATTAAGGCCACATGGCCACACTGTGTCTCTTAGTTCTTGCAAGCTAAGCTGGAGTGAGTCTCATTAAGGCCACATGGCCACACTGTGTCTCTTAGTTCTTTCAAGCTAAGCTTGAGTCAGTCTCTCTCATTAAGGCCACATGGCCACACAGTGTATCTTAGTTCTTGCAAGCTAAGCTGGAGTCAGTCTCTCTCATTAAGGTCACATGGTCACACTGTGTCTCTTAGTTCTTGCAAGCTAAACTTGAGTCAGTCTCTCTCATTAAGGCCACATGGCCACACAGTGTCTCTTAGTTCTTGCAAGCTAAGCTTGAGTCAGTCTCTCTCATTAAGGTCACATGGTCACACTGTGTCTCTTAGTTCTTGCAAGCTAAGCTGGAGTCAGTCTCTCTCATTAAGGTCACATGGTCACACTGTGTCTCTTAGTTCTTGCAAGCTAAGCTGGAGTCAGTCTCTCTCATTAAGGCCACATGGCCACACAGTGTCTCTTAGTTCTTGCAAGCTAAGCTGGAGTCAGTCTCTCTCATTAAGGTCACATGGTCACACTGTGTCTCTTAGTTCTTGCAAGCTAAGCTGGAGTCAGTCTCTCTCATTAAGGCCACATGGCCACACTGTGTCTCTTAGTTCTTGCAAGCTATGCTGGAATCAGTCTCTCTCATTAAGGCCACATGGCCACACTGTGTCTCTTAGTTCTTGCAAGCTAAGCTGGAGTCAATCTCTCTCATTAAGGCCACATGGCCACACTGTGTCTCTTAGTTCTTGCAAGCTAAGCTGGAGTCAGTCTCTCTCATTAAGGTCACATGGTCACACTGTGTCTCTTAGTTCTTGCAAGCTAAGCTGGAGTCAGTCTCTCTCATTAAGGCCACATGGCCACACTGTGTCTCTTAGTTCTTGCAAGCTATGCTGGAATCAGTCTCTCTCATTAAGGCCACATGGCCACACTGTGTCTCTTAGTTCTTGCAAGCTATGCTGGAATCAGTCTCTCTCATTAAGGCCACATGGCCACACTGTGTCTCTTAGTTCTTGCAAGCTAAGCTGGAGTCAATCTCTCTCATTAAGGCCACATGGCCACACTGTGTATCTTAGTTCTTGCAAGCTAAGCTGGAGTCAGTCTCTCTCATTAAGGCCACATGGCCACACAGTGTATCTTAGTTCTTGCAAGTTAAGTTGGAGTCAGTCTCTCTCATTAAGGCCACATGGCCATACTGAATCTCTTAGTTCTTGCAAGCTAAGCTGTAGTGAGTCTTTCTCATTAAGGCCACATGGCCACACAGTGTCTCTTAGTTCTTGCAAGCTAAGCTGGAGTGAGTCTCTCTCATTAAGGCCACATGGCCACACTGTGTCTCTTAGTTCTTGCAACCTAAGCTGGAATCAGTCTCTCTCATTAAGGCCACATGGCCACACTGTGTCTCTTAGTTCTTGCAAGCTAAGCTGGAGTGAGTCTCTCATTAAGGCCACATGGCCACACTGTGTCTCTTAGTTCTTGCAAGCTAAGCTGGAGTGAGTCTCTCTCATTAAGGCCACATGGCCACACAGTGTATCTTAGTTCTTGCAAGTTCAGTTGGAGTCAGTCTCTCTCTTTAAGGCCACATGGCCACACTGAGTCTCTTAGTTCTTGCAAGCTAAGCTGGAGTGAGTCTTTCTCATTAAGGCCACATGGCCACACAGTGTCTCTTAGTTCTTGCAAGCTAAGCTGGAGTGAGTCTCTCTCATTAAGGCCACATGGCCACACTGTGTCTCTTAGTTCTTTCAAGCTAAGCTTGAGTCAGTCTCTCTCATTAAGGCCACATGGCCACACAGTGTCTCTTAGTTCTTGCAAGCTAAGCTGGAGTCAGTCTCTCTCATTAAGGTCACATGGTCACACTGTGTCTCTTAGTTCTTGCAAGCTAAGCTGGAGTCAGTCTCTCTCATAAAGGCCACATGGCCACACTGTGTCTCTTAGTTCTTGCAAGCTAAGCTGGAATCAGTCTCTCTCATTAAGGCCACATGGCCACACTGTGTCTCTTAGTTCTTGCAAGCTAAGCTGGAGTCAGTCTCTCTCATTAAGGCCACATGGCCACACTGTCTCTTAGTTCTTGCAAGGTAAGCTGGAGTGAGTCTCTCATTAAGGCCACATGGCCACACTGTGTCTCTTAGTTCTTGCAAGCTAAGCTGGAGTGAGTCTCTCTCATTAAGGCCACATGGCCACACAGTGTCTCTTAGTTCTTGCAAGCTAAGCTGGAGTGAGTCTCTCTCATTAAGGCCACATGGCCACACTGTGTCTCTTAGTTCTTGCAAGCTAAGCTGGAGTGAGTCTCTCATTAAGGCCACTTGGCCACACTGTGTCTCTTAGTTCTTGCAAGCTAAGCTGGAGTGAGTCTCTCTCATTAAGGCCACATGGCCACACAGTGTCTCTTAGTTCTTGCAAGTTAAGTTGGAGTCAGTCTCTCTCATTAAGGCCACATGGCCACACTGAGTCTCTTAGTTCTTGCAAGCTAAGCTGGAGTGAGTCTTTCTCATTAAGGCCACATGGCCACACAGTGTCTCTTAGTTCTTGCAAGCTAAGCTGGAGTGAGTCTCTCATTAAGGCCACATGGCCACACTGTGTCTCTTAGTTCTTGCAAGCTAAGCTGGAGTGAGTCTCATTAAGGCCACATGGCCACACTGTGTCTCTTAGTTCTTTCAAGCTAAGCTTGAGTCAGTCTCTCTCATTAAGGCCACATGGCCACACAGTGTATCTTAGTTCTTGCAAGCTAAGCTGGAGTCAGTCTCTCTCATTAAGGTCACATGGTCACACTGTGTCTCTTAGTTCTTGCAAGCTAAGCTGGAGTCAATCTCTCTCATTAAGGCCACATGGCCACACTGTGTCTCTTAGTTCTTGCAAGCTAAGCTGGAATCAGTCTTTCTCATTAAGGTCACATGGCCACACTGTGTCTCTTAGTTCTTTCAAGCTAAGCTTGAGTCAGTCTCTCTCATTAAGGCCACATGGCCACACAGTGTCTCTTAGTTCTTGCAAGCTAAGCTGGAGTCAGTCTCTCTCATTAAGGCCACATGGCCACACTGTGTCTCTTAGTTCTTGCAAGCTAAGCTGGAGTCAGTCTCTCTCATTAAGGCCACATGGCCACACTGTCTCTTAGTTCTTGCAAGCTACGCTGGAGTGAGCCCCTCATTAAGGCCACATGGCCACACTGTGTCTCTTAGTTCTTGCAAGCTAAGCTGGAGTGAGTCTCTCTCATTAAGGCCACATGGCCACACAGTGTCTCTTAGTTCTTGCAAGCTAAGCTGGAGTGAGTCTCTCTCATTAAGGCCACATGGCCACACTGTGTCTCTTAGTTCTTGCAAGCTAAGCTGGAGTGAGTCTCTCATTAAGGCCACATGGCCACACTGTGTCTCTTAGTTCTTGCAAGCTAAGCTTGAGTCAGTCTCTCTCATTAAGGCCACATGGCCACACAGTGTCTCTTAGTTCTTGCAAGCTAAGCTTGAGTCAGTCTCTCTCATTAAGGTCACATGGTCACACTGTGTCTCTTAGTTCTTGCAAGCTAAGCTGGAGTCAGTCTCTCTCATTAAGGCCACATGGCCACACAGTGTCTCTTAGTTCTTGCAAGCTAAGCTGGAGTCAGTCTCTCTCATTAAGGTCACATGGTCACACTGTGTCTCTTAGTTCTTGCAAGCTAAGCTGGAGTCAGTCTCTCTCATTAAGGCCACATGGCCACACTGTGTCTCTTAGTTCTTGCAAGCTATGCTGGAATCAGTCTCTCTCATTAAGGCCACATGGCCACACTGTGTCTCTTAGTTCTTGCAAGCTAAGCTGGAGTCAATCTCTCTCATTAAGGCCACATGGCCACACTGTGTATCTTAGTTCTTGCAAGCTAAGCTGGAGTCAGTCTCTCTCATTAAGGCCACATGGCCACACAGTGTATCTTAGTTCTTGCAAGTTAAGTTGGAGTCAGTCCCTCTCATTAAGGCCACATGGCCATACTGAATCTCTTAGTTCTTGCAAGCTAAGCTGGAGTGAGTCTTTCTCATTAAGGCCACATGGCCACACAGTGTCTCTTAGTTCTTGCAAGCTAAGCTGGAGTGAGTCTCTCTCATTAAGGCCACATGGCCACACTGTGTCTCTTAGTTCTTGCAAGCTAAGCTGGAATCAGTCTCTCTCATTAAGGCCACATGGCCACACTGTGTCTCTTAGTTCTGGCAAGCTAAGCTGGAGTCAGTCTCTCTCATTAAGGCCACATGGCCACACTGTGTCTCTTAGTTCTTGCATGCTAAGCTGGAGTCAGTCTCTCTCATTATTGCCACATGGCCACACTGTCTCTTAGTTCTTGCAAGCTAAGCTGGAGTGAGTCTCTCATTAAGGCCACATGGCCACACTGTGTCTCTTAGTTCTTGCAAGCTAAGCTGGAGTGAGTCTCTCTCATTAAGGCCACATGGCCACACAGTGTATCTTAGTTCTTGCAAGTTCAGTTGGAGTCAGTCTCTCTCTTTAAGGCCACATGGCCACACTGAGTCTCTTAGTTCTTGCAAGCTAAGCTGGAGTGAGTCTTTCTCATTAAGGCCACATGGCCACACAGTGTCTCTTAGTTCTTGCAAGCTAAGCTGGAGTGAGTCTCTCTCATTAAGGCCACATGGCCACACTGTGTCTCTTAGTTCTTTCAAGCTAAGCTTGAGTCAGTCTCTCTCATTAAGGCCACATGGCCACACAGTGTCTCTTAGTTCTTGCAAGCTAAGCTGGAGTCAGTCTCTCTCATTAAGGTCACATGGTCACACTGTGTCTCTTAGTTCTTGCAAGCTAAGCTGGAGTCAGTCTCTCTCATTAAGGCCACATGGCCACACTGTGTCTCTTAGTTCTTGCAAGCTAAGCTGGAATCAGTCTCTCTCATTAAGGCCACATGGCCACACTGTGTCTCTTAGTTCTTGCAAGCTAAGCTGGAGTCAGTCTCTCTCATTAAGGCCACATGGCCACACTGTCTCTTAGTTCTTGCAAGGTAAGCTGGAGTGAGTCTCTCATTAAGGCCACATGGCCACACTGTGTCTCTTAGTTCTTGCAAGCTAAGCTGGAGTGAGTCTCTCTCATTAAGGCCACATGGCCACACAGTGTCTCTTAGTTCTTGCAAGCTAAGCTGGAGTGAGTCTCTCTCATTAAGGCCACATGGCCACACTGTGTCTCTTAGTTCTTGCAAGCTAAGCTGGAGTGAGTCTCTCATTAAGGCCACATGGCCACACTGTGTCTCTTAGTTCTTGCAAGCTAAGCTTGAGTCAGTCTCTCTCATTAAGGCCACATGGCCACACAGTGTCTCTTAGTTCTTGCAAGCTAAGCTTGAGTCAGTCTCTCTCATTAAGGTCACATGGTCACACTGTGTCTCTTAGTTCTTGCAAGCTAAGCTGGAGTCAGTCTCTCTCATTAAGGCCACATGGCCACACAGTGTCTCTTAGTTCTTGCAAGCTAAGCTGGAGTCAGTCTCTCTCATTAAGGTCACATGGTCACACTGTGTCTCTTAGTTCTTGCAAGCTAAGCTGGAGTCAGTCTCTCTCATTAAGGCCACATGGCCACACTGTGTCTCTTAGTTCTTGCAAGCTATGCTGGAATCAGTCTCTCTCATTAAGGCCACATGGCCACATTGTGTCTCTTAGTTCTTGCAAGCTAAGCTGGAGTCAATCTCTCTCATTAAGGCCACATGGCCACACTGTGTATCTTAGTTCTTGCAAGCTAAGCTGGAGTCAGTCTCTCTCATTAAGGCCACATGGCCACACAGTGTATCTTAGTTCTTGCAAGTTAAGTTGGAGTCAGTCCCTCTCATTAAGGCCACATGGCCATACTGAATCTCTTAGTTCTTGCAAGCTAAGCTGGAGTCAGTCTTTCTCATTAAGGCCACATGGCCACACAGTGTCTCTTAGTTCTTGCAAGCTAAGCTGGAGTGAGTCTCTCTCATTAAGGCCACATGGCCACACTGTGTCTCTTAGTTCTTGCAAGCTAAGCTGGAATCAGTCTCTCTCATTAAGGCCACATGGCCACACTGTGTCTCTTAGTTCTTGCAAGCTAAGCTGGAGTCAGTCTCTCTCATTAAGGCCACATGGCCACACTGTGTCTCTTAGTTCTTGCATGCTAAGCTGGAGTCATCTCTCTCATTATTGCCACATGGCCACACTGTCTCTTAGTTCTTGCAAGCTAAGCTGGAGTGAGTCTCTCATTAAGGCCACATGGCCACACTGTGTCTCTTAGTTCTTGCAAGCTAAGCTGGAGTGAGTCTCTCTCATTAAGGCCACATGGCCACACAGTGTATCTTAGTTCTTGCAAGTTCAGTTGGAGTCAGTCTCTCTCTTTAAGGCCACATGGCCACACTGAGTCTCTTAGTTCTTGCAAGCTAAGCTGGAGTGAGTCTTTCTCATTAAGGCCACATGGCCACACAGTGTCTCTTAGTTCTTGCAAGCTAAGCTGGAGTGAGTCTCTCTCATTAAGGCCACATGGCCACACTGTGTCTCTTAGTTCTTTCAAGCTAAGCTTGAGTCAGTCTCTCTCATTAAGGCCACATGGCCACACAGTGTCTCTTAGTTCTTGCAAGCTAAGCTGGAGTCAGTCTCTCTCATTAAGGTCACATGGTCACACTGTGTCTCTTAGTTCTTGCAAGCTAAGCTGGAGTCAGTCTCTCTCATTAAGGCCACATGGCCACACTGTGTCTCTTAGTTCTTGCAAGCTAAGCTGGAATCAGTCTCTCTCATTAAGGCCACATGGCGACACTGTGTCTCTTAGTTCTTGCAAGCTAAGCTGGAGTCAGTCTCTCTCATTAAGGCCACATGGCCACACTGTCTCTTAGTTCTTGCAAGGTAAGCTGGAGTGAGTCTCTCATTAAGGCCACATGGCCACACTGTGTCTCTTAGTTCTTGCAAGCTAAGCTGGAGTGAGTCTCTCTCATTAAGGCCACATGGCCACACACTGTCTCTTAGTTCTTGCAAGCTAAGCTGGAGTGAGTCTCTCTCATTAAGGCCACATGGCCACACTGTGTCTCTTAGTTCTTGCAAGCTAAGCTGGAGTGAGTCTCTCATTAAGGCCACATGGCCACACTGTGTCTCTTAGTTCTTGCAAGTTAAGTTGGAGTCAGTCTCTCTCATTAAGGCCACATGGCCACACTGAGTCTCTTAGTTCTTGCAAGCTAAGCTGGAGTGAGTCTTTCTCATTAAGGCCACATGGCCACACAGTGTCTCTTAGTTCTTGCAAGCTAAGCTGGAGTGAGTCTCTCATTAAGGCCACATGGCCACACTGTGTCTCTTAGTTCTTGCAAGTTAAGTTGGAGTCAGTCTCTCTCATTAAGGCCACATGGCCACACTGAGTCTCTTAGTTCTTGCAAGCTAAGCTGGAGTGAGTCTTTCTCATTAAGGCCACATGGCCACACAGTGTCTCTTAGTTCTTGCAAGCTAAGCTGGAGTGAGTCTCTCATTAAGGCCACATGGCCACACTGTGTCTCTTAGTTCTTGCAAGCTAAGCTGGAGTGAGTCTCATTAAGGCCACATGGCCACACTGTGTCTCTTAGTTCTTTCAAGCTAAGCTTGAGTCAGTCTCTCTCATTAAGGCCACATGGCCACACAGTGTATCTTAGTTCTTGCAAGCTAAGCTGGAGTCAGTCTCTCTCATTAAGGTCACATGGTCACACTGTGTCTCTTAGTTCTTGCAAGCTAAACTTGAGTCAGTCTCTCTCATTAAGGCCACATGGCCACACAGTGTCTCTTAGTTCTTGCAAGCTAAGCTTGAGTCAGTCTCTCTCATTAAGGTCACATGGTCACACTGTGTCTCTTAGTTCTTGCAAGCTAAGCTGGAGTCAGTCTCTCTCATTAAGGTCACATGGTCACACTGTGTCTCTTAGTTCTTGCAAGCTAAGCTGGAGTCAGTCTCTCTCATTAAGGCCACATGGCCACACAGTGTCTCTTAGTTCTTGCAAGCTAAGCTGGAGTCAGTCTCTCTCATTAAGGTCACATGGTCACACTGTGTCTCTTAGTTCTTGCAAGCTAAGCTGGAGTCAGTCTCTCTCATTAAGGCCACATGGCCACACTGTGTCTCTTAGTTCTTGCAAGCTATGCTGGAATCAGTCTCTCTCATTAAGGCCACATGGCCACACTGTGTCTCTTAGTTCTTGCAAGCTAAGCTGGAGTCAATCTCTCTCATTAAGGCCACCTGGCCACACTGTGTCTCTTAGTTCTTGCAAGCTAAGCTGGAGTCAGTCTCTCTCATTAAGGTCACATGGTCACACTGTGTCTCTTAGTTCTTGCAAGCTAAGCTGGAGTCAGTCTCTCTCATTAAGGCCACATGGCCACACTGTGTCTCTTAGTTCTTGCAAGCTATGCTGGAATCAGTCTCTCTCATTAAGGCCACATGGCCACACTGTGTCTCTTAGTTCTTGCAAGCTATGCTGGAATCAGTCTCTCTCATTAAGGCCACATGGCCACACTGTGTCTCTTAGTTCTTGCAAGCTAAGCTGGAGTCAATCTCTCTCATTAAGGCCACATGGCCACACTGTGTATCTTAGTTCTTGCAAGCTAAGCTGGAGTCAGTCTCTCTCATTAAGGCCACATGGCCACACAGTGTATCTTAGTTCTTGCAAGTTAAGTTGGAGTCAGTCTCTCTCATTAAGGCCACATGGCCATACTGAATCTCTTAGTTCTTGCAAGCTAAGCTGTAGTGAGTCTTTCTCATTAAGGCCACATGGCCACACAGTGTCTCTTAGTTCTTGCAAGCTAAGCTGGAGTGAGTCTCTCTCATTAAGGCCACATGGCCACACTGTGTCTATTAGTTCTTGCAAGCTATGCTGGAATCAGTCTCTCTCATTAAGGCCACATGGCCACACTGTGTCTCTTAGTTCTTGCAAGCTAAGCTGGAGTCAATCTCTCTCATTAAGGCCACATGGCCACACTGTGTATCTTAGTTCTTGCAAGCTAAGCTGGAGTCAGTCTCTCTCATTAAGGCCACATGGCCACACAGTGTATCTTAGTTCTTGCAAGTTAAGTTGGAGTCAGTCTCTCTCATTAAGGCCACATGGCCATACTGAATCTCTTAGTTCTTGCAAGCTAAGCTGTAGTGAGTCTTTCTCATTAAGGCCACATGGCCACACAGTGTCTCTTAGTTCTTGCAAGCTAAGCTGGAGTGAGTCTCTCTCATTAAGGCCACATGGCCACACTGTGTCTCTTAGTTCTTGCAACCTAAGCTGGAATCAGTCTCTCTCATTAAGGCCACATGGCCACACTGTGTCTCTTAGTTCTTGCAAGCTAAGCTGGAGTGAGTCTCTCATTAAGGCCACATGGCCACACTGTGTCTCTTAGTTCTTGCAAGCTAAGCTGGAGTGAGTCTCTCTCATTAAGGCCACATGGCCACACAGTGTATCTTAGTTCTTGCAAGTTCAGTTGGAGTCAGTCTCTCTCTTTAAAGCCACATGGCCACACTGAGTCTCTTAGTTCTTGCAAGCTAAGCTGGAGTGAGTCTTTCTCATTAAGGCCACATGGCCACACAGTGTCTCTTAGTTCTTGCAAGCTAAGCTGGAGTGAGTCTCTCTCATTAAGGCCACATGGCCACACTGTGTCTCTTAGTTCTTTCAAGCTAAGCTTGAGTCAGTCTCTCTCATTAAGGCCACATGGCCACACAGTGTCTCTTAGTTCTTGCAAGCTAAGCTGGAGTCAGTCTCTCTCATTAAGGTCACATGGTCACACTGTGTCTCTTAGTTCTTGCAAGCTAAGCTGGAGTCAGTCTCTCTCATAAAGGCCACATGGCCACACTGTGTCTCTTAGTTCTTGCAAGCTAAGCTGGAATCAGTCTCTCTCATTAAGGCCACATGGCCACACTGTGTCTCTTAGTTCTTGCAAGCTAAGCTGGAGTCAGTCTCTCTCATTAAGGCCACATGGCCACACTGTCTCTTAGTTCTTGCAAGGTAAGCTGGAGTGAGTCTCTCATTAAGGCCACATGGCCACACTGTGTCTCTTAGTTCTTGCAAGCTAAGCTGGAGTGAGTCTCTCTCATTAAGGCCACATGGCCACACAGTGTCTCTTAGTTCTTGCAAGCTAAGCTGGAGTGAGTCTCTCTCATTAAGGCCACATGGCCACACTGTGTCTCTTAGTTCTTGAAAGCTAAGCTGGAGTGAGTCTCTCATTAAGGCCACTTGGCCACACTGTGTCTCTTAGTTCTTGCAAGCTAAGCTGGAGTGAGTCTCTCTCATTAAGGCCACATGGCCACACAGTGTCTCTTAGTTCTTGCAAGTTAAGTTGGAGTCAGTCTCTCTCATTAAGGCCACATGGCCACACTGAGTCTCTTAGTTCTTGCAAGCTAAGCTGGAGTGAGTCTTTCTCATTAAGGCCACATGGCCACACAGTGTCTCTTAGTTCTTGCAAGCTAAGCTGGAGTGAGTCTCTCATTAAGGCCACATGGCCACACTGTGTCTCTTAGTTCTTGCAAGCTAAGCTGGAGTGAGTCTCATTAAGGCCACATGGCCACACTGTGTCTCTTAGTTCTTTCAAGCTAAGCTTGAGTCAGTCTCTCTCATTAAGGCCACATGGCCACACAGTGTATCTTAGTTCTTGCAAGCTAAGCTGGAGTCAGTCTCTCTCATTAAGGTCACATGGTCACACTGTGTCTCTTAGTTCTTGCAAGCTAAGCTGGAGTCAATCTCTCTCATTAAGGCCACATGGCCACACTGTGTCTCTTAGTTCTTGCAAGCTAAGCTGGAATCAGTCTCTCTCATTAAGGTCACATGGCCACACTGTGTCTCTTAGTTCTTTCAAGCTAAGCTTGAGTCAGTCTCTCTCATTAAGGCCACATGGCCACACAGTGTCTCTTAGTTCTTGCAAGCTAAGCTGGAGTCAGTCTCTCTCATTAAGGCCACATGGCCACACTGTGTCTCTTAGTTCTTGCAAGCTAAGCTGGAGTCAGTCTCTCTCATTAAGGCCACATGGCCACACTGTCTCTTAGTTCTTGCAAGCTACGCTGGAGTGAGTCTCTCATTAAGGCCACATGGCCACACTGTGTCTCTTAGTTCTTGCAAGCTAAGCTGGAGTGAGTCTCTCTCATTAAGGCCACATGGCCACACAGTGTCTCTTAGTTCTTGCAAGCTAAGCTGGAGTGAGTCTCTCTCATTAAGGCCACATGGCCACACTGTGTCTCTTAGTTCTTGCAAGCTAAGCTGGAGTGAGTCTCTCATTAAGGCCACATGGCCACACTGTGTCTCTTAGTTCTTGCAAGCTAAGCTTGAGTCAGTCTCTCTCATTAAGGCCACATGGCCACACAGTGTCTCTTAGTTCTTGCAAGCTAAGCTTGAGTCAGTCTCTCTCATTAAGGTCACATGGTCACACTGTGTCTCTTAGTTCTTGCAAGCTAAGCTGGAGTCAGTCTCTCTCATTAAGGCCACATGGCCACACAGTGTCTCTTAGTTCTTGCAAGCTAAGCTGGAGTCAGTCTCTCTCATTAAGGTCACATGGTCACACTGTGTCTCTTAGTTCTTGCAAGCTAAGCTGGAGTCAGTCTCTCTCATTAAGGCCACATGGCCACACTGTGTCTCTTAGTTCTTGCAAGCTATGCTGGAATCAGTCTCTCTCATTAAGGCCACATGGCCACACTGTGTCTCTTAGTTCTTGCAAGCTAAGCTGGAGTCAATCTCTCTCATTAAGGCCACATGGCCACACTGTGTATCTTAGTTCTTGCAAGCTAAGCTGGAGTCAGTCTCTCTCATTAAGGCCACATGGCCACACAGTGTATCTTAGTTCTTGCAAGTTAAGTTGGAGTCAGTCCCTCTCATTAAGGCCACATGGCCATACTGAATCTCTTAGTTCTTGCAAGCTAAGCTGGAGTGAGTCTTTCTCATTAAGGCCACATGGCCACACAGTGTCTCTTAGTTCTTGCAAGCTAAGCTGGAGTCAGTCTCTCTCATTAAGGTCACATGGTCACACTGTGTCTCTTAGTTCTTGCAAGCTAAGCTGGAGTCAGTCTCTCTCATTAAGGCCACATGGCCACACTGTGTCTCTTAGTTCTTGCAAGCTAAGCTGGAATCAGTCTCTCTCATTAAGGCCACATGGCCACACTGTGTCTCTTAGTTCTTGCAAGCTAAGCTGGAGTCAGTCTCTCTCATTAAGGCCACATGGCCACACTGTCTCTTAGTTCTTGCAAGGTAAGCTGGAGTGAGTCTCTCATTAAGGCCACATGGCCACACTGTGTCTCTTAGTTCTTGCAAGCTAAGCTGGAGTGAGTCTCTCTCATTAAGGCCACATGGCCACACACTGTCTCTTAGTTCTTGCAAGCTAAGCTGGAGTGAGTCTCTCTCATTAAGGCCACATGGCCACACTGTGTCTCTTAGTTCTTGCAAGCTAAGCTGGAGTGAGTCTCTCATTAAGGCCACATGGCCACACTGTGTCTCTTAGTTCTTGCAAGTTAAGTTGGAGTCAGTCTCTCTCATTAAGGCCACATGGCCACACTGAGTCTCTTAGTTCTTGCAAGCTAAGCTGGAGTGAGTCTTTCTCATTAAGGCCACATGGCCACACAGTGTCTCTTAGTTCTTGCAAGCTAAGCTGGAGTGAGTCTCTCATTAAGGCCACATGGCCACACTGTGTCTCTTAGTTCTTGCAAGTTAAGTTGGAGTCAGTCTCTCTCATTAAGGCCACATGGCCACACTGAGTCTCTTAGTTCTTGCAAGCTAAGCTGGAGTGAGTCTTTCTCATTAAGGCCACATGGCCACACAGTGTCTCTTAGTTCTTGCAAGCTAAGCTGGAGTGAGTCTCTCATTAAGGCCACATGGCCACACTGTGTCTCTTAGTTCTTGCAAGCTAAGCTGGAGTGAGTCTCATTAAGGCCACATGGCCACACTGTGTCTCTTAGTTCTTTCAAGCTAAGCTTGAGTCAGTCTCTCTCATTAAGGCCACATGGCCACACAGTGTATCTTAGTTCTTGCAAGCTAAGCTGGAGTCAGTCTCTCTCATTAAGGTCACATGGTCACACTGTGTCTCTTAGTTCTTGCAAGCTAAGCTGGAGTCAGTCTCTCTCATTAAGGCCACATGGCCACACTGTGTCTCTTAGTTCTTGCAAGCTAAGCTGGAATCAGTCTCTCTCATTAAGGTCACATGGCCACACTGTGTCTCTTAGTTCTTGCAAGCTAAGCTGGAGTCAGTCTCTCTCATTAAGGCCACATGGCCACACTGTCTCTTAGTTCTTGCAAGCTACGCTGGAGTGAGTCTCTCATTAAGGCCACATGGCCACACTGTGTCTCTTAGTTCTTGCAAGCTAAGCTGGAGTGAGTCTCTCTCATTAAGGCCACATGGCCACACAGTGTCTCTTAGTTCTTGCAAGCTAAGCTGGAGTGAGTCTCTCTCATTAAGGCCACATGGCCACACTGTGTCTCTTAGTTCTTGCAAGCTAAGCTTGAGTCAGTCTCTCTCATTAAGGCCACATGGCCACACAGTGTCTCTTAGTTCTTGCAAGCTAAGCTTGAGTCAGTCTCTCTCATTAAGGTCACATGGTCACACTGTGTCTCTTAGTTCTTGCAAGCTAAGCTGGAGTCAGTCTCTCTCATTAAGGCCACATGGCCACACAGTGTCTCTTAGTTCTTGCAAGCTAAGCTGGAGTCAGTCTCTCTCATTATGGCCACATGGCCACACTGTGTCTCTTAGTTCTTGCAAGCTAAGCTGGAGTCAATCTCTCTCATTAAGGCCACATGGCCACACTGTGTCTCTTAGTTCTTGCAAGCTAAGCTGGAGTCAGTCTCTCTCATTAAGGCCACATGGCCACACAGTGTATCTTAGTTCTTGCAAGTTAAGTTGGAGTCAGTCTCTCTCATTAAGGCCACATGGCCACACTGAGTCTCTTAGTTCTTGCAAGCTAAGCTGGAGTGAGTCTTTCTCATTAAGGCCACATGGCCACACAGTGTCTCTTAGTTCTTGCAAGCTAAGCTGGAGTGAGTCTCTCATTAAGGCCACATGGCCACACTGTGTCTCTTAGTTCTTGCAAGCTAAGCTGGAGTGAGTCTCATTAAGGCCACATGGCCACACTGTGTCTCTTAGTTCTTTCAAGCTAAGCTTGAGTCAGTCTCTCTCATTAAGGCCACATGGCCACACAGTGTGTCTTAGTTCTTGCAAGCTAAGCTGGAGTCAGTCTCTCTCATTAAGGTCACATGGTCACACTGTGTCTCTTAGTTCTTGCAAGCTAAGCTGGAGTCAGTCTCTCTCATTAAGGCCACATGGCCACACTGTGTCTCTTAGTTCTTGCAAGCTAAGCTGGAATCAGTCTCTCTCATTAAGGTCACATGGCCACACTGTGTCTCTTAGTTCTTGCAAGCTAAGCTGGAGTCAGTCTCTCTCATTAAGGCCACATGGCCACACAGTGTCTCTTAGTTCTTGCAAGCTAAGCTGGAGTCAGTCTCTCTCATTATGGCCACATGGCCACACTGTGTCTCTTAGTTCTTGCAAGCTAAGCTGGAGTCAATCTCTCTCATTAAGGCCACATGGCCACACTGTGTCTCTTAGTTCTTGCAAGCTAAGCTGGAGTCAGTCTCTCTCATTAAGGCCACATGGCCACACAGTGTATCTTAGTTCTTGCAAGTTAAGTTGGAGTCAGTCTCTCTCATTAAGGCCACATGGCCACACTGAGTCTCTTAGTTCTTGCAAGCTAAGCTGGAGTGAGTCTTTCTCATTAAGGCCACATGGCCACACAGTGTCTCTTAGTTCTTGCAAGCTAAGCTGGAGTGAGTCTCTCATTAAGGCCACATGGCCACACTGTGTCTCTTAGTTCTTGCAAGCTAAGCTGGAGTGAGTCTCATTAAGGCCACATGGCCACACTGTGTCTCTTAGTTCTTTCAAGCTAAGCTTGAGTCAGTCTCTCTCATTAAGGCCACATGGCCACACAGTGTGTCTTAGTTCTTGCAAGCTAAGCTGGAGTCAGTCTCTCTCATTAAGGTCACATGGTCACACTGTGTCTCTTAGTTCTTGCAAGCTAAGCTGGAGTCAGTCTCTCTCATTAAGGCCACATGGCCACACTGTGTCTCTTAGTTCTTGCAAGCTAAGCTGGAATCAGTCTCTCTCATTAAGGTCACATGGCCACACTGTGTCTCTTAGTTCTTGCAAGCTAAGCTGGAGTCAGTCTCTCTCATTAAGGCCACATGGCCACACTGTCTCTTAGTTCTTGCAAGCTACGCTGGAGTGAGTCTCTCATTAAGGCCACATGGCCACACTGTGTCTCTTAGTTCTTGCAAGCTAATCTGGAGTGAGTCTCTCTCATTAAGGCCACATGGCCACACAGTGTCTCTTAGTTCTTGCAAGCTAAGCTGGAGTGAGTCTCTCTCATTAAGGCCACATGGCCACACTGTGTCTCTTAGTTCTTGCAAGCTAAGCTGGAGTGAGTCTCTCATTAAGGCCACATGGCCACACTGTGTCTCTTAGTTCTTGCAAGCTAAGCTTGAGTCAGTCTCTCTCATTAAGGCCACATGGCCACACAGTGTCTCTTAGTTCTTGCAAGCTAAGCTTGAGTCAGTCTCTCTCATTAAGGTCACATGGTCACACTGTGTCTCTTAGTTCTTGCAAGCTAAGCTGGAGTCAGTCTCTCTCATTAAGGCCACATGGCCACACAGTGTCTCTTAGTTCTTGCAAGCTAAGCTGGAGTCAGTCTCTCTCATTAAGGTCACATGGTCACACTGTGTCTCTTAGTTCTTGCAAGCTAAGCTGGAGTCAGTCTCTCTCATTAAGGCCACATGGCCACACTGTGTCTCTTAGTTCTTGCAAGCTAAGCTGGAGTCAATCTCTCTCATTAAGGCCACATGGCCACACTGTGTCTCTTAGTTCTTGCAAGCTAAGCTGGAGTCAGTCTCTCTCATTAAGGCCACATGGCCACACAGTGTATCTTAGTTCTTGCAAGTTATGTTGGAGTCAGTCTCTCTCATTAAGGCCACATGGCCATACTGAATCTCTTAGTTCTTGCAAGCTAAGCTGGAGTGAGTCTTTCTCATTAAGGCCACATGGCCACACAGTGTCTCTTAGTTCTTGCAAGCTAAGCTGGAGTGAGTCTCTCTCATTAAGGCCACATGGCCACACAGTGTCTCTTAGTTCTTGCAAGCTAAGCTGGAATCAGTCTCTCTCATTAAGGCCACATGGCCACACTGTGTCTCTTAGTTCTTGCAAGCTAAGCTGGAGTCAGTCTCTCTCATTAAGGCCACATGGCCACACTGTGTCTCTTAGTTCTTGCAAGCTAAGCTGGAGTCAGTCTCTCTCATTATTGCCACATGGCCACACTGTCTCTTAGTTCCTGCAAGCTAAGCTGGAGTGAGTCTCTCTCATTAAGGCCACATGGCCACACTGTGTCTCTTAGTTCTTGCAAGCTAAGCTGGAGTGAGTCTCTCTCATTAAGGCCACATGGCCACACTGTGTCTCTTAGTTCTTTCAAGCTAAGCTTGAGTCAGTCTCTCTCATTAAGGCCACATGGCCACACAGTGTCCCTTAGTTCTTGCAAGCTAAGCTGGAGTCAGTCTCTCTCATTAAGGTCACATGGTCACACTGTGTCTCTTAGTTCTTGCAAGCTAAGCTGGAGTCAGTCTCTCTCATTAAGGCCACATGGCCACACTGTGTCTCTTAGTTCTTGCAAGCTAAGCTGGAGTCAGTCTCTCTCATTAAGGCCACATGGCCACACTGTGTCTCTTAGTTCTTGCAAGCTAAGCTGGAGTCAGTCTCTCTCATTAAGGCCACATGGCCACACTGTCTCTTAGTTCTTGCAAGCTAAGCTGGAGTGAGTCTCTCATTAAGGCCACATGGCCACACTGTGTCTCTTAGTTCTTGCAAGCTAAGCTGGAGTGAGTCTCTCTCATTAAGGCCACATGGCCACACAGTGTCTCTTAGTTCTTGCAAGCTAAGCTGGAGTGAGTCTCTCTCATTAAGGCCACATGGCCACACTGTGTCTCTTAGTTCTTGCAAGCTAAGCTGGAGTGAGTCTCTCATTAAGGCCACATGGCCACACTGTGTCTCTTAGTTCTTGCAAGCTAAGCTGGAGTGAGTCTCTCTCATTAAGGCCACATGGCCACACAGTGTCTCTTAGTTCTTGCAAGCTAAGCTGGAGTGAGTCTCTCATTAAGGCCACATGGCCACACTGTGTCTCTTAGTTCTTGCAAGCTAAGCTGGAGTAAGTCTCTTTTCGACATGTCTCACCAAATTCTGTAATAATAATGTTCCAGTTTCTCTATATGTTTTTAAATTTAGATTTAAATAAATCTACATTTAAAAATCCACAAATCTGGCTGCCTCCTGATGACGCTGGTTGTAATTACTGGCGAAACGTCGTACTCAGATTGTTAATGTTGTGGCTTTGCTCTCTAACACACAACCGGTGTGCTGTACTAGTAACGAATTGGCATGTTCTGTTTAAGTGACAGACCTTACTAATTAACTGTGTCGGGTGGTGGTGGGTTTACCGACATATTTTTATATTTACGCGATTTTACCCAAAAAACCTGTATTATGTAAAAATACATTTATTTTCCCCCTTTCTTTTTGGACAGTTTCAAATTTCTAACGTCTTTCAAATTGTTCTGATGTACAGTGCTACATTTCAAATTGCTGTCATGTTTGCAACGGGTTGTTTAAAATATATTTAAATGGTGTAGATTCACGTTTAAACTCGCTTCGAATCTGCATTCATCATTTTCTTCTTTAGCAGTCCGTAACCACAATTGGTACATCGATGCATGATCCATTTGATTATGGTTTGTTGGTCTTAATTTATCAATTAAAATGTTATTGAGTGTGCCAAATCCTAAAGAGTGGCGTTTGAGTCGACCTTATTTATATTCACATCTGAAACGCCTGTGTACATGAATGTTATCCAGTTACACACTCTCCTACTTGTTCATCAACTCTCTTCGTGGTGTGGATTTGATGGCTTGTATAGCAACCATAAACAAACACAAGTCCGGGTGACTCATGATCCATGACTCACGATGCCAGTGGGCCAGGTTTCACTCTCAACTCTCTACCTGTGTGGCATGAATAAAACGCACCTGTAAATTTGACCTGAAATGATTGCACAAAAATTGCCCCGCCTTCATGCGATGTTTATCCTCCACTGTTTATCTGGCTTTGACCTGAATTATATAAAAGTGTGGCTCTGCAACTGCTGTAGAGTCACATTGGTATAAACACATTTTACAATATGAACAGCGCATTGAAAACGCGTACTATTTTATGTATTGTTTAACAAGTGTGTTTACAAATCCACACTGAGAAACACGATGATTGTCAGAGGGGAGTAGATTATGTTTTCGATAGTGTATTTAAATAGAGCTACTGTAGGTAAGTAGTTTTCAGTTTTAAAGGCATAGTTTAACAAGGCAACACTTGCCACCATCCTTCAAACCCATTGGTGAAAAAGACCACAGTTTATGTTTACATTATAATATGTTTACATTATATATAATATAATGTTTACATTATATATTATATAATGTTTATATATAATATAATGTTTACATTATAATACAATGTTTACATTATATAAAATATAATGTTTATGCAAGAGCCGGAGACTTATGGGACCCCGGGGTCCCACCATAAGGTTCATATGAATGGTTACCTAATAACTTTTGAAACACGGTAATCGCTGTGAAGTGCAATTTCCAATTCTTATTGTTCACTCAATCTCTCTGGCCTTTCTATGCAATATGAAGAAGGGTCATTGCCCGAAACGTCGCTTATCGGATTTTTTCCCTTTTTCAAGGCACCAGTGCTACTGATGCATGAATTTGTTTGGTATTTGAAATGATACGAAGGCTCAGCAAGTGATTCCTTGCAGACATAAACAGAAGCGATACGCGCCACCCCAGCCACCCATGTCGCGAATCAATCGATTATCGCGATTGAGGGC
This sequence comes from Petromyzon marinus, assembly GCF_048934315.1. Taxonomy (NCBI): domain Eukaryota; kingdom Metazoa; phylum Chordata; class Hyperoartia; order Petromyzontiformes; family Petromyzontidae; genus Petromyzon; species Petromyzon marinus. The sequence goes on from NC_133683.1 coordinate 7,253,384, forward strand.
TCGTGAATAAATTCTAGATTCAACGCCTTGTTTTAAAACGTGAACACAGCCGGCTCTAGTGACTGGAGTGGGTGGGTGTTGGACAATGTGAAACAATGACACGCAACGTATACAAATCTAAAACATAAATTCTTACGCACGCGATCCGGTGTGCATATCGCGATCTTCAGGATGAATGATCACGTCCGAATCAATGCTTCGTCGTTGTTCCCCTAGCATGCGCTCTGCGTGACCCGCTCGTGTTGTTGTTGTTGTCTGCGGCAGAGTTTAGGACCTTCGTGGCCAAGAGCCGCAGCTCCCGAGGCAAAGGAGTGATGGCACGCTTCAAGGTGCCGGACTTGCTGAAGCATCTCATGGAACGATACGGGGCTCCGGATATTCACGATCTGGGCATCCGTATCACCAGCATACCTTTGGGCATTTCCGTACGTGCCGTGCCTGCGTGTACGAGCGTGTGTGTGTGTGTACGTGTGTATGCATTGCGTCGCTTGTTGACTGCGAATTGTATTATTATTGGATGCCTCAAGTTATACTCTTTGGTTCTTTCGGTAAAGTCACGTAGGTATAAAATAAAATAAATCACGACGTTTTGGGCGCGACACAAGCGTCCGTCATCAGGTGATAAAGCCTTGGTGTGCTGCTGAGGCAGACTGTTTTAAATGGTTTGAAATGTGTGTAGCCCATGGGTCATAAAGAAGTGGCCAGGGCTAGTGATGTTAACGTGAGAAATTAGCGTGTAACTGTAAGGTAGGAAAGCGGCCTCCTCCTCGATTTTACGTGACTTTCGCAGTCGCAGGGGGTTTACTTTCGGAATTAAATGCGTTCTGGAATTGCTGACACACAGCCACAACGTACGTGTCGCTGTGTTCACACCTGAGAGTGACATTGCATCAGCCTTTTACCAATATTCCCCCGCCCCTGCGTTTGCCTTACACGGCCACAATGCTGAGCTATCCTCAGTTGCTCAGGCACACAAGTTTCACACCTGTCTCCCTGTCAAGTGAATGTGGTGTATCCTTTTGTCATGCAGTCTGAGACAGACTTCCAACACGACTTCAGTTTTGTGGGTGCAGTGCTGTGACAAGAGCACTGAAGTAACTGCTCGTGTAAGTACATCATGTTAATATATATCGTATTGAAGGCTGAGGCCTATTTTACTGTACCGCTCCTTACAGAAATCTTCTTTTCCGAGTGGTTGTGCATTTGTTGCTTGTTTCAGAGGTTCGCGATTCGATCCCAGGAGTCGCCCTAGTTAATATTGCGGGTGTATTATCCAAAACTGCATTTCTATATGCTTCACAAATAATGTAAAAAAAAAATCCCGTGTTATTATTAATGAATGAGGAGGACGTGTGTGCTGGCGTCAGAATCAAAATTTGCAAATCTAAACAAGTACTCAGAAATGACTGGATTGGGTAAAACCACATGTATATATGTTGAACTTCTTTCGCACTGTACGTAGCCAACTGTGCCAATCAGAGGTGTGGAGGACAACAAACTGAACACAAAAAGCAGTTCTAAAGAAATTGTTTTCAATCTAGATTTTAAAGTGCAAAGCTCCAATGGCTTACTAATATCGGAAGGAAGAGCATTCCAGTTGGCCGCAGAAGCCCATCTGAAAGCGAGTGATGCGGTGACTGTCTTTGGTCGATGGCTTGCCAAAAGCCACTGCCGCTAGGATTATCCACCAATCCCATCTCTCGATTGCAGTCTTGCATTAGCAGCACACCTTGCATTTGCTGTTGAACCACTCGTCCATCACGTGTTCCATCATCGCAACTACAGCACTGCCCTGCACCTGTGGCCGCCACAGTTGCTAACATTGTGTTGTTTGTTTAGGTGATTGGCAAAGCCCAGAAAGGCGAGCGGGAGGCGATGGACCGTGGGCTGGCTCGCATCGAGTGTGACATCAAGCAGGGGGTGGAGGGCCGGCCACACAAGGTCAAGGAATACCTGTTGGAGTCGTTCCCCTTGCCAGGGACGAGCGCCGATCTTCGCCGACAGTTCACGACACAGCCGGCGGCCGAGATGGTGCTGCAGGTCTTCCAGAACGCCGAGGACATCTTTGTGAATAAGCTGAAGAAGGTGGGGCCATGGCGTCTGGACTTAATGCAACAAAATTACCGCGCGAGAAAAATCATGCATCTGCTTAGATTTGTCAAAGATTTTCCAAAATACATTTGTTCTCGGAATTATTTAATGAGTGATAATCGCCATACGTTTCAAGTCTGTCGATACTTCCACCAGTATCAAAAGACTTGCTCTACCACTGAATTAACTCTCCTCTATAATATTTAGGGCCATCGCTTTCACAAAATTCAGTCACACGTTGGGACAAAAGTAAGGGGGGGCATTGAAATCGGTAGGACATCTATGCATGTATCACCCTCTATTTGTCCCAACAGAGTGATATGGCTGCATTTGGTTTGGGTCCTTTGTTGTTTTCACCAACAGTGTGTGCAGGACTTCCTGGGCCAGGTGAAAGGGGACACGCTGGCCCGGAAGCTGTTTCAGTTGGCCCTGTGCTGTGGCTCCCTCGAGACTCCTCGCGACCTCGTGGTCAAGGAGAAACCGGCCGCGTTTCTCCGCAACATCAGCACTCCCGACACCAGACCGCCGCCTCCTCCGGGGAGTAAGGAGACAAATTTGCATATACAGTGGACTCTCGATTATCCGCGCTAATGACGTGGAGGATGGCTGCGGATAATTAAAAATGTCGGATGATCCAAAGATATCTATTTTTTGCAGATCTCTATGCCACAAACTAACGATCAACCGATCAATGCACGTGCTGGGTGATAACACTTTCCTGCTAATTTGACCCAGTCCAATATCGGCCCAACTTTCATGTGACGGACATTACTCTCACGTTCAGAGTGGGTTAGAATGTGCTTCCCTTTACTCTGTGGACCAGAGGTCACTAGAAGCGATGTCAGAGGTAGCTTTGTGATGTTCTCTTCTGTGGGCCATTCTCCAATAGGACAGGTCCCGCTGCTCCGTGAGAGATCCGAGTGGATACTCCGTCTCATGACACGATATTGAAAGCACAATCTGAATAAAATGTAGTTTCTTGTATTGTACATAAGGGGTCAGACCACGGAGGACCTTCAGAATGTTGAGTGTGATCTTGAAATTGATCCTGGACTGGTTCGGGGGATAGTTGAACAATTCGAATATTGGGGCGATATCGTCTTGCATACGGGTGTGAGTGAGAAGTCTGCCAGTGGTTTTTTGAGTCCATCATCTAGATTTTTGGGTTAGATCATGTAAACATGCACTCAATAATACGCGTTAATATGCACTATTTACGTGACCTAACCCAAAAATCTCTATTATGGATAATATTGGTCGCGAAGGCCTTCGTGTTAAACTTGTTTTTGAGTCATCTGGAGAGTGATGATGAAACGTATCGGGAGGCCGTAGATGAGACGTGGGGGTGGGGGGGCAGAGAGAGAGTTGCAGTTGTTGAGCCTATTGGAGCGAGTTACAGCATCGTTGTCCTCTCCTACAATGGCATTGCTTCTCTCCTTCGCAGAGGCGGTAGCCGAGCATCTGGTCCGTCTGCTGAGCCACGCAAGTAAGATGGCAGAGCCCCTGGGCCTACCCGCGCTGTCACGCGTGGAGAAACAGCTTGCCGAGCTTTTGACTCGCGCAACCTCCCCAGCCTGGGCCTCGGCTCCTTCTTGGACATCCTCCATCGCAACGCACAGGTGCGTACGTGGCGTGCGTGAGCCCACCCGCCTCCAGCTGGTAAGAGGCAGTACAGCAAGTAGGTGTACGACACTGCCCGTGCAAAGTTTGAGTGTACTTACCGCCTCCGAGTGGCGCTCAATGTTAAGTTTGTTTCCAAAATTGTGCGCGGTAATATTAGTTTATTATTACGAACTTAAAACTCATTTGTCGATAACTCGAATACGTTTAAGCGTTATGTAATCACTGCCAATTCAGAGCACAACAAAGTGTCACGTAAGATGCATGGGTTTTCTCTTGTCACTCTTAAAAAATATCTGTGAATTTGGCAAACATCCCAAAGGTAGATATTGAAAATCACCGTTAAAATTGAGTGTACAGCGGTGACATTCAGATAAAATATATGATAACACTATGCAAAGCGGCCAGGTGGCTTAGAGATCAAAGCGGTGTGTTGGCAATAATGAGATTCTGGGCTTGAATCTGGATTTTGACCGCTTGGGTTGAAACCGAGGTCTCAAGTCTTATCAAGTCGATCGTCCGAGCCCCGTCACCAGCGACTGCACAAAATTACAGTCTCATTAAACTTTGGTTTTGCACTTCATTTTCCTAATTCCATCTCTGAGAATAACAATTTCAGCTTGACTCTCGTGCGCCGCACAATCTCATAACACAGCTAATGTGAAAGTGGTGCCTCCTATTGTATACAAGATAAAAGGCCACCCACCGCATTTTATGACACAGGGCCTGCACGGCTATGCGAGATTTACGAATGGATGATTTATTTGTCTCTTGACATTACGCCGATAGCGCATTTGGAAAACTAAAATTGAGAACGAATTTTGTGTTAATTTGCAAACTTAAATCTGTAATATTTAATCAGTTTTCGTGCACTGCATTGTGAGATGCAGCTCCATGCGTATCGTTTAGCTTTAAGCCGGTGTTTGCCTTGCGGTCGCCTCATTGTCAACCAACTGATGTTGACGGATTTGTTGTGTCTGTGGTAGCTGTTGGAGGAGACTGGGGTTGTGATCTCTATCCTGGGTGGATCTGGAGCCACAGCGGGAAGCTTCTGCCCAAAGCGCGACGAGCTGCATGGAGTTCATCCACCAGTGCGGCAGCCTCGACACCGCAGCGGTGAGACACGGGCCCCAGTAGGGGCCACAGGGGCGGCTCAGGGATGGGGATAAGGATTTGGAGATTTAGGGTGCTCGCGGAAATAAACTCTTCAACTCAAAGCGCCTTACAGCAACGTCTCATCTCAACCATTCCATTGCTCTGCGGCAGGCTACCCGAGGGGACCCCCCCCCCCCCAATGGCAGCTGTTCCTATTTGGCACGTGGTGCACGCACTACCGGCCTGTGAATGGACATGTCTGCCATTTGGGAGCGATGTTTGAGTTTCCTACATGGTTTTTTCCCCGATAAAGTAATTTGCAAGTATTTTATCTGATTTAGCAAATTTGCAACATGATGCGGTTACACGTGGCCAATTCTTTTTGTTTTTAATACAGCGTCACAGGATTATTATCATACATTGTGAAACAGATCTCTTTGTTTATGGTGAATAAACTGGCAACATTAACCAGGGCGGATGCTGGGCTTGAACCGAGAACCACCACTCGGCCATGTTTCCATAAATTTGTGCAGTCACATTAACGCTGTTCACGTCGTACACAATGGACACTTTATTATTAGCACCACCTCTGGACCTGTTTGGCCCCTGGTCCATTTTGAGAGGTCTTGTAAGGGCGGCATATTACAGTTTGATTTTATATCGCCACAGCAAATAGCCAATGGAAAACCACCCATTCCGTGGGGGTGCTACGCGCTGGCACGGATCGGATGCGCCAGTGGAAAAGGCTGCTAGCAACTTGGCCGCCTCCAAACGAAAGAGAGAGGGTTCCAGGTCTCTGTTGTTGGCTGTGTCTTCTGCAGCTGCCGGCCGTGGACTGCGCTGTGGGGCAGCACTACGGCGTGCATTCCTGCCGCAACCATGGGCACGGCCCCATGGCCAACCTGGTAAAACTGCCGCAGAAGGCCAAGCCCGGTGGCAGCAGCGGCGGTGCCCATCGGTGCGCCGTCTTGTACGAGACGGCGCTGTGTGCTCGCGACTCGAGGTTTGGCAGCCCCCTCCAAAGTGCCCTTCTCCTCACACCTCTGCTCACCTCGTGATCTGCCTGACCGCCACGGGTCGCTCCTCAAAATTGTTGGGAGTTGGCGACAGACACTTGGGGTTCTTTAATTTTTCGCATCAAACGGTCAGTGAGCCACACCAATATGCCATTGGTAATGTAACTTAAGGATTCAATGTTCAAGGCAAGTGATTGTCGAGACAAACTGATGATTGTGTGTGTTACACTCCTCTGGCAGTCCACTGCCTGATGAAGGCCTCACCACGTTGCTTTGGTCATGGGGGTTGTTGCACAAAACGTTACCACGCTTGGTGAAGGGGGCGGGGATTAGGTTCAGGACTTGTTCAGATATCAGTCACCACTGACGTTAGCCATGGCTAGGAATCCAACTCGGATCGCCGCGTTAGTATCGCAGTGCACCAAACATTGCAGCAGTGCTTCAGAAATCATTCCGAAGTTGCTTGATATTGCACACAGTTTGAATAAACCATCATTACTTCATGACATATCTTTTTACTTAAAATTTTACTTTATACATGCTGTGATCGTAATAAAGAGTTGTGCTAGTTAGTAGTAACAGCGCGATACATCGGTTAAATCGATTAATATTTATTATTCAGCTGACAATTCATGTATTGAATTGCACGTGTAAGAATCAACTTCTAAAAAAATTGTATCCCTTTTTATTTTAATAGTTTCACATTGCCACTGCAGAGAGTCGACATGATCAGTGTAAGTTCAAAAGAACTGACACACCTTGTGAAAAATCCAACGCAGAAGATCCCTGGGCTTGATATTCCACGAAGATCATGGTCCCCCTAAACCGCATCTGCACAAACCATGGCAGATGCGGATACCTGATGCACAAATGGAAAATTTTAAACTCTCCAGTGTTTGACTGTGGTCATCCAGAACAGATCGTACAACGTGAAACGACGCAATAGAAAATTAAAGTCAAGCCACAGTGCGATTGTGACCATGCAACCCAAACTATGCACAATATTGTGAACCACAGTCGTCTGTGCTCCTTCAACGGAGTAGGAATAGTAACCCTACACGAAGTTTCTCCTGAAGCCCTCTCGTCGTGACCAGCAGACCTCGGACATTGGCTTATGGCTCCTGAACATGTTGCCCTCATGCGCAGGAATAGAATAGCTCAGGGGTTGGCAATCTGCGTCTCCCGGTGCCGCATTCTGCTCTTTAAAGACTGTTTGGTGATGTTGTTTATGAAGGACCACTGTCTCGTATTCACCACAGTGCATTGCGCCTCTTGAAATATTGAGTTGACTAATCCCGGTAGTTGAGAAACTAAGGTAGTTGAGTACCCCGGGAACACGCTGTGGTTCGTGTCGCGTTAATAGCTCCGTACCGTGCCGTGTAACTCACTAAGCAGCCGATTGCTCGCGTGCAGTGGTAGTGCCGTGTTCATTGATAACGCTGCACACTCCGTGCAGTGGTAGTGCCGTGTTCATTGATAACACTGCACACTCCGTGCAGCGTTGTGTGAGGATGGCTCACTAATTGAAAGGGGAAGTTCGCTTGCGGTGGCACGGCCCTGCCGCCCCACAATAATGGGTGGTTGAGGGCCTCCGTGGGTGTGAGGCGACGTTGGGGATCCCACCTGCCAAGGAGGCAAACGGAGGGAGTCAGGTGCCTGTTGCATTCTAAAATCGCTTCATTGAATCGTGGTCTAGGGTGAAATGCGCAATTCTATCCTCAACACTTTTGTCAGAAACGATATTTATTTGAAAAAACGACGAGATGAAGAAACCATGCCCCGGTGTGACACAAAACTTTTCAGTCATAGCCCAAACGACACGTGAGGTCTAAGATCGTTTCCAGTAATGTTGATGGTAGACGCAAAGTGATTTATATTTAATTATTTGTACGAGGTGAAATGTAGACAATAGTAACAAGTCTCTTACTGAAGGCACCCGCGGAGAAAATTGATAAACTTTTGATTGCGGGTTCCCAGAACCGCCTTCAAAGACACGGAGCACGGGACGATCCGTTTCCCGTTGACGACGGGGCGATTCTTTTTGTCTGTTTATCGGAGAGAGAAAAAGAGAGAAACACTGAATTAGTTGTGGCGATCAGTACAATGCGGCGGCGGTCCTTAATCCTCCAATTGCGATGTTTGCAAATATGATTCCATGTTGGCGGTCGACTACAGCCTGTCATCGCTCCAGGGTCGATAAAATTTGTAACTGTTTGTGAGACGTTTGCAGTAGTCGTGTGGAAAGGATGGCTCCTAAGCGTGAAAGTGAAAGTCCCACTCTCAACTCTGGGCCACCAGAGGAGACGAGAACCTCCTGATACTTGTTTGAGCAAGGAGACACTTTTATGTTTATTTTAGTATTATATTATTATTTGCATCACTTGGAGAGGATGGTAATTTGTTGTACAAGCGTGTTTAAGCGCAATATATTTCTCAATCAAGGACCTACAGTTTGTGTGGAGGGTTGTTCTCTGTGGTTGTTTTGTACTATGGTAGAACTGTTCTATGCTGATTTAGGATACCGTCGCATCTGCCACACAATTTTTAAAAAGTGTGCTAAGTCATGCTGAAATAAAAAAAAAACGGCCACTCATCTTCATGAAAAATGTGATGTCCAGAATTCCATGTAATTAATGCACACGTCCTCTGTTGGATTGCAAATCCCTATGGGTTTTCCAAATATACTGTGCTACCTAAACATTACCGTTCCTTTAAAGTATTTTTTTCATAAGACTCCTTACTGTCGCACTAATTCAACACGTACTGACGAGTACGTTGCCAAGACCGTTGTGACTTTTAAACCCAAATAAAGCATAGTTCATTTTTAAATTACGCGAAGCAGTTTCCATGCCTTTCTATTCAAGCACAGAGCACGAGACACGCGGCTGCACGGCCACGACTCTCCGGGCAGTGACAGCAGCAGCAGCTACGAACTCCAACACCACCACCTCACCACCCCCCCTGTCCACTCACCAAAGGAGATAATGTTGTGGGTCGAGGCGTCAATCATGGCTTTGGGTGGGAGCCCCAACATCTGAAACCAAGATCACAAGAGGGATGAGTTGGATGAGGTCCGTCGCTCGAGTGAACAGAGCGTACATACGCTGCTCTTTGTCTCATTGAAACGTTGATGTACAATGAACTTTGCCTGCTCTTGTACACACTGTTTGCAGATATTTATCTCTATCATCAGGCGAAGCATACATATTTGGTCTTTAATTGATGACGTGGTTACTACGTGCGGCTTCGTTGCTCTCCAACACAGGCTCTGAAAGCCTCGGGGATTAACAACAAACCACAATAGTCATAACAATAGTAATCATTCCGAAGGACATCAGCCTGACGCTCTGATTATCTGGCATTACCGATGATCCCGAAATCTCTCTTTACTTCTTTACTCATGCAAATGGTGCGTGATCATGCAGTGAACACGTCCACTCCTCTCCCATGTGCCGGCAGCTGAGCGACATTTTTTGACCAGTGAAAGGCCCAGAGGATGACGACAGCCCTGCACGTAACCAGCTTTGTCGCATGAGCCATCGCACAGCGGGTCTGTACGCTGGTGGATCGTCGTGCGCCATCAGTCATAACCAACCCCCTGCTGCTGCTGCTGTTGTTGTTTATCGTGGACTCCATCGTTGGTTCAAATTCGAATTAAACCCTCCCTCCTCCTTTATATGGCGCAGTTGGAACGGTCCCATGGGAAATATGACGCCCAGTTTGGTGGTGCCGTATCGGGCTCGAGGTTTGTTACAATAAAAATTATAGAATTCATCAGTATGTATATATTATGATAATTAATATTTGTAAGGCGCATTTAATCCGATGATCCCAATGCGCCCCGTGTATGGAAAGCAGGGAAATGAGACGACCAAAACGAGGAAATGAGACGACCAAAACTATGGGGAATAGGCCATTTTACCGAGTTGAATTTTCATGGCGAGATTTAAATAGCTTTAAAAATTCTGTCTTGTTATCAGAGGCCAACGCGTTCCATAGTCTCGGAGCTGCACTGGCTAAAAGCCCGATCGCCCCCAGGAATTGAGAGTAGGAGATCAGAAGATCTCAAGGACCTCATTGGTGTACATGAGTGGATCAGCTCCTGTAAGTATTGTGGGGCTAACCCACTGACAGCCTTGTAGCTCAACAGCAGGACCTTATAACCAACTGGATATATATGCAATGGTGTTTTCCTACGTGTCAGATACCTGGATGAGATAGCCGGTGTGGTCTTCCGAGCTTGTCTTGAAGAGCGGGTTCCTGAGGAGCATCTCGGCCACCACACATCCGAGTGACCACATGTCCGCGCTGCATGTGACCGGGAGCCCAAAGTACATTTCGGGGGCCATGTACCACATCGAGCCAAGACACCAAGCTCCTAGCAGCACACGGACAGACAGGTGACCAAACAAGGTGGCACTTGCACATTATTCACCTGTACTTGTGAAGTGCTGAATAGATGAGGGTATGCACACGCAGTCACGTATGGCACTCAAAATACGCACAATGACAAAGATCGCCCACGTAAATGCGTGTATCAGCTGGGTAGCCCTTAGAAATGTAAATTATTTTCATTACACTGGTGCCAGCTATCATAGAGTGCAGCTGTCGTGTCGCGAGAGTTCTCTGCGGTGAGTAACAACTTCTTTAAAAGCAACGGCGCTGCGACGCCTCTCTGAATAAAATTAACGCCGAGCCGCTTTGCGCGTTTCAAGATTCAGTGATGAACCGGGGACACCTACCACCACCCTGTAATGTGCAGACGTCTCGGAACGGGAAAAGGTTAAGTGAGGAATGAGGACAAAGGTACTTAGGGCTGCCATGCGATCTGTACATTTGCAAACGTAAATCACATGTAAATCACACGTAAATCAGCCATCCGCGACGAAAATTCCAATGGGATTGGCTACTGGCTCCAGACTTTCAATACCAGCAATCGATTATGAAAATTGTTACCGGTTTACTGGTTATTGTTTGACAACTACCCTCCTCAAAACTGGGAGGTTGAGAGTTGAAATCCTGGCCAAATGATTGACGAAATGTAACGTTTGAAGGGTATCAGTGTCACTACCACACTTTGCTTAAGCGGTGCTAACCACCACGCCACCACAGCACGAAGACAAAGACCCCCCATATAGCTTAAACAGGCTCGTAGCGCAGCGTGCTAACCGTTAACACCACCGCTCCACACAAACACTGTGACACGCACACACATGCTGCTACACACGTACACACACACAGGGCAGCTAGATCACTCACTTGGGAAGGTCTCGCTGATGCTGAGGCCAAAATCCGTGAGCCTGATATTGCCACTGATGTGGTCTTTGACCAAGATGTTTGCCTGCAAAAAAGACAGAGTGGTTGTCAGTGAAACTCGTGGTGTGTCGGTGAGATTGCGTCTTGTTGAATTGGTTCATAGCGGTTTACTCAAAGATTTCATGTACTCATTTTTGTTGAACACTTACTGCCCTTTGAAAATGTAATAATGCTTGAAGATCTCCCTACCCCATGCCGTGTTAATCAAGGGGGTTGTATGGCCATACCTCACCATGCTGCTCAGGGGGCTTTTGAAGGCAATGGGATCCAGGACCGGTTCAGATATCACCCAAACCCTGGTTTTAGCCGTGGCCAGAAATCGAATTCGGGTCATTAACCTCTGAGTGCAGTTTGCGAACTATCCCACCACTGCTACGCCCATCATTTAGCTTTGGCATTCGGAATTGTTGCTTAGGGCAGTGGTCGTTGTTGTTTAACGCAAATTAGAAAATATTAAATGTTCCGCGGAGCGTTGGTTGTTGAGAGCAAACAGAGATCCACGTGAAAAGTTGTATTTCTATGCAAGTTTTGGCTATCTGTGTTTATGAAATAGCAAGTCGTGGCATGAGTGTTGTTGCGGTGTAGAATAAGATATCTCGAAATCCTGTTACTAAGGTTTACAAGAGTGTTCTCACATTCTTAGTTATTTCGGTAAGAAAGAACTAAGAATATGAATTACTGGAGTCACGAAAGCTTTAAATCAAAATTTAAGAGTGTTCTCATTTTCTACAACTGCACGAACTGAGGCACTAACTCCATACTGACGGACAAAAGACGCAGCGGGCTGCTTAGTTTACTAACCGGCTTCAGATCCGCGTGAATGATGTGCATCGCCTTCAGCTTTGCCAGGGCCCGCAGCATGGAGCCCACGTACGGCTTCAATTCCGTCATGTATAAGCCATAGGTCTCGTCCAGCTTCTGGAGGAGGTCTCCGCTGCGTGACGGCACAAAACGTGAACGGTTACAGTTTCTTCCTGCTTGTGACCCATTCCCTGATTGGCCCCTTGAACGGGAGCACACGTGCTTGACTGAGGCGAAGCCGCACGGAGTAACCATACAGGGTTGCCGCTCAACTCAAAACATAGTCAATGAGGCAGGAAGGCATTATAAACAGTTATGTCTGACCATGGAGCCGCGTACAAATACAATAATTCTAGGGCATTCTGAAAGCCTACGGACATTTATTCTACATCCAAATGATTCATGTGTGTGAACACACGGACGCATCGGTGTTTGGGGGAGTGGTGGTGCGGCGTTTAGCGCGTTGCTCTACAATTCCCGCTCACGGCCAAGACCGGTGACGATTATCTGAACCAATCCTGGGCCTCCCCTAGGTCGACTCAGCCTCAAATGAGTACCTGGTGCGGTGTGTAAACATCGCCACTGGGGAGACAAAGGCTGCCGGGCGTGGAGCTGCCCACCCACCCCTTCGTGTGCCTTGCCCGTCAGGTGATGATGATCATCAGGTGATGATGATTGCTTGTGTTGCAGTCGACACGTCGTGATAATTTTATTGTTTTATATTTTTATTATTTTATTGTTTCCCTTCTACGTGACTTTACCGAAAGAACCAAGAATATAAACTATATTTTTTATTTTACCAGTTTGAGGCCCCACTGAGCTATGGAGCTATTTTTCAGAAGCAACCTGGCTATCACAAATGTTATCTTCAACGAAGTGGCTTATCCCGTGGAAATTTATAGAGGCCAAATACTCTAAACGCGTGATGTTTATTCTAAATGTAGTGAGAGAGACATGCAACCTCAAAATATACAGCAGGCGACAGGGTCGGGATTGAATCCACGGCCTCCTGCTTACCAGGCGAGGTAATTAACATATTGCCACTGTGGTGCCCTGTGGTCACGTGAGGCCTACCACTTCTGAATGGCTTGTGATGCATATTTGAACATTACTGCAAGCGTCTTAGCCTCATTCATTAGTCAGGTATTCGAAGGGAATATTGTCATTTGGTAACGCTATTTCAAATATCGCTTATTAAACGTTCAATTTCAATGCAATGCAATTGAGGGACTTTGTGGAGTCTTGTCGTGGTCTGGAGCTGTGGTTGTTGTGTTGCTACCTTGCCCAAGCTTGCATTTGTTGACAAATTGGCAGGAATGTATGTACTTTGTATTTTTAGCAATTTGCTTACATTTTCTCCGTCTTGCCTCTCATCGGTTTTGGAAATAGCTCGGTGACCCGCCCCTACTGGACATATGTGAAAAAGATCTTCATAGCTCATCGTATTCCTCCAGGATATAAAAAAAAAGATTCTGATTCTGATTAATCAGTGGCGCTGCGAACAACCTATTCCCTCTATTGCTGCGGGAATCTGCATCCACACATGATCAAGCACCGCTGTGTAATGCCATACACATGGTTCCTTTATCATAGACATGTAATTCTGCAAATGTGCAGAAATGTCTTCCGTATGCGACTTACTCCAGACAAGTTTAGACTATTAAACGTGACCTGTTATGACTCGTCTAATGTGTATTGTGTGGTCGTTAGCACAGAAAGATGTGTCTGGTAATGTCCTAATGGACCAAAAATAGTAAAAAGGAGGCTGGGTCTGTGTTGTTCAGAGTGACCACCATATACAGACTCTTGTACGTACAAACGAGTTCGGTTCCAGAGGTCTGTTCGTAAGTCGATTTGTTCGTGAGTCCAACTTTACTCCCGTCGATTTCAAACACGTTTTACGGCTTGTACACTAAACACGGGGAATGGCTTTGACAGTTGCCTCTGGTTCTTCACGTTCTGCAGATGTAGATGCCACCATGAACTTGCGACTCTCGGTCCAAACAGGAAACTGGACATACGGACAGGTATGATCATATCTCTGTATGTTCGTAAGTCGAATGTTCGTAAGTAGAGGAGTCCCTGTGTAGTGGCATAGAATGGTAATGTAACAGCATAGCGCCTGCTGCTGGCAGGGAAAGGGATCTGAGGCTTACGGCCCTGACGTCAGCAGGCCAGGTTATACACAAGAGGGGGATCTAGGGAAAGGTCGCAGAAGGGGCACTGAATTCATAATGATACAATAATTCAGTAACACTGTACAAGTGTACAGCACGCCAGATCATTACATGGCCTAACCCTGGTTGGAAACACCGTGGGAGTGAAGAAGAAGATTGATTAATAATCATTATTTACATTTGTAAGGTGCATTTTATCCGTATGCCACCAGACTTAACTTGGAGTGTCTAAATTCTCTTTGCCCACCAGAATGAATAGACCTCATCTTTCCCACCCCTGCAGACTTGGTATTAAAGTAGATACATGCTAATGTTTACAAAGTAACGGGCTCTTGACCAATTTCATTTCCACATAAATCAATCATTTGGAAATAGGCCCCACTATACCCCACCGACTACAGCACTCTAATCTTGCCTCCTCGTTTTGCCTCTTCCACCTGCCTCATGCTCGTCAGCACCGCCTTTCGTGCAGCCATGCGGGTGTGAGGTCATCATCACGAGAGGCCGTGCACTTCATCGTTCGCACGCGGCGGAGGAACCACTGAAGTCAAACGTTTAAATACGTGCGGTTTAGTGGGGTCATTTCCGAGCGAACTCGGTTTGAAAGTGTTTATCGTTGAATGTGGAAGGGTTTGGGTTAGTTTTCGGGTTACCACCTTTTCCACTATGGAGATCAAACCCAGACCTATGTTTCAGTCTGTCTAGGTCTGTCAACAACCATGCAGTAGTAAAGTTCAGCACAGTACCGGTACCAGATCTCGGTACAAATTAATTCATGCCACCCAAACACAGATGCCAATTCACAGACTGTCTCGGCTGGACCGGGACAGGAGGTAACCCAAGGGTAGTGGGAGGATAACCGCTTTGTGAGCTATTTGTAAGTAATGCGTTTAGAGTATTTGGCTACTATAAATTTCCACGTGATAAGCCACTTCGTTAAGCTATAATTTGTGGCCAGGTCGCTTCTGAAAAAGAGCTTAATAGCTCTCAATGGGCCTTACCTGGTAAATAAAAAATAGTTTACTTTAATGGTATACATACTTGAATTTTACTGCGGATGTTTTAAAACATGTCCTGTCTAACTGTCAACTTTGTTTGAATTTCAGTGGGAGAAGATGCTTCTCACACAGACGTTAAAGCAGGTACCAGAGTCTACCTGAAGCTCCTGCAGTGTGCGCCTTACATAGGATTCCGTCCATTACTGTTGGTGCGATGGTTTGGATTTTCAAGTTGAAATCTCCTAGTTCATTTTATCTTTACCCAGGCGACAACTCAATTGTCAAGGGTAGTCCTGTTTGGAAGAGGCATCCATGTCTCTTGAGTTCCACATCTTGGAGAGGATGTGATTAGTCAGCATCGATGCCATTTTAGTTGGTGTCACGCATCATGCGTGCATTCTTAAATTACTGACGCCGACTGAAGACTGAAGGTGCAAGTGTGCCATCTGACAATGATAGTTATGAAGCCATTTTTTGCCATTGCCAGTCTTCTTTTGTGCTCTGTCAGAGTCTGCGATAACACGGCCTTGGTGAAGTCCCCTGGACTTGTATAATTTCTGTATCAATTTCTTTTGTTTCATTTTGAAATCTCTGCTCCACTTCCTTCAATTGCATCCATCTGCACCTCCGATTAGCACGGCTGGCTGACGTACGGCGCGAAAGAGGTTCAACGTACATACCTACAAGTAGTGTAAATTCATACGGTGCCAGAAACTCTGCACGAGTTCGTGCCGCGTTCTCCCGATGTTGCCGTCGATGTTTGTCCAGCGACAAGCCATTCGTTGCCACGCGCGAACCTCTCTCACCTCCACAATCACAGGGCCGAGTGTGTGACGTGTCCGGCAAGCCGTGTGATGTGTCTGCGGATGATATTCTTCAGCAGAGGCCTGTGCCTTCTCCCACAGACGCCGCGCAACTGACGCCGCTCCCAGCGCCGCCGACCTCTGCTTCCCCGGCCACGGCCACGGGGAGTTCCTCTCCTCTGCTGGACACCCCGTGTGCTGGACCTGCTGCTCCACCACACTTGCCTGCCCACTACACAGGCACAAAGAGGTACGGGCAGAACTAATGCATACAGTGAGGGAAAAAAAGTCTTTGATCCCCTGCTGCTTTTGTACGTTTGCCCACTGACAAAGAAATGATCAGTCTATATTTTTAATGGTAGGTTTATTTGAACAGTGAGAGACAGAATAACAACAAAAAAATCGAGAAAAACGCATGTGAAAAATGTTATAAATTGATTTGCATTTTAATGAGGGAAATAAGTATTTGACCCCTTGTTGGCAATCACAGAGGTCAGAAGTTTTGCTTGCAGGCCACACACACACACACATGAATGATGTGTTTGGTATTATCTCATGGAAAATAATAAATTGCACAAGGGCCAGGGTCATGCCCCATTCATTCTGAACGATTAAACCAAACTGACCCACGTTCACACACGAGAGCAGAGAGGTTGGCTGCAGGGTGACGCACGCGAAGAACGCGTCACTGTGAAAGAGTTAGAAGGTTCCCCTTCGTACCTTCTTACTCTCCCTCCCACCCCCCTCCTTCCGGTCAGGTGATTTTGAAGTGTCGTCGTCACGCGAGGACGTGGACCGAGACAGCGCGTGGAACCAGTGACTGCGCTCCGAGATCCCGGGGCTCTTCCTGCTGGCCCTGCACACGTTTACCGTGAGTCGGTGCAGATGTGGCCTCGCGACTGGGGCTGCCACCTGTCTGTGTTTGACCCCCGGACAGTGTTCGGGTGGCAGCAGGAATTAATTTGTGTCGAGATCTGGTACCCCGGGTATGGCTATGGTTGAATTTTATCACCGTGAACTGCACAGTTTTAACAATAGACCTCGGCTCGCTGAGAAATGTGCCTGGGTTTGCTCTGTCGTAGGAATGGTGGCAACTGTACTTGGGGCATCGGCACGTTTATTCGCGCTCCGGCTCCATTTACACCGAGAGTCACGTGCTTGTCTCGTGCGGGGAGTGGTGGTGTAGCTGTCAGGGGGCATCCATTTAGTATGTATGCATGGAGGGGGGAGGAGGGGTTAACCCAAATGCGTACGCTTGCGTACTACTGACAATGTGTAAGCCGACTGCAATGGCATGAATCTGCCCATCGCAGTGACATGGGGAAGTAATTGCTTCCGACAAAGGCGTTCTACGACCTTTTCAATCGTACTCAGGTTTGAGCACGGGGACAGTTTGCATTCATGATCCTGAATCATGACAATTCCTTGACTCTCCGGCAGTGGTGAATCGTTCCATCAGTAGGAATCGTGTATATGTGTGTACGTGTATGCACAGCTGTACCCATTGGCTTCTGTTATGGTCATGTACGTTTATTTTTTATTTCGTGGAATATCACTTGCTGTACTCCACGCGGTGAGTGCTTTGTGTAGATAGGAATCATGTTATGTAGAGAATATAAATCTAATTCAGTACCTCTATATGTCTCCCACAGACGAGCGGGGAGACAGCAGCCAGGCGGTGAGCCGGCACTACCAACAATCGCCCAAGATCTGCGGTTCTCTTTACATTCCGATATTTGCAGCCACTTACTGAGTGTTTACATGTGGGGGGAAACCAGTACACTCGCAGAAAACGAACGAATGTGAGCAAGGGGGCAACGTTCTATCCCGTGCAGATGGAAAGGATTCCACAGTTGTGTTCCACTGCCTCCTGGCAAGCCAGGGTATGACTCATCCTCGATGCCCACCGGAAGGGAGATTGCACACTTGCAATTGAATTCCCTGAGATTATTTATATCATGGGGTAGGCAGTGACAAAGCCCCTGAATCACTTAACACGAACATGCGGTCCAGTGCATTGTACGTGCAAGGATACTCGCTTTACAAAATGTATGAATGTATGTTGAACTTGAATCTTGACTTAAAGCTTTCGTGACTGCAGGAATTCATATTCTTTGGGTCTTTCGGTAAAGTCACGTAGATAGAACAATAAAATAATACAAATAAAGTGAATACAAAATAATAATAAAAATATCACGACGTTTTGATCTCAACACAAGCAATCTTCATCATTTTTCTCCTGATGACGATTGCTTGTGTTGCGATCGAAACGTCGTGATATATTTTACTTTTTTATTCACTTTATTTTCATTATTTTATTGTTCTATCTACGTGACTTTACGGAAAGACCCAAAGAATATGTGTTGAACTTCTTTCGCAGTGTACGTAGCCAACCGTGCTAATCTGTGGTACATTAACACCTTGCCACAAATGCCCTGTTGCTCATGAGCACACCGACTCAAATGAATCAGGCGCAAGGTTTGCGTGATTAATGCTTACAAAGTGGGGTCTATAATGAACAATATGGCTGAAGCTCGAGTTCTATTCATTTAAAACCAAACGTGTTTCTTACCAACCATACCTGGTGTTTGCACACAGATACAGATTCTGGGCGATGCGTTCTACACCATTCGGAATGCGCTGTTGCAATGTGCAGCCACAGCTGCTGCAAAAATATTTGTCTCGGTTTTATCCACTGAACAATATCCACTGACCACACCGCACGCGCAACAATGATATAACTATGAACAAAAATATGAATAAATTAGGATGGTTTATTAAATATATTGCACGTAAGAAAATACAGCAATAGACGTAAAAATACATGGCAGTTTAACACGTAGGCTTTCGCGACAAATATCCATAATACAGGTTTTATGGGTTGGATCGCGTAAATATATAAATGTGTCATAAGACCTCCTTTGCCAGTAGCAAGATATAGTAATAGGTTTTTACCCTTTTATCTGGCACCAAAACTGACACCTTTATACAAGGGATCATGTTTGCAATAACCACAACACAAGCAGTCAAAATGCAAACAAAAAGAGACAACTCTGATAATGATATACACTGTCCTTGAAGCTGATTGGTCCACACCCGAGACGGCTTTTCTTAGAGCCTAGTCTCCACTGGTGTTGGACCAGATGACGCCAAAAGGCATACAACTCAAAAACAGCGCACTATCAGAGTATTGAGAGCTCGGGGTAAGAATTTACATTATGAGACCTCCTTTGCCAGTAGCAAGATATAGTTATAGGTTTTTACCCTTTTATCTGGCACCAAAACTGACACCTTTATACAAGGGATCATGTTTCCATAAAGGTGTCAGTTTTGGTGCCAAATAAAAGGGTAAAAACCTATTACAATTTAAATGTGTCGTTAAACCCGCCACCACCCGACAGCCCACTAGTAAGGGTTGTCACATAAACAGAACATGCCAATTCATCACTAGTACAGCACACCGGTGTGTGGTGTGTTGGAGAGCCAAGCCACAACATTTACCATCGGAGTACGGCGTTTCAGTAATTACAACTAGCTTCATCAGGCAACAGCAAGGTTTGGGAGAAGTCCACCTGTTTAATTCCTTATATAGAGACGTAGATGTGGTGACAACACTTGTGCACTCTTTGAGCGCAAAGTGGGGGGGGATTAATGAATCAACATACATTATACATGCACATTATGCTAGCCCATTGATCTTGTACTTAGTGTCCATTGTGTGTATTAAAATAGCCGTACAAACGGTAATTTGATGATTCTCTTCCATGCAGCACTAAGTCGGTAGCTATCCAAACGATTACAATTATATTTTGATTTAAAGCTTTCGTGACTGCAGTAATTCATATTCTTAGTTTTTTCGGTAAAGTCACGTTGAAGAGAAACAACAAAATAACAAAATATATATAAAACAATAAAAAAAAATTCTCACGACGTTTCGACCATAACTCAAACGGTCATCATCAGGTGTGTTGGTTTGCATAAATGTATTTTTAAAAGGCACATTTATTTATTTATAAAAAACGTTGGCGTCACGCGCAGCGATTGGCAGTTTGCCCAGGACTAGTCCATCTATTTTTTTTTTAAAAGAGGAGGGGGGAGACGAAATTTTGTATAATGTATGCTGTCTGAAAGCCACTGTAAGCGTGAACAATCAATCAAGAACTGAAATGATTTATCAAATATTTCCAATGATTGCTAAGATAGAATCCATCTTCTCGGTTAAAATTGTCTCTGTGCTTGTATATGTGGATAGCCTCATGAACGAATCTCTCATGGAAGCCAGATGGCTTATAAAGAACCTCCGTCTTGGAAAAGTCAATGGCATGTGAGCCTACTGAATTAGAACAATGATCTGCTACGGCCGAGGTGTTGGTCCTACCGTGTTTAAGGTCTGCTTTATGTTCACGAATGCGGTCCGAGACATGGCGTTTGGTTTCTCCAATGTAACTACTACCACAGAGGCAACTTAGTTTGTAGACACCAGGGTATTGTATGTCCGGAATCACATCTTTTACAGACGGAACCAGATCACGGATTTTATGTAATGTGTTGAAACGGACCTGGATCTTGTGTTTATTCAAGATTTTAGAGATCTTTTTTGTGATCCCAGCAATGTAGGGTGTGTGATCCCAGCAATGTAGGGTAAAGTGATGGTTTTGAAAACCATCACTTTACCCTACATTTTTTCCCACAGACGTCACAAGAGATGAGTTTTTTCGCTCTTGTAACTCTACCGGATTGAGGTGGGGTCGAGACGGGTGCTGGTGAAGTGGCCATCGATGGTAAAGGCAATTCTCCCAGCACCACCATGACTCACAGCGGAGTTGCTCTCGCACATCTGATACAAAAGACAAAGTTCACGCGCATGACACCCGTGTCACGGGTGTACTCACAAAGGCATACTTAAGGTGACATGAAATTCATTACAACAGATTCATTATAACAGAACATAAGTACTCTTTTGTTCTTTCGGTAAAGTCACGTAGGTAGGAAAAATAAAATAAAAAATAATATATCACGACCATAAATGACGTCACGCGATTTTGGACGATTTTTGACCCCCCCCCCCCCTCGTCACACGGCGTCACAAAAAGTCAGACCCCCCCCCTCAAGTATGACGTCACAAAGCTCTGCCCCCCCCCCAAAACCATATTTTCATTTTGAAAATAAAACATGCTTCAAATCGCTTTAAACTATTGTCATTGTATTTAATGTGGCGCTGCACTCTGATGTTGTAGGAGAAAACATTTATTAAAAAGTCTATTTAACTAAATAGAACGTGTTGTCTATATTTATTTAAAGTTGCGCATTTTGACGTGACGTCACATTTCTCAAACCCCCCCCCTTGTCACAAATGTCTGACCCCCCCTCCCCAGGTGCGTGACGTCATTTATGGACGGCCCCCATCGCCTTAAAACGCGAACTCGCGCTGGCAAACTGAAACCGCGGAACTTTTTTTGTTCAGCAGCGCGATCCTCCGCGAGATGTAATGAGTCGGCCTCGCGCTGTGAGTGAGTGAGACAGCACCGTCCCCCACTCCTCCTGATGTCGAGGGTAAATGGGCGAGGTTTAGGTCTGTGACTCATGCAGCTGCAATGGCTGCTTTGTGTACGCGGTCCAGACCTCCCCAGAGACCCTGGCTGACAGAGGAGGTGTTCAGGATGTTTGAGAAAAAGCGACAGGCTCACTCTAATCGTCTACAGCATCCCACGTCAGAGAATGAGGAGGCTTACCGCAGCCTTCGGTCGGAGGTTCGGAGAGACGTGAGGCGCTGCAAGGATGGGTGGTGGTCGCGGGTTGCTGAGGAGATGGAGTCTGCCTCAATGGCCCGCGATCACAAATCCCTATTTAACTCCATTAAAAAAGTAACCTACAGCGCCACACCTATTACCATTGTAGGGGTAATCGTCACTCACCACTCTGTGGGCTGGTAGCTTCCCCTTATCGTCAATAGGGGGCGGAAGCGCTATCACGCCAGGGCTAATGTCCATGGCCCAAAAAGGGGCCAAGACAATAAATATCGTGTTGCCTCATCAGAAGTTTCTTCGTCAATTTATACCCACTACACCATCATTAGGGGAACGAAGGGTGATCCAATCTCCGACCCCCAGCGACAGGTTTGCAGATTTGCTGAGCATTTCTGTGAGGTCCTGGGGGAGGGGGAATCCCTCAGCCTGGAAAACATAATGGGACAAAGTGGGGATGACTCTGCTGAGGATGCGGTGCCTCAAATATTGGAGGAGGAAGTCACCCTCTGTGAGTGGCTGGCTGAGGTACCATCCGTTGAGGAAGTACTGAGGGTGATCCAGAGTCTGAGAACAGGAAAGGCACGGAGCAGAGATGATCTCCCAAGCGAAATGCTGAGGGAGGGTGGCGTTTGTGCGTAGACTGCCCTACGTGACATCATAACAACAGTCTGGGCCACTGGACGGGTTCCGCAGGATTGGAAGGATGCCCTGGCGGTCCCCCTCTTTAAGAAGGGGGACCGCACAGACTGTAACAACAACAGGGGCATCTAACTCCTCAGTGTGCCGGGAAAGGTCCTGGCAAGG
The DNA here is from genome assembly GCF_048934315.1 of Petromyzon marinus. Lineage (NCBI taxonomy): Eukaryota > Metazoa > Chordata > Hyperoartia > Petromyzontiformes > Petromyzontidae > Petromyzon > Petromyzon marinus. The sequence continues at coordinate 7,275,852 of NC_133683.1, forward strand.
ATTATTCAACATCGCCTTGCTAGGTACGCTAAGGAGAGGCTTGCGGAGCCCCAATGCGGTTTCAAGAAAGGGCGGTCCTGCAAAAATGTCATATTTTCTGTCCGTCTGCTACAGCAGAGGTTGAGGGAATTCCAACTAGACCTACATCTCTGCTTTATTGACCTGGTTAAGGCCTATGATACCATCAGTAGGCCTGGGCTCTGGGTTGTTCTTCGTGCTTTCAGAGTCCCTGACCCTCTGCTCACACTCATTAAGGACCTTCATGATGGTGAGCAGACCCGAGTAAAACTACATAGCCGGGAGTCAGAGCCATTCCCTGCGACAGGGATGTCCTCTGGCTCCAACATTATTTAACATCTATTTCGACCACATAGTTCGTGAAGCCTTCAGTAGCTGTACCAGAGGAATTTACGTCTGGTACAGATACAATGGGAGGCTGATCGATGCCCAGGTGCGGTCAAGGGATGTCTCCCTATTGGTCAACCACATTATGTATGCCGACGACCTGGTAATTGCTGCTCATTCAGAGGAGGAGTTGGAGGCGCTGCTGCTGAAACTGGAGTGTGCCACTAAGAGGTGGGGCCTTACCATCAGCCCCACCAAAACGAAGCACCTGCCTGGGTATTTTGTGCCATCGGGCACTCTACCCCCACAACTCCCAATCGGTGATGGGGCAGTTGGGGAGAGAGTGGAGAGTTTTCCATACCTGGGCAGTGTGCTCATGATCGGCTCCGGTTTAACAGCAGAGGTCTCACTCCGAATTAGTCGAGCGGCATTATCTTTTCATCAGTTGTGTAACGTTGTGTGGAAGCTACCTGGTCTGTCGCTCCGCATGAAGCTTCGGTTCTTCTCGGCCACAGTCATTCCCTCCCTTCTCTACGCTTGCAAAACGTGGACCCCCCTAATGCAGCATCTTCACCTGTTAGAAACATTTAGGCTGGCCTGCCTACGATCAATCCTGGGTTTAACCAGGCTGGATTGTGTGAGGAGCTCACAAATCCTCGAAAGATCTGGACAAATGTCCCATCGGTGAGCTCCTCCAGCAGGCAAGGCTGCGTTGGCTGGGCCATGTAGCCCGCATGCCCAATCACCGCATGCCCAAACAGCTTTTGTTCGGCCGGATCGAGGGAGCTAAACGGGCGTGGCACGGACTAGAGAAGAGATGGAGTGATGTGGTACAGGAGGATGTGGAGCTGAGTGGACTTGCCAATGACTGGTACCAGCGGTGTCTCTACTGGGCAGTTGGAGGCAGTCGCCCTCCAACAACAACGGAGGGCGGAAGAGCGACGCTCAGAAAAACGAGCGGAGCGTCGGGTGGCTAAAGCTCAGCAAGTTGGCACAGTAGGGGGCACAGGTGGTGCATCAGCCAGTAATCTCAGTCATCTCAGTCAGTCGACCAGTGGCACCTGGGTCTGCCCCGTGACCTCCTGCCAGCCGGCGATCGACACTTCACGTAGCCTCAAGGTGCACATAGCCTGGCATAAGCGTCGTGGTCACGTCACCGCCACTTAGTGGCGCATGGCGGTTGTTGTTTTGAGACAGTAAGAGAGTGTGAGGTCGACTCAGCCTCAGATGAATACCTGGTGCGGTGTGTCGTAAACATTGCTACTGGGGGAGACAAAGGCCGCCGTGGAGGAGAATCCTAAAATAATTAAAGCTTTTATTATAATAAATAATAAATAATAAAAGCTTTGATTATAATATGATATTATAATAAAAGCTATACTAAAAGCTTTTTAAATTAAAAATACAAAAAAATTTGAAATAATGAAAGCTTTAATTATTCAAAACTTATCATTTATTTAATTATTTATTATTCATTTAATTATTTTCTTTTTATTTTCAAATCTACGTGACTTTACCGAAAGAACCAAGAATATGGCATGTAGATTATGCCAATTGAAAAATTACAAATAAAAGTAATTTTATTATTTCCGATTTATTTTGTATTTAAATTTATTTAATTATTTTTAAATCTACGTGACTTTACCGAAAGAACCAAGAATATGAATCTGGATTTTTGCTTATTATTTTCAATTTATTATTTTAATTTTTCAATTTGCAGAATCTACACGCCACGTTGGTGGCCGGCAGATGGCAGCATCTACACGCCATAATCTTGGTTCATCTTCTTTGGTTCTTTCGGTAGTGTTACGTAGCATGAGAATAAAATAATACATTGAAAAAAGAAAATAACACAATAAAATTCTCACGACGTTTCGGCCACAACACAAGCGGCCTTCATCAGGTGAAGGGACGAGACTGTCTGGAGGACAGCGCTGGAGCGAACAAAGCCAAGCTCAGATCGAGACCTTTAAGCTGTGTGAGAAAGAACAAAGCGCCTTGACAAAGGAATTAGCATTGAATTTAGCATTGAAATGGCTGAGTGATTAGCTTGTGACTGGTCACAGATATGGCTATGTTAAAGTCAAAGCATACACATCCACAGAGGCACCCCTTGACAAAGGAATTAGCATAGAATTTAGCATTGAAATAGCTGAGTGATTAGCTTGTGACTGGTCACAGAAATGGCTATGTTAAAGTCAAAGCATACACATTCACAGAGGCACCTAGTAAAAATCAAACAGGAAAATTTAGCATTGAAATAACTGAGTGATTAGCTTGTGACTGGTCACAGAAATGGCTATGTTAAAGTCAAAGCCTACATATCTGAGCTATTAATAGTAACTGGGTCAGTGTCTACTTCAAATATTGTTCAGGCTCAGGAGACTTCCAAAGTTATTCGTGATGTTATACATTTGGATCGTTTTGAGCATAATCGCGACCTTATATAATTATTACGTGATACACACGCTGAATATACGCACACAAACATCGTGTACACGTGTGTCGTGTCCTCTATTGTCCACATAGACGGCTTGTGCTGACGAGAGAACGATCTTAACGTACAATGTCGTGACATGTATCAGCCCTTTGTCGATCCAGCGTTTTGATAGAGGCCTCCCCCACACCATGTCGTTCGTGGGAGTTGTTTAACCATACTTCACCATGCCGGTCAATGCGGGTTTGGTGAAGTGAGGAGGCCCAGAAACTTGTATATGCAGATACGAGTTTGCCTGTGCTTGCATCTGCATAATTACATTCTCACACATCTTCAAGTGTAGTTTAATACTTCTAAAAATGCATTTATTCTTGAGGATTCCATAAAGTACTGTGGTAAAAAGAAAACAACTTGATTTGAATAAATTTCGATTTAAAGCTTTCGTGACTGCAGAGATTCATCTCCTTGGTTCTTTCGGTAAAGTCACGTAGAAGGGAAATAATAAAATAAAACATAATAAAATAAAATTCTCACGACGTTTCGGCCACAACACAAGCAGCCGTCCTCAGGTGAAGAAACAGAACTGTCGGAAAGACAGCGCTCCAATGAACACTGCTAAGCTTGGCAGCATATTTTAAGCTGGGTGGGAGGAGCAGAGCGCCTTGCCAAAAGAGTTTACATATCAACAGAATAATTTAGCATTGAAGTAGCTGTGTTAATGTGATAGATTAGCAGGATGTTAAAGTCAGAAATTAGCATGTAACTGGGAGATTAGCATGATGTTAATGTGAGGAATTAGCATGTAACTGGTCACGGAAGTAGCTATGTTAAAGTCAGAGTTTACATATCAACAGAGGCATTTAGTATATTGACGCTAAAGAACTGCAACTACCCAACTATCATACAATAAACCGATGTGAAAGAACTAAATATAAACTACATCAATATAATCAATGTACTCAATATATTCTCCACTAAGCTGAGCTACTAACAATAAGTTATTATACATTAAACTTCTATGTCGCAAAAAATATTATAATATGCCTCCAAATAATATTTTTATTATAAACTGGCATAGACAGACCACAACATTGAATTATACACTGAGTTACTATACACTACCCTATACGTTAGATTATAATAATATTAGACTTGTAATATTACACTATGTATTATTTTACCAACCCTACTGTATACCACACTGCTATATATTGACTATACAATTACGATACTATATATTACCAAATAAATTATATTAAACATTACACTGAATACTTTGTTAAACAAGGAATGCTTTGAGCTTGTGGGTTGAATCCATCTGTGTGAAGTTGTGTTATTTCCCCATATGCAAGGTGGGGTCTCTCTGGGTTCCACTCACACAAACATATCAATGCAATGGGACCTTTCTGAAAATGCAGTACTTAGACTCAATGAAGCTTTCCTGGGTAACTAGTTAACATTGTAATAATTAGCATGAGAGATAATGACGTTCAGTTATAAGGGCCATTAATAGTACTATACTGTATTTTTATTGAAGACTATTTTACGTAGTTGTTTGTAAAAAAAAGTGTCCATTCTCAAAACTTTTTGACGGGCCCTCGTACAGAAATGATATTACAATCTTATATGGAGATAGCGAGTCAGAGTGTTGTGAATAGTGGAGTGAACGTGTGGTGCCATCATTATATTGTTGGTGTGTATATACAGAAAGGCCTATTTGGTGGGTAACATTAGGAAAATGGAGGTAGTTCGTCATTGTTGTTAAACAAAATCTTATTTGGGTGGATAAGAGGAGTAAAATCGTACATGATAGGAACTGCAATATTGTGGAGTTCTGGTATAATGAGTTGTAGTATATATGAATCTTATGTCACCTTAAGTATGCCTGTGTGAGTACACTCGTGACACGGGTGTCATGCGCGTGACCTTTGTCTTTTGTTTCAGATGTGCGAGAGCAACTCCGCTGCGAGTCAAGGTGGTGCTGGGAAAATTGCCTTCACCATTGATGGCACTTCACCAGCACCCATCTCAACCCCACCTCAATCCGGTAGAATTACAAGAACGAAAAAACTTATCTCTTGTGACGTCTGTGGGAAAAAATTCCAGCTGGCATGGTGCCTAGAAGCCCACGTAAGAACGCACAAGGAGACCCGTGATCAATGGTGCGGCATATGCGGAAAAAGGTTTGATCAGCTAGGAAAATTAAAAAGGCATTTGAAGACCCATGAGAAGGATTACATGATAAAGGGTGCAACAGGCTTGGTGATTAACGGCAGTTTTGCCAATGCGGTGTTGAATCCACCGTCGCCCTATGAGATATGCTCAGTCTGCGGATTTTTAAGTCCTATTGAAATCCTGAAAACTCATGAAAGTCTTCACGCACAGTTCTTGTACAGACCGAAGCCTGAACATGATTACACTTCGACAAAAGCAAGCGGCGTTAAGATAAATGACATGAAATCCAATTTTCTTGAATGCTTTGGCCTAGTTCCACGTCAACAAACTGCTTCACCAGTCAGTGAGAATAAACCATACGCTGCTCTCGATCCTATGACGAGCATGAAAGTGTTGATGGCCTTGCAGCAGAAGAAGAAGGAAAAGCGAAGTAGACCTAAGCCCATTAGAAGAAAGAAGACCACCACCAGCGTCACCAATTGCAGCAGTAGCAACAGCCAGAATTCGGACATCAAGAGGATGGACTGCACGGAAGCAAGAGGCTGCGTGGAGCAGAGCATCCCCAAGGTGGATGAACCCAACCTGGCACCTTTAGGTACGTCCTAGTAATGCACACACTACATTTCATTTGGATGTAATTCATAATTTCACAAATTAGTTAATGTATGCATATGTTGACCATATCTGTATGCCTGCGCTGAGGAGTCTAGAGATCTAATGTGGTGCTGCTCGGATGTTGGGTTAAACCGTGAAACTCTGGGTTTCAGTCACCGAGCCATGATTAAACTGGCTTCTCATTGATGGTCTTATCCAGTTACCAAACACTTCTTCCAGCAAACACTTCTGATGTCGCGTGATGTGTAGGGAATTGCAATAACCTCCTAGTGGATAAAAAACGGTCACGAAGGGATGTCATGAGTAGTGCAATGATATCTCCTTCCACGAGCTGTTCTCTTACATGAGGTGGTTCACTGCTGTGTGAGAGATGCACAGGGATACTTCATCTCATGACATGGAGCCAATAGCACCATTGGAAGGAAACTGAGCAAAATAAATTGCTTGACAAATTCCAAAAAGTATCTATTTCTTAACCGGGGTAAATATTACTTAAACAAGTGGGTAAATTTAGAGAACATTTTTGAATGTATAGACCGAGTCATTTCCACAATGGGAATTTCCTCTTCATTGTACTAACACCTAACTTCCATGTGTATTTACTCGTTCTATTGCAGGTAATTATTGTGAAATTAATGAGCTGTAATAGAATAATCTGGCTCAACCACCTCAATGTTAAATTATAGTTGTTGCTCTGCATCAACATCAACCACACGAAGAAGTGCAAAATGTTGGGGCTTCAAAATAAGCCCCAAAAATATATTATGATATTTTGCAGGAAATCAGTATCTTGCTTTTCTACTATTTGTACGTATGTTGAACTTCTTTCGTACCATACGTAGCCAACCGTGCTAATCGGAGGTATTTGTTGCTGGCCATTTGGCATTTTGGGCCTTTGGGTATGTGGTCAGCAACCGTGATTGATAAAACGTCCCATATACATAGTAATGCTATGGCATCCACTGCATGGTGATAAATAAATTATGTATTAGCGCGTGCGTGTGCTCAACGGTGGATGTCTTGTGTTCCAGAGGAAAAGCCCTTCCCGTGCAGTGACTGCTCGTACGGAGCGACGCAGAAGTCGAAGCTCAAGAGACACGTCCTGAGCGTTCACCACGTGCCCTTCGATAGCGCGCTGGACTCCGACTGTCCCAAGAAGAGAAGACGGCTGGCTGGGTGCCGAGACCACGGCTCAACTCTGGATTTGGAGCGCGCACGATGCTCACGGAGAACTCTCTGATGATTTATTTCATCCTGAAGCTGAGGTACCACGTGTGGGGCGATGAACGCAAGGTTTTGTGCAGCGGACATTTCCATGATGAAATTTCATCACGTTCACTGCTGCGAGGTTACATCTATTGCCGTATATTTTTAGTCAATTGCTGTATTTTATGGTATACAATATATTTAATAAATTGTCCTAATTTAATAACAAAGGTTTTTGGGTTAGATCGTGTAAGTATAAATGTGTCATAACCCTACACCACCTGACACAGCCAATTAGTAAGGAATTTGTCACGTAAACAAAACTCCACTTAGTTACTACTTCAGCCCACCGGTGTTTTGGAGAGTAAATCCACAAGATGAGTACGACGTTTCACTGGTAATTACATCCAGCATCATCGGGCGATTTGCCAGAATAGTGAAGCCATCCACCTGCTTCCGATCTTAAATAGAGAAAGGCGATGTCATCACTGAACCCATCAGGTGCAGAAATCAGAGGCGGGGAGGGGGATTATTGAAATGATATAATTGATTAGTAATCATTTAATTAGTATGTTTCCTCTATAAGTAATGATAAATGTGAGATGTCTTCTTCCTCCACGCGTTTGTTCCACTCACGTGGGGTCCGCCGTCCTTGCCACCTTCTCCACACCGCCCCGTCCCGCGCCATCTCTCCCTCCGCTCCGCGGGCCACCACGTTCGACCGCATCACCACATCGCCCCACGTCTTCTTCTGCCTTCATCTCCTCATCTTACAATCACAATTACTTAATAATACGCTTCCAGGCCGCACTAAGCCTGTAGCTGTCAGAGAGGTTAAAATAATACAAATTTTCTCAGTTTCAATGGATTCTCGAATTAGTCTTGGCCAGTAATAATGAGTTTTACACAACACTTCATCGTTATCAAAATACATGACGTGTTCTTGTTGGCAAGCATGTACTGCAACTTCCGACAGTTATGTTTGAGAGTGTTTAATATTTATTTGGTGTTCCTTTAGTCTTACGCTAATGTTACATCCCATCTGTCCAATATAACATCTGCCACATAAGCCATTAATCCGATACACACCATCCGTTGACAACTTAGGCAATTCATCTTAAGTACAAGATACTATTTTTTTAATTTTGTGTACCGTGCCAAATCTTACTTAGATGTTTAGCTTTTTGCTTTTCCAAAACTCGAGCTAATTTCTCAATTACTCCCACGATATATGGTATTTTAATTGTTTAATAACCTGATTCAGCAGTATTGCTGTTCGATCTTGGTTTAGCATTCACTGCTCTGTTAATTTGAGCATTATTGTAGACATTCAATCGTAGCTTTTCTTTGACATGTTTAATCTCTCTCCTCAGACTTTGACCATCTGACACTGTTTTAGCTAGATGTATGAGCATCTTGTTGAGAAAGGATTTATGTGCGGGGTGATGATGCCAATCTGCATTCAGATAGGCATCAGTATGTGTTCCCTTTCGGTAAACGCTGTGTGTGTTACTTTACCATTTAGGCCTCATCCGAGCAAAATATCCAGGAAAGGGAGTGTGTTATTCACCTCCATTTCCATGGTGAAATGGATGGCCGTTTTTTTTTAATTGAGATGATTTAGACATTCATTCATTAAGTGTATCCTTACCATGTCGCCAGACAACCAAAGTGTCATCTACATATCTACACCAAAAAGTGGGTTTTAATGTACTTGAAGCAAGTGCTCTTGCAACCCGTGGGTTGAGGACCCCTGTGTTAGAGGCCACACAGGACGGGGGGGGGGGGAGTTTATCGTTGCGTTTGTCGCTGCGAGCAGACAGCGTGCAATGGAGAGCTTGCTCAGAGCGGAGCTGGGCACGGACTCAGCGAGGACGCTGGGCGCTTCGGCCGGTGGAGGCTGCATCAGCACCGGGCAGAGCTACGAGACGGGGCGCGGACACGTGTTCACCAAGATCAACGCCAAGAGCGGGGCACCCTCCTCTACGCCTCCTCTACACCTCCTCTACGCCTCCTCACTACGCCACCTCAACACCTCACCTCCTGTACCCTCCTCTTTGCCTCCTCTACACCATCTTGCATCCTCGCCTCAACCTTCATTCATTCAGCCCTGTATCACTTTTTTTTCGCTGCGACTACTAGCACCACCGTGGTGAATGTTGCAGTGAACTTCCCCTCGTTGATTCCCCCCTCCACCCACGTTAAGGGACTCGGTCTACCAGACACTTTGACCGCTTCATCTCATCCACTCCGCGTTCAACCACCGCGCCTCACTGCAGGTCACAAGAACGCACTCAACTAAACAACTCGGTCACCCACTCATCCAGTCACTAACTCAATCACCCTATCACACACTCATCCAGTCACCCACGCATCCAGTCGCCCACTCATCCAGTCACCCACGCATCCAGTCACCCACGCAATCACCCTATCATCCAGTCACCCACTAACTCAATCACCCTATCACACACTCATCTCGTCACTAATTCAATCACACACTCAGCTAGTCACTCAGTCAATCATCCTATCACACACTCATCCAATCACCCACTCATCCAGTCACCCATTCATCCAGTCACCCACTCATCCAGTCACCCACTCATCCAGTCACCCATTCAATCACGCACTCATCCACTCACCCACTCATTCAGTCACCCACTCATTCAGTCACCCACGCAATCATCCTATCACCTACGCATCCAGTCACCCACGCATCCAGTCACTCACGCATCCGGTCACTGACTCAATCACCCTATCACTCACTCCTCCACTCGTTTACTCAAACACTCACCCATTTACTCACCCACCCACTCACCACCATGCAGGTCACCTCACTCTTCTTTTCAGATTAATCAGTTTGCACTGCTCCACTCTGGAATCCACACCCGGTCTTCCTGTTTTCCCAAACTCTTGCAACAATAAACTTGATCCATTTAAGGAACACGTTTCTTTGATCTTAATGATCTAATTACTCATTGGACAGTTATGTATTATAATTTTTTGTTGTTGCTGGCCGCTTGCCGTTTTGTATTGTGTGGGGTGTGCATCGCTGTCAACCCCTTATCAGTGCCTACCTTATTACAGACCAATTCAGACCTTGTTGGTCACCCCGTGCCCCTTATAAATCTCAACGTTCATCCTACAAAGTCCCATCACAAGGGAGAAACACACTCACTTTCCCCCAACAGAATACGGGTAAACCGTGTGGGTTGGCGGCTATGGGTTTTGTTGTGTTTAGGAGTCCAAGTTATAGGACTGCACCATGGGTTGTGCGTGGTTCTCATTGGTGGGAGATTCCCTTCGCTGTGTTGCACGCCAGTGGCTGGGGGCTGCCTGGGGTCAGAGACGTGTGAGCCGGTCCCAATGTGCACCGGCAAACATTTACCGCCAGGTGGCCCCAGTGTTTATTGCCCGTCCACACGTGGATACCTGAAGCCCATGTCAATCCACTGCTGGATGAGTCCCGCAATGAAGATACAATCAGTACATCCACTTAGCTTTTGGACTCCACCTGTTCCATTGGCGGCTGAATGCGAATCTAAATGTGCATACGTTAGAGACTGGTTAATGCGCATAGAAATCAAACCAATTGACCTACGACCTTTGCCCCATCAACTTTTGTAGAATTTTAGATGTGCATTACAGCTACTTTAGCCGGGTGGTTGTGGTGGCTATGTATGCCTGTAAACCACCACTACGTGGAGGTGAGGGTTGGTGGATTACAAAAATATTGCGACAACTCCCACCCCTTGGTCGTCAAGGAGGTAGAGAAGGCGGTGTCGAATAATGTGGACTCCGCCTGTTCCATCTGTAGATTTGTGATAGAGCGTTGCCCCCCCCATTTGCTTGGATTTCTCCAGGTGCTCCGATTTCCTCCCACATGTAAACACTCATTAATCTTGATTTGAAGCTTTCGTGACTGCAGGAATCCTTACTCTTTGGTTCTTTCGGTAAAGTCACGTAGGTAGAAAAAATAATAATGGATCACGACGTTTCTATCGCCACACAAGCAATCTCACTGAGTCTCAAGACTCTTGTTCAGGAGGGGCCTGCCACCTTTTCGCAGGAGTAATTTGGATGTTTGGCTAGTACCAGTTACATTGTATGTTGTTGTTGTTGTTTTGCCATGGGAGTAAACCCATACAGAGAAAGGGACCATAATTAGAAAAGCGAAGCCAGGCAGTCCTTCAGAAGATGTCATGCACGGGCGTGACCACTGCACCACCCTGCCGCCCAAACAAATGTAATTTAAATAATGTACAATACTGGCAAATAAACCCTATTAGTATCAACTGAATTTCTGGACAATCTGGCGTGTGTATAGCTGCATCGGTGTTTCTAAAAGTCGTGTTCACATTGCCTGAAATTAATAATATTAAGAACAGGTTTCCCACCTCTGGTTTCGTTTGACTTACCGGTTGTCCTCATTATGTGTGTCACAGATAATATGGCAAGGAAAATATTACGCAGCACGAGTTTCAGGATTAGGGCAATTATGGTGACACACGTGACCCCCTCTACACAAGTAACAGCTGAGAGTCAATGCTGTGGTGCTGTGCGATTGGTGCAAGCGACCCATCATCGTGTTTTGATGTTGAGCTGTTAAAATTGCACTGTTGTGGGGTGAGGTCAAGGCCGATGACTGCTTCCAGCGGTGTCAAGATCAGCATTTTGAAGAGGCTCGCAGAGGAAGATACTGGGCACTAGGGTGCAGTCTCTCTCCATGAACAACAGAGGGGAGAGGAGCGACACTCACAACAATTATTGGCGGAGCACAAGGCGTATAAAACACAAATTTGGAAGAAAGTTTACCTCGGGGAGTTAACCCACAACACCTGGGTCTGTCCCGCGTGTTCACACGATAACGCGTTTTCACTACAACGCGTTTTCTTTAATTTAGGGAACGCTTTTCGCACAACGCGGAACGCGCTCCGTCACAACGCGCTTACTGAGCCACACTGTGTCTCTTAGTTCTTGCAAGCTAAGCTGGAGTCAGTCTCTCTCATTAAGGCCACATGGCCACACTGTGTCTCTTAGTTCTTGCAAGCTAAGCTGGAGTCAGTCTCTCTCATTAAGGCCACATGGCCACACTGTGTCTCTTAGTTCTTGCAAGCTAAGCTGGAGTCAGTCTCTCTCATTAAGGCCACATGGCCACACTGTGTCTCTTAGTTCTTGCAAGCTAAGCTGGAGTAAGTCTCTCTCATTAAGGCCACATGGCCACACTGTGTCTCTTAGTTCTTGCAAGCTAAGCTGGAGTCAGTCTCTCTCATTAAGGCCACATGGCCACACTGTGTCTCTTAGTTCTTGCAAGCTAAGCTGGAGTCAGTCTCTCTCATTAAGGCCACATGGCCACACTGTGTCTCTTAGTTCTTGCAAGCTAAGCTGGAGTGAGTCTCTCTCATTAAGGCCACATGGCCACACTGTGTCTCTTAGTTCTTGCAAGCTAAGCTGGAGTGAGTCTCTCTCATTAAGGCCACATGGCCACACAGTGTATCTTAGTTCTTGCAAGCTAAGCTGGAGTGAGTCTCTCATTAAGGCCACATGGCCACACTGTGTCTCTTATTTCTTGCAAGCTAAGCTGGAGTCAGTCTCTCTCATTAAGGCCACATGGCCACACTGTCTCTTAGTTCTTGCAAGCTAAGCTCGAGTCAGTCTCTCTCATTAAGGCCACGTGGCCACACTGTGTCTCTTAGTTCTTGCAAGCTAAGCTGGTGTGAGTCTCTCATTAAGGCCACATGGCCACACAGTGTCACTTAGTTCTTGCAAGCTAAGCTGGAGTCAGTTTCTCTCATTAAGGCCACATGGCCACGCTGTGTCTCTTAGTTCTTGCAAGCTAAGCTGGAGTCAGTCTCTCTCATTAAGGCCACATGGCCACACTGTGTCTCTTAGTTCTTGTAAGCTAAGCTGGAGTCATTCTCTTTTCGACATGTCTCACCAAATTCTGTAATAATAATGTTCCAGTTTCTCTATATGTTTTTTTTAATTTAGATTTAAATAAATCTACATTTTAAAATCCACAATTCTGGCTGCCTCCTGATGATGCTGGTTGTAATTACTGGCGAAACGACGTACTCAGATTGTTAATGTTGCGGCTTTGCTCTCTAACACACAACCGGTGTGCTGTACTAGTAACGAATTGGCATGTTCTGTTTAAGTGACAAACCTTACTAATTGGCTGTGTCGGGTGGTGGTGGGTTTACCGACATATTTTTATATTTATGCAATCTTACCCCAAAAACCTGTATTATGTAAAAATACATTTATTTTCCTCCTTTCTTTTTGGACAGTTTCAAATCTCTAACGTCTTTCAAATTGTTCTGATGTACAGTGCTACATTTCAAATTACTGTCATGTTTGCAACGGGTTGTTTAAAATATATTTAAATGGTGTAGATTCACGTTTAAACTCGCTTCGAATCTGCATTCATCATTTTCTTCTTTAGCAGTCCGTAACCACAATTGGTACATCGATGCATGACCCATTTGATTATGGTTTGTTGGTCTTAATTTATCAATTAAAATGTTATTGAGTGTGCCAAATCCTAAAGAGTGGCATTTGAGTCGACGTTATTTATTTTATATTCACATGTGAAACGCCTGTGCACATGAATGCAATCCAGTTACACACTCTCCTACTTGTTCATCAACTCTCTTCGTGGTGTAGATTTGATGGCTTGTATAGCAACCATAAACAAACACAAGTCCGGGTGACTCATGATCCATGATTCACGATGCCAGTGGGCCAGGTTTCACTCTCAACTCTCTACCTGTGTGGCATGAATAAAACGCACCTGTAAATTTGACCTGAAATGATTGCACAACAATTGCCCCGCCTTCATGCGATGTTTATCCTCCACTGTTTATCTGGCTTTGACCTGAATTATATAAAAGTGCGGCTCTGCAACTGCTGTAGAGTCACATTTGTAAAAACGCATTTTACGATATGAACAGCGCATTGAAAACGCGTACTATTTTATGTATTGTTTAACAAGTGTGTTTACAAATCCACACTGAGAAACACGATGATTGACAGAGGGGAGTAAATTATTTTTTAGATAGTGTATGTAAATAGAGCTACTGTAGGTAAGTAGTTTTCAGTTTTAAAGGCATAGTTTAACAAGACAACACTTGCCACCATCCTTCAAACCCATTGGTGAAAAAAAGCAAAGTTTATGTTTACATTATAACACAATGTTTACATTATATATAATATAATGTTTACATTATATATAATATATAATATAATGTTTATGCAAGAGCCGGGGACTTATGAGACCCCGGGGTCCCGCCATAAGGTTCATATGAATGGTTACCTAATAACTTTTGAAACACGGTAATCGCTGTGAAGTGCAGTTTCCAATTCTTATTGTTCACTCAATCTCTCTGGCCTTTCTATGCAATATGAAGAAGGGTCATTGCCCGAAACGTCGCTTATCGGATTTTTTTTCCCTTTTTCAAGGCCCCAGTGCTACTGATGCATTAATTTGTTTGGTATTTGAAATGATACGAAGGCTCAGCAAGTGATTCCTTGCAGACATAAACAGAAGCGATACGCGCCACCCCAGCCACCCATGTCGCGAATCAATTGATTATCGCGATTGAGGGCTCGTAAATAAATTCTAGATTCAACGCCTTGTTTTAAAACGTGAACACAGCCGGCTCTAGTGACTGGAGTGGGTGGGTGTTGGACAATGTGAAACAATGACACGCAACGTATACAAATCTAAAACATAAATTCTTACGCACGCGATCCGGTGTGCATATCGCGATCTTCAGGATGAATGATCACGTCCGAATCAATGCGTCGTCGTTGCTCCCCTAGCATGCGCTCTGCGTAACCCGCTCGTGTTGTTGTTGTTTGCGGCAGAGTTTAGGACCTTCGTGGCCAAGAGCCGCAGCTCCCGAGGCAAAGGAGTGATGGCACGCTTCAAGGTGCCGGACTTGCTGAAGCATCTCATGGAACGATACGGGGCTCCGGATATTCACGATCTGGGCATCCGTATCACCAGCATACCTCTGGGCATTTCCGTACGTGCCGTGCCTGCGTGTATGAGCGTGTGTGTGTGTGTGTACGTGTGTATGCATTGCGTCGCTTGTTGACTGCGAATTGTATTATTATTATTATTGGATGCCTCAAGTAGACTCTTTGGTTCTTTCGGTAGAGTCACGTAGGTATAAAATAAAATAAATCACGACGTTTCGGGCGCAACACAAGCGTCCGTCATCAGGTGGGAAAGCCTTGGTGTGCTGCTGAGGCAGACTGTTTTAAATGGTTTGAAATGTATGTAGCCCATGGGTCATAAAGAAGTGGCCAGGGCTAGTGATGTTAACGTGAGAAATTAGCGTGTAACTGTAAGGTAGGAAAGCGGCCTCCTCCTCGATTTTACGTGACTTTACCGAAAGAACCAAAGAGTGTGGATTCCTGCAGTCGCGAAAGCTTCAAATCAAGATTGCCTCAAGTATGTATTGTTGTTGCCCTTGAGGGGGTTTACTTTCTGAATTAAATGCGTTCTGGAATTGCTGACACACAGCCACAACGTACGTGTCGCTGTGTTCACACCTGAGAGTGACACTGCATCAGCCTTTTACCAATATTCCCCCGCCCCTGCGTTTGCCTTACACGGCCACAATGCTGAGCTATCCTCAGTTGCTCAGGCACACAAGTTTCACACCTGTCTCCCTGTCAAGTGAATGTGGTGTATCCTTTTGTCATGCAGTCTGAGACAGACTTCCAACACGACTTCAGTTTTGGGGGTGCAGTGCTGTGACAAGAGCACTGAAGTAACTGCTCGTGTAAGTACATCATGTTAATATATATCGTATTGAAGGCTGAGGCCTATTTTACTTTACCGTTCCTTACAGAAATATTCTTTCCCGAGTCTTTGTGCATTTGTCGCTTGTTTCAGAGGTTCGCGATTCGATCCCAGGAGTCGCCCTAGTTAATATTGCGGGTGTATTATCCAAAACTGCATTTCTATATGCTTCACAAATAATGTAAAAAAAAAAATCCCGTGTTGTTATTAATGAATGAGGAGGACATGTGTGCCGGCGTCAGAATCAAAATTTGCAAATCTAAACAAGTACTCAGAAATGACTGGATTGGGTAAAACCACAAGTATATATGTTGAACTTCTTTCGCACTGTACGTAGCCAACTGTGCTAATCGGAGGTGTGGAGGGCAACAAACTGAACACAAAAAGCAGTTCTAAAGAAATTCTTTTCAATCTAGATTTAAAAGTGCATAGCTCCAATGGCTTCCTAATATCGAAAGGAAGAGCATTCCAGTTGGCCGCAGAAGCCCATCTGATAGCGAGTGATGCGGTAACTGTCTTTGTTCGATGGCTTGCCAAAAGCCACTGCTGCTAGGATGATCCACCAATCCCATCTCTCGATTGCAATCGTGCATTAGCAGCACACCTTGCATTCGCTGTTGAACCACTCGTCCATCACGTGTTCCATCATCGCAAGTACAGCACTGCCCTGCACCTGTGGCCGCCACAGTTGCTAACATTGTGTTGTTTGTTTAGGTGATCGGCAAGGCCCAGAAAGGCGAGTGGGAGGTGATGGACCGTGGGCTGGCTCGCATCGAGTGTGACATCAAGCAGGAGGTGGAGGGCCGGCCACACAAGATCAAGAAATACCTGTTGGAGTCGTTCCCCTTGCCAGGGACGAGCGCCGATCTTCGCCGACAGTTCACGACACAGCCGGCGACCGAGATGGTGCTGCAGGTCTTCCAGAATGCCGAGGACATCTTTGTGAATAAGCTGAAGAAGGTGGGGCCCATGGCGTCTGGACTTAATGCAACAAAATTACCGTGCGAGAAAGTTCATGCATTTGCTTACATTTGTCAAAGATTTTCCATAATACATTTGTCCTCGGAATTATTTAATGAGTGATAATCGCCATACGTTTCAAGTCTGTGGATACTTCCACCATTATCAAAAAAACTTTCTCTACCACTGAATTAACTCTCCTCTATAATATTTAGGGCCATCGCTTTCACAAAATTCAGTCACACGTTGAGACAAAAGTAAGGGGGGGCATTGAAATTGGTCGGACATCTATGCATGTGTCACCCTCTATTTGTCCCAACAGAGTGATATGGCTGCAAGTGGTTTGGGTCCTTTATTGTTTCCACCAACAGTGTGTGCAGGACTTCCTGGGGCAGGTGAAAGGGGACACGCTGGCCGGGAAGCTGTTTCAGTTGGCTCTGTGCTGTGGCTCCCTCGAGACTCCTCGCGACCTCGTGGTCAAGGAGAAACCGGCCGCGTTTCTCGGCAACATCAGCACTCCCGACACCAGACCGCCGTTTCTTCCGGGGAGTAAGGAGACAAACTTGCATATACAGTAGACTCTCGATTATCCACGCTAATTACGGGGAAGATGGCTGCGGATGATAAAAAATCTCGGATGATCCAAAGATATCTATTTTCTGCGGATCTCTATGCCACAAACTAACGATCAACCGATCGATGCACGTGGTCGGTGATAAAACTTTCCTGCTCCCGAGCAGAAGACTCGGCCCTCTAAGTGGATAGCAGAGCCACGCCAATCACCATCAATCAAACTCCACCCACTGTTGTAAAGATATGCAACTACTGTACTGTCGAGGTGATCACGTAGATTTCGGATTCATGGGCGCACATATTTGCTCGATATAAGCACGTGACTTGTAACAAACATTTCCAAGAATTACAATGTATAACTATTTTTAGATTATTAATTTGGGCCTAAGGGAAAATCCATGAGTTATTAATAAGTAAAAATCTCATGTGCGTGGTTAATCCGCAAATCAGATAAACCGCACACGGATAATCAAGAGTCTACTGGATTGCACGCGCGCTGAATTGTCGTAGCTTCTCTAAACACCTTATTTCACATCTCGTATCGATTATTACTAATGCATTAGTAAGAGTTTGGCATATCACGACGCATCAGTTTGTCAGATCTACATCGAGATGACCCGGGTGGCTGAGAGAGATTATTAGCATTGAGCTGGAAACGCTGAGATCCTGGGTTCGAATCTGGGTAACCACCTGTGATTAAACTTGCTTTTGTCAAGTGCAGCCAGTTGATGGTCTCAGCTCGGTCATTAATGACTGTCAAAAAAACCCAAGACATACTAAATGGCTATGCACTTAATTTGACCAAGTCCAATATCGGCTCAACAGAGTGGGTGGGAATGTGCTTCCCTTTACTCTGTGGACCAGAGGTCACTAGAAGCAATGTCAGAGGTAGCTTTGTGATGTTCTCTTCTGCGGGCCATTCTCCAATAGGACGGGTTCCGCTGCTCCGTGAGAGATCCGAGTGGATACTCCATCTCATTACACAATATCGAAAGCACAATCTGAATAAAATGTAGTTTCTTGTATTGTACATAGGGGGTCAGACCACGGAGGACCTTCAGAATGCTGAGTGTGATCTTGAAATTAATCCTGGACTGGTTCGGGGGATAGTTGAACAATTCGAATATTGGGGCGATATCGTCTTGCATACGGGTGCGAGAAGTCTGGCAGTGGTTTTTTTTAGTCCATCTAGATTTTTGGGTTAGATCATGTAAACATGCACTCAATAATACGCTTTAATATGCACTATTTATGTGACCTAACCCAAAAATCTCTATTATGGGTAATATTGGTCGCGAAGGCCTTCGTGTTAAACTTGTTTTTTGAGTCATCTGGAGAGTGATGATGAAACTTATCGGGAGGCCGTAGATGAGACGTGGGGGGTGGGAGGGCAGAGAGAGAGTTGCAGTTGTTGAGCCTATTGGAGTGAGTTACAGCATCGTTGTCCTCTCCTACAATGGCATTGCTTGTCTCCTTCGCAGAGGCGGTAGCCGAGCATCTGGTCCGTCTGCTGAGCCACGCAAGTAAGATGGCAGAGCCCCTGGGCCTACCCGCGCTGTCACGCGTGGAGAAGCAGCTTGCCGAGCTTTTGACTCGCGCAACCTCCCCAACCTGGGCCTCGGCTCCTTCTTGGACATCCTCCATCGCAACGCACAGGTGCGTACGTGGCGTGCGTGAGCCCACCCGCCTCCAGCTGGTAAGAGGCAGTACAGCAAGTAGGTGTACGACACTGCCCGTGAAAAGTTTGAGTGTACTTATCGCCTCCGAGTGGCGCTCAATGTTAAGTTTGTTTCCAAAATTGTGCGCGGTAATATTCGTTTATTATTACCAACTTAAAACTCATTTGTCGATAACTCAAATACGTTTAAGCGTTATTCAATCACTGCCAATGCAGAGCACAACAAAGTGTCACGTAAGATGCATGGGTTTTCTCTTGTAACTCTTAAAAAATATCTGTGAATTTGGCAAACATCCCAAAGGTAGATATTGAAAATCACCGTTAAAATTGAGTGTACAGCGGTGACATTCAGATAAAATATATGATAACACTATATATGCAAAGTGGACGGGTGGCTCAGAGATCAAAGCGGTGCGTTGGCAATAATGAGATTCTGGGCTTGAATCTGGATTTTGACTGCTTGGGTTGAAACCGAGGTCTCAAGTCTTATCAAGTCGATCGTCCGAGCCCCGTCACCAGCGACTGCACAAAATTACAGTCTCATTAAACTTGGGTTTTGCACTTCATTTTCCTAATTCCATCTCTGAGAATAACAATTTCAGCTTGACTCTCGTGCGCTGCACAATCTCATAACACAGCTAATGTGAAAGTGTTGGCTCCTATTGTGTACAAGATAAAAGGCTACCCACCGCATTTTATGACACAGGGCCTGCACGGCTATGCGAGATTTACGAATGGATGATTTATTTGTCTCTTGACATTACGCCGATAGCGCATTTGGAAAACTAAAATTGAGAACGAATTTTGTGTTAATTTGCAAACTTAAATCTGTATTATTTAATCAGTTTTCGTGCACTGCATTGTGAGATGCAGCTCCATGCGTATCGTTTAGCTTTAAGCCGGTGTTTGCCTTGCGGTCGCCTCGGTGTCAACCAACTGATATTGACGGATTTGTTGTGTCTGTGGTAGCTGTTGGAGGAGACTGGGGTTGTGATCTCCGTCCTGGGTGGATCTGGAGCCAGAGAGAGGAGCCGGAGAGCGGCAGCCCTCTCCCCGCGAGCGAGGAGTCGAGTAGCGGCTGCTCTCACTCGAGCGAGGAGTCCGGAGCCCGCAGCCCTCTCGAGATCAGCCCTCCCCCGGGGGGGGAGCCGGGGGCCCGCGTCCCCCACAACTGACAACCTGTGTACCAACTGGCTGAGTGAGAGTTTGTGTGTATTTGAGCGTAATCGTGCCAGTGTTTAGCTGTACCAGGGAGTTTGATGCAGCAGAGTGTTTCGGTGTAGCAGGGTGTCTGGATTGTGCCGGCACACTATCCTTCTATCCGTAATGTCGTAGGGTGAGGTCCATTAAAAGTTTACTCGGACCCCAACCTGTCAAAGCGCCTAATCATGGAACGTGGTTCTCAACATCGTCCCTCACCCATGCTACGTACCTTTGAGACGTCCTGCTTTTACAAATGTTGATGAACTGGAGGGCAAAGGTCTGGAGGACCCCACATGGAGTCTGGTTTCTCACACCCAAGCCTCCTGTGACATTTCTGGAGGCTTCTCTGGGATCTTTGTCCCATTTATTGAGTGCGTATTTGGCTTACTTCTGGCTTCGTCCCAAGACGTCATCCAGTTGGGAAATACCCGAAGGTTGTGGGAGTCGCCCCGTGCTTCAGTTTATTTCCAACCCTCGCAATGGCCGGATGCTCACCAGCCGGAAGTCTTTTGCTGCATACACCACGACCGAGGTGTTGAGAGCAGCCATCTCGTGGCTGGTCGGCAATGGAGATGGTATTATCGATTAGGGGAGCGTGAGTCTGTGGCGTTGGTGGTGCTGCTGTCACGGAGGCGACACGAGTTTAGGAAATTCAGTTTTGTGGGTTTCCTGTAGGGAGCACTGAAAGATCCTCCCTTCCTCTTTCTCCACCCTTTGTCTGTTGTCTCCATGTCCCCGTTCAACTCTTTCTACGCCGCTTTCCTTGAATGTGCAGCCGCCTTTACGGCCTCCCCTCTCCCCTTCTCTCCACCTCCAACTCATCTCCGTCGTAATCTCCTCCCCTTTGTTCAGGCTCTTCCCTTTCTTCCTCAGTCTATGGATGGGGTTATTGTTTATCCGGCTCTTATACAAAAAATGGAGCTTATTTAGCCTTTGAATAGGATTTTGTTTTCTTTCGGTAGCGTGTTGCGCACCTAGGGAAGATCGAGCCACGTCACCGGTTCCCATTATCAAAATCTTTGTCAACTTGTCTCCCTCGGTAGGAATGCCTTTCCTTCTCCAGGAGGCAATTGTTTCTCTCTCTCACCTCCGTTATTTCTTCCGATGCGCTTTCTTAATCTCGCTTGCTGTGTGTCTCGACTCTATCATTCAACAAGGGCAAATTTAAAAATTTGCTTTTTTTTCCTCCACTGCTTTACCACTATACCTCCTGCGTGGGTACTCGGAGTTTCATCTAATGTACTATTTGATGGGTCGCTTCCACACAACACAAAGGCGGTAGCTATCCGAACGGTAAATTTTTCTTTCAATTTCGATAGATTCTCGAATTATTCTTGGCCAGCAGTAGCTAGTTTTGCACAGAACTTCAACATTAAAATCAACTGAGTGTCCTTGTTGGCACGTGTGCTCTGCTACTGCTGAACACGGGTGCCAACAAATAATACATTATTTAAATGCATGCCTATAAAGGGTACCATACTTCAATAGGGATTACCATTGGTACGGCTATTTTAATACACAATAGACAGGAAGGACAAGATCAAAATGCTCTCATTATGCACATGCATAATGTACGTTGACTCGGTAATCTCCCCCCCCCCCCCACTTTGCGCGAGAGTGTCACAAATCTGGCTGTCGCCTGATGAAGCTAGTTGTAATTACTGGCAAAACGTCGTACTCCGATTATAAATGTTGTGGCTTGGCTCTCCAAAGTACCAGTGACGAATTGGCTTGTTCTGTTTCCGTGACAACCCTTACTAGTTGGCTGTATCGAGTGGTGGCGGGTTTTAACGACACGTTTATATATGTACGCGATCTAACCCAAAAAACACCTCTATGGATGATATTGGGCCCGAAAGCCTACGTGTTAAACCAAAATAAAAAATATTTACAAAATAACAATAATTTCTAGTTTTCCTCATTCACATCGTGATTCGTATGAAAAGACATGAGATGATTGAGACATGTTAAATCATAAACTATTTATTAATATGTATACAGATAGTCCTCGACTGCAATGTCCTTGTCCACAAGCAAACAGCGTTAGGATAGCAGCCTCCTTTAAAAGTCTGAGTAGATTTATATGCTGTAGAAGACAGTTGACGAATCCTCGCTGCTTGATTCCTCCTCGGATCCCTTCAGCAGTGAGTCGTCACCAGTCTTCTCTGCCTGCTCATTCTCCATGTGGCACCGCTGGGGTGGGTGCAATACGCCAGGAGACTCCTTATGCAGTGAGCAGCGAAGCAGGCCCATCTCTGCCTGCTCATCCTCAACGTGGAATTGAGGCGATGGCGGTGAGCTGGGGGCATCGGTGAGGAGGGTGTTACGGAGACGGCCCAGCTCTGCCTGCTGCAGAATCGTCTGTACGACGAAGCGCTCACGGCGCATGCAGGCGCGCACATGGGATGGCGTGTCCGGGATGATGTATGCAATGCAGGCCTTCGTGAGTAACACCACGTGCTGCACACGTCCACACACAGGTAAAGGATTTTCAGTTTCAGGATTTGCATGTAAAGGGTGCTTACTAAATATAATATGGCAGCATCTCAAAGTGCTTTACATCTCAGGTCAACTATTCCGGGGACCTGCAGCCTAGGGATATTATATTGTTACGTCGTTTTTCCCAAATTAAATTAAGTCATTTGAGTAATTTTTGAACATTTGGCAAATTATACCGAGGCACTTTTTTTGAATTACTTAATGGGTTTTTTACGTTCACTATGCAGCAGGCAACATTTATGATGTGCAGTTAATGCACCCACCGTATTCACCTGGGCAGCCGCAAATTACCGCAACAATCAGCAAACACTTACACTCGGCCATGTCACCACTACAAAGATTCCCTGTGTAGCCTTTCACAGACTGAGACAAGTGCATCTATGAAGGTTCGCACAGTGCCTGTGGGGGTGGTGTGCACGTTTATCTTGCCAGTGATGATTTTCACACACTTCATCAAGTACTCATTTTAAGACAGAATCAACTTAAAGGAAGCTCAACACTGGTTCTAATATTTTCCACTGTTGTTGGCTGTGGCCAGAAATAGTACTCCGGTCACACAGGATTGGTAGCGCAGTTCACAAACAACAACGCAGCCGCTCCCCTTCCCACAAGCACACATGCTTACGTATGACAAATTGCATCAACAACATGAATCGTCTGCTGCATGATGAATGTGAGTATTGTATTACCACTATTATTTGTGATCTCAGAAATACTGTGCAATTGTGAGGTGTAATAGCATTACTGGCATTATCTGTAATGACCCATTGACAATGATCACGGTTTGCTCTGCTGACCTTAACAACTGCTCACAGATGAGTCTATACGATGGTGCAGTAGTGTAAGGCTTTGCACACTAGACTTGCAATCCAGAGGTCACGGGTGTGAATTGATCTTTGGTCGTGGGAGTGTAAACAATGGTGAAAGTTTTTTTTACATTCCACTGCCTCTATTCACCTAGCAGTGTAAATGGAATACATCCAGTCAATTGGTCGGCTGAGTTTGGTTCTGTCCAGTGTGGGAACTCCCACATCTTCCCAAGACGTCTGACCAGTGTGGAAGAGCAGTAAAAATACATCTTAAGGGTCTCTCTTGAGCTCCCTATAGCAGGAGCGCTTTTGCCATCAGTGACATGAGCAAGTAATTGGAGGGCTGTACCTTTATCTTTCAATGGGTTTATGAATGTGTGTGTGTCTGTGTGTGCATGTTGATGTGTACCTGCATGGCAATGACGAAGGCCAGCTTTGCCGTCAGTACTTGCCAGTACTGCTTGGTGACGGAGTAGGCTTGGGGATGATCCGGCGGGTAGCGATAACCTGGATACCTACACACGTACAACCACAAGCACGCATGGACTATATTGAGCAAAGTGCCTAGAAAGTAGAGTTGGCGCTAAATTGAACAAGTATGGTTGTGCACAAACGGTAAATGCGTTCACAGCCCTTAAAAAAATCCGCTTCTGAAAGAGGGCCTTCCCACAACGTGCAGCTTGTGGGGGCTCTTTTGACAATGGTTCACGCTGGTCCATGCCAGGTTGGTGAAGGCAGGGAGTACAGATAATGGGAGAGCAATATAGCACAACTGTTAATTTTGCTGAACTACCCACTGCTGACAACCTAGCTCCACAGTCGCCTACTGCACCTGCATTGTGCATGGTGATCATCAATCTAAGCATGAACAAGGCTCAAGCCGGCTTGACTTCCGGAATCTAAGATCAGCTGTATTCGTGGTGATTTGATCATAGTCAAGTAAGGTTATATTAAATATCGATCAATATGGTTATATTGATTATAGTTGTGTATGCCAGCAATTCAAAAACGTTAGAGAAAAGGGTTGGTAGATCGCATCAATTTCTTAACTATCTGTGCTGAGGTGACCAGAAGATGGCTGTAGACCAAGTGGTTTCATGTCTGTGTGAACCTTTAAGCTTCATTTCAATATCATGGGTTCTCCAGGACCTCTTATTGCATCCCACATGCATAAAACCACCTTAAACTGGAATCCCAATGCACGGTCTGCCTGCAAAGGGATCTTGAGACTCAATTAAGCAGTCGTGGATCGATAGATAAATAAATAACATTACTCTTTAGCAAGGTAACAATGAGCTAGAATTTATATCAATCTATTATTATATTTCTCTAAGTGGGACTTTGGTTGTGAAGCCATCCCACCCGTACCCACTGCTCCCCCCCTCCAATTCCCCCCCCACCCCCTTTACTGTCCCCACCCACCATGCACACTCTTCCCCCAACCCTACCACAACCCCTTACTACCCAACGAAGCCAAACCCTGTGTCCACGGTAAGGGGCAGGGCATAAACAGAGGTGGGGCCTAGGGGAAGTGTGGGTCTTAAAAGGAAAGTCACGGAGTGAAAAGAGGAAGAAAACGAGCCTAATCAGGAAGGGGCGGAGCCAGGAGGACGCCACACCCAGAAGGATGTCGCATCTACCTGGACAACACACCCAGAGATCAGTGCATCACATTCGCAGGGACGGCACCCCCGATAGCTGGGCATGACACTGAATGGCACAAACCTGCAGGTTGTGTGGATTGCCGGATCAAACCAGGCTGGCAGGATGTTGGGATAATTTTGCTCCTTGAAGTCGCTGATCTTGAAAATTGAAAAGCTGTCCTCCGTGTACCCATGCATTGTAGGCGAACCTGTGCCATACTCTGCTGAGTATCCATAATAATACACCAGGCGTGGGATGATGTCCGTTGTGAACGCCAAGATGCATGACTGTGGAATTAGCATACGGAGGCACAGCGATAGCGGTCACTTAGCATGCAATGATTTGACCAAGGCTTCTGAACATCTTACCTTGGCAATTACATTAATTTTCACAAATACAATTTGGGGGGTTGCTGCCAGAGTGAAATGGTTACCATATAAGGACTTGCAATCTGGCAGTCGTCAGTTCAGTCTCCTGACACAACAGTTGAAGCAATGGATCATTTTCTTAAATCTCCCCCACCTCTGTCCAATTAGCAATATAAATGGGTTCATCACTGTTTTAGCGCAGGTAATTCCACATCTTACAACATGTCTGGTCATCATGGAAGAGTAGGCCAAATACCGTGTAGAGGGGTTCTCTAGAGCTACCTTTAGTTGAGGCCCTTCTGCCAGCAGTGACATGAGCAAGCAATTGCAAGGCTTTACCTTTTGCGATTTTGGGAGAGAGTGGATAGGAGCGGTGGTGCAGTGATTCGTGCACTGCACTTTGAATTCAGCACACATGCAATTGACTTCCAGCTACGACTAACATCAGTGACAAGTGATACCCGAACCGCTCCTGGTCCCCCACTACACCTCTTCTCAAACCTGCCATGACCAGAATGGTGAAGTATGGTAAAAAGAACCCACACGGCTAACATGACATGTTATGTTGAGCGAGAAAGCGAGCGGACAATCTGGCGACTTACATTGGTGATTACAGAGAGGGTGGCAATGATACTCAGAATGTCGGCCCAGGCTCCAATTCCTCTTGCTCGCGAAACCACAGGCCTCCTCATCTTTGTTACGAGCTTCCACGCGTCGACCCGCACTTCGATGATGTTGTTCAGCAGTGCAAGCAATGGCGCAAGTGGAAATGATGCCACGAAGAGAGTGACAAACCCGAATTGGATAACTGGGGTATATTTTGAGAATGGGTAGGGGGGCAAGGATAGGATAATGAGTGAAACAGGATATAGACACACACTCTTAATGCTGTTATGTTGTGATTACTTTAAGCAAACAAAACATGTTTTCAATGCATTGAATGTGTTTTAGTCAAAGGAGACCCCAAAATATGATCACATTTTCGTATCATTTGTTCACAAAATTATCGTGTCCATTACATTGGCCACTGAGATGCGACCAGCCACTACCATCTTTAATGCTCAGCTCTGGTTCACCTGGGTTTCTTTTGCACCATTTTCCACCACTAGGTGGCTATAATAACTAGATCACATCCTGTATTGAGGACTCCATTAACCGTACCACACATTTTTAGGCATATGCACTGTGGCTGAAATGCCAACAAATCACAGCAGTTAACCACAGTGGACATGATGCACAAGAGTTTTAAATAAATAGTAAGGGGGAGAAACGTCAACCCAAGCTGACCAATGTAGCTGCATTGGTTAGCAGACAAGAGGAGCAAATATGTGCTCCTATTGTTTCTAAAACTTAACTCCGTACATATGCACATACACGCATGCTCAAAGACAATTGTGTTACAGTATATCCATAGATTGGTGCCTATGGCCAAATCACCCAGTATGCGTCAGATTTAATCAGATCCCAGAAGTTAAGGAGAGCTGAGCCTGAAAATTGGTTGGATGGGTGACCATGCAATAGTTATTGTGGGGTTGTGAGCAGCATAGGACAGTGCAGCAAATTACATTGTTGTATTGTACATCTAAGCTCTTACATCTGTGCTCCCTGCCTTCAACAACCCGAAGTGTGGGTAATTTCCCTCCCACAACAATGTCCGACAGATACACAGGGGCCGTACACACGTGCCTATATAGTCAAATGATACCCAATTGTGTGTTTTTTTATAATAAAGTAAAACGCGTTGACTCCATAGTGTGATCCTCTGAGCTCATTGTACCCATCTCGAGGTATTCATCAAAGAGTCCAAGTGGGCTCTGGGGCTGTAGGTCCATGTCTTGCTCCCAGCGCGTGTAGACAGCCTCAGGCCTTAGCTTGGCCCGACGCTGGGCCCACCAATTGCTGAACCATCTGGGGAATTGTGGAGGGAGGTACGCATGTGCAGACACAGAGACACCCTTACACACGTGCATATCCATTTGTTCATCAACACTAGGTTTGCTATTTCATAGCTTTCCACTGCGTTTTCAGGTTGTATCATGTGAATATCCCAAGCACGTGGAGCGAAACGTCAAGACATGCCAAACAATATGCGGTATGACACAAAACATGTCAGAGAGCTGTACAAAACAACTGCTAAAACCTAAGTAGTAGCTGTTTTTCATTTAGCCCGTTGTCAATCCACTACACTCTTTCAGTCATGGGAGTTGCTTGTCTAATATTATGAAACTATGTACAAAGCGTCTGATCGGAATATCGCATGATACTAACGAGGTGAACTTTGTCCACTTGACTGGTGTTCACTGCTTAACCAGTGCACACTGCTAACAAGCTGTCGACCCGACTTTTCGCTGAATGCGTTTTCACACAACACATTTGCATTGTAACATGGTTCTTATATTTGGGAAAACTTTTCACACAACGTGGAACGTGTCCATTATAATGTGGAATGCACACTGTTAAAACGCCGAACGCGGCAATTATAATGCTTTCCTGAGCAGTCGACGATGAACGACTGTCTTGAGTTGCGCGGCTGAGCAGTTTGATACAGGATGCCGAATGATACAGTAACACGGCAGCCTAGCCTGAGTTGTTTATCCCACTTTGGAATGACTGCAGGTTGAATGTACTGTGAAAATGTGATTAACTCAGTAATTCCTTGCTTTGCGCGTTTTTACTTCAGGCGGAAATTTTCAGGAACGCATCTACCGCGTTACACGAGGAAACGCCGTAATCAGACTTCACAGCTTTCATGTGTTCATGCGATACTTACGGGATGATGACCTCCTGAAAATTGCCAACCATCTGCTTCACTACCATGATGACAGTGAGTTGAGAAGTCAGTTCAAAGAGACAGCCGTTTGGGGGACACTGGAGGGGGGATGGGGTGGAGAATAGATTCAGGTTAAACACTGAAGATATGAAATATTGGGTAATACATATATGGATACCACACATCATTTCTAATGATCCTCTCACATTCTTCTCTTCAGTCAATTGCACACTGCAAAAGTGACGGCTCCATATGTTAGAGGGGACAGTGATTAAGAATATCAATATTCTCCAGATTATAAGAAACACTTTCCCCCTCCCCCTCATGTATTTTAAATAAAGAAAATGGTGGCGCATCTGATAATGTTTTGTTTGTTGTCCTTCCCCCACACATCCGATGCAGACTGTGTACGGTGCAAAATAAGTTCAACACACAACATGCATACTGCAGTTGGTGTTTAGTATCAGGTGAGTTTAATTCCAGAGCATCGTCTAGTAAATATAATAATCGTAAAACATGAAATTAAGTTGGTAGAAAACACAGAGGCACTTAAATAATAAGCTGTATTCTTTATCCTTTATCTGTATTGTTTTTGAGAGGATTTCAATCAATGAATCGCCCTCGTGACGATTTTCTGCAAATCTGCAGCAGAAGTAGGCACCTTAATATAACACCAAATATACTCATAATAATCATCTCATGTGTCAACAAGTCTGCCTTCAAACAGAAACATGAGCAACAGGGGCACATTTTGGGCAATGGACTTTCTTCCGAGCATAGACTGCAAATACTCAGGGTGACTCTGAATGGCAATTATGTAAATGTTAAACTACGTGTCATTAACACTGTCTTAATGACATTGATTTAACGTGTGCACAACGCAATGCTGCTTAATTCCTTACTCCAGAATTCGTTCTTGATATATTACGGGGCCGTTCTCTAACACAACGTGCTCCACTGCGCCACAGTGAGTCATAGGTAGTGGCTAAATATATCCTTGAGGGGGTCTGAAATACTGTACATTTTTAAGGATGATCAAATATATAATTTTAAATAAATGGCGTTTGATAAATACGGTATATAATTGAAAATGTCCAATGAGAGACCACAAGGGTAGTACTTGCAAAGTATGTGATAAACTAACACCCTAAAGGTAACTGGGTTACCAATTGCATCAGTCTAACACGTGTTCTGCTCGTGGTGACCTCGTGCTCTCTCAAGTCTGGTTTCGAAAACTTTTTTCTCCGGAGACTGTGTTAATGCTAGAGCTGGTGACCAGGTGTGAAGACAATGAGGCCTTTTAGAGTTCCAAAAGAAAGAGTCCTTATTTCGACATTTCACCAACAGCACGGTGTGAAGACAATTGTTGGGAAAAATATCAACTACAAAAGTAAAACATAAAAATGTTGTACAAACAGCATAGAAAAGACAGGGCCAACCCCTCAGATCTACACACCTCCTCGATTCTCCATTTTCCAAAGTAAGTGTAGCTTCCGGGGAAGCCGATGAATTTCCCTTTGAAAAATGCAATGTAGAAAGACGCCGAGTAGAAGTTGACGAACTGAAATAAGAATTTCTTGAACGTCAGCCGATACTCATATTCTCCTTGCGTCTTGGGCATCTCTGTGGGTATGATACAAAGGCACACAGGGACACAGACATCAAACAGGGCAATCGGTTTTGATGTTACTTACATAGTTTCTGGCACACAGGCTACGAAAAGCCACTGATAATGATGCCGCATTGAGGAATAGCAACATTTCACAATGTGACGTGCTTTGATATCCATTAAAATGAATTTGAAGATCAAAAGTGAATTTCAAAGATGTTGCTGGGGAATGAGTGACAGTGGACAAGTTGTTTACCAGGTGTTGTTCACCACATTCACCCTGTGGAGTGTCCTTCAGTCTCCATTTGCAATTAAGCCATTTACACTGTCCGTATGATGTCTGAAAGCCAGTGCACTTGATTTTCAAATATCTTTAAGGTGTATTAAATTTCGATTTAAAGCTTTCGTGACTGCAAGGATTCATTTTCTTTGGTTCTTTCGGTAAAGTCACGTAGAATGAGAATAAAATAATAAATTGATAAAATAAAATAACACAATAATATTCTCACGACGCTTCGGCCACAACACAAGCGGCCTTCATCAGGTGAAGGGACGAGACTGTCTGGAGG
The DNA here is from genome assembly GCF_048934315.1 of Petromyzon marinus. Taxonomy (NCBI): domain Eukaryota; kingdom Metazoa; phylum Chordata; class Hyperoartia; order Petromyzontiformes; family Petromyzontidae; genus Petromyzon; species Petromyzon marinus. The sequence continues at coordinate 7,306,124 of NC_133683.1, forward strand.
ACAGCGCTAATTATCATGGGTCACCTTTCAGAGGGGGTGCAGGCTTCAGCAGGATAAATTACTAATAAAGGGCTCAGTAGCGGGCAACATGACCAACACAAGCAGAGAGCTGTTTGCTGGCTAGAAGGTAGCAATGCAGCAGTGAGGGTCAGCCCACAATTACATTCAGTGATTCAATGGATCGAGAGGTGAAATCAGAGCGCTAAGTTGGCACCATTGAGATCCTGGGTTTAAATCCAGGCAGCGACCTCTGGTAACATGTGTTCTCAAGTGCAGTAAATTAATGGCTTCAGGACTATTACTAATGATGGCATTACATCTGTAACATACACCATTTGGTTCATCACTTAATTTGGTGAAATTTTAGTTGTGAGAATGAGCAATTTGACTGTTACGAGATTAACATTATATTCCGTAGCAGTGTGGATTGAAAAGTGCTTCCCTCTAATGTGTGAACCAGAGTTCACTTGAATGAAGGGTCTCAGAGGTAGCTCACTTCTAGGGCCATTTCATGACATTAAGGGTTGCACTGGTCTACAAGAGATCCCATTGGATACTTCATCTCAAGACACGATTCTGATAGCCCAATCGGAATGAAACTGGAGGAAAAATTTAACAGAGTTCTGACAAAAACAGGCAGTAGTTGAACAAGTGATTGGATGATGCACTGATGCTGCTATTCATGGCCTCATGGTGCAAGGTTAAAATCATGATGACATTTTACAGCGACAATATTTACCATGCACAACATTTATCCAATCTTCAAATTTACATGTGTTCTCTGGTGGCGTATAATAAAATAAACATATGCAAACCGTGATGGTGATAACACCTACCCAGATCAGTGAGGACGAGGGCCAGCTTGTCGTAACCTTTGTTGAGTAGTAATATGATTACGATGTTGAGGATGGAGGCCGTGATGGTGGTAACCATATCAGGTGTGAGTAGGGCACCGATCACCTTGATCTTGGTCACATGATTGGGGATACTCGAGGAGAGTATGCCAAAGATGGACAGGCGGTAAACAACCACACCCAAAATTGCAGCAAGAATCAGGAGGATCTGCCAGTAACACAAGAAACACAGAGGTGGGTGAGATTTACAGTCTTGTAGCTCTTTTCCACTGTATAACCAAGCCGTGAGTTAGCTGTGCCAAGCTAGCCTGGTGTGACTCAGGAGGTGCCAGTTCGTTTGTCTACTGCAGAACCAAATGACTGGCAAAACGTCGTACTCAGATTGTAGATATTGTGGATTTGCTGTACTAGTAACGAATTGGCATGTTCTGTTTACGTGAACAACTTTACTAATTGGCTGTGTCGGGTGGTGGTGGGTTTCATGGCATATATTTACGCGATCTAACCCAAAAAAAATATTATGGATGATATTGGTCGCGAAAAGCTTACATGTTAAACAGAACCTGAGCTGTTTCGCTAACATCACACACAATGAACGTGTAATGGTAACGTCACTTGGTCAAATGTAGAAAATGATGCAATGTTATGAAAGGAATTACTATCCCTGGCCCTGCTAGACCTCGAGCCAGGTTCAGATGTGAAGTTGAGACCAAAAGCTACAAGGCCAAGGTGAGGCCAAGGCGGCAGCTTTTTAGGCCACAATCAGTGTCAAGGTTGGGTGCGCTAGTATGAGGCCAGTGTCAAGGTCGGTACCTCTAAGAAACCTCCTCGGACTGAGGCCACACACTCAAGGCCAAGGAGCTGAGGACATGTTTTTCATCTGGCCTTAAGGCCGAGTACTGGTCTCGAGAAACCCAAATCGAGGTTGACAGGAGCAGGTGGATAACATGATATGGCTCATGAGGTATTCATTGCCTTGGGGCAGCAGTAGATATTTCAGGTGATTGGATTGACAAAGGGCTGTAAGTTATATGATTATGCATGTATCTATACCCCCACTTGTAATCACTCAATGGATCACACAGGAGGAACAACATAGTTTGAGAGCGATTCTGACTGGGGGAGCAGCGTGTGGAGGTTGGGATTGGGTCAAGTAAAAATATATATGTATAACCCGTATATGAATCCACTGCTGGATGGTGGCCTCCCCAAACCTGTGCAGGTTGTCAGGGTTATTTTCCCATACTTCACCATGCACACCAGTACAGGTTGGTAAAGGATGGAAGCATGAGAATGCAGTTCTCTGTTGGCCACAAGGTAGCTCTGCAGCAGCCTACAGTCCATTTTGTGCATGATGGTTACCGATTCGTGCAGTACCCAGGCTCAAAACCTGCTTCGCCTCCAAGATGAGGCACATAGCAGGTGACTTGACCATAGCTCACTGGATCAGGAGAAGGGGTTCAATGTTGCTGTTGAGTTGGCGGACTCACCCAGAACAACACCATGATCCCAGAGAGGCAGTAATGGAACCTCAGTATCCTCTTAGGCATATGAGGCTCCTCCTCCTGCACTCACAATGCACGGACATAGACGGAAAAGCATTTGTATATAGATTAGTCTGTAGGAGTGACCAATGTTAGTGTGAGCCGTTAAGGTTGACTGATGAACCATTATTTGTTTTCCCCACTACTAGTTAAGCATGCGATGATATAAAGGAATGGATTTGATGGTTCTGATGTCTGAGAGTTGAGCTGGCAGCGCTGAGATTCATTGGCTTGAATCCAGGCAGCTGCCTACAATTAAACCAAGTAGTAAGCCGATCAGCCTGGTCACCAATATTACATTTGTTTCTTTTCTTAATTTGGCCAAATTTCACCTTTCAGAATAAAAAAAGATTAGTTTGACCATCATGAACATTTCTTTGTAGCAGGGCTGATGGGAAAGGGCCACCCTCTAGTGTGTGTTCACTTGAAGGGATCTTAGAAGTAATTATGTAACATCTGCTTGAGCAAACCTTTCCATAACATAGAGTTCCAAATGGACATTGTTTCATAACGATTCCGATAGTACAATCGGGATAATATTGGGAGGAAAACAAAATTGAGCAAAGGCCAACAAATATGTTAGAAGAAAAACTAGGAAAACAGTGAACAGTTACACATGCAACATTACAAAACAGAGGTGTGTGTGTGCAATGAGGTAGTCGCCGTGGTGACAGCAAAAAGCATTACCATGGTGATGATGTTACATTTCGTGGTCGTGCAGCGAGCCAGGTACTCGGGCCGGATGGGGTCTCCTTCCTCCGCCGCTGCCGTCAGGTCCCAGCGGTACGCGAGCGATGCCTGGCGACGCTTCCAAAATTCCAGGAACACCGTGGCTGTTGCGACACACCACACGGGGAGGATTTACTTTGAAAAGTAATTTGACTATCGATTGCTCAAGGGTTCAAAAGTTACCTAATGTAGTCTGTTAAATGTAATGTTCAAAGTAACTTCATTAGTATTTTTTTTGTCTTTCATAAATACCTTTATTGGCTTTTTTTGGTACATTGCCACAATTTTATCCCACTTGCACCATGAGTGGCATGGCATGAGATTGAGATTTCTTTTGGATCTATAACAGAGCAGTGCTGCTCTTCGTGTTACAAAACGTTACACAAAAGCGAATGTCACAGAGCTACCTCTGTGATCTCTGATCCACATAGTAGGGGTAGCTCTTTCCCAACTGCTTTGCCACGGAGAGGAGCGTTTGTTACGTGATAGTCAAGCTAACATTTTTATTCTCAGAGCTGGAATGTAGCCAAATTAAGTACAGAAGCAACTTCAACATTATGGATTTTTTCTATTTGTTGTGCAGATATCGGTGATTGAGTTGAGACCATCATCTCGCTATAATTGAAAAACTTGTTTAATCGCAGGTGGCCACTTTCATTTCAACACAGAATCTCAGCGGCGGCAACGCAGCACTCTGAACTCTGAGCCACCTGGCCACTTTGTATTTTTCATGGAATCGCCTTGGGGTAGCGCATTCGTTGCTTGTTGCAGAGGTTCGTGGTTCAAATTATGTGGCTGCCCTGATTAATATTGCCGGTGTATTAATTACACAAAAATACACACCATCTGCTTCACAGTGGACATTAAAGATTATCGGTTATCATTCGTAAGAGTAGGACAATGTGTACAAGTCATGGTCCAAATGTGCCCTCATCGAGCAGTGGGTTCATAATAGGACTGTCAGGATCACTGCATACGAACATTGCAAGACATGATGGTACTGTATATGGTTGTACGTATGTATGTTGAACTTCTTTAACACTGTACGTGGCCAAATGTGCTCATCATCATTGCAAACATGTTAATACTTGTCACTGTGTCTGGACAATGTGTGCCAATGCTTAGAATCACTTACCCCAAAGTCCCATGAAAACTGCGAAGAATATGGTGACCGGATTTTCATACATGTGTGAAGTCTGCAACGGCACAATCAGAGGTGTTAGTCACAATTAAACCTTAAATCTTAGCATCCACGTCTTTTCAATATCAACAGCAGGAAAGTAACGATGCATCGATTGATTTTTAAGTTAAAATAGATTAATCACTCATGAAACATCCATTAAATTGTGGAGATGACAATGCTCTACAATGTCTGATATTATAGTGCTATTCATGTATCAAACAAATCTGTATAAATGTGACAGAAAGAGCAAAATAAGCAATGGGCAGTTCCATGATTGTGGACATACATTTCAGACACTTTAAAGTGAATAATCATTATTTCGGCATGACATGTCAACTAATTAGCACTGAAATTCAGATTTCAAAATACTTTGTCCACTTGTATTGATCGTGGAGAAATACTCATGAAATACATCGTGTCGGATTTACTCAAAGTAACTTTTGCACTCCCGCTGGGATGTGACGATGCATTCATTTTCATGTATTTGTCTAACCATCGACTTAGTCCATTAAAATACCCTATTTGCTAAAACTATAACTAACTACCTTCAAAATGATCACACGTGTATTATTAGTATAATATTTTTTTAACACCCACACGAATGGCAGCATAGTGTTTAGCATGATGTGCTGCAATCTAGTGATCATGGTTAATGTTAATGATACAATCTCAGCAATGTGAGTTGGCTTTGTGATAATGATGCACATCACCAATAACCAATAAGTATCCTTATTTAGAGGGAACATCGATGGTGTATTTGTGTGATACCTTCGCAGTCTCGCAGGTATCATTTAGCCTCCAAAAGGTGCATTTTTGGTCACACTGGGGACACATGACCAAGGATCCTCCGATGGTGTTGTTGCATATTTCTCCACTGCACACATAGACACGCACGAACATAAACACACTAATGGGCATAATACACTTGGATGAGAAATATAATTTGCCTAAAGGTCATGCCACCTTTGAATGTGTCATACCCTCCCTTTAAACAAAGTCAGACTAAATTATGGGTTCCAACGTCGAGCATTTTCCAAAGTAAAATGTATTTCCTGATGTTTAATTATAATTTTCGTTGATATCAGTGGTGTAACATCTCTATGTATTGATTTCCAGGGGTGTTTACAGCCCTTTTATCAATCCACTTCTGGCTGAGGGCCTCCCCACACCTCGTGGGTCATGAGGGCTATTTAATTCTAGTCATCCCACACTGGTCAGTACGGGTTGAATATGGGAAGCGAAGACTCCAGACACAGAGTACAGCAATGTATTTCCTGCACTTGCTCCCCGCTGTCCGTCATGCAGCTCCACAGAGTCTATGTGTGTAAGTCGTATTATAAGGATACGTTTCACATTTAAACATTTTGGATTTGAATATGTTTTGCTTTTGATTTTCGGATTATTTACAATTCGTAAGAATGTACAATATATTCATGTGAACAAGAGTGACGAAACCCGATGCCACGTGATACGTGTCGTCGTGAGTGACGTCACAATGGGCGATGTCATGTTTTCTGAGCAATCCAAAACAATGTTTAATTTTCCCTGGATTGTCCGAAATATTGTAGCTAGGCTTGATTTTTTGGATTTACTTTTAGAAACAGAGACATTTGGAACATATATACATATACAATATATTGAATGTACTATATTTGTACTGTATATGTATATAAACTGTATGAGATTGTATATATGTGCATATGTACTTTAATAGTGAAATGTTAAAGATGTGGCCCTGAAATTGCTTGCTCATGCCACTGCTGGTGGAAGGTCCTCCACTAAAGAATGCTCTAGATTGCCCATCGAGATGATATTTGGCCTACTCGTCCATGATGGCCAGACGTCTTGGACACGGTGGGAGTACCCACATTTTACCCCATCACATCTGAACTGCCAATCATCTAACTGCGGTGTCTCCGTTTATACTGCTGAGCATATGTGGGATAATTGAAGAAACCTAGCCATTATTTCAGCTGCCATGCCAGGCGATCGCACTGGAAATCTATAAACTGCAATTCTAGAAATGTAACTATTACACCATGGCAGCATCCCATGGGATTGTATATAAGTGTATATGTATGTCTATATGTACTTTACGTGTATATGTACTTGTGTATAGCCTTAGTAGGTGCTTTCTGATACTCATTGTTCAGTCTGTATTGCTATACAGGAGATCTGTGTGAGTTCTACATCTGACACATGAGTGTATGTGTGTGTGTGTTTGTATGCATTTGTCTGTATGCATGTGTCGGGCCAGTACCTAGTGATGTCACGGTCCTTGCTGAATACTCCAAAGAAAAAGGAGATCAGGCCGACGATTGCAGCGAAGATCAGCATCTTTGTGTAGAAGCCGAGCCATGCAAAATAGAGCCCCACTTGCTCCCCGAAGTATGACCTGTGCCGACAACATCACTCGCACACACAGCGCAAACATCACCAACCGCACATGGCACCAGTGGTGTAGCTATCGAATATGTAAGCAAGGACCATGGGCTGGAGGGAAATGTGAAGAGCAGGGAAGGCATGGGCAAATGCTATTCTGGAACTCCATTTCCCCAGCCATCTGTGCTATCAACTCCCAGCTAGCATTCAAGTCCAGCCTTAGGACCTTTCTGGACAGAGCACGTCCCTAAGAGGTACGATGGCCTGTGGTCGAGACTAAGAATGATGTGGCAGTCAAGAGAAGGAATGCGTCTGAGAGGATGTGCACCACAGAGATTTAAGTAATGAAATCAGCATGTGTGCAGGAGCCACATGGATTGTTGCATCAGGAGACTGGGAGAGATGGCGAAGGCTTGGGGAAGTCTTCATCCAGCAGTGGATAGGGCATGAACTTACCGCACAAGGTCAAGAGGCTGCTCCTTGAAAGAGCGCCCGGCTCTCGCCCACTCCCGTCGCAGCGTGTTGCGGTCGCCCAGCGTGTTCGGGTTTTTGGTGGGATGAACAGACTCACTCTGACATGGGGAAAGCAATTGTTAGTCACAAACACTGCATGGACATTCACAAATTACCAGCTCCACCCCCCCAAAACTCTGCCGTGGCGCTGCTGTGGTGTAATGGTGTTGCACACTTGCACACTGCACTGGACATGGGAACGACAGTTAAAACAATGACCACGTTTCTTAATCACGCTGCTTCTTCCCAGCAAGCAGTGTAAATGGGTGCACCCACAGTTAATCTATTGGTTGTTCACGTGTTGTGGGATGAAGTGTGGGTACTTCTAATTCTTCCAAAGACTTCTGTCCCACGTGAAATAGTCGGCCAAATACCCTTGAGAATGGCTCTCTAGAGTGCTCGTGGAGTCCTTTCCAATGCATGGATATTGAACTTCTTTTGCACCGTATGTAGCCAACCATGCAAATCAGAGGTGTGTTTAGTGAGCTGGGGAACCTGGACACCTATGCGGCGCATCTCTGTGGGACACTAATGTTAAGTATGTGGTAAGCTTTAGACTATGCAATAGCGTCCTAAACAGGTGTGCAATTCAGGTGTTGTACATAGGCCTCCCGTAAGGTGTCAGTGTGCCCTCCACCCCCTACCCCCCCAACAACTTACGTCATGCAGTGGATAGGCTGCAGTATAGCAGCCATTTTCAATCATTTGGTTGATATTTAATATGTTCGTGCTGTCTTGTGGCATGGGGTTTTGCAGCATGTAGTGGACCTGTGTGAGCACACATGACACACATGACAAACATTACATGCATGAAACATAGGGCTGGGTGGGTAAGCTATTATTGACTCACTCCACTCTGAAATGTTTCCCCCTCTCCAACCACCACCAGCCTACACAGTTATAATGGGCCCACAACTCTTATTGAGTCCCGACTCGGAAAGGTCCATAGAACACTCCAAAAACTGAAGCAGATATGTACTGATTTCAGCAAGTACAATATCCAGATTTCAAGGAGACATTTTATGCATGCTTCCCATGCACAAAGGCAATTTATTCAGAATACAATACTATCAAAACCCCAAATGCCCATAATATTGGCTCGACAGGATACCTGCTCACCAAGAACCATATCAACAGTAGTCTTTCATTCTTTTGTTGTGCAGGGGAGAGTGATTGAGGGGACGTGGTTATATAATGTGGGCAGGACTTACAAAGGGTGGGGCTGCTAGCTCACCATGTCTCCTGGTTAAGCATCCCAAAAATTTGGTAGCTTTCTCTACAGGGACACATATTACCACAACCCATAAATCATAAATCCAGGCATTCTTAATAAACCATAATGATTTACACTTCTAACCACATGTCACTCAGAGATCGCAAGTTGCGATACAGAGCTGAAAACTTTAATTAAAATGATAAAAACACGACAAAACCCTATTAAATTAACTTGTTTTTGCAAAAAAACCACCTCATTCTGGCATTATTTATACAGCATTATTGATACAAACGTACGATTTGGCTGCGTACGGCCGGTGGGATGAGGACGTCATGATCCTTTATAGGATAGATGTCCTGCTGCGAACGCCGGTAGGGTGCCGTGAAATAGTCCGGTTGTTTGGGCACGGCTCCCGGCTTCAGGTGGTGAATATTTCCCAGGTAGTGAAGAGGCCCACTGTCTGAGCCTGACACCTGGGGGAGGTCGCTCTCCTTGAGTGGCACCTGTTTGATTTTAAATGTATTAAACCCTTTGCCTCGAACACATGGAATCATCATCAGCCAAAATCAGTCCACGAATGGATGAAGGTCTCCCCAAGTTGTTGCAATCTATACAAGTCCTATAATACAACAAGTCCTTTAATACAACAAGTCCTATAATACAACAAATCCTATAATACAACAAGTCCTATAATACAACGTTCTATACAAGTCCTATAATACAACAAGTCCTATAATACAACAAGTCCTTTAATACAAGTCCTATAATACAACAATTCCTATAATACAACAAGTCCTATAATACAACAAGTCCTATAATACAAGTCCAATAATACAACAAGTCCTATAATACAACAAGTCCTATAATACAAGTCCTATAATACAACAAGTCCTATAATACAACAAGTCCTATAATACAACAAGTCCTATAATACAACATTCTATACAAGTCCAATAATACAACAAGTCCTATAATAATACAAGTCCTATAATACAACAAGTCCTATAATACAACAAGTCCTATAATACAACAAGTCCTATAATACAACAAGTCCTATAATACAACAAGTCCTATAATACAACAAGTCCTATAATACAAGTCCTATAATACAACAAGTCCTATAATACAACATTCTATACAAGTCCTATAATACAAGTCCTATAATACAACAAGTCCTATAATACAACAAGTCCTATAATGCAACAATTAATATGCCAAAAGCCTCCACTGCATATCCCACCCACTCTTCAAGTTGTCCCACCAATATCCCCAGTCATGAGCACACGCACATGAGCCAATCTTATCTCGCCATCTCTATGATATACATCATCTTGGGCACGTTCTCTCCTTCTGCTGCCACTCCAATGTCATTTTCGGCCAGCAGACATCATCCCTTCAAGCAACGTGCCCTTCCCGAGCCCATTCACTTTTCTAAAAAGAGTCAATATGTTGCTAATATGCATATTTTTCCAAATGTACGTTTTTCTAATCCGTTTGTATATTTACGTCTCTCGATATCTCGTAATGTCAGTGCTACGATTATTATCGTTGAACGTCATACATTATAATCATCACAATCATCACCCTCACCATCATACTCTGTATCACATGCATGATCATCGCAATTATCATCACAACCATGATGAATCTTCACAAACATTATTGTCATCACATTCATTATCACCATCATAATCACAATCATCACCACAATCATCATCACAATCATCGGCATCATCATGATCATCATTACAATGACCATCAGAATCTTGCCTGGATGTGTAGAATCTCGGCATAGGTGGTGAGTGGGTTCCATGGCGCGTGTACTTTCACAAAGGTGGTGCGTCCGCTCACCGACTCCTAGTGGATGGCACGAAGTTCATCGTCAGACTCTAGATGAGTGCATTTAGTTGTATTTATTAGACTTTGTTTGACCAGGTGAGAGTTCAAGGGAACCGGATGGTCTCATTTGGAAGAGTGTCCACGGCCGCGTGGATTTTCGTGCTTGTGTCACGTGTTGTTAGCACCTCGTGCCGATCAACGTGTGGCACAACCCAAAAGCAAATTGCATAATGTACGTGCAGTTATCGAACACTTATTACTACAGTATAAATAGCTGGCATGCCACATTAAGGTGGAGACTGTTATACCCTCCAGTATAAATGGGTAAGCCACAATTAATCCATCTTAAGATTGTGCATGGTGGGGTAAAGTATGGGTATTCGCTATCTCTTTCAAGACGTCTGGCAAGCATAGAAGAGTAGGCCATATACCCTCCAGCGGGGATCTTTAGCGCTCCTACTCAAGGAATGTATGCCAGCAGTGATATTATGAAGCAATCACAGTCTAACACCTTTTTATTTGTATACAGTGTCTGTCATCTATAGCAGAGAGACACGCAGGAAACTTACCTCCTTGGGTTCAATCTCGAGATCTAGCCCCATCTTCATCAGGCTTGCCTGATATTCGGTCCTCTTCTTCTGTCAAACAAAATTGACCATCTGTGTTATACATTGTTCTCAGTTGTGTCACTGTGGGAGTCAAGTCAAGAGGTGAGGAAACTTCTTGAACTCTTACAGTGAGTAGAGCCTCACATGGGAATCAATCAGAGAACGGCTCTGCAAAGTAGCATCACTGAACTGCTTCAGTCGGTGTCACTTCAGCAGACCTTAATAAAATAAAAATTTGCACAGCTCTTTGTCAATCAACTGTTTGAGTTCACCTTATTTGTTACAGGGATGGTCTCACTTAGCTAGTTGCTTTGCTATTTTACAAGGGAGATAGATCCATTGTGCGTGGGTACAATAGCAACAAAATAAACAAAAACATCAATATTGCAGAGAATGCATACTGGGTACTTCAGCACTGTTGTAATAGTTTTCCATTTGGCAGTTAGAATGTGGATATTACATGTATCCTGTAAGTTATGTCTGGGTGTCGGTGTTTGCAATATGAAAGTGGTGTATTTATTTAGGAGTTGTGGATGGAGTGTGATACGTAACGATAATTGATTGTTGTTCGCCAAAGCAGTGAGGTGTATGGTTCAGGGTATGGATGTGCGAGTTGAGTGATGGGAGTCTAGCGTTCATTGACTAGCGTGGTCTGCAGTTGACGATACAGTTTGATAAAGGATGTATACTGTGGATTTAAAGACTCGTATGGAGGTGGCAGGGTGACTCAGCAGTCAGAGAGCTGAGCTGGCACCACTGCGTCAAACCTAGGTTTAGAGGCGTGTGGTGTTGCACGTGGGGAGGGGTGATAATGCTGGGTGCAGGAAGGTGGAGCATTATTTGTAGGTTCCTCGTTCTCACCTGATTGTTGATGGCGTCCTGAGAATGGACCTCATCATCGAACGCGAGGATGAAATCGATCCGACGGACTCCATCGCAAAAGTAGACAGTGTCCTACACGCAAAGGCAAGCACACACACGAATATGAGAGATGTAATAGCTTATGCATGAAATGTATATTTATTCATAAGCTCATGATACATGTATCAGGACATAAGTTAATCTGCTATTTGTATGCAAGTTGTTTATTGCTATGATGATGTACTAGTTTACCCAGGAAAACCTCAATGAGTTTACATTTTTATTTTCAAGGAGGGTCCTACCAAGTTCTGTTTTTTTGCATTCGAGAACGAAGTTGCTTAGTTTAATTCCAATTGAATAATTTGCATGTATTTTTTCAGCATTGGTACGTTTGGCCAATACCAGTTACACTGTGTCATTTAGCTATGGGAGGAAACCAGAGACCTGGAGAAATATGTACACAAAGCATCTAGTCCCTGTGCATTATACAAAAAACATCAGTATTTTCTAAAGTGCATTGTGGTAATGCTATCTTAAACCACCATCAAAATAAAGTTGAGCAAATGTGACAGACTAACAGCAGCAGTGATGCAGTGATATGCAACTGTGGACCGGTGTAATCCTCATTCGGACTCATCAGCACAGTATAGTCACCAAAACGCACTGCTGCAAAGGCTGGAAATCTATAAATGAGGAGCAGCCATGTCTACACTTTGGGGCCCATTAGTTGGCGAATGCAAACAACTAAATCTGTAAATACCAGGAATCTCCCATCTTTGACATTAGCCAAGTTAATTTATAGGCTGTGCAAATCCACGTTGTGCCGCATCGTACCTGGGCCAGGGTAGATTGAAATGATGACGTCGAAAAGTCTTGTGGCACCGTTGAAGGCTGAGCCTCATGCCCCTCCGCTCCCTCCTCCTCATTCATTCTCTCCACGAGCTCTGCATAGGTAATGTGGGGGTAGAGGGTTCATTGCATTAGGGACAGGGGAGGCAGGTGCAGGGATGGGAATGTCGGTAAAGAACCGCACATGATACTCATGTGTAAAGCTTTCTCATAAATGTCGACGCTGCTCCAGTGTGAGTACACCTGTGGTATAAAGTTGTATTACCATTAGGGGACTTTTACCCCATTGAATATCGTACACTTTAACAAAGCCGTGCCCAGCATGGTCAGACACAAACCAGGGCAAAAAATATTAGTTGGAATATGCAAAGTCATTTTTGCCCTGACAGCTTGTCAGCTATACTCTTTGGTTCTTTCGGTAAAGTCACGTAGGTGGAAAAAAAAATAGAAATAGAAATAAATCACGACGTTTCGAATGCAACATAAGCACTCATCATCAGGTGTGACAACCACAGCAAGGAAACTGTTTTACTGAAGTGGGAGAGAAACCAGGGTTAGGGCAGTTAAATAAGTCAGAGAGGGGGAGAGTGGGGGGTGAATGGGGCGAGGAGTGCGAGCGCTGCAAGCGCTGCAGAGACGCTGAGAGTAAAAAAAGAGGCAACATAATTACTGCCAAGATGGAAGCTTGTCAGCTTCTGCGAGAGCTTCCCCGTGACCACACAGATCATGGTGGTTACTTGACCACATTTCAATTGAAGTGCTGTCGTCCTGACAGTTCTGTTCCTTCATCTGAAGAAGGCCACTTGTGTTGTGGCCAAAACGTCGTGATTTTTGTTGTTTTATTTTTTACCTACGTGACTTTACCCAATAGAACCAAAGAGTATGGATCCTTGCAGTCACGAAAGCTTCAAATCCACATTTCACCACTCTGGTTAATGTGGGTTGGTGAAGACGTATAGTATGTATAGTACAACCAATTTTGATGGACTGCCCTTTGCTGCCCACCATGTAGCCCGACACTACACTTTTAGACCTGTTATGCACTATCCTGGCTCAAACCCTGCTGAGCGTCCGATTAAAACACTGACGAGATCTCAATATTTAAAAGTGGCCCAAAGCCCCGTCATAGTGAATCTTTGGTCTAATCTCAGATCTTGTGAGTTAGAACTCGGGGGCTCCTCATGCACAGCCAGCCAAGGATAACTCCCCGCTATAGTGACGTCACAGGAAAAGGACGTGACGTCACCTAAATATGGGCGTGGTCAAAAGCGGCCCCATCCCCTGCTCTTCCCGACCTTGCTTCCCCCCTTGCCGAGGTTACCCACATGAACAATAATAATAAATCATAGATGTACATTATGAAAGAATCAATTATTTTTCACAAAACTGCTCCTGTACGACCTGTTGCCAATCCCCTGCTGGAGAGCCTCTTGACGATTGCACGAATCGTGTTGGTTATTTGCACATACTTCACCATGCCGGTGAGTATGGGTTGGTAAAGGAAAAGGAGGAGCATTAACGTACAAACAAAAACCTATTTTACTAGAATGCCTTCTGCTTCCCATCATGTAGCCTGTTACACCTGGTATGCGCTATCCAGACTCCAACCTCCTTAACGTTAGATGGAGACATCTGGCACATCCCCAGCAGTTTTGTCTACAGGCTCAACATATAACACAAACACACCTCCCTAACACTAACGTTAAACTTTACCTATCTCGACGAAGGTAGACATCGTGAATCTTTGATTTTTTTCGAATTCAGAGTCAGAAGTCAGGAGCTCCTCGCGTGCACAGCCAGCCCACGATAAAGTCCGACCCAGAATGATGTCACCGTGACGTCAGTTAAATATGGGCGTGGCCTGAATGTGGGTGTGGCCAACAGCGGCGGCTTCCCCGCCCCCCGCTGCCCCTCCCCGCAGGTTTCTCTCAACCCTCAGTGCGCATGCGCGGGCGGCATGTCTCGGACATCGCCTTCAGCGGCCTTTGGCGACGCGGTGGTTGTGGCGGGAAAATTAATAAAAAAAACTTCTCCGAATAACCGCGACCTTTAACTACCCTCACGGATAATCCACACGGATCTCTGGACGGCAAGGCGAAGACGATCAATGGAATAATCTCCGGTGAGAGACGGAGAGAGATGGGCAGGCGTGAGGGCGAGCCAGGTTCAACTTTGTTGAACGCTGAGCGCAGAGTGAATGGGGTTTATACTCTTTGGTTCTATTGGGTAAAGTCACGTAGGTGAAAATAAAATAACAATTTTCACCTACGTGACTTTACCCAATAGAACCAAAGAGTATGGATCCTAGCAGCCACGAAAGCTTTAAATCTAGAATTGAATGGGGTTTGCTTCACTTAGCACGCGACTTGGACACTTCGGTGTGCAAAGTGTTGTCTGGTTGTGCCGTGTAAAGGAGGAGGACATTCAGTAAATGTTTTTGGTTTGTTAATGGGAGTGTGTGGCACGGTAATGGACTGGGTACGACTTACAACACAAGTTCTGCTCACATTGCACGCTAAGGGTTAGCACGGCGATTACTACGTGTGCATTTATTAGTTATTGTTTATGTTAAAAGTAGTATTGATTGTTAAGACAATAATGTTTAGTATTTGTAGGTGAATCATTTCAATATTGTACAGTATAGCATTGTCCTGCTGTGTGGCTCTCACGTGGCGAGCATCAGTGCAGCAATATTCAGTACGTGGTTGTAATGTACTTCTATAGCCCCCTGCCACCAGTGCAACAGTATTCAGTACGTGGTTGTAATGCACTTCTATAGCCCCCTGCCACAAGTGCAGCAATATTCAGTACATGGTTGTAATGCACTTCTATAGCCCCCTGCCACCGGTGCAGCAATATTCAGTACATGGTTGTAATGTACTTCTATAGCCCCCTGCCACCAGTGCAGCAATATTCAGTACATGGTTGTAATGCGCTTCTATAGCCCCCTGCCACAAGTGCAGCAATATTCAGTACGTGGTTGTAATGTACTTCTATAGCCCCCTGCCACCAGTGCAGCAATATTCAGTACGTGGTTGTAATTAACTTCTATAGCCCCCTGCCACCGGTGCAGCAATATTCAGTACGTGGTTGTAATGCACTTCTATAGCCCCCTGCCACCAGTGCAGCAATATTCAGTACGTGGTTGTAATGTACTTCTATAGCCCCCTGCCATCAGTGCAGAAATATTCAGTATGTGGTTGTAATGCACTTCTATAGCCCCCTGCCACCAGTGCAGCAATATTCAGTACATTGTTGTAATCCACTTCTATAGCCCCCTGCCACCAGTGCAGCCATATTCAGTACGTGGTTGTAATGCACTTCTATAGCCCCCTGCCACCAGTGCAGCAATATTCAGTACGTGGTTGTAATGTACTTCTATAGCCCCCTGCCATCAGTGCAGAAATATTCAGTATGTGGTTGTAATGCACTTTTATAGCCCCCTGCCACCAGTGCAGCAATATTCAGTACATGGTTGTAATGTACTTCTATAGCCCCCTGCCACCAGTGCAGCAATATTCAGTACGTGGTTGTAATGCACTTCTATAGCCCCCTGCCATCAGTGCAGCAATATTCAGTGCATGGTTGTAATGCACTTCTATAGCCCCCTGCCATCAGTACAGCAATATTCAGTACATGGTTGTAATGTACTTCTATAGCCCCCTGCCACCAGTGCAGCAATATTCAATACGTGGTTGTAATGCACTTCTATAGCCCCCTGCCATCAGTGCAGCAATATTCAGTACGTGGTTGTAATGTACTTCTATAGCCCCCTGCCACAAGTGCAGCAATATTCAGTACATGGTTGTAATGCACTTCTATAGCCCCCTGCCACCGGTGCAGCAATATTCAGTACGTGGTTGTAATGCACTTCTATAGCCCCCTGCCATCAGTGCAGCAATATTCAGTACGTGGTTGTAATGTACTTCTATAGCCCCCTGCCACAAGTGCAGCAATATTCAGTACATGGTTGTAATGCACTTCTATAGCCCCCTGCCACCGGTGCAGCAATATTCAGCACATGGTTGTAATGTACTTCTATAGCCCCCTGCCACCAGTGCAGCAATATTCAGTACATGGTTGTAATGCACTTCTATAGCCCCCTGCCACAAGTGCAGCAATATTCAGTACGTGGTTGTAATGTACTTCTATAGCCCCCTGCCACCAGTGCAGCAATATTCAGTACGTGGTTGTAATGAACTTCTATAGCCCCCTGCCACCGGTGCAGCAATATTCAGTACGTGGTTGTAATGCACTTCTATAGCCCCCTGCCACCAGTGCAGCAATATTCAGTACGTGGTTGTAATGTACTTCTATAGCCCCCTGCCATCAGTGCAGAAATATTCAGTATGTGGTTGTAATGCACTTCTATAGCCCCCTGCCACCAGTGCAGCAATATTCAGTACATTGTTGTAATCCACTTCTATAGCCCCCTGCCACCAGTGCAGCCATATTCAGTACGTGGTTGTAATGCACTTTTATAGCCCCCTGCCACCAGTGCAGCAATATTCAGTACATGGTTGTAATGTACTTCTGTAGCCCCCTGCCACCAGTGCAGCAATATTCAGTACGTGGTTGTAATGCACTTCTATAGCCCCTTGCCATCAGTGCAGCAATATTCAGTGCATGGTTGTAATGCACTTCTATAGCCCCCTGCCACAAGTGCAGCAATATTCAGTGCATGGTTGTAATGCACTTCTATAGCCCCCTGCCACAAGTGCAGCAATATTCAGTACGTGGTTGTAATGTACTTCTATAGCCCCCTGCCACCAGTGCAGCAATATTCAGTACGTGGTTGTAATGAACTTCTATAGCCCCCTGCCACCGGTGCAGCAATATTCAGTACGTGGTTGTAATGCACTTCTATAGCCCCCTGCCACCAGTGCAGCAATATTCAGTACGTGGTTGTAATGTACTTCTATAGCCCCCTGCCATCAGTGCAGAAATATTCAGTATGTGGTTGTAATGCACTTCTATAGCCCCCTGCCACCAGTGCAGCAATATTCAGTACATTGTTGTAATCCACTTCTATAGCCCCCTGCCACCAGTGCAGCCATATTCAGTACGTGGTTGTAATGCACTTTTATAGCCCCCTGCCACCAGTGCAGCAATATTCAGTACATGGTTGTAATGTACTTCTGTAGCCCCCTGCCACCAGTGCAGCAATGTTCAGTACGTGGTTGTAATGCACTTCTATAGCCCCCTGTCATCAGTGCAGCAATATTCAGTGCATGGTTGTAATGCACTTCTATAGCCCCCTGCCACAAGTGCAGCAATATTCAGAACGTGGTTGTAATGTACTTCTATAGCCCCCTGCCACCAGTGCAGCAATATTCAGTACGTGGTTGTAATGAACTTCTATAGCCCCCTGCCACCGGTGCAGCAATATTCAGTACGTGGTTGTAATGCACTTCTATAGCCCCCTGCCACCAGTGCAGCAATATTCAGTACGTGGTTGTAATGTACTTCTATAGCCCCCTGCCACCAGTGCAGCAATATTCAGTACATTGTTGTAATCCACTTCTATAGCCCCCTGCCACCAGTGCAGCCATATTCAGTACGTGGTTGTAATGCACTTTTATAGCCCCCTGCCACCAGTGCAGCAATATTCAGTACATGGTTGTAATGTACTTCTGTAGCCCCCTGCCACCAGTGCAGCAATATTCAGTACGTGGTTGTAATGCACTTCTATAGCCCCCTGCCATCAGTGCAGCAATATTCAGTGCATGGTTGTAATGCACTTCTATAGCCCCCTGCCACCAGTGCAGCAATATTCAGTACGTGGTTGTAATGCACTTCTATAGCTCCCTGCCACCAGTTCAGCAATATTCAGTACGTGGTTGTAATGTACTTCTATAGCCCCCTGCCACCAGTGCAGCAATATTCAGTACGTGGTTGTAATGTACTTCTATAGCCCCCTGCCACCAGTGCAGCAATATTCAGTACGTGGTTGTAATGCACTTCTATAGCCCCCTGCCACCAGTTCAGCAGTATTCAGTACGTGGTTGTAATGCACTTCTATAGCACCCTGACATTGTGCAGCAATGTTCAGTACATTGTTGTAATGCACTTCTATAGCCCCCTGCCATCACCAAATTCACACTGACCAGCGTGGTGAAGTACGGTAAATAACCCCTCCCCCTGGGAGCTGCATAGCATGGGACAGCTGTCAGCCAGCAATGGATTGAAAAAGGAGCTGTACTCTGCACACGTTGTTATTCAGGGTAGGGTAAGGAACTTGGAGGTTCGGTATGCATAATGTGCTCGGAAAGTATTGTATTCTGTATGTGTGTTGAATCTCTTTCGCACCGTACCAAGCCCACCGTGCTCTTCGGAGGTGCGATAATATATAAATATAAGTAGTCATACTACTGTAATACCACTATTAATATGTAGCATTCATTTTATTAGTAGTACTGTAATTTGTTGATATGCAGGTGTACATGCCAAACGTTAACCAATGTTAAATGTTAAGCCTTCTCTTTTGAATACAGTGTGTTTTAAACATGGAGTTGTCTCCAGCTAATTCTTAAATGTATATCATTCATAATGTAGTAGTAGGCAGGTAGAGCATTTATGACACTTCAATTGTACATAGAGCTTGCAGGTGTGATGAAGGAAAGCATGGAAAAGGCTGGAATTTTTGTTGAAAAAAGGACAACAGCCACAGTAGCTTAAGAGACCTAACGCTGAAGCTGCTAACGCGAAGTGGTCGACGCTGGCCCATGCGTTGTGACGTCGGACCCACTTTCCGCACACAGCAGCTCCTCATGGTGCCCCCCATACCAGGACCAGTGGTGACCTGGTAGCCACAGCGATTCCTCTCCCTGGCCCCATCCGGTTCGGGCATCCCAAATCGTACAAAATGAACTGCAACGGTGGTGAGACAAACAGCCCTTCGGGCGACAGCACGGTGACGGACACAAGCCCTCGCGGCAGCCAGGGCAGCTCGCTGCTCCGGACCGGAAGCGGGGGCTAGCACAGCCCTGTGGTGTGCGGAGAGCAGTGCTGCTCGTAGGCGAGCGGTGCGCTGGACGCCTACATCGAGGACTTTGAGCAGAGCGGAATCTGTGCGTCACCGCTACCCAGGATACGTGCAGAGCACAGCACCGCGCAGCATGGCGGAGCGGAGACGCGCGGAGGAGAGGAGGATGCACAGTGTGGATGAGGGTGGGTTGCGCCTCTCGCCACGCGAGGAATCGCTCCGT
The DNA here is from genome assembly GCF_048934315.1 of Petromyzon marinus. Taxonomy (NCBI): domain Eukaryota; kingdom Metazoa; phylum Chordata; class Hyperoartia; order Petromyzontiformes; family Petromyzontidae; genus Petromyzon; species Petromyzon marinus. Next base: position 7,325,910 of record NC_133683.1, read on the forward strand.
GGTGCTTGCACTCGAGTGGCTATCGAGTGTGCAGGCGGTGCAATGGTATCGAAGCTATAGTAATAGGTTTTTACCCTTTTATCTGGCACAAACACTGACACCTTTATACAAGGGATCATGTTTGCAATAACCACAACACAAGTAGTCAAAATGCAAACAAAAAAGACAACTGATAATATGCACTGTCCTTGAATTTGATTGGTCCACACCCGAGACGGCTTTTCTGAGATCCCAGTCTCCACTGGTGTTGGACCAGAAGACGCCAAAAGGCGTCTTCTTATTCTTAGCGTCTTCTTGTTTGCATTTTGACTACTTGCGTTGTGGTTATCGCAAACATGATCCCTTGTATAAAAGTGTCAGTTTTTGTGCCAGATAAAAGGGTAAAAACCTATTACTATATCTTGTTACTGGCAAAGGAGGTCTCATAAGGTATCGAAGCTAGTTGACTGGATGGGGGATAATTGGAGAGGAGAACCCCATTTTTTTTGCTTGTACTGGGTGCTTGTCAATTATGCTATGCTATCATGAATGTAATGTAATTCCCCTAGAAAAAAAACCCTTAATAAGGTCTAAAGATACATTTTCGTGAGAGTCCCACACTGGAATGCTTGGCAAATTCCATTAATGAGTTCATTTTATGTCAGAGAAAACTATCCACAGTAAGCACACGCATATGAGAGGATAGCATAGGTCTGAACAGATAGGTCGGTGCATGCATTTCTTTCTCCTGTCATCTTCCAGCAACTTCACTGATTATCGAGTTTGTAAAGTTTGTGAAATCTAAGTGATCCTCCAACCTTTGTGTCAAAATTTGCAGATCCTAGACTGGACACATCTGAAGTTTAAACAATAACAGCTCATGCACTGATTTATCCCATATTCTCACAAACTCCACAAACGGATAACATCATTAGTTACTGATGGTGCAAAGTAAGGCAACATTGCAGGATTGCCGTTCAGGGGTCAAGGAATCTAGGGGAGAGCAAATTCATTGTGTACCTGTAAAATGTCTGTGGGTCTTACATTGCAGGTGGCATGCTGCTTGTGGAGGACCTCATCTCGGGCACGTGCAGCCTCACTGCTGCGCTGCAGCGGTCGTGGCTCATAGCCCGACGGTCAGTCTAACCACGGACCAGCTCCTAGCGGCGCCAGTTGACGGTTCCTCCAAGTCCTTGCTCCGCTCGCCTGGCGCCCACCGAGACCTCACAGTGTCGCACAGAGGCAAGCGGTCATCTCTCGGGGTCACCGCGCACAGCTTCGGCGCATCATTGGTGAGGGGCAATAAGCCAACTAAACGGTTGAGCTCAACAGCGAGAAGCAACAAGGCCGTGATGCCATTAAATTTGTCGGCAAAGCCCGAAAATTATTTCTTTTCTAACCAGACGAATGTTTTGTTGTACTTATGGAGCAGTGAAGCAACTAGGCGTGAGCACTTGCCGAACGGCGGCTGTGCGACAAGTACCTATCTCAGGTGGTTGACAAGCCAAAAGGATAAGCTGGATGTGTCGGGGATCACGAGCATTCCTGAGCTCAGGTACCCGGCCTGGCTGCGTGACTGCGATGTGGACTCCCAGACCAGCAGCCACGAGACGGATATCAGCACAAAGAGAGCAGGTACCGCTCAGAGCCCGCAAAGCAGACCAAAGTACCCAGAGTGGCTCAAAGTTTTGGATATCTCCGGCCTTACGAATGTAGCCAACGAGGAGCCCGTGTCAGAGGACAATAGATCCCTAGGTGTGTGTATATATATAGTCTGTATATAGCAGATGACATTTCATATGTTTTCAGGTACATATTCAGTCTTTTCTCACAGAGACGGCTGAGCGGCCACCCATGTGGTTGTGACGTGCGATGCGTGATTCTTGATGCACAGCCTCATTGGAGGAGCTGCTGAGCAGGGCGCACATGGAGTTGGACTCCCCCGGCTTGGAGGCCCCCTCCCCGGGCAGCTTCAACACGGACGTCTTTCTAGGGGCTGATCGTCCCTGGGAAAACCCCTCCACGCCATTGTGAATTTATCTTTATATCCACACTCACGCACAGCATAGAGGCTGCACCGCCTCTAAGTATGATGTCAGATTTTGAATGTTATAAGCTAAGCAGGTAAGCCTGGTTATTACTTGGATGGGAGACTGTTTTGAAATAGCATATATTATAGATTTTGGCTGCTAGGTAACCAGGAGTTAGTAATACGGCAATGGAATCTTGAATCTATATCCGGAGTTTTGCATTTTACTCCCTCTGTTTTCACCGGGTTCTCCGTTTTCCTCTCACATACCACTCGCTGATGAAATTTGCAAAATATCACTGCCAAACCCTCCTGAGACTTGGTGAGATTTTTCTGGCTTCCACCTTGATAATAAGTCAACCAAGTAATTTTCTCTCAATCGTGTCTCTTCTCAGGGCCGTGTACCACCTGTCGCGTCTGAAAGAGCTGGTTGACACCATCAAGGAGAACAAGGATGGCTGACTACCCGTGATGTAGAAAGCCCGAAAGCATTTTATGGCGGTGGTCGAGGTTTCTACTCAGAAGGATACGTTCGCTTGGTCCTGCTAATTCATGGTTGTTAAACATCAATGGTACTTCAGGTGCTGTGGTGTGAATCGCAATTACTTGTGAACTTGTGGGGCCCATGGGGCACAGTAATTGCCCTGTTAATGGAAGTGCCACAACAAAGTATTGGAAAAATGTGATAAAGTTCGTTCAGGGTTGGAGTTATTGAATGGTTGCAGCAGTATTTTGCACAGCAAATCCATACAGACTCAAATGTCACTTGAAATAGAACGGATATGTGAACAATATTGTGAGCACAACTAAACTAATTTTGGTTTTAGCCATTTTGGAAGGAGACTACTTTATTGGGAACATACATGCTAGTATTTGTGTAGTTATAAACATTTGGGAAATCACTGTAAAAGTACATTTGCTTATTTAGATTGCACTATACCTGTATTGTAAAATTTCAGAACCTTTTATGTAATTTGTAATCAATAAACCAAAGTTGCATATTGTATGCAACCCATGACTTGGATTGTTTTTATCATGTCTTGTTTAGCATGGTTGGTTATGTACAGTGTGAAAGAAATTCAACATACATTAAATATTTTCTGATATTTGAATGTTTATATTGTACATGTATATTTATTTTACAATAAATCTGAGACAAAGGCTTATACACATGGAATTGAAAATATTCAGCTATGATTTGTATTTCTCAAGTATTTTAAGAAAAGTCAGCGAGTCTCGTGACATGTCTTCACATTTGGGAGTGATGATTGTGATGAATATACAGGCATTAACCTGCTTACATTCCTAGAGTATGTAAGGTGAATTTGGGCATTCTGGGTGATTGGGTTTTAGGCCAAACACAGGCAGATGGTGGGGGATAGATGTTTTCAAGCATCTATTAATTATTCATCGGCATGTACTATCTTACTATGATGTAAAGTTAAAAAACATGGTTCATGAAGGGAATGGAATAAAAACTCAACTGTGCACAAGTATGGAGGAATTAATACTTGGAATTCAATGCAAAGATCTGGCCATATGGCATTTACTGGGCACCAGGGTTGCCAAACAACACGTGAAAGATGTGTATCAGGCACAGCCTCTGCATTATGAAAAAAATATCACTTCCTGAAGAAGTGCATTTTGCTTCTCCTGTCTTAGGTCACCATCAAAATAAATTAGAGCAAATGTGACTCGACTGACAGGCAGCATTTATACTTGTGAAGTGTTCTCCTTCCGACGTGTGGTGTGTGTCGCACACACTGTCGGAGACGAGGTAGTTGCAGGAGACATCGTCTCTTTATTATCTTGTTCACACCAACTCCGGCCTCACTCTCTCGACCACGTTGCCATAGAGCCCGGCCTAGACACGACCCTGTCCGTGTTGCACCGACGGCGTCGACCGAGAAGGCCAACGACTGTCTGGCCACGCAATGATTGGGCGAATGCGGTGGCAACGACAGCGACGTCGAGACGAGTCCACTCCCAGAACCGGCAGCCCGGAGCTGTCGCTCTCCGCTGCTTATATTATATTCTATATTCTACTCGGTGCGGCTTGGCTCTGCCCTATCCACGCCTCCCTTCTCGAACCGACCAGAGGGTTCCAGAGGCTTCCCTATGAGGTCTTCCATGACCCTTGTCCCAATTCCTCTGCCCGGCCGGCACACCCGTATATATGCTCAACGGCGTGTGCGCAAACTTTCCACTGCAGTTGCCGCTGCTGGACAGCAGTCAGCGCTGTGTCACTACACTTGTATGAACACAAGAATTACATAATCACATCTACACTTATATGTAATGGGCTGAGATAGGCGCACACAACTTCTTGGGAGGCAACACTATTTATTAACACCAACACATTACACTTAACATAAATTTCGATTTAAAGCTTTCGTGACTGCGGGCTAACACCAATCCCGAATATCCGCCCCACAGCCCTTTAAATAACCTCCCATACAGCCCCCCAATCGGCTATGCGTGTATGAGTGACGTCCCTGCCCTCTAACCCCCGACCCCCCCGTCCCGCGCGTGCGATTGGTGTGTCGCTCTAAAACCGACTCCAAATCCCCGCCCCGCAGCCCTTTAAACAATCTCCATTGCCCGGCATCGGCGGCAACGCGTGTGCGAAGGACGTCATTGCCCTCTGACCCCTGACCCCCCGTTTAGTTCGTGTGAGTGGTGCGCGGGGTTGTGTGAGCGGAGACGTCGCGTTTGAGTGGCTGAGAAGCGACGGATTGATTCCAGGCAGCCACGTGCCAGCCCCGAGCTATGCCCCACAAACAGGACCCGCGGACCCGAGGGGCTGCGCCGTGAGGAGAGTAGCCGGAGAGCGGCAGCCCTCTCACCGCGAGCGAGGAGTCGAGTAGCGGCTGCTCTCACTCGAGCGAGGAGTCCGGAGCCCGCAGCCCTCCCGAGATCAGCCCTCCCCCAGGGGGGGAGCCGGGGGCCCGCATCCCCCACAACTGACAACCTGTGTACCAACTGGCCGAGCGAGAGTTTGTGTGTATTTGAGCGCGATCGTGCCAGTGTTTAGCTGTACCAGGGAGTTTGATGCAGCAGATTGTTTCGGTGTAGCAGGGTGTCCGGATTGTGCCGGCACACTATCCTTCTATCTGTAATGTCGTAGGGTGAGCTCCATTAAAAGTTTACTCGGACCCCAACCTGTCAAAGCGCCTAATCTCGGAACGTGGTTCTCAACCTCGTACCTCACCCATGCTACGTACCTTTGAGACGTCCTGCTTTTACAAATGTTGATGAACTGGAGGGCAAAGGTCTGGAGGACCCCACATGGAGTCTGGTTTCTCACACCCGAGCCTCCTGTGACATTTCTGGAGGCTTCTCTGGAATCTTTGTCCCATTTATTGAGTGCAGATTTGGCTTACTTCTAGCTTCATCCCAAGACGTCATCCAGTTTGGAAATACCCGAAGGTTGTGGGAGTCGCCCCGTGCTTCAGTTTCTTTCCAACCCTCGTAATGGCCGGATGCTCACCAGCCGGAAGTCTTTTGCTGCTTACACCACGACCGAGGTGTTGAGAGCAACCATCTCGTGGCTGGTCGGCAATGGAGATGGTATTGTCGATTTGGGGAGCGTGAGTCTGTGGCGTTCGTGGTGCTGCTGTCACGGAGGCGACACGAGTTTAGGAAATTCAGTTTTGTGGGTTTCCTGTAGCGAGCACTGAAAGATCCTCTCTTCCTCTTTCTCCACCCTTGTCTCTGCTGTCTCCATGTCCCCGTTCAACTCTTTCTACACCGCTTTCCTTGAATGTGCAGCTGCCTTTACGGCCTCCCCTCTCCCCTTCTCTCCACCTCCAACCCATCTCCGTCGTAATCTCCTCCCCTTTGTTCAGGCTCTTCCCTTTCTTCCTCAGTCTATGGATGGGGTTATTGTTTATCGGGCTCTTATACAAAAAATGGAGCTTATTTTAGCCTTTGAATAGGATTTTCTGTTTTCCTTCGGTAGCGTGTTGCGCACATAGGGAAGATCGAGCCACGCCACCGGTTCCCATGATCAAAATCTTTGTCAACTTGTCTCCCTCGGTAGGAATGCCTTTCCTTCTGCAGCAAGCAATTGTCTTCTCTCTCTCCTCCGGTATTTCTTCCGATGCGCTTTCTTAATCTCGCTTGCTGTGTGTATCGACTCTATCATTCAACAAGGGCAAATAAAAAAAAAATGCTTTTTTTTCCTCCACTGTTTTACCACTATACCTCCTGAGTGGGTACTCGGAGTTTCATCTAATGTACTATTTGATGAGTCGCTTCCACACAGCACAAAGGCGGTAGCTATCCGAACTGTAAATTTTTCTTCCAATTTCGATAGATTCTCGAATTATTCTTGGGCAGTAGTAGCTAGTTTTGCACAGAACTTCAACATTAGAATCAACTGAGTGTCCTTGTTGGCACGTGTGTTCTGCTACTGCTGAACACGGGTGCCAACAAATAATACATTATTTAAATGCATGCCTATAAAGGGCAGCATACTTCAATAGGGATTACCATTGGTACGGCTATTTTAATACACAATAGACAGGAAGGACAAGATCAAAGGGCTCTCATAATGCACATGCATAATGTACGTTGACTCGGTAATCTCCCCCCCCCCCACTTTGCGCGAGAGTGCCACAAATCTGGCTGTCGCCTGATGAAGCTAGTTGTAATTACTGGCAAAACGTCGTACTCCAATTGTAAATGTTGTGGCTTGGCTCTCCAAAGTACCAGTGACGAATTGGCTTGTTCTGTTTCCGTGACAACCCTTACTAGTTGGCTGTGTCGAGTGGTGGCGGGTTTTAACGACACGTTTATATATGTATGCGATCTAATCCAAAAAACACCTCTATGGATGATATTGGGCGCGAAAGCCTACATGTTAAACCAAAATTTAAAATATATACAAAATAACAATAATTTCTAGTTTTCCTCATTCACATCGTGATTCGTATGAACAGACATGAGATGATTGAGACATGTTAAATCATAAACGTATTTATTAATATATATACAGATAGTCCTCGACTGCAATGTCCTTGTCCACGTGCAAACAGAGTTAGGATAGCAGCCTCCTTTAAAAGCCAGAGTAGATTTATACGCTGTAGAAGACAGTTGACGAATCCTCGTTGCTTGATTCCTCCTCGGATCCCTTCAGCAGTGAGTCGTCACCAGTCTTCTCTGCCTGCTCATTCTCCATGTGGCACGGCTGGGGTGGGTGCAATACGCCAGGAGACTCCTTATGCAGCGAGCAGCGAAGCAGGCCCATCTCTGCCTGCTCATCCTCAACGTGGAATTGAGGAGATGGCGGTGAGCTGGGGGCATCGGTGAGGAGGGTGTTACGGAGACGGCCCAGCTCTGCCTGCTGCAGAATCGTCTGTACGACGAAGCGCTCGCGGCGCCTGCAGGCGCGCACATGGGATGGCGTGTCCGGGATGATGTATGCAATGCAGGCCTTCGTGAGTAACACCACGTGCTGCACACGTCCACACACAGGTAAAGGATTTTCAGTTTCAGGATTTGCATGTAAAGGGTGCTTACTAAATATAATATGGCAGCATCTTAAAGTGCTTTACATCTCAGGTCAACTATTCCGGGGACCTGAAGCCCAGGGATATTATATTGTTACGTCGTTTTTCCCAATTAAATTAAGTCATTTGAGTAATTTTTGAACATTTGGCAAATTATACCGAGACACTTTTTTTGAATTACTTAATGGGTTTTTTACGTTCACTATGCAGCAGGCAACATTTATGATGTGCAGTTAATGCACCCACAGTATTCACCTGGGCAGCCGCAAATTACCGCAACAATCAGCAAACACTTACACTCGGCCATGTCACCACTACAAAGATTCCCTGTGTAGCCTTTCACAGACTGAGACAAGTGCATCTATGAAGGGTGGCACAGTGCCTGTGGGGGTGGTGTGCACCTTTATCTCGCCAGTGATGATTTTCACACACTTCATCAAGTACTCATTTTAAGACAGAATCAACTTAAGGGAAGCTCAACACTGGTTCTAATATTTTCCACTGTTGTTGGCTGTGGCCAGAAATAGTACTCCGGTCACACAGGATTGGTAGCGCAGTTCACAAACAACTACGCAGCCGCTCCCCTTCCCACACGCACACATGCTTACGTGTGACAAATTGCATCAACAACATGAATCGTCTGCTGCATGATGAAAGTGAGTATTGTATTACCACTATTATTTGTGATCTCAGAAATACTGTGCAATTGTGAGGTGTAATAGCATTACTGGCATTATCTGTAATGACCCATTGACAATGATCACGGTTTGCTCTGCTGACCTTAACAACTGCTCACAGATGAGTCTATACGATGGTGCAGTAGTGTAAGGCTTTGCACACTAGACTTGCAATCCAGAGGTCACGGGTGTGAATTGATCTTTGATCGTGGGAGTGTAAACAACGGTGAAAGGTTTTTTTTTACATTCCACTGCCTCTATCCACCAAGCAGTGTAAGTGGAATACATCCAGTCAATTGGTCGGCTGAGTTTGGTGCTGTTCAGTGCGGGAACTCCCAGCTCTTCCCAAGACGTCTGTCCAGTGTGGAAGAGCAGTTCAAATACATCTTAAGGGTCTCTCTTGAGCTCCCTATAGCAGGAGCCCTTTTGCCATCAGTGACATGAGCAAGTAATTGGAGGGCTGTACCTTTATCTTTCAATGGGTTTATGAATGTGTGTGTGTGTGCATGTTGATGTGTACCTGCATGGCAATGACGAAGGCCAGCTTTGCCGTCAGTACTTTCCAGTACTGCTTGGTGACGGAGTAGGCTTGGGGATGATCCGGCGGGTAGCGATGACCTGGATACCTACACACATACAACCACAAGCACGCATGGACTATATTGAGCAAAGTGCCTCTAAAGTAGAGTTGGCGCTAAATCGAACAAGTATGGTTGTGCACAAACGGTATATGCGTTCACAGCCCTTTAAAAAATCCGCTTCTGAAAGAGGGCCTTCCCACAACGTGCAGCTTGTGGGGGCTCTATTGACCATGGTTCACGCTGGTCCGTACCAGGTTGGTGAAGGTAGGGAGTACAGATAATGGGAGAACAATATAGCACAACTATTAATTTTTCTGATCTACCCACTGCTGACAACCTAGCTCCAAAGTCGCCTACTGCACCTGCATTGTGCATGGTGTTCATCAATCTAAGCACGAACAAGGCTCAAGCCTGCTTGACTTCCGGAATCTAAGATTAGCTGTATTCGTGGTGATTTGGTCATAGTCAAGTAAGGTTATATTAAATATCGATCAATATGGTTATATTGATTATGGTTGTGTATGCCAGCAATTCAAAAACGTTACAGAAAAGGGTTGGTAGATCGCATCAATTTCCTAACTAACTGTGCTGTGAGGTGACCAGAAGATGGCTGTAGAGCAAGTGGTTTCATGTCTGTGTGGACCTTTAAGCTTCATTTCATTACCATGGGTTCTCCAGGACCTCTTATTGCATCCCACATGCATAAGACCACCTTAAACTGGAATCCCAATGCACGGTCTTCCTGAAAAGGGATCTTGAGACTCAATTAAGCAGTCGTGGATCGATAGATAAATAAATAACATTACTCTTTAGCAAGGAAACAATGAGCTGTAATTTATATCAATCTATTATTATATTTCTCTAAGTGGGACTTTGGTTGTGAAGCCATCCCACCCGTACCCACTGCTCCCCCCCTCCAATTCCCCCCCCACCCCGTTTACTGTCCCCACCCACCATGCACACTCTTCCCCCAACCCTACCACAACCCCTTACTACCCAACTAAGCCAAACCCTGTGTCCACGGTAAGGGGCAGGGCATAAACAGAGGTGGGGCCTAGGGGAAGTGTGGGTCTTAAAAGGAAAGTCACGGAGTGAAAAGAGGAAGAAAACGAGCATAATCAGGAAGGGGCGGAGCCAGGAGGACGCCACACCCAGAAGGATGTCGCATCTACCTGGACAACACACCCAGAGATCAGTGCATCACATTCGCAGGGACGGCACCCCCGATAGCTGGGCATGACACTGAATGGCACAAACCTGCAGGTTGTGTGGATTGCCGGATCAAACCAGGCTGGCAGGATGTTGGGATAATTTTGCTCCTTGAAGTTGCTGATCTTGAAAATTGAAAAGCTGTCCTCCGTGTACCCATGCATTGTAGGCGAACCTGTGCCATACTCTGCTGAGTATCCATAATAATACACCAGGCGTGGGATGATGTCCGTTGTGAATGCCAAGATGCATGACTGTGGAATTAGCATACGGAGGCACAGCGATAGCGGTCACTTAGCATGCAATGATTTGACCAAGGCTTCTGAACATCTTACCTTGGCAATTACATTAATTTTCACAAATACAATTTGGGGGGTTGCTGCCAGAGTGAAATGGTTACCATATAAGGACTTGCAATCTGGCAGTCGTCAGTTCATTCTCCTGACACAACAGTTGAAGCAATGGATCATTTTCTTAAATCTCCCCCACCTCTGTCCAATTAGCAATATAAATGGGTTCATCACTGTTTTAGCGCAGGTAATTCCACATCTTACAACATGTCTGGTCATCATGGAAGAGTAGGCCAAATACCGTGTAGAGGGGTTCTCTAGAGCTACCTTTAGTTGAGGCCCTTCTGCCAGCAGTGACATGAGCAAGCAATGGCAAGGCACCTTTTGCGATTTTGGGAGAGAGTGGATAGGAGCGGTGGTGCAGTGATTCGTGCACTGCACTTTGAATTCAGCACACATGCAATTGACTTCCAGCTACGACTAACATCAGTGACGAGTGATACCCGAACCGCTCCTGGTCCCCCACTACACCTCTTCTCAAACCTGCCAGGACCAGAATGGTGAAGTATGGTAAAAAGAACCCACACGGCTAACATGACATGTTATGTCACTCATAAGATGGGATATTGAGCGAGAAAGCGAGCGGACAATCTGGCGACTTACATTGGTGATTACAGAGAGGGTGGCAACGATACTCAGAATGTCGGCCCAGGCTCCAATTCCTCTTGCTCGTGAAACCACAGGCCCCCTCATCTTTGTTACGAGCTTCCACGCGTCGACCCGCACTTCGATGATGTTGTTGAGCAGTGCGAGCAATGGCGCAAGTGGAAATGATGCCACGAAGAGAGTGACAAACCCGAATTGGATAACTGGGGTATATTTTGAGAATGGGTAGGGGGGCAAGGATAGGATAATGAGTGAAACAGGATATAGACATACACTCTTAATGCTGTTATGTTGTGATTACTTTAAGCAAACAAAACATGTTTTCAATGCATTGAATGTGTTTTAGTCAAAGGAGACCCCAAAATATGGTCACATTTTCGTGTCATTTGTTCACAAAATTATCGTGTCCATTACATTGGCCACTGACATGCGACCAGCCACTACCATCTTTAATGCTCAGCTCTGGTTCACCTGGGTTTCTTTTGCACCATTTTCCACCACTAGGTGGCTATAATAACTAGATCACATCCTGTATTGAGGACTCCATTAACCGTACCACACATTTTTAGGCATATGCACTGTGGCTGAAATGCCAACAAATCACAGCAGTTAACCACAGTGGACATGATGCACAAGAGTTTTAAATAAATAGTAAGGGGGAAAACCGTCAATCCAAGCTGACCAATGTAGCTGCATTGGTTAGCAGACAAGAGGAGCAAATATGTGCTCCTATTGTTTCTAAAACTTAACTCCGTACATATGCACATACGCGCATGCTCAAAGACAATTGTGTTACAGTATATCCATAGATTGGTGCCTATGGCCAAATCACCCAGTATGCGTCAGATTTAATCAGATCCCAGAAGTTAAGGAGAGCTGAGCCTGAAAATTGGTTGGATGGGTGACCATGCAATAGTTATTGTGGGGTTGTGAGCAGCAGAGGACAGTGCAGCAAATTACATTGTTGTATTGTACATCTAAGCTCTTACATCTGTGCTCCCTGCCTTCAACAACCCGAAGTGTGGGTAATTTCCCTCCCACAACAATGTCCGACAGATACACAGGGGCCGTACACACGTGCCTATATAGTCAAATGATACCCAATTGTGTGTGTTTTTTTTATAATAAAGTAAAACGCGTTGACTCCGTAGTGTGATCCTCTGAGCTCATTGTACCCATCTCGAGGTATTCATCAAAGAGTCCAAGTGGGCTCTGGGGCTGTAGGTTCAAGTGTTTGCTGGAAGAAGTGTTTGGTAACTGGATAAGACCATCAATGAGAAGCCAGTTTAATCGTGGTTCGGTGACAGAAAACCCAGAGTTTCACGGTTTAACCCAACATCCGAGCAGCACCACATCAGATCTCTAGACTCCTCAGCGCAGGCATACAGATATGGTCAACATATGCGTACATTAACTAATTTGTGAAATTATGAATTACATCCAAATGAAATGTAGTGTGTGCATTACTAGGACGTACCTAAAGGTGCCAGGTTGGGTTCATCCACCTTGGGGATGCTCTGCTCCACGCAGCCTCCTGCTTCCGTGCAGTCCATCCTCTTGATGTCCGAATTCTGGCTGTTGCTACTGCTGCAATTGGTGACACTGGTGGTGGTCTTCTTTCTTTTAATGGACTTAGGTCTACTTCGCTTTTCCTTCTTATTCTGCTGCAAGGTCATCAACACTTTCATGCTCGTAATAGGATCGAGAGCAGCGTATGGTTTATTCTCACTGACTGGTGAAGCAGTTTCTTGACGTGGAACTAGGCCAAAGCATTCAAGAAATTTGGATTTCATGTCATTTATCTTAACGCCGCTATCTTTTGTCGAAGTGTAATCATGTTCAGGCTTCGGTCTGAACAAGAACTGTGCGTGAAGACTTTCATGAGTTTTCAGGATTTCAATAGGACTTAAAAATCCGCAGACTGAGCACATCTCATAGGGCGATGGTGGATTCAACACCGCATTGGCAAAACTGCCGTTATTCACCAAACCTGGTGCACCCTTTATCATATAATCCTTTTCATGGGTCTTCATGTGCCTTTTAATTTTCCTGGCTGATTAAACCTTTGTCCACATATGCCGCACCATTGCTCACGGGTCTCCTTATGCGTTCTTACGTGGGCTTCTAGGCACCATGCCAGTTGGAATTTTTTTCCCACAGACGTCACAAGAGATAAGTTTTTTCGCTCTTGTAACTCTACCGGATTGAGGTGGGGTTGAGACGGGTGCTGGTGAAGTGCCATCGATGGTGAAGGCAATTCTCCCAGCACCACCATGACTCGCAGCGGAGTTGCTCTCGCACATCTGAAACAAAAGACAAAGGTCACGCACATGACACCCGTGTCACGAGTGTACTCACAAAGGCATACTTAAGGTGACATAAGATTCATATATACTACAACTCATTATACCAGAACTCCACAATATTGCAGTTCCTATCATGTACGATTTTACCCTCTTATCCACCCAATTAATATTTTGTTTCTAAACAACAATGACTAACTACCTCCAATTACCTAATGTTACCCACCCAATAGGCCTTTCTGTATATACACACCAACAATATAATGATGGCACCACACGTTCACTCCACTATTCACAACACTCTGACTGGCAATCTCCATATAAGATTGTAATATAATTTCTGTACGAGGGCCGGTCAAAAAGTTTTGAGAATGGACACTTTTTTACAAAAAACTACGCAAAATAGTCTTCATTAAAAGTACAGTATAGTACTATTAATGGCACTTATAAGTGAACGTCATTATCTCTCATGCTAATATTACAATGTTAACTAGTTACCCAGGAAAGCTTCATTGAGTCTAAGTACTGCATTTTCAGAAAGGTCCCATTGCATTGAGATGTTTGTGTGAGTGGAACCCAGAGAGACCCCACCTTGCATATTGGGAAATAACACAACTCCACACAGATGGATTCAACCCACAAGCTCAAAGCATTCCCTGTTCAACAAAGTACTCAGTGTAATGTTTAATATAATTTATTTGGTAATATATAGTATCGTAATTGTATAGTGAATCTACAGCAGTGTGGTATACAGTAGGGTTGGTAAAATAATACATAGTGTAATATTACAAGTCTAATATTATTATAATCTAACGTATAGGGTAGTGTATAGTAACTCAGTGTATAATTCAGTGTTGTGGTCTGTCTATGCCAGTTTATAATAAAAAATATTATTTGGAGGCATATTATAATATTTTTTGCGACATAGAAGTGTAATGTATAATAACTTATTGTTAGTAGCTCAGCTTAGTGGAGAATATATTGAGTACATTTATTAAATTGATGTAGTTTATATTTAGTTCTTTCACATCGGTTTGTTGTATGATAGTTGGGTAGTTGCAGTTCTTTAGCGTCAATATACTAAATGCCTCTGTTGATATGTAAACTCTGACTTTAACATAGCTACTTCCGTGACCAGTTACATGCTAATTCCTCACATTAACATCATGCTAATCTCCCAGTTACATGCTAATTTCTGACTTTAACATCCTACTAATATCTCACATTAACACAGCTACTTCAATGCTAAATTATTCTGTTGATATGTAAACTCTTTTGGCAAGGCGCTCTGCTCCTCCCACCCAGCTTAAAATACGCTGCCAAACTTAGCAGTGTTCATTGGAGCGCTGTCTTTCCGACAGTTCTGTTTCTTCACCTGAGGACGGCTGCTTGTGTTGTGGCCGAAACGTCGTGAGAATTTTATTTTATTATGTTTTATTTGAATATTTCCCTTCTATGTGACTTCACCGAAAGAACCAAGAAGATGAATCTCTGCAGTCACGAAAGCTTTAAATCGAAATTTATTCAAATCAAGTTGTTTTCTTTTTACCACAGTACTTTATGGAATCCTCAATAATAAATGCATTTTTAGAAGTATTAAACTACACTTGAAGATGTGTGAGAATGTAATTCTGCAGATGCAAGCACAGGCAAACTCGTATCTGCAAATACAAGTTTCTGGGCCTCCTCACTTCACCAAACCCGCATTGACCGGCATGGTGAAGTATGGTTAAACAACTCCCACGAACGACATGGTGTGGGGGAGGCCTCTATCAAAACGCTGGATCGACAAAGGGCTGATACATGTCACGGCATTGTACGTTAAGATCGTTCTCTAGTCAGCACAAGCCGTTTATGTGGGCAATAGAGGACACGACACACGTGTACACGATGTTTGTGTGCGTATATTCAGCGTGTGTATCACGTAATAATTATATAAGGTCGCGATTATGCTCAAAACGAACCAAATGTATAACATCACGAATAACTTTGGAAGTCTCCAGAGCCTGAACAATATTTGAAGTAGACACTGACCCAGTTACTATTAATAGCTCAGATGTGTAGGCTTTGACTTTAACATATCCATTTCTGTGACCAGTCACAAGCTAATCACTCAGTTATTTTAATGCTAAATTCTCCTAGTTATTTCAATGCTAAATTTTCCTGTTTGATTTTTACTAGGTGCCTCTGTGAATGTGTATGCTTTGACTTTAACATAGCTATTTCTGTGACCAGTCACAAGCTAATCACTCAGCTATTTCAATGCTAAATTCTATGCTAATTCCTTTGTCAAGGGGTGCCTCTGTGGATGTGTATGCTTTGACTTTAACATAGCCATATCTGTGACCAGTCACAAGCTAATCACTCAGCCATTTCAATGCTAAATTCAATGCTAATTCCTTTGTCAAGGCGCTTTGTTTCTTCTCACACAGCTTAAAGGTCTCGATCTGAGCTTGGCTTTGTTCGCTCCAGCGCTGTCCTCCAGACAGTCTCGTCCCTTCACCTGATGAAGGCCGCTTGTGTTGTGGCCGAAACGTCGTGAGAATTTTATTGTGTTATTTTATTTTTCCAATTTATTATTTTATTCTCATGCTACGTGACTTTACCGAAAGAACCAAAGAAGATGAACCAAGAATATGGCGTGTAGATGCTGCCATCTGCCGGCCACCAATGTGGCGTGTAGATTCTGCAAATTGAAAAATTAAAATAATAAATTGAAAATAATAAGCAAAAATCCAGATTCATATTCTTGGTTCTTTCGGTAAAGTCACGTAGATTTAAAAATAATGAAATAAATTAAATAAAAAAATAATCGTAAATAATAAAATTACTTTTATTTGTAATTTTGAAATTGACATAATCTACACGCCATAATCTTGGTTCTTTCGGTAAAGTCACGTAGATTTGAAAATAAAAAGAAAATAATTAAACGAAAATCATGAATTGTTATTATTATATTTTGATTTAAAGCTTTCGTGACTGCAGTGATTCATATTATTGGTTCTTTCAGTAAAGTCACGTAGAAGGGAAACAATAAAATAAAATAAATATTTTTTAAAATATTATTTAAATTTTAACTTTTCTTTTATTATTTATATTTTCTATCTACGTGACTTTACCCAAAGAACTAAGAATATAGCGTGTAGATTCTGCCAATTTAAAAATACAAAAAAATAAATAGAAAATAATAAAAGCTTTTATTATTTTCAATTTATTATTTTAAAATAAAAATTTTGTTTCATTTCTTTAATCTCTGTGACTTTACCGAAAGAACCAAGAATATGAATGTGGGTTTTTGCTTTTATTATTTTCCATTTCACACTTTTTATTTGATTTGATTTGATAATTTTTTTTATTTTCTATCGACGTGACTTTACCGATAGAACCAAGAATATGGCGTGTAGATGCTGCCAATTTAAAATTTAAAATAGATTGAAAATAATAATCAAAATCCAGATTCATATTCTTGGTTATTTCGGTAAAGCCATGTAGGTTGAAAATAAAAATAATAAAATTAAATAAAAAAATACAAAAGATAAATGGAAAATAATGAAAGCTTTTATTATTTTAAATTTATTATTTTAATTTGTAATTTTTTTTTAAAATTGGCAGAATCTACACGCCATATTCTTGGTTCTTTCGGTAAAGTAACGTAGATTTGAAAATGAAAATAATAGAATTAAATGAAAAAATACTAAATCATGATTTTTTTTACTTTTCTTTATTATTTATATTTTACCCAAAGAACCAAGAATCTGGCGTGTAGATGCTGCCACCTGCCAACGTTGTTGGCCACCAGATGGCAGCATCTACACGCCATATTATTGCTTCCTTCGGTAAAGTCACGTAGATAGAAAATTAATTGTATTTTTAAATTAAATTATATTATTTTTATTTTAAAATCTACGTGACTTTAACGAAAAAAACAAGAATTCGGCGTGTAAATGTTGCCACCTGCCGGCCACCAACGTGGCGTGTAGATTCTGCCAATTTAAAAATTAAAATAATAAATTGAATATAACAAAAGCGTAAATAATATTAAAAGCTTTTATTCAATCGATTATTTTAAAATTGTATTTTTTTTTATCTCCGTGACTTTACCGAAAGAACCAAGAATATGAATGTGGGTTTTTTGTTTTTATTATTTAAAATTTCACATTTTTATTTGATTTGATATTTTTTTTATTTTGTATGGACGTGACTTTACCGAAAGAACCAAGAATATGAATTCCTGAAGTCACGAAAGTTTTAAGTCACAATCTACACCCAACAATGGTGGCCAGCAGATGGCAGCATCTACACGCCAGATTATTGCTTCCTTCGGTAAAGTCATAATACTGGTAGGAACCAAGTTGTAAACTGAGTGTACCAGCCTGCAATAGATTAATGTGTCCGTCCGTGCCCTTTCAATACTTTAACGAAGTGAAATCTCGTGCTGTTGGGTGTAAAATCAGCAATAGGCAGTGCAGAGACTTGCCCTACCAGCCCACCCTCCAGGGACCTGTTAATAAAATTAAAATAATAAATTGAAAATAATAAAAGCTTTTATTTTCAATTTATTATAAAATAATAAAAGCTTTTATTATTTTCAATTTATTATTTGTATTTTATTTTTTTGTATTTTAAAATTTCAAATAATAAATTTAAAATAATCAAGCTTTTATTAGTTTAAATATTATTATTTATATTTTTAAATTAAATTTAATTATTTTTATTTTCAAATCTACGTGACTTTACCTGAAGAACCAAGAATATGGCGTGTAGATTCTGCCAATTTAAAAATTAAATAATACATTTTTTATAATAAAAGCTTACATTATTTCTAAAAAATTTGTATTTTTAATTTAAAAAGCTTTTAGTATAGCTTTTATTATAATATCATAATATTATAATCAAAGCTTTTATTATAATAAAAGCTTTTATTATTTTAGGATTCTCCTCCACGGCGGCCTTTGTCTCCCCCAGTAGCGATGTTTACGACACACCGCACCAGGTACTCATCTGAGGCTGAGTCGACCTCACACTCTCTTACTGTCTCAAAACAACAACCGCCATGCGCCACTAAGTGGCGGTGACGTCACCACGACGCTTATGCCAGGCTATGTGCACCTTGAGGCTACGTGAAGTGTCGATCGCCGGCTGGCAGGAGGTCACGGGGCAGACCCAGGTGCCACTGGTCGACTGACTGAGATGACTGAGATTACTGGCTGATGCACCACCTGTGCCCCCTACTGTGCCAACCTGCTGAGCTTTAGCCACCCGACGCTCCGCTCGTTTTTCTGAGCGTCGCTCCTCCGCCCTCCGTTGTTGTTGGAGGGCGACTGCCTCCAACTGCCCAGTAGAGACATCGCTGGTACCAGTCATTGGCAAGTCCACTCAGCTCCACATCCTCCTGTACCACATCACTCCATCTCTTCTCTAGTCCGTGCCACGCCCGTTTAGCTCCCTCGATCCGGCCAAACAAAAGCTGTTTGGGCATGCGGTGATTGGGCATGCGGGCTACATGGCCCAGCCAACGCAGCCTTGCCTGCTGGAGGAGCTCACCGATGGGACTTTGTCCAGATCTTTCGAGGATTTGTGAGCTCCTCACACAATCCAGCCTGGTTAAACCCAGGATTGATCGTCGGCAGGCCAGCCTAAATGTTTCTAACCGGTGAAGATGCTGCATTAGGGGGGTCCACGTTTTGCAAGCGTAGAGAAGGGAGGGAATGACTGTGGCCGAGAAGAACCGAAGCTTCATGCGGAGCGACAGACCAGGCAGCTTCCACACAACGTTACACAACCGATGAAAAGATAATGCCGCTCGACTAATTCGGAGTGAGACCTCTGCTGTTAAACCGGAGCCGATCATGAGCACACTGCCCAGGTATGGAAAACTCTCCACTCTCTCCCCAACTGCCCCATCACCGATTAGGAGTTGTGGGGGTAGAGTGCCCGATGGCACAAAATACCCAGGCAGGTGCTTCGTTTTGGTGGGGCTGATGGTAAGGCCCCACCTCTTAGTGGCACACTCCAGTTTCAGCAGCAGCGCCTCCAACTCCTCCTCTGAATGAGCAGCAATTACCAGGTCGTCGGCATACATAATGTGGTTGACCAATAGGGAGACATCCCTTGACCGCACCTGGGCATCGATCAGCCTCCCATTGTATCTGTACCGGACGTAAATTCCTCTGGTACAGCTACTGAAGGCTTCACGAACTATGTGGTCGAAATAGATGTTAAATAATGTTGGAGCCAGAGGACATCCCTGTCGCAGGGAATGGCTCTGACTCCCGGCTATGTAGTTTTACTCGGGTCTGCTCACCATCATGAAGGTCCTTAATGAGTGTGAGCAGAGGGTCAGGGACTCTGAAAGCACGAAGAACAACCCAGAGCCCAGGCCTACTGATGGTATCATAGGCCTTAACCAGGTCAATAAAGCAGAGATGTAGGTCTAGTAGGAATTCCCTCCACCTCTGCTGTAGCAGACGAACAGAAAATATGACATTTTTGCAGGACCGCCCTTTCTTGAAACCGCATTGGGACTCCGCAAGCCTCTCCTTAGCGTACCTAGCAAGGCGATGTGGAATAATCCTTGCCAGGACCTTTCCCGGCACACTGAGGAGTTAGATGCCCCTGTAGTTGTTACAGTCTGTGCGGTCCCCCTTCTTAAAGAGGGGGACCGCCAGGGCATCCTTCCAATCCTGCAGAACCCGTCCAGTGGCCCAGACTGTTGTTATGATGTCATGTAGGGCAGTCTGCGCACAAACGCAACCCTCCCTCAGCATTTCGCTTTGGAGATCATCTCTGCTCGGTGCCTTTCCTGTTCTCGGACTCTGGATCGCCCTCAGTACTTCCTCAACGGATGGTACCTCAGCCAGCCACTCACAGAGGGTGACTGCCTCCTCCAATATTTGAGGCACCGCATCCTCAGCAGGGTCATCCCCACTTTGTCCCATGATGTTTTCCAGGCTGAGGGATTCCCCCTCCCCCAAGACCTCACAGAAATGCTCAGCAAATCTGCAAACCTGTCGCTGGGGGTCGGAGATTGGATCACCCTTCGTTCCCCTAATGATGGTGTAGTGGGTATAAATTGACGAATAAACTTCTGATGATGCAACACGATATTTACTGTCTTGGCCCCTTTTTGGGCCATGGACATTAGCCCTGGCGTGATAGCGCTTCCGCCCCCTATTGACGATAAGGGGAAGCTACCAGCCCACAGAGTGGTGAGTGACGATTACCTCTACAATGGTAATAGGTGTGGCGCTGTAGGTTACTTTTTTAATGGAGTTAAATAGGGATTTGTGATCGCGGGCCATTGAGGCAGACTCCATCTCCCAGCAACCCGCGACCACCACCCATCCTTGCAGCGCCTCACGTCTCTCCGAACCTCCGAGCGAAGGCTGCGGTAAGCCTCCTCATTCTCTGACGTGGGATGCTGTAGACGATTAGAATGGGCCTGTTGCTTTTTCTCAACAATCCTGAACACCTCCTTTGTCAGCCAGGGTCTCTGGGGAGGTCTGGACCGCGTACACAAAGCAGCCATTGCAGCTGCATGAGTCACAGGCCTAAACCTCGCCCATTTACCCTCGACATCAGGAGGAGTGGGGGACGATGCTGTCTCACTCACACTCACTCACAGCGCGAGGACGACTCATTACATCTCGCGGAGGATCGCGCTGCCGAACAAAAAAAGTTCCGTGGTTTCAGTTTGCAAGCGCGAGTTCGCGTTTTAAGGCGATGGGGGCCGTCCATAAATGACATCACGCACCTGGGGAGGGGGGGGTCAGACATTTGTGACGAGGGGGGGGGGTTGAGAAATGTGACGTCACATCGAAATGCGCAACTTAAAATAAATATAGACAACACGTTCTATTTAGTTAAATAGACTTTTTAATTAATGTTTTCTCCTACAACATCAGAGTGCAGCGCCACATAAAATACAATGACAATAGTTTAAAGCGATTTAAAGCATGTTTTATTTTCAAAATGGAAATTTGGTTTTGGGGGGGGGGGGCAGAGCTTTGTGACGTCAGCGAGCGCCGTGGCGGGAGCGAGCTCCGCGGCGGGAGCGAGCTCCGCGGCGGGAGCGAGCTCCGTAACGGGAGCGAGCTCCTAGCGGGAGCGAGCTCCGTGGCGGGAGCGAGCTCCGCGGCGGGAGCGAGCTCCGCACCCGAACGCGTTGGCACGGCCATCTTTTGGATCGCTAACACGGCTGCTTTTGTCACACGTGGACATGCTACCACCGGCATGACTGCATCGACTTGCTCATCTCTCATTGCCTTCAACATGATATTCTCATTGACTTCGTTCATGTACTTTTACATGCTTTTCTCTTTAACTTTAACATGCCACTCTTGGTTACACATAGACTGACATTAACTTACTAATTTTTTCATTAACTTTTACATGCTTCTCTCATTAAAACACATTCTCTCTCTCTCCCGCCAGCCGTTCTTATGCTAAGTTCATTAACTTTAACATACCACGCTATTTATTACACGTAGACTGACATCGACTTGCTCATCTCTCATTGACTTTAACATGATATTCTCATTAACTTCGCTCATTGACTTTGACATACTTTTCTCATCAACTTTAACATGCTATTCTTGGTTACACATAGACTGACATTAACTTGCTATTTTTTTCACTAACTTTTACATGCATCTCTTATCAAAATACATATGCTAATCCTACATGCTAATCTGAACTCTTATGCGCTACGGAAGCAAATTAACTTTGCACTATAATCCAACATGCTAATCTAAGTTAATTTCCTTTAACATGGCACGCTATTTATTACCTTTACACTATAATAACCCATTAGCACTACTTTGGCTATCTTTGTTCTCAAAAACGTATATAAACTCTTGCTGGTAACAGCTTCTCTTCACAAGGCAGCAGACATCGTGCTGCTCGCAGCAGACATCGCGGCTGTCGCGATTTTCACCTGAAGACGATGGCTTGTGTTGCTATCGAAACGTCGTGATTCATTTTGTTTTATTTCTACCTACGTGACTTTACCGAAAGAACCAAAGAGTATGGATTCCTGCAGTCACAAAAGCTTCAAATCAAGATCGGTTTTAATTATTTATCGAGTGTGGGTAGAATCTGTGCAGAGTTGTGCTGTTTCCCCATGTGCAAGGTGGGGGTCTCTCTGGGTTCAACTCACACAGAGCCAAACGCTCATTAATGTAATTGCCAAATATCTCATTGCAATGAGAAACTTCTGACAAAAAATCAGTCTTTAGACTCAATGAGGCTTTCCTGGGTAAATAGTTAATATTGTAATAATTAACATGAGCAATAATGAAGTTCACTTATGAGTGCCACGAATAGTACTATACTGGACTTTTAATTAAGACTACTTTACGTAGTTTTTTGGAAAAAGTGTCCATTCTCAACACTTTTTGACGGGCCCTCATGCAGAAATTATATTGCAATCTTACATGAGGATTGGGAGTCAAGTGTGTCATGAATAGGGATTGAACGTATGGTGCCATAATTCGCTTGCTGTTGTGTATATACAAAAAGTATCTCTGGTGGGTAACATTTGGAAAATGGAGATAGTCATTGTTGTTCATATACAAAATCTTATTTGGGTGATGATTTGAAGCTTATGTGACTGCAGAAATCCATACTCTTTGGTTCTTTCAGGAAAGTCACGTAGGTAGAAAAATAAAAGAAAAAATAACATATAACGATGTTTCTATCGCAACACAAGCGGTCGTCCTCAGGTGGAAAAAATAATCCGCTGCATCTCCGACCAGCGCCACCTAGCCAGTGAACTGGAGCACATATGAAGTGGGTAAATAATCGGCGGAGAACTTCTTGCGAGGCAACACGATATTTAACACTATTTTACAGGGTCCCTAACACAAAGGGGTAGCGGCCCCTTCACCCGATACCTGGAGAGGTATGGCCTCCGGACTACACGGGCCCTAACACTGGGAACCCGTTAATTCCCCGTCCTCCGGCTGGGGGCCCTAGGGGAGGCTATGCTGACCCGACCGTGCCAGGGTCTTCGGGTCCTGACCATTGGCCTCACTGAGCTCCGACCCTTGGAAGGACGACGGAGCTTGGGGTCCAGGGTCCTAACTTCAGCCCAGGTCTACAGTCTTCGGCTTGGAGATGCCTGAGCCGGACCCTTGAGAGGTCCGGCTTATATACTGGTTCGTGGCTTGCTCCGCCCTAGCCACGCCTCCCTTCCAAAACTTTCTGGAAGGTGACATCATCCCCCAGTCCCCCCTCCCGAGGTCCGGGGAATGTGTCTCAGGATCCACTTCCCAGGGATTGTCGTTGGCCCCTTGGGCCATAGTCATTAACAGTGGCGTGATAGCGCTTCCACCCCCTGTTGAAGAGAAGGGGGAGCTACTCGCTAACAGGATGGGCAGTGCCGATTAATGCCTCTACACATACACCAAGCCCTCAAGATGAATGGATACTCAGACCGCACAATCCGCAAAGCTGTATCTCCAGCTATGGGGAGACAACCATCTGAGGGCCCAATCAAAACCATCACCTTGCCATACATAGCAGGTGTTACCAAAAATATTTCCAAAATCTAAACAAACACAAGATCCAGGTCCGATTCAATACAGAACACAAAATCCATGATTTTATCCCACCTGTGAAGGATGTCATTCCTGACATGCATACCCAGGCGTCTACAAACTAAGCTGTGTCTGCGGCAGCAGTTATATTGGGGAAACGAAACGACATGTCTCGGACCGTGTTCGCGAACACAAGGCAGATTTGAAACATGGCAGAACCAATACCTCTGCCGTGGATGATCATTGTTATAACGCAGTGGGCGCGCACGATATTATTTTTTCCGAGACCAAGGTACTCTGCAAACCTTCGGGCTACCATAAAAGATTTGTCCATGAAGCCATCCAGAAAAATAAACACGGAGACAATTTCAACCGAGAAGATGGGTATAAGCTGAGCAATCATTGGAAGGACGTTATTAACCAAGCAAAGTCGTAACTTGCTGTGGCGCTCCCATTCGTTCCTGCCGTTTGGCTGTTGTCTCCGACTCTCTGAGTTGCATTGCCCTGTTAGGTGCCTCTGCATGAATGGGCTGGGGTCTCACTAACATGGCCACCTCTCAATTAAAAGCTTTCGTGACTGCAAGGATTCATCTTCAAGATGAAATAAATCATCAGGGAGTTCTCCGTGAGCATCGTGCGCGCTCCAAATCCAGAGTTGAGCCGTGGTCTCGGCACCCAGCCAGCCGCCTTCTCTTCTTGGCGCAGTCCGAGTCCAGCGCGCTATCGAAGGGCACGTGGTGAACGCTCAGGACGTGTCTCTTGAGCTTCGACTTCTGCGTCGCTCCGTACGAGCAGTCACTGCACGGGAAGGGCTTTTCCTCTGGAACACAAGACATCCACCGTTGAGCACACGCACGCGCTAATACATAATTTATTTATCACCATGCAGTGGATGCCATAGCATCACTATGCATATGGGACGTTTTATCAATCACGGTTGCTGACCACAGGCACAAAGGCCCAAAGGCCTAAAATGCCAAATGGCCAGCAACAAATACCTCCGATTAGCACGGTTGGCTACGTATGGTATAAAATAAGTTCAACATATTCTTGGTTCTTTTGGTAAAGTCACGTAGAATGAGAATAAAATAATAAATTGATAAAATAAAATAACACAATAATATTCTCACGACGTTTCGGCCACAACACAAGCGGCCTTCATCAGGTGAAGGGACGAGACTGTCTGGAGGACAGCACTGGAGTGAAAAAAGCCACGCTCAGATCACGACCTTTAAGCTGTGTGAGAAGAAACAAAGCGCCTTGACAAAGGAATTAGCATATAATTTAGCATTGAAATGGCTGAGTGATTAGCTTGTGACTGGTCACAGAAATGGCTATGTTAAAGTTATTTAAAGTTGCACATTTTGATGTGACGTCACATTTCTTAAACCCCCCCCCTCCTCGTCACACATCGTCACAAATGTCTGACCCCCCCTCCCCAGGTGCGTGACGTCATTTATGGATGGCCCCCATCGCCTTAAAACGCGAACTCGCACTTGCAAACTGAAACCGCGGAACTTTTTTTGTTCAGCAGCGCGATCCTCCGCGAGATGTAATGAGTCGGCCTCGCGCTGTGAGTGAGTGTGAGTGAGACAGCATCGTCCCCCACTCCTCCTGATGTCGAGGGTAAATGGGCGAGGTTTAGGTCTGTGACTCATGCAGCTGCAATGACTGCTTTGTGTACGCGGTCCAGACCTCCCCAGAGACCCTGGCTGACAGAGGAGGTGTTCAGGATGGTTGAGAAAAAGCGACAGGCCCACTCTAATCGTCTACAGCATCCCACGTCAGAGAATGAGGAGGCTTACCGCAGCCTTCGCTCGGAGGTTCGGAGAGCCGTGAGGCGCTGCAAGGATGGGTGGTGGTCGCGGGTTGCTGAGGAGATGGAGTCTGCCTCAGTGGCCCGCGATCACAAATCCCTATTTAACTCCATTAAAAAAGTAACCTACAGCACCACACCTATTACCATTGTAGGGGTAATCGTCACTCACCACTCTGTGGGCTGGTAGCTTCCCCTTATCGTCAATAGGGGGCGGAAGCGCTATCACGCCAGGGCTAATGTCCATGGCCCAAAAAGGGGCCAACGACAAACCCTAGCAAATGGATCCTGGGACACATTCCCCGGGGCCCCGGGAGGGGGGAACCGGGGGATGATGTCACCTTCCAGAACGTTCTAGAAGGGAAGCGTGGCTAGGGCGGAGCAAGCCACGAACCATAAGCCGGACCTCTCAGAGGTTTGGCTCAGTCATCTGCAAGCTGAAGAACGAAGACCTGGGCTGAAGATAGGACTCTGGACCCCAAGCTCCGTTGTCCTTTTAAGGGCCGGAGCTCAGTGAGGCCAGTGGTCAGGACCCACGGACCGGGTACGGTCAGGTCAAATAGCCTCTCCTAGGGTCCCAGCCGGAGGACGAAGGGTAACGGGGTACCTAGTGATAGGGCCCGCATAATCCGGAGGCCATACCTCCCCAGGTATCGGGTAAAGGGACCGATATACCCTTTGTGTTAGAGACTTGTAAGGAAGACAATAAATATCGTGTTGCCTCATCAGAAGTGTATTCATCAATTTATACCCACTACACCACCATTAGGGAAACGAAGGGTGATCCAATCTCCGACCCCAAGGGACAGGTTTGCAGATTTGCTGAGCATTTCTGTGAGGTCCTGGGGGAGGGGGAATCCCTCAGCCTGGAAAACATCATGGGACAAAGTGGGGATGACCCTGCTGAGGATGCGGTGCCTCAAATATTAGAGGAGGAAGTCACCCCCTGTGAGTGGCTGGCTGAGGTACCATCCATTGAGGAAGTACTGAGGGCGATCCAGAGTCTGAGACCAGGAAAGGCACCGAGCAGAGATGATCTCCCAAGCGAAATGCTGAGGGAGGGTTGCGTTTGTGCGTAGACTGCCCTACATGACATCATAACAACAGTCTGGGCCACTGGATGGGTTCCGCAGGATTGGAAGGATGCCCTGGTGGTCCCCCTCTTTATGAAGGGGGACCGCACAGACTGTAACAACTACAGGGGCATCTCACTCAGTGTGCCGGGAAAGGTCCTGGTAAGGATTATTCAACATCGCCTTGCTAGGTACGCTGAGCAGAGGCTTGCGGAGCCCAATGCGGTTTCAGGAAAGGGCGGTCCTGCACAGATGTCATATTTTCTGTCCGTCTGCTACAGCAGAGGTGGAGGGAATTCCAACAAGACCTACATCTCTGCTTTATTGACCTGGTCAAGGCCTATGATACCATCAGTAGGCCTGGGCTCTGGGTTTTTCTTCGTGCTTTCAGAGTCCCTGACCCTCTGCTCACACTCATTAAGTACCTTCATGATGGTGAGCAGGCCCGGGTAAAACTACGTAGCCGGGAGTCAGAGCCATTCCCTGCGACAGGGATGTCCTCTGGCTCCAACATTATTTAACATCTATTTCGACCACATAGTTCGTGAAGCCTTCAGTAGCTGTACCAGAGCAATTTACGTCTGGTACAGATATAATGGGAGGCTGATCGATGCCCGGGTGCGGTCAAGGGATGGCTCCCTATTGGTCAACCACATTATGTATTCCGACGACCTGGTAATTGCTGCTCATTCAGAGGAAGAGTTGGAGGCGCTGCTGCTGAAACTGGAGTGTGCCACTAAGAGGTGGGGCCTTACCATCAGCCCCACCAAAAGAAGCACCTGCCTGGGTATTTTGTGCCATCGGGCACTCCACCCCCACAACTCCCAATCGGTGATGGGGCAGTTGGGAAGAGAGTGGAGAGTTTCCCATACCTGGGCAGTGTGCTCATGATCGGTTCCGGTTTAACAACAGAGGTCTCACTCCGAATTAGTCGAGCGGCATTATCTTTTCATCGGTTGTGTAACGTGTGGAAGCTACCTGGTCTGTCGCTCCGCATGAAGCTTCGGGTCTTCTCGGCCACAGTCATTCCCTCCCTTCTCTACGCTTGCGAAACGTGGACCCCCCCTAATGCAGCATCTTCACCGGTTAGAAACATTTAGGCTGGCCTGCCTACGATCAATCCTAGGTTTAACCAGGCTGGATTGTGTGAGGAGCTCACAAATTCTCGAAAGATCTGGACAAAGTCCCATCGGCGAGCTCCTCCAGCAGGCAAGGTTGTGTTGGCTGGGCATGTAGCCCCCATGCCCAATCACCGCATGCCCAAACAGCTTTTGTTCGGCCGGATTGATGGAGCTAAACGGGCGTGGCACGGACTTGAGAAGAGATGGAGTGATGTGGTACAGGAGGATGTGGAGCTGAGTGGACTTGCCGATGACTGGTACCAGCGGTGTCAAGATCAGCCTCTGTGGAGGAGGCTTGTGAAGGACGCTACTGGGCAGTTGGAGGCAGTCGCCCTCCAACAACAACGGAGGGCGGAGGAGCGACGCTCAGAAAAACGAGCGGAGCGTCGGGTGGCTAAAGCTCAGCAAGTTGGCACAGTAGGGGGCACAGGTGGTGCATCAGCCAGTCATCTCAGTCATGTCAGTCAGTCGACCATTGGCACCTGGGTCTGCCCCGTGACCTCCTGCCAGCCGGCGATCGACACTTCACGTGGCCTCAAGGTGCACATGGCCTGGCACAAGCGTCGTGGTGACGTCACCACCACTTAGTGGCGAATGGCGGTTGTTTTGAGACAGTAAGAGAGTGTGAGGTCGACTCAGCCTCAGATGAGTACCTGGTGCGGTGTGTCGTAAACATCGCTACTGGGGGAGACAAAGGCCGCCGTGGAGGAGAATCCTAAAATAATAAAAGCTTTTATTATATTAAAAACTTTGATTGTAATATTATATTAATATTATAATAAAAGCTATACTTAAAGCTTTTATTATAATAAAATTTCAATTTGTTATGAAAAGAAATACAATAATAAATTTAAAATAATAAAAGCTTTGATTATTTAAAATTTATTATTTTATTATTTTTATTTTGCTGCCACCTGCCGGCCACCAACGTGGCGTGTAGATTCTGCCAAATTAAAAAGTTACTAATAAAAATAAGAAATTGAAAATAATAAGCAAAAACCCAGATTCATATTCTTGGTTGCTTCGGTAAAGTCACGTAGATAGAAATAAAACTAAAATAATAACATACAATTTATTTTTTTAAATTAAAAATACAAAAAATAAATTTTAAATAATGAAAGCTTTTATTATTTTCAATTTATTATTTAAGTTTTTAAATTGGCAGAATCTACACGCCATATTCTTGGTTCGTCAGGTAAAGTAACGTAGATTTGAAATAAAAATAATTCAATTTAATTAAAAAATATAAATTATATGTTGAAACTTATAAAAGCTTTTATTATTTTCAATTTATTGTTTAAGTTTTTTAAATTGGCAGAATCTACACGCCATATTCTTGGTTCTTCAGGTAAAGTCACGTAGATTTGAAAATAAAAATAATTCAATTCAATTGAAAAATATAAATTATATATTGAAACTAATAAAAGCTTTTATTATTTTCAATTTATTACTTGAAATTTTAAAATATAAAAAAATAAAATACAAATAATAAATTTAAAATAATAAAAGCTTTTATTATTTTATAATAAATTGAAAATAAGAAAAGCTTTTATTATTTTCAATTTATTATTTTAATTTTATTATAACTTTACCGAAGGAAGCAATAATCTGGCGTGTAGATGCTGCCATCTGGTGGCCACAAACGTTGGCAGGTGGCAGCATCTACACGCCATATTCTTGGTTCTTTGGGTAAAATATAAATAATAAAGAAAAGTAAAAAACTAACAATTCATGATTTAGTATTTTTTCATTTAATTCTATTATTTTAATTTTCAAATCTACGTTACTTTACCAAAAGAACCAAGAATATGGCGTGTATATTCTGCCAATTAAAAAAAATTACAAATTAAAATAAATTGAAAATAATAAAAGCTTTCATTATTTTCCATTTATTTTTTGTATTTTTTATTTATTTTTATTATTTTTATTTCCAACCTACATGGCTTTACCGAAAGAACCAAGAATATGAATCTGGATTTTTGATTATTATTTTCAATCTATTCTAATTTTTAAATTGGCAGCATCTACACGCCATATTCTTGGTTCTATCGGTAAAGTCACGTTGATAGAAAAAAAAATCAAATCAAATCAAAAGTGTGAAATTGAAAATAATAAAAGCAAAAAACCCACATTCATATTCTTGGTTCTTTCGGTAAAGTCACAGAGATAAAAAAATGAAACAAAATTTTTATTTTAAAATAATAAATTGACAATAATAAAAGCTTAAATTTTGATTTAAAGCTTTCGTGACTGCAGTAATTCATATTCTTAGTTTTTTCGGTAAAGTCACGTTGAAGAGAAACAACAAAATAACAAAATATATATAAAACAATAAAACATTCTCACGACGTTTCGACCATAACTCAAACGGTCATCATCAGGTGTGTCGGTTTGCATAAATTTATTTTGAAAACGGCATATTTATTTATTTATTTATATAAAAAAATAACGTTTGCGTCACGCGCAGCGATTGGCAGTTTGCCCAGGACTAGTCCATCTATTTTTTGAAAAGAGGAGGGGGGAGACGAAATTTGTTTTTATGTATGCTGTCTGAAAGCCACTGTAAGCGTGAACAATCAATCAAGAACTGAAATGATTTATCAAATCTTTCCAATGATTGCTAAGATAGAATCCATCTTCTCGGTTGAAATTGTCTCTGTGCTTGTATATGTGGATAGCCTCATGAACGAATCTCTCATGGAAGCCAGATGGCTTACAAAGAACCTCCGTCTTGGAAAAGTCAATGGCATGTGAGCCTACTGAATTAGAACAATGATCTGCTACGGCCGAGGTGTTGTTGTTTCTCTTCAACGTGACTTTACCGAAAAAACTAAGAATATAATAATAAAAGCTTTTATTATTTTCCATTTATTTTTTTGTATTTTTAAATTGGCAGAATCTACACGCCATTTTCTTGGTTCTTTGGGTAAAGTCACGTAGATAGAAAATATAAATAATAAAAGAAAAGTACAATTTTTTACAATATTTTTAAAAATATTTTTAATTATTTTATTGTTTCCCTTCTACGTGACTTTACTGAAAGAACCAATAATATGAATCCCTGCAGTCACGAAAGCTTTAAATCAAAATTTAATAATAACAATTCATGATTTTTCATTTAATTATTTTATTTTTATTTTCAAATCTACGTGACTTTACCGAAAGAACCAAGAATATGGCGTGTAGATTATGCCAATTTAAAAATTACAAATAAAAGTAATAAATTGAAAATAATAAAAGCTTTTATTATTTCGATTTATTTTGTTTTAAATTTATTTGATTATTTTTAAATCTACATGACTTTACCGAAAGAACCAAGAATATGAATCTGGATTTTTGCTTATTATTTTCAATTTATTATTTTCATTTTTCAATTGGCAGAATCTACACGCCACGTTGGTGGCCGGCAGATGGCAGCATCTACACGCCATAATCTTGGTTCTTTCGGTAAAGTCACGTAGAATGAGAATAAAATAATAAATTGATAAAATAAAATGACACAATAAAATTATCACGACGTTTCGGCCACAACACAAGCGGCCTTCATCAGGTGAAGGGACGAGACTGTCTGGAGGACAGCGCTGGAGCGAACAAAGCCAAGCTCAGATCGCGACCTTTAAACTGTGTGAGAAGAAACAGAGCACCTTGACAAAGGAATTATCATAGAATTTAGCATTGAAATAGCTGAGTGATTAGCTTGTGACTGGTCACAGAAATGGCTATGTTAAAGTCAAAGCCTACACATCTGAGCTATTCACAGTAACTGGGTATATACTACACTACATAATGAATACTACATAGTAAACCAATAAAAAACTAAAATATAAATTACCTCAATGTTATCAATAAACTATATATATTCTCCAATCTGCTAAGCTACCACACAATAAGTCGTTATATATCACAATGCTATATGGCGAAAAAATTGGTGGATTCTTACCCTTAACTTTAGCACCACGGACAGCTACGAGCCCCGTTCAGACGGACGAGTTCATCCATGGTCGGAACAGAGGAGGGGTAGGGAGACAGCTGCGAGGCGCTGTTATACTCCATGTTGTATATAGTATTCATTATTTAGTGTAGTGTATACCCAGTTACTGTTAATAGCTCAGATGTGTAGGCTTTGACTTTAACATAGCCATTTCTGTGACCAGTCACAAGCTAATCACTCAGCTATTTCAATGCTAAATTCTATGATAATTCCTTTGTCAAGGCACTCTGTTTCTTCTCACACAGCTTAAAGGTCGCGATCTGAGCTTGGCTTTGTTCGCTCCAGCGCTGTTCTCTAGACAGTCTCGTCCCTTCACCTGATGAAGGCGCTTGTGTTGTGGCCGAAACGTCGTGAGAATTTTATTGTTATTTTATTTTATCAATTTATTATTTTATTCTCATTCTACGTGACTTTACCGAAAGAACCAAAGAAGATGAATCCTTGCAGTCACGAAAGCTTTAAATCGAAAAATATTCTCGGTTCTTTCGGTAAAGTCACGTAGATTTGAAAATAAAATAATCGAATTTAATAAAAAAATTTTTTTTATTATTTTACATTTAAAAATACAAATGATAAATTGAAAATAATAAAAGCTTTTATTATTTTGAAAATAATAATAAAAGCTTTTATTATTTTCAATTTTATTTAATTATTTGTATTTTCTATCGACGTGACATTACCGACATAACCAAGAATACGGCGTGTAGATGCTGCCACCTGCCGGCCACCAACGTGGCGTGCAGATGCTGCCAGGTGTGATTTGAAAGGTGATTGGGTTGGTGATGTTGGTGAGTTGCATAGTGAGTGTGTCGGTGAGCACCTGGAGGATTCGCCTCCACGGTCGCCTTTGTCTCCCCCAGTAGCGATGTTCACTCCACACCGCACCAGGAACTCATCTGAGGCTGAGTCGACCTCACACTCTCTCACTGTCTCACAACAACAACCGCCATTCGCCACTAAGTGTCGGTGACGTCACCACAACGCTTGTGCCAGGCCACGTGCACCTTGAGGCCACGTCAAGTGTCGAACGCCCGCTGGCATGAGGTCACGGGGCAGACCCAAGGGTGCCACTGGTCGACTGACTGAGATGACTGAGATGACTGGCTGATGCACCACCTGTGCCCCCTCCTCACACTCACGCATGCAGACTCACTCACAAGCGCGAGTTCGCGTTTTCAGGCGATATAAAATAATTTATATTTCATGCCAGTTGGTTCTGAAGTGCGGCTGTTTGTAATTTGGGCGTTCGTAAGTCGAGGACTGCTTGTAAATAAAGATTCCGATTGTGGATGTGGGGCTTTCACCGTGGGGTGAGCTTGGCCCGATCCGCGGGGGCGTGGCTTGCACGACAGTGGGCGGGGCACAGCCGCGACAGGCGTGGCTTATCCAGGAAGTGGGAGGAGGAGTCTCGAGCCTACGTGGGGGCGTGCAATAACAAAGGGGGCGTGGAGTGTCACCCTGGGTGACGCCTGCGCTGACCAATCGCAAAGGAGACCGCGATCGCCGGACTGCAAGCCAGAGAGAAGCGCGCTCCTTTTAAAGTTAACAACAACATTGTTAAATGTAAGTAGCGCCTCTCTACTTTATTATTGTTTTATTTGTTTAATACATTACTTGTGGTGCCGTGAGTCGAGTGAAATGAGTCAATAACCTTGCTAGACATGGCTAAGCTTTTAATAAGGGGCGCCGCGGTGTCGAGATGTTAACTACCTCGCCAGGCCTACAGCAGCGTGGAGGTTCCATCCAGACCCTGACGCCTGCTCTGTATTTGTTTATTTTTTTCCCCTGTGGTCACGTAGATTCTTCTCCTGGTCTTTCGGTTTTCCCCTCCACATTTAGAAACGTGAGTTCAGAGTACTTGGCTGCTATAAATGTCCACATGATAAGCCACTTTTGTTGAGCTACCATTTGTGTCCAGGTCGCTTCTGATAAGAGTTATATAGCTCAGTGGGCCTTACCTGGTAAAATAGAAATAGTTTATAGTTTAGTTTATAGTTCATAAGAACTCGTGACAAGGGTCAGTGTCTACTTCAAATATTGTTCAGGCTCTGGAGACCTCCAAAGTTATTCGTGATGTTATAAATTTGGTTCGTTTTGAGCATAATCGCGACCTTATATAATTATTACGTGATACACACGCTGAATATACGCACACAAACATCGTGTACACGTGTGTCGTGCCCTCTATTGTCCACATAGACGGCTTGTGCTGACTAGAGAACGATCTTAACGTACAATGTCGTGACATGTATCAGCCCTTTGTCGATCCAGCGTTTTGATAGAGGCCTCCCCCACACCATGTCGTTCGTAGGAGTTGTTTAACCATACTTCACCATGCCGGTCAATGCGGGTTTGGTGAAGTGAGGAGGCCCAGAAACTTGTATATGCAGATACGAGTTTGCCTGTGCTTGCATCTGCAGAATTACATTCTCACACATCTTCAAGTATAGTTTAATACTTATAAAAATGCATTTATTCTTGAGGATTCCATAAAGTACTGTGGTAAAAATAAAACAACTTGATTTGAATAAATTTCGATTTAAAGCTTTCGTGACTGCAGGGATTCATCTTCTTGGTTCTTTCGGTAAAGTCACGTAGAAGGGAAATAATAACATAATAAAATCAAAACATAACAAAATTCTCACGACGTTTTGGCCACAACACAAGTAGCCTTCCTCAGGTGAAGAAACAGAACTGTCGGAAAGACAGCGCTCCAATGAACACTGCTAAGCTTGGCAGCATATTTTAAGCTGGGTGGGAGGAGCAGAGCTCCTTGACAAAGGAGTTTACATATCAACAGAAGAATTTAGCATTGAAGTAGCTGTGTTAATGTTATAGATTAGCAGGATGTTAAAGTCAGAAATTAGCATGTAACTGTGAGATTAGCATGATGTTAATGTGAGGAATTAGCATGTAACTGGTGACAGAAGTAGCTATGTTAAAGTCAGAGTTTACATATCAACAGAGGCATTTAGTATATTGACGCTAAAGAACTGCAACTACCCAACTATCATACAATAAACCGATGTGAAAGAACTAAATATAAACTACATCAATATAATCAATGTACTCAATATATTCTCCACTAAGCTGAGCTACTAACAATAAGTTATTATACATTACACTTCTATGTCGCAAAAAATATTATGATATGCCTCCAAATAATATTTTTTATTATAAACTGCCATAGACAGACCCCAACATTGAATTATACACTGCGTTACTATACACTACCCTATACGTTAGATTATAATAATATTAGACTTGTAATATTACACTATGTATTATTTTACCAACCCTACTGTATACCTCACTGCTGTAGATTCACTATACAATTACGATACTGTATATTACCAAATAAATTATATTAAACATTACACTGAGTACTTTGTTGAACAGGGAATGCTTTGAGCTTGTGGGTTGAATCCATCTGTGTGGAGTTGTGTTATTTCCCAATATGCAAGGTGGGGTCTCTCTGGGTTCCACTCACGCAAACATCTCAATGCAATGGGACCTTTCTGAAAATGCAGTACTTAGACGCAATTAAGCTTTCCTGGGTAACTAGTTAACATTGTAATAATTAGCATGAGAGATAATGACGTTCCCTTATAAGTGCCATTAGTAGTACTATCCTGTACTTTTAATGAAGACTATTTTACGTAGTTGTTTGTAAAAAAGTGTCCATTCCCAAAACTTCTTAACGGGCCCTCATACAGAAATGATATTACAATCTTACATGGAGATTGCGAGTCAGAGTGTTGTGAATAGTGGAGTGAACGTGTGGGGCAATCATTATATTGTTGGTGTGTATATACAGAAAGACCTATTTGGTGGGTAACATTAGAAAAATGGAGGTAGTTAGTCATTGTTGTTTAGAAACAAAATATTACTTGGGTGGATAAGAGGGTAAAATCGTACATGATAGGAACTGCAATATTGTGGAGTTCTGGTATAATGAGTTGTAGTATATATGAATCTTATGTCACCTTAAGTATGCCTTTGTGAGTACACTCGTGACACGGGTGTCATGCGCGTGACCTTTGTCTTTTGTTTCAGATGTGCGAGAGCAACTCCGCTGCGAGTCATGGTGGTGGTGGGAGAATTGCCTTCACCATCGATGGCACTTCACCAGCACCCGTCTCAACCCCACCTCAATCCGGTAGAGTTACAAGAGCGAAAAAACTTTTCTCTTGTGACGTCTGTGGGAAAAAATTCCAACTGGCATGGTGCCTAGAAGCCCACGTAAGAACGCATAAGGAGACCCGTGAGCAATGGAGCGGCATATGTGGACAAAGGTTTAATCAGCCAGGAAAATTAAAAAGGCACATGAAGACCCATGAAAAGGATTATATGATAAAGGGTGCACCAGGTTTGGTGAATAACGGCAGTTTTGCCAATGCGGTGTTGAATCCACCATCGCCCTATGAGATGTGCTCAGTCTGCGGATTTTTAAGTCCTATTGAAATCCTGAAAACTCATGAAAGTCTTCACGCACAGTTTTTGTACAGACCGAAGCCTGAACATGATTACACTTCGACAAAAGATAGCGGCGTTAAGATAAATGACATGAAATCCAAATTTCTTGAATGCTTTGGCCGAGTTCCACGTCAACAAACTGCTTCACCAGTCAGTGAGAATAAACCATACGCTGCTCTCGATCCTATTACGAGCATGAAAGTGTTGATGACCTTGCAGCAGAAGAAGAAGGAAAAGCGAAGTAGACCTAAGTCCATTAAAAGAAAGAAGACCACCACCAGTGCCACCAATTGCAGCAGTAACAACAGCCAGAATTCGGACATCAAGAGGATGGACTGCACGGAAGCAGGAGGCTGCGTGGAGCAGAGCATCCCCAAGGTGGATGAACCCAACCTGGCACCTTTAGGTACGTCCTAGTAATGCACACACTACATTTAATTTGGATGTAATTCATAATTTCACAAATTAGTTAATGTACGCATATGTTGACCATATCTGTATGCCTGAGCTGAGGAGTCTAGAGATCTGATGTGGTGCTGCTCGGATGTTGGGTTAAACCGTGAAACTCTGGGTTTTCTGTCACCGAACCATGATTAAACTGGCTTCTCATTGATGGTCTTATCCAGTTACCAAACACTTCTTCCAGCAAACACTTGGAACTACAGCCCCAGAGCCCACTTGGACTCTTTGATGAATACCTCGAGATGGGTACAATGAGCTCAGAGGATCACACTACGGAGTCAACGCGTTTTACTTTATTATAACAAAAAAAAACACAATTGGGTATCATTTGACTATATAGGCACGTGTGTACGGCCCCTGTGTATCTGTCGGACATTGTTGTGGGAGGGAAATTACCCACACTTCGGGTTGTTGAAGGCAGGGAGCACAGATGTAAGAGCTTAGATGTACAATACAACAATGTAATTTTCTGCACTGTCCTCTGCTGCTCACAACCCCACAATAACTATTGCATGGTCACCCATCCAACCAATTTTCAGGCTCAGCTCTCCTTAACTTCTGGGATCTGATTAAATCTGACGCATACTGGGTGATTTGGCCATAGGCACCAATCTATGGATATACTGTAACACAATTGTCTTTGAGCATGCGCGTATGTGCATATGTACGGAGTTAAGTTTTAGAAACAATAGGAGCACATATTTGCTCCTCTTGTCTGCTAACCAATGCAGCTACATTGGTCAGCTTGGATTGACGTTTTTCCCCCTTACTATTTATTTAAAACTCTTGTGCATCATGTCCACTGTGGTTAACTGCTGTGATTTGTTGGCATTTCAGCCACAGTGCATATGCCTAAAAATGTGTGGTACGGTTAATGGAGTCCTCAATACAGGATGTGATCTAGTTATTATAGCCACCTAGTGGTGGAAAATGGTGCAAAAGAAACCCAGGTGAACCAGAGCTTAGCATTAAAAGATGGTAGTGGCTGGTCGCATCTCAGTGGCCAATGTAATGGACACGATAATTTTGTGAACAAATGACACGAAAATGTGACCATATTTTGGGGTCTCCTTTGACTAAAACACATTCAATGCATTGAAAACATGTTTTGTTTGCTTAAAGTAATCACAACATAACAGCATTAAGAGTGTATGTCTATAACCTGTTTCACTCATTATCCTATCCTTGCCCCCCTACCCATTCTCAAAATATACCCCAGTTATCCAATTCGGGTTTGTCACTCTCTTCGTGGCATCATTTCCACTTGCGCCATTGCTCGCACTGCTGAACAACATCATCGAAGTGCGGGTCGACGCGTGGAAGCTCGTAACAAAGATGAGGAGGCCTGTGGTTTCGCGAGCAAGAGGAATTGGAGCCTGGGCCGACATTCTGAGTATCGTTGCCACCCTCTCTGTAATCACCAATGTAAGTCGCCAGATTGTCCGCTCGCTTTCTCGCTCAATATCCCATCTTATGAGTGACATAACATGTCATGTTAGCCGTGTGGGTTCTTTTTACCATACTTCACCATTCTGGTCCTGGCAGGTTTGAGAAGAGGTGTAGTGGGGGACCAGGAGCGGTTCGGGTATCACTCGTCACTGATGTTAGTCGTAGCTGGAAGTCAATTGCATGTGTGCTGAATTCAAAGTGCAGTGCACGAATCACTGCACCACCGCTCCTATCCACTCTCTCCCAAAATCGCAAAAGGTAAAGCCTTGCCATTGCTTGCTCATGTCACTGCTGGCAGAAGGGCCTCAACTAAAGGTAGCTCTAGAGAACCCCTCTACACGGTATTTGGCCTACTCTTCCATGATGACCAGACATGTTGTAAGATGTGGAATTACCTGCGCTAAAACAGTGATGAACCCATTTATATTGCTAATTGGACAGAGGTGGGGGAGATTTAAGAAAATGATCCATTGCTTCAACTGTTGTGTCAGGAGAATGAACTGACGACTGCCAGATTGCAAGTCCTTATATGGTAACCATTTCACTCTGGCAGCAACCCCCCAAATTGTATTTGTGAAAATTAATGTAATTGCCAAGGTAAGATGTTCAGAAGCCTTGGTCAAATCATTGCATGCTAAGTGACCGCTATCGCTGTGCCTCCGTATGCTAATTCCACAGTCATGCATCTTGGCATTCACAACGGACATCATCCCACGCCTGGTGTATTATTATGGATACTCAGCAGAGTATGGCACAGGTTCGCCTACAATGCATGGGTACACGGAGGACAGCTTTTCAATTTTCAAGATCAGCAACTTCAAGGAGCAAAATTATCCCAACATCCTGCCAGCCTGGTTTGATCCGGCAATCCACACAACCTGCAGGTTTGTGCCATTCAGTGTCATGCCCAGCTATCGGGGGTGCCGTCCCTGCGAATGTGATGCACTGATGTCTGGGTGTGTTGTCCAGGTAGATGCGACATCCTTCTGGGTGTGGCGTCCTCCTGGCTCCGCCCCTTCCTGATTAGGCTCGTTCTCTTCCTCTTTTCACTCCGTGACTTTCCTTTTAAGACCCACACTTCCCCTAGGCCCCACCTCTGTTTATGCCCTGCCCCTTACCGTGGACACAGGGTTTGGCTTAGTTGGGTAGTAAGGGGTTGTGGTAGGGTTGGGGGAAGAGTGTGCATGGTGGGTGGGGACAGTAAAGGGGGTGGGGGGGGAATTGGAGGGGGGGAGCAGTGGGTACGGGTGGGATGGCTTCACAACCAAAGTCCCACTTAGAGAAATATAATAATAGATTGATATAAATTACAGCTCATTGTTACCTTGCTAAAGAGTAATGTTATTTATTTATCTATCTATCGATCCACGACTGCTTAATTGAGTCTCAAGATCCCTTTTCAGGAAGACCGTGCATTGGGATTCCAGTTTAAGGTGGTCTTATGCATGTGGGATGCAATAAGAGGTCCTGGAGAACCCATGATAATGAAATGAAGCTTAAAGGTCCACACAGACATGAAACCACTTGCTCTACAGCCATCTTCTGGTCACCTCACAGCACAGTTAGTTAGGAAATTGATGCGATCTACCAACCCTTTTCTGTAACGTTTTTGAATTGCTGGCATACACAACTATAATCAATATAACCATATTGATCGATATTTAATATAACCTTACTTGACTATGACCAAATCACCACGAATACAGCTAATCTTAGATTCCGGAAGTCAAGCAGGCTTGAGCCTTGTTCGTGCTTAGATTGATGAACACCATGCACAATGCAGGTGCAGTAGGCGACTTTGGAGCTAGGTTGTCAGCAGTGGGTAGATCAGAAAAATTAATAGTTGTGCTATATTGTTCTCCCATTATCTGTACTCCCTACCTTCACCAACCTGGTACGGACCAGCGTGAACCATGGTCAATAGAGCCCCCACAAGCTGCACGTTGTGGGAAGGCCCTCTTTCAGAAGCGGATTTTTTAAAGGGCTGTGAACGCATATACCGTTTGTGCACAACCATACTTGTTCAATTTAGCGCCAACTCTACTTTCGAGGCACTTTGCTCAATATAGTCCATGCGTGCTTGTGGTTGTATGTGTGTAGGTATCCAGGTCATCGCTACCCGCCGGATCATCCCCAAGCCTACTCCGTCACCAAGCAGTACTGGAAAGTACTGACGGCAAAGCTGGCCTTCGTCATTGCCATGCAGGTACACATCAACATGCACACACACACACATTCATAAACCCATTGAAAGATAAAGGTACAGCCCTCCAATTACTTGCTCATGTCACTGATGGCAAAAGGGCTCCTGCTATAGGGAGCTCAAGAGAGACCCTTAAGATGTATTTGAACTGCTCTTCCACACTGGACAGACGTCTTGGGAAGAGCTGGGAGTTCCCGCACTGAACAGCACCAAACTCAGCCGACCAATTGACTGGATGTATTCCACTTACACTGCTTGGTGGATAGAGGCAGTGGAATGTAAAAAAAAACCTTTCACCGTTGTTTACACTCCCACGATCAAAGATCAATTCACACCCGTGACCTCTGGATTGCAAGTCTAGTGTGCAAAGCCTTACACTACTGCACCATCGTATAGACTCATCTGTGAGCAGTTGTTAAGGTCAGCAGAGCAAACCGTGATCATTGTCAATGGGTCATTACAGATAATGCCAGTAATGCTATTACACCTCACAATTGCACAGTATTTCTGAGATCACAAATAATAGTGGTAATACAATACTCACTTTCATCATGCAGCAGACGATTCATGTTGTTGATGCAATTTGCCACACGTAAGCATGTGTGCTTGTGGGAAGGGGAGCGGCTGCGTAGTTGTTTGTGAACTGCGCTACCAATCCTGTGTGACCGGAGTACTATTTCTGGCCACAGCCAACAACAGTGGAAAATATTAGAACCAGTGTTGAGCTTCCCTTAAGTTGATTCTGTCTTAAAATGAGTACTTGATGAAGTGTGTGAAAATCATCACTGGCGAGATAAAGGTGCACACCACCCCCACAGGCACTGTGCCACCCTTCATAGATGCACTTGTCTCAGTCTGTGAAAGGCTACACAGGGAATCTTTGTAGTGGTGACATGGCCGAGTGTAAGTGTTTGCTGATTGTTGCGGTAATTTGCGGCTGCCCAGGTGAATACTGTGGGTGCATTAACTGCACATCATA
The DNA here is from genome assembly GCF_048934315.1 of Petromyzon marinus. Taxonomy (NCBI): domain Eukaryota; kingdom Metazoa; phylum Chordata; class Hyperoartia; order Petromyzontiformes; family Petromyzontidae; genus Petromyzon; species Petromyzon marinus. The sequence continues at coordinate 7,367,265 of NC_133683.1, forward strand.
AATGTTGCCTGCTGCATAGTGAACGTAAAAAACCCATTAAGTAATTCAAAAAAAGTGTCTCGGTATAATTTGCCAAATGTTCAAAAATTACTCAAATGACTTAATTTAATTGGGAAAAACGACGTAACAATATAATATCCCTGGGCTTCAGGTCCCCGGAATAGTTGACCTGAGATGTAAAGCACTTTAAGATGCTGCCATATTATATTTAGTAAGCACCCTTTACATGCAAATCCTGAAACTGAAAATCCTTTACCTGTGTGTGGACGTGTGCAGCACGTGGTGTTACTCACGAAGGCCTGCATTGCATACATCATCCCGGACACGCCATCCCATGTGCGCGCCTGCAGGCGCCGCGAGCGCTTCGTCGTACAGACGATTCTGCAGCAGGCAGAGCTGGGCCGTCTCCGTAACACCCTCCTCACCGATGCCCCCAGCTCACCGCCATCTCCTCAATTCCACGTTGAGGATGAGCAGGCAGAGATGGGCCTGCTTCGCTGCTCGCTGCATAAGGAGTCTCCTGGCGTATTGCACCCACCCCAGCCGTGCCACATGGAGAATGAGCAGGCAGAGAAGACTGGTGACGACTCACTGCTGAAGGGATCCGAGGAGGAATCAAGCAACGAGGATTCGTCAACTGTCTTCTACAGTGTATAAATCTACTCTGGCTTTTAAAGGAGGCTGCTATCCTAACTCTGTTTGCACGTGGACAAGGACATTGCAGTCGAGGACTATCTGTATATATATTAATAAATACGTTTATGATTTAACATGTCTCAATCATCTCATGTCTGTTCATACGAATCACGATGTGAATGAGGAAAACTAGAAATTATTGTTATTTTGTATATATTTTAAATTTTGGTTTAACATGTAGGCTTTCGCGCCCAATATCATCCATAGAGGTGTTTTTTGGATTAGATCGCATACATATATAAACGTGTCGTTAAAACCCGCCACCACTCGACACAGCCAACTAGTAAGGGTTGTCACGGAAACAGAACAAGCCAATTCGTCACTGGTACTTTGGAGAGCCAAGCCACAACATTTACAATTGGAGTACGACGTTTTGCCAGTAATTACAACTAGCTTCATCAGGCGACAGCCAGATTTGTGGCACTCTCGCGCAAAGTGGGGGGGGGGGGAGATTACCGAGTCAACGTACATTATGCATGTGCATTATGAGAGCCCTTTGATCTTGTCCTTCCTGTCTATTGTGTATTAAAATAGCCGTACCAATGGTAATCCCTATTGAAGTATGCTGCCCTTTATAGGCATGCATTTAAATAATGTATTATTTGTTGGCACCCGTGTTCAGCAGTAGCAGAACACACGTGCCAACAAGGACACTCAGTTGATTCTAATGTTGAAGTTCTGTGCAAAACTAGCTACTACTGCCTAAGAATAATTCGAGAATCTATCGAAATTGGAAGAAAAATTTACAGTTCGGATAGCTACCGCCTTTGTGCTGTGTGGAAGCGACTCATCAAATAGTACATTAGATGAAACTCCGAGTACCCACTCAGGAGGTATAGTGGTAAAACAGTGGAGGAAAAAAAAGCATTTTTTTTATTTGCCCTTGTTGAATGATAGAGTCGATACACACAGCAAGCGAGATTAAGAAAGCGCATCGGAAGAAATACCGGAGGAGAGAGAGAAGACAATTGCTTGCTGCAGAAGGAAAGGCATTCCTACCGAGGGAGACAAGTTGACAAAAATTTTGATCATGGGAACCGGTGGCGTGGCTCGATCTTCCCTATGTGCGCAACATGCTACCGAAGGAAAACAGAAAATCCTATTCAAAGGCTAAAATAAGCTCCATTTTTTGTATAAGAGCCCGATAAACAATAACCCCATCCATAGACTGAGGAAGAAAGGGAAGAGCCTGAACAAAGGGGAGGAGATTACGACGGAGATGGGTTGGAGGTGGAGAGAAGGGGAGAGGGAGGCCGTAAAGGCAGCTGCACATTCAAGGAAAGCGGTGTAGAAAGAGTTGAACGGGGACATGGAGACAGCAGAGACAAGGGTGGAGAAAGAGGAAGAGAGGATCTTTCAGTGCTCGCTACAGGAAACCCACAAAACTGAATTTCCTAAACTCGTGTCGCCTCCGTGACAGCAGCACCACGAACGCCACAGACTCACGCTCCCCAAATCGACAATACCATCTCCATTGCCGACCAGCCACGAGATGGTTGCTCTCAACACCTCGGTCGTGGTGTAAGCAGCAAAAGACTTCTGGCTGGTGAGCATCCGGCCATTACGAGGGTTGGAAAGAAACTGAAGCACGGGGCGACTCCCACAACCTTCGGGTATTTCCAAACTGGATGACGTCTTGGGATGAAGCTAGAAGTAAGCCAAATCTGCACTCAATAAATGGGACAAAGATTCCAGAGAAGCCTCCAGAAATGTCACAGGAGGCTCGGGTGTGAGAAACCAGACTCCATGTGGGGTCCTCCAGACCTTTGCCCTCCAGTTCATCAACATTTGTAAAAGCAGGACGTCTCAAAGGTACGTAGCATGGGTGAGGTACGAGGTTGAGAACCACGTTCCGAGATTAGGCGCTTTGACAGGTTGGGGTCCGAGTAAACTTTTAATGGAGCTCACCCTACGACATTACAGATAGAAGGATAGTGTGCCGGCACAATCCGGACACCCTGCTACACCGAAACAATCTGCTGCATCAAACTCCCTGGTACAGCTAAACACTGGCACGATCGCGCTCAAATACACACAAACTCTCGCTCGGCCAGTTGGTACACAGGTTGTCAGTTGTGGGGGATGCGGGGCCCCGGCTCCCCCCCTGGGGGAGGGCTGATCTCGAGAGGGCTGCGGGCTCCGGACTCCTCGCTCGAGTGAGAGCAGCCGCTACTCGACTCCTCGCTCGCGGTGAGAGGGCTGCCGCTCTCCGGCTACTCTCCTCACGGCGCAGCCCCTCGGGTCCGCGGGTCCTGTTTGTGGGGCATAGCTCGGGGCTGGCACGTGGCTGCCTGGAATCAATCCGTCGCTTCTCAGCCACTCAAACGCGACGTCTCCGCTCACACAACCCCGTGCACCACTCACACGAGCTAAACGGGGGGTCAGGGGTCAGAGGGCAATGACGTCCTTCGCACACGCGTTGCCGCCGATGCCGGGCAATGGAGATTGTTTAAAGGGCTGCGGGGCGGGGATTTGGAGTCGGTTTTAGAGCGACACACCAATCGCACGCGCAGGACGGGGGGGTCGGGGGTCAGAGGGCAGGGACGTCACTCGTACACGCGTAGCCGATTGGGGGGCTGTATGGGAGGTTATTTAAAGGGCTGTGGGGGCGGATATTCGGGATTGGTGTTAGCCCGCAGTCACGAAAGCTTTAAATCGAAATTTATGTTAAGTGTAATGTGTTGGTGTTAATAAAGTGTTGCCTCCCAAGAAGTTGTGTGCGCCTATCTCAGCCCATTACATATAAGTGTAGATGTGATTATGTAATTCTTGTGTTCATACAAGTGTAGTGACACAGCGCTGACTGCTGTCCAGCAGCGGCAACTGCAGTGGAAAGTTTGCGCACACGCTGTTGAGCATATATACGGGTGTGCCGGCCGGGCAGAGGAATTGGGGCAAGGGTCATGGAAGACCTCATAGGGAAGCCTCTGGAACCCTCTGGTCGATTCGAGAAGGGAGGCGTGGATAGGGCAGAGCCAAGCCGCACCGAGTAGAATATAGAATATAATATAAGCAGCGGAGAGCGACAGCTCCGGGCTGCCGGTTCTGGGAGTGGACTCGTCTCGACGTCGCTGTCGTTGCCACCGCATTCGCCCAATCATTGCGTGGCCAGACAGTCGTTGGCCTTCTCGGTCGACGCCGTCGGTGCAACACGGACAGGGTCGTGTCTAGGCCGGGCTCTATGGCAACGTGGTCGAGAGAGTGAGGCCGGAGTTGGTGTGAACAAGATAATAAAGAGACGATGTCTCCTGCAACTACCTCGTCTCCGACAGTGTGTGCGACACACACCACACGTCGGAAGGAGAACACTTCACAAGTATAAATGCTGCCTGTGTCAGTCGAGTCACATTTGCTCTAATTTATTTTGATGGTGACCTAAGACAGGAGAAGCAAAATACACTTCTTCAGGAAGTGATATTTTTTTCATAATGCAGAGGCTGTGCCTGATACACATCTTTCACGTGTTGTTTGGCAACCCTGGTGCCCAGTAAACGCCATATGGCCAGATCTTTGCATTGAATTCCAAGTATTAATTCCTCCATACTTGTGCACAGTTGAGTTTTTATTCCATTCCCTTCATGAACCATGTTTTTGAACTTTACATCATAGTAAGATAGTACATGCCGATGAATAATTAATAGATGCTTGAAAACATCTATCCCCCACCATCTGCCTGTGTTTGGCCTAAAACCCAATCACCCAGAATGCCCAAATTCACCTTACATACTCTAGGAATGTAAGCAGGTTAATGCCTGTATATCCATCACAATCATCACTCCCAAATGTGAAGACATGTCACGAGACTCGCTGACTTTTCTTAAAATACTTGAGAAATACAAATCATAGCTGAATATTTTCAATTCCATGTGTATAAGCCTTTGTCTCAGATTTATTGTAAAATAAATATACATGTACAATATAAACATTCAAATATCAGAAAATATTTAATGTATGTTGAATTTCTTTCACACTGTACATAACCAACCATGCTAAACAAGACATGATAAAAACAATCCAAGTCATGGGTTGCATACAATATGCAACTTTGGTTTATTGATTACAAATTACATAAAAGGTTCTGAAATTTTACAATACAGGTATAGTGCAATCTAAATAAGCAAATGTACTTTTACAGTGATTTCCCAAATGTTTATAACTACACAAATACTAGCATGTATGTTCCCAATAAAGTAGTCTCCTTCCAAAATGGCTAAAACCAAAATTAGTTTAGTTGTGCTCACAATATTGTTCACATATCCGTTCTATTTCAAGTGACATTTGAGTCTGTATGGATTTGCTGTGCAAAATACTGCTGCAACCATTCAATAACTCCAACCCTGAACGAACTTTATCACATTTTTCCAATACTTTGTTGTGGCACTTCCATTAACAGGGCAATTACTGTGCCCCATGGGCCCCACAAGTTCACAAGTAATTGCGATTCACACCACAGCACCTGAAGTACCATTGATGTTTAACAACCATGAATTAGCAGGACCAAGCGAACGTATCCTTCTGAGTAGAAACCTCGACCACCGCCATAAAATGCTTTCGGGCTTTCTACATCATGGGTAGTCAGCCATCCTTGTTCTCCTTGATGGTGTCAACCAGCTCTTTCAGACGCGACAGGTGGTACACGGCCCTGAGAAGAGACACGATTGAGAGAAAATTACTTGGTTGACTTATTATCAAGGTGGAAGCCAGAAAAATCTCACCAAGTCTCAGGAGGGTTTGGCAGTGATATTTTGCAAATTTCATCAGCGAGTGGTATGTGAGAGGAAAACGGAGAACCCGGTGAAAACAGAGGGAGTAAAATGCAAAACTCCGGATATAGATTCAAGATTCCATTGCCGTATTACTAACTCCTGGTTACCTAGCAGCCAAAATCTATAATATATGCTATTTCAAAACAGTCTCCCATCCAAGTAATAACCAGGCTTACCTGCTTAGCTTATAACATTCAAAATCTGACATCATACTTAGAGGCGGTGCAGCCTCTATGCTGTGCGTGAGTGTGGATATAAAGATAAATTCACAATGGCGTGGAGGGGTTTTCCCAGGGACGATCAGCCCCTAGAAAGACGTCCGTGTTGAAGCTGCCCGGGGAGGGGGCCTCCAAGCCGGGGGAGTCCAACTCCATGTGCGCCCTGCTCAGCAGCTCCTCCAATGAGGCTGTGCATCAAGAATCACGCATCGCACGTCACAACCACATGGGTGGCCGCTCAGCCGTCTCTGTGAGAAAAGACTGAATATGTACCTGAAAACATATGAAATGTCATCTGCTATATACAGACTATATATATACACACACCTAGGGATCTATTGTCCTCTGACATGGGCTCCTCGTTGGCTACATTCGTAAGGCCGGAGATATCCAAAACTTTGAGCCACTCTGGGTACTTTGGTCTGCTTTGCGGGCTCTGAGCGGCACCTGCTCTCTTTGTGCTGGTATCCGTCTCGTGGCTGCTGGTCTGGGAGTCCACATCGCAGTCACGCAGCCAGGCCGGGTACCTGAGCTCAGGAATGCTCGTGATCCCCGACACATCCAGCTTATCCTTTTGGCTTGTCAACCACCTGAGATAGGTACTTGTCGCACAGCCGCCGTTCGGCAAGTGCTCACGCCTAGTTGCTTCACTGCTCCGTAAGTACAACAAAACATTCGTCTGGTTAGAAAAGAAATAATTTTCGGGCTTTGCCGACAAATTTAATGGCATCACGGCCTTGTTGCTTCTCGCTGTTGAGCTCAACCGTTTAGTTGGCTTATTGCCCCTCACCAATGATGCGCCGAGGCTGTGCGCGGTGACCCCGAGAGATGACCGCTTGCCTCTGTGCGACACTGCGAGGTCTCGGTGGGCGCCAGGCGAGCGGAGCAAGGACTTGGAGGAACCGTCAACTGGCGCCGCTAGGAGCTGGTCCGTGGTTAGACTGACCGTCGGGCTATGAGCCACGACCGCTGCAGCGCAGCAGTGAGGCTGCACGTGCCCGAGATGAGGTCCTCCACAAGCAGCATGCCACCTGCAATGTAAGACCCACAGACATTTTACTGGTACACAATGAATTTGCTCTCCCCTAGATTCCTTGACCCCTGAACGGCAATCCTGCAATGTTGCCTTACTTTGCACCATCAGTAACTAATGATGTTATCCGTTTGTGGAGTTTGTGAGAATATGGGATAAATCAGTGCATGAGCTGTTATTGTTTAAACTTCAGATGTGTCCAGTCTAGGATCTGCAAATTTTGACACAAAGGTTGGAGGATCACTTAGATTTCACAAACTTTACAAACTCGATAATCAGTGAAGTTGCTGGAAGATGACAGGAGAAAGAAATGCATGCACCAACCTATCTGTTCAGACCTATGCTATCCTCTCATATGCGTGTGCTTACTGTGGATAGTTTTCTCTGACATAAAATGAACTCATTAATGGAATTTGCCAAGCATCCCAGTGTGGGACTCTCACGAAAATGTATCTTTAGACCTTATTAAGGGTTTTTTTTCTAGGGGAATTACATTACATTCATGATAGCATAGCATAATTGACAAGCACCCAGTACAAGCAAAAAAAATGGGGTTCTCCTCTCCAATTATCCCCCATCCAGTCAACTAGCTTCGATACCTTATGAGACCTCCTTTGCCAGTAACAAGATATAGTAATAGGTTTTTACCCTTTTATCTGGCAAAAAAACTGACACTTTTATACAAGGGATCATGTTTGCGATAACCACAACGCAAGTAGTCAAAATGCAAACAAGAAGACGCTAAGAATAAGAAGACGCCTTTTGGCGTCTTCTGGTCCAACACCAGTGGAGACTGGGATCTCAGAAAAGCCGTCTCGGGTGTGGACCAATCAAATTCAAGGACAGTGCATATTATCAGTTGTCTTTTTTGTTTGCATTTTGACTACTTGTGTTGTGGTTATTGCAAACATGATCCCTTGTATAAAGGTGTCAGTGTTTGTGCCAGATAAAAGGGTAAAAACCTATTACTATAGCTTCGATACCATTGCACCGCCTGCACACTCGATAGCCACTCGAGCGCAAGCACCACGGAGCGATTCCTCGCGTGGCGAGAGGCGCCACCCACCCTCATCCACACTGTGCATCCTCCTCTCCTCCACGCGTCTCCGCTCCGCTATGCTGCGCGGCGCTGTGCTCTGCACGTATCCTGGATGGCGGTGACGCACAGATTCCGCTCTGCTCAAAGTCCTCGATGTAGGCGTCCAGCGCACCGCTCGCCTACGAGCAGCACTGCTCTCCGCACACCACAGGGCTGTGCTAGCCCCCGCTTCCGGTCCGGAGCAGCGAGCTGCCCTGGCTGCCGCGAGGGCTTGTGTCCGTCACCGTGCTGTCGCCCGAAGGGCTGTTTGTCTCACCACCGTTGCAGTTCATTTTGTACGATTTGGGATGCCCGAACCGGATGGGGCCAGGGAGAGGAATCGCTGTGGCTACCAGGTCACCACTGGTCCTGGTATGGGGGGCACCATGAGGAGCTGCTGTGTGCGGAAAGTGGGTCCGACGTCACAACGCATGGGCCAGTGTCGACCACTTCGCGTTAGCAGCTTCAGCGTTAGGTCTCTTAAGCTACTGTGGCTGTTGTCCTTTTTTCAACAAAAATTCTAGCCTTTCCCATGCTTTCCTTCATCACACCTGCAAGCTCTATGTACAATTGAAGTGTCATAAATGCTCTACCTGCCTACTACTACATTATGAATAATATACATTTAAGAATTAGCTGGAGACAACTCCATGTTTAAAACACACTGTATTCAAAAGAGAAGGCTTAACATTTAACATTGGTTAACGTTTGGCATGTACACCTGCATATCAACAAATTACAGTACTACTAATAAAATGAATGCTACATATTAATAGTGGTATTACAGTAGTATGACTACTTATATTTACATATAATCGCACCTCCGAAGAGCACGGTGGGCTTGGTACGGTGCGAAAGAGATTCAACACACATACAGAATACAATACTTTCCGAGCACATTATGCATACCGAACCTCCAAGTTCCTTACCCTACCCTGAATAACAACGTGTGCAGAGTACAGCTCCTTTTTCAATCCATTGCTGGCTGACAGCTGTCCCATGCTATGCAGCTCCCAGGGGGAGGGGTTATTTACCGTACTTCACCACGCTGGTCAGTGTGAATTTGGTGATGGCAGGGGGCTATAGAAGTGCATTACAACAATGTACTGAACATTGCTGCACAATGTCAGGGGGCTATAGAAGTGCATTACAACCACGTACTGAATACTGCTGCACTGGTGGCAGGGGGCTATAGAAGTACATTACAACCACGTACTGAATATTGCTGAACTGGTGGCAGGGAGCTATAGAAGTGCATTACAACCACGTACTGAATATTGCTGCACTGGTGGCAGGGGGCTATAGAAGTACATTACAACCATGTACTGAATATTGCTGCACTGATGGCAGGGGGCTATAGAAGTGCATTACAACCACGTATTGAATATTGCTGCACTGATGGCAGGGGGCTATAGAAGTGCATTACAACCACGTACTGAATACTGCTGCACTGGTGGCAGGGGGCTATAGAAGTACATTACAACCACGTACTGAATATTGCTGCACTGGTGGCAGGGGACTATAGAAGTACATTACAACCACGTACTGAATATTGCTGCACTGGTGGCAGGGGGCTATAGAAGTGCATTACAACCACGTACTGAATATTGCTGCACTGATGCTCGCCACGTGAGAGCCACACAGCAGGACAATGCTATACTGTACAATATTGAAATGATTCTCCTACAAATACTAAACATTATTGTCTTAACAATCAATACTACTTTTAACATGAACAATAACTAATAAATGCACGCGTAGTAATCGCCGTGCTAACCCTTAGCGTGCAATGTGAGCAGAACTTGTGTTGTAAGTCGTACCCAGTCCATTACCGCGCCACACACTCCCATTAACAAACCAACGACATTTACTGAATGTCCTCCTCCTTTACACGGCACAACCAGACAACACTTTGCACACCGAAGTGTCCAAGCCGCGTGCTGAGTGAAGCAAACCCCATTCACTCTGCGCTCAGCGTTCAACAAAGTTGAACCTGGCTCGCCCTCACGCCTGCCCATCTCTCTCCGTCTCTCACCGGAGATTATTCCATTGATCGTCTTCGCCTTGCCGTCCAGAGATCCGTGTGGATTATCCGTGAGGGTAGTTAAAGGTCGCGGTTATTCGGAGAAGTTTTTTTTATTAATTTTCCCGCCACAACCGCCGCGTCGCCAACGGCCGCTGAAGGCGATGTCCGAGACGCGCGGCCTGCGCATGCGCACTGAGGGTTGAGAGAAACCTGCGGGGAGGGGCAGCGGGGGGCGGGGAAGCCGCCGCCGTTGGCCACACCCACATTCTGGCCACGCCTATATTGAACCGACGTCACGGTGACATCATTCTGGGTCGGACTTTATCGTGGGCTGGCTGTGCACGCGAGGAGCTCCTGACTTCTGACTCTGAATTCGAGAAAAAATCAAAGATTCACGATGTCTACCTTCGTCGAGATAGGTAAAGTTTAACGTTAGTGTTAGAGATGTGTGTTTGTGTAAAATGTTGAGCCTGTGGACAAAACTGCTGGGGATGTGCCAGATGTCTCCATCTAACGTTAAGGAGGTTGGAGCCTGGATAGTGCATACCAGGTGTTACAGGCTACATGATGGGAAGCAGAAGGCATTCTAGTAAAATAGGTTTTTGTTTGTACGTTAATGCTCCTCCTTTACCAACCCATACTCACCGGCATGGTGAAGTATGTGCAAATAACCAACACGATTCGTGCGATCGTCAAGAGGCTCTCCAGCAGGGGATTGGCAAAAGGCCGTACAGGAGCAGTTTTGTGAAAAATCATTGATTCTTTCATAATGTACATCTATGATTTATTATTATTGTTCATGTGGGTAACCTCGGCGAGGGGGGAAGCAAGGTCGGGAAGAGCGGGGGATGGGGCCGCTTTTGACCACGCCCATATTTAGGTGACGTCACGCCCTTTTGCTGTGACGTCACTATAGCAGGGAGTTATCCTTGGCTGACTGTGCATGAGGAGCTCCCGAGTTATAAGTCACAAGATCTGAGATTAGACCAAAGATTCATGATGTCCACATTTGTTGAGATAGGTAAAGTGTAATGTTCGTGCTATGACGGGGCTTTGGGCCAGTTTTAAATATTGAGATCTCGTCAGTGTTTTAATCGGACGCTCAGCAGGGTTTGAGCCAGGATAGTGCATAACAGGTCTAAAAGTGTGGTGTCGGGCTACATGGTGGGCAGCAAAGGGCAGTCCATCAAAATTGGTTGTACTATACATACTATACGTCTTCACCAACCCACATTAACCAGAGTGGTGAAATGTGGATTTGAAGCTTTCGTGACTGCAAGGATCCATACTCTTTGGTCCCTTCACCTGATGAAGGCCACTTGTTTTGTGGCCGAAACGTCGTGATTGTTGTTCATTTTATTTATTTATTTTTCCCTACGTGACTTTACCGAATAGAACCAAAGAGTACATATGTTATCTCCCGCGCAATATGGTATCTCCCTCGCAAGATGTTATCTCCCGCGCAAGATGTTATCTCCCTGACAAGATATTATCTCCCTCACAAGATGTTATCTCCCTGACACGATGTTATCTCCATGACAAGATATTATCTCCCTCGCAAGATGTTATCTCCCTCGCCTCGTATGCAGGAAGTCCGTGAGTTCGATCCAAATTGTGACGCCTGTAATATTTGGAGTTTGCGTGTCTCTCTGTCTTCTCGTGGCCGCGTGGATTATTCCCTGGGTCCTCCGGTTGTTCCTTTAACATTTAGAATCAACGTGCTTTCAGAGTTATTTGGCTGCTATAAATTTCCACGTGATGCGAATTATTTTCCACCTCGCTACCAAGCCGCGCCAGGGCAGTGCCGAGCCAGCCCCGTGTGGCTCTCAAGGCACCAAGTTATGTTTCCACTGCGGAACCCGAGCCGTGCCACGGACGTCACGTGTGACGAGCGCGTCGAGACGCATGTGGGTGGTGTAGTGCAGTAATTTTCTTTTTTTTTTACTCGGGGGTACGCGGACCCCTGGGGGCTATGTGGCAATGCCCCAGGGTGTACGTGAGATAATGTATAAATATGTGAAATCATATCGGACATGAGTCATTGGTGAATAGTCATGTATGAATCGGACAATGTAAAGTAACTACGATACAATTTGTATCCACGTGGTAACCTGGAACGATATGAAAGCACTTTCTAAACTCACTGATCGTACACAATGCGGGTTTACAAGAGCAGCCAGGGAACTAATGACGTCTCGCGTGCAGAGCGTCCGTTTAATTTGTTTTTATTCGCTTGCAGTTACTAGCAGCTGGTTAGGATATACCTCTCACAAAGTGGACAATTGGTTAAAATATTGACGTTCATTATTCACACGTTGATTTCTCAGAACCACGTTGGGTCAAGGGGGGAGTGGGGGGGGCTACTCGGTTTAAACTAAATTCAACAACGAGGGGGGGCACCGGTAGCCAACAACGGTTGAGAACCACTGGTGTGATGTGCGCTGGTGTCCTTACCGTGCACTCACCGAATGTCACGCACAATGTACGCGTCATTATCCCCGCCCCTGGCCCTGCTTGGCCCCAAGCCATATTCAGACACCGCGTGAGGTTAGCGTATCCCGGTTTTTGGTTCTAGCGCAACATGGAAAACGGCCAGTGGAGAACCAGGCAATAGAAATGTGGGAGGCACTGTTGACACGTCCATATAAAACTGCACATGTTATCCCGTGGATACAAAATGCAGGTTAAGAGGAAGAATCGAGGCACGGTGATAAAAAAAAAACGTGATAACCCAGCAGGGTTTGAGCCAGGATAGTGCATAACAGGTCTAAAAGTGTGGTGTCGGGCTACATGGTGGGCAGCAAAGGGCAGTCCATCAAAATTGGTTGTACTATACATACTATACGTCTTCACCAACCCACATTAACCAGAGTGGTGAAATGTGGATTTGAAGCTGTCGTGACTGCAAGGATCCATACTCTTTGGTTCTATTGGGTAAAGTCACGTAGGTAAAAAATAAACCAACAAAAATCACGACGTTTTGGCCACAACACAAGTGGCCTTCTTCAGGTGAAGGAACAGAACTGTCGGGACGACAGCACTTCAATTGAAATGTGGTCAAGTAACCACCATGATCTGTGTGGTCACGGGGAAGCTCTCGCAGAAGCTGACAAGCTTCCATCTTGGCAGTAATTATGTTGCCTCTTTTTTACTCTCAGCGTCTCTGCAGCGCTTGCCGCGCTCGCACTCCTCGCCCCATTCACCCCCACCCTCCCCCTCTCTGACTTATTTAACTGCCCTAACCCTGGTTTCTCTCCCACTTCAGTAAAACAGTTTCCTTGCTGTGGTTGTCACACCTGATGATGAGTGCTTGTGTTGCATTCGAAACGTCGTGATTTATTTCTATTTCTATTTTTTTTTCACCTACGTGACTTTACCGAAAGAACCAAAGAGTATAGCTGACAAGCTGTCAGGGCAAAAATGACTTTGCATATTCCAACTAATATTTTTTGCCCTGGTTTGTGTCTGACCATGCTGGGCACGGCTTTGCTTAAAGTGTACGATATTCAATGGGGTAAAAGTCCCCTAATGGTAATACAACTTTATACCACAGGTGTACTCACACTGGAGCAGCGTCGACATTTATGAGAAAGCTTTACACATGAGTACCATGTGCGGTTCTTTACCGACATTCCCATCCCTGCACCTGCCTCCCCTGTCCCTAATGCAATGAACCCTCTACCCCCACATTACCTATGCAGAGCTCGTGGAGAGAATGAATGAGGAGGAGGGAGCGGAGGGGCATGAGGCTCAGCCTTCAACGGTGCCGCAAGACTTTTCGACGTCATCATTTCAATCTACCCTGGCCCAGGTACGATGCGGCACAACGTGGATTTGCACTGCCTATAAATTAGCTTGGCTAATGTCAAAGATGGGAGATTCCTGGTATTTACAGATTTAGTTGTTGTTTGCATTCGCCAACTAATGGGCCCCAAAGTGTAGACATGGCTGCTCCTCATTTATAGATTTGCAGCCTTTGCAGCAGTGCGTTTTGGTGACTATACAGTGCTGATGAGTCCGAATGAGGATGACACCGGTCCACAGTTGCATATCACTGCATCACTGCTGCTGTTAGTCTGTCACATTTGCTCAACTTTATTTTGATGGTGGTTTAAGATAGCATTACCACAATGCACTTTAGAAAATACTGATGTTTTTTGTATAATGCACAGGGGCTAGATGCTTTGTGTACACATTTCTCCAGGTCTCTGGTTTCCTCCCATAGCTAAATGACACAGTGTAACTGGTATTGGCCAAACGTACCAATGCTGAAAAAATACATGCAAATTATTCAATTGGAATTAAACTAAGCAACTTCGTTCTCGACTGCAAAAAAACAGAACTTGGTAGGACCCTCCTTAAAAATAAAAATGTAAACTCATTGAGGTTTTCCTGGGTAAACAAGTACATCATCATAGCAATAAACAACTTGCATACAAATAGCAGATTAACTTATGTCCTGATACATGTATCATGAGCTTATGAATAAATATACATTTCATGCATAAGCTATTACATCTCTCATATTCGTGTGTGTGCTTGCCTTTGCGTGTAGGACACTATCTACTTTTGCGATGGAGTCCGTCGGATCGATTTCATCCTCGCGTTCGATGATGAGGTCCATTCTCAGGACGCCATCAACAATCAGGTGAGAACGAGGAACCTACAAATAATGCTCCACCTTCCTGCACCCAGCATTATCACCCCTCCCCACGTGCAACACCACACGCCTCTAAACCTAGGTTTGACGCAGTGGTGCCAGCTCAGCTCTCTGACTGCTGAGTCACCCTGCCACCTCCATACGAGTCTTTAAATCCACAGTATACATCCTTTATCAAACTGTATCGTCAACTGCAGACCACGCTAGTCAATGAACGCTAGACTCCCATCACTCAACTCGCACATCCATACCCTGAACCATACGCCTCACTGCTTTGGCGAACAACAATCAATTATCGTTACGTATCACACTCCATCCACAACTCCTCAATAAATACACCACTTTCATATTGCACACACCGACACCCAGACATAACTTACAGGATATATGTAATATCCACATTCTAACTGCCAAATGGAAAACTATTATAACAGTGCTGAAGTACCCAGTATGCATTCTCTGCAATATTGATGTTTTTGTTTATTTTGTTGCTATTGTACCCACGCACAATGGATCTATCTCCCTTGTAAAATAGCAAAGCAACTAGCTAAGTGAGACCATCCCTGTAACAAATAAGGTGAACTCAAACAGTTGATTGACAAAGAGCTGTGCAAATTTTTATTTTATTAAGGTCTGCTGAAGTGACACCGACTGAAGCAGTTCAGTGATGCTACTTTGCAGAGCCGTTCTCTGATTGATTCCCATGTGAGGCTCTACTCACTGTAAGAGTTCAAGAAGTTTCCTCACCTCTTGACTTGACTCCCACAGTGACACAACTGAGAACAATGTATAACACAGATGGTCAATTTTGTTTGACAGAAGAAGAGGACCGAATATCAGGCAAGCCTGATGAAGATGGGGCTAGATCTCGAGATTGAACCCAAGGAGGTAAGTTTCCTGCGTGTCTCTCTGCTATAGATGACAGACACTGTATACAAATAAAAAGGTGTTAGACTGTGATTGCTTCATAATTTCACTGCTGGCATACATTCCTTGAGTAGGAGCGCTAAAGATCCCCGCTGGAGGGTATATGGCCTACTCTTCTCTGCTTGCCAGACGTCTTGAAAGAGATAGCGAATACCCATACTTTACCCCACCATGCACAATCTTAAGATGGATTAATTGTGGCTTACCCATTTATACTGGAGGGTATAACAGTCTCCACCTTAATGTGGCATGCCAGCTATTTATACTGTAGTAATAAGTGTTCGATAACTGCACGTACGTTATGCAATTTGCTTTTGGGTTGTGCCACACGTTGATCGGCACGAGGTGCTAACAACACGTGACACAAGCACGAAAATCCACGCGGCCGTGGACACTCTTCCAAATGAGACCATCCTGTTCCCTTGAACTCTCACCTGGTCAAACAAAGTCTAATAAATACAACTAAATGCACTCATCTAGAGTCTGACGATGAACTTCGTGCCATCCACTAGGAGTCGGTGAGCGGACGCACCACCTTTGTGAAAGTACACGCGCCATGGAACCCACTCACCACCTATGCCGAGATTCTACACATCCAGGCAAGATTCTGATGGTCATTGTAATGATGATCATGATGATGCCGATGATTGTGATGATGATTGTGGTGATGATTGTGATTATGATGGTGATAATGAATGTGATGACAATAATGTTTGTGAAGATTCATCATGGTTGTGATGATAATTGCGATGATCATGCATGTGATACAGAATATGATGGTGAGGGTGATGATTGTGATGATTATAATTTATGACGTTCAACGATAATAATCGTAGCACTGACATTACGAGATATCGAGAGACGTAAATATACAAACGGATTAGAAAAACGTACATTTGGAAAAATATGCATATTAGCAACATATTGACTCTTTTTAGAAAAGTGAATGGGCTCGGGAAGGGCACGTTGCTTGAAGGGATGATGTCTGCTGGCCGAAAATGACATTGGAGTGGCAGCAGAAGGAGAGAACGTGCCCAAGATGATGTATATCATAGAGATGGCGAGATAAGATTGGCTCATGTGCGTGTGCTCATGACTGGGGATATTGGTGGGACAACTTGAAGAGTGGGTGGGATATGCAGTGGAGGCTTTTGGCATATTAATTGTTGCATTATAGGACTTGTTGTATTATAGGACTTGTTGTATTATAGGACTTGTATTATAGGATTTGTATAGAATGTTGTATTATAGAACTTGTTGTATTATAGGACTTGTTGTATTATAGGACTTGTTGTATTATAGGACTTGTTGTATTATAGGACTTGTTGTATTATAGGACTTGTTGTATTATAGGACTTGTTGTATTATAGGACTTGTATTATTATAGGACTTGTTGTATTATAGGACTTGTTGTATTATAGGACTTGTTGTATTATAGGACTTGTATTATTATAGGACTTGTTGTATTGTTGGACTTGTATTATGGGCCTTGTTGTATTATAGGACTTGTTGTATTATAGGAATTGTTGTATTATAGGACTTGTATTAGAGGACTTGTTGTATTATAGGACTTGTTGTATTATAGGACTTGTATAGAACGTTGTATTATAGGACTTGTTGTATTATAGGACTTGTATTATTATAGGACTTGTTGTATTATAGGACTTGTTGTATTATAGGATTTGTTGTATTATAGGACTTGTTGTATTTTAGGACTTGTTGTATTATAGGACTTGTTGTATTATAGGACTTGTATAGATTGCAACAACTTGGGGAGACCTTCATCCATTCGTGGACTGATTTTGGCTGATGATGATTCCATGTGCTCGAGGCAAAGGGTTTAATACATTTAAAATCAAACAGGTGCCACTCAAGGAGAGCGACCTCCCCCAGGTGTCAGGCTCAGACAGTGGGCCTCTTCACTACCTGGGAAATATTCACCACCTGAAGCCGGGAGCCGTGCCCAAACAACCGGACTATTTCACGGCACCCTACCGGCGTTCGCAGCAGGACATCTATCCTATAAAGGATCATGACGTCCTCATCCCACCGGCCGTACGCAGCCAAATCGTACGTTTGTATCAATGCTGTATAAATAATGCCAGAATGGGGTGGTTTTTTTGCAAAAACATGTTAATTTAAAAGGGTTTTGTCGTGTTTTTATCATTTTAATTAAAGTTTTCAGCTCTGTATCGCAACTTGCGATCTCTGAGTGACATGTGGTTAGAAGTGTAAATCATTATGGTTTATTAAGAATGCCTGGATTTATGATTTATGGGTTGTGGTAATATGTGTCCCTGTAGAGAAAGCTACCAAATTTTTGGGATGCTTAACCAGGAGACATGGTGAGCTAACAGCCCCACCCTTTGTAAGTCCTGCCCACATTATATAACCACGTCCCCTCAATCACTCTCCCCTGCACAACAAAAGAATGAAAGACTACTGTTGATATGGTTCTTGGTGAGCAGGTATCCTGTCGAGCCAATATTGTGGGCATTTGGGGTTTTGATAGTATTGTATTCTGAATAAATTGCCTTTGTGCATGGAAAGCATGCATAAAATGTCTCCTTGAAATCTGGATATTGTACTTGCTGAAATCGGTACATATCTGCTTCAGTTTTTGGGGTGTTCTATGGACCTTTCCGAGTCGGGACTCAATAAGAGTTGTGGGCCCATTATAACTGTGTAGGCTGGTGGTGGTTGGAGAGGGGGAAACATTTCAGAGTGGAGTGAGTCAATAATAGCTTACCCACCCAGCCCTATGTTTCATGCATGTTATGTTTGTCATGTGTGTCATGTGTGCTCACACAGGTCCACTACATGCTGCAAAACCCCATGCCACAAGACAGCACGAACATATTAAATATCAACCAAATGATTGAAAATGGCTGCTATACTGCAGCCTATCCACTGCATGACGTAAGTTGTTGGGGGGGTAGGGGGTGGAGGGCACACTGACACCCTACGGGAGGCCCAGGTACGACACCTGAATTGCACACCTGTATAGGACGCTATAGCATAGTCTAAAGCTTACCACATACTTAACATTAGTGTCCCACAGAGATGCGCCGCATAGGTGTCCAGGTTCCCCAGCTCACTAAACACACCTCTGATTTGCATGGTTGGCTACATACGGTGCAAAAGAAGTTCAATATCCATGCATTGGAAAGGACTCCACGAGCACTCTAGAGAGCCATTCTCAAGGGTATTTGGCCGACTATTTCACGTGGGACAGAAGTCTTTGGAAGAATTAGAAGTACCCACACTTCATCCCACAACACGTGAACAACCAATAGATTAACTGTGGGTGCACCCATTTACACTGCTTGCTGGGAAGAAGCAGCGTGATTAAGAAACGTGGTCATTGTTTTAACTGTCGTTCCCATGAAATCAAATGGGCGACCTCTAACTTTGCAAGTCCAGTGCAGTGTGCAACACCATTACACCACAGCAGCGCCACGGCAGAGTTTTGGGGGGGTGGAGCTGGTAATTTGTGAATGTCCATGCAGTGTTTGTGACTAACAATTGCTTTCCCCATGTCAGAGTGAGTCTGTTCATCCCACCAAAAACCCGAACACGCTGGGCGACCGCAACACGCTGCGACGGGAGTGGGCGAGAGCCGGGCGCTCTTTCAAGGAGCAGCCTCTTGACCTTGTGCGGTAAGTTCATGCCCTATCCACTGCTGGATGAAGACTTCCCCAAGCCTTCGCCATCTCTCCCAGTCTCCTGATGCAACGATCCATGTGGCTCCTGCACACATGCTGATTTCATTACTTAAATCTCTGTGGTGCACATCCTCTCAGACGCATTCCTTCTCTTGACTGCCACATCATTCTTAGTCTCGACCACAGGCCATCGTACCTCTTAGGGACGTGCCCTGTCCAGAAAGGTCCTAAGGCTGGACTTGAATGCTAGCTGGGAGTTGATAGCACAGACGGCTGGGGAAATGGAGTTCCAGAATAGCATTTGCCCATGCCTTCCCTGCTCTTCACATTTCCCTCCAGCCCATGGTCCTTGCTTACATATTCGATAGCTACACCACTGGTGCCATGTGCGGTTGGTGATGTTTGCGCTGTGTGTGCGAGTGATGTTGTCGGCACAGGTTATACTTCGGGGAGCAAGTGGGGCTCTATTTTGCATGGCTCGGCTTCTACACAAAGATGCTGATCTTCGCTGCAATCGTCGGCCTGATCTCCTTTTTCTTTGGAGTATTCAGCAATGACCGTGACATCACTAGGTACTGGCCCGACACATGCATACAGACAAATGCATACAAACACACACACACATACACTCATGTGTCAGATGTAGAACTCACACAGATCTCCTGTATAGCAATACAGACTGAACAATGAGTATCAGCAAGCACCTACTAAGGCTATACACAAGTACATATACACGTAAAGTACATATAGACATACATATACACTTATATACAATCCCATGGGATGCTGCCATGGCGTAATAGTTACATTTCTAGAATTGCAGTTTATAGATTTCCAGTGCGATCGCCTGGCATGGCAGCTGAAATAATGGCTAGGTTTCTTCAGTTATCCCACATATGCTCAGCAGTATAAACGGAGACACCGCAGTTAGATGATTGGCAGTTCAGATGTGATGGGGTAAAATGTGGGTACTCCCACCGTGTCCAAGACGTCTGGCCATCATGGACGAGTAGGCCAAATATCATCTCGAGGGGCAATCTAGAGCATTCTTTAGTGGAGGACCTTCCACCAGCAGTGGCATGAGCAAGCAATTTCAGGGCCACATCTTTAACATTTCACTATTAAAGTACATATGCACATATATACAATCTCATACAGTTTATATACATATACAGTACAAATATAGTACATTCAATATATTGTATATGTATATATGTTCCAAATGTCTCTGTTTCTAAAAGTAAATCCAAAAAATCAAGCCTAGCTACAATATTTCGGACAATCCAGGGAAAATGAAACATTGTTTTGGATTGCTCAGAAAACATGACATCGCCCATTGTGACGTCACTCACGACGACACGTATCACGTGGCATCGGGTTTCGTCACTCTTGTTCACATGAATATATTGTACATTCTTACGAATTGTAAATAATCCGAAAATCAAAAGCAAAAAATAATGAAATCCAAAATGTTTAAATGTGAAACGTATCCTTATAATACGACTTTCACACATAGACTCTTTGGAGCTGCATGACGGACAGCGGGGAGCAAGTGCAGGAAATACATTGCTGTACTCTGTGTCTGGAGTCTTCGCTTCCCATATTCAACCCGTACTGACCAGTGTGGGATGACTAGAATTAAATAGCCCTCATGACCCACGAGGTGTGGGGAGGCCCTCAGCCAGAAGTCGATTGATAAAAGGGCTGTAAACACCCCTGGAAATCAATACATAGAGATGTTACACCACTGATATCAACGAAAATTATAATTAAACATCAGCAAATACCTTCTTTGGTTCTTTCGGTAAAGTCATGTAGAATGAGAATAAAATAATAAATTGATAAAATAAAATAACACAATAATATTCTCACGACGTTTCGGCCACAACACAAGCGGCCTTCATCAGGTGAAGGGACGAGACTGTCTGGTAGGACAGCGCTGGAGTGAAAGAGCCACGTTCAGATCACGGCCTTTAAGCTGTGTGAGAGGAACAAAGCTCCTTGACAAAGGAATTAGCATATAATTTAGCATTGAAATGGCTGAATGATTAGCTTGTGACTGGTCACAGAAATAGCTATGTTAAAAGTTAAAGCATACACATCCGCAGAGGCACCCCTTGATAAAGGAATTAGTATAGAATTTAGCATTGAAATAGCTAAGTTAAAGCATACACATCCGCAGAGGCACCCCTTGACAATGGAATTAGCATAGAATTTAGCATTGAAATAGCTGAGTGATTAGCTTGTAACTGCTCACAGAAATAGCTACGTTAAAGTCAGAGCATACACATTCACCGAGGCACTTAGTACAAATCAAACAGGAGAATTTAGCATTGAAATAACTAGGCGAATTTAGCATTGACATAACTGAGTGATTAGCTAGTGACTGATCACAGAAATGACTATGTTGAAGTCAAGGCCTACACATCTGAGCTATTCACAGTACTATATAGTGAACCAATAAGAAAACTTGCCAGTTTGTAGGTGGGGGAGTTGATAGTAGCTGCCATCGTTGAGAACTACTCAACGATGGCAGCTATACAAAAATAAAAAGAGATCCCACCAACAGCCTGGTCACCAAAACGAACAAAATCATCTCTGATTCAACAGCATTAATTGATGAGATCAAACAGTTCTCGTTGAAACCCTCTGCTGCCAGACCACCAAGATTATATGGCCTTCCAAAGATACACAAAGAAGATACACCCCTTCGTCCCATCGTCTCTACTATCAACTCCCCCACCTACAAACTGGCA
Organism: Petromyzon marinus; assembly: GCF_048934315.1. Classification (NCBI taxonomy): domain Eukaryota; kingdom Metazoa; phylum Chordata; class Hyperoartia; order Petromyzontiformes; family Petromyzontidae; genus Petromyzon; species Petromyzon marinus. Next base: position 7,389,090 of record NC_133683.1, read on the forward strand.
CGTTTTCTTGCTGATATACTGCGACCTTTCACTGGAAAAACCACCTCTGTGGTACTAAATTCTACTCACCTGGTATCGACAATCAAAGGCATTTCCCTGTCCCCAAACGACCTGCTTGTCAGTTTTGATGTGGTGTCCTTGTTCACCAAAGTCCCGGTACCTGACACCATCGCTATCATTGAAGACCTGGTTCATCAAGGACTGCATACTGATGTACCCCCCCTGGTGAGACATTGCTTAACCAACACATACTTCACCTGGAATGGAACTTTCTACAAACAAACTGAGGGCACCCCAATGGGCTCCCCCCTATCTCCGGTTGTAGCCAACGTATTCATGGAAAAATTTGAAACTGACGCCATCCAGACTGCCACTCTACGCCCGACCTTATGGAAGAGGTACGTTGATGACACCTTTGTCATCTGGCCACATGGCCAGCCTGCTCTAGACCAATTCCGCGACCACATCAATTCCATACACCCAGCAATCAGATTTACCATGGAGGTCGAAAAAGATGGCAAAGTACCCTTTTTGGATGTCTTAATTAAAAGGAGACATGATGGTTCAATGAGCCACTCTGTCTACAGGAAAACTACCCATACAGATGCTTACTTGAAACCGGATTCCCACCACCATCCATTCCAGAAGAACTCCCTCATCAAGACTCTATACCATAGAGCCCAATGCATTTCCGACCAGGAACACATTACCAGTGAACTCAAGCACGTACACCAGGCTCTCAGGGCTAATGGCTACTCCGACTACACAATCCGCAAAGCCATCACTCCAGTCATGAAGAAGGATCCTCTTGTGGAGCCACTCAAAACCATCACCTTACCCTACATTGCAGGGGTCACTAAAAGATCTCCAAAATCCTGAATAAACACAAGATCCAGGTCCGATTCAACACAGTACATAAAATCCGTGATTTAGTTCCATCTGTAAAAGATGCTGTTCCAGACATACAATACCCGGGCGTTTACAAACTAAAGTGCCTCTGTGGTAGTAGCTACATTGGAGAAACCAAAAGACATATCTCGGACCGCATCCGCGAACATAAAGCAGACTTGAAACACGGTAGGACGAACTCCTCTGCCGTGGCAGATCACTGTTATAATTCAGTGGGCTCACATGACATTGACTTCTCCAAGACGGAGGTTCTTTGCAAACCAACCGGCTACCATGAGAGATTCGTTCATGAGGCCATTCACATATACAAGCACAGAGACAATTTCAACCGAGAAGATGGATTCTGGCTTAGTAACCACTGGAAAGATGTTTTAAACCATTTCTGTTCTTAATTAATTGTATTTTTACGATGACCTTCAGACCGCAGCTCTTTCGCCAGCATTGACTCTTAATACCTCTCACACCACGGTTAATGGTATGGTTTTACAACATGGAGTATAATAGCGCCTCGCAGCTGTCTCTCTCCCCCTCCTCTGTTCCGACCATGGACGAACTCGTCCGTCTGAACGGGGCCCGTAGCTATCCGTGGTGCTAAAGTTGAGGGTAAGAATCCACCCATTGTTTCGCCATATAGCATTGTGATATATAACGACTTATTGTTGGTAGCTTAGCTGATTGGAGAATATAGAGTTTATTGATAACATTAAGGTAATTTATATTTTAGTTTTTTATTGGTTCACTATATAGTACTGTGAATAGCTCAGATGTGTAGGCCTTGACTTCAACATAGTCATTTCTGTGACCAGTCACTAGCTAATCACTCAGTTATTTCAATGCTAAATTCACCTAGTTATTTCAATGCTAAATTCTCCTGTTTGATTTGTACTAAGTGCCTCGGTGAATGTGTATGCTCTGACTTTAACGTAGCTATTTCTGTGAGCAGTTACAAGCTAATCACTCAACTATTTCAATGCTAAATTCTATGCTAATTCCATTGTCAAGGGGTGCCTCTGCGGATGTGTATGCTTTAACTTAGCTATTTCAATGCTAAAGTCTATGCTAATTCCTTTATTAAGGGGTGCCTCTGCGGATGTGTATGCTTTAACTTTTAACATAGCTATTTCTGTGACCAGTCACAAGCTAATCATTCAGCCATTTCAATGCTAAATTATATGCTAATTCCTTTGTCAAGGCGCTTTGTTCCTCTCACACAGCTTAAAGGCCGTGATCTGAACGTGGCTCTTTCACTCCAGCGCTGTCCTACCAGACAGTCTCGTCCCTTCACCTGATGAAGGCCGCTTGTGTTGTGGCCGAAACGTCGTGAGAATATTATTGTGTTATTTTATTTTATCAATTTATTATTTTATTCTCATTCTACGTGACTTTACCGAAAGAACCAAAGAAGATGAATCATTGCAGTCACGAAAGCTTTAAATCGAAATCAGCAAATACATTTTACTTTGGAAAATGCTTGATGTTGGAACCCATAATTTAGTCTGACTTTGTTTAAAGGGAGGGTATGACACATTCAAAGGTGGCATGACCTTTAGGCAAATTATATTTCTTATCCAAGTGTACTATGCCCATTAGTGTGTTTATGTTCGTGCGTGTCTATGTGTGCAGTGGAGAAATATGCAACAACACCATCGGAGGATCCCTGGTCATGTGTCCCCAGTGTGACCAAAAATGCACCTTTTGGAGGCTAAATGATACCTGCGAGACTGCGAAGGTATCACACAAATACACCATCGATGTTCCCTCTAAATAAGGATACTTATTGGTTTTTGGTGCTGTGCATCATTATCACAAAGCCAACTCACGTTGCTGAGATTGTATCATTAACATTAACCATGATCACTAGATTGCAGCACATCATGCTAAACACTATGCTGCCATTCGTGTGGGTGTTAAAAAATGTTATACTAATAATACACGTGTGATCATTTTTAAGGTAGTTAGTTATAGTTTTAGCAAATAGGGCATTTTAATGGACTAAGTCGATGGTTAGACAAATACATGAAAATGAATGCATCGTCACATCCCAGCGGGAGTGCAAAAGTGACTTTGTCTGAGTAAATCCGACACGATGTATTTCATGAGTATTTCTCCACGATCAATACAAGTGGACAAAGTATTTTGAAATCTGAATTTCAGTGCTAATTAGTTGACATGTCATGCCGAAATAATGATTATTCACTTTAAAGTGTCAGAAATGTATGTCCACAATCATGGAACTGCCCATTGCTTATTTTGCTCTTTCTGTCACATTTATACAGATTTGTTTGATACATGAATAGCGCTATAATATCAGACATTGTAGAGCATTGTCATCTCCACAATTTAATGGATGTTTCATGAGTGATTAATCTATTTTAACTTAAAAATCAATAGATGCATCATTACTTTCCTGCTGTTGATATTGAAAAGACGTGGATGCTAAGATTTAAGGTTTAATTGTGACTAACACCTCTGATTGTGCCGTTGCAGACTTCACACATGTATGAAAATCCGGTCACCATATTCTTCGCAGTTTTCATGGGACTTTGGGGTAAGTGATGCTAAGCATTGGCACACATTGTCCAGACACAGTGACAAGTATCAACATGTTTGCAATGATGATGAGCACATTTGGCCACATACAGTGTTAAAGAAGTTCAACATACATACGTACAACCATATACAGTACCATCATGTCTTGCAATGTTCGTATGCAGTGATCCTGACAGTCCTATTATGAACCCACTGCTCAATGAGGGCAAATTTCGACCATGACTTGCACACATTGTCCTACTCTTCCGAATGATAACCGATAATCTTTAATGTCCACTGTGAAGCAGATGGTGTGTATTTTTGTGTAATTAATACACGGGCAATATTAATCAGGGCAGCCACATAATTTGAACCACGAACCTCTGCAACAAGCAACGAATGCGGTACCCCAATGCGATTCCATGAAAAATGCAAAGTGGCCAGGTGGCTCAGAGTTCAGAGTGCTGCGTTGCCGCCGCTGAGATTCTGTGTTGAAATGAAAGTGGCCACCTGCGATTAAACCAGTTTCTCAATTATAGCAAGATGATGGTCTCAACTCAGTCACCGATATCTGCACAACAAATACAAAAATTCCATAATGTTAAAGTTGGTTCTGTACTTAATTAGGCTACATTCCAGCTCTGAGAATAAAAATGTTAGCTTGACTATCACGTAACAAACGCTCCTCTCCGTGGCAAAGCATTTGGGAAAGAGCTACCCCTACTGTGTGGACCAGAGATCACAGAGGTAGCTCTGTGACATTCACTTTTGTGTAACGTTTTGTAACACGAAGAGCAGCACTGCTCTGTTATAGATCCAAAGGAAAACTCAATCTCATGCCATGCCACTCAGTGCAAGTGGGATAAAATTGTGGCAATGTACCAAAAAAAGCCAATAAAGGTATTTATGAAAGAAAAAAAAGTACTAATGAAGTTACTTTGAACATTACATTTAACAGACTACATTAGGTAACCTTTGAACCCTTGAGCAATCGATAGTGAAATTACTTTTCTAAGTAAATCCTCCCCGTGTGGTGTGTCGCAACAGCCACGGTGTTCCTGGAATTTTGGAAGCGTCGCCAGGCATCGCTCGCATACCGCTGGGACCTGACGGCAGCGGCGGAGGAAGGAGACCCCATCCGGCCCGAGTACCTGGCTCGCTGCACGACCACGAAATGTAACATCATCACCATGGTAATGCTTTTTGCTGTCACCACGGCGACTACCTCATTGCACACACACACCTCTGTTTTGTAATGTTGCATGTGTAACTGTTCACTGTTTTCCTAGTTTTTCTTCTAACATATTTGTTGGCCTTTGGTCAATTGTGTTTTCCTCCCAATATTATCCCGATTGTCCTATCGGCATCGTTATGAAACAATGTCCATTTGGAACTCTATGTTATGGAAAGGTTTGCTGAAGCAGATGTTACATAATTACTTATAAGATCCCTTCAAGTGAACACACACTAGAGGGTGGCCCTTTCGCATCAGCCCTGCTACAAAGAAATGTTCATGATGGTCAAACTCATCTTTTTTAATTCTGAAAGGTGAAATTTGTCCAAATTAAGAAAAGAAACAAATGTAATATTGGTGACCAGGCTGATCGGCTTACTACTTGGTTTTATTGGAGGCAGCTGCCTGGGTTAAAACCAAGAAATATCAGCGCTGCCAGCTCAACTCTCAGACATCAGGACCATCAAATCCATTCCTTTATATCATCGCATGCTTAACTAGTAGTGGGGAAAACAAATAATAGTTCATCAGTCAACCTTAACGGCTCACACTAACATTGGTCACTCCGACAGACTAATCTATATACAAATGCTTTTCCGTCTGTGTCCGTGCATTGTGAGTGCAGAAGGAGGAGCCTCATATGCCTAAGAGGATACTGAGGTTCCGATACTGCCTCTCCGGGATCATGGTGTTGTTCTGGGTGAGTCCGCCAACTCAACAGCAACATTGAACCCCTTCTCCTGATCCAGTGAGCTATGGCCAAGTCACCTGCTATGTGCCTCATCTTGGAGGCGAAGCAGGTTTTGAGCCTGGGTACTGCACGAATGGGTAACCATCATGCACAAAATGGACTGTAGGCTGCTGCAGAGCTACCTTGTGGCCAACAGAGAACTGCATTCTTTTGCTTCCATCCTTTACCAACCTGTACTGGTGTGCATGGTGAAGTATGGGAAAATAACCCTGACAATCTGCGCAGGGTTGGGAAGGCCATCATCCAGCAGTGGATTCATATACGGGTTATACACATATATATATTTTTACTTGACCCAATCCTAACCTCCACACTCTGCTCCACCAGTCAGAATCGCTCTCAAACTATGTTGTTCCTCCTGTGTGATCCATTGAGTGATTACAAGTGGGGGTATAGATACATGCATAATTATATAACTTACAGCCCTTTGTCAATCCAATCACCTGAAATATCTACAGGTGGCCCAAGGCAATGAATACATCATGAGCCGTATCATGTTATCCACCTGCTCCTGTCAACCTCGATTTGGGTTTCTCGAGACTAGTCCTCGGCCTTAAGGCCAGATGGAAAAGATTTCCTCAGCTCCTTGGCCTTGAGTGTGTGGCCTCAGTCCGAGGAGTTTTACTAGAGGTACCGACCTTGACACTGGCCTCATACTAGCGCACCCAACCTTGAGTGACCTTGACACTGATTGTGCCCTAAAAAGCTGCCGCCTTGGCCTCACCTTGGCCCTGTGGCTTTTGGTCTCAACTTCACATCTGAACGTGGCTCGAGGTCAAGCAGGGCCAGGGATAGTAATTCCTTTCATAACCTTGCATCATTTTCTACAATTGACCACGTGACGTTACCATTACACGTTCATTGTGTGTGATGTTAGCGAAACAGCTCAGGTTTTGTTTAACATGTAGGCTTTTCGCGACCAATATCATCCATAATATTTTTTTTGGATTAGATTGCGTAAATATGTGTCATTAAACCCACCACCACCCGACAAAGCCAATTAGTAAAGTTGTTCACGTAAACAGAACATGCCAATTCATTACTAGTATAGCAAATTCACAATATCTACAATCTGAGTACGACGTTTTGCCAGTCATTTGGTTCTGCTGTAGACAAACGAACTGGCACCTCCTGAGCCACACCAGGCTAGCTCGGCACAGCTAACTCACGGCTTGGTTATATAGTGGAAAAGAGCTACAAGACTGTAAATCTCACCCACCTCTGTGTTTCTTGTGTTACTGGCAGATCCTCCTGATTCTTTCTGCAATTTTGGGTGTGGTTGTTTACCGCCTGACCATCTTTGGCATACTCTCCTCGAGTATCCCCAATCATGTGACCAAGATCAAGGTGATCGGTGCCCTACTCACACCTGATATGGTTACCACCATCACGGCCTCCATCCTCAACATCGTAATCATATTACTACTCAACAAAGGTTACGACAAGCTGGCCCTCGTCCTCACTGATCTGGGTAGGTGTCATCACCATCACGGTTTGCATATGTTTATTTTATTATACGCCACAAGAGAACACATGTAAATTTGAAGCTTGGATAAATGTTGTGCATGGTAAATAATGTCGCTGTAAAAATGTCATCATGATTTTAACCTTGCACCATGGGGCCATGAATAGCAGCATCAGTGCATCATCCAGTCACTTGTTCAACTACTGCCTGTTTTTGTCAGAACTTTCTTAAATTTTTCCTCCAGTTTCATTCCGATTGGGCTATCAGAATCGTGTCTTGAGATGAAGTATCCAATGGGATCTCTTGTAGACCAGTGCAACCCTTAATGTCATGAAATGGCCCTAGAAGTGAATATCACTGAGCTACCTCTGAGACCCTTCATTCAAGTGAACTCTGGTTCACACATTAGGGGGAAGCACTTTTCAATCCACACTACTACGGAATATAATGTTAATCTCGTAACAGTCAAATTGCTCATTCTCACAACTAGAATTTCACCAAATTTAGTGATGAACCAAATGGTGTATGTTACAAATGTATATGCCATCATTAGTAACCGTCCTGAAGCCATCAATTCACTGCACTTGAGAACACATGTTACCAGAGGCCGCTGCCTGGATTTAAACCCAGGATCTCAATGGTGCCAACTTAGCACTCTGATTTCACCTCTCGATCCATTGAATCACTGAATGTAATTGTGGGCTGACCCTCACTGCTGCATTGCTACCTTCTAGTCAGCTGTCAGCTATCTGCTTGTGTTGCTCATGTTGCCAGCTACTGAGCCCTTTATTAGTAATTTATCCTGCTGAAGCCTGCACCCCCTCTGAAAGGTGACCCATGATAATTACTAAGATACACCTTATAGATATTTGAGAATCAAGTGCACTGGCTTTCAGACATCATACGGACAGTGTAAATGGCTTAATTGCAAATGGAGACTGAAGGACACTCCACAGGGCGAATGTGGTGAACAACACCTGGTAAACAACTTGTGCACTGTCACTCATTCCCCAGCAACATCTTTGAAATTAACTTTTGATCTTCAAATTCATTTTAATGGATATCAAAGCACGTTACATTGTGAAATGTTGCTATTCCTCAATGCGGCATAATTATCAGTGGCTTCTCGTAGCCTGTGTGCCAGAAACTATGAAAGTAACATCAAAACTGATTGCCCTGTTTGATGTTTGTGTCCATGTGTGCCTTTGTATCACACCCACAGAGATGCCCAAGACGCAAGGAGAATATGAGTATCGGCTGACGTTCAAGAAATTCTTATTTCAGTTCGTCAACTTCTACTCGGCGTCTTTCTACATTGCATTTTTCAAGGGGAAATTCATCGGCTTCCCCGGAAGCTACACTTACTTTGGAAAATGGAGAATCGAGGAGGTGTGTAGATCTGAGGGGTTGGCCCCTCTGTTTTCTATGCTGTTTGTACAACATTTTTATGTTTTACTTTTGTAGTTGATATTTTTCCCAACAATTGTCTTCACACCGTGCTGTTGGTGAAATGTCGAAATAAGGACTCTTTCTTTTGGAACTCTAAAAGGCCTCATTGTCTTCACACCTGGTCACCAGCTCTAGCATTAACACAGTCTCCGGAGTAAAACAGTTTTCGAAACCAGACTTGAGAGAGCACGAGGTCACCACGAGCAGAACACGTGTTAGACTGATGCAATTGGTAACCCAGTTAACTTGAGGGTGTTAGTTTATCACATATTTTGCAAGTAGTACCCTTGTGGTCTCTCATTGGACATTTTCAATTATATACCGTATTTATCAAACGCCATTTATTTAAAATTATATATTTGATCATCCTTAAAAATGTACAGTATTTCAGCCCCCCTCAAGGATATGTTTAGCCACTACCTATGACTCACTGTGGCGCAGTGGAGCACGTTGTGTTAGAGAACGGCCCCGTAATATGATATCAAGAACGAATTCTGGAGTAAGGAATTAAGCAGCATTGCGTTGTGCACACGTTAAATAAATGTCATTAAGACAGTGTTAATGACACGTAGTTTAACATTTACATAATTGCCATTCAGAGTCACCCTGAGTATTTGCAGTCACTCTATGCTTGGAAGAAAGTCCATTGCCCAAAATGTGCACCTGTTGCTCATGTTTCTGTTTGAAGGCAGACTTGTTGACACATGAGATGATTATAATGAGTACATTTGGTGTTATATTAAGGTGCCTACTTCTCCTGCTGCAGATTTGTAGGAAATCGTCACGAGGGCGATTCATTGATTGATATCCTCTCAAAAACAATACACATAAAGGATAAAGAATACAGCTTATTATTTAAGTGCCTCTGTGTTTTCTACCAACTTAATTTCATGTTTTACGATTATTATATTTACTAGACGATGCTCTGCAATTAAACTCACCTGATACTAAACACCAACTGCAGTATGCATGTTGTGTGTTGAACTTATTTTGCACCGTACACAGCCTGCATCGGATGTGTGGGGGAAGGACAACAAACAAAACATTATCAGATGCGCCACCATTTTCTTTATTTAAAATACATGAGGGGGAAAGTGTTTCTTATAATCTGGAGAATATTGATATTCTTAATCACTGTCCCCTCTAACATATGGAGCCGTCAGTTTTGCAGTGTGCAATTGACTGAAGAGAAGAATGTGAGAGGATCATTAGAAATGATGTGTGGTATCCATATATGTATTACCCAATATTTCATATCTTCAGTGTTTAACCTGAATCTATTCTCCACCTCATCCCCCCTCCAGTGTCCCCCAAACGGCTGTCTCTTTGAACTGACTTCTCAACTCACTGTCATCATGGTAGTGAAGCAGATGGTTGGCAATTTTCAGGAGGTCATCATCCCGTAAGTATCGCATGAACACATGATAGCTGTGAAGTCTGATTACGGCGTTTCCTCGTGTAACGCGGTAGATGCGTTCCTGAAAATTTCCGCATGAAGTAAAAACGCGCAAGGAAGGAATTACTAAGTTAATCACATTTGCACAGTAAAATCAACCTGCAGTCATCCCATGGTGGGATAAATAACTCAGGCTAGGCTGCCGTGTTACTGTATCATTCGGCATGCTTTATCAAACTGCTCAGCCGCGCAACTCAAGACAGTCGTTCATCGTCGACTGCTCAGGAAAGCATTATAATGGCCGCGTTCAGCGTTTTAACAGTGTGCATTCCACATTATAATGGACACGTTCCACGTTGTGTGAAAAGTTTTCCCAAATATAGGAACCATGTTACAATGAAAATGTGTTGTGTGAAAACGCATTCAGCGAAAAGTCATGTCGACAGCTTGTTAGCAGTGTGCACTGGTTAAGCAGTGAACACCAGTCAACTGGACAAAGTTCACCTCGTTAGTATCATGTGATATTCCGATCAGACGCTTCGTACATAGTTTCATAATATTAGACAAGCAACTCCCATGACTGAAAGAGTGTAGTGGATTGACAACGGGCTAAATGAAAAACAACTACTACTTAGGTTTTAGCAGTTGTTTTGTACAGCTCTCTGACATGTTTTGTGTCATACCGCATATTGTTTGGCATGTCTTGACGTTTCGCTCCACGTGCTTGGGATATTCACATGATACAACCTGAAAACGCAGTGGAAAGCTATGAAATAGCAAACCTAGAGTTGATGAACAAATGGATATGCACGTGTGTAAGGGTGTCTCTGTGTCTGCACATGCGTACCTCCCCCCTCAATTCCCCAGATGGTTCAGCAATTGGTGGGCCCAGCGTCGGGCCAAGCTAAGGCCTGAGGCTGTCTACACGCGCTGGGAGCAAGACATGGACCTACAGCCCCAGAGCCCACTTGGACTCTTTGATGAATACCTCGAGATGGGTACAATGAGCTCAGAGGATCACACTACGGAGTCAACGCGTTTTACTTTATTATTAAAAAAAACACACACAATTGGGTATCATTTGACTATATAGGCACGTGTGTACGGCCCCTGGGTATCTGTCGGACATTGTTGTGGGAGGGAAATTACCCACACTTCGGGTTGTTGAAGGCAGGGAGCACAGATGTAAGAGCTTAGATGTACAATACAACAATGTAATTTGCTGCACTGTCCTCTGCTGCTCACAACCCCACAATAACTATTGCATGGTCACCCATGCAACCAATTTTCAGGCTCAGCTCTCCTTAACTTCTGGGATCTGATTAAATCTGACGCGTACTGGGTGATTTGGCCATAGGCACCAATCTATGGATATACTATAACACAATTGTCTTTGAGCATGCGCGTATGTGCATATGTACGGAGTTAAGTTTTAGAAACAATAGGAGCACATATTTGCTCCTCTTGTCTGCTAACCAATGCAGCTACATTGGTCAGCTTGGGTTGACGTTTCTCCCCCTTACTATTTATTTAAAACTCTTGTGCATCATGTCCACTGTGGTTAACTGCTGTGATTTGTTGGCATTTCAGCCACAGTGCATATGCCTAAAAATGTGTGGTACGGTTAATGGAGTCCTCAATACAGGATGTGATCTAGTTATTATAGCCACCTAGTGGTGGAAAATGGTGCGAAAGAAACCCAGGTGAACCAGAGCTGAGCATTAAAGATGGTAGTGGCTGGTCGCATCTCAGTGGCCAATGTAATGGACACGATAATTTTGTGAACAAATGATACGAAAATGTGATCATATTTTGGGGTCTCCTTTGACTAAAACACATTCAATGTATTGAAAACATGTTTTGTTTGCTTAAAGTAATCACAACATAACAGCATTAAGAGTGTGTGTCTATATCCTGTTTCACTCATTATCCTATCCTTGCCCCCCTACCCATTCTCAAAATATACCCCAGTTATCCAATTCGGGTTTGTCACTCTCTTCGTGGCATCATTTCCACTTGCGCCATTGCTCGCACTGCTGAACAACATCATCGAAGTGCGGGTCGACGCGTGGAAGCTCGTAACGAAGATGAGGAGGCCTGTGGTTTCGCGAGCAAGAGGAATTGGAGCCTGGGCCGACATTCTGAGTTTCATTGCCACCCTCTCTGTAATCACCAATGTAAGTCGCCAGATTGTCCGCTCGCTTTCTCGCTCAGTATCCCATCTTATGAGTGACATAACATGTCATGTTAGCCGTGTGGGTTCTTTTTACCATACTTCACCATTCTGGTCATGGCAGGTTTGAGAAGAGGTGTAGTGGGGGACCAGGAGCGGTTCGGGTATCACTCGTCACTGATGTTAGTCGTAGCTGGAAGTCAATTGCATGTGTGCTGAATTCAAAGTGCAGTGCACGAATCACTGCACCACCGCTCCTATCCACTCTCTCCCAAAATCGCAAAAGGTAAAGCCTTGCAATTGCTTGCTCATGTCACTGCTGGCAGAAGGGCCTCAACTAAAGGTAGCTCTAGAGAACCCCTCTACACGGTATTTGGCCTACTCTTCCATGATGACCAGACATGTTGTAAGATGTGGAATTACCTGCGCTAAAACAGTGATGAACCCATTTATATTGCTAATTGGACAGAGGTGGGGGAGATTTAAGAAAATGATCCATTGCTTCAACTGTTGTGTCAGGAGACTGAACTGACGACTGCCAGATTGCAAGTCCTTATATGGTAACCATTTCACTCTGGCAGCAACCCCCCAAATTGTATTTGTGAAAATTAATGTAATTGCCAAGGTAAGATGTTCAGAAGCCTTGGTCAAATCATTGCATGCTAAGTGACCGCTATCGCTGTGCCTCCGTATGCTAATTCCACAGTCATGCATCTTGGCGTTCACAACGGACATCATCCCACGCCTGGTGTATTATTATGGATACTCAGCAGAGTATGGCACAGGTTCGCCTACAATGCATGGGTACACGGAGGACAGCTTTTCAATTTTCAAGATCAGCGACTTCAAGGAGCAAAATTATCCCAACATCCTGCCAGCCTGGTTTGATCCGGCAATCCACACAACCTGCAGGTTTGTGCCATTCAGTGTCATGCCCAGCTATCGGGGGTGCCGTCCCTGCGAATGTGATGCACTGATGTCTGGGTGTGTTGTCCAGGTAGATGCGACATCCTTCTGGGTGTGGCGTCCTCCTGGCTCCGCCCCTTCCTGATTAGGCTCGTTTTCTTCCTCTTTTCACTCCGTGACTTTCCTTTTAAGACCCACACTTCCCCTAGGCCCCACCTCTGTTTATGCCCTGCCCCTTACCGTGGACACAGGGTTTGGCTTAGTTGGGTAGTAAGGGGTTGTGGTAGGGTTGGGGGAAGAGTGTGCATGGTGGGTGGGGACAGTAAAGGGGGTGGGGGGGGGAATTGGAGGGGGGGAGCAGTGGGTACGGGTGGGATGGCTTCACAACCAAAGTCCCACTTAGAGAAATATAATAATAGATTGATATAAATTCTAGCTCATTGTTACCTTGCTAAAGAGTAATGTTATTTATTTATCTATCGATCCACGACTGCTTAATTGAGTCTCAAGATCCCTTTGCAGGAAGACCGTGCATTGGGATTCCAGTTTAAGGTGGTCTTATGCATGTGGGATGCAATAAGAGGTCCTGGAGAACCCATGATATTGAAATGAAGCTTAAAGGTTTACACAGACATGAAACCACTTGGTCTACAGCCATCTTCTGGTCACCTCAGCACAGATAGTTAAGAAATTGATGCGATCTACCAACCCTTTTCTCTAACGTTTTTGAATTGCTGGCATACACAACTATAATCAATATAACCATATTGATCGATATTTAATATAACCTTACTTGACTATGATCAAATCACCACGAATGCAGCTGATCTTAGACTATGATCAAATCACCACGAATGCAGCTGATCTTAGATTCCGGAAGTCAAGCCGGCTTGAGCCTTGTTCGTGCTTAGATTGATGATCACCATGCACAATGCAGGTGCAGTAGGCGACTGTGGAGCTAGGTTGTCAGCAGTGGGTAGTTCAGCAAAATTAACAGTTGTGCTATATTGCTCTCCCATTATCTGTACTCCCTGCCTTCGCCAACCTGGCATGGACCAGCGTGAACCATTGTCAAAAGAACCCCCACAAGCTGCACGTTGTGGGAAGGCCCTCTTTCAGAAGCGGATTTTTTTAAGGGCTGTGAACGCATATACCGTTTGTGCACAACCATACTTGTTCAATTTAGCGCCAACTCTACTTTCGAGGCACTTTGCTCAATATAGTCCATGCGTGTTTGTGGTTGTACGTGTGTAGGTATCCAGGTTATCGCTACCCGCCGGATCATCCCCAAGCCTACTCCGTCACCAAGCAGTACTGGCAAGTACTGACGGCAAAGCTGGCCTTCGTCATTGCCATGCAGGTACACATCAACATGCACACACACACACACATTCATAAACCCATTGAAAGATAAAGGTACAGCCCTCCAATTACTTGCTCATGTCACTGATGGCAAAAGCGCTCCTGCTATAGGGAGCTCAAGAGAGACCCTTAAGATGTATTTTTACTGCTCTTCCACACTGGTCAGACGTCTTGGGAAGATGTGGGAGTTCCCACACTGGACAGAACCAAACTCAGCCGACCAATTGACTGGATGTATTCCATTTACACTGCTAGGTGGATAGAGGCAGTGGAATGTAAAAAAAAACTTTCACCATTGTTTACACTCCCACGACCAAAGATCAATTCACACCCGTGACCTCTGGATTGCAAGTCTAGTGTGCAAAGCCTTACACTACTGCACCATCGTATAGACTCATCTGTGAGCAGTTGTTAAGGTCAGCAGAGCAAACCGTGATCATTGTCAATGGGTCATTACAGATAATGCCAGTAATGCTATTACACCTCACAATTGCACAGTATTTCTGAGATCACAAATAATAGTGGTAATACAATACTTTCATCATGCAGCAGACGATTCATGTTGTTGATGCAATTTGTCACACGTAAGCATGTGTGCTTGTGGGAAGGGGAGCGGCTGCGTTGTTGTTTGTGAACTGCGCTACCAATCCTGTGTGACCGGAGTACTATTTCTGGCCACAGCCAACAACAGTGGAAAATATTAGAACCAGTGTTGAGCTTCCCTTAAGTTGATTCTGTCTTAAAATGAGTACTTGATGAAGTGTGTGAAAATCATCACTGGCGAGATAAAGGTGCACACCACCCCCACAGGCACTGTGCGAACCTTCATAGATGCACTTGTCTCAGTCTGTGAAAGGCTACACAGGGAATCTTTGTAGTGGTGACATGGCCGAGTGTAAGTGTTTGTTGATTGTTGCGGTAATTTGCGGCTGCCCAGGTGAATACTGTGGGTGCATTAACTGCACATCATAAATGTTGCCTGCTGCATAGTGAACGTAAAAAACCCATTAAGTAATTCAAAAAAAGTGCCTCGGTATAATTTGCCAAATGTTCAAAAATTACTCAAATGACTTAATTTAATTTGGGAAAAACGACGTAACAATATAATATCCCTAGGCTGCAGGTCCCCGGAATAGTTGACCTGAGATGTAAAGCACTTTGAGATGCTGCCATATTATATTTAGTAAGCACCCTTTACATGCAAATCCTGAAACTGAAAATCCTTTACCTGTGTGTGGACGTGTGCAGCACGTGGTGTTACTCACGAAGGCCTGCATTGCATACATCATCCCGGACACGCCATCCCATGTGCGCGCCTGCATGCGCCGCGAGCGCTTCGTCGTACAGACGATTCTGCAGCAGGCAGAGCTGGGCCGTCTCCGTAACACCCTCCTCACCGATGCCCCCAGCTCACCGCCATCGCCTCAATTCCACGTTGAGGATGAGCAGGCAGAGATGGGCCTGCTTCGCTGCTCACTGCATAAGGAGTCTCCTGGCGTATTGCACCCACCCCAGCGGTGCCACATGGAGAATGAGCAGGCAGAGAAGACTGGTGACGACTCACTGCTGAAGGGATCCGAGGAGGAATCAAGCAGCGAGGATTCGTCAACTGTCTTCTACAGCATATAAACTACTCAGACTTTTAAAGGAGGCTGCTATCCTAACGCTGTTTGCACGTGGACAAGGACATTGCAGTCGAGGACTATCTGTATATATATATTAATAAATAGTTTATGATTTAACATGTCTCAATCATCTCATGTCTTTTCATACGAATCACGATGTGAATGAGGAAAACTAGAAATTATTGTTATTTTGTAAATATTTTTTATTTTGGTTTAACACGTAGGCTTTCGGGCCCAATATCATCCATAGAGGTGTGTTTTGGGTTAGATCGCGTACATATATAAACGTGTCGTTAAAACCCACCACCACTCGATACAGCCAACTAGTAAGGGTTGTCATGGAAACAGAACAAGCCAATTCGTCACTGGTACTTTGGAGAGCCAAGCCACAACATTTATAATCGGAGTACGACGTTTTGCCAGTAATTACAACTAGCTTCATCAGGCGACAGCCAGATTTGTGACACTCTCGCGCAAAGTGGGGGGGGGGAGATTACCGAGTCAACGTACATTATGCATGTGCATAATGAGAGCATTTTGATCTTGTCCTTCCTGTCTATTGTGTATTAAAATAGCCGTACCAATGGTAATCCCTATTGAAGTATGGTGCCCTTTATAGGCATGCATTTAAATAATGTATTATTTGTTGGCACCCGTGTTCAGCAGTAGCAGAGCACACGTGCCAACAAGGACACTCAGTTGATTTTAATGTTGAAGTTCTGTGCAAAACTAGCTACTGCTGGCCAAGAATAATTCGAGAATCTATCGAAATTGAAAGAAAAATTTACCGTTCGGATAGCTACCGCCTTTGTGCTGTGTGGAAGCGACCCATCAAATAGTACATTAGATGAAACTCCGAGTACCCACTCAGGAGGTATAGTGGTAAAGCAGTGGAGGAAAAAAAAGCAAATTTTTAAATTTGCCCTTGTTGAATGATAGAGTCGAGACACACAGCAAGCGAGATTAAGAAAGCGCATCGGAAGAAATAATGGAGGTGAGAGAGAGAAACAATTGCCTCCTGGAGAAGGAAAGGCATTCCTACCGAGGGAGACAAGTTGACAAAGATTTTGATAATGGGAACCGGTGGC
This sequence comes from Petromyzon marinus, assembly GCF_048934315.1. Taxonomy (NCBI): domain Eukaryota; kingdom Metazoa; phylum Chordata; class Hyperoartia; order Petromyzontiformes; family Petromyzontidae; genus Petromyzon; species Petromyzon marinus. Next base: position 7,405,977 of record NC_133683.1, read on the forward strand.
GTGGCTCGATCTTCCCTAGGTGCGCAACACGCTACCGAAAGAAAACTAAATCCTATTCAAAGGCTAAAATAAGCTCCATTTTTTGTATAAGAGCCGGATAAACAATAACCCCATCCATAGACTGAGGAAGAAAGGGAAGAGCCTGAACAAAGGGGAGGAGATTACGACGGAGATGGGTTGGAGGTGGAGAGAAGGGGAGAGGGGAGGCCGTAAAGGTGGCTGCACATTCAAGGAAAGCGGCGTAGAAAGAGTTGAACGGGGACATGGAGACAGTAGAGACAAGGGTGGAGAAAGAGGAAGGGAGGATCTTTCAGTGCTCGCTACAGGAAACCCACAAAACTGAATTTCCTAAACTCGTGTCGCCTCCGTGACAGCAGCACCACCAACGCCACAGACTCACGCTCCCCTAATCGATAATACCATCTCCATTGCCGACCAGCCACGAGATGGCTGCTCTCAACACCTCGGTCGTGGTGTATGCAGCAAAAGACTTCCGGCTGGTGAGCATCCGGCCATTGCGAGGGTTGGAAATAAACTGAAGCACGGGGCGACTCCCACAACCTTCGGGTATTTCCCAACTGGATGACGTCTTGGGACGAAGCCAGAAGTAAGCCAAATACGCACTCAATAAATGGGACAAAGATCCCAGAGAAGCCTCCAGAAATGTCACAGGAGGCTCGGGTGTGAGAAACCAGACTCCATGTGGGGTCCTCCAGACCTCTGCCCTCCAGTTCATCAACATTTGTAAAAGCAGGACGTCTCAAAGGTACGTAGCATGGGTGAGGGACGATGTTGAGAACCACGTTCCATGATTAGGCGCTTTGACAGGTTGGGATCCGAGTAAACTTTTAATGGACCTCACCCTACGACATTACGGATAGAAGGATAGTGTGCCGGCACAATCCGGACACCCTGCTACACCGAAACACTCTGCTGCATCAAACTCCCTGGTACAGCTAAACACTGGCACGATTATGCTCAAATACACACAAACTCTCGCTCAGCCAGTTGGTACACAGGTTGTCAGTTGTGGGGGACGCGGGCCCCCGGCTCCCCACCCGGGGGAGGGCTGATCTCGAGAGGGCTGCGGGCTCCGGACTCCTCGCTCGAGTGAGAGCAGCCGCTACTCGACTCCTCGCTCGCGGGGAGAGGGCTGCCGCTCTCCGGCTCCTCTCTCTGGCTCCAGATCCACCCAGGACGGAGATCACAACCCCAGTCTCCTCCAACAGCTACCACAGACACAACAAATCCGTCAACATCAGTTGGTTGACACCGAGGCGACCGCAAGGCAAACACCGGCTTAAAGCTAAACGATACGCATGGAGCTGCATCTCACAATGCAGTGCACGAAAACTGATTAAATAATACAGATTTAAGTTTGCAAATTAACACAAAATTCGTTCTCAATTTTAGTTTTCCAAATGCGCTATCGGCGTAATGTCAAGAGACAAATAAATCATCCATTCGTAAATCTCGCATAGCCGTGCAGGCCCTGTGTCATAAAATGCGGTGGGTGGCCTTTTATCTTGTACACAATAGGAGCCAACACTTTCACATTAGCTGTGTTATGAGAATGTGCGGCGCACGAGAGTCAAGCTGAAATTGTTATTCTCAGAGATGGAATTAGGAAAATGAAGTGCAAAACCCAAGTTTAATGAGACTGTAATTTTGTGCAGTCGCTGGTGACGGGGCTCGGACGATCGACTTGATAAGACTTGAGACCTCGGTTTCAACCCAAGCAGTCAAAATCCAGATTCAAGCCCAGAATCTCATTATTGCCAACGCACCGCTTTGATCTCTGAGCCACCCGTCCACTTTGCATATATAGTGTTATCATATATTTTATCTGAATGTCACCGCTGTACACTCAATTTTAACGGTGATTTTCAATATCTACCTTTGGGATGTTTGCCAAATTCACAGATATTTTTTAAGAGTGACAAGAGAAAACCCATGCATCTTACGTGACACTTTGTTGTGCTCTGCATTGGCAGTGATTGAATAACGCTTAAACGTATTTGAGTTATCGACAAATGAGTTTTAAGTTGGTAATAATAAACTAATATTACCGCGCACAATTTTGGAAACAAACTTAACATTGAGCGCCACTCGGAGGCGATAAGTACACTCAAACTTTGCACGGGCAGTGTCGTACACCTACTTGCTGTACTGCCTCTTACCAGCTGGAGGCGGGTGGGCTCACGCACGCCACGTACGCACCTGTGCGTTGCGATGGAGGATGTCCAAGAAGGAGCCGAGGCCCAGGCTGGGGAGGTTGCGCGAGTCAAAAGCTCGGCAAGCTGCTTCTCCACGCGTGACAGCGCGGGTAGGCACAGGGGCTCTGCCATCTTACTTGCGTGGCTCAGCAGACGGACCAGATGCTTGGCTACCGCCTCTGCGAAGGAGACAAGCAATGCCATTGCAGGAGAGGACAACGATGCTGTAACTCGCTCCAATAGGCTCAACAACTGCAACTCTCTCTCTGCCCTCCCACCCCCCACGTCTCATCTACGGCCTCCCGATAAGTTTCATCATCACTCTCCAGATGACTCAAAAAACAAGTTTAACACGAAGGCCTTCGCGACCAATATTACCCATAATAGAGATTTTTGGGTTAGGTCACATAAATAGTGCATATTAAAGCGTATTATTGAGTGCATGTTTACATGATCTAACCCAAAAATCTAGATGGACTAAAAAAAACCACTGGCAGACTTCTCGCACCCGTATGCAAGACGATATCGCCCCAATATTCGAATTGTTCAACTATCCCCCGAACCAGTCCAGGATTAATTTCAAGATCACACTCAGCATTCTGAAGGTCCTCCGTGGTCTGACCCCCTATGTACAATACAAGAAACTACATTTTATTCAGATTGTGCTTTCGATATCGTGTAATGAGACGGAGTATCCACTCGGATCTCTCACGGAGCAGCGGAACCCGTCCTATTGGAGAATGGCCCGCAGAAGAGAACATCACAAAGCTACCTCTGACATTGCTTCTAGTGACCTCTGGTCCACAGAGTAAAGGGAAGCACATTCCCACCCACTCTGTTGAGCCGATATTGGACTTGGTCAAATTAAGTGCATAGCCATTTATTTAGTATGTCTTGGGTTTTTTTGACAGTCATTAATGACCGAGCTGAGACCATCAACTGGCTGCACTTGACAAAAGCAAGTTTAATCACAGGTGGTTACCCAGATTCGAACCCAGGATCTCAGCGTTTCCAGTTCAATGCTAATAATCTCTCTCAGCCACCCGGGTCATCTCGACGTAAATTTGACAAACTGATGCGTCGTGATATGCCAAACTCTTACTAATGCATTAGTAATAATCGAGACGAGATGTGAAATAAGGTGTTTAGAGAAGCTACGACAATTCAGCGCGCGTGCAATCCAGTAGACTCTTGATTATCCGTGTGCGGTTTATCTGATTTGCGGATTAACCACGCACATGAGATTTTTACTTATTAATAACTCATGGATTTTCCCTTAGGCCCAAATTAATAATCTAAAAATAGTTATACATTGTAATTCTTGGAAATGTTTGTTACAAGTCACGTGCTTATATCGAGCAAATATGTGCGCCCATGAATCCGAAATCTACGTGATCACTTCGACAGTACAGTAGTTGCATATCTTTACAACAGTGGGTGGAGTTTGATTGATGGTGATTGGCGTGGCTCTGCTATCCACTTAGAGGGCCGAGTCTTCTGCTCGGGAGCAGGAAAGTTTTATCACCGACCACGTGCATCGATCGGTTGATCGTTAGTTTGTGGCATAGAGATCCACAGAAAATAGATATCTTTGGATCATCCGAGATTTTTTATCATCCGCAGCCATCTTCCCCGTAATTAGCGCGGATAATCGAGAGTCTACTGTATGTGAAAATTTGTCTCCTTACTCCCCGGAAGAAGCGGCGGTCTGGTGTCGGGAGTGCTGATGTTGCCGAGAAACGCGGCCGGTTTCTCCTTGACCACGAGGTCGCGAGGAGTCTCGAGGGAGCCACAGCACAGAGCCAACTGAAACAGCTTCCCGGCCAGCGTGTCCCCTTTCACCTGCCCCAGGAAGTCCTGCACACACTGTTGGTGGAAACAATAAAGGACCCAAACCACTTGCAGCCATATCACACTGTTGGGACAAATAGAGGGTGACACATGCATAGATGTCCGACCAATTTCAATGCCCCCCCTTACTTTTGTCTCAACGTGTGACTGAATTTTGTGAAAGCGATGGCCCTAAATATTATAGAGGAGAGTTAATTCAGTGGTAGAGAAAGTTTTTTGATAATGGTGGAAGTATCCACAGACTTGAAACGTATGGCGATTATCACTCATTAAATAATTCCGAGGACAAATGTATTATGGAAAATCTTTGACAAATGTACGCAAATGCATGAACTTTCTCGCACGGTAATTTTGTTGCATTAAGTCCAGACGCCATGGCCCCCACCTTCTTCAGCTTATTCACAAAGATGTCATCGGCGTTCTGGAAGACCTGCAGCACCATCTCGGTCGCCGGCTGTGTCGTGAACTGTCGGCGAAGATCGGCGCTCGTCCCTGGCAAGGGGAACGACTCCAACAGGTATTTCTTGATCTTGTGTGGCCGGCCCTCCACCTCCTGCTTGATGTCACACTCAATGCGAGCCAGCCCATGGTCCATCGCCTCCCGCTCGCCTTTCTGGGCCTTGCCGATCACCTAAACAAACAACACAATGTTAGCAACTGTGGCGGCCACAGGTGCAGGGCAGTGCTGTAGTTGCGATGATGGAACACGTGATGGACGAGTGGTTCAACAGCGAATGCAAGGTGTGCTGCTAATGCACGATTGCAATCGAGAGATGGGATTGGTGGATCATCCTAGCAGCAGTGGCTTTTGGCAAGCCATCGAACAAAGACAGTTACCCCATCACTCGCTTTCAGATGGGCTTCTGCGGCCAACTGGAATGCTCTTCCTTCCGATATTAGGAAGCCATTGGAGCTATGCACTTTTAAATCTAGATTGAAAACAATTTCTTTAGAACTGCTTTTTGTGTTCAGTTTGTTGCCCTCCACACCTCCGATTAGCACAGTTGGCTACGTACAGTGCGAAAGAAGTTCAACATATATACTTGTGGTTTTACCCAATCCAGTAATTTCTGAGTACTTGTTTAGATTTGCAAATTTTGATTCTGACGCCGGCACACATGTCCTCCTCATTCATTAATAACAACACGGGATTTTTTTTTACATTATTTGTGAAGCATATAGAAATGCAGTTTTGGATAATACACCCGCAATATTAACTAGGGCGACTCCTGGGATCGAATCGCGAACCTCTGAAACAAGCGACAAATGCACAAAGACTCGGGAAAGAATATTTCTGTAAGGAACGGTACAGTGAAATAGGCCTCAGCCTTCAATACGATATATATTAACATGATGTACTTACACGAGCAGTTACTTCAGTGCTCTTGTCGCAGCACTGCACTCCCAAAACTGAAGTCGTGTTGGAAGTCTGTCTCAGACTGCATGACAAAAGGATACACCACATTCACTTGACAGGGAGACAGGTGTGAAACTTGTGTGCCTGAGCAACTGAGGATAGCTCAGCATTGTGGCCGTGTAAGGCAAACGCAGGGGCGGGGGAATATTGGTAAAAGGCTGATGCAGTGTCACTCTCAGGTGTGAACACAGCGACACGTACGTTGTGGCTGTGTGTCAGCAATTCCAGAACGCATTTAATTCAGAAAGTAAACCCCCTCAAGGGCAACAACAATACATACTTGAGGCAATCTTGATTTGAAGCTTTCTCGACTGCAGGAATCCACACTCTTTGGTTCTTTCGGTAAAGTCACGTAAAATCGAGGAGGAGGCCGCTTTCCTACCTGACAGTTACACGCTAATTTCTCACGTTAACATCACTAGCCCTGGACACTTCTTTATGACCCATGGGCTACACACATTTCAAACCATTTAAAACAGTCTGCCTCAGTAGCACACCAAGGCTTTATCACCTGATGACGGACGCTTGTGTCGCACCCGAAACGTCGTGATTTATTTTATTTTATACCTACGTGACTTTACCGAAAGAACCAAAGAGTATAACTTGAGGCATCCAATAATAATACAATTCGCAGTCAACAAGCGACGCAATGCATACACACGTACACACACACACACGCTCGTACACGCAGGCACGGCACGTAGGGAAATGCCCAGAGGTATGCTGGTGATACGGATGCCCAGATTGTGAATATCCGGAGCCCCGTATCGTTCCATGAGATGCTTCAGCAAGTCCGGCACCTTGAAGCGTGCCATCACTCCTTTGCCTCGGGAGCTGCGGCTCTTGGCCACGAAGGTCCTAAACTCTGCCGCAAACAACAACAACAACACGAGCGGGTTACGCAGAGCGCATGCTAGGGGAGCAACGACGACGCATTGATTCGGACGTGATCATTCATCCTGAAGATCGCGATATGCACACCGGATCGCGTGCGTAAGAATTTATGTTTTAGATTTGTATACGTTGCGTGTCATTGTTTCACATTGTCCAACACCCACCCACTCCAGTCACTAGAGCCGGCTGTGTTCACGTTTTAAAACAAGGCGTTGAATCTAGAATTTATTCACGAGCCCTCAATCGCGATAATCGATTGATTCGCGACATGGGTGGCTGGGGTGGCGCGTATCGCTTCTGTTTATGTCTGCAAGGAATCACTTGCTGAGCCTTCGTATCATTTCAAATACCAAACAAATTCATGCATCAGTAGCACTGGGGCCTTGAAAAAGGGAAAAAAAATCCGATAAGCGACGTTTCGGGCAATGACCCTTCTTCATATTGCATAGAAAGGCCAGAGAGATTGAGTGAACAATAAGAATTGGAAACTGCACTTCACAGCGATTACCGTGTTTCAAAAGTTATTAGGTAACCATTCATATGAACCTTATGGCGGGACCCCGGGGTCTCATAAGTCCCCGGCTCTTGCATAAACATTATATTATATATTATATATAATGTAAACATTATATTCTATATAATGTAAACATTGTGTTATAATGTAAACATAAACTTTGCTTTTTTTCACCAATGGGTTTGAAGGATGGTGGCAAGTGTTGTCTTGTTAAACTATGCCTTTAAAACTGAAAACTACTTACCTACAGTAGCTCTATTTACATACACTATCTAAAAAATAATTTACTCCCCTCGTCAATCATCGTGTTTCTCAGTGTGGATTTGTAAACACACTTGTTAAACAATACATAAAATAGTACGCGTTTTCAATGCGCTGTTCATATTGTAAAATGCGTTTTTACAAATGTGACTCTACAGCAGTTGCAGAGCCGCACTTTTATATAATTCAGGTCAAAGCCAGATAAACAGTGGAGGATAAACATCGCATGAAGGCGGGGCAATTGTTGTGCAATCATTTCAGGTCAAATTTACAGGTGCGTTTTATTCATGCCACACAGGTAGAGAGTTGAGAGTGAAACCTGGCCCACTGGCATCGTGAATCATGGATCATGAGTCACCCGGACTTGTTGTGTTTGTTTATGGTTGCTATACAAGCCATCAAATCTACACCACGAAGAGAGTTGATGAACAAGTAGGAGAGTGTGTAACTGGATTACATTCATGTGCACAGGCGTTTCACATGTGAATATAAAATAAATAACGTCGACTCAAACGCCACTCTTTAGGATTTGGCACACTCAATAACATTTTAATTGATAAATTAAGACCAACAAACCATAATCAAATGGGTCATGCATCGATGTACCAATTGTGGTTACGGACTGCTAAAGAAGAAAATGATGAATGCAGATTCGAAGTGAGTTTAAACGTGAATCTACACCATTTAAATATATTTTAAACAACCCGTTGCAAACATGACAGTAATTTGAAATGTAGCACTGTACATCAGAACAATTTGAAAGACGTTAGAGATTTGAAACTGTCCAAAAAGAAAGGAGGAAAATAAATGTATTTTTACATAATACAGGTTTTTTGGGTAAGATTGCATAAATATAAAAATATGTCGGTAAACCCACCACCACCCGACACAGCCAATTAGTAAGGTTTGTCACTTAAACAGAACATGCCAATTCGTTACTAGTACAGCACACCGGTTGTGTGTTAGAGAGCAAAGCCACAACATTAACAATCTGAGTACGTCGTTTCGCCAGTAATTACAACCAGCATCATCAGGAGGCAGCCAGAATTGTGGATTTTAAAATGTAGATTTATTTAAATCTAAATTAAAAAAACATATAGAGAAACTGGAACATTATTATTACAGAATTTGGTGAGACATGTCGAAAAGAGAATGACTCCAGCTTAGCTTGCAAGAACTAAGAGACACAGTGTGGCCATGTGGCCTTAATGAGAGAGACTGACTCCAGCTTAGCTTGCAAGAACTAAGAGACACAGCGTGGCCATGTGGCCTTAATGAGAGAGACTGACTCCAGCTTAGCTTGCAAGAACTAAGAGACACAGTGTGGCCATGTGGCCTTAATGAGAGAGACTGACTCCAGCTTAGCTTGCAAGAACTAAGAGACACAGTGTGGCCATGTGGCCTTAATGAGAGAGACTGACTCCAGCTTAGCTTGCAAGAACTTAGAGACACAGTGTGGCCATGTGGCCTTAATGAGAGACTCACTCCAGCTTAGCTTGCAAGAACTAAGAGACAGTGTGGCCATGTGGCCTTAATGAGAGAGACTGACTCCAGCTTAGCTTGCAATAACTAAGAGACACAGTGTGGCCATGTGGCCTTAATGAGAGAGACTGACTCCAGCTTAGCTTGCAAGAAATAAGAGACACAGTGTGGCCATGTGGCCTTAATGAGAGACTCACTCCAGCTTAGCTTGCAAGAACTAAGAGACACAGTGTGGCCATGTGGCCTTAATGAGAGAGACTCACTCCAGCTTAGCTTGCAAGAACTAAGAGACAGTATGGCCATGTGGCCTTAATGAGAGAGACTGACTCCAGCTTAGCTTGCAAGAACTAAGAGACACAGTGTGGCCATGTGGCCTTAATGAGAGAGACTCACTCCAGCTTAGCTTGCAAGAACTAAGAGACACAGTGTGGCCATGTGGCCTTAATGAGAGAGACTGACTCCAGCTTAGCTTGCAAGAACTAAGAGACACAGTGTGGCCATGTGGCCTTAATGAGAGAGACTGACTCCAGCTTAGCTTGCAAGAACTAAGAGACACAGTGTGGCCATGTGGCCTTAATGAGAGAGACTGACTCCAGCTTAGCTTGCAAGAACTAAGAGACACAGTGTGGCCATGTGGCCTTAATGAGAGAGACTGACTCCAGCTTAGCTTGCAAGAACTAAGAGACACAGTGTGGCCATGTGGCCTTAATGAGAGAGACTGACTCCAGCTTAGCTTGCAAGAACTAAGAGACACAGTGTGGCCATGTGGCCTTAATGAGAGAGACTTACTCCAGCTTAGCTTGCAAGAACTAAGAGACACAGTGTGGCCATGTGGCCTTAATGAGAGACTGACTCCAGCTTAGCTTGCAAGAACTAAGAGACACAGTGTGGCTCAGAAAGCGCGTTGTGACGGAGCGCGTTCCGCGTTGTGCAAAAAGCGTTCCCTAAATTAAAGAAAACGCGTTGTAGTGAAAACGCGTTATCGTGTGAACACTTGGGACAGACCCAGGTGTTGTGGGTTAACTCCCCGAGGTAAACTTTCTTCCAAATTTGTGTTTTATACGCCTTGTGCTCCGCCAATAATTGTTGTGAGTGTCGCTCCTCTGCCCTCTGTTGTTCATGGAGAGAGACTGCAACCTAGTGCCCAGTATCCTCCTCCGCGAGCCTCTTCAAAATGCTGATCTTGACACCGCTGGAAGCAGTCATCGGCCTTGACCTCACCCCACAACAGTGCAATTTTAACAGCTCAACATCAAAACACGATGATGGGTCGCTTGCACCAATCGCACAGCACCACAGCATTGACTCTCAGCTGTTACTTGTGTAGAGGGGGTCACGTGTGTCACCATAATTGCCCTAATCCTGAAACTCGTGCTGCGTAATATTTTCCTTGCCATATTATCTGTGACACACATAATGAGGACAACCGGTAAGTCAAACGAAACCAGAGGTGGGAAACCTGTTCTTAATATTATTAATTTCAGGCAATGTGAACACGACTTTTAGAAACACCGATGCAGCTATACACATGCCAGATTGTCCAGAAATTCAGTTGATACTAATAGGGTTTATTTGCCAGTATTGTACATTATTTAAATTACATTTGTTTGGGCGGCAGGGTGGTGCAGTGGTCACGCCCGTGCATGACATCTTCTGAAGGACTGCCTGGCTTCGCTTTTCTAATTATGGTCCCTTTCTCTGTATGGGTTTACTCCCATGGCAAAACAACAACAACATACAATGTAACTGGTACTAGCCAAACATCCAAATTACTCCTGCGAAAAGTTGGCAGGCCCCTCCTGAACAAGAGTCTTGAGACTCAGTGAGATTGCTTGTGTGGCGATCGAAACGTCGTGATCCATTATTATTTTTTCTACCTACGTGACTTTACCGAAAGAACCAAAGAGTAAGGATTCCTGCAGTCACGAAAGCTTCAAATCAAGATTAATGAGTGTTTACATGTTGGAGGAAATCGGAGCACCTGGAGAAATCCAAGCAAATGGGGGGGGGGGCTAACGCTCTATCACAAATCTACAGATGGAACAGGCGGAGTCCACATTATTCGACACCGCCTTCTCTACCTCCTTGACGACCAAGGGGTGGGAGTTGTCGCAATATTTTTGTAATCCACCAACCCTCACCTCTACGCAGTCGTGGATTACAGGCATACATAGCCACCACAACCACCCGGCTAAAGTAGCTGTAATGCACATCTAAAATTCTACAAAAGTTGATGGGGCAAAGGTCGTAGGTCAATTGGTTTGATTCCTATGCGCATTAACCAGTCTCTAACGTATGCACATTTAGATTCGCATTCAGCCGCCAATGGAACAGGTGGAGTCCAAAAGCTAAGTGGATGTACTGATTGTATCTTCATTGCGGGACTCATCCAGCAGTGGATTGACATGGGCTTCAGGTATCCACGTGTGGACGGGCAATAAACACTGGGGCCACCTGGCGGTAAATGTTTGCCGGTGCACATTGGGACCGGCTCACACGTCGCTGGCCCCAGGCAGCCCCCAGCCACTGGCGTGCAACACAGCGAAGGGAATCTCCCACCAATGAGAACCACGCACAACCCATGGTGCAGTCCTATAACTTGGACTCCTAAACACAACAAAACCCATAGCCGCCAACCCACACGGTTTACCCGTATTCTGTTGGGGGAAAGTGAGTGTGTTTATCCCTTGTGATGGGACTTTGTAGGATGGACGTTGAGATTTATAAGGGGCACGGGGTGACCAACAAGGTCTGAATTGGTCTGTAATAAGGAAGGCACTGATAAGGGGTTGACAGCGATGCAAACCCCACACAATACAAAACGGCAAGCGGCCAGCAACAACAAAAAATTATAATACATAACTGTCCAATGAGTAATTAGATCATTAAGATCAAAGAAACGTGTTCCTTAAATTGATCAAGTTTATTGTTGCAAGAGTTTGGGAAAACAGGAAGACCGGGTGTGGATTCCAGAGTGGAGCAGTGCAAACTGATAAATCTGAAAAGAAGAGTGAGGTGACCTGCATGGTGGTGAGCGGGTGGGTGAGTAAATGGGTGAGTGTTTGAGTAAACGAGTGGAGGAGTGAGTGATAGGGTGATTGAGTCAGTGACCGGATGCGTGAGTGACTGGATGCGTGGGTGACTGGATGCGTAGGTGATAGGATGATTGCGTGGGTGACTGAATGAGTGGGTGACTGAATGAGTGGGTGAGTGGATGAGTGCGTGATTGAATGGGTGACTGGATGAGTGGGTGACTGGATGAGTGGGTGACTGGATGAATGGGTGACTGGATGAGTGGGTGATTGGATGAGTGTGTAATAGGATGATTGACTGAGTGACTAGCTGAGTGTGTGATTGAATTAGTGACGAGATGAGTGTGTGATAGGGTGATTGAGTTAGTGGGTGACTGGATGATAGGGTGATTGCGTGGGTGACTGGATGCGTGGGTGACTGGATGAGTGGGCGACTGGATGCGTGGGTGACTGGATGAGTTAGTGATAGGGTGATTGAGTTAGTGACTGGATGAGTTAGTGACTGGATGAGTGGGTGACCGAGTTGTTTAGTTGAGTGCGTTCTTGTGACCTGCAGTGAGGCGCGGTGGTTGAACGCGGAGTGGATGAGACGAAGCGGTCAAAGTGTCTGGTAGACCGAGTCCCTTAACGTGGGTGGAGGGGGGAATCAACGAGGGGAAGTTCACTGCAACATTCACCACGGTGGTGCTAGTAGTCGCAGCGAAAAAAAAGTGATACAGGGCTGAATGAATGAAGGTTGAGGCGAGGATGCAAGATGGTGTAGAGGAGGCAAAGAGGAGGGTACAGGAGGTGAGGTGTTGAGGTGGCGTAGTGAGGAGGCGTAGAGGAGGTGTAGAGGAGGCGTAGAGGAGGGTGCCCCGCTCTTGGCGTTGATCTTGGTGAACACGTGTCCGCGCCCCGTCTCGTAGCTCTGCCCGGTGCTGATGCAGCCTCCACCGGCCGAAGCGCCCAGCGTCCTCGCTGAGTCCGTGCCCAGCTCCGCTCTGAGCAAGCTCTCCATTGCACGCTATCTGCTCGCAGCAACAGACACAACGATAAACTCCCCCCCCCCCCCGGTCCCGTGTGGCCTCTAAATACTTATTTCCTTAGGAGAGGTGATTTATCGGACGAGGCCTAAATTGTAAAATAACACACACAGCGTTTACCAAAAGGGAACGCATACTGATGCCTATCTGAATGCATATTCGCATCATCACCCCGTACAGAATACCTCTCATCAAGATGCTCATACATCTGGCTAAAACAGTGTCAGATTTGTGAAAGTCTGAGGAGAGATTAAACATGTCAAAGAAATGCGACGATTGAATGTCTACAATAATGCTCAAATTTACAGAGCAGTGAATGCCAAACCAAGATTGAGCAGCAATACTGCTGAAAGTGAACAGGTTATTAAACAATTAAAATACCACATATTATGGGAGTGGCTGACAAATTAGCGCGAGTTTTGGAAAAGCAAAAAGCTAAAAATCTAAGTACGATTTGGCACGGTACACAAAATTCAAAAAATTGTAACTCGTACTAAAGATTGATTGCTTAAGTCATCAACAGATGGTATGTATCGGATTAATTGCTTACGTGGCAGATGTTATATTGGCCAGACGGGATGTAACATTAGAGCAAGACTAAAAGAACACCAAATAAATATTAAACACTCTCAAACATAACTGTTGGAAGTTGCAGTACATGCTTGCCAACAAGGACACTTAATTGATTTTGATAACGATGAAGTGTTGTGTAAAACAAATTATTACTGTTGATTTAAAGCTTTCGTGACTGCAGTAATTCATATTCTTAGTTCTTTCGGTAAAGTCACGTTGAAGGGAATCAACAAAATAATAAAATATATAAAAAACAATAAAAATTCTCACGACGTTTCGACCATAACACAAACGGTCGTCTTCAGGTGTGTCGGTTTGCATACATTTATTTATTTATTTTAAAGCGGTGTATCTATTTATTTATTTATTTTTTAGAAACGCTAGCCACGCGCAGCGATTTGACAATTTATTTAGACGGACTAGTCCATCTATGTTCTGAAAAGAGGAGGGAGTCAAAATTTTTAAATAAATAAATAAATACCCCGTTTAAAAATAAATACATTTATGCAAACCGACATACCTGAAGACGACCGTTTGTGTTATGGTCGAAACGTCGTGAGAATTTTTATTGTTTATATATATTTCATTATTTCGTTGTTTCCCTTCAACGTGACTTTACTGAAAGAACTAAGATTATAATTATTACTGGCCAAGACTAATTTGAGAATCCATTGAAACTGAGAAAAATGTAATTATTTTAACCGCTCTGACAGCTACAGGCTTAGTGCGGCCTGGAAGCGTATTATTAAGTAATTGTGATTGTAAGATGAGGAGATGAAGGCAGAAGAAGAAGAAGACGTGGGGCGATGTGGTGATGCGGTCGAACGTGGTGGCCCGAGGAACGGAGGGAGAGATGGCACGGGACGGGGCGGTGTGGAGAAGGTGGCAAGGACGGCGAACCCCACGTGAGTGGAACAAACGCGTGGAGGAAGAAGACATCTCACATTTATCATTACTTATAGAGGAAACATACTAATTAAATGATTACTAATCAATTATATAATTTCAATAATCCCCCTCCCCGCCTCTGATTTCTGCACCTGATGGGTTCAGTGATGACATCGCCTTTCTCTATTTAAGACCGGAAGCAGGTGGATGGCTTCACTATTCTGGCAAATCGCCCGATGATGCTGGATGTAATTACCAGTGAAACGTCGTACTCATCTTGTGGATTTACTCTCCAAAACACCGGTGGGCTGAAGTAGTAACTAAAAGTGGAGTTTTGTTTACGTGACAAATTCCTTACTAATTGGCTGTGTCAGGTGGTGTAGGGTTATGACACATTTATACTTACACGATCTAACCCAAAAACCTTTGTTATGAAATTAGGACAATTTATGAAATATATTGTATACCAGAAAATACAGCAATTGACTAAAAATATACGGCAATAGATGTAACCTCGCAGCAGTGAACGTGACGAAATTTAATCATGGAAATGTCCGCTGCACAAAACCTTGAGTTCATCGCCCCACACGTGGTACCTCAGCCTCAGGATGAAATAAATCATCAGGGAGTTCTCTGTCAAGCAATGCATTTTGCTCAGTTTCCTTCCAATGGTGCTATTGGCTCCATGTCATGAGATGAAGGATCCCTGTGCAACTCTCACACAGCAGTGAACCACCTCATGTAAGAGAACAGCTCGTGGAAGGAGATATCATTGCAGATATCAGGCAGAATAGACCTGGGATGGGACCGAGATTGGTTCAGATTCTCGTCACCGATGTTGGCCGTGAGTGGGAATAGAACTCGGGTCGCCGGATCCCGTCGCACGGTGCGCTAACCACTTCGGCACCGCTCCCCATGTAATCCTCACTTCAAGCACACACCTCATCACCGACACAGCTTCCACATCGTCATATCCACCACTCCTCCCCCAGCCCCATCGCTTACAACACTCTCACCCCTTCCCTCTCCACAATGCCGATGCACCTCACACTCCCCATACCTCCCATGCTCCCACCAGCAGCTTCCACTCCCGATGACGCCTCCTCACAATACCCCTTCACTCCCTCCCATCGGACCGCCATTCTCAAACTATAACTTTTAAACTAAACTATATTTTGATTTAAAGCTTTCGTTACTGCAGGGATTCATATCCTTGGTTCTTTCGGTAAAGTCACGTAGAAGGGAAACAATAAAATAATAAAAATATAAGACAATAAAATTATCCCGACGTTTCGACTGCAACACAAGCAATCATCAGGTGATGATGATCATCAGGTGATGTTGCAGTCGAAACCTCGTGAGAATTTTATTGTTTTATATTTTTATTATTTTATTGTTTCCCTTCTACGTGACTTTACCGAAAGAACCAAGAATATAAACTATATTTTTTATTTTACCAGTTGGAGGCCCCACTGAGCTATGGAGCTATTTTTCAGAAGCAACCTGGCTATCACAAATGTTATCTTCAACGAAGTGGCTTATCCCGTGGAAATTTATAGAGGCCAAATACTCTAAACGCGTGATGTTTATTCTAAATGTAGTGAGAGAGACATGCAACCTCAAAATATACAGCAGGCGACGGGGTCGGGATTGAATCCACGGCCTCCTGCGTACCAGGCGAGGTAGTTAACATATTGCCACTGTGGTGCCCTGTGGTCACGTGAGGCCTACCACTTCTGAATGGCTTGTGATGCATATTTGAATATTACTGCAAGCGTCTTAGCCTCATTCATTAGTCAGGTATTCGAAGGGAATATTGTCATTTGGTAACGCTATTTCAAATATCGCTCATTAAACGTTCAATTTTAATGCAATGCAATTGAGGGACTTTGTAGAGTCTTGTCGTGGTCTGGAGCTGTGGTTGTTGTGTTGCTACCTTGCCCAAGCTTGCATTTGTTGACAAATTGGCAGGAATGTATGTACTTTGTATTTTTAGCAATTTGCTTACATTTTCTCCATCTTGCCTCTCATCGGTTTTGGAAATAGCTCGCTGACCCTCCCCTACTGGACATAAGTGAAAAAGATCTTCATAGCTCATCGTATTCCTCCAGGATATAAAATAGATTCTGATTCTGATTAATCAGTGGCGCTGCGAACAACCTATTCCCTCTATTGCTGCGGGAATCTGCATCCACACATGATCAAGCACCCCTGTCTAATGCAATAGACATGGTTCCTTTGTCATAGGCATGTAATTCTGCAAATGTGCAGAAATGTCTACCGTATGCGACTTACTCCAGACAAGGTTAGACTATTAAACGTGACCTGTTGTGACACGTCTAATGTGTATTGTGTGGTCGTTAGCACAGAAAGATGCATCTGGTAATGTCCTAATGGACCAAAAATAGTAAAAAGGAGGCTGGGTCTGTGTTGTTCAGAGTGACCACCATATACAGACTCTTGTACGTACAAACGAGTTCGGTTCCATAGGTCTGTTCGTAAGTCGATTTGTTCGTGAGTCCAACTTTACTCCCGTCGATTTCAAACACGTTTTACGACTTGTACACTAAACACGGGGAATGGCTTTAACAGTTGCCTCTGGTTCTTCACGTTCTGCAGATGTAGATGCCACCATCACCACCTATTGTGCGGTGGTTGAACTTGCGACTCTCGGTCCGAACAGGAAACTGGACATACGGACAGGTTTGATCATATCTCTGAAAGTTCGTAAGTCGAATGTTCGTAAGTAGAGGAGTCCCTGTGTAGTGGCATAGAATCGTAATGTAACAGCATAGCGCCTGCTGCTGGCAGGGAAAGGGATCTGAGGCTTACGGCCCTGACGTCAGCAGGCCAAGTTATACACAAGAGGGGGATCTAGGGAAAGGTCGCAGAAGGGGCACTGAATTCATAATGATACAATAATTCAGTAACACTGTACAAGTGTACAGCACGTCAGATCATTACATGGCCTAACCCTGGTTGGAAACACCGTGGGAGTGAAGAAGAAGATGGATTTCTAATCATTATTTACATTTGTAAGGTGCATTTTATCCGTATGCCACCAGACTTAACTTGGAGTGTCTAAATTCCCTTTGCCCACCAGAATGAATAGACCTCATCTTTCCCACCCCTGCAGACTTGGTATTAAAGTAGATACATGCTAATGTTTACAAAGTAACGGGCTCTTGACCAATTTCATTTCCACATAAATCAATCATTTGGAAATAGGCCCCACTATACCCCACCGACTACAGCACTCTAATCTTGCCTCCTCGTTTTGCCTCTTCCACCTGCCTCATGCTCGTCAGCACCGCCTTTCGTGCAGCCATGCGGGTGTGAGGTCATCATCACGAGAGGCCGTGCACTTCATCGTTCGCACGCGGCGGAGGAACCACTGAAGTCAAACGTTTACATACGTGCGGTTTAGTGGGGTCATTTCCGAGCGAACTCGGTTTTAGAAGTGTTTATTGTTGAATGTGGAAGGGTTTGGGTTAGTTTTCGGGTTACCACCTTTTCCACTATGGAGATCAAACCCAGACCTATGTTTCAGTCTGTCTAGGTCTGTCAACAACCATGCAGTAGTAAAGTTCAGCACAGTACCGGTACCAGATCTCGGTACAAATTAATTCATGCCACCCAAACACAGATGCCAATTCACAGACTGTCTCGGCTGGACCGGGACAGGAGGTAACCCAAGGGTAGTGGGAGGATAACCGCTTTGTGAGCTATTTGTAAGTAATGCGTTTAGAGTATTTGGCTACTATAAATTTCCACGTGATAAGCCACTTCGTTAAGCTATAATTTGTGGCCAGGTCGCTTCTGAAAAAGAGCTATATAGCTCTCAATGGGCCTTACCTGGTAAATAAAAAATATTTCACTTTAATGGTATACATACTTGAATTTTACTGCGGATGTTTTAAAACATGTCCTGTCTAACTGTCAACTTTGTTTGAATTTCAGTGGGAGAAGATGCTTCTCACACAGACGTTAAAGCAGGTACCAGAGTCCACCTGAAGCTTCTGCAGTGTGCACCTCATAGGATTCCATCCATTACTGTTGGTGCGATGGTTTGGATTTTCAAGTTGAAATCTCCTAGTTCATTTTATTTTTACCCAGGCGGCAACTCAATTGTCAAGGGTAGTCCTGTTTGGATAAGGCATCCTTGTCTCTTGAGTTCCACATCTTGGAGAGGATGTGATTAGTCAGCATCGATGCCATTTTAGTTGGTGTCACGCATCATGCGTGCATTCTTAAATTACTGACGCCGACTGAAGACTGAAGATGCAAGTGTGCCATCTGACAATGAAAGTTATGAAGCCATTTTTTGTCATTGCCAATCTTCCTTTGTGCTCTGTCAGAGTCTGGGATAACACGGCCTTGGTGAAGTCCACTGGACTTGTGTCATTTCTGTATCAATTTTTTTTGTTTCATTTTGAAATCTCTGCTCGACTTCCTTCAATTGCATCCATCTCCACCTCCGATTAGCACGGCTGGCTGACGTATGGCGCGAAAGAGGTTCAACGCACATACCTACAAGGAGTGTAAATTCATACGGTGCCAGAAACTCTGCACGAGTTCGTGCCGCGTTCTCCCGATGTTGCCGTCGATGTTTGTCCAGCGACAAGCCATTCGTTGCCACGTGCGAACCTGTCTCACCTCCACAATCACAAGGCCGAGTGTGTGACGTGTCCGGCAAGCCGTGTGATGTGTCTGCGGATGATATTCTTCAGCAGAGGCCTGTGCCTTCTCCCACAGACGCTGCGCAACTGACGCCGCTCCCAGCGCCGCCGACCTCTGCTTCCCCGGCCACGGCCACGGGGAGTTCCTCTCCTCTGCTGGACACCCCGTGTGCTGGACCTGCTGCTCCACCACACTTGCCCGCCCACTACACAGGCACAAAGAGGTACGGGCAGAACTAATGCATACAGTGAGGGAAAAAAAGTCTTTGATCCCCTGCTGCTTTTGTACGTTTGCCCACTGACAAAGAAATGATCAGTCTATATTTTTAATGGTAGGTTTATTTGAACAGTGAGAGACAGAATAACAACAAAAAAATCCAGAAAAACGCATGTGAAAAATGTTATAAATTGATTTGCATTTTAATGAGGGAAATAAGTATTTGACCCCTTGTTGGCAATCACAGAGGTCAGACGTTTTGCTTGCAGGCCACACACACACACATGAATGATGTGTTTGGTATTATCTCATGGAAAATAATAAATTGCACAAGGGCCAGGGTCATGCCCCATTCATTCTGAACGATTAAACCAAACTGACCCACGTTCACACACGAGAGCAGAGAGGTTGGCTGCAGGGTGACGCACGCGAAGAACGCGTCACTGTGAAAGAGTTAGAAGGTTCCCCTTCGTACCTTCTTACTCTCCCTCCCACCCCCCTCCTTCCGGTCAGGTGATTTTGAAGTGTCGTCGTCACGCGAGGACGTGGACCGAGACAGCGCGTGGAACCAGTGGCTGCGCTCCGAGATCCCGGGGCTCTTCCTGCTGGCCCTGCACACGTTTACCGTGAGTCGGTGCAGATGTGGCCTCGCGACTGGGGCTGCCACCTGTCTGTGTTTGACCCCCGGACAGTGTTCGGGTGGCAGCAGGAATTAATTTGTGTCGAGATCTGGTACCCCGGGTATGGCTATGGTTGAATTTTATCACCGTGAACTGCACAGTTTTAACAATAGACCTCGGCTCGCTGAGAAATGTGCCTGGGTTTGCTCTGTCGTAGGAATGGTGGCAACTGTACTTGGGGCATCGGCACGTTTATTCGCGCTCCGGCTCCATTTACACCGAGAGTCACGTGCTTGTCTCGTGCGGGGAGTGGTGGTGTAGCTGTCAGGGGGCATCCATTTAGTATGTATGCATGGAGGGGGGAGGAGGGGTTAACCCAAATGCGTACGCTTGCGTACTACTGACAATGTGTAAGCCGACTGCAATGGCATGAATCTGCCCATCGCAGTGACATGGGGAAGTAATTGCTTCCGACAAAGGCGTTCTACGACCTTTTCAATCATACTCAGGTTTGAGAACGGGGACAGTTTGCATTCATGATCCTGAATCATGACAATTCCTTGACTCTCCGGCAGTGGTGAATCGTTCCATCAGTAGGAATCGTGTATATGTGTGTACGTGCATGCACAGCTGTACCCATTGGCTTCTGTTATGGTCATGTACGTTTATTTTTTATTTCGTGGAATATCACTTGCTGTACTCCACGCGGTGAGTGCTTTGTGTAGATAGGAATCATGTTATGTAGAGAATATAAATCTAATTCAGTACCTCTATATGTCTCCCACAGACGAGCGGGGAGACAGCAGCCAGGCGGTGAGCCGGCACTACCAACAATCGCCCAAGATCTGCGGTTCTCTTTACATTCCGATATTTGCAGCCACTTACTGAGTGTTTACATGTGGGGGGAAACCAGTACACTCGCAGAAAACGAACGAATGTGAGCAAGGGGGCAACGTTCTATCCCGTGCAGATGGAAAGGATTCCACAGTTGTGTTCCACTGCCTCCTGGCAAGCCAGGGTATGACTCATCCTCGATGCCCACCGGAAGGGAGATTGCACACTTGCAATTGAATTCCCTGAGATTATTTATATCATGGGGTAGGCAGTGACAAAGCCCCTGAATCACTTAACACGAACATGCGGTCCAGTGCATTGTACGTGCAAGGATACTCGCTTTACAAAATGTATGAATGTATGTTGAACTTGAATCTTGACTTAAAGCTTTCGTGACTGCAGGAATTCATATTCTTTGGGTCTTTCGGTAAAGTCACGTAGATAGAACAATAAAATAATACAAATAAAGTGAATACAAAATAATAATAAAAATATCACGACGTTTTGATCTCAACACAAGCAATCTTCATCATTTTTCTCCTGATGACGATTGCTTGTGTTGCGATCGAAACGTCGTGATATATTTTACTTTTTTATTCACTTTATTTTCATTATTTTATTGTTCTATCTACGTGACTTTACGGAAAGACCCAAAGAATATGTGTTGAACTTCTTTCGCAGTGTACGTAGCCAACCGTGCTAATCTGTGGTACATTAACACCTTGCCACAAATGCCCTGTTGCTCATGAGCACACCGACTCAAATGAATCAGGCGCAAGGTTTGCGTGATTCATGCTTACAAAGTGGGGTCTATAATGAACAATATGGCTGAAGCTCGAGTTCTATTCATTTAAAACCAAACGTGTTTCTTACCAACCATACCTGGTGTTTGCACACAGATACAGATTCTGGGCGATGCGTTCTACACCATTCGGAATGCGCTGTTGCAATGTGCAGCCACAGCTGCTGCAAAAATATTTGTCTCGGTTTGATCCACTAAACAATATCCACTGACCACACCGCACGCGCAACAATGATATAACTATGAACAAAAATATGAATAAATTAGGATGGTTTATTAAATATATTGCACGTAAGAAAATACAGCAATAGACGTAAAAATACATGGCAGTTTAACACGTAGGCTTTCGCGACAAATATCCATAATACAGGTTTTATGGGTTGGATCGCGTAAATATATAAATGTGTCATAAGACCTCCTTTGCCAGTAGCAAGATATAGTAATAGGTTTTTACCCTTTTATCTGGCACCAAAACTGACACCTTTATACAAGGGATCATGTTTGCAATAACCACAACAAAAGCAGTCAAAATGCAAACAAAAAGAGACAACTCTGATAATGATATACACTGTCCTTGAAGCTGATTGGTCCACACCCGAGACGGCTTTTCTTAGAGCCTAGTCTCCACTGGTGTTGGACCAGATGACGCCAAAAGGCATACAACTCAAAAACAGCGCACTATCAGAGTATTGAGAGCTCGGGGTAAGAATTTACATTATGAGACCTCCTTTGCCAGTAGCAAGATATAGTAATAGGTTTTTACCCTTTTATCTGGCACCAAAACTGACACCTTTATACAAGGGATCATGTTTCCATAAAGGTGTCAGTTTTGGTGCCAGATAAAAGGATAAAAACCTATTACAATTTAAATGTGTCGTTAAACCCGCCACCATCCGACAGCCCACTAGTAAGGGTTGTCACGTAAACAGAACATGCCAATTCATCACTAGTACAGCACACCGGTGTGTGGTGTGTTGGAGAGCCAAGCCACAACATTTACCATCGGAGTACGGCGTTTCAGTAATTACAACTAGCTTCATCAGGCAACAGCAAGGTTTGGGAGAAGTCCACCTGTTTAATTCCTTATATAGAGACGTAGATGTGGTGACAACACTTGTACACTCTTTGAGCGCAAAGTGGGGGGGGATTAATGAATCAACATACATTATACATGCACATTATGCTAGCCCATTGATCTTGTACTTAGTGTCCATTGTGTGTATTAAAATAGCCGTACAAACGGTAATTTGATGATTCTCTTCCATGCAGCACTAAGTCGGTAGCTATCCAAACGATTACAATTATTTTTATTTCTTTAAATTTCGATAGATTCTGTAATTAGTCTTGGCCAGTAGTAACAAGTTTTGCACAGAACTTCAACATTATCAATTGAGTGTCCTTGTGGGCACGTGTGTTCTGCTACTGCTGACAGTTGTATTTGTGAGCATTTCATATTTCTGTGGTGTTCTTATAGTCTTGTGCTGATCATTCATCCTGTTTGCCCAACATAGCATTCCACAAGTGCAATTAATCCGGTACACACCTTCTGTTGATAGCTTCAGTAATAGAACAGCAAAGAAATATCCAATAGTCCTTTTCGTAGGTTTCCATATGCCTTCTGAATTTGCCTGGCTGATCAAAGTTTCGACCGCAGATGCCATTGGTCAGGGGTCTCTTTGTCCGTTCTCATGTGGGACTCTAGGCATGATGGCAGTTGGAATGCTTTCCCACAGACTTGGCAAGACATTTGTTTTCTCACTCTAGTGACTATGGGAGTGAGGTGGAGTCGAGACGGGCGCTGGTCAGGCGTGGCGTTTCCCAGCAGGCGCCTTCGTTCCATGCGTGGTCGCTGTGATAGCAATAACTTTGTTGCATGCAGGTGCGCCCTTTGCAGAAGGTGGCATTGTCTGCAACTCTGCCTCCTCACCACCAGGACTCGACAAGCTGCTGCTGGAGCTGCTGGTGCCATCCATGGCAAAGGCAATTCTTCCAGCACCATGACTCGCAGCCGAGTAGCTCTGACACACCTTCAACACCGCATTGGCAAAATTGCCGTCATTCACCGTGCCACGTGCGCCCCTTGAGTTCTTTCCGTGGGTCTCCATATGCCTTCTGAGTTTGTAGGGCTGATCAAAGCTTTGATCGCAGATGTGGCAACTTTGACCACCGGTCTTGTGCATTCTCATGTGGGACTCTAGGCACCATGCCAGTTGGAATGTTTTCCTGCAGACGTCGCAAGAGATTTGTTTTCTCACTCTTGTGACTCTATCAGATTCTAGTGACTCTATCGGATTCAACACCGCATTGGCAAAACTGCCGTTATTCACCAAGCCTGGTGCACCCTTTATCATGTAATCCTTTTCATGGGTCTTCATATGCCTTTTGAATTTTCCTGGCTGATCAAAACTTTGTCCGCATATGCCGCCCCATTGATCACGGGTCTCCTTGTACGTTCTTACGTGGGATTCTAGGCACCATGCCAGTTGGAATTTTTTCCCACAGACGTCACAAGAGATGAGTTTTTTTCGCTCTTGTAACTCTACCGGATTGAGGTGGGGTCGAGACGGGTGCTGGTGAAGTGCCATCGATGGTAAAGGCAATTCTCCCAGCACCACCATGACTCGCAGCAGAGTTGCTCTCGCACATCTGATACAAAAGACAAAGTTCACGCGCATGACACCCGTGTCACGGGTGTACTCACAAAGGCATACTTAAGGTGACATGAAATTCATTACAACAGATTCATTATAACAGAACATAAGTACTCTTTTGTTCTTTCGGTAAAGTCACGTAGGTAGGAAAAATAAAATAAAAAATAATATATCACGACCATAAATGACGTCACGCGATTTTGGACGATTTTTGACCCCCCCCCCCCCCCTCGTCACACGGCGTCACAAAAAGTCAGACCCCCCCCCTCAAGTATGACGTCACAAAGCTCTGCCCCCCCCCCAAAACCATATTTTCATTTTGAAAATAAAACATGCTTCAAATCGCTTTAAACTATTGTCATTGTATTTAATGTGGCGCTGCACTCTGATGTTGTAGGAGAAAACATTTATTAAAAAGTCTATTTAACTAAATAGAACGTGTTGTCTATATTTATTTAAAGTTGCGCATTTTGACGTGACGTCACATTTCTCAAACCCCCCCCCTTGTCACAAATGTCTGACCCCCCCCTCCCCAGGTGCGTGACGTCATTTATGGACGGCCCCCATCGCCTTAAAACGCGAACTCGCACTTGCAAACTGAAACCGCGGAACTTTTTTTGTTCAGCAGCGCGATCCTCCGCGAGATGTAATGAGTCGGCCTCGCGCTGTGAGTGAGTGTGAGTGAGACAGCATCGTCCCCCACTCCTCCTGATGTCGAGGGTAAATGGGCGAGGTTTAGGCCTGTGACTCATGCAGCTGCAATGGCTGCTTTGTGTACGCGGTCCAGACCGCCCCAGAGACCCTGGCCGACAGAGGAGGCGTTCAGGATGGTTGAGAAAAAGCAACAAGCCCACTCTAATCGTCTACAGCATCCCACGTCAGAGAATGAGGAGGCTTACCGCAGCCTTCGGTCGGAGGTTCGGAGAGACGTTAGGCGCTGCAAGGATGGGTGGTGGTCGCGGGTTGCTGAGGAGATGGAGTCTGCCTCAATGGCCCGCGATCACAAATCCCTATTTAACTCCATTAAAAAAGTAACCTACAGCGCCACACCTATTACCATTGTAGGGGTAATCGTCACTCACCACTCTGTGGGCTGGTAGCTTCCCCTTATCGTCAATAGGGGGCGGAAGCGCTATCACGCCAGGGCTAATGTCCATGGCCCAAAAAGGGGCCAAGACAATAAATATCGTGTTGCCTCATCAGAAGTTTCTTCGTCAATTTATACCCACTACACCATCATTAGGGGAACGAAGGGTGATCCAATCTCCGACCCCCAGCGACAGGTTTGCAGATTTGCTGAGCATTTCTGTGAGGTCCTGGGGGAGGGGGAATCCCTCAGCCTGGAAAACATCATGGGACAAAGTGGGGATGACTCTGCTGAGGATGCGGTGCCTCAAATATTGGAGGAGGAAGTCACCCTCTGTGAGTGGCTGGCTGAGGTACCATCCGTTGAGGAAGTACTGAGGGCGATCCAGAGTCTGAGAACAGGAAAGGCACGGAGCAGAGATGATCTCCCAAGCGAAATGCTGAGGGAGGGTGGCGTTTGTGCGTAGACTGCCCTACGTGACATCATAACAACAGTCTGGGCCACTGGACGGGTTCCGCAGGATTGGAAGGATGCCCTGGCGGTCCCCCTCTTTAAGAAGGGGGACCGCACAGACTGTAACAACAACAGGGGCATCTAACTCCTCAGTGTGCCGGGAAAGGTCCTGGCAAGGATTATTCAACATCGCCTTGCTAGGTACGCTAAGGAGAGGCTTGCGGAGCCCCAATGCGGTTTCAAGAAAGGGCGGTCCTGCAAAAATGTCATATTTTCTGTCCGTCTGCTACAGCAGAGGTTGAGGGAATTCCAACTAGACCTACATCTCTGCTTTATTGACCTGGTTAAGGCCTATGATACCATCAGTAGGCCTGGGCTCTGGGTTGTTCTTCGTGCTTTCAGAGTCCCTGACCCTCTGCTCACACTCATTAAGGACCTTTATGATGGTGAGCAGACCCGAGTAAAACTACATAGCCGGGAGTCAGAGCCATTCCCTGCGACAGGGATGTCCTCTGGCTCCAACATTATTTAACATCTATTTCGACCACATAGTTCGTGAAGCCTTCAGTAGCTGTACCAGAGGAATTTACGTCTGGTACAGATACAATGGGAGGCTGATCGATGCCCAGGTGCGGTCAAGGGATGTCTCCCTATTGGTCAACCACATTATGTATGCCGACGACCTGGTAATTGCTGCTCATTCAGAGGAGGAGTTGGAGGCGCTGCTGCTGAAACTGGAGTGTGCCACTAAGAGGTGGGGCCTTACCATCAGCCCCACCAAAACGAAGCACCTGCCTGGGTATTTTGTGCCATCAGGCACTCTACCCCCACAACTCCCAATCGGTGATGGGGCAGTTGGGGAGAGAGTGGAGAGTTTTCCATACCTGGGCAGTGTGCTCATGATCGGCTCCGGTTTAACAGCAGAGGTCTCACTCCGAATTAGTCGAGCGGCATTATCTTTTCATCAGTTGTGTAACGTTGTGTGGAAGCTACCTGGTCTGTCGCTCCGCATGAAGCTTCGGTTCTTCTCGGCCACAGTCATTCCCTCCCTTCTCTACGCTTGCAAAACGTGGACCCCCCTAATGCAGCATCTTCACCGGTTAGAAACATTTAGGCTGGCCTGCCTACGATCAATCCTGGGTTTAACCAGGCTGGATTGTGTGAGGAGCTCACAAATCCTCGAAAGATCTGGACAAAGTCCCATCGGTGAGCTCCTCCAGCAGGCAAGGCTGCGTTGGCTGGGCCATGTAGCCCGCATGCCCAATCACCGCATGCCCAAACAGCTTTTGTTCGGCCGGATCGAGGGAGCTAAACGGGCGTGGCACGGACTAGAGAAGAGATGGAGTGATGTGGTACAGGAGGATGTGGAGCTGAGTGGACTTGCCAATGACTGGTACCAGCGGTGTCTCTACTGGGCAGTTGGAGGCAGTCGCCCTCCAACAACAACGGAGGGCGGAGGAGCGATGCTCAGAAAAACGAGCGGAGCGTCGGGTGGCTAAAGCTCAGCAAGTTGGCACAGTAGGGGGCACAGGTGGTGCATCAGCCAGTAATCTCAGTCATCTCAGTCAGTCGACCAGTGGCACCTGGGTCTGCCCCGTGACCTCCTGCCAGCCGGCGATCGACACTTCACGTAGCCTCAAGGTGCACATAGCCTGGCATAAGCGTCGTGGTGACGTCACCGCCACTTAGTGGCGCATGGCGGTTGTTGTTTTGAGACAGTAAGAGAATGTGAGGTCGACTCAGCCTCAGATGAGTACCTGGTGCGGTGTGTCGTAAACATTGCTACTGGGGGAGACAAAGGCCGCCGTGGAGGAGAATCCTAAAATAATTAAAGCTTTTATTATAATAAAAGCTTTGATTATAATATGATATTATAATAAAAGCTATACTAAAAGCTTTTTAAATTAAAAATACAAAAAAAATTGAAATAATGAAAGCTTTTATTATTAAAAAATTATTATTTATTTTTTTAATTGGCAGAATCTACACGCCATATTCTTGGTTCTTCAGGTAAAGTCACGTAGATTTGAAAATAAAAATAATTACATTTAATTTAAAAATATAAATTTTAATATTTAAACTAATAAAAGCTTTATCATTTTCAATTTATTATTTGAAATTTTAAAATACAAAAAAATAAAATACAAATAATAAATTGAAAATAATAAAAGCTTGTATTATTTTATAATAAATTGAAAATAAAAGCTTTTATTATTTTCAATTTATTATTTTAATTGTATTAACAGGTCCCTGCAGGGTGGGCTGGTAGGGCAAGTCTCTGCGCTGCCTATTGCTGATTTTACACCCAACAGCACGAGATTTCACTTCGTTAAAGTATTGAAAGGGGACGGACGGACACATTAATCTATTGCAGGCTGGTACACTCAGTTTACAACTTCGTTCCTACCAGTATTATGACTTTACCGAAGGAAGCAATAATCTGGCGTGTAGATGCTGCCATCTGCTGGCCACCATTGTTGGGTGTAGATTGTGACTTAAAACTTTCGTGACTTCAGGAATTCATATTCTTGGTTCTTTCGGTAAAGTCACGTCCATAGAAAATAAAAAAAATATCAAATCAAATAAAAATGTGAAATTTTAAATAATAAAAGCAAAAAACCCACATTCATATTCTTGGTTCTTTCGGTAAAGTCACGGAGATTAAAAAAAATACAATTTTAAAATAATCAATTGAATAAAAGCTTTTAATATTAGTTAAGCTTTTGTTATATTCAATTTATTATTTTAATTTTTAAATTGGCAGAATCTACACGCCATATTCTTGGTTCTTCAGGTAAAGTCATGTAGATTTGAAAATAAAATAATTAAATTTAATTTAAAAATATAAATTTTAATATTTAAACTAATAAAAGCTTTATCATTTTCAATTTATTATTTGAAATTTTAAAATACAAAAAAATAAAATACAAATAATAAATTGAAAATAATAAAAGCTTGTATTATTTTATAATAAATTGAAAATAAAAGCTTTTATTATTTTCAATTTATTATTTTAATTGTATTAACAGGTCCCTGCAGGGTGGGCTGGTAGGGCAAGTCTCTGCGCTGCCTATTGCTGATTTTACACCCAACAGCACGAGATTTCACTTCGTTAAAGTATTGAAAGGGGACGGACGGACACATTCATCTATTGCAGGCTGGTACACTCAGTTTACAACTTCGTTCCTACCAGTATTATGACTTTACCGAAGGAAGCAATAATCTGGCGTGTAGATGCTGCCATCTGCTGGCCACCATTGTTGGGTGTAGATTGTGACTTAAAACTTTCGTGACTTCAGGAATTCATATTCTTGGTTCTTTCGGTAAAGTCACGTCCATAGAAAATAAAAAAATATCAAATCAAATAAAAATGTGAAATTTTAAATAATAAAAGCAAAAAACCCACATTCATATTCTTGGTTCTTTCGGTAAAGTCACGGAGATAAAAAAAAATACAATTTTAAAATAATCAATTGAATAAAAGCTTTTAATATTATTTAAAAGTAAAGTCACGGAGATAAAAAAAATACAATTTTAAAATAATCAATTGAATAAAAGCTTTTCATATTATTTAAGCTTTTGTTATATTCAATTTATTATTTTAATTTTTAAATTGGCAGAATCTACACGCCACGTTGGTGGCCGGCAGGTGGCAACATCTACACGCCGAATTCTTGTTTTTTTCGTTAAAGTCACGTAGATTTTAAAATAAAAATAATAGAATTTGATTTAAAAATACAAATAATAAATTGAAAATAATAAAAGCTTTCATAATTTTCATTTTTTTATTTTATTATTATTTTCTATCTCCGTTACTTTACCGAAGGAAGCAATAATATGGCGTGTAGATACTGCCATCTGGTGGCCAACAACGTTGGCAGGTGGCAGCATCTACACGCCAGATTCTTGGTTCTTTGGGTAAAATAGAAATAATAAAAAAAGTAAAAAAATAATAATTCATGATTTAGTATTTTTTCATTTAATTCTATTATTTTCATTTTCAAATCTACGTTACTTTACCGAAAGAACCAAGAATATGGCGTGTAGATTCTGCCAATTTAAAAAAAAATACAAATTAAAATAATAAATTTAAAATAATAAAAGCTTTCATTATTTTCCATTTATCTTTTGTATTTTTCATTTAATTTTATTATTTTTATTTTCAACCTACATGGCTTTACCGAAAGAACCAAGAATATGAATCTGGATTTTGATTATTATTTTCAATCTATTTTATTTTTTTAATTGGCAGCATCTACACGCCATATTCTTGGTTCTATCGGTAAAGTCACGTCGATAGAAAATAAAAAAATAATCAAATCAAATAAAAAGTGTGAAATGGAAAATAATAAAAGCAAAAAACCCGCATTCATATTCTTGGTTCTTTCGGTAAAGTCACAGAGATAAAAAAAAATGAAACAAAATTTTGATTTTAAAATAATAAATTGAAAATAATAAAAGCTTTTATTATTTTCCATTTATTTTTTTTGTATTTTAAAATTGGCAGAATCTACACGCTATATTCTTAGTTCTTTGGGTAAAGTCACGTAGATAGAAAATATAAATAATAAAAGAAAAGTAAAAATTTAAATAATATTTTAAAAAATATTTATTTTATTTTATTGTTTCCCTTCTACGTGACTTTACTGAAAGAACCAATAATATGAATCACTGCAGTCACGAAAGCTTTAAATCAAAATATAATAATAACAATTCATGATTTTCATTTAATTATTTTCTTTTTACTTTCAAATCTACGTGACTTTACCGAAAGAACCAAGAATATGGCGTGTAGATTATGCCAATTGAAAAATTACAAATAAAAGTAATTTTATTATTTCCGATTTATTTTGTATTTAAATTTATTTAATTATTTTTAAATCTACGTGACTTTACCGAAAGAACCAAGAATATGAATCTGGATTTTTGCTTATTATTTTCAATTTATTATTTTAATTTTTCAATTTGCAGAATCTACACGCCACGTTGGTGGCCGGCAGATGGCAGCATCTACACGCCATAATCTTGGTTCATCTTCTTTGGTTCTTTCGGTAGTGTTACGTAGCATGAGAATAAAATAATACATTGAAAAAAGAAAATAACACAATAAAATTCTCACGACGTTTCGGCCACAACACAAGCGGCCTTCATCAGGTGAAGGGACGAGACTGTCTGGAGGACAGCGCTGGAGCGAACAAAGCCAAGCTCAGATCGAGACCTTTAAGCTGTGTGAGAAGGAACAAAGCGCCTTGACAAAGGAATTAGCATTGAATTTAGCATTGAAATGGCTGAGTGATTAGCTTGTGACTGGTCACAGATATGGCTATGTTAAAGTCAAAGCATACACATCCACAGAGGCACCCCTTGACAAAGGAATTAGCATAGAATTTAGCATTGAAATAGCTGAGTGATTAGCTTGTGACTGGTCACAGAAATGGCTATGTTAAAGTCAAAGCATACACATTCACAGAGGCACCTAGTAAAAATCAAACAGGAAAATTTAGCATTGAAATAACTGAGTGATTAGCTTGTGACTGGTCACAGAAATGGCTATGTTAAAGTCAAAGCCTACACATCTGAGCTATTAATAGTAACTGGGTCAGTGTCTACTTCAAATATTGTTCAGGCTCAGGAGACTTCCAAAGTTATTCGTGATGTTATACATTTGGTTGGTTTTGAGCATAATCGCGACCTTATATAATTATTACGTGATACACACGCTGAATATACGCACACAAACATCGTGTACACGTGTGTCGTGTCCTCTATTGTCCACATAGACGGCTTGTGCTGACGAGAGAACGATCTTAACGTACAATGTCGTGACATGTATCAGCCCTTTGTCGATCCAGCGTTTTGATAGAGGCCTCCCCCACACCATGTCGTTCGTGGGAGTTGTTTAACCATACTTCACCATGCCGGTCAATGCGGGTTTGGTGAAGTGAGGAGGCCCAGAAACTTGTATATGCAGATACGAGTTTGCCTGTGCTTGCATCTGCATAATTACATTCTCACACATCTTCAGGTGTAGTTTAATACTTCTAAAAATGAATTTATTCTTGAGGATTCCATAAAGTACTGTGGTAAAAAGAAAACAACTTGATTTGAATAAATTTCGATTTAAAGCTTTCGTGACTGCAGAGATTCATCTTCTTGGTTCTTTCGGTAAAGTCACGTAGAAGGGAAATAATAAAATAAAACATAATAAAATAAAATTCTCACGACGTTTCGGCCACAACACAAGCAGCCGTCCTCAGGTGAAGAAACAGAACTGTCGAAAAGACAGCGCTCCAATGAACACTGCTAAGCTTGGCAGCGTATTTTAAGCTGGGTGGGAGGAGCAGAGCGCCTTGCCAAAAGAGTTTACATATCAACAGAATAATTTAGCATTGAAGTAGCTGTGTTAATGTGATAGATTAGCAGGATGTTAAAGTCAGAAATTAGCATGTAACTGGGAGATTAGCATGATGTTAATGTGAGGAATTAGCATGTAACTGGTCACGGAAGTAGCTATGTTAAAGTCAGAGTTTACATATCAACAGAGGCATTTAGTATATTGACGCTAAAGAAGTGCAACTACCCAACTATCATACAATAACCCGATGTGAAAGAACTAAATATAAACTACATCAATATAATCAATGTACTCAATATATTCTCCACTAAGCTGAGCTACTAACAATAAGTTATTATACATTAAACTTCTATGTCGCAAAAAATATTATAATATGCCTCCAAATAATATTTTTATTATAAACTGGCATAGACAGACCACAACATTGAATTATACACTGAGTTACTATACACTACCCTATACGTTAGATTATAATAATATTAGACTTGTAATATTACACTATGTATTATTTTACCAACCCTACTGTATACCACACTGCTATATATTGACTATACAATTACGATACTATATATTACCAAATAAATTATATTAAACATTACACTGAATACTTTGTTAAACAAGGAATGCTTTGAGCTTGTGGGTTGAATCCATCTGTGTGAAGTTGTGTTATTTCCCCATATGCAAGGTGGGGTCTCTCTGGGTTCCACTCACACAAACATCTCAATGCAATGGGACCTTTCTGAAAATGCAGTACTTAGACTCAATGAAGCTTTCCTGGGTAACTAGTTAACATTGTAATAATTAGCATGAGAGATAATGACGTTCAGTTATAAGGGCCATTAATAGTACTATACTGTATTTTTATTGAAGACTATTTTACGTAGTTGTTTGTAAAAAAAAGTGTCCATTCTCAAAACTTTTTGACGGGCCCTCGTACAGAAATGATATTACAATCTTATATGGAGATAGCGAGTCAGAGTGTTGTGAATAGTGGAGTGAACGTGTGGTGTCATCATTATATTGTTGGTGTGTATATACAGAAAGGCCTATTTGGTGGGTAACATTAGGAAAATGGAGGTAGTTCGTCATTGTTGTTAAACAAAATCTTATTTGGGTGGATAAGAGGAGTAAAATCGTACATGATAGGAACTGCAATATTGTGGAGTTCTGGTATAATGAGTTGTAGTATATATGAATCTTATGTCACCTTAAGTATGCCTGTGTGAGTACACTCGTGACACGGGTGTCATGCGCGTGACCTTTGTCTTTTGTTTCAGATGTGCGAGAGCAACTCCGCTGCGAGTCAAGGTGGTGCTGGGAGAATTGCCTTCACCATTGATGGCACTTCACCAGCACCCATCTCAACCCCACCTCAATCCGGTAGAATTACAAGAACGAAAAAACTTATCTCTTGTGACGTCTGTGGGAAAAAATTCCAGCTGGCATGGTGCCTAGAAGCCCACGTAAGAACGCACAAGGAGACCCGTGATCAATGGTGCGGCATATGCGGAAAAAGGTTTGATCAGCTAGGAAAATTAAAAAGGCATTTGAAGACCCATGAGAAGGATTACATGATAAAGGGTGCAACAGGCTTGGTGATTAACGGCAGTTTTGCCAATGCGGTGTTGAATCCACCGTCGCCCTATGAGATATGCTCAGTCTGCGGATTTTTAAGTCCTATTGAAATCCTGAAAACTCATGAAAGTCTTCACGCACAGTTCTTGTACAGACCGAAGCCTGAACATGATTACACTTCGACAAAAGATAGCGGCGTTAAGATAAATGACATGAAATCCAATTTTCTTGAATGTTTTGGCCTAGTTCCACATCAACAAACTGCTTTACCAGTCAGTGAGAATAAACCATACGCTGCTCTCGATCCTATTACGAGCATGAAAGTGTTGATGGCCTTGCAGCAGAAGAAGAAGGAAAAGCGAAGTAGACCTAAGCCCATTAGAAGAAAGAAGACCACCACCAGCGTCACCAATTGCAGCAGTAGCAACAGCCAGAATTCGGACATCAAGAGGATGGACTGCACGGAAGCAAGAGGCTGCGTGGAGCAGAGCATCCCCAAGGTGGATGAACCCAACCTGGCACCTTTAGGTACGTCCTAGTAATGCACACACTACATTTCATTTGGATGTAATTCATAATTTCACAAATTAGTTAATGTACGCATATGTTGACCATTTTTGTATGCCTGCGCTGAGGAGTCTAGAGATCTGATGTGGTGCTGCTCGGATGTTGGGTTACACCGTGAAACTCTGGGTTTCAGTCACCGAGCCATGATTAAACTGGCTTCTCATTGATGGTCTTATCCAGTTACCAAACACTTCTTCCAGCAAACACTTCTGATGTCGCGTGATGTGTAGGAAATTGCAATAACCTCCTAGTGGATAAAAATCGGTCACGAAGGGATGTCATGAGTAGTGCAATGATATCTCCTTCCACGAGCTGTTCTCTTACATGAGGTGGTTCACTGCTGTGTGAGAGTTGCACAGGGATACTTCATCTCATGACATGGAGCCAATAGCACCATTGGAAGGAAACTGAGCAAAATACATTGCTTGACAAATTCCAAAAAGTATCTATTTCTTAACCGGGGTAAATATTACTTAAACAAGTGGGTAAATTTAGGGAACATTTTTGAATGTATAGACCGAGTCATTTCCACAATGGGAATTTCATCTTCATTGTACTAACACCTAACTTCCATGTGTATTTACTCGTTCTATTGCAGGTAATTATTGTGAAATTAATGAGCTGTAATAGAATAATCTGGCTCAACCACCTCAATGTTAAATTATAGTTGTTGCTCTGCATCAACATCAACCACACGAAGAAGTGCAAAATGTTGGGGCTTCAAAATAAGCCCCAAAAATGTATTATGATATTTTGCAGGAAATCAGTATCTTGCTTTTCTACTATTTGTACGTATGTTGAACTTCTTTCGTACCATACGTAGCCAACCGTGCTAATCGGAGGTATTTGTTGCTGGCCATTTGGCATTTTGGGCCTTTGGGTATGTGGTCAGCAACCGTGATTGATAAAACGTCCCATATACATAGTAATGCTATGGCATCCACTGCATGGTGATAAATAAATTATGTATTAGCGCGTGCGTGTGCTCAACGGTGGATGTCTTGTGTTCCAGAGGAAAAGCCCTTTCCGTGCAGTGACTGCTCGTACGGAGCGACGCAGAAGTCGAAGCTCAAGAGACACGTCCTGAGCGTTCACCACGTGCCCTTCGATAGCGCGCTGGACTCCGACTGTCCCAAGAAGAGAAGACGGCTGGCTGGGTGCCGAGACCACGGCTCAACTCTGGATTTGGAGCGCGCACGATGCTCACGGAGAACTCTCTGATGATTTATTTCTTCCTGAAGCTGAGGTACCACGTGTGGGGCGATGAACGCAAGGTTTTGTGCAGCGGACATTTCCATGATGAAATTTCGTCACGTTCACTGCTGCGAGGTTACATCTATTGCCGTATATTTTTAGTCAATTGCTGTATTTTATGGTATACAATATATTTAATAAATTGTCCTAATTAAATAACAAAGGTTTTTGGGTTAGATCGTGTAAGTATAAATGTGTCATAACCCTACACCACCTGACACAGCCAATTAGTAAGGAATTTGTCACGTAAACAAAACTCCACTTAGTTACTACTTCAGCCCACCGGTGTTTTGGAGAGTAAATCCACAAGATGAGTACGACGTTTCACTGGTAATTACATCCAGCATCATCGGGCGATTTGCCAGAATAGTGAAGCCATCCACCTGCTTCCGATCTTAAATAGAGAAAGGCGATGTCATCACTGAACCCATCAGGTGCAGAAATCAGAGGCGGGGAGGGGGATTATTGAAATGATATAATTGATTAGTAATCATTTAATTAGTATGTTTCCTCTATAAGTAATGATAAATGTGAGATGTCTTCTTCCTCCACGCGTTTGTTCCACTCACGTGGGGTCCGCCGTCCTTGCCACCTTATCCACACCGCCCCGTCCCGCGCCATCTCTCCCTCCGCTCCTCGGGCCACCACGTTCGACCGCATCACCACATCGCCCCACGTCTTCTTCTGCCTTCATCTCCTCATCTTACAATCACAATTACTTAATAATACGCTTCCAGGCCGCACTAAGCCTGTAGCTGTCAGAGAGGTTAAAATAATACAAATTTTCTCAGTTTCAATGGATTCTCGAATTAGTCTTGGCCAGTAATAATGAGTTTTACACAACACTTCATCGTTATCAAAATACATGACGTGTTCTTGTTGGCAAGCATGTACTGCAACTTCCGACAGTTATGTTTGAGAGTGTTTAATATTTATTTGGTGTTCCTTTAGTCTTACGCTAATGTTACATCCCATCTGTCCAATATAACATCTGCCACATAAGCCATTAATCCGATACACACCATCCGTTGACAACTTAGGCAATTCATCTTAAGTACAAGATACTATTTTTTGAATTTTGTGTACCGTGCCAAATCTTACTTAGATGTTTAGCTTTTTGCTTTTCCAAAACTCGAGCTAATTTCTCAATTACTCCCACGATATATGGTATTTTAATTGTTTAATAACCTGATTCAGCAGTATTGCTGTTCGATCTTGGTTTAGCATTCACTGCTCTGTTAATTTGAGCATTATTGTAGACATTCAATCGTAGCTTTTCTTTGACATGTTTAATCTCTCTCCTCAGACTTTGACCATCTGACACTGTTTTAGCTAGATGTATGAGCATCTTGTTGAGAAAGGATTTATGTGCGGGGTGATGATGCCAATCTGCATTCAGATAGGCATCAGTATGTGTTCCCTTTCGGTAAACGCTGTGTGTGTTACTTTACCATTTAGGCCTCATCCGAGCAAAATATCCAGGAAAGGGAGTGTGTTATTCACCTCCATTTCCATGGTGAAATGGATGGCCGGTTTTTGTGAATTGAGATGATTTAGACATTCATTCATTAAGTGTATCCTTACCATGTCGCCAGACAACCAAAGTGTCATCTACATATCTACACCAAAAAGTGGGTTTTAATGTACTTGAAGCAAGTGCTCTTGCAACCCGTGGGTTGAGGACCCCTGTGTTAGAGGCCACACAGGACGGGGGGGGGGGGAAGTTTATCGTTGTGTTTGTCGCTGCGAGCAGACAGCGTGCAATGGAGAGCTTGCTCAGAGCGGAGCTGGGCACGGACTCGGCGAGGCCGCTGGGCGCTGCGGCCGGTGGAGGCTGCATCAGCACCGGGCAGAGCTACGAGACGGGGCGCGGACACGTGTCCTCTACCCTCCTCTTCGCCTCCTCTACACCACCTTGCTTCCTCGCCTCAACCTTCATTCATTCAGCCCTGTATCACTTTTTTTCGCTGCGACTACTAGCACCACCGTGGTGAATGTTGCAGTGAACTTCCCCTCGTTGATTCCCCCCTCCACCCACGTTAAGGGACTCGGTCTACCAGACACTTTGACCGCTTCGTCTCATCCACTCCGCGTTCAAACACTGCGCCTCACTGTAGTTCACAACAACGCACTCAACTAAACAACTCGGTCCCCCACTCATCCAGTCACTAACTCAATCACCCTATCACACATTCATCCAGTCACTAACTCATCCAGTCACTAACTCAATCACCCTATCACACACTATCTCGTCACTAATTCAATCACCCTATCACCCACTCATCCAGTTAACCACTCATCCAGTCACCCACTCATTCAGTCACCCACTCATCCAGTCACCCACTCATTCAGTCACCCACTCAATCACCCTATCACCCACTCATCAAATCAGCCACGCATCCAGTCACCCACTCATCCAGTCATCCACGCAATCACCCTATAACCCACTCATCCACTCATCCAGTCACCCACTCAATCACCCTATCACATACTAATCTAGTCACTAATTAAATCACCCTATCACCCACTCATCCAGTCACCCACTCATCTAGTCACCCACTCATTTAGTCACCCACTCAATCACCCACTCATCTAATCACCCACGCATTCAGTCACCCACGCATCCAGTCACCCACTCATCCGGTCACTGACTCAATCACCCTATCACACACTCCTCCACTCGTTTACTCAAACACTCACCCATTTACTCACCCACCTGCTCACCACCATGCAGGTCACCTCACTCTTATTTTCAGATTGATCAGTTTGCACTGCTCCACTCTGGAATCCACACCCGGTCTTCCTGTTTTCCCAAACTCTTGCAACAATAAACTTGATCAATTTAAGGAACGCGTTTTTTTATCTTAATTATCTAATTACTCATTGGACAGTTATGTATTATTTTTTTATTGTTACTGGCCGTTTGGCGTTTTGTATTGTGTGGGGTTTGCATCGCTGTCAACCCCTCATCAGTGCCTACCTTATTACAGAACAATTCAGACCTTGTTGGTCACCCCGTGCCCCTTATAAGTCCCATGACAAGGGAGAAACACACAAATAAACTTAACAAAAATGTTGCCCGTATTGAAACGGCCGTCTGCCGTATGGACCTGACAACTCACTTTCCCCCAACAGAATACGGGTAAACCGTGTGGGTTGGCGGCTATGGGTTTTGTTGTGTTTGCGAGTCCAAGTTATAGGACTGCACCCTGGGTTGTGCGTGATTCTCATTGGTGGGAGATTCCCTTCGCTGTGTTGCACGCCAGTGGCTGGGGGCTGCCTGGGGCCAGTGACGTGTGAGCCGGTCCCAATGTGCACCGGCAAACATTTACCGCCAGGTGGCCCCAGTGTTTATTGCCCGTCTCCACGTGGATACCTGAAACCCATGTCAAATCCACTGCTGGATGAGTCCCGCAATGAAGATACAATCAGTACATCCACTTTGCTTTTGGACTCCACCTGTTCCATTGGCGGCCGAATGCGAATCTAAATGTGCATACGTTAGAGACTGGTTAATGCGCATAGAAATCAAACCAATTGACCTACAACATTTGCCCCATCAACTTTTGTAGAATTTTAGATGTGCATTACAGCTACTTTAGCCGGATGGTTGTGGTGGCTATGTATGCCTGTAATCCACGACTACGTGGAGGTGAGGGTTGGTGGATCACAAAAATGTTGCAACAACTCCCACCCCTTGGTCGTCAAGGAGGTAGAGAAGGCGGTGTGGAATAATGTGGACTCCGCCTGTTCCATCTGTAGATTTGTGATAGAGCGTTGGCCCCCCATTTGCTTGGATTTCTCCAGGTGCTCCGATTTCCTCCCACATGTAAACACTCATTAATCTTGATTTGAAGCTTTCGTGACTGCAGGAATCCTTACTCTTTGGTTCTTTCGGTAAAGTCACGTAGGTAGAAAAAATAATAAGGGATCACGACGTTTCGATCGCCACACAAGCAATCTCACTGAGTCTCAAGACTCTTGTTCAGGAGGGCCTGCCAACTTTTCGCAGGAGTAATTTGGATGTTTGGCTAGTACCAGTTACATTGTATGTTGTTGTTTTCCCATGGGAGTAAACCCATACAGAGAAAGGGACCAGAATGAGGAAAGCGAAGCCAGGCAGTCCTTCACAAGATGTCATGCACGGGCGTGACCACTGCACCACCCTGCCGCCCAAACAAATGTAATTTAAATAATGTACAATACTGGCAAATAAACCCTATTAGTATCAACTGAATTTCTGGACAATGTGGCACGTGTATAGCTGCATCGGTGTTTCTAAAAGTCGTGTTCACATTGCCTGAAATTAATAATATTCTAAAGTACAGGTTTCCCACCTCTGGTTTCTTTTTACTTACTGGTTGTCCTCATTATGTGTGTCACAGGTAATATGGCAAGGAAAATATTACGCAGCACGAGTTGTAGGATTAGGGCAATTATGGTGACACACGTGACCCCCTCTACACAAGAAACAGCTGAGAGTCAATGCTGTGGTGTTGTGCGATTGGTGCAAGCGACCCATCATTGTGTTTTGATGTTGAGCTGTTAAAATTGCACTGTTGTGGGGTGAGGTCAAGGCCGATGACTTCTTCCAGCGGTGTCAAGATCAGCATTTTGAAGAGGCTCGCGGAGGATGATACTGGGCACTAGGGTGCAGTCTCCCTCCATGAACAACAGAGGGCAGAGGAGCGACGGTCACAACAATTATTGGCGGAGCACTGGGCGTATAAAACACAAAGTTGGAAGAAAGTTTATCTCGGGGAGTTAACCCACAACACCTGGGTCTGTCATGCGTGTTCACACGATAACGCGTTTTCACTACGTTGAGATTTATAAGGGCACGGGGTGACCAATAAAGTATGAATTGGTCTGTGATAAGCTCGGCCCTGATAAGGGGTTGACAGATATGAAATAATCGAGCAGACAGACACGGGCCTGACTTCATCCACAGATGCCTTGTTGAGTCTCTAATTTTTAGGATTCTGCTTGAGATGTCTTGCCAATTCCTCACCAAATAATATGTACGTGTGAGTAACCAGACCTACCTGAGATCTCACGCCTCGTAGAGAGCCAAAATAAATATCGTACGTTTATAGATTGCTCGGTAACCTCCGTTCCATGCTGCCAACGACTGGCCAAGAATGTGACCTGTAGATGCTGCCATCT
The DNA here is from genome assembly GCF_048934315.1 of Petromyzon marinus. Lineage (NCBI taxonomy): Eukaryota > Metazoa > Chordata > Hyperoartia > Petromyzontiformes > Petromyzontidae > Petromyzon > Petromyzon marinus. Next base: position 7,446,390 of record NC_133683.1, read on the forward strand.
GCTGGCCACTGATGTAGATGGCAGCATGTAAGGTGGTGAATTGCGGTCGTTGAGATGAGTTTTGATTGGTGAGATGAGTGAGGTTGGTTCAGTGGATGAGATGGGTGCAGTCAGTCTGGTGACTGTGTGGTTGGTGTGGTGAATGTAGTGGTTGGTGTGGTGAATGTAGTGGTTGGTGTGGTGAATGTAGTGGTTGGTGTGGTGAATGTAGTGGGTGGTGTGGTGACTGTGTGGTTGGTGTGGTGAATGTAGTGGGTGGTGTGGTGAATGTAGTGGTTGGTGTGGTGAATATAGTGGTTGGTGTGGTGAATGTAGTGGTTGGTTTGGTGAATGTAGTGGGTGGTGTGGTGAATGTAGTGGGTGGTGTGGTGACTGTGTGGTTGGTGTGGTGAATGTAGTGGGTGGTGTGGTGAATGTAGTGGTTGGTGTGGTGAATGTAGTGGTTGGTTTGGTGAATGTAGTGGGTGGTGTGGTGAATGTAGTGGGTGAGATGAGTGTAGTAGGTGTGATGAGTGCCATTTGTGCGGTTAGTGGAGTTGGTGTTTGGTGAGTGAGGTGAGTGTTGTGATTGGTGAGGTGTAATTGGTGAGGTTAGGTTTGTGAGGTGTAATTGGGGTGGTGAGGTGGGTGAGGTGTAATTGGTGAGGTAAAGTTGGTGAGTGTATCAGTGAGCACCTGGAGGATTCTCCTCCACGGTCGCCTTTGTCTCCCCCAGTAGCGGTGTTCACTCCACACCGCACCAGGAACTCATCTGAGGCTGAGTCGACCTCACACTCTCTCACTGTCTCACAACAACAACAACCGCCATTCGCCACTAAGTGGCGGTGACGTCACCACGACGCTTGTGCCAGGCCATGTGCACCTTGAAGCCACGTGAAGTGTCGAACGCCCGCTGGCAGGAGGTCACGGGGCAGATCCAGGTGGTGCCACGGGTCGACTGACTGAGATGACTGAGATGACTGGCTGATGCACCACCTGTGCCCCCTGCTCACACTCACGCACGCGCACTCACTCACAAGCGCGAGTTCGCGTTTTCAGGCGATATAAAATAATTTATATTTCATGCCAGTTGGTTCTGAAGGACGGCTGTTTGTAATTTGGGCGTTCGTAAGTCGAGGACTGTCTGTAAATAAAGATTCCGATTGTGGGGCTTTCACCGTGGGATGAGCTTGGCCCGATCCGCGGGGGCGTGGCTTGCACGACAGTGGGCGGGACATAGCCGCGACGGGCGTGGCTTATCCAGGAAGTGGAGACCGCGATCGCCGGACTGCAAGCCAGAGGGAAGCACGCTCCTTTTAAAGTTAACAACAACATTGTTAAATGTAAGTAGGCCTCTCTACTTTATTATTGTTTTATTTGTTTAATACATTACTTGTGGTGCCGTGAGTCGAGTGAAATCAGTCAATAACCTTGCTAGACATGGCTAAGCTTTTAATAAGGGGCGCCGCGGTGTCGAGATGTTAACTACCTCGCTAGGCCTACAGCAGCGTGGAGGTTCCATCGAGACCCTGACGCCTACTCTGTATTTGTTTATTTTTTTCCCCTGTGGTCGCGTAGATTCTTCTCCTGGTCCTTCGGTTTTCCCCTCCACATTTAGAAACGTGAGTTTAGAGTACTTGACTGCTATAAATGTCCACATGATAAGCCACTTTCGTTGAGCTATCATTTGTGTCCAGGTCGCTTCTGATAAGAGTTATATAGCTCAGTGGGCCTTACCTGGTTAAATAAAAATAGTTTATAGTTTAGTTTATAGTTCATAAGAACTCGTGACAAGGGTCAGTGTCTACTTCAAATATTGTTCAGGCTCTGGAGACCTCCAAAGTTATTCGTGATGTTATACATTTGGTTCGTTTTGAGAATAATCGCGACCTTATATGATTATTACGTGATACACACGCTGAATATACGCACACAAACATCGTGTACACATGTGTCGTGCCCTCTATTGTCCACATAGACGGCTTGTGCTGACGAGAGAACGATCTTAACGTACAATGTCGTGACATGTATCAGCCCTTTGTCGATCCAGCGTTTTGATAGAGGCCTCCCCCACACCATGTCGTTCGTGGGAGTTGTTTAACCATACTTCACCATGCCGGTCAATGCGGGTTTGGTGAAGTGAGGAGGCCCAGAAACTTGTATATGCAGATACGAGTTTGCCTGTGCTTGCATCTGCATAATTACATTCTCACACATCTTCAAGTGTAGTTTAATACTTCTAAAAATGCATTTATTCTTGAGGATTCCATAAAGTACTGTGGTAAAAAGAAAACAACTTGATTTGAATAAATTTCGATTTAAAGCGTTCGTGACTGCAGGGATTCATCTTCTTGGTTCTTTCGGTAAAGTCACGTAGAAGGGAAATAATAAACTAATAAAAATAAAACATAATATAAGAAAATTCTCACGACGTTTCGGCCACAACACAAGTAGCCTTCCTCAGGTGAAGAAACAGAACTGTCGGAAAGACAGCGCTCCAATGAACACTGCTAAGCTTCGCAGCGTATTTTAAGCTGGGTGGGAGGAGCAGAGCGCCTTGCCAAAAGAGTTTACATATCAACAGAATAATTTAGCATTGAAGTAGCTGTGTTAATGTGATAGATTAGCAGGATGTTAAAGTCAGAAATTAGCATGTAACTGTGAGATTAGCATGATGTTAATGTGAGGAATTAGCATGTAACTGGTGACGGAAGTAGCTATGTTAAAGTCAGGGTTTACATATCAACTGAGGCATTTAGTATATTGACGCTAAAGAACTGCAACTACCCAACTATCATACAATAAACCGATGTGAAAGAACTAAATATAAACTACATCAATATAATCAATGTACTCAATATATTCTCCACTAAGCTGAGCTACTAACAATACGTCATTATACATTACACTTCTATGTCGCAAAAATTATTATAATATGCCTCCAAATATTGTTTTATTATAAACTGCCATAGACAGACCCCAACATTGAATTATACGCAGCGTTACTATACACTACCCTATACCTTAGATTATAATAATATTACACTGTATTATTTTACCAACCCTACTGTATACCACACTGCTATATATTGACTATACAATTACGATACTATATATTACCAAATAAATTATATTAAACATTACACTGAATACTTTGTTAAACAAGGAATGCTTTGAGCTTGTGGGTTGAATCCATCTGTGTGAAGTTGTGTTATTTCCCCATATGCAAGGTGGGGTCTCTCTGGGTTCCACTCACACAAACATCTCAATGCAATGGGACCTTTCTGAAAATGCAGTACTTAGACTCAATGAAGCTTTCCTGGGTAACTAGTTAACATTGTAATAATTAGCATGAGAGATAATGACGTTCAGTTATAAGTGCCATTAATAGTACTATACTGTACTTTTATTGAAGACTATTTTACGTAGTTGTTTGTAAAAAAAAGTGTCCATTCTCAAAACTTTTTGACGGGCCCTCGTACAGAAATGATATTACAATCTTATATGGATATTGCGAGTCAGAGTGTTGTGAATAGTGGAGTGAACGTGTGGTGTCATCATTATATTGTTGGTGTGTATATACAGAAAGGCCTATTTGGTGGGTAACATTAGGAAAATGGAGGTAGTTCGTCATTGTTGTTAAACAAAATCTTATTTGGGTGGATAAGAGGAGTAAAATCGTACATGATAGGAACTGCAATATTGTGGAGTTCTGGTATAATGAGTTGTAGTATATATGAATCATATGTCACCTTAAGTATGCCTGTGTGAGTACACTCGTGACACGGGTGTCATGCGCGTGACCTTTGTCTTTTGTTTCAGATGTGCGAGAGCAACTCCGCTGCGAGTCAAGGTGGTGCTGGGAGAATTGCCTTCACCATTGATGGCACTTCACCAGCACCCATCTCAACCTCACCTCAATCCGGTAGAATTACAAGAACGAAAAAACTTATCTCTTGTGACGTCTGTGGGAAAAAATTCCAGCTGGCATGGTGCCTAGAAGCCCACGTAAGAACGCACAAGGAGACCCGTGATCAATGGTGCGGCATATGCGGAAAAAGGTTTGATCAGCTAGGAAAATTAAAAAGGCATTTGAAGACCCATGAGAAGGATTACATGATAAAGGGTGCACCAGGCTTGGTGAATAACGGCAGTTTTGCCAATGCGGTGTTGAATCCACCGTCGCCCTATGAGATGTGCTCAGTCTGCGGATTTTTAAGTCCTATTGAAATCCTGAAAACTCATGAAAGTCTTCACGCACAGTTCTCGTACAGACCGAAGCCTGAACATGATTACACTTCGACAAAAGATAGCGGCGTTAAGATAGATGACATGAAATCCAATTTTCTTGAATGCTTTGGCCTAGTTCCACGTCAACAAACTGCTTCACCAGTCAGTGAGAATAAACCATACGCTGCTCTCGATCCTATGACGAGCATGAAAGTGTTGATGGCCTTGCAGCAGAAGAAGAAGGAAAAGCGAAGTAGACCTAAGCCCATTAAAAGAAAGAAGACCACCACCAGCGTCACCAATTGCAGCAGTAGCAACAGCCAGAATTCGGACATCAAGAGGATGGACTGCACGGAAGCAGGAGGCTGCGTGGAGCAGAGCATCCCCAAGGTGGATGAACCCAACCTGGCACCTTTAGGTACGTCCTAGTAATGCACACACTACATTTCATTTGGATGTAATTCATGATTTCACAAATTAGTTAATGTACGCATATGTTGACCATATCTGTATGCCTGCGCTGAGGAGTCTAGAGATCTGATGTGGTGCTGCTCGGATGTTGGGTTAAACCGTGAAACTCTGGGTTTCAGTCACCGAGCCATGATTAAACTGGCTTCTCATTGATGGACTTATCCAGTTACCAAACACTTCTTCCAGCAAACACTTCTGATGTCGCGTGATGTGTAGGAAATTGCAATAACCTAAAAATTATAGTTGTTGCTCTGCATCAACATCAACCACACGAAGAAGTGCAAAATGTTGGGGCTTCAAAATAAGCCCCAAAAATGTGTTCTTCTGATATTTTTCAGGAAACCAGTATCTTGCTTTTCTACTATTTGCACACATGTTGAACTTCTTTCGTACCATACGTAGCCAACCGTGCTAATCGGAGGTATTTGTTGCTGGCCATTTGGCATTTTAGGCCTTTGGGCCTTTGGGCCTGTGGTCAGCAACCGTGATTGATAAAACGTCCCATATACATAGTAATGCTATGGCATCCACTGCATGGTGATAAATAAATTATGTATTAGCGCGTGCGTGTGCTCAACGGTGGATGTCTTGTGTTCCAGAGGAAAAGCCCTTCCCGTGCAGTGACTGCTCGTACGGAGCGATGCAGAAGTCGAAGCTCAAGAGACACGTCCTGAGCGTTCACCACGTGCCCTTCAATAGCGCGCTGGACTCCGACTGCCCCAAGAAGAGAAGGCGGCTGGCTGGGTGCCGAGACCACGGCTCAACTCTGGATTTGGAGCGCGCACGATGCTCACGGAGAACTCCCTGATGATTTATTTCATCCTGAGGCTGAGGTACCACGTGTGGGGCGATGAACTCAAGGTTTTGTGCAGCGGACATTTCCATGATGAAATTTCGTCACGTTCACTGCTGCGAGGTTACATCTATTGCCGTATATGTTTAGTCAATTGCTGTATTTTCTGGTATACAATATATTTAATAAATTGTCCTAATTTCATAACAAAGGTTTTTGGGTTAGATCGTGTAAGTATAAATGTGTCATAACCCTACACCACCTGACACAGCCAATTAGTAAGGAATTTGTCACGTAAACAAAACTCCACTTAGTTACTACTTCAGCCCACCGGTGTTTTGGAGAGTAATTCCACAAGATGAGTACGACGTTTCACTGGTAATTACATCCAGCATCATCGGGCGATTTGCCAGAATAGTGAAGCCATCCACCTGCTTCCGGTCTTAAATAGAGAAAGGCGATGTCATCACTGAACCCATCAGGTGCAGAAATCAGAGGCGGGGAGGGGGATTATTGAAATTATATAATTGATTAGTAATAATTAAATTAGTATGTTTCCTCTATAAGTAATGATAAATGTGAGATGTCTTCTTCTTCCACGCGTTTGTTCCACTCACGTGGGGTCCGCCGTCCTTGCCACCTTCTCCACACCGCCCCGTCCCGCGCCATCTCTCCCTCCGCTCCTCGGGCCACCACGTTCGACCGCATCACCACATCGCCCCACGTCTTCTTCTGCCTTCATCTCCTCATCTTACAATCACAATTACTTAATAATACGCTTCCAGGCCGCACTAAGCCTGTAGCTGTCAGAGAGGTTAAAATAAGACAAATTTTCTCAGTTTCAATGGATTCTCGAATTAGTCTTGGCCAGTAATAATGAGTTTTACACAACACTTCATCGTTATCAAAATACATGAAGTGTTCTTGTTGGCAAGCATGTACTGCAACTTCCGACAGTTATGTTTGAGAGTGTTTAATATTTATTTGGTGTTCCTTTAGTCTTACGCTAATGTTACATCCCATCTGTCCAATATAACATCTGCCACATAAGCCATTAATCCAATACACACCATCCGTTGACAGCTTAGGCAATTCATCTTAAGTACAAGATACTATTTTTTGAATTTTGTGTACCGTGCCAAATCTTACTTAGATGTTTAGCTTTTTGCTTGTCCAAAACTCGAGCTAATTTCTCAATTACTCCCACGATATATGGTATCTTAATTGTTTAATAACCTGATTCAGCAGTATTGCTGTTCGATCTTGGTTTAGCATTCATTGCGGTTAATTATTTGAGCATTATTGTAGACATTCAATCGTAGCGTTTCTTTGACATGTTCAATCTCTCTCCCCAGACATTCACCATCTGACACTGTTTTAGCCAGATGTATGAGCATCTTGATGAGAGTTTTCTGTACGGGGTGATGATGCGAATCTGCATTCAGATAGGCATCAGTATGGGTTTCCTTTTGGTAAACGCTGTGTGTGTTATTTTACCATTTAGGCCTCGTCCGATAAATCACCTCTCCCAAGGAAATAAGTATTTAGAGGCCACACGGGACCGGGGGGGGGGGGGGGGGGGGGGAGTTTATCGTTGTGTCTGTTCCTGAGAGCAGATAGCGCGCAATGGAGAGCTTGCTCAGAGCGGAGCTGGGCATGTACTCGGCGAGGACGCTGGGCGCTTCGGCCAGTGGAGGCTGCATCAGCACCGGGCAGAGCTACGAGACGGGGCGCGGACACGTGCTCACCAAGATCATCGCCAAGAGCGGGGCACCCTCCTCTACGCCTCCTCTACGCCTCCTCACCACCTCACCTCCTCTACCCTTCTCCTCGCCTCCTCTACGCCTCCTCACTACGCCACCTCACCACGCCACCTCACCTCCTCACCACGCCACCTCACCTCCTCACCACGCCACCTCACCTCACCACGCCACCTCAACACCTCACCACCTCACCTCCTCTACCCTCCTCTTCGCCTCCTCTACACCACCCCGCATCTTTGCCTCAACCTTCATTCAGCCCTGTCATTAATGTATCACTTTTTTTTAGCTGCGACTACTAGCTAATTTGTCAGTTACTCCCACGAAATATGGTATTTTAATTGTTTAATAACCTGATTCAGCAGTATTGCTGTTTGATCTTGGTTTAGAATTCACTGCTCTGTTAATTTGAGCATTATTGTAGACATTCAATCGTAGCGTTTCTTTGACATGTTTAATCTCTCTCCTCAGACTTTGACCATCTGACACTGTTTTAGCCAGATGTATGAGCATCTTGTTGAGAAAGGATTTATGTGCGGGGTGATGATGCCAATCTGCCTTCAAATAGGCATCAGTATGTGTTCCCTTTCGGTAAACGCTGTGTGTGTTACTTTACCATTTAGGCCTTGTCCGAGCAAAATATCCAGGAAAGGGAGTGTGTTATTCACCTCCATTTCTATGGTGAACTGGATGGCCGTTTTTTGTGAATTGAGATGATTTAGACATTCATTCATTAAGTGTATCCTTCCCATGTCGCCAGACAACCAAAGTGTCATCTACATATCTACACCAAAAAGTGGGTTTTAATGTACTTGAAGCAAGTGCTCTTGCAACCCGGGGGTTGAGGACCCCTGTGTTAGAGGCCACACGGGGGGGGGGGGGGGGGGGAGTTTAACGTTGTGTTTGTCGCTGCGAGCAGACAGCGTGCAATGGAGAGCTTGCTCAGAGCGGAGCTGGGCACGGACTCGGCGAGGCCGCTGGGCACTGCGGCCGGTGGAGGCTGCATCAGCACCGGGCAGAGCTACGAGACGGGGCGCGGACACGTGTTCACCAAGATCAACGCCAAGAGCGGGGCACCCTCCTCTACGCCTCCTCACCACCTCACCTCCTCTACCCTCCTCTTCGCCTCCTCTACACCACCTTGCATCCTCGCCTCAACCTTCATTCAGTCAGCCCTGTATCACTCTTTTTTCGCTGCGACTACTAGCACCACCGTGGTGAATGTTGCAGTGAACTTCCCCTCGTTGATTCCCCCCTCCACCCACGTTAAGGGACTCTGTCTACCAGACACTTTGACCGCTTCGTCTCATCCACTCCGCGTTCAACCACCGCGCCTCACTGCAGTTCACAACAACGCACTCAACTAAACAACTCGGTCACCCACTCATCCAGTCACTAACTCAATCACCCTATCACACATTCATCCAGTCACTAACTCATCCAGTCACTAACTCAATCACCCTATCATCCAGTCACCCACTAACTCAATCACCCTATCACACACTCATCTCGTCACTAATTCAATCACCCTATCACCCACTCATCCAGTTAACCACTCATCCAGTCACCCACTCATTCAGTCACCCACTCATTCAGTCACCCACTCATCCAGTCACCCACTCATTCAGTCACCCACTCAATCACCCTATCACCCACTCATCAAATCAGCCACGCATCCAGTCACCCACTCATCCAGTCATCCATGCAATCACCCTATAACCCACTCATCCAGTCACCCACTCAATCACCCTATCACATACTCATCTAGTCACTAATTAAATCACCCTATCACCCACTCATCCAGTCACCCACTCATCTAGTCACCCACTCATTTAGTCACCCACTCAATCACCCACTCATCTAATCACCCACGCATTCAGTCACCCACGCATCCAGTCACCCACTCATCCGGTCACTGACTCAATCACCCTATCACACACTCCTCCACTCGTTTACTCAAACACTCACCCATTTACTCACCCACCCACTCACCACCATGCAGGTCACCTCACTCTTCTTTTCAGATTTATCAGTTTGCACTGCTCCACTCTGGAATCCACTCCCGGTCTTCGTGTTTTCCCAAACTCTTGCAACAATAAACTTGATCAATTTAAGGAACGCGTTTCTTTGATCTTAATTATCTAATTACTCATTGGACAGTTATGTATTATTATTTTTTATTGTTACTGGCCGTTTGGCGTTTTGTATTGTGTGGGGTTTGCATCGCTGTCAACCCCTCATCAGTGCCTACCTTATTACAGAACAATTCAGACCTTGTTGGTCACCCCGTGCCCCTTATAAGTCCCATGACAAGGGAGAAACACGCAAATAAACTTAACAAAAATGTTGCCCGTATTGAAACGGCCGTCTGCCGTATGGACCTGACAACTCACTTTCCCCCAACAGAATACGGGTAAACCGTGTGGGTTGGCGGCTATGGGTTTTGTTGTGTTTGCGAGTCCAAGTTATAGGACTGCACCCTGGGTTGTGCGTGGTTCTCATTGGTGGGAGATTCCCTTCGCTGTGTTGCACGCCAGTGGCTGGGGGCTGCTTGGGGCTAGTGACGTGTAAGCCGGTCCCAATGTGCACCGGCAAACATTTACCGCCAGGTGGCCCCAGTGTTTATTGCCCGTCTCCACGTGGATACCTGAAAACACGTCAATCCACTGCTGGATGAGTCCCGCAATGAAGATACAATCAGTACATCCACTTTGCTTTTGGACACCACCTGTTCCATTGGCGGCCGAATGCGAATCTAAATGTACATACGTTAGAGACTGGTTAATGCGCATAGAAATCAAACCAATTGACCTACGACATTTGCCCCATCAACTTTTGTAGAATTTTAGATGTGCATTACAGCTACTTTAGCCGGATGGTTGTGGTGGCTTTGTATGCCTGTAATCCACGACTACGTGGAGGTGAGGGTTGGTGGATCACAAAAATGTTGCGACAACTCCCACCCCTTGGTCGTCAAGGAGGTAGAGAAGGCGGTGTCGAATAATGTGGACTCCGCCTGTTCCATCTGTAGATTTGTGATAGAGCGTTGGCCCCCCATTTGCTTGGATTTCTCCAGGTGCTCCGATTTCCTCCCACATGTAAACACTCATTAATCTTGATTTGAAGCTTTCGTGACTGCAGGAATCCTTACTCTTTGGTTCTTTCGGTAAAGTCACGTAGGTAGAAAAAATAATAATGGATCACGACGTTTCGATCGCCACACAAGCAATCTCACTGAGTCTCAAGACTCTTGTTCAGGAGGGGCCTGACAACTTTTCGCAGGAGTAATTTGGATGTTTGGCTAGTACCAGTTACATTGTATGTTGTTGTTTTGCTGTGGGAGTAAACCCATACAGAGAAAGGGACCAGAATGAGGAAAGCGAAGCCAGGCAGTCCTTCAGAAGATGTCATGCACGGGCGTGACCACTGCACCACCCTGCCGCCCAAACAAATGTAATTTAAATAATGTACAATACTGGCAAATAAACCCTATTAGTATCAACTGAATTTGTGGACAATGTGGCACGTGTATAGCTGCATCGGTGTTTCTAAAAGTCATGTTCAAATTGCTTATTAAAAATATTATAAAGAACAGGTTTCTCACCTCTGGTTTCATTTGACTTACCGGTTGTCCTCATTATGTGTGTCACAGGTAATATGGCAAGGAAAATATTATGCAGCACGAGTTGTAGGATTAGGGCAATTATGGTGACACACGTGACCCCCTCTACACAAGTATCAGCTGAGAGTCAATGCTGGGATGTTGTGCGATTGGTGCAAGCGACACATCATTGTGTTTTGATGTTGAGCTGTTAAAATTGCACTGTTGTGAGGTGAGGTCAAGGCCGATAACTGCTTCCAGCGGTGTCAAGATCAGCATTTTGAAGAGGCTCGCGGAGGATGATACTGGGCACTGGGGTGCAGTCTCCCTCCATGAACAACAGAGGGCAGAGGAGCGACGCTCACAACAATAATTGGCGGAGCGCCGGGCGTATAAAAGACAAAGTTGGAAGAAAGTTTATCTCGGGGAGGTAACCCACAACACCTGGGTCTGTCCCGCGTGTTCACACGATAACGCGTTTTCACTACGTTGAGATTTATAAGGGCACGGGGTGACCAATAAAGTATGAATTGGTCTGTGATAAGCTCGGCCCTGATAAGGGGTTGACAGATATGAAATAATCGAGCAGACAGACACGGGCCTGACTTCATCCACAGATGCCTTGTTGAGTCTCTAATTTTTAGGATTCTGCTTGGGATGTCTTGCCAATTCCTCAGCAAATAATGTGTACGTGTGAGTAACCAGACCTACCTGAGATCTCACGCCTCGTAGAGAGCCAAAATAAATATCGTACGTTTATAGATTGCTCGGTAACCTCCGTTCCATGCTGCCATCGACTGGCCAAGAATGTGGCCTGTAGATGCTGCCATCTGCTGGCCACTGATGTAGATGGCAGCATGTAAGGTGGTGAATTGCGGTCGTTGAGATGAGTTTTGATTGGTGAGATGAGTGAGGTTGGTGCAGTGGATGAGATGGGTGCAGTCAGTATGGTGACTGTGTGGTTGGTGTGGTGAATGTAGTGGGTGGTGTGGTGAATGTAGTGGTTGGTGTGGTGAATGTAGTGGTTGGTGTAGTGAATGTAGTGGGTTGTGTGGTGAATGTAGTGGTTGGTGTGGTGAATGTAGTGGTTGGTGTGGTGAATGTAGTGGTTGGTGTGGTGAATGTAGTGGTTGGTGTGGTGAATGTAGTGGTTGGTGTGGTGAATGTAGTGGTTGGTGTGGTGAATGTAGTGGTTGGTTTGGTGAATGTAGTGGGTGGTGTGGTGAATGTAGTGGGTGAGATGAGTGTAGTAGGTGTGATGAGTGCCATTTGTGCGGTTAGTGGAGTTGGTGTTTGGTGAGTGAGGTGAGTGTTGTGATTGGTGAGGTGTAATTGGTGAGGTAAAGTTGGTGAGTGTATCAGTGAGCACCTTGAGGTTTCTCCTCCACGGTCGCCTTTGTCTCCCCCAGTAGCGGTGTTCACTCCACTCCTCACCAGGAACTCATCTGAGGCTGAGTCGACCTCACACTCTCTCACTGTCTCACAACAACAACAACAACCGCCATTCGCCACTAAGTGGCGGTGACGTCACCACGACGCTTGTGCCAGGCCATGTGCACCTTGAGGCCACGTGAAGTGTCGAACGCCCGCTGGCAGGAGGTCACGGGGCAGATCCAGGTGGTGCCACGGGTCGACTGACTGAGATGACTGAGATGACTGGCTGATGCACCACCTGTGCCCCCTGCTCACACTCACGCACGCGCACTCACTCACAAGCGCGAGTTCGCGTTTTCAGGCGATATAAAATAATTTATATTTCATGCCAGTTGGTTCTGAAGGGCGGCTGGCCCGATCTGCAGGGGCGTGGCTTGCACGACAGTGGGCGGGGCATAGCCGCGACGGGCGTGGCTTATCCAGGAAGTGGAGACCGCGATCGCCGGACTGCAAGCCAGACAGAAGCGCGCTCCTTTTAAAGTTAACAACAACATTGTTAAATGTAAGTAGCGCCTCTCTACTTTATTATTGTTTTATTTGTTTAATACATTACTTGTGGTGCCGTGAGTCGAGTGAAATCAGTCAATAACCTTGCTAGACATGGTTAATCTTTTAATAAGGGGCGCCGCGGTGTCGAGATGTTAACTACCTCGCTAGGCCTACAGCAGCGTGGAGGTTCCATCGAGACCCTGACGCCTGCTCTGTATTTGTTTATTTTTTTCCCCTGTGGTCGCGTAGATTCTTCTCCTGGTCCTTCGGTTTTCCCCTCCACATTTAGAAACGTGAGTTTAGAGTACTTGACTGCTATAAATGTCCACATGATAAGCCACTTTCGTTGAGCTATCATTTGTGTCCAGGTCGCTTCTGATAAGAGTTATATAGCTCAGTGGGCCTTACCTGGTTAAATAAAAATAGTTTATAGTTTAGTTTATAGTTCATAAGAACTCGTGACAAGGGTCAGTGTCTACTTCAAATATTGTTCAGGCTCTGGAGACCTCCAAAGTTATTCGTGATGTTATACATTTGGTTCGTTTTGAGCATAATCGCGACCTTATATAATTATGACGTGATGCACACGCTGAATATACGCACACAAACATCGTGTACACGTGTGTCGTGCCCTCTATTGTCCACATAGACGGCTTGTGCTGACGAGAGAACGGTCTTAATGTACAATGTCGTGACATGTATCAGCCCTTTGTCGATCCAGCGTTTTGATAGAGGCCTCCCCCACACCATGTCGTTCGTGGGAGTTGTTTAACCATACTTCACCATGCCGGTCAATGCGGGTTTGGTGAAGTGAGGAGGCCCAGAAACTTGTATATGCAGATACGAGTTTGCCTGTGCTTGCATCTGCAGAATTACATTCTCACACATCTTCAAGTATAGTTTAATACTTCTAAAATGCATTAATTATTGAGGATTCCATAAAGTACTGTGGTAAAAAGAAAATAACTTGATTTGAATACTTTGTTGAACAGGGAATGCTTTGAGTTTGTGGGTTGAATCCATTAGTGCGGAGTTGTGTTATTTCCCCATTTGCAAGGTGGGGTCTCTCTGGGTTCCACTCACACAAACATCTCAATGCAATGGGACCTTTCTGAAAATGCAGTACTTAGACTCAATGAAGCTTTCCTGGGTAACTATTTAACATTGTAATAATTAGCATGAGAGATAATGACGTTCACGTATAAGTGCCATTAATAGTACTATACTGTACTTTTATTGAAGACTTTTACGTAGTTGTTTGTAAAAAAAGTGTCCATTCTCAAAACTTTTTAACTGGCCCTCGTACATAAATGATATTACAATCTTTATGGAGATTGCAAGTCAGAGTGTTGTGAATAGTGGAGTGAACGTGTGGTGCAATCATTATATTGTTGGTGTGTATATACAGAAAGGCCTATTTGGTGGGTAACATTAGGAAAATGGAGGTAGTTGGTCATTGTTGTTTAGAAACAAAATATTATTTGGGTGTAAGAGGAGTAAAATCGTACATGATAGGAACTGCAATATTGTGGAGTTCTGGTATAATGAGTTGTAGTATATATGAATCTTATGTCACCTTAAGTATGCCTTTGTGAGTACACTCGTGACACGGGTGTCATGCGCGTGACCTTTGTCTTTGTTTCAGATGTGCGAGAGCAACTCCGCTGTGAGTCATGGTGGTGCTGGGAGAATTGCCTTTACCATCGATGGCACTTCATCAGCACCCGTCTCAACCCCACCTCAATCCGGTAGAGTTACAAGACCAAAAAAACTTATCTCTTGTGACGTCTGTGGGAAAAAATTCCAACTGGCATGGTGCCTAGAAGCCCACGTAACAACGCACAAAGAGACCCATGACCAATGGTGCCGCATATGTGGACAAAGGTTTGAACAGCTAGGAAAATTTAAAAGGCATGTGAAGACCCACGAGAAGGATTACGTGATAAAGGGTGCACCAGGCTTGGTGAATAACGGCAGTTTTGCCAATGCGGTGTTGAATCCACCATCGCCCTATGAGATGTGCTCAGTCTGCGGAGTTTTATGTCCTATTGAAATCCTGAAAACTCATGAAAGTCTTCACGCACAGTTCTTGTACAGACCGAAGCCTGAACATGATTACGCTTCGACAAAAGATAGCGGCGTTAAGATAAATGACATGAAATCCAATTTTCTTGAATGCTTTGGCCTAGTTCCACATCAACAAACTGCTTCACCAGTCAGTGAGAATAAACCATACGCTGCTCTCGATCCTATTACGAGCATGAAAGTGTTGATGGCCTTGCAGCAGAAGAAGAAGGAAAAGCGACGTAGACCTAAGTCCATTAAAAAAAAGAAGACCACCACCAGCGTCACCAATTGCAGCAGTAGCAACAGCCAGAATTCGGACATCAAGAGGATGGACTGCACGGAAGCAGGAGGCTGCGTGGAGCGGAACATCCCCAAGGTGGATGAACCCAACCTGGCACCTTTCGGTACGTCCGAGTAATGCACACACTACATTTCATTTGGATGTAATTCATAATTTCACAAATTAGTTAATGTACGCATATGTTGACCATATCTGTATGCCTGCGCTGAGGAGTCTAGAGATCTGATGTGGTGCTGCTCGGATGTTGGGTTAAACCGTGAAACTCTGGGTTTCAGTCACCGAGCCATGATTAAACTGGCTTCTCATTGATGGTCTTATCCAGTTACCAAACACTTCTTCCAGCAAACACTTCTGATGTCGCGTGATGTGTAGGAAATTGCAATAACCTCCTAGTGGATAAAAAACGGTCACGAAGGGATGTCATGAGCAGTGCAATGATATCTCCTTCCACGAGCTGTTCCCTTACATGAGGTGGTTCACTGCTGTGTGAGAGTTGCACAGGGATACTTCATCTCATGACATGGAGCCAATAGCACCATTGGAAGGAAACTGATAAAAATACATTGCTTGACAAATTCCAAAAATTATCTATTTCTTAACCGCGGTAAATTTTACTTAAACAAGTGGGTAAATTTAGGGAACATTTTTGAATGTATAGACCGAGTCATTTCCACGATGGGAATTTCCTCTTCATTGTACTCACACCTAACTTCCATGTGTATTTACTCGTTCTATTGCAGGTAATTATTGTGTAATTAATGAGCTGTAATAGAATAATCTGGCTCAACCACCTCAATGTTAATTATAGTTGTTGCTCTGCATCAACATCAACCACACGAAGAAGTGCAAAATGTTGGGGCTTCAAAATAAGCCCCAAAAATGTATTATGATATTTTTCAGGAAATCAGTATCTTGCTTTTCTACTATTTGTACGTATGTTGAACTTCTTTCGTACCATACGTAGCCAACCGTGCTAATCGGAGGTATTTGTTGCTGGCCATTTGGCATTTTGGGCCTTTGGGCCTGTGCTCAGCAACCGTGATTGATAAAACGTCCCATATACATAGTAATGCTATGGCATCCACTGCATGGTGATAAATAAATTATGTATTAGCGCATGCGTGTGCTCAACGGTGGATGTCTTGTGTTCCAGAGGAAAAGCCCTTCCCGTGCAGTGACTGCTCGTACGGAGCGATGCAGAAGTCGAAGCTCAAGAGACACGTCCTGAGCGTTCACCACGTGCCCTTCGATAGCGCGCTGGACTCCGACTGCCCCAAGAAGAGAAGGCGTCTGGCTGGGTGCCGAGACCACGGCTCAACTCTGGATTTGGAGCGCGCACGATGCTCACGGAGAACTCCCTGATGATTTATTTCATCCTGAGGCTGAGGTACCACGTGTGGGGCGATGAACTCAAGGTTTTGTGCAGCGGACATTTCCATGATGAAATTTCGTCACGTTCACTGCTGCGAGGTTACATCTATTGCCGTATATTTTTAGTCAATTGCTGTATTTTATGGTATACAATATATTTAATAAATTGTCCTAATTTCATAACCCATCAGGTGCAGAAATCAGAGGCGGGGAGGGGGATTATTGAAATTATATAATTGATTAGTAATCATTTAATTAGTATGTTTCCTCTATAAGTAATGATAAATGTGAGATGTCTTCTTCTTCCACGCGTTTGTTCCACTCACGTGGGGTCCGCCGTCCTTGCCACCTTCTCCACACCGCCCCGTCCCGCGCCATCTCTCCCTCCGCTCCTCGGGCCACCACGTTCGACCGCATCACCACATCGCCCCACGTCTTCTTCTTCTGCCTTCATCTCCTCATCTTACAATTACTTAATAATACGCTTGCAGGCCGCACTAAGCCTGTAGCTGTCAGAGAGGTTAAAATAATACAAATTTTCTCAGTTTCAATGGATTCTCGAATTAGTCTTGACCAGTAATAATGAGTTTTACACAACACTTCATCGTTATCAAAATACATTAAGTGTTCTTGTTGGCAAGCATGTACTGCAACTTCCGACAGTTATGTTTGAGAGTGTTTAATATTTATTTGGTGTTCCTTTAGTCTTACGCTAATGTTACGTCCCATCTGTCCAATATAACATCTGCCACATAAGCCATTAATCCGATACACACCATCCGTTGACAACTTAGGCAATTCATCTTAAGTACAAGATACTATTTTTTGAATTTTGTGTACCGTGCCAAATCTTACTTAGATGTTTAGATTTTTGCTTTTCCAAAACTCGAGCTAATTTCTCAATTACTCCCACGATATATGGTATTTTAATTGTTTAATAACCTGATTCAGCAGTATTGCTGTTCGATCTTGGTTTAGCATTCATTGCTGTTAATTATTTGAGCATTTTCTTTGGTTCTTTCGGTAAAGTCACGTAGAATGAGAATAAAATAATAAATTGATAAAATATCAATTTATTATTTGATAAAATATCAATTTATTATTTTATTCTCATTCTACGTGACTTTACCGAAAGAACCAAAGAAGATGAATCATTGCAGTCACGAAAGCTTTAAATCGATATTTGAGCATTATTGTAGACATTCAATCGTAGCGTTTCTTTGACATGTTCAATCTCTCTCCCCAGACATTCACCATCTGACACTGTTTTAGCCAGATGTATGAGCATTTTGATGAGAGAGGTTTTCTGTACGGGGTGATGATGTGAATCTGCATTCAGATAGGCATCAGTATGCGTTCCCTTTTGGTAAACGCTGTGTGTGTTATTTTACCATTTAGGCCTCGTCCGATAAATCACCTCTCCCAAGGAAATAAGTATTTAGAGGCCACACGGGACCGGGGGGGGGGGGGGGGGGAGTTTATCGTTGTGTCTGTTCCTGAGAGCAGATAGCGCGCAATGGAGAGCTTGCTCAGAGCGGAGCTGGGCATGTACTCGGCGAGGACGCTGGGCGCTTCGGCCAGTGGAGGCTGCATCAGCACCGGGCAGAGCTACGAGACGGGGCGCGGACACGTGCTCACCAAGATCATCGCCAAGAGCGGGGCACCCTCCTCTACGCCTCCTCTACGCCTCCTCACCACCTCACCTCCTCTACCCTTCTCCTCGCCTCCTCTACGCCTCCTCACTACGCCACCTCACCACGCCACCTCACCTCCTCACCACGCCACCTCACCTCCTCACGCCACCTCACCTCCTCACCACGCCACCTCACCTCCTCACCACGCCACCTCAACACCTCACCACCTCACCTCCTCTACCCTCCTCTTCGCCTCCTCTACACCACCCTGCATTCTTGCCTCAACCTTCATTCATTCAGCCCTGTCATTAATGTATCACTTTTTTTTACCTGCGACTACTAGCTAATTTGTCAGTTACTCCCACGATATATGGTATTTTAATTATTTAATAACTTGATTCAGCAGTATTACTGTTTGATCTTGGTTTAGCATTCACTGCTCTGTTAATTTGAGCATTATTGTAGACATTCAATCGTAGCGTTTCTTTGACATGTTTAATCTCTCTCCTCAGACTTTGACCATCTGACACTGTTTTAGCCAGATGTATGAGCATCTTGTTGAGAAAGGATTTCTGTTCGGGGTGATGATGCCAATCTGCATTCAGATAGGCATCAGTATGTGTTCCCTTTCGGTAAATGCTGTGTGTGTTACTTTACCATTTAGGCCTCGTCCGAGCAAAATATCCAGGAAAGGGAGTGTGTTATTCACCTCCATTTCCATGGTGAACTGGATGGCCGGTTTTTGTGAATTGAGATGATTTAGACATTCATTCATTAAGTGTATCCTTCCCATGTCGCCAGACAACCAAAGTGTCATCTACATATCTACACCAAAAAGTGGGTTTTAATGTACTTGAAGCAAGTGCTCTTGCAACCCGGGGGTTGAGGACCCCTGTGTTAGAGGCCACACGGGACGGGGGGGGTGGGGAAGTTTAACGTTGTGTTTGTCGCTGCGAGCAGACAGCGTGCAATGGAGAGCTTGCTCAGAGCGGAGCTGTGCACGGACTCGGCGAGGCCGCTGGGCGCTGCGGCCGGTGGAGGCTGCATCAGCACCGGGCAGAGCTACGAGACGGGGCACGGACACGTGTTCACCAAGATCAACGCCAAGAGCGGGGCACCCTCCTCCACGCCTCCTCACCACCTCACCTCCTCTACCTTCCTCTTCGCCTCCTCTACACCACCTTGCATCCTGGCCTCAACCTTCATTCAGTCAGCCCTGTATCACTTTTTTTCGCTGCGACTACTAGCACCACCGTGGTGAATGTTGCAGTGAACTTCCCCTCGTTGATTCCCCCCTCCACCCACGTTAAGGGACTCGGTCTACCAGACACTTTGACCGCTTCGTCTCATCCACTCCGCGTTCAACCACCGCGCCTCACTGCAGTTCACAACAACGCACTCAACTAAACAACTCGGTCACCCACTCATCCAGTCACTAACCCAATCACCCTATCACACATTCATCCAGTCACTAACTCATCCAGTCACTAACTCAATCACCCTATCACACACTTATCTCGTCACTAATTCAATCACCCTATCACCCACTCATCCAGTTAACCACTCATCCAGTCACCCACTCATTCAGTCACCCACTCATCCAGTCACCCACTCATTCAGTCACCCACTCAATCACCCTATCACCCACTCATCAAATCAGCCACGCATCCAGTCACCCACTCATCCAGTCATCCACGCAATCACCCTATAACCCACTCACCCACTCATCTAGTCACCCACTCATTTAGTCACCCACTCAATCACCCACTCATCTAATCACCCACGCATTCAGTCACCCACGCATCCAGTCACCCACTCATCCGGTCACTGACTCAATCACCCTATCACACACTCCTCCACTCGTTTACTCAAAAACTCTCCCATTTACTCACCCACCCGCTCACCACCATGCAGGTCACCTCACTCTTCTTTTCAGATTTATCAGTTTGCACTGCTCCACTCTGGAATCCACACCCGGTCTTCCTGTTTTCCCAAACTCTTGCAACAATAAACTTGATCAATTTAAGGAACGCGTTTCTTTGATCTTAATTATCTAATTACTCATTGGACAGTTATGTATTATTTTTTATTGTTACTGGCCGTTTGGCGTTTTGTATTGTGTGGGGTTTGCATCGCTGTCAACCCCTCATCAGTGCCTACCTTATTACAGAATAATTCAGACCTTGTTGGTCACCCCGTGCCCCTTATAAGTCCCATGACAAGGGAGAAACACACAAATAAACTTAACAAAATGTTGCCCGTATTGAAACGGCCGTCTGCCGTATGGACCTGACAACTCACTCCCCCCCAACAGAATACGGGTAAACCGTGTGGGTTGGCGGCTATGGGTTTTGTTGTGTTTGCGAGTCCAAGTTATAGGACTGCACCCTGGGTTGTGCGTGGTTCTCATTGGTGGGAGATTCCCTTCGCTGTGTTGCACGCCAGTGGCTGGGGGCTGCCTGGGGCTAGTGACGTGTAAGCCGGTCCCAATGTGCACCGGCAAACATTTACCGCCAGGTGGCCCCAGTGTTTATTGCCCGTCTCCACGTGGATACCTGAAACCCATGTCAATCCACTGCTGGATGAGTCCCGCAATGAAGATACAATCAGTACATCCACTTAGCTTTTGGACTCCACCTGTTCCATTGGCGGCCGAATGCGAATCTAAATGTGCATACGTTAGAGACTGGTTAATGCGCATAGAAATCAAACCAATTGACCTACGACATTTGCCCCGTCAACTTTTGTAGAATTTTAGATGTGCATTACAGCTACTTTAGCCGGATGGTTGTGGTGGCTATGTATGCCTGTAATCCACGACTACGTGGAGGTGAGGGTTGGTGGATTACAAAAATGTTGCGACAACTCCCACCCCTTGGTCGTCAAGGAGGTAGAGAAGGCGGTGTCGAATAATGTGGACTCTGCCTGTTCCATCTGTAGATTTGTGATAGAGCATTTGATTGGATTTCTCCAGGTGCTCCGATTTCCTCCCACATGTAAACACTCATTAATCTTGATTTGAAGCTTTCGTGACTGCAGGAATCCTTACTCTTTGGTTCTTTCGGTAAAGTCACGTAAGTAGAAAAAATAATAATGGATCACGATGTTTCGATCGCCACACAAGCAATCTCACTGAGTCTCAAGACTCTTGTTCAGGAGGGGCCTGCCAACTTTTCGCAGAAGTAATTTGGATGTTTGGCTAGTACCAGTTACATTGTATGTTGTTGTTTTGCTATGGGAGTAAACCCATACAGAGAAAGGGACCAGAATGAGAAAAGCGAAGCCAGGCAGTCCTTCAGAAGATGTCATGCACGGGCGTGACCACTGCACCACCCTGCCGCCCAAACAAATGTAATTTAAATAATGTACAATACTGGCAAATAAACCCTATTAGTATCAACTGAATTTCTGGACAATGTGGCACGTGTATAGCTGCATCGGTGTTTCTAAAAGTCGTGTTAAAATTGCTTATTAAAAATATTATAAAGAACAGGTTTCCCACCTCTGGTTTCATTTGACTTACCGGTTGTCCTCATTATGTGTGTCACAGGTAATATGGAAAGGAAAATATTACGCAGCACGAGTTGTAGGATAAGGGCAATTATGGTGACACACGTGACCCCCTCTACACAAGAAACAGCTAGGATTCATATTCTTGGTTCTTTCGGGAAAGTCACGTCGAAGGGAAACAATAAAATAATACAAATATAAAACAATAAAATTCTCGCGACCTTTTGATTGCAACATAAGCAATCATCATCAGGTGTGAAAACCACAAGAAAATTTGAAAGAACCAAGAATATGAATCTCTGCAGTCACTAAAGCTTTAAATCAAAATGTAACAGCTGAGAGTCAATGCTGTGGTGTTGTGCGATTGGTGCAAGCGACACATCATTGTGTTTTGATGTTGAGCTGTTAAAATTGCACTGTTGTGAGGTGAGGTCAAGGCCGATGACTTCTTCCAGCGGTGTCAAGATCAGCATTTTGAAGAGGCTCGCGGAGGATGATACTGGGCACTGGGGTGCAGTCTCCCTCCATGAACAACAGAGGGCAGAGGAGCGACGCTCACAACAATTATTGGCGGAGCGCCGGGCGTATGAAACGCAAATTTGGAAGAAAGTTTATCTCGGGGAGTTAACCCACAACACCTGTGTCTGTCCCGCGTGTTCACACGATAACGCGTTTTCACTACAACGCGTTTTCTCCGTCACAACGCGCTTTCTGAGCGGACTACTTTCTTGAGCTGCGCGGTTGAGCGAGATGAGACGGTAACGCGGCGGCGGCGGCGGCGGCGTCCCCTCAAGTTATTTGGACCCCCATCTTACCGTGCGTGGACATTATTATTATTTACGGGAGGAAAATAGTTTCCGCTTAACGCGGCACTTTTCAGGAACGCATCTACCGCGTTAAACGAGGACTCGCCGCGTACAGGTGCCGCGCACGCTGTATCGACCCTGGAGAAATCCGAAGCGCTATGAAGCTCTTGTTCACAGACGTCCAGTAAGGGGCGGGTGGTGTTGGTGGTGTGGGCGTCACCACGTGACACACAGCTTGTCCGTGGAGTCGATCGTGAGGGTGCCGACGTCGCCTAGGCAACGCCGCCCCCCCTCTGGCTCTGCTGCTGCTGCTGCCTCGCTCTGTGCACGCGAGGCGCCAATCCGTGACGCGGGCACTGTACGCGTTGCGTCACCGTTCACCGTGGGGGGCGGCGGGGCCTCAGCTACGTCACGTCGTGTACAGTGGCACATTAATATTGACACTTTTACTCGTGTTTATGTGCCTCGTTATTAAAGGTGAGTTTAATAATAATCATGCTGCTGCTACACAATGTGTGCATTGATATATACGTACAGTTTATGTGTTTAAACGCGATTGTAGTTTATGGGCCCTTGAGGGATTTTTCGCCTCGTGTGAGGTTTTTATGCGCAACCTTAATTATTGCGCTTTTGTTAATCGTTAACATTTGGTCAGGAATAATGCACTTAAGATAAATGTTCTGGCGACGATATTTTGCAAAACAGACGATGGCAAAATTTCGATTTAAAGCTTTCGTGACTGCAAGGATTCATCTTCTTTGGTTCTTTCGGTAAAGTCACGTAGAATGAGAATAAAATAATAAATTGATAAAATAAAATAACACAATAATATTCTCACGACGTTTTCGGCCACAACACAAGCGGCCTTCATCAGGTGAAGGGGACGAGACTGTCTGATGAAGGCCACTTGTGTTGTGGCGGAAACGTCGTGAGAATATTATTATTTTATTTTATCAATTTATTATTTTATCTTATTCTACGTGACTTTACCGAAATAACCAAAGAAGATGGCAAAATTGTGTATATATTGTGCGATATGTGCCACTGAAACGGCAAGAAGTCAATAACAATGACTCGTGTTGAGTGTTTAATATGCAAGCTGGAGTCAGTCTCTCTCATTAAGGCCACATGGCCACACTGTGTCTCTTAGTTCTTGCAAGCTAAGCTGGAGTCAGTCTCTCTCATTAAGGCCACATGGCCACACTGTGTCTCTTAGTTCTTGCAAGCTAAGCTGGAGTAAGTCTCTCTCATTAAGGCCACATGGCCACACTGTGTCTCTTAGTTCTTGCAAGCTAAGCTGGAGTGAGTCTCATTAAGGCCACATGGCCACACTGTGTCTCTTAGTTCTTGCAAGCTAAGCTGGAGTCAGTCTCTCTCATTAAGGCCACATGGCCACACTGTCTCTTAGTTCTTGCAAGCCAAGCTGGAGTCAGTCTCTCTCATTAAGGCCACATGGCCACACTGTGTCTCTTAGTGCTTGCAAGCTAAGCTGGAGTCAGTCTCTCTCATTAAGGCCACATGGCCACACAGTGTCTCTTAGTTCTTGCAAGCTAAGCTGGAGTCAGTCTCTTTTCAACATATGTCCCACCAAATTCTGTATTAATAATGTTCCAGTTTCTCTATATGTTTTTAAATTTAGATTTAAATTAATCTACATTTTAAAATCCACAAATCTGGCTGCCTCCTGATGATGCTGGTTGTAATTACTGGCGAAACGTCGTACTCAGATTGTTAATGTTGTGGCTTTGCTCTCTAACACACAACCGGTGTGCTGTACTAGTAACGAATTGGCATGTTCTGTTTAAGTGACAAACCTTACTAATTGGCTGTGTCGGGTGGTGGTGGGTTTACCGACATTTTTTTTATATTTACGCGATCTTACCCAAAAAACCTGTATTATGTAAAAATACATTTATTGTCCTCCTTTCTTTTTGGACAGTTTAAAATCTCTAACGTTTTTCAAATTGTTCTGATGTACAGTGCTACATTTCAAATTACTGTCATGTTTGCAACGGGTTGTTTAAAATATATTTAAATGGTGTAGATTCATATTTAAACTCGCTTCGAATCTGCATTCGTCATTTTCTTCTTAAGCAGTCCGTAACCACAATTGGTACATCGATGCATGACCCATTTGATTATGGTTTGTTGATCTTAATTTATCAATTAAAATGTTATTGAGTGTGCCAAATCCTAAAGAGTGGCGTTTGAGTCGACCTTATTTCATATTCACATCTGAAACGCCTGTGCACATGAATGTAATCCAGTTACACACTCTCCTACTTGTTCATCAACTCTCTTCGTGGTGTAGATTTGATGGCTTGTATAGCAACCATAATCAAACACAACAAGTCCGGGTGACTCATGATCCATGATTCACGATGCCAGTGGGCCAGGTTTCACTCTCAATTCTCTACCTGTGTGGCATGAATAAAACGCACCTGTAAATTTGACCTGAAATGATTGCACAACAATTGCCCCGCCTTCATGCGATGTTTATCCTCCACTGTTTATCTGGCTTTGACCTGAATTATATAAAAGTGCGGCTGTGCAACTGCTGTAGAGTCACATTGGTATAAACGCATTTTACAATATGAACAGCGCATTGAAAACGCGTACTATTTTAAGTATTGTTTAACAAGTGTGTTTACAAATCCACACTGAGAAACACGATGATTGACAGAGGGGAGTAGATTATGTTTTCGATAGTGTATTTAAATAGAGCTACTGTAGGTAAGTAGTTTTCAGTTTTAAAGGCATAGTTTAACAAGTCAACACTTGCCACCATCCTTCAAACCCATTGGTGAAAAAGACCACAGTTTATGTTTACATTATAATATGTTTACATTATATAATATATAATATAATGTTTACATTATATATAATATAATGTTTATATATAATATATAATTTAATGTTTACATTATAATACATTGTTTACATTATATATAATATAATGTTTATGCAAAAGCCGGAGACTTATGGGACACCGGGGTCCCACCATAAGGTTCATATGAATGGTTACCTAATAACTTTTGAAACACGGTAATCGCTGTGAAGTGCAGTTTCCAATTCTTATTGTTGACTCAATCTCTCTGGCCTTTCTATGCAATATGAAGAAGGGTCATTGCCCGAAACGTCGCTTATCGGATTTTTTCCCTTTTTCAAGGCACCAGTGCTACTGATGCATGAATTTGTTTGGTATTTGAAATGATACGAAGGCTCAGCAAGTGATTCCTTGCAGACATAAACAGAAGCGATACGCGCCACCCCAGCCACCCATGTCGCGAATCAATCGATTATCGCGATTGAGGGCTCGTGAATAAATTCTAGATTCAACGCCTTGTTTTAAAACGTGAACACAGCCGGCTCTAGTGACTGGAGTGGGTGGGTGTTGGACAATGTGAAACAATGACACGCAACGTATACAAATCAAAAACATAAATTCTTACGCACGCGATCCGGTGTGCATATCGCGATCTTCAGGATGAATGATCACGTCCGAATCAATGCGTCGTCGTTGCTCCCCTAGCATGCGCTCTGCGTAACCCGCTCGTGTTGTTGTTGTTTGCGGCAGAGTTTAGGACCTTCGTGGCCAAGAGCCGCAGCTCCCGAGGCAAAGGAGTGATGGCACGCTTCAAGGTGCCGGACTTGCTGAAGCATCTCATGGAATGATACGGGGCTCCGGATATTCACGATCTGGGCATCCGTATCACCAGCATACCTCTGGGCATTTCCGTACGTGCCGTGCCTGCGTGTACGAGCGTGTGTGTGTGTGTACGTGTGTATGCATTGCGTCGCTTGTTGACTGCGAATTGTATTATTATTGGATGCCTCAAGTTATACTCTTTGGTTCTTTCGGTAAAGTCACGTAGGTATAAAATGAAATAAATCACGACGTTTCGGGCGCGACACAAGCGTCCGTCATCAGGTGGGAAAGCCTTGGTGTGCTGCTGAGGCAGACTGTTTTAAATGGTTTGAAATGTGTGTAGCCCATGGGTCATAAAGAAGTGGCCAGGGCTAGTGATGTTAACGTGAGAAATTAGCGTGTAACTGTAAGGTAGGAAAGCGGCCTCCTCCTCGATTTTACGTGACTTTACCGAAAGAACCAAAGAGTCTGGATTCCTGCAGTCGCGAAAGCTTCAAATCAAGATTGGCTCAAGTATGTATTGTTGTTGCCCTTGAGGGGGTTTACTTTCAGAATTAAATGCGTTCTGGAATTGCTGACACACAGCCACAACGTACGTGTCGCTGTGTTCACACCTGAGAGTGACACTGCATCAGCCTTTTACCAATATTCCCCCGCCCCTGCGTTTGCCTTACACAGCCACAATGCTGAGTTATCCTCAGTTGCTCAGGCACACAAGTTTCACACCTGTCTCTCTGTCAAGTGAATGTGGTGTATCCTTTTGTCATGCAGTCTGAGACAGACTTCCAACACGACTTCAGTTTTGGGGGTGCAGTGCTGCGACAAGAGCACTGAAGTAACTGCTCGTGTAAGTACATCATGTTAATATATCGTATTGAAGGCTGAGGCCTATTTTACTGTACCGCTCCTTACAGAAATCTTCTTTCCCGAGTGGTTGTGCATTTGTCGCTTGTTTCAGAGGTTCGCGATTCGATCCCAGGAGTCGCCCTAGTTAATATTGTGGGTGTATTATCCAAAACTGCATTTCTATATGCTTCACAAATAATGTAAAAAAATAAATCCCGTGTTATTAATGAATGAGGAGGACATGTGTGCTGGCGTCAGAATCAAAATTTGCAAATCTAAACAAGTACTCAGAAATGACTGGATTGGGTAAAACCACATGTATATATGTTGAACATCTTTCGCACTGTACATAGCCAACTGTGCTAATCGGAGGTGTGGAGGACAACAAACTGAACACAAAAAGCAGTTCTAAAGAAATTGTTTTCAATCTAGATTTAAAAGTGCATAGCTCCAATGGCTTCCTAATATCGGAAGGAAGAGCATTCCAGTTGGCCGCAGAAGCCCATCTGAAAGCGAGTGATGCGGTGACTGTCTTTGTTCGATGGCTTGCCAAAAGCCACTGCTGCTAGGATGATCCACCAATCCCATCTCTCGATTGCAATCGTGCATTAGCTGCACACCTGCATTCGCTGTTGAACCACTCGTCCATCACGTGTTCCATCATCGCAACTACAGCACTGCCCTGCACCTGTGGCCGCCACAGTTGCTAACATTGTGTTGTTTGTTTAGGTGATCGGCAAGGCCCAGAAAGGCGAGCGGGAGGCGATGGACCGTGGGCTGGCTCGCATCGAGTGTGACATTAAGCAGGAGGTGGAGGGCCGGCCACACAAGATCAAGAAATACCTGTTGGAGTCGTTCCCCTTGCCAGGGACGAGCGCCGATCTTCGCCGACAGTTCACGACACAGCCGGCGGCCGAGATGGTGCTGCAGGTCTTCCAGAACGCCGAGGACATCTTTGTGAATAAGCTGAAGAAGGTGGGGCCATGGCGTCTGGACTTAATGCAACAAAATTACCTTGCGAGAACATTCATGCATTTGCTTAGATTTGTCAAAGATTTTCCATAATACATTTGTCCTCGGAATGATTTAATAAGTGATAATCGCCATACGTTTCAAGTCTGTGGATACTTCCACCATTATCAAAAGACTTGCTCTACCACTGAATTAACACTCCTCTATAATATTTAGGGCCATCGCTTTCACAAAATTCAGTCACGCGTTGAAACAAAAGTAAGGGGGGGCATTGAAATCGGTCGGACATCTATGCATGTATCACCCTCTATTTGTCCCAACAGAGTGATATGGCTGCACGTGGTTTGGGTCCTTTGTTGTTTCTACCGACAGTGTGTGCAGAACTTCCTGGGGCAGGTGAAAGGGGACACGCCGGCCCGGAATATGTTTCAGTTGGCCCTGTGCTGTAGCTCCCTCGAGACTCCTCGCGACCTCGTGGTCAAGGAGAAACCGGCCGCGTTTCTCGGCAACATCAGCACTCCCGACACCAGACCGCCGCCTACTCCGGGAAGTAAGGAGACAAATTTGCATATACAGTAGACTCGATTATCTGCGCTAATGACGTGGAGGATGGCTGCGGATAATTAAAAATCTCGGATGATCCAAAGATATCTATTTTTTGCGGATCTCTATGCCACAAACTAACGATCAACCGATCGATGCACGTGCTGGGTGATAACACTTTCCTGCTAATTTGACCAAGTCCAATATCGGCTCAACTTTCATGTGACGGACATTACTCTCACGTTCAGAGTGGGTTAGAATGTGCTTCCCTTTACTCTGTAGACCAGAGGTCACTAGAAGCGATGTCAGAGGTAGCTTTGTGAAGTTCTCTTCTGTGGGCCATTCTCCAATAGGACGGGTTCCGCTGCTCCGTGAGAGATCCGAGTGGATACTCCGTCTCATGACACGATATCGAAAGCACAATCTGAATAAAATGTAGTTTCTCGTATTGTACATAAGGGATCAGACCACGGAGGACTGTCAAAATGCTGAGTGTGATCTTGAAATTTATCCTGGACTGGTTCGGGGGATAGTTGAACAATTTGAATATTGGGGCGATATCGTCTTGCATACGGGTGTGAGAAGTCTGCCAGTGGTTTTTTGAGTCCATCATCTAGATTTTTGGGTTAGATCATGTATACATGCACTAAATAATACGTGTTAATATGCACTATTTACGTGACCTAATCCAAAAATCTCTATTATGGATAATCATTGGTCGCGAAGGCCTTCGTGTTAAACTTGTTTTTTTAGTCATCTGGAGAGTGATGATGAAACTTATCGGGAGGCCGTAGATGAGACGTGGGGGTGGGGGGGCAGAGAGAGAGTTGCAGTTGTTGAGCCTATTGGAGCGAGTTACAGCATCGTTGTCCTCTCCTACAATGGCATTGCTTGTCTCCTTCGCAGAGGCAGTAGCCGAGCATCTGGTCCGTCTGCTGAGCCACGTAAGTAAGATGGCAAAGCCCCCGAGCCTATCTGCGCTGTTACGCGTGGAGAAGCAGCTTGCCGAGCATTTTGACTCGTGCGACCTCCCCAGCCTGGGCCTCGGCTCCTTCTTGGACATCCTCCATCGCAACGCCCAAGTGCGTACGTGGCGTGCGTGAGCCCACCCGCCTCCAGCTGGTAAGAGGCAGTACAGCAAGTAGGTGTACGACACTGCCCGTGCAAAGTTTGAGTGTACTTACCGCCTCCGAGTGGCGCTCAATGTTAAGTTTGTTTCCAAAATTGTGCGCCGTAATATTAGTTTATTATTACGAACTTAAAATTCATTTGTCGATAACTCGAATACGTTTAAGCGTTATGTAATCACTGCCAATGCAGAGCACAACAAAGTGTCACGTAAGATGCATGGGTTTTCTCTTGTCACTCTTAAAAAATATCTGTGAATTTGGCAAACATCCCAAAGGTAGATATTGAAAATCACCGTTAAAATTGGGTGTACAGCGGTGACATTCAGATAACATTTATGATAACACTATATATGCAAAGTGGCCAGGTGGATCAGATATCAAAGCGGTGCGATGACAATAATTAGATTCTGGGCTTGAATCTGGATTTTGACCGCTTGGGTTGAAACCGAGGTCTCAAGTCTTATCAAGTCGATCGTCCGAGCCCAGTCACCAGCGACTGCACAAAATTACAGTCTCATTAAACTTGGGTTTTGCACTTCATTTTCCTAATTCCATCTCTGAGAATAACAATTTCAGCTTGACTCTCGTGCGCCGCACAATCTCATAACACAGCTAATGTGAAAGTGTTGGCTCCTATTGTGTACAAGATAAAAGGCCACCCATCGCATTTTATGACACAGGGCCTGCACGGCTATGCGAGATTTACGCATGGATGATTTATTTGTCTCTTGACATTACGCCGATAGTGCATTTGGAAAACTAAAATTGAGAACGAATTTTGTGTTAATTTGCAAACTTAAATCTGTAATATTTAATCAGTTTTTGTGCACTGCATTGTGAGATGCAGCTCCATGCGTATCGTTTAGCTTTAAGCCGGTGTTTGCCTTGCGGTCGCCTCGGTGTCAACCAACTGATGTTGACGGATTTGTTGTGTCTGTGGTAGCTGTTGGAGGAGACTGGGGTTGTGATCTCTGCCCTGGGTGGATCTGGAGCCACAGCGGGAAGCTTCTGTCCAAAGCGCGACGAGCTGCATGGAGTTCATCCACCAGTGCGGCAGCCTCGACACCGCAGCGGTGAGACACGGGCCCCAGTAGGGGCCACAGGGGCGGCTCAGAGATGGGGATAAGGATTTGGAGATATAGGGCGCTCGCGTAAATAAACTCTTCAACTCAAAGCGCCTTACAGCAACGTCTCATCTCAACCATTCCATTGCTCTACGGCAGTCTACCCGAGGGGACCCCCCCCCCAATGGCAGCTGTTCCTATTTGGCACGTGGTGCACGCACTACCGGCCTGTGAATGGACATGTCTGCCATTCGGGAGCGATGTTTGATTTTCCTACGTGGTTTTTTCCCCGGTAAAGTAATTTGCAAGTATTTGATCTGATTTGGCAAATTTGGAACATGATGCGGTTACACGTGGCCAATTCAATTTTTTTTAATACGGCGTCACAGGATTATTATCATACATTGTGAAACAGATCTCTTTGTTTGTGGTGAATAAACTGGCAACATTAACCAGGGCGGATGCTGGGCTTGATCCGAGAACCACCACTCGGCCATGTTTCCATAAATTTGTGCAGTCACATTAACGCTGTTCACGTCGTACGCAATGGACACTTTATTATTAGCACCACCTCTGGACCTGTTTGGCTCCTGGTCCATTTTGAGAGGTCTTGTAAGGGCGACGTATTACAGTTTGATTTTATATCGGCACAGCAAATGGCCAATGGAAAACCACCCGTTCCGTGGGGGTGCTACGCGCTGGCACGGATCGGATGCGCCAGTGGAAAAGGGCTGCTAGCAACTCGGCCGCCTCCAAACGAAAGAGAGAGGGTTCCAGGTCTCTGTTGTTGGCTGTGTGCTCTGCAGCTGCCGGCCGTGGACTGCGCTGTGGGGCAGCACTACGGCGTGCATTCCTGCCGCAACCTTGGGCACGGCCCCGTGGCCAACCTGGTAAAACTGGCGCAGAAGGCCAAGCCCGGTGGCAGCAGCGGCGGTGCCCATCGGTGCGCCGTCTTGTACGAGGAGACGGCGCTGTGTGCTCGCGACTCGAGGTTTGGCAGCCCCCTCCAAAGTGCCCTCCTCCTCACCCCTCTGCTCACCTCGTGATCTGCCTGACCGCCACGGGTCGCTCCTCAAAATTGTTGAGTCGGCGACAGACACTTGGGGTTCTTTAATCTTTCACATCAAAGGGTCAGTGAGCCACACCAATATGCCATTGGTAATGTAACTTAAGGATTCAATGTTCAAGGCAAGTGATTGTCTAGACAAACTGATGATTGTGTGTGTAACACCCCTCTGGAAGTCCACTGCCTGATGAAGGCCTCGCCACGTTGCTTTGGTCATGGGGGTTGTTGCACCAAACTTTACCACGCTTGGTGAAGGGGGCGGGGATTAGGTTCAGGACTGGTTCAGATATCAGTCACCACTGACTTTAGCCATGGCTAGGAATCCAACTCGGATCGCCGCGTTAGTATCGCAGTGCACCAAACATTGCAGCAGTGCTTCAGAAATCATTCCGAAGTTGCTTGATATTGCACACAGTTTGAATAAACCATCATTACTTCAGGAAGTATATTTTTTATTAAAATGTTACTTTGTACATGCTGTGATCGTAATAAAGAGTTGTGCTAGTTAGTAGTAACAGCGCGATACATCGGTTAAATCGATTAATATTTATTATTCAGCTGACAATTCATGTATTGAATTGCACGTGTAAGAATCAACTTCTAAAAAATTGTATCGCTTTTTATTTTAATAGTTTCACATTGCCACTGCAGAGAGTCGACATGATCAGTGTAAGTTCAAAAGAACTGACACACCTTGTGAAAAACCCAACGCAGAAGATCCCTGGGCTTGATATTCCACGAAGATCATGGTCCCCCTAAACCGCATCTGCACAAACCATGGCAGCTGCGGATACCTGATGCACAAATGGAAAATTTTAAACTCTCCAGTGTTTGACTGTGGTCATCCAGAACAGATCGTACAACGTGAAACGACGCAATAGAAAATTAAAGTCAAGCCACAGTGTGATTGTGACCATGCAACCCAAACTATGCACGATATTGTGAACCACAGTCGTCTGTGCTCCTTCAACGGAGTAGGAATAGTAACCCTACACGAAGTTTCTCCTGAAGCCCTCTCGTCGTGACCAGCAGACCTCGGACATTGGCTTATGGCTCCTGAACATGTTGCCCTCATGCGCTGGAATAGAATAGCTCAGGGGTTGGCAATCTGCGTCTCCCGGTGCCGCATGCTGCTCTTTAAAGACTGTTTGGTGATGTTATTTATGAAGGACCACTGTCTCGTATTCACCACAGTGCATTGCGCCTCTTGAAATATTGAGTTGAGTAATCCCGGTAGTTGAGAAACTAAGGTAGTTGAGTACCCCGGGAACACGCTGTGGTTCGTGTCGCGTTAATAGCTCCGTACCGTGCCGTGTAACTCACTAAGCAGCCGATTGCTCGCGTGCAGTGGTAGTGCCGTGTTCATTGATAACACTGCACACTCCGTGCAGTGGTAGTGCCGTGTTCATTGATAACGCTGCACACTCCGTGTAGTGGTAGTGCCGTGTTCATTGATAACACTGCACACTCCGTGCAGTGGTAGTGCCGTGTTCATTGATAACGCTGTACACTCCGTGCAGTGGTAGTGCCGTGTTGATTGATAACGCTGCACACTCCATGCAGTGGTAGTGCCGTGTTCATTGATAACACTGCACACTCCGTGCAGTGGTAGTGCCGTGTTCATTGATAACACTGCACACTCCGTGCAGTGGTAGTGCCGTGTTCATTGATAACGCTGCACACTCCGTGCAGTGGTAGTGCCGTGTTCATTGATAACGCTGCACACTCCGTGCAGTGGTAGTGCCGTGTTCATTGATAACGCTGCACACTCCGTGCAGTGGTAGTGCCGTGTTCATTGATAACGCTGCACACTCCGTGCAGCGTTGTGTGAGGATGGCTCACTAATTGAAAGGGGAGTCGTAGCTATCGCACTGTGGGGTGGTCATCGCCCTCCTCCCCCTGGGCATGTGCCGTGTGTGTTGTGTGCGTCGTGAGTCGTGGCGATGTAAACCCGGGGTAGCTCCTCTCTCCGTCTCTTTGTTTGTTGCTGTCCCGGCGAAGCTCGAGTTGGTGAGCGCAACGCGTGGCAGATCCGGCTTCACCCGTTCCCACTCCTCCCAGTCAGCGACTCCCAAACCCCCACTCAATAATCGCAGATCACTACCCAGGTCCTTACGAACCAAATTATTTTTAACTAAACTATTTTTTGTATTCTTAACAAAGTATCCACAGTTCAATTTTAAAGTACAATTTTACCGCGCACTGTATGTTTTCCTGGTGTGGACTGTGGCTGTTTTTGCTATTGTTTTACTGCCTTTCCCAAGCTTGGAAATGTATTCATGAATGAAATTGGAGCTTATATACTTCATTTATTTACTAATTGACAAACTATTTATATTTTACCAGGTAAGGCCCACTGAGCATATATAGCAGTTTTTCAGAAGCGACCTGGCCATCGCAAATGATAGCTCAACGAAGTGGCTTATCGTCACGTGGACATTTATAGCAGACAAATATACAGCATGCGTCAGGGTTGGGATGGAACCCACGACCTCCTGCGTACCAGGGGAGGTAGTTAACATCTCCCAGCCACCGTGGTGCCCTGTGGTCACGTGAGGCCTTCAACTTCTGAATGGCTTGCGATGCATATTTGAACATTACTGCAAGCGTCTTAGCCTCGTTCATTCGGTATTCGAGGGGAATATTGCCATTTAGTAACTTTGTTTCAAATATCATGCATTGAACTTTCGATTTTAATTTGCAATGTAATTGAGGGACTGTGCGTTGTCTTGTCGTGGTCTGGTGCTGTTGTTGTGTTGCTGAATTGCCCAAACTTGCATTTGTTGACAAATCGGCAGGAATCTATGTACTTTGTATTTTTAGCAACATGCTTACATTTTCTCCGTCTTGCCTCTCATATCGTTTTTGAACATACCTCGCTGACCCGCCCCTACTGGACATATGTGAAAAGAGCTTCATAGCTCATTGGATTCCTCCAGGATAAAAAAAAGATTCTGATTAATCAGTGGCACTGCCAACAGCCTGCATCCACACATGACCAAGCACCCTTTGTAATGCCATACACATGGTTCCTTTCCCATAGACATGTAATTTTGCAAATGTGCAGAAAAGTCTGCCGTATGAGAATTACTCCAGACAAGTTTAGAGTATTAAACGTGACCTGTTGTGACTCATCTAATGTGTATCGCGTGGTCGTCAGCACAGAAAGATGCATCTGGTAACGTCCTAATGGACCAAACATCGTAAAAAGGAGGCTGGGTCTGCGTTGTTCAGAGTGACCACCATATACAGGGACTCTTCTACTTACGGACGAGTTAGGTTCCAGAAGTCTGTTCGTAAGTCCAACTTTACTC
This sequence comes from Petromyzon marinus, assembly GCF_048934315.1. NCBI lineage: Eukaryota > Metazoa > Chordata > Hyperoartia > Petromyzontiformes > Petromyzontidae > Petromyzon > Petromyzon marinus. The sequence goes on from NC_133683.1 coordinate 7,481,420, forward strand.
CTGTCGATTCCAAACATGTTGTACGGCGTGTACACTAAACACAGGGAATGGCTTTAAGAGTTGTATAATCTCCTGTAGACGTAGACGCCACTGGTTCTTCACGTTGTGTAGATGTAGATGCCACCACCACCATCTATTGCGTGGCGGTTTGAACTTATGAATCTCGGTACAAACAGGCAACTGGACATATGGAGAGGTTTCTTTGTATCTCTGAGACTTTCTAAGTTGAATGTTTTTTAAGTGAAGGAGTCCCCGTAAATATTTTTGAGGACCACTGGGATCTTCAGTTTAAACCGTGAGTCTTGGAGTCATTGGACCAGAAAGAAGTGAGACAAAAACGACAGTAACATTGAAAAATATGTACACAGGGCAGGGAGGGCCCAGCCACATGACAGGATTTATTCAGCGGTATCGTCACGGTAACAGAAACAGTGCTCCCGAATGAATTGCAGAATCCCCCGAATATTCCGCCTCAGGCGGGAGAATCTCCGTCCAGGCCCGCGTGACGCCTTTGGCCCAATCTTGTCGACGGCATCATCATCATCATCCTCCTCGTTGTTGTTGTTGCCTGGTTGGAGATCATGGCCCCGCCTGGCAAATGGACGCACGCGCCATCGTTAGCACGGTCGGCTACAGTTAGCACGGTCGGCTACGTACGCGTTCAAAATTATTTCAACGTACAGACATGCGCGTATTCATTATGCCACCGTCTGCCCCATCATGCATTCTCGGCTGTGCTTACACTGGTTGCTGCAGTGCACCTCATATGTGTCCGGCCGCTCAAATGCGAGGTAGGAGGATGCCACACATCTCTCACTATGGCCAGTAGCGGAATGCTACATTCCTATAACAGGAGCCAATGGTGGTGTATAATAGGATCACCGCTGTTGACTTCCCACAAAATGGGATTCATTATTTGACTATAGCTCGGGTTGATAAATAAGCTGTTAACCTTCTTGACCTAGATTTTGAACTCGCAAGCGTACAGTGATCGTGGAGTGCTCTAACCGCAGCACCTCCAAGTGGGATGCAGTGCAATTCATATATTTATAATTAAGATATATATATGTTTTACTAGGAATGCATTTAGCTGCAGATTGGTGGAGATGAGGTTAGGGATAAGATATTACATCCTTTGGAGCCCTGGGATATTTACATCTTCAAGTGAGATGAACTAAAGAGGTGAATGCCATTACAGAATCCTCATTTCACAACTCCTCATGAAACAGATTCCCCGTTCTTAGTTTTTTCGGTAAAGTCACGTTGAAGAGAAACAACAAAATAATAAAATATATATAAAACAATAAAAATTCTCACGACGTTTCGACCATAACTCAAACGGTCGTCTTCAGGTGTGTTGGTTCGCATAAATTTATTTTTAAACGGCGCATTTATTTATTTATAAAAAAATAAAAAAACGGTTAGCACCACGCGCAACGATTTGGCAGTTTACCCAGGACTAGTCCATCTATATTCTGAAAAGAGGAGGGGGGAGACGAAATTTTTTATAATGTATGCTGTCTGAAAGCCACTGTAAGCGTGAACAATCAATTAAGACCTGAAATGGTTTATCAAATCTTTCCAATGATTGCTAAGATAGAATCCATCTTCTCGGTTGAAATTGTCTCTGTGCTTGTATATGTGGATAGCCTCATGAACGAATCTCTCATGGAAGCCAGATGGCTTACAAAGAACCTCTGTCTTGGAAAAGTCAATGGCATGTGAGCCTACTGAATTAGAACAATGATCTGCCACGGCCGAGGTGTTGGTCCTACCGTGTTTAAGGTCTGCTTTGTGTTCACGAATGCGGTCCGAGACATGGCGTTTGGTTTCTCCAATGTAACTACTACCACAGAGGCAACTTAGTTTGTAGACACCAGGGTATTGTATGTCCAGAATCACATCTTTTACAGACGGAACCAGATCACGGATTTTATGTAATGTGTTGAAACGGACCTGGATCTTGTGTTTATTCAAGATTTTGGAGATCTTTTTTGTGATCCCAGCAATGTAGGGTAAAGTGATGGTTTTGAAAGGCTCCTCAAGAGGGTTTTTCTTCATGGTTTGAGTGATAGCTTTGCAGATTGTATAGTCGGAGTAACCATTAGCCCTAAGAGCTTGGTGTACGTGCTTGAGTTCACTGCTTATGTGTTCCTGGTCGGATATGCATTGGGCTCTATGATACAGAGTCTTGATGAGAGAATTCTTCTGTGATGGATGGTGGTGGGAATCCGGTTTCAGATAAGCATCCGTATGGGTAGCTTTCCTGTAGACAGAGTGGCTCATTGGACCATCAGGTCTCTTTTTAATTAGGACATCCAAAAAAGGTATCTTGCCATCTATTTCAACTTCCATGGTAAATCTGATGGCTGGGTGTATGGAATTGATGTGGTCGAAGAATTGGTCTAGAGCAGGCCGGCCATGTGGCCAGATGACAAAAGTGTCATCCACGTACCTCTTCCATAAGGTTGGGCGCAGAGTGGCAGTCTGGATGGCGTCAGTCTCAAATTTCTCCATGAAAATGTTAGCTATAACTGGAGAAAGGGGGGAGCCCATTGGGGTGCCCTCAGTTTGTTTGTAGAAAGTTCCATTCCAAGTGAAGTATGTATTGGTTAAACAGTGTCTCACCAGGGGGGGTACCTCAGTGTTTAGTCCTTGATGAACTAAGTCTTCAATTATTGCAATGGTGTCAGGTACAGGAACCTTGGTGAATAAGGAAACTACATCAAAACTGACAAGCAGGTCGTCTGGGGACAGGGAAATACCCTTGATTGTCGATACCAGGTGAGTAGAATTTTGTACCGCAGAGGTGGTCTTTCCAGTGAAAGGACGCAGGATTTCAGACAAAAAACTAGCTAGTTTGTAGGTGGGGGAGCCGATAGTAGAGACTATGGGACGAAGGGGTGTATCTACTTTATGTATTTTTGGTAAGCCGTATAATCTTGGTGGCCTGGCAGCAGAAGGTTTCAACGAAAACTGTTTAGATTGATCAATTAATGCGGTTGAATCAGAAATTATTTTGTTGGTTTGTGTGACGAGGCTGTTGGTGGGATCTCTTTTATTTTTGTATAACTACCATCGTAGAGTAATTCTTTAATTTTGTTGTTGTATTCTATTTTATCCATGATGACAGTAGCATTGCCTTTGTCAGCTGAGAGGACTACAATATCATTCCTCTTTTTTAATTTATATAATTCAAAACGCTCATCTTTGCTGAGGTTGCTAGCTGGCATCTTAGCGTTTTTGAGGGTTGCAGCGATTTCAGATCTTGCTACGTCTGCAGCGATGTGACCCAGGCCCCTGAGAGCAACGTCTACTTGGGCAATTATATCATTAACTGGTATGTGTTTAGGTGTGACTGCAAAGTTTAGACCTTTAGCTAAAACGGATTTCAGACCATCGGAAATAGAACTGTTACTGCGATTAATTACGACTTTAAATTTTGATTTAAAGCTTTCGTGACTGCAGTAATTCATATTCTTAGTTTTTTCGGTAAAGTCACGTTGAAGAGAAACAACAAAATAACAAAATATATATAAAACAATAAAAAATTCTCACGACGTTTCGACCATAACTCAAACGGTCATCATCAGGTGTGTCGGTTTGCATAAATTTATTTTGAAAACGGCATATTTATTTATTTATATATAAAAAATAACGTTTGCGTCACGCGCAACGATTGGCAGTTTGCCCAGGACTAGTCCATCTATTTTTTGAAAAGAGGAGGGGGGAGACGAAATTTGTTTTTATGTATGCTGTCTGAAAGCCACTGTAAGCGTGAACAATCAATCAAGAACTGAAATGATTTATCAAATCTTTCCAATGATTGCTAAGATAGAATCCATCTTCTCCTCTTTTCAAAAAATAGATGGACTAGTCCTGGGCAAACTGCCAATCGTTGCGCGTGACGCAAACGTTATTTTTTTTTATATATAAATAAATAAATATGCCGTTTTCAAAATCAATTTATGCAAACCGACACACCTGATGATGACCGTTTGAGTTATGGTCGAAACGTCGTGAGAATTTTTTATTGTTTTATATATATTTTGTTATTTTGTTGTTTTTCTTCAACGTGACTTTACCGAAAAAACTAAGAATATAATTACGACTTTATTAACGTCTAACTTTTTGGTGTGTGGGTCCGGTCTTTTGTTGAAGAGGAGGTTAAATTTGGAAAAAGAGGAATGATATTGTAGTCCTCTCAGCTGACAAAGGCAATGCTACTGTCATCCTGGATAAAATAGAATACAACAACAAAATTAAAGAATTACTCGACGATGGTAGTTATACAAAAATAAAAGAGATCCCACCAACAGCCTCGTCACACAAACCAACAAAATAATTTCTGATTCAACCGCATTAATTAATCAATCTAAACAGTTTTCGTTGAAACCTTCTGCTGCCAGGCCACCAAGATTATACGGCTTACCAAAAATACATAAAGTAGATACACCCCTTCGTCCCATAGTCTCTACTATCGGCTCCCCCACCTACAAACTAGCTCGTTTTTTGTCTGAAATCCTGCGTCCTTTCACTGGAAAGACCACCTCTGCGGTACAAAATTCTACTCACCTGGTATCGACAATCAAGGGTATTTCCCTGTCCCCAGACGACCTGCTTGTCAGTTTTGATGTAGTTTCCTTATTCACCAAGGTTCCTGTACCTGACACATTGCAATAATTGAAGACTTAGTTCATCAAGGACTAAACACTGAGGTACCCCCCCTGGTGAGACACTGTTTAACCAATACATACTTCACTTGGAATGGAACTTTCTACAAACAAACTGAGGGCACCCCAATGGGCTCCCCCCTTTCTCCAGTTATAGCTAACATTTTCATGGAGAAATTTGAGACTGACGCCATCCAGACTGCCACTCTGCGCCCAACCTTATGGAAGAGGTACGTGGATGACACTTTTGTCATCTGGCCACATGGCCGGCCTGCTCTAGACCAATTCTTCGACCACATCAATTCCATACACCCAGCCATCAGATTTACCATGGAAGTCGAAATAGATGGCAAGATACCTTTTTTGGATGTCCTAATTAAAAAGAGACCTGATGGTTCAATGAGCCACTCTGTCTACAGGAAAGCTACCCATACGGATGCTTATCTGAAACCGGATTCCCACCACCATCCATCACAGAAGAATTCTCTCATCAAGACTCTGTATCATAGAGCCCAATGCATATCCGACCAGGAACACATAAGCAGTGAACTCAAGCACGTACACCAAGCTCTTAGGGCTAATGGTTACTCCGACTATACAATCCGCAAAGCTATCACTCAAACCATGAAGAAAAACCCTCTTGAGGAGCCTTTCAAAACCATCACTTTACCCTACATTGCTGGGATCACAAAAAAGATCTCCAAAATCTTGAATAAACACAAGATCCAGGTCCGTTTCAACACATTACATAAAATCCGTGATCTGGTTCCGTCTGTAAAAGATGTGATTCCGGACATACAATACCCTGGTGTCTACAAACTAAGTTGCCTCTGTGGTAGTAGTTACATTGGAGAAACCAAACGCCATGTCTCGGACCGCATTCGTGAACACAAAGCAGACCTTAAACACGGTAGGACCAACACCTCGGCCGTGGCAGATCATTGTTCTAATTCAGTAGGCTCACATGCCATTGACTTTTCCAAGACAGAGGTTCTTTGTAAGCCATCTGGCTTCCATGAGAGATTCGTTCATGAGGCTATCCACATATACAAGCACAGAGACAATTTCAACCGAGAAGATGGATTCTATCTTAGCAATCATTGGAAAGATTTGATAAACCATTTCAGGTCTTAATTGATTGTTCACGCTTACAGTGGCTTTCAGACAGCATACATTATAAAAAATTTCGTCTCCCCCCTCCTCTTTTCAGAATATAGATGGACTAGTCCTGGGTAAACTGCCAAATCGTTGCGCGTGGCGCTAACCGTTTTTTTATTTTTTTATAAATAAATAAATGCGCCGTTTACAAATAAATTTATGCGAACCAACACACCTGAAGACGACCGTTTGAGTTATGGTCGAAACGTCGTGAGAATTTTTATTGTTTTATATATATTTTATTATTTTGTTGTTTCTCTTCAACGTGACTTTACCGAAAAAACTAAGAATATGAATTACTGCAGTCACGAAAGCTTTAAATAAAAATTTAAGATTCCCCGTTCTTACAATACAGAACTTGTCTCATCTGATACAGAACCCAAATCTCATGTGTCCTCAATATTTTTACTTCCTCTCAATCGTGAATACCACATTGTGGGAATCAACAGTGGTTGTAATTTAAATAGACTTGCCCTTGCTATAGGAATGTGTAATTTACTCAAGTAACTAATTTATGATGATCGATGGTGTTTGCTATATGCTAATTTATAGCAGGAGACACATTGTCTGAATGACCTCCCCAATACACATTTTTCTCAAGGTGCACTTCTGCGTGGAGACTCACTCTTGTCTCGTGGCCGACTCCATCTCCTCCTCCTCCGCGATGACGTCATTGGTGCCACCACTTTGATTGGGGAATTTTTCAGACAGGCGTGTTACCGCACAGTCACCCGCCGACTCCACTCCCCGCTCCGACTCCATTCCCCAATCCGAGTTCGAAGCCCACTCGCTCCCAGAAACTGAGCCTGCAGTATTCTGATTTGACCAAGTGGACTCCGAAGTCTGCCTCCTTGCAGTAGGGACTTGGCAATCTCCCTGGCTGAGACTGGAGACTGCCGAGAGGCTGCAGGCCGCCACCGGCTCCGTGTCCATGGCTGGGCAAGGCGGGAAGTTCGCTTGCGGTGGCACGGCCCTGCCGCCCCACAATAATGGGCGGTTGAGGGCCTCCGTGGGTGTGAGGCGACGTTGGGGATCCCACCTGCCAAGGAGGCAAACGGAGGGAGTCAGGTGCCTGTTGCATTCTAAAATCGCTTCATTGAATCGTGGTCTGGGGTGAAATGAGCAATTCTATCCTCAACACTTTTGTCAGAAACGATATTTATTTTAAAAAACGACGAGATGAAGAAACGATGCCCCGGTGTGACACAAAACTTTGCAGTCCTAGCCCAAACGACACGTGAGGTCTAAGATCGTTTCCAGTAATGTTGATGGTAGATGCAAAGTGATTTATATTTAATTATTTGTACGAGGTGAAATGTAGACAATAGTAACAAGTCTCTTACTAAAGGCACCCGCGGAGAAAATTGATGAACTTTTGATTGCGGGTTCCCAGAACCGCCTTCAAAGACACGGAGCACGGGACGATCCGTTTCCCGTTGACGACGGGGCGATTCTTTTTGTCTGTTTATCGGAGAGAGAAAAAGAGAGAAACACTGAATTAGTTGTGGCGATCAGTACAATGCGGCGGCGGTCCTTAACCCTCCAATTGCGATGTTTGCAAATATGATTCCATGTTGGCGGTCGACTACAGCCTGTCATCCCTCCAGGGTCGATAAAATTTGTAACCGTTTGTGAGACGTTTGCAGTAGTCGTGTGGAAAGGATGGCTCCTAAGCGTTAAAGTGAAATTCCCACTCTCAACTCTGGGCCACCGGAGGAGACGAGAACCTCCTGATACTTGTTTGAGCAAGGAGACACTTTGATGTTTATTTTAGTATTATATTATTATTTGCATCATTTGGAGAGGATGGTATTTTGTTGTACAAGCGTGCTTTTAAGCATAATATATTTCTCAATCAAGGACCCACAGTTTGTGTGGAGGGTTGTTCTCTGTGGTTGTTTTGTACTATGGTAGAACTGTTCTATGCTGATTTAGGATACCGTTGCATCTGGCACACAATTTTTTAAAATTGTGCTAAGTCATGCTGAAATATAAAAAAAAACCGCCACTCATCTTCATGAAAAATGTGATGGCCAGATTCCATGTAATTAATGCATACGTCCTCTGTTGGATTGCAAATCCCGATTGGTTTTCCAAATATACTGTGCTTCCTAAACATAACCGTTCCTTTTAAAGTATTTTTTTCATAAGACTCCTTACTGTCGCACTAATTCAACACGTACTGAAAAGTACGTTGCCAAGACCGTTGTGACTTTTAAACCCAAATAAAGCACAGTTCATTTTTAAATTACGCGAAGCAGTTTCCATGCCTTTCTATTCAAGCACAGAGCACGAGACACGCGGCTGCACGGCCATGACTCTCCGGGCAGTGACAGCAGCAGCAGCATCAACAGCTACGAACTGCAACACCACCACCTCACCACCCCCCCTGTCCACTCACCAAAGGAGATAATGTTGTGGGTCGAGGCGTCAATCATGGCTTTGGGTGGGAGCCCCAACATCTGAAACCAAGATCACAAGAGGGATGAGTTGGATGAGGTCCGTCGCTCGAGTGAACAGAGCGTACATACGCTGCACTTTGTCTCATTGAAACGTCGATGAACAATGAACTTTGCCTGCTCTTGTACATACTGTTTGCAGATATTTATCTCTATCATCAGGCGAAGCATACATATTTGGTCTTTAATTGATGACGTGGTTACTACGTGCGGCTTCGTTGCTCTCCAACACAGGCCCTGAAAGCCTCAGGGATTAACAACAAACCACAATAGTCATAACAATAGTAATCATTCCGAAGGACATCAGCCTGACGCTCTGATTCTCTGGTATTACTGATGAACCCGAAATCTCTCTTTACTTCTTTACTCATGCAAATGGTGCGTGATCATGCAGTGAACACGTCCACTCCTCTCCCGTGTACCGGCAGCTGAGCGACATTTTTTGACCAGTGAAAGGCCCAGAGGATGACGACAGCCCTGCACGTAACCAGCTTTGTCGCATGAGCCATCGCACAGCGGGTCTGTACGCTGGTGGATCGTCGTGCGCCATCAGTCATAACCAACCCCCTGCTGCTGCTGCTGTTGTTGTTTATCGTGGACTCCATCGTTGGTTCAAATTCGAATTAAACCCTCCCTCCTCCTTTATATGGCGCAGTTGGAACGGTCCCATGGGAAATATGACGCCCGGTTTGGTGGTGCCGTATCGGGCTCGAGGTTTGTTACAATAAAAAATACAGAATTCATCAGTATGTATATATTATAATAATTAATATTTGTAAGGCGCATTTAATCCGATGATCCCATTGCGCCCCGTGTATGGAAAGCAGGGAAATGAGACGACCAAAACGAGGAAATGAGACGACCAAAACTATGGGGAATAGGCCATTTTACCGAGGTGAGTTTTCATGGCGAGATTTAAATAGCTTTAAAAATTCTGTCTTGTTATCAGAGGCCAACGCGTTCCATAGTCTTGGAGCTGCACTGGCAAAAAGCCCGATCGCCCTCAGGAATTGAGACTTGACCTCAGAAAACTGAGTAGAAGATCTCAAGGACCTCATTGGTGTACATGAGTGGATCAGCTCTTGTAAGTATTGTGGGGCTAACCCACTGACAGCCTTGTAGCTCAACAGCAGGACCTTATAACCAACTGGATATATGCAATGGTGTTTTCCTACGCGTCAGATACCTGGATGAGATAGCCGATGTGGTCTTCCGAGCTTGTCTTGAAGAGCGGGTTCCCGAGGAGCATCTCGGCCACCACACATCCGAGTGACCACATGTCCGCGCTGCATGTGACCGGGAGCCCAAAGTACATTTCGGGGGCCATGTACCACATCGAGCCAAGACACCAAGCTCCTAGCAGCACACGGACAGACAGGTGACCAAACAAGGTGGCACTTGCACATTATTCACCTGTACTTGTGAAGTGCAGAATAGATGAGGGTATGCACACGCAGTCACGTATGGCACTCAAAATACGCACAAATACAAAGATCGCCCACGTAAATGCGTGTATCAGCTGGGTAGCACTTAGAAATGTAAATTATTTTCATTACACTGGTGCCAGCTATCATAGAGTGCAGCTGTCGTGTCGCGAGAGTTCTCTGCGGTGAGTAACAACTTCTTTAAAAGCAACGGCGCTGCGACGCCTCTCTGAATAAAATTAACGCCGAGCCACTTTGCGCGTTTCAAGATTCAGTGATGAACCGGGGACACCTACCACCACCCTGTAACGTGCAGACGTCTCGGAACGGGAAAAGGTTAAGTGAGGAATGAGGACAAAGGTACTTAGGGCTGCCATGCGATCTGTACATTTGCAAACGTAAATCACATGTAAATCACACGTAAATCAGCCATCCGCGACGAAAATTCCAATGGGATTGGCTACTGGCTCCAGACTTTCAATACCAGCAATCGATTATGAAAATTGTTACCGGTTTACTGGTACTTGTTTGACAACTACCCTCCTCAAAACTGGGAGGTTGAGAGTTGAAATCCTGGCCAAATGATTGACGAAATGTAACGTTTGAAGGGTATCAGTGTCACTACCACACTTTGTTTAAGCGGTGCTAACCACCACACCACCACAGCACGAAGACAAAGACCCCCCCATATAGCTTAAACAGGCTCGTAGCGCAGCGTGTTAACCGTTAACACCACCGCTCCCCACAAACACTGTGACACGCACACACACATGCTGCTACACACGTACACACACACAGGGCAGCTAGATCACTCACTTGGGCAGGTCTCGCTGATGCTCAGGCCAAAATCCGTGAGCCTGATATTGCCACTGATGTGGTCTTTGACCAAGATGTTTGCCTGCAAAAATGACAGAGTGGTTGTCAGTGAAACTCGTGATGTGTCGGTGAGATTGCGTCTTGTTGAATTGGTTCATGGCGGTTTACTCAAGGATTTCATGTACTCATTTTTGTTGAACACTTACTGCCCTTTGTAAATGTAATCATGCTTAAAGATCTCCCTACCCCATGCCGTGTTAATCAAAGGGGTTGTATGGCCATACCTCACCATGCTGCTCAGGGGGCTGTTGAAGGCAATGGGATCCAGGACCGGTTCAGATATCATCCAAACCCTGGTTTAAGCCGTGGCCAGAAATCGAATTCGGGTCATTAACCTCTGAGTGCAGTTTGCGAACTACCGCACCACTGCTACGCCCATCATTTAGCTTTGGCATTCGGCATTGTTGCTTAGGGCAGTGGTCGTTGTTGTTTAACGCAAATTAGAAAATATTAAATGTTCCGCGGAGCGTTGGTTGTTGAGAGCAAACAGAGATCCACGTGAAAAGTTGTATTTGTATGCAAGTTTTGGCTATCTGTGTTTATGAAATAGCAAGTCGTGGCATGAGTGTTGTTGCGGTGTAGAATAAGATATCTCGAAATCCTGTTACTAAGGTTTACAAGAGTGTTCTCATTTTCTACAACTGCACGACCTGAGGCACTAACTCCATACTGACGGACAAAAGACGCAGCGGGCTGCTTAGTTTACTAACCGGCTTCAGATCCGCGTGAATGATGTGCATCGCCTTCAGCTTTGCCAGGGCCCGCAGCATGGAGCCCACGTACGGCTTCAATTCCGTCATGTATAAGCCATAGGTCTCGTCCAGCTTCTGGAGGAGGTCTCCGCTGCGTGACGGCACAAAACGTGAACGGTTACAGTTTCTTCTGGCTTGTGACCCATTCCCTGATTGGCCCCTTGAACGGGAGCACACGTGCTTGACTGAGGCGAAGCCGCACGGAGTAACCATACAGGGTTGCCGCTCAACTCAAAAGATAGTCAATGAGGCAGGAAGGCATTATAAAGAGTTATGTCTGACCATGGAGCCGCGTACAAATACAATAATTCTAGGGCATTCTGAAAGCCTACGGACATTTATTCTACATCCAAATGATTAATGTGTGTGAACACACGGACGCATCGGTGTTTGGGGGAGCGGTGGTGCGGCGTTTAGCGCGTTGCTCTACAATTCCCGCTCACGGCCAAGACCGGTGACGATTATCTGAACCAATCCTGAGCCTCCCCTAGATCGACTCAGCCTCAAATGAGTACCTGGTGCGGTGTGTAAACATCGCCACTGGGGAGACAAAGGCTGCCGGGCGTGGTGCTGCCCACCCACCCCCTCGTGTGCCTTGCCCGTCTTCATAGGTGCTACTTGCTAACAGCACTTGCCCCAACAATCTTCTCAGGCTATACTGGTTAATCTTTGTCTTTGGATCGGTGTTCATCGGACGCCATGACACTCACCTGATGAGCTCCAGGACGACGCAGTTGTGTCCCCGGAAGGTGAAGTTGTCCAGGAGGGTGACGATGTTGTTGTTGTCAGGGTCCCCCTTGCTCTGCAGGATCTTCATGATCTCCAACTCCAGCTGCTGTCTCTTGTTGTTGATGCTGTGGGGTGGGGGGGAGAACGCACGGAATGAGAGTTGTCACCTCGCTCTGAGCATCGCAACACGCAGGGGCGGAGGCAATGCTCATTCACCCTCCATGAGTGGTCCTAAGCCAAGAGTGTGAATCCCACTGGCTGAGGGAACCATTAAACACACCGTGAACACGCTGTTTGTGTTTAGTTTGTTGCCCTTCCTCTGCACCTCCGATTAGCATGGTCGGTTACATACGGTGCGAAAGAAGTTGAACATTACATACTTACAATGAATGTCAGAATCGGCATGTGTATTTATACTGGAGGAATTTGATGAGCTGCAAATAACTTTTTCACAGATATAATTATATAATTTCATATTTTTTTCTCTTTAAACCAAAGTCACAAATATGCACACATTTTAGATTTTGGACTAAAATTGGGGGTGGGTGGGGGGGGGGCAGCTGCATACATTTGTATTCATTTGTGATCTCTGTGTGTGGCTAAATGTGATCTATGACGCGAGTTACAAGGCGATATAAGTTATTTGGGCTAAGGACAGGCATAGGGAGATTAATTTAGTGTCTGACGAATGCACAGCAATGAGGAAGCTGGCTTAAAATAATGTTAAAGTGGACACCACTACAGATTATCGTTCTGTATGTTTACTGTATAGATGTGTGCTGTCTGCTCGTATTAAAAAAACGAAGTAGTTGACTATCGTTTAAAATATTACATCAATAAAATATTTATTTTGGGTGAATATTGTTGCTGAGGAGCAGTTATGTTAACGTGTTAAGATGGTGATTTTATCTCAAAGTGATTCCCATCCGATATTTTGAGGGGGTAATTGACGAAAGTAACAGGCCTCATATCATCGTGGGAGAGGAATATTGGCGGGCGTATTGCGTCTCTGTACAAGGATTGTTGTTGTTGTTGTCACGGTAAACTCTCAGTGACAGTGGTGTGCTACGTGGAGCAAAATCCCAACGTGAGGCTGAAGAGGAGGTGGACGAGGTGGTGACACCGCCGAGAGGAGGAGCAGGAGGAGAGCCATCAGGGGTGGCCAGGCCTTGCCGAGAGGATCTCAAGGAGCGCTCCCCCCCCCCCCCCCCCATTGACACCACAAGGGAGGAGGAGGGAGCAGACATCGCGGAGTTGCCGCTCATCTCCCGTAGCAGCAGCAGCAGCCAGAGAGCCCCACCACGACTGCCGTGCCACGCGACTGTCACTGCGACTCCGGGAGTCGGGGCTCTCACCACCACCACCACCGCCGCCGCCCTTCTGCGTCGACTCACAGCGGAGCTCCACAGCAGCAGCAGCAGCAGCGTGACCCCTGCCGACCCGCGCGGTCTTCTACGCCGTCTTCTTGGGCGGCGGGGACATTGAGTTTGCGGCTCCTTACGGCGTACGGACGTTTCAATAGGGGTTAAAAAACACAATGTCTCTGTGTGGTGTTTCTTCCTTGTCATGGGGACTTTGTAGGATGAACGGTGGAGATTGTTAAGGGGTGACCGATAATGTCTGAATTGGTCTGTAATAAGGTAGGGCACTGATAAGGTAATGACGACACGTGTGCACTAGCGATGAGAACATTGACGCACTTTTGTCGAAGCGTTACTGAGTTTCAAGTCTCTGTTCCCGACAGTTTTGTTTGGTGGAGGGGATATTTGGGGCCTCCTGACAAAGACTTTTCTAGCTAAGCTCTACTAACATCGTAGAGTAACAACAACAACAGCAGCAGCAGCACTGTCCTCATAATAGAAACACTCCTCCTCCTCGTTCACACGTGCGTGCATTCACTTACTGCCACCTAGACACCGCTGGAACTTGTGCAGAGACATTTCGTGAGGTTCAAATGTCAAAGTTTGTGCTCAGAGAGCCAGCCGGAGCCGTCGAGAGTTTGCGGATTGGCGATGCCTTTGTCGAGGCAAGACGCAGCCACACTCGGGCACAATTAGAACCTTTAGATAACTGCAATTGTCTGAGGACTTTGAGTGCACGAGTTATGTGAAACAGTTCTCGGTGGCAATTGTTATTTTGTTAGTTTTAGATGTTTGTTTGGCCTCCTCCATACAATTGTCCTACTGGTGGTGTATTTAATGGGCTGTGAGCTGCTGTTGGTCATTGCTGGTCGATGATGATGATGTGTGGATGTTCAGAGTTGGGACGTGGCGGTGGTGGGGAGGTGAGGACAGAGAACTTTGGGCATAACCCCCCTGACTCTACTCCACATTATCATCATCACATTCAACCTCCTCATTATCTCGCTGCTGCTGCTGCTCATCATCATCATAGACTTCACAAGGCAGCAACAGCAGCAACAGTAGTAGGATGTGTGGGGTGGTGGGTCCCTTGTGTTTCGGCTCTTAGCAATGTGATCACAAGTTCCACATCGATACCCACACACGCCTCAATAACATTTTTTGGCGGGAAAGTTTATTTAAAATCTTTATTTAAAGCAGTCCTGGGCACAATGTGAGGAGATATGTGTTGCTGGATGTTGCTGTGCTCGTGGATATGAAAGAAAAGCGAGACCACTGTGTGTTGTAAGGACAACATTGTGGTGCTCACTCTGTGAAGAGTTTGTGTGCACCTTCCCAGGCAGGGTCGCCATCCGAGCCCCGTGGTCTCATCGCGGCCTACCTAAGTATTGCTTCCTGCGTGTCTGCCGCATTATTACCGCTGATTTAAGTTGTTGTCGCTGTCCAGCTCATTATATGACCGCTCCATCTTCGTGAACCAGCGTGTTGGGACGCTAATTCACTACTTTGAAGGAACAAACGCGTGTTGTAGGATGTGGCAGTGCATTTGTCTGCGTGGTTGTTGATACTGCGAAGGGGCAGTGGTGGCTGCTGAAGTGCGACTTCTGGAGCTTCTTCCTCCTCCTCATCCACACATTATTTTAAGTACACCACAGTACTTACAATAATTATTAGTCCATCTGTGGGTTGTATGAATGTCTCCTAACGCCGTGTTGGTCACAGGAAGTATTTGACTATACTTCACCATTCCTGGTGGGTGATGGCTGGGGAAAGCCCTCCGATTCTATCCACCACACGGGGAATGTTAACAACACGCACTGCGCTTCTGGTCAAATAACTCGCACGGCATGGCAAGGCCCTCATCCAGCAGTGGATGGACCAGGGCTGCCCACGCTGCCTGCGTTGTGTTTGTGAGCGAGGGTGTGGGGAGCGGTGGCGCAGCGGTTAGCGCTACGCTGCGCTACGAACCCGGCGACCCGAGTTCGATTCCCGCTCACGGCCACCAACACCGGTGACGATTATCTGAACAGGTCTTGGGCCTCCCCTAGGTCGACTCGGCCTCAAATGAGTACCTGGTTGCTGTGTGTAAACATCGCCAATGGGGGAGACAAAGGCGGCCGGGCGTGGTGCTGGCCACCCACCCCCTCGTGTGCCGTGCCGGCCTTCGTAGGTGCTCGCTAACAGCACTTGCCCCTACAGTCTGTTAAGGGTTCACTGGGGATCTTTGTTTTTGTTTGTTAGTCTGTGTGAGTCTGTGTGAGTGAGTTACTTTGTGAGTTCATGTGAGTTACTCCGAGTCTGTGTGTGTTACCCGGTGAGACTGAGTTGAGTGGGAGTGACTGTGAGTTACTGTGTAAGTCTGTGAGTGTGTGAGTTACTCTGAGTCTGTGTGAGTCTGAGTGAGTCTCCGAGTGTCTGAGTGAGTGAGTGACTCTGTGAGTCTCTGAGTGAGTGACTGTGAGTCTCTGAGTGAGTGACTCCGTGCGTCTCTGAATGTGGCTCTGTGAGTCTGTGGCTCTGAGTCTCTGAGTGAGTGACTTTGTGAGTCTCTGAGTGAGTGACTGTGAGTCTCTGAGTGAGTGACTGAGCGTGAGTCTCTGAGTGTGGCTCTGAGCCTCTGAGTGAGTGTCTGAATCTCTGAGTGTGGCTTTGTGAGTGCGTGCGAGTTTCTGAGTGAGTGACTGTGAGTCCCTGAGTGAGTGACTGAGCGTGACTCTGTGAGTCTCTGAGTGCGTGTTACTCTGCGAGTCTGTGTGTGTGTCAGAACTAGTATGTGAGTGTGAGTCTGTGTGTGAGTTACTCTGTGAGTCTGTGAGTGAGTCTGTGGGTCTCCTTGAGTGAGTGTGAGTCTGTGTGAGTGACTGTGATTCTCGGAGTGACTCTGTCAGTCTCTTGAGTGTGGCTCTGTGAGTCTGAGTGAGTGACTCTGTGAGTCTCTGAGTGTGGCTCTGTGAGTCTGAGTGAGTGACTCTGTGAGTCTCTGAGTGTGGCTCTGTGAGACTGAGTGAGTGACTGTGAGTCTCTGAGTGTGGCTGTGAGTCTGTGGCTCTGTGAGTCTGAGTGAGTGACTGTGAGTCTCTTGAGTGTAGCTGTGAGTCTCTTGAGTGTGGCTCTGTGATTCTAAGTGAGTGACTGTGAGTCTCTGAGTGTGGCTCTGTGAGTCTGAGTGAGTGACTGTGAGTCTCTGAGTGTGGCTCTGTGAATCTGAGTGAGTGACTCGTCATCACCATCGTCATCAACATCATCATCACCGTCGTCACCATCTTCATCACCACCTCCATTACCCAGGTGCCATGGGGTGACACACTGAGATGGGATGGGTAGCCAGCACCACGCCTGGCCGCCTTTGTCTCCTCTCATTCACCGAACCTGGATACTCATTTTAAGGCAGAATAGACCTGGGATGGGACCGAGATTGGTTCAGATACTCTTCACCGATGTTGGCCGTGAGTGGGAATAGAACTCGGGTCGCCGGATCCCGTCGCACGGTGCGCTAACCACTTCGGCACCGCTCCCCATGTAATCCTCACTTCAAGCACACACCTCATCACCGACACAGCTTCCACATCGTCATATCCAACACTCCTCCCCCAGCCCCATCGCTTACAACACTCTCACCCCTTCCCTCTCCACAATGCCGATGCAACTCACACTCCTCACACCTCCCATGCTCCCACCAGCAGCTTCCACTCCCGATGACGCCTCCTCACAATACCCCTTCACTCCCTCCCATCGGACCGCCATTCTCAAACTATAACTTTTAAACTAAACTATATTTTGATTTAAAGCTTTCGTGAATGCAGGGATTCATATTCTTGGTTCTTTCGGTAAAGTCACGTAGAAGGGAAACAATAAAATAATAAAAATATAAAACAATAAAATTCTCACGACGTTTCGACTGCAACACAAGCAATCATCATCACCTGATGATCATCATCACCTGATGATTGCTTGTGTTGCAGTCGAAACGTCGTGATAATTTTATTGTTTTATATTTTTATTATTTTATTGTTTCCTTTCTATGCGACTTTACCGAAAGAACCAAGAATACAAACTATATTTTTTTTATTTTACCAATTTGAGGCCCCACTGAGCTATGGAGCTATTTTTCAGAAGCAACCTGGCTATCACAAATGTTATCTTCAACGAAGTGGCTTATCCCGTGGAAATGTATAGAGGCCAAATGTTCTAAACGCGTGATGTTTATTCTAAATGTAGTGAGAGAGACATGCAACCTCAAAATATACAGCAGGCGACAGGGTCGGGATTGAATCCACGGCCTCCTGCGTACCAGGCGAGGTAGTTAACATATTGCCACTGTGGTGCCCTGTGGTCACGTGAGGCCTACCACTTCTGAATGGCTTGTGATGCATATTTGAACATTACTGCAAGCGTCTTAGCCTCATTCATTAGTCAGGTATTCGAAGGGAATATTGTCATTTGGTAACGCTATTTCAAATATCGCTCATTTAACGTTCAATTTTAATGCAATGCAATTGAGGGACTTTGTGGAGTCTTGTCGTGGTCTGGAGCTGTGGTTGTTGTGTTGCTACCTTGCCCAAGCTTGCATTTGTTGACAAATTGGCAGGAATGTATGTACTTTGTATTTTTAGCAATTTGCTTACATTTTCTCCATCTTGCCTCTCATCGGTTTTGGAAATAGCTCGCTGACCCTCCCCTACTGGACATATGTGAAAAAGATCTTCATAGCTCATCGGATTCCTCCAGGATATAAAATAGATTCTGATTCTGATTAATCAGTGGCGCTGCGAACAACCTATTCCCTCTATTGCTGCGGGAATCTGCATCCACACATGATCAAGCACCCCTGTCTAATGCAATACACGTGGTTCCTTTGTCATAGGCATGTAATTCTGCACCCCTGTCTAATGCAATACACATGGTTCCTTTGTCATAGGCATGTAATTCTGCAAATGTGCAGAAATGTCTACCGTATGCGACTTACTCCAGACAAGGTTAGACTATTAAACGTGAACTGTTGTGACACGTCTAATGTGTATTGTGTGGTCGTTAGCACAGAAAGATGCATCTGGTAATGTCCTAATGGACCAAAAATAGTAAAAAGGAGGCTGGGTCTGTGTTGTTCAGAGTGACCACCATATACAGACTCTTGTACGTACAAACGAGTTCGGTTCCATAGGTCTGTTCGTAAGTCGATTTGTTCGTGAGTCCAACTTTACTCCCGTTGATTTCAAACACGTTTTACGGCTTGTACACTAAACACGGGGAATGGCTTTAACAGTTGCCTCTGGTTCTTCACGTTCTGCAGATGTAGATGCCACCATCACCACCTATTGTGCGGTGGTTGAACTTGCGACTCTCGGTCCGAACAGGAAACTGGACATACGGACAGGTTTGATCATATCTCTGAAAGTTCGTAAGTCGAATGTTCGTAAGTAGAGGAGTCCCTGTGTAGTGGCATAGAATCGTAATGTAACAGCATAGCGCCTGCTGCTGGCAGGGAAAGGGATCTGAGGCTTACGGCCCTGACGTCAGCAGGCCAGGTTATACACAAGAGGGGGATCTAGGGAAAGGTCGCAGAAGGGGCACTGAATTCATAATGATACAATAATTCAGTAACACTGTACAAGTGTACAGCACGTCAGATCATTACATGGCCTAACCCTGGTTGGAAACACCGTGGGAGTGAAGAAGAAGATGGATTAATAATCATTATTTACATTTGTAAGGTGCATTTCATCCGTATGCCACCAGACTTAAATTGGAGTGTCTAAATTCCCTTTGCCCACCAGAATGAACAGACCTCATCTTTCCCACCCCTGCAGACTTGGTATTAAAGTAGATACATGCTAATGTTTACAAAGTAACGGACTCTTGACCAATTTCATTTCCACATAAATCAATCATTCGGAAATAGGCCCCACTATACCCCACCGACTACAGCACTCTAATCTTGCCTCCTCGTTTTGCCTCTTCCACCTGCCTCATGCTCGTCAGCACCGCCTTTCGTGCAGCCATGCGGGTGTGAGGTCATCATCACGAGAGGCCGTGCACTTCATCGTTCGCACGCGGCGGAGGAACCACTGAAGTCAAACGTTTACATACGTGCGGTTTAGTGGGGTCATTTCCGAGCGAACTCGGTTTGAAAGTGTTTATCGTTGAATGTGGAAGGGTTTGGGTTAGTTTTCGGGTTACCACCTGTTCCACTATGGAGATCAAACCCAGACCTATGTTTCAGTCTGTCTAGGTCTGTCAACAACCATGCAGTAGTAAAGTTCAGCACAGTACCGGTACCAGATCTCGGTACAAATTAATTCATGCCACCCAAACACAGATGCCAATTCACAGACTGTCTCGGCTGGACCGGGACAGGAGGTAACCCAAGGGTAGTGGGAGGATAACCGCTTTGTGAGCTATTTGTAAGTAATGCGTTTAGAGTATTTGGCTACTATAAATTTCCACGTGATAAGCCACTTCGTTAAGCTATAATTTGTGGCCAGGTCGCTTCTGAAAAAGAGCTATATAGCTCTCAATGGGCCTTACCTGGTAAGTAAAAAATAGTTTACTTTAATGGTATACATACTTGAATTTTACTGCGGATGTTTTAAAACATGTCCTGTCTAACTGTCAACTTTGTTTGAATTTCAGTGGGAGAAGATGCTTCTCACACAGACGTTAAAGCAGGTACCAGAGTCCACCTGAAGCTACTGCAGTGTGCGCCTCATATAGGATTCCATCCATTACTGTTGGTGCGATGGTTTGGATTTTCAAGTTGAAATCTCCTAGTTCATTTTATTTTTACCCAGGCGATAACGCAATTGTCAAGGGTAGTCCTGTTTGGAAGAGGCATCCTTGTCTCTTGAGTTCCACATCTTGGAGAGGATGTGATTAGTCAGCATCGATGCCATTGTAGTTGGTGTCACGCATCATGCGTGCATTCTTAAATTACTGACGCCGACTGAAGACTGAAGATGCAAGTGTGCCATCTGACAATGATAGTTATGAAGCCATTTTTTGCCATTGCCAATCTTCCTTTGTGCTCTGTCAGAGTCTGGGATAACACTGCCTTGGTGAAGTCCCCTGGACTTGTGTAATTTCTGTATCATTTTTTTTTTTCATTTTGAAACCTCTGCTCCACTTCCTGCAATTGCATCCATCTGCACCTCCGATTAGCACGGCTGGCTGATGTACGGCGCGAAAGAGGTTCAACGCACATACCTACAAGGAGTGTAAATTCATACGGTGCCAGAAACTCTGCACGAGTTCGTGCCGCGTTCTCCCGATGTTGCCGTCGATGTTTGTCCAGCGACAAGCCATTCGTTGCCACGCGCGAACCTGTCTCACCTCCACAATCACAGGGCCGAGTGCGTGACGTGTCCGGCAAGCCGTGTGATGTGTCTGCGGATGATAATCTTCAGCAGAGGCCTGTGCCTTCTCCCACAGACGCCGCGCAACTGACGCCGCTCCCAGCACCGCCGACCTCTGCTTCCCCGGCCACGGCCACGGGGAGTTCCTCTCCTCTGCTGGACACCCCGTGTGCTGGACCTGCTGCTCCACCACACTTGCCTGCCCACTACACAGGCACAAAGAGGTACAGGAAGAACTAATGCATAAATGCTTTCAACATAAGTTGGAGAGAGCTGAGCCTTTCTAGGAATTTGGCAATGCTTTCCCACCTGTGACTGCTCCCGATATATGACTCGAGAGCATGTAGGTTTTGCTTGCAGGCCACACACACACACATGAATTATGTGTTTGGTATTATCTCATGGAAAATAATAAGTTGCACAAGGGCCAGGGTCATGCCCCATTCATTCTGAACGATTAAACCAAACTGACCCACGTTCACACACGAGAGCAGAGAGGTTGGCTGCAGGGTGACGCACGCGAAGAACGCGTCGCTGTGAAAGAGAAGGTTCCCCTTCGTACCTTCTTACTCTCCCTCCCACCCTCCTCCTTCCGGTCAGGTGATTTTGAAGTGTCGTTGTCACGCGAGGACGTGGACTGAGACAGCGCGTGGAACCAGTGCCTGCGCTCCGAGATCC
The DNA here is from genome assembly GCF_048934315.1 of Petromyzon marinus. Lineage (NCBI taxonomy): Eukaryota > Metazoa > Chordata > Hyperoartia > Petromyzontiformes > Petromyzontidae > Petromyzon > Petromyzon marinus. Next base: position 7,502,879 of record NC_133683.1, read on the forward strand.
CGGGGCTCTTCCTGCTGGCCCTGCACACATTTACCGTGAGTCGGCACAGATGTGACCTCTCGACTGGGGCTGCCACCTGTCTGCGTTTGACCCCCGGACAGTGTTCGGGTGGCTGCAGGAATTGATTTGGGCCAAGATCTGGTACCCCGGGTATAGCTGTGGTTGAATTTTATTACCGTGAACTGCACAGTTTTAACAATAGACCTGGGCTCGCTGAGAAATGTGCCTGGGTTTGCTCTGTCGTGGAAATGGTGGCAACTGTACTTGGGGCATCGGCACGTTTATTCGCGCTCCGGCTCCATTTACACCGAGAGTCACATGCTTGTCTCGTGTGGGGAGTGGTGGTGTAGCTGTTAGGGGGCATCCATTTAGTATGTATGCATGGAGGGGGGAGGAGGGGTTAACCCAAATGCGTACGCTTGCGTATGGGGGGTCTACTGACAATGTGTAAGCCGACTGCAACGGCATGAATCTGCCCATCGCAGTGACATGGGGAAGTAATTGCTTCCGACAAAGGCGTTCTATGACCTTTTAAATCGTACTCAGGTTTGAGAACGGGGACAGTTTGCATTCATGATCCTGAATCATAACAATTCCTTGACTCTCCGGCAGTGGTGAATCGTTCCAACCATGGTTTTTTATTTCGTGGAATATCACTTGCTGTACTCCACGCGGTGAGTGCTTTGTGTAGATAAGAATCATGTTATGTAGAGAATATAAATCTAATTCAGTACCTCTATATGTCTCCCACAGACAAGCGGGGAGACAGCAGCCAGGCGGTGAGCCGGCACTCCCAACAATCGCCCAAGATCTGCGGTTCTCTTTACATTCCGATATTTGCAGCCACTTACTGAGTGTTTACATGTGGGGGGAAACCAGTACACTCGCAGAAAACGAACGAATGTGAGCAAGGGGGCAACGTTCTATCCCGTGCAGATGGAAAGGATTCCACAGTTGTGTTCCACTGCCTCCTGGCAAGCCAGGGTATGACTCATCCTCGATGCCCACCGGAAGGGAGATTGCACACTTGCAATTGAATTCCCTGAGATTATTTATATCATGGGGTAGGCAGTGACAAAGCCCCTGACTCACTTAACACGAACATGCGGTCCAGTGCATTGTACGTGCAAGGATACTCGCTTTCCAAAATGTATGAATGTGTGTTGAACTTGAATCTTGACTTAAAGCTTTCGTGACTGCAGGAATTAATATTCTTTGGGTCTTTCGATAAAGTCACGTAGATAGAACAATAAAATAATAAAAATAAAGTGAATACAAAATAATAATACAAATATCACGACGTTTCGATCGCAACACAAGCAATCGTCATCATTTTTCTCCTGATGACGATTGCTTGTGTTGCGATCGAAACGTCGTGATATATTTTACTTTTTTATTCACTTTCTTTTTATTATTTTATTGTTCTATCTACGTGACTTTACGGAAAGACCCAAAGAATATGTGTTGAACTTCTTTCGCAGTGTACGTAGCCAACCGTGCTAATCTGTGGTACATTAACACCTTGCCACAAATGCCCTGTTGCTTATGAGCACACCGACTCAAATGAATCAGGCGCAAGGTTTGCGTGATTAATGCTTACAAAGTGGGGTCTATAATGAACAATATGGCTGAAGCTCGAGTTCTATTCATTTAAAACCAAACGTGTTTCTTACCAACCATACCTGGTGTTTGCACACAGATACAGATTATGGGCGATGCGTTCTACACCACGGAATGCGCTGTTGCAATGTGCAGCCACAGCTGCTGCAAAAATATTTGTCTCGGTTTGATCCACTGAACAATATCCACTGACCACACCGCACGCGCAACAATGATATAACTATGAACAAAAATATGAATAAATTAATATGGTTTATTAAATATATTGCACGTAAGAAAATACAGCAATAGACGTAAAAATACATGGCAGTTTAACACGTAGGCTTTCGCGACAAATATCCATAATACAGGTTTTATGGGTTGGATCGCGTAAATATATAAATGTGTCATTATGAGACCTCCTTTGCCAGTCGCAAGATATAGTAATAGGTTTTTACCCTTTTATCTGGCACCAAAACTGACACCGTTATACAAGAGATCATGTTTGCAATAACCACAACACAAGCAGTCAAAATGCAAACAAAAAGAGACAACTCTGATAATGATATACACTGTCCTTGAAGTTGATTGGTCCACACCCGAGACGGCTTTTCTTAGAGCCTAGTCTCCACTGGTGTTGGACCAGATGACGCCAAAAGGCATACAACTCAAAAACAGCGCACTATCAGAGTATTGAGAGCTCGGGGTATGAATTTTCATTATGAGACCTCCTTTGCCAGTAGCAAGATATAGTAATATTTTTTACCCTTTTATCTGGCACCAAAACTGACACATTTATACAAGGGATCATGTTTGCATAAAGGTGTCAGTTTTCGTGCCAGATAAAAGGGTATAAACCTATTACAATATAAATGTGCCGTTAAACCCGCCACCACCCGACAGCCAAACTAGTAAGGGTTGTCACGTAAACAGAACATGCCAATTCATCACTAGTACAGCACACCGGTGTGTGGTGTGTTGGAGAGCCAAGCCACAACATTTACCATCGGAGTACGACGTTTCAGTAATTACAACTAGCTTCTTCAGGCAACAGCAAGATTTGGGAGAAGTCCACCTGTTTAATTCCTTATATAGAGGCGTAGATGTGATGACAACACTTGTGCTCTCTTTGAGCGCAAAGTGGGGGGGGGGGGGGATTAATGAATCAACGTACATTATTATACATGCACATTATGCTAGCCCATTGATCTTGTACTTAGTGTCCATTGTGTGTACTAAAATAGCCGTACAAACGGTAATTTGATTATTCTCTTCCATGCAGCACTAAGTCGGTAGCTATCCAAACGATTACAATTATTTTTATTTATTTAAATGTCGATAGATTATGTAATTAGTCTTGGCTAGTAGTAACAAGTTTTGCACAGAACTTCAACATTATCAAAATCAATTGATTGTCCTTGTGGGCACGCGTGTTCTGCTACTGCTGACAGTTGTATTTGTGAGCATTTCATATTTCTGTGGTGTTGTTTTAGTCTCGTGCTGATCATTCATCCTGTTTGCCCAACATAGCATTTGCCACAAGTGCAATTAATCTGGTACACACCTTCTGTTGATAACTTCAGTAATAGAACAGCAAAGAAATATCCAATAGTCCTTTTCGTAGGTTTCCATATGCCTTCTGAATTTGCCTGGCTGATCAAAGTTTCGACCGCAGATGCCATTGGTCAGGGGTCTCTTTGTCCGTTCTCATGTGGGACTCTAGGCATGATGGCAGTTGGAATGCTTTCCCACAGACTTGGCAAGACATTTGTTTTCTCACTCTAGTGACTATGGGAGTGAGGTGGAGTCGAGACGGGCGCTGGTCAGGCGTGGCGTTTCCCAGCAGGCGCCTTCGTTCCATGCGCGGTCGCTGTGATAGCAATAACTTCGTTGCACGCAGGTGCGCCCTTTGCAGAAGGTGGCATTGTCTGCAACTCTGCCTCCTCACCACCAGGACTCGACAAGCTGCTGCTGCTGGAGCTGCTGGTGCCATCCATGGCAAAGGCAATTCTTCCAGCACCATGACTCGCGGCCGAGTAGCTCTGACACACCTTCAACACCGCATTGGCAAAATTGCCGTCATTCACCATGCCACGTGCGCCCCTTGAGTTCTTTCCGTGGGTTACTCCATATGCCTTCTGAGTTTGTAGGGCCGATCAAAGCTTTGATCGCAGATGTTGCAGCTTTGACCACCGGTCTTGTGCATTCTCATGTGGGACTCTAGGCACCATGCCAGTTGGAATGTTTTCCTGCAGACGTCGCAAGAGATTCGTTTTCTCACTCTAGTGACTCTATCGGATTCTAGTGACTCTATCGGATTCAACACCGCATTGGCAAAACTGCCGTTATTCACCAAGCCTGGTGCACCCTTTATCATGTAATCCTTTTCGTGGGTCTTCATATGCCTTTTGAATTTTCCTTGCTGATCAAAGCTTCGTCCGCATATGCCGCACCATTGGTCATGGGTCTCCTTGTGCGTTCTTACGTGGGCTTCTAGGCACCATGCCAGTTGGAATTTTTTTCCCACAGACGTCACAAAAGATGAGTTTTTTCGCTCTTGTAACTCTACCGGATTGAGGTGGGGTCGAGACGGGTGCTGGTGAAGTGCCATCGATGGTAAATGCAATTCAGCGTAAGAACGGCTGGCGGGAGAGAGAGAGAGAGAGAATGTGTTTTAATGAGAGAAGCATGTAAAAGTTAATGAAAAAATTAGTAAGTTAATGTCAGTCTATGTGTAACCAAGAGTGGCATGTTAAAGTTAAAGAGAAAAGCATGTAAAAGTACATGAACGAAGTCAATGAGAATATCATGTTGAAGGCAATGAGAGATGAGCAAGTCGATGCAGTCATGCCGGTGGTAGCATGTCCACGTGTGACAAAAGCAGCCGTGTTAGCGATCCAAAAGATGGCCGTGCCAACGCGTTCGGGTGCGGAGCTCGCTCCCGCCGCGGAGCTCGCTCCCGTCACGGAGCTCGCTCCCGCTAGGAGCTCGGTCCCGCCGCGGAGCTCGCTCCCGCCGCGGAGCTCGCTCCCGCCGCGGAGCTCGCTGACGTCACAAAGCTCTGTCCCCCCCCCAAAACCATATTTCCATTTTGAAAATAAAACATGCTTCAAATCGCTTTAAACTATTGTCATTGTATTTAATGTGGCGCTGCACTCTGATGTTGTAGGAGAAAACATTTATTAAAAAGTCTATTTAACTAAGTAGAACATGTTGTCTATATTTATTTTAAGTTGCCATTTTGACGTGACGTCACATTTCTCAACCCCCCCCCCCTCGTCACAAATGTCTGACCCCCCCCCTCCCCAGGTGCGTGACGTCATTTATGGACGGCCCCCATCGCCTTAAAACGCGAACTCACGCTTGCAAACTGAACCCGCGGAACTTTTTTTGTTCAGCAGCGCGATCATCCGCGAGATGTAATGAGTCGGCCTCGCGCTGTGAGTGAGTGAGAGAGCATCGTCCCCCACTCCTCCTGATGTCGAGGGTAAATGGGGGAGGTTTAGGCCTGTGACTCATGCAGCTGCAATGACTGCTTTGTGTACGCGGTCCAGACCTCCCCAGAGACCCTGGCTGACAGAGGAGGTGTTCAGGATTGTTGAGAAAAAGCGACAGGCCCACTCTAATCGTCTACAGCATCCCACGTCAGAGAATGAGGAGGCTTACCGCAGCCTTCGCTCGGAGGTTCGGAGAGCCGTGAGGCGCTGCAAGGATGGGGGGTGGTCGCGGGTTGATGAGGAGATGGAGTCTGCCTCAATGGCCCGCGATCACAAATTCTTATTTAACTCCATCAAAAAAGTAACCTACAGCGCCACACCTATTACCATTGTAGAGGTAATCGTCACTCACCACTCTGTGGGCTGGTAGCTTCCCCTTATCGTCAATAGGGGGCGGAAGCGCTATCACGCCAGGGCTAATGTCCATGGCCCAAAAAGGGGCCAAGACAATACATATCGTGTTGCCTCAGAAGTTTATTCGTCAATTTATACCCACTACACCATCATTAGGGGAACGAAGGGTGATCCAATCTCCGACCCCCAGCGACAGGTTTGCAGATTTGCTGAGCATTTCTGTGAGGTCCTGGGGGAGGGGGAATCCCTCAGCCTGGAAAACATCATGGGACAAAGTGGGGATGACCCTGCTGAGGATGCGGTGCCTCAAATATTGGAGGAGGAAGTCACCCTCTGTGAGTGGCTGGCTGAGGTACCATCCGTTGAGGAAGTACTGAGGGCGATCCAGAGTCCGAGAACAGGAAAGGCACCGAGCAGAGATGATCTCCAAAGCGAAATGCTGAGGGAGGGTGGCGTTTGTGCGTAGACTGCCCTACATGACATCATAACAACAGTCTGGGCCACTGGACGGGTTCCGCAGGATTGGAAGGATGCCCTGGCGGTCCCCCTCTTTAAGAAGGGGGACCGCACAGACTGTAACAACTACAGGGGCATCTAACTCCTCAGTGTGCCGGGAAAGGTCCTGGCAAGGATTATTCAACATCGCCTTGCTAGGTACGCTAAGGAGAGGCTTGCGGAGCCCCAATGCGGTTTCAAGAAAGGGCGGTCCTGCAAAAATGTCATATTTTCTGTCCGTCTGCTACAGCAGAGGTAGAGGGAATTCCAACTAGACCTACATCTCTGCTTTATTGACCTGGTTAAGGCCTATGATACCATCAGTAGGCCTGGGCTCTGGGTTGTTCTTCGTGCTTTTAGAGTCCCTGACCCTCTGCTCACACTCATTAAGGACCTTCATGATGGTGAGCAGACCCGAGTAAAACTACATAGCCGGGAGTCAGAGCCATTCCCTGCGACAGGGATGTCCTCTGGCTCCAACATTATTTAACATCTATTTCGACCACATAGTTCGTGAAGCCTTCAGTAGCTGTACCAGAGGAATTTACGTCTGGTACAGATACAATGGGAGGCTGATCGATGCCCAGGTGCGGTCAAGGGATGTCTCCCTATTGGTCAACCACATTATGTATGCCGACGACCTGGTAATTGCTGCTCATTCAGAGGAGGAGTTGGAGGCGCTGCTGCTGAAACTGGAGTGTGCCACTAAGAGGTGGGGCCTTACCATCAGCCCAACCAAAACGAAGCACCTGCCTGGGTATTTTGTGCCATCGGGCACTCTACCCCCACAACTCCCAATCGGGGATGGGGCAGTTGGGGAGAGAGTGGAGAGTTTTCCATACCTGGGCAGTGTGCTCATGATCGGCTCCGGTTTAACAGCAGAGGTCTCACTCCGAATTATCTTTTCATCGGTTGTGTAACGTTGTGTGGAAGCTACCTGGTCTGTCACTCCGCATGAAGCTTCGGTTCTTCTCGGCCACAGTCATTCCCTCCCTTCTCTACGCTTGCAAAACGTGGACCCCCCTAATGCAGCATCTTCACCGGTTAGAAACATTTAGGCTGGTCTGCCTACGATCAATCCTGGGTTTAACCAGGCTGGATTGTGTGAGGAGCTCACAAATCCTCAAAAGATCTGGACAAAGTCCCATCGGTGAGCTCCTCCAGCAGGCAAGGCTGCGTTGGCTGGGCCATGTAGCCCGCATGCCCAATCACCGCATGCCCAAACAGCTTTTGAGCTAAACGGGCGTGGCACGGACTAGAGAAGAGATGGAGTGATGTGGTACAGGAGGATGTGGAGCTGAGTGGACTTGCCAATGACTGGTACCAGCGGTGTCTCTACTGGGCAGTTGGAGGCAGTCGCCCTCCAACAACAACGGAGGGCGGAGGAGCGACGCTCAGAAAAACGAGCGGAGCGTCGGGTGGCTAAAGCTCAGCAAGTTGGCACAGTAGGGGGCACAGGTGGTGCATCAGCCAGTAATCTCAGTCATCTCAGTCAGTCGACCAGTGGCACCTGGGTCTGCCCCGTGACCTCCTGCCAGCCGGCGATCGACACTTCACGTAGCCTCAAGGTGCACATAGCCTGGCATAAGCGTCGTGGTGACGTCACCACCACTTAGTGGCGCATGGCGGTTGTTGTTTTGAGACAGTAAGAGAGTGTGAGGTCGACTCTGCCTCAGATGAGTACCTGGTGCGGTGTGTCGTAAACATCGCTACTGGGGGAGAGAAAGGCCGCCGTGGAGGAGAATCTTAAAATAATAAAAGCTTTGATTATAATATTATGATATTATAATAAAAGCTATACTAAAAGCTTTTTAAATTAAAAATACAAAATTTTTTGAAATAATGAAAGCTTTTATTATTTAAAATTTATTATTTAATTTTTAAATTGGCAGAATCTACACGCCATATTGTTGGTTCTTCAGGTAAGTCACGTAGATTTGAAAATAAAAATAATTAAATTAAAAATATAAATTATAATATTTAAACTAATCAAAGCTTTATTATTTTCAATTTATTATTTGAAATTTTAACATACAAAAAAATAAAATACAAATAATAAATTGAAAATAATAAAAGCTTTTATTATTTTAACATAAATTGAAAATAAAAGCTTTTATTATTTTCAATTTATTATTAAAATTTTATTAACAGGTCCCTGCAGGGTGGGCTGGTAGGGCAAGTCTCTGCGCTGCCTATTGCTGATTTTACACCCAACAGCACGAGATTTCACTTCGTTAAAGTATTGAAAGGGGACGGACGGACACATTAATCTATTGCAGGCTGGTACACTCAGTTTACAACTTCGTTCCTACCAGTATTATGACTTTACCGAAGGAAGCAATAATCTGGCGTGTAGATGCTGCCATCTGCTGGCCACCATTGTTGGGTGTAGATTGTGACAAACTTTCGTGACTTCAGGAATTCATATTCTTGGTTCTTTCGGTAAAGTCACGTCCATAGAAAATAAAAAAAATATCAAATCAAATAAAAATGTGAAATTTTAAATAATAAAAGCAAAAAACCCACATTCATATTCTTGGTTCTTTCGGTAAAGTCACGGAGATAAAAAAAATACTATTTTAAAATAATCAATTGAATAAAAGCTTTTAATATTATTTAAGCTTTTGTTATATTCAATTTATTATTTTAATTTTTAAATTGGCAGAATCTACACGCCACGTTGGTGGCCGGCAGGTGGCAACATCTGCACGCCGAAATTTTGGTTTTTTCGTTAAAGTCACGTAGATTTTAAAATAAAAATAATATATTTAAAAATACAAATAATAAATTGAAAATACTAAAAGCTTTCATAATTTTCATTTTTTAAATTTTATTATTATTTTCTATCTACGTGACTTTACCGAAGGAAGCAATAATATGGCGTGTAGATGCTGCCATCTGGTGGCCAACAACGTTGGCAGGTGGCAGCATCTACACGCCAGATTCTTGGTTCTTTGGGTAAAATATAAATAATAAAGAAAAGTAAAAAAAAATCATGATTTAGTATTTTTTCATTTAATTATATTATTTTCATTTTCAAATCTACGTTACTTTACCGAAAGAACCAAGAATATGGCGTGTAGATTCTGCCAATTTAAAAAAAAAATACAAATTAAAATAATAAATTAAAAATAATAAAAGCTTTCATTATTTTCCATTTATCTTTTGTATTTTTTAATTTAATTTTATTATTTTTATTTTCAACCTACATGGCTTTACCGAAAGAACCAAGAATATGAATCTGGATTTTGATTATTATTTTCAATCTATTTTAATTTCTAAATTGGCAGCATCTACACGCCATATTCTTGGTTCTATCGGTAAAGTCACGTCGATAGAAAATAAAAAAAATAATCAAATCAAATCAAATAAAAAGTGTGAAATGGAAAGTAATAAAAGCAAAAAACCCACATTCATATTCTTGGTTCTTTCGGTAAAGTCACAGAGATAAAAAAAAAATGAAACAAAATTTTGATTTTATAATAATAAATTGAAAATAATAAAAGCTTTTATTATTTTCCATTTATTTTTTTGTATTTTTAAATTGGCAGAATCTACACGCTAAATTCTTAGTTCTTTGGGTAAAGTCACGTAGATAGAAAATATAAATAATTAAGCAAAAGTAAAAATTTAAATAATATTTCAAAAATATTTATTTTATTTTATTGTTTCCGTTCTACGTGACTTTACTGAAAGAACCAATAATATGAATCCCTGCAGTCACGAAAGCTTTAAATCAAAATTTAATAATAACAATTCATGATTTTCATTTAATTATTTTCTTTTTATTTTAAAATCTACGTGACTTTACCGAAAGAACCAAGAATATGGCGTGTAGATTATGCCAATTAAAAAAATACAAATAAAAGTAATTTTATTATTTCTGATTTATTTTTTATGAAATTTCTTTAATTGTTTTTAAATCTACGTGACTTTACCGAAAGAACCAAGAATATGAATCTGGATTTTTGCTTATTATTTTCAATTTATTATTTTAATTTTTCAATTTGCAGAATCTACACGCCACGTTGGTGGCCGGCAGATGGCAGCATCTACACGCCATATTCTTGGTTCATCTTCTTTGGTTCTTTCGGTAAAGTCACGTAGCATGAGAATAAAATAATAAATTGAAAAAATAAAATAACACAATAAAATTCTCACGACGTTTCGGCCACAACACAAGCGGCCTTCATCAGGTGAAGGGACGAGACTGTCTGGAGGACAGCGCTGGAGCGAACAAAGCCAAGCTCAGATCGAGACCTTTAAGCTGTGTGAGAAAGAACAAAGCGCCTTGACAAAGGAATTAGCATTGAATTTAGCATTGAAATGGCTGAGTGATTAGCTTGTGACTGGTCACAGATATGGCTATGTTAAAGTCAAAGCATACACATCCACAGAGGCACCCCTTGACAAAGGAATTAGCATAGAATTTAGCATTGAAATAGCTGAGTGATTAGCTTGTGACTGGTCACAGAAATGGCTATGTTAAAGTCAAAGCATACACATTCACAGAGGCACCTAGTAAAAATCAAACAGGAAAATTTAGCATTGAAATAACTAGGAGAATTTAGCATTGAAATAACTGAGTGATTAGCTTGTGACTGGTCACAGAAATGGATGTGTTAAAGTCAAAGCCTACACATCTGAGCTATTAATAGTAACTGGGTCAGTGTCTACTTCAAATATTGTTCAGGCTCTGGAGACTTCCAAAGTTATTCGTGATGTTATACATTTGGTTCGTTTTGAGCATAATCGCGACCTTATATAATTATGACGTGATACACACGCTGAATATACGCACACAAACATCGTGTACACGTGTGTCGTGCCCTCTATTGTCCACATAGACGGCTTGTGCTGACTAGAGAACGATCTTAACGTACAATGCCGTGACATGTATCAGCCCTTTGTCGATCCAGCGTTTTGATAGAGGCCTCCCCCACACCATGTCGTTCGTGGGAGTTGTTTAACCATACTTCACCATGCCGGTCAATGCGGGTTTGGTGAAGTGAGGAGGCCCAGAAACTTGTATATGCAGATACGAGTTTGCCTGTGCTCGCATCTGCAGAATTACATTCTCACACATCTTCAAGTGTAGTTTAATACTTCTAAAAATGCATTTATTCTTCAGGATTCCATAAAGTACTGTGGTAAAAAGAAAACAACTTGATTTGAATAAATTTCGATTTAAAGCGTTCGTGACTGCAGGGATTCATCTTCTTGGTTCTTCGGTAAAGTCACGTCGAAGGGAAATAATAAAATAATTAAAATTAAACAATAAAATTCTCACGACGTTTCGGCCACAACACAAGTAGCCTTCCTCAGGTGAAGAAACAGAACTGTCGGAAAGACAGCGCTCCAATGAACACTGCTAAGCTTGGCAGCGTATTTTAAGCTGGGTGGGAGGAGCAGAGCGCCTTGACAAAGGAGTTTACATATCAACAGAATAATTTAGCATTGAAGTAGCTGTGTTAATGTGAGATATTAGCAGGATGTTAACGTCAGAAATTAGCATGTAACTGGGAGATTAGCATGATGTTAATGCGAGGAATTAGCATGTAACTTGTCACGGAAGTAGCTATGTTAAAGTCAGAGTTTATATATCAACAGAGGCATTTAGTATATTGACGCTAAAGAACTGCAACTACCCAACAATCATACAACAAACCGATGTGAAAGAACTAAATATAAACTACATCAATATAATCAATGTACTCAATATATTCTCCACTAAGCTGAGCTACTAACAATACGTCATTATACATTACACTTCTATGTCGCAAAAATTATTATAATATGCCTCCAAATAATGTTTTATTATAAACTGCCATAGACAGACCCCAACATTGAATTATACGCAGCGTTACTATACACTACCCTATACCTTAGATTATAATAATATTACACTGTATTATTTTACCAACCCTACTGTATACCACACTGCTATATATTGACTATACAACTACGATACTATATATTACCAAATAAATTATATTAAACATTACACTGAATACTTTGTTAAACAAGGAATCCTTTGAGCTTGTGGGTTGAATCCATCTGTGTGAAGTTGTGTTATTTCCCCATATGCAAGGTGGGGTCTCTCTGGGTTCCACTCACACAAACATCTCAATGCAATGGGACCTTTCTGAAAATGCAGTACTTAGACTCAATGAAGCTTTCCTGGGTAACTAGTTAACATTGTAATAATTAGCATGAGAGATAATGACGTTCAGTTATAAGTGCCATTAATAGTACTATACTGTACTTTTATTGAAGACTATTTTACGTAGTTGTTTGTAAAAAAAGTGTCCATTCTCAAAACTTTTTGACGGGCCCTCGTACAGAAATGATATTACAATCTTATATGGAGATTGCGAGTCAGAGTGTTGTGAATAGTGGAGTGAACGTGTGGTGCCATCATATTGTTGGTGTGTATATACAGAAAGGCCTATTTGGTGGGCAACATTAGGAAAATGGAGGTAGTTCGTCATTGTTGTTAAACAAAATCTTATTTGGGTGGATAAGAGGAGTAAAATCGTACATGATAGGAACTGCAATATTGTGGAGTTCTGGTATAATGAGTTGTAGTATATATGAATATTATGTCACCTTAAGTATGCCTGTGTGAGTACACTCGTGACACGGGTGTCATGCGCGTGACCTTTGTCTTTTGTTTCAGATGTGCGAGGGCAACTCCGCTGCGAGTCAAGGTGGTGCTGGGAGAATTGCCTTCACCATTGATGGCACTTCACCAGCACCCATCTCAACCCCACCTCAATCCGGTAGAATTACAAGAACGAAAAAACGTATCTCTTGTGACGTCTGTGGGAAAAAATTCCAGCTGGCATGGTGCCTAGAAGCCCACGTAAGAACGCACAAGGAGACCCGTGATCAATGGTGCGGCATATGCGGAAAAAGGTTTGATCAGCTAGGAAAATTAAAAAGGCATTTGAAGACCCATGAGAAGGATTACATGATAAAGGGTGCACCAGGCTTGGTGAATAACGGCAGTTTTGCCAATGCGGTGTTGAATCCACCGTCGCCATATGAGATGTGCTCAGTCTGCGGATTTTTAAGTCCTATTGAAATCCTGAAAACTCATGAAAGTCTTCACGCACAGTTTTTGTACAGACCGAAGCCTGAACATGATTACACTTCGACAAAAGATAGCGGCGTTAAGATAAATGACATGAAATCCAATTTTCTTGAATGCTTTGGCCTAGTTCCACGTCAACAAACTGCTTCACCAGTCAGTGAGAATAAACCATACGCTGCTCTCGATCCTATGACGAGCATGAAAGTGTTTATGGCCTTGCAGCAGCAGAAGAAGGAAAAGCGAAGTAGACCTAAGCCCATTAAAAGAAAGAAGACCACCACCAGCGTCACCAATTGCAGCAGTAGCAACAGCCAGAATTCGGACATCAAGAGGATGGACTGCACGGAAGCAGGATGCTGCGTGGAGCAGAGCATCCCCAAGGTGGATGAACCCAACCTGGCACCTTTAGGTACGTCCTAGTAATGCACACACTACATTTCATTTGGATGTAATTCATAATATCACAAATTAGTTAATGTACGCATATGTTGACCATATGTGTATGCCTGCGCTGAGGAGTCTAGAGATCTGATGTGGTGCTGCTCGGATGTTGGGTTAAACCGTGAAACTCTGGGTTTCAGTCACCGAGCCATGATTAAACTGGCTTCTCATTGATGGTCTTATCCAGTTACCAAACTTCTTCCAGCAAACACTTCTGATGTCGCGTGATGTGTAGGAAATTGCAATAACCTCCTAGTGGATACAAAACGGTCACGAAGGGATGTCATGAGTAGTGCAATGATATCTCCTTCCACGAGCTGTTCTCTTACATGAGGTGGTTCACTGCTGTGTGAGAGTTGCACAGGGATACTTCATCTCATGACATGGAGCCAATAGCACCATTGGAAGGAAACTGAGCAAAATACATTGCTTGACAAATTCCAAAAAGTATCTATTTCTTAACCGGGGTAAATTTTACTTAAACAAGTGGGTAAATTTAGGGAACATTTTTGAATGTATAGACCGAGTCATTTCCACAATGGGAATTTCCTCTTCATTGTACTAACACCTAACTTCCATGTGTATTTACTCGTTCTATTGCAGGTAATTATTGTGAAATTAATGAGCTGTAATAGAATAATCTGGCTCAACCACCTCAATGTTAAATTATAGTTGTTGCTCTGCATCAACATCAACCACACGAAGAAGTGCAAAATGTTGGGGCTTCAAAATAAGCCCCAAAAATGTATTATGATATTTTTCAGGAAATCAGTATCTTGCTTTTCTACTATTTGTACGTATGTTGAACTTCTTTCGTACCATACGTAGCCAACCGTGCTAATCGGAGGTATTTGTTGCTGGCCATTTGGCATTTTGGGCTTTTGGGCCTGTGGTCATCAACCGTGATTGATAAAACGTCCCATATACATTGTAATGCTATGGCATCCACTGCATGGTGATAAATAAATTATGTATTAGCGCGTGCGTGTGCTCAACGGTGGATGTCTTGTGTTCCAGAGGAAAAGCCCTTCCCGTGCAGTGACTGCTCGTACGGAGCGACGCAGAAGTCGAAGCTCAAGAGACACGTCCTGAGCGTTCACCACGTGCCCTTCGATAGCGTGCTGGACTCCGACTGCCCCAAGAAGAGAAGGCGGCTGGCTGGGTGCCGAGACCACGGCTCAACTCTGGATTTGGAGCGCGCACGATGCTCACGGAGAACTCCCTGATGATTTATTTCATCCTGAGGCTGAGGTACCACGTGTGGGGCGATGAACGGAAGGTTTTGTGCAGCGGACATTTCCATGATGAAATTTCGTCACGTTCACTGCTGCGAGGTTACATCTATTGCCGTATATGTTTAGTCAATTGCTGTTTTTTCTGGTATACAATATATTTAATAAATTGTCCAAATTTCATAACAAAGGTTTTTGGGTTAGATCGTGTAAGTATAAATGTGTCATAACCCTACACCACCTGACACAGCCAATTAGTAAGGAATTTGTCACGTAAACAAAACTCCACTTAGTTACTACTTCAGCCCACCGGTGTTTTGGAGAGGAAATCCACAAGATGAGTACGACGTTTCACTGGTAATTACATCCAGCATCATCGGGCGATTTGCCAGAATAGTGAAGCCATCCACCTGCTTCCGGTCTTAAATAGAGAAAGGCGATGTCATCACTGAACCCATCAGGTGCAGAAATCAGAGGCGGGGAGGGGGATTATTGAAATTATATAATTGATTAGTAATAATTAAATTTGTATGTTTCCTCTATAAGTAATGATAAATGTGAGATGTCTTCTTCTTCCACGCGTTTGTTCCACTCACGTGGGGTCCGCCGTCCTTGCCACCTTCTCCACACCGCCCCGTCCCACGCCATCTCTCCCTCCGCTCCTCGGGCCACCACGTTCGACCGCATCACCACATCGCCCCACGTCTTCTTCTTCTGCCTTCATCTCCTCATCTTACAATCACAATAACTTAATAATACGCTTCCAGGCCGCACTAAGCCTGTAGCTGTCAGAGAGGTTAAAATAATAACATTTTTCTCAGTTTCAATGAATTCTCAAATTAGTCTTGGCCAGTAATAATTAGTTTTACACAACATCTTCTTTGGTTCTTTCGGTAAAGTCACGTACAATGAGAATAAAATAATAAATTGATAAAATAAAATAACACAATAATATTATTTTATAAATTTATTATTTTATTCTCATTCTACGTGACTTTACCGAAAGAACCAAAGAAGATGAATCATTGCAGTCACGAAAGCTTTAAATCGAAATTTTACACAACACTTCATCGTTATCAAAATCAATTAAGTGTTCTTGTTGGCAAGCATGTACTGCAACTTCCAACAGTTATGTTTGAGAGTGTTTAATATTTATTTGGTGTTCCTTTAGTCTTACGCTAATGTTACATCCCGTCTGTGCAATATAACATCTGCCACATAAGCAATTAATCCGATACATACCATCTGTTGATGACTTAGGCAATTCATCTTTAGTACAAGATACAATTTTTTGAATTTTGTGTACCGTGCCAAATCGTACTTAGATTTTTAGCTTTTTGCTTTTCCAAAAGTCGAGCTAATTTGTCAGTCACTCCCACGATATATGGTATTTTAATTGTTTAATAACCTGATCACTTTCAGCAGTATTGCTGCTCGATGTTGGTTTGGCATTCACTGCTCTGTTAATTTGAGCATTATTGTAGAAATTCAATCCTAGATTTGAAGCTTTCGTGACTGCAAAGATCCATACTCTTTTGTTCTATTCGGTAAAGTCACGTAGGTAAAAAAAATAAAGCAATGAAAAAATCAAATAAAGCAATAAAAACAAATTATAATGCTTTCTTTTATTTGTTTACCTATGTTACTTTACCGAATAGAACCAAAGAGTATAGAAATTCAATCGTCGCATTTCTTTGACATGTTTAATCTCTCTCCTCAGACTTTCACCATCTGACACTGTTTTAGCCAGATGTATGAGCATCGTGATGAGAGAGGTTTTCTGTGCGGGGTGATGATCCGAATCTGCATTCAGATAGGCATCAGTATGCATTCCCTTTCGGTAGATGCTGTGTGTGTTATTTTACCATTTAGACTTCGTCCGATAAATCACCTCTCCCAAGGAAATAAGTATTTAGAGGCCACACGGGACCGGGGGGGGGGGGGGGGGAGTTTATCGTTGTGTCTGTTGCTGAGAGCAGACAGCGTGCAATGGAGAGCTTGCTCAGAGCGGAGCTGGGCACGGACTCAGCGAGGACGCTGGGCGCTTCGGCCGGTGGAGGCTGCATCAGCACCGGGCAGAGCTACGAGACGGGGCGCGGACACGTGTTCACCAAGATCAACGCCAAGAGCGGGGCACCCTCCTCTACGCCTCCTCTACACCTCCTCTACGCCTCCTCACTACGCCACCTCAACACCTCACCTCCTGTACCCTCCTCTTTGCCTCCTCTACACCATCTTGCATCCTCGCCTCAACCTTCATTCATTCAGCCCTGTATCACTTTTTTTTCGCTGCGACTACTAGCACCACCGTGGTGAATGTTGCAGTGAACTTCCCCTCGTTGATTCCCCCCTCCACCCACGTTAAGGGACTCGGTCTACCAGACACTTTGACCGCTTCGTCTCATCCACTCCGCGTTCAACCACCGCGCCTCACTGCAGTTCACAAGAACGCACTCAACTAAACAACTCGGTCACCCACTCATCCAGTCACTAACTCAATCACCCTATCACACACTCATCCAGTCACCCACGCATCCAGTCGCCCACTCATCCAGTCACCCACGCATCCAGTCACCCACGCAATCACCCTATCATCCAGTCACCCACTAACTCAATCACCCTATCACACACTCATCTCGTCACTAATTCAATCACACACTCAGCTAGTCACTCAGTCAATCATCCTATCACACACTCATCCAATCACCCACTCATCCAGTCACCCATTCATCCAGTCACCCACTCATCCAGTCACCCACTCATCCAGTCACCCATTCAATCACGCACTCATCCACTCACCCACTCATTCAGTCACCCACTCATTCAGTCACCCACGCAATCATCCTATCACCTACGCATCCAGTCACCCACGCATCCAGTCACTCACGCATCCGGTCACTGACTCAATCACCCTATCACTCACTCCTCCACTCGTTTACTCAAACACTCACCCATTTACTCACCCACCCACTCACCACCATGCAGGTCACCTCACTCTTCTTTTCAGATTAATCAGTTTGCACTGCTCCACTCTGGAATCCACACCCGGTCTTCCTGTTTTCCCAAACTCTTGCAACAATAAACTTGATCCATTTAAGGAACACGTTTCTTTGATCTTAATGATCTAATTACTGTGGCCACACTGTGTCTCTTAGTTCTTGCAAGCTAAGCTGGAGTCAGTCTCTCTCATTAAGGCCACATGGCCACACTGTGTCTCTTAGTTCTTGCAAGCTAAGCTGGAGTCAGTCTCTCTCAT
The DNA here is from genome assembly GCF_048934315.1 of Petromyzon marinus. Taxonomy (NCBI): domain Eukaryota; kingdom Metazoa; phylum Chordata; class Hyperoartia; order Petromyzontiformes; family Petromyzontidae; genus Petromyzon; species Petromyzon marinus. The sequence continues at coordinate 7,520,849 of NC_133683.1, forward strand.
TAAGGCCACATGGCCACACTGTGTCTCTTAGTTCTTGCAAGCTAAGCTGGAGTGAGTCTCTCTCATTAAGGCCACATGGCCACACTGTGTCTCTTAGTTCTTGCAAGCTAAGCTGGAGTCAGTCTCTCTCATTAAGGCCACATGGCCACACTGTGTCTCTTAGTTCTTGCAAGCTAAGCTGGAGTGAGTCTCTCTCATTAAGGCCACATGGCCACACAGTGTATCTTAGTTCTTGCAAGCTAAGCTGGAGTGAGTCTCTCATTAAGGCCACATGGCCACACTGTGTCTCTTATTTCTTGCAAGCTAAGCTGGAGTCAGTCTCTCTCATTAAGGCCACATGGCCACACTGTGTCTCTTAGTTATTGCAAGCTAAGCTGGAGTGAGTCTCTCTCATTAAGGCCACATGGCCACACTGTCTCTTAGTTCTTGCAAGCTAAGCTGGAGTGAGTCTCTCATTAAGGCCACATGGCCACACTGTGTCTCTAAGTTCTTGCAAGCTAAGTTGGAGTCAGTCTCTCTCATTAAGGCCACATGGCCACACTGTGTCTCTTAGTTCTTGCAAGCTAAGCTGGAGTCAGTCTCTCTCATTAAGGCCACATGGCCACACTGTCTCTTAGTTCTTGCAAGCTAAGCTCGAGTCAGTCTCTCTCATTAAGGCCACGTGGCCACACTGTGTCTCTTAGTTCTTGCAAGCTAAGCTGGAGTGAGTCTCTCATTAAGGCCACATGGCCACACAGTGTCACTTAGTTCTTGCAAGCTAAGCTGGAGTCAGTTTCTCTCATTAAGGCCACATGGCCACGCTGTGTCTCTTAGTTCTTGCAAGCTAAGCTGGAGTCAGTCTCTCTCATTAAGGCCACATGGCCACACTGTGTCTCTTAGTTCTTGTAAGCTAAGCTGGAGTCATTCTCTTTTCGACATGTCTCACCAAATTCTGTAATAATAATGTTCCAGTTTCTCTATATGTTTTTTTAATTTAGATTTAAATAAATCTACATTTTAAAATCCACAATTCTGGCTGCCTCCTGATGATGCTGGTTGTAATTACTGGCGAAACGACGTACTCAGATTGTTAATGTTGCGGCTTTGCTCTCTAACACACAACCGGTGTGCTGTACTAGTAACGAATTGGCATGTTCTGTTTAAGTGACAAACCTTACTAATTGGCTGTGTCGGGTGGTGGTGGGTTTACCGACATATTTTTATATTTATGCAATCTTACCCCAAAAACCTGTATTATGTAAAAATACATTTATTTTCCTCCTTTCTTTTTGGACAGTTTCAAATCTCTAACGTCTTTCAAATTGTTCTGATGTACAGTGCTACATTTCAAATTACTGTCATGTTTGCAACGGGTTGTTTAAAATATATTTAAATGGTGTAGATTCACGTTTAAACTCGCTTCGAATCTGCATTCATCATTTTCTTCTTTAGCAGTCCGTAACCACAATTGGTACATCGATGCATGACCCATTTGATTATGGTTTGTTGGTCTTAATTTATCAATTAAAATGTTATTGAGTGTGCCAAATCCTAAAGAGTGGCGTTTGAGTCGACGTTATTTATTTTATATTCACATGTGAAACGCCTGTGCACATGAATGCAATCCAGTTACACACTCTCCTACTTGTTCATCAACTCTCTTCGTGGTGTAGATTTGATGGCTTGTATAGCAACCATAAACAAACACAACAAGTCCGGGTGACTCATGATCCATGATTCACGATGCCAGTGGGCCAGGTTTCACTCTCAACTCTCTACCTGTGTGGCATGAATAAAACGCACCTGTAAATTTGACCTGAAATGATTGCACAACAATTGCCCCGCCTTCATGCGATGTTTATCCTCCACTGTTTATCTGGCTTTGACCTGAATTATATAAAAGTGCGGCTCTGCAACTGCTGTAGAGTCACATTTGTAAAAACGCATTTTACGATATGAACAGCGCATTGAAAACGCGTACTATTTTATGTATTGTTTAACAAGTGTGTTTACAAATCCACACTGAGAAACACGATGATTGACAGAGGGGAGTAAATTATTTTTTAGATAGTGTATGTAAATAGAGCTACTGTAGGTAAGTAGTTTTCAGTTTTAAAGGCATAGTTTAACAAGACAACACTTGCCACCATCCTTCAAACCCATTGGTGAAAAAAAGCAAAGTTTATGTTTACATTATAACACAATGTTTACATTATATATAATATAATGTTTACATTATATATAATATATAATATAATGTTTATGCAAGAGCCGGGGACTTATGAGACCCCGGGGTCCCGCCATAAGGTTCATATGAATGGTTACCTAATAACTTTTGAAACACGGTAATCGCTGTGAAGTGCAGTTTCCAATTCTTATTGTTCACTCAATCTCTCTGGCCTTTCTATGCAATATGAAGAAGGGTCATTGCCCGAAACGTCGCTTATCGGATTTTTTTTCCCTTTTTCAAGGCCCCAGTGCTACTGATGCATTAATTTGTTTGGTATTTGAAATGATACGAAGGCTCAGCAAGTGATTCCTTGCAGACATAAACAGAAGCGATACGCGCCACCCCAGCCACCCATGTCGCGAATCAATTGATTATCGCGATTGAGGGCTCGTAAATAAATTCTAGATTCAACGCCTTGTTTTAAAACGTGAACACAGCCGGCTCTAGTGACTGGAGTGGGTGGGTGTTGGACAATGTGAAACAATGACACGCAACGTATACAAATCTAAAACATAAATTCTTACGCACGCGATCCGGTGTGCATATCGCGATCTTCAGGATGAATGATCACGTCCGAATCAATGCGTCGTCGTTGCTCCCCTAGCATGCGCTCTGCGTAACCCGCTCGTGTTGTTGTTGTTTGCGGCAGAGTTTAGGACCTTCGTGGCCAAGAGCCGCAGCTCCCGAGGCAAAGGAGTGATGGCACGCTTCAAGGTGCCGGACTTGCTGAAGCATCTCATGGAACGATACGGGGCTCCGGATATTCACGATCTGGGCATCCGTATCACCAGCATACCTCTGGGCATTTCCGTACGTGCCGTGCCTGCGTGTATGAGCGTGTGTGTGTGTGTGTACGTGTGTATGCATTGCGTCGCTTGTTGACTGCGAATTGTATTATTATTATTATTGGATGCCTCAAGTAGACTCTTTGGTTCTTTCGGTAGAGTCACGTAGGTATAAAATAAAATAAATCACGACGTTTCGGGCGCAACACAAGCGTCCGTCATCAGGTGGGAAAGCCTTGGTGTGCTGCTGAGGCAGACTGTTTTAAATGGTTTGAAATGTATGTAGCCCATGGGTCATAAAGAAGTGGCCAGGGCTAGTGATGTTAACGTGAGAAATTAGCGTGTAACTGTAAGGTAGGAAAGCGGCCTCCTCCTCGATTTTACGTGACTTTACCGAAAGAACCAAAGAGTGTGGATTCCTGCAGTCGCGAAAGCTTCAAATCAAGATTGCCTCAAGTATGTATTGTTGTTGCCCTTGAGGGGGTTTACTTTCTGAATTAAATGCGTTCTGGAATTGCTGACACACAGCCACAACGTACGTGTCGCTGTGTTCACACCTGAGAGTGACACTGCATCAGCCTTTTACCAATATTCCCCCGCCCCTGCGTTTGCCTTACACGGCCACAATGCTGAGCTATCCTCAGTTGCTCAGGCACACAAGTTTCACACCTGTCTCCCTGTCAAGTGAATGTGGTGTATCCTTTTGTCATGCAGTCTGAGACAGACTTCCAACACGACTTCAGTTTTGGGGGTGCAGTGCTGTGACAAGAGCACTGAAGTAACTGCTCGTGTAAGTACATCATGTTAATATATATCGTATTGAAGGCTGAGGCCTATTTTACTTTACCGTTCCTTACAGAAATATTATTTCCCGAGTCTTTGTGCATTTGTCGCTTGTTTCAGAGGTTCGCGATTCGATCCCAGGAGTCGCCCTAGTTAATATTGCGGGTGTATTATCCAAAACTGCATTTCTATATGCTTCACAAATAATGTAAAAAAAAATCCCGTGTTGTTATTAATGAATGAGGAGGACATGTGTGCCGGCGTCAGAATCAAAATTTGCAAATCTAAACAAGTACTCAGAAATGACTGGATTGGGTAAAACCACAAGTATATATGTTGAACTTCTTTCGCACTGTACGTAGCCAACTGTGCTAATCGGAGGTGTGGAGGGCAACAAACTGAACACAAAAAGCAGTTCTAAAGAAATTCTTTTCAATCTAGATTTAAAAGTGCATAGCTCCAATGGCTTCCTAATATCGAAAGGAAGAGCATTCCAGTTGGCCGCAGAAGCCCATCTGAAAGCGAGTGATGCGGTAACTGTCTTTGTTCGATGGCTTGCCAAAAGCCACTGCTGCTAGGATGATCCACCAATCCCATCTCTCGATTGCAATCGTGCATTAGCAGCACACCTTGCATTCGCTGTTGAACCACTCGTCCATCACGTGTTCCATCATCGCAAGTACAGCACTGCCCTGCACCTGTGGCCGCCACAGTTGCTAACATTGTGTTGTTTGTTTAGGTGATCGGCAAGGCCCAGAAAGGCGAGTGGGAGGTGATGGACCGTGGGCTGGCTCGCATCGAGTGTGACATCAAGCAGGAGGTGGAGGGCCGGCCACACAAGATCAAGAAATACCTGTTGGAGTCGTTCCCCTTGCCAGGGACGAGCGCCGATCTTCGCCGACAGTTCACGACACAGCCGGCGACCGAGATGGTGCTGCAGGTCTTCCAGAATGCCGAGGACATCTTTGTGAATAAGCTGAAGAAGGTGGGGTCCATGGCGTCTGGACTTAATGCAACAAAATTACCGTGCGAGAAAGTTCATGCATTTGCTTACATTTGTCAAAGATTTTCCATAATACATTTGTCCTCGGAATTATTTAATGAGTGATAATCGCCATACGTTTCAAGTCTGTGGATACTTCCACCATTATCAAAAAAACTTTCTCTACCACTGAATTAACTCTCCTCTATAATATTTAGGGCCATCGCTTTCACAAAATTCAGTCACACGTTGAGACAAAAGTAAGGGGGGGCATTGAAATTGGTCGGACATCTATGCATGTGTCACCCTCTATTTGTCCCAACAGAGTGATATGGCTGCAAGTGTTTTGGGTCCTTTATTGTTTCCACCAACAGTGTGTGCAGGACTTCCTGGGGCAGGTGAAAGGGGACACGCTGGCCGGGAAGCTGTTTCAGTTGGCTCTGTGCTGTGGCTCCCTCGAGACTCCTCGCGACCTCGTGGTCAAGGAGAAACCGGCCGCGTTTCTCGGCAACATCAGCACTCCCGACACCAGACCGCCGCTTCTTCCGGGGAGTAAGGAGACAAACTTGCATATACAGTAGACTCTCGATTATCCGCGCTAATTACGGGGAAGATGGCTGCGGATGATAAAAAATCTCGGATGATCCAAAGATATCTATTTTCTGCGGATCTCTATGCCACAAACTAACGATCAACCGATCGATGCACGTGGTCGGTGATAAAACTTTCCTGCTCCCGAGCAGAAGACTCGGCCCTCTAAGTGGATAGCAGAGCCACGCCAATCACCATCAATCAAACTCCACCCACTGTTGTAAAGATATGCAACTACTGTACTGTCGAGGTGATCACGTAGATTTCGGATTCATGGGCGCACATATTTGCTCGATATAAGCACGTGACTTGTAACAAACATTTCCAAGAATTACAATGTATAACTATTTTTAGATTATTAATTTGGGCCTAAGGGAAAATCCATGAGTTATTAATAAGTAAAAATCTCATGTGCGTGGTTAATCCGCAAATCAGATAAACCGCACACGGATAATCAAGAGTCTACTGGATTGCACGCGCGCTGAATTGTCGTAGCTTCTCTAAACACCTTATTTCACATCTCGTATCGATTATTACTAATGCATTAGTAAGAGTTTGGCATATCACGACGCATCAGTTTGTCAGATCTACATCGAGATGACCCGGGTGGCTGAGAGAGATTATTAGCATTGAGCTGGAAACGCTGAGATCCTGGGTTCGAATCTGGGTAACCACCTGTGATTAAACTTGCTTTTGTCAAGTGCAGCCAGTTGATGGTCTCAGCTCGGTCATTAATGACTGTCAAAAAAACCCAAGACATACTAAATGGCTATGCACTTAATTTGACCAAGTCCAATATCGGCTCAACAGAGTGGGTGGGAATGTGCTTCCCTTTACTCTGTGGACCAGAGGTCACTAGAAGCAATGTCAGAGGTAGCTTTGTGATGTTCTCTTCTGCGGGCCATTCTCCAATAGGACGGGTTCCGCTGCTCCGTGAGAGATCCGAGTGGATACTCCGTCTCATTACACAATATCGAAAGCACAATCTGAATAAAATGTAGTTTCTTGTATTGTACATAGGGGGTCAGACCACGGAGGACCTTCAGAATGCTGAGTGTGATCTTGAAATTAATCCTGGACTGGTTCGGGGGATAGTTGAACAATTCGAATATTGGGGCGATATCGTCTTGCATACGGGTGCGAGAAGTCTGCCAGTGGTTTTTTTTAGTCCATCTAGATTTTTGGGTTAGATCATGTAAACATGCACTCAATAATACGCTTTAATATGCACTATTTATGTGACCTAACCCAAAAATCTCTATTATGGGTAATATTGGTCGCGAAGGCCTTCGTGTTAAACTTGTTTTTTGAGTCATCTGGAGAGTGATGATGAAACTTATCGGGAGGCCGTAGATGAGACGTGGGGGGTGGGAGGGCAGAGAGAGAGTTGCAGTTGTTGAGCCTATTGGAGTGAGTTACAGCATCGTTGTCCTCTCCTACAATGGCATTGCTTGTCTCCTTCGCAGAGGCGGTAGCCGAGCATCTGGTCCGTCTGCTGAGCCACGCAAGTAAGATGGCAGAGCCCCTGGGCCTACCCGCGCTGTCACGCGTGGAGAAGCAGCTTGCCGAGCTTTTGACTCGCGCAACCTCCCCAACCTGGGCCTCGGCTCCTTCTTGGACATCCTCCATCGCAACGCACAGGTGCGTACGTGGCGTGCGTGAGCCCACCCGCCTCCAGCTGGTAAGAGGCAGTACAGCAAGTAGGTGTACGACACTGCCCGTGCAAAGTTTGAGTGTACTTATCGCCTCCGAGTGGCGCTCAATGTTAAGTTTGTTTCCAAAATTGTGCGCGGTAATATTAGTTTATTATTACCAACTTAAAACTCATTTGTCGATAACTCAAATACGTTTAAGCGTTATTCAATCACTGCCAATGCAGAGCACAACAAAGTGTCACGTAAGATGCATGGGTTTTCTCTTGTCACTCTTAAAAAATATCTGTGAATTTGGCAAACATCCCAAAGGTAGACATTGAAAATCACCGTTAAAATTGAGTGTACAGCGGTGACATTCAGATAAAATATATGATAACACTATATATGCAAAGTGGACGGGTGGCTCAGAGATCAAAGCGGTGCGTTGGCAATAATGAGATTCTGGGCTTGAATCTGGATTTTGACTGCTTGGGTTGAAACCGAGGTCTCAAGTCTTATCAAGTCGATCGTCCGAGCCCCGTCACCAGCGACTGCACAAAATTACAGTCTCATTAAACTTGGGTTTTGCACTTCATTTTCCTAATTCCATCTCTGAGAATAACAATTTCAGCTTGACTCTTGTGCGCTGCACAATCTCATAACACAGCTAATGTGAAAGTGTTGGCTCCTATTGTGTACAAGATAAAAGGCTACCCACCGCATTTTATGACACAGGGCCTGCACGGCTATGCGAGATTTACGAATGGATGATTTATTTGTCTCTTGACATTACGCCGATAGCGCATTTGGAAAACTAAAATTGAGAACGAATTTTGTGTTAATTTGCAAACTTAAATCTGTATTATTTAATCAGTTTTCGTGCACTGCATTGTGAGATGCAGCTCCATGCGTATCGTTTAGCTTTAAGCCGGTGTTTGCCTTGCGGTCGCCTCGGTGTCAACCAACTGATATTGACGGATTTGTTGTGTCTGTGGTAGCTGTTGGAGGAGACTGGGGTTGTGATCTCCGTCCTGGGTGGATCTGGAGCCAGAGAGAGGAGCCGGAGAGCGGCAGCCCTCTCCCCGCGAGCGAGGAGTCGAGTAGCGGCTGCTCTCACTCGAGCGAGGAGTCCGGAGCCCGCAGCCCTCTCGAGATCAGCCCTCCCCCGGGTGGGGAGCCGGGGGCCCGCGTCCCCCACAACTGACAACCTGTGTACCAACTGGCTGAGTGAGAGTTTGTGTGTATTTGAGCGTAATCGTGCCAGTGTCTAGCTGTACCAGGGAGTTTGATGCAGCAGAGTGTTTCGGTGTAGCAGGGTGTCTGGATTGTGCCGGCACACTATCCTTCTATCCGTAATGTCGTAGGGTGAGGTCCATTAAAAGTTTACTCGGACCCCAACCTGTCAAAGCGCCTAATCATGGAACGTGGTTCTCAACATCGTCCCTCACCCATGCTACGTACCTTTGAGACGTCCTGCTTTTACAAATGTTGATGAACTGGAGGGCAAAGGTCTGGAGGACCCCACATGGAGTCTGGTTTCTCACACCCAAGCCTCCTGTGACATTTCTGGAGGCTTCTCTGGGATCTTTGTCCCATTTATTGAGTGCGTATTTGGCTTACTTCTGGCTTCGTCCCAAGACGTCATCCAGTTGGGAAATACCCGAAGGTTGTGGGAGTCGCCCCGTGCTTCAGTTTATTTCCAACCCTCGCAATGGCCGGATGCTCACCAGCCGGAAGTCTTTTGCTGCATACACCACGACCGAGGTGTTGAGAGCAGCCATCTCGTGGCTGGTCGGCAATGGAGATGGTATTATCGATTAGGGGAGCGTGAGTCTGTGGCGTTGGTGGTGCTGCTGTCACGGAGGCGACACGAGTTTAGGAAATTCAGTTTTGTGGGTTTCCTGTAGGGAGCACTGAAAGATCCTCCCTTCCTCTTTCTCCACCCTTTGTCTGTTGTCTCCATGTCCCCGTTCAACTCTTTCTACGCCGCTTTCCTTGAATGTGCAGCCGCCTTTACGGCCTCCCCTCTCCCCTTCTCTCCACCTCCAACTCATCTCCGTCGTAATCTCCTCCCCTTTGTTCAGGCTCTTCCCTTTCTTCCTCAGTCTATGGATGGGGTTATTGTTTATCCGGCTCTTATACAAAAAATGGAGCTTATTTAGCCTTTGAATAGGATTTTGTTTTCTTTCGGTAGCGTGTTGCGCACCTAGGGAAGATCGAGCCACGTCACCGGTTCCCATTATCAAAATCTTTGTCAACTTGTCTCCCTCGGTAGGAATGCCTTTCCTTCTCCAGGAGGCAATTGTTTCTCTCTCTCACCTCCGTTATTTCTTCCGATGCGCTTTCTTAATCTCGCTTGCTGTGTGTCTCGACTCTATCATTCAACAAGGGCAAATTTAAAAATTTGCTTTTTTTTCCTCCACTGCTTTACCACTATACCTCCTGCGTGGGTACTCGGAGTTTCATCTAATGTACTATTTGATGGGTCGCTTCCACACAGCACAAAGGCGGTAGCTATCCGAACGGTAAATTTTTCTTTCAATTTCGATAGATTCTCGAATTATTCTTGGCCAGCAGTAGCTAGTTTTGCACAGAACTTCAACATTAAAATCAACTGAGTGTCCTTGTTGGCACGTGTGCTCTGCTACTGCTGAACACGGGTGCCAACAAATAATACATTATTTAAATGCATGCCTATAAAGGGTACCATACTTCAATAGGGATTACCATTGGTACGGCTATTTTAATACACAATAGACAGGAAGGACAAGATCAAAATGCTCTCATTATGCACATGCATAATGTACGTTGACTCGGTAATCTCCCCCCCCCCCCCCACTTTGCGCGAGAGTGTCACAAATCTGGCTGTCGCCTGATGAAGCTAGTTGTAATTACTGGCAAAACGTCGTACTCCGATTATAAATGTTGTGGCTTGGCTCTCCAAAGTACCAGTGACGAATTGGCTTGTTCTGTTTCCGTGACAAACCTTACTAGTTGGCTGTATCGAGTGGTGGCGGGTTTTAACGACACGTTTATATATGTACGCGATCTAACCCAAAAAACACCTCTATGGATGATATTGGGCCCGAAAGCCTACGTGTTAAACCAAAATAAAAAATATTTACAAAATAACAATAATTTCTAGTTTTCCTCATTCACATCGTGATTCGTATGAAAAGACATGAGATGATTGAGACATGTTAAATCATAAACTATTTATTAATATGTATACAGATAGTCCTCGACTGCAATGTCCTTGTCCACAAGCAAACAGCGTTAGGATAGCAGCCTCCTTTAAAAGTCTGAGTAGATTTATATGCTGTAGAAGACAGTTGACGAATCCTCGCTGCTTGATTCCTCCTCGGATCCCTTCAGCAGTGAGTCGTCACCAGTCTTCTCTGCCTGCTCATTCTCCATGTGGCACCGCTGGGGTGGGTGCAATACGCCAGGAGACTCCTTATGCAGTGAGCAGCGAAGCAGGCCCATCTCTGCCTGCTCATCCTCAACGTGGAATTGAGGCGATGGCGGTGAGCTGGGGGCATCGGTGAGGAGGGTGTTACGGAGACGGCCCAGCTCTGCCTGCTGCAGAATCGTCTGTACGACGAAGCGCTCACGGCGCATGCAGGCGCGCACATGGGATGGCGTGTCCGGGATGATGTATGCAATGCAGGCCTTCGTGAGTAACACCACGTGCTGCACACGTCCACACACAGGTAAAGGATTTTCAGTTTCAGGATTTGCATGTAAAGGGTGCTTACTAAATATAATATGGCAGCATCTCAAAGTGCTTTACATCTCAGGTCAACTATTCCGGGGACCTGCAGCCTAGGGATATTATATTGTTACGTCGTTTTTCCCAAATTAAATTAAGTCATTTGAGTAATTTTTGAACATTTGGCAAATTATACCGAGGCACTTTTTTTGAATTACTTAATGGGTTTTTTACGTTCACTATGCAGCAGGCAACATTTATGATGTGCAGTTAATGCACCCACCGTATTCACCTGGGCAGCCGCAAATTACCGCAACAATCAGCAAACACTTACACTCGGCCATGTCACCACTACAAAGATTCCCTGTGTAGCCTTTCACAGACTGAGACAAGTGCATCTATGAAGGTTCGCACAGTGCCTGTGGGGGTGGTGTGCACGTTTATCTTGCCAGTGATGATTTTCACACACTTCATCAAGTACTCATTTTAAGACAGAATCAACTTAAAGGAAGCTCAACACTGGTTCTAATATTTTCCACTGTTGTTGGCTGTGGCCAGAAATAGTACTCCGGTCACACAGGATTGGTAGCGCAGTTCACAAACAACAACGCAGCCGCTCCCCTTCCCACAAGCACACATGCTTACGTATGACAAATTGCATCAACAACATGAATCGTCTGCTGCATGATGAATGTGAGTATTGTATTACCACTATTATTTGTGATCTCAGAAATACTGTGCAATTGTGAGGTGTAATAGCATTACTGGCATTATCTGTAATGACCCATTGACAATGATCACGGTTTGCTCTGCTGACCTTAACAACTGCTCACAGATGAGTCTATACGATGGTGCAGTAGTGTAAGGCTTTGCACACTAGACTTGCAATCCAGAGGTCACGGGTGTGAATTGATCTTTGGTCGTGGGAGTGTAAACAATGGTGAAAGTTTTTTTTACATTCCACTGCCTCTATCCACCTAGCAGTGTAAATGGAATACATCCAGTCAATTGGTCGGCTGAGTTTGGTTCTGTCCAGTGTGGGAACTCCCACATCTTCCCAAGACGTCTGACCAGTGTGGAAGAGCAGTAAAAATACATCTTAAGGGTCTCTCTTGAGCTCCCTATAGCAGGAGCGCTTTTGCCATCAGTGACATGAGCAAGTAATTGGAGGGCTGTACCTTTATCTTTCAATGGGTTTATGAATGTGTGTGTGTCTGTGTGTGCATGTTGATGTGTACCTGCATGGCAATGACGAAGGCCAGCTTTGCCGTCAGTACTTGCCAGTACTGCTTGGTGACGGAGTAGGCTTGGGGATGATCCGGCGGGTAGCGATAACCTGGATACCTACACACGTACAACCACAAGCACGCATGGACTATATTGAGCAAAGTGCCTAGAAAGTAGAGTTGGCGCTAAATTGAACAAGTATGGTTGTGCACAAACGGTAAATGCGTTCACAGCCCTTAAAAAAATCCGCTTCTGAAAGAGGGCCTTCCCACAACGTGCAGCTTGTGGGGGCTCTTTTGACAATGGTTCACGCTGGTCCATGCCAGGTTGGTGAAGGCAGGGAGTACAGATAATGGGAGAGCAATATAGCACAACTGTTAATTTTGCTGAACTACCCACTGCTGACAACCTAGCTCCACAGTCGCCTACTGCACCTGCATTGTGCATGGTGATCATCAATCTAAGCATGAACAAGGCTCAAGCCGGCTTGACTTCCGGAATCTAGGATCAGCTGTATTCGTGGTGATTTGATCATAGTCAAGTAAGGTTATATTAAATATCGATCAATATGGTTATATTGATTATAGTTGTGTATGCCAGCAATTCAAAAACGTTAGAGAAAAGGGTTGGTAGATCGCATCAATTTCTTAACTATCTGTGCTGAGGTGACCAGAAGATGGCTGTAGACCAAGTGGTTTCATGTCTGTGTGAACCTTTAAGCTTCATTTCAATATCATGGGTTCTCCAGGACCTCTTATTGCATCCCACATGCATAAAACCACCTTAAACTGGAATCCCAATGCACGGTCTGCCTGCAAAGGGATCTTGAGACTCAATTAAGCAGTCGTGGATCGATAGATAAATAAATAACATTACTCTTTAGCAAGGTAACAATGAGCTAGAATTTATATCAATCTATTATTATATTTCTCTAAGTGGGACTTTGGTTGTGAAGCCATCCCACCCGTACCCACTGCTCCCCCCCTCCAATTCCCCCCCCACCCCCTTTACTGTCCCCACCCACCATGCACACTCTTCCCCCAACCCTACCACAACCCCTTACTACCCAACGAAGCCAAACCCTGTGTCCACGGTAAGGGGCAGGGCATAAACAGAGGTGGGGCCTAGGGGAAGTGTGGGTCTTAAAAGGAAAGTCACGGAGTGAAAAGAGGAAGAAAACGAGCCTAATCAGGAAGGGGCGGAGCCAGGAGGACGCCACACCCAGAAGGATGTCGCATCTACCTGGACAACACACCCAGAGATCAGTGCATCACATTCGCAGGGACGGCACCCCCGATAGCTGGGCATGACACTGAATGGCACAAACCTGCAGGTTGTGTGGATTGCCGGATCAAACCAGGCTGGCAGGATGTTGGGATAATTTTGCTCCTTGAAGTCGCTGATCTTGAAAATTGAAAAGCTGTCCTCCGTGTACCCATGCATTGTAGGCGAACCTGTGCCATACTCTGCTGAGTATCCATAATAATACACCAGGCGTGGGATGATGTCCGTTGTGAACGCCAAGATGCATGACTGTGGAATTAGCATACGGAGGCACAGCGATAGCGGTCACTTAGCATGCAATGATTTGACCAAGGCTTCTGAACATCTTACCTTGGCAATTACATTAATTTTCACAAATACAATTTGGGGGGTTGCTGCCAGAGTGAAATGGTTACCATATAAGGACTTGCAATCTGGCAGTCGTCAGTTCAGTCTCCTGACACAACAGTTGAAGCAATGGATCATTTTCTTAAATCTCCCCCACCTCTGTCCAATTAGCAATATAAATGGGTTCATCACTGTTTTAGCGCAGGTAATTCCACATCTTACAACATGTCTGGTCATCATGGAAGAGTAGGCCAAATACCGTGTAGAGGGGTTCTCTAGAGCTACCTTTAGTTGAGGCCCTTCTGCCAGCAGTGACATGAGCAAGCAATTGCAAGGCTTTACCTTTTGCGATTTTGGGAGAGAGTGGATAGGAGCGGTGGTGCAGTGATTCGTGCACTGCACTTTGAATTCAGCACACATGCAATTGACTTCCAGCTACGACTAACATCAGTGACAAGTGATACCCGAACCGCTCCTGGTCCCCCACTACACCTCTTCTCAAACCTGCCATGACCAGAATGGTGAAGTATGGTAAAAAGAACCCACACGGCTAACATGACATGTTATGTTGAGCGAGAAAGCGAGCGGACAATCTGGCGACTTACATTGGTGATTACAGAGAGGGTGGCAATGATACTCAGAATGTCGGCCCAGGCTCCAATTCCTCTTGCTCGCGAAACCACAGGCCTCCTCATCTTTGTTACGAGCTTCCACGCGTCGACCCGCACTTCGATGATGTTGTTCAGCAGTGCGAGCAATGGCGCAAGTGGAAATGATGCCACGAAGAGAGTGACAAACCCGAATTGGATAACTGGGGTATATTTTGAGAATGGGTAGGGGGGCAAGGATAGGATAATGAGTGAAACAGGATATAGACACACACTCTTAATGCTGTTATGTTGTGATTACTTTAAGCAAACAAAACATGTTTTCAATGCATTGAATGTGTTTTAGTCAAAGGAGACCCCAAAATATGATCACATTTTCGTATCATTTGTTCACAAAATTATCGTGTCCATTACATTGGCCACTGAGATGCGACCAGCCACTACCATCTTTAATGCTCAGCTCTGGTTCACCTGGGTTTCTTTTGCACCATTTTCCACCACTAGGTGGCTATAATAACTAGATCACATCCTGTATTGAGGACTCCATTAACCGTACCACACATTTTTAGGCATATGCACTGTGGCTGAAATGCCAACAAATCACAGCAGTTAACCACAGTGGACATGATGCACAAGAGTTTTAAATAAATAGTAAGGGGGAGAAACGTCAACCCAAGCTGACCAATGTAGCTGCATTGGTTAGCAGACAAGAGGAGCAAATATGTGCTCCTATTGTTTCTAAAACTTAACTCCGTACATATGCACATACACGCATGCTCAAAGACAATTGTGTTACAGTATATCCATAGATTGGTGCCTATGGCCAAATCACCCAGTATGCGTCAGATTTAATCAGATCCCAGAAGTTAAGGAGAGCTGAGCCTGAAAATTGGTTGGATGGGTGACCATGCAATAGTTATTGTGGGGTTGTGAGCAGCATAGGACAGTGCAGCAAATTACATTGTTGTATTGTACATCTAAGCTCTTACATCTGTGCTCCCTGCCTTCAACAACCCGAAGTGTGGGTAATTTCCCTCCCACAACAATGTCCGACAGATACACAGGGGCCGTACACACGTGCCTATATAGTCAAATGATACCCAATTGTGTGTTTTTTTATAATAAAGTAAAACGCGTTGACTCCATAGTGTGATCCTCTGAGCTCATTGTACCCATCTCGAGGTATTCATCAAAGAGTCCAAGTGGGCTCTGGGGCTGTAGGTCCATGTCTTGCTCCCAGCGCGTGTAGACAGCCTCAGGCCTTAGCTTGGCCCGACGCTGGGCCCACCAATTGCTGAACCATCTGGGGAATTGTGGAGGGAGGTACGCATGTGCAGACACAGAGACACCCTTACACACGTGCATATCCATTTGTTCATCAACACTAGGTTTGCTATTTCATAGCTTTCCACTGCGTTTTCAGGTTGTATCATGTGAATATCCCAAGCACGTGGAGCGAAACGTCAAGACATGCCAAACAATATGCGGTATGACACAAAACATGTCAGAGAGCTGTACAAAACAACTGCTAAAACCTAAGTAGTAGCTGTTTTTCATTTAGCCCGTTGTCAATCCACTACACTCTTTCAGTCATGGGAGTTGCTTGTCTAATATTATGAAACTATGTACAAAGCGTCTGATCGGAATATCGCATGATACTAACGAGGTGAACTTTGTCCACTTGACTGGTGTTCACTGCTTAACCAGTGCACACTGCTAACAAGCTGTCGACCCGACTTTTCGCTGAATGCGTTTTCACACAACACATTTGCATTGTAACATGGTTCTTATATTTGGGAAAACTTTTCACACAACGTGGAACGTGTCCATTATAATGTGGAATGCACACTGTTAAAACGCCGAACGCGGCAATTATAATGCTTTCCTGAGCAGTCGACGATGAACGACTGTCTTGAGTTGCGCGGCTGAGCAGTTTGATACAGGATGCCGAATGATACAGTAACACGGCAGCCTAGCCTGAGTTGTTTATCCCACTTTGGAATGACTGCAGGTTGAATGTACTGTGAAAATGTGATTAACTCAGTAATTCCTTGCTTTGCGCGTTTTTACTTCAGGCGGAAATTTTCAGGAACGCATCTACCGCGTTACACGAGGAAACGCCGTAATCAGACTTCACAGCTTTCATGTGTTCATGCGATACTTACGGGATGATGACCTCCTGAAAATTGCCAACCATCTGCTTCACTACCATGATGACAGTGAGTTGAGAAGTCAGTTCAAAGAGACAGCCGTTTGGGGGACACTGGAGGGGGGATGGGGTGGAGAATAGATTCAGGTTAAACACTGAAGATATGAAATATTGGGTAATACATATATGGATACCACACATCATTTCTAATGATCCTCTCACATTCTTCTCTTCAGTCAATTGCACACTGCAAAAGTGACGGCTCCATATGTTAGAGGGGACAGTGATTAAGAATATCAATATTCTCCAGATTATAAGAAACACTTTCCCCCTCCCCCTCATGTATTTTAAATAAAGAAAATGGTGGCGCATCTGATAATGTTTTGTTTGTTGTCCTTCCCCCACACATCCGATGCAGACTGTGTACGGTGCAAAATAAGTTCAACACACAACATGCATACTGCAGTTGGTGTTTAGTATCAGGTGAGTTTAATTCCAGAGCATCGTCTAGTAAATATAATAATCGTAAAACATGAAATTAAGTTGGTAGAAAACACAGAGGCACTTAAATAATAAGCTGTATTCTTTATCCTTTATCTGTATTGTTTTTGAGAGGATTTCAATCAATGAATCGCCCTCGTGACGATTTTCTGCAAATCTGCAGCAGAAGTAGGCACCTTAATATAACACCAAATATACTCATAATAATCATCTCATGTGTCAACAAGTCTGCCTTCAAACAGAAACATGAGCAACAGGGGCACATTTTGGGCAATGGACTTTCTTCCGAGCATAGACTGCAAATACTCAGGGTGACTCTGAATGGCAATTATGTAAATGTTAAACTACGTGTCATTAACACTGTCTTAATGACATTGATTTAACGTGTGCACAACGCAATGCTGCTTAATTCCTTACTCCAGAATTCGTTCTTGATATATTACGGGGCCGTTCTCTAACACAACGTGCTCCACTGCGCCACAGTGAGTCATAGGTAGTGGCTAAATATATCCTTGAGGGGGTCTGAAATACTGTACATTTTTAAGGATGATCAAATATATAATTTTAAATAAATGGCGTTTGATAAATACGGTATATAATTGAAAATGTCCAATGAGAGACCACAAGGGTAGTACTTGCAAAGTATGTGATAAACTAACACCCTAAAGGTAACTGGGTTACCAATTGCATCAGTCTAACACGTGTTCTGCTCGTGGTGACCTCGTGCTCTCTCAAGTCTGGTTTCGAAAACTTTTTTACTCCGGAGACTGTGTTAATGCTAGAGCTGGTGACCAGGTGTGAAGACAATGAGGCCTTTTAGAGTTCCAAAAGAAAGAGTCCTTATTTCGACATTTCACCAACAGCACGGTGTGAAGACAATTGTTGGGAAAAATATCAACTACAAAAGTAAAACATAAAAATGTTGTACAAACAGCATAGAAAAGACAGGGCCAACCCCTCAGATCTACACACCTCCTCGATTCTCCATTTTCCAAAGTAAGTGTAGCTTCCGGGGAAGCCGATGAATTTCCCTTTGAAAAATGCAATGTAGAAAGACGCCGAGTAGAAGTTGACGAACTGAAATAAGAATTTCTTGAACGTCAGCCGATACTCATATTCTCCTTGCGTCTTGGGCATCTCTGTGGGTATGATACAAAGGCACACAGGGACACAGACATCAAACAGGGCAATCGGTTTTGATGTTACTTACATAGTTTCTGGCACACAGGCTACGAAAAGCCACTGATAATGATGCCGCATTGAGGAATAGCAACATTTCACAATGTGACGTGCTTTGATATCCATTAAAATGAATTTGAAGATCAAAAGTGAATTTCAAAGATGTTGCTGGGGAATGAGTGACAGTGGACAAGTTGTTTACCAGGTGTTGTTCACCACATTCACCCTGTGGAGTGTCCTTCAGTCTCCATTTGCAATTAAGCCATTTACACTGTCCGTATGATGTCTGAAAGCCAGTGCACTTGATTTTCAAATATCTTTAAGGTGTATTAAATTTCGATTTAAAGCTTTCGTGACTGCAAGGATTCATTTTCTTTGGTTCTTTCGGTAAAGTCACGTAGAATGAGAATAAAATAATAAATTGATAAAATAAAATAACACAATAATATTCTCACGACGCTTCGGCCACAACACAAGCGGCCTTCATCAGGTGAAGGGACGAGACTGTCTGGAGGACAGCGCTAATTATCATGGGTCACCTTTCAGAGGGGGTGCAGGCTTCAGCAGGATAAATGACTAATAAAGGGCTCAGTAGCGGGCAACATGACCAACACAAGCAGAGAGCTGTTTGCTGGCTAGAAGGTAGCAATGCAGCAGTGAGGGTCAGCCCACAATTACATTCAGTGATTCAATGGATCGAGAGGTGAAATCAGAGCGCTAAGTTGGCACCATTGAGATCCTGGGTTTAAATCCAGGCAGCGACCTCTGGTAACATGTGTTCTCAAGTGCAGTAAATTAATGGCTTCAGGACTATTACTAATGATGGCATTACATCTGTAACATACACCATTTGGTTCATCACTTAATTTGGTGAAATTTTAGTTGTGAGAATGAGCAATTTGACTGTTACGAGATTAACATTATATTCCGTAGCAGTGTGGATTGAAAAGTGCTTCCCTCTAATGTGTGAACCAGAGTTCACTTGAATGAAGGGTCTCAGAGGTAGCTCACTTCTAGGGCCATTTCATGACATTAAGGGTTGCACTGGTCTACAAGAGATCCCATTGGATACTTCATCTCAAGACACGATTCTGATAGCCCAATCGGAATGAAACTGGAGGAAAAATTTAACAGAGTTCTGACAAAAACAGGCAGTAGTTGAACAAGTGATTGGATGATGCACTGATGCTGCTATTCATGGCCTCATGGTGCAAGGTTAAAATCATGATGACATTTTACAGCGACAATATTTACCATGCACAACATTTATCCAATCTTCAAATTTACATGTGTTCTCTGGTGGCGTATAATAAAATAAACATATGCAAACCGTGATGGTGATAACACCTACCCAGATCAGTGAGGACGAGGGCCAGCTTGTCGTAACCTTTGTTGAGTAGTAATATGATTACGATGTTGAGGATGGAGGCCGTGATGGTGGTAACCATATCAGGTGTGAGTAGGGCACCGATCACCTTGATCTTGGTCACATGATTGGGGATACTCGAGGAGAGTATGCCAAAGATGGACAGGCGGTAAACAACCACACCCAAAATTGCAGCAAGAATCAGGAGGATCTGCCAGTAACACAAGAAACACAGAGGTGGGTGAGATTTACAGTCTTGTAGCTCTTTTCCACTGTATAACCAAGCCGTGAGTTAGCTGTGCCAAGCTAGCCTGGTGTGACTCAGGAGGTGCCAGTTCGTTTGTCTACTGCAGAACCAAATGACTGGCAAAACGTCGTACTCAGATTGTAGATATTGTGGATTTGCTGTACTAGTAACGAATTGGCATGTTCTGTTTACGTGAACAACTTTACTAATTGGCTGTGTCGGGTGGTGGTGGGTTTCATGGCATATATTTACGCGATCTAACCCAAAAAATATATTATGGATGATATTGGTCGCGAAAAGCTTACATGTTAAACAGAACCTGAGCTGTTTCGCTAACATCACACACAATGAACGTGTAATGGTAACGTCACTTGGTCAAATGTAGAAAATGATGCAATGTTATGAAAGGAATTACTATCCCTGGCCCTGCTAGACCTCGAGCCAGGTTCAGATGTGAAGTTGAGACCAAAAGCTACAAGGCCAAGGTGAGGCCAAGGCGGCAGCTTTTTAGGCCACAATCAGTGTCAAGGTCACTCAAGGTTGGGTGCGCTAGTATGAGGCCAGTTTCAAGGTCGGTACCTCTAAGAAACCTCCTCGGACTGAGGCCACACACTCAAGGCCAAGGAGCTGAGGACATGTTTTTCATCTGGCCTTAAGGCCGAGTACTGGTCTCGAGAAACCCAAATCGAGGTTGACAGGAGCAGGTGGATAACATGATATGGCTCATGAGGTATTCATTGCCTTGGGGCAGCAGTAGATATTTCAGGTGATTGGATTGACAAAGGGCTGTAAGTTATATGATTATGCATGTATCTATACCCCCACTTGTAATCACTCAATGGATCACACAGGAGGAACAACATAGTTTGAGAGCGATTCTGACTGGGGGAGCAGCGTGTGGAGGTTGGGATTGGGTCAAGTAAAAATATATATGTATAACCCGTATATGAATCCACTGCTGGATGGTGGCCTCCCCAAACCTGTGCAGGTTGTCAGGGTTATTTTCCCATACTTCACCATGCACACCAGTACAGGTTGGTAAAGGATGGAAGCATGAGAATGCAGTTCTCTGTTGGCCACAAGGTAGCTCTGCAGCAGCCTACAGTCCATTTTGTGCATGATGGTTACCGATTCGTGCAGTACCCAGGCTCAAAACCTGCTTCGCCTCCAAGATGAGGCACATAGCAGGTGACTTGACCATAGCTCACTGGATCAGGAGAAGGGGTTCAATGTTGCTGTTGAGTTGGCGGACTCACCCAGAACAACACCATGATCCCAGAGAGGCAGTAACGGAACCTCAGTATCCTCTTAGGCATATGAGGCTCCTCCTCCTGCACTCACAATGCACGGACATAGACGGAAAAGCATTTGTATATAGATTAGTCTGTAGGAGTGACCAATGTTAGTGTGAGCCGTTAAGGTTGACTGATGAACCATTATTTGTTTTCCCCACTACTAGTTAAGCATGCGATGATATAAAGGAATGGATTTGATGGTTCTGATGTCTGAGAGTTGAGCTGGCAGCGCTGAGATTCATTGGCTTGAATCCAGGCAGCTGCCTACAATTAAACCAAGTAGTAAGCCGATCAGCCTGGTCACCAATATTACATTTGTTTCTTTTCTTAATTTGGCCAAATTTCACCTTTCAGAATAAAAAAAGATTAGTTTGACCATCATGAACATTTCTTTGTAGCAGGGCTGATGGGAAAGGGCCACCCTCTAGTGTGTGTTCACTTGAAGGGATCTTAGAAGTAATTATGTAACATCTGCTTGAGCAAACCTTTCCATAACATAGAGTTCCAAATGGACATTGTTTCATAACGATTCCGATAGTACAATCGGGATAATATTGGGAGGAAAACAAAATTGAGCAAAGGCCAACAAATATGTTAGAAGAAAAACTAGGAAAACAGTGAACAGTTACACATGCAACATTACAAAACAGAGGTGTGTGTGTGCAATGAGGTAGTCGCCGTGGTGACAGCAAAAAGCATTACCATGGTGATGATGTTACATTTCGTGGTCGTGCAGCGAGCCAGGTACTCGGGCCGGATGGGGTCTCCTTCCTCCGCCGCTGCCGTCAGGTCCCAGCGGTATGCGAGCGATGCCTGGCGACGCTTCCAAAATTCCAGGAACACCGTGGCTGTTGCGACACACCACACGGGGAGGATTTACTTAGAAAAGTAATTTCACTATCGATTGCTCAAGGGTTCAAAAGTTACCTAATGTAGTCTGTTAAATGTAATGTTCAAAGTAACTTCATTAGTATTTTTTTTGTCTTTCATAAATACCTTTATTGGCTTTTTTTGGTACATTGCCACAATTTTATCCCACTTGCACCATGAGTGGCACGGCATGAGATTGAGATTTCTTTTGGATCTATAACAGAGCAGTGCTGCTCTTCGTGTTACAAAACGTTACACAAAAGCGAATGTCACAGAGCTACCTCTGTGATCTCTGATCCACATAGTAGGGGTAGCTCTTTCCCAACTGCTTTGCCACGGAGAGGAGCGTTTGTTACGTGATAGTCAAGCTAACATTTTTATTCTCAGAGCTGGAATGTAGCCAAATTAAGTACAGAAGCAACTTCAACATTATGGATTTTTTCTATTTGTTGTGCAGATATCGGTGATTGAGTTGAGACCATCATCTCGCTATAATTGAAAAACTTGTTTAATCGCAGGTGGCCACTTTCATTTCAACACAGAATCTCAGCGGCGGCAACGCAGCACTCTGAACTCTGAGCCACCTGGCCACTTTGTATTTTTCATGGAATCGCCTTGGGGTAGCGCATTCGTTGCTTGTTGCAGAGGTTCGTGGTTCAAATTATGTGGCTGCCCTGATTAATATTGCCGGTGTATTAATTACACAAAAATACACACCATCTGCTTCACAGTGGACATTAAAGATTATCGGTTATCATTCGTAAGAGTAGGACAATGTGTACAAGTCATGGTCCAAATGTGCCCTCATTGAGCAGTGGGTTCATAATAGGACTGTCAGGATCACTGCATACGAACATTGCAAGACATGATGGTACTGTATATGGTTGTACGTATGTATGTTGAACTTCTTTAACACTGTACGTGGCCAAATGTGCTCATCATCATTGCAAACATGTTGATACTTGTCACTGTGTCTGGACAATGTGTGCCAATGCTTAGAATCACTTACCCCAAAGTCCCATGAAAACTGCGAAGAATATGGTGACCGGATTTTCATACATGTGTGAAGTCTGCAACGGCACAATCAGAGGTGTTAGTCACAATTAAACCTTAAATCTTAGCATCCACGTCTTTTCAATATCAACAGCAGGAAAGTAACGATGCATCGATTGATTTTTAAGTTAAAATAGATTAATCACTCATGAAACATCCATTAAATTGTGGAGATGACAATGCTCTACAATGTCTGATATTATAGTGCTATTCATGTATCAAACAAATCTGTATAAATGTGACAGAAAGAGCAAAATAAGCAATGGGCAGTTCCATGATTGTGGACATACATTTCAGACACTTTAAAGTGAATAATCATTATTTCGGCATGACATGTCAACTAATTAGCACTGAAATTCAGATTTCAAAATACTTTGTCCACTTGTATTGATCGTGGAGAAATACTCATGAAATACATCGTGTCGGATTTACTCAAAGTAACTTTTGCACTCCCGCTGGGATGTGACGATGCATTCATTTTCATGTATTTGTCTAACCATCGACTTAGTCCATTAAAATA
This sequence comes from Petromyzon marinus, assembly GCF_048934315.1. Classification (NCBI taxonomy): domain Eukaryota; kingdom Metazoa; phylum Chordata; class Hyperoartia; order Petromyzontiformes; family Petromyzontidae; genus Petromyzon; species Petromyzon marinus. The sequence goes on from NC_133683.1 coordinate 7,544,171, forward strand.
CCCTATTTGCTAAAACTATAACTAACTACCTTCAAAATGATCACACGTGTATTATTAGTATAATATTTTTTTAACACCCACACGAATGGCAGCATAGTGTTTAGCATGATGTGCTGCAATCTAGTGATCATGGTTAATGTTAATGATACAATCTCAGCAATGTGAGTTGGCTTTGTGATAATGATGCACATCACCAATAACCAATAAGTATCCTTATTTAGAGGGAACATCGATGGTGTATTTGTGTGATACCTTCGCAGTCTCGCAGGTATCATTTAGCCTCCAAAAGGTGCATTTTTGGTCACACTGGGGACACATGACCAAGGATCCTCCGATGGTGTTGTTGCATATTTCTCCACTGCACACATAGACACGCACGAACATAAACACACTAATGGGCATAATACACTTGGATGAGAAATATAATTTGCCTAAAGGTCATGCCACCTTTGAATGTGTCATACCCTCCCTTTAAACAAAGTCAGACTAAATTATGGGTTCCAACGTCGAGCATTTTCCAAAGTAAAATGTATTTCCTGATGTTTAATTATAATTTTCGTTGATATCAGTGGTGTAACATCTCTATGTATTGATTTCCAGGGGTGTTTACAGCCCTTTTATCAATCCACTTCTGGCTGAGGGCCTCCCCACACCTCGTGGGTCATGAGGGCTATTTAATTCTAGTCATCCCACACTGGTCAGTACGGGTTGAATATGGGAAGCGAAGACTCCAGACACAGAGTACAGCAATGTATTTCCTGCACTTGCTCCCCGCTGTCCGTCATGCAGCTCCACAGAGTCTATGTGTGTAAGTCGTATTATAAGGATACGTTTCACATTTAAACATTTTGGATTTGAATATGTTTTGATTTTGATTTTCGGATTATTTACAATTCGTAAGAATGTACAATATATTCATGTGAACAAGAGTGACGAAACCCGATGCCACGTGATACGTGTCGTCGTGAGTGACGTCACAATGGGCGATGTCATGTTTTCTGAGCAATCCAAAACAATGTTTAATTTTCCCTGGATTGTCCGAAATATTGTAGCTAGGCTTGATTTTTTGGATTTACTTTTAGAAACAGAGACATTTGGAACATATATACATATACAATATATTGAATGTACTATATTTGTACTGTATATGTATATAAACTGTATGAGATTGTATATATGTGCATATGTACTTTAATAGTGAAATGTTAAAGATGTGGCCCTGAAATTGCTTGCTCATGCCACTGCTGGTGGAAGGTCCTCCACTAAAGAATGCTCTAGATTGCCCATCGAGATGATATTTGGCCTACTCGTCCATGATGGCCAGACGTCTTGGACACGGTGGGAGTACCCACATTTTACCCCATCACATCTGAACTGCCAATCATCTAACTGCGGTGTCTCCGTTTATACTGCTGAGCATATGTGGGATAATTGAAGAAACCTAGCCATTATTTCAGCTGCCATGCCAGGCGATCGCACTGGAAATCTATAAACTGCAATTCTAGAAATGTAACTATTACACCATGGCAGCATCCCATGGGATTGTATATAAGTGTATATGTATGTCTATATGTACTTTACGTGTATATGTACTTGTGTATAGCCTTAGTAGGTGCTTTCTGATACTCATTGTTCAGTCTGTATTGCTATACAGGAGATCTGTGTGAGTTCTACATCTGACACATGAGTGTATGTGTGTGTGTGTTTGTATGCATTTGTCTGTATGCATGTGTCGGGCCAGTACCTAGTGATGTCACGGTCCTTGCTGAATACTCCAAAGAAAAAGGAGATCAGGCCGACGATTGCAGCGAAGATCAGCATCTTTGTGTAGAAGCCGAGCCATGCAAAATAGAGCCCCACTTGCTCCCCGAAGTATGACCTGTGCCGACAACATCACTCGCACACACAGCGCAAACATCACCAACCGCACATGGCACCAGTGGTGTAGCTATCGAATATGTAAGCAAGGACCATGGGCTGGAGGGAAATGTGAAGAGCAGGGAAGGCATGGGCAAATGCTATTCTGGAACTCCATTTCCCCAGCCATCTGTGCTATCAACTCCCAGCTAGCATTCAAGTCCAGCCTTAGGACCTTTCTGGACAGAGCACGTCCCTAAGAGGTACGATGGCCTGTGGTCGAGACTAAGAATGATGTGGCAGTCAAGAGAAGGAATGCGTCTGAGAGGATGTGCACCACAGAGATTTAAGTAATGAAATCAGCATGTGTGCAGGAGCCACATGGATTGTTGCATCAGGAGACTGGGAGAGATGGCGAAGGCTTGGGGAAGTCTTCATCCAGCAGTGGATAGGGCATGAACTTACCGCACAAGGTCAAGAGGCTGCTCCTTGAAAGAGCGCCCGGCTCTCGCCCACTCCCGTCGCAGCGTGTTGCGGTCGCCCAGCGTGTTCGGGTTTTTGGTGGGATGAACAGACTCACTCTGACATGGGGAAAGCAATTGTTAGTCACAAACACTGCATGGACATTCACAAATTACCAGCTCCACCCCCCCAAAACTCTGCCGTGGCGCTGCTGTGGTGTAATGGTGTTGCACACTTGCACACTGCACTGGACATGGGAACGACAGTTAAAACAATGACCACGTTTCTTAATCACGCTGCTTCTTCCCAGCAAGCAGTGTAAATGGGTGCACCCACAGTTAATCTATTGGTTGTTCACGTGTTGTGGGATGAAGTGTGGGTACTTCTAATTCTTCCAAAGACTTCTGTCCCACGTGAAATAGTCGGCCAAATACCCTTGAGAATGGCTCTCTAGAGTGCTCGTGGAGTCCTTTCCAATGCATGGATATTGAACTTCTTTTGCACCGTATGTAGCCAACCATGCAAATCAGAGGTGTGTTTAGTGAGCTGGGGAACCTGGACACCTATGCGGCGCATCTCTGTGGGACACTAATGTTAAGTATGTGGTAAGCTTTAGACTATGCAATAGCGTCCTAAACAGGTGTGCAATTCAGGTGTTGTACATAGGCCTCCCGTAAGGTGTCAGTGTGCCCTCCACCCCCTACCCCCCCAACAACTTACGTCATGCAGTGGATAGGCTGCAGTATAGCAGCCATTTTCAATCATTTGGTTGATATTTAATATGTTCGTGCTGTCTTGTGGCATGGGGTTTTGCAGCATGTAGTGGACCTGTGTGAGCACACATGACACACATGACAAACATTACATGCATGAAACATAGGGCTGGGTGGGTAAGCTATTATTGACTCACTCCACTCTGAAATGTTTCCCCCTCTCCAACCACCACCAGCCTACACAGTTATAATGGGCCCACAACTCTTATTGAGTCCCGACTCGGAAAGGTCCATAGAACACTCCAAAAACTGAAGCAGATATGTACTGATTTCAGCAAGTACAATATCCAGATTTCAAGGAGACATTTTATGCATGCTTCCCATGCACAAAGGCAATTTATTCAGAATACAATACTATCAAAACCCCAAATGCCCATAATATTGGCTCGACAGGATACCTGCTCACCAAGAACCATATCAACAGTAGTCTTTCATTCTTTTGTTGTGCAGGGGAGAGTGATTGAGGGGACGTGGTTATATAATGTGGGCAGGACTTACAAAGGGTGGGGCTGCTAGCTCACCATGTCTCCTGGTTAAGCATCCCAAAAATTTGGTAGCTTTCTCTACAGGGACACATATTACCACAACCCCTAAATCATAAATCCAGGCATTCTTAATAAACCATAATGATTTACACTTCTAACCACATGTCACTCAGAGATCGCAAGTTGCGATACAGAGCTGAAAACTTTAATTAAAATGATAAAAACACGACAAAACCCTATTAAATTAACTTGTTTTTGCAAAAAAACCACCTCATTCTGGCATTATTTATACAGCATTATTGATACAAACGTACGATTTGGCTGCGTACGGCCGGTGGGATGAGGACGTCATGATCCTTTATAGGATAGATGTCCTGCTGCGAACGCCGGTAGGGTGCCGTGAAATAGTCCGGTTGTTTGGGCACGGCTCCCGGCTTCAGGTGGTGAATATTTCCCAGGTAGTGAAGAGGCCCACTGTCTGAGCCTGACACCTGGGGGAGGTCGCTCTCCTTGAGTGGCACCTGTTTGATTTTAAATGTATTAAACCCTTTGCCTCGAACACATGGAATCATCATCAGCCAAAATCAGTCCACGAATGGATGAAGGTCTCCCCAAGTTGTTGCAATCTATACAAGTCCTATAATACAACAAGTCCTTTAATACAACAAGTCCTATAATACAACAAATCCTATAATACAACAAGTCCTATAATACAACGTTCTATACAAGTCCTATAATACAACAAGTCCTATAATACAACAAGTCCTTTAATACAAGTCCTATAATACAACAATTCCTATAATACAACAAGTCCTATAATACAACAAGTCCTATAATACAAGTCCAATAATACAACAAGTCCTATAATACAACAAGTCCTATAATACAAGTCCTATAATACAACAAGTCCTATAATACAACAAGTCCTATAATACAACATTCTATACAAGTCCAATAATACAACAAGTCCTATAATAATACAAGTCCTATAATACAACAAGTCCTATAATACAACAAGTCCTATAATACAACAAGTCCTATAATAATACAAGTCCTATAATACAACAAGTCCTATAATACAACAAGTCCTATAATACAACAAGTCCTATAATACAACAAGTCCTATAATACAAGTCCTATAATACAACAAGTCCTATAATACAACATTCTATACAAGTCCTATAATACAAGTCCTATAATACAACAAGTCCTATAATACAACAAGTCCTATAATGCAACAATTAATATGCCAAAAGCCTCCACTGCATATCCCACCCACTCTTCAAGTTGTCCCACCAATATCCCCAGTCATGAGCACACGCACATGAGCCAATCTTATCTCGCCATCTCTATGATATACATCATCTTGGGCACGTTCTCTCCTTCTGCTGCCACTCCAATGTCATTTTCGGCCAGCAGACATCATCCCTTCAAGCAACGTGCCCTTCCCGAGCCCATTCACTTTTCTAAAAAGAGTCAATATGTTGCTAATATGCATATTTTTCCAAATGTACGTTTTTCTAATCCGTTTGTATATTTACGTCTCTCGATATCTCGTAATGTCAGTGCTACGATTATTATCGTTGAACGTCATACATTATAATCATCACAATCATCACCCTCACCATCATACTCTGTATCACATGCATGATCATCGCAATTATCATCACAACCATGATGAATCTTCACAAACATTATTGTCATCACATTCATTATCACCATCATAATCACAATCATCACCACAATCATCATCACAATCATCGGCATCATCATGATCATCATTACAATGACCATCAGAATCTTGCCTGGATGTGTAGAATCTCGGCATAGGTGGTGAGTGGGTTCCATGGCGCGTGTACTTTCACAAAGGTGGTGCGTCCGCTCACCGACTCCTAGTGGATGGCACGAAGTTCATCGTCAGACTCTAGATGAGTGCATTTAGTTGTATTTATTAGACTTTGTTTGACCAGGTGAGAGTTCAAGGGAACCGGATGGTCTCATTTGGAAGAGTGTCCACGGCCGCGTGGATTTTCGTGCTTGTGTCACGTGTTGTTAGCACCTCGTGCCGATCAACGTGTGGCACAACCCAAAAGCAAATTGCATAATGTACGTGCAGTTATCGAACACTTATTACTACAGTATAAATAGCTGGCATGCCACATTAAGGTGGAGACTGTTATACCCTCCAGTATAAATGGGTAAGCCACAATTAATCCATCTTAAGATTGTGCATGGTGGGGTAAAGTATGGGTATTCGCTATCTCTTTCAAGACGTCTGGCAAGCATAGAAGAGTAGGCCATATACCCTCCAGCGGGGATCTTTAGCGCTCCTACTCAAGGAATGTATGCCAGCAGTGATATTATGAAGCAATCACAGTCTAACACCTTTTTATTTGTATACAGTGTCTGTCATCTATAGCAGAGAGACACGCAGGAAACTTACCTCCTTGGGTTCAATCTCGAGATCTAGCCCCATCTTCATCAGGCTTGCCTGATATTCGGTCCTCTTCTTCTGTCAAACAAAATTGACCATCTGTGTTATACATTGTTCTCAGTTGTGTCACTGTGGGAGTCAAGTCAAGAGGTGAGGAAACTTCTTGAACTCTTACAGTGAGTAGAGCCTCACATGGGAATCAATCAGAGAACGGCTCTGCAAAGTAGCATCACTGAACTGCTTCAGTCGGTGTCACTTCAGCAGACCTTAATAAAATAAAAATTTGCACAGCTCTTTGTCAATCAACTGTTTGAGTTCACCTTATTTGTTACAGGGATGGTCTCACTTAGCTAGTTGCTTTGCTATTTTACAAGGGAGATAGATCCATTGTGCGTGGGTACAATAGCAACAAAATAAACAAAAACATCAATATTGCAGAGAATGCATACTGGGTACTTCAGCACTGTTGTAATAGTTTTCCATTTGGCAGTTAGAATGTGGATATTACATGTATCCTGTAAGTTATGTCTGGGTGTCGGTGTTTGCAATATGAAAGTGGTGTATTTATTTAGGAGTTGTGGATGGAGTGTGATACGTAACGATAATTGATTGTTGTTCGCCAAAGCAGTGAGGTGTATGGTTCAGGGTATGGATGTGCGAGTTGAGTGATGGGAGTCTAGCGTTCATTGACTAGCGTGGTCTGCAGTTGACGATACAGTTTGATAAAGGATGTATACTGTGGATTTAAAGACTCGTATGGAGGTGGCAGGGTGACTCAGCAGTCAGAGAGCTGAGCTGGCACCACTGCGTCAAACCTAGGTTTAGAGGCGTGTGGTGTTGCACGTGGGGAGGGGTGATAATGCTGGGTGCAGGAAGGTGGAGCATTATTTGTAGGTTCCTCGTTCTCACCTGATTGTTGATGGCGTCCTGAGAATGGACCTCATCATCGAACGCGAGGATGAAATCGATCCGACGGACTCCATCGCAAAAGTAGACAGTGTCCTACACGCAAAGGCAAGCACACACACGAATATGAGAGATGTAATAGCTTATGCATGAAATGTATATTTATTCATAAGCTCATGATACATGTATCAGGACATAAGTTAATCTGCTATTTGTATGCAAGTTGTTTATTGCTATGATGATGTACTAGTTTACCCAGGAAAACCTCAATGAGTTTACATTTTTATTTTCAAGGAGGGTCCTACCAAGTTCTGTTTTTTTGCAGTCGAGAACGAAGTTGCTTAGTTTAATTCCAATTGAATAATTTGCATGTATTTTTTCAGCATTGGTACGTTTGGCCAATACCAGTTACACTGTGTCATTTAGCTATGGGAGGAAACCAGAGACCTGGAGAAATATGTACACAAAGCATCTAGTCCCTGTGCATTATACAAAAAAACATCAGTATTTTCTAAAGTGCATTGTGGTAATGCTATCTTAAACCACCATCAAAATAAAGTTGAGCAAATGTGACAGACTAACAGCAGCAGTGATGCAGTGATATGCAACTGTGGACCGGTGTAATCCTCATTCGGACTCATCAGCACAGTATAGTCACCAAAACGCACTGCTGCAAAGGCTGGAAATCTATAAATGAGGAGCAGCCATGTCTACACTTTGGGGCCCATTAGTTGGCGAATGCAAACAACTAAATCTGTAAATACCAGGAATCTCCCATCTTTGACATTAGCCAAGTTAATTTATAGGCTGTGCAAATCCACGTTGTGCCGCATCGTACCTGGGCCAGGGTAGATTGAAATGATGACGTCGAAAAGTCTTGTGGCACCGTTGAAGGCTGAGCCTCATGCCCCTCCGCTCCCTCCTCCTCATTCATTCTCTCCACGAGCTCTGCATAGGTAATGTGGGGGTAGAGGGTTCATTGCATTAGGGACAGGGGAGGCAGGTGCAGGGATGGGAATGTCGGTAAAGAACCGCACATGGTACTCATGTGTAAAGCTTTCTCATAAATGTCGACGCTGCTCCAGTGTGAGTACACCTGTGGTATAAAGTTGTATTACCATTAGGGGACTTTTACCCCATTGAATATCGTACACTTTAACAAAGCCGTGCCCAGCATGGTCAGACACAAACCAGGGCAAAAAATATTAGTTGGAATATGCAAAGTCATTTTTGCCCTGACAGCTTGTCAGCTATACTCTTTGGTTCTTTCGGTAAAGTCACGTAGGTGGAAAAAAAAATAGAAATAGAAATAAATCACGACGTTTCGAATGCAACATAAGCACTCATCATCAGGTGTGACAACCACAGCAAGGAAACTGTTTTACTGAAGTGGGAGAGAAACCAGGGTTAGGGCAGTTAAATAAGTCAGAGAGGGGGAGAGTGGGGGGTGAATGGGGCGAGGAGTGCGAGCGCTGCAAGCGCTGCAGAGACGCTGAGAGTAAAAAAAGAGGCAACATAATTACTGCCAAGATGGAAGCTTGTCAGCTTCTGCGAGAGCTTCCCCGTGACCACACAGATCATGGTGGTTACTTGACCACATTTCAATTGAAGTGCTGTCGTCCTGACAGTTCTGTTCCTTCATCTGAAGAAGGCCACTTGTGTTGTGGCCAAAACGTCGTGATTTTTGTTGTTTTATTTTTTACCTACGTGACTTTACCCAATAGAACCAAAGAGTATGGATCCTTGCAGTCACGAAAGCTTCAAATCCACATTTCACCACTCTGGTTAATGTGGGTTGGTGAAGACGTATAGTATGTATAGTACAACCAATTTTGATGGACTGCCCTTTGCTGCCCACCATGTAGCCCGACACTACACTTTTAGACCTGTTATGCACTATCCTGGCTCAAACCCTGCTGAGCGTCCGATTAAAACACTGACGAGATCTCAATATTTAAAAGTGGCCCAAAGCCCCGTCATAGCACGAACATTACACTTTACCTATCTCAACAAATGTGGACATCATGAATCTTTGGTCTAATCTCAGATCTTGTGAGTTAGAACTCGGGGGCTCCTCATGCACAGCCAGCCAAGGATAACTCCCCGCTATAGTGACGTCACAGGAAAAGGACGTGACGTCACCTAAATATGGGCGTGGTCAAAAACGGCCCCATCCCCCGCTCTTCCCGACCTTGCTTCCCCCCTTGCCGAGGTTACCCACATGAACAATAATAATAAATCATAGATGTACATTATGAAAGAATCAATTATTTTTCACAAAACTGCTCCTGTACGACCTTTTGCCAATCCCCTGCTGGAGAGCCTCTTGACGATTGCACGAATCGTGTTGGTTATTTGCACATACTTCACCATGCCGGTGAGTATGGGTTGGTAAAGGAAAAGGAGGAGCATTAACGTACAAACAAAAACCTATTTTACTAGAATGCCTTCTGCTTCCCATCATGTAGCCTGTAACACCTGGTATGCGCTATCCAGACTCCAACCTCCTTAACGTTAGATGGAGACATCTGGCACATCCCCAGCAGTTTTGTCTACAGGCTCAACATATAACACAAACACACCTCCCTAACACTAACGTTAAACTTTACCTATCTCGACGAAGGTAGACATCGTGAATCTTTGATTTTTTTCGAATTCAGAGTCAGAAGTCAGGAGCTCCTCGCGTGCACAGCCAGCCCACGATAAAGTCCGACCCAGAATGATGTCACCGTGACGTCAGTTAAATATGGGCGTGGCCTGAATGTGGGTGTGGCCAACAGCGGCGGCTTCCCCGCCCCCCGCTGCCCCTCCCCGCAGGTTTCTCTCAACCCTCAGTGCGCATGCGCGGGCGGCATGTCTCGGACATCGCCTTCAGCGGTCTTTGGCGACGCGGTGGTTGTGGCGGGAAAATTAATTAAAAAAACTTCTCCGAATAACCGCGACCTTTAACTACCCTCACGGATAATCCACACGGATCTCTGGACGGCAAGGCGAAGACGATCAATGGAATAATCTCCGGTGAGAGACGGAGAGAGATGGGCAGGCGTGAGGGCGAGCCAGGTTCAACTTTGTTGAACGCTGAGCGCAGAGTGAATGGGGTTTATACTCTTTGGTTCTATTGGGTAAAGTCACGTAGGTGAAAATAAAATAACAATTTTCACCTACGTGACTTTACCCAATAGAACCAAAGAGTATGGATCCTAGCAGCCACGAAAGCTTTAAATCTAGAATTGAATGGGGTTTGCTTCACTTAGCACGCGACTTGGACACTTCGGTGTGCAAAGTGTTGTCTGGTTGTGCCGTGTAAAGGAGGAGGACATTCAGTAAATGTCGTTGGTTTGTTAATGGGAGTGTGTGGCGCGGTAATGGACTGGGTACGACTTGCAACACAAGTTCTGCTCACATTGCACGCTAAGGGTTAGCACGGCGATTACTACGTGTGCATTTATTAGTTATTGTTTATGTTAAAAGTAGTATTGATTGTTAAGACAATAATGTTTAGTATTTGTAGGTGAATCATTTCAATATTGTACAGTATAGCATTGTCCTGCTGTGTGGCTCTCACGTGGCGAGCATCAGTGCAGCAATATTCAGTACGTGGTTGTAATGTACTTCTATAGCCCCCTGCCACCAGTGCAACAGTATTCAGTACGTGGTTGTAATGCACTTCTATAGCCCCCTGCCACAAGTGCAGCAATATTCAGTACATGGTTGTAATGCACTTCTATAGCCCCCTGCCACCGGTGCAGCAATATTCAGTACATGGTTGTAATGTACTTCTATAGCCCCCTGCCACCAGTGCAGCAATATTCAGTACATGGTTGTAATGCGCTTCTATAGCCCCCTGCCACAAGTGCAGCAATATTCAGTACGTGGTTGTAATGTACTTCTATAGCCCCCTGCCACCAGTGCAGCAATATTCAGTACGTGGTTGTAATGAACTTCTATAGCCCCCTGCCACCGGTGCAGCAATATTCAGTACGTGGTTGTAATGCACTTCTATAGCCCCCTGCCACCAGTGCAGCAATATTCAGTACGTGGTTGTAATGTACTTCTATAGCCCCCTGCCATCAGTGCAGAAATATTCAGTATGTGGTTGTAATGCACTTCTATAGCCCCCTGCCACCAGTGCAGCAATATTCAGTACATTGTTGTAATCCACTTCTATAGCCCCCTGCCACCAGTGCAGCCATATTCAGTACGTGGTTGTAATGCACTTCTATAGCCCCCTGCCACCAGTGCAGCAATATTCAGTACGTGGTTGTAATGTACTTCTATAGCCCCCTGCCATCAGTGCAGAAATATTCAGTATGTGGTTGTAATGCACTTTTATAGCCCCCTGCCACCAGTGCAGCAATATTCAGTACATGGTTGTAATGTACTTCTATAGCCCCCTGCCACCAGTGCAGCAATATTCAGTACGTGGTTGTAATGCACTTCTATAGCCCCCTGCCATCAGTGCAGCAATATTCAGTGCATGGTTGTAATGCACTTCTATAGCCCCCTGCCATCAGTACAGCAATATTCAGTACATGGTTGTAATGTACTTCTATAGCCCCCTGCCACCAGTGCAGCAATATTCAATACGTGGTTGTAATGCACTTCTATAGCCCCCTGCCACCAGTGCAGCAGTATTCAGTACGTGGTTGTAATGCACTTCTATAGCCCCCTGCCATCAGTGCAGCAATATTCAGTACGTGGTTGTAATGTACTTCTATAGCCCCCTGCCACAAGTGCAGCAATATTCAGTACATGGTTGTAATGCACTTCTATAGCCCCCTGCCACCGGTGCAGCAATATTCAGTACGTGGTTGTAATGCACTTCTATAGCCCCCTGCCATCAGTGCAGCAATATTCAGTACGTGGTTGTAATGTACTTCTATAGCCCCCTGCCACAAGTGCAGCAATATTCAGTACATGGTTGTAATGCACTTCTATAGCCCCCTGCCACCGGTGCAGCAATATTCAGCACATGGTTGTAATGTACTTCTATAGCCCCCTGCCACCAGTGCAGCAATATTCAGTACATGGTTGTAATGCACTTCTATAGCCCCCTGCCACAAGTGCAGCAATATTCAGTACGTGGTTGTAATGTACTTCTATAGCCCCCTGCCACCAGTGCAGCAATATTCAGTACGTGGTTGTAATGAACTTCTATAGCCCCCTGCCACCGGTGCAGCAATATTCAGTACGTGGTTGTAATGCACTTCTATAGCCCCCTGCCACCAGTGCAGCAATATTCAGTACGTGGTTGTAATGTACTTCTATAGCCCCCTGCCATCAGTGCAGAAATATTCAGTATGTGGTTGTAATGCACTTCTATAGCCCCCTGCCACCAGTGCAGCAATATTCAGTACATTGTTGTAATCCACTTCTATAGCCCCCTGCCACCAGTGCAGCCATATTCAGTACGTGGTTGTAATGCACTTTTATAGCCCCCTGCCACCAGTGCAGCAATATTCAGTACATGGTTGTAATGTACTTCTGTAGCCCCCTGCCACCAGTGCAGCAATATTCAGTACGTGGTTGTAATGCACTTATATAGCCCCCTGCCATCAGTGCAGCAATATTCAGTGCATGGTTGTAATGCACTTCTATAGCCCCCTGCCACAAGTGCAGCAATATTCAGTGCATGGTTGTAATGCACTTCTATAGCCCCCTGCCACAAGTGCAGCAATATTCAGTACGTGGTTGTAATGTACTTCTATAGCCCCCTGCCACCAGTGCAGCAATATTCAGTACGTGGTTGTAATGAACTTCTATAGCCCCCTGCCACCGGTGCAGCAATATTCAGTACGTGGTTGTAATGCACTTTTATAGCCCCCTGCCACCAGTGCAGCAATATTCAGTACGTGGTTGTAATGTACTTCTATAGCCCCCTGCCATCAGTGCAGAAATATTCAGTATGTGGTTGTAATGCACTTCTATAGCCCCCTGCCACCAGTGCAGCAATATTCAGTACATTGTTGTAATCCACTTCTATAGCCCCCTGCCACCAGTGCAGCCATATTCAGTACGTGGTTGTAATGCACTTCTATAGCCCCCTGCCACCAGTGCAGCAATATTCAGTACGTGGTTGTAATGTACTTCTATAGCCCCCTGCCATCAGTGCAGAAATATTCAGTATGTGGTTGTAATGCACTTTTATAGCCCCCTGCCACCAGTGCAGCAATATTCAGTACGTGGTTGTAATGCACTTCTATAGCCCCCTGCCATCAATGCAGCAATATTCAGTGCATGGTTGTAATGCACTTCTATAGCCCCCTGCCACCAGTGCAGCAATATTCAGTACGTGGTTGTAATGCACTTCTATAGCTCCCTGCCACCAGTTCAGCAATATTCAGTACGTGGTTGTAATGTACTTCTATAGCCCCCTGCCACCAGTGCAGCAATATTCAGTACGTGGTTGTAATGTACTTCTATAGCCCCCTGCCACCAGTGCAGCAATATTCAGTACGTGGTTGTAATGCACTTCTATAGCCCCCTGCCACCAGTTCAGCAGTATTCAGTACGTGGTTGTAATGCACTTCTATAGCACCCTGACATTGTGCAGCAATGTTCAGTACATTGTTGTAATGCACTTCTATAGCCCCCTGCCATCACCAAATTCACACTGACCAGCGTGGTGAAGTACGGTAAATAACCCCTCCCCCTGGGAGCTGCATAGCATGGGACAGCTGTCAGCCAGCAATGGATTGAAAAAGGAGCTGTACTCCGCACACGTTGTTATTCAGGGTAGGGTAAGGAACTTGGAGGTTCGGTATGCATAATGTGCTCGGAAAGTATTGTATTCTGTATGTGTGTTGAATCTCTTTCGCACCGTACCAAGCCCACCGTGCTCTTCGGAGGTGCGATAATATATAAATATAAGTAGTCATACTACTGTAATACCACTATTAATATGTAGCATTCATTTTATTAGTAGTACTGTAATTTGTTGATATGCAGGTGTACATGCCAAACGTTAACCAATGTTAAATGTTAAGCCTTCTCTTTTGAATACAGTGTGTTTTAAACATGGAGTTGTCTCCAGCTAATTCTTAAATGTATATCATTCATAATGTAGTAATAGGCAGGTAGAGCATTTATGACACTTCAATTGTACATAGAGCTTGCAGGTGTGATGAAGGAAAGCATGGGAAAGGCTGGAATTTTTGTTGAAAAAAGGACAACAGCCACAGTAGCTTAAGAGACCTAACGCTGAAGCTGCTAACGCGAAGTGGTCGACGCTGGCCCATGCGTTGTGACGTCGGACCCACTTTCCGCACACAGCAGCTCCTCATGGTGCCCCCCATACCAGGACCAGTGGTGACCTGGTAGCCACAGCGATTCCTCTCCCTGGCCCCATCCGGTTCGGGCATCCCAAATCGTACAAAATGAACTGCAACGGTGGTGAGACAAACAGCCCTTCGGGCGACAGCACGGTGACGGACACAAGCCCTCGCGGCAGCCAGGGCAGCTCGCTGCTCCGGACCGGAAGCGGGGGCTAGCACAGCCCTGTGGTGTGCGGAGAGCAGTGCTGCTCGTAGGCGAGCGGTGCGCTGGACGCCTACATCGAGGACTTTGAGCAGAGCGGAATCTGTGCGTCACCGCTACCCAGGATACGTGCAGAGCACAGCACCGCGCAGCATGGCAGAGCGGAGACGCGCGGAGGAGAGGAGGATGCACAGTGTGGATGAGGGTGGGTTGCGCCTCTCGCCACGCTTGGAATCGCTCCGTGGTGCTTGCACTCGAGTGGCTATCGAGTGTGCAGGCGGTGCAATGGTATCGAAGCTATAGTAATAGGTTTTTACCCTTTTATCTGGCACAAACACTGACACCTTTATACAAGGGATCATGTTTGCAATAACCACAACACAAGTAGTCAAAATGCAAACAAAAAAGACAACTGATAATATGCACTGTCCTTGAATTTGATTGGTCCACACCCGAGACGGCTTTTCTGAGATCCCAGTCTCCACTGGTGTTGGACCAGAAGACGCCAAAAGGCGTCTTCTTATTCTTAGCGTCTTCTTGTTTGCATTTTGACTACTTGCGTTGTGGTTATCGCAAACATGATCCCTTGTATAAAAGTGTCAGTTTTTGTGCCAGATAAAAGGGTAAAAACCTATTACTATATCTTGTTACTGGCAAAGGAGGTCTCATAAGGTATCGAAGCTAGTTGACTGGATGGGGGATAATTGGAGAGGAGAACCCCATTTTTTTTGCTTGTACTGGGTGCTTGTCAATTATGCTATGCTATCATGAATGTAATGTAATTCCCCTAGAAAAAAAACCCTTAATAAGGTCTAAAGATACATTTTCGTGAGAGTCCCACACTGGGATGCTTGGCAAATTCCATTAATGAGTTCATTTTATGTCAGAGAAAACTATCCACAGTAAGCACACGCATATGAGAGGATAGCATAGGTCTGAACAGATAGGTCGGAGCATGCATTTCTTTCTCCTGTCATCTTCCAGCAACTTCACTGATTATCGAGTTTGTAAAGTTTGTGAAATCTAAGTGATCCTCCAACCTTTGTGTCAAAATTTGCAGATCCTAGACTGGACACATCTGAAGTTTAAACAATAACAGCTCATGCACTGATTTATCCCATATTCTCACAAACTCCACAAACGGATAACATCATTAGTTACTGATGGTGCAAAGTAAGGCAACATTGCAGGATTGCCGTTCAGGGGTCAAGGAATCTAGGGGAGAGCAAATTCATTGTGTACCAGTAAAATGTCTGTGGGTCTTACATTGCAGGTGGCATGCTGCTTGTGGAGGACCTCATCTCGGGCACGTGCAGCCTCACTGCTGCGCTGCAGCGGTCGTGGCTCATAGCCCGACGGTCAGTCTAACCACGGACCAGCTCCTAGCGGCGCCAGTTGACGGTTCCTCCAAGTCCTTGCTCCGCTCGCCTGGCGCCCACCGAGACCTCACAGTGTCGCACAGAGGCAAGCGGTCATCTCTCGGGGTCACCGCGCACAGCTTCGGCGCATCATTGGTGAGGGGCAATAAGCCAACTAAACGGTTGAGCTCAACAGCGAGAAGCAACAAGGCCGTGATGCCATTAAATTTGTCGGCAAAGCCCGAAAATTATTTCTTTTCTAACCAGACGAATGTTTTGTTGTACTTATGGAGCAGTGAAGCAACTAGGCGTGAGCACTTGCCGAACGGCGGCTGTGCGACAAGTACCTATCTCAGGTGGTTGACAAGCCAAAAGGATAAGCTGGATGTGTCGGGGATCACGAGCATTCCTGAGCTCAGGTACCCGGCCTGGCTGCGTGACTGCGATGTGGACTCCCAGACCAGCAGCCACGA
This sequence comes from Petromyzon marinus, assembly GCF_048934315.1. NCBI lineage: Eukaryota > Metazoa > Chordata > Hyperoartia > Petromyzontiformes > Petromyzontidae > Petromyzon > Petromyzon marinus. The sequence continues at coordinate 7,560,395 of NC_133683.1, forward strand.
GACGGATACCAGCACAAAGAGAGCAGGTACCGCTCAGAGCCCGCAAAGCAGACCAAAGTACCCAGAGTGGCTCAAAGTTTTGGATATCTCCGGCCTTACGAATGTAGCCAACGAGGAGCCCGTGTCAGAGGACAATAGATCCCTAGGTGTGTGTATATATATAGTCTGTATATAGCAGATGACATTTCATATGTTTTCAGGTACATATTCAGTCTTTTCTCACAGAGACGGCTGAGCGGCCACCCATGTGGTTGTGACGTGCGATGCGTGATTCTTGATGCACAGCCTCATTGGAGGAGCTGCTGAGCAGGGCGCACATGGAGTTGGACTCCCCCGGCTTGGAGGCCCCCTCCCCGGGCAGCTTCAACACGGACGTCTTTCTAGGGGCTGATCGTCCCTGGGAAAACCCCTCCACGCCATTGTGAATTTATCTTTATATCCACACTCACGCACAGCATAGAGGCTGCACCGCCTCTAAGTATGATGTCAGATTTTGAATGTTATAAGCTAAGCAGGTAAGCCTGGTTATTACTTGGATGGGAGACTGTTTTGAAATAGCATATATTATAGATTTTGGCTGCTAGGTAACCAGGAGTTAGTAATACGGCAATGGAATCTTGAATCTATATCCGGAGTTTTGCATTTTACTCCCTCTGTTTTCACCGGGTTCTCCGTTTTCCTCTCACATACCACTCGCTGATGAAATTTGCAAAATATCACTGCCAAACCCTCCTGAGACTTGGTGAGATTTTTCTGGCTTCCACCTTGATAATAAGTCAACCAAGTAATTTTCTCTCAATCGTGTCTCTTCTCAGGGCCGTGTACCACCTGTCGCGTCTGAAAGAGCTGGTTGACACCATCAAGGAGAACAAGGATGGCTGACTACCCGTGATGTAGAAAGCCCGAAAGCATTTTATGGCGGTGGTCGAGGTTTCTACTCAGAAGGATACGTTCGCTTGGTCCTGCTAATTCATGGTTGTTAAACATCAATGGTACTTCAGGTGCTGTGGTGTGAATCGCAATTACTTGTGAACTTGTGGGGCCCATGGGGCACAGTAATTGCCCTGTTAATGGAAGTGCCACAACAAAGTATTGGAAAAATGTGATAAAGTTCGTTCAGGGTTGGAGTTATTGAATGGTTGCAGCAGTATTTTGCACAGCAAATCCATACAGACTCAAATGTCACTTGAAATAGAACGGATATGTGAACAATATTGTGAGCACAACTAAACTAATTTTGGTTTTAGCCATTTTGGAAGGAGACTACTTTATTGGGAACATACATGCTAGTATTTGTGTAGTTATAAACATTTGGGAAATCACTGTAAAAGTACATTTGCTTATTTAGATTGCACTATACCTGTATTGTAAAATTTCAGAACCTTTTATGTAATTTGTAATCAATAAACCAAAGTTGCATATTGTATGCAACCCATGACTTGGATTGTTTTTATCATGTCTTGTTTAGCATGGTTGGTTATGTACAGTGTGAAAGAAATTCAACATACATTAAATATTTTCTGATATTTGAATGTTTATATTGTACATGTATATTTATTTTACAATAAATCTGAGACAAAGGCTTATACACATGGAATTGAAAATATTCAGCTATGATTTGTATTTCTCAAGTATTTTAAGAAAAGTCAGCGAGTCTCGTGACATGTCTTCACATTTGGGAGTGATGATTGTGATGAATATACAGGCATTAACCTGCTTACATTCCTAGAGTATGTAAGGTGAATTTGGGCATTCTGGGTGATTGGGTTTTAGGCCAAACACAGGCAGATGGTGGGGGATAGATGTTTTCAAGCATCTATTAATTATTCATCGGCATGTACTATCTTACTATGATGTAAAGTTAAAAAACATGGTTCATGAAGGGAATGGAATAAAAACTCAACTGTGCACAAGTATGGAGGAATTAATACTTGGAATTCAATGCAAAGATCTGGCCATATGGCGTTTACTGGGCACCAGGGTTGCCAAACAACACGTGAAAGATGTGTATCAGGCACAGCCTCTGCATTATGAAAAAAATATCACTTCCTGAAGAAGTGCATTTTGCTTCTCCTGTCTTAGGTCACCATCAAAATAAATTAGAGCAAATGTGACTCGACTGACACAGGCAGCATTTATACTTGTGAAGTGTTCTCCTTCCGACGTGTGGTGTGTGTCGCACACACTGTCGGAGACGAGGTAGTTGCAGGAGACATCGTCTCTTTATTATCTTGTTCACACCAACTCCGGCCTCACTCTCTCGACCACGTTGCCATAGAGCCCGGCCTAGACACGACCCTGTCCGTGTTGCACCGACGGCGTCGACCGAGAAGGCCAACGACTGTCTGGCCACGCAATGATTGGGCGAATGCGGTGGCAACGACAGCGACGTCGAGACGAGTCCACTCCCAGAACCGGCAGCCCGGAGCTGTCGCTCTCCGCTGCTTATATTATATTCTATATTCTACTCGGTGCGGCTTGGCTCTGCCCTATCCACGCCTCCCTTCTCGAACCGACCAGAGGGTTCCAGAGGCTTCCCTATGAGGTCTTCCATGACCCTTGCCCCAATTCCTCTGCCCGGCCGGCACACCCGTATATATGCTCAATGGCGTGTGCGCAAACTTTCCACTGCAGTTGCCGCTGCTGGACAGCAGTCAGCGCTGTGTCACTACACTTGTATGAACACAAGAATTACATAATCACATCTACACTTATATGTAATGGGCTGAGATAGGCGCACACAACTTCTTGGGAGGCAACACTATTTATTAACACCAACACATTACACTTAACATAAATTTCGATTTAAAGCTTTCGTGACTGCGGGCTAACACCAATCCCGAATATCCGCCCCCACAGCCCTTTAAATAACCTCCCATACAGCCCCCCAATCGGCTATGCGTGTATGAGTGACGTCCCTGCCCTCTAACCCCCGACCCCCCCGTCCCGCGCGTGCGATTGGTGTGTCGCTCTAAAACCGACTCCAAATCCTCGCCCCGCAGCCCTTTAAACAATCTCCATTGCCCGGCATCGGCGGCAACGCGTGTGCGAAGGACGTCATTGCCCTCTGACCCCTGACCCCCCGTTTAGTTCGTGTGAGTGGTGCGCGGGGTTGTGTGAGCGGAGACGTCGCGTTTGAGTGGCTGAGAAGCGACGGATTGATTCCAGGCAGCCACGTGCCAGCCCCGAGCTATGCCCCACAAACAGGACCCGCGGACCCGAGGGGCTGCGCCGTGAGGAGAGTAGCCGGAGAGCGGCAGCCCTCTCACCGCGAGCGAGGAGTCGAGTAGCGGCTGCTCTCACTCGAGCGAGGAGTCCGGAGCCCGCAGCCCTCTCGAGATCAGCCCTCCCCCAGGGGGGGAGCCGGGGGCCCGCATCCCCCACAACTGACAACCTGTGTACCAACTGGCCGAGCGAGAGTTTGTGTGTATTTGAGCGCAATCGTGCCAGTGTTTAGCTGTACCAGGGAGTTTGATGCAGCAGATTGTTTCGGTGTAGCAGGGTGTCCGGATTGTGCCGGCACACTATCCTTCTATCTGTAATGTCGTAGGGTGAGCTCCATTAAAAGTTTACTCGGACCCCAACCTGTCAAAGCGCCTAATCTCGGAACGTGGTTCTCAACCTCGTACCTCACCCATGCTACGTACCTTTGAGACGTCCTGCTTTTACAAATGTTGATGAACTGGAGGGCAAAGGTCTGGAGGACCCCACATGGAGTCTGGTTTCTCACACCCGAGCCTCCTGTGACATTTCTGGAGGCTTCTCTGGAATCTTTGTCCCATTTATTGAGTGCAGATTTGGCTTACTTCTAGCTTCATCCCAAGACGTCATCCAGTTTGGAAATACCCGAAGGTTGTGGGAGTCGCCCCGTGCTTCAGTTTCTTTCCAACCCTCGTAATGGCCGGATGCTCACCAGCCGGAAGTCTTTTGCTGCTTACACCACGACCGAGGTGTTGAGAGCAACCATCTCGTGGCTGGTCGGCAATGGAGATGGTATTGTCGATTTGGGGAGCGTGAGTCTGTGGCGTTCGTGGTGCTGCTGTCACGGAGGCGACACGAGTTTAGGAAATTCAGTTTTGTGGGTTTCCTGTAGCGAGCACTGAAAGATCCTCTCTTCCTCTTTCTCCACCCTTGTCTCTGCTGTCTCCATGTCCCCGTTCAACTCTTTCTACACCGCTTTCCTTGAATGTGCAGCTGCCTTTACGGCCTCCCCTCTCCCCTTCTCTCCACCTCCAACCTATCTCCGTCGTAATCTCCTCCCCTTTGTTCAGGCTCTTCCCTTTCTTCCTCAGTCTATGGATGGGGTTATTGTTTATCGGGCTCTTATACAAAAAATGGAGCTTATTTTAGCCTTTGAATAGGATTTTCTGTTTTCCTTCGGTAGCGTGTTGCGCACATAGGGAAGATCGAGCCACGCCACCGGTTCCCATGATCAAAATCTTTGTCAACTTGTCTCCCTCGGTAGGAATGCCTTTCCTTCTGCAGCAAGCAATTGTCTTCTCTCTCTCCTCCGGTATTTCTTCCGATGCGCTTTCTTAATCTCGCTTGCTGTGTGTATCGACTCTATCATTCAACAAGGGCAAATAAAAAAAATGCTTTTTTTTCCTCCACTGTTTTACCACTATACCTCCTGAGTGGGTACTCGGAGTTTCATCTAATGTACTATTTGATGAGTCGCTTCCACACAGCACAAAGGCGGTAGCTATCCGAACTGTAAATTTTTCTTCCAATTTCGATAGATTCTCGAATTATTCTTGGGCAGTAGTAGCTAGTTTTGCACAGAACTTCAACATTAGAATCAACTGAGTGTCCTTGTTGGCACGTGTGTTCTGCTACTGCTGAACACGGGTGCCAACAAATAATACATTATTTAAATGCATGCCTATAAAGGGCAGCATACTTCAATAGGGATTACCATTGGTACGGCTATTTTAATACACAATAGACAGGAAGGACAAGATCAAAGGGCTCTCATAATGCACATGCATAATGTACGTTGACTCGGTAATCTCCCCCCCCCACTTTGCGCGAGAGTGCCACAAATCTGGCTGTCGCCTGATGAAGCTAGTTGTAATTACTGGCAAAACGTCGTACTCCAATTGTAAATGTTGTGGCTTGGCTCTCCAAAGTACCAGTGACGAATTGGCTTGTTCTGTTTCCGTGACAACCCTTACTAGTTGGCTGTGTCGAGTGGTGGCGGGTTTTAACGACACGTTTATATATGTATGCGATCTAATCCAAAAAACACCTCTATGGATGATATTGGGCGCGAAAGCCTACATGTTAAACCAACATTTAAAATATATACAAAATAACAATAATTTCTAGTTTTCCTCATTCACATCGTGATTCGTATGAACAGACATGAGATGATTGAGACATGTTAAATCATAAACGTATTTATTAATATATATATACAGATAGTCCTCGACTGCAATGTCCTTGTCCACGTGCAAACAGAGTTAGGATAGCAGCCTCCTTTAAAAGCCAGAGTAGATTTATACGCTGTAGAAGACAGTTGACGAATCCTCGTTGCTTGATTCCTCCTCGGATCCCTTCAGCAGTGAGTCGTCACCAGTCTTCTCTGCCTGCTCATTCTCCATGTGGCACGGCTGGGGTGGGTGCAATACGCCAGGAGACTCCTTATGCAGCGAGCAGCGAAGCAGGCCCATCTCTGCCTGCTCATCCTCAACGTGGAATTGAGGAGATGGCGGTGAGCTGGGGGCATCGGTGAGGAGGGTGTTACGGAGACGGCCCAGCTCTGCCTGCTGCAGAATCGTCTGTACGACGAAGCGCTCGCGGCGCCTGCAGGCGCGCACATGGGATGGCGTGTCCGGGATGATGTATGCAATGCAGGCCTTCGTGAGTAACACCACGTGCTGCACACGTCCACACACAGGTAAAGGATTTTCAGTTTCAGGATTTGCATGTAAAGGGTGCTTACTAAATATAATATGGCAGCATCTTAAAGTGCTTTACATCTCAGGTCAACTATTCCGGGGACCTGAAGCCCAGGGATATTATATTGTTACGTCGTTTTTCCCAATTAAATTAAGTCATTTGAGTAATTTTTGAACATTTGGCAAATTATACCGAGACACTTTTTTTGAATTACTTAATGGGTTTTTTACGTTCACTATGCAGCAGGCAACATTTATGATGTGCAGTTAATGCACCCACAGTATTCACCTGGGCAGCCGCAAATTACCGCAACAATCAGCAAACACTTACACTCGGCCATGTCACCACTACAAAGATTCCCTGTGTAGCCTTTCACAGACTGAGACAAGTGCATCTATGAAGGGTGGCACAGTGCCTGTGGGGGTGGTGTGCACCTTTATCTCGCCAGTGATGATTTTCACACACTTCATCAAGTACTCATTTTAAGACAGAATCAACTTAAGGGAAGCTCAACACTGGTTCTAATATTTTCCACTGTTGTTGGCTGTGGCCAGAAATAGTACTCCGGTCACACAGGATTGGTAGCGCAGTTCACAAACAACTACGCAGCCGCTCCCCTTCCCACACGCACACATGCTTACGTGTGACAAATTGCATCAACAACATGAATCGTCTGCTGCATGATGAAAGTGAATATTGTATTACCACTATTATTTGTGATCTCAGAAATACTGTGCAATTGTGAGGTGTAATAGCATTACTGGCATTATCTGTAATGACCCATTGACAATGATCACGGTTTGCTCTGCTGACCTTAACAACTGCTCACAGATGAGTCTATACGATGGTGCAGTAGTGTAAGGCTTTGCACACTAGACTTGCAATCCAGAGGTCACGGGTGTGAATTGATCTTTGATCGTGGGAGTGTAAACAACGGTGAAAGGTTTTTTTTTACATTCCACTGCCTCTATCCACCAAGCAGTGTAAGTGGAATACATCCAGTCAATTGGTCGGCTGAGTTTGGTGCTGTTCAGTGCGGGAACTCCCAGCTCTTCCCAAGACGTCTGTCCAGTGTGGAAGAGCAGTTCAAATACATCTTAAGGGTCTCTCTTGAGCTCCCTATAGCAGGAGCCCTTTTGCCATCAGTGACATGAGCAAGTAATTGGAGGGCTGTACCTTTATCTTTCAATGGGTTTATGAATGTGTGTGTGTGTGCATGTTGATGTGTACCTGCATGGCAATGACGAAGGCCAGCTTTGCCGTCAGTACTTTCCAGTACTGCTTGGTGACGGAGTAGGCTTGGGGATGATCCGGCGGGTAGCAATGACCTGGATACCTACACACATACAACCACAAGCACGCATGGACTATATTGAGCAAAGTGCCTCGAAAGTAGAGTTGGCGCTAAATTGAACAAGTATGGTTGTGCACAAACGGTATATGCGTTCACAGCCCTTTAAAAAATCCGCTTCTGAAAGAGGGCCTTCCCACAACGTGCAGCTTGTGGGGGCTCTATTGACCATGGTTCACGCTGGTCCGTACCAGGTTGGTGAAGGTAGGGAGTACAGATAATGGGAGAACAATATAGCACAACTATTAATTTTTCTGATCTACCCACTGCTGACAACCTAGCTCCAAAGTCGCCTACTGCACCTGCATTGTGCATGGTGTTCATCAATCTAAGCACGAACAAGGCTCAAGCCTGCTTGACTTCCGGAATCTAAGATTAGCTGTATTCGTGGTGATTTGGTCATAGTCAAGTAAGGTTATATTAAATATCGATCAATATGGTTATATTGATTATAGTTGTGTATGCCAGCAATTCAAAAACGTTACAGAAAAGGGTTGGTAGATCGCATCAATTTCCTAACTAACTGTGCTGTGAGGTGACCAGAAGATGGCTGTAGAGCAAGTGGTTTCATGTCTGTGTGGACCTTAAAGCTTCATTTCATTATCATGGGTTCTCCAGGACCTGTTATTGCATCCCACATGCATAAGACCACCTTAAACTGGAATCCCAATGCACGGTCTTCCTGAAAAGGGATCTTGAGACTCAATTAAGCAGTCGTGGATCGATAGATAAATAAATAACATTACTCTTTAGCAGGGTAACAATGAGCTAGAATTTATATCAATCTATTATTATATTTCTCTAAGTGGGACTTTGGTTGTGAAGCCATCCCACCCGTACCCACTGCTCCCCCCCTCCAATTCCCCCCCCCACCCCCTTTACTGTCCCCACCCACCATGCACACTCTTCCCCCAACCCTACCACAACCCCTTACTACCCAACTAAGCCAAACCCTGTGTCCACGGTAAGGGGCAGGGCATAAACAGAGGTGGGGCCTAGGGGAAGTGTGGGTCTTAAAAGGAAAGTCACGGAGTGAAAAGAGGAAGAAAACGAGCATAATCAGGAAGGGGCGGAGCCAGGAGGACGCCACACCCAGACATCAGTGCATCACATTCGCAGGGACGGCACCCCCGATAGCTGGGCATGACACTGAATGGCACAAACCTGCAGGTTGTGTGGATTGCCGGATCAAACCAGGCTGGCAGGATGTTGGGATAATTTTGCTCCTTGAAGTTGCTGATCTTGAAAATTGAAAAGCTGTCCTCCGTGTACCCATGCATTGTAGGCGAACCTGTGCCATACTCTGCTGAGTATCCATAATAATACACCAGGCGTGGGATGATGTCCGTTGTGAATGCCAAGATGCATGACTGTGGAATTAGCATACGGAGGCACAGCGATAGCGGTCACTTAGCATGCAATGATTTGACCAAGGCTTCTGAACATCTTACCTTGGCAATTACATTAATTTTCACAAATACAATTTGGGGGGTTGCTGCCAGAGTGAAATGGTTACCATATAAGGACTTGCAATCTGGCAGTCGTCAGTTCATTCTCCTGACACAACAGTTGAAGCAATGGATCATTTTCTTAAATCTCCCCCACCTCTGTCCAATTAGCAATATAAATGGGTTCATCACTGTTTTAGCGCAGGTAATTCCACATCTTACAACATGTCTGGTCATCATGGAAGAGTAGGCCAAATACCGTGTAGAGGGGTTCTCTAGAGCTACCTTTAGTTGAGGCCCTTCTGCCAGCAGTGACATGAGCAAGCAATGGCAAGGCTTTACCTTTTGCGATTTTGGGAGAGAGTGGATAGGAGCGGTGGTGCAGTGATTCGTGCACTGCACTTTGAATTCAGCACACATGCAATTGACTTCCAGCTACGACTAACATCAGTGACGAGTGATACCCGAACCGCTCCTGGTCCCCCACTACACCTCTTCTCAAACCTGCCAGGACCAGAATGGTGAAGTATGGTAAAAAGAACCCACACGGCTAACATGACATGTTATGTCACTCATAAGATGGGATATTGAGCGAGAAAGCGAGCGGACAATCTGGCGACTTACATTGGTGATTACAGAGAGGGTGGCAACGATACTCAGAATGTCGGCCCAGGCTCCAATTCCTCTTGCTCGTGAAACCACAGGCCTCCTCATCTTTGTTACGAGCTTCCACGCGTCGACCCGCACTTCGATGATGTTGTTGAGCAGTGCGAGCAATGGCGCAAGTGGAAATGATGCCACGAAGAGAGTGACAAACCCGAATTGGATAACTGGGGTATATTTTGAGAATGGGTAGGGGGGCAAGGATAGGATAATGAGTGAAACAGGATATAGACATACACTCTTAATGCTGTTATGTTGTGATTACTTTAAGCAAACAAAACATGTTTTCAATGCATTGAATGTGTTTTAGTCAAAGGAGACCCCAAAATATGGTCACATTTTCGTGTCATTTGTTCACAAAATTATCGTGTCCATTACATTGGCCACTGACATGCGACCAGCCACTACCATCTTTAATGTTCAGCTCTGGTTCACCTGGGTTTCTTTTGCACCATTTTCCACCACTAGGTGGCTATAATAACTAGATCACATCCTGTATTGAGGACTCCATTAACCGTACCACACATTTTTAGGCATATGCACTGTGGCTGAAATGCCAACAAATCACAGCAGTTAACCACAGTGGACATGATGCACAAGAGTTTTAAATAAATAGTAAGGGGGAAAACCGTCAATCCAAGCTGACCAATGTAGCTGCATTGGTTAGCAGACAAGAGGAGCAAATATGTGCTCCTATTGTTTCTAAAACTTAACTCCGTACATATGCACATACGCGCATGCTCAAAGACAATTGTGTTACAGTATATCCATAGATTGGTGCCTATGGCCAAATCACCCAGTATGCGTCAGATTTAATCAGATCCCAGAAGTTAAGGAGAGCTGAGCCTGAAAATTGGTTGGATGGGTGACCATGCAATAGTTATTGTGGGGTTGTGAGCAGCAGAGGACAGTGCAGCAAATTACATTGTTGTATTGTACATCTAAGCTCTTACATCTGTGCTCCCTGCCTTCAACAACCCGAAGTGTGGGTAATTTCCCTCCCACAACAATGTCCGACAGATACACAGGGGCCGTACACACGTGCCTATATAGTCAAATGATACCCAATTGTGTGTGTTTTTTTTATAATAAAGTAAAACGCGTTGACTCCGTAGTGTGATCCTCTGAGCTCATTGTACCCATCTCGAGGTATTCATCAAAGAGTCCAAGTGGGCTCTGGGGCTGTAGGTTCAAGTGTTTGCTGGAAGAAGTGTTTGGTAACTGGATAAGACCATCAATGAGAAGCCAGTTTAATCGTGGTTCGGTGACAGAAAACCCAGAGTTTCACGGTTTAACCCAACATCCGAGCAGCACCACATCAGATCTCTAGACTCCTCAGCGCAGGCATACAGATATGGTCAACATATGCGTACATTAACTAATTTGTGAAATTATGAATTACATCCAAATGAAATGTAGTGTGTGCATTACTAGGACGTACCTAAAGGTGCCAGGTTGGGTTCATCCACCTTGGGGATGCTCTGCTCCACGCAGCCTCCTGCTTCCGTGCAGTCCATCCTCTTGATGTCCGAATTCTGGCTGTTGCTACTGCTGCAATTGGTGACACTGGTGGTGGTCTTCTTTCTTTTAATGGACTTAGGTCTACTTCGCTTTTCCTTCTTATTCTGCTGCAAGGTCATCAACACTTTCATGCTCGTAATAGGATCGAGAGCAGCGTATGGTTTATTCTCACTGACTGGTGAAGCAGTTTCTTGACGTGGAACTAGGCCAAAGCATTCAAGAAATTTGGATTTCATGTCATTTATCTTAACGCCGCTATCTTTTGTCGAAGTGTAATCATGTTCAGGCTTCGGTCTGAACAAGAACTGTGCGTGAAGACTTTCATGAGTTTTCAGGATTTCAATAGGACTTAAAAATCCGCAGACTGAGCACATCTCATAGGGCGATGGTGGATTCAACACCGCATTGGCAAAACTGCCGTTATTCACCAAACCTGGTGCACCCTTTATCATATAATCCTTTTCATGGGTCTTCATGTGCCTTTTAATTTTCCTGGCTGATTAAACCTTTGTCCACATATGCCGCACCATTGCTCACGGGTCTCCTTATGCGTTCTTACGTGGGCTTCTAGGCACCATGCCAGTTGGAATTTTTTTCCCACAGACGTCACAAGAGATAAGTTTTTTCGCTCTTGTAACTCTACCGGATTGAGGTGGGGTTGAGACGGGTGCTGGTGAAGTGCCATCGATGGTGAAGGCAATTCTCCCAGCACCACCATGACTCGCAGCGGAGTTGCTCTCGCACATCTGAAACAAAAGACAAAGGTCACGCACATGACACCCGTGTCACGAGTGTACTCACAAAGGCATACTTAAGGTGACATAAGATTCATATATACTACAACTCATTATACCAGAACTCCACAAAATTGCAGTTCCTATCATGTACGATTTTACCCTCTTATCCACCCAATTAATATTTTGTTTCTAAACAACAATGACTAACTACCTCCAATTACCTAATGTTACCCACCCAATAGGCCTTTCTGTATATACACACCAACAATATAATGATGGCACCACACGTTCACTCCACTATTCACAACACTCTGACTGGCAATCTCCATATAAGATTGTAATATAATTTCTGTACGAGGGCCGGTCAAAAAGTTTTGAGAATGGACACTTTTTTACAAAAAACTACGCAAAATAGTCTTCATTAAAAGTACAGTATAGTACTATTAATGGCACTTATAAGTGAACGTCATTATCTCTCATGCTAATATTACAATGTTAACTAGTTACCCAGGAAAGCTTCATTGAGTCTAAGTACTGCATTTTCAGAAAGGTCCCATTGCATTGAGATGTTTGTGTGAGTGGAACCCAGAGAGACCCCACCTTGCATATTGGGAAATAACACAACTCCACACAGATGGATTCAACCCACAAGCTCAAAGCATTCCCTGTTCAACAAAGTACTCAGTGTAATGTTTAATATAATTTATTTGGTAATATATAGTATCGTAATTGTATAGTGAATCTACAGCAGTGTGGTATACAGTAGGGTTGGTAAAATAATACATAGTGTAATATTACAAGTCTAATATTATTATAATCTAACGTATAGGGTAGTGTATAGTAACTCAGTGTATAATTCAGTGTTGTGGTCTGTCTATGCCAGTTTATAATAAAAATATTATTTGGAGGCATATTATAATATTTTTTGCGACATAGAAGTGTAATGTATAATAACTTATTGTTAGTAGCTCAGCTTAGTGGAGAATATATTGAGTACATTTATTAAATTGATGTAGTTTATATTTAGTTCTTTCACATCGGTTTGTTGTATGATAGTTGGGTAGTTGCAGTTCTTTAGCGTCAATATACTAAATGCCTCTGTTGATATGTAAACTCTGACTTTAACATAGCTACTTCCGTGACCAGTTACATGCTAATTCCTCACATTAACATCATGCTAATCTCCCAGTTACATGCTAATTTCTGACTTTAACATCCTACTAATATCTCACATTAACACAGCTACTTCAATGCTAAATTATTCTGTTGATATGTAAACTCTTTTGGCAAGGCGCTCTGCTCCTCCCACCCAGCTTAAAATACGCTGCCAAACTTAGCAGTGTTCATTGGAGCGCTGTCTTTCCGACAGTTCTGTTTCTTCACCTGAGGACGGCTGCTTGTGTTGTGGCCGAAACGTCGTGAGAATTTTATTTTATTATGTTTTATTTTAATATTTCCCTTCTATGTGACTTCACCGAAAGAACCAAGAAGATGAATCTCTGCAGTCACGAAAGCTTTAAATCGAAATTTATTCAAATCAAGTTGTTTTCTTTTTACCACAGTACTTTATGGAATCCTCAAGAATAAATGCATTTTTAGAAGTATTAAACTACACTTGAAGATGTGTGAGAATGTAATTCTGCAGATGCAAGCACAGGCAAACTCGTATCTGCAAATACAAGTTTCTGGGCCTCCTCACTTCACCAAACCCGCATTGACCGGCATGGTGAAGTATGGTTAAACAACTCCCACGAACGACATGGTGTGGGGGAGGCCTCTATCAAAACGCTGGATCGACAAAGGGCTGATACATGTCACGACATTGTACGTTAAGATCGTTCTCTAGTCAGCACAAGCCGTCTATGTGGACAATAGAGGGCACGGCACACGTGTACACGATGTTTGTGTGCGTATATTCAGCGTGTGTATCACGTAATAATTATATAAGGTCGCGATTATGCTCAAAACGAACCAAATGTATAACATCACGAATAACTTTGGAAGTCTCCAGAGCCTGAACAATATTTGAAGTAGACACTGACCCAGTTACTATTAATAGCTCAGATGTGTAGGCTTTGACTTTAACATATCCATTTCTGTGACCAGTCACAAGCTAATCACTCAGTTATTTCAATGCTAAATTCTCCTAGTTATTTCAATGCTAAATTTTCCTGTTTGATTTTTACTAGGTGCCTCTGTGAATGTGTATGCTTTGACTTTAACATAGCTATTTCTGTGACCAGTCACAAGCTAATCACTCAGCTATTTCAATGCTAAATTCTATGCTAATTCCTTTGTCAAGGGGTGCCTCTGTGGATGTGTATGCTTTGACTTTAACATAGCCATATCTGTGACCAGTCACAAGCTAATCACTCAGCCATTTCAATGCTAAATTCAATGCTAATTCCTTTGTCAAGGCGCTTTGTTCCTTCTCACACAGCTTAAAGGTCTCGATCTGAGCTTGGCTTTGTTCGCTCCAGCGCTGTCCTCCAGACAGTCTCGTCCCTTCACCTGATGAAGGCCGCTTGTGTTGTGGCCGAAACGTCGTGAGAATTTTATTGTGTTATTTTATTTTTCCAATTTATTATTTTATTCTCATGCTACGTGACTTTACCGAAAGAACCAAAGAAGATGAACCAAGAATATGGCGTGTAGATGCTGCCATCTACCGGCCACCAATGTGGCGTGTAGATTCTGCAAATTGAAAAATTAAAATAATAAATTGAAAATAATAAGCAAAAATCCAGATTCATATTCTTGGTTCTTTCGGTAAAGTCACGTAGATTTAAAAATAATGAAATAAATTAAATAAAAAAATAATCGTAAATAATAAAATTACTTTTATTTGTAATTTTGAAATTGACATAATCTACACGCCATAATCTTGGTTCTTTCGGTAAAGTCACGTAGATTTGAAAATAAAAAGAAAATAAGTAAACGAAAATCATGAATTGTTATTATTATATTTTGATTTAAAGCTTTCGTGACTGCAGTGATTCATATTATTGGTTCTTTCAGTAAAGTCACGTAGAAGGGAAACAATAAAATAAAATAAATATTTTTTAAAATATTATTTAAATTTTAACTTTTCTGTTATTATTTATATTTTCTATCTACGTGACTTTACCCAAAGAACTAAGAATATAGCGTGTAGATTCTGCCAATTTAAAAATACAAAAAAATAAATGGAAAATAATAAAAGCTTTTATTATTTTCAATTTATTATTTTAAAATAAAAATTTTGTTTCATTTCTTTAATCTCTGTGACTTTACCGAAAGAACCAAGAATATGAATGTGGGTTTTTGCTTTTATTATTTTCCATTTCACACTTTTTATTTGATTTGATTTGATAATTTTTTTTATTTTCTATCGACGTGACTTTACCGATAGAACCAAGAATATGGCGTGTAGATGCTGCCAATTTAAAAATTAAAATAGATTGAAAATAATAATCAAAATCCAGATTCATATTCTTGGTTATTTCAGTAAAGCCATGTAGGTTGAAAATAAAAATAATAAAATTAAATAAATAAAAATACAAAAGATAAATGGAAAATAATGAAAGCTTTTATTATTTTAAATTTATTATTTTAATTTGTAATTTTTTTTAAAATTGGCAGAATCTACACGCCATATTCTTGGTTCTTTCGGTAAAGTAACGTAGATTTGAAAATGAAAATAATAGAATTAAATGAAAAAATACTAAATCATGATTTTTTTTACTTTTCTTTATTATTTATATTTTACCCAAAGAACCAAGAATCTGGCGTGTAGATGCTGCCACCTGCCAACGTTGTTGGCCACCAGATGGCAGCATCTACACGCCATATTATTGCTTCCTTCGGTAAAGTCACGTAGATAGAAAATTATTTGTATTTTTAAATTAAATTATATTATTTTTATTTTAAAATCTACGTGACTTTAACGAAAAAAACAAGAATTCGGCGTGTAAATGTTGCCACCTGCCGGCCACCAACGTGGCGTGTAGATTCTGCCAATTTAAAAATTAAAATAATAAATTGAATATAACAAAAGCGTAAATAATATTAAAAGCTTTTATTCAATCGATTATTTTAAAATTGTATTTTTTTTATCTCCGTGACTTTACCGAAAGAACCAAGAATATGAATGTGGGTTTTTTGTTTTTATTATTTAAAATTTCACATTTTTATTTGATTTGATATTTTTTTTTTATTTTGTATGGACGTGACTTTACCGAAAGAACCAAGAATATGAATTCCTGAAGTCACGAAAGTTTTAAGTCACAATCTACACCCAACAATGGTGGCCAGCAGATGGCAGCATCTACACGCCAGATTATTGCTTCCTTCGGTAAAGTCATAATACTGGTAGGAACCAAGTTGTAAACTGAGTGTACCAGCCTGCAATAGATTAATGTGTCCGTCCGTGCCCTTTCAATACTTTAACGAAGTGAAATCTCGTGCTGTTGGGTGTAAAATCAGCAATAGGCAGTGCAGAGACTTGCCCTACCAGCCCACCCTCCAGGGACCTGTTAATAAAATTAAAATAATAAATTGAAAATAATAAAAGCTTTTATTTTCAATTTATTATAAAATAATAAAAGCTTTTATTATTTTCAATTTATTATTTGTATTTTATTTTTTTGTATTTTAAAATTTCAAATAATAAATTTAAAATAATCAAGCTTTTATTAGTTTAAATATTATTATTTATATTTTTAAATTAAATTTAATTATTTTTATTTTCAAATCTACGTGACTTTACCTGAAGAACCAAGAATATGGCGTGTAGATTCTGCCAATTTAAAAATTAAATAATACATTTTTTATAATAAAAGCTTACATTATTTCTAAAAAATTTGTATTTTTAATTTAAAAAGCTTTTAGTATAGCTTTTATTATAATATCATAATATTATAATCAAAGCTTTTATTATAATAAAAGCTTTTATTATTTTAGGATTCTCCTCCACGGCGGCCTTTGTCTCCCCCAGTAGCGATGTTTACGACACACCGCACCAGGTACTCATCTGAGGCTGAGTCGACCTCACACTCTCTTACTGTCTCAAAACAACAACCGCCATGCGCCACTAAGTGGCAGTGACGTCACCACGACGCTTATGCCAGGCTATGTGCACCTTGAGGCTACGTGAAGTGTCGATCGCCGGCTGGCAGGAGGTCACGGGGCAGACCCAGGTGCCACTGGTCGACTGACTGAGATGACTGAGATTACTGGCTGATGCACCACCTGTGCCCCCTACTGTGCCAACCTGCTGAGCTTTAGCCACCCGACGCTCCGCTCGTTTTTCTGAGCGTCGCTCCTCCGCCCTCCGTTGTTGTTGGAGGGCGACTGCCTCCAACTGCCCAGTAGAGACATCGCTGGTACCAGTCATTGGCAAGTCCACTCAGCTCCACATCCTCCTGTACCACATCACTCCATCTCTTCTCTAGTCCGTGCCACGCCCGTTTAGCTCCCTCGATCCGGCCAAACAAAAGCTGTTTGGGCATGCGGTGATTGGGCATGCGGGCTACATGGCCCAGCCAACGCAGCCTTGCCTGCTGGAGGAGCTCACCGATGGAACTTTGTCCAGATCTTTCGAGGATTTGTGAGCTCCTCACACAATCCAGCCTGGTTAAACCCAGGATTGATCGTCGGCAGGCCAGCCTAAATGTTTCTAACCGGTGAAGATGCTGCATTAGGGGGGTCCACGTTTTGCAAGCGTAGAGAAGGGAGGGAATGACTGTGGCCGAGAAGAACCGAAGCTTCATGCGGAGCGACAGACCAGGCAGCTTCCACACAACGTTACACAACCGATGAAAAGATAATGCCGCTCGACTAATTCGGAGTGAGACCTCTGCTGTTAAACCGGAGCCGATCATGAGCACACTGCCCAGGTATGGAAAACTCTCCACTCTCTCCCCAACTGCCCCATCACCGATTAGGAGTTGTGGGGGTAGAGTGCCCGATGGCACAAAATACCCAGGCAGGTGCTTCGTTTTGGTGGGGCTGATGGTAAGGCCCCACCTCTTAGTGGCACACTCCAGTTTCAGCAGCAGCGCCTCCAACTCCTCCTCTGAATGAGCAGCAATTACCAGGTCGTCGGCATACATAATGTGGTTGACCAATAGGGAGACATCCCTTGACCGCACCTGGGCATCGATCAGCCTCCCATTGTATCTGTACCGGACGTAAATTCCTCTGGTACAGCTACTGAAGGCTTCACGAACTATGTGGTCGAAATAGATGTTAAATAATGTTGGAGCCAGAGGACATCCCTGTCGCAGGGAATGGCTCTGACTCCCGGCTATGTAGTTTTACTCGGGTCTGCTCACCATCATGAAGGTCCTTAATGAGTGTGAGCAGAGGGTCAGGGACTCTGAAAGCACGAAGAACAACCCAGAGCCCAGGCCTACTGATGGTATCATAGGCCTTAACCAGGTCAATAAAGCAGAGATGTAGGTCTAGTTGGAATTCCCTCCACCTCTGCTGTAGCAGATGAACAGAAAATATGACATTTTTGCAGGACCGCCCTTTCTTGAAACCGCATTGGGACTCCGCAAGCCTCTCCTTAGCGTACCTAGCAAGGCGATGTGGAATAATCCTTGCCAGGACCTTTCCCGGCACACTGAGGAGTTAGATGCCCCTGTAGTTGTTACAGTCTGTGCGGTCCCCCTTCTTAAAGAGGGGGACCGCCAGGGCATCCTTCCAATCCTGCAGAACCCGTCCAGTGGCCCAGACTGTTGTTATGATGTCATGTAGGGCAGTCTGCGCACAAACGCAACCCTCCCTCAGCATTTCGCTTTGGAGATCATCTCTGCTCGGTGCCTTTCCTGTTCTCGGACTCTGGATCGCCCTCAGTACTTCCTCAACGGATGGTACCTCAGCCAGCCACTCACAGAGGGTGACTTCCTCCAATATTTGAGGCACCGCATCCTCAGCAGGGTCATCCCCACTTTGTCCCATGATGTTTTCCAGGCTGAGGGATTCCCCCTCCCCCAAGACCTCACAGAAATGCTCAGCAAATCTGCAAACCTGTCGCTGGGGGTCGGAGATTGGATCACCCTTCGTTCCCCTAATGATGGTGTAGTGGGTATAAATTGACGAATAAACTTCTGATGAGGCAACACGATATTTACTGTCTTGGCCCCTTTTTGGGCCATGGACATTAGCCCCGGCGTGATAGCGCTTCCGCCCCCTATTGACGATAAGGGGAAGCTACCAGCCCACAGAGTGGTGAGTGACGATTACCTCTACAATGGTAATAGGTGTGGCGCTGTAGGTTACTTTTTTAATGGAGTTAAATAGGGATTTGTGATCGCGGGCCATTGAGGCAGACTCCATCTCCCAGCAACCCGCGACCACCACCCATCCTTGCAGCGCCTCACGTCTCTCCGAACCTCCGAGCGAAGGCTGCGGTAAGCCTCCTCATTCTCTGACGTGGGATGCTGTAGACGATTAGAATGGGCCTGTTGCTTTTTCTCAACAATCCTGAACACCTCCTTTGTCAGCCAGGGTCTCTGGGGAGGTCTGGACCGCGTACACAAAGCAGCCATTGCAGCTGCATGAGTCACAGGCCTAAACCTCGCCCATTTACCCTCGACATCAGGAGGAGTGGGGGACGATGCTGTCTCACTCACACTCACAGCGCGAGGACGACTCATTACATCTCGCGGAGGATCGCGCTGCCGAACAAAAAAAGTTCCGTGGTTTCAGTTTGCAAGCGCGAGTTCGCGTTTTAAGGCGATGGGGGCCGTCCATAAATGACATCACGCACCTGGGGAGGGGGGGGTCAGACATTTGTGACGAGGGGGGGGGTTGAGAAATGTGACGTCACATCGAAATGCGCAACTTAAAATAAATATAGACAACACGTTCTATTTAGTTAAATAGACTTTTTAATTAATGTTTTCTCCTACAACATCAGAGTGCAGCGCCACATAAAATACAATGACAATAGTTTAAAGCGATTTGAAGCATGTTTTATTTTCAAAATGGAAATTTGGTTTTGGGGGGGGGGCAGAGCTTTGTGACGTCAGCGAGCGCCGTGGCGGGAGCGAGCTCCGCGGCGGGAGCGAGCTCCGTAACGGGAGCGAGCTCCGCGGCGGGAGCGAGCTCCTAGCGGGAGCGAGCTCCTAGCGGGAGCGAGCTCCTAGCGGGAGCGAGCTCCGTGGCGGGAGCGAGCTCCGTGGCGGGAGCGAGCTCCGTGGCGGGAGCGAGCTCCTAGCGGGAGCGAGCTCCGTGGCGGGAGCGAGCTCCATAGCGGGAGCGAGCTCCGCACCCGAACGCGTTGGCACGGCCATCTTTTGGATCGCTAACACGGCTGCTTTTGTCACACGTGGACATGCTACCACCGGCATGACTGCATCGACTTGCTCATCTCTCATTGCCTTCAACATGATATTCTCATTGACTTCGTTCATGTACTTTTACATGCTTTTCTCTTTAACTTTAACATGCCACTCTTGGTTACACATAGACTGACATTAACTTACTAATTTTTTCATTAACTTTTACATGCTTCTCTCATTAAAACACATTCTCTCTCTCTCCCGCCAGCCGTTCTTATGCTAAGTTCATTAACTTTAACATACCACGCTATTTATTACACGTAGACTGACATCGACTTGCTCATCTCTCATTGACTTTAACATGATATTCTCATTAACTTCGCTCATTGACTTTGACATACTTTTCTCATCAACTTTAACATGCTATTCTTGGTTACACATAGACTGACATTAACTTGCTATTTTTTTCACTAACTTTTACATGCATCTCTTATCAAAATACATATGCTAATCCTACATGCTAATCTGAACTCTTATGCGCTACGGAAGCAAATTAACTTTGCACTATAATCCAACATGCTAATCTAAGTTCATTTCCTTTAACATGGCACGCTATTTATTACCTTTACACTATAATACCCCATTAGCACTACTTTGGCTACCTTTGTTCTCAAAAACGTATATAAACTCTTGCTGGTAACAGCTTCTCTTCACAAGGCAGCAGACATCGTGCTGCTCGCAGCAGACATCGCGGCTGTCGCGATTTTCACCTGAAGACGATGGCTTGTGTTGCTATCGAAACGTCGTGATTTATTTTGTTTTATTTCTACCTACGTGACTTTACCGAAATAACCAAAGAGTATGGATTCCTGCAGTCACAAAAGCTTCAAATCAAGATCGGTTTTAATTATTTATCGAGTGTGGGTAGAATCTGTGCAGAGTTGTGTTGTTTCCCCATGTGCAAGGTGGGGGTCTCTCTGGGTTCAACTCACACAGAGCCAAACGCTCATTAATATAATTGCCAAATATCTCATTGCAATGAGAAACTTCTGAAAAAAATCAGTCTTTAGACTCAATGAGGCTTTCCTGGGTAAATAGTTAATATTGTAATAATTAACATGAGGAATAATGAAGTTCACTTATGAGTGCCACGAAGAGTACTATACTGGACTTTTAATTAAGCATATTTTACGTAGTTTTTTGGAAAAAGTGTCCATTCTCAACACTTTTTGACGGGCCCTCATGCAGAAATTATATTGCAATCTTACATGAGGATTGGGAGTCAAGTGTGTCATGAATAGGGACTGAACGTATGGTGCTATAATTAGCTTGCTGTTGTGTATATACAGAAAGGATCTCTGGTGGGTAACATTTGGAAATTGGAGATAGTCATTGTTGTTCATATACAAAATCTTATTTGGGTGATGATTTTAAGCTTTTGTGACTGCAGAAATCCATACTCTTTGGTTCTTTCGGTAAAGTCACGTAGGTAGAAAAATAAAATAAAAAATAACATATAACGATGTTTCTATCGCAACACAAGCGGTCGTCCTCAGGTGGAAAAAATAATCCGCTGCATCTCCGACCAGCGCCACCTAGCCAGTGAACTGGAGCACATATGAAGTGGGTAAATAATCGGCGGAGAACTTCTTGCAAGGCAACACGATATTTATTAACACTATTTTACAGGGTCCCTAACACAAAGGGGTAGCGGCCCCTTCACCCGATACCTGGGGAGGTATGGCCTCCGGACTACACGGGCCCTAACACTGGGAACCCGTTAATTCCCTGTCCTCCGGCTGGGGGCCCTAGGGGAGGCTATGCTGACCCGACCGTGCCAGGGTCTTCGGGTCCTGACCACTGGCCTCACTGAGCTCCGACCCTTGGAAGGACGACGGAGCTTGGGGTCCAGGGTCCTAACTTCAGCCCAGGTCTACAGTCTTCGGCTTGGAGATGCCTGAGCCGGACCCTTGAGAGGTCCGGCTTATATACTGGTTCGTGGCTTGCTCCGCCCTAGCCACGCCTCCCTTACAGAACTTTCTGGAAGGTGACATCATCCCCCAGTCCCCCCTCCCGGGGTCTGGGGAATGTGTCTCAGGATCCGCTTCCCAGGGATTGTCGTTGGCCCCTTGGGCCATAGTCATTAACAGTGGCGTGATAGCGCTTCCGCCCCCTGTTGACGAGAAAGGGGAAGCTACCCGCTAACAGGATGGGGAGTGCCGATTAATGCCTCTACACATACACCAAGCCCTCAAGATGAATGGATACTCAGACCGCACAATCCGCAAAGCTGTATCTCCAACCATGGGGAGACAACCTTCTGAGGATCCAATAAAAACAATCACCTTACCGTACATAGCACGTGTCACCAAAAAGATTTCCAAAATCTTAAATAAACACAAGATCCAGGTCCGATTCAATACAGTACACAAAATCCGTGATTTGATCCCACCTGTGAAGGATGTCATTCCTGACATGCAATACCCTGGTGTCTACAAACTAAGTTGTGTCTGCGGCAGCAGTTACATTGGGGAAACGAAACGACATGTCTCGGACTGTGTTCGCGAACACAAGGCAGATTTGAAACACGGCAGAACCAATACCTCTGCCGTGGATGATCATTGTTATAACGCAGTGGGCTCGCACGATATTATTTTTTCCGAGACCAAGGTACTCTGCAAACCTTCGGGCTACCATCAAAGATTTGTCCATGAAGCCATCCAGAAAAATAAACACGGAGACAATTTCAACCGAGAAGATGGGTATAAGCTGAGCAATCATTGGAAGGACGTTATTAACCAAGCAAAGTCGTAACTTGCTGTGGCGCTCCCATTCTTCCCTGCCGTTTGGCTGTTATCTCCGACTCTCTGAGTTGCATTGCCCTGTTAGGTGCCTCTGCATTAATGGGCTGGGGTCTCACTAACATGGCCACCTCTGCTCCCTTAGCCTCGATGTATCGATGGTTCTGGCTGTGTGATGGGCTGTGTGTCTCACTGCGGTGGTTCTCTTGCGTGGACGTGCTTGCCTCTCACAGCGCAGTTGGCAGCGCCGCAGCTTGTGTTACACATAGACATGACATTAACTTGCTAATCTCCCTAATCTCTCTGCCTAATCTCTCCCATCAACACAGTGCTGATCTCCCATTAACACTGCTCTTGTGCCCATATGCGAGGACCATACTCTTATGCGGCGACGGAAGCTCATTTCATGCTAATCTTCTCCCTAATCTCCCCCATTAACACAACTGACGTGCTTGCATCCGGGGATGGAATTCCTTTCCAGCTCAGACCCCACCTGCTTGCCCTTCACCACGTATATAACCTCTTGTTGTAACAGCTCTCTCGCTGGTTCAGCAGTTCTACCGCTGGATTATTTTTTCCGCCTGACGACGAACACTTGTGTTGCGATCGAAATGTCGTAATGTTGTTTTTTATTTTATTTTTCTACGTACGTGACGTTACTGAAAGAACCAAAGAGTACTTATTTGGGTGGATAAGGAGTAAAATAGTAGATGATAGGATCTGCACTATTGAGGACTTCTGTTATAATGAATCTGTTATAATGAATCTTACGTCACCTTAAGTATGCCTTTGTGAGTCCACATATGACACAGGTGTAATGCGCTTGACCTTTGTCTTTTGTTTCAGATGTGCGAGAGCAACTCCGCTGCGAGTCATGGTGGTGCTGAGAGAATTGCCTTTACCATCGATGGCACTTCACCAGCACCCGTCTCAATCCGGTAGAGTTACAAGAGCGAAAAAACTCATCTCTTGTGACGTCTGTGGGAAAAAAATTCCAACTGGCATGGTGCCTAGAATCCCACGTAAGAACGCACAAGGAGACCCGTGATCAATGTTGCGGCATATGCGGACGAAGCTTTGATCAGCAAGGAAAATTCAAAAGGCATATGAAGACCCACGAAAAGGATTACATGATAAAGGGTGCACCAGGCTTGGTGAATAACGGCAGTTTTGCCAATGCGGTGTTGAATCCGATAGAGTCACTAGAATCTGATAGTATCACTAGAGTGAGAAAACGAATCTCTTGCGACGTCTGCAGGAAAACATTCCAACTGGCATGGTGCCTAGAGTCCCACATGAGAATGCACAAGACCGGTGGTCAAAGCTGCAACATCTGCGATCAAAGCTTTGATCAGCCCTACAAACTCAGAAGGCATATGGAGACCCATGGAAAGAACTCAAGGGGCGCACGTGGCATGGTGAATGACGGCAATTTTGCCAATGCGGTGTTGAAGGTGTGTCAGAGCTACTCGGCTGCGAGTCATGGTGCTGGAAGAATTGCCTTTGCCATGGATGGCACCAGCAGCTCCAGCAGCAGCAGCTTGTCGAGTCCTGGTGGTGAGGAGGCAGAGTTGCAGACAATGCCACCTACTGCAAAGGGCGCACCTGCGTGCAACGAAGTTATTGCTATCACAGCAACCGTGCATGGAACGAAGGCGCCTGCTGGGAAACGCCACGCCTGACCAGCGCCCGTCTCGACTCCACCTCACTCCCATAGTCACTAGAGTGAGAAAACAAATGTCTTGCCAAGTCTGTGGGAAAGCAGTCCAACTGCCATCATGCCTAGAGTCCCACATGAGAACGGACAAAGAGACCCCTGACCAATGGCATCTGCGGTCGAAACTTTGATCAGCCAGGCAAATTCAGAAGGCATATGGAAACCTACGAAAAGGCCTATTGGATATTTCTTTGCTGTTCTATTACTGAAGCGATCAACAGAAGGTGTGTACCGGATTAATTGCACTTGTGGCAAATGCTATGTATGGCAAACAGGACGAATGATCAGCACGAGACTAAAAGAACACCACAGAAATATGAAATGCTCACAAATACAACTGTCAGCAGCAGCAGAACACGCGTGCCCACAAGGACACTCAATTGATTTTGATAATGTTGAAGTTCTGTGCAAAACTAGTTACTACGGGCCAAGACTAATTACAGAATCTATCGAAATTTAAAGAAATAAAAATAATTGTAATCGTTTGGATAGCTACCGACTTAGTGCTGCTTGGAAGAGAATCATCAAATTACCGTTTGTATGGCTGTTTTAGTACACACAATGGACACTAAGTACAAGATCAATGGGCTAGCATAATGTGCATGTATAATGTACGTTGATTCATTAATCCCCCCCCCCAACTTTGCGGTCAAAGAGCGCACAAGTGTTGTCACCACATCTACGCCTCTATATAAGGAATTAAACAGGTGGACTTCTCCCAAACCTTGTGTTGCCTGATGAAGCTAGTTGTAATTACTGAAACGTCATACTCCGATGGTTAATGTTGTAGCTTGGCTCTCCAACACACCACACACCGGTGTGCTGTACTAGTGATGAATTGGCATGTTCTGTTTACGTGACAACCCTTACTAGTTGGCTGTCGGGTCGTGGCGGCTTTAACGACACATTTATATATTTACTTGATCCAACCCATAAAACCTGTATTATGGATATTTGTCCCGAAAGCCTACGTGTTAAACTGCCATGTATTTTTTACGTCTATTGCTGTATTTTCTTACGTGCAATATATTTAATAAACCATCTTAATTTATTCATATTTTTGTTCATAGTCATATAATTGTTGCGCGTGCGGTGTGGTCAGTGGATATTGTTCAGTGGATCAAACCGAGACGAATATTTTTTGCAGCAGCTGTGGCTGCACATTGCAACAGCGCATTCCGAATGGTGTAGAACGCATCGCCCATAATCTGTATCTGTGTGCAAACACCAGGTATGGTTGGTAAGAAACACGTTTGGTTTTAAATGAATAGAACTCGAGCTTCAGCCATATTGTTCATTATAGACCCCACTTGTAAGAATGAATCACGCAAACCTTGCGCCTGATTCATTTGAGTCGCTGTGCTCATGAGCAACAGGGCATTTGTGGCAAGGTGTTAATGTACCACAGATTAGGACGGTTGGCTACGTACACTGCGAAAGAAGTTTAACACATATTCTTTGGGTCTTTCCGTAAAGTCACGTAGATAGAACAATAAATAAAAATAAAGTGAATAAAAAAGTAAAATATATCACAACGTTTCGATCGCAACACAAGCAATCGTCATCAGGAGAAAAATGATGACGATTGCTTGTGTTGTGATCGAAACGTGATATTTTAATTATTATTTCGTATTCACTTTATTTTTATTATTTTATTGTTCTATCTACGTGACTTTACCGAAAGACCCAAAGAATATGAATTCCTGCAGTCACGAAAGCTTTAAGTCAAGATTCAAGTTCAACACACATTCATACATTTTGGAAAGCGAGTATCCTTGCACGTACAATGCACTGGACCGCATGTTCGTGTTAAGTGAGTCAGGGGCTTTGTCACTGCCTACCCCATGATATAAATAATCTCAGGGAATTAAATTGCAAGTGTGCAATCTCCCTTCCGGTGGGCATCGAGGATGAGTCATACCCTGGCTTGCCAGGAGGCAGTGGAACACAACTGTGGAATCCTTTCCATCTGCACGGGATAGAACGTTGCCCCCTTGCTCACATTCGTTCGTTTTCTGCGAGTGTACTGGTTTCCCCCCACATGTAAACACTCAGTAAGTGGCTGCAAATATCGGAATGTAAAGAGAACCGCAGATCTTGGGCGATTGTTGGGAGTGCCGGCTCACCGCCTGGCTGCTGTCTCCCCGCTCGTCTGTGGGAGACATATAGAGGTACTGAATTAGATTTATATTCTCTACATAACATGATTCCTATCTACACAAAGCACTCACCGCGTGGAGTACAGCAAGTGATATTCCACGAAATAAAAAAACATGGTTGGAACGATTCACCACTGCCGGAGAGTCAAGGAATTGTTATGATTCAGGATCATGAATGCAAACTGTCCCCGTTCTCAAACCTGAGTACGATTTAAAAGGTCATAGAACGCCTTTGTCGGAAGCAATTACTTCCCCATGTCACTGCGATGGGCAGATTCATGCCGTTGCAGTCGGCTTACACATTGTCAGTAGACCCCCCATACGCAAGCGTACGCATTTGGGTTAACCCCTCCTCCCCCCTCCATGCATACATACTAAATGGATGCCCCCTAACAGCTACACCACCACTCCCCACACGAGACAAGCACGTGACTTTCGGTGTAAATGGAGCCGGAGCGCGAATAAACGTGCCGATGCCCCAAGTACAGTTGCCACCATTTCCACGACAGAGCAAACCCAGGCACATTTCTCAGCGAGCCCAGGTCTATTGTTAAAACTGTGCAGTTCACAGTGATAAAATTAAACCATAGCCATACCCGGGGTACCAGATCTCGACACAAATCAATTCCTGCTGCCACCCGAACCCTGTCCGGGGGTCAAACGCGGACAGGTGGCAGCCCCAGTCGCGAGGCCACATCTGCGCCGACTCACGGTAAACGTGTGCAGGGCCAGCAGGAAGATCCCCGGGATCTCGGAGCGCAGCCACTGGTTCCACGGGCTGTCTCGGTCCACGTCCTCGCGTGACGACGACGACACTTCAAAATCACCTGACCGGAAGGAGGGGGGTGGGAGGGAGAGTAAGAAGGTACGAAGGGGAACCTTCTAACTCTTTCACAGGGACGTGTTCTTCTCATGCGTCACCCTGCAGCCAACCTCTCTGCTCTCGTGTGTGAACGTGGGTCAGTTTGGTTTAATCGTTCAGAATGAATGGGGCATGACCCTGGCCCTTGTGCAATTTATTATTTTCCATGAGATAATACCAAACACATCATTCATGTGTGTGTGTGTGGCCTGCAAGCAAAACCTACATGCTCTCGAGTCATATATCGGGAGCAGTCACAGGTGGGAAAGCATTGCCGAATTCCTAGAAAGGCTCAGCTCTCTCCAACTTATGTTGAAAGCGTTTATGCATTAGTTCTGCCCGTACCTCTTTATGCCTGTATAGTGGGCAGGCAAGTGTGGTGGAGCAGCAGGTCCAGCACACGGGGTGTCCAGGAGAGGAGATGAACTCCCCGTGGCCGTGGCCGGGGAAGCAGAGGTCGGCGGCGCTGGGAGCGGCGTCAGTTGCGCGACGTCTGTGGGAGAAGGCACAGGCCTCTGCTGAAGATTATCATCCGCAGACACATCACACGGCTTGCCGGACACGTCACGCACTCGGCCCTGTGATTGTGGAGGTGAGACAGGTTCGCCCGTGGCAACGAATGGCTTGTCGCAGGACAAACATCGACGGCAACATCGGGAGAACGCGGCACGAACTCGTGCAGAGTTTCTGGCATCGTATGAATTTACACTCCTTGTAGGTATGTGCGTTGAACCTCTTTCGCGCCGTACGTCAGCCAGCCGTGCTAATCGGAGGTGCAGATGGATGCAATTGAAGGAAGTGGAGCAGAGATTTCAAAATGAAACGAAAAAAATTGATACAGAAATTACACAAGTCCAGGGGACTTCACCAAGGCCGTGTTATCCCAGAATCTGACAGAGCACAAAGGAAGATTGGTAATGGCAAAAAATGGCTTCATAACTATCATTGTCAGATGGCACACTTGCATCTTCAGTCTTCAGTCAGCGTCAGTAATTTAAGAATGCACGCATGATGCGTGACACCAACTAAAATGGCATCGATGCTGACTAATCACATCCTCTCCAAGATGTGGAACTCAAGATACAAGGATGCCTCTTCCAAACAGGACTACCCTTGACAATTGAGTTGTCACCTGGGTAAAAATAAAATGAACTAGGAGATTTCAACTTGAAAATCCAAACCATCGCACCAACAGTAATGGATGGAATCCTATATGAGGCGCACACTGCAGTAGCTTCAGGTGGACTCTGGTACCTGCTTTAACGTCTGTGTGAGAAGCATCTTCTCCCACTGAAATTCAAACAAAGTTGACAGTTAGACAGGACATGTTTTAAAACATCCGCAGTAAATTCAAGTATGTATACCATTAAAGTAAACTATTTTTTATTTACCAGGTAAGGCCCATTGAGAGCTATATAGCTCTTTTTCAGAAGCGACCTGGCCACAAATTATAGCTTAACGAAGTGGCTTATCACGTGGAAATTTATAGTAGCCAAATACTCTAAACGCATTACTTACAAATAGCTCACAAAGCGGTTATCCTCCCACTACCCTTGGGTTACCTCCTGTCCCGGTCCAGCCGAGGCAGTCTGTGAATTGGCATCTGTGTTTGGGTGGCATGAATTAATTTGTACCGAGATCTGGTACCGGTACTGTGCTGAACTTTACTACTGCATGGTTGTTGAGAGACCTAGACAGACTGAAACATAGGTCTGGGTTTGATCTCCATAGTGGAAAAGGTGGTAACCCGAAAACTAACCCAAACCCTTCCACATTCAACGATAAACACTTCTAAAACCGAGTTCGCTCGAAAATGACCCCACTAAACCGCACATATGTAAACGTTTGACTTCAGTGGTTCCTCCGCCGTGTGCGAACGATGAAGTGCACGGCGTCTCGTGATGATGACCTCACACCCGCATGGCTGCACGAAAGGCGGTGCTGACGAGCATGAGGCAGGTGGAAGAGGCAAAACGAGGAGGCAAGATTGGAGTGCTGTAGTCGGTGGGGTATAGTGGGGCCTATTTCCGAATGAGTGATTTATCTGGAAATCAAATTGGTCAAGAGCCCGTTACTTTGTAAACATTAGCATGTATCTACTTTAATACCAAGTCTGCAGGGGTGGGAAAGATGAGGTCTATTGATTCTGGTGGGCAAAGGGAATTTAGACACTCCAAGTTAAGTCTGGTGGCATACGGATAAAATGCACCTTACAAATGTAAATAATAATGATTATTAATCCATCTTCTTCTTCACTCCCACGGTGTTTCCAACCAGGGTTAGGCCATGTAATGATCTGACGTGCTGTACACTTGTACAGTGTTACTGAATTATTGTATCATTATGAATTCAGTGCCCCTTCTGCGACCTTTCCCTAGTACCCCCTCTGGTGTATAACCTGGCCTGCTGACGTCAGGGCCGTAAGCCTCAGATCCCTTTCCCTGCCAGCAGCAGGCGCTATGCTGTTACATTACGATTCTATGCCACTACACAGGGACTCCTCTACTTACGAACATTCGACTTACAAACTTTCAGAGATATGATCAAACCTGTCCGTATGTCCAGTTTCCTGTTCGGACCGAGAGTCGCAAGTTCAACCACCGCACAATAGGTGGTGATGGTGGCATCTACATCTGCAGAACGTGAAGAACCAGAGGCAAGTGTTAAAGCCATTCCCCGTGTTTAGTGTACAAGTCGTAAAACGTGTTTGAAATCGACGGGAGTAAAGTTGGACTCACGAACAAATCGACTTACGAACAGACCTCTGGAACCGAACTCGTTTGTACGTACAAGAGTCTGTATATGGTGGTCACTCTGAACAACACAGACCCAGCCTCCTTTTTACTATTTTTGGTCCATTAGGACATTACCAGATGCATCTTTCTGTGCTAACGACCACACAATACACATTAGACGTGTCACAACAGGTCACGTTTAATAGTCTAACCTTGTCTGGAGTAAGTCGCATACGGTAGACATTTCTGCACATTTCCAGAATTACATGCCTATGACAAAGGAACCATGTGTATTGCATTAGACAGGGGTGCTTGATCATGCGTGGATGCAGATTCCCGCTGCAATAGAGGGAATAGGTTGTTCGCAGCGCCACTGATTAATCAGAATCAGAATCTTTTTTATATCCTGGAGGAATCCGATGAGCTATGAAGATCTTTTTCACATATGTCCAGTAGGGGAGGGTCAGCGAGCTATTTCCAAAACCGATGAGAGGCAAGATGGAGAAAATGTAAGCAAATTTCTAAAAATACAAAGTACATACATTCCTGCCAATTTGTCAACAAATGCAAGCTTGGGCAAGGTAGCAACACAACAACCACAGCTCCAGACCACGACAAGACTCCACAAAGTCCCTCAATTGCATTGCATTAAAATTGAACGTTTAATGAGCGATATTTGAAATAGCGTTACCAAATGACAATATTCCCTTCGAATACCTGACTAATGAATGAGGCTAAGACGCTTGCAGTAATGTTCAAATATGCATCACAAGCCATTCAGAAGTGGTAGGCCTCACGTGACCACAGGGCACCACAGTGGCAATATGTTAACTACCTCGCTTGGTACGCAGGAGGCCGTGGATGCAATCCCGACCCTGTCGCCTGCTGTATATTTTGAGGTTGCATGTCTCTCTCACTACATTTAGAATAAACATCACGCGTTTAGAGTATTTGGCCTCTATAAATTTCCACGGGATAAGCCACTTCGTTGAAGATAACATTTGTGATAGCCAGGTTGCTTCTGAAAAATAGCTCCATAGCTCAGTGTGGCCTCAAACTGGTAAAATAAAAAATATAGTTTATATTCTTGGTTCTTTCGGTAAAGTCGCATAGACGGGAAACAATAAAATAATAAAAATATATAACAATAAAATTCTCATGACGTTTCGACTGCAACACAAGCAATCATCAGGTGATGATGATCATCATCAGGTGATGATGATTGCTTGTGTTGCAGTCGAAACGTCGTGAGAATTTTATTGTTTAATATTTTTATTATTTTATTGTTTCCCTTCTACGTGACTTTACCGAAAGAACCAAGAATATGAATCCCTGCATTCACGAAAGCTTTAAATCAAAATATAGTTTAGTTTAAAAGTTATAGTTTGAGAACGGCGGTCCGATGGGAGGGAGTGAAGGGGTATTGTGAGGAGGCGTCATCGTGAGTGGAAGCTGCTGGTGGGAGCATGGGAGGTGTGGGGAGTGTGAGGTGCATCGGCATTGTGGAGAGGGAAGGGGTGAGAGTGTTGTAAGCGATGGGCCTGGGGGAGGAGTGGTGGATATGACGATGTGGAAGCTGTGTCGGTGATGAGGTGTGTGCTTGAAGTGAGGATTACATGGGGAGCGGTGCCGAAGTGGTTAGCGCACCGTGCGACGGGACCCGGCGACCCGAGTTCTATTCCCACTCACGGCCAACATCGGTGACGAGTATCTGAACCAATCTCGGTCCCATCCCAGGTCTATTCTGCCTTAAAATGAGTATCCAGGTTCGGTGAATGGGAGGAGACAAAGGCGGCCAGGCGTGGTGCTGGCTACCCATCCCATCTCAGCGTGTCACCCCATGGCACCTGGGTAATGGAGGTGGTGATGAAGATGGTGACGACAGTGATGATGATGTTGATGACGATGGTGATGACGAGTCACTCACTCAGATTCACAGAGCCACACTCAGAGACTCACAGTCACTCACTTAGACTCACAGAGCCACACTCAGAGACTCACAGTCACTCACATAGAATCACAGAGCCACACTCAAGAGACTCACAGCCACACTCAAGAGACTCACAGTCACTCACTCAGACTCACAGAGCCACAGACTCACAGCCACACTCAGAGACTCACAGTCACTCACTCAGACTCACAGAGCCACACTCAGAGACTCACAGAGTCACTCACTCAGACTCACAGAGCCACACTCAGAGACTCACAGAGTCACTCACTCAGACTCACAGAGCCACACTCAAGAGACTGACAGTCACTCCGAGAATCACAGTCACTCACACAGACTCACACTCACTCAAGGAGACCCACAGACTCACTCACAGACTCACAGAGTAACTCACACACAGACTCACACTCACATACTAGTTCTGACACACACACAGACTCGCAGAGTAACACGCACTCAGAGACTCACAGAGTCACGCTCAGTCACTCACTCAGGGACTCACAGTCACTCACTCAGAAACTCGCACGCACTCACAAAGCCACACTCAGAGATTCAGACACTCACTCAGAGACTCAGAGCCACACTCAGAGACTCACGGTCAGTCACTCACTTAGAGACTCACAAAGTCACTCACTCAGAGACTCAGAGCCACAGACTCACAGAGCCACATTCAGAGACGCACGGAGTCACTCACTCAGAGACTCACAAAGTCACTCACTCACTCAGACACTCGGAGACTCACACAGACTCAGAGTAACTCACACACTCACAGACTTACACAGTAACTCACAGTCACTCCCTCTCAACTCAGTCTCACCGGGTAACACACTCACAGACTCGGAGTAACTCACATGAACTCACAAAGTAACTCACTCACACAGACTCACAGACTAACAAACAAAACATTGCTTAATGTAGAGTGGCAGTCGGGATGGCGTCAAATTTTTCCATGAATACGTTGGCTACAACCGGAGATAGGGGGGAGCCCATTGGGGTGCCCTCAGTTGGTTTGTAGAAAGTTCCATTCCAGGTGAAGTATGTGTTGGTTAAGCAATGTCTCACCAGGGGGGGTACATCAAATTTGAAACTGACGCCATACAGACTGCCACTCTACGCCCGACCTTATGGAAGAGGTACGTGGATGACACCTTTGTCATCTGGCCACATGGCCAGCCTGCTCTAGACCAATTCCGCGACCACATCAATTCCATACACCCAGCCATCAGATTTACCATGGAGGCCGAAAAAGATGGCAAACTACCATTTTTGGATGTCTTAATTAAAAGGAGACATGATGGTTCAATGAGCCACTCTGTCTACAGGAAAGCCACCCATACAGATGCTTACTTGAAACCGGATTCCCACCACCATCCATCCCAAAAGAACTCCCTCATCAAGACTCTATACCATAGAGCCCAATGCATTTCCGACCAGGAACACATTACCAGTGAACTCAAGCACGTACACCAGGCTCTCAGGGCTAATGGTTACTCCGACTACACAATCTGCAAAGCCATCACTCCAGTCATGAAGAAGGATTCTCTTGTGGAGCCACTCAAAACCATCACCTTACCCTACATTGCAGGGGTCACTAAAAATATCTCCAAAATCTTGAATAAACACAAGATCCAGGTCCGATTCAACACAATACATAAAATCCGTGATCTAGTTCCATCTGTAAAATATGCTGTTCCAGACATACAGTACCCGGGCGTTTATAAACTAAAGTGCCTCTGTGGTAGAAACCAAACGACGTATCTCGGACCGCATCCGTGAACATAAAGCAGACTTGAAACACGGTAGGACGAACTCCTCTGCCGTGGCAGATCACTGTTATAATTCAGTGGGCTCACATGACATTGACTTCTCCAAGACGGAGGTTCTTTGCAAACCAACCGGCTACCATGAGAGATTCGTTCATGAGGCCATTCACATATACAAGCACAGAGACAATTTCAACCGAGAAGATGGATTCTGGCTTAGTAACCATTGGAAAGATGTTTTAAACCATTTCCGTTCTTAATTAATTGTATTTTACGATGACCTTCAGACCGCAGCTCTTTCACCAGCATTGACTCTTAATACCTCTCACACCACGGTTAATGGTATGGTTTACAACATGGAGTATAATAGCGCCTCGCAGCTGTCTCTCTCCCCCTCCTCTGTTCCGACCTTGGATGAACTCGTCCGTCTGAATGGGGCCCGTAGCTATCTGTGTTGCTAAAGTTGAGGGTAAGAATCCACCCATTTTTTTCGCCATATAGCATTGTGATATATAACGACTTATTGTTGGTAGCTTAGCTGATTGGAGAATATAGAGTTTATTGATAACATTAAGGTAATTTAGTTGTTTTATTGGTTCACTATGTAGTATTCATTATACATTGTATTGTATACCCAGTTACTGTGAATAGCTCAGATGTGTAGACCTTGACTTCAACATAGCCATTTCTGTGACCAGTCACTAGCTAGTCACTCAGTTATTTCAATGCTAAATTCGCCTAGGTATTTCAATGCTAAATTCTCCTGTTTGATTTGTACTAGGTGCCTCGGTGAATGTGTATGCTCTGACTTTAAACATAGCTATTTCTGTGACCAGTTACAAGCTAATCACTCAGCTATTTCAATGCTAAATTCTATTCATAATAACGGTTTTTGGGGTAGATCGCGTTTATTTATAAATGTGTCGTAACCCTCCACCACCCGACACGGCCAATCAGCAAAAAAAAGTGTCACGTTGACAAAAGACAAATAATTCACTACTTTAGCCCACCGGTGTGTTGAAGAGTGAATCCACATTTACAGTTTGAGTACGACGTTTCGCTGGTAAATACTTCCAGCATCATCGGGCAATTCGCCAGAATGGTAAAGCCCTCGCTTGCTCCCGGTTTTATATAGAGCAGCAGGGTGACGTCATCACTTAACTCATATCAGGTGCAGTGATTAGAGGCGGAGGGGGGGGGTAATGTAATTATATAATCGATTAGTAATCAGTCATTGGTTATGATTAGTAATGAGTTGTAGATTAGTAATTCTTTAAATCAAAATGTAATGTGTATTATTTAATAATACGCTTCCAGGCCGCACTAAGCCGGTAGCTGTCAGAGCGATTAAAGTTATTCTTGTTCCTCTCAATTTCAATGGATTCTCTAATTAGTCTTTGCCAGTAATAATTAGTTTTACACACCACTGCAACATTGTCAAAATCAATTGAGTGTCCTTGTTGACAAGCATGTTCTGCCACTGCCGACAGTTGTGTTTGAGATAATTTAATATTTCTCTGATGTTCTTTTAGTCTTACACTGATGTTACGTCCCGTCTGCCCAATGTAGCAGCTGCCACATGAACAATTAATCAGATATACACCTTCTGTTGATAGTTTAGGTAATGCGTCTTTAGTGCAAGATACTAGTTTTTGAATTTTGTGTACTGTACCAAATCTTACTGTAACGTTTTGCTTTTGCAAAACGCGGGCTAATTTGTCAGTTACTCCTGAGATATATGGAATTTTTATTGTTTTAACAATCTGGTCGCTTTCAGCAGTATTGCTTTGCGATCGTGATTTGGCATTCAGTGCTCTGTTAATTTGAGCATTATTGTAGCCATTCTGTCGTAGTGCGTCTTTAACGTGTTTAATCTCTCTCACTAAATTCTATGCTAATTCCTTTGTCAAGGGGTGCCTCTGCGGATGTGTATGCTTTAACTTAGCTATTTCAATGCTAAATTCTATGCTAATTCCTTTGTCAAGGGGTGCCTCTGCGGATGTGTATGCTTTAACTTTAACATAGCCATTTCTGTGACCAGTCACAAGCTAATCACTCGGCCATTTCAATGCTAAATTATATGCTAATTCCTTTGTCAAGGCACTTTGTTTCTTCTGACACAGCTTAAAGGTCGTGATCTGAACGTGGCTTTTTTCACTCCAGCGCTGTCCTACCAGACAGTCTCGTCCTTTCACCTGATGAAGGCCGCTTGTGTTGTGGCCGAAATGTCGTGAAAATATTATTGTGTTATTTTATTTTATCAATTTATTATTTTATTCTCATTCTACGTGACTTTACCGAAAGAACCAAAGAAGATGAATCCTTGCAGTCACGAAAGCTTTAAATCGAAATATAACTGCAATTGTCTGAGGACTTTGAGTGCACGAGTTATGTGAAACAGTTCTCGGTGGCAATTGTTATTTTGTTAGTTTTAGATGTTTGTTTGGCCTCCTCCATACAATTGTCCTACTGGTGGTGTATTTAATGGGCTGTGAGCTGCTGTTGGTCATTGCTGGTCGATGATGATGATGTGTGGATGTTCAGAGTTGGGACGTGGCGGTGGTGGGGAGGTGAGGACAGAGAACTTTGGGCATAACCCCCCTGACTCTACTCCACATTATCATCATCACATTCAACCTCCTCATTATCTCGCTGCTGCTGCTGCTCATCATCATCATAGACTTCACAAGGCAGCAACAACAGCAGCAGTAGTAGGATGTGTGTGGTGGTGGGTGCCTTGTGTTTCGGCTCTTAGCAATGTGATCACAAGTTCCACATCGATACTCACACACGCCTCAATTACATTTTTTGGCGGGAAAGTTTATTTAAAATCTTTATTTAAAGCAGTCCTGGGCACAATGTGAGGAGATATGTGTTGCTGGATGTTGCTGTGCTCGTGGATATGAAAGAAAAGCGAGACCACTGTGTGTTGTAAGGACAACATTGTGGTGCTCACTCTGTGAGGAGTTTGTGTGCACCTTCCCAGGCAGGGTCGCCATCCGAGCCCCGTGGTCTCATCGCGACCTACCTAAGTATTGCTTCCTGCGTGTCTGCCGCATTATTACCGCTGATTTAAGTTGTTGTCGCTGTCCAGCTCATTATATGACCGCTCCATCTTCGTGAACCAGCGTGTTGGGACGCTAATTCACTACTTTGAAGGAACAAACGCGTGTTG
Source organism: Petromyzon marinus (assembly GCF_048934315.1). NCBI lineage: Eukaryota > Metazoa > Chordata > Hyperoartia > Petromyzontiformes > Petromyzontidae > Petromyzon > Petromyzon marinus. The sequence continues at coordinate 7,597,446 of NC_133683.1, forward strand.
TAGGATGTGGCAGTGCATTTGTCCGCGTGGTTGTTGATACTGCGAAGGGGCAGTGGTGGCTGCTGAAGTGCGACTTCTGGAGCTTCTTCCTCCTCCTCCACACATTATTTTAAGTACACCACAGTACTTACAATAATTATTAGTCCATCTGTGGGTTGTATGAATGTCTCCTAACGCCGTGTTGGTCACAGGAAGTATTTGACTATACTTCACCATTCCTGGTGGGTGAGGGCTGGGGAAAGCCCTCCGATTCTATCCACCACACGGGGAATGTTAACAACACGCACTGCGCTTCTGGTCAAATAACTCGCACGGCATGGCAAGGCCCTCATCCAGCAGTGGATGGACCAGGGCTGCCCACGCTGCCTGCGTTGTGTTTGTGAGCGAGGGTGTGGGGAGCGGTGGCGCAGCGGTTAGCGCTACGCTGCGCTACGAACCCGGCGACCCGAGTTCGATTCCCGCTCACGGCCACCAACACCGGTGACGATTATCTGAACAGGTCTTGGGCCTCCCCTAGGTCGACTCGGCCTCAAATGAGTACCTAGTTGCGGTGTGTAAACATCGCCAATGGGGGAGACAAAGGCGGCCGGGCGTGGTGCTGGCCACCCACCCCCTCGTGTGCCGTGCCGGCCTTCGTAGGTGCTCGCTAACAGCACTTGCCCCTACAGTCTGTTAAGGGTTCACTGGGGATCTTTGTTGTTTTTTGTTAGTCTGTGAGTCTGTGTGAGTGAGTTACTTTGTGAGTTCATGTGAGTTACTCCGAGTCTGTGAGTGTGTTACCCGGTGAGACTGAGTTGAGTGGGAGTGACTGTGAGTTACTGTGTAAGTCTGTGAGTGTGTGAGTTACTCTGAGTCTGTGTGAGTCTGAGTGAGTCTCCGAGTGTCAGAGTGAGTGACTATGTGAGTCTCTGAGTGAGTGACTCCGTGTGTCTCTGTGGCTCTGTGAGTCTGTGTGAGTGAGTTACTTTGTGAGTTCATGTGAGTTACTCCGAGTCTGTGTGAGTGAGTTACTTTGTGAGTTCATGTGAGTTACTCCGAGTCTGTGAGTGTGTTACCCGGTGAGACTGAGTTCAGTGGCAGTGACTGCGAGTTACTGTGTAAGTCTGTGAGTGTGTGAGTGAGTGACTTTGTGAGTCTCTGAGTGTGAGTGTGCGTCTCTGAGTGTGGCTCTGTGAGTCTGTGGCTCTGAGTCTGAGTGTGCGTCTCTGAGTGAGTGACTGTGAGTCCCTGAGTGTGGCTCTGAGTCTGTGAGTGTGGCTCTGTGAGGCTGTGGCTCTGAGTCTCTGAGTGAGTGACCCTGAGTCTCTGAGTGAGTGACTTTGCGAGTCTCTGAGTGTGGCTCTGATTCTCTGAGTGAGTGACTTTGTGAGTCTCTGAGTGAGTGACTGGATCTCTGAGTGTGGCTCTGTGAGTGCGTGCGAGTCTCTGAGGGAGTGGCTGTGAGTCCCTGAGTGAGTGACTGAGTGTGACTCTGTGAGTCTCTGAGTGCGTGTTACTCTGCGAGTCTGTGTGTGTCAGAATTAGTCTGTGAGTGTGAGTCTGTGTATGAGTTACTCTGTGAGTCTGTGTGAGTAAGTCTGTGAGTGAGTCTGTGGGTCTCCTTGAGTCAGTGTAAGTCTGTGTGAGTGACTGTGATTCTCTGAGTGACTCAGTGAGTCTCTTGAGTGTGGCTCTGTGAGTCTGAGTGAGTGACTGTGAGTCTCTTGAGTGTGGCTGTGAGTCTCTTGAGTGTGGCTCTGTGAGTCTGAGTGAGTGACTCGTCATCACCATCGTCATCAACATCATCATCACCGTCGTCATCATCTTCATCACCACCTCCATTACCCAGGTGCCATGGGGTCGACTCGCTGAGATGGGATGGGTGGCCAGCACCACGCCTGGCCGCCTTTGTCTCCTCCCATTCACTGAACCTGGATACTAATTTTAAGGCAGAATAGACCTGGGATGGGACCGAGATTGGTTCAGATACTCGTCACCGATGTTGGCCGTGAGTGGGAATAGAACTCGGGTCGCCGGATCCCGTCGCACGGTGCGCTAACCACTTCGGCACCGCTCCCCATGTAATCCTCACTTCAAGCACACACCTCATCACCGACACAGCTTCCACATCGTCATATCCAACACTCCTCCCCCAGCCCCATCGCTTACAACACTCTCACCCCTTCCCTCTCCACAATGCCGATGCAACTCACACTCCCCACACCTCCCATGCTCCCACCAGCAGCTTCCACTCCCGATGACGCCTCCTCACAATACCCCTTCACTCCCTCCCATCGGACCGCCATTCTCAAACTATAACTTTTAAACTAAACTATATTTTGATTTAAAGCTTTCGTGAATGCAGGGATTCATATTCTTGGTTCTTTCGGTAAAGTCACGTAGAAGGGAAACAATAAAATAATAAAAATATAAAACAATAAAATTCTCACGACGTTTCGACTGCAACACAAGCAATCATCATCACCTGATGATGATCATCATCACCTGATGATTGCTTGTGTTGCAGTCGAAACGTCGTGAGAATTTTATTGTTTTATATTTTTATTATTTTATTGTTTCCTTTCTATGCGACTTTACCGAAAGAACCAAGAATACAAACTATATTTTTTTTATTTTACCAGTTTGAGGCCCCACTGAGCTATGGAGCTATTTTTCAGAAGCAACCTGGCTATCACAAATGTTATCTTCAACGAAGTGGCTTATCCCGTGGAAATGTATAGAGGCCAAATGCTCTAAACGCGTGATGTTTATTCTAAATGTAGTGAGAGAGACATGCAACCTCAAAATATACAGCAGGCGACAGGGTCGGGATTGAATCCACGGCCTCCTGCGTACCAGGCAAGGTAGTTAACATATTGCCACTGTGGTGCCCTGTGGTCACGTGAGGCCTACCACTTCTGAATGGCTTGTGATGCATATTTGAACATTACTGCAAGCGTCTTAGCCTCATTCATTAGTCAGGTATTCGAAGGGAATATTGTCATTAGGTAACGCTATTTCAAATATCGCTCATTTAACGTTCAATTTTAATGCAATGCAATTGAGGGACTTTGTGGAGTCTTGTCGTGGTCTGGAGCTGTGGTTGTTGTGTTGCTACCTTGCCCAAGCTTGCATTTATTGACAAATTGGCAGGAATGTATGTACTTTGTATTTTTAGCAATTTGCTTACATTTTCTCCATCTTGCCTCTCATCGGTTTTGGAAATAGCTCGCTGACCCTCCCCTACTGGACATATGTGAAAAAGATCTTCATAGCTCATCGGATTCCTCCAGGATATAAAATAGATTCTGATTCTGATTAATCAGTGGCGCTGCGAACAAACTATTCCCTCTATTGCTGCGGGAATCTGCATCCACACATGATCAAGCACCTCTGTCTAATGCAATACACATGGTTCCTTTGTCATAGGCATGTAATTCTGCACCCCTGTCTAATGCAATACACATGGTTCCTTTGTCATAGGCATGTAATTCTGCAAATGTGCAGAAATGTCTACCGTATGCGACTTACTCCTGACAAGGTTAGACTATTAAACGTGAACTGTTGTGACACGTCTAATGTGTATTGTGTGGTCGTTAGCACAGAAAGATGCATCTGGTAATGTCCTAATGGACCAAAAATAGTAAAAAGGAGGCTGGGTCTGTGTTGTTCAGAGTGACCACCATATACAGACTCCTGTACGTACAAACGAGTTCGGTTCCATAGGTCTGTTCGTAAGTCGATTTGTTCGTGAGTCCAACTTTACTCCCGTTGATTTCAAACACGTTTTACGGCTTGTACACTAAACACGGGGAATGGCTTTAACAGTTGCCTCTGGTTCTTCACGTTCTGCAGATGTAGATGCCACCATCACCACCTATTGTGCGGTGGTTGAACTTGCGACTCTCGGTCCGAACAGGGAACTGGACATACGGACAGGTTTGATCATATCTCTGAAAGTTCGTAAGTCGAATGTTCGTAAGTAGAGGAGTCCCTGTGTAGTGGCATAGAATCGTAATGTAACAGCATAGCGCCTGCTGCTGGCAGGGAAAGGGATCTGAGGCTTACGGCCCTGACGTCAGCAGGCCAGGTTATACACAAGAGGGGGATCTAGGGAAAGGTCGCAGAAGGGGCACTGAATTCATAATGATACAATAATTCAGTAACACTGTACAAGTGTACAGCACGTCAGATCATTACATGGCCTAACCCTGGTTGGAAACACCGTGGGAGTGAAGAAGAAGATGGATTAATAATCATTTACATTTATAAGGTGCATTTCATCTTATGCCACCAGACTTAAATTGGAGTGTCTAAATTCCCTTTGCCCACCAGAATGAACAGACCTCATCTTTTCCACCCCTGCAGACTTGGTATTAAAGTAGATACATGCTAATGTTTACAAAGTAACGGACTCTTGACCAATTTCATTTCCACATAAATCAATCATTCGGAAATAGGCCCCACTATACCCCACCGACTACAGCACTCTAATCTTGCCTCCTCGTTTTGCCTCTTCCACCTGCCTCATGCTCGTCAGCACCGCCTTTCGTGCAGCCATGCGGGTGTGAGGTCATCATCACGAGAGGCCGTGCACTTCATCGTTCGCACGCGGCGGAGGAACCACTGAAGTCAAACGTTTACATACGTGCGGTTTAGTGGGGTCATTTCCGAGCGAACTCGGTTTGAAAGTGTTTATCGTTGAATGTGGAAGGGTTTGGGTTAGTTTTCGGGTTACCACCTGTTCCACTATGGAGATCAAACCCAGACCTATGTTTCAGTCTGTCTAGGTCTGTCAACAACCATGCAGTAGTAAAGTTCAGCACAGTACCGGTACCAGATCTCGGTACAAATTAATTCATGCCACCCAAACACAGATGCCAATTCACAGACTGTCTCGGCTGGACCGGGACAGGAGGTAACCCAAGGGTAGTGGGAGGATAACCGCTTTGTGAGCTATTTGTAAGTAATGCGTTTAGAGTATTTGGCTACTATAAATTTCCACGTGATAAGCCACTTCGTTAAGCTATAATTTGTGGCCAGGTCGCTTCTGAAAAATAGCTATATAGCTCTCAATGGGCCTTACCTGGTAAATAAAAAATAGTTTACTTTAATGGTATACATACTTGAATTTTACTGCGGATGTTTTAAAACATGTCCTGTCTAATTGTCAACTTTGTTTGAATTTCAGTGGGAGAAGATGCTTCTCACACAGACGTTAAAGCAGGTACCAGCGTCCACCTGAAGCTACTGCAGTGTGCGCCTCATATAGGATTCCATCCATTACTGTTGGTGCGATGGTTTGGATTTTCAAGTTGAAATCTCCTAGTTCATTTTATTTTTACCCAGGCGATAACGCAATTGTCAAGGGTAGTCCTGTTTGGAAGAGGCATCCTTGTCTCTTGAGTTCCACATCTTGGAGAGGATGTGATTAGTCAGCATCGATGCCATTGTAGTTGGTGTCACGCATCATGCGTGCATTCTTAAATTACTGACGCCGACTGAAGACTGAAGATGCAAGTGTGCCATCTGACAATGATAGTTATGAAGCCATTTTTTGCCATTGCCAATCTTCCTTTGTGCTCTGTCAGAGTCTGGGATAACACTGCCTTGGTGAAGTCCCCTGGACTTGTGTAATTTCTGTATCAATTTTTTTTTCATTTTGAAACCTCTGCTCCACTTCCTTCAATTGCATCCATCTGCACCTCCGATTAGCACGGCTGGCTGACGTACGGCGCGAAAGAGGTTCAACGCACATACCTACAAGGAGTGTAAATTCATACGGTGCCAGAAACTCTGCACGAGTTCGTGCCGCGTTCTCCCGATGTTGCCGTCGATGTTTGTCCAGAGACAAGCCATTCGTTGCCACGCGCGAACCTGTCTCACCTCCACAATCACAGGGCCGAGTGTGTGACGTGTCCGGCAAGCCGTGTGATGTGTCTGCGGATGATAATCTTCAGCAGAGGCCTGTGCCTTCTTCCACAGACGCCGCGCAACTGACGCCGCTCCCAGCACCGCCGACCTCTGCTTCCCCGGCCACGGCCACGGGGAGTTCCTCTCCTCTGCTGGACACCCCGTGTGCTGGACCTGCTGCTCCACCACACTTGCCTGCCCACTACACAGGCACAAAGAGGTACGGGCAGAACTAATGCATAAATGCTTTCAACATAAGTTGGAGAGAGCTGAGCCTTTCTAGGAATTTGGCAATGCTTTCCCACCTGTGACTGCTCCCGATATATGACTCGAGAGCATGTAGGTTTTTCTTGCAGGCCACACACACACACATGAATTATGTGTTTGGTATTATCTCATGGAAAATAATAAGTTGCACAAGGGACAGGGTCATGCCCCATTCATTCTGAACGATTAAACCAAACTGACCCACGTTCACACACGAGAGCAGAGAGGTTGGCTGCAGGGTGACGCACGCGAAGAACGCGTCGCTGTGAAAGAGTTAGAAGGTTCCCCTTCGTACCTTCTTACTCTCCCTCCCACCCCCCTCCTTCCGGTCAGGTGATTTTGAAGTGTCGTTGTCACGCGAGGACGTGGACCGAGACAGCGCGTGGAACCAGTGCCTGCGCTCCGAGATCCCGGGGCTCTTCCTGCTGGCCCTGCACACATTTACCGTGAGTCGGCGCAGATGTGGCCTCTCGACTGGGGCTGCCACCTGTCTGCGTTTGACCCCCGGACAGTGTTCGGGTGGCTGCAGGAATTGATTTGGGCCAAGATCTGGTACCCCGGGTATAGCTGTGGTTGAATTTTATTACCGTGAACTGCACAGTTTTAACAATAGACCTGGGCTCGCTGAGAAATGTGCCTGGGTTTGCTCTGTCGTGGAAATGGTGGCAACTGTACTTGGGGCATCGGCACGTTTATTCGCGCTCCGGCTCCATTTACACCGAGAGTCACGTGCTTGTCTCGTGTGGGGAGTGGTGGTGTAGCTGTTAGGGGGCATCCATTTAGTATGTATGCATGGAGGGGGGAGGAGGGGTTAACCCAAATGCGTACGCTTGCGTATGGGGGGTCTACTGACAATGTGTAAGCCGACTGCAACGGCATGAATCTGCCCATCGCAGTGACATGGGGAAATAATTGCTTCCGACAAAGGCGTTCTATGACCTTTTAAATCGTACTCAGGTTTGAGAACGGGGACAGTTTGCATTCATGATCCTGAATCATAACAATTCCTTGACTCTCCGGCAGTGGTGAATCGTTCCAACCGTGGTTTTTTATTTCGTGGAATATCACTTGCTGTACTCCACGCGGTGAGTGCTTTGTGTAGATAAGAATCATGTTATGTAGAGAATATAAATCTAATTCAGTACCTATATATGTCTCCCACAGACAAGCGGGGAGACAGCAGCCAGGTGGTGAGCTGGCACTCCCAACAATCGCGCAAGATCTGCGGTTCTCTTTACATTCCGATATTTGCAGCCACTTACTGAGTGTTTACATGTGGGGGGAAACCAGTACACTCGCAGAAAACGAACGAATGTGAGCATGGGGGCAACGTTCTATCCCGTGCAGATAGAAAGGATTCCACAGTTGTGTTCCACTGCCTCCTGGCAAGCCAGGGTATGACTCATCCTCGATGCCCACCGGAAGGGAGATTGCACACTTGCAATTTAATTCCCTGAGATTATTTATATCATGGGGTAGGCAGTGACAAAGCCCCTGACTCCCTTAACACGAACATGCGGTCCAGTGCATTGTACGTGCAAGGATACTCGCTTTCCAAAATGTATGAATGTGTGTTGAACTTGAATCTTGACTTAAAGCTTTCGTGACTGCAGGAATTCATATTCTTTGGGTCTTTCGATAAAGTCACGTAGATAGAACAATAAAATAATAAAAATAAAGTGAATACAAAATAATAATAAAAATATCACGACGCTTCGATCGCAACACAAGCAATCTTAATCATTTTTCTCCTGATGACGATTGCTTGTGTTGCGATCGAAACGTCGTGATATATTTTACTTTTTTATTCACTTTATTTTTGTTATTTTATTGTTCTATCTACGTGACTTTACGGAAAGACCCAAAGAATATGTGTTGAACTTCTTTCGCAGTGTACGTAGCCAACCGTGCTAATCTGTGGTACATTAACACCTTGCCACAAATGCCCTGTTGCTCATGAGCGCAGCGACTCAAATGAATCAGGCGCAAGGTTTGCGTGATTAATTCTTACAAAGTGGGGTCTATAATGAACAAAATGGCTGAAGCTCGAGTTCTATTCATTTAAAACCAAACGTGTTTCTTACCAACCATACCTGGTGTTTGCACACAGATACAGATTCTGGGCGATGCGTTCTACACCATTCCGAATGCGCTGTTGCAATGTGCAGCCACAGCTGCTGCAAAAATATGTCTCGGTTTGATCCACTGAACAATATCCACTGACCACACCGCACGCGCAACAATGCTATAACTATGAACAAAATATGAATAAATTAAGATGGTTTATTAAATATATTGCACGTAGGAAAATACAGCAATAGACGTAAAAATACATGGCAGTTTAACACGTAGGCTTTCGCGACAAATATCCATAATACAGGTTTTATGGGTTGGATCGCGTAAATATGTCGTTAAATCCGCCACCACCCGACAGCCAACTAGTAAGGGTTGTCACGTAAACAGAACATGCCAATTCATCACTAGTACAGCACACCGGTGTGTGGTGTGTTGGAGAGCCAAGCCACAACATTTACCATCGGAGTACGACGTTTCAGTAATTACAACTAGCTTCATCAGGCAACAGCAAGATTTGGGAGAAGTCCACCTGTTTAATTCCTTATATAGAGGCGTAGATGTGGTGACAACACTTGTGCTCTCTTTGAGCGCATGGTAGGGGGGGGGGATTAATGAATCAACGTACATTATACATGCACATTATGCTAGCCCATTGAGCTTGTACTTAGTGTCCATTGTGTGTACTAAAATAGCCGTACAAACGGTAATTTGATGATTCGCTTCCATGCAGCACTAAGTCGGTAGCTATCCAAAAGATTATAATTATTTTTATTTCTTTAAATTTCGATAGATTCTGTAATTAGTCTTGGCCAGTAGTAACTAGTTTTGCACAGAACTTCAACATTATCAAAATCAATTGAGTGTCCTTGTGGGCACGCGTGTTCTGCTACTGCTGACAGTTGTATTTGTGAGCATTTCATATTTCTGTGGTGTTCTTTTAGTCTCGTGCTGATCATTCGTCCTGTTTGCCCTACATAGCATTTGCCACAAGTGCAATTAATCCGGTACACACCTTCTGTTGATAGCTTCAGTAATAGAAAAGCAAAGAAATATTCAATAGTCCTTTTCGTAGGTTTCCATATGCCTTCTGAATTTGCCTGGCTGATCAAAGTTTCGACCGCAGATGCCATTGGTCAGGGGTCTCTTTGTCCGTTCTCATGTGGGACTCTAGGCATGATGGCAGTTGGAATGCTTTCCCACAGACTTGGCAAGACATTTGTTTTCTCACTCTAGTGACTATGGGAGTGAGGTGGAGTCGAGACGGGCGCTGGTCAGGCGTGGCGTTTCCCAGCAGGCGCCTTCGTTCCATGCGCGGTTGTTGTGATAGCAATAACTTTGTTGCACGCAGGTGAGCCCTTTGCAGAAGGTGGCATTGTCTGCAACTCTGCCTCCTCACCACCAGGACTCGACAAGCTGCTGCTGCTGGAGCTGCTGGTGCCATCCATGGCAAAGGCAATTCTTCCAGCACCATGACTCGCAGCCGAGTAGCTCTGACACACCTTCAACACCGCATTGGCAAAATTGCCGTCATTCACCATGCCACGTGCGCCCCTTGAGTTCTTTCCGTGGGTCTCCATATGCCTTCTGAGTTTGTAGGGCTGAACAAAGCTTTGATCGCAGATGTGGCAGCTTTGACCACCGGTCTTGTGCATTCTCATGTGGGACTCTAGGCACCATGCCAGTTGGAATGTTTTCCTGCAGACGTCGCAAGAGATTCGTTTTCTCACTCTAGTGACTCTATCGGATTCTAGTGACTATCGGATTCAACGCCGCATTGGCAAAACTGCCGTTGTTCACCAAGCCTGCTGCACCCTTTATCATGTAATACTTTTCGTGGGTCTTCATATGCCTTTTGAATTTTCATGGCTGATCAAAGCTTCGTCCACATAAGCCGCAACATTGCTCACGGGTCTCCTTGTGCGTTCTTACGTGGGCTTCTAGGCACCACGCCAGTTGGAATTTTTTCCCACAGACGTCACAAGAGATGAGTTTTTTCGCTCTTGTAACTCTACCGGATTGAGGTGGGGTCGAGACGGGTGCTGGTGAAGTGCCATCGATGGTAAAGGCAATTCTTCCAGCACCACCATGACTCGCAGCGGAGTTGCTCTCGCACATCTGAAACAAAAGACAAAGGTCACGCGCATGACACCCGTGTCACGAGTGTACTCACAAAGGCATACTTAAGGTGACGTAAGATTCATTACAACAGATTCATTATAACAGAACTCCTCAATAGTGCAGATCCTATCATCTACTATTTCACTCCTTATCCACCCAACTAAGTACTCTTTGGTTCTTTCGGTAAAGTCACGTAGGTAGGAAAAATAAAATAAAAAATAATATATCACGACCATAAATGACGCCACGCGATTTTTGACCCCCCCCCCCTCGTCACACGGCGTCACAAAAAGTCAGATCCCCCCCCCTCAAGTATGACGTCACAAAGCTCTGCCCCCCCCCCCCAACCATATTTTCATTTTGAAAATAAAACATGTTCCAAATCGCTTTAAACTATTGTCATTGTATTTAATGTGGCGCTGCACTCTGATGTTGTAGGAGAAAACATTTATTAAAAAGTATATTTAACTAAATAGAACGTGTCGTCTATATTTATTTAAAGTTGCGCATTTTGACGTGACGTCACATTTCTCAAACCCCCCCCCCTCGTCACAAATGTCTGACCCCCCCTCCCCAGGTGTGTGACGTCATTTATGGACGCCCCCCATCGCCTTAAAACGCGAACTCGCGCTTGCAAACTGAAACCGCGGCATTTTTTTTGTTCCGCAGCGTGATCCTCCGCGAGATGTAATGAGTCGGCATCGCGCTGTGAGTGAGTGTGAGTGAGACAGCATCGTCCCCCACTCCTCCTGATGTCGAGGGTAAATGGGCGAGGTTTAAGCCTGTGACTCATGCAGCTGCAATGGCTGCTTTGTGTACGCGGTCCAGACCTCCCCAGAGACCCTGGCTGACAGAGGAGGTGTTCAGGATGTTTGAGAAAAAGCGACAGGCCCACTCTAATCGTCTACAGCATCCCACGTCAGAGAATGAGGAGGCTTACCGCAGCCTTCGCTCGGAGGTTCGGAGAGCCGTGAGGCGCTGCAAGGATGGGTGGTGGTCGCGGGTTGCTGAGGAGATGGAGTCTGCCTCAATTGCCCGCGATCACAAATCCCTATTTAACTCCATCAAAAAAGTAACCTACAGCGCCACACCTATTACCATTTTAGGGGTAATCGTCACTCACCACTCTGTGGGCTGGTAGCTTCCCCTTATCGTCAATAGGGGGCGGAAGCGCTATCACGCCAGGGCTAATGTCCATGGCCCAAAAAGGGGCCAACGACAAACCCTAGCAAACGGATTCTGGGACACATTCCCCGGGGCCCCGGAAGGAGGGAACCGGGGGATGATGTCACCTTCCAGAACGTTCTAGAAGGGAAGCGTGGCTAGGGCGGAGCAAGCCACGAACCATAAGCCGGACCTCTCAGAGGTCTGGCTCAGTCATCTGCAAGCTGACGAATGAAGACCAGGGCTGACGATAGGACTCTGGACCCCAAGCTCCGTTGTCCTTCTAAGGGCCGGAGCTCAGTGAGGCCAGTGGTCAGGACCCACGGACCGGGTACGGTCAGGTCAAATAGCCTCTCCTAGGGTCCCAGCCGGAGCACGAAGGGTAACGGGGTACCTAGTGATAGGGCCCACATAATCCGGAGGCCATACCTCCCCAGGTATCGGGTAAAGGGACCGTAATACCCTTTGTGTTAGAGACTTGTAAGGAAGACAATAAATATCGTGTTGCCTCATCAGAAGTTTATTCGTCAATTTATACCCACTACACCACCATTAGGGGAACGAAGGGTGATCCAATCTCCGACCCCCAGGGACAGGTTTGCAGATTTGCTGAGCATTTCTGTGAGGTCCTGGGGGAGGGGGAATCCCTCAGCCTGGAAAACATCATGGGACAAAGTGGGGATGACCCTGCTGAGGATGCGGTGCCTCAAATATTAGAGGAGGAAGTCACCCCCTGTGAGTGGCTGGCTGAGGTACCATCCATTGAGGAAGTACTGAGGGCGATCCAGAGTCTGAGACCAGGAAAGGCACCGAGCAGAGATGATCTCCCAAGCGAAATGCTGAGGGAGGGTTGCGTTTGTGCGTAGACTGACCTACATGACATCATAACAACAGTCTGGGCCACTGGATGGGTTCCGCAGGATTGGAAGGATGCCCTGGTGGTCCCCCTCTTTATGAAGGGGGACCGCACAGACTGTAACAACTACAGGGGCATCTCACTCAGTGTGCTGGGAAAGGTCCTGGCAAGGATTATTCAACATCGCCTTGCTAGGTACGCTGAGCAGAGGCTTGCGGAGCCCCAATGCGGTTTCAGGAAAGGGCGGTCCTGCACAGATGTCATATTTTCTGTCCGTATGCTACAGCAGAGGTGGAGGGAATTCCAACAAGACCTACATCTCTGCTTTATTGACCTGGTCAAGGCCTATGATACCATCAGTAGGCCTGGGCTCTGGGTTTTTCTTCGTGCTTTCAGAGTCCCTGACCCTCTGCTCACACTCATTAAGGACCTTCATGATGGTGAGCAGGCCCGGGTAAAACTACGTAGCCGGGAGTCAGAGCCATTCCCTGCGACAGGGATGTCCTCTGGCTCCAACATTATTTAACATCTATTTCGACCACATAGTTCGTGAAGCCTTCAGTAGCTGTACCAGAGCAATTTACGTCTGGTACAGATATAATGGGAGGCTGATCGATGCCCGGGTGCGGTCAAGGGATGGCTCCCTATTGGTCAACCACATTATGTATGCCGACGACCTGGTAATTGCTGCTCATTCAGAGGAAGAGTTGGAGGCGCTGCTGCTGAAACTGGAGTGTGCCACTAAGAGGTGGGGCCTTACCATCAGCCCCACCAAAACGAAGCACCTGCCTGGGTATTTTGTGCCATCGGGCACTCCACCCCCACAACTCCCAATCGGTGATGGGGCAGTTGGGAAGAGAGTGGAGAGTTTCCCATACCTGGGCAGTGTGCTCATGATCGGCTCTGGTTTAACAACAGAGGTCTCACTCCGAATTAGTCGAGCGGCATTATCTTTTCATCGGTTGTGTAATGTGTGGAAGCTACCTGGTCTGTCGCTCCGCATGAAGCTTCGGGTCTTCTCGGCCACAGTCATTCCCTCCCTCTACGCTTGCGAAACGTGGACCCCCCTAATGCAGCATCTTCACCGGTTAGAAACATTTAGGCTGGCCTGCCTACGATCAATCCTAGGTTTAACCAGGCTGGATTGTGTGAGGAGCTCACAAATTCTCGAAAGATCTGGACAAAGTCCCATCGGCGAGCTCCTCCAGCAGGCAAGGCTGTGTTGGCTGGGCATGTAGCCCGCATGCCCAATCACCGCATGCCCAAACAGCTTTTGTTCGGCCGGATTGATGGAGCTAAACGGGCGTGGCACGGACTTGAGAAGAGATGGAGTGATGTGGTACAGGAGGATGTGGAGCTGAGTGGACTTGCCGATGACTGGTACCAGCGGTGTCAAGATCAGCCTCTGTGGAGGAGGCTTGTAAAGGACGCTACTGGGCAGTTGGAGGCAGTCGCCCTCCAACAACAACGGAGGGCAGAGGAGCGACGCTCAGGAAAACGAGCGGAGCGTCGGGTGGCTAAAGCTCAGCAAGTTGGCACAGTAGGGGGCACAGGTGGTGCATCAGCCAGTCATCTCAGTCATGTCAGTCAGTCGACCATTGGCACCTGGGTCTGCCCCGTGACCTCCTGCCAGCCGGCGATCAACACTTCACGTGGCCTCAAGGTGCACATGGCCTGGCACAAGCGTCGTGGTGACGTCACCACCACTTAGTGGCGAATTGCGGTTGTTTTGAGACAGTAAGAGAGTGTGAGGTCGACTCAGCCTCAGATGAGTACCTGGTGCGGTGTGTCGTAAACATCGCCGTGGAGGAGAATCCTAAAATAATTAAAGCTTTTATTATAATAAAAACTTTGATTGTAATATTATATTAATATTATAATAAAAGCTATACTTAAAGCTTTTATTATAATAAAATTTCAATTTGTTATGAAAAGAAATACAAATAATAAATTTAAAATAATAAAAGCTTTGATTATTTACAATTTATTATTTTTATTTTGCTGCCACCTGCCGGCCACCAACGTGGCGTGTAGATTCTGCCAAATTAAAAAGTTACTAATAAAAATAAGAAATTGAAAATAATAAGCAAAAACCCAGATTCATATTCTTGGTTGCTTCGGTAAAGTCACGTAGATAGAAATAAAACTAAAATAATAAGATAAAATTTATTTTTTTAAATTAAAAATTCAAAAAATACATTTTAAATAATGAAAGCTTTTATTATTTTCAATTTATTATTTATTTTTTTTAATTGGCAGAATCTACACGCCATATTCTTGGTTCTTCAGGTAAAGTAACGTAGATTTGAAATAAAAATAATTAAATTTAATTCAAAAATATAAATTATATATTGAAACTAATAAAAGCTTTTATTATTTTCAATTTATTGTTTAATTTTTTTAAATTGGCAGAATCTACACGCCATATTCTTGGTTCTTCAGGTAAAGTCACGTAGATTTGAAAATAAAAATAATTCAATTCAAATGAAAAATATAAATTATATATTGAAACTAATAAAAGCTTTTATTATTTTCAATTTATTACTTGAAATTTTAAAATATAAAAAAATAAAATAAAAGCTTTTATTATTTTATAATAAATTGAAAATAAGAAAAGCTTTTATTATTTTCAATTTATTATTTTAATTTTATTATAACTTTACCGAAGGAAGCAATAATCTGGCGTGTAGATGCTGCCTTCTGGTGGCCAACAACGGTGGCAGGTGGCAGCATCTACACGCCATATTCTTGTTTCTTTGGGTAAAATATAAATAATAAAGAAAAGTAAAAAACTAACAATTGATGATTTAGTATTTTTTCATTTAATTCTATTATTTTCATTTTAAAATCTACGTTACTTTACCAAAAGAACCAAGAATATGGCGTGTAGATTCTGCCAATTTAAAAAAATTACAAATTAAAATAAATTGAAAATAATAAAAGCTTTCATAATTTTCCATTTATTTTTTATTTATTTAATTTTATTATTTTTATTTTCAACCTACATGGCTTTACCGAAAGAACCAAGAATATGAATCTGGATTTTTGATTATTATTTTCAATCTATTCTAATTTTTAAATTGGCAGCATCTACACGCCATATTCTTGGTTCTATCGGTAAAGTCACGTTGATAGAAAAAAATCAAATCAAATAAAAAGTGTGAAATTGAAAATAATTAAAGCAAAAAACCCACATTCATATTCTTGGTTCTTTCGGTAAAGTCACAGAGATTAAAAAAAATGAAACAAAATTTTGATTTTAAAATAATAAATTGACAATAATAAAAGCTTTTATTATTTTCCATTTATTTTTTTGTATTTTTAAATTGGCAGAATCTACACGCCATTTTCTTGGTTCTTTGGGTAAAGTCACGTAGATAGAAAATATAAATAATAAAAGAAAAGTAACATTTTTAACAATATTTTTTCAAATATTTTTATTATTTTATTGTTTCCCTTCTACGTGACTTTACTGAAAGAACCAATAATATGAATCCCTGCAGTCACGAAAGCTTTAAATCAAAATTTAATAATAACAATTCATGATTTTTCATTTAATTCTTTTATTTTTATTTTCAAATCTACGTGACTTTACCGAAAGAACCAAGAATACGGCGTGTAGATTATGTCAATTTAAAAATAACAAATAAAAGTAATAAATTGAAAATAATAAAAGCTTTTATTATTTCCGATTTATTTTGTTTTAAATTTATTTGCTTATTTTTAAATCTACATGACTTTACCGAAAGAACCAAGAATATGAATCTGGATTTTTGCTTATTATTTTCAATTTATTATTTTCATTTTTCAATTGGCAGAATCTACACGCCACGTTGGTGGCCGGCAGATGGCAGGATCTACACGCCATAATCTTGGTTCTTTCGGTAAAGTCACGTAGAATGAGCATAAAATAATAAAATAAAATGACACAGGCCGAAACGTCGTTAGAATTTTATTGTTATTTTATTTTATCAATTTATTATTTTATTCTCATTCTACGTGACGTTAACCGAAAGAACCAAAGAAGATGAATCTTTGCAGTCACGAAAGCTTTAAATCGAAAAATATTCTCGGTTCTTTTGGTAAAGTCACGTAGATTTGAAAATAAAATAATCGAATTTAATAAAAAAATTTTTTTTAATTATTTTAAATTAAAAAATACAAATGATAAATTGAAAATAATAAAAGCTTTTATTATTTTGAAAATAATAATAAAAGCTTATAATAAAAGCTTATAATAAAAGCTTTTATTATTTTCAATTTTATTTAATTATTTGTATTTTCTATCGACGTGACATTACCGACATAACCAAGAATACGGCGTGTAGATGCTGCCACCTGCCGGCCACCAACGTGGCGTGCAGATGCTGCCCAGTGTGATTTGAGAGGTGATTGGGTTGGTGATGTTGGTGAGTTGCATGGTGAGTGTGTCGGTGAGCACCTGGAGGATTCGCCTCCACGGTCGCCTTTGTCTCCCCCAGTAGCGATGTTCACTCCACACCGCACCAGGAACTCATCTGAGGCTGAGTCGACCTCACACTCTCTCACTGTCTCACAACAACAACCGCCATTCGCCACTAAGTGTCGGTGACGTCACCACGACGCTTGTGCCAGGCCATGTGCACCTTGAGGCCACGTCAAGTGTCGAACGCCCGCTGGCATGAGGTCACGGGGCAGACCCAAGGGTGCCACTGGTCGACTGACTGAGATGACTGAGATGACTGGCTGATGCACCACCTGTGCCCCCTCCTCACACTCACGCGCACTCACTCACAAGCGCGAGTTCGCGTTTTCAGGTGATATAAAATAATGTATATTTCATGCCAGTTGGTTCTGAAGGGCGGCTGTTTGTAATTTGGGCGTTCGTAAGTCGAGGACTGCCTGTAAATAAAGATTCCGATTGTGGATGTGGGGCTTTCACCGTGGGGTGAGCTTGGCCCGATCCGCGGGGGCGTGGCTTGCACGACAGTGGGCGGGGCACAGCCGCGACAGGCGTGGCTTATCCAGGAAGTGGGAGGAGGAGTCTCGAGCCTACGTGGGGGCGTGCAATAACAAAGGGGACGTGGAGTGTCACCCTGGGTGACGCCTGCGCTGACCAATCGCAAAGGAGACCGCGATCACCGGACTGCAAGCCAGAGAGAAGCGCGCTCCTTTTAAAGTTAACAACAACATTGTTAAATGTAAGTAGCGCCTCTCTACTTTATTATTGTTTTATTTGTTTAATACATTACTTGTGGTGCCGTGAGTCGAGTGAAATGAGTCAATAACCTTGCTAGACATGGCTAAGCTTTTAATAAGGGGCGCCGCGGTGTCGAGATGTTAACTACCTCGCCAGGCCTACAGCAGCGTGGAGGTTCCATCCAGACCCTGACGCCTGCTCTGTATTTGTTTATTTTTTTCCCCTGTGGTCGCGTAGATTCTTCTCCTGGTCCTTCGGTTTTCCCCTCCACATTTAGAAACGTGAGTTCAGAGTACTTGGCTGCTATAAATGTCCACATGATAAGCCACTTTTGTTGAGCTATCATTTGTGTCCAGGTCGCTTCTGATAAGAGTTATATAGCTCAGTGGGCCTTACCTGGTAAATATAAATAGTTTATAGTTTAGTTTATAGTTCATAAGAACTCGTGACAAGGGTCAGTGTCTACTTCAAATATTGTTCAGGCTCTGGAGACCTCCAAAGTTATTCGTGATGTTATACATTTGGTTCGTTTTGAGCATAATCGCGACCTTATATAATTATTACGTGATACACACGCTGAATATACGCACACAAACATCGTGTACATGTGTGTCGTGCCCTCTATTGTCCACATAGACGGCTTGTGCTGACGAGAGAACGGTCTTAACGTACAATGTCGTGACATGTATCAGCCCTTTGTCGATCCAGCGTTTGATAGAGGCCTCCCCCACACCATGTCGTTCGTGGGAGTTGTTTAACCATACTTCACCATGCCGGTCAATGCGGGTTTGGTGAAGTGAGGAGGCCCAGAAACTTGCATATGCAGATACGAGTTTGCCTGTGCTTGCATCTGCAGAATTATATTCTGACACATCTTCAAGTATAGTTTAATACTTATAAAAATGCATTAATTCTTGAGGATTCCATAAAGTACTGTGGTAAAAATAAAACAACTTGATTTGAATAAATTTCGATTTAAAGCTTTCGTGACTGCAGGGATTCATCTTCTTGGTTCTTTCGGTAAAGTCACGTAGAAGGGAAATAATAACATAATAAAATCAAAACATAATAAAATTCTCACGACGTTTTGGCCACAACACAAGTAGCCTTCCTCAGGTGAAGAAACAGAACTGTCGGAAAGACAGCGCTCCAATGAACACTGCAAAGCTTGGCAGCGTATTTTAAGCTGGGTGGGAGGAGCAGAGCTCCTTGACAAAGGAGTTTACATATCAACAGAAGAATTTAGCATTGAAGTAGCTGTGTTAATGTGATAAATTAGCAGGATGTTAAAGTCAGAAATTAGCATGTAACTGGGAGATTAGCATGATGTTAATGTGAGGAATTAGCATGTAACTGGTGACAGAAGTAGCTATGTTAAAGTCAGAGTTTACAAATCAACAGAGGCATTTAGTATATTGACGCTAAAGAACTGCAACTACCCAATTATCATACAATAAACCGATGTGAAAGACCTAAATATAAACTACATCAATATAAATTTTGATTTAAAGCTTTCGTGACTGCAGTAATTCATATTCTTAGTTTTTTCGGTAAAGTCACGTTGAAGAGAAACAAACAAAATAATATAATATATATAAAACAATAAAAATTCTCACGACGTTTCGACCATAACTCAAACGGTCATCTTCACACCTGAAGATGACCGTTTGAGTTATGGTCGAAACGTCGTGAGAATTTTGATTGTTTTATATATTATATTATTTTGTTTGTTTCTCTTCAACGTGACTTTACCGAAAAAACTAAGAATATACATCAATATAATCAATGTACTCAATATATTCTCCACTAAGCTGAGCTACTAACAATAAGTTACTATACATTACACTTCTATGTCGCAAAAAATATTATAATATGCCTCCAAATAATATTTTTTATTATAAACTGCCATAGACAGACCACAACATTGAATTATACACTGCGTTACTATACACTACCCTATACGTTAGATTATAATAATATTAAACTTGTAATATTACACTATGTATTATTTTACCAACCCTACTGTATACCTCACTGCTGTAGATTCACTATACAATTACGATACTGTATATTACCAAATAAATTATATTAAACATTACACTGAGTACTTTGTTGAACAGGGAATGCTTTGAGCTTGTGGGTTGAATCCATCTGTGTGGAGTTGTGTTATTTCGCAATATGCAAGGTGGGGTCTCTCTGGGTTCCACTCACGCAAACATCTCAATGCAATGGGACCTTTCTGAAAATGCAGTACTTAGACGCAATGAAGCTTTCCTGGGTAACTAGTTAACATTGTAATAATTAGCATGAGAGATAATGACGTTCCCTTATAAGTGCCATTAGTAGTACTATCCTGTACTTTTAATGAAGACTATTTTACGCAGTTGTTTGTAAAAAAGTGTCCATTCCCAAAACTTCTTGACGGGCCCTCATACAGAAATGATATTACAATCTTACATGGAGATTGTGAGTCAGAGTGTTGTGAATAGTGGAGTGAACGTGTGGTGCAATCATTATATTGTTGGTGTGTATATACAGAAATACCTATTTGGTGGGTAACATTAGGAAAATGGAGGTAGTTAGTCATTGTTGTTTAGAAACAAAATATTACTTGGGTGGATAAGAGGGTAAAATCGTACATGATAGGAACTGCAATATTGTGGAGTTCTGGTATAATGAGTTGTAGCATATATGAATCTTATGTCACCTTAAGTATGCCTGTGCGAGTACACTCGTGACACGGGTGTCATGCGCGTGACCTTTGTCTTTTGTTTCAGATGTGCGAGAGCAACTCCGCTGCGAGTCATGGTGGTGCTGGGAGAATTGCCTTCACCATCGATGGCACTTCACCAGCACCCGTCTCAACCCCACCTCAATCCGGTAGAGTTACAAGAGCTAAAAAACTCATCTCTTGTGACGTCTGTGGGAAAAAAATCCAACTGGCATGGTGCGTAGAAGCCCACGTAAGAACGCATAAGGAGACCCGTGAGCAATGGTGCGGCATATGTGGACAAAGGTTTAATCAGCCAGGAAAATTAAAAAGGCACATGAAGACCCATGAAAAGGATTATATGATAAAGGGTGCACCAGGTTTGGTGAATAACGGCAGTTTTGCCAATGCGGTGTTGAATCCACCATCGCCCTATGAGGTGTGCTAAGTCTGCGGATTTTTAAGTCCTATTGAAATCCTGAAAACTCATGAAAGTCTTCACGCACAGTTCTTGTACAGACCGAAGCCTGAACATGATTACACTTCGACAAAAGATAGCGGCGTTAAGATAAATGACATGAAATCCAAATTTCTTGAATGCTTTGGCCTAGTTCCACATCAACAAACTGATTCACCAGTCAGTGAGAATAAACCATACGCTGCTCTCGATCCTTTTACGAGCATGAAAGTGTTGATGACCTTGCAGCAGAAGAAGAAGGAAAAGCGAAGTAGACCTAAGTCCATTAAAAGAAAGAAGACCACCACCAGTGTCACCAATTGCAGCAGTAGCAACAGCCAGAATTCGGACATCAAGAGGATGGACTGCACGGAAGCAGGAGGCTACGTGGAGCAGAGCATCCCCAAGGTGGATGAATCCAACCTGGCACCTTTAGGTACGTCCTAGTAATGCACACACGACATTTCATTTGGATGTAATTCATAATTTCACAAATTAGTTAATGTACGCATATGTTGACCATATCTGTATGCCTGCGCTGAGGAGTCTAGAGATCTGATGTGGTGCTGCTCGGATGTTGGGTTAAACCGTGAAACTCTGGGTTTTCTGTCACCGAACCACGATTCAACTGGCTTCTCATTGATGGTCTTATCCAGTTACCAAACACTTCTTCCAGCAAACACTTGGACCTACAGCCCCAGAGCCCACTTGGACTCTTTGATGAATACCTCGAGATGGGTACAATGAGCTCAGAGGATCACACTACGGAGTCAACGCGTTTTACTTTATTATAAAAAAAAACACACAATTGGGTATCATTTGATTATATAGGCACGTGTGTACGGCCCCTGTGTATCAGTCGGACATTGTTGTGGGAGGGAAATTACCCACACTTCGGGTTGTTGAAGGCAGGGAGCACAGATGTAAGAGCTTAGATGTACAATACAACAATGTAATTTTCTGCACTGTCCTCTGCTGCTCACAACCCCACAATAACTATTGCATGGTCACCCATCCAACCAATTTTCAGGCTCAGCTCTCCTTAACTTCTGGGATCTGATTAAATCTGACGCATACTGGGTGATTTGGCCATAGGCACCAATCTATGGATATACTGTAACACAATTGTCTTTGAGCATGCGCGTATGTGCATATGTACGGAGTTAAGTTTTAGAAACAATAGGAGCACATATTTGCTCCTCTTGTCTGCTAACCAATGCAGCTACATTGGTCAGCTTGGATTGACGTTTTTCCCCCTTACTATTTATTTAAAACTCTTGTGCATCATGTCCACTGTGGTTAACTGCTGTGATTTGTTGGCTTTTCAGCCACAGTGCATATGCCTAAAAATGTGTGGTACGGTTAATGGAGTCCTCAATACAGGATGTGATCTAGTTATTATAGCCACCTAGTGGTGGAAAATGGTGCAAAAGAAACCCAGGTGAACCAGAGCTGAGCATTAAAGATGGTAGTGGCTGATCGCATCTTAGTGGCCAATGTAATGGACACGATAATTTTGTGAACAAATGACACGAAAATGTGACCATATTTTGGGGTCTCCTTTGACTAAAACACATTCAATGCATTGAAAACATGTTTTGTTTGCTTAAAGTAATCACAACATAACAGCATTAAGAGTGTATGTCTATATCCTGTTTCACTCATTATCCTATCCTTGCCCCCCTACCCATTCTCAAAATATACCCCAGTTATCCAATTCGGGTTTGTCACTCTCTTCGTGGCATCATTTCCACTTGCGCCATTGCTCGCACTGCTCAACAACATCATCGAAGTGCGGGTCGACGCGTGGAAGCTCGTAACAAAGATGAGGAGGCCTGTGGTTTCGCAAGCAAGAGGAATTGGAGCCTGGGCCGACATTCTGAGTATCGTTGCCACCCTCTCTGTAATCACCAATGTAAGTCGCCAGATTGTCCGCTCGCTTTCTCGCTCAATATCCCATCTTATGAGTGACATAACATGTCATGTTAGCCGTGTGGGTTCTTTTTACCATACTTCACCATTCTGGTCCTGGCAGGTTTGAGAAGAGGTGTAGTGGGGAACCAGGAGCGGTTCGGGTATCACTCGTCACTGATGTTAGTCGTAGCTGGAAGTCAATTGCATGTGTGCTGAATTCAAAGTGCAGTGCACGAATCACTGCACCACCGCTCCTATCCACTCTCTCCCAAAATCGCAAAAGGTAAAGCCTTGCAATTGCTTGCTCATGTCACTGCTGGCAGAAGGGCCTCAACTAAAGGTAGCTCTAGAGAACCCCTCTACACGGTATTTGGCCTACTCTTCCATGATGACCAGACATGTTGTAAGATGTGGAATTACCTGCGCTAAAACAGTGATGAACCCATTTATATTGCTAATTGGACAGAGGTGGGGGAGATTTAAGAAAATGATCCATTGCTTCAACTGTTGTGTCAGGAGACTGAACTGACGACTGCCAGATTGCAAGTCCTTATATGGTAACCATTTCACTCTGGCAGCAACCCCCCAAATTGTATTTGTGAAAATTAATGTAATTGCCAAGGTAATTGCCAAGGTAAGATGTTCAGAAGCCTTGGTCAAATCATTGCATGCTAAGTGACCGCTATCGCTGTGCCTCCGTATGCTAATTCCACAGTCATGCATCTTGGCGTTCACAACGGACATCATCCCACGCCTGGTGTATTATTATGGATACTCAGCAGAGTATGGCACAGGTTCGCCTACAATGCATGGGTACACGGAGGACAGCCTTTCAATTTTCAAGATCAGCGACTTCAAGGAGCAAAATCATCCCAACATCCTGCCAGCCTGGTTTGATCCGGCATTCCACACAACCTGCAGGTTTGTGCCATTCAGTGTCATGCCCAGCTATCGGGGGTGCCGTCCCTGCGAATGTGATGCACTGATCTCTGGGTGTGTTGTCCAGGTAGATGCGACATCCTTCTGGGTGTGGCGTCCTCCTGGCTCCGCCCCTTCCTGATTAGTCTCGTTTTCTTCCTCTTTTCACTCCGTGACTTTCCTTTTAAGACCCACACTTCCCCTAGGCCCCACCTCTGTTTAGGCCCTGCCCCTTACCCTGGACACAGGGTTTGGCTTAGTTGGGAAGTAAGGGGTTGTGGTAGGGTTGGGGGAGGAGTGTGCGTGGTGGGCGGGGACAGTAAAGGGGGTGGGGGGGGGGGGGAATTGGAGGGGGGGAGCAGTGGGTACGGGTGGGATGGCTTCACAACCAAAGTCCCACTTAGAGAAATATAATAATAGATTGATATAAATTATAGCTCATTGTTACCCTGCTAAAGAGTAATGTTATTTATTTATCTATCAATCCACAACTGCTTAATTGAGTCTCAAGATCCCTTTTCAGGAAGACCGTGCATTGGGATTCCAGTTTAAGGTGGTTTTATGCATGTGGGATGCAATAAGAGGTCCTGGAGAACCCATGGTAATGAAATGAAGCTTAAAGGTCCACACAGACATGAAACCACTTGCTCTACAGCCATCTTCTGGTCTCCTCACAGCACAGTTAGTTAGGAAATTGATGCGATCTTCCAACCCTTTTCTGTAACGTTTTTGAATTGCTGGCATACACAACTATAATCAATATAACCATATTGATCGATATTTAATATAACCTTACTTGACTATGACCAAATCACCACGAATACAGCTAATATTAGATTCCGGAAGTCAAGCAGGCTTGAGCCTTGTTCGTGCTTAGATTGATGAACACCATGCACAATGCAGGTGCAGTAGGCGACTTTGGAGCTAGGTTGTCAGCAGTGGGTAGTTCAGAAAAATTTATAGTTGTGCTATATTGTTCTCCCATTATCTGTACTCCCTACCTTCACCAACCTGGTACGGACCAGCGTGAACCATGGTCAATAGAGCCCCCACAAGCTGCACGTTGTGGGAAGGCCCTCTTTCAGAAGCGGATTTTTTAAAGGGCTGTGAACGCATATACCGTTTGTACACAACCACTTGTTCAATTTAGCGCCAACTCTACTTTCGAGGCACTTTGCTCAATATAGTCCATGCGTGCTTGTGGTTGTATGTGTGTAGGTATCCAAGTTATCGCTACCCGCCGGATCATCCCCAAGCCTACTCCGTCACCAAGCAGTACTGGCAAGTACTGACGGCAAAGCTGGCCTTCGTCATTGCCATGCAGGTACACATCAACATGCACACACACACATTCATAAACCCATTGAAAGATAAAGGTACAGCCCTCCAATTACTTGCTCATGTCACTGATGGCAAAAGGGCTCCTGCTATAGGGAGCTCAAGAGAGACCCTTAAGATGTATTTGAACTGCTCTTCCACACTGGTCAGACGTCTTGGGAAGAGCTGGGAGTTCCCGCACTGAACAGCTCCAAACTCAGCCGACCAATTGACTGGATGTATTCCATTTACACTGCTAGGTGGATAGAGGCAGTGGAATGTAAAAAAAAACTTTCACCATTGTTTACACTGCCACGATCAAAGATCAATTCACACCCGCGACCTCTGGATTGCAAGTCTAGTGTGCAAAGCCTTACACTACTGCACCATCGTATAGACTCATCTGTGAGCAGTTGTTAAGGTCAGCAGAGCAAACCGTGATCATTGTCAATGGGTCATTACAGATAATGCCAGTAATGCTATTACACCTCACAATTGCACAGTATTTCTGAGATCACAAATAATAGTGGTAATACAATACGCTCTGTCATCATGCAGCAGACGATCCATGTTGTTTATGACATTTGTCACACGTAAGCATGTGTGCGTGTGGGAAGGGGAGCGGCTGCGTAGTTGTTCGTGAACCGCGCTACCAATCCTGTGTGACCGGAGTACTATTTCTGGCCACAGCCAACAACAGTGGAAAATATTAGAACCAGTGTTGAGCTTCCCTTAAGTTGATTCTGTCTTAAAATGAGTACTTGATGAAGTGTGTGAAAATCATCACTGGCGAGATAAAGGTGCACACCACCCCCGCAGGCACTGTGCCACCCTTCATAGATGCACTTGTCTCAGTCTGTGAAAGGCTACACAGGGAATCTTTGTAGTGGTGACATGGCCGAGTGTAAGTGTTTGCTGATTGTTGCGGTAATTTGCGGCTGCCCAGGTGAATACTGTGGGTGCATTAACTGCACATCATAAATGTTGCCTGCTGCATAGTGAACGTAAAAAACCCATTAAGTAATTCAAAAAGTGCCTCGGTATAATTTGCCAAATGTTCAAAAATTACTCAAATGACTTAATTTAATTGGGAAACACGACGTAACAATATAATATCCTAGGCTTCAGGTCCCCGGAATAGTTGACCTGAGATGTAAAGCACTTTAAGATGCTGCCATATTATATTTAGTAAGCACCCTTTACATGCAAATCCTGAAACTGAAAATCCTTTACCTGTGTGTGGACGTGTGCAGCACGTGGTGTTACTCACGAAGGCCTGCATTGCATACATCATCCCGGACACGCCATCCCATGTGCGCGCCTGCATGCGCCGCGAGCGCTTCGTCGTACAGACGATTCTGCAGCAGGCAGAGCTGGGCCGTCTCCGTAACACCCTCCTCACCGATGCCCCCAGCTCACCGCCATCGCCTCAATTCCACGTTGAGGATGAGCAGGCAGAGATGGGCCTGCTTCGCTGCTCGCTGCATAAGGAGTCTCCTGGCGTATTGCACCCACCCCAGCGGTGCCACATGGAGAATGAGCAGGCAGAGAAGACTGGTGACGACTCACTGCTGAAGGGATCCGAGGAGGAATCAAGCAACGAGGATTCGTCAACTGTCTTCTACAGCGTATAAATCTACTCTGACTTTTAAAGGAGGCTGCTATCCTAACTCTGTTTGCACGTGGACAAGGACATTGCAGTCGAGGACTATCTGTATATATATTAATAAATACGTTTATGATTTAACATGTCTCAATCATCTCATGTCTTTTCATACGAATCACGATGTGAATGAGGAAAACTAGAAATTATTGTTATTTTGTATATATTTTAAATTTTGGTTTAACATGTAGGCTTTCGCGCCCAATATCATCCATAGAGGTGTTTTTTGGATTGGATCGCATACATATATAAACGTGTCGTTAAAACCCGCCACCACTCGACACAGCCAACTAGTAGGGTTGTCACGGAAACAGAACAAGCCAATTCGTCACTGGTACTTTGGAGAGCCAAGCCACAACATTTACAATCGGAGTACGACGTTTTGCCAGTAATTACAACTAGCTTCATCAGGCGACAGCCAGATTTGTGGCACTCTCACGCAAAGTGGGGGGGGGGGGGGGGAGATTACCGAGTCAACGTGCATTATGAGAGCCCTTTGATCTTGTCCTTCCTGTCTATTGTGTATTAAAATAGCCGTACCAATGTTAATCCCTATTGAAGTATGCTGCCCTTTATAGGCATGCATTTAAATAATGTATTATTTGTTGGCACCCATGTTCAGCAGTAGCAGAACACACGTGCCAACAAGGACACTCAGTTGATTTTAATGTTGAAATTCTGTGCAAAACTAGCTACTACTGCCCAAGAATAATTCGAGAATCTATCGAAATTGGAAAAAATTTTACAGTTCGGATAGCTACCGCCTTTCTGCTGTGTGGAAGCGACTCATCAAATAGTACATTAGATGAAACTCCGAGTACCCACTCAGGAGGTATAGTGGTAAAGCAGTGGAGGAAAAAAAAGCATTTTTTT
Organism: Petromyzon marinus; assembly: GCF_048934315.1. NCBI lineage: Eukaryota > Metazoa > Chordata > Hyperoartia > Petromyzontiformes > Petromyzontidae > Petromyzon > Petromyzon marinus. The sequence goes on from NC_133683.1 coordinate 7,624,850, forward strand.
AAATTTACCCTTGTTGAATGATAGAGCCGATACACACAGCAAGCGAGATTAAGAAAGCGCATCGGAAGAAATACCGGAGGAGAGAGAGAAGACAATTGCTTGCTGGAGAAGGAAAGGCATTCCTACCGAGGGAGACAAGTTGACAAAGATTTTGATAATGGGAACCGGTGGCGTGGCTCGATCTTCCCTATGTACGCAACATGCTACCGAAAGAAAACAGAAAATCCTATTCAAAGGCTAAAATAAGCTCAATTTTTTGTATAAGAGCCCGATAAACAATAACCCCATCCATAGACTGAGGAAGAGAGGGAAGAGCCTGAACAAAGGGGAGGAGATTACGACGGAGATGGGTTGGAGGTGGAGAGAAGGGGAGAGGGGAGGCCGTAAAGGCAGCTGCACATTCAAGGAAAGCGGTGTAGAAAGAGTTGAACGGGGACATGGAGACAGCAGAGACAAGGGTGGAGAAAGAGGAAGGGAGGATCTTTCAGTGCTCGCTACAGGAAACCCACAAAACTGAATTTCCTAAACTCGTGTCGCCTCCGTGACAGCAGCACCACCAGCGCCACAGACTCACGCTCCCCAAATCGACAATACCATCTCCATTGCCGACCAGCCACGAGACGGCTGCTCTCAACACCTCGGTCGTGGTGTAAGCAGCAAAAGACTTCCGGCTGGTGAGCAACCGGCCATTGCGAGGGTTGGAAAGAAACTGAAGCACGGGGCGACTCCCACAACCTTCGGGTATTTCCAAACTGGATGACGTCTTGGGATGAAGCTAGAAGTAAGCCAAATCTGCACTCAATAAATGGGACAAAGATTCCAGAGAAGCCTCCAGAAATGTCACAGGAGGCTGGGGTGTGAGAAACCAGACTCCATGTGGGGTCCTCCAGACCTTTGCCCTCCAGTTCATCAACATTTGTAAAAGCAGGACGTCTCAAAGGTACGTAGCATGGGTGAGGTAAGAGGTTGAGAACCACGTTCCGAGATTAGGCGCTTTGACAGGTTGGGGTCCGAGTTAACGTTTAATGGAGCTCACCCTACGACATTATGGATAGAAGGGTAGTGTGCCGGCACAATCCGGACACCCTGCTACACCGAAACACTCTGCTGCACCAAACTCCCTGGTACAGCTAAACCAGTGGTTCTTAACCTGGGTTCGATCGAACCCCAGGGGTTCGGTGAGTCGATCTCAGGGGTTCGGCAGAGCCCCCGCCACGGAGGTCCGGACACACTTGAATTATTGTGTAAATTTGTGATGACACACACGGCCCGCTTGGCCATCACTGGCTGCAGATGATCATGCTACACTGCTTGGCCAATCAGCGCTGCGGGGAATTTAGTGCGTACTCAGTAGTCAACATGTGACTGTTGTTGTCGTACGTCGTGTGATTTCTTTAATATTTTATCCATACTAACTATGTCGGGCAAAAGAAGAAAGTGGTCGGACGAATATGTACAACATGGATTCTCATGTATCACGGAACGTGATGGGAGTGAGCGTCCTATCTGCATGATTTGCAACGCCAAGTTGAGCAACTCTAGTCTTGCACCGGCAAAACTAAAGGAACACTTCTTGAAGCTGCATGGAGACGGGGAATACAAGAACACAACACTTGCTGAATTCAGGGTGAAGAGAGCCAGATTCGATGAAAGGGCCACTCTGCCTGCTCTTGGATTTGTACCTGTTAACAAACCGATCCTGACAGCATCGTACGAAGTTGCTTACCTGATCGCAAAGCAGGGCAAGCCACACACCATTGGTGAAACACTTGTGAAACCAGCTGCATTAAAGATGGCGAATCTGATACTCGGAACAGCGGCCGAAGGTAAATTATCCCAAATTCCCCTTTCAAATGACACCGTCAGTGACAGAATAGAAGACTTGAGTAAAGACATCTTGGCTCAAGTAGTCGCGGATCTGATTTCAAGCCCGGCAAAATTCAGCCTTCAACTCGACGAAACCACAGACGTTTCTGATCTAAGCCAGCTTGCTGTTTTTGTACGCTATGTGAAAGACGACATGATAAAAGAAGAGTTTTTATTTTGTAAGCCTCTTACAACAACAACGAAGGCAGCCGATGTGAAGAAGCTTGTGGATGACTTCTTCAGAGACAACAATCTTTCATGGGATATGGTTTCTGCAGTTTGTACGGACGGAGCTCCAGTCATGCTGGGAAGAAAGTCTGGTTTTGGTGCGCTAGTAAAGGCCGATGCACCACACATCATTGTGACGCATTGTATTCTGCACAGGCATGCGTTGGCAACAAAAATCTTACCTCCAAAAATGGCAGAAGTATTAAAAACTGTGGTGGAATGTGTGAACTATGTGCGAAAAAGTGCTCTGAGGCACCGCATCTTCAGTGAGCTGTGTAAAGAAATGGGCTCTGAATTTGAGGTACTTCTGCTCCATTCTAATATTCGGTGGTTATCCCGGGGACAGGTGCTGAATCGTGTTTTTGCCATGCGTGTGGAATTAGCCCTGTTTTTGCAAGAGCACCAACACTGCCATGCAGATTGCTTCAAAAATCCTGAGTTCATTCTCATTTTAGCGTACATGGCTGATATATTCGCAGCTCTCAATCATCTCAATCAGCAGATGCAGGGTGGTGGAGTCAATATCATGGAAGCAGAAGAACACCTGAAGGCTTTTCAAAAAAAGCTACCGTTATGGAAACGACGAACAGAGAACAATAACTTCGCAAACTTCCCGCTTCTGGACGACTGTGCAAGTAAGATCGAAGATGTGTCTGGAATCGGAGATATTTCTGTATCCACGGAACTGAAGCAAACAATTGCCACGCACTTAGATGAGCTTGCAAAGTCTCTCGACGGATATTTCCCTACAAGAGAGTCATATCCAGCATGGGTGAGACAGCCGTTCACGTTTGCTGTTGAAACAGCAGATGTCAATGATGAATTCCTCGACGAAATCATTGAAATTCAGCAGAGCCAGGTTCAACAGCAACTCTTTAGAACAACAACGCTCTCAACGTTTTGGTGTCGACAAATGAACAAGTATCCAGTTATTGCTAAGAAAGCCCTGGATTTTTTTATACCATTTGTTACAACATATCTTTGTGAGCAATCCTTTTCGAGGATGCTGGACATAAAAACGAAGAAAAGGAACAGACTTTGCTGTGAAAATAACATGAGAGTGGCACTTGCCAAGGTGAAGCCACGCATATCTGAACTGATCTCTCAACGGCAACAGCAGAAGTCACATTGATTTCCAGGTATGTAATTTGTTGTGAGTTTATGCATTGTGTTGGTTTTATTCTTTGAACAAGGTAATGTTCATGCACGGCTCATTTTGTGTACCAGTAAAAAACATATCTATGTCTTGAATTTGAAAAAAAATCACATTTTATTTTTCACTAAAGAGGGGTTCGGTGAATGCGCATATGAAACTGGTGGGGTTCGGTACCTCCAACAAGGTTAAGAACCACTGAGCTAAACACTGAAACGATTGCGCTCAAATACACACAAACTCTCGCTCGGCCAGTTGGTACACAGGTTGTCAGTTGTGGGGGACGCGGGCCCCCGGCTCCCCCCCCCCCGGGGGAGGGCTGATCTCGGGAGGGCTGCGGGCTCCTGACTCCTCGCTCGAGTGAGAGCAGCCGCTACTCGACTCCTCGCTCGCGGTGAGAGGGCTGCCGCTCTCCGGCTCCTCTCCTCGCGCCGCAGCCCCTCGGGTCCGCGGGTCCTGTTTGTGGGGCATAGCTCGGGGCTGGCACGTGGCTGCCTGGAATCAATCCGTCGCTTCTCAGCCACTCAAACGCGACGTCTCCGCTCACACAACCCCCCGCACCACTCACACGAACTGAACGGGGGGTCAGGGGTCAGAGGGCAATGACGTCCTTCGCACACGCGTTGCCGCCGATGCCGGGCAATGGAGATTGTTTAAAGGGCTGCGGGGCGGGGATTTGGAGTCAGTTTTAGAGCGACACACCAATCGCACGCGCGGGACGGGGGGGTCGGGGGTTAGAGGGCAGGGACGTCACTCATACACGCATAGCCGATTGGGGGGCTGTATTGGAGATTATTTAAAGGGCTGTGGGGGCGGATATTCGGGATTGGTGTTAGCCCGCAGTCACGAAAGCTTTAAATCGAAATTTATGTTAAGTGTAATGTGTTGGTGTTAATAAATAGTGTTGCCTCCCAAGAAGTTGTGTGCGCCTATCTCAGCCCATTACATATAAGTGTAGACATGATTATGTAATTCTTGTGTTCATACAAGTGTAGTGACACAGCGCTGACTGCTGTCCAGCAGCGGCAACCGCAGTGGAAAGTTTGCACACACGCCGTTGACCTAAGACAGGAGAAGCAAAATGCACTTCTTCAGGAAGTGATATTTTTTTCATAATGCAGAGGCTGTGCCTGATACACATCTTTCATGTGTTGTTTGGCAACCCTGGTGCCCAGTAAACGCCATATGGCCAGATCTTTGCATTGAATTCCAAGTATTAATTCCTCCATACTTGTGCACAGTTGAGTTTTTATTCCATTCCCTTCATGAACCATGTCTTTGAACTTTACATCATAGTAAGATAGTACATGCCGATGAATAATTAATAGATGCTTAAAAACATCTATCCCCAACCATCTGCCTGTGTTTGGCCTAAAACCCAATCACCCAGAATGCCCAAATTCACCTTACATACTCTAGGAATGTAAGCAGGTTAATGCTTGGATATCCATCACAATCATCACCCCCAAATGTGAAGACATGTCACGAGACTCGCTGACTTTTCTTAAAATACTTGAGAAATACAAATCATAGCGGAATATTTTCAATTCCATGTGTATAAGCCTTTGTCTCAGATTTATTGAAAAATAAACATACATGTACAATATAAACATTCAAATATCAGAAAATATTTAATGTATGTTGAATTTCTTTCACACTGTACATAACCAACCATGCTAAACAAGACATGATAAAAACAATCCAAGTCATGGGTTGCATACAATATGCAACTTTGGTTTATTGATTACAAGTTACATAAAAGGTTCTGAAATTTTACAATACAGGCATAGTGCAATCTAAATAAGCAAATGTACTTTACAGTGATTTCCCAAATGTTTATAACTACACAAATACTAGCATGTATGTTTCCAATAAAGTAGTCTCCTTCCAGAATGGCTAAAACCAAAATAAGTTTAGTTGTGCTCACAATATTTTTCACATATCCGTTCTCTTTCAAGTGACATTTGAGTCTGCATGGATTTGCTGTGCAAAATACTGCTGCAACCATTCACTAACTCCAACCCTGAACGAACTTCATCACATTTTTCCAATACTTTGTTGTGGCACTTCCATTAACAGGGCAATTACTGTGCCCCATGGGCCTCACAAGTTCACAAGTAATTGCGATTCACACCACAGCACCTGAAGTACCATTGATGTTTAACAACCATGAATTAGCAGGACCAAGCGAACGTATCCTTCTGAGTACAAACCTCGACCACCGCCTTAAAATGCAGCCATCCCTGTTCTCCTTGATGGTGTCAACCAGCTCTTTCAGACGCGACAGGTGGTACACGGCCCTGAGAAGAGACACGATTGAGAGAAAATTACTTGGTTGACTTATTATCATGGTGGAAGCCAGAAAAATCTCACCAAGTCTCAGGCGGGTTTGGCAGTGATATTTTGCAAATTTCATCAGCGAGTGGTATGTGAGAGGAAATCGGAGAACCCGGTGAAAACAGAGGGAGTAAAATGCAAAACTCCGGATATAGATTCAAGATTCCATTGCTGTATTACTAACTCCTGGTTACCTAGCAGCCAAAATCTATAATATATGCTATTACCAAAGTCTCCCATCCAAGTAATAACCAGGCTTACCTGCTTAGCTTATAACATTCATAATCTGACATCATACTTAGAGGCGGTGCAGCCTCTATGCTGTGCGTGAGTGTGAATATAAAGATAAATTCACAATGGCGTGGAGGGGTTTTCCCAGGGACGATCAGCCCCTAGGAAGACGTCCGTGTTGAAGCTGCCCGGGGAGGGGGCCTCCAAGCCGGGGGATTCCAACTCCATGCGCGCCCTGCTCAGCAGCTCCTCCAATGAGGCTGTGCATCAAGAATCACGCATCGCACGTCACAACCACATGGGTGGCCGCTCAGTCGTCTCTGTGAGAAAAGACTGAATATGTACCTGAAAACATATGAAATGTCATCTGCTATATACAGACTATATATATACACACACACACCTAGGGATCTAAGGTCCTCTGACACGGGCTCCTCGTTGGCTACATTCGTAAGGCCGGAGATGTCCAAATCTTTGAGCCACTCTGGGTACTTTGGTCTGCGTTGCGGGCTCTGAGCGGCACCTGCTCTCTTCGTGCTGGTATCCGTCTCGTGGCTGCTGGTCTGGGAGTCCACATCGCAGTCACGCAGCCAGGCCGGGTACCTGAGCTCAGGAATGCTCGTGATCCCCGACACATCCAGCTCATCCTTTTGGCTTGTCAACCACCTGGGATAGGTACTTGTCGCACAGCCGCCGTTCGGCAAGTGCTCACGCCTAGTTGCTTCACTGCTCCGTAAGTACAACAAAACATTCTTCTGGTTAGAAAAGAAATAATTTTTGGGCTTTGCCGACTCATTTAATGGCATCAGGGCCTTGTTGCTTCTCGCTGTTGAGCTCAACCGTTCAGTTGGCTTATTGCCCCTCACCAATGATGCGCCGAGGCTGTGCGCGGTGACCCCGAGAGATGACCGCTTGCCTCTGTGCGACACTGCGAGGTCTCGGTGGGCGCCAGGCGAGCGGAACAAGGACTTGGAGGAACCGTCAACTGGCGCCTCTAGGAGCTGGTCCGTGGTTAGACTGACCGTCGGGCTATAAGCCATGACCGCTGCAGCGCAGCAGTGAGGCTGCACGTGCCCGAGATGAGGTCCTCCACAGGCAGCATGCCACCTGCAATGTAAGACCCACAGACATTTTACTGGTACACAATGAATTTGCTCTCCCCTAGATTCCTTGACCCCTGAACGGCAATCCTGCAATGTTGCCTTACTTTGCACCATCAGTAACTAATGATGTTTTCCGTTTGTGGAGTTTGTGAGAATATGGGATAAATCAGTGCATGAGCTGTTATTGTTTAAACTTCAGATGTGTCCAGTCTAGGATCTGCAAATTTTGACACAAAGGTTGGAGGATCACTTAGATTTCACAAACTTTACAAACTCGATAATCAGTGAAGTTGCTGGAAGATGACAGGAGAAAGAAATGCATGCACCGACCTATCTGTTCAGACCTATGCTATCCTCTCATATGCGTGTGCTTACTGTGGATAGTTTTCTCTGACATAAAATGAACTCATTAATGGAATTTGCCAAGCATCCCAGTGTGGGACTCTCACGAAAATGTATCTTTAGACCTTATTAAGGGTTTTTTTCTAGGGGAATTACATTACATTCATGATAGCATAGCATAATTGACAAGCACCCAGTACAAGCAAATAAATGGGGTTCTCCTCTCCAATTATCCCCCCTCCAGTCAACTAGCTTCGATACCTTATGAGACCTCCTTTGCCAGTAACAAGATATAGTAATAGGTTTTTACCCTTTTATCTGGCACAAAAACTGACACCTTTATACAAGGGATCATGTTTGCGATGACCACAACGCAAGTAGTCAAAATGCAAACAAGAAGACGCTAAGAATAAGAAGACGCCTTTTTGCGTCTTCTAGTCCAACACCAGTGGAGACTGGGATCTCAGAAAAGCCATCTCGGGTGTGGACCAATCAAATTCAAGGACAGTGCATATTATCAGAGTTGTCTTTTTTGTTTGCATTTTGACTACTTGTGTTGTGGTTATTGCAAACATGATCCCTTGTATAAAGGTGTCAGTTTTTGTGCCAGATAAAAGGGTAAAAACCTATTACTATAGCTTCAATACCATTGCACCGCGTGCACACTCGATAGCCACTCGAGCGCAAGCACCACGGAGCGATTCCTCGCGTGGCGAGAGGCGCAACCCACCCTCATCCACACTGTGCATCCTCCTCTCCTCCGCGCGTCTCCGCTCCGCCATGCTGCGCGGCGCTGTGCTCTGCACGTATCCTGGGTGGCGGTGACGCACAGATTCCGCTCTGCTCAAAGTCCTCGATGTAGGCGTCCAGCGCACCGCTCGCCTACGAGCAGCACTGCTCTCCGCACACCACAGGGCTGCGCTAGCCCCCGCTTCCGGTCCGGAGCAGCGTGCTGCACAGGCTGCCGCGAGGGCTTGTGTCCGTCACCGTGCTGTCGCCCGAAGGGCTGTTTGTCTCACCACCGTTGCAGTACATTTTGTACGATTTGGGATGCCTGGACCGGATGGGCCCAGGGAGAGGAATGGCTGTGGCTACCAGGTCACCACTGGTCCTGGTATGGGGGGCACCATGAGGAGCTGCTGTGTGCGGAAAGTGGGTCCGCTGTCGCAACGCGATCGCATGGGCCAGTGTCGACCACTTCGCGTTAGGTCTCTTAAGCTACTGTGGCTGTTGTCCTTTTTTCAACAAAAATTCCAGCCTTTCCCATGGTTTCCTTCATCACACCTGCAAGCTCTATGTACAATTGAAGTGTCATAAATGCACTACCTGCCTACTACTACATTATGAATGATATACATTTAAGAATTAGCTGGAGACAACTCCATGTTTAAAACACACTGTATTCAAAAGAGAAGGCTTAACATTTAACATTGGTTAACGTTTGGCATGCACACCTGCATATAAAAAAATTACCGTACTACTAATACAATGAATGCTAAATATTAAGTGGTATTACAGTGGTATGACTACTTATATATTATCGCACCTCCGAAGAGCACGGTTGGCTTTGTACGATGCGAAAGAGGTTCAACACACATACAGAATACAATACTTTCCGAGCACATTATGCGTACCGAACCTCCAAGTTCCTTACCCTACCCTGAATAAGAATGTGTGCGGAGTACAGCTCCTTTTTAAATCCATTGCTGGCTGACAGCTGTCCCATGCTATGCAGCTCCCAGGGGGAGGGGTTATTTACCATACTTCACCACGCTGGTCAGTGTGAGTTTGGTGATGGCAGGGGGCTATAGAAGTGCATTACAACCATGTACTGAATATTGCTGCACTGATGGCAGGGGGCTATAGAAGTGCATTACAACCACGTACTGAACATAGCTGCATTGGTGACAGGGGGCTATAGAAGTTCATTACAACCACGTACTGAATATTGCTGCATGGATGGCAGGGGGCTATAGAAGTACATTACAACCACGTACTGAATATTGCTGCACTGGTGGCAGGGGGCTATAGAAGTTCATTACAACCACGTACTGAATATTGCTGAACTGGTGGCAGGGGGCTATAGAAGTGCATTACAACCACGTACTGAATATTGCTGCACTGATGGCAGGGGGCTATAGAAGTACATTACAACCACGTACTGAAAATTGCTGCACTTGTGGCAGGGGGCTATAGAAGTACATTACAACCACGTACTGAATATTGCTGCACTGATGGCAGGGGGCTATAGAAGTACATTACAACCACGTGCTGAATATTGCTGCACTGGTGGCAGGGGGCTATAGAAGTACATTACAACCACGTACTGAATATTGCTGCATTGATGGCAGGGGGCTATAGAAGTACATTACAACCACGTACTGAATATTGCTGCACTGATGGCAGGGGGCTATAGAAGTACATTACAACCACGTACTGAATATTGCTGCACTGGTGGCAGGGGGCTATAGAAGTACATTACAACCACGTACTGAATATTGCTGCACTGGTGGCAGGGGGCTATAGAAGTACATTACAACCACGTACTGAATATTGCTGCACTGGTGGCAGGGGGCTATAGAAGTACATTACAACCATGTACTGAATATTGCTGCACTGGTGGCAGGGGGCTATAGAAGTACATTACAACCACGTACTGAATATTGCTGCACTGATGCTCGCCACCTGAAAGCCACACAGCAGGACAATGCTATACTGTACAATATTGAAATGATTCTCCTACAAATACTAAACATCATTGTCTTAACAATCAATACTACTTTTAACATGAACAATAACTAATAAATGCACACGTAGTAATCGCCGTGCTAACCCTTAGCGTGCAATGTGAGCAGAACTTGTGTTGTAAGTCGTACCCAGTCCATTACCGTGCCACACACTCCCATTAACAAACCAACGACATTTACTGAATGTCCTCCTCCTTTACACGGCACAACCAGACAACACTTTGCACACCGAAGTGTCCAAGCCGCGTGCTGAGTGAAGCAAACCCCATTCAATTCTAGATTTAAAGCTTTCGTGACTGCTAGGATCCATACTCTTTGGTTCTATTGGGTAAAGTCACGTAGGTGAAAATTGTTATTTTATTTTCACCTACGTGACTTTACCCAATAGAACCAAAGAGTATAAACCCCATTCACTCTGCGCTCAGCGTTCAACAAAGTTGAACCTGGCTCGCCCTCACGCCTGCCCATCTCTCTCCGTCTCTCACCGGAGATTATTCCATTGATCGTCTTGCCTTGGCGTCCAGAGATCCGTGTGGATTATCCGTGAGGGTAGTTAAAGGTCGCGGTTATTCGGAGAAGTTTTTTTTATTAATTTTCCCGCCACAACCGCCGCGTCGCCAACGGCCGCTGAAGGCGATGTCCGAGACGCGCGGCCTGCGCATGCGCACTGAGGGTTGAGAGAAACCTGCGGGGAGGGGCAGCGGGGGGCGGGGAAGCCGCCGCCGTTGGCCACACCCACATTCTGGCCACGCCTATATTGAACCGACGTCACGGTGACATCATTCTGGGTCGGACTTTATCGTGGGCTGGCTGTGCACGCGAGGAGCTCCTGACTTCTGACTCTGAATTCGAGAAAAAATCAAAGATTCACGATGTCTACCTTCGTCGAGATAGGTAAAGTTTAACGTTAGTGTTAGAGATGTGTGTTTGTGTTAAATGTTGAGCCTGTGGACAAAACTGCTGGGGATGTGCCAGATGTCTCCATCTAACGTTAAGGAGGTTGGAGCCTGGATAGTGCATACCAGGTGCTACAGGCTACATGATGGGAAGCAGAAGGCATTCTAGTAAAATAGGTTTTTGTTTGTGCGTTAATGCTCCTCCTTTTCCTTTACCAACCCATACTCACCGGCATGGTGAAGTATGTGCAAATAACCAACACGATTCGTGCGATCGTCAAGAGGCTCTCCAGCAGGGGATTGGCAAAAGGCCGTACAGGAGCAGTTTTGTGAAAAATCATTGATTCTTTCATAATGTACATCTATGATTTATTATTATTGTTCATGTGGGTAACCTCGGCGAGGGGGGAAGCAAGGTCGGGAAGAGCGGGGGATGGGGCCGCTTTTGACCACGCCCATATTTAGGTGACGTCACGCCCTTTTGCTGTGACGTCACTATAGCAGGGAGTTATCCTTGGCTGGCTGTGCATGAGGAGCTCCCGAGTTATAACTCACAAGATCTGAGATTAGACCAAAGATTCATGATGTCCACATTTGTTGAGATAGGTAAAGTGTAATGTTCGTGCTATGACGGGGCTTTGGGCCACTTTTAAATATTGAGATCTCGTCAGTGTTTTAATCGGACGCTCAGCAGGGTTTGAGCCAGGATAGTGCATAACAGGTCTAAAAGTGTGGTGTCGGGCTACATGGTGGGCAGCAAAGGGCAGTCCATCAAAATTGGTTGTACTATACATACTATACGTCTTCACCAACCCACATTAACCAGAGTGGTGAAATGTGGATTTGAAGCTTTCGTGACTGCAAGGATCCATACTCTTTGGTCCCTTCACCTGATGAAGGCCACTTGTTTTGTGGCCGAAACGTCGTGATTGTTGTTCATTTTATTTATTTATTTTTCCCTACGTGACTTTACCGAATAGAACCAAAGAGTACATATGTTATCTCCCGCGCAATATGGTATCTCCCTCGCAAGATGTTATCTCCCGCGCAAGATGTTATCTCCCTGACAAGATATTATCTCCCTCACAAGATGTTATCTCCCTGACACGATGTTATCTCCATGACAAGATATTATCTCCCTCGCAAGATGTTATCTCCCTCACCTCGTATGCAGGAAATCCGTGAGTTCGATCCAAATTGTGACGCCTGTAATATTTGGAGTTTGCGTGTCTCTTTCTCTGTCTTCTCGTGGCCGCGTGGATTATTCCCTGGGTCCTCCGGTTGTTCCTTTAACATTTAGAATCAACGTGCTTTCAGAGTTATTTGGCTGCTATAAATTTCCACGTGATGCGAATTATTTTCCACCTCGCTACCAAGCCGCGCCAGGGCAGTGCCGAGCCAGCCCCGTGTGGCTCTCAAGGCACCAAGTTATGTTTCCACTGCGGAACCCGAGCCGTGCCACGGACGTCACGTGTGACGAGCGCGTCGAGACGCATGTGGGTGGTGTAGTGCAGTAATTTTCTTTTTTTTTTTACTCGGGGGTACGCGGACCCCTGGGGGCTATGTGGCAATGCCCCAGGGTGTACGTGAGATAATGTATAAATATGTGAAATCATATCGGACATGAGTCATTCGTGAATAGTCATGTATGAATCGGACAATGTAAAGTAACTACGATACAATTTGTATCCATGTGGTAACCTGGAACGATATGAAAGCACTTTCTAAGCTCACTGATCGTACACAATGCGGGTTTACAAGAGCAGCCAGGGAACTAATGACGTCTCGCGTGCAGAGCGTCCGTTTAATTTGTTTTTATTCGCTTGCAGTTACTAGCAGCTGGTTAGGATATACCTCTCACAAAGTGGACAATTGGTTAAAATATTGACGTTCATTATTCACACGTTGATTTCTCAGAACCACGTTGGGTCAAGGGGGGAGTGGGGGGGGCTACTCGGTTTAAACTAAATTCAACAACGAGGGGGGGCACCGGTAGCCAACAACGGTTGAGAACCACTGGTGTGATGTGCGCTGGTGTCCTTACCGTGCACTCACCGAATGTCACTCACAATGTACGCGTCATTATCCCCGCCCCTGGCCCTGCTTGGCCCCAAGCCATATTCAGACACCGCGTGAGGTTAGCGTATCCCGGTTTTTGGTTCTAGCGCAACATGGAAAACGGCCAGTGGAGAACCAGGCAATAGAAATGTGGGAGGCACTGTTGGCACGTCCATATAAAACTGCACATGTTATCCCGTGGATACAAAATGCAGGTTAAGAGGAAGAATCGAGGCACGGTGATAAAAAAACGTGATAACCCAGCAGGGTTTGAGCCAGGATAGTGCATAACAGGTCTAAAAGTGTGGTGTCGGGCTACATGGTGGGCAGCAAAGGGCAGTCCATCAAAATTGGTTGTACTATACATACTATACGTCTTCACCAACCCACATTAACCAGAGTGGTGAAATGTGGATTTGAATCTGTCGTGACTGCAAGGATCCATACTCTTTGGTTCTATTGGGTAAAGTCACGTAGGTAAAAAATAAACCAACAAAAATCACGACGTTTTGGCCACAACACAAGTGGCCTTCTTCAGGTGAAGGAACAGAACTGTCGGGACGACAGCACTTCAATTGAAATGTGGTCAAGTAACCACCATGATCTGTGTGGTCACGGGGAAGCTCTCGCAGAAGCTGACAAGCTTCCATCTTGGCAGTAATCATGTTGCCTCTTTTTTACTCTCAGCGTCTCTGCAGCGCTTGCAGCGCTCGCACTCCTCGCCCCATGCACCCCCCACCCTCCCCCTCTCTGACTTATTTAACTGCCCTAACCCTGGTTTCTCTCCCACTTCAGTAAAACAGTTTCCTTGCTGTGGTTGTCACACCTGATGATGAGTGCTTGTGTTGCATTCGAAACGTCGTGATTTATTTCTATTTCTATTTTTTTTTTCACCTACGTGACTTTACCGAAAGAACCAAAGAGTATAGCTGACAAGCTGTCAGGGCAAAAATGACTTTGCATATTCCAACTAATATTTTTTGCCCTGGTTTGTGTCTGACCATGCTGGGCACGGCTTTGTTAAAGTGTACGATATTCAATGGGGTAAAAGTCCCCTAATGGTAATACAACTTTATACCACAGGTGTACTCACACTGGAGCAGCGTCGACATTTATGAGAAAGCTTTACACATGAGTACCATGTGCGGTTCTTTACCGACATTCCCATCCCTGCACCTGCCTCCCCTGTCCCTAATGCAATGAACCCTCTACCCCCACATTACCTATGCAGAGCTCGTGGAGAGAATGAATGAGGAGGAGGGAGCGGAGGGGCATGAGGCTCAGCCTTCAACGGTGCCGCAAGACTTTTCGACGTCATCATTTCAATCTACCCTGGCCCAGGTACGATGCGGCACAACGTGGATTTGCACAGCCTATAAATTAGCTTGGCTAATGTCAAAGATGGGAGATTCCTGGTATTTACAGATTTAGTTGTTGTTTGCATTCGCCAACTAATGGGCCCCAAAGTGTAGACATGGCTGCTCCTCATTTATAGATTTGCAGCCTTTGCAGCAGTGCGTTTTGGTGACTATACTGTGCTGATGAGTCCGAATGAGGATTACACCGGTCCACAGTTGCATATCACTGCATAACTGCTGCTGTTAGTCTGTCACATTTGCTCAACTTTATTTTGATGGTGGTTTAAGATAGCATTACCACAATGCACTTTAGAAAATACTGATGTTTTTTGTATAATGCACAGGGGCTAGATGCTTTGTGTACACATTTCTCCAGGTCTCTGGTTTCCTCACATAGCTAAATGACACAGTGTAACTGGTATTGGCCAAACGTACCAATGCTGAAAAAATACATGCAAATTATTCAATTGGAATTAAACTAAGCAACTTCGTTCTCGACTGCAAAAAAACAGAACTTGGTAGGACCCTCCTTGAAAATAAAAATGTAAACTCATTGAGGTTTTCCTGGGTAAACAAGTACATCATCATAGCAATAAACAACTTGCATACAAATAGCAGATTAACTTATGTCCTGATACATGTATCATGAGCTTATGAATAAATATACATTTCATGCATAAGCTATTACATCTCTCATATTCGTGTGTGTGCTTGCCTTTGCATGTAGGACACTATCTACTTTTGCGATGGAGTCCGTCGGATCGATTTCATCCTCGCGTTCGATGATGAGGTCCATTCTCAGGACGCCATCAACAATCAGGTGAGAACGAGGAACCTACAAATAATGCTCCACCTTCCTGCACCCAGCATTATCACCCCTCCCCACGTGCAACACCACACGCCTCTAAACCTAGGTTTGACGCAGTGGTGCCAGCTCAGCTCTCTGACTGCTGAGTCACCCTGCCACCTCCATACGAGTCTTTAAATCCACAGTATACATCCTTTATCAAACTGTATCGTCAACTGCAGACCACGCTAGTCAATGAACGCTAGACTCCCATCACTCAACTCGCACATCCATACCCTGAACCATACGCCTCACTGCTTTGGCGAACAACAATCAATTATCGTTACGTATCACACTCCATCCACAACTCCTCAATAAATACACCACTTTCATATTGCACACACCGACACCCAGACATAACTTACAGGATATATGTAATATCCACATTCTAACTGCCAAATGGAAAACTATTATAACAGTGCTGAAGTACCCAGTATGCATTCTCTGCAATATTGATGTTTTTGTTTATTTTGTTGCTATTGTACCCACGCACAATGGATCTATCTCCCTTGTAAAATAGCAAAGCAACTAGCTAAGTGAGACCATCCCTGTAACAAATAAGTTAAACTCAAAGAGTTGATTGACAAAGAGCTGTGCAAATTTTTATTTTATTAAGGTCTGCTGAAGTGACACCGACTGAAGCAGTTCAGTGATGCTACTTTGCAGAGCCGTTCTCTGATTGATTCCCATGTGAGGCTCTACTCACTGTAAGAGTTCAAGAAGTTTCCTCACCTCTTGACTTGACTCCCACAGTGACACAACTGAGAACAATGTATAACACAGATGGTCAATTTTGTTTGACAGAAGAAGAGGACCGAATATCAGGCAAGCCTGATGAAGATGGGGCTAGATCTCGAGATTGAACCCAAGGAGGTAAGTTTCCTGCGTGTCTCTCTGCTATAGATGACAGACACTGTATACAAATAAAAAGGTGTTAGACTGTGATTGCTTCATAATTTCACTGCTGGCATACATTCCTTGAGTAGGAGCGCTAAAGATCCCCGCTGGAGGGTATATGGCCTACTCTTCTCTGCTTGCCAGACGTCTTGAAAGAGATAGCGAATACCCATACTTTACCCCACCATGCACAATCTTAAGATGGATTAATTGTGGCTTACCCATTTATACTGGAGGGTATAACAGTCTCCACCTTAATGTGGCATGCCAGCTATTTATACTGTAGTAATAAGTGTTCGATAACTGCACGTACGTTATGCAATTTGCTTTTGGGTTGTGCCACACGTTGATCGGCACGAGGTGCTAACAACACATGACACAAGCACGAAAATCCACGCGGCCGTGGACACTCTTCCAAATGAGACCATCCTGTTCCCTTGAACTCTCACCTGGTCAAACAAAGTCTAATAAATACAACTAAATGCACTCATCTAGAGTCTGACGATGAACTTCGTGCCATCCACTAGGAGTCGGTGAGCGGACGCACCACCTTTGTGAAAGTACACGCGCCATGGAACCCACTCACCACCTATGCCGAGATTCTACACATCCAGGCAAGATTCTGATGGTCATTGTAATGATGATCATGATGATGCCGATGATTGTGATGATGATTGTGGTGATGATTGTGATTATGATGGTGATAATGAATGTGATGACAATAATTTTTGTGAAGATTCATCATGGTTGTGATGATAATTGCGATGATCATGCATGTGATACAGAGTATGATGGTGAGGGTGATGATTGTGATGATTATAATTTATGACGTTCAACGATAATAATCGTAGCACTGACATTACGAGATATCGAGAGACGTAAATATACAAACGGATTAGAAAAACGTACATTTGGAAAAATATGCATATTAGCAACATATTGACTCTTTTTAGAAAAGTGAATGGGCTCGGGAAGGGCACGTTGCTTGAAGGGATGATGTCTGCTGGCCGAAAATGACATTGGAGTGGCAGCAGAAGGAGAGAACGTGCCCAAGATGATGTATATCATAGAGATGGCGAGATAAGATTGGCTCATGTGCGTGTGCTCATGACTGGGGATATTGGTGGGACAACTTGAAGAGTGGGTGGGATATGCAGTGGAGGCTTTTGGCATATTAATTGTTGCATTATAGGACTTGTTGTATTATAGGACTTGTTGTATTATAGGACTTGTATTATAGGATTTGTATATAATGTTGTATTATAGAACTTGTTGTATTATAGGACTTGTATTATAGGACTTGTTGTATTATAGGACTTGTTGAATTATAGGACTTGTTGTATTATAGGACTTGTTGTATTATAGGACTTGTATTATTATAGGACTTGTTGTATTATAGGACTTGTTGTATTATAGGACTTGTTGTATTATAGGACTTGTATTATTATAGGACTTGTTGTATTGTTGGACTTGCATTATAGGACTTGTTGTATTATAGGACTTGTTGTATTATAGGAATTGTTGTATTATAGGACTTGTATTAGAGGACTTGTTGTATTATAGGACTTGTTGTATTATAGGACTTGTATAGAACGTTGTATTATAGGACTTGTTGTATTATAGGATTTGTTGTATTATAGGACTTGTTGTATTAAAGGACTTGTTGTATTATCGGACTTGTTGTATTATAGGACTTGTATAGATTGCAACAACTTGGGGAGACCTTCATCCATTCGTGGACTGATTTTGGCTGATGATGATTCCATGTGCTCGAGGCAAAGGGTTTAATACATTTAAAATCAAACAGGTGCCACTCAAGGAGAGCGACCTCCCCCAGGTGTCAGGCTCAGACAGTGGGCCTCTTCACTACCTGGGAAATATTCACCACCTGAAGCCGGGAGCCGTGCCCAAACAACCGGACTATTTCACGGCACCCTACCGGCGTTCGCAGCAGGACATCTATCCTATAAAGGATCATGACGTCCTCATCCCACCGGCCGTACGCAGCCAAATCGTACGTTTGTATCAATAATGCTGTATAAATAATGCCAGAATGGGGTGGTTTTTTTGCAAAAACATGTTAATTTAAAAGGGTTTTGTCGTGTTTTTATCATTTTAATTAAAGTTTTCAGCTCTGTATCGCAACTTGCGATCTCTGAGTGACATGTGGTTAGAAGTGTAAATCATTATGGTTTATTAAGAATGCCTGGATTTATGATTTAGGGGTTGTGGTAATATGTGTCCCTGTAGAGAAAGCTACCAAATTTTTGGGATGCTTAACCAGGAGACATGGTGAGCTAGCAGCCCCACCCTTTGTAAGTCCTGCCCACATTATATAACCACGTCCCCTCAATCACTCTCCCCTGCACAACAAAAGAATGAAAGACTACTGTTGATATGGTTCTTGGTGAGCAGGTATCCTGTCGAGCCAATATTGTGGGCATTTGGGGTTTTGATAGTATTGTATTCTGAATAAATTGCCTTTGTGCATGGAAAGCATGCATAAAATGTCTCCTTGAAATCTGGATATTGTACTTGCTGAAATCGGTACATATCTGCTTCAGTTTTTGGGGTGTTCTATGGACCTTTCCGAGTCGGGACTCAATAAGAGTTGTGGGCCCATTATAACTGTGTAGGCTGGTGGTGGTTGGAGAGGGGGAAACATTTCAGAGTGGAGTGAGTCAATAATAGCTTACCCACCCAGCCCTATGTTTCATGCATGTTATGTTTGTCATGTGTGTCATGTGTGCTCACACAGGTCCACTACATGCTGCAAAACCCCATGCCACAAGACAGCACGAACATATTAAATATCAACCAAATGATTGAAAATGGCTGCTATACTGCAGCCTATCCACTGCATGACGTAAGTTGTTGGGGGGGTAGGGGGTGGAGGGCACACTGACACCCTACGGGAGGCCCAGGTACGACACCTGAATTGCACACCTGTATAGGACGCTATAGCATAGTCTAAAGCTTACCACATACTTAACATTAGTGTCCCACAGAGATGCGCCGCATAGGTGTCCAGGTTCCCCAGCTCACTAAACACACCTCTGATTTGCATGGTTGGCTACATACGGTGCAAAAGAAGTTCAATATCCATGCATTGGAAAGGACTCCACGAGCACTCTAGAGAGCCATTCTCAAGGGTATTTGGCCGACTATTTCACGTGGGACAGAAGTCTTTGGAAGAATTAGAAGTACCCACACTTCATCCCACAACACGTGAACAACCAATAGATTAACTGTGGGTGCACCCATTTACACTGCTTGCTGGGAAGAAGCAGCGTGATTAAGAAACGTGGTCATTGTTTTAACTGTCGTTCCCATGAAATCAAATGGGCGACCTCTAACTTTGCAAGTCCAGTGCAGTGTGCAACACCATTACACCACAGCAGCGCCACGGCAGAGTTTTGGGGGGGTGGAGCTGGTAATTTGTGAATGTCCATGCAGTGTTTGTGACTAACAATTGCTTTCCCCATGTCAGAGTGAGTCTGTTCATCCCACCAAAAACCCGAACACGCTGGGCGACCGCAACACGCTGCGACGGGAGTGGGCGAGAGCCGGGCGCTCTTTCAAGGAGCAGCCTCTTGACCTTGTGCGGTAAGTTCATGCCCTATCCACTGCTGGATGAAGACTTCCCCAAGCCTTCGCCATCTCTCCCAGTCTCCTGATGCAACGATCCATGTGGCTCCTGCACACATGCTGATTTCATTACTTAAATCTCTGTGGTGCACATCCTCTCAGACGCATTCCTTCTCTTGACTGCCACATCATTCTTAGTCTCGACCACAGGCCATCGTACCTCTTAGGGACGTGCCCTGTCCAGAAAGGTCCTAAGGCTGGACTTGAATGCTAGCTGGGAGTTGATAGCACAGACGGCTGGGGAAATGGAGTTCCAGAATAGCATTTGCCCATGCCTTCCCTGCTCTTCACATTTCCCTCCAGCCCATGGTCCTTGCTTACATATTCGATAGCTACACCACTGGTGCCATGTGCGGTTGGTGATGTTTGCGCTGTGTGTGCGAGTGATGTTGTCGGCACAGGTCATACTTCGGGGAGCAAGTGGGGCTCTATTTTGCATGGCTCGGCTTCTACACAAAGATGCTGATCTTCGCTGCAATCGTCGGCCTGATCTCCTTTTTCTTTGGAGTATTCAGCAATGACCGTGACATCACTAGGTACTGGCCCGACACATGCATACAGACAAATGCATACAAACACACACACACATACACTCATGTGTCAGATGTAGAACTCACACAGATCTCCTGTATAGCAATACAGACTGAACAATGAGTATCAGCAAGCACCTACTAAGGCTATACACAAGTACATATACACGTAAAGTACATATAGACATACATATACACTTATATACAATCCCATGGGATGCTGCCATGGCGTAATAGTTACATTTCTAGAATTGCAGTTTATAGATTTCCAGTGCGATCGCCTGGCATGGCAGCTGAAATAATGGCTAGGTTTCTTCAGTTATCCCACATATGCTCAGCAGTATAAACGGAGACACCGCAGTTAGATGATTGGCAGTTCAGATGTGATGGGGTAAAATATGGGTACTCCCACCGTGTCCAAGACGTCTGGCCATTATGGACGAGTAGGCCAAATATCATCTCGAGGGGCAATCTAGAGCATTCTTTAGTGGAGGACCTTCCACCAGCAGTGGCATGAGCAAGCAATTTCAGGGCCACATCTTTAACATTTCACTATTAAAGTACATATGCACATATATACAATCTCATACAGTTTATATACATATACAGTACAAATATAGTACATTCAATATATTGTATATGTATATATGTTCCAAATGTCTCTGTTTCTAAAAGTAAATCCAAAAAATCAAGCCTAGCTACAATATTTCGGACAATCCAGGGAAAATTAAACATTGTTTTGGATTGCTCAGAAAACATGACATCGCCCATTGTGACGTCACTCACGACGACACGTATCACGTGGCATCGGGTTTCGTCACTCTTGTTCACATGAATATATTGTACATTCTTACGAATTGTAAATAATCCGAAAATCAAAAGCAAAAAATATTCAAATCCAAAATGTTTAAATGTGAAACGTATCCTTATAATACGACTTACACACATAGACTCTTTGGAGCTGCATGACGGACAGCGGGGAGCAAGTGCAGGAAATACATTGCTGTACTCTGTGTCTGGATTCTTCGCTTCCCATATTCAACCCGTACTGACCAGTGTGGGATGACTAGAATTAAATAGCCCTCATGACCCACGAGGTGTGGGGAGGCCCTCAGCCAGAAGTCGATTGATAAAAGGGCTGTAAACACCCCTGGAAATCAATACATAGAGATGTTACACCACTGATATCAACGAAAATTATAATTAAACATCAGCAAATACCTTCTTTGGTTCTTTCGGTAAAGTCATGTAGAATGAGAATAAAATAATAAATTGATAAAATAAAATAACACAATAATATTCTCACGACGTTTCGGCCCCAACACAAGCGGCCTTCATCAGGTGAAGGGACGAGACTGTCTGGTAGGACAGCGCTGGAGTGAAAGAGCCACGTTCAGATCACGGCCTTTAAGCTGTGTGAGAGGAACAAAGCGCCTTGACAAAGGAATTAGCATATAATTTAGCATTGAAATGGCTGAATGATTAGCTTGTGACTGGTCACAGAAATAGCTATGTTAAAAGTTAAAGCATACACATCCGCAGAGGCACCCCTTGATAAAGGAATTAGCATAGAATTTAGCATTGAAATAGCTAAGTTAAAGCATACACATCCGCAGAGGCACCCCTTGACAATGGAATTAGCATAGAATTTAGCATTGAAATAGCTGAGTGATTAGCTTGTAACTGCTCACAGAAATAGCTACGTTAAAGTCAGAGCATACACATTCACCGAGGCACTTAGTACAAATCAAACAGGAGAATTTAGCATTGAAATAACTAGGCGAATTTAGCATTGAAATAACTGAGTGATTAGCTAGTGACTGATCACAGAAATGACTATGTTGAAGTCAAGGCCTACACATCTGAGCTATTCACAGTACTATATAGTGAACCAATTAGAAAACGTGCCAGTTTGTAGGTGGGGGAGTTGATAGTAGCTGCCATCGTTGAGAACTACTCAACGATGGCAGCTATACAAAAATAAAAAGAGATCCCACCAACAGCCTGGTCACCAAAACGAACAAAATCATCTCTGATTCAACAGCATTAATTGATGAGATCAAACAGTTCTCGTTGAAACCCTCTGCTGCCAGACCACCAAGATTATATGGCCTTCCAAAGATACACAAAGAAGATACACCCCTTCGTCCCATCGTCTCTACTATCAACTCCCCCACCTACAAACTGGCACGTTTTCTTGCTGATATACTGCGACCTTTCACTGGAAAAACCACCTCTGCGGTACTAAATTCTACTCACCTGGTATCGACAATCAAAGGCATTTCCCTGTCCCCAAACGACCTGCTTGTCAGTTTTGATGTGGTGTCCTTGTTCACCAAAGTCCCGGTACCTGACACCATCGCTATCATTGAAGACCTGGTTCATCAAGGACTGCATACTGATGTACCCCCCCTGGTGAGACATTGCTTAACCAACACATACTTCACCTGGAATGGAACTTTCTACAAACAAACTGAGGGCACCCCAATGGGCTCCCCCCTATCTCCGGTTGTAGCCAACGTATTCATGGAAAAATTTGAAACTGACGCCATCCAGACTGCCACTCTACGCCCGACCTTATGGAAGAGGTACGTTGATGACACCTTTGTCATCTGGCCACATGGCCAGCCTGCTCTAGACCAATTCCGCGACCACATCAATTCCATACACCCAGCAATCAGATTTACCATGGAGGTCGAAAAAGATGGCAAACTACCCTTTTTGGATGTCTTAATTAAAAGGAGACATGATGGTTCAATGAGCCACTCTGTCTACAGGAAAGCTACCCATACAGATGCTTACTTGAAACCGGATTCCCACCACCATCCATTCCAGAAGAACTCCCTCATCAAGACTCTATACCATAGAGCCCAATGCATTTCCGACCAGGAACACATTACCAGTGAACTCAAGCACGTACACCAGGCTCTCAGGGCTAATGGCTACTCCGACTACACAATCCGCAAAGCCATCACTCCAGTCATGAAGAAGGATCCTCTTGTGGAGCCACTCAAAACCATCACCTTACCCTACATTGCAGGGGTCACTAAAAAGATCTCCAAAATCCTGAATAAACACAAGATCCAGGTCCGATTCAACACAGTACATAAAATCCGTGATTTAGTTCCATCTGTAAAAGATGCTGTTCCAGACATACAATACCCGGGCGTTTACAAACTAAAGTGCCTCTGTGGTAGTAGCTACATTGGAGAAACCAAAAGACATATCTCGGACCGCATCCGCGAACATAAAGCAGACTTGAAACACGGTAGGACGAACTCCTCTGCCGTGGCAGATCACTGTTATAATTCAGTGGGCTCACATGACTTTGACTTCTCCAAGACGGAGGTTCTTTGCAAACCAACCGGCTACCATGAGAGATTCGTTCATGAGGCCATTCACATATACAAGCACAGAGACAATTTCAACCGAGAAGATGGATTCTGGCTTAGTAACCACTGGAAAGATGTTTTAAACCATTTCTGTTCTTAATTAATTGTATTTTTACGATGACCTTCAGACCGCAGCTCTTTCGCCAGCATTGACTCTTAATACCTCTCACACCACGGTTAATGGTATGGTTTTACAACATGGAGTATAATAGCGCCTCGCAGCTGTCTCTCTCCCCCTCCTCTGTTCCGACCATGGACGAACTCGTCCGTCTGAACGGGGCCCGTAGCTATCCGTGGTGCTAAAGTTGAGGGTAAAAATCCACCCATTTTTTCGCCATATAGCATTGTGATATATAACGACTTATTGTTGGTAGCTTAGCTGATTGGAGAATATAGAGTTTATTGATAACATTAAGGTAATTTATATTTTAGTTTTTTATTGGTTCACTATATAGTACTGTGAATAGCTCAGATGTGTAGGCCTTGACTTCAACATAGTCATTTCTGTGACCAGTCACTAGCTAATCACTCAGTTATTTCAATGCTAAATTCACCTAGTTATTTCAATGCTAAATTCTCCTGTTTGATTTGTACTAAGTGCCTCGGTGAATGTGTATGCTCTGACTTTAACGTAGCTATTTCTGTGAGCAGTTACAAGCTAATCACTCAGCTATTTCAATGCTAAATTCTATGCTAATTCCATTGTCAAGGGGTGCCTCTGCGGATGTGTATGCTTTAACTTAGCTATTTCAATGCTAAATTCTATGCTAATTCCTTTATCAAGGGGTGCCTCTGCGGATGTGTATGCTTTAACTTTTAACATAGCTATTTCTGTGACCAGTCATAAGCTAATCATTCAGCCATTTCAATGCTAAATTATATGCTAATTCCTTTGTCAAGGCACTTTGTTCCTCTCACACAGCTTAAAGGCCGTGATCTGAACGTGGCTCTTTCACTCCAGCGCTGTCCTACCAGACAGTCTCGTCCCTTCACCTGATGAAGGCCGCTTGTGTTGTGGCCGAAACGTCGTGAGAATATTATTGTGTTATTTTATTTTATCAATTTATTATTTTATTCTCATTCTACGTGACTTTACCGAAAGAACCAAAGAAGATGAATCATTGCAGTCACGAAAGCTTTAAATCGAAATCAGCAAATACATTTTACTTTGGAAAATGCTTGATGTTGGAACCCATAATTTAGTCTGACTTTGTTTAAAGGGAGGTTATGACACATTCAAAGGTGGCATGACCTTTAGGCAAATTATATTTCTCATCCAAGTGTACTATGCCCATTAGTGTGTTTATGTTCGTGCGTGTCTATGTGTGCAGTGGAGAAATATGCAACAACACCATCGGAGGATCCCTGGTCATGTGTCCCCAGTGTGACCAAAAATGCACCTTTTGGAGGCTAAATGATACCTGCGAGACTGCGAAGGTATCACACAAATACACCATCGATGTTCCCTCTAAATAAGGATACTTATTGGTTTTTGGTGCTGTGCATCATTATCACAAAGCCAACTCACGTTGCTGAGATTGTATCATTAACATTAACCATGATCACTAGATTGCAGCACATCATGCTAAACACTATGCTGCCATTCGTGTGGGTGTTAAATTTTTTTATACTAATAATACACGTGTGATCATTTTTAAGGTAGTTAGTTATAGTTTTAGCAAATAGGGCATTTTAATGGACTAAGTCGATGGTTAGACAAATACATGAAAATGAATGCATCGTCACATCCCAGCGGGAGTGCAAAAGTTACTTTGTCTGAGTAAATCCGACACGATGTATTTCATGAGTATTTCTCCACGATCAATACAAGTGGACAAAGTATTTTGAAATCTGAATTTCAGTGCTAATTAGTTGACATGTCATAACGAAATAATGATTATTCACTTTAAAGTGTCAGAAATGTATGTCCACAATCATGGAACTGCCCATTGCTTATTTTGCTCTTTCTGTCACATTTATACAGATTTGTTTGATACATGAATAGCGCTATAATA
The DNA here is from genome assembly GCF_048934315.1 of Petromyzon marinus. Lineage (NCBI taxonomy): Eukaryota > Metazoa > Chordata > Hyperoartia > Petromyzontiformes > Petromyzontidae > Petromyzon > Petromyzon marinus. Next base: position 7,650,498 of record NC_133683.1, read on the forward strand.
TCAGACATTGTAGAGCATTGTCATCTCCACAATTTAATGGATGTTTCATGAGTGATTAATCTATTTTAACTTAAAAATCAATCGATGCATCATTACTTTCCTGCTGTTGATATTGAAAAGACGTGGATGCTAAGATTTAAGGTTTAATTGTGACTAACACCTCTGATTGTGCCGTTGCAGACTTCACACATGTATGAAAATCCGGTCACCATATTCTTCGCAGTTTTCATGGGACTTTGGGGTAAGTGATGCTAAGCATTGGCACACATTGTCCAGACACAGTGACAAGTATCAACATGTTTGCAATGATGATGAGCACATTTGGCCACATACAGTGTTAAAGAAGTTCAACATACATACGTACAACCATATACAGTACCATCATGTCTTGCAATGTTCGTATGCAGTGATCCTGACAGTCCTATTATGAACCCACTGCTCAATGAGGGCAAATTTGGACCATGACTTGCACACATTGTCCTACTCTTACGAATGATAACCGATAATCTTTAATGTCCACTGTGAAGCAGATGGTGTGTATTTTTGTGTAATTAATACACGGGCAATATTAATCAGGGCAGCCACATAATTTGAACCACGAACCTCTGCAACAAGCAACGAATGCGGTACCCCAAGGCGATTCCATGAAAAATGCAAAGTGGCCAGGTGGCTCAGAGTTCAGAGTGCTGCGTTGCCGCCGCTGAGATTCTGTGTTGAAATGAAAGTGGCCACCTGCGATTAAACCAGTTTCTCAATTATAGCAAGATGATGGTCTCAACTCAGTCACCGATATCTGCACAACAAATACAAAAAATCCATAATGTTAAAGTTGGTTCTGTACTTAATTAGGCTACATTCCAGCTCTGAGAATAAAAATGTTAGCTTGACTATCACGTAACAAACGCTCCTCTCCGTGGCAAAGCATTTGGGAAAGAGCTACCCCTACTGTGTGGACCAGAGATCACAGAGGTAGCTCTGTGACATTCACTTTTGTGTAACGTTTTGTAACACGAAGAGCAGCACTGCTCTGTTATAGATCCAAAGGAAAACTCAATCTCATGCCATGCCACTCAGTGCAAGTGGGATAAAATTGTGGCAATGTACCAAAAAAAGCCAATAAAGGTATTTATGAAAGAAAAAAAAGTACTAATGAAGTTACTTTGAACATTACATTTAACAGACTACATTAGGTAACCTTTGAACCCTTGAGCAATCGATAGTGAAATTACTTTTCTAAGTAAATCCTCCCCGTGTGGTGTGTCGCAACAGCCACGGTGTTCCTGGAATTTTGGAAGCGTCGCCAGGCATCGCTCGCATACCGCTGGGACCTGACGGCAGCGGCGGAGGAAGGAGACCCCATCCGGCCCGAGTACCTGGCTCGCTGCACGACCACGAAATGTAACATCATCACCATGGTAATGCTTTCTGCTGTCACCACGGCGACTACCTCATGGCACACACACACCTCTGTTTTGTAATGTTGCATGTGTAACTGTTCACTGTTTTCCTAGTTTTTCTTCTAACATATTTGTTGGCCTTTGGTCAATTGTGTTTTCCTCCAAATATTATCCCGATTGTACTATCGGAATCGTTATGAAACAATGTCCATTTGGAACTCTATGTTATGGAAAGGTTTGCTCAAGCAGATGTTACATAATTACTTCTAAGATCCCTTCAAGTGAACACACACTAGAGGGTGGCCCTTTCGCATCAGCCCTGCTACAAAGAAATGTTCATGATGGTCAAACTCATCTTTTTTAATTCTGAAAGGTGAAATTTGTCCAAATTAAGAAAAGAAACAAATATAATATTGGTGACCAGGCTGATCGGCTTACTACTTGGTTTTATTGGAGGCAGCTGCCTGGATTAAAACCAAGAAATCTCAGCTCTGCCAGCTCAACTCTCAGACATCAGGACCATCAAATCCATTCCTTTATATCATCGCATGCTTAACTAGTAGTGGGGAAAACAAATATTAGTTCATCAGTTAACCTTAACGGCTCACACTAACATTGGTCACTCCGACAGACTAATCTATATACAAATGCTTTTCCGTCTGTGTCCGTGCATTGTGAGTGCAGAAGGAGGAGCCTCATATGCCTAAGAGGATACTGAGGTTCCGATACTGCCTCTCCGGGATCATGGTGTTGTTCTGGGTGAGTCCGCCAACTCAACAGCAACATTGAACCCCTTCTCCTGATCCAGTGAGCTATGGCCAAGTCACCTGCTATGTGCCTCATCTTGGAGGCGAAGCAGGTTTTGAGCCTGGGTACTGCACGAATGGGTAACCATCATGCACAAAATGGACTGTAGGCTGCTGCAGAGCTACCTTGTGGCCAACAGAGAACTGCATTCTTTTGCTTCCATCCTTTACCAACCTGTACTGGTGTGCATGGTGAAGTATGGGAAAATAACCCTGACAATCTGCGCAGGGTTGGGAAGGCCATCATCCAGCAGTGGATTCATATACGGGTTATACACATATATATATTTTTACTTGACCCAATCCTAACCTCCACACTCTGCTCCACCAGTCAGAATCGCTCTCAAACTATGTTGTTCCTCCTGTGTGATCCATTGAGTGATTACAAGTAGGGGTATAGATACATGCATAATTAGATAACTTACAGCCCTTTGGCAATCCAATCACCTGAAATATCTACAGGTGGCCCAAGGCAATGAATACATCATGAGCCGTATCATTTTATCCACCTGCTCCTGTCAACCTCGATTTGGGTTTCTCGAGACTAATCCTCGGCCTTAAGGCCAGATGGAAAAGATTTCCTCAGCTCCTTGGCCTTGAGTGTGTGGCCTCAGTCCGAGGAGTTTTACTAGAGGTACCGACCTTGACACTGGCCTCATACTAGCACACCCAACCTTGAGTGACCTTGACACTGATTGTGGCCTAAAAAGCTGCCGCCTTGGCCTCACCTTGGCCCTGTGGCTTTTGGTCTCAACTTCACATCTGAACGTGGCTCGAGGTCAAGCAGGGCCAGGGATAGTAATTCCTTTCATAACCTTGCATCATTTTCTACAATTGACCACGTGACGTTACCATTACACGTTCATTGTGTGTGATGTTAGCGAAACAGCTCAGGTTTTGTTTAACATGTAGGCTTTTCGCGACCAATATCATCCATAATATTTTTTTTGGATTAGATCGCGTAAATATGTGTCATTAAACCCACCACCACCCGACAAAGCCAATTAGTAAAGTTGTTCACGTAAACAGAACATGCCAATTCGTTACTAGTATAGCAAATTCACAATATCTACAATCTGAGTACGACGTTTTGCCAGTCATTTGGTTCTGCTGTAGACAAACGAACTGGCACCTCCTGAGCCACACCAGGCTAGCTCGGCACAGCTAACTCACGGCTTGGTTATATAGTGGAAAAGAGCTACAAGACTGTCAATCTCACCCACCTGTGTGTTTATTGTGTTACTGGCAGATCCTCCTGATTCTTGCTGCAATTTTGGGTGTGGTTGTTTACCGCCTGTCCATCTTTGGCATACTCTCCTCGAGTATCCCCAATCATGTGACCAAGATCAAGGTGATCGGTGCCCTACTCACACCTGATATGGTTACCACCATCACGGCCTCCATCCTCAACATCGTAATCATATTACTACTCAACAAAGGTTACGACAAGCTGGCCCTCGTCCTCACTGATCTGGGTAGGTGTCATCACCATCACGGTTTGCATATCTTTATTTTATTATACGCCACAAGAGAACACATGTAAATTTGAAGCTTGGATAAATGTTGTGCATGGTAAATAATGTCGCTGTAAAAATGTCATCATGATTTTAACCTTGCACCATGGGGCCATGAATAGCAGCATCAGTGCATCATCCAGTCACTTGTTCAACTACTGCCTGTTTTTGTCAGAACTCTCTTAAATTTTTCCTCCAGTTTCATTCCGATTGGGCTATCAGAATCGTGTCTTGAGATGAAGTATCCAATGGGATCTCTTGTAGACCAGTGCAACCCTTAATGTCATGAAATGGCCCTAGAAGTGAATATCACTGAGCTACCTCTGAGACCCTTCATTCAAGTGAACTCTGGTTCACACATTAGGGGGAAGCACTTTTCAATCCACACTACTACGGAATATAATGTTAATCTCGTAACAGTCAAATTGCTCATTCTCACAACTAGAATTTCACCAAATTAAGTGATGAACCAAATGGTGTATGTTACAAATGTATATGCCATCATTAGTAACCGTCCTGAAGTCATCAATTCACTGCACTTGAGAACACATGTTACCAGAGGCCGCTGCCTGGATTTAAACCCAGGATCTCAATGGTGCCAACTTAGCACTCTGATTTCACCTCTCGATCCATTGAATCACTGAATGTAATTGTGGGCTGACCCTCACTGCTGCATTGCTACCTTCTAGTCAGCTGTCAGCTATCTGCTTGTGTTGCTCATGTTGCCAGCTACTGAGCCCTTTATTAGTAATTTATCCTGCTGAAGCCTGCACCCCCTCTGAAAGGTGACCCATGATAATTACTAAGATACACCTTATAGATATTTGAGAATCAAGTGCACTGGCTTTCAGACATCATACGGACAGTGTAAATGGCTTAATTGCAAATGGAGACTGAAGGACACTCCACAGGGCGAATGTGGTGAACAACACCTGGTAAACAACTTGTGCACTGTCACTCATTCCCCAGCAACATCTTTGAAATTAACTTTTGATCTTCAAATTCATTTTAATGGATATCAAAGCACGTTACATTGTGAAATGTTGCTATTCCTCAATGCGGCATCATTATCAGTGGCTTCTCGTAGCCTGTGTGCCAGAAACTATGAAAGTAACATCAAAACTGATTGCCCTGTTTGATGTTTGTGTCCATGTGTGCCTTTGTATCACACCCACAGAGATGCCCAAGACGCAAGGAGAATATGAGTATCGGCTGACGTTCAAGAAATTCTTATTTCAGTTCGTCAACTTCTACTCGGCGTCTTTCTACATTGCATTTTTCAAGGGGAAATTCATCGGCTTCCCCGGAAGCTACACTTACTTTGGAAAATGGAGAATCGAGGAGGTGTGTAGATCTGAGGGGTTGGCCCCTCTGTTTTCTATGCTGTTTGTACAACATTTTTATGTTTTACTTTTGTAGTTGATATTTTTCCCAACAATTGTCTTCACACCGTGCTGTTTGTGAAATGTCGAAATAAGGACTCTTTCTTTTGGAACTCTAAAAGACCTCATTGTCTTCACACCTGGTCACCAGCTCTAGCATTAACACAGTCTCCGGAGTAAAACAGTTTTCGAAACCAGACTTGAGAGAGCATGAGGTCACCACGAGCAGAACACGTGTTAGACTGATGCAATTGGTAACCCAGTTAACTTGAGGGTGTTAGTTTATCACATATTTTGCAAGTAGTACCCTTGTGGTCTCTCATTGGACATTTTCAATTATATACCGTATTTATCAAACGCCATTTATTTAAAATTATATATTTGATCATCCTTAAAAATGTACAGTATTTCAGCCCCCCTCAAGGATATGTTTAGCCACTACCTATGACTCACTGTGGCGCAGTGGAGCATGTTGTGTTAGAGAACGGCCCCGTAATATGATATCAAGAACGAATTCTGGAGTAAGGAATTAAGCAGCATTGCGTTGTGCACACGTTAAATCAATGTCATTAAGACAGTGTTAATGACACGTAGTTTAACATTTACATAATTGCCATTCAGAGTCACCCTGAGTATTTGCAGTCACTCTATGCTCGGAAGAAAGTCCATTGCCCAAAATGTGCACCTGTTGCTCATGTTTCTGTTTGAAGGCAGACTTGTTGACACATGAGATGATTATAATGAGTATATTTGGTGTTATATTAAGGTGCCTACTTCTCCTGCTGCAGATTTGTAGAAAATCGTCACGAGGGCGATTCATTGATTGATATCCTCTCAAAAACAATACACATAAAGGATAAAGAATACAGCTTATTATTTAAGTGCCTCTGTGTTTTCTACCAACTTAATTTAATGTTTTACGATTATTATATTTACTAGACGATGCTCTGGAATTAAACTCACCTGATACTAAACACCAACTGCAGTATGCATGTTGTGTGTTGAACTTATTTTGCACCGTACACAGCCTGCATCGGATGTGTGGGGGAAGGACAACAAACAAAACATTATCAGATGCGCCACCATTTTCTTTATTTAAAATACATGAGGGGGAGGGGGAAAGTGTTTCTTATAATCTGGAGAATATTGATATTCTTAATCACTGTCCCCTCTAACATATGGAGCCGTCACTTTTGCAGTGTGCAATTGACTGAAGAGAAGAATGTGAGAGGATCATTAGAAATGATGTGTGGTATCCATATATGTATTACCCAATATTTCATATCTTCAGTGTTTAACCTGAATCTATTCTCCACCCCATCCCCCCTCCAGTGTCCCCCAAACGGCTGTCTCTTTGAACTGACTTCTCAACTCACTGTCATCATGGTAGTGAAGCAGATGGTTGGCAATTTTCAGGAGGTCATCATCCCGTAAGTATCGCATGAACACATGAAAGCTGTGAAGTCTGATTACGGCGTTTCCTCGTGTAACGCGGTAGATGCGTTCCTGAAAATTTCCGCGTGAAGTAAAAACGCGCAAAGCAAGGAATTACTGAGTTAATCACATTTTCACAGTAAATTCAACCTGCAGTCATCCCATGGTGGGATAAATAACTCAGGCTAGGCTGCCGTGTGACTGTATCATTCGTATACTTTATCAAACTGCTCAGCCGCGCAACTCAAGACAGTCGTTCATCGTCGACTGCTCAGGAACGCATCATAATGGCCGCGTTCGGCGTTTTAACAGTGTGCATTCCACATTATAATGGACACGTTCCACGTTGTGTGAAAAGTTTTCCCAAATATATAAACCATGTTACAATGAAAATGTGTTGTGTGAAAACGCATTCAGCGAAAAGTCGGGTCGACAGCTTGTTAGCAGTGTGCACTGGTTAAGCAGTGAACACCAGTCAAGTGGACAAAGTTCACCTCGTTAGTATCATGCGATATTCCGATCAGACGCTTTGTACATAGTTTCATAATATTAGACAAGCAACTCCCATGACTGAAAGAGTGTAGTGGATTGACAACGGGCTAAATGAAAAACAGCTACTACTTAGGTTTTAGCAGTTGTTTTGTACAGCTCTCTGACATGTTTTGTGTCATACCGCATATTGTTTGGCATGTCTTGACGTTTCGCTCCACGTGCTTGGGATATTCACATGATACAACCTGAAAACGCAGTGGAAAGCTATGAAATAGCAAACCTAGAGTTGATGAACAAATGGATATGCACGTGTGTAAGGGTGTCTCTGTGTCTGCACATGCGTACCTCCCCCCTCAATTCCCCAGATGGTTCAGCAATTGGTGGGCCCAGCGTCGGGCCAAGCTAAGGCCTGAGGCTGTCTACACGCGCTGGGAGCAAGACATGGACCTACAGCCCCAGAGCCCACTTGGACTCTTTGATGAATACCTCGAGATGGGTACAATGAGCTCAGAGGATCACACTACGGAGTCAACGCGTTTTACTTTATTATAAAAAAAAACACACAATTGGGTATCATTTGACTATATAGGCACGTGTGTACGGCCCCTGTGTATCTGTCGGACATTGTTGTGGGAGGGAAATTACCCACACTTCGGGTTGTTGAAGGCAGGGAGCACAGATGTAAGAGCTTAGATGTACAATACAACAATGTAATTTGCTGCACTGTCCTATGCTGCTCACAACCCCACAATAACTATTGCATGGTCACCCATCCAACCAATTTTCAGGCTCAGCTCTCCTTAACTTCTGGGATCTGATTAAATCTGACGCATACTGGGTGATTTGGCCATAGGCACCAATCTATGGATATACTGTGACACAATTGTCTTTGAGCATGCGTGTATGTGCATATGTACGGAGTTAAGTTTTAGAAACAATAGGAGCACATATTTGCTCCTCTTGTCTGCTAACCAATGCAGCTACATTGGTCAGCTTGGGTTGACGTTTCTCCCCCTTACTATTTATTTAAAACTCTTGTGCATAATGTCCACTGTGGTTAACTGCTGTGATTTGTTGGCATTTCAGCCACAGTGCATATGCCTAAAAATGTGTGGTATGGTTAATGGAGTCCTCAATACAGGATGTGATCTAGTTATTATAGCCACCTAGTGGTGGAAAATGGTGCAAAAGAAACCCAGGTGAACCAGGGCTGAGCATTAAAGATGGTAGTGGCTGGTCGCATCTCAGTGGCCAATGTAATGGACACGATAATTTTGTGAACAAATGATACGAAAATGTGATCATATTTTGGGGTCTCCTTTGACTAAAACACATTCCATGCATTGAAAACATGTTTTGTTTGCTTAAAGTAATCACAACATAACAGCATTAAGAGTGTGTGTCTATATCCTGTTTCACTCATTATCCTATCCTTGCCCCCCTACCCATTCTCAAAATATACCCCAGTTATCCAATTCGGGTTTGTCACTCTCTTCGTGGCATCATTTCCACTTGCGCCATTGCTCGCACTGCTGAACAACATCATCGAAGTGCGGGTCGACGCGTGGAAGCTCGTAACAAAGATGAGGAGGCCTGTGGTTTCGCGAGCAAGAGGAATTGGAGCCTGGGCCGACATTCTGAGTATCATTGCCACCCTCTCTGTAATCACCAATGTAAGTCGCCAGATTGTCCGCTCGCTTTCTCGCTCAGTATCCCATCTTATGAGTGACATAACATGTCATGTTAGCCGTGTGGGTTCTTTTTACCATACTTCACCATTCTGGTCATGGCAGGTTTGAGAAGAGGTGTAGTGGGGGACCAGGAGCGGTTCGGGTATCACTCGTCACTGATGTTAGTCGTAGCTGGAAGTCAATTGCATGTGTGCTGAATTCAAAGTGCAGTGCACGAATCACTGCACCACCGCTCCTATCCACTCTCTCCCAAAATCGCAAAAGGTAAAGCCTTGCAATTGCTTGCTCATGTCACTGCTGGCAGAAGGGCCTCAACTAAAGGTAGCTCTAGAGAACCCCTCTACACGGTATTTGGCCTACTCTTCCATGATGACCAGACATGTTGTAAGTTGTGGAATTACCTGCGCTAAAACAGTGATGAACCCATTTATTTTGCTAATTGGACAGAGGTGGGGGAGATTTAAGAAAATGATCCATTGCTTCAACTGTTGTGTCAGGAGACTGAACTGACGACTGCCAGATTGCAAGTCCTTATATGGTAACCATTTCACTCTGGCAGCAACCCCCCAAATTGTATTTGTGAAAATTAATGTAATTGCCAAGGTAAGATGTTCAGAAGCCTTGGTCAAATCATTGCATGCTAAGTGACCGCTATCGCTGTGCCTCCGTATGCTAATTCCACAGTCATGCATCTTGGCGTTCACAACGGACATCATCCCACGCCTGGTGTATTATTATGGATACTCAGCAGAGTATGGCACAGGTTCGCCTACAATGCATGGGTACACGGAGGACAGCTTTTCAATTTTCAAGATCAGCGACTTCAAGGAGCAAAATTATCCCAACATCCTGCCAGCCTGGTTTGATCCGGAAATCCACACAACCTGCAGGTTTGTGCCATTCAGTGTCATGCCCAGCTATCGGGGGTGCCGTCCCTGCGAATGTGATGCACTGATGTCTGGGTGTGTTGTCCAGGTAGATGCGACATCCTTCTGGGTGTGGCGTCCTCCTGGCTCCGCCCCTTCCTGATTAGGCTCGTTTTCTTCCTCTTTTCACTCCGTGACTTTCCTTTTAAGACCCACACTTCCCCTAGGCCCCACCTCTGTTTATGCCCTGCCCCTTACCGTGGACACAGGGTTTGGCTTAGTTGGGTAGTAAGGGGTTGTGGTAGGGTTGGGGGAAGAGTGTGCATGGTGGGTGGGGACAGTAAAGGGGGTGGGGGGGGAATTGGAGGGGGGGAGCAGTGGGTACGGGTGGGATGGCTTCACAACCAAAGTCCCACTTAGAGAAATATAATAATAGATTGATATAAATTCTAGCTCATTGTTACCTTGCTAAAGAGTAATGTTATTTATTTATCTATCGATCCACGACTGCTTAATTGAGTCTCAAGATCCATTTGCAGGAAGACCGTGCATTGGGATTCCAGTTTAAGGTGGTCTTATGCATGTGGGATGCAATAAGAGGTCCTGGAGAACCCATGATAATGAAATGAAGCTTAAAGGTTCACACAGACATGAAACCACTTGGTCTACAGCCATCTTCTGGTCACCTCAGCACAGATAGTTAAGAAATTGATGCGATCTACCAACCCTTTTCTCTAACGTTTTTGAATTGCTGGCATACACAACTATAATCAATATAACCATATTGATCGATATTTAATATAACCTTACTTGACTATGATCAAATCACCACGAATACAGCTGATCTTAGATTCCGGAAGTCAAGCCGGCTTGAGCCTTGTTCGTGCTTAGATTGATGATCACCATGCACAATGCAGGTGCAGTAGGCGACTGTGGAGCTAGGTTGTCAGCAGTGGGTACTTCAGCAAAATTAACAGTTGTGCTATATTGCTCTCCCATTATCTGTACTCCCTGCCTTCACCAACCTGGCATGGACCAGCGTGAACCATTGTCAAAAGAGCCCCCACAAGCTGCACGTTGTGGGAAGGCCCTCTTTCAGAAGCGGATTTTTTTAAGGGCTGTGAACGCATTTACCGTTTGTGCACAACCATACTTGTTCAATTTAGCGCCAACTCTACTTTCGAGGCACTTTGCTCAATATAGTCCATGCATGCTTGTGGTTGTACGTGTGTAGGTATCCAGGTTATCGCTACCCGCCGGATCATCCCCAAGCCTACTCCGTCACCAAGCAGTACTGGCAAGTACTGACGGCAAAGCTGGCCTTCGTCATTGCCATGCAGGTACACATCAACATGCACACACACACACATTCATAAACCCATTGAAAGATAAAGGTACAGCCCTGCAATTACTTGCTCATGTCACTGATGGCAAAAGCGCTCCTGCTATAGGGAGCTCAAGAGAGACCCTTAAGATGTATTTGAACTGCTCTTCCACACTGGTCAGACGTCTTGGGAAGATGTGGGAGTTCCCACACTGGACAGAACCAAACTCAGCCGACCAATTGACTGGATGTATTCCATTTACACTGCTAGGTGGATAGAGGCAGTGGAATGTAAAAAAAACTTTACCATTGTTTACACTCCCACGACCAAAGATCAATTCACACCCGTGACCTCTGGATTGCAAGTCTAGTGTGCAAAGCCTTACACTACTGCACCATCGTATAGACTCATCTGTGAGCAGTTGTTAAGGTCAGCAGAGCAAACCGTGATCATTGTCAATGGGTCATTACAGATAATGCCAGTAATGCTATTACACCTCACAATTGCACAGTATTTCTGAGATCACAAATAATAGTGGTAATACAATACTTTCATCATGCAGCAGACGATTCATGTTGTTAATGCAATTTGTCACAGGTAAGCATGTGTACTTGTGGGAAGGGGAGTGGCTGCGTTGTTGTTTGTGAACTGCGCTACCAATCCTGTGTGACCGGAGTACTATTTCTGGCCACAGCCAACAACAGTGGAAAATATTAGAACCAGTGTTGAGCTTCCCTTAAGTTGATTCTGACTTAAAATGAGTACTTGATGAAGTGTGTGAAAATCATCACTGGCGAGATAAAGGTGCACACCACCCCCGCAGGCACTGTGCCACCCTTCATAGATGCACTTGTCTCAGTCTGTGAAAGGCTACACAGGGAATCTTTGTAGTGGTGACATGGCCGAGTGTAAGTGTTTGCTGATTGTTGCGGTAATTTGCGGCTGCCCAGGTGAATACTGTGGGTGCATTAACTGCACATCATAAATGTTGCCTGCTGCATAGTGAACGTAAAAAAACCCATTAAGTAATTCAAAAAGTGCCTCGGTATAATTTGCCAAATGTTCAAAAATTACTCAAATGACTTAATTTAATTGGGAAAAACGACGTAACAATATAATATCCCTAGGCTTCAGGTCCCCGGAATAGTTGACCTGAGATGTAAAGCACTTTAAGATGCTGCCATATTATATTTAGTAAGCACCCTTTACATGCAAATCCTGAAACTGAAAATCCTTTACCTGTGTGTGGACGTGTGCAGCACGTGGTGTTACTCACGAAGGCCTGCATTGCATACATCATCCCGGACACGCCATCCCATGTGCGTGCCTGCATGTGCCGCGAGCGCTTCGTCGTACAGACGATTCTGCAGCAGGCAGAGCTGGGCCGTCTCCATAACACCCTCCTCACCGATTCCCCCAGCTCACCGCCATCGCCTCAATTCCACGTTGAGGATGAGCAGGCAGAGATGGGCCTGCTTCGCTGCTCACTGCATAAGGAGTCTCCTGGCGTATTGCACCCACCCCAGCGGTGCCACATGGAGAATGAGCAGGCAGAGAAGACTGGTGACGACTCACTGCTGAAGGGATCCGAGGAGGAATCAAGCAGCGAGGATTCGTCAACTGTCTTCTACAGCATATAAATCTACTCAGACTTTTAAAGGAGGCTGCTATCCTAACGCTGTTTGCACGTGGACAAGGACATTGCAGTCGAGGACTATCTGTATATATATATTAATAAATAGTTTATGATTTAACATGTCTCAATCATCTCATGTCTTTTCATACGAATCACGATGTGAATGAGGAAAACTAGAAATTATTGTTATTTTGTAAATATTTTTTTTTATTTTGGTTTAACACGTAGGCTTTCGGGCCCAATATCATCCATAGAGGTGTTTTTTGGGTTAGATCGCGTACATATATAAACGTGTCGTTAAAACCCGCCACCACTCGATACAGCCAACTAGTAAGGGTTGTCACGGAAACAGAACAAGCCAATTCGTCACTGGTACTTTGGAGAGCCAAGCCACAACATTTATAATCGGAGTACGACGTTTTGCCAGTAATTACAACTAGCTTCATCAGGCGACAGCCAGATTTGTGACACTCTTGCGCAAAGTGGGGGGGGGGGGGGGGAGATTACCGAGTCAACGTACATTATGCATGTGCATAATGAGAGCATTTTGATCTTGTCCTTCCTGTCTATTGTGTATTAAAATAGCCGTACCAATGGTAATCCCTATTGAAGTATGGTGCCCTTTATAGGCATGCATTTAAATAATGTATTATTTGTTGGCACCCGTGTTCAGCAGTAGCAGAGCACACGTGCCAACAAGGACACTCAGTTGATTTTAATGTTGAAATTCTGTGCAAAACTAGCTACTGCTGGCCAAGAATAATTCGAGAATCTATCTAAATTGAAAGAAAAATTTACCGTTCGGATAGCTACCGCCTTTGTGCTGTGTGGAAGCGACCCATCAAATAGTACATTAGATGAAACTCCGAGTACCCACTCAGGAGGTATAGTGGTAAAGCAGTGGAGGAAAAAAAAGCAAATTTTTAAATTTGCCCTTGTTGAATGATAGAGTCGAGACACAGCAAGTGAGATTAAGAAAGCGCATCGGAAGAAATAACGGAGGTGAGAGAGAGAAACAATTGCCTGCTGGAGAAGGAAAGGCATTCCTACCGAGGGAGACAAGTTGACAAAGATTTTGATAATGGGAACCGGTGGCGTGGCTCGATCTTCCCTATGTGCGCAACACGCTACCGAAGGAAAACAAAATCCTATTCAAAGGCTAAAATAAGCTCCATTTTTTGTATAAGAGCCCGATAAACAATAACCCCATCCATAGACTGAGGAAGAAAGGGAAGAGCCTGAACAAAGGGGAGGAGATTACGACAGAGATGGGTTGGAGGTGGAGAGAAGGGGAGAGGGGAGGCCATAAAGGCGGCTGCACATTCAAGGAAAGCGGCGTAGAAAGAGTTGAACGGGGACATGGAGACAACAGACAAAGGGTGGAGAAAGAGGAAGAGAGGATCTTTCAGTGCTCGCTACAGGAAACCCACAAAACTGAATTTCCTAAACTCGTGTCGCCTCCGTGACAGCAGCACCACCAACGCCACAGACTCACGCTCCCCTAATCGATAATACCATCTCCATTGCCGACCAGCCACGAGATAGCTGCTCTCAACACCTCGGTCGTGGTGTATGCAGCAAAAGACTTCCGGCTGGTGAGCAACCGGCCATTGCGAGGGTTGGAAATAAACTGAAGCACGGGGCGACTCCCACAACCTTCGGGTATTTCCCAACTGGATGACGTCTTGGGACGAAGCCAGAAGTAAGCCAAATCCGCACTCAATAAATGGGACAAAGATCCCAGAGAAGCCTCCAGAAATGTCACAGGAGGCTCGGGTGTGAGAAACCAGACTCCATGTGGGGTCCTCCAGACCTTTGCCCTCCAGTTCATCAACATTTGTAAAAGCAGGACGTCTCAAAGGTACGTAGCATGGGTGAGGGACGATGTTGAGAACCACGTTCCATGATTAGGCGCTTTGACAGGTTGGGGTCCGAGTAAACTTTTAATGGACCTCACCCTACGACATTACGGATAGAAGGATAGTGTGCCGGCACAATCCGGACACCCTGCTACACCGAAACACTCTGCTGCATCAAACTCCCTGGTACAGCTAAACACTGGCACGATTACGCTCAAATACACACAAACTCTCGCTCAGCCAGTTGGTACACAGGTTGTCAGTTGTGGGGGACGCGGGCCCCCGGCTTCCCCCCCGGGGGAGGGCTGATCTCGAGAGGGCTGCGGGCTCCGGACTCCTCGCTCGAGTGAGAGCAGCCGCTACTCGACTCCTCGCTCGCGGGGAGAGGGCTGCCGCTCTCCGGCTCCTCTCTGTGGCTCCAGATCCACCCAGGACGGAGATCACAACCCCAGTCTCCTCCAACAGCTACCACAGACACAACAAATCCGTCAACATCAGTTGGTTGACACCGAGGCGACCACAAGGCAAACACCGGCTTAAAGCTAAACGATACGCATGGAGCTGCATCTCACAATGCAGTGCACGAAAACTGATTAAATAATACAGATTTAAGTTTGCAAATTAACACAAAATTCGTTCTCAATTTTAGTTTTCCAAATGCGCTATCGGCGTAATGTCAAGAGACAAATAAATCATCCATTCGTAAATCTCGCATAGCCGTGCAGGCCCTGTGTCATAAAATGCGGTGGGTGGCCTTTTATCTTGTACACAATAGGAGCCAACACTTTCACATTAGCTGTGTTATGAGATTGTGTGGCGCACGAGAGTCAAGCTGAAATTGTTATTCTCAGAGATGGAATTAGGAAAATGAAGTGCAAAACCCAAGGTTAATGAGACTGTAATTTTGTGCAGTCGCTGGTGACGGGGCTCGGACGATCGACTTGATAAGACTTGAGACCTCGGTTTCAACCCAAGCGGTCAAAATCCAGATTCAAGCCCAGAATCTCATTATTGCCAACGCACCGCTTTGATCTCTGAGCCACCCGTCCACTTTGCATATATAGTGTTATCATATATTTTATCTGAATGTCACCGCTGTACACTCAATTTTAACGGTGATTTTCAATATCTATCTTTGGGATGTTTGCCAAATTCACAGATATTTTTTAAGAGTGACAAGAGAAAACCCATGCATCTTACGTGACACTTTGTTGTGCTCTGCATTGGCAGTGATTAAATAACGCTTAAACGTATTTGAGTTATCGACAAATGAGTTTTAAGTTCGTAATAATAAACTAATATTACCGCGCACAATTTTGGAAACAAACTTAACATTGAGCGCCACTCGGAGGCGATAAGTACACTCAAACTTTGCACGGGCAGTGTCGTACACCTACTTGCTGTACTGCCTCTTACCAGCTGGAGGCGGGTGGGCTCACGCACGCCACGTACGCACCTGGGCGTTGCGATGGAGGATGTCCAAGAAGGAGCCGAGGCCCAGGCTGGGGAGGTTGCGCGAGTCAAAAGCTCGGCAAGCTGCTTCTCCACGCGTGACAGCGCGGGTAGGCCCAGGGGCTCTGCCATCTTACTTGCGTGGCTCAGCAGACGAACCAGATGCTCGGCTACCGCCTCTGCGAAGGAGACAAGCAATGCCATTGCAGGAGAGGACAACGATGCTGTAACTCGCTCCAATAGGCTCAACAACTGCAACTCTCTCTCTGCCCTCCCACCCCCCACGTCTCATCTACGGCCTCCCGATGAGTTTCATCATCACTCTCCAGATGACTCAAAAAACAAGTTTAACACGAAGGCCTTCGCGACCAATATTATCCATAATAGAGATTTTTGGGATAGGTCACATAAATAGTGCATTTTAAAGCGTATTATTGAGTGCATGTTTACATGATCTAACCCAAAAATCTAGATGGACTAAAAAAAACACTGGCAGACTTCTCGCACCCGTATGCAAGACGATATCGCCCCAATATTCGAATTGTTCAACTATCCCCCGAACCAGTCCAGGATTAATTTCAAGATCACACTCAGCATTCTGAAGGTCCTCCGTGGTCTGACCCCCTATGTACAATACAAGAAACTACATTTTATTCAGATTGTGCTTTCGATATCGTGTAATGAGACGGAGTATCCACTCGGATCTCTCACGGAGCAGCGGAACCCGTCCTATTGGAGAATGAAGAGAACATCACAAAGCTACCTCTGACATTGCTTCTAGTGACCTCTGGTCCACAGAGTAAAGGGAAGCACATTCCCACCCACTCTGTTGAGCCGATATTGGACTTGGTCAAATTAAGTGCATAGCCATTTATTTAGTATGTCTTGGGTTTTTTTGACAGTCATTAATGACCGAGCTGAGACCATCAACTGGCTGCACTTGACAAAGCAAGTTTAATCAAAGGTGGTTACCCAGATTCGAACCCAGGATCTCAGCGTTTCCAGCTCAATGCTAATAATCTCTCTCAGCCACCCGGGTCATCTCGATGTAAATTTGACAAACTGATGCGTCGTGATATGCCAAACTCTTACTAATGCATTAGTAATAATCGAGACGAAATGTGAAATAAGGTGTTTAGAGAAGCTACGACACTTCAGCGCGCGTGCAATCCAGTAGACTCTTGATTATCCGTGTGCGGTTTATCTGATTTGCGGATTAACCACGCACATGAGATTTTTACTTATTAATAACTCATGGATTTTCCCTTAGGCCCAAATTAATAATCTAAAAATAGTTATACATTGTAATTCTTGGAAATGTTTGTTACAAGTCACGTGCTTATATCGAGCAAATATGTGCGCCCATGAATCCGAAATCTACGTGATCACCTCGACAGTACAGTAGTTGCATATCTTTACAACAGTGGGTGGAGTTTGATTGATGGTGATTGGCGTGGCTCTGCTATCCACTTAGAGGGCCGAGTCTTCTGCTCGGGAGCAGGAAAGTTTTATCACCGACCACGTGCATCGATCGGTTGATCGTTAGTTTGTGGCATAGAGATCCACAGAAAATAGATATCTTTGGATGATCCGAGATTTTTTATCATCGGCAGCCATCTTCCCCGTAATTAGCGCGGATAATCGAGAGTCTACTGTATGTGAAAATTTGTCTCCTTACTCCCCGGAAGAAGCGGCGGTCTGGTGTCGGGAGTGCTGATGTTGCCGAGAAACGCGGCCGGTTTCTCCTTGACCACGAGGTCGCGAGGAGTCTCGAGGGAGCCACAGCACAGGGCCAACTGAAACAGCTTCCGGGCCAGCGTGTCCCCTTTCACCTGCCCCAGGAAGTCCTGCACACACTGTTGGTGGAAACAATAAAGGACCCAAACCACATGCAGCCATATCACTCTGTTGGGACAAATAGAGGGTGACACATGCATAGATGTCCGACCAATTTCAATGCCCCCCCTTACTTTTGTCTCAACGTGTGACTGAATTTTGTGAAAGCGATGGCCCTAAATATTATAGAGGAGAGTTAATGCAGTGGTAGAGAAAGTTTTTTGATAATGGTGGAAGTATCCACAGACTTGAAACGTATGGCGATTATCACTCATTAAATAATTCCGAGGACAAATGTATTATGGAAAACCTTTGACAAATGTAAGCAAATGCATGAACTTTCTCGCACGGTAATTTTGTTGCATTAAGTCCAGACGCCATGGCCCCCACCTTCTTCAGCTTATTCACAAAGATGTCCTCGGCGTTCTGGAAGACCTGCAGCACCATCTCGGTCGCCGGCTGTGTTGTGAACTGTCGGCGAAGATCGGCGCTCGTCCCTGGCAAGGGGAACGACTCCAACAGGTATTTCTTGACCTTGTGTGGCCGGCCCTCCACCTCCTGCTTGATGTCACACTCGATGCGAGCCAGCCCACGGTCCATCGCCTCCCGCTCGCCTTTCTGGGCCTTGCCGATCACCTAAACAAACAACACAATGTTAGCAACTGTGGCGGCCACAGGTGCAGGGCAGTGCTGTAGTTGCGATGATGGAACACGTGATGGACGAGTGGTTCAACAGCTAATGCAAGGTGTGCTGCTAATGCACGATTGCAATCGAGAGATGGGATTGGTGGATCATCCTAGCAGCAGTGGCTTTTGGCAAGCCATCGAACAAAGACAGTTACCGCATCACTCGCTTTCAGATGGGCTTCTGCGGCCAACTGGAATGCTCTTCCTTCCGATATTAGGAAGCCATTGCAGCTATGCACTTTTAAATCTATATTGAAAACAATTTCTTTAGAACTGCTTTTTGTGTTCAGTTTGTTGCCCTCCACACCTCCGATTAGCACAGTTGGCTACGTACAGTGCGAAAGAAGTTCAACATATATACAAGTGGTTTTACCCAATCCAGTCATTTCTGAGTACTTGTTTAGATTTGCAAATTTTGATTCTGACGCCGGCACACATGTCCTCCTCATTCATTAATAACAACACGGGATATTTTTTTACATTATTTGTGAAGCATATAGAAATGCAGTTTTGGATAATACACCCGCAATATTAACTAGGGCGACTCCTGGGATCGAATCGCGAACCTCTGAAACAAGCGACAAATGCACAACCACTCGGGAAAGAAAATTTCTGTAAGGAGCGGTACAGTAAAATAGGCCTCAGCCTTCAATACGATATATATTAACATGATGTACTTACACGAGCAGTTACTTCAGTGCTCTTGTCACAGCACTGCACCCCCAAAACTGAAGTCGTGTTGGAAGTCTGTCTCAGACTGCATGACAAAAGGATACACCACATTCACTTGACAGGGAGACAGGTGTGAAACTTGTGTGCCTGAGGAACTGAGGATAGCTCAGCATTGTGGCCGTGTAAGGCAAACGCAGGGGCGGGGGAATATTGGTAAAAGGCTGATGCAGTGTCACTCTCAGGTGTGAACACAGCGACACGTACGTTGTGGCTGTGTGTCAGCAATTCCAGAACGCATTTAATTCCGAAAGTAAACCCCCTCAAGGGCAACAACAATACATACTTGAGGCAATCTAGATTTGAAGCTTTCGCGACTGCAGGAATCCACACTCTTTGGTTCTTTCGGTAAAGTCACGTAAAATCGAGGAGGAGGCCGCTTTCCTACCTTACAGTTACACGCTAATTTCTCACGTTAACATCACTAGCACTGGCCACTTCTTTATGACCCATGGGCTACACACATTTCAAACCATTTAAAACAGTCTGCCTCAGCAGCACACCAAGGCTTTCCCACCTGATGACGGACGCTTGTGTTGCGCCCGAAACGTCGTGATTTATTTGATTTTATACCTACGTGACTTTACCGAAAGAACCAAAGAGTCTACTTGAGGCATCCAATAATAATACAATTCGCAGTCAACAAGCGACGCAATGCATACACACGTACACACACACACACACGCTCGTACATGCAGGCACGGCACGTACGGAAATGCCCAGAGGTATGCTGGTGATACGGATGCCCAGATCGTGAATATCCGGAGGCCCGTATCGTTCCATGAGATGCTTCAGCAAGTCCGGCACCTTGAAGCGTGCCATCACTCCTTTGCCTCGGGAGCTGCGGCTCTTGGCCACGAAGGTCCTAAACTCTCCCGCAAACAACAACAACACGAGCGGGTTACGCAGAGCGCATGCTAGGGGAGCAACGACGACGCATTGATTTGGACGTGATCATTCATCCTGAAGATCGCGATATGCACACCGGATCGCGTGCATAAGAATTTATGTTTTAGATTTGTATACGTTGCGTGTCATTGTTTCACATTGTCCAACACCCACCCACTCCAGTCACTAGAGCCGGCTGTGTTCACGTTTTAAAAAAAGGCGTTGAATCTAGAATTTATTCACGAGCCCTCAATCGCGATAATCGATTGATTCGCGACATGGGTGGCTGGGGTGGCACGTATCGCTTCTGTTTATGTCTGCAAGGAATGACTTGCTGAGCCTTCGTATCATTTCAAATACCAAACAAATTCATGCATCAGTAGGACTGGGGCCTTGAAAAAGGGAAAACATCCGATAAGCGACGTTTCGGGCAATGACCCTTCTTCATATTGCATAGAAAGGCCAGAGAGATTGAGTCAACAATAAGAATTGGAAACTGCACTTCACAGTGATTACCGTGTTTCAAAAGTTATTAGGTAACCATTCATATGAACCTTATGGTGGGACCCCGGGGTCCCATAAGTCCCCGGCTCTTGCATAAACATTATATTATATATAATGTAAACATTGTATTATAATGTAAACATTATATTATATATTATATAAACATTATATTATATATAATGTAAACATTATATTATATATAATGTAAACATATTATAATGTAAACATAAACTGTGGTCTTTTTCACCAATGGGTTTGAAGGATGGTGGCAAGTGTTGTCTTGTTAAACTATGCCTTTAAAAATGAAAACTACTTACCTACAGTAGCTCTATTTAAATACACTATCGAAAACATAATTTACTCCCCTCTGCCAATCATCGTGTTTCTCAGTGTGGATTTGTGAACACACTTGTTAAACAATACATAAAATAGTACGCGTTTTCAATGCGCTGTTCATATTGTAAAATGTGTTTATACCAATGTGACTCTACAGCAGTTGCAGAGCCGCACTTTTATATAATTCAGGTCAAAGCCAGATAAACAGTGGAGGATAAACATCGCATGAAGGCGGGGCAATTGTTGTGCAATCATTTCAGGTCAAATTTACAGGTGCGTTTTATTCATGCCACACAGGTAGAGAGTTGAGAGTGAAACCTGGCCCACTGGCATCGTGAGTCATGGATCATGAGTCACCCGGACTTGTTGTGTTTGTTTATGGTTGCTATACAAGCCATCAAATCTACACCACGAAGAGAGTTGATGAACAAGTAGGAGAGTGTGTAACTGGATTACATTAATGTGCACAGGCGTTTCAGATGTGAATATAAAATAAATAAGGTCGACTCAAACGCCACTCTTTAGGATTTGGCACACTCAACATTTTAATTGATAAATTAAGACCAACAAACAATAATCAAATGGGTCATGCATCGATGCACCAATTGTGGTTACGGACTGCTTAAGAAGAAAATGATGAATGCAGATTCGAAGCGAGTTTAAACATGAATCTACACCATTTAAATATATTTTAAACAACCCGTTGCAAACATGACAGTAATTTGAAATGTAGCACTGTACATCAGAACAATTTGAAAGACGTTAGAGATTTGAAACTGTCCAAAAAGAAAGGAGGAAAATGAATGTATTTTTACATAATACAGGTTTTTTAGGTAAGATCACGTAAATATAAAAATGTCGGTAAACCCACCACCACCCGAAACAGCCAATTAGTAAGGTTTGTCACTTAAACAGAACATGCCAATTCGTTACTAGTACAGCACACCGGTTGTGTGTTAGAGAGCAAAGCCACAACATTAACAATCTGAGTACGACGTTTCGCCAGTAATTACAACCAGCGTCATCAGGAGGCAGCCAGATTTGTGTATTTTTAAATGTAGATTTATTTAAAGCTAAATTTAAAAACATATAGAGAAACTGGAACATTATTATTACAGAATTTGGTGGGACATATGTCGAAAAGAGAATGACTCCAGCTTAGCTTGCAAGAACTAAGAGACATAGTGTGGCCATGCGGCCTTAATGAGAGAGACTGACTCCAGCTTAGCTTGCAAGAACTAAGAGACACAGTGTGGCCATGTGGCCTTAATGAGAGAGACTGAATCCAGCTTAGCTTGCAAGAACTAAGAGACACAGTGTGGCCATGTGGCCTTAATGAGAGAGACTCACTCCAGCTTAGCTTGCAAGAACTAAGAGACACAGTGTGGCCATGTGGCCTTAATGAGAGAGACTGACTCCAGCTTAGCTTGCAAGAACTAAGAGACACACTGTGGCTCAGAAAGCGCGTTGTGACGGAGCGCGTTCCGCGTTGTGCGAGAAGCGTTCCCTAAAGTAAAGAAAACGCGTTGTAGTGACAACGCGTTATCGTGTGAACACGCGGGACAGACCCAGGTGTTGTGGGTTAACTCCCCGAGATAAACTTTCTTCCAACTTTGTGTTTTATACGCCCGGCGCTCCGCCAATAATTGTTGTGAGCGTCGCTCCTCTGCCCTCTGTTGTTCATGGAGGGAGACTGCACCCTAGTGCCCAGTATCGTCCTCCGCGAGCCTCTTCAAAATGCTGATCTTGACACCGCTGGAAGCAGTCATCGGCCTTGACCTCACCTCACAACAGTGCAATTTTAACAGCTCAACATCAAAACACAATGATGGATCGCTTGCACCAATCGCACAACACCACAGCATTGACTCTCAGCTGTTTCTTGTGTAGAGAGGGTCACGTGTGTCATCATAATTGCGCTAATCCTGAAACTCGTGCTGCGTAATATTTTCCTTGCCATATTACCTGTGACACACATAATGAGGACAACCGGTAAGTCAAATGAAACCAGAGGTTGGAAACCTGTTCTTTATAATATTAATAATAGCAGGCAATTTGAACACGACTTTTAGAAACACCGATGCAGCTATACACATGCCAGATTGTCCAGACATTTGGTTGATACTAATAGGGTTTATTTGCCAGTATTGTACATTATTTAAATTACATTTGTTTGGGCGGCAGGGTGGTGCAGTGGGCACGCCCGTGCATGACATCTTCTGAAGGACTGCCTGGCTTCGCTTTCCTCATTCTGGTCCCTTTCTCTGTATGGGTTTACTCCCATGGCAAAACAACAACAACATACAATGTAACTGGTACTAGCCAAACATCCAAATTACTCCTGCGAAAAGTTGTCAGGCCCCTCCTGAACAAGAGTCTTGAGACTCAGTGAGATTGCTTGTGTGGCGATCGAAACGTCGTGATCCATTATTATTTTTTCTACCTACGTGACTTTACCGAAAGAACCAAAGAGTAAGGATTCCTGCAGTCACGAAAGCTTGAAATCAAGATTAATGAGTGTTTACATGTGGGAGGAAATCGGAGCACCTGGAGAAATCCAAGCAAATGCTCTATCACAAATCTACAGATGGAACAGGCGGAGTCCACATTATTCGACACCGCCTTCTCTACCTCCTTGACGACCAAGGGGTGGGAGTTGTCGCAACATTTTTGTGATCCACCAACCCTCACCTCCACGTAGTGGTGGTTTACAGGCATACATAGCCACCACAACCATCCGGCTAAAGTAGCTGTAATGCACATCTAAAATTCTACAAAAGTTGATGGGGCAAATGTCGTAGGTCAATTGGTTTGATTTCTATGCGCATTAACCAGTCTCTAACGTATGCACATTTAGATTCGCATTCGGCCGCCAATGGAACAGGTGGAGTCCAAAAGCAAAGTGGATGTACTGATTGTATCTTCATTGCGGGACTCATCCAGCAGTGGATTGACATGGGTTTCAGGTATCCACGTGGAGACGGGCAATAAACACTGGGGCCACCTGGCGGTAAATGTTTGCCGGTGCACATTGGGACCGGCTCACACGTCACTGGCCCCAGGCAGCCCCCAGCCACTGGCGTGCAACACAGCGAAGGGAATCTCCCACCAATGAGAACCACGCACAACCCAGGGTGCAGTCCTATAACTTGGACTCGCAAACACAACAAAACCCATAGCCGCCAACCCACACGGTTTACCCGTAATCTGTTGGGGGAAAGTGAGTTGTCAGGTCCATACGGCACACGGCCGTTTCAATACGGGCAACATTTTTGTTAAGTTTATTTGTGTTTCTCCCTTGTCATGGGAATTATAAGGGGCACGGGGTGACCAACAAGGTCTGAATTGTTCTGTAATAAGGTAGGCACTGATGAGGGGTTGACAGCGATGCAAACCCCACACAATACAAAACGCCAAACGGCCAGTAATAATAAGTAATTAGATAATTAAGATCAAAGAAACGCGTTCCTTAAATTGATCAAGTTTATTGTTGCAAGAGTTTGGGAAAACAGGAAGACCGGGTGTGGATTCCAGAGTGGAGCAGTGCAAACTGATAAATCTGAAAAGAAGAGTGAGGTGACCTGGATGGTGGTGAGCGGGTGGGTGAGTAAATGGGTGAGTGTTTGAGTAAACGAGTGGAGGAGTGTGTGATAGGGTGATTGAGCCAGTGACCGGATGAGTGGGTGAATGGATGCGTGGGTGACTGAATGCGTGGGTGATTAGATGAGTGGGTGATTGAGTGGGTGACTAAATGAGTGGGTGACTAGATGAGTGGGTGACTGGATGAGTGGGTGATAGGGTGATTTAATTAGTGACTAGATGAGTATGTGATAGGGTGATTGAGTGGGTGACTGGATGAGTGGGTTATAGGGTGATTGCGTGGATGACTGGATGAGTGGGTGACTGGATGCGTGGCTGATTTGATGAGTGGGTGATAGGGTGATTGAGTGGGTGACCGAATGAGTGGGTGACTGGATGAGTGGGTGACTGAATGAGTGGGTGACTGGATGAGTGGTTAACTGAATGAGTGGGTGATAGGGTGATTGAATTAGTGACGAGATAAGTGTGTGATAGGGTGATTGAGTTAGTGACTGGATGAGTTAGTGACTGGATGAATGTGTGATAGGGTGATTGAGTTAGTGATTGGATGAGTGGGTGACCGAGTTGTTTAGTTGAGTGCGTTGTTGTGAACTGCAGTGAGGCACGGTGGTTGAACGTGGAGTGGATGAGACGAAGCGGTCAATGTGTCTGGTAGACCGAGTCCCTTAACGTGGGTGGAGGGGGGAATCAACGAGGGGAAGTTCACTGCAACATTCACCACGGTGGTGCTAGTAGTCGCAGCGAAAAAAAGTGATACAGGGCTGACTGAATGAAGGTTGAGGCGAGGATGCAAGGTGGTGTAGAGGAGGCGAAGAGGAGGGTAGAGGAGGTGAGGTGGTGAGGAGGCGTAGAGGAGGGTGCCCCGCTCTTGGCGTTGATCTTGGTGAACACGTGTCCGCGCCCCGTCTCGTAGCTCTGCCCGGTGCTGATGCAGCCTCCACCGGCCGCAGCGCCCAGCGGCCTCGCCGAGTCCGTGCCCAGCTCCGCTCTGAGCGAGCTCTCCATTGCACGCTGTCTGCTCGCAGCGACAAACACAACGTTAAACTCCCCCCCCCCCCCCACCCCGTCCCGTGTGGCCTCTAACACAGGGGTCCTCAACCCCCGGGTTGCAAGAGCACTTGCTTCAAGTACATTAAAACCCACTTTTTGGTGTAGATATGTAGATGACACTTTGGTTGTCTGGCGACATGGGAAGGATACACTTAATGAATGAATGTCTAAATCATCTCAATTCACAAAAACCGGCCATCCAGTTCACCATGGAAATGGAGGTGAATAACACACTCCCTTTCCTGGATATTTTCTGCTCGGACGAGGCCTAAATGGTAAAGTAACACACACAGCGTTTACCGAAAGGGAACACATACTGATGCCTATCTGAATGCAGATTGGCATCATCACCCCGCACAGAAATCCTTTCTCAACAAGATGCTCATACATCTGGCCAAAACAGTGTCAGATGGTCAAAGTCTGAGGAGAGCGATTAAACATGTCAAAGAAACGCTACGATTGAATGTCTAAAATAATGGTCAAATAATTAACAGCAATGAATGCTAAACCAAGATCGAACAGCAATACTGCTGAATCAGGTTATTAAACAATTAAAATACCATATATCGAGGGAGTAACTGACAAATTAGCTAGTAGTCGCAGCTAAAAAAAAGTGATACATTAATGACAGGGCTGAATGAATGAAGGTTGAGGCAAGGATGCAGGATGGTGTAGAGGAGGCGAAGAGGAGGGTAGAGGAGGTGAGGTGGTGAGGTGTTGAGGTGGCGTGGTGAGGAGGTGAGGTGGCGTGGTGAGGAGGTGAGGTGGCGTGGTGAGGAGGTGAGGTGGCGTGGTGAGGAGGCGTAGAGGAGGCGAGGAGAAGGGTAGAGGAGGTGAGGTGGTGAGGAGGCGTAGAGGAGGCGTAGAGGAGGGTGCCCCGCTCCTGGCGTTGATCTTGGTGAACACGTGTCCGCACCCCGTCTCGTAGCTCTGCCCGGTGCTGATGCAGCCTCCACCGGCCGAAGCGCCCAGCGTCCTCGCCGAGTCCGTGCCCAGCCCCGCTCTGAGCAAGCTCTCCATTGCGCGCTATCTGCTCTCAGCAACAGACACAACGTTAAACTCCCCCCCCCCCCCCCGGTCCCGTGTGGCCTCTAAATACTTATTTCCTTGGGAGAGGTGATTTATCGGACGAGGCCTAAATGGTAAAATAACACACACAGCGTTTACCAAAAGGGAACGCATACTGATGCCTATCTGAATGCAGATTCGCATCATCACCCCATACAGAAAACCTCTCTCATCAAGATGCTCATACATCTGGCTAAAACAGTGTCAGATGGTGAATGTGTGGGGAGAGAGATTGAACATGTCAAAGAAACGCTACGATTGAATGTCTAAAATAATGCTCAAATAATTAACAGCAATGAATGCTAAACCAAGATCGAACAGCAATACTGCTGAATCAGGTTATTAAACAATTAAAATAACATATATCGTGGGAGTAATTGAGAAATTAGCTCGAGTTTTGGAAAAGCAAAAAGCTAAACATCTAAGTAAGATTTGGCACGGTACACAAAATTAAAAAAATAGTATTTTGTACTTAAGATGAATTGCCTAAGTTGTCAACGGATGGTGTGTATCGGATTAATGGCTTATGTGGCAGATGTTATATTGGACAGATGGGACGTAACATTAGCGTAAGACTAAAGGAACACCAAATAAATATTAAACACTCTCAAACATAACTGTCGGAAGTTGCAGTACATGCTTGTCAACAAGAACACTTCATGTATTTTGATTACGAAGAAGTGTTGTGTAAAACTCATTATTACTGGCCAAGACTAATTCGAGAATCCATTGAAACTGAGAAAATTTGTATTATTTTAACCTCTCTGACAGCTACAGGCTTAGTGCGGCCTGGAAGCGTATTATTAAGTAATTGTGATTGTAAGATGAGGAGATGAAGGCAGAAGAAGAAGACGTGGGGCGATGTGGTGATGCGGTCGAACGTGGTGGCCCGAGGAGTGGAGGGAGAGATGGCGCGGGACGGGGCGGTGTGGAGAAGGTGGCAAGGACGGCGGACCCCACGTGAGTGGAACAAACGCGTGGAGGAAGAAGACATCTCACATTTATCATTACTTATAGAGGAAACATACTAATTTAATTATTACTATTCAATTATATAATTTCAATAACCCCCCTCCCACGCCGCTGATTTCTGCACCTGATGGGTTCAGTGATGACATCGTCTTTCTCTATTTAAGACCGGAAGCAGGTGGATGGCTTCACTATTCTGGCAAATCGCCCGATGATGCTGGATGTAATTACCAGTGAAACGTCGTACTCATCTTGTAGATTTACTCTCCAAAATACCGGTGGGCTGAAGTAGTAACTAAGTGGAGTTTTGTTTACGTGACAAATTCCTTACTAATTGGCTGTGTCAGGTGGTGGAGGGTTATGACACATTTATACTTACACGATCTAACCCAAAAACCTTTGTTATGAAATTAGGACAATTTATTAAATATATGGTATACCAGAAAATACAGCAATTGACTAAAAATATACGGCAATAGATGTAACCTCGCAGCAGTGAACGTGACGAAATTTCATCATGGAAATGTCCGCTGCACAAAACCTTGCGTTCATCGCCCCACACGTGGTACCTCAGCCTCAGGATGAAATAAATCATCAGGGAGTTCTCCGTGAGCATCGTGCGCGCTCCAAATCCAGAGTTGAGCCGTGGTCTCGGCACCCAGCCAGCCGCCTTCTCTTCTTGGGGCAGTCGGAGTCCAGCGCGCTATCGAAGGGCACGTGGTGAACGCTCAGGATGTGTCTCTTGAGCTTCGACTTCTGCGTCGCTCCGTACGAGCAGTCACTGCACGGGAAGGGCTTTTCCTCTGGAACACAAGACATCCACCGTTGAGCACACGCACGCGCTAATACATAATTTATTTATCACTATGCAGTGGATGCCATAGCATTACTATGTATATGGGACGTTTTATCAATCACGGTTGCTGACCACAGGCCCAAAGGCCCAAAATGCCAAATGGCCAGCAACAAATACCTCCGATTAGTACGGTTGGCTACGTATGGTACGAAAGAAGTTCAACATACGTACAAATAGTAGAAAAGCAAGATACTGATTTCCTGAAAAATATCATAATACATTTTTGGGGCTTATTTTGAAGCCCCAACATTTTGCACTTCTTCGTGTGGTTGATGTTGATGCAGAGCAACGACTATAATTTAACATTGAGGTGGTTGAGCCAGATTATTCTATTACAGCTCATTAATTACACAATAATTACCTGCAATAGAACGAGTAAATACACATGGAAGTTAGGTGTTAGTACAATGAAGAGGAAATTCCCATTGTGGAAATTACTCGGTCTATACATTCAAAAATGTTCCCTAAATTTACCCACTTGTTTAAGTAAAAGTTACCCCGGTTAAGAAATAGATATTTTTTGGAATTTGTCAAGCAATGTATTTTGCTCAGTTTCCTTCCAATGGTGCTATTGGCTCCATGTCATGAGATGAAGTATCCCTGTGCAACTCTCACACAGCAGTGAACCACCTCATGTAAGAGAACAGCTCGTGGAAGGAGATATCATTGCACTACTCATGACATCCCTTCGTGACCGTTTTTTATCCACTAGGAGGTTATTGCAATTTCCTACACATCACGCGACATCAGAAGTGTTTGCTGGAAGAAGTTTGGTAACTGGATAAGACCATCAATGAGAAGCCAGTTTAATCATGGCTCGGTGACTGAAACCCAGAGTTTCACGGTTTAACCCAACATCCGAGCAGCACCACATCAGATCTCTAGACTCCTCAGCGCAGGCATACAGATATGGTCAACATATGCGTACATTAACTAATTTGTGAAATTATGAATTACATCCAAATGAAATGTAGTGTGTGCATTACTAGGACGTACCTAAAGGTGCCAGGTTGGGTTCATCCACCTTGGGGATGCTCTGCTCCACGCAGCCTCCTGCTTCCGTGCAGTCCATCCTCTTGATGTCCGAATTCTGGCTGTTGCTACTGCTGCAATTGGTGACGCTGGTGGTGGTCTTCTTTCTTTTAATGGGCTTAGGTCTACTTCGCTTTTCCTTCTTCTTCTGCTGCAAGGCCATCAACACTTTCATGCTCGTCATAGGATCGAGAGCAGCGTATGGTTTATTCTCACTGACTGGTGAAGCAGTTTGTTGACGTGGAACTAGGCCAAAGCATTCAAGAAAATTGGATTTAATGTCATTTATCTTAACCCCGCTATCTTTTGTCGAAGTGTAATCATGTTCAGGCTTCGGTCTGTACAAAAACTGTGCGTGAAGACTTTCATGAGTTTTCAGGATTTCAATAGGACTTAAAAATCCGCAGACTGAGCACATCTCATAGGGCGATGGTGGATTCAACACCGCATTGGCAAAACTGCCGTTATTCACCAAGCCTGGTGCACCCTTTATCATGTAATCCTTCTCATGGGTCTTCAAATGCCTTTTTAATTTTCCTAGCTGATCAAACCTTTTTCCGCATATGCCGCACCATTGATCACGGGTCTCCTTGTGCGTTCTTACGTGGGCTTCTAGGCACCATGCCAGCTGGAATTTTTTCCCACAGACGTCACAAGAGATACGTTTTTTCGTTCTTGTAATTCTACCGGATTGAGGTGGGGTTGAGATGGATGCTGGTGAAGTGCCATCAATGGTGAAGGCAATTCTCCCAGCACCACCTTGACTCGCAGCGGAGTTGCTCTCGCACATCTGAAACAAAAGACAAAGGTCACGCGCATGACACCCGTGTCACGAGTGTACTCACACAGGCATACTTAAGCTGACATAACATGCATATATACTACAACTCATTATACCAGAACTCCACAATATTGCAGTTCCTATCATGTACGATTTTACTCCTCTTATCCACCCAAATAAGATTTTGTTTAACAACAATGACGAACTACCTCCATTTTCCTAATGTTGCCCACCAAATAGGCCTTTCTGTATATACACACCAACAATATAATGATGGCACCACACGTTCACTCCACTATTCACAACACTCTGACTCGCAATCTCCATATAAGATTGTAATATCATTTCTGTACGAGGGCCCGTCAAAAAGTTTTTAGAATGGACACTTTTTTTTACAAACAACTACGTAAAATAGTCTTCAATAAAAGTACAGTATAGTACTATTAATGGCACTTATAACTGAACGTCATTATCTCTCATGCTAATTATTACGATGTTAACTAGTTACCCAGGAAAGCTTCATTGAGTCTAAGTACTGCATTTTCAGAAAAGTCCCATTGCATTGAGATGTTTGTGTGAGTGGAACCCAGAGAGACCCCACCTTGCATATGGGGAAATAACACAACTTCACACAGATGGATTCAACCCACAAGCTCAAAGCATTCCTTGTTTAACAAAGTATTCAGTGTAATGTTTAATATAATTTATTTGGTAATATATAGTATCGTAGTTGTATAGTCAATATATAGCAGTGTGGTATACAGTAGGGTTGGTAAAATAATACAGTGTAATATTATTATAATCTAAGGTATAGGGTAGTGTATAGTAACGCTGCATATAATTCAATGTTGGGGTCTGTCTATGGCAGTTTATAATAAAACATTATTTGGAGGCATATTATAATAATTTTTGCGACATAGAAGTGTAATGTATAATGACGTATTGTTAGTAGCTCAGCTTAGTGGAGAATATATTGAGTACATTGATTATATTGATGTAGTTTATATTTAGTTCTTTCACATCGGTTTGTTGTATGATTGTTGGTTAGTTGCAGTTCTTTAGCGTCAATATACTAAATGCCTCTGTTGATATATAAACTCTGACTTTAACATAGCTACTTCCGTGACAAGTTACATGCTAATTCCTCGCATTAACATCATGCTAATCTCCCAGTTACATGCTAATTTCTGACGTTAACATCCTGCTAATATCTCACATTAACACAGCTACTTCAATGCTAAATTATTCTGTTGATATGTAAACTCCTTTGTCAAGGCGCTCTGCTCCTCCCACCCAGCTTAAAATACGCTGCCAAGCTTAGCAGTGTTCATTGGAGCGCTGTCTTTCCGACAGTTCTGTTTCTTCACCTGAGGAAGGCTACTTGTGTTGTGGTCGAAACGTCGTGAGAATTTTATTGTTTAATTTTAATTATTTTATTATTTCCCTTCGACGTGACTTTACCGAAGAACCAAGAAGATGAATCCCTGCAGTCACGAACGCTTTAAATCGAAATTTATTCAAATCAAGTTGTTTTCTTTTTACCACAGTACTTTATGGAATCCTGAAGAATAAATGCATTTTTAGAAGTATTAAACTACACTTGAAGATGTGTGAGAATGTAATTCTGCAGATGCAAGCACAGGCAAACTCGTATCTGCATATACAAGTTTCTGGGCCTCCTCACATCACCAAATCCGCATTGACCGGCATGGTGAAGTATGGTTAAACAACTCCCACGAACGACATGGTGTGGGGGAGGCCTCTATCAAAACGCTGGATCGACAAAGGGCTGATACATGTCACGACATTGTTTGTTAAGATCGTTCTCTAGTCAGCACAAGCCGTCTATGTGGACAATAGAGGGCACGACACACGTGTACACGATGTTTGTGTGCGTATATTCAGCGTGTATATTACGTCATAATTATATAAGGTCGCGATTATGCTCAAAACGAACCAAATGTATAACATCACGAATAACTTTGGAAGTCTCCAGAGCCTGAACAATATTTGAAGTAGACACTGACCCAGTTACTATTAATAGCTCAGATGTGTAGGCTTTGACTTTAACACATCCATTTCTGTGACCAGTCACAAGCTAATCACTCAGTTATTTCAATGCTAAATTCTCCTAGTTATTTCAATGCTAAATTTTCCTGTTTGATTTTTACTAGGTGCCTCTGTGAATGTGTAGGCTTTGACTTTAACATAGCCATTTCTGTGACCAGTCACAAGCTAATCACTCAGCTATTTCAATGCTAAATTCTATGCTAATTCCTTTGTCAAGGGGTGCCTCTGTGGATGTGTATGCTTTGACTTTAACATAGCCATATCTGTGACCAGTCACAAGCTAATCACTCAGCCATTTCAATGCTAAATTCAATGCTAATTCCTTTGTCAAGGCGCTTTGTTGCTTCTCACACAGCTTAAAGGTCTCGATCTGAGCTTGGCTTTGTTCGCTCCAGCGCTGTCCTCCAGACAGTCTCGTCCCTTCACCTGATGAAGGCCGCTTGTGTTGTGGCCGAAACGTCGTGAGAATTTTATTGTGTTATTTTATTTTTTCAATTTATTATTTTATTCTCATGCTACGTGACTTTACCGAAAGAACCAAAGAAGATGAAGCAAGAATATGGCGTGTAGATGCTGCCATCTGCCGGCCACCAACGTGGCGTGTAGATTCTGCAAATTGAAAAATTAAAATAATAAATTGAAAATAATAAGCAAAAATCCAGATTCATATTCTTGGTTCTTTCGGAAAAGTCACGTAGATTTAAAAATAATGAAATAAATTTAATAAAAAATAAATCGGAAATAATAAAATTACTTTTATTTGTAATTTTTAAATTGGCATAATCTACACGCCATATTCTTGGTTATTTCGGTAAAGTGACGTCGATTTGAAAATAAAAATAAAATAATTAAATGAAAATCATGAATTGTTATTATTATATTTTGATTTAAAGCTTTCGTGACTGCAGTGATTCATATTATTGGTTCTTTCAGTAAAGTCACGTAGAAGGGAAACAATAAAATAAAATAAATATTTTTAAAAATATTATTAAAATTTTTACTTTTCTTTTATTATTTATATTTTCTATCTACGTGACTTTACGCAAAGAACTAAGAATATAGCGTGTAGATTCTGCCAATTTAAAAATACAAAAAAATAAATGGAAAATAATAAAAGCTTTTATTATTTTCAATTTATTATTATAAAATCAAAATTTTGTTTCATTTTTTTATCTCTGTGACTTTACCGAAAGAACCAAGAATATGAAAGTGGGTTTTTTGCTTTTATTATTTTCCATTTCACACTTTTTATTTGATTTGATTTGATTTTTTTTTATTTTCTATCGACGTGACTTTACCGATAGAACCAAGAATATGGCGTGTAGATGCTGCCAATTTAGAAATTAAAATAGATTGAAAATAATAATCAAAATCGAGATTCATATTCTTGGTTCTTTCGGTAAAGCCATGTAGGTTGAAAATAAAAATAATAAAATTAAATAAAAATACAAAAGATAAATGGAAAATAATGAAAGCTTTTATTATTTTTAATTTATTATTTTAATTTGTAATTTTTTTTAAAATTGGCAGAATCTACACGCCATATTCTTGGTTCTTTCGGTAAAGTAACGTAGATTTGAAAATGAAAATAATAGAATTAAATGAAAAAATACTAAATCATGTTTTTTTAACTTTTTTTTATTATTTCTATTTTACCCAAAGAACCAAGAATCTGGCGTGTAGATGCTGCCACCTGCCAACGTTGTTGGCCACCAGATGGCAGCATCTACACGCCATATTATTGCTTCCTTCGGTAAAGTCACGTAGATAGAAAATAATAATAAAATTTAAAAAATGAAAATTATGAAAGCTTTTAGTATTTTAAATTTATTATTTGTATTTTTAAATTTAATTATATTATTTTTATTTTAAAATCTACGTGACTTTAACGAAAAAACCAAGATTTCGGCGTGCAGATGTTGCCACCTGCCGGCCACCAACGTGGCGTGTAGATTCTGCCAATTTAAAAATTAAAAAAATAAATCGAATATAACAAAAGCTTAAATAATATTAAAAGCTTTTATTCAATTGATTATTTTAAATTGTATTTTTTTTTATCTCCGTGACTTTACCGAAAGAACCAAGAATATGAATGTGGGTTTTTTGCTTTTATTATTTAAAATTTCACATTTTTATTTGATTTGATATTTTTTTTTATTTTCTATGGACGTGACTTTACCGAAAGAACCAAGAATATGAATTCCTGAAGTCACGAAAGTTTGTCACAATCTACACCCAACAATGGTGGCCAGCAGATGGCAGCATCTACACGCCAGATTATTGCTTCCTTCGGTAAAGTCATAATACTGGTAGGAACGAAGTTGTAAACTGAGTGTACCAGCCTGCAATAGATTAATGTGTCCGTCCGTCCCCTTTCAATACTTTAACGAAGTTAAATCTCGTGCTGTTGGGTGTAAAATCAGCAATAGGCAGCGCAGAGACTTGCCCTACCAGCCCACCCTGCAGGGACCTGTTAATAAAATTTAAATAATAAATTGAAAATAATAAAAGCTTTTATTTTCAATTTATGTTAAAATAATAAAAGCTTTTTATTATTTTCAATTTATTATTTGTATTTTATTTTTTTGTATGTTAAAATTTCAAATAATAAATTGAAAATAATAAAGCTTTGATTAGTTTAAATATAATAATTTATATTTTTAAATTAAATTTAATTATTTTTATTTTCAAATCTACGTGACTTACCTGAAGAACCAAGAATATGGCGTGTAGATTCTGCCAATTTAAAAATTAAATAATAAATTTTAAATAATAAAAGCTTTCATTATTTCAAATTTTTTTGTATTTTTAATTTAAAAAGCTTTTAGTGTAGCTTTTATTATAATATCATAATATTATAATCAAAGCTTTTATTATTTTAGGATTCTCCTCCACGGCGGCCTTTGTCTCCCCCAGTAGCGATGTTTACGACACACCACACCAGGTACTCATCTGAGGCAGAGTCGACCTCACACTCTCTTACTGTCTCAAAACAACAACCGCCATACGCCACTAAGTGGCGGTGACGTCACCACGACGCTTATGCCAGGCTATGTGCACCTTGAGGCTACGTGAAGTGTCGATCGCCGGCTGGCAGGAGGTCACGGGGCAGACCCAGGTGCCACTGGTCGACTGACTGAGATGACTGAGATTACTGGCTGATGCACCACCTGTGCCCCCTACTGTGCCAACTTGCTGAGCTTTAGCCACCCGACGCTCCGCTCGTTTTTCTGAGCGTCGCTCCTCCGCCCTCCGTTGTTGTTGGAGGGCGACTGCCTCCAACTGCCCAGTAGAGACACCGCTGGTACCAGTCATTGGCAAGTCCACTCAGCTCCACATCCTCCTGTACCACATCACTCCATCTCCTCTCTAGTCCGTGCCACGCCCGTTTAGCTCCCTCGATCCGGCCGAACAAAAGCTGTTTGGGCATGCGGTGATTGGGCATGCGGGTTCATGGCCCAGCCAACGCAGCCTTGCCTGCTGGAGGAGCTCACCGATGGGACTTTGTCCAGATCTTTTGAGGATTTGTGAGCTCCTCACACAATCCAGCCTGGTTAAACCCAGGATTGATCGTAGGCAGGCCAGCCTAAATGTTTCTAACCGGTGAAGATGCTGCATTAGGGGGGTCCACGTTTTGCAAGCGTAGAGAAGGGAGGGAATGACTGTGGCCGAGAAGAACCGAAGCTTCATGCGGAGCGACAGACCAGGTAGCTTCCACACAACGTTACACAACCGATGAAAAGATAATTCGGAGTGAGACCTCTGCTGTTAAACCGGAGCCGATCATGAGCACACTGCCCAGGTATGGAAAACTCTCCACTCTCTCCCCAACTGCCCCATCACCGATTGGGAGTTGTGGGGGTAGAGTGCCCGATGGCACAAAATACCCAGGCAGGTGCTTCGTTTTGGTTGGGCTGATGGTAAGGCCCCACCTCTTAGTGGCACACTCCAGTTTCAGCAGCAGGGCCTCCAACTCCTCCTCTGAATGAGCAGCAATTACCAGGTCGTCGGCATACATAATATGGTTGACCAATAGGGAGACATCCCTTGACCGCACCTGGGCATCGATCAGCCTCCCATTGTATCTGTACCAGACGTAAATTCCTCTGGTACAGCTACTGAAGGCTTCACGAACTATGTGGTCGAAATAGATGTTAAATAATGTTGGAGCCAGAGGACATCCCTGTCGCAGGGAATGGCTCTGACTCCCGGCTATGTAGTTTTACTCGGGTCTGCTCACCATCATGAAGGTCCTTAATGAGTGTGAGCAGAGGGTCAGGGACTCTAAAAGCACAAAGAACAACCCAGAGCCCAGGCCTACTGATGGTATCATAGGCATGAACCAGGTCAATAAAGCAGAGATGTAGGTCTAGTTGGAATTCCCTCCACCTCTGCTGTAGCAGACGGACAGAAAATATGACATTTTTGCAGGACCGCCCTTTCTTGAAACCGCATTGGGGCTCCGCAAGCCTCTCCTTAGCGTACCTAGCAAGGCGATGTTGAATAATCCTTGCCAGGACCTTTCCCGGCACACTGAGGAGTTAGATGCCCCTGTAGTTGTTACAGTCTGTGCGGTCCCCCTTCTTAAAGAGGGGGACCGCCAGGGCATCCTTCCAATCCTGCGGAACCCGTCCAGTGGCCCAGACTGTTGTTATGATGTCATGTAGGGCAGTCTACGCACAAACGCCACCCTCCCTCAGCATTTCGCTTTGGAGATCATCTCTGCTCGGTGCCTTTCCTGTTCTCGGACTCTGGATCGCCCTCAGTACTTCCTCAACGGATGGTACCTCAGCCAGCCACTCACAGAGGGTGACTTCCTCCTCCTACAATATTTGAGGCACCGCATCCTCAGCAGGGTCATCCTCACTTTGTCCCATGATGTTTTCCAGGCTGAGGGATTCCCCCTCCCCCAGGACCTCACAGAAATGCTCAGCAAATCTGCAAACCTGTCGCTGGGGGTCGGAGATTGGATCACCCTTCGTTCCCCTAATGATGGTGTAGTGGGTATAAATTGACGAATAAACTTCTGAGGCAACACGATATGTATTGTCTTGGCCCCTTTTTGGGCCATGGACATTAGCCCTGGCGTGATAGCGCTTCCGCCCCCTATTGACGATAAGGGGAAGCTACCAGCCCACAGAGTGGTGAGTGACGATTACCTCTACAATGGTAATAGGTGTGGCGCTGTAGGTTACTTTTTTGATGGAGTTAAATAGGAATTTGTGATCGTGGGCCATTGAGGCAGACTCCATCTCCTCATCAACCCGCGACCACCCCCCATCCTTGCAGCGCCTCACGGCTCTCCGAACCTCCGAGCGAAGGCTGCGGTAAGCCTCCTCATTCTCTGACGTGGGATGCTGTAGACGATTAGAGTGGGCCTGTCGCTTTTTCTCAACAATCCTGAACACCTCCTCTGTCAGCCAGGATCTCTGGGGAGGTCTGGACCGCGTACACAAAGCAGTCATTGCAGCTGCATGAGTCACAGGCCTAAACCTCCCCCATTTACCCTCGACATCAGGAGGAGTGGGGGACGATGCTGTCTCACTCACACTCACTCACAGCGCGAGGCCGACTCATTACATCTCGCGGAGGATCGCGCTGCTGAACAAAAAAAGTTCCGCGGGTTCAGTTTGCAAGCGTGAGTTTGCGTTTTAAGGCGATGGGGGCCGTCCATAAATGACGTCACACACCTGGGGAGGGGGGGGGGTCAGACATTTGTGACGAGGGGGGGGGGTTGAGAAATGTGACGTCACGTCAAAATGCGCAACTTAAAATAAATATAGACAACATGTTCTACTTAGTTAAATAGACTTTTTAATAAATGTTTTCTCCTACAACATCAGAGTGCAGCGCCACATTAAATACAATGACAATAGTTTAAAGCGATTTGAAGCATGTTTTATTTTCAAAATGGAAATATGGTTTTGGGGGGGGGGGGCAGAGCTTTGTGACGTCAGCGAGCTCCGTGGCGGGAGCAAGCTCCTAGCGGGAGCGAGCTCCGTGGCGGGAGCGAGCTCCGTGGCGGGAGCGAGCTCCGTGGCGGGAGCGAGCTCCGTGGCGGGAGCGAGCTCCGCGGCGGGAGCGAGCTCCGCGGCGGGAGCGAGCTCCGCACCCGAACGCGTTGGCACGGCCATCTTTTGGATCGCTAACACGGCTGCTTTTGTCACACGTGGACATGCTACCACCGGCATGACTGCATCGACTTGCTCATCTCTCATTGCCTTCAACATGATATTCTCATTGACTTCGTTCATGTACTTTTACATGCTTTTCTCTTTAACTTTAACATGCCACTCTTGGTTACACATAGACTGACATTAACTTACTAATTTTTTCAATAACTTTTACATGCTTCTCTCATTAAAACACATTCTCTCTCTCTCTCCCGCCAGCCGTTCTTATGCTAAGTTCATTAACTTTAACATACCACGCTATTTATTACACGTAGACTGACATCGACTTGCTCATCTCTCATTGACTTTAACATGATATTCTCATTAACTTCGCTCATTGACTTTGACATACTTTTCTCATCAACTTTAACATGCTATTCTTGGTTACACATAGACTGACATTAACTTGCTATTTTTTTCATTAACTTTTACATGCATCTCTTATCAAAATACATATGCTAATCCTACATGCTAATCTGAACTCTTATGCGCTACGGAAGCAAATTAACTTTGCACTATAATCCAACATGCTAATCTAAGTTCATTTCCTTTAACATGGCACGCTATTTATTACCTTTACACTATAATACCCCATTAGCACTACTTTGGCTACCTTTGTTCTCAAAAACGTATATAAACTCTTGCTGGTAACAGCTTCTCTTCACAAGGCAGCAGACATCGTGCTGCTCGCAGCAGACATCGCGGCTGTCGCGATTTTCACCTGAAGACGATGGCTTGTGTTGCTATCGAAACGTCGTGATTTATTTTGTTTTATTTCTACCAAAGTGACTTTACCGAAAGAACCAAAGAGTATGGATTCCTGCAGTCACAAAAGCTTCAAATCAAGATCGGTTTGAATTATTTATCGAGTGTGGGTAGAATCTGTGCAGAGTTGTGATGTTTCCCCATGTGCAAGGTGGGGGTCTCTCTGGGTTCAACTCACACAGAGCCAAACGCTCATTAATATAATTGCCAAATATCTCATTGCAATGAGAAACTTCTGAAAAAAAATCAGTCTTTACACTCAATGAGGCTTTCCTGGGTAAATAGTTAATATTGTAATAATTAAAATGAGCAATAATGAACTTCACTTATGAGTGCCACGAATAGTATTATACTGGACTTTTAATTAAGACTATTTAACGTAGTTTTTTTGAAAAAGTGTCCATTCTCAACACTTTTTGACGGGCCCTCATGCAGAAATTATATTGCAATCTTACATGAGGATTGGGAGTCAAGTGTGTCATGAATAGCGACTGAACGTATGGTGCCATAATTCGCTTGCTGTTGTGTATATACAAAAAGGATCTCTGGTGGGTAACATTTGGAAAATGGAGATAGTCAT
Organism: Petromyzon marinus; assembly: GCF_048934315.1. NCBI lineage: Eukaryota > Metazoa > Chordata > Hyperoartia > Petromyzontiformes > Petromyzontidae > Petromyzon > Petromyzon marinus. The sequence continues at coordinate 7,690,276 of NC_133683.1, forward strand.
TGTTGTTCATATACAAAATCTTATTTGGGTGATAATTTGAAGCTTTTGTGACTGCAGAAATCCATACGCTTTGGTTCTTTCGGTAAAGTCACGTAGGTAGAAAAATAAAAGAAAAAATAACATATAACGATGTTTCTATCGCAACACAAGCGGTCGTCCTCAGGTGGAAAAAATAATCCGTTGCATCTCCGACCAGCGCCACCTAGCCAGTGAACTGGAGCACATATGAAGTGGGTAAATAATCGGCGGAGAACTTCTTGCGAGGCAACACGATATTTATTAACACTATTTTACAGGGTCCCTAACACAAAGGGGTAGCGGCCCCTTCACCCGATACCTGGGGAGGTATGGCCTCCGGACTACACGGGCCCTAACACTGGGAACCCGTTAATTCCCCGTCCTCCGGCTGAGGGCCCTAGGGGAGGCTATGCTGACCTGACCGTGCCAGGGTCTTCGGGTCCTGACCACTGGCCTCACTAAGCTCCGACCCTTGAAAGGACGACGGAGCTTGGGGTCCAGGGTCCTAACTTCAGCCCAGGTCTTCAGCCTTCGGCTTGGAGATGACTGAGCCGGACCCTTGAGAGGTCCGGCTTATATACTGGTTCGTGGCTTGCTCCGCCCTAGCCACGCCTCCCTTCCAGAACTTTCTGGAAGGTGACATCATCTCCCAGTCCCCCCTCCCAGGGTCCGGGGAATGTGTCTCAGGATCCGCTTCCCAGGGATTGTCGTTGGCCCCTTGGGCCATAGTCATTAACAGTGGCGTGATAGAGCTTCTGCCCCCTGTTGACGAGAAGTGGGAGCTACTCGCTAACAGGATGGGGAGTGCCGATTAATGCCTCTACACATACACCAAGCCCTCAAGATGAATGAATACTCAGACTGCACAATCCGCAAAGCTGTATCTCCAGCCATGGGGAGACAACCATCTGAGGGCCCAATCAAAACCATCACCTTGCCATACATAGCACGTGTCACCAAAAATATTTCCAAAATCTTAAACAAACACAAGATCCAGGTCCGATTCAATACAGTACACAAAATCCATGACATGTCTCGGACCGTGTTCGCGAACACAAGGCAGATTTGAAACACGGCAGAACCAATACCTCTGCCGTGGATGATCATTGTTATAATGCAGTGGGCTCGCACGATATTATTTTTTCCGAGACCTCCCATCTACGTGTAACCGGCCTCTGTTCTCCAATCCACGTATTCTTCCGCTCTGCCTTTCTCAGTGTTCCATAATAACGATTTTTTTTATTACGCGTTTAATTTGGTTTGCCGCTAAATTTGGTAAATTCCAACTGTGGGTGGCTTTATATATTTAGCCAAAACTTTTAGTTTCACGATTAACAACATGCGACTCATCTCCCTGGGCCTGCCTGAGCTACTGCTCTCTGGGCCTGCCTGAGCTGCTGCTCCCTGTGTCTACCTGAGCTGCTGCTCCCTTAGTCTACCTGAGCTGCTGCTCCCTGGGTCTACCTGAGCTGCTGCTCCCTGGGCCTGCCTGAGCTGCTACTCCCTGTGTCTACCTGAGCTACTGCTCCCTGGGCCTGCCTGAGCTGCTGCTCCCTGCGTCTGCCTGAGCTGCTGCTCCCTGGGCCTGTCTAAGCTGCTCCCCAGGTCTACCTGAGCTGCTGCTCCCTGAGTCTGCCTGAGCTGCTGCTCCCTGGGCCTGTCTAAGCTGCCCCCCAGGTCTACCTGAGCTGCTGCTCCCTGCGTCTACCTGAGCTGCTGCTCCCTGGATCTACCTGAGCTGCTACTCCCTGCGTCTACCTGAGCTGCTGCTCCCTGGGTCTACCTGAGCTGCTGCTCCCTGGGTCTACCTGAGCTGCTGCTCCCTGGGTCTACCTGAGCTGCTGCTCCCTGCGTCTACCTGAGCTGCTGCTCCCTGCGTCTACCTGAGCTGCTGCTCCCTGGGTCTACCTGAGCTGCTGCTCCCTGGGTCTACCTGAGCTGCTGCTCCCTGGGTCTACCTGAGCTGCTGCTCCCTGGGTCTACCTGAGCTGCTGCTCCCTGGGCCTACCTGAGCTGCTGCTCCCTGGGTCTGCCTGAGCTGCTACTCTCTGGGTCTACCTGAGCTGCTCCCACGGCTCCCGTCACGCAGCGGTCGCAGCGCCACCATCGAGAAGCCGGAGCGGCGCCTGGGAGCCGTGGACGCCCTCCCATTTACAAGACACCAGGCATCTGGGTACAAGCTAGTGCTAGCTCCACACCTGGATTCCACCACTCCACTCCACCACCAACTTCCACTCAATCAACAACCACCTTCATTTGGACGGCATTGACATTCACCGAGAAACTGGACTAATTCGCCGTCCGCTTCACAAAGGCTCTGGTCCTGTTTGCGCCCCACAACTTCCGCAATACGTCATCACAACATACGACACGTGCACCTAACCAATCTCCGCCCCGTCCCTCGGTCCTCTCAATTCACCACGAAGCAAAGTCACCTGAAACTGGCTTTGCTCAACACCCGCTCACTAATCAATAAAAGCCTCATTTTAAATGAATTCATTACTGACAATAACCTGGATTTTCTCTGTATCACTGAAACTTGGCATAAACCTACGGACTATTTCGCACTCAACAGGACTACACCTACAGGATATACATACATGGACAAACTCCGATCTGAGGGGCGAGGAGGTGGTGTCGCTGCAGTGTACAGAAAGGACATTAAAACATCCACCATCTCCATCCCTGCTGTTCACTCCTTTGAACACATTACTTTCAAACTCTCTGGTCCCACTCCTCTGGTCACTGCCATAATCTACCGACCCCCCAAACCAAATCCTTCCTTTCTCTCTGACTTTTTAACTCAGTTATCTGCCATCTCACCTTCTGTTCTGCTCCTGGGAGATTTCAACATCCACATTGACATTGACTGTAAATTTGCTATTGAATTCCTGGAACTGCTACACTGCTTCAATTTCACCCAACATCTCAACTTTCCAACCCACAGCCGTGGTCACATTTTGGATCTGGTCTGCTCTACTGGTCTCACCATACCGCTCCCCGAGCCCCACAACCTCAACATCTCGGACCACCTGGCAATCACCATGAACATTGATCTCCCCATTCCTACAACTAAGGACAAAAGGACAACTTCTTTCAGAAATCTTAAATCCATCTCTAGTCCTGCCCTTTCAGCCTCTCTTGCCAGCAAAGTATCCTCCTTCCCCCCACAAATGACTGACAACCCTTCCGATCTCACCAACTACTACAATGAAACACTTTCCACCAGTCTCGATCATCTGGCTCCCATCAAAACTAAAACTGTCTCATTCACTCACTCTGCTCCCTGGTACACTCCTATTCTGCACAAAATGAAATCCCGTAAGCGTCAGCTTGAAAGGCTCCATAAGAAAACTGGTTTAACTGTTCATCTACAAGCTTACACAGATTACCTTCAGCAGTATAAGGAAGCTCTTAACACTACCCGGTCCACCTACTACTCACACCTCATACATTCTGGTTCTACCAACCCAAAGGCTCTTTTCTACACAGTAAATACACTTCTCAAACCCAATGACAATATCGTCAACTCATTCACAACTATTAAATGCAACACCGTTCTATCATTCTTTCAGACCAAAATTGACACCATTTACACCAACCTGTCCTCTTCTTCTGCTTCCACTGTCTGCTCTGTCATTCCATCATTTGTTCCCCCCCACCACACCTCTCAGCCACTGCCTCAGTTCTCCCCACGGTCGCCGGGGGAGCTGTCTAAAATCTTGACAGGGATGAAAACATCAACATGTGTCCTGGACCCCATCCCATCCCACCTCATCAAAGACTGTTTACCAGCTATCTCCACACTCATCACAAAAATCATTAACTCCTCTCTCAGCTCTGGCTCAATCCCACGTTCACTCAAACTGGCTGCTGTCACCCCCATTCTCAGAAAACCTGGACTTGACCCCAACATTATGTCAAACTTTCGGCCCATTGCCAATCTCCCCTTTCTGTCTAAGATACTGGAATGCACTGTCGCCAAACAACTCAAAACCCACCTCTCCTCAAATGACCTGTTCGAACCATTTCAATCCGGCTTCCGTTCACAACACAGCACTGAAACAGCCCTCCTCAGAGTTACCAACGACATCCTCCTCTCGGCAGACTCTGATGATAGGATCTGCACTATTGAGGAGTTCTGTTATATTGAGGAGTTCTGTTATAATGAATCTGTTATAATGAATCTTGCCACCTTATGTATGCCTTTGTGAGTCCACATATGACACAGGTGTAATGCGCTTGACCATTGTCTTTTGTTTCAGATGTGCGAGAGCAACTCTGCTGCGAGTCATGGTGGTGCTGGGAGAATTGCCTTTACCATCGATGGCACTTCACCAGCACCCGTCTCGACCCCACCTCAATCCGGTAGAGTTACAAGAGCGAAAAAACTCATCTCTTGTGACGTCTGTGGGAAAAAATTCCAACTGGCATGGTGCCTAGAAGCCCAAGTAAGAACGCACAAGGAGACCCATGACCAATGGTGCGGCATATGCGGACGAAGCTTTGATCAGCAAGGAAAATTCAAAAGGCATATGAAGACCCACGAAAAGGATTACATGATAAAGGGTGCACCAGGCTTGGTGAATAACGGCAGTTTTGCCAATGCGGTGTTGAATCCGATAGAGTCACTAGAATCCGATAGTCACTAGAGTGAGAAAACGAATCTCTTGCGACGTCTGCAGGAAAACATTCCAACTGGCATGGTGCCTAGAGTCCCACATGAGAATGCACAAGACCGGTGGTCAAAGCTGCAACATCTGCGATCAAAGCTTTGATCGGCCCTAGAAACTCAGAAGGCATATGGAGACCCACGGAAAGAACTCAAGGGGCGCACGTGGCATGGTGAATGACGGCAATTTTGCCAATGCGGTGTTGAAGGTGTGTCAGAGCTACTCGGCTGCGAGTCGTGGTGCTGGAAGAATTGCCTTTGCCATGGATGGCACCAGCAGCAACAGCAGCTTATCGAGTCCTGGTGGTGTGGAGGCAGAGTTGCAGACAATGCCACCTTCTGCAAAGGGTGCACCTGCGTGCAACGAAGTTATTGCTATCACAGCAACCGCGCATGGAACCAAGGCGCCTGCTGGGAAACGCCACGCCTGACCAGCGCCCGTCTCGACTCCACCTCACTCCCATAGTCACTAGAGTGAGAAAACAAATGTCTTGCCAAGTCTGTGGGAAAGCATTCCAACTGCCATCATGCCTAGAGTCCCACATGAGAACGGACAAAGAGACCCCTGACCAATGGCATCTGCGGTCGAAACTTTGATCAGCCAGGCAAATTCAGAAGGCATATGGAAACCTACGAAAAGGACTATTGGATATTTCTTTGCTGTCCTATTACTGAAGCTATCAACAGAAGGTGTGTACCGGATTAATTGCACTTGTGGCAAATGCTATGTAGGGCAAACAGGACGAATGATCAGCACGAGACTAAAAGAACACCACAGAAATATGAAATGCTCACAAATACAACTGTCAGCAGTAGCAGAACACGCGTGCCCACAAGGACACTCAATTGATTTTTATAATGTTGAAGTTCTGTGCGAAACTTGTTACTACTGGCCAAGACTAATTACAGAATCTATCGAAATTTAAAGAAATAAAAATAATTGTAATCGTTTGGATAGCTACCGACTTAGTGCTGCATAGAAGAGAATACTCAAATTACCGTTTGTACGGCTATTTTAGTACACACAATGGACACTAAGTACAAGATCAATGGGCTAGCATAATGTGCATGTATAATGTACGTTGATTCATTAATCCCCCCCTCCCCCACTTTGCGCTCAAAGAGAGCACAAGTGTTGTCACCACATCTACGCCTCTATATAAGGAATTAAACAGGTGGACTTCTCCCAAACCTTGCTGTTGCCTGATGAAGGTAGTTGTAATTACTGAAACGCCGTACTCCGATAGTAAATGTTGTGGCTTGGCTCTCCAACACACCACACACCGGTGTGCTGTACTAGTGATGAATTGGCATGTTCTGTTTACGTGACAACCCTTACTAGTTGGCTGTCGGGTGGTGGCGGATTTAACGACACATTTATATATTTACGCGATCCAACCCATAAAACCTGTATTATGGATATTTATCGCGAAAGCGTACGTGTTAAACTGCCATGTATTTTTTCGTCTATTGCTGTATTTTCTTACGTGCAATATATTTAATAAACCATCCTAATTTATTCGTATTTTTGTTCATAGTTATATCATTGTTGCGCGTGCGGTGTGGTCAGTGGATATTGTTCAGTGGGTCAAACCGAGACAAATATTTTTGCAGCGGCTATGGCTGCACAATGCAACAGCGCATTCCGAATGGTGTAGAACGCATCGCCCATAATCTGTATCTGTGTGCAAACACCAGGTATGGTTGGTAAGAAACACGTTTGGTTTTAAATGAATAGAACTCGAGCTTCAGCCATATTGTTCATTATAGACCCCACTTTGTAAGATTTAATCACGCAAACCTTGCGCCTGATTCATTTGAGTCGGTGTGCTCATGAGCAACAGGGCATTTGTGGCAAGGTGTTAATGTACCACAGATTAGCACGGTTGGCTACGTACACTGCGAAAGAAGTTCAACACATATTCTTTGGGTCTTTCCGTAAAGTCACGTAGATAGAACAATAAAATAATAAAAATAAAGTGAATAAAAAAGTAAAATATATCACGACGTTTCGATCGCAACACAAGCAATCGTCATCAGGAGAAAAATGATGAAGATTGCTTGTGTTGCGATCGAAACGTCGTGATATTTTTATTATTATTTTGTATTCACTTTATTTTTATTATTTTATTGTTCTATCTACGTGACTTTACCGAAAGACCCAAAAATATGAATTCCTGCAGTCACGAAAGCTTTAAGTCAAGATTCAAGTTCAACACACTTTCATACATTGTGGAAAGCGAGTATCCTCGCACGTACAATGCACTGGACCGCATGTTCATGTTAAGTGAGTCAAGGGCTTTATCACTGCCTACCTCATGATATAAATAATCTCAGGGAATTCAATTGCAAGTGTGCAATCTCCCTTCCGGTGGGCATCGAGGATGAGTCATACCCTGGCTTGCCAGGAGGCAGTGGAACACAACTGTGGAATCCTTTCCATCTGCACGGGATAGAACGTTGCCCCCTTGCTCACATTCGTTCGTTTTCTGCGAGTGTACTGGTTTCCCCCCACATGTAAACACTCAGTAAGTGGCTGCAAATATCGGAATGTAAAGAGAACCGCAGAGCTTGGGCAATTGTTGGGAGTGCCGGCTCACTGCCTGGCTGCTGTCTCCCCGCTCGTCTGTGGGAGACATATGGAGGTACTGAATAAGATTCATATTCTCTACATAACATGATTCCTATCTACACAAAGCACTCACCGCGTGGAGTACAGCAAGTGATATTCCACGAAATAAAAAAGAAACGTACATGACCAAAACAGAAGCCAATGGGTACAGCTGTGCATACACGTACACACATATACACGATTCCTACTGATGGAACGTATCACCACTGCCGGAGAGTCAAGGAATTGTCATGATTCAGGATCATGAATGCAAACTGTCCCCGTTCTCAAACCTGAGTACGATTTAAAAGGTCATAGAACGCCTTTGTCGGAAGCAATTACTTCCCCATGTCACTGCGATGGGCAGATTCATGCAATTGCAGTCGGCTTACATATTGTCAGTAGACCCCCCCATACGCAAGCGTACGCATTTGGGTTAACCCCTCCTCCCCCCTCCATGCATACATACTAAATGGATGCCCCCTAACAGCTACACCACCACTCCCCACACGAGACAAGCACGTGACTCTCGGTGTAAATGGAGCCGGAGCGCGAATACACGTGCCGATGCCCCAAGTACAGTTACCATCATTTCCACGACAGAGCAAACCCAGGCACATTTCTCAGCGAGCCCAGGTCTATTGTTAAAACTGTGCAGTTCACGGTGATAAAATTCAACCATAGCCATACCCGGGGTACCAGATCTCGACACAAATCAATTCCTGCTGCCACCCGAACACTGTCCGGGGGTCAAACGCGGACAGGTGGCAGCCCCAGTCGCGAGGCCACATCTGCGCCGACTCACGGTAAACGTGTGCAGGGCCAGCAGGAAGAGCCCCGGGATCTCGGAGCGCAGCCACTGGTTCCACGCGCTGTCTCGGTCCACGTCCTCGCGTGACGACGACACTTCAAAATCACCTGACCGGAAGGAGGGAGGTGGGAGGGAGAGTAAGAAGGTACGAAGGGGAACCTTCTAACACTTTCACAGTGACGCGTTCTTCGCGCGCATCACCCTGCAGCCAACCTCTCTGCTCTCGTGTGTGAACGTGGGTCAGTTTGGTTTAATCGTTCAGAATGAATGGGGCATGAGCCTGGCCCTTGTGCAACTTATTATTTTCCATGAGATAATACCAAACACATCATTCATGTTTGTGTGTGTGTGGCCTGCAAGCAAAACCTACATGCTCTCGAGTCATATATCGGGAACAGTCACCGGTGGGAAAGCATTGCCGAATTCCTAGAAAGCCTCAGCTCTCTCCAACTTATTTTGAAAGCGTTTATGCATTAGTTCTGCCCGTACCTCTTTGTGCCTGTGTAGTGGGCAGGCAAGTGTGGTGGAGCAGCAGGTCCAGCACACGGGGTGTCCAGCAGAGGAGAGGAACTCCCCGGGGCCGTGGCCGGGGAAGCAGAGGTCGGCGGCGCTGGGAGCGGCGTCAGTTGCGCGGCGTCTGTGGGAGAAGGCACAGGCCTCTGCTGAAGATTATCATCCGCAGACACATCACACGGCTTGCCGGACACGTCACACACTCGGCCCTGTGATTGTGGAGGTGAGACAGGTTCGCGCGTGGCAACGAATGGCTTGTCGCTGGACAAACATCGACGGCAACATCGGGAGAACGCGGCACGAACTCGTGCAGAGTTTCTGGCACCGTATGAATTTACACTCCTTGTAGGTATGTGCGTTGAACCTCTTTCGCGCCGTACGTCAGCCAGCCGTGCTAATCGGAGGTGCAGATGGATGCAATTGAAGGAAGTGGAGCAGAGATTTCAAAATGAAACAAAAAAAATTGATACAGAAATTACACAAGTCCAGGGGACTTCACCAAGGCCGTGTTATCCCAGACTCTGACAGAGCACAAAGGAAGATTGGCAATGGCAAAAAATGGCTTCATAACTATCATTGTCAGATGGCACACTTGCATCTTCAGTCTTCAGTCAGCGTCAGTAATTTAAGAATGCACGCATGATGCGTGACACCAACTAAAATGGCATCGATGCTGACTAATCACATCCTCTCCAAGATGTGGAACTCAAGAGACAAGGATAGCCTCTTCCAAACAGGACTACCCTTGACAATTGAGTTGTTGCCTGGGTAAAAATAAAATGAACTAGGAGATTTCAACTTGAAAATCCAAACCATCGCACCAACAGTAATGGACGGAATCCTATATGAGGCGCACATTGCAGTAGCTTCAGGTGGACTCTGGTACCTGCTTTAACGTCTGTGTGAGAAGCATCTTCTCCCACTGAAATTCAAACAAAGTTGACAGTTAGACAGGACATGTTTTAAAACATCCGCAGTAAAATTCAAGTATGTATGCCATTAAAGTAAACTATTTTTATTTACCAGGTAAGGCCCATTGAGAGCTATATAGCTCTTTTTCAGAAGTGACCTGGCCACAAATTATAGCTTAACGAAATGGCTTATCACGTGGAAATTTATAGCAGCCAAATACTCTAAACGCATTACTTACAAATAGCTCACAAAGCAGTTATCCTCCCACTACCCTTGGGTTACCTCCTGTCCCGGTCCAGCCGAGATAGTCTGTGAATTGGCATCTGTGTTTGGGTGGCATGAATTAATTTGTACCAAGATCTGGTACCGGTACTGTGCTGAACTTTACTACTGCATGGTTGTTGACAGACGTAGACCGACTGAAACATAGGTCTGGGTTTGATCTCCATAGTGGAAAAGGTGGTAACCCGAAAACTAACCCAAACCCTTCCACATTTAACGATAAACACTTTCAAACCGAGTTCGCTCGGAAATGACCCCACTAAACCGCACGTATGTAAACGTTTGACTTCAGTGGTTCCTCCGCCGCGTGCGAACGATGAAGTGCACGGCCTCTCGTGATGATGACCTCACACCCGCATAGCTGCACGAAAGGCGGTGCTGACGAGCATCAGGCAGGTGGAAGAGGCAAAACGAGGAGTCAAGATTAGAGTGCTGTAGTCGGTGGGGTATAGTGGGGCCTATTTCCGAATGATTGATTTATGTGGAAATGAAATTGGTCAAGAGTCCGTTACTTTGTAAACATTAGCATGTATCTACTTTAATACCAAGTCTGCAGGGGTGGAAAAGATGAGGTCTGTTCATTCTGGTGGGCAAAGGGAATTTAGACACTCCAAGTTAAGTCTGGTGGCATACGGATGAAATGCACCTTACAAATGTAAATAATAATGATTATTAATCCATCTTCACTCCCACGGTGTTTCCAACCAGGGTTAGGCCATGTAATGATCTGACGTGCTGTACACTTGTACAGTGTTACTGAATTATTCTATCATTATGACTTCAGTGCCCCTTCTGCGACCTTTCCCTAGATACCCCTCTGGTGTATAACCTGGCCTGCAGACGTCAGGGCCGTAAGCCGCAGATCCCTTTCCCTGCCAGCAGCCAGCGCTATACTGTTACATTACGATTCGATGCCACTATACAAGGACTCCTCTACTTACGAACATTCGACTTACGAACTTTCAGAGATATGATCAAACCTGTACCGTATGTCCAGTTTCCTGTTCGGACCGAGAGTCGCAAGTTCAACCGCCGCACAATAGGTGGTGATGGTGGCATCTACATCTGCAGAACGTGAAGAACCAGAGGCAACTGTTAAAGCCATTCCCCGTGTTTAGTGTACAAGCCGTAAAACGTGTTTGAAATCGACGGGAGTAAAGTTGGACTCACGAACAAATCGACTTACGAACAGACCTCTGGAACCGAACTCGTTTGTACGTACAAGAGTCTGTATATGGTGGTCACTCTGAACAACACAGACCCAGCCTCCTTTTTACTTTTTTTGGTCCATTAGGACATTACCAGACACATCTTTCTGTGCTAACGACCACACAATACACATTAGACGAGTCACAACAGGTCACGTTTAACAGTCTAAACTTGTCTGGAGTAAGTCGCATACGGTAGACATTTCTGCACATTTGCAGAATTACATGTCTATGACAAAGGAACCATGTGTATTGCATTACACAGGGGTGCTTTGATCATGTGTGGATGCAAATTTTCGCAGCAATACAGGGAATAGGTTACTCATTGTTTTTTTCGGTAAAGTCACGTATGTAGAAATACAATAAAATTATATTAAAACAAAACAATCACGACGTTTCGATCACAACACAAGCGATCTTCATCAGGTGTCAAGAACAAATCACGGAGGTAAATACAACAAAAAGATGAGAGACGAGAATTCAACAAACCTGAAAAAACATTATGTGAAGCACATCCAGTCAGGCCAACAACACAGTTAGACACTTCCTGGCAGACCACGAATTTCAGAAGAGTGCTAAATTTCGTGTTCAACCTCTGGATTGCACATACCAGCATAGACAGAGTGAAAAAATACGAGGTACACGGTCAGTAGAAATACATATACAAGTCCACCAAGAGGTAAGTAAAGAGGGAGGAAAGGCGGACAGGGAGGCAAAGAGAGAGAGAGACAGGGGGGCCGGAGGGATGAACAGAAGCTTAAATAGGAAATAAGGTTGGGGGGGAGAGGGGCCAGAGGGAGAGCGGCAGCTCAAAAAAGCACATCTTGCACATACACAGAACCGGGGGGGGGAGGGGGGGGGAGAGGTGTGGGAACAGGCTTGGGGTGCACATTTAGGACAGAATTACAACGGTAACTTCCCCGTAGAAGTGTGATAATAAAGTTTAAAGCTTTTGTGACTGCATACAATTACTCATTGTTTTTTTTCGGTAAAGTCACGTATGTAGAAATACAATAAAATTATATTAAAACAATCACGACGTTTCGATCACAACACAAGTGTGATTTGTTCTTGACACCTGATGACGATCGCTTGTGTTGTGATCGAAAGGTCGTGATTGTTTTTTGTTTTAATATCATTTTATTGTATTTCTACATATGTGACTTTACCGAAAAAAACAATGAGTAATTTTATGCAGTCACGAAAGCTTTAATACTTTATTAGGGAATAGGTTGTTCGCAGCGCCACTGATTAATCAGAATCAGAATCTTTTTTTATATCCTGGAGGAATCCGATGAGCTATGAAGATCTTTTTCACATATGTCCAGTAGGGGCGGGTCAGCGAGCTATTTCCAAAACCGATGAGAGGCAAGATGGAGAAAATGTAAGCAAATTTCTAATAATACAAAGTACATACATTCCTGCCAATTTGTAAACCAATGCAAGCTTGGGCAAGGTAGCAACACAACAACCACAGCTCCAGACCACGACAAGACTCCACAAAGTCCCTCAATTGCATTGCATTAAAATTGAACGTTTAATGAGCGATATTTGAAATAGCGTTACCAAATGACAATATTCTCTTCGAATACCTGACTAATGAATGAGGCTAAGACGCTTGCAGTAATGTTCAAATATGCATCACAAGCCATTCAGAAGTGGTAGGCCTCACGTGACGACAGGGCACCACAGTGGCAATATGTTAACTACCTCGCCTGGTACGCAGGAGGCCGTGGATTCAATCCCGACCCTGTCGCCTGCTGTATATTTTGAGGTTGCATGTCTCTCTCACTGCATTTAGAATAAACATCACGCGTTTAGAGTATTTGGCCTCTTTACATTTCCACGGGATAAGCCACTTCGTTGAAGATAACATTTGTGATAGCCAGGTTGCTTCTGAAAAATAGCTCCATAGCTCAGTGGGGCCTCAAACTGGTAAAATACAAAATATAGTTTATATTCTTGGTTCTTTCGGTAAAGTCACGTAGAAGGGAAACAATAAAATAATAAAAATATAAAACAATAAAATTCTCACGACGTTTCGACTGCAACACAAGCAATCATCATCACCTGATGATCATCATCACCTGATGATTCCTTGTGTTGCAGTCGAAACGTCGTGAGAATTTTATTGTTTTATATTTTTATTATTTTATTGTTTCCCTTCTACGTGACTTTACCGAAAGAACCAAGAATATGAATCCCTGCATTCACGAAAGCTTTAAATCAAAATATAGTTTAGTTTAAAAGTTATAGTTTGAGAATGGCGGTCCGATGGGAGGGAGTGAAGGGGTATTGTGAGGAGGCGTCATCGGGAGTGGAAGCTGCTGGTGGGAGCATGGGAGGTGTGGGGAGTGTGAGGTGCATCGGCATTGTGGAGAGGGAAGGGGTGAGAGTGTTGTAAGCGATGGGGCTGGGGGAGGAGTGGTGGATATGACGATGTGGAAGCTGTGTCGGTGATGAGGTGTGTGCTTGAAGTGAGGATTACATGGGGAACGGTGCCGAAGTGGTTAGCGCACCGTGCGACGGGATCCGGCGACCCGAGTTCTATTCCCACTCACGGCCAACATCGGTGACGAGTATCTGAACCAATCTCGGTCCCATCCCAGGTCTATTCTGCCTTAAAATGAGTATCCAGGTTCGGTGAATGGGAGGAGACAAAGGCGGCCAGGCGTGGTGCTGGCCACCCATCCCATCTCAGCGTGTCGACCCCATGGCACCTGGGTAATGGAGGTGGTGATGAAGATGATGACGACGGTGATGATGATGTTGATGACGATGGTGATGACGAGTCACTCACTCAGACTCACAGAGCCACACTCAGAGACTCACAGCCACACTCAAAGACTCACAGTCACTCACTCAGACGCACAGAGCCACACTCAAGAGACTCACAGAGTCACTCACTCAGACTCACAGAGTCACACTCAGAGACTCACAGAGTCACTCACTCAGACTCACAGAGCCACACTCAGAGACTCACAGAGTCACTCACTTAGACTCACAGAGCCACACTCAGAGACTCACAGCCACACTCAAGATACTCACAGAGTCACTCTCTCAGACTCACAGAGCCACTCAAGAGACTGACAGAGTCACTCAGAGAATCACAGTCACTCACACAAACTCACACTCACTCAAGGAGACCCACAGACTCACTCACACAGACTCACAGAGTAACTCACACAGACTCACACTCACAGACTAGTTCTGGCACACACACACAGACTCGCAGAGTAACACGCACTTAGAGACTCACAGAGTCACGCTCATTCACTCACTCAGGGACTCACACGCACTGACAGAGTCACACTCAGAGATTCAGTCACTCACTCAGAGACTCACAATCACACTCAGAGACTCAGAGAGTCACGCTCAGTCACTCACTCAGAGACTCACAGAGTCACTCACTCAGAGACTCACACTCAGAGATTCAGTCACTCACTCAGAGATGTACAGTCACACTCAGAGACTCACAAAGTTACTCACTCAGAGACTCACAGAGTCACTCACTCAGAGAGGTACGTGGATGACACCATTGTCATCTGGCCACATGGCCAGCCTGCTCTAGACCAATTCCGCGACCACATCAATTCCATACACCCAGCCATCAGATTTACCATGGAGGTCGGAAAAGATGGCAAACTACCCTTTTTGGATGTCTTAATTAAAAGGAGACATGATGGTTCAATGAGCCACTCTGTCTACAGGAAAGCCACCCATACAGATGCTTACTTGAAACCGGATTCCCACCACCATCCATCCCAGAAGAACTCCCTCATCAAGACTCTATACCATAGATCCCAATGCATTTCCGACCAGGAACACATTACAAGTGAACTCAAGCACGTACACCAGGCTCTCAGGGCTAATGGTTACTTCGACTACACAATCCGCAAAGCCATCACTCCAGTCATGAAGAAGGATTCTCTTGTGGAGCCACTCAAAACCATCACCTTAACCTACATTGCAGGGGTCACTAAAAAGATCTCCAAAATCCTGAATAAACACAAGATCCAGGTCCGATTCAACAGAATACATAAAATCCGTTATCTAGTTCCATCTGTAAAATATGCTGTTCCAGACATACAGTACCCGGGCGTTTACAAACTAAAGTGCCTCTGTGGTAGTAGCTACATTGGAGAAACCAAGCGACATATCTCGGACCGCATCCGTGAACATAAAGCAGACTTGAAACATGGTAGGACGAACTCCTCTGCCGTGGCAGATCACTGTTATAATTCAGTGGGCTCACATGACATTGACTTCTCCAAGACGGAGGTTCTTTGCAAACCAACCGGCTACCATGAGAGATTCGTTCATGAGGCCATTCACATATACAAGCACAGAGACAATTTCAACCGAGAAGATGGATTCTGGCTTAGTAACCATTGGAAATATGTTTTAAACCATTTCCGTTCTTAATTAATTGTATTTTACGATGACCTTCAGACCGCAGCTCTTTCACCAGCATTAACTCTTAATACCTCTCACACCACGGTTAATGGTATGGTTTACAACATGGAGTATAATAGCGCCTCGCAGCTGTCTCTCTCCCCCTCCTCTGTTCCGACCTTGGATGAACTCGTCCGTCTGAACGGGACCCGTAGCTATCCGTGTTGCTAAAGTTGAGGGTAAGAATCCACCCATTTTTTTCGCCATATAGCATTGTCATATATAACGACTTATTGTTGGTAGCTTAGCTGATTGGAGAATATAGAGTTTATTGATAACATTAAGGTAATTTATATTTTAGTTTTTTATTGGTTCACTATATAGTATTCATTATACATTGTATTGTATACCCAGTTACTGTGAATAGCTCAGATGTGTAGACCTTGACTTCAACATAGCCATTTCTGTGACCAGTCACTAGCTAATCACTCAGTTATTTCAATCTAAATTCGCCTAGTTATTTCAATGCTAAATTCTCCTGTTTGATTTGTACTAGGTGCCTCGGTGAATGTGTATGCTCTGACTTTAAACATAGCTATTTCTGTGACCAGTTACAAGCTAATCACGCAGCTATTTCAATGCTAAATTCTATGCTAATTCCTTTGTCAATGGGTGCCTCTGCGGATGTGTATGCTTTGACTTAGCTATTTCAATGCTAAATTCTATGCTAATTCCTTTGTCAAGGGGTGCCTCTGCGGATGTGTATGCTTTAACTTTAACATAGCCATTTCTGTGACCAGTCACAAGCTAATCACTCAGCCATTTCAATGCTAAATGATATGCTAATTCCTTTGTCAAGACACTTTGTTTCTTCTGACACAGCTTAAAGGTCGTGATCTGAACGTGGCTTTTTTCACTCCAGCGCTGTCCTACCAGACAGTCTCGTCCCTTCACCTGATGAAGGCCGCTTGTGTTGTGGCCGAAACGTCGTGAGAATATTATTGTGTTATTTTATTTTATCAATTTATTATTTTATTCTCATTCTACGTGACTTTACCGAAAGAACCAAAGAAGATGAATCCTTGCAGTCACGAAAGCTTTAAATCGAAATATAACTGCAATTGTCTGAGGACTTTGAGTGCACGAGTTACGTGAAACAGTTCTCGGTGGCAATTGTTATTTTGTTAGTTTTTGATGTTTGTTTGGCCTCCTCCATACAATTGTCCTACTGGTGGTGTATTTAATGGGCTGTGAGCTGCTGTTGGTCATTGCTGGTCGATGATGATGATGATGTGTGGATGTTCAGAGTTGGGACGTGGCGGTGGTGGGGAGGTGAGGACAGAGAACTTTGGGCATAACCCCCCTGACTCTACTCCACATTATCATCATCACATTCAACCTCCTCATTATCTCGCTGCTGCTGCTGCTCATCATCATCATAGACTTCACAAGGCAGCAACAACAGCAGCAGTAGTAGGATGTGTGTGGTGGTGGGTGCCTTGTGTTTCGGCTCTTAGCAATGTGATCACAAGTTCCACATCGATACTCACACACGCCTCAATTACATTTTTTGGCGGGAAAGTTTATTTAAAATCTTTATTTAAAGCAGTCCTGGGCACAATGTGAGGAGATATGTGTTGCTGGATGTTGCTGTGCTCGTGGATATGAAAGAAAAGCGAGACCACTGTGTGTTGTAAGGACAACATTGTGGTGCTCACTCTGTGAGGAGTTTGTGTGCACCTTCCCAGGCAGGGTCGCCATCCGAGCTCCGTGGTCTCATCGCGGCCTACCTAAGTATTGCTTCCTGCGTGTCTGCCGCATTATTACCGCTGATTTAAGTTGTTGTCGCTGTCCAGCGCATTATATGACCGCTCCATCTTCGTGAACCAGCGTGTTGGGACGCTAATTCACTACTTTGAAGGAACAAACGCGTGTTGTAGGATGTGGCAGTGCATTTGTCTGCGTGGTTGTTGATACTGCGAAGGGGCAGTGGTGGCTACTGAAGTGCGACTTCTGGAGCTTCTTCCTCCTCCTCCTCATCCACACGTTATTTTAAGTACACCACAGTACTTACAATAATTATTAGTCCATCTGTGGGTTGTATGAATGTCTCCTAACGCCGTGTTGGTCACAGGAAGTATTTGACTATACTTCACCATTCCTGGTGGGTGAGGGCTGGGGAAAGCCCTCCGATTCTATCCACCACACGGGGAATGTTAACAACACGCACTGCGCTTCTGGTCAAATAACTCGCACGGCATGGCAAGGCCCTCATCCAGCAGTGGATGGACCAGGGCTGCCCACGCTGCCTGCGTTGTGTTTGTGAGCGAGGGTGTGGGGAGCGGTGGCGCAGCGGTTAGCGCTACGCTGCGCTACGAACCCGGCGACCCGAGTTCGATTCCCGCTCACGGCCACCAACACCGGTGACGATTATCTGAACAGGTCTTGGGCCTCCCCTAGGTCGACTCGGCATCAAATGAGTACCTGGTTGCGGTGTGTAAACATCGCCAATGGGGGAGACAAAGGCAGCCGGGCGTGGTGCTGGCCACCCACTCCCTCGTGTGCCGTGCCGGCCTTCGTAGGTGCTCGCTAACAGCACTTGCCCCTACAGTCTGTTAAGGGTTCACTGGGGATCTTTGTTTTTGTTTGTTAGTCTGTGTGAGTGAGTTACTTTGTGAGTTCATGTGAGTTACTCCGAGTCTGTGTGAGTGTTACCCGGTGAGACTGAGTTGAGTGGGAGTGACTGTGAGTTACTGTGTAAGTCTGTGAGTGTGTGAGTTACTCTGAGTCTGTGTGAGTCTGAGTGACTGTGACTCTCTGAGTGTGTGACTGAGAGTGACTCTCTGAGTCTCTGAGTGTGACCGTGAGTCTCTGAGTGTGACTGTGAGTCTCTGAGTGAGTGACTGAATCTCTGAGTGTGGCTCTGTGAGTGCGAGTCTCTGAGTGAGTGACTGAGCGTGACTCTGTGAGTCTCTGAGTGCGTGTTACTCTGCGAGTCTGTGTGTGTCAGAACTAGTCTGTGAGTGTGAGTCTGTGTGTGAGTTACTCTGTGAGTCTGTGTGAGTGACTCTGTGAGTCTCTGAGTGTGGCTCTGTGAGTCTGAGTGAGTGACTCGTCATCATCATCGTCATCAACATCATCATCACCGTCGTCACCATCTTCATCACCACCTCCATTACCCAGGTGCCATGGGGTCGACTCGCTGAGATGGAATGGGTAGCCAGCACCACGCCTGGCCGCCTTTGTCTCCTCCCATTCACCGAACCTGGATACTCATTTTAAGGCAAAATAGACCTGGGATGGGACCGAGATTGGTTCAGATACTCGTCACCGATGTTGGCCGTGAGTGGGAATAGAACTCGGGTCGCCGGATCCCGTCGCTCGGTGCGCTAACCACTTCGGCACCGCTCCCCATGTAATCCTCACTTCAAGCACACACCTCATCACCGACACAGCTTCCACATCGTCATATCCACCACTCCTCCCCCAGCCCCATCGCTTACAACACTCTCACCCCTTCCCTCTCCACAATGCCGATGCACCTCACACTCCCCACACCTCCCATGCTCCCACCAGCAGCTTCCACTCCCGATGACGCCTCCTCACAATACCCCTTCACTCCCTCCCATCGGACCGCCATTCTCAAACTATAACTTTTAAACTAAACTATATTTTGATTTAAAGCTTTCGTGAATGCAGGGATTCATATTCTTGGTTCTTTCGGTAAAGTCACGTAGAAGGGAAACAATAAAATAATAAAAATATAAAACAATTAAATTCTCACGACGTTTCGACTGCAACACAAGCAATCATCAGGTGATGATGATCATCAGGTGATTATGATTGCTTGTGTTGCAGTCGAAACGTCGTGAGAATTGTATTGTTTTATATTTTTATTATTTTATTGTTTCCCTTCTACGTGACTTTACCGAAAGAACCAAGAATATAAACAATATTTTTTATTTTACCAGTTTGAGGCCCCACTGAGCTATTTTTCAGAAGCAACCTGGCTATCACAAATGTTATCTTCAACGGAAGTGCTTATCCCGTGGAAATTTATAGAGGCCAAATACTCTAAACGCGTGATGTTTATTCTAAATGTAGTGAGAGAGACATGCAACCTCAAAATATACAGCAGGTGACAGGGTCCGGATTGAATCCACGGCCTCCTCCATGTTTGAACATTACTGCAAGCGTCTTAGCCTCATTCATTAGTCAGGTATTCGAAGGGAATATTGTCATTTGGTAACGCTATTTCAAATATCGCTCATTAAACGTTCAATTTTAATGCAATGCAATTGAGGGACTTTGTGGAGTCTTGTCGTGGTCTGGAGCTGTGGTTGTTGTGTTGCTACCTTGCCCAAGCTTTCATTTGTTGACAAATTGGCAGGAATGTATGTACTTTGTATTTTTAGCAATTTGCTTACATTTTCTCCGTCTTGCCTCTCATCGGTTTTGGAAATAGCTCGCTGACCCGCCCCTACTGGACATTGGTGAAAAAGATCTTCATAGCTCATCGGATTCCTCCAGGATATAAAAAAGATTCTGATTCTGATTAATCAGTGGCGCTGCAAACAACCTATTCCCTGTATTGCTGCGGGAATCTGCATCCACACAAGATCAAGCACCCCTGTGTAATGCAATACACATGGTTCCTTTATCATAGACATGTAATTCTGCAAATGTGCAGAAATGTCTACCGTATGCGACTTACTACAGACAAGTTTAGACTATTTAACGTGACCTGTTGTTACACGCCTAATGTGTATTGTGTGGTCGTTAGCACAGAAAGATGCATCTGGTAATGTCCTAATGGACCAAAAATAATAAAAACGAGGCTGGGTCTGTGTTGTTCAGAGTGACCACCATATACAGACTCTTGTACGTACAAACGAGTTCGGTTCTAGAGGTCTGTTCGTAAGTCGATTTGTTCGTGAGTCCAACTTTACTCCCGTCGATTTCAAACACGTTTTACGGCTTGTACACTAAACACGGGGAATGGCTTTAACAGTTGCCTCTGGTTCTTCACGTTCTGCAGATGTAGATGCCACCATCACCACCTATTGTGCGGCGGTTGAACTTGCGACTCTCGGTCCGAACAGGAAACTGGACATACGGACAGGTTTGATCATATCTCTGAAAGGTCGTAAGTCTAATGATCGTAAGTAGAGGATTCCCTGTGTAGTGGCAAAGAATCGTAATGTAACAGTAGAGCGCTGGCTGCTGGCAGGGAAAGGGATCTGCGGCTTACGGCCCTGACGTCAGCAGGCCAGGTTATACACCAGAGGGGGTACTAGGGAAAGGTCGCAGAAGGGGCACTGAATTCATAATGATACAATAATTCAGTAACACTGTACAAGTGTACAGCACGTCAGATCATTACATGGCCTAACCCTGGTTGGAAACACCGTGGGAGTGAAGAAGAAGATGGATTAATAATCATTATTATTTACATTTGGAAGGTGCATTTTATCCGTATGCCACCAGACTTAACTTGGAGTGTCTAAATTCCCTTTGCCCACCAGAATGAACAGACCTCATCTTTCCCACCCCTGCAGACTTGGTATTAAAGTAGATACATGCTAATGTTTACAAAGTAACGGACTCTTGACCAATTTCATTTCCACATAAATCAATCATTTGGAAATAGGCCCCACTATACCCCACCTACTACAGCACTCTAATCTTGCCTCCTCGTTTTGCCTCTTCCACCTGCCTCATGCTCGTCAGCACCGCCTTTCGTGCAGCCATGCGGGTGTGAGGTCATCATCACGAGAGGCCGTGCACTTCATCGTTCGCACGCGGCGGGGGAACCACTGAAGTCAAACGTTTACATACGTGCGGTTTAGTGGGGTCATTTCCGAGCGAACTCGGTTTTGGAAGTATTTATCGTTAAATGTGGAAGGGTTTGGGTTAGTTTTCGGGTTACCACCTTTTCCGCTATGGAGATCAAACCCAGACCTATGTTTCAGTCGGTCTAGGTCTGTCAACAACCATGCAGTAGTAAAGTTCAGCACAGTACCGGTACCAGATCTCGGTACAAATTAATTCATGCCACCCAAACACAGATGCCAATTCACAGACTGTCTCGGCTTGACCGGGACAGGAGGTAACCCAAGGGTAGTGGGAGGATAACCGCTTTGTGAGCTATTTGTAAGTAATGCGTTTAGAGTATTTGGCTGCTATAAATTTCCACGTGATAAGCCACTTCGTTAAGCTATAATTTGTGGCCAGGTCGCTTATGAAAAAGAGCTATGTAGCTCTCAATGGGCCTTACCTGGTAAATAAAAAATAGTTTACTTTAATGGTATACATACTTGAATTTTACTGCGGATGTTTTAAAACATGTCCTGTCTAACTGTCAACTTTGTTTGAATTTCAGTGGGAGAAGATGCTTCTCACACAGACGTTAAAGCAGGTACCAGAGTCCACCTGAAGCTACTGCAGTGTGCGCCTCATATAGGATTCCATCCATTACTGTTGGTGCGATGGTTTGGATTTTCAAGTTGAAATCTACTAGTTCATTTTATTTTTACCCAGGCGACAACTCAATTGTCAAGGGTAGTCCTGTTTGGAAGAGGCATCCTTGTCTCTTGAGTTCCACATCTTGGAGAGGATGTGATTAGTCAGCATCGATGCCATTTTAGTTGGTGTCACGCATCATGCGTGCATTCTTAAATTACTGACGCTGACTGAAGACTGAAGATGCAAGTGTGCCATCTGACAATGATAGTTATGAAGCCATTTTTTGCCATTGCCAATTTTCCTTTGTGCTCTGTCAGATTCTGGGATAACACGGCCTTGGTGAAGTCCCCTGGACTTGTGTAATTTCTGTATCAATGTTTTTTGTTTCATTTTGAAATCTCTGCTCCACTTCCTTCAACTGCATCCATCTGCACCTCCGATTAGCACGGCTGGCTGACGTACGGCGCGAAAGAGGTTCAACGTACATACCTACAAGGAGTGTAAATTCATACGGTGCCAGAAACTCTGCACGACGGCAACATCTCCCGATGTTGCCGTCGATGTTTGTCCAGCGACAAGCCATTCGTTGCCACGCGCGAACCTGTCTCACCTCCACAATCACAGGGCCGAGTGCGTGACGTGTCCGGCAAGCCGTGTGATGTGCCTGCGGATGAAAATCTTCAGCAGAGGCCTGTGCCTTCTCCCACAGACGCTGCGCAACTGACGCCGCTCCCAGCGCCGCCGACCTGTGCTTCCCCGGCCACGGCCACGGGGAGTTCCTCTCCTCTGCTGGACACCCCGTGTGCTGGACCTGCTGCTCCACCACACTTGCCTGCCCACTACACAGGCACAAAGAGGTACGGGCAGAACTAATGCATACAGTGAGGGAAAAAAAGTATTTGATCCCCTGCTGATTTTGTACGTTTGCCCACTGACAAAGAAATTATTAGTCTATAATTTTAATGGCAGGTTTATTTGAACAGTGAGAGGCAGAATAACAACAAAAAAATCCAGAAAAACGCATGTCAAAAATGTAATAAATTGTTTTGCATTTTAATGAGGGAAATAAGTATTTGACCCCCTCTCAATCAGAAAGATTTCTGGCTCCCAGGTGTCTTTTATACAGGTAACGAGCTGAGATTAGGAGCACACTCTTAAAGGGAGTGCTCCTAATCTCAGCTTGTTACCTGTATAAAACACACCTGTCCACAGAAGCAATCAATCAATCAGATTCCAAACTCTCCACCATGGCCAAGACCAAAGAGCTCTCCCAGGATGTCAGGGACAATATTGTAGACCTACACAAGGCTGGAATGGGCTACAAGACCATTGCCAAGCAGCTTGTGGAGAATTGGACAACAGTTGGTGCGATTATTCGCAAATGGAAGAAACACAAAATAACTGTCAATCTCCCTCTGCCTGAGGCTCCATGCAAGATCTCACCTCGTGAAGTTGCAATGATCATGAGAACGGTGAGGAATCAGCCCAGAACTATACGGGAGGATCTTGTCAATGATATCAAGGCAGCTGGCACCATACCAAGAAAACAATTGGTAACACACTACACCTTGAAGGACTGAAATCCTGCAGCACCCGCAAGGTCCCCCTGCTCAAGAAAGCACATATACATGCCCGTCTGAAGTTTGCCAATGAACATCTGAATGAATCAGAGGACAACTGGGTAAAAGTGTTGTGGTCAGATGAGACCAAAATGTAGCTCTTTGGCATAAACTCAACTCGCCGTGTTTGGAGGAGGAGGAATGCTGCCTATGACCCCAAGAACACCATCCCCACCGTCAAACATGGAGGTGGAAACATTATGCTTTGGGGGTGTTTTTCTGCTAAGGGGACAGGACAACTTCACCGCATCAAAGGGACGATGGACGGGGCCATGTACCGTCAAATCTTGGGTGATAACCTCCTTCCCTCAGCCAGGGCATTGAAAATGGGTCGTGGATGGGTATTCCAGCATGACAATGACCCAAAACACACGGCCAAGGCAACAAAGGAGTGGCTCAAGAAGAAGCACATTAAGGTCCTAGAGTGGCCTAGCCAGTCTCCAGACTTTAATCCCATAGAAAATCTGTGGAGGGAGCTGAAGGTTCGAGTTGCCAAACGTCAGCCTCCACACCTTAATGACTTGGAGAAGATCTGCAAAGAGGAGTGGGACAAAATCCCTCCTGAGATGTGTGCAAACCTGGTAGCCAACTACAAAAAAACGTTTGACTTCTGTGATTGCCAACAAGGGTTTTTCCACCAAGTTCTAAGTCATGTTTTGCAGAGGGGTCAAGTACTTATTCCCCTAATTAAAATGCAAATCAATTTAGAACATTTTTTACATGCATTTTTCTGGATTTTGTTGTTGTTATTCTGTCTCTCTTACTGTTCAAATATACCTACCATTAAAATTATAGACTGATCATTTATTTGTCAGTGGGCAAACGTACAAAATCAGCAGGGGATCAAATACTTTTTCCCTCACTGTAAATGCTTTCAACATAAGTTGGAGAGAGTTGAGCCTTTCAAGGAATTCGGCAATGCTTTCCCACCTGTGACTGCTCCCGATATATGACTCGAGAGAATGTAGGTTTTGCATGCAGGCCACAGACACACACACATGAATGATGTGTTTGGTATTATCTCATGGAAAATAATAAGTTGCACAAGGGCCAGGGTCATGCCCCATTCATTCTGAACGATTAAACCAAACTGACCCACGTTCACACACGAGAGCAGAGAGGTTGGCTGCAGGGTGACGCATGCGAAGAACGCGTCCCTGTGAAAGAGTTAGAAGGTTCCCCTTCGTACCTTCTTACTCTCCCTCCCACCCCCCTCCTTCCGGTCAGGTGATTTTGAAGTGTCGTAGTTGTCACGCGAGGACGTGGACCGAGACAGCACGTGGAACCAGTGGCTGCGCTCCGAGATCCTGGGGCTCTTCATGCTGGCCCTGCATACATTTACCGTGAGTCGGCGCAGATGTGGCCTCACGACTGGGGCTGCCACCTGTCCGCGTTTGACCCCCGGACAGTGTTCGGGTGGCAGCAGGAATTGATTTGTGTCGAGATCTGGTACCCCAGGTATGGCTATGGTTGAATTTTATCACCGTGAACTGCACAGTTTTAACAATAGACCTGGGTTCGCTGGGAAATGTGCCTGGGTTTGCTCTGTCGTGGAAATGGTGGCAACTGTACTTGGGGCATCGGCACGTTTATTCGCGCTCCGGCTCCATTTACACCGAGAGTCACGTGCTTGTCTCGTGTGGGGAGTGGTGGTGTAGCTGTTAGGGGGCATCCATTTAGTATGTATGCATGGAGGGGGGGAGGAGGGGTTAACCCACATGCGTACGCTTGCGTATCAGGGGTCTACTGAGAATGTGTAAGCCGACTGCAACGGCATGAATCTGCCCATCGCAGTGACATGGGGAAGTAATTACTTCCGACAAAGGCGTTCTATGACCTTTTAAATCGTACTCAGATTTGAGAACGGGGACAGTTTGCATTCATGATCCTGAATCATGACAATTCCTTGACTCTCTGGCAGTGGTGAATCGTTCCAACCATCAGTAGGAATCGTGTATATGTGTGTACGTGTATGCACAGCTGTACCCATTGGCTTCTGTTTTGGTCATGTACGTTTCTTTTTTATTTCGTGGAATATCACTTGCTGTACTCCACGCGGTGAGTGCTTTGTGTATATAGGAATCATGTTATGTAGAGAATATAAATCTAATTCAGTACCTCTATATGTCTCCCACAGACGAGCGGGGAGACAGCAGCCAGGCAGTGAGCCGGCACTCCCAACAATCGCTCAAGCTCTGCGGTTCTCTTTACATTCCGATATTTGCAGCCACTTACTGAGTGTTTACATGTGGGGGGAAACCAGTACACTCGCAGAAAACGAACGAATGTGAGCAAGGGGGCAACGTTCTATCCCATGCAGATGGAAAGGATTCCACAGTTGTGATCCACTGCCTCCTGGCAAGCCAGGGTATGACTCATCCTCGATGCCCACCGGAAGGGAGATTGCACACTTGCAATTTAATTCCCTGAGATTATTTATATCATGGGGTAGGCAGTGACAAAGCCCCTGATTCCACTTAACACGAACATGCGGTCCAGTGCATTGTACGTGCAAGGATACTCGCTTTCCAAAATGTATTAATGTGTGTTGTGCTTGAATCTTGACTTAAAGCTTTCGTGACTGCAGGAATTAATATTCTTTGGGTCTTTCGATAAAGTCACGTAGATAGAACAATAAAATAATAAAAATAAAGTGAATACAAAATAATAATAAAAATATCACGACGTTTCGATCGCAACACAAGCAATCTTCATCATTTTTCTCCTGATGACGATTGCTTGTGTTGCGATCGAAACGTGATATATTTAACTTTTTTATTCACTTTATTTTTATTATTTTATTGTTCTATCTACGTGACTTTACGGAAAGACCCAAAGAATATGTGTTGAACTTCTTTCGCAGTGTACGTAGCCAACCGTGCTAATATGTGGTACATTAACACCTTGCCACAAATGCCCTGTTGCTCATGAGCACACCGACTCAAATGAATCAGGCGCAAGGTTTGCGTGATTAATTCTTACATAGTGGGGTCTATAATGAACAATATGGCTGAAGCTCGAGTTCTATTCATTTAAAACCAAACGTGTTTCTTACCAACCATACCTGGTGTTTGCACACAGATACAGATTATGGGCGATGCGTTCTACACCATTCGGAATGCGCTGTTGCAATGTGCAGCCACAGCTGCTGCAAAAATATTTGTCTCGGTTTGACCCACTGAACAATATCCACTGACCACACCGCACGCGCAACAATGATATAACTATGAACAAAAATATGAATAAATTAAGATGGTTTATTAAATATATTGCACGTAAGAAAATACAGCAATAGACGTAAAAAAACATGGCAGTTTAACACGTAGGCTTTCGCGACAAATATCCATAATACAGGTTTTATGGGTTGGATCGTGTAAATATGTCGTTAAACCCGCCACCACCCGACAGCCAACTAGTAAGGGTTGTCACGTAAACAGAACATGCCAATTCATCACTAGTACAGCACACCGGTGTGTGGTGTGTTGGAGAGCCAAGCTACAACATTAACCATCGGAGTACGACGTTTCAGTAATTACAACTAGCTTCATCAGACAACAGCAAGGTTTGGGAGAAGTCCACCTGTTTAATTCCTTATATAGAGACGTAGATGTGCTGACAACACTTGTGCGCTCTTTGAGCGCATAGTGGGGGGGGGGGGATTAATGAATCAACGTACATTATACATGCACATTATGCTAGCCCATTGATCTTGTACTTAGTGTCCATTGTGTGTACTAAAATAGCCGCACAAACGGTAATTTGATAATTCTCTTCCATGCAGCACTAAGTCGGTAGCTATCCAAACGAATGCAGTTATTTTTATTTCTTTAAATTTCGATATATTCTGTAATTAGTCTTGGCCAGTAGTAACAAGTTTCGCACAAAACTTCAACATTATCAAAATCAATTGAGTGTCTTTGTGGGCACGCGTGTTCTGCTACTGCTGACAGTTGTATTTGTGAGCATTTCATATTTCTGTGGTGTTCTTTTAGTCTCGTGCTGATCATTCGTCCTGTTTGCCCAACATCGCATTTGCCACAAGTGCAATTAATCCGGTACACACCTTCTGTTGATAGCGTCAGTAATAGAACAGCAAAGAAATATCCAATAGTCCTTTTCGTAGGTTTCCATATGCCTTCTGAATTTGCCTGGCTGATCAAAGTTTCGACCGCAGATGCCATTGGTCAGGGGTCTCTTTGTCCGTTCTCATGTGGGACTCTAGGCATGATGGAAGTTGGAATGCTTTCCCACAGACTTGGCAAGACATTTGTTTTCTCACTCTAGTGACTATGGGAGTGAGGTGGAGTCGAGACGGGCGCTGGTCAGGCGTGGCGTTTCCCAGCAGGCGCCTTCGTTCCTTGCGCGGTTGCTGTGATAGCAATAACTTCGTTGCACGCAGGTGCGCCCTTTGCAGAAGGAGGCATTGTCTGCAACTCTGCCTCTTCACCACCAGGACTCGACAAGCTGCTGCTGCTGGAGCTGCTGGTGCCATCCATGGCAAAGGCAATTCTTCCAGCACCATGACTCGCAGCCGAGTAGCTCTGACACACCTTCAACACCGCATTGGCAAAATTGCCGTCATTCACCATGCCACGTGCGCCCCTTGAGTTCTTTCCGTGGGTCTCCATATGCCTTCTGAGTTTGTAGGGCTGATCAAAGCTTTGATCGCAGATGTTGCAGCTTTGACCACCGGTCTTGTGTATTCTCATGTGGGACTCTAGGCACCATGCCAGTTGGAATGTTTTCCTGCAGACGTCGCAAGAGATTCGTTTTCTCATTCTAGTGACTCTATCGGATTCCAGTGGCTCTATCAGATTCAACACCGCATTGGCAAAACTGCCGTTATTCACCAAGCCTGGTGCACCCTTTATCATGTAATACTTTTCGTGGGTCTTCATATGCCTTTTGAATTTCCCTGGCTGATCAAAACTTCGTCCGCATATGCCGCCCCATTGATCACGGGTCTCCTTGTGCGTTCTTACGTGGGATTCTAGGCACCATGCCAGTTGGATTTTTTTCCCACAGACGTCACGAGAGATGAGTTTTTTCGCTCTTGTAACTCTACCGGATTGAGGTGGGGTCGAGACGGGTGCTGGTGAAGTGCCATCGATGGTAAAGGCAATTCTCCCAGCACCACCATGACTCGCAGCGGAGTTGCTCTCGCACATCTGATACAAAAGACAAAGGTCACGCGCATGACACCCGTGTCACGAGTGTACTCACAAAGGCATACTTAAGGTGACATAAGATTCATTACAACAGATTCATTATAACAGAACTCCTCAATAGTGCAGATCCTATCATCTACTACTTTACTCCTTATCCACCAAAATAAGTACTCTTTGGTTCTTTCGGTAAAGTCACGTAGGTAGGAAAAATAAAATAAAAAATAATATATCACGACCATAAATGACGTCACGCGATTTTGGACGATTTTTGACCCCCCCCCTCGTCACACGGCGTCACAAAAAGTCAGACCCCCCCCCTCAAGTATGACGTCACAAAGCTCTGCCCCCCCCCCAAACCATATTTTCATTTTGAAAATAAAACATGCTTCAAATCGCTTTAAACTATTGTCATTGTATTTAATGTGGCGCTGCACTCTGATGTTGTAGGAGAAAACATTTATTAAAAAGTCTATTTAACTGAATAGAACGTGTTGTCTATATTTATTTAAAGTTGCGCATTTTGACGTGACGTCACATTTCTCAAACCCCCCCCCCCCCGTCACAAATGTCTGACCCCCCCTCCCCAGGTGCGTGACGTCATTTATGGACGGCCCCCATCGCCTTAAAACGCGAACTCGCGCTTGCAAACTGAAACCGCGGAACTTTTTTTGTTCAGCAGCGCGATCCTCCGCGAGATGTAATGAGTCGGCCTCGCGCTGTGAGTGAGTGTGAGTGAGACAGCATCGTCCCCCACTCCTCCTGATGTCGAGGGTAAATGGGCGAGGTTTAGACCTGTGACTCATGCAGCTGCAATGGCTGCTTTGTGTACGCGGTCCAGACCTCCCCAGAGAACCTGGCTGACAGAGGAGGTGTTCAGGATGGTTGAGAAAAAGCGACAGGCTCACTCTAATCGTCTACAGCATCCCACGTCAGAGAATGAGGGGGTTGCTGAGGAGATGGAGTCTGCCTCAATGGCCCGCAATCACAAATCCCTATTTAACTCCATCAAAAAAGTAACCTACAGCGCCACACCTATTACCATTGTAGGGGTAATCGTCACTCACCACTCTGTGGGCTGGTAGCTTCCCCTTATCGTCAATAGGGGGCGGAAGCGCTATCACGCCAGGGCTAATGTCCATGGCCCAAAAGGGGCCAACGACAAACCCTAGCAAACGGATCCTGGGACACATTCCCCGGGGCCCCGGGAGGAGGGAACCGGGGGATGATGTCACCTTCCAGAACGTTCTAGAAGGGAAGCGTGGCTAGGGCGGAGCAAGCCACGAACCATAAGCCGGACCTCTCAGAGGTCTGGCTCAGTCATCTGCAAGCTGAAGAACGAAGACCTGGGCTGAAGATAGGACTCTGGACCCCAAGCTCCGTTGTCCTTCTAAGGGCCGGAGCTCAGTGAGGCCAGTGGTCAGGACCCACGGACCGGGTACGGTCAGGTCAAATAGCCTCTCCTAGGGTCCCAGCCGGAGGACGAAGGGTAACGGGGTACCTAGTGATAGGGCCCGCATAATCCGGAGGCCATACCTCCCCAGGTATTGGGTAAAGGGACCTATATTCCCTTTGTGTTAGAGACTTGTAAGGAAGACAATAAATATCGTGTTGCCTCATCAGAAGTTTATTCGTCAATTTATACCCACTACACCACCATTAGGGGAACGAAGGGTGATCCAATCTCTGACCCCCAGGGACAGGTTTGCAGATTTGCTGAGCATTTCTGTGAGGTCCTGGGGGAGTGGGAATCCCTCAGCCTGGAAAACATCATGGGACAAAGTGGGGATGACCCTGCTGAGGATGCGGTGCCTCAAATATTAGAGGAAGAAGTCACCCCCTGTGAGTGGCTGGCTGAGGTACCGTCCATTGAGGAAGTACTGAGGGCGATCCAGAGTCTGAGACCAGGAAAGGCACCGAGCAGAGATGATCTCCCAAGCGAAATGCTGAGGGAGGGTTGCGTTTGTGCGTAGACTGCCCTACATGACATCATAACAACAGTCTGGGCCACTGGATGGGTTCCGCAGGATTGGAAGGATGCCCTGGTGGTCCCCCTCTTTATGAAGGGGGACCGCACAGACTGTAACAACTACAGGGGCATCTCACTCAGTGTGCCGGGAAAGGTCCTGGCAAGGATTATTCAACATCGCCTTGCTAGGTACGCTGAGCAGAGGCTTGCGGAGCCCCAATGCGGTTTCAGGAAAGGGCGGTCCTGCACAGATGTCATATTTTCTGTCCGTCTGCTACAGCAGAGGTGGAGGGAATTCCAACGAGACCTACATCTCTGCTTTATTGACCTGGTCAATGCCTATGATACCATCAGTAGGCCTGGGCTCTGGGTTTTTCTTCGTGCTTTCAGAGTCCCGGACCCTCTGCTCACACTCATTAAGGACCTTCATGATGGTGAGCAGGCCCGGGTAAAACTACGTAGCCGGGAGTCAGAGCCATTCCCTGCGACAGCGATGTCCTCTGGCTCCAACATTATTTAACATCTATTTCGACCACATAGTTCGTGAAGCCTTCAGCAGCTGTACCAGAGCAATTTACGTCTGGTACAGATATAATGGGAGGCTGATCGATGCCTGGGTGCGGTCAAGGGATGGCTCCCTATTGGTCAACCACATTATGTATGCCGACGACCTGGTAATTGCTGCTCATTCAGAGGAAGAGTTGGAGGCGCTGCTGCTGAAACTGGAGTGTCCCACTAAGAGGTGGGGCCTTACCATCAGCCCCACCAAAACGAAGCACCTGCCTGGGTATTTTGTGCCATCGGGCACTCCACCCCCACAACTCCCAATCGGTGATGGGGCAGTTGGGGAGAGAGTGGAGAGTTTCCCATACCTGGGCAGTGTGCTCATGATCGGCTCCGGTTTAACAACAGAGGTCTCACTCCGAATTAGTCGAGCGGCATTATCTTTTCATCGGTTGTGTAACGTGTGGAAGCTACCTGGTCTGTCGCTCCGCATGAAGCTTCGGGTCTTCTCGGCCACAGTCATTCCCTCCCTTCTCTACGCTTGCGAAACGTGGACCCCCCTAATGCAGCATCTTCACCGGTTAGAAACATTTTGGCTGGCCTGCCTACGATCAATCCTAGGTTTAACCAGGCTGGATTGTGTGAGGAGCTCACAAATTCTCGAAAGATCTGGACAAAGTCCCATCGGCAAGCTCCTCCAGCAGGCAAGGCTGTGTTGGCTGGGCATGTAGCCCGCATGCCCAATCACCGCATGCCCAAACAGCTTTTGTTCGGCCGGATTGATGGAGCTAAACGGGCGTGGCACGGACTTGAGAAGAGATGGAGTGATGTGGTACAGGAGGATGTGGAGCTGAGTGGACTTGCCGATGACTGGTACCAGCGGTGTCAAGATCAGCCTCTGTGGAGGAGGCTTGTGAAGGACGCTACTGGGCAGTTGGAGGCAGTCGCCCTCCAACAACAACGGAGGGCGGAGGAGCGACGCTCAGAAAAACGAGCGGAGCGTCGGGTGGCTAAAGCTCAGCAAGTTGGCACAGTAGGGGGCACAGGTGGTGCATCAGCCAGTCATCTCAGTCATCTCAGTCAGTCGACCATTGGCACCTGGGTCTGCCCCGTGACCTCCTGCCAGCCGGCGATCGACACTTCACGTGGCCTCAAGGTGCACATGGCCTGGCACAAGCGTCGTGGTGACGTCACCACCACTTAGTGGCGAATGGCGGTTGTTTTGAGACAGTAAGAGAGTGTGAGGTCGACTCAGCCTCAGATGAGTACCTGGTGCGGTGTGTCGTAAACATCGCTACTGGGGGAGACAAAGGCCGCCGTGGAGGAGAATCCTAAAATAATAAAAGCTTTTATTATAATAAAAACTTTGATTGTAATATTATATTAATATTATAATAAAAGCTATACTTAAAGCTTTTATTATAATAAAATTTCAATTTGTTATGAAAAGAAATACAAATAATAAATTGAAAATAATAAAAGCTTTGATTATTTACAATTTATTATTTTATTCTTTTTATTTTGCTGCCACCTGCCGGCCACCAACGTGGCGTGTAGATTCTGCAAAATTAAAAAGTTACAAATAAAAATAAGAAATTGAAAATAATAAGCAAAAACCCAGATTAATATTCTTGGTTGCTTCGATAAAGTCACGTAGATAGAAATAAAACTAAAATAATAACATAAATCTTCTTTGGTTCTTTCGGTAAAGTCACGTAGAATGATAATAAAATAATAAATTGATAAAATAAAATAACACAATAATATTCTCACGACGTTTCGGCCACAACACAAGCGGCCTTCATCAGGTGAAGGGGGGCGAGACTGTCTGGTAGGACAGCGCTTTTTTTTTTTTAAATACAAAAAATAAATTTTAAATAATGAAAGCTTTTATTATTTGCAATTTATTATTTATTTATTTTAATTGGCAGAATCTACACGCCATATTCTTGGTTCTTCAGGTAAAGTAACGTAGATTTGAAATAAAAAAATAATTCAATTTAATAAAAAAATATAAATTATATATTGAAACTAATAAAAGCTTTCATTATTTTCAATTTATTGTTTAATTTTTTAAATTGGCAGAATCTACACGCCATATTCTTGGTTCGTCAGGTAAAGTCACGTAGATTTGAAAAAAAAAAATTCAATTCAATTGAAAAATATAAATTATATATTGAAACTAATAAAAGCTTTTATTATTTTCAATTTATTACTTGAAATTTTAAAATATAAAAAAATAAAATACAAATAATAAATTGAAAATAATAAAAGCTTTTATTATTTTATAATAAATTGAAAATAAGAAAAGCTTTTATTATTTTCAATTTATTATTTTAATTTTATTATAACTTTACCGAAGGAAGCAATAATCTGGCGTGTAGATGCTGCCATCTGGTGGCCACCATCGTTGGCAGGTGGCAGTATCTACACGCCATATTCTTGGTTCTTTGGGTAAAATTTAAATAATAAAGAAAAGTAAAAAAACTAACAATTCATGATTTAGTATTTTTTCATTTAATTCTATTATTTTCAAATCTACGTTACTTTACCAAAAGAACCAAGAATATGGCGTGTAGATTCTGCCAATTTAAAAAAATACAAATTAAAATAAATTGAAAATAAGTAAAGCTTTCATTATTTTCCATTTATTTTTTGAATTTTTTATTTAATTTTATTAATTTTATTTTCAACCTACATGGCTTTACCGAAAGAACCAAGAATATGAATCTGGATTTTTGATTATTATTTTCAATCTATTCTGATTTTTAAATTGGCAGCATCTACACGCCATATTCTTGGTTCTATCGGTAAAGTCACGTTGATAGAAAAAAATCAAATCAAATAAAAAGTGTGAAATTGAAAATAATAAAAGCAAAAAACCCACATTCATATTCTTGGTTCTTTCGGTAAAGTCACAGAGATAAAAAAAAATGAAACAAAATTTTGATTTTAAAATAATAAATTGAAAATAATAAAAGCTTTTATTATTTTCCATTTATTTTTTTGTATTTTTAAATTGGCAGAATCTACACGCCATTTTCTTGGTTCTTTGGGTAAAGTCACGTAGATAGAAGATATAAATAATAAAAGAAAAGTAAAAAAAAATACAATATTTTAAAATATATTTTTATTATTTTATTGTTTCCCTTCTACGTGACTTTACTGAAAGAACCAATAATATGAATCCCTGCAGTCACGAAAGCTTTAAATCAAAATTTAATAATAACAATTCATGATTTTTCATTTAATTCTTTTATTTTTATTTTCAAATCTACGTGACTTTACCGAAAGAACCAAGAATACGGCATGTAGATGCTGCCATCTGCCGGCCACCAAGGTGGCGTGTAGATTCTGCCAATTTAAAAATTACAAATAAAAGTCATAAATTGAAAATAATAAAAGCTTTTATTATTTCCGATTTATTTTGTTTTAAATTTATTTGATTATTTTTAAATCTACATGACTTTACCGAAAGAACCAAGAATATGAATCTGGATTTTTGCTTATTATTTTCAATTTATTATTTTCATTTTTCAATTGGCAGAATCTACACGCCACGTTGGTGGCCGGCAGATGGCAGCATCTACACGCCATATTCTTGGTTATTTCGGTAAAGTCACGTAGAATGAGAATAAAATAATAAATTGATAAAATAAAATGACACAATAAAATTATCACGACGTTTCGGCCACAACACAAGCGGCCTTCATCAGGTGAAGGGACGAGACTGTCTGGAGGACAGCGCTGGAGCGAACAAAGCCAAGCTCAGATCGCGACCTTTAAGCTGTGTGAGAAGCAACAGAGCACCTTGACAAAGGAATTATCATAGAATTTAGCATTGAAATAGCTGAGTGATTAGCTTGTGACTGGTCACAGAAATGGCTATGTTAAAGTCAAAGCATACACATTCACAGAGGCACCTAGTGCAAATCAAACAGGAGAATTTAGCATTGAAATAACTAGGAGAATTTAGCATTGAAATAACTGAGTGATTAGCTTGTGACTGGTCACAGAAATGGCTATGTTAAAGTCAAAGCCTACACATCTGAGCTATTCACAGTAACTGGGTATACACTACACTACATAATGAATACTACATAGTAAACCAATAAAAAACTAAAATATAAATTACCTCAATGTTATCAATAAACTCTATATATTCTCCAATCAGCTAAGCTACCACACAATAAGTCGTTATATATCACAATGCTATATGGCGAAAAAATTGGTGGATTCTTACCCTTAACTTTAGCACCACGGACAGCTACGAGCCCCGTTCAGACGGACGAGTTCATCCATGGTCGGAACAGACGAGGGGTAGAGAGACAGCTGCGAGGCGCTGTTATACTCCATGTTGTATATAGTATTCATTATTTAGTGTAGTGTATACCCAGTTACTGTTAATAGCTCAGATGTGTAGGCTTTGACTTTAACATAGCCATTTCTGTGACCAGTCACAAGCTAATCACTCAGCTATTTCAATGCTAAATTCTATGATAATTCCTTTGTCAAGGCGCTTTGTTTCTTCTGACACAGCTTAAAGGTCGTGATCTGAACGTGGCTTTTTTCACTCCAGCGCTGTCCTACCAGACAGTCTCGTCCCTTCACCTGATGAAGGCGCTTGTGTTGTGGCCGAAACGTCGTGAGAATTTTATTGTGTTATTTTATTTTATCAATTTATTATTTTATTCTCATTCTACGTGACTTTACCGAAAGAACCAAAGAAGATGAATCCTTGCAGTCACGAAAGCTTTAAATGGAAAAATATTCTCGGTTCTTTCGGTAAAGTCACGTAGATTTGAAAATAAAATAATCGAATTTATTAAAAATTTTTTTTAATTATTTTAAATTTAAAAATACAAATGATAAATTGAAAATAATAAAAGCTTTTATTATTTTGAAAATAATAATAAAAGCTTTTATTATTTTAAATTTTATTTAATTATTTGTATTTTCTATCGACGTGACTTTACCAATGTAACCAACAATACGGCGTGTAGATGCTGCCACCTGCTGGCCATCAACGTGGCGTGCAGATGCTGCCAGGTGTGATTTGAGAGGTGATTGGGTTGGTGATGTTGGTGAGTTGCATGGTGAGTGTGTCGGTGAGCACCTGGAGGATTCGCCTCCACGGTCGCCTTTGTCTCCCCCAGTAGCGATGTTCACTCCACACCGCACCAGGAACTCATCTGAGGCTGAGTCGACCTCACACTCTCTCACAACAACAACCGCCATTCGCCAATAAGTGTCGGTGACGTCACCACGACGCTTGTGCCAGGCCATGTGCACCTTGAGGCCACGTCAAGTGTCGAATGCCCGCTGGCATGAGGTCACGGGGCAGAACCAAGGGTGCCACTGGTCGACTGACTGAGATGACTGAGATGACTGGCTGATGCACCACCTGTGCCCCCTCCTCACACTCACGCACGCGCACTCACTCACAAGCGCGAGTTCGCGTTTTCAGGCGATATAAAATAATTTATATTTCATGCCAGTTGGTTCTGAAGTGCGGCTGTTTGTAATTTGGGCGTTCGTAAGTCGAGGACTGCATGTAAATAAAGATTCCGATTGTGGATGTGGGGCTTTCACCGTGGGATGAGCTTGGCCCGATCCGCGGGGGCGTGGCTTGCACGACAGTGGGTGGGGCACAGCCGCGACAGGCGTGGCTTATCCAGGAAGTGGGACGAGGAGTCTCGAGCCTACGTGGGGGCGTGCAATAACAAAGGGGGCGTGGAGTGTCACCCTGGGTGACGCCTGCGCTGACCAATCGCAAAGGAGACCGCGATCGCCGGATTGCAAGCCAGAGAGAAGCGCGCTCCTTTTAAAGTTAACAACAACATTGTTAAATGTAAGTAGCGCCTCTCTACTTTATTATTGTTTTATTTGTTTAATACATTACTTGTGGTGCCGTGAGTCGAGTGAAATGAGTCAATAACTTTGCTAGACATGGCTAAGCTTTTAATAAGGGGCGCCGCAGTGTCGGGATGTTAACTACCTCGCCAGGCCTACAGCAGCGTGGAGGTTCCATCCAGACCCTGACGCCTGCTCTGTATTTGTTTATTTTTTTCCCCTGTGGTCGCGTAGATTCTTCTCCTGGTCCTTCGGTTTTCCCCTCCACATTTAGAAACGTGAGTTTAGAGTACTTGACTGCTATAAATGTCCACATGATAAGCCACTTTCGTTGAGCTATCATTTGTGTCCAGGTCGCTTCTGATAAGAGTTATATAGCTCAGTGGGCCTTACCTGGTAAAATAGAAATAGTTTATAGTTTAGTTTATAGTTCATAAGAACTCGTGACAAGGGTCAGTGTCTACTTCAAATATTGTTCAGGCTCTGGAGACCTCCAAAGTTATTCGTGATGTTATACATTTGGTTCGTTTTGAGCATAATCGCGACCTTATATAATTATTGCGTGATACACATGCTGAATATACGCACACAAACATCGTGTACACGTGTGTCGTGCCCTCTATTGTCCACATAGACGGCTTGTGCTGACGAGAGAACGATCTTAACGTACAATGTCGTGACATGTATCAGCCCTTTGTCGATCCAGCGTTTTGATAGAGGCCTCCTCCACACCATGTCGTTCGTGGGAGTTGTTTAACCATACTTCACCATGCCGGTCAATGCGGGTTTGGTGAAGTGAGGAGGCCCAGAAACTTGTATATGCAGATACGAGTTTGCCTGTGCTTGCATCTGCAGAATTACATTCTCACACATCTTCAAGTGTAGTTTAATACTTCTAAAAATGCATTAATTCTTGAGGATTCCATAAAGTACTGTGGTAAAAATAAAACAACTTGATTTGAATAAATTTCGATTTAAAGCTTTTGTGACTGCAGGGATTTATCTTCTTGGTTCTTTCGGTAAAGTCACGTAGAAGGGAAACAATAACACAATAAAATCAAAACATAATAAAATTCTCACGACGTTTCGGCCACAACACAAGTAGCCTTCCTCAGGTGAAGAAACAGAACTGTCGGAAAGACAGCGCTCCAATGAACACTGCTAAGCTTGGCAGCGTATTTTAAGCTGGGTGGGAGGAGCAGAGCTCCTTGACAAAGGAGTTTACATATCAACAGAAGAATTTAGCATTGAAGTAGCTGTGTTAATGTGATAGATTAGCAGGATGTTAAAGTCAGAAATTAGCATGTAACTGGGAGATTAGCATGATGTTAATGTGAGGAATTAGCATGTAACTGGTGACAGAAGTAGCTATGTTAAAGTCAGAGTTTACATATCAACAGAGGGATTTAGTATATTGACGCTAAAGAACTGCAACTACCCAACTATCATACAATAAACCGATGTGAAAGAACTAAATATAAACTACATCAATACAATCAATGTACTCAATATATTCTCCACTAAGCTGAGCTACTAACAATAAGTTATTATACATTACACTTCTACGTCGCAAAAAATATTATAATATGCCTCCAAATAATATTTTTTTATTATAAACTGCCATAGACAGACCCCAACATTGAATTATACACTGCGTTACTATACACTACCCTATACGTTAGATTATAATAATATTAGACTTGTAATATTACACTATGTATTATTTTACCAACCCTACTGTATACCTCACTGCTGTAGATTCACTATACAATTACGATACTGTATATTACCAAATAAATTATATTAAACATTACACTGAGTACTTTGTTGAACAGGGAATGCTTTGAGCTTGTGGGTTGAATCCATCTGTGTGAAGTTGTGTTATTTCCCAATATGCAAGGTGGGGTCTCTCTGGGTTCCACTCACGCAAACATCTCAATGCAATGGGACCTTTCTGAAAATGCAGTACTTAGACGCAATGAAGCTTTGCTGGGTAACTAGTTAACATTGTAATAATTAGCATGAGAGATAATGACGTTCACTTATAAGTGCCATTAGTAGTACTATACTGTACTTTTAATGAAGACTATTTTACGTAGTTGTTTGTAAAAAAGTGTCCATTCCCAAAACTTCTTGACGGGCCCTCATACAGAAATGATATTACAATCTTACATGGAGATTGCGAGTCAGAGTGTTGTGAATAGTGGAATGAACGTGTGGTGCCATCATTATATTGTTGGTGTGTATATACAGAAAGGTCTATTGGGTGGGTAACATTAGGAAATTAGAGGAAGTTCGTCATTGTTGTTTAGAAACAAAATATTACTTTGGTGGATAAGAGGGTAAAATCGTACATGATAGGAACTGCAATATTGTGGAGTTCTGGTATAATGAGTTGTAGTATTTATGAATCTTATGTCACCTTAATTATGCCTTTGTGAGTACACTCGTGACACGGGTGTCATGCGCGTGACCTTTGTCTTTTGTTTCAGATGTGCGAGAGCAACTCCGCTGCGAGTCATGGTGGTGCTGGGAGAATTGCCTTCACCATCGATGGCACTTCACCAGCACCCGTCTCAACCCCACCTCAATCCGGTAGAGTTACAAGAGCGAAAAAACTTATCTCTTGTGACATCTGTGGGAAAAAATTCCAACTGGCATGGTGCCTAGAAGCCCACGTAAGAACGCATAAGGAGACCCGTGAGCAATGGTGCGGCATATGTGGACAAAGGTTTAATCAGCCAGGAAAATTAAAAAGGCACATGAAGACCCATGAAAAGGATTATATGATAAACGGTGCACCAGGTTTGGTGAATAACGGCAGTTTTGCCAATGCGGTGTTGAATCCACCGTCGCCCTATGAGATGTGCTCAGTCTGCGGATTTTTAAGTCCTTTTGAAATCCTGAAAACTCATGAAAATCTTCACGCACAGTTCTTGTACAGACCGAAGCCTGAACATGATTACACTTCGACAAAAGATAGCGGCGTTAAGATAAATGACATGAAATCCAAATTTCTTGAATGCTTTGGCCTAGTTCCACGTCAACAAACTGCTTCACCAGTCAGTGAGAATAAACCATACGCTGCTCTCGATCCTATTACGAGCATGAAAGTGTTGATGACCTTGCAGCAGAAGAAGAAGGAAAAGCGAAGTAGACCTAAGTCCATTAAAAGAAAGAAGACCACCACCAGTGTCACCAATTGCAGCAGTAGCAACAGCCAGAATTCGGACATCAAGAGGATGGACTGCACGGGAGCAGGAGGCTGCGTGGAGCAGAGCATCCCCAAGGTGGATGAACCCAACCTGGCACCTTTAGGTACATCCTAGTAATGCACACACTACATTTCATTTGGATGTAATTCATAATTTCACAAATTAGTTAATGTACGCATATGTTGACCATATCTGTATGCCTGCGCTGAGGAGTCTAGAGATCTGATGTGGTGCTGCTCGGATGTTGGGTTAAACCGTGAAACTCTGGGTTTTCTGTCACCGAACCACGATTAAACTGGCTTCTCATTGATGGTCTTATCCAGTTACCAAACACTTCTTCCAGCAAACACTTGGACCTACAGCCCCAGAGCCCACTTGGACTCTTTGATGAATACCTCGAGATGGGTACAATGAGCTCAGAGGATCACACTACGGAGTCAACGCGTTTTACTTTATTATAAAAAAACACACAATTGGGTATCATTTGACTATATAGGCACGTGTGTACGGCCCCTGTGTATCTGTCGGACATTGTTGTGGGAGGGAAATTACCCACACTTCAGGTTGTTGAAGGCAGGGAGCACAGATGTAAGAGCTTAGATGTACAATACAACAGTGTAATTTGCTGCACTGTCCTCTGCTGCTCACACCCCCACAATAACTATTACATGGTCACCCATCCAACCAATTTTCAGGCTCAGCTCTCCTTAACTTCTGGGATCTGATTAAATCTGACGCATACTGGGTGATTTGGCCATAGGCACCAATCTATGGATATACTGTAACACAATTGTCTTTGAGCATGCGCGTATGTGCATATGTACGGAGTTAAGTTTTAGAAACAATAGGAGCACATATTTGCTCCTCTTGTCTGCTAACCAATGCAGCTACATTGGTCAGCTTGGATTGACGTTTTTCCCCCTTACTATTTATTTAAAACTCTTGTGCATCATGTCCACTGTGGTTAACTGCTGTGATTTGTTGGCATTTCAGCCACAGTGCATATGCCTAAAAATGTGTGGTACGGTTAATAGATTCCTCAATACAGGATGTGATCTAGTTATTATAGCCACCTAGTGGTGGAAAATGGTGCAAAAGAAACCCAGGTGAACCAGAGCTGAACATTAAAGATGGTAGTGGCTGGTCGCATCTCAGTGGCCAATGTAATGGACACGATAATTTTGTGAACAAATTACACGAAAATGTGACCATATTTTGGGGTCTCCTTTGACTAAAACACATTCAATGCATTGAAAACATGTTTTGTTTGCTTAAAGTAATCACAACATAACAGCATTAAGAGTGTGTGTCTATATCCTGTTTCACTCATTATCCTATCCTTGCCCCCCTACCCATTCTCAAAATATACCCCAGTTATCCAATTCGGGTTTGTCACTCTCTTCGTGGCATCATTTCCACTTGCGCCATTGCTCGCACTGCTCAACAACATCATCGAAGTGCGGGTCGACGCGTGGAAGCTCGTAACAAAGATGAGGAGGCCTGTGGTTTCGCGAGCAAGAGGAATTGGAGCCTGGGCCGACATTCTGAGTATCGTTGCCACCCTCTCTGTAATCACCAATGTAAGTCGCCAGATTGTCCGCTCGCTTTCTCGCTCAGTATCCCATCTTATGAGTGACATAACATGTCATGTTAGCCGTGTGGGTTCTTTTTACCATACTTCACCATTCTGGTCATGGCAGGTTTGAGAAGAGGTGTAGTGGGGGACCAGGAGCGGTTCGGGTATCACTCGTCACTGATGTTAGTCGTAGCTGGAAGTCAATTGCATGTGTGCTGAATTCAAAGTGCAGTGCACGAATCACTGCACCACCGCTCCTATCCACTCTCTCCCAAAATCGCAAAAGGTAAAGCCTTGCAATTGCTTGCTCATGTCACTGCTGGCAGAAGGGCCTCAACTAAAGGTAGCTCTAGAGAACCCCTCTACACGGTATTTGGCCTACTCTTCCATGATGACCAGACATGTTGTAAGATGTGGAATTACCTGCGCTAAAACAGTGATGAACCCATTTATATTGCTAATTGGACAGATGTGGGGGAGATTTAAGAAAATGATCCATTGCTTCAACTGTTGTGTCAGGAGACTGAACTGACGACTGCCAGATTGCAAGTCCTTATATGGTAACCATTTCACTCTGGCAGCAACCCCCCAAATTGTATTTGTGAAAATTAATGTAATTGCCAAGGTAAGATGTTCAGAAGCCTTGGTCAAATCATTGCATGCTAAGTGACCGCTATCGCTGTGCCTCCGTATGCTAATTCCACAGTCATGCA
Organism: Petromyzon marinus; assembly: GCF_048934315.1. Taxonomy (NCBI): domain Eukaryota; kingdom Metazoa; phylum Chordata; class Hyperoartia; order Petromyzontiformes; family Petromyzontidae; genus Petromyzon; species Petromyzon marinus. The sequence continues at coordinate 7,732,777 of NC_133683.1, forward strand.
TCTTGGCGTTCACAACGGACATCATCCCACGCCTGGTGTATTATTATGGATACTCAGCAGAGTATGGCACAGGTTCGCCTACAATGCATGGGTACACGGAGGACAGCTTTTCAATTTTCAAGATCAGCGACTTCAAGGAGCAAAATTATCCCAACATCCTGCCAGCCTGGTTTGATCCGGCAATCCACACAACCTGCAGGTTTGTGCCATTCAGTGTCATGCCCAGCTATCGGGGGTGCCGTCCCTGCGAATGTGATGCACTGATCTCTGGGTGTGTTGTCCAGGTAGATGCGACATCCTTCTGGGTGTGGCGTCCTCCTGGCTCCGCCCCTTCCTGATTAGGCTCGTTTTCTTCCTCTTTTCACTCCGTGACTTTCCTTTTAAGACCCACACTTCCCCTAGGCCCCACCTCTGTTTATGCCCTGCCCCTTACCGTGGACACAGGGTTTGGCTTAGTTGGGTAGTAAGGGGTTGTGGTAGGGTTGGGGGAAGAGTGTGCATGGTGGGTGGGGACAGTAAAGGGGGTGGGGGGGGAATTGGAGGGGGGGAGCAGTGGGTACGGGTGGGATGGCTTCACAACCAAAGTCCCACTTAGAGAAATATAATAATAGATTTATATAAATTCTAGCTCATTGTTACCTTGCTAAAGAGTAATGTTATTTATTTATCTATCGATCCACGACTGCTTAATTGAGTCTCAAGATCCATTTGCAGGAAGACCGTGCATTGAGATTCCAGTTTAAGGTGGTCTTATGCATGTGGGATGCAATAAGAGGTCCTGGAGAACCCATGATAATGAAATGAAGCTTAAAGGTTCACACAGACATGAAACCACTTGGTCTACAGCCATCTTCTGGTCACCTCAGCACAGATAGTTAAGAAATTGATGCGATCTACCAACCCTTTTCTCTAACGTTTTTGAATTGCTGGCATACACAACTATAATCAATATAACCATATTGATCGATATTTAATATAACCTTACTTGACTATGATCAAATCACCACGAATACAGCTGATCTTAGATTCCGGAAGTCAAGCAGGCTTGAGCCTTGTTCGTGCTTAGATTTATGATCACCATGCACAATGCAGGTGCAGTAGGCGACTGCGGAGCTAGGTTGTCAGCAGTGGGTAGTTCAGCAAAATTAACAGTTGTGCTATATTGCTCTCCCATTATCTGTACTCCCTGCCTTCACCAACCTGGCATGGACCAGCGTGAACCATTGTCAAAAGAGCCCCCACAAGCTGCACGTTGTGGGAAGGCCCTCTTTCAGAAGCGGATTTTTTTAAGGGCTGTGAACGCATTTCCCGTTTGTGCACAACCATACTTGTTCAATTTAGCGCCAACTCTACTTTCGAGGCACTTTGCTCAATATAGTCCATGCGTGCTTGTGGTTGTACGTGTGTAGGTATCCAGGTTATCGCTACCCGCCGGATCATCCCCAAGCCTACTCCGTCACCAAGCAGTACTGGCAAGTACTGACGGCAAAGCTGGCCTTCGTCATTGCCATGCAGGTACACATCAACATGCACACACACACACACATTCATAAACCCATTGAAAGATAAAGGTACAGCCCTCCAATTACTTGCTCATGTCACTGATGGCAAAAGCGCTCCTGCTATAGGGAGCTCAAGAGAGACCCTTCAGATGTATTTTTACTGCTCTTCCACACTGGTCAGACGTCTTGGGAAGATGTGGGAGTTCCCACACTGGACAGAACCAAACTCAGCCGACCAATTGACTGGATGTATTCCATTTACACTGCTAGGTGGATAGAGGCAGTGGAATGTAAAAAAAACTTTCACCATTGTTTACACTCCCACGACCAAAGATCAATTCACACCCGTGACCTCTGGATTGCAAGTCTAGTGTGCAAAGCCTTACACTACTGCACCATCGTATAGACTCATCTGTGAGCAGTTGTTAAGGTCAGCAGAGCAAACCGTGATCATTGTCAATGGGTCATTACAGATAATGCCAGTAATGCTATTACACCTCACAATTGCACAGTATTTCTGAGATCACAAATAATAGTGGTAATACAATACTTTCATCATGCAGCAGACGATTCATGTTGTTGATGCAATTTGTCACACGTAAGCATGTGTGCTTGTGGGAAGGGGAGCGGCTGCGTTGTTGTTTGTGAACTGCGCTACCAATCCTATGTGACCGGAGTACTATTTCTGGCCACAGCCAACAACAGTGGAAAATATTAGAACCAGTGTTGAGCTTTCCTTAAGTTGATTCTGTCTTAAAATGAGTACTTGATGAAGTGTGTGAAAATCATCACTGGCGAGATAAAGGTGCACACCACCCCCACAGGCACTGTGCGAACCTTCATAGATGCACTTGTCTCAGTCTGTGAAAGGCTACACAGGGAATCTTTGTAGTGGTGACATGGCCGAGTGTAAGTGTTTGCTGATTGTTGCGGTAATTTGCGGCTTCCCAGGTGAATACGGTGGGTGCATTAACTGCACATCATAAATGTTGCCTGCTGCATAGTGAACGTAAAAAACCCATTAAGTAATTCAAAAAAAGTGCCTCGGTATAATTTGCCAAATGTTCAAAAATTACTCAAATGACTTAATTTAATTTGGGAAAAACGACGTAACAATATAATATCCCTAGGCTGCAGGTCCCCGGAATAGTTGACCTGAGATGTAAAGCACTTTGAGATGCTGCCATATTATATTTAGTAAGCACCCTTTACATGCAAATCCTGAAACTGAAAATCCTTTACCTGTGTGTGGACGTGTGCAGCACGTGGTGTTACTCACGAAGGCCTGCATTGCATACATCATCCCGGACACGCCATCCCATGTGCGCGCCTGCATGCGCCGCGAGCGCTTCGTCGTACAGACGATTCTGCAGCAGGCAGAGCTGGGCCGTCTCCGTAACACCCTCCTCACCGATGCCCCCAGCTCACCGCCATCGCCTCAATTCCACGTTGAGGATGAGCAGGCAGAGATGGGCCTGCTTCGCTGCTCACTGCATAAGGAGTCTCCTGGCATATTGCACCCACCCCAGCGGTGCCACATGGAGAATGAGCAGGCAGAGAAGACTGGTGACGACTCACTGCTGAAGGGATCCGAGGAGGAATCAAGCAGCGAGGATTCATCAACTGTCTTCTACAGCATATAAATCTACTCAGACTTTTAAAGGAGGCTGCTATCCTAACGCTGTTTGCACGTGGACAAGGACATTGCAGTCGAGGACTATCTGTATATATATTAATAAATAGTTTATGATTTAACATGTCTCAATCATCTCATGTCTTTTCATACGAATCACGATGTGAATGAGGAAAACTAGAAATTATTGTTATTTTGTAAATATTTTTTTATTTTGGTTTAACACGTAGGCTTTCGGGCCCAATATCATCCATAGAGGTGTTTTTTGGGTTAGATCGCGTACATATATAAACGTGTCGTTAAAACCCGCCACCACTCGATACAGCCAACTAGTAAGGGTTGTCACGGAAACAGAACAAGCCAATTCGTCACTGGTACTTTGGAGAGCCAAGCCACAACATTTATAATCGGAGTACGACGTTTTGCCAGTAATTACAACTAGCTTCATCAGGCGACAGCCAGATTTGTGACACTCTCGCGCAAAGTGGGGGGGGGGGGGAGATTACCGAGTCAACGTACATTATGCATGTGCATAATGAGAGCATTTTGATCTTGTCCTTCCTGTCTATTGTGTATTAAAATAGCCGTACCAATGGTAATCCCTATTGAAGTATGGTGCCCTTTATAGGCATGCATTTAAATAATGTATTATTTGTTGGCACCCGTGTTCAGCAGTAGCAGAGCACACGTGCCAACAAGGACACTCAGTTGATTTTAATGTTGAAGTTCTGTGCAAAACTAGCTACTGCTGGCCAAGAATAATTCGAGAATCTATCGAAATTGAAAGAAAAATTTACCGTTCGGATAGCTACCGCCTTTGTGCTGTGTGGAAGCGACCCATCAAATAGTACATTAGATGAAACTCCGAGTACCCACTCAGGAGGTATAGTGGTAAAGCAGTGGAGGAAAAAAAAGCAAATTTTTTAATTTGCCCTTGTTGAATGATAGAGTCGAGACACACAGCAAGCGAGATTAAGAAAGCGCATCGGAAGAAATAACGGAGGTGAGAGAGAGAAACAATTGCCTGCTGGAGAAGGAAAGGCATTCCTACTGAGGGAGACAAGTTGACAAAGATTTTGATAATGGGAACCGGTGGCGTGGCTCGATCTTCCCTATGTGTGCAACACGCTACCGAAGGAAAACAGAAAATCCTATTCAAAGGCTAAAATAAGCTCCATTTTTTGTATAAGAGCCCGATAAACAATAACCCCATCCATAGACTGAGGAAGAAAGGGAAGAGCCTGAACAAAGGGGAGGAAATTACGTCGGAGATGGGTTGGAGGTGGAGAGAAGGGGAGAGGGGAGGCCGTAAAGGCGGCTGCACATTGAAGGAAAGCGGCGTAGAAAGAGTTGAACGGGGACATGGAGACAACAGACAAAGGGTGGAGAAAGAGGAAGAGAGGATCTTTCAGTGCTCGCTACAGGAAACCCACAAAACTGAATTTCCTAAACTCGTGTCGCCTCCGTGACAGCAGCACCACCAACGCCACAGACTCACGCTCCCCTAATCGATAATACCATCTCCATTGCCGACCAGCCACGAGATAGCTGCTCTCAACACCTCGGTCGTGGTGTATGCAGCAAAAGACTTCCGGCTGGTGAGCAACCGGACATTGCGAGGGTTGGAAATAAACTGAAGCACGGGGCGACTCCCACAACCTTCGGGTATTTCCCAACTGGATGACGTCTTGGGACGAAGCCAGAAGTAAGCCAAATCCGCACTCAATAAATGGGACAAAGATCCCAGAGAAGCCTCCAGAAATGTCACAGGAGGCTCGGGTGTGAGAAACCAGACTCCATGTGGGGTCCTCCAGACCTTTGCCCTCCAGTTCATCAACATTTGTAAAAGCAGGACGTCTCAAAGGTACGTAGCATGGGTGAGGGACGATGTTGAGAACCACGTTCCATGATTAGGCGCTTTGACAGGTTGGGGTCCGAGTAAACTTTTAATGGACCTCACCCTACGACATTACGGATAGAAGGATAGTGTGCCGGCACAATCCGGACACCCTGCTACACCGAAACACTCTGCTGCATCAAACTCCCTGGTACAGCTAAACACTGGCACGATTACGCTCAAATACACACAAACTCTCGCTCAGCCAGTTGGTACACAGGTTGTCAGTTGTGGGGGACGCGGGCCCCCGGCTCCCCCCCCGGGGGAGGGCTGATCTCGAGAGGGCTGCGGGCTCCGGACTCCTCGCTCGAGTGAGAGCAGCCGCTACTCGACTCCTCGCTCGCGGGGAGAGGGCTGCCGCTCTCCGGCTCCTCTCTGTGGCTCCAGATCCACCCAGGACGGAGATCACAACCCCAGTCTCCTCCAACAGCTACCACAGACACAACAAATCCGTCAACATCAGTTGGTTGACACCGAGGCGACCACAAGGCAAACACCGGCTTAAAGCTAAACGATACGCATGGAGCTGCATCTCACAATGCAGTGCACGAAAACTGATTAAATAATACAGATTTAAGTTTGCAAATTAACACAAAATTCGTTCTCAATTTTAGTTTTCCAAATGCGCTATCGGCGTAATGTCAAGAGACAAATAAATCATCCATTCGTAAATCTCGCATAGACGTGCAGGCCCTGTGTCATAAAATGCGGTGGGTGGCCTTTTATCTTGTACACAATAGGAGCCAACACTTTCACATTAGCTGTGTTATGAGATTGTGTGGCGCACGAGAGTCAAGCTGAAATTGTTATTCTCAGAGATGGAATTAGGAAAATGAAGTGCAAAACCCAAGGTTAATGAGACTGTAATTTTGTGCAGTCGCTGGTGACGGGGCTCGGACGATCGACTTGATAAGACTTGAGACCTCGGTTTCAACCCAAGCGGTCAAAATCCAGATTCAAGCCCAGAATCTCATTATTGCCAACACACCGCTTTGATCTCTGAGCCACCCGTCCACTTTGCATATATAGTGTTATCATATATTTTATCTGAATGTCACCGCTGTACACTCAATTTTAACGGTGATTTTCAATATCTATCTTTGGGATGTTTGCCAAATTCACAGATATTTTTTAAGAGTGACAAGAGAAAACCCATGCATCTTACGTGACACTTTGTTGTGCTCTGCATTGGCAGTGATTAAATAACGCTTAAACGTATTTGAGTTATCGACAAATGAGTTTTAAGTTCGTAATAATAAACTAATATTACCGCGCACAATTTTGGAAACAAACTTAACATTGAGCGCCACTCGGAGGCGATAAGTACACTCAAACTTTGCACGGGCAGTGTCGTACACCTACTTGCTGTACTGCCTCTTACCAGCTGGAGGCGGGTGGGCTCACGCACGCCACGTACGCACCTGGGCGTTGCGATGGAGGATGTCCAAGAAGGAGCCGAGGCCCAGGCTGGGGAGGTTGCGCGAGTCAAAAGCTCGGCAAGCTGCTTCTCCACGCGTGACAGCGCGGGTAGGCCCAGGGGCTCTGCCATCTTACTTGCGTGGCTCAGCAGACGAACCAGATGCTCGGCTACCGCCTCTGCGAAGGAGACAAGCAATGCCATTGCAGGAGAGGACAACGATGCTGTAACTCGCTCCAATAGGCTCAACAACTGCAACTCTCTCTCTGCCCTCCCACCCCCCACGTCTCATCTACGGCCTCCCGATGAGTTTCATCATCACTCTCCAGATGACTCAAAAAACAAGTTTAACACGAAGGCCTTCGCGACCAATATTATCCATAATAGAGATTTTTGGGATAGGTCACATAAATAGTGCATTTTAAAGCGTATTATTGAGTGCATGTTTACATGATCTAACCCAAAAATCTAGATGGACTAAAAAAAACACTGGCAGACTTCTCGCACCCGTATGCAAGACGATATCGCCCCAATATTCGAATTGTTCAACTATCCCCCGAACCAGTCCAGGATTAATTTCAAGATCACACTCAGCATTCTGAAGGTCCTCCGTGGTCTGACCCCCTATGTACAATACAAGAAACTACATTTTATTCAGATTGTGCTTTCGATATCGTGTAATGAGACGGAGTATCCACTCGGATCTCTCACGGAGCAGCGGAACCCGTCCTATTGGAGAATGAAGAGAACATCACAAAGCTACCTCTGACATTGCTTCTAGTGACCTCTGGTCCACAGAGTAAAGGGAAGCACATTCCCACCCACTCTGTTGAGCCGATATTGGACTTGGTCAAATTAAGTGCATAGCCATTTATTTAGTATGTCTTGGGTTTTTTTGACAGTCATTAATGACCGAGCTGAGACCATCAACTGGCTGCACTTGACAAAGCAAGTTTAATCAAAGGTGGTTACCCAGATTCGAACCCAGGATCTCAGCGTTTCCAGCTCAATGCTAATAATCTCTCTCAGCCACCCGGGTCATCTCGATGTAAATTTGACAAACTGATGCGTCGTGATATGCCAAACTCTTACTAATGCATTAGTAATAATCGAGACGAAATGTGAAATAAGGTGTTTAGAGAAGCTACGACACTTCAGCGCGCGTGCAATCCAGTAGACTCTTGATTATCCGTGTGCGGTTTATCTGATTTGCGGATTAACCACGCACATGAGATTTTTACTTATTAATAACTCATGGATTTTCCCTTAGGCCCAAATTAATAATCTAAAAATAGTTATACATTGTAATTCTTGGAAATGTTTGTTACAAGTCACGTGCTTATATCGAGCAAATATGTGCGCCCATGAATCCGAAATCTACGTGATCACCTCGACAGTACAGTAGTTGCATATCTTTACAACAGTGGGTGGAGTTTGATTGATGGTGATTGGCGTGGCTCTGCTATCCACTAAGAGGGCCGAGTCTTCTGCTCGGGAGCAGGAAAGTTTTATCACCGACCACGTGCATCGATCGGTTGATCGTTAGTTTGTGGCATAGAGATCCACAGAAAATAGATATCTTTGGATGATCCGAGATTTTTTATCATCGGCAGCCATCTTCCCCGTAATTAGCGCGGATAATCGAGAGTCTACTGTATGTGAAAATTTGTCTCCTTACTCCCCGGAAGAAGCGGCGGTCTGGTGTCGGGAGTGCTGATGTTGCCGAGAAACGCGGCCGGTTTCTCCTTGACCACGAGGTCGCGAGGAGTCTCGAGGGAGCCACAGCACAGGGCCAACTGAAACAGCTTCCGGGCCAGCGTGTCCCCTTTCACCTGCCCCAGGAAGTCCTGCACACACTGTTGGTGGAAACAATAAAGGACCCAAACCACATGCAGCCATATCACTCTGTTGGGACAAATAGAGGGTGACACATGCATAGATGTCCGACCAATTTCAATGCCCCCCCTTACTTTTGTCTCAACGTGTGACTGAATTTTGTGAAAGCGATGGCCCTAAATATTATAGAGGAGAGTTAATGCAGTGGTAGAGAAAGTTTTTTGATAATGGTGGAAGTATCCACAGACTTGAAACGTATGGCGATTATCACTCATTAAATAATTCCGAGGACAAATGTATTATGGAAAACCTTTGACAAATGTAAGCAAATGCATGAACTTTCTCGCACGGTAATTTTGTTGCATTAAGTCCAGACGCCATGGCCCCCACCTTCTTCAGCTTATTCACAAAGATGTCCTCGGCGTTCTGGAAGACCTGCAGCACCATCTCGGTCGCCGGCTGTGTTGTGAACTGTCGGCGAAGATCGGCGCTCGTCCCTGGCAAGGGGAACGACTCCAACAGGTATTTCTTGACCTTGTGTGGCCGGACCTCCACCTCCTGCTTGATGTCACACTCGATGCGAGCCAGCCCACGGTCCATCGCCTCCCGCTCGCCTTTCTGGGCCTTGCCGATCACCTAAACAAACAACACAATGTTAGCAACTGTGGCGGCCACAGGTGCAGGGCAGTGCTGTAGTTGCGATGATGGAACACGTGATGGACGAGTGGTTCAACAGCGAATGCAAGGTGTGCTGCTAATGCACGATTGCAATCGAGAGATGGGATTGGTGGATCATCCTAGCAGCAGTGGCTTTTGGCAAGCCATCGAACAAAGACAGTTACCGCATCACTCGCTTTCAGATGGGCTTCTGCGGCCAACTGGAATGCTCTTCCTTCCGATATTAGGAAGCCATTGCAGCTATGCACTTTTAAATCTAGATTGAAAACAATTTCTTTAGAACTGCTTTTTGTGTTCAGTTTGTTGCCCTCCACACCTCCGATTAGCACAGTTGGCTACGTACAGTGCGAAAGAAGTTCAACATATATACAAGTGGTTTTACCCAATCCAGTCATTTCTGAGTACTTGTTTAGATTTGCAAATTTTGATTCTGACGCCGGCACACATGTCCTCCTCATTCATTAATAACAACACGGGATATTTTTTTACATTATTTGTGAAGCATATAGAAATGCAGTTTTGGATAATACACCCGCAATATTAACTAGGGCGACTCCTGGGATCGAATCGCGAACCTCTGAAACAAGCGACAAATGCACAACCACTCGGGAAAGAAAATTTCTGTAAGGAGCGGTACAGTAAAATAGGCCTCAGCCTTCAATACGATATATATTAACATGATGTACTTACACGAGCAGTTACTTCAGTGCTCTTGTCACAGCACTGCACCCCCAAAACTGAAGTCGTGTTGGAAGTCTGTCTCAGACTGCATGACAAAAGGATACACCACATTCACTTGACAGGGAGACAGGTGTGAAACTTGTGTGCCTGAGGAACTGAGGATAGCTCAGCATTGTGGCCGTGTAAGGCAAACGCAGGGGCGGGGGAATATTGGTAAAAGGCTGATGCAGTGTCACTCTCAGGTGTGAACACAGCGACACGTACGTTGTGGCTGTGTGTCAGCAATTCCAGAACGCATTTAATTCCGAAAGTAAACCCCCTCAAGGGCAACAACAATACATACTTGAGGCAATCTAGATTTGAAACTTTCGCGACTGCAGGAATCCACACTCTTTGGTTCTTTCGGTAAAGTCACGTAAAATCGAGGAGGAGGCCGCTTTCCTACCTTACAGTTACACGCTAATTTCTCACGTTAACATCACTAGCACTGGCCACTTCTTTATGACCCATGGGCTACACACATTTCAAACCATTTAAAACAGTCTGCCTCAGCAGCACACCAAGGCTTTCCCACCTGATGACGGACGCTTGTGTTGCGCCCGAAACGTCGTGATTTATTTGATTTTATACCTACGTGACTTTACCGAAAGAACCAAAGAGTCTACTTGAGGCATCCAATAATAATACAATTCGCAGTCAACAAGCGACGCAATGCATACACACGTACACACACACACACACACGCTCGTACATGCAGGCACGGCACGTACGGAAATGCCCAGAGGTATGCTGGTGATACGGATGCCCAGATCGTGAATATCCGGAGGCCCGTATCGTTCCATGAGATGCTTCAGCAAGTCCGGCACCTTGAAGCGTGCCATCACTCCTTTGCCTCGGGAGCTGCGGCTCTTGGCCACGAAGGTCCTAAACTATCCCGCAAACAACAACAACAACACGAGCGGGTTACGCAGAGCGCATGCTAGGGGAGCAACAACGACGCATTGATTTGGACGTGATCATTCATCCTGAAGATCGCGATATGCACACCGGATCGCGTGCGTAAGAATTTATGTTTTAGATTTGTATACGTTGCGTGTCATTGTTTCACATTGTCCAACACCCACCCACTCCAGTCACTAGAGCCGGCTGTGTTCACGTTTTAAAAAAAGGCGTTGAATCTAGAATTTATTCACGAGCCCTCAATCGCGATAATCGATTGATTCGCGACATGGGTGGCTGGGGTGGCACGTATCGCTTCTGTTTATGTCTGCAAGGAATGACTTGCTGAGCCTTCGTATCATTTCAAATACCAAACAAATTCATGCATCAGTAGGACTGGGGCCTTGAAAAAGGGAAAACATCCGATAAGCGACGTTTCGGGCAATGACCCTTCTTCATATTGCATAGAAAGGCCAGAGAGATTGAGTCAACAATAAGAATTGGAAACTGCACTTCACAGTGATTACCGTGTTTCAAAAGTTATTAGGTAACCATTCATATGAACCTTATGGTGGGACCCCGGGGTCCCATAAGTCCCCGGCTCTTGCATAAACATTATATTATATATAATGTAAACATTGTATTATAATGTAAACATTATATTATATATTATATAAACATTATATTATATATAATGTAAACATTATATTATAATATAAACATTATATTATATATAATGTAAACATATTATAATGTAAACATAAACTGTGGTCTTTTTCACCAATGGGTTTGAAGGATGGTGGCAAGTGTTGTCTTGTTAAACTATGCCTTTAAAAATGAAAACTACTTACCTACAGTAGCTCTATTTAAATACACTATCGAAAACATAATTTACTCCCCTCTGCCAATCATCGTGTTTCTCAGTGTGGATTTGTGAACACACTTGTTAAACAATACATAAAATAGTACGCGTTTTCAATGCGCTGTTCATATTGTAAAATGTGTTTATACCAATGTGACTCTACAGCAGTTGCAGAGCCGCACTTTTATTTAATTCAGGTCAAAGCCAGATAAACAGTGGAGGATAAACATCGCATGAAGGCGGGGCAATTGTTGTGCAATCATTTCAGGTCAAATTTACAGGTGCGTTTTATTCATGCCACACAGGTAGAGAGTTGAGAGTGAAACCTGGCCCACTGGCATCGTGAGTCATGGATCATGAGTCACCCGGACTTGTTGTGTTTGTTTATGGTTGCTATACAAGCCATCAAATCTACACCACGAAGAGAGTTGATGAACAAGTAGGAGAGTGTGTAACTGGATTACATTAATGTGCACAGGCGTTTCAGATGTGAATATAAAATAAATAAGGTCGACTCAAACGCCACTCTTTAGGATTTGGCACACTCAACATTTTAATTGATAAATTAAGACCAACAAACAATAATCAAATGGGTCATGCATCGATGCACCAATTGTGGTTACGGACTGCTTAAGAAGAAAATGATGAATGCAGATTCGAAGCGAGTTTAAACATGAATCTACACCATTTAAATATATTTTAAACAACCCGTTGCAAACATGACAGTAATTTGAAATGTAGCACTGTACATCAGAACAATTTGAAAGACGTTAGAGATTTGAAACTGTCCAAAAAGAAAGGAGGAAAATAAATGTATTTTTACATAAAACAGGTTTTTTAGGTAAGATCACGTAAATATAAAAATGTCGGTAAACCCACCACCACCCGAAACAGCCAATTAGTAAGGTTTGTCACTTAAACAGAACATGCCAATTCGTTACTAGTACAGCACACCGGTTGTGTGTTAGAGAGCAAAGCCACAACATTAACAATCTGAGTACGACGTTTTGCCAGTAATTACAACCAGCGTCATCAGGAGGCAGCCAGATTTGTGTATTTTTAAATGTAGATTTATTTAAAGCTAAATTTAAAAACATATAGAGAAACTGGAACATTATTATTACAGAATTTGGTGGGACATATGTCGAAAAGAGAATGACTCCAGCTTAGCTTGCAAGAACTAAGAGACATAGTGTGGCCATGCGGCCTTAATGAGAGAGACTGACTCCAGCTTAGCTTGCAAGAACTAAGAGACACAGTGTGGCCATGTGGCCTTAATGAGAGAGACTGAATCCAGCTTAGCTTGCAAGAACTAAGAGACACAGTGTGGCCATGTGGCCTTAATGAGAGAGACTCACTCCAGCTTAGCTTGCAAGAACTAAGAGACACAGTGTGGCCATGTGGCCTTAATGAGAGAGACTGACTCCAGCTTAGCTTGCAAGAACTAAGAGACACACTGTGGCTCAGAAAGCGCGTTGTGACGGAGCGCGTTCCGCGTTGTGCGAGAAGCGTTCCCTAAAGTAAAGAAAACGCGTTGTAGTGACAACGCGTTATCGTGTGAACACGCGGGACAGACCCAGGTGTTGTGGGTTAACTCCCCGAGATAAACTTTCTTCCAACTTTGTGTTTTATACGCCCGGCGCTCCGCCAATAATTGTTGTGAGCGTCGCTCCTCTGCCCTCTGTTGTTCATGGAGGGAGACTGCACCCTAGTGCCCAGTATCGTCCTCCGCGAGCCTCTTCAAAATGCTGATCTTGACACCGCTGGAAGCAGTCATCGGCCTTGACCTCACCTCACAACAGTGCAATTTTAACAGCTCAACATCAAAACACAATGATGGATCGCTTGCACCAATCGCACAACACCACAGCATTGACTCTCAGCTGTTTCTTGTGTAGAGAGGGTCACGTGTGTCATCATAATTGCGCTAATCCTGAAACTCGTGCTGCGTAATATTTTCCTTGCCATATTACCTGTGACACACATAATGAGGACAACCGGTAAGTCAAATGAAACCAGAGGTTGGAAACCTGTTCTTTATAATATTAATAATAGCAGGCAATTTGAACACGACTTTTAGAAACACCGATGCAGCTATACACATGCCAGATTGTCCAGACATTTGGTTGATACTAATAGGGTTTATTTGCCAGTATTGTACATTATTTAAATTACATTTGTTTGGGCGGCAGGGTGGTGCAGTGGGCACGCCCGTGCATGACATCTTCTGAAGGACTGCCTGGCTTCACTTTCCTCATTCTGGTCCCTTTCTCTGTATGGGTTTACTCCCATGGCAAAACAACAACAACATACAATGTAACTGGTACTAGCCAAACATCCAAATTACTCCTGCGAAAAGTTGTCAGGCCCCTCCTGAACAAGAGTCTTGAGACTCAGTGAGATTGCTTGTGTGGCGATCGAAACGTCGTGATCCATTATTATTTTTTCTACCTACGTGACTTTACCGAAAGAACCAAAGAGTAAGGATTCCTGCAGTCACGAAAGCTTGAAATCAAGATTAATGAGTGTTTACATGTGGGAGGAAATCGGAGCACCTGGAGAAATCCAAGCAAATGCTCTATCACAAATCTACAGATGGAACAGGCGGAGTCCACATTATTCGACACCGCCTTCTCTACCTCCTTGACGACCAAGGGGTGGGAGTTGTCGCAACATTTTTGTGATCCACCAACCCTCACCTCCACGTAGTGGTGGTTTACAGGCATACATAGCCACCACAACCATCCGGCTAAAGTAGCTGTAATGCACATCTAAAATTCTACAAAAGTTGATGGGGCAAATGTCGTAGGTCAATTGGTTTGATTTCTATGCGCATTAACCAGTCTCTAACGTATGCACATTTAGATTCGCATTCGGCCGCCAATGGAACAGGTGGAGTCCAAAAGCAAAGTGGATGTACTGATTGTATCTTCATTGCGGGACTCATCCAGCAGTGGATTGACATGGGTTTCAGGTATCCACGTGGAGACGGGCAATAAACACTGGGGCCACCTGGCGGTAAATGTTTGCCGGTGCACATTGGGACCGGCTCACACGTCACTGGCCCCAGGCAGCCCCCAGCCACTGGCGTGCAACACAGCGAAGGGAATCTCCCACCAATGAGAACCACGCACAACCCAGGGTGCAGTCCTATAACTTGGACTCGCAAACACAACAAAACCCATAGCCGCCAACCCACACGGTTTACCCGTAATCTGTTGGGGGAAAGTGAGTTGTCAGGTCCATACGGCACACGGCCGTTTCAATACGGGCAACATTTTTGTTAAGTTTATTTGTGTTTCTCCCTTGTCATGGGAATTATAAGGGGCACGGGGTGACCAACAAGGTCTGAATTGTTCTGTAATAAGGTAGGCACTGATGAGGGGTTGACAGCGATGCAAACCCCACACAATACAAAACGCCAAACGGCCAGTAATAATAAGTAATTAGATAATTAAGATCAAAGAAACGCGTTCCTTAAATTGATCAAGTTTATTGTTGCAAGAGTTTGGGAAAACAGGAAGACCGGGTGTGGATTCCAGAGTGGAGCAGTGCAAACTGATAAATCTGAAAAGAAGAGTGAGGTGACCTGGATGGTGGTGAGCGGGTGGGTGAGTAAATGGGTGAGTGTTTGAGTAAACGAGTGGAGGAGTGTGTGATAGGGTGATTGAGCCAGTGACCGGATGAGTGGATGAATGGATGCGTGGGTGACTGAATGCGTGGGTGATTAGATGAGTGGGTGATTGAGTGGGTGACTAAATGAGTGGGTGATTAGATGAGTGGGTGACTGGATGAGTGGGTGATAGGGTGATTTAATTAGTGACTAGATGAGTATGTGATAGGGTGATTGAGTGGGTGACTGGATGAGTGGGTTATAGGGTGATTGCGTGGATGACTGGATGAGTGGGTGACTGGATGCGTGGCTGATTTGATGAGTGGGTGATAGGGTGATTGAGTGGGTGACCGAATGAGTGGGTGACTGGATGAGTGGGTGACTGAATGAGTGGGTGACTGGATGAGTGGTTAACTGAATGAGTGGGTGATAGGGTGATTGAATTAGTGACGAGATAAGTGTGTGATAGGGTGATTGAGTTAGTGACTGGATGAGTTAGTGACTGGATGAATGTGTGATAGGGTGATTGAGTTAGTGATTGGATGAGTGGGTGACCGAGTTGTTTAGTTGAGTGCGTTGTTGTGAACTGCAGTGAGGCACGGTGGTTGAACGTGGAGTGGATGAGACGAAGCGGTCAATGTGTCTGGTAGACCGAGTCCCTTAACGTGGGTGGAGGGGGGAATCAACGAGGGGAAGTTCACTGCAACATTCACCACGGTGGTGCTAGTAGTCGCAGCGAAAAAAAGTGATACAGGGCTGACTGAATGAAGGTTGAGGCGAGGATGCAAGGTGGTGTAGAGGAGGCGAAGAGGAGGGTAGAGGAGGTGAGGTGGTGAGGAGGCGTAGAGGAGGGTGCCCCGCTCTTGGCGTTGATCTTGGTGAACACGTGTCCGCGCCCCGTCTCGTAGCTCTGCCCGGTGCTGATGCAGCCTCCACCGGCCGCAGCGCCCAGCGGCCTCGCCGAGTCCGTGCCCAGCTCCGCTCTGAGCGAGCTCTCCATTGCACGCTGTCTGCTCGCAGCGACAGACACAACGTTAAACTCCCCCCCCCCCCCCCGGTCCCGTGTGGCCTCTAAATACTTATTTCCTTGGGAGAGGTGATTTATCGGACGAGGCCTAAATGGTAAAATAACACACACAGCGTTTACCAAAAGGGAACGCATACTGATGCCTATCTGAATGCAGATTCGCATCATCACCCCGTACAGAAAACCTCTCTCATCAAGATGCTCATACATCTGGCTAAAACAGTGTCAGATGGTGAATGTGTGGGGAGAGAGATTGAACATGTCAAAGAAACGCTACGATTGAATGTCTAAAATAATGCTCAAATAATTAACAGCAATGAATGCTAAACCAAGATCGAACAGCAATACTGCTGAATCAGGTTATTAAACAATTAAAATAACATATATCGTGGGAGTAATTGAGAAATTAGCTCGAGTTTTGGAAAAGCAAAAAGCTAAACATCTAAGTAAGATTTGGCACGGTACACAAAATTAAAAAAATAGTATTTTGTACTTAAGATGAATTGCCTAAGTTGTCAACGGATGGTGTGTATCGGATTAATGGCTTATGTGGCAGATGTTATATTGGACAGATGGGACGTAACATTAGCGTAAGACTAAAGGAACACCAAATAAATATTAAACACTCTCAAACATAACTGTCGGAAGTTGCAGTACATGCTTGTCAACAAGAACACTTCATGTATTTTGATTACGAAGAAGTGTTGTGTAAAACTCATTATTACTGGCCAAGACTAATTCGAGAATCCATTGAAACTGAGAAAATTTGCATTATTTTAACCTCTCTGACAGCTACAGGCTTAGTGCGGCCTGGAAGCGTATTATTAAGTAATTGTGATTGTAAGATGAGGAGATGAAGGCAGAAGAAGAAGACGTGGGGCGATGTGGTGATGCGGTCGAACGTGGTGGCCCGAGGAGTGGAGGGAGAGATGGCGCGGGACGGGGCGGTGTGGAGAAGGTGGCAAGGACGGCGGACCCCACGTGAGTGGAACAAACGCGTGGAGGAAGAAGACATCTCACATTTATCATTACTTATAGAGGAAACATACTAATTTAATTATTACTATTCAATTATATAATTTCAATAACCCCCCTCCCACGCCGCTGATTTCTGCACCTGATGGGTTCAGTGATGACATCGTCTTTCTCTATTTAAGACCGGAAGCAGGTGGATGGCTTCACTATTCTGGCAAATCGCCCGATGATGCTGGATGTAATTACCAGTGAAACGTCGTACTCATCTTGTAGATTTACTCTCCAAAATACCGGTGGGCTGAAGTAGTAACTAAGTGGAGTTTTGTTTACGTGACAAATTCCTTACTAATTGGCTGTGTCAGGTGGTGGAGGGTTATGACACATTTATACTTACACGATCTAACCCAAAAACCTTTGTTATGAAATTAGGACAATTTCTAAAATATATGGTATACCAGAAAATACAGCAATTGACTAAAAATATACGGCAATAGATGTAACCTCGCAGCAGTGAACGTGACGAAATTTCATCATGGAAATGTCCGCTGCACAAAACCTTGCGTTCATCGCCCCACACGTGGTACCTCAGCCTCAGGATGAAATAAATCATCAGGGAGTTCTCCGTGAGCATCGTGCGCGCTCCAAATCCAGAGTTGAGCCGTGGTCTCGGCACCCAGCCAGCCGCCTTCTCTTCTTGGGGCAGTCGGAGTCCAGCGCGCTATCGAAGGGCACGTGGTGAACGCTCAGGATGTGTCTCTTGAGCTTCGACTTCTGCGTCGCTCCGTACGAGCAGTCACTGCACGGGAAGGGCTTTTCCTCTGGAACACAAGACATCCACCGTTGAGCACACGCACGCGCTAATACATAATTTATTTATCACCATGCAGTGGATGCCATAGCATTACTATGTATATGGGACGTTTTATCAATCACGGTTGCTGACCACAGGCCCAAAGGCCCAAAATGCCAAATGGCCAGCAACAAATACCTCCGATTAGTACGGTTGGCTACGTATGGTACGAAAGAAGTTCAACATACGTACAAATAGTAGAAAAGCAAGATACTGATTTCCTGAAAAATATCATAATACATTTTTGGGGCTTATTTTGAAGCCCCAACATTTTGCACTTCTTCGTGTGGTTGATGTTGATGCAGAGCAACGACTATAATTTAACATTGAGGTGGTTGAGCCAGATTATTCTATTACAGCTCATTAATTACACAATAATTACCTGCAATAGAACGAGTAAATACACATGGAAGTTAGGTGTTAGTACAATGAAGAGGAAATTCCCATTGTGGAAATTACTCGGTCTATACATTCAAAAATGTTCCCTAAATTTACCCACTTGTTTAAGTAAAAGTTACCCCGGTTAAGAAATAGATATTTTTTGGAATTTGTCAAGCAATGTATTTTGCTCAGTTTCCTTCCAATGGTGCTATTGGCTCCATGTCATGAGATGAAGTATCCCTGTGCAACTCTCACACAGCAGTGAACCACCTCATGTAAGAGAACAGCTCGTGGAAGGAGATATCATTGCACTACTCATGACATCCCTTCGTGACCGTTTTTTATCCACTAGGAGGTTATTGCAATTTCCTACACATCACGCGACATCAGAAGTGTTTGCTGGAAGAAGTTTGGTAACTGGATAAGACCATCAATGAGAAGCCAGTTTAATCATGGCTCGGTGACTGAAACCCAGAGTTTCACGGTTTAACCCAACATCCGAGCAGCACCACATCAGATCTCTAGACTCCTCAGCGCAGGCATACAGATATGGTCAACATATGCGTACATTAACTAATTTGTGAAATTATGAATTACATCCAAATGAAATGTAGTGTGTGCATTACTAGGACGTACCTAAAGGTGCCAGGTTGGGTTCATCCACCTTGGGGATGCTCTGCTCCACGCAGCCTCCTGCTTCCGTGCAGTCCATCCTCTTGATGTCCGAATTCTGGCTGTTGCTACTGCTGCAATTGGTGACGCTGGTGGTGGTCTTCTTTCTTTTAATGGGCTTAGGTCTACGTCGCTTTTCCTTCTTCTTCTGCTGCAAGGCCATCAACACTTTCATGCTCGTCATAGGATCGAGAGCAGCGTATGGTTTATTCTCACTGACTGGTGAAGCAGTTTGTTGACGTGGAACTAGGCCAAAGCATTCAAGAAAATTGGATTTCATGTCATTTATCTTAACCCCGCTATCTTTTGTCGAAGTGTAATCATGTTCAGGCTTCGGTCTGTACAAAAACTGTGCGTGAAGACTTTCATGAGTTTTCAGGATTTCAATAGGACTTAAAAATCCGCAGACTGAGCACATCTCATAGGGCGACGGTGGATTCAACACCGCATTGGCAAAACTGCCGTTATTCACCAAGCCTGGTGCACCCTTTATCATGTAATCCTTCTCATGGGTCTTCAAATGCCTTTTTAATTTTCCTAGCTGATCAAACCTTTTTCCGCATATGCCGCACCATTGATCACGGGTCTCCTTGTGCGTTCTTACGTGGGCTTCTAGGCACCATGCCAGCTGGAATTTTTTCCCACAGACGTCACAAGAGATACGTTTTTTCGTTCTTGTAATTCTACCGGATTGAGGTGGGGTTGAGATGGATGCTGGTGAAGTGCCATCAATGGTGAAGGCAATTCTCCCAGCACCACCTTGACTCGCAGCGGAGTTGCTCTCGCACATCTGAAACAAAAGACAAAGGTCACGCGCATGACACCCGTGTCACGAGTGTACTCACACAGGCATACTTAAGCTGACATAAGATGCATATATACTACAACTCATTATACCAGAACTCCACAATATTGCAGTTCCTATCATGTACGATTTTACTCCTCTTATCCACCCAAATAAGATTTTGTTTAACAACAATGACGAACTACCTCCATTTTCCTAATGTTGCCCACCAAATAGGCCTTTCTGTATATACACACCAACAATATAATGATGGCACCACACGTTCACTCCACTATTCACAACACTCTGACTCGCAATCTCCATATAAGATTGTAATATCATTTCTGTACGAGGGCCCGTCAAAAAGTTTTTAGAATGGACACTTTTTTTTACAAACAACTACGTAAAATAGTCTTCAATAAAAGTACAGTATAGTACTATTAATGGCACTTATAACTGAACGTCATTATCTCTCATGCTAATTATTACGATGTTAACTAGTTACCCAGGAAAGCTTCATTGAGTCTAAGTACTGCATTTTCAGAAAGGTCCCATTGCATTGAGATGTTTGTGTGAGTGGAACCCAGAGAGACCCCACCTTGCATATGGGGAAATAACACAACTTCACACAGATGGATTCAACCCACAAGCTCAAAGCATT
Organism: Petromyzon marinus; assembly: GCF_048934315.1. Classification (NCBI taxonomy): domain Eukaryota; kingdom Metazoa; phylum Chordata; class Hyperoartia; order Petromyzontiformes; family Petromyzontidae; genus Petromyzon; species Petromyzon marinus. The sequence continues at coordinate 7,753,185 of NC_133683.1, forward strand.
CCTTGTTTAACAAAGTATTCAGTGTAATGTTTAATATAATTTATTTGGTAATATATAGTATCGTAGTTGTATAGTCAATATATAGCAGTGTGGTATACAGTAGGGTTGGTAAAATAATACAGTGTAATATTATTATAATCTAAGGTATAGGGTAGTGTATAGTAACGCTGCATATAATTCAATGTTGGGGTCTGTCTATGGCAGTTTATAATAAAACATTATTTGGAGGCATATTATAATAATTTTTGCGACATAGAAGTGTAATGTATAATGACGTATTGTTAGTAGCTCAGCTTAGTGGAGAATATATTGAGTACATTGATTATATTGATGTAGTTTATATTTAGTTCTTTCACATCGGTTTGTTGTATGATTGTTGGTTAGTTGCAGTTCTTTAGCGTCAATATACTAAATGCCTCTGTTGATATATAAACTCTGACTTTAACATAGCTACTTCCGTGACAAGTTACATGCTAATTCCTCGCATTAACATCATGCTAATCTCCCAGTTACATGCTAATTTCTGACGTTAACATCCTGCTAATATCTCACATTAACACAGCTACTTCAATGCTAAATTATTCTGTTGATATGTAAACTCCTTTGTCAAGGCGCTCTGCTCCTCCCACCCAGCTTAAAATATGCTGCCAAGCTTAGCAGTGTTCATTGGAGCGCTGTCTTTCCGACAGTTCTGTTTCTTCACCTGAGGAAGGCTACTTGTGTTGTGGTCGAAACGTCGTGAGAATTTTATTGTTTAATTTTAATTATTTTATTATTTCCCTTCGACGTGACTTTACCGAAGAACCAAGAAGATGAATCCCTGCAGTCACGAACGCTTTAAATCGAAATTTATTCAAATCAAGTTGTTTTCTTTTTACCACAGTACTTTATGGAATCCTGAAGAATAAATGCATTTTTAGAAGTATTAAACTACACTTGAAGATGTGTGAGAATGTAATTCTGCAGATGCAAGCACAGGCAAACTCGTATCTGCATATACAAGTTTCTGGGCCTCCTCACATCACCAAACCCGCATTGACCGGCATGGTGAAGTATGGTTAAACAACTCCCACGAACGACATGGTGTGGGGGAGGCCTCTATCAAAACGCTGGATCGACAAAGGGCTGATACATGTCACGACATTGTTTGTTAAGATCGTTCTCTAGTCAGCACAAGCCGTCTATGTGGACAATAGAGGGCACGACACACGTGTACACGATGTTTGTGTGCGTATATTCAGCGTGTATATTACGTCATAATTATATAAGGTCGCGATTATGCTCAAAACGAACCAAATGTATAACATCACGAATAACTTTGGAAGTCTCCAGAGCCTGAACAATATTTGAAGTAGACACTGACCCAGTTACTATTAATAGCTCAGATGTGTAGGCTTTGACTTTAACACATCCATTTCTGTGACCAGTCACAAGCTAATCACTCAGTTATTTCAATGCTAAATTCTCCTAGTTATTTCAATGCTAAATTTTCCTGTTTGATTTTTACTAGGTGCCTCTGTGAATGTGTATGCTTTGACTTTAACATAGCCATTTCTGTGACCAGTCACAAGCTAATCACTCAGCTATTTCAATGCTAAATTCTATGCTAATTCCTTTGTCAAGGGGTGCCTCTGTGGATGTGTATGCTTTGACTTTAACATAGCCATATCTGTGACCAGTCACAAGCTAATCACTCAGCCATTTCAATGCTAAATTCAATGCTAATTCCTTTGTCAAGGCGCTTTGTTGCTTCTCACACAGCTTAAAGGTCTCGATCTGAGCTTGGCTTTGTTCGCTCCAGCGCTGTCCTCCAGACAGTCTCGTCCCTTCACCTGATGAAGGCCGCTTGTGTTGTGGCCGAAACGTCGTGAGAATTTTATTGTGTTATTTTATTTTTTCAATTTATTATTTTATTCTCATGCTACGTGACTTTACCGAAAGAACCAAAGAAGATGAAGCAAGAATATGGCGTGTAGATGCTGCCATCTGCCGGCCACCAACGTGGCGTGTAGATTCTGCAAATTGAAAAATTAAAATAATAAATTGAAAATAATAAGCAAAAATCCAGATTCATATTCTTGGTTCTTTCGGAAAAGTCACGTAGATTTAAAAATAATGAAATAAATTTAATAAAAAATAAATCGGAAATAATAAAATTACTTTTATTTGTAATTTTTAAATTGGCATAATTTACACGCCATATTCTTGGTTATTTCGGTAAAGTGACGTCGATTTGAAAATAAAAATAAAATAATTAAATGAAAATCATGAATTGTTATTATTATATTTTGATTTAAAGCTTTCGTGACTGCAGTGATTCATATTATTGGTTCTTTCAGTAAAGTCACGTAGAAGGGAAACAATAAAATAAAATAAATATTTTTAAAAATATTATTTAAATTTTTACTTTTCTTTTATTATTTATATTTTCTATCTACGTGACTTTACCCAAAGAACTAAGAATATAGCGTGTAGATTCTGCCAATTTAAAAATACAAAAAAATAAATGGAAAATAATAAAAGCTTTTATTATTTTCAATTTATTATTATAAAATCAAAATTTTGTTTCATTTTTTTATCTCTGTGACTTTACCGAAAGAACCAAGAATATGAAAGTGGGTTTTTTGCTTTTATTATTTTCCATTTCACACTTTTTATTTGATTTGATTTGATTTTTTTTTATTTTCTATCGACGTGACTTTACCGATAGAACCAAGAATATGGCGTGTAGATGCTGCCAATTTAGAAATTAAAATAGATTGAAAATAATAATCAAAATCGAGATTCATATTCTTGGTTCTTTCGGTAAAGCCATGTAGGTTGAAAATAAAAATAATAAAATTAAATAAAAATACAAAAGATAAATGGAAAATAATGAAAGCTTTTATTATTTTTAATTTATTATTTTAATTTGTAATTTTTTTTTAAATTGGCAGAATCTACACGCCATATTCTTGGTTCTTTCGGTAAAGTAACGTAGATTTGAAAATGAAAATAATAGAATTAAATGAAAAAATACTAAATCATGTTTTTTAAACTTTTTTTTATTATTTCTATTTTACCCAAAGAACCAAGAATCTGGCGTGTAGATGCTGCCACCTGCCAACGTTGTTGGCCACCAGATGGCAGCATCTACACGCCATATTATTGCTTCCTTCGGTAAAGTCACGTAGATAGAAAATAATAATAAAATTTAAAAAATGAAAATTATGAAAGCTTTTAGTATTTTCAATTTATTATTTGTATTTTTAAATTTAATTATATTATTTTTATTTTAAAATCTACGTGACTTTAACGAAAAAACCAAGATTTCGGCGTGCAGATGTTGCCACCTGCCGGCCACCAACGTGGCGTGTAGATTCTGCCAATTTAAAAATTAAAAAAATAAATCGAATATAACAAAAGCTTAAATAATATTAAAAGCTTTTATTCAATTGATTATTTTAAATTGTATTTTTTTTATCTCCGTGACTTTACCGAAAGAACCAAGAATATGAATGTGGGTTTTTTGCTTTTATTATTTAAAATTTCACATTTTTATTTGATTTGATATTTTTTTTTATTTTCTATGGACGTGACTTTACCGAAAGAACCAAGAATATGAATTCCTGAAGTCACGAAAGTTTGTCACAATCTACACCCAACAATGGTGGCCAGCAGATGGCAGCATCTACACGCCAGATTATTGCTTCCTTCGGTAAAGTCATAATACTGGTAGGAACGAAGTTGTAAACTGAGTGTACCAGCCTGCAATAGATTAATGTGTCCGTCCGTCCCCTTTCAATACTTTAACGAAGTGAAATCTCGTGCTGTTGGGTGTAAAATCAGCAATAGGCAGCGCAGAGACTTGCCCTACCAGCCCACCCTGCAGGGACCTGTTAATAAAATTTAAATAATAAATTGAAAATAATAAAAGCTTTTATTTTCAATTTATGTTAAAATAATAAAAGCTTTTATTATTTTCAATTTATTATTTGTATTTTATTTTTTTGTATGTTAAAATTTCAAATAATAAATTGAAAATAATAAAGCTTTGATTAGTTTAAATATAATAATTTATATTTTTAAATTAAATTTAATTATTTTTATTTTCAAATCTACGTGACTTACCTGAAGAACCAAGAATATGGCGTGTAGATTCTGCCAATTTAAAAATTAAATAATAAATTTTAAATAATAAAAGCTTTCATTATTTCAAAATTTTTTGTATTTTTAATTTAAAAAGCTTTTAGTGTAGCTTTTATTATAATATCATAATATTATAATCAAAGCTTTTATTATTTTAGGATTCTCCTCCACGGCGGCCTTTGTCTCCCCCAGTAGCGATGTTTACGACACACCACACCAGGTACTCATCTGAGGCAGAGTCGACCTCACACTCTCTTACTGTCTCAAAACAACAACCGCCATATGATGTCATGTAGGGCAGTCTACGCACAAACGCCACCCTCCCTCAGCATTTCGCTTTGGAGATCATCTCTGCTCGGTGCCTTTCCTGTTCTCGGACTCTGGATCGCCCTCAGTACTTCCTCAACGGATGGTACCTCAGCCAGCCACTCACAGAGGGTGACTTCCTCCTCCAATATTTGAGGCACCGCATCCTCAGCAGGGTCATCCCCACTTTGTCCCATGATGTTTTCCAGGCTGAGGGATTCCCCCTCCCCCAGGACCTCACAGAAATGCTCAGCAAATCTGCAAACCTGTCGCTGGGGGTCGGAGATTGGATCACCCTTCGTTCCCCTAATGATGGTGTAGTGGGTATAAATTGACGAATAAACTTCTGAGGCAACACGATATGTATTGTCTTGGCCCCTTTTTGGGCCATGGACATTAGCCCTGGCGTGATAGCGCTTCCGCCCCCTATTGACGATAAGGGGAAGCTACCAGCCCACAGAGTGGTGAGTGACGATTACCTCTACAATGGTAATAGGTGTGGCGCTGTAGGTTACTTTTTTGATGGAGTTAAATAGGAATTTGTGATCGCGGGCCATTGAGGCAGACTCCATCTCCTCATCAACCCGCGACCACCCCCCATCCTTGCAGCGCCTCACAGCTCTCCGAACCTCCGAGCGAAGGCTGCGGTAAGCCTCCTCATTCTCTGACGTGGGATGCTGTAGACGATTAGAGTGGGCCTGTCGCTTTTTCTCAACAATCCTGAACACCTCCTCTGTCAGCCAGGATCTCTGGGGAGGTCTGGACCGCGTACACAAAGCAGTCATTGCAGCTGCATGAGTCACAGGCCTAAACCTCCCCCATTTACCCTCGACATCAGGAGGAGTGGGGGACGATGCTGTCTCACTCACACTCACTCACAGCGCGAGGCCGACTCATTACATCTCGCGGAGGATCGCGCTGCTGAACAAAAAAAGTTCCGCGGGTTCAGTTTGCAAGCGTGAGTTTGCGTTTTAAGGCGATGGGGGCCGTCCATAAATGACGTCACACACCTGGGGAGGGGGGGGGGTCAGACATTTGTGACGAGGGGGGGGGTTGAGAAATGTGACGTCACGTCAAAATGCACAACTTAAAATAAATATAGACAACATGTTCTACTTAGTTAAATAGACTTTTTAATAAATGTTTTCTCCTACAACATCAGAGTGCAGCGCCACATTAAATACAATGACAATAGTTTAAAGCGATTTGAAGCATGTTTTATTTTCAAAATGGAAATATGGTTTTGGGGGGGGGGGGCAGAGCTTTGTGACGTCAGCGAGCTCCGTGGCGGGAGCGAGCTCCTAGCGGGAGCGAGCTCCGTGGCGGGAGCGAGCTCCGTGGCGGGAGCGAGCTCCGTGGCGGGAGCGAGCTCCGCGGCGGGAGCGAGCTCCGCGGCGGGAGCGAGCTCCGCACCCGAACGCGTTGGCACGGCCATCTTTTGGATCGCTAACACGGCTGCTTTTGTCACACGTGGACATGCTACCACCGGCATGACTGCATCGACTTGCTCATCTCTCATTGCCTTCAACATGATATTCTCATTGACTTCGTTCATGTACTTTTACATGCTTTTCTCTTTAACTTTAACATGCCACTCTTGGTTACACATAGACTGACATTAACTTACTAATTTTTTCAATAACTTTTACATGCTTCTCTCATTAAAACACATTCTCTCTCTCTCTCCCGCCAGCCGTTCTTATGCTAAGTTCATTAACTTTAACATACCACGCTATTTATTACACGTAGACTGACATCGACTTGCTCATCTCTCATTGACTTTAACATGATATTCTCATTAACTTCGCTCATTGACTTTGACATACTTTTCTCATCAACTTTAACATGCTATTCTTGGTTACACATAGACTGACATTAACTTGCTATTTTTTTCATTAACTTTTACATGCATCTCTTATCAAAATACATATGCTAATCCTACATGCTAATCTGAACTCTTATGCGCTACGGAAGCAAATTAACTTTGCACTATAATCCAACATGCTAATCTAAGTTCATTTCCTTTAACATGGCACGCTATTTATTACCTTTACACTATAATACCCCATTAGCACTACTTTGGCTACCTTGTTCTCAAAAACTTATATAAACTCTTGCTGGTAACAGCTTCTCTTCACAAGGCAGCAGACATCGTGCTGCTCGCAGCAGACATCGCGGCTGTCGCGATTTTCACCTGAAGACGATGGCTTGTGTTGCTATCGAAACGTCGTGATTTATTTTGTTTTATTTCTACCAAAGTGACTTTACCGAAAGAACCAAAGAGTATGGATTCCTGCAGTCACAAAAGCTTCAAATCAAGATCGGTTTGAATTATTTATCGAGTGTGGGTAGAATCTGTGCAGAGTTGTGATGTTTCCCCATGTGCAAGGTGGGGGTCTCTCTGGGTTCAACTCACACAGAGCCAAACGCTCATTAATATAATTGCCAAATATCTCATTGCAATGAGAAACTTCTGAAAAAAAATCAGTCTTTACACTCAATGAGGCTTTCCTGGGTAAATAGTTAATATTGTAATAATTAAAATGAGCAATAATGAACTTCACTTATGAGTGCCACGAATAGTATTATACTGGACTTTTAATTAAGACTATTTAACGTAGTTTTTTGGAAAAAGTGTCCATTCTCAACACTTTTTGACGGGCCCTCATGCAGAAATTATATTGCAATCTTACATGAGGATTTGGAGTCAAGTGTGTCATGAATAGCGACTGAACGTATGGTGCCATAATTCGCTTGCTGTTGTGTATATACAAAAAGGATCTCTGGTGGGTAACATTTGGAAAATGGAGATAGTCATTGTTGTTCATATACAAAATCTTATTTGGGTGATAATTTGAAGCTTTTGTGACTGCAGAAATCCATACGCTTTGGTTCTTTCGGTAAAGTCACGTAGGTAGAAAAATAAAAGAAAAAATAACATATAACGATGTTTCTATCGCAACACAAGCGGTCGTCCTCAGGTGGAAAAAATAATCCGTTGCATCTCCGACCAGCGCCACCTAGCCAGTGAACTGGAGCACATATGAAGTGGGTAAATAATCGGCGGAGAACTTCTTGCGAGGCAACACGATATTTATTAACACTATTTTACAGGGTCCCTAACACAAAGGGGTAGCGGCCCCTTCACCCGATACCTGGGGAGGTATGGCCTCCGGACTACACGGGCCCTAACACTGGGAACCCGTTAATTCCCCGTCCTCCGGCTGAGGGCCCTAGGGGAGGCTATGCTGACCTGACCGTGCCAGGGTCTTCGGGTCCTGACCACTGGCCTCACTAAGCTCCGACCCTTGAAAGGACGACGGAGCTTGGGGTCCAGGGTCCTAACTTCAGCCCAGGTCTTCAGCCTTCGGCTTGGAGATGACTGAGCCGGACCCTTGAGAGGTCCGGCTTATATACTGGTTCGTGGCTTGCTCCGCCCTAGCCACGCCTCCCTTCCAGAACTTTCTGGAAGGTGACATCATCTCCCAGTCCCCCCTCCCAGGGTCCGGGGAATGTGTCTCAGGATCCGCTTCCCAGGGATTGTCGTTGGCCCCTTGGGCCATAGTCATTAACAGTGGCGTGATAGAGCTTCTGCCCCCTGTTGACGAGAAGTGGGAGCTACTCGCTAACAGGATGGGGAGTGCCGATTAATGCCTCTACACATACACCAAGCCCTCAAGATGAATGAATACTCAGACTGCACAATCCGCAAAGCTGTATCTCCAGCCATGGGGAGACAACCATCTGAGGGCCCAATCAAAACCATCACCTTGCCATACATAGCACGTGTCACCAAAAATATTTCCAAAATCTTAAACAAACACAAGATCCAGGTCCGATTCAATACAGTACACAAAATCCATGACATGTCTCGGACCGTGTTCGCGAACACAAGGCAGATTTGAAACACGGCAGAACCAATACCTCTGCCGTGGATGATCATTGTTATAATGCAGTGGGCTCGCACGATATTATTTTTTCCGAGACCTCCCATCTACGTGTAACCGGCCTCTGTTCTCCAATCCACGTATTCTTCCGCTCTGCCTTTCTCAGTGTTCCATAATAACGATTTTTTTTATTACGCGTTTAATTTGGTTTGCCGCTAAATTTGGTAAATTCCAACTGTGGGTGGCTTTATATATTTAGCCAAAACTTTTAGTTTCACGATTAACAACATGCGACTCATCTCCCTGGGCCTGCCTGAGCTACTGCTCTCTGGGCCTGCCTGAGCTGCTGCTCCCTGTGTCTACCTGAGCTGCTGCTCCCTTAGTCTACCTGAGCTGCTGCTCCCTGGGTCTACCTGAGCTGCTGCTCCCTGGGCCTGCCTGAGCTGCTACTCCCTGTGTCTACCTGAGCTACTGCTCCCTGGGCCTGCCTGAGCTGCTGCTCCCTGCGTCTGCCTGAGCTGCTGCTCCCTGGGCCTGTCTAAGCTGCTCCCCAGGTCTACCTGAGCTGCTGCTCCCTGAGTCTGCCTGAGCTGCTGCTCCCTGGGCCTGTCTAAGCTGCCCCCCAGGTCTACCTGAGCTGCTGCTCCCTGCGTCTACCTGAGCTGCTGCTCCCTGGATCTACCTGAGCTGCTACTCCCTGCGTCTACCTGAGCTGCTGCTCCCTGGGTCTACCTGAGCTGCTGCTCCCTGGGTCTACCTGAGCTGCTGCTCCCTGGGTCTACCTGAGCTGCTGCTCCCTGGGTCTACCTGAGCTGCTGCTCCCTGCGTCTACCTGAGCTGCTGCTCCCTGCGTCTACCTGAGCTGCTGCTCCCTGGGTCTACCTGAGCTGCTGCTCCCTGGGTCTACCTGAGCTGCTGCTCCCTGGGTCTACCTGAGCTGCTGCTCCCTGGGTCTACCTGAGCTGCTGCTCCCTGGGCCTACCTGAGCTGCTGCTCCCTGGGTCTGCCTGAGCTGCTACTCTCTGGGTCTACCTGAGCTGCTCCCACGGCTCCCGTCACGCAGCGGTCGCAGCGCCACCATCGAGAAGCCGGAGCGGCGCCTGGGAGCCGTGGACGCCCTCCCATTTACAAGACACCAGGCATCTGGGTACAAGCTAGTGCTAGCTCCACACCTGGATTCCACCACTCCACTCCACCACCAACTTCCACTCAATCAACAACCACCTTCATTTGGACGGCATTGACATTCACCGAGAAACTGGACTAATTCGCCGTCCGCTTCACAAAGGCTCTGGTCCTGTTTGCGCCCCACAACTTCCGCAATACGTCATCACAACATACGACACGTGCACCTAACCAATCTCCGCCCCGTCCCTCGGTCCTCTCAATTCACCACGAAGCAAAGTCACCTGAAACTGGCTTTGCTCAACACCCGCTCACTAATCAATAAAAGCCTCATTTTAAATGAATTCATTACTGACAATAACCTGGATTTTCTCTGTATCACTGAAACTTGGCATAAACCTACGGACTATTTCGCACTCAACAGGACTACACCTACAGGATATACATACATGGACAAACTCCGATCTGAGGGGCGAGGAGGTGGTGTCGCTGCAGTGTACAGAAAGGACATTAAAACATCCACCATCTCCATCCCTGCTGTTCACTCCTTTGAACACATTACTTTCAAACTCTCTGGTCCCACTCCTCTGGTCACTGCCATAATCTACCGACCCCCCAAACCAAATCCTTCCTTTCTCTCTGACTTTTTAACTCAGTTATCTGCCATCTCACCTTCTGTTCTGCTCCTGGGAGATTTCAACATCCACATTGACATTGACTGTAAATTTGCTATTGAATTCCTGGAACTGCTACACTGCTTCAATTTCACCCAACATCTCAACTTTCCAACCCACAGCCGTGGTCACATTTTGGATCTGGTCTGCTCTACTGGTCTCACCATACCGCTCCCCGAGCCCCACAACCTCAACATCTCGGACCACCTGGCAATCACCATGAACATTGATCTCCCCATTTCTACAACTAAGGACAAAAGGACAACTTCTTTCAGAAATCTTAAATCCATCTCTAGTCCTGCCCTTTCAGCCTCTCTTGCCAGCAAAGTATCCTCCTTCCCCCCACAAATGACTGACAACCCTTCCGATCTCACCAACTACTACAATGAAACACTTTCCACCAGTCTCGATCATCTGGCTCCCATCAAAACTAAAACTGTCTCATTCACTCACTCTGCTCCCTGGTACACTCCTATTCTGCACAAAATGAAATCCCGTAAGCGTCAGCTTGAAAGGCTCCATAAGAAAACTGGTTTAACTGTTCATCTACAAGCTTACACAGATTACCTTCAGCAGTATAAGGAAGCTCTTAACACTACCCGGTCCACCTACTACTCACACCTCATACATTCTGGTTCTACCAACCCAAAGGCTCTTTTCTACACAGTAAATACACTTCTCAAACCCAATGACAATATCGTCAACTCATTCACAACTATTAAATGCAACACCGTTCTATCATTCTTTCAGACCAAAATTGACACCATTTACACCAACCTGTCCTCTTCTTCTGCTTCCACTGTCTGCTCTGTCATTCCATCATTTGTTCCCCCCCACCACACCTCTCAGCCACTGCCTCAGTTCTCCCCACGGTCGCCGGGGGAGCTGTCTAAAATCTTGACAGGGATGAAAACATCAACATGTGTCCTGGACCCCATCCCATCCCACCTCATCAAAGACTGTTTACCAGCTATCTCCACACTCATCACAAAAATCATTAACTCCTCTCTCAGCTCTGGCTCAATCCCACGTTCACTCAAACTGGCTGCTGTCACCCCCATTCTCAGAAAACCTGGACTTGACCCCAACATTATGTCAAACTTTCGGCCCATTGCCAATCTCCCCTTTCTGTCTAAGATACTGGAATGCACTGTCGCCAAACAACTCAAAACCCACCTCTCCTCAAATGACCTGTTCGAACCATTTCAATCCGGCTTCCGTTCACAACACAGCACTGAAACAGCCCTCCTCAGAGTTACCAACGACATCCTCCTCTCGGCAGACTCTGATGATAGGATCTGCACTATTGAGGAGTTCTGTTATATTGAGGAGTTCTGTTATAATGAATCTGTTATAATGAATCTTGCCACCTTATGTATGCCTTTGTGAGTCCACATATGACACAGGTGTAATGCGCTTGACCATTGTCTTTTGTTTCAGATGTGCGAGAGCAACTCTGCTGCGAGTCATGGTGGTGCTGGGAGAATTGCCTTTACCATCGATGGCACTTCACCAGCACCCGTCTCGACCCCACCTCAATCCGGTAGAGTTACAAGAGCGAAAAAACTCATCTCTTGTGACGTCTGTGGGAAAAAATTCCAACTGGCATGGTGCCTAGAAGCCCAAGTAAGAACGCACAAGGAGACCCATGACCAATGGTGCGGCATATGCGGACGAAGCTTTGATCAGCAAGGAAAATTCAAAAGGCATATGAAGACCCACGAAAAGGATTACATGATAAAGGGTGCACCAGGCTTGGTGAATAACGGCAGTTTTGCCAATGCGGTGTTGAATCCGATAGAGTCACTAGAATCCGATAGTCACTAGAGTGAGAAAACGAATCTCTTGCGACGTCTGCAGGAAAACATTCCAACTGGCATGGTGCCTAGAGTCCCACATGAGAATGCACAAGACCGGTGGTCAAAGCTGCAACATCTGCGATCAAAGCTTTGATCGGCCCTAGAAACTCAGAAGGCATATGGAGACCCACGGAAAGAACTCAAGGGGCGCACGTGGCATGGTGAATGACGGCAATTTTGCCAATGCGGTGTTGAAGGTGTGTCAGAGCTACTCGGCTGCGAGTCGTGGTGCTGGAAGAATTGCCTTTGCCATGGATGGCACCAGCAGCAACAGCAGCTTATCGAGTCCTGGTGGTGTGGAGGCAGAGTTGCAGACAATGCCACCTTCTGCAAAGGGTGCACCTGCGTGCAACGAAGTTATTGCTATCACAGCAACCGCGCATGGAACCAAGGCGCCTGCTGGGAAACGCCACGCCTGACCAGCGCCCGTCTCGACTCCACCTCACTCCCATAGTCACTAGAGTGAGAAAACAAATGTCTTGCCAAGTCTGTGGGAAAGCATTCCAACTGCCATCATGCCTAGAGTCCCACATGAGAACGGACAAAGAGACCCCTGACCAATGGCATCTGCGGTCGAAACTTTGATCAGCCAGGCAAATTCAGAAGGCATATGGAAACCTACGAAAAGGACTATTGGATATTTCTTTGCTGTCCTATTACTGAAGCTATCAACAGAAGGTGTGTACCGGATTAATTGCACTTGTGGCAAATGCTATGTAGGGCAAACAGGACGAATGATCAGCACGAGACTAAAAGAACACCACAGAAATATGAAATGCTCACAAATACAACTGTCAGCAGTAGCAGAACACGCGTGCCCACAAGGAAACTCAATTGATTTTTATAATGTTGAAGTTCTGTGCGAAACTTGTTACTACTGGCCAAGACTAATTACAGAATCTATCGAAATTTAAAGAAATAAAAATAATTGTAATCGTTTGGATAGCTACCGACTTAGTGCTGCATAGAAGAGAATACTCAAATTACCGTTTGTACGGCTATTTTAGTACACACAATGGACACTAAGTACAAGATCAATGGGCTAGCATAATGTGCATGTATAATGTACGTTGATTCATTAATCCCCCCCTCCCCCACTTTGCGCTCAAAGAGAGCACAAGTGTTGTCACCACATCTACGCCTCTATATAAGGAATTAAACAGGTGGACTTCTCCCAAACCTTGCTGTTGCCTGATGAAGGTAGTTGTAATTACTGAAACGCCGTACTCCGATAGTAAATGTTGTGGCTTGGCTCTCCAACACACCACACACCGGTGTGCTGTACTAGTGATGAATTGGCATGTTCTGTTTACGTGACAACCCTTACTAGTTGGCTGTCGGGTGGTGGCGGATTTAACGACACATTTATATATTTACGCGATCCAACCCATAAAACCTGTATTATGGATATTTATCGCGAAAGCGTACGTGTTAAACTGCCATGTATTTTTTCGTCTATTGCTGTATTTTCTTACGTGCAATATATTTAATAAACCATCCTAATTTATTCGTATTTTTGTTCATAGTTATATCATTGTTGCGCGTGCGGTGTGGTCAGTGGATATTGTTCAGTGGGTCAAACCGAGACAAATATTTTTGCAGCGGCTATGGCTGCACAATGCAACAGCGCATTCCGAATGGTGTAGAACGCATCGCCCATAATCTGTATCTGTGTGCAAACACCAGGTATGGTTGGTAAGAAACACGTTTGGTTTTAAATGAATAGAACTCGAGCTTCAGCCATATTGTTCATTATAGACCCCACTTTGTAAGATTTAATCACGCAAACCTTGCGCCTGATTCATTTGAGTCGGTGTGCTCATGAGCAACAGGGCATTTGTGGCAAGGTGTTAATGTACCACAGATTAGCACGGTTGGCTACGTACACTGCGAAAGAAGTTCAACACATATTCTTTGGGTCTTTCCGTAAAGTCACGTAGATAGAACAATAAAATAATAAAAATAAAGTGAATAAAAAAGTAAAATATATCACGACGTTTCGATCGCAACACAAGCAATCGTCATCAGGAGAAAAATGATGAAGATTGCTTGTGTTGCGATCGAAACGTCGTGATATTTTTATTATTATTTTGTATTCACTTTATTTTTATTATTTTATTGTTCTATCTACGTGACTTTACCGAAAGACCCAAAAATATGAATTCCTGCAGTCACGAAAGCTTTAAGTCAAGATTCAAGTTCAACACACTTTCATACATTGTGGAAAGCGAGTATCCTCGCACGTACAATGCACTGGACCGCATGTTCATGTTAAGTGAGTCAAGGGCTTTATCACTGCCTACCTCATGATATAAATAATCTCAGGGAATTCAATTGCAAGTGTGCAATCTCCCTTCCGGTGGGCATCGAGGATGAGTCATACCCTGGCTTGCCAGGAGGCAGTGGAACACAACTGTGGAATCCTTTCCATCTGCACGGGATAGAACGTTGCCCCCTTGCTCACATTCGTTCGTTTTCTGCGAGTGTACTGGTTTCCCCCCACATGTAAACACTCAGTAAGTGGCTGCAAATATCGGAATGTAAAGAGAACCGCAGAGCTTGGGCAATTGTTGGGAGTGCCGGCTCACTGCCTGGCTGCTGTCTCCCCGCTCGTCTGTGGGAGACATATGGAGGTACTGAATAAGATTTATATTCTCTACATAACATGATTCCTATCTACACAAAGCACTCACCGCGTGGAGTACAGCAAGTGATATTCCACGAAATAAAAAAGAAACGTACATGACCAAAACAGAAGCCAATGGGTACAGCTGTGCATACACGTACACACATATACACGATTCCTACTGATGGAACGTATCACCACTGCCGGAGAGTCAAGGAATTGTCATGATTCAGGATCATGAATGCAAACTGTCCCCGTTCTCAAACCTGAGTACGATTTAAAAGGTCATAGAACGCCTTTGTCGGAAGCAATTACTTCCCCATGTCACTGCGATGGGCAGATTCATGCAATTGCAGTCGGCTTACATATTGTCAGTAGACCCCCCCATACGCAAGCGTACGCATTTGGGTTAACCCCTCCTCCCCCCTCCATGCATACATACTAAATGGATGCCCCCTAACAGCTACACCACCACTCCCCACACGAGACAAGCACGTGACTCTCGGTGTAAATGGAGCCGGAGCGCGAATACACGTGCCGATGCCCCAAGTACAGTTACCATCATTTCCACGACAGAGCAAACCCAGGCACATTTCTCAGCGAGCCCAGGTCTATTGTTAAAACTGTGCAGTTCACGGTGATAAAATTCAACCATAGCCATACCCGGGGTACCAGATCTCGACACAAATCAATTCCTGCTGCCACCCGAACACTGTCCGGGGGTCAAACGCGGACAGGTGGCAGCCCCAGTCGCGAGGCCACATCTGCGCCGACTCACGGTAAACGTGTGCAGGGCCAGCAGGAAGAGCCCCGGGATCTCGGAGCGCAGCCACTGGTTCCACGCGCTGTCTCGGTCCACGTCCTCGCGTGACGACGACACTTCAAAATCACCTGACCGGAAGGAGGGAGGTGGGAGGGAGAGTAAGAAGGTACGAAGGGGAACCTTCTAACACTTTCACAGTGACGCGTTCTTCGCGCGCATCACCCTGCAGCCAACCTCTCTGCTCTCGTGTGTGAACGTGGGTCAGTTTGGTTTAATCGTTCAGAATGAATGGGGCATGAGCCTGGCCCTTGTGCAACTTATTATTTTCCATGAGATAATACCAAACACATCATTCATGTTTGTGTGTGTGTGGCCTGCAAGCAAAACCTACATGCTCTCGAGTCATATATCGGGAACAGTCACCGGTGGGAAAGCATTGCCGAATTCCTAGAAAGCCTCAGCTCTCTCCAACTTATTTTGAAAGCGTTTATGCATTAGTTCTGCCCGTACCTCTTTGTGCCTGTGTAGTGGGCAGGCAAGTGTGGTGGAGCAGCAGGTCCAGCACACGGGGTGTCCAGCAGAGGAGAGGAACTCCCCGGGGTCGTGGCCGGGGAAGCAGAGGTCGGCGGCGCTGGGAGCGGCGTCAGTTGCGCGGCGTCTGTGGGAGAAGGCACAGGCCTCTGCTGAAGATTATCATCCGCAGACACATCACACGGCTTGCCGGACACGTCACACACTCGGCCCTGTGATTGTGGAGGTGAGACAGGTTCGCGCGTGGCAACGAATGGCTTGTCGCTGGACAAACATCGACGGCAACATCGGGAGAACGCGGCACGAACTCGTGCAGAGTTTCTGGCACCGTATGAATTTACACTCCTTGTAGGTATGTGCGTTGAACCTCTTTCGCGCCGTACGTCAGCCAGCCGTGCTAATCGGAGGTGCAGATGGATGCAATTGAAGGAAGTGGAGCAGAGATTTCAAAATGAAACAAAAAAAATTGATACAGAAATTACACAAGTCCAGGGGACTTCACCAAGGCCGTGTTATCCCAGACTCTGACAGAGCACAAAGGAAGATTGGCAATGGCAAAAAATGGCTTCATAACTATCATTGTCAGATGGCACACTTGCATCTTCAGTCTTCAGTCAGCGTCAGTAATTTAAGAATGCACGCATGATGCGTGACACCAACTAAAATGGCATCGATGCTGACTAATCACATCCTCTCCAAGATGTGGAACTCAAGAGACAAGGATAGCCTCTTCCAAACAGGACTACCCTTGACAATTGAGTTGTTGCCTGGGTAAAAATAAAATGAACTAGGAGATTTCAACTTGAAAATCCAAACCATCGCACCAACAGTAATGGACGGAATCCTATATGAGGCGCACATTGCAGTAGCTTCAGGTGGACTCTGGTACCTGCTTTAACGTCTGTGTGAGAAGCATCTTCTCCCACTGAAATTCAAACAAAGTTGACAGTTAGACAGGACATGTTTTAAAACATCCGCAGTAAAATTCAAGTATGTATGCCATTAAAGTAAACTATTTTTATTTACCAGGTAAGGCCCATTGAGAGCTATATAGCTCTTTTTCAGAAGTGACCTGGCCACAAATTATAGCTTAACGAAATGGCTTATCACGTGGAAATTTATAGCAGCCAAATACTCTAAACGCATTACTTACAAATAGCTCACAAAGCAGTTATCCTCCCACTACCCTTGGGTTACCTCCTGTCCCGGTCCAGCCGAGATAGTCTGTGAATTGGCATCTGTGTTTGGGTGGCATGAATTAATTTGTACCGAGATCTGGTACCGGTACTGTGCTGAACTTTACTACTGCATGGTTGTTGACAGACGTAGACCGACTGAAACATAGGTCTGGGTTTGATCTCCATAGTGGAAAAGGTGGTAACCCGAAAACTAACCCAAACCCTTCCACATTTAACGATAAACACTTTCAAACCGAGTTCGCTCGGAAATGACCCCACTAAACCGCACGTATGTAAACGTTTGACTTCAGTGGTTCCTCCGCCGCGTGCGAACGATGAAGTGCACGGCCTCTCGTGATGATGACCTCACACCCGCATAGCTGCACGAAAGGCGGTGCTGACGAGCATGAGGCAGGTGGAAGAGGCAAAACGAGGAGTCAAGATTAGAGTGCTGTAGTCGGTGGGGTATAGTGGGGCCTATTTCCGAATGATTGATTTATGTGGAAATGAAATTGGTCAAGAGTCCGTTACTTTGTAAACATTAGCATGTATCTACTTTAATACCAAGTCTGCAGGGGTGGAAAAGATGAGGTCTGTTCATTCTGGTGGGCAAAGGGAATTTAGACACTCCAAGTTAAGTCTGGTGGCATACGGATGAAATGCACCTTACAAATGTAAATAATAATGATTATTAATCCATCTTCACTCCCACGGTGTTTCCAACCAGGGTTAGGCCATGTAATGATCTGACGTGCTGTACACTTGTACAGTGTTACTGAATTATTCTATCATTATGACTTCAGTGCCCCTTCTGCGACCTTTCCCTAGATACCCCTCTGGTGTATAACCTGGCCTGCAGACGTCAGGGCCGTAAGCCGCAGATCCCTTTCCCTGCCAGCAGCCAGCGCTATACTGTTACATTACGATTCGATGCCACTATACAAGGACTCCTCTACTTACGAACATTCGACTTACGAACTTTCAGAGATATGATCAAACCTGTACCGTATGTCCAGTTTCCTGTTCGGACCGAGAGTCGCAAGTTCAACCGCCGCACAATAGGTGGTGATGGTGGCATCTACATCTGCAGAACGTGAAGAACCAGAGGCAACTGTTAAAGCCATTCCCCGTGTTTAGTGTACAAGCCGTAAAACGTGTTTGAAATCGACGGGAGTAAAGTTGGACTCACGAACAAATCGACTTACGAACAGACCTCTGGAACCGAACTCGTTTGTACGTACAAGAGTCTGTATATGGTGGTCACTCTGAACAACACAGACCCAGCCTCCTTTTTACTTTTTTTGGTCCATTAGGACATTACCAGACACATCTTTCTGTGCTAACGACCACACAATACACATTAGACGAGTCACAACAGGTCACGTTTAACAGTCTAAACTTGTCTGGAGTAAGTCGCATACGGTAGACATTTCTGCACATTTGCAGAATTACATGTCTATGACAAAGGAACCATGTGTATTGCATTACACAGGGGTGCTTTGATCATGTGTGGATGCAAATTTTCGCAGCAATACAGGGAATAGGTTACTCATTGTTTTTTTCGGTAAAGTCACGTATGTAGAAATACAATAAAATTATATTAAAACAAAACAATCACGACGTTTCGATCACAACACAAGCGATCTTCATCAGGTGTCAAGAACAAATCACGGAGGTAAATACAACAAAAAGATGAGAGACGAGAATTCAACAAACCTGAAAAAACATTATGTGAAGCACATCCAGTCAGGCCAACAACACAGTTAGACACTTCCTGGCAGACCACGAATTTCAGAAGAGTGCTAAATTTCGTGTTCAACCTCTGGATTGCACATACCAGCATAGACAGAGTGAAAAAATACGAGGTACACGGTCAGTAGAAATACATATACAAGTCCACCAAGAGGTAAGTAAAGAGGGAGGAAAGGCGGACAGGGAGGCAAAGAGAGAGAGAGACAGGGGGGCCGGAGGGATGAACAGAAGCTTAAATAGGAAATAAGGTTGGGGGGGAGAGGGGCCAGAGGGAGAGCGGCAGCTCAAAAAAGCACATCTTGCACATACACAGAACCGGGGGGGGGAGGGGGGGGGAGAGGTGTGGGAACAGGCTTGGGGTGCACATTTAGGACAGAATTACAACGGTAACTTCCCCGTAGAAGTGTGATAATAAAGTTTAAAGCTTTTGTGACTGCATACAATTACTCATTGTTTTTTTTCGGTAAAGTCACGTATGTAGAAATACAATAAAATTATATTAAAACAATCACGACGTTTCGATCACAACACAAGTGTGATTTGTTCTTGACACCTGATGACGATCGCTTGTGTTGTGATCGAAAGGTCGTGATTGTTTTTTGTTTTAATATCATTTTATTGTATTTCTACATATGTGACTTTACCGAAAAAAACAATGAGTAATTTTATGCAGTCACGAAAGCTTTAATACTTTATTAGGGAATAGGTTGTTCGCAGCGCCACTGATTAATCAGAATCAGAATCTTTTTTTATATCCTGGAGGAATCCGATGAGCTATGAAGATCTTTTTCACATATGTCCAGTAGGGGCGGGTCAGCGAGCTATTTCCAAAACCGATGAGAGGCAAGATGGAGAAAATGTAAGCAAATTTCTAATAATACAAAGTACATACATTCCTGCCAATTTGTAAACCAATGCAAGCTTGGGCAAGGTAGCAACACAACAACCACAGCTCCAGACCACGACAAGACTCCACAAAGTCCCTCAATTGCATTGCATTAAAATTGAACGTTTAATGAGCGATATTTGAAATAGCGTTACCAAATGACAATATTCTCTTCGAATACCTGACTAATGAATGAGGCTAAGACGCTTGCAGTAATGTTCAAATATGCATCACAAGCCATTCAGAAGTGGTAGGCCTCACGTGACCACAGGGCACCACAGTGGCAATATGTTAACTACCTCGCCTGGTACGCAGGAGGCCGTGGATTCAATCCCGACCCTGTCGCCTGCTGTATATTTTGAGGTTGCATGTCTCTCTCACTGCATTTAGAATAAACATCACGCGTTTAGAGTATTTGGCCTCTTTACATTTCCACGGGATAAGCCACTTCGTTGAAGATAACATTTGTGATAGCCAGGTTGCTTCTGAAAAATAGCTCCATAGCTCAGTGGGGCCTCAAACTGGTAAAATACAAAATATAGTTTATATTCTTGGTTCTTTCGGTAAAGTCACGTAGAAGGGAAACAATAAAATAATAAAAATATAAAACAATAAAATTCTCACGACGTTTCGACTGCAACACAAGCAATCATCATCACCTGATGATCATCATCACCTGATGATTCCTTGTGTTGCAGTCGAAACGTCGTGAGAATTTTATTGTTTTATATTTTTATTATTTTATTGTTTCCCTTCTACGTGACTTTACCGAAAGAACCAAGAATATGAATCCCTGCATTCACGAAAGCTTTAAATCAAAATATAGTTTAGTTTAAAAGTTATAGTTTGAG
This sequence comes from Petromyzon marinus, assembly GCF_048934315.1. NCBI lineage: Eukaryota > Metazoa > Chordata > Hyperoartia > Petromyzontiformes > Petromyzontidae > Petromyzon > Petromyzon marinus. Next base: position 7,773,751 of record NC_133683.1, read on the forward strand.
AATGGCGGTCCGATGGGAGGGAGTGAAGGGGTATTGTGAGGAGGCGTCATCGGGAGTGGAAGCTGCTGGTGGGAGCATGGGAGGTGTGGGGAGTGTGAGGTGCATCGGCATTGTGGAGAGGGAAGGGGTGAGAGTGTTGTAAGCGATGGGGCTGGGGGAGGAGTGGTGGATATGACGATGTGGAAGCTGTGTCGGTGATGAGGTGTGTGCTTGAAGTGAGGATTACATGGGGAACGGTGCCGAAGTGGTTAGCGCACCGTGCGACGGGATCCGGCGACCCGAGTTCTATTCCCACTCACGGCCAACATCGGTGACGAGTATCTGAACCAATCTCGGTCCCATCCCAGGTCTATTCTGCCTTAAAATGAGTATCCAGGTTCGGTGAATGGGAGGAGACAAAGGCGGCCAGGCGTGGTGCTGGCCACCCATCCCATCTCAGCGTGTCGACCCCATGGCACCTGGGTAATGGAGGTGGTGATGAAGATGATGACGACGGTGATGATGATGTTGATGACGATGGTGATGACGAGTCACTCACTCAGACTCACAGAGCCACACTCAGAGACTCACAGCCACACTCAAAGACTCACAGTCACTCACTCAGACGCACAGAGCCACACTCAAGAGACTCACAGAGTCACTCACTCAGACTCACAGAGTCACACTCAGAGACTCACAGAGTCACTCACTCAGACTCACAGAGCCACACTCAGAGACTCACAGAGTCACTCACTTAGACTCACAGAGCCACACTCAGAGACTCACAGCCACACTCAAGATACTCACAGAGTCACTCTCTCAGACTCACAGAGCCACTCAAGAGACTGACAGAGTCACTCAGAGAATCACAGTCACTCACACAAACTCACACTCACTCAAGGAGACCCACAGACTCACTCACACAGACTCACAGAGTAACTCACACAGACTCACACTCACAGACTAGTTCTGGCACACACACACAGACTCGCAGAGTAACACGCACTTAGAGACTCCCAGAGTCACGCTCATTCACTCACTCAGGGACTCACACGCACTGACAGAGTCACACTCAGAGATTCAGTCACTCACTCAGAGACTCACAATCACACTCAGAGACTCAGAGAGTCACGCTCAGTCACTCACTCAGAGACTCACAGAGTCACTCACTCAGAGACTCACACTCAGAGATTCAGTCACTCACTCAGAGACGTACAGTCACACTCAGAGACTCACAAAGTTACTCACTCAGAGACTCACAGAGTCACTCACTCAGAGAGGTACGTGGATGACACCATTGTCATCTGGCCACATGGCCAGCCTGCTCTAGACCAATTCCGCGACCACATCAATTCCATACACCCAGCCATCAGATTTACCATGGAGGTCGGAAAAGATGGCAAACTACCCTTTTTGGATGTCTTAATTAAAAGGAGACATGATGGTTCAATGAGCCACTCTGTCTACAGGAAAGCCACCCATACAGATGCTTACTTGAAACCGGATTCCCACCACCATCCATCCCAGAAGAACTCCCTCATCAAGACTCTATACCATAGATCCCAATGCATTTCCGACCAGGAACACATTACAAGTGAACTCAAGCACGTACACCAGGCTCTCAGGGCTAATGGTTACTTCGACTACACAATCCGCAAAGCCATCACTCCAGTCATGAAGAAGGATTCTCTTGTGGAGCCACTCAAAACCATCACCTTAACCTACATTGCAGGGGTCACTAAAAAGATCTCCAAAATCCTGAATAAACACAAGATCCAGGTCCGATTCAACAGAATACATAAAATCCGTTATCTAGTTCCATCTGTAAAATATGCTGTTCCAGACATACAGTACCCGGGCGTTTACAAACTAAAGTGCCTCTGTGGTAGTAGCTACATTGGAGAAACCAAGCGACATATCTCGGACCGCATCCGTGAACATAAAGCAGACTTGAAACATGGTAGGACGAACTCCTCTGCCGTGGCAGATCACTGTTATAATTCAGTGGGCTCACATGACATTGACTTCTCCAAGACGGAGGTTCTTTGCAAACCAACCGGCTACCATGAGAGATTCGTTCATGAGGCCATTCACATATACAAGCACAGAGACAATTTCAACCGAGAAGATGGATTCTGGCTTAGTAACCATTGGAAAGATGTTTTAAACCATTTCCGTTCTTAATTAATTGTATTTTACGATGACCTTCAGACCGCAGCTCTTTCACCAGCATTAACTCTTAATACCTCTCACACCACGGTTAATGGTATGGTTTACAACATGGAGTATAATAGCGCCTCGCAGCTGTCTCTCTCCCCCTCCTCTGTTCCGACCTTGGATGAACTCGTCCGTCTGAACGGGACCCGTAGCTATCCGTGTTGCTAAAGTTGAGGGTAAGAATCCACCCATTTTTTTCGCCATATAGCATTGTCATATATAACGACTTATTGTTGGTAGCTTAGCTGATTGGAGAATATAGAGTTTATTGATAACATTAAGGTAATTTATATTTTAGTTTTTTATTGGTTCACTATATAGTATTCATTATACATTGTATTGTATACCCAGTTACTGTGAATAGCTCAGATGTGTAGACCTTGACTTCAACATAGCCATTTCTGTGACCAGTCACTAGCTAATCACTCAGTTATTTCAATCTAAATTCGCCTAGTTATTTCAATGCTAAATTCTCCTGTTTGATTTGTACTAGGTGCCTCGGTGAATGTGTATGCTCTGACTTTAAACATAGCTATTTCTGTGCCAGTTACAAGCTAATCACGCAGCTATTTCAATGCTAAATTCTATGCTAATTCCTTTGTCAATGGGTGCCTCTGCGGATGTGTATGCTTTGACTTAGCTATTTCAATGCTAAATTCTATGCTAATTCCTTTGTCAAGGGGTGCCTCTGCGGATGTGTATGCTTTACCTTTAACATAGCCATTTCTGTGACCAGTCACAAGCTAATCACTCGGCCATTTCAATGCTAAATGATATGCTAATTCCTTTGTCAAGGCACTTTGTTTCTTCTGACACAGCTTAAAGGTCGTGATCTGAACGTGGCTTTTTTCACTCCAGCGCTGTCCTACCAGACAGTCTCGTCCCTTCACCTGATGAAGGCCGCTTGTGTTGTGGCCGAAACGTCGTGAGAATATTATTGTGTTTATTTTATTTTATCAATTTATTATTTTATTCTCATTCTACGTGACTTTACCGAAAGAACCAAAGAAGATGAATCCTTGCAGTCACGAAAGCTTTAAATCGAAATATAACTGCAATTGTCTGAGGACTTTGAGTGCACGAGTTACGTGAAACAGTTCTCGGTGGCAATTGTTATTTTGTTAGTTTTTGATGTTTGTTTGGCCTCCTCCATACAATTGTCCTACTGGTGGTGTATTTAATGGGCTGTGAGCTGCTGTTGGTCATTGCTGGTCGATGATGATGATGATGTGTGGATGTTCAGAGTTGGGACGTGGCGGTGGTGGGGAGGTGAGGACAGAGAACTTTGGGCATAACCCCCCTGACTCTACTCCACATTATCATCATCACATTCAACCTCCTCATTATCTCGCTGCTGCTGCTGCTCATCATCATCATAGACTTCACAAGGCAGCAACAACAGCAGCAGTAGTAGGATGTGTGTGGTGGTGGGTGCCTTGTGTTTCGGCTCTTAGCAATGTGATCACAAGTTCCACATCGATACTCACACACGCCTCAATTACATTTTTTGGCGGGAAAGTTTATTTAAAATCTTTATTTAAAGCAGTCCTGGGCACAATGTGAGGAGATATGTGTTGCTGGATGTTGCTGTGCTCGTGGATATGAAAGAAAAGCGAGACCACTGTGTGTTGTAAGGACAACATTGTGGTGCTCACTTTGTGAGGAGTTTGTGTGCACCTTCCCAGGCAGGGTCGCCATCCGAGCTCCGTGGTCTCATCGCGGCCTACCTAAGTATTGCTTCCTGCGTGTCTGCCGCATTATTACCGCTGATTTAAGTTGTTGTCGCTGTCCAGCGCATTATATGACCGCTCCATCTTCGTGAACCAGCGTGTTGGGACGCTAATTCACTACTTTGAAGGAACAAACGCGTGTTGTAGGATGTGGCAGTGCATTTGTCTGCGTGGTTGTTGATACTGCGAAGGGGCAGTGGTGGCTACTGAAGTGCGACTTCTGGAGCTTCTTCCTCCTCCTCCTCATCCACACGTTATTTTAAGTACACCACAGTACTTACAATAATTATTAGTCCATCTGTGGGTTGTATGAATGTCTCCTAACGCCGTGTTGGTCACAGGAAGTATTTGACTATACTTCACCATTCCTGGTGGGTGAGGGCTGGGGAAAGCCCTCCGATTCTATCCACCACACGGGGAATGTTAACAACACGCACTGCGCTTCTGGTCAAATAACTCGCACGGCATGGCAAGGCCCTCATCCAGCAGTGGATGGACCAGGGCTGCCCACGCTGCCTGCGTTGTGTTTGTGAGCGAGGGTGTGGGGAGCGGTGGCGCAGCGGTTAGCGCTACGCTGCGCTACGAACCCGGCGACCCGAGTTCGATTCCCGCTCACGGCCACCAACACCGGTGACGATTATCTGAACAGGTCTTGGGCCTCCCCTAGGTCGACTCGGCATCAAATGAGTACCTGGTTGCGGTGTGTAAACATCGCCAATGGGGGAGACAAAGGCAGCCGGGCGTGGTGCTGGCCACCCACTCCCTCGTGTGCCGTGCCGGCCTTCGTAGGTGCTCGCTAACAGCACTTGCCCCTACAGTCTGTTAAGGGTTCACTGGGGATCTTTGTTTTTGTTTGTTAGTCTGTGAGTCTGTGTGAGTGAGTTACTTTGTGAGTTCATGTGAGTTACTCCGAGTCTGTGTGAGTGTTACCCGGTGAGACTGAGTTGAGTGGGAGTGACTGTGAGTTACTGTGTAAGTCTGTGAGTGTGTGAGTTACTCTGAGTCTGTGTGAGTCTGAGTGACTGTGACTCTCTGAGTGTGTGACTGAGAGTGACTCTCTGAGTCTCTGAGTGTGACCGTGAGTCTCTGAGTGTGACTGTGAGTCTCTGAGTGAGTGACTGAATCTCTGAGTGTGGCTCTGTGAGTGCGAGTCTCTGAGTGAGTGACTGAGCGTGACTCTGTGAGTCTCTGAGTGCGTGTTACTCTGCGAGTCTGTGTGTGTCAGAACTAGTCTGTGAGTGTGAGTCTGTGTGTGAGTTACTCTGTGAGTCTGTGTGAGTGACTCTGTGAGTCTCTGAGTGTGGCTCTGTGAGTCTGAGTGAGTGACTCGTCATCATCATCGTCATCAACATCATCATCACCGTCGTCACCATCTTCATCACCACCTCCATTACCCAGGTGCCATGGGGTCGACTCGCTGAGATGGAATGGGTAGCCAGCACCACGCCTGGCCGCCTTTGTCTCCTCCCATTCACCGAACCTGGATACTCATTTTAAGGCAAAATAGACCTGGGATGGGACCGAGATTGGTTCAGATACTCGTCACCGATGTTGGCCGTGAGTGGGAATAGAACTCGGGTCGCCGGATCCCGTCGCTCGGTGCGCTAACCACTTCGGCACCGCTCCCCATGTAATCCTCACTTCAAGCACACACCTCATCACCGACACAGCTTCCACATCGTCATATCCACCACTCCTCCCCCAGCCCCATCGCTTACAACACTCTCACCCCTTCCCTCTCCACAATGCCGATGCACCTCACACTCCCCACACCTCCCATGCTCCCACCAGCAGCTTCCACTCCCGATGACGCCTCCTCACAATACCCCTTCACTCACTCCCATCGGACCGCCATTCTCAAACTATAACTTTTAAACTAAACTATATTTTGATTTAAAGCTTTCGTGACTGCAGGGATTCATATTCTTGGTTCTTTCGGTAAAGTCACGTAGAAGGGAAACAATAAAATAATAAAAATATAAAACAATTAAATTCTCACGACGTTTCGACTGCAACACAAGCAATCATCAGGTGATGATGATCATCAGGTGATTATGATTGCTTGTGTTGCAGTCGAAACGTCGTGAGAATTGTATTGTTTTATATTTTTATTATTTTATTGTTTCCCTTCTACGTGACTTTACCGAAAGAACCAAGAATATAAACAATATTTTTTATTTTACCAGTTTGAGGCCCCACTGAGCTATTTTTCAGAAGCAACCTGGCTATCACAAATGTTATCTTCAACGGAAGTGCTTATCCCGTGGAAATTTATAGAGGCCAAATACTCTAAACGCGTGATGTTTATTCTAAATGTAGTGAGAGAGACATGCAACCTCAAAATATACAGCAGGTGACAGGGTCCGGATTGAATCCACGGCCTCCTCCATGTTTGAACATTACTGCAAGCGTCTTAGCCTCATTCATTAGTCAGGTATTCGAAGGGAATATTGTCATTTGGTAACGCTATTTCAAATATCGCTCATTAAACGTTCAATTTTAATGCAATGCAATTGAGGGACTTTGTGGAGTCTTGTCGTGGTCTGGAGCTGTGGTTGTTGTGTTGCTACCTTGCCCAAGCTTTCATTTGTTGACAAATTGGCAGGAATGTATGTACTTTGTATTTTTAGCAATTTGCTTACATTTTCTCCGTCTTGCCTCTCATCGGTTTTGGAAATAGCTCGCTGACCCGCCCCTACTGGACATTGGTGAAAAAGATCTTCATAGCTCATCGGATTCCTCCAGGATATAAAAAAGATTCTGATTCTGATTAATCAGTGGCGCTGCAAACAACCTATTCCCTGTATTGCTGCGGGAATCTGCATCCACACAAGATCAAGCACCCCTGTGTAATGCAATACACATGGTTCCTTTATCATAGACATGTAATTCTGCAAATGTGCAGAAATGTCTACCGTATGCGACTTACTACAGACAAGTTTAGACTATTTAACGTGACCTGTTGTTACACGCCTAATGTGTATTGTGTGGTCGTTAGCACAGAAAGATGCATCTGGTAATGTCCTAATGGACCAAAAATAATAAAAACGAGGCTGGGTCTGTGTTGTTCAGAGTGACCACCATATACAGACTCTTGTACGTACAAACGAGTTCGGTTCTAGAGGTCTGTTCGTAAGTCGATTTGTTCGTGAGTCCAACTTTACTCCCGTCGATTTCAAACACGTTTTACGGCTTGTACACTAAACACGGGGAATGGCTTTAACAGTTGCCTCTGGTTCTTCACGTTCTGCAGATGTAGATGCCACCATCACCACCTATTGTGCGGCGGTTGAACTTGCGACTCTCGGTCCGAACAGGAAACTGGACATACGGACAGGTTTGATCATATCTCTGAAAGGTCGTAAGTCTAATGATCGTAAGTAGAGGATTCCCTGTGTAGTGGCAAAGAATCGTAATGTAACAGTAGAGCGCTGGCTGCTGGCAGGGAAAGGGATCTGCGGCTTACGGCCCTGACGTCAGCAGGCCAGGTTATACACCAGAGGGGGTACTAGGGAAAGGTCGCAGAAGGGGCATTGAATTCATAATGATACAATAATTCAGTAACACTGTACAAGTGTACAGCACGTCAGATCATTACATGGCCTAACCCTGGTTGGAAACACCGTGGGAGTGAAGAAGAAGATGGATTAATAATCATTATTATTTACATTTGGAAGGTGCATTTTATCCGTATGCCACCAGACTTAACTTGGAGTGTCTAAATTCCCTTTGCCCACCAGAATGAACAGACCTCATCTTTCCCACCCCTGCAGACTTGGTATTAAAGTAGATACATGCTAATGTTTACAAAGTAACGGACTCTTGACCAATTTCATTTCCACATAAATCAATCATTTGGAAATAGGCCCCACTATACCCCACCTACTACAGCACTCTAATCTTGCCTCCTCGTTTTGCCTCTTCCACCTGCCTCATGCTCGTCAGCACCGCCTTTCGTGCAGCCATGCGGGTGTGAGGTCATCATCACGAGAGGCCGTGCACTTCATCGTTCGCACGCGGCGGGGGAACCACTGAAGTCAAACGTTTACATACGTGCGGTTTAGTGGGGTCATTTCCGAGCGAACTCGGTTTTGGAAGTATTTATCGTTAAATGTGGAAGGGTTTGGGTTAGTTTTCGGGTTACCACCTTTTCCGCTATGGAGATCAAACCCAGACCTATGTTTCAGTCGGTCTAGGTCTGTCAACAACCATGCAGTAGTAAAGTTCAGCACAGTACCGGTACCAGATCTCGGTACAAATTAATTCATGCCACCCAAACACAGATGCCAATTCACAGACTGTCTCGGCTTGACCGGGACAGGAGGTAACCCAAGGGTAGTGGGAGGATAACCGCTTTGTGAGCTATTTGTAAGTAATGCGTTTAGAGTATTTGGCTGCTATAAATTTCCACGTGATAAGCCACTTCGTTAAGCTATAATTTGTGGCCAGGTCGCTTATGAAAAAGAGCTATGTAGCTCTCAATGGGCCTTACCTGGTAAATAAAAAATAGTTTACTTTAATGGTATACATACTTGAATTTTACTGCGGATGTTTTAAAACATGTCCTGTCTAACTGTCAACTTTGTTTGAATTTCAGTGGGAGAAGATGCTTCTCACACAGACGTTAAAGCAGGTACCAGAGTCCACCTGAAGCTACTGCAGTGTGCGCCTCATATAGGATTCCATCCATTACTGTTGGTGCGATGGTTTGGATTTTCAAGTTGAAATCTACTAGTTCATTTTATTTTTACCCAGGCGACAACTCAATTGTCAAGGGTAGTCCTGTTTGGAAGAGGCATCCTTGTCTCTTGAGTTCCACATCTTGGAGAGGATGTGATTAGTCAGCATCGATGCCATTTTAGTTGGTGTCACGCATCATGCGTGCATTCTTAAATTACTGACGCTGACTGAAGACTGAAGATGCAAGTGTGCCATCTGACAATGATAGTTATGAAGCCATTTTTTGCCATTGCCAATTTTCCTTTGTGCTCTGTCAGATTCTGGGATAACACGGCCTTGGTGAAGTCCCCTGGACTTGTGTAATTTCTGTATCAATTTTTTTTGTTTCATTTTGAAATCTCTGCTCCACTTCCTTCAACTGCATCCATCTGCACCTCCGATTAGCACGGCTGGCTGACGTACGGCGCGAAAGAGGTTCAACGTACATACCTACAAGGAGTGTAAATTCATACGGTGCCAGAAACTCTGCACGAGTTCGTGCCGCGTTCTCCCGATGTTGCCGTCGATGTTTGTCCAGCGACAAGCCATTCGTTGCCACGCGCGAACCTGTCTCACCTCCACAATCACAGGGCCGAGTGCGTGACGTGTCCGGCAAGCCGTGTGATGTGCCTGCGGATGAAAATCTTCAGCAGAGGCCTGTGCCTTCTCCCACAGACGCCGCGCAACTGACGCCGCTCCCAGCGCCGCCGACCTGTGCTTCCCCGGCCACGGCCACGGGGAGTTCCTCTCCTCTGCTGGACACCCCGTGTGCTGGACCTGCTGCTCCACCACACTTGCCTGCCCACTACACAGGCACAAAGAGGTACGGGCAGAACTAATGCATACAGTGAGGGAAAAAAAGTATTTGATCCCCTGCTGATTTTGTACGTTTGCCCACTGACAAAGAAATTATTAGTCTATAATTTTAATGGCAGGTTTATTTGAACAGTGAGAGGCAGAATAACAACAAAAAAATCCAGAAAAACGCATGTCAAAAATGTAATAAATTGATTTGCATTTTAATGAGGGAAATAAGTATTTGACCCCCTCTCAATCAGAAAGATTTCTGGCTCCCAGGTGTCTTTTATACAGGTAACGAGCTGAGATTAGGAGCACACTCTTAAAGGGAGTGCTCCTAATCTCAGCTTGTTACCTGTATAAAACACACCTGTCCACAGAAGCAATCAATCAATCAGATTCCAAACTCTCCACCATGGCCAAGACCAAAGAGCTCTCCCAGGATGTCAGGGACAATATTGTAGACCTACACAAGGCTGGAATGGGCTACAAGACCATTGCCAAGCAGCTTGTGGAGAATTGGACAACAGTTGGTGCGATTATTCGCAAATGGAAGAAACACAAAATAACTGTCAATCTCCCTCTGCCTGAGGCTCCATGCAAGATCTCACCTCGTGAAGTTGCAATGATCATGAGAACGGTGAGGAATCAGCCCAGAACTATACGGGAGGATCTTGTCAATGATATCAAGGCAGCTGGCACCATACCAAGAAAACAATTGGTAACACACTACACCTTGAAGGACTGAAATCCTGCAGCACCCGCAAGGTCCCCCTGCTCAAGAAAGCACATATACATGCCCGTCTGAAGTTTGCCAATGAACATCTGAATGAATCAGAGGACAACTGGGTAAAAGTGTTGTGGTCAGATGAGACCAAAATGTAGCTCTTTGGCATAAACTCAACTCGCCGTGTTTGGAGGAGGAGGAATGCTGCCTATGACCCCAAGAACACCATCCCCACCGTCAAACATGGAGGTGGAAACATTATGCTTTGGGGGTGTTTTTCTGCTAAGGGGACAGGACAACTTCACCGCATCAAAGGGACGATGGACGGGGCCATGTACCGTCAAATCTTGGGTGATAACCTCCTTCCCTCAGCCAGGGCATTGAAAATGGGTCGTGGATGGGTATTCCAGCATGACAATGACCCAAAACACACGGCCAAGGCAACAAAGGAGTGGCTCAAGAAGAAGCACATTAAGGTCCTAGAGTGGCCTAGCCAGTCTCCAGACTTTAATCCCATAGAAAATCTGTGGAGGGAGCTGAAGGTTCGAGTTGCCAAACGTCAGCCTCCACACCTTAATGACTTGGAGAAGATCTGCAAAGAGGAGTGGGACAAAATCCCTCCTGAGATGTGTGCAAACCTGGTAGCCAACTACAAAAAAACGTTTGACTTCTGTGATTGCCAACAAGGGTTTTTCCACCAAGTTCTAAGTCATGTTTTGCAGAGGGGTCAAGTACTTATTCCCCTAATTAAAATGCAAATCAATTTAGAACATTTTTTACATGCATTTTTCTGGATTTTGTTGTTGTTATTCTGTCTCTCTTACTGTTCAAATATACCTACCATTAAAATTATAGACTAATCATTTATTTGTCAGTGGGCAAACGTACAAAATCAGCAGGGGATCAAATACTTTTTCCCTCACTGTAAATGCTTTCAACATAAGTTGGAGAGAGTTGAGCCTTTCAAGGAATTCGGCAATGCTTTCCCACCTGTGACTGCTCCCGATATATGACTCGAGAGAATGTAGGTTTTGCATGCAGGCCACAGACACACACACATGAATGATGTGTTTGGTATTATCTCATGGAAAATAATAAGTTGCACAAGGGCCAGGGTCATGCCCCATTCATTCTGAACGATTAAACCAAACTGACCCACGTTCACACACGAGAGCAGAGAGGTTGGCTGCAGGGTGACGCATGCGAAGAACGCGTCCCTGTGAAAGAGTTAGAAGGTTCCCCTTCGTACCTTCTTACTCTCCCTCCCACCCCCCTCCTTCCGGTCAGGTGATTTTGAAGTGTCGTAGTTGTCACGCGAGGACGTGGACCGAGACAGCACGTGGAACCAGTGGCTGCGCTCCGAGATCCTGGGGCTCTTCATGCTGGCCCTGCATACATTTACCGTGAGTCGGCGCAGATGTGGCCTCACGACTGGGGCTGCCACCTGTCCGCGTTTGACCCCCGGACAGTGTTCGGGTGGCAGCAGGAATTGATTTGTGTCGAGATCTGGTACCCCAGGTATGGCTATGGTTGAATTTTATCACCGTGAACTGCACAGTTTTAACAATAGACCTGGGTTCGCTGGGAAATGTGCCTGGGTTTGCTCTGTCGTGGAAATGGTGGCAACTGTACTTGGGGCATCGGCACGTTTATTCGCGCTCCGGCTCCATTTACACCGAGAGTCACGTGCTTGTCTCGTGTGGGGAGTGGTGGTGTAGCTGTTAGGGGGCATCCATTTAGTATGTATGCATGGAGGGGGGGAGGAGGGGTTAACCCACATGCGTACGCTTGCGTATCAGGGGTCTACTGAGAATGTGTAAGCCGACTGCAACGGCATGAATCTGCCCATCGCAGTGACATGGGGAAGTAATTACTTCCGACAAAGGCGTTCTATGACCTTTTAAATCGTACTCAGATTTGAGAACGGGGACAGTTTGCATTCATGATCCTGAATCATGACAATTCCTTGACTCTCTGGCAGTGGTGAATCGTTCCAACCATCAGTAGGAATCGTGTATATGTGTGTACGTGTATGCACAGCTGTACCCATTGGCTTCTGTTTTGGTCATGTACGTTTCTTTTTTATTTCGTGGAATATCACTTGCTGTACTCCACGCGGTGAGTGCTTTGTGTATATAGGAATCATGTTATGTAGAGAATATAAATCTAATTCAGTACCTCTATATGTCTCCCACAGACGAGCGGGGAGACAGCAGCCAGGCAGTGAGCCGGCACTCCCAACAATCGCCCAAGCTCTGCGGTTCTCTTTACATTCCGATATTTGCAGCCACTTACTGAGTGTTTACATGTGGGGGGAAACCAGTACACTCGCAGAAAACGAACGAATGTGAGCAAGGGGGCAACGTTCTATCCCATGCAGATGGAAAGGATTCCACAGTTGTGATCCACTGCCTCCTGGCAAGCCAGGGTATGACTCATCCTCGATGCCCACCGGAAGGGAGATTGCACACTTGCAATTTAATTCCCTGAGATTATTTATATCATGGGGTAGGCAGTGACAAAGCCCCTGATTCCACTTAACACGAACATGCGGTCCAGTGCATTGTACGTGCAAGGATACTCGCTTTCCAAAATGTATTAATGTGTGTTGTGCTTGAATCTTGACTTAAAGCTTTCGTGACTGCAGGAATTAATATTCTTTGGGTCTTTCGATAAAGTCACGTAGATAGAACAATAAAATAATAAAAATAAAGTGAATACAAAATAATAATAAAAATATCACGACGTTTCGATCGCAACACAAGCAATCTTCATCATTTTTCTCCTGATGACGATTGCTTGTGTTGCGATCGAAACGTGATATATTTAACTTTTTTATTCACTTTATTTTTATTATTTTATTGTTCTATCTACGTGACTTTACGGAAAGACCCAAAGAATATGTGTTGAACTTCTTTCGCAGTGTACGTAGCCAACCGTGCTAATATGTGGTACATTAACACCTTGCCACAAATGCCCTGTTGCTCATGAGCACACCGACTCAAATGAATCAGGCGCAAGGTTTGCGTGATTAATTCTTACATAGTGGGGTCTATAATGAACAATATGGCTGAAGCTCGAGTTCTATTCATTTAAAACCAAACGTGTTTCTTACCAACCATACCTGGTGTTTGCACACAGATACAGATTATGGGCGATGCGTTCTACACCATTCGGAATGCGCTGTTGCAATGTGCAGCCACAGCTGCTGCAAAAATATTTGTCTCGGTTTGACCCACTGAACAATATCCACTGACCACACCGCACGCGCAACAATGATATAACTATGAACAAAAATATGAATAAATTAAGATGGTTTATTAAATATATTGCACGTAAGAAAATACAGCAATAGACGTAAAAAAACATGGCAGTTTAACACGTAGGCTTTCGCGACAAATATCCATAATACAGGTTTTATGGGTTGGATCGTGTAAATATGTCGTTAAACCCGCCACCACCCGACAGCCAACTAGTAAGGGTTGTCACGTAAACAGAACATGCCAATTCATCACTAGTACAGCACACCGGTGTGTGGTGTGTTGGAGAGCCAAGCTACAACATTAACCATCGGAGTACGACGTTTCAGTAATTACAACTAGCTTCATCAGGCAACAGCAAGGTTTGGGAGAAGTCCACCTGTTTAATTCCTTATATAGAGACGTAGATGTGCTGACAACACTTGTGCGCTCTTTGAGCGCATAGTGGGGGGGGGGGGGATTAATGAATCAACGTACATTATACATGCACATTATGCTAGCCCATTGATCTTGTACTTAGTGTCCATTGTGTGTACTAAAATAGCCGCACAAACGGTAATTTGATGATTCTCTTCCATGCAGCACTAAGTCGGTAGCTATCCAAACGAATGCAGTTATTTTTATTTCTTTAAATTTCGATATATTCTGTAATTAGTCTTGGCCAGTAGTAACAAGTTTCGCACAAAACTTCAACATTATCAAAATCAATTGAGTGTCTTTGTGGGCACGCGTGTTCTGCTACTGCTGACAGTTGTATTTGTGAGCATTTCATATTTCTGTGGTGTTCTTTTAGTCTCGTGCTGATCATTCGTCCTGTTTGCCCAACATCGCATTTGCCACAAGTGCAATTAATCCGGTACACACCTTCTGTTGATAGCGTCAGTAATAGAACAGCAAAGAAATATCCAATAGTCCTTTTCGTAGGTTTCCATATGCCTTCTGAATTTGCCTGGCTGATCAAAGTTTCGACCGCAGATGCCATTGGTCAGGGGTCTCTTTGTCCGTTCTCATGTGGGACTCTAGGCATGATGGAAGTTGGAATGCTTTCCCACAGACTTGGCAAGACATTTGTTTTCTCACTCTAGTGACTATGGGAGTGAGGTGGAGTCGAGACGGGCGCTGGTCAGGCGTGGCGTTTCCCAGCAGGCGCCTTCGTTCCTTGCGCGGTTGCTGTGATAGCAATAACTTCGTTGCACGCAGGTGCGCCCTTTGCAGAAGGTGGCATTGTCTGCAACTCTGCCTCTTCACCACCAGGACTCGACAAGCTGCTGCTGCTGGAGCTGCTGGTGCCATCCATGGCAAAGGCAATTCTTCCAGCACCATGACTCGCAGCCGAGTAGCTCTGACACACCTTCAACACCGCATTGGCAAAATTGCCGTCATTCACCATGCCACGTGCGCCCCTTGAGTTCTTTCCGTGGGTCTCCATATGCCTTCTGAGTTTGTAGGGCTGATCAAAGCTTTGATCGCAGATGTTGCAGCTTTGACCACCGGTCTTGTGTATTCTCATGTGGGACTCTAGGCACCATGCCAGTTGGAATGTTTTCCTGCAGACATCGCAAGAGATTCGTTTTCTCATTCTAGTGACTCTATCGGATTCCAGTGGCTCTATCAGATTCAACACCGCATTGGCAAAACTGCCGTTATTCACCAAGCCTGGTGCACCCTTTATCATGTAATACTTTTCGTGGGTCTTCATATGCCTTTTGAATTTCCCTGGCTGATCAAAACTTCGTCCGCATATGCCGCCCCATTGATCACGGGTCTCCTTGTGCGTTCTTACGTGGGATTCTAGGCACCATGCCAGTTGGATTTTTTTCCCACAGACGTCACGAGAGATGAGTTTTTTCGCTCTTGTAACTCTACCGGATTGAGGTGGGGTCGAGACGGGTGCTGGTGAAGTGCCATCGATGGTAAAGGCAATTCTCCCAGCACCACCATGACTCGCAGCGGAGTTGCTCTCGCACATCTGATACAAAAGACAAAGGTCACGCGCATGACACCCGTGTCACGAGTGTACTCACAAAGGCATACTTAAGGTGACATAAGATTCATTACAACAGATTCATTATAACAGAACTCCTCAATAGTGCAGATCCTATCATCTACTACTTTACTCCTTATCCACCAAAATAAGTACTCTTTGGTTCTTTCGGTAAAGTCACGTAGGTAGGAAAAATAAAATAAAAAATAATATATCACGACCATAAATGACGTCACGCGATTTTGGACGATTTTTGACCCCCCCCCTCGTCACACGGCGTCACAAAAAGTCAGACCCCCCCCCTCAAGTATGACGTCACAAAGCTCTGCCCCCCCCCAAACCATATTTTCATTTTGAAAATAAAACATGCTTCAAATCGCTTTAAACTATTGTCATTGTATTTAATGTGGCGCTGCACTCTGATGTTGTAGGAGAAAACATTTATTAAAAAGTCTATTTAACTGAATAGAACGTGTTGTCTATATTTATTTAAAGTTGCGCATTTTGACGTGACGTCACATTTCTCAAACCCCCCCCCCCCGTCACAAATGTCTGACCCCCCCTCCCCAGGTGCGTGACGTCATTTATGGACGGCCCCCATCGCCTTAAAACGCGAACTCGCGCTTGCAAACTGAAACCGCGGAACTTTTTTTGTTCAGCAGCGCGATCCTCCGCGAGATGTAATGAGTCGGCCTCGCGCTGTGAGTGAGTGTGAGTGAGACAGCATCGTCCCCCACTCCTCCTGATGTCGAGGGTAAATGGGCGAGGTTTAGACCTGTGACTCATGCAGCTGCAATGGCTGCTTTGTGTACGCGGTCCAGACCTCCCCAGAGAACCTGGCTGACAGAGGAGGTGTTCAGGATGGTTGAGAAAAAGCGACAGGCTCACTCTAATCGTCTACAGCATCCCACGTCAGAGAATGAGGAGGCTTACCGCAGCCTTCGCTCGGAGGTTCGGAGAGACGTGAGGCGCTGCAAGGATGGGTGGTGGTCGCGGGTTGCTGAGGAGATGGAGTCTGCCTCAATGGCCCGCAATCACAAATCCCTATTTAACTCCATCAAAAAAGTAACCTACAGCGCCACACCTATTACCATTGTAGGGGTAATCGTCACTCACCACTCTGTGGGCTGGTAGCTTCCCCTTATCGTCAATAGGGGGCGGAAGCGCTATCACGCCAGGGCTAATGTCCATGGCCCAAAAGGGGCCAACGACAAACCCTAGCAAACGGATCCTGGGACACATTCCCCGGGGCCCCGGGAGGAGGGAACCGGGGGATGATGTCACCTTCCAGAACGTTCTAGAAGGGAAGCGTGGCTAGGGCGGAGCAAGCCACGAACCATAAGCCGGACCTCTCAGAGGTCTGGCTCAGTCATCTGCAAGCTGAAGAACGAAGACCTGGGCTGAAGATAGGACTCTGGACCCCAAGCTCCGTTGTCCTTCTAAGGGCCGGAGCTCAGTGAGGCCAGTGGTCAGGACCCACGGACCGGGTACGGTCAGGTCAAATAGCCTCTCCTAGGGTCCCAGCCGGAGGACGAAGGGTAACGGGGTACCTAGTGATAGGGCCCGCATAATCCGGAGGCCATACCTCCCCAGGTATTGGGTAAAGGGACCTATATTCCCTTTGTGTTAGAGACTTGTAAGGAAGACAATAAATATCGTGTTGCCTCATCAGAAGTTTATTCGTCAATTTATACCCACTACACCACCATTAGGGGAACGAAGGGTGATCCAATCTCTGACCCCCAGGGACAGGTTTGCAGATTTGCTGAGCATTTCTGTGAGGTCCTGGGGGAGTGGGAATCCCTCAGCCTGGAAAACATCATGGGACAAAGTGGGGATGACCCTGCTGAGGATGCGGTGCCTCAAATATTAGAGGAGGAAGTCACCCCCTGTGAGTGGCTGGCTGAGGTACCGTCCATTGAGGAAGTACTGAGGGTGATCCAGAGTCTGAGACCAGGAAAGGCACCGAGCAGAGATGATCTCCCAAGCGAAATGCTGAGGGAGGGTTGCGTTTGTGCGTAGACTGCCCTACATGACATCATAACAACAGTCTGGGCCACTGGATGGGTTCCGCAGGATTGGAAGGATGCCCTGGTGGTCCCCCTCTTTATGAAGGGGGACCGCACAGACTGTAACAACTACAGGGGCATCTCACTCAGTGTGCCGGGAAAGGTCCTGGCAAGGATTATTCAACATCGCCTTGCTAGGTACGCTGAGCAGAGGCTTGCGGAGCCCCAATGCGGTTTCAGGAAAGGGCGGTCCTGCACAGATGTCATATTTTCTGTCCGTCTGCTACAGCAGAGGTGGAGGGAATTCCAACGAGACCTACATCTCTGCTTTATTGACCTGGTCAATGCCTATGATACCATCAGTAGGCCTGGGCTCTGGGTTTTTCTTCGTGCTTTCAGAGTCCCGGACCCTCTGCTCACACTCATTAAGGACCTTCATGATGGTGAGCAGGCCCGGGTAAAACTACGTAGCCGGGAGTCAGAGCCATTCCCTGCGACAGGGATGTCCTCTGGCTCCAACATTATTTAACATCTATTTCGACCACATAGTTCGTGAAGCCTTCAGCAGCTGTACCAGAGCAATTTACGTCTGGTACAGATATAATGGGAGGCTGATCGATGCCCGGGTGCGGTCAAGGGATGGCTCCCTATTGGTCAACCACATTATGTATGCCGACGACCTGGTAATTGCTGCTCATTCAGAGGAAGAGTTGGAGGCGCTGCTGCTGAAACTGGAGTGTCCCACTAAGAGGTGGGGCCTTACCATCAGCCCCACCAAAACGAAGCACCTGCCTGGGTATTTTGTGCCATCGGGCACTCCACCCCCACAACTCCCAATCGGTGATGGGGCAGTTGGGGAGAGAGTGGAGAGTTTCCCATACCTGGGCAGTGTGCTCATGATCGGCTCCGGTTTAACAACAGAGGTCTCACTCCGAATTAGTCGAGCGGCATTATCTTTTCATCGGTTGTGTAACGTGTGGAAGCTACCTGGTCTGTCGCTCCGCATGAAGCTTCGGGTCTTCTCGGCCACAGTCATTCCCTCCCTTCTCTACGCTTGCGAAACGTGGACCCCCCTAATGCAGCATCTTCACCGGTTATAAACATTTTGGCTGGCCTGCCTACGATCAATCCTAGGTTTAACCAGGCTGGATTGTGTGAGGAGCTCACAAATTCTCGAAAGATCTGGACAAAGTCCCATCGGCAAGCTCCTCCAGCAGGCAAGGCTGTGTTGGCTGGGCATGTAGCCCGCATGCCCAATCACCGCATGCCCAAACAGCTTTTGTTCGGCCGGATTGATGGAGCTAAACGGGCGTGGCACGGACTTGAGAAGAGATGGAGTGATGTGGTACAGGAGGATGTGGAGCTGAGTGGACTTGCCGATGACTGGTACCAGCGGTGTCAAGATCAGCCTCTGTGGAGGAGGCTTGTGAAGGACGCTACTGGGCAGTTGGAGGCAGTCGCCCTCCAACAACAACGGAGGGCGGAGGAGCGACGCTCAGAAAAACGAGCGGAGCGTCGGGTGGCTAAAGCTCAGCAAGTTGGCACAGTAGGGGGCACAGGTGGTGCATCAGCCAGTCATCTCAGTCATCTCAGTCAGTCGACCATTGGCACCTGGGTCTGCCCCGTGACCTCCTGCCAGCCGGCGATCGACACTTCACGTGGCCTCAAGGTGCACATGGCCTGGCACAAGCGTCGTGGTGACGTCACCACCACTTAGTGGCGAATGGCGGTTGTTTTGAGACAGTAAGAGAGTGTGAGGTCGACTCAGCCTCAGATGAGTACCTGGTGCGGTGTGTCGTAAACATCGCTACTGGGGGAGACAAAGGCCGCCGTGGAGGAGAATCCTAAAATAATAAAAGCTTTTATTATAATAAAAACTTTGATTGTAATATTATATTAATATTATAATAAAAGCTATACTTAAAGCTTTTATTATAATAAAATTTCAATTTGTTATGAAAAGAAATACAAATAATAAATTGAAAATAATAAAAGCTTTGATTATTTACAATTTATTATTTTATTCTTTTTATTTTGCTGCCACCTGCCGGCCACCAACGTGGCGTGTAGATTCTGCAAAATTAAAAAGTTACAAATAAAAATAAGAAATTGAAAATAATAAGCAAAAACCCAGATTAATATTCTTGGTTGCTTCGGTAAAGTCACGTAGATAGAAATAAAACTAAAATAATAACATAAATCTTCTTTGGTTTTTTCGGTAAAGTCACGTAGAATGATAATAAAATAATAAATTGATAAAATAAAATAACACAATAATATTCTCACGACGTTTCGGCCACAACACAAGCGGCCTTCATCAGGTGAAGGGGGGCGAGACTGTCTGGTAGGACAGCGCTTTTTTTTAATTAAAAATACAAAAAATAAATTTTAAATAATGAAAGCTTTTATTATTTGCAATTTATTATTTATTTATTTTAATTGGCAGAATCTACACGCCATATTCTTGGTTCTTCAGGTAAAGTAACGTAGATTTGAAATAAAAAAATAATTCAATTTAATAAAAAAATATAAATTATATATTGAAACTAATAAAAGCTTTCATTATTTTCAATTTATTGTTTAATTTTTTAAATTGGCAGAATCTACACGCCATATTCTTGGTTCGTCAGGTAAAGTCACGTAGATTTGAAAAAAAAAAATTCAATTCAATTGAAAAATATAAATTATATATTGAAACTAATAAAAGCTTTTATTATTTTCAATTTATTACTTGAAATTTTAAAATATAAAAAAATAAAATACAAATAATAAATTGAAAATAATAAAAGCTTTTATTATTTTATAATAAATTGAAAATAAGAAAAGCTTTTATTATTTTCAATTTATTATTTTAATTTTATTATAACTTTACCGAAGGAAGCAATAATCTGGCGTGTAGATGCTGCCATCTGGTGGCCACCATCGTTGGCAGGTGGCAGTATCTACACGCCATATTCTTGGTTCTTTGGGTAAAATTTAAATAATAAAGAAAAGTAAAAAAACTAACAATTCATGATTTAGTATTTTTTCATTTAATTCTATTATTTTCAAATCTACGTTACTTTACCAAAAGAACCAAGAATATGGCGTGTAGATTCTGCCAATTTAAAAAAATACAAATTAAAATAAATTGAAAATAAGTAAAGCTTTCATTATTTTCCATTTATTTTTTGAATTTTTTATTTAATTTTATTAATTTTATTTTCAACCTACATGGCTTTACCGAAAGAACCAAGAATATGAATCTGGATTTTTGATTATTATTTTCAATCTATTCTAATTTTTAAATTGGCAGCATCTACACGCCATATTCTTGGTTCTATCGGTAAAGTCACGTTGATAGAAAAAAATCAAATCAAATAAAAAGTGTGAAATTGAAAATAATAAAAGCAAAAAACCCACATTCATATTCTTGGTTCTTTCGGTAAAGTCACAGAGATAAAAAAAAAATGAAACAAAATTTTGATTTTAAAATAATAAATTGAAAATAATAAAAGCTTTTATTATTTTCCATTTATTTTTTTGTATTTTTAAATTGGCAGAATCTACACGCCATTTTCTTGGTTCTTTGGGTAAAGTCACGTAGATAGAAGATATAAATAATAAAAGAAAAGTAAAAAAAATTACAATATTTTTAAATATATTTTTATTATTTTATTGTTTCCCTTCTACGTGACTTTACTGAAAGAACCAATAATATGAATCCCTGCAGTCACGAAAGCTTTAAATCAAAATTTAATAATAACAATTCATGATTTTTCATTTAATTCTTTTATTTTTATTTTCAAATCTACGTGACTTTACCGAAAGAACCAAGAATACGGCATGTAGATGCTGCCATCTGCCGGCCACCAAGGTGGCGTGTAGATTCTGCCAATTTAAAAATTACAAATAAAAGTCATAAATTGAAAATAATAAAAGCTTTTATTATTTCCGATTTATTTTGTTTTAAATTTATTTGATTATTTTTAAATCTACATGACTTTACCGAAAGAACCAAGAATATGAATCTGGATTTTTGCTTATTATTTTCAATTTATTATTTTCATTTTTCAATTGGCAGAATCTACACGCCACGTTGGTGGCCGGCAGATGGCAGCATCTACACGCCATATTCTTGGTTATTTCGGTAAAGTCACGTAGAATGAGAATAAAATAATAAATTGATAAAATAAAATGACACAATAAAATTATCACGACGTTTCGGCCACAACACAAGCGGCCTTCATCAGGTGAAGGGACGAGACTGTCTGGAGGACAGCGCTGGAGCGAACAAAGCCAAGCTCAGATCGCGACCTTTAAGCTGTGTGAGAAGAAACAGAGCACCTTGACAAAGGAATTATCATCGAATTTAGCATTGAAATAGCTGAGTGATTAGCTTGTGACTGGTCACAGAAATGGCTATGTTAAAGTCAAAGCATACACATTCACAGAGGCACCTAGTGCAAATCAAACAGGAGAATTTAGCATTGAAATAACTAGGAGAATTTAGCATTGAAATAACTGAGTGATTAGCTTGTGACTGGTCACAGAAATGGCTATGTTAAAGTCAAAGCCTACACATCTGAGCTATTCACAGTAACTGGGTATACACTACACTACATAATGAATACTACATAGTAAACCAATAAAAAACTAAAATATAAATTACCTCAATGTTATCAATAAACTCTATATATTCTCCAATCAGCTAAGCTACCACACAATAAGTCGTTATATATCACAATGCTATATGGCGAAAAAATTGGTGGATTCTTACCCTTAACTTTAGCACCACGGACAGCTACGAGCCCCGTTCAGACGGACGAGTTCATCCATGGTCGGAACAGACGAGGGGTAGAGAGACAGCTGCGAGGCGCTGTTATACTCCATGTTGTATATAGTATTCATTATTTAGTGTAGTGTATACCCAGTTACTGTTAATAGCTCAGATGTGTAGGCTTTGACTTTAACATAGCCATTTCTGTGACCAGTCACAAGCTAATCACTCAGCTATTTCAATGCTAAATTCTATGATAATTCCTTTGTCAAGGCGCTTTGTTTCTTCTGACACAGCTTAAAGGTCGTGATCTGAACGTGGCTTTTTTCACTCCAGCGCTGTCCTACCAGACAGTCTCGTCCCTTCAGCTGATGAAGGCGCTTGTGTTGTGGCCGAAACGTCGTGAGAATTTTATTGTGTTATTTTATTTTATCAATTTATTATTTTATTCTCATTCTACGTGACTTTACCGAAAGAACCAAAGAAGATGAATCCTTGCAGTCACGAAAGCTTTAAATGGAAAAATATTCTCGGTTCTTTCGGTAAAGTCACGTAGATTTGAAAATAAAATAATCGAATTTATTAAAAAATTTTTTTAATTATTTTAAATTTAAAAATACAAATGATAAATTGAAAATAATAAAAGCTTTTATTATTTTGAAAATAATAATAAAAGCTTTTATTATTTTAAATTTTATTTAATTATTTGTATTTTCTATCGACGTGACTTTACCAATGTAACCAACAATACGGCGTGTAGATGCTGCCACCTGCTGGCCATCAACGTGGCGTGCAGATGCTGCCAGGTGTGATTTGAGAGGTGATTGGGTTGGTGATGTTGGTGAGTTGCATGGTGAGTGTGTCGGTGAGCACCTGGAGGATTCGCCTCCACGGTCGCCTTTGTCTCCCCCAGTAGCGATGTTCACTCCACACCGCACCAGGAACTCATCTGAGGCTGAGTCGACCTCACACTCTCTCACAACAACAACCGCCATTCGCCAATAAGTGTCGGTGACGTCACCACGACGCTTGTGCCAGGCCATGTGCACCTTGAGGCCACGTCAAGTGTCGAATGCCCGCTGGCATGAGGTCACGGGGCAGAACCAAGGGTGCCACTGGTCGACTGACTGAGATGACTGAGATGACTGGCTGATGCACCACCTGTGCCCCCTCCTCACACTCACGCACGCGCACTCACTCACAAGCGCGAGTTCGCGTTTTCAGGCGATATAAAATAATTTATATTTCATGCCAGTTGGTTCTGAAGTGCGGCTGTTTGTAATTTGGGCGTTCGTAAGTCGAGGACTGCATGTAAATAAAGATTCCGATTGTGGATGTGGGGCTTTCACCGTGGGATGAGCTTGGCCCGATCCGCGGGGGCGTGGCTTGCACGACAGTGGGTGGGGCACAGCCGCGACAGGCGTGGCTTATCCAGGAAGTGGGACGAGGAGTCTCGAGCCTACGTGGGGGCGTGCAATAACAAAGGGGGCGTGGAGTGTCACCCTGGGTGACGCCTGCGCTGACCAATCGCAAAGGAGACCGCGATCGCCGGATTGCAAGCCAGAGAGAAGCGCGCTCCTTTTAAAGTTAACAACAACATTGTTAAATGTAAGTAGCGCCTCTCTACTTTATTATTGTTTTATTTGTTTAATACATTACTTGTGGTGCCGTGAGTCGAGTGAAATGAGTCAATAACTTTGCTAGACATGGCTAAGCTTTTAATAAGGGGCGCCGCAGTGTCGGGATGTTAACTACCTCGCCAGGCCTACAGCAGCGTGGAGGTTCCATCCAGACCCTGACGCCTGCTCTGTATTTGTTTATTTTTTTCCCCTGTGGTCGCGTAGATTCTTCTCCTGGTCCTTCGGTTTTCCCCTCCACATTTAGAAACGTGAGTTTAGAGTACTTGACTGCTATAAATGTCCACATGATAAGCCACTTTCGTTGAGCTATCATTTGTGTCCAGGTCGCTTCTGATAAGAGTTATATAGCTCAGTGGGCCTTACCTGGTAAAATAGAAATAGTTTATAGTTTAGTTTATAGTTCATAAGAACTCGTGACAAGGGTCAGTGTCTACTTCAAATATTGTTCAGGCTCTGGAGACCTCCAAAGTTATTCGTGATGTTATACATTTGGTTCGTTTTGAGCATAATCGCGACCTTATATAATTATTGCGTGATACACATGCTGAATATACGCACACAAACATCGTGTACACGTGTGTCGTGCCCTCTATTGTCCACATAGACGGCTTGTGCTGACGAGAGAACGATCTTAACGTACAATGTCGTGACATGTATCAGCCCTTTGTCGATCCAGCGTTTTGATAGAGGCCTCCTCCACACCATGTCGTTCGTGGGAGTTGTTTAACCATACTTCACCATGCCGGTCAATGCGGGTTTGGTGAAGTGAGGAGGCCCAGAAACTTGTATATGCAGATACGAGTTTGCCTGTGCTTGCATCTGCAGAATTACATTCTCACACATCTTCAAGTGTAGTTTAATACTTCTAAAAATGCATTAATTCTTGAGGATTCCATAAAGTACTGTGGTAAAAATAAAACAACTTGATTTGAATAAATTTCGATTTAAAGCTTTTGTGACTGCAGGGATTTATCTTCTTGGTTCTTTCGGTAAAGTCACGTAGAAGGGAAACAATAACACAATAAAATCAAAACATAATAAAATTCTCACGACGTTTCGGCCACAACACAAGTAGCCTTCCTCAGGTGAAGAAACAGAACTGTCGGAAAGACAGCGCTCCAATGAACACTGCTAAGCTTGGCAGCGTATTTTAAGCTGGGTGGGAGGAGCAGAGCTCCTTGACAAAGGAGTTTACATATCAACAGAAGAATTTAGCATTGAAGTAGCTGTGTTAATGTGATAGATTAGCAGGATGTTAAAGTCAGAAATTAGCATGTAACTGGGAGATTAGCATGATGTTAATGTGAGGAATTAGCATGTAACTGGTGACAGAAGTAGCTATGTTAAAGTCAGAGTTTACATATCAACAGAGGGATTTAGTATATTGACGCTAAAGAACTGCAACTACCCAACTATCATACAATAAACCGATGTGAAAGAACTAAATATAAACTACATCAATACAATCAATGTACTCAATATATTCTCCACTAAGCTGAGCTACTAACAATAAGTTATTATACATTACACTTCTACGTCGCAAAAAATATTATAATATGCCTCCAAATAATATTTTTTTTATTATAAACTGCCATAGACAGACCCCAACATTGAATTATACACTGCGTTACTATACACTACCCTATACGTTAGATTATAATAATATTAGACTTGTAATATTACACTATGTATTATTTTACCAACCCTACTGTATACCTCACTGCTGTAGATTCACTATACAATTACGATACTGTATATTACCAAATAAATTATATTAAACATTACACTGAGTACTTTGTTGAACAGGGAATGCTTTGAGCTTGTGGGTTGAATCCATCTGTGTGAAGTTGTGTTATTTCCCAATATGCAAGGTGGGGTCTCTCTGGGTTCCACTCACGCAAACATCTCAATGCAATGGGACCTTTCTGAAAATGCAGTACTTAGACGCAATGAAGCTTTGCTGGGTAACTAGTTAACATTGTAATAATTAGCATGAGAGATAATGACGTTCACTTATAAGTGCCATTAGTAGTACTATACTGTACTTTTAATGAAGACTATTTTACGTAGTTGTTTGTAAAAAAGTGTCCATTCCCAAAACTTCTTGACGGGCCCTCATACAGAAATGATATTACAATCTTACATGGAGATTGCGAGTCAGAGTGTTGTGAATAGTGGAATGAACGTGTGGTGCCATCATTATATTGTTGGTGTGTATATACAGAAAGGTCTATTGGGTGGGTAACATTAGGAAATTGGAGGAAGTTCGTCATTGTTGTTTAGAAACAAAATATTACTTTGGTGGATAAGAGGGTAAAATCGTACATGATAGGAACTGCAATATTGTGGAGTTCTGGTATAATGAGTTGTAGTATTTATGAATCTTATGTCACCTTAATTATGCCTTTGTGAGTACACTCGTGACACGGGTGTCATGCGCGTGACCTTTGTCTTTTGTTTCAGATGTGCGAGAGCAACTCCGCTGCGAGTCATGGTGGTGCTGGGAGAATTGCCTTCACCATCGATGGCACTTCACCAGCACCCGTCTCAACCCCACCTCAATCCGGTAGAGTTACAAGAGCGAAAAAACTTATCTCTTGTGACATCTGTGGGAAAAAATTCCAACTGGCATGGTGCCTAGAAGCCCACGTAAGAACGCATAAGGAGACCCGTGAGCAATGGTGCGGCATATGTGGACAAAGGTTTAATCAGCCAGGAAAATTAAAAAGGCACATGAAGACCCATGAAAAGGATTATATGATAAACGGTGCACCAGGTTTGGTGAATAACGGCAGTTTTGCCAATGCGGTGTTGAATCCACCGTCGCCCTATGAGATGTGCTCAGTCTGCGGATTTTTAAGTCCTTTTGAAATCCTGAAAACTCATGAAAATCTTCACGCACAGTTCTTGTACAGACCGAAGCCTGAACATGATTACACTTCGACAAAAGATAGCGGCGTTAAGATAAATGACATGAAATCCAAATTTCTTGAATGCTTTGGCCTAGTTCCACGTCAACAAACTGCTTCACCAGTCAGTGAGAATAAACCATACGCTGCTCTCGATCCTATTACGAGCATGAAAGTGTTGATGACCTTGCAGCAGAAGAAGAAGGAAAAGCGAAGTAGACCTAAGTCCATTAAAAGAAAGAAGACCACCACCAGTGTCACCAATTGCAGCAGTAGCAACAGCCAGAATTCGGACATCAAGAGGATGGACTGCACGGGAGCAGGAGGCTGCGTGGAGCAGAGCATCCCCAAGGTGGATGAACCCAACCTGGCACCTTTAGGTACATCCTAGTAATGCACACACTACATTTCATTTGGATGTAATTCATAATTTCACAAATTAGTTAATGTACGCATATGTTGACCATATCTGTATGCCTGCGCTGAGGAGTCTAGAGATCTGATGTGGTGCTGCTCGGATGTTGGGTTAAACCGTGAAACTCTGGGTTTTCTGTCACCGAACCACGATTAAACTGGCTTCTCATTGATGGTCTTATCCAGTTACCAAACACTTCTTCCAGCAAACACTTGGACCTACAGCCCCAGAGCCCACTTGGACTCTTTGATGAATACCTCGAGATGGGTACAATGAGCTCAGAGGATCACACTACGGAGTCAACGCGTTTTACTTTATTATAAAAAAACACACAATTGGGTATCATTTGACTATATAGGCACGTGTGTACGGCCCCTGTGTATCTGTCGGACATTGTTGTGGGAGGGAAATTACCCACACTTCAGGTTGTTGAAGGCAGGGAGCACAGATGTAAGAGCTTAGATGTACAATACAACAGTGTAATTTGCTGCACTGTCCTCTGCTGCTCACACCCCCACAATAACTATTGCATGGTCACCCATCCAACCAATTTTCAGGCTCAGCTCTCCTTAACTTCTGGGATCTGATTAAATCTGACGCATACTGGGTGATTTGGCCATAGGCACCAATCTATGGATATACTGTAACACAATTGTCTTTGAGCATGCGCGTATGTGCATATGTACGGAGTTAAGTTTTAGAAACAATAGGAGCACATATTTGCTCCTCTTGTCTGCTAACCAATGCAGCTACATTGGTCAGCTTGGATTGACGTTTTTCCCCCTTACTATTTATTTAAAACTCTTGTGCATCATGTCCACTGTGGTTAACTGCTGTGATTTGTTGGCATTTCAGCCACAGTGCATATGCCTAAAAATGTGTGGTACGGTTAATAGATTCCTCAATACAGGATGTGATCTAGTTATTATAGCCACCTAGTGGTGGAAAATGGTGCAAAAGAAACCCAGGTGAACCAGAGCTGAACATTAAAGATGGTAGTGGCTGGTCGCATCTCAGTGGCCAATGTAATGGACACGATAATTTTGTGAACAAATTACACGAAAATGTGACCATATTTTGGGGTCTCCTTTGACTAAAACACATTCAATGCATTGAAAACATGTTTTGTTTGCTTAAAGTAATCACAACATAACAGCATTAAGAGTGTATGTCTATATCCTGTTTCACTCATTATCCTATCCTTGTCCCCCTACCCATTCTCAAAATATACCCCAGTTATCCAATTCGGGTTTGTCACTCTCTTCGTGGCATCATTTCCACTTGCGCCATTGCTCGCACTGCTCAACAACATCATCGAAGTGCGGGTCGACGCGTGGAAGCTCGTAACAAAGATGAGGAGGCCTGTGGTTTCGCGAGCAAGAGGAATTGGAGCCTGGGCCGACATTCTGAGTATCGTTGCCACCCTCTCTGTAATCACCAATGTAAGTCGCCAGATTGTCCGCTCGCTTTCTCGCTCAATATCCCATCTTATGAGTGACATAACATGACCAGACATGTTGTAAGATGTGGAATTACCTGCGCTAAAACAGTGATGAACCCATTTATATTGCTAATTGGACAGAGGTGGGGGAGATTTAAGAAAATTATCCATTGCTTCAACTGTTGTGTCAGGAGACTGAACTGACGACTGCCAGATTGCAAGTCCTTATATGGTAACCATTTCACTCTGGCAGCAACCCCCAAATTGTATTTGTGAAAATTAATGTAATTGCCAAGGTAAGATGTTCAGAAGCCTTGGTCAAATCATTGCATGCTAAGTGACCGCTATCGCTGTGCCTCCGTATGCTAATTCCACAGTCATGCATCTTGGCGTTCACAACGGACATCATCCCACGCCTGGTGTATTATTATGGATACTCAGCAGAGTATGGCACAGGTTCGCCTACAATGCATGGGTACACGGAGGACAGCCTTTCAATTTTCAAGATCAGCGACTTCAAGGAGCAAAATCATCCCAACATCCTGCCAGCCTGGTTTGATCCGGCATTCCACACAACCTGCAGGTTTGTGCCATTCAGTGTCATGCCCAGCTATCGGGGGTGCCGTCCCTGCGAATGTGATGCACTGATCTCTGGGTGTGTTGTCCAGGTAGATGCGACATCCTTCTGGGTGTGGCGTCCTCCTGGCTCCGCCCCTTCCTGATTAGTCTCGTTCTCTTCCTCTTTTCACTCCGTGACTTTCCTTTAACGACCCACACTTCCCCTAGGCCCCACCTCTGTTTAGGCCCTGCCCCTTACCCTGGACACAGGGTTTGGCTTAGTTGGGTAGTAAGGGGTTGTGGTAGGGTTGGGGGAGGAGTGTGCGTGGTGGGCAGGGACAGTAAAGGGGGTGGGGGGGAGAATTGGAGGGGGGGAGCAGTGGGTACGGGTGGGATGGCTTCACAACCAAAGTCCCACTTAGAGAAATATAATAATAGATTGATATAAATTATAGCTCATTGTTACCCTGCTAAAGAGTAATGTTATTTATTTATCTATCTATCGATCCACGACTGCTTAATTGAGTCTCAAGATCCCTTTTCAGGAAGACCGTGCATTGGGATTCCAGTTTAAGGTGGTTTTATGCATGTGGGATGCAATAAGAGGTCCTGGAGAACCCATGGTAATGAAATGAAGCTTAAAGGTCCACACAGACATGAAACCACTTGCTCTACAGCCATCTTCTGGTCTCCTCACAGCACAGTTAGTTAGGAAATTGATGCGATCTACCAACCCTTTTCTGTAACGTTTTTGAATTGCTGGCATACACAACTATAATCAATATAACCATATTGATCGATATTTAATATAACCTTACTTGACTATGACCAAATCACCACGAATACAGCTAATCTTAGATTCCGGAAGTCAAGCAGGCTTGAGCCTTGTTCGTGCTTAGATTGATGAACACCATGCACAATGCAGGTGCAGTAGGCGACTTTGGAGCTAGGTTGTCAGCAGTGGGTAGTTCAGAAAAAATAATAGTTGTGCTATATTGTTCTCCCATTATCTGTACTCCCTACCTTCACCAACCTGGTACGGACCAGTGTGAACCATGATCAATGGAGCCCCCACAAGCTGCACGTTGTGGGAAGGCCCTCTTTCAGAAGCGGATTTTTTAAAGGGCTGTGAACGCATATACCGTTTGTACACAACCACTTGTTCAATTTAGCGCCAACTCTACTTTCGAGGCACTTTGCTCAATATAGTCCATGCGTGCTTGTGGTTGTATGTGTGTAGGTATCCAGGTTATCGCTACCCGCCGGATCATCCCCAAGCCTACTCCGTCACCAAGCAGTACTGGCAAGTACTGACGGCAAAGCTGGCCTTCGTCATTGCCATGCAGGTACACATCAACATGCACACACACACATTCATAAACCCATTGAAAGATAAAGGTACAGCCCTCCAATTACTTGCTCATGTCACTGATGGCAAAAGGGCTCCTGCTATAGGGAGCTCAAGAGAGACCCTTAAGATGTATTTGAACTGCTCTTCCACACTGGTCAGACGTCTTGGGAAGAGCTGGGAGTTCCCGCACTGAACAGCACCAAACTCAGCCGACCAATTGACTGGATGTATTCCATTTACACTGCTAGGTGGATAGAGGCAGTGGAATGTAAAAAAAAAACTTTCACCATTGTTTACACTGCCACGATCAAAGATCAATTCACACCCGCGACCTCTGGATTGCAAGTCTAGTGTGC
The DNA here is from genome assembly GCF_048934315.1 of Petromyzon marinus. Classification (NCBI taxonomy): domain Eukaryota; kingdom Metazoa; phylum Chordata; class Hyperoartia; order Petromyzontiformes; family Petromyzontidae; genus Petromyzon; species Petromyzon marinus. The sequence continues at coordinate 7,804,603 of NC_133683.1, forward strand.
AAAGCCTTACACTACTGCACCATCGTATAGACTCATCTGTGAGCAGTTGTTAAGGTCAGCAGAGCAAACCGTGATCATTGTCAATGGGTCATTACAGATAATGCCAGTAATGCTATTACACCTCACAATTGCACAGTATTTCTGAGATCACAAATAATAGTGGTAATACAATACGCTCTGTCATCATGCAGCAGACGATCCATGTTGTTTATGACATTTGTCACACGTAAGCATGTGTGCGTGTGGGAAGGGGAGCGGCTGCGTAGTTGTTCGTGAACTGCGCTACCAATCCTGTGTGACCGGAGTACTATTTCTGGCCACAGCCAACAACAGTGGAAAATATTAGAACCAGTGTTGAGCTTTCCTTAAGTTGATTCTGTCTTAAAATGAGTACTTGATGAAGTGTGTGAAAATCATCACTGGCGAGATAAAGGTGCACACCACCCCCGCAGGCACTGTGCCACCCTTCATAGATGCACTTGTCTCAGTCTGTGAAAGGCTACACAGGGAATCTTTGTAGTGGTGACATGGCCGAGTGTGTTTGCTGATTGTTGCGGTAATTTGCGGCTGCCCAGGTGAATACTGTGGGTGCATTAACTGCACATCATAAATGTTGCCTGCTGCATAGTGAACGTAAAAAACCCATTAAGTAATTCAAAAAGTGCCTCGGTATAATTTGCCAAATGTTCAAAAATTACTCAAATGACTTAATTTAATTGGGAAAAACGACGTAACAATATAATATCCCTAGGCTTCAGGTCCCCGGAATAGTTGACCTGAGATGTAAAGCACTTTAAGATGCTGCCATATTATATTTAGTAAGCACCCTTTACATGCAAATCCTGAAACTGAAAATCCTTTACCTGTGTGTGGACGTGTGCAGCACGTGGTGTTACTCACGAAGGCCTGCATTGCATACATCATCCCGGACACGCCATCCCATGTGCGCGCCTGCATGCGCCGCGAGCGCTTCGTCGTACAGACGATTCTGCAGCAGGCAGAGCTGGGCCGTCTCCGTAACACCCTCCTCACCGATGCCCCCAGCTCACCGCCATCGCCTCAATTCCACGTTGAGGATGAGCAGGCAGAGATGGGCCTGCTTCGCTGCTCGCTGCATAAGGAGTCTCCTGGCGTATTGCACCCACCCCAGCGGTGCCACATGGAGAATGAGCAGGCAGAGAAGACTGGTGACGACTCACTGCTGAAGGGATCCGAGGAGGAATCAAGCAACGAGGATTCGTCAACTGTCTTCTACAGCGTATAAATCTACTCTGACTTTTAAAGGAGGCTGCTATCCTAACTCTGTTTGCACGTGGACAAGGACATTGCAGTCGAGGACTATCTGTATATATATATTAATAAATACTTTATGATTTAACATGTCTCAATCATCTCATGTCTTTTCATACGAATCACGATGTGAATGAGGAAAACTAGAAATTATTGTTATTTTGTATATATTTTAAATTTTGGTTTAACATGTAGGCTTTCGCGCCCAATATCATCCATAGAGGTGTTTTTTGGATTAGATCGCATACATATATAAACGTGTCGTTAAAACCCGCCACCACTCGACACAGCCAACTAGTAGGGTTGTCACGGAAACAGAACAAGCCAATTTGCCACTGGTACTTTGGAGAGCCAAGCCACAACATTTACAATCGGAGTACGACGTTTTGCCAGTAATTACAACTAGCTTCATCAGGCGACAGCCAGATTTGTGGCACTCTCGCGCAAAGTGGGGGGGGGGGGGGGAGATTACCGAGTCAACGTACATTATGCATGTGCATTATGAGAGCCCTTTGATCTTGTCCTTCCTGTCTATTGTGTATTAAAATAGCCGTACCAATGGTAATCCCTATTGAAGTATGCTGCCCTTTATAGGCATGCATTTAAATAATGTATTATTTGTTGGCACCCATGTTCAGCAGTAGCAGAACACACGTGCCAACAAGGACACTCAGTTGATTTTAATGTTGAAATTCTGTGCAAAACTAGCTACTACTGCCCAAGAATAATTCGAGAATCTAGCGAAATTGGAAGAAAAATTTACAGTTCGGATAGCTACCGCCTTTCTGCTGTGTGGAAGCGACTCATCAAATAGTACATTAGATGAAACTCCGAGTACCCACTCAGGAGGTATAGTGGTAAAGCAGTGGAGGAAAAAAAAGTAATTTTTTTTTATTTGCCCTTGTTGAATGATAGAGCCGTTACACACAGCAAGCGAGATTAAGAAAGCGCATCGGAAGAAATACCGGAGGAGAGAGAGAAGACAATTGCTTGCTGGAGAAGGAAAGGCATTCCTACCGAGGGAGACAAGTTGACAAAGATTTTGATAATGGGAACCGGTGGCGTGGCTCGATCTTCCCTATGTACGCAACATGCTACCGAAAGAAAACAGAAAATCCTATTCAAAGGCTAAAATAAGCTCCATTTTTTGTATAAGAGCCCGATAAACAATAACCCCATCCATAGACTGAGGAAGAGAGGGAAGAGCCTGAACAAAGGGGAGGAGATTACGACGGAGATGGGTTGGAGGTGGAGAGAAGGGGAGAGGGGAGGCCGTAAAGGCAGCTGCACATTCAAGGAAAGCGGTGTAGAAAGAGTTGAACGGGGACATGGAGACAGTAGAGACAAGGGTGGAGAAAGAGGAAGGGAGGATCTTTCAGTGCTCGCTACAGGAAACCCACAAAACTGAATTTCCTAAACTCGTGTCGCCTCGGTGACAGCAGCACCACCAACGCCACAGACTCACGCTCCCCAAATCGACAATACCATCTCCATTGCCGACCAGCCACGAGATGGCTGCTCTCAACACCTCGGTCGTGGTGTAAGCAGCAAAAGACTTCCGGCTGGTGAGCAACCGGCCATTGCGAGGGTTGGAAAGAAACTGAAGCACGGGGCGACTCCCACAACCTTCGGGTATTTCCAAACTGGATGACGTCTTGGGATGAAGCTAGAAGTAAGCCAAATCTGCACTCAATAAATGGGACAAAGATTCCAGAGAAGCCTCCAGAAATGTCACAGGAGGCTCGGGTGTGAGAAACCAGACTCCATGTGGGGTCCTCCAGACCTTTGCCCTCCAGTTCATCAACATTTGTAAAAGCAGGACGTCTCAAAGGTACGTAGCATGGGTGAGGTAAGAGGTTGAGAACCACGTTCCGAAATTAGGCACTTTGACAGGTTGGGGTCCGAGTTAACGTTTAATGGAGCTCACCCTACGACATTATGGATAGAAGGATAGTGTGCCGGCACAATCCGGACACCCTGCTACACCGAAACACTCTGCTGCACCAAACTCCCTGGTACAGCTAAACACTGGCACGATTGCGCTCAAATACACACAAACTCTCGCTCGGCCAGTTGGTACACAGGTTGTCAGTTGTGGGGGACGCGGGCCCCCGGCTCCCCCCCCCCGGGGGAGGGCTGATCTCGGGAGGGCTGCGGGCTCCGGACTCCTCGCTCGAGTGAGAGCAGCCGCTACTCGACTCCTCGCTCGCGGTGAGAGGGCTGCCGCTCTCCGGCTCCTCTCGTCGCGCCGCAGCCCCTCGGGTCCGCGGGTCCTGTTTGTGGGGCATAGCTCGGGGCTGGCACGTGGCTGCCTGGAATCAATCCGTCGCTTCTCAGCCACTCAAACGCGATGTCTCCGCTCACACAACCCCGCGCACCACTCACACGAACTGAACGGGGGGTCAGGGGTCAGAGGGCAATGACGTCCTTCGCACATGCGTTGCCGCCGATGCAGGGCAATGGAGATTGTTTAAAGGACTGCCGGGCGGGGATTTGGAGTCAGTTTTAGAGCGACACACCAATCGCACGCGCGGGACGGGGGGGTCGGGGGTTAGAGGGCAGGGACGTCACTCATACACGCATAGCCGATTGGGGGGCTGTATTGGAGATTATTTAAAGGGCTGTGGGGGCGGATATTCGGGATTGGTGTTAGCCCGCAGTCACGAAAGCTTTAAATCGAAATTTATGTTAAGTGTAATGTGTTGGTGTTAATAAAGTGTTGCCTCCCAAGAAGTTGTGTGCGCCTATCTCAGCCCATTACATATAAGTGTAGACATGATTATGTAATTCTTGTGTTCATACAAGGGTAGTGACACAGCGCTGATTGCTGTCCAGCAGCGGCAACTGCAGTGGAAAGTTTGCACACACGCCGTTGAGCATATATACGGGTATGCCGGCCGGGCAGAGGAATTGGGGCAAGGGTCATGGAAGACCTCATAGGGAAGCCTCTGGAACCCTCTGGTCGGTTCGAGAAGGGAGGCGTGGATAGGGCAGAGCCAAGCCGCGCCGAGTAGAATATAGAATATAATATAAGCAGCGGAGAGCGAGAGCTCCGGGCTGCCGGTTCTGGGAGTGGACTCGTCTCGTCGTCGCTGTCGTTGCCACCGCATTCGCCCAATCATTGCGTGGCCAGACAGTAGCTGGCCTTCTCGGTCGACGCCGTCGGTGCAACACGGACAGGGTCGTGTCTAGGCCGGGCTCTATGGCAACGTGGTCGAGTGAGGCCGGAGTTGGTGTGAACAAGATAATAAAGAGACGATGTCTCCTGCAACTACCTCGTCTTCGACAGTGTGTGCGACACACACCACACGTCGGAAGGAGAACACTTCACAAGTATAAATGCTGCCTGTGTCAGTCGAGTCACATTTGCTCTAATTTATTTTGGTGACCTAAGACAGGAGAAGCAAAATGCACTTCTTCAGGAAGTGATATTTTTTTCATAATGCAGAGGCTGTGCCTGATACACATCTTTCATGTGTTGTTTGGCAACCCTGGTGCCCAGTAAACGCCATATGGCCAGATCTTTGCATTGAATTCCAAGTATTAATTCCTCCATACTTGTGCACAGTTGAGTTTTTATTCCATTCCCTTCATGAACCATGTCTTTGAACTTTACATCATAGTAAGATAGTACATGCCGATGAATAATTAATAGATGCTTGAAAACATCTATCCCCAACCATCTGCCTGTGTTTGGCCTAAAACCCAATCACCCAGAATGCCCAAATTCACCTTACATACTCTAGGAATGTAAGCAGGTTAATGCTTGGATATCCATCACAATCATCACCCCCAAATGTGAAGACATGTCACGAGACTCGCTGACTTTTCTTAAAATACTTGAGAAATACAAATCATAGCTGAATATTTTCAATTCCATGTGTATAAGCCTTTGTCTCAGATTTATTGTAAAATAAATATACATGTACAATATAAACATTGAAATATCAGAAAATATTTAATGTATGTTGAATTTCTTTCACACTGTACATAACCAATCATGCTAAACAAGACATGATAAAAACAATCCAAGTCATGGGTTGCATACAATATGCAACTTTGGTTTATTGATTACAAGTTACATAAAAGGTTCTGAAATTTTACAATACAGGTATAGTGCAATCTAAATAAGCAAATGTACTTTTACAGTGATTTCCCAAATGTTTATAACTACACAAATACTAGCATGTATGTTCCCAATAAAGTAGTCACCTTCCAAAATGGCTAAAACCAAAATAAGTTTAGTTGTGCTCACAATATTTTTCACATATCCGTTCTCTTTCAAGTGACATTTGAGTCTGCATGGATTTGCTGTGCAAAATACTGCTGCAACCATTCACTAACTCCAACCCTGAACGAACTTCATCACATTTTTCCAATACTTTGTTGTGGCACTGCCATTAACAGGGCAATTACTGTGCCCCATGGGCCCCACAAGTTCACAAGTAATTGCGATTCACACCACAGCACCTGAAGTACCATTGATGTTTAACAACCATGAATTAGCAGGACCAAGCGAACGTATCCTTCTGAGTACAAACCTCGACCACCGCCTTAAAATGCAGCCATCCTTGTTCTCCTTGATGGTGTCAACCAGCTCTTTCAGACGCGACAGGTGGTACACGGCCCTGAGAAGAGACACGATTGAGAGAAAATTACTTGGTTGACTTATTATCATGGTGGAAGCCAGAAAAATCTCACCAAGTCTCAGGCGGGTTTGGCAGTGATATTTTGCAAATTTCATCAGCGAGTGGTATGTGAGAGGAAATCGGAGAACCCGGTGAAAACAGAGGGAGTAAAATGCAAAACTCCGGATATAGATTCAAGATTCCATTGCTGTATTACTAACTCCTGGTTACCTAGCAGCCAAAATCTATAATATATGCTATTACCAAATAGTCTCCCATCCAAGTAATAACCAGGCTTACCTGCTTAGCTTATAACATTCATAATCTGACATCATACTTAGAGGCGGTGCAGCCTCTATGCTGTGCGTGAGTGTGAATATAAAGATAAATTCACAATGGCGTGGAGGGGTTTTCCCAGGGACGATCAGCCCCTAGGAAGACGTCCGTGTTGAAGCTGCCCGGGGAGGGGGCCTCCAAGCCGGGGGATTCCAACTCCATGCGCGCCCTGCTCAGCAGCTCCTCCAATGAGGCTGTGCATCAAGAATCACGCATCGCACGTCACAACCACAAGGGTGGCCGCTCAGTCGTCTCTGTGAGAAAAGACTGAATATGTACCTGAAAACATATGAAATGTCATCTGCTATATACAGACTATATATATACACACACACACCTAGGGATCTAAGGTCCTCTGACACGGGCTCCTCGTTGGCTACATTCGTAAGGCCGGAGATGTCCAAATCTTTGAGCCACTCTGGGTACTTTGGTCTGCTTTGCGGGCTCTGAGCGGCACCTGCTCTCTTTGTGCTGGTATCCGTCTCGTGGCTGCTGGTCTGGGAGTCCACATCGCAGTCACGCAGCCAGGCCGGGTACCTGAGCTCAGGAATGCTCGTGATCCCCGACACATCCAGCTCATCCTTTTGGCTTGTCAACCACCTGGGATAGGTACTTGTCGCACAGCCGCCGTTCGGCAAGTGCTCACGCCTAGTTGCTTCACTGCTCCGTAAGTACAACAAAACATTCTTCTGGTTAGAAAAGAAATAATTTTTGGGCTTTGCCGACTCATTTAATGGCATCAGGGCCTTGTTGCTTCTCGCTGTTGAGCTCAACCGTTCAGTTGGCTTATTGCCCCTCACCAATGATGCGCCGAGGCTGTGCGCGGTGACCCCGAGAGATGACCGCTTGCCTCTGTGCGACACTGCGAGGTCTCGGTGGGCGCCAGGCGAGCGGAACAAGGACTTGGAGGAACCGTCAACTGGCGCCTCTAGGAGCTGGTCCGTGGTTAGACTGACCGTCGGGCTATAAGCCATGACCGCTGCAGCGCAGCAGTGAGGCTGCACGTGCCCGAGATGAGGTCCTCCACAGGCAGCATGCCACCTGCAATGTAAGACCCACAGACATTTTACTGGTACACAATGAATTTGCTCTCCCCTAGATTCCTTGACCCCTGAACGGCAATCCTGCAATGTTGCCTTACTTTGCACCATCAGTAACTAATGATGTTATCCATTTGTGGAGTTTGTGAGAATATGGGATAAATCAGTGCATGAGCTGTTATTGTTTAAACTTCAGATGTGTCCAGTCTAGGATCTGCAAATTTTGACACAAAGGTTGGAGGATCACTTAGATTTCACAAACTTTACAAACGCGATAATCAGTGAAGTTGCTGGAAGATGACAGGAGAAAGAAATGCATGCACCGACCTATCTGTTCAGACCTATGCTATCCTCTCATATGCGTGTGCTTACTGTGGATAGTTTTCTCTGACATAAAATCAACTCATTAATGGAATTTGCCAAGCATCCCAGTGTGGGACTCTCACGAAAATGTATCTTTAGACCTTATTAAGGGTTTTTTTCTAGGGGAATTACATTACATTCATGATAGCATAGCATAATTGACAAGCACCCAGTACAAGCAAATAAATGGGGTTCTCCTCTCCAATTATCCCCCCTCCAGTCAACTAGCTTCGATACCTTATGAGACCTCCTTTGCCAGTAACAAGATATAGTAATAGGTTTTTACCCTTTTATCTCGCACAAAAACTGACACCTTTATACAAGGGATCATGTTTGCGATAACCACAACGCAAGTAGTCAAAATGCAAACAAGAAGACGCTAAGAATAAGAAGACGCCTTTTTGCGTCTTCTGGTCCAACACCAGTGGAGACTGGGATCTCAGAAAAGCCATCTCGGGTGTGGACCAATCAAATTCAAGGGCAGTGCATATTATCAGAGTTGTCTTTTTTGTTTGCATTTTGACTACTTGTGTTGTGGTTATTGCAAACATGATCCCTTGTATAAAGGTGTCAGTTTTTGTGCCAGATAAAAGGGTAAAAACCTATTACTATAGCTTCAATACCATTGCACCGCGTGCACACTCGATAGCCACTCGAGTGCAAGCACCACGGAGCGATTCCTCGCGTGGTGAGAGGCGCAACCCACCCTCATCCACACTGTGCATCCTCCTCTCCTCCGCGCGTCTCCGCTCCGCCATGCTGCGCGGCGCTGGGCTCTGCACGTATCCTGGGTGGCGGTGACGCACAGATTCCGCTCTGCTCAAAGTCCTCGATGTAGGCGTCCAGCGCACCGCTCGCCTACGAGCAGCACTGCTCTCCGCACACCACAGGGCTGCGCTAGCCCCCGCTTCCGGTCCGGAGCAGCGTGCTGCCCAGGCTGCCGCGAGGGCTTGTGTCCGTCACCGTGCTGTCGCCCGAAGGGCTGTTTGTCTCACCACCGTTGCAGTACATTTTGTACGATTTGGGATGCCTGGACCGGATGGGGCCAGGGAGAGGAATGGCTGTGGCTACAAGGTCACCACTGGTCCTGGTATGGGGGGCACCATGAGGAGCTGCTGTGTGCGGAAAGTGGGTCCGCTGTCGCAACGCGATCGCATGGGCCAGTGTCGACCACTTCGCGTTAGGTCTCTTAAGCTACTGTGGCTGTTGTCCTTTTTTCAACAAAAATTCCAGCCTTTCCCATGGTTTCCTTCATCACACCTGCAAGCTCTATGTACAATTGAAGTGTCATAAATGCACTACCTGCCTACTACTACATTATGAATGATATACATTTAAGAATTAGCTGGAGACAACTCCATGTTTAAATCACACTGTATTCAAAAGAGAAGGCTTAACATTTAACATTGGTTAACGTTTGGCATGCACACCTGCATATAAAAAAATTACCGTACTACTAATACAATGAATGCTAAATATTAAGTGGTATTACAGTAGTATGACTACTTATATTTATATATTATCGCACCTCCGAAGAGCACGGTTGGCTTTGTACGATGCGAAAGAGGTTCAACACACATACAGAATACAATACTTTCCGAGCACATTATGCGTACCGAACCTCCAAGTTCCTTACCCTACCCTGAATAAGAATGTGTGCGGAGTACAGCTCCTTTTTAAATCCATTGCTGGCTGACAGCTGTCCCATGCTATGCAGCTCCCAGGGGGAGGGGTTATTTACCATACTTCACCACGCTGGTCAGTGTGAGTTTGGTGATGGCAGGGGGCTATAGAAGTGCATTACAACCATGTACTGAATATTGCTGCACTGATGGCAGGGGGCTATAGAAGTGCATTACAACCACGTACTGAACATAGCTGCATTGGTGGCAGGGGGCTATAGAAGTTCATTACAACCACGTACTGAATATTGCTGCATGGATGGCAGGGGGCTATAGAAGTACATTACAACCACGTACTGAATATTGCTGCACTGGTGGCAGGGGGCTATAGAAGTTCATTACAACCACGTACTGAATATTGCTGAACTGGTGGCAGGGGGCTATAGAAGTGCATTACAACCACGTACTGAATATTGCTGCACTGATGGCAGGGGGCTATAGAAGTACATTACAACCACGTACTGAAAATTGCTGCACTTGTGGCAGGGGGCTATAGAAGTACATTACAACCACGTACTGAATATTGCTGCACTGATGGCAGGGGGCTATAGAAGTACATTACAACCACGTGCTGAATATTGCTGCACTGGTGGCAGGGGGCTATAGAAGTACATTACAACCACGTACTGAATATTGCTGCACTGATGGCAGGGGGCTATAGAAGTGCATTACAACCACGTACTGAATATTGCTGCACTGGTGGCAGGGGGCTATAGAAGTACATTACAACCACGTACTGAATATTGCTGCACTGGTGGCAGGGGGCTATAGAAGTGCATTACAACCACGTACTGAATATTGCTGCACTGATGCTCGCCACGTGAGAGCCACACAGCAGGACAATGCTATACTGTACAATATTGAAATGATTCTCCTACAAATACTAAACATTATTGTCTTAACAATCAATACTACTTTTAACATGAACAATAACTAATAAATGCACGCGTAGTAATCGCCGTGCTAACCCTTAGCGTGCAATGTGAGCAGAACTTGTGTTGTAAGTCGTACCCAGTCCATTACCGTGCCACACACTCCCATTAACAAACCAACGACATTTACTGAATGTCCTCCTCCTTTACACGGCACAACCAGACAACACTTTGCACACCGAAGTGTCCAAGCCGCGTGCTGAGTGAAGCAAACCCCATTCAATTCTAGATTTAAAGCTTTCGTGACTGCTAGGATCCACTCTTTGGTTCTATTGGGTAAAGTCACGTAGGTGAAAATTGTTATTTTATTTTCACCTACGTGACTTTACCCAATAGAACCAAAGAGTATAAACCCCATTCACTCTGCGCTCAGCGTTCAACAAAGTTGAACCTGGCTCGCCCTCACGCCTGCCCATCTCTCTCCGTCTCTCACCGGAGATTATTCGTCCAGAGATCCGTGTGGATTATCCGTGAGGGTAGTTAAAGGTCGCGGTTATTCGGAGAAGTTTTTTTTATTAATTTTCCCGCCACAACCGCCGCGTCGCCAACGGCCGCTGAAGGCGATGTCCGAGACGCGCGGCCTGCGCATGCGCACTGAGGGTTGAGAGAAACCTGCGGGGAGGGGCAGCGGGGGGCGGGGAAGCCGCCGCCGTTGGCCACACCCACATTCTGGCCACGCCTATATTGAACCGACGTCACGGTGACATCATTCTGGGTCGGACTTTATCGTGGGCTGGCTGTGCACGCGAGGAGCTCCTGACTTCTGACTCTGAATTCGAGAAAAAATCAAAGATTCACGATGTCTACCTTCGTCGAGATAGGTAAAGTTTAACGTTAGTGTTAGAGATGTGTGTTTGTGTTAAATGTTGAGCCTGTGGACAAAACTGCTGGGGATGTGCCAGATGTCTCCATCTAACGTTAAGGAGGTTGGAGCCTGGATAGTGCATACCAGGTGTTACAGGCTACATGATGGGAAGCAGAAGGCATTCTAGTAAAATAGGTTTTTGTTTGTACGTTAATGCTCCTACTTTTCCTTTACCAACCCATACTCACTTTCATGGTGAAGTATGTGCAAATAACCAACACGATTCGTGCGATCGTCAAGAGGCTCTCCAGCAGGGGATTGGCAAAAGGCCGTACAGGAGCAGTTTTGTGAAAAATCATTGATTCTTTCATAATGTACATCTATGATTTATTATTATTGTTCATGTGGGTAACCTCGGCGAGGGGAGAAGCAAGGTCGGGAAGAGCGGGGGATGGGGCCGCTTTTGACCACGCCCATATTTAGGTGACGTCACGCCCTTTTGCTGTGACGTCACTATAGCAGGGAGTTATCCTTGGCTGGCTGTGCATGAGGAGCTCCCGAGTTATAACTCACAAGATCTGAGATTAGACCAAAGATTCATGATGTCCACATTTGTTGAGATAGGTAAAGTGTAATGTTCGTGCTATGACGGGGCTTTGGGCCAGTTTTAAATATTGAGATCTCGTCAGTGTTTTAATCGGACGCTCAGCAGGGTTTGAGCCAGGATAGTGCATAACAGGTCTAAAAGTGTGGTGTCGGGCTACATGGTGGGCAGCAAAGGGCAGTCCATCAAAATTGGTTGTACTATACATACTATACGTCTTAACCAACCCACATTAACCAGAGTGGTGAAATGTGGATTTTAAGCTTTCGTGACTGCAAGGATCCATACTCTTTGGTCCCTTCACCTGATGAAGGCCACTTGTTTTGTGGCCGAAACGTCGTGATTGTTGTACATTTTATTTATTTATTTTTCCCTACGTGACTTTACCGAATAGAACCAAAGAGTACATATGTTATCTCCCGCGCAATATGGTATCTCCCTCGCAAGATGTTATCTCCCACGTAAGATGTTATCTCCCTGACAAGATATTATCTCCCTCACAAGATGTTATCTCCCTGACACGATGTTATCTCCATGACAAGATATTATCTCCCTCGCAAGATGTTATCTCCCTCGCCTCGTATGCAGGAAGTCCGTGAGTTCGATCCAAATTGTGACGCCTGTAATATTTGGAGTTTGCGTGTCTCTCTCTCTGTCTTCTCGTGGCCGCGTGGATTATTCCCTGGGTCCTCCGGTTGTTCCTTTAACATTTAGAATCAACGTGCTTTCAGAGTTATTTGGCTGCTATAAATTTCCACGTGATGCAAATTATTTTCCACCTCGCTACCAAGCCGCGCCAGGGCAGTGCCGAGCCAGCCCCGTGTGGCTCTCAAGGCACCAAGTTATGTTTCTACTGCGGAACCCGAGCCGTGCCACGGACGTCACGTGTGACGAGCGCGTCGAGACGCATGTGGGTGGTGTAGTGCAGTAATTTTCTTTTTTTTTTTACTCGGGGGTACGCGGACCCCTGGGGGCTATGTGGCAATGCCCCAGGGTGTACGTTAGATAATGTATAAATATGTGAAATCATATCGGACATGAGTCATTGGTGAATAGTCATGTATGAATCGGACAATGTAAAGTAACTACGATACAATTTGTATCCACGTGGTAACCTGGAACGATATGAAAGCACTTTCTAAACTCACTGATCGTACACAATGCGGGTTTACAAGAGCAGCCAGGGAACTAATGACGTCTCGCGTGCAGAGCGTCCGTTTAATTTGTTTTTATTCGCTTGCAGTTACTAGCAGCTGGTTAGGATATACCTCTCACAAAGTGGACAATTGGTTAAAATATTGACGTTCATTATTCACACGTTGATTTCTCAGAACCACGTTGGGTCAAGGGGGGAGTGGGGGGGGCTACTCGGTTTAAACTAAATTCAACAACGAGGGGGGGCACCGGTAGCCAACAACGGTTGAGAACCACTAGTGTGGTGTGCGCTGGTGTCCTTACCGTGCACTCACCGAATGTCACGCACAATGTACGCGTCATTATCCCCGCCCCTGGCCCTGCTTGGCCCCAAGCCATATTCAGACACCGCGTGAGGTTAGCGTATCCCGGTTTTTGGTTCTAGCGCAACATGGAAAACGGCCAGTGGAGAACCAGGCAATAGAAATGTGGGAGGCACTGTTGGCACATGTTATCCCGTGGATACAAAATGCAGGTTAAGAGGAAGAATCGAGGCACGGTGATAAAAAAAAAACGTGATAACCCAGCAGGGTTTGAGCCAGGATAGTGCATAACAGGTCTAAAAGTGTGGTGTCGGGCTACATGGTGGGCAGCAAAGGGCAGTCCATCAAAATTGGTTGTACTATACATACTATACGTCTTCACCAACCCACATTAACCAGAGTGGTGAAATGTGGATTTGAAGCTGTCGTGACTGCAAGGATCCATACTCTTTGGTTCTATTGGGTAAAGTCACGTAGGTAAAAAATAAACCAACAAAAATCACGACGTTTTGGCCACAACACAAGTGGCCTTCTTCAGGTGAAGGAACAGAACTGTCGGGACGACAGCACTTCAATTGAAATGTGGTCAAGTAACCACCATGATCTGTGTGGTCACGGGGAAGCTCTCGCAGAAGCTGACAAGCTTCCATCTTGGCAGTAATCATGTTGCCTCTTTTTTACTCTCAGCGTCTCTGCAGCGCTTGCCGCGCTCGCACTCCTCGCCCCATTCACCCCCACCCTCCCCCTCTCTGACTTATTTAACTACCCTAACCCTGGTTTCTCTCCCACTTCAGTAAAACAGTTTCCTTGCTGTGGTTGTCACACCTGATGATGAGTGCTTGTGTTGCATTCGAAACGTCGTGATTTATTTCTATTTCTATTTTTTTTTCACCTACGTGACTTTACCGAAAGAACCAAAGAGTATAGCTGACAAGCTGTCAGGGCAAAAATGACTTTGCATATTCCAACTAATATTTTTTGCCCTGGTTTGTGTCTGACCATGCTGGGCACGGCTTTGTTAAAGTGTACGATATTCAATGGGGTAAAAGTCCCCTAATGGTAATACAACTTTATACCACAGGTGTACTCACACTGGAGCAGCGTCGACATTTATGAGAAAGCTTTACACATGAGTACCATGTGCGGTTCTTTACCGACATTCCCATCCCTGCACCTGCCTCCCCTGTCCCTAATGCAATGAACCCTCTACCCCCACATTACCTATGCAGAGCTCGTGGAGAGAATGAATGAGGAGGAGGGAGCGGAGGGGCATGAGGCTCAACCTTCAACGGTGCCGCAAGACTTTTCGACGTCATCATTTCAATCTACCCTGGCCCAGGTACGATGCGGCACAACGTGGATTTGCACAGCCTATAAATTAACTTGGCTAATGTCAAAGATGGGAGATTCCTGGTATTTACAGATTTAGTTGTTGTTTGCATTCGCCAACTAATGGGCCCCAAAGTGTAGACATGGCTGCTCCTCATTTATAGATTTGCAGCCTTTGCAGCAGTGCGTTTTGGTGACTATACTGTGCTGATGAATCCGAATGAGGATTACACCGGTCCACAGTTGCATATCACTGCATAACTGCTGCTGTTAGTCTGTCACATTTGCTCAACTTTATTTTGATGGTGCTTTAAGATAGCATTACCACAATGCACTTTAGAAAATACTGATGTTTTTTGTATAATGCACAGGGGCTAGATGCTTTGTGTACACATTTCTCCAGGTCTCTGGTTTCCTTCCATAGCTAAATGACACAGTGTAACTGGTATTGGCCAAACGTACCAATGCTGAAAAAATACATGCAAATTATTCAATTGGAATTAAACTAAGCAACTTCGTTCTCGACTGCAAAAAAACAGAACTTGGTAGGACCCTCCTTGAAAATAAAAATGTAAACTCATTGAGGTTTTCCTGGGTAAACAAGTACAACATCATAGCAATAAACAACTTGCATACAAATAGCAGATTAACTTATGTCCTGATACATGTATCATGAGCTTATGAATAAATATACATTTCATGCATAAGCTATTACATCTCTCATATTCGTGTGTGTGCTTGCCTTTGCGTGTAGGACACTGTCTACTTTTGCGATGGAGTCCGTCGGATCGATTTCATCCTCGCGTTCGATGATGAGGTCCATTCTCAGGACGCCATCAACAATCAGGTGAGAACGAGGAACCTACAAATAATGCTCCACCTTCCTGCACCCAGCATTATCACCCCTCCCCACGTGCAACACCACACGCCTCTAAACCTAGGTTTGACGCAGTGGTGCCAGCTCAGCTCTCTGACTGCTGAGTCACCCTGCCACCTCCATACGAGTCTTAAGTCCACAGTATACATCCTTTATCAAACTGTATCGTCAACTGCAGACCACGCTAGTCAATGAACGCTAGACTCCCATCACTCAACTCGCACATCCATACCCTGAACCATACGCCTCACTGCTTTGGCGAACAACAATCAATTATCGTTACGTATCACACTCCATCCACAACTCCTCAATAAATACACCACTTTCATATTGCACACACCGACACCCAGACATAACTTACAGGATATATGTAATATCCACATTCTAACTGCCAAATGGAAAACTATTACAACAGTGCTGAAGTACCCAGTATGCATTCTCTGCAATATTGATGTTTTTGTTTATTTTGTTGCTATTGTACCCACGCACAATGGATCTATCTCCCTTGTAAAATAGCAAAGCAACTAGCTAAGTGAGACCATCCCTGTAACAAATAAGGTGAACTCAAACAGTTGATTGACAAAGAGCTGTGCAAATTTTTATTTTATTAAGGTCTGCTGAAGTGACACCGACTGAAGCAGTTCAGTGATGCTACTTTGCAGAGCCATTCTCTGATTGATTCCCATGTGAGGCTCTACTCACTGTAAGAGTTCAAGAAGTTTCCTCACCTCTTGACTTGACTCCCACAGTGACACCACTGAGAACAATGTATAACACAGATGGTGAATTTTGTTTGACAGAAGAAGAGGACCGAATATCAGGCAAGCCTGATGAAGATGGGGCTAGATCTCGAGATTGAACCCAAGGAGGTAAGTTTCCTGCGTGTCTCTCTGCTATAGATGACAGACACTGTATACAAATAAAAAGGTGTTAGACTGTGATTGCTTCATAATATCACTGCTGGCATACATTCCTTGAGTAGGAGCGCTAAAGATCCCCGCTGGAGGGTATATGGCCTACTCTTCTATGCTTGCCAGACGTCTTGAAAGAGATAGCGAATACCCATACTTTACCCCACCATGCACAATCTTAAGATGGATTAATTGTGGCTTACCCATTTATACTGGAGGGTATAACAGTCTCCACCTTAATGTGGCATGCCAGCTATTTATACTGTAGTAATAAGTGTTCGATAACTGCACGTACATTATGCAATTTGCTTTTGGGTTGTGCCACACGTTGATCGGCACGAGGTGCTAACAACACGTGACACAAGCACGAAAATCCACGCGGCCGTGGACACTCTTCCAAATGAGACCATCCTGTTCCCTTGAACTCTCACCTGGTCAAACAAAGTCTAATAAATACAACTAAATGCACTCATCTAGAGTCTGACGATGAACTTCGTGCCATCCACTAGGAGTCGGTGAGCGGACGCACCACCTTTGTGAAAGTACACGCGCCATGGAACCCACTCACCACCTATGCCGAGATTCTACACATCCAGGCAAGATTCTGATGGTCATTGTAATGATGATCATGATGATGCCGATGATTGTGATGATGATTGTGGTGATGATTGTGATTATGATGGTGATAATGAATGTGATGACAATAATGTTTGTGAAGATTCATCATGGTTGTGATGATAATTGCGATGATCATGCATGTGATACAGAGTATGATGGTGAGGGTGATGATTGTGATGATTATAATTTATGACGTTCAACGATAATAATCGTAGCACTGACATTACGAGATATCGAGAGACGTAAATATACAAACGGATTAGAAAAACGTACATTTGGAAAAATATGCATATTAGCAACATATTGACTCTTTTTAGAAAAGTGAATGGGCTCGGGAAGGGCACGTTGCTTGAAGGGATGATGTCTGCTGGCCGAAAATGACATTGGAGTGGCAGCAGAAGGAGAGAACGTGCCCAAGATGATGTATATCATAGAGATGGCGAGATAAGATTGGCTCATGTGCGTGTGCTCATGACTGGGGATATTGGTGGGACAACTTGAAGAGTGGGTGGGATATGCAGTGGAGGCTTTTGGCATATTAATTGTTGCATTATAGGACTTGTTGTATTATAGGACTTGTTGTATTATAGGACTTGTATTATAGGATTTGTATAGAATGTTGTATTATAGAACTTGTTGTATTATAGGACTTGTTGTATTATAGGACTTGTTGTATTATAGGACTTGTTGTATTATAGGACTTGTTGTATTATAGAACTTGTTGTATTATAGGACTTGTATTATTATAGGACTTGTTGTATTATAGGACTTGTTGTATTATAGGACTTGTTGTATTATAGGAATTGTTGTATTATAGGACTTGTATTAGAGGACTTGTTGTATTATAGGACTTGTTGTATTATAGGACTTGTATAGAACGTTGTATTATAGGACTTGTTGTATTATAGGATTTGTTGTATTATAGGACTTGTTGTATTAAAGGACTTGTTGTATTATCGGACTTGTTGTATTATAGGACTTGTATAGATTGCAACAACTTGGGGAGACCTTCATCCATTCGTGGACTGATTTTGGCTGATGATGATTCCATGTGCTCGAGGCAAAGGGTTTAATATATTTAAAATCAAACAGGTGCCACTCAAGGAGAGCGACCTCCCCCAGGTGTCAGGCTCAGACAGTGGGCCTCTTCACTACCTGGGAAATATTCACCACCTGAAGCCGGGAGCCGTGCCCAAACAACCGGACTATTTCACGGCACCCTACCGGCGTTCGCAGCAGGACATCTATCCTATAAAGGATCATGACGTCCTCATCCCACCGGCCGTACGCAGCCAAATCGTACGTTTGTATCAATAATGCTGTATAAATAATGCCAGAATGGGGTGGTTTTTTTGCAAAAACATGTTAATTTAAAAGGGTTTTGTCGTGTTTTTATCATTTTAATTAAAGTTTTCAGCTCTGTATCGCAACTTGCGATCTCTGAGTGACATGTGGTTAGAAGTGTAAATCATTATGGTTTATTAAGAATGCCTGGATTTATGATTTATGGGTTGTGGTAATATGTGTCCCTGTAGAGAAAGCTACCAAATTTTTGGGATGCTTAACCAGGAGACATGGTGAGCTAGCAGCCCCACCCTTTGTAAGTCCTGCCCACATTATATAACCACGTCCCCTCAATCATTCTCCCCTGCACAACAAAAGAATGAAAGACTACTGTTGATATGGTTCTTGGTGAGCAGGTATCCTGTCGAGCCAATATTGTGGGCATTTGGGGTTTTGATAGTATTGTATTCTGAATAAATTGCCTTTGTGCATGGAAAGCATGCATAAAATGTCTCCTTGAAATCTGGATATTGTACTTGCTGAAATCGGTACATATCTGCTTCAGTTTTTGGGGTGTTCTATGGACCTTTCCGAGTCGGGACTCAATAAGAGTTGTGGGCCCATTATAACTGTGTAGGCTGGTGGTGGTTGGAGAGGGGGAAACATTTCAGAGTGGAGTGAGTCAATAATAGCTTACCCACCCAGCCCTATGTTTCATGCATGTTATGTTTGTCATGTGTGTCATGTGTGCTCACACAGGTCCACTACATGCTGCAAAACCCCATGCCACAAGACAGCACGAACATATTAAATATCAACCAAATGATTGAAAATGGCTGCTATACTGCAGCCTATCCACTGCATGACGTAAGTTGTTGGGGGGGTAGGGGGTGGAGGGCACACTGACACCCTACGGGAGGCCCAGGTACGACACCTGAATTGCACACCTGTATAGGACGCTATAGCATAGTCTAAAGCTTACCACATACTTAACATTAGTGTCCCACAGAGATGCGCCGCATAGGTGTCCAGGTTCCCCAGCTCACTAAACACACCTCTGATTTGCATGGTTGGCTACATACGGTGCAAAAGAAGTTCAATATCCATGCATTGGAAAGGACTCCACGAGCACTCTAGAGAGCCATTCTCAAGGGTATTTGGCCGACTATTTCACGTGGGACAGAAGTCTGTGGAAGAATTAGAAGTACCCACACTTCATCCCACAACACGTGAACAACCAATAGATTAACTGTGGGTGCACCCATTTACACTGCTTGCTGGGAAGAAGCAGCGTGATTAAGAAACGTGGTCATTGTTTTAACTGTCGTTCCCATGAAATCAAATGGGCGACCTCTAACTTTGCAAGTCCAGTGCAGTGTGCAACACCATTACACCACAGCAGCGCCACGGCAGAGTTTCGGGGGGGTGGAGCTGGTAATTTGTGAATGTCCATGCAGTGTTTGTGACTAACAATTGCTTTCCCCATGTCAGAGTGAGTCTGTTCATCCCACCAAAAACCCAAACACGCTGGGCGACCGCAACACGCTGCGACGGGAGTGGGCGAGAGCCGGGCGCTCTTTCAAGGAGCAGCCTCTTGACCTTGTGCGGTAAGTTCATGCCCTATCCACTGCTGGATGAAGACTTCCCCAAGCCTTCGCCATCTCTCCCAGTCTCCTGATGCAACGATCCATGTGGCTCCTGCACACATGCTGATTTCATTACTTAAATCTCTGTGGTGCACATCCTCTCAGACGCATTCCTTCTCTTGACTGCCACATCATTCTTAGTCTCGACCACAGGCCATCGTACCTCTTAGGGACGTGCCCTGTCCAGAAAGGTCCTAAGGCTGGACTTGAATGCTAGCTGGGAGTTGATAGCACAGACGGCTGGGGAAATGGAGTTCCAGAATAGCATTTGCCAATGCCTTCCCTGCTCTTCACATTTCTCTCCAGCCCATGGTCCTTGCTTACATATTCGATAGCTACACCACTGGTGCCATGTGCGGTTGGTGATGTTTGCGCTGTGTGTGCGAGTGATGTTGTCGGCACAGGTCATACTTCGGGGAGCAAGTGGGGCTCTATTTTGCATGGCTCGGCTTCTACACAAAGATGCTGATCTTCGCTGCAATCGTCGGCCTGATCTCCTTTTTCTTTGGAGTATTCAGCAACGACCGTGACATCACTAGGTACTGGCCCGACACATGCATACAGACAAATGCATACAAACACACACACACATACACTCATGTGTCAGATGTAGAACTCACACAGATCTCCTGTATAGCAATACAGACTGAACAATGAGTATCAGCAAGCACCTACTAAGGCTATACACAAGTACATATACACGTAAAGTACATATAGACATACATATACACTTATATACAATCCCATGGGATGCTGCCATGGCGTAATAGTTACATTTCTAGAATTGCAGTTTATAGATTTCCAGTGCGATCGCCTGGCATGGCAGCTGAAATAATGGCTAGGTTTCTTCAGTTATCCCACATATGCTCAGCAGTATAAACAGAGACACCGCAGTTAGATGATTGGCAGTTCAGATGTGATGGGGTAAAATATGGGTACTCCCACCGTGTCCAAGACGTCTGGCCATCATGGACGAGTAGGCCAAATATCATCTCGAGGGGCAATCTAGAGCATTCTTTAGTGGAGGACCTTCCACCAGCAGTGGCATGAGCAAGCAATTTCAGGGCCACATCTTTAACATTTCACTATTAAAGTACATATGCACATATATACAATCTCATACAGTTTATATACATATACAGTACAAATATAGTACATTCAATATATTGTATATGTATATATGTTCCAAATGTCTCTGTTTCTAAAAGTAAATCCAAAAAATCAAGCCTAGCTACAATATTTCGGACAATCCAGGGAAAATTAAACATTGTTTTGGATTGCTCAGAAAACATGACATCGCCCATTGTGACGTCACTCACGACGACACATATCACGTGGCATCGGGTTTCGTCACTCTTGTTCACATGAATATATTGTACATTCTTACGAATTGTAAATAATCCGAAAATCAAAAGCAAAAAATATTCAAATCCAAAATGTTTAAATGTGAAACGTATCCTTATAATACGACTTACACACATAGACTCTTTGGAGCTGCATGACGGACAGCGGGGAGCAAGTGCAGGAAATACATTGCTGTACTCTGTGTCTGGAGTCTTCGCTTCCCATATTCAACCCGTACTGACCAGTGTGGGATGACTAGAATTAAATAGCCCTCATGACCCACGAGGTGTGGGGAGGCCCTCAGCCAGAAGTCGATTGATAAAAGGGCTGTAAACACCCCTGGAAATCAATACATAGAGATGTTACACCACTGATATCAACGAAAATTATAATTAAACATCAGCAAATACCTTCTTTGGTTCTTTCGGTAAAGTCATGTAGAATGAGAATAAAATAATAAATTGATAAAATAAAATAACACAATAATATTCTCACGACGTTTCGGCCCCAACACAAGCGGCCTTCATCAGGTGAAGGGACGAGACTGTCTGGTAGGACAGCGCTGGAGTGAAAGAGCCACGTTCAGATCACGGCCTTTAAGCTGTGTGAGAGGAACAAAGCGCCTTGACAAAGGAATTAGCATATAATTTAGCATTGAAATGGCTGAATGATTAGCTTGTGACTGGTCACAGAAATAGCTATGTTAAAAGTTAAAGCATACACATCCGCAGAGGCACCCCTTGATAAAGGAATTAGCATAGAATTTAGCATTGAAATAGCTAAGTTAAAGCATACACATCCGCAGAGGCACCCCTTGACAATGGAATTAGCATAGAATTTAGCATTGAAATAGCTGAGTGATTAGCTTGTAACTGCTCACAGAAATAGCTACGTTAAAGTCAGAGCATACACATTCACCGAGGCACTTAGTACAAATCAAACAGGAGAATTTAGCATTGAAATAACTAGGCGAATTTAGCATTGAAATAACTGAGTGATTAGCTAGTGACTGATCACAGAAATGACTATGTTGAAGTCAAGGCCTACACATCTGAGCTATTCACAGTACTATATAGTGAACCAATAAGAAAACGTGCCAGTTTGTAGGTGGGGGAGTTGATAGTAGCTGCCATCGTTGAGAACTACTCAACGATGGCAGCTATACAAAAATAAAAAGAGATCCCACCAACAGCCTGGTCACCAAAACGAACAAAATCATCTCTGATTCAACAGCATTAATTGATGAGATCAAACAGTTCTCGTTGAAACCCTCTGCTGCCAGACCACCAAGATTATATGGCCTTCCAAAGATACACAAAGAAGATACACCCCTTCGTCCCATCGTCTCTACTATCAACTCCCCCACCTACAAACTGGCACGTTTTCTTGCTGATATACTGCGACCTTTCACTGGAAAAACCACCTCTGAGGTACTAAATTCTACTCACCTGGTATCGACAATCAAAGGCATTTCCCTGTCCCCAAACGACCTGCTTGTCAGTTTTGATGTGGTGTCCTTGTTCACCAAAGTCCCGGTACCTGACACCATCGCTATCATTGAAGACCTGGTTCATCAAGGACTGCATACTGATGTACCCCCCCTGGTGAGACATTGCTTAACCAACACATACTTCACCTGGAATGGAACTTTCTACAAACAAACTGAGGGCACCCCAATGGGCTCCCCCCTATCTCCGGTTGTAGCCAACGTATTCATGGAAAAATTTGAAACTGACGCCATCCAGACTGCCACTCTACGCCCGACCTTATGGAAGAGGTACGTTGATGACACCTTTGTCATCTGGCCACATGGCCAGCCTGCTCTAGACCAATTCCGCGACCACATCAATTCCATACACCCAGCAATCAGATTTACCATGGAGGTCGAAAAAGATGGCAAACTACCCTTTTTGGATGTCTTAATTAAAAGGAGACATGATGGTTCAATGAGCCACTCTGTCTACAGGAAAGCTACCCATACAGATGCTTACTTGAAACCGGATTCCCACCACCATCCATTCCAGAAGAACTCCCTCATCAAGACTCTATACCATAGAGCCCAATGCATTTCCGACCAGGAACACATTACCAGTGAACTCAAGCACGTACACCAGGCTCTCAGGGCTAATGGCTACTCCGACTACACAATCCGCAAAGCCATCACTCCAGTCATGAAGAAGGATCCTCTTGTGGAGCCACTCAAAACCATCACCTTACCCTACATTGCAGGGGTCACTAAAAAGATCTCCAAAATCCTGAATAAACACAAGATCCAGGTCCGATTCAACACAGTACATAAAATCCGTGATTTAGTTCCATCTGTAAAAGATGCTGTTCCAGACATACAATACCCGGGCGTTTACAAACTAAAGTGCCTCTGTGGTAGTAGCTACATTGGAGAAACCAAAAGACATATCTCGGACCGCATCCGCGAACATAAAGCAGACTTGAAACACGGTAGGACGAACTCCTCTGCCGTGGCAGATCGCTGTTATAATTCAGTGGGCTCACATGACATTGACTTCTCCAAGACGGAGGTTCTTTGCAAACCAACCGGCTACCATGAGAGATTCGTTCATGAGGCCATTCACATATACAAGCACAGAGACAATTTCAACCGAGAAGATGGATTATGGCTTAGTAACCACTGGAAAGATGTTTTAAACCATTTCTGTTCTTAATTAATTGTATTTTTACGATGACCTTCAGACCGCAGCTCTTTCGCCAGCATTGACTCTTAATACCTCTCACACCACGGTTAATGGTATGGTTTTACAACATGGAGTATAATAGCGCCTCGCAGCTGTCTCTCTCCCCCTCCTCTGTTCCGACCATGGACGAACTCGTCCGTCTGAACGGGGCCCGTAGCTATCCGTGGTGCTAAAGTTGAGGGTAAGAATCCACCCATTTTTTCGCCATATAGTATTGTGATATATAACGACTTATTGTTGGTAGCTTAGCTGATTGGAGAATATAGAGTTTATTGATAACATTAAGGTAATTTATATTTTAGTTTTTTATTGGTTCACTATATAGTACTGTGAATAGCTCAGATATGTAGGCCTTGACTTCAACATAGTCATTTCTGTGACCAGTCACTAGCTAATCACTCAGTTATTTCAATGCTAAATTCACCTAGTTATTTCAATGCTAAATTCTCCTGTTTGATTTGTACTAAGTGCCTCGGTGAATGTGTATGCTCTGACTTTAACGTAGCTATTTCTGTGAGCAGTTACAAGCTAATCACTCAGCTATTTCAATGCTAAATTCTATGCTAATTCCATTGTCAAGGGGTGCCTCTGCGGATGTGTATGCTTTAACTTAGCTATTTCAATGCTAAATTCTATGCTAATTCCTTTATCAAGGGGTGCCTCTGCGGATGTGTATGCTTTAACTTTTAACATAGCTATTTCTGTGACCAGTCACAAGCTAATCATTCAGCCATTTCAATGCTAAATTATATGCTAATTCCTTTGTCAAGGCGCTTTGTTCCTCTCACACAGCTTAAAGGCCGTGATCTGAACGTGGCTCTTTCACTCCAGCGCTGTCCTACCAGACAGTCTCGTCCTTTCACCTGATGAAGGCCGCTTGTGTTGTGGCCGAAACGTCGTGAGAATATTATTGTGTTATTTTATTTTATCAATTTATTATTTTATTCTCATTCTACGTGACTTTACCGAAAGAACCAAAGAAGATGAATCATTGCAGTCACGAAAGCTTTAAATCGAAATCAGCAAATACATTTTACTTTGGAAAATGCTTGATGTTGGAACCCATAATTTAGTCTGACTTTGTTTAAAGGGAGGGTATGACACATTCAAAGGTGGCATGACCTTTAGGCAAATTATATTTCTCATCCAAGTGTACTATGCCCATTAGTGTGTTTATGTTCGTGCGTGTCTATGTGTGCAGTGGAGAAATATGCAACAACACCATCGGAGGATCCCTGGTCATGTGTCCCCAGTGTGACCAAAAATGCACCTTTTGGAGGCTAAATGATACCTGCGAGACTGCGAAGGTATCACACAAATACACCATCGATGTTCCCTCTAAATAAGGATACTTATTGGTTTTTGGTGCTGTGCATCATTATCACAAAGCCAACTCACGTTGCTGAGATTGTATCATTAACATTAACCATGATCACTAGATTGCAGCACATCATGCTAAACACTATGCTGCCATTCGTGTGGGTGTTAAAATTTTTTATACTAATAATACACGTGTGATCATTTTTAAGGTAGTTAGTTATAGTTTTAGCAAATAGGGCATTTTAATGGACTAAGTCGATGGTTAGACAAATACATGAAAATGAATGCATCGTCACATCCCAGCGGGAGTGCAAAAGTTACTTTGTCTGAGTAAATCCGACACGATGTATTTCATGAGTATTTCTCCACGATCAATACAAGTGGACAAAGTATTTTGAAATCTGAATTTCAGTGCTAATTAGTTGACATGTCATAACGAAATAATGATTATTCACTTTAAAGTGTCAGAAATGTATGTCCACAATCATGGAACTGCCCATTGCTTATTTTGCTCTTTCTGTCACATTTATACAGATTTGTTTGATACATGAATAGCGCTATAATATCAGACATTGTAGAGCATTGTCATCTCCACAATTTAATGGATGTTTCATGAGTGATTAATCTATTTTAACTTAAAAATCAATCGATGCATCATTACTTTCCTGCTGTTGATATTGAAAAGACGTGGATGCTAAGATTTAAGGTTTAATTGTGACTAACACCTCTGATTATGCCGTTGCAGACTTCACACATGTATGAAAATCCGGTCACCATATTCTTCGCAGTTTTCATGGCACTTTGGGGTAAGTGATGCTAAGCATTGGCACACATTGTCCAGACACAGTGACAAGTATCAACATGTTTGCAATGATGATGAGCACATTTGGCCACATACAGTGTTAAAGAAGTTCAACATACATACGTACAACCATATACAGTACCATCATGTCTTGCAATGTTCGTATGCAGTGATCCTGACAGTCCTATTATGAACCCACTGCTCAATGAGGGCAAATTTGGACCATGACTTGCACACATTGTCCTACTCTTACGAATGATAACCGATAATCTTTAATGTCCACTGTGAAGCAGATGGTGTGTATTTTTGTGTAATTAATACACGGGCAATATTAATCAGGGCAGCCACATAATTTGAACCACGAACCTCTGCAACAAGCAACGAATGCGGTACCCCAAGGCGATTCCATGAAAAATGCAAAGTGGCCAGGTGGCTCAGAGTTCAGAGTGCTGCGTTGCCGCCGCTGAGATTCTGTGTTGAAATGAAAGTGGCCACCTGCGATTAAACCAGTTTCTCAATTATAGCAAGATGATGGTCTCAACTCAGTCACCGATATCTGCACAACAAATACAAAAAATCCATAATGTTAAAGTTGGTTCTGTACTTAATTAGGCTACATTCCAGCTCTGAGAATAAAAATGTTAGCTTGACTATCACGTAACAAACGCTCCTCTCCGTGGCAAAGCATTTGGGAAAGAGCTACCCCTACTGTGTGGACCAGAGATCACAGAGGTAGCTCTGTGACATTCACTTTTGTGTAACGTTTTGTAACACGAAGAGCAGCACTGCTCTGTTATAGATCCAAAGGAAAACTCAATCTCATGCCATGCCACTCAGTGCAAGTGGGATAAAATTGTGGCAATGTACCAAAAAAAGCCAATAAAGGTATTTATGAAAGAAAAAAAAGTACTAATGAAGTTACTTTGAACATTACATTTAACAGACTACATTAGGTAACCTTTGAACCCTTGAGCAATCGATAGTGAAATTACTTTTCTAAGTAAATCCTCCCCGTGTGGTGTGTCGCAACAGCCACGGTGTTCCTGGAATTTTGGAAGCGTCGCCAGGCATCGCTCGCATACCGCTGGGACCTGACGGCAGCGGCGGAGGAAGGAGACCCCATCCGGCCCGAGTACCTGGCTCGCTGCACGACCACGAAATGTAACATCATCACCATGGTAATGCTTTTTGCTGTCACCACGGCGACTACCTCATTGCACACACACACCTCTATTTTGTAATGTTGCATGTGTAACTGTTCACTGTTTTCCTAGTTTTTCTTCTAACATATTTGTTGGCCTTTGGTCAATTGTGTTTTCCTCCCAATATTATCCCGATTGTCCTATCGGCATCGTTATGAAACAATGTCCATTTGGAACTCTATGTTATGGAAAGGTTTGCTGAAGCAGATGTTACATAATTACTTATAAGATCCCTTCAAGTGAACACACACTAGAGGGTGGCCCTTTCGCATCAGCCCTGCTACAAAGAAATGTTCATGATGGTCAAACTCATCTTTTTTAATTCTGAAAGGTGAAATTTGTCCAAATTAAGAAAAGAAACAAATGTAATATTGGTCACCAGGCTGATCGGCTTACTACTTGGTTTTATTGGAGGCAGCTGCCTGGATTAAAACCAAGAAATCTCAGCGCTGCCAGCTCAACTCTCAAACATCAGGACCATCAAATCCATTCCTTTATATCATCGCATGCTTAACTAGTAGTGGGGAAAACAAATAATAGTTCATCAGTCAACCTTAACGGCTCACACTAACATTGGTCACTCCGACAGACTAATCTATATACAAATGCTTTTCCGTCTGTGTCCGTGCATTGTGAGTGCAGAAGGAGGAGCCTCATATGCCTAAGAGGATACTGAGGTTCCGATACTGCCTCTCCGGGATCATGGTGTTGTTCTGGGTGAGTCCGCCAACTCAACAGCAACATTGAACCCCTTCTCCTGATCCAGTGAGCTATGGCCAAGTCACCTGCTATGTGCCTCATCTTGGAGGCGAAGCAGGTTTTGAGCCTGGGTACTGCACGAATGGGTAACCATCATGCACAAAATGGACTGTAGGCTGCTGCAGAGCTACCTTGTGGCCAACAGAGAACTGCATTCTTTTGCTTCCATCCTTTACCAACCTGTACTGGTGTGCATGGTGAAGTATGGGAAAATAACCCTGACAATCTGTGCAGGGTTGGGAAGGCCATCATCCAGCAGTGGATTGATATACGGGTTATACACATATATATATTTTTACTTGACCCAATCCTAACCTCCACACTCTGCTCCACCAGTCAGAATCGCTCTCAAACTATGTTGTTCCTCCTGTGTGATCCATTGAGTGATTACAAGTGGGGGTATAGATACATGCATAATTATATAACTTACAGCCCTTTGTCAATCCAATCACCTGAAATATCTACAGGTGGCCCAAGGCAATGAATACATCATGAGCCATATCATGTTATCCACCTGCTCCTGTCAACCTCGATTTGGGTTTCTCGAGACTAGTCCTCGGCCTTAAGGCCAGATGGAAAAGATTTCCTCAGCTCCTTGGCCTTGAGTGTGTGGCCTCAGTCCGAGGAGTTTTACTAGAGGTACCGACCTTGACACTGGCCTCATACTAGCGCACCCAACCTTGAGTGACCTTGACACTGATTGTGGCCTAAAAAGCTGCCGCCTTGGCCTCACCTTGGCCCTGTGGCTTTTGGTCTCAACTTCACATCTGAACGTGGCTCGAGGTCAAGCAGGGCCAGGGATAGTAATTCCTTTCATAACCTTGCATCATTTTCTACAATTGACCACGTGACGTTACCATTACACGTTCATTGTGTGTGATGTTAGCGAAACAGCTCAGGTTTTGTTTAACATGTAGGCTTTTCGCGACCAATATCATCCATAATATTTTTTTTGGATTAGATCGCGTAAATATGTGTCATTAAACCCACCACCACCCGACAAAGCCAATTAGTAAAGTTGTTCACGTAAACAGAACATGCCAATTCATTACTAGTATAGCAAATTCACAATATCTACAATCTGAGTACGACGTTTTGCCAGTCATTTGGTTCTGCTGTAGACAAACGAACTGGCACCTCCTGAGCCACACCAGGCTAGCTCGGCACAGCTAACTCACGGCTTGGTTATATAGTGGAAAAGAGCTACAAGACTGTAAATCTCACCCACCTCTGTGTTTCTTGTGTTACTGGCAGATCCTCCTGATTCTTTCTGCAATTTTGGGTGTGGTTGTTTACCGCCTGACCATCTTTGGCATACTCTCCTCGAGTATCCCCAATCATGTGACCAAGATCAAGGTGATCGGTGCCCTACTCACACCTGATATGGTTACCACCATCACGGCCTCCATCCTCAACATCGTAATCATATTACTACTCAACAAAGGTTACGACAAGCTGGCCCTCGTCCTCACTGATCTGGGTAGGTGTCATCACCATCACGGTTTGCATATATTTATTTTATTATACGCCACAAGAGAACACATGTAAATTTGAAGCTTGGATAAATGTTGTGCATGGTAAATAATGTCGCTGTAAAAATGTCATCATGATTTTAACCTTGCACCATGGGGCCATGAATAGCAGCATCAGTGCATCATCCAGTCACTTGTTCAACTACTGCCTGTTTTTGTCAGAACTCTCTTAAATTTTTCCTCCAGTTTCATTCCGATTGGGCTATCAGAATCGTGTCTTGAGATGAAGTATCCAATGGGATCTCTTGTAGACCAGTGCAACCCTTAATGTCATGAAATGGCCCTAGAAGTGAATATCACTGAGCTACCTCTGAGACCCTTCATTCAAGTGAACTCTGGTTCACACATTAGGGGGAAGCACTTTTCAATCCACACTACTACGGAATATAATGTTAATCTCGTAACAGTCAAATTGCTCATTCTCACAACTAGAATTTCACCAAATTTAGTGATGAACCAAATGGTGTATGTTACAAATGTATATGCCATCATTAGTAACCGTCCTGAAGCCATCAATTCACTGCACTTGAGAACACATGTTACCAGAGGCCGCTGCCTGGATTTAAACCCAGGATCTCAATGGTGCCAACTTAGCACTCTGATTTCACCTCTCGATCCATTGAATCACTGAATGTAATTGTGGGCTGACCCTCACTGCTGCATTGCTACCTTCTAGTCAGCTGTCAGCTATCTGCTTGTGTTGCTCATGTTGCCAGCTACTGAGCCCTTTATTAGTAATTTATCCTGCTGAAGCCTGCACCCCCTCTGAAAGGTGACCCATGATAATTACTAAGATACACCTTATAGATATTTGAGAATCAAGTGCACTGGCTTTCAAACATCATACGGACAGTGTAAATGGCTTAATTGCAAATGGAGACTGAAGGACACTCCACAGGGCGAATGTGGTGAACAACACCTGGTAAACAACTTGTGCACTGTCACTCATTCCCCAGCAACATCTTTGAAATTAACTTTTGATCTTCAAATTCATTTTAATGGATATCAAAGCACGTTACATTGTGAAATGTTGCTATTCCTCAATGCGGCATCATTATCAGTGGCTTCTCGTAGCCTGTGTGCCAGAAACTATGAAAGTAACATCAAAACTGATTGCCCTGTTTGATGTTTGTGTCCATGTGTGCCTTTGTATCACACCCACAGAGATGCCCAAGACGCAAGGAGAATATGAGTATCGGCTGACGTTCAAGAAATTCTTATTTCAGTTCGTCAACTTCTACTCGGCGTCTTTCTACATTGCATTTTTCAAGGGGAAATTCATCGGCTTCCCCGGAAGCTACACTTACTTTGGAAAATGGAGAATCGAGGAGGTGTGTAGATCTGAGGGGTTGGCCCCTCTGTTTTCTATGCTGTTTGTACAACATTTTTATGTTTTACTTTTGTAGTTGATATTTTTCCCAACAATTGTCTTCACACCGTGCTGTTGGTGAAATGTCGAAATAAGGACTCTTTCTTTTGGAACTCTAAAAGGCCTCATTGTCTTCATACCTGGTCACCAGCTCTAGCATTAACACAGTCTCCGGAGTAAAACAGTTTTCGAAACCAGACTTGAGAGAGCACGAGGTCACCACGAGCAGAACACGTGTTAGACTGATGCAATTGGTAACCCAGTTAACTTGAGGGTGTTAGTTTATCACATATTTTGCAAGTAGTACCCTTGTGGTCTCTCATTGGACATTTTCAATTATATACCGTATTTATCAAACGCCATTTATTTAAAATTATATATTTGATCATCCTTAAAAATGTACAGTATTTCAGCCCCCCTCAAGGATATGTTTAGCCACTACCTATGACTCACTGTGGCGCAGTGGAGCACGTTGTGTTAGAGAACGGCCCCGTAATATGATATCAAGAACGAATTCTGGAGTAAGGAATTAAGCAGCATTGCGTTGTGCACACGTTAAATCAATGTCATTAAGACAGTGTTAATGACACGTAGTTTAACATTTACATAATTGCCATTCAGAGTCACCCTGAGTATTTGCAGTCACTCTATGCTCGGAAGAAAGTCCATTGCCCAAAATGTGCACCTGTTGCTCATGTTTCTGTTTGAAGGCAGACTTGTTGACACATGAGATGATTATAATGAGTACATTTGGTGTTATATTAAGGTGCCTACTTCTCCTGCTGCAGATTTGTAGGAAATCGTCACGAGGGCGATTCATTGATTGATATCCTCTCAAAAACAATACACATAAAGGATAAAGAATAGAGCTTATTATTTAAGTGCCTCTGTGTTTTCTACCAACTTAATTTCATGTTTTACGATTATTATATTTACTAGACGATGCTCTGGAATTAAACTCACCTGATACTAAACACCAACTGCAGTATGCATGTTGTGTGTTGAACTTATTTTGCACCGTACACAGCCTGCATCGGATGTGTGGGGGAAGGACAACAAACAAAACATTATCAGATGCGCCACCATTTTCTTTATTTAAAATACATGAGGGGGAGGGGGAAAGTGTTTCTTATAATCTGGAGAATATTGATATTCTTAATCACTGTCCCCTCTAACATATGGAGCCGTCAGTTTTGCAGTGTGCAATTGACTGAAGAGAAGAATGTGAGAGGATCATTAGAAATGATGTGTGGTATCCATATATGTATTACCCAATATTTCATATCTTCAGTGTTTAACCTGAATCTATTCTCCACCTCATCCCCCCTCCAGTGTCCCCCAAACGGCTGTCTCTTTGAACTGACTTCTCAACTCACTGTCATCATGGTAGTGAAGCAGATGGTTGGCAATTTTCAGGAGGTCATCATCCCGTAAGTATCGCATGAACACATGATAGCTGTGAAGTCTGATTACGGCGTTTCCTCGTGTAACGCGGTAGATGCGTTCCTGAAAATTTCCGCATGAAGTAAAAACGCGCAAGGAAGGAATTACTAAGTTAATCACATTTGCACAG
The DNA here is from genome assembly GCF_048934315.1 of Petromyzon marinus. Classification (NCBI taxonomy): domain Eukaryota; kingdom Metazoa; phylum Chordata; class Hyperoartia; order Petromyzontiformes; family Petromyzontidae; genus Petromyzon; species Petromyzon marinus. The sequence goes on from NC_133683.1 coordinate 7,837,017, forward strand.
TAAAATCAACTTGCAGTCATCCCATGGTGGGATAAATAACTCAGGCTAGGCTGCCGTGTTACTGTATCATTCGGCATGCTTTATCAAACTGCTCAGCCGCGCAACTCAAGACAGTCGTTCATCGTCGACTGCTCAGGAAAGCATTATAATGGCCGCGTTCGGCGTTTTAACAGTGTGCATTCCACATTATAATGGACACGTTCCACGTTGTGTGAAAAGTTTTCCCAAATATAGGAACCATGTTACAATGAAAATGTGTTGTGTGAAAACGCATTCAGTGAAAAGTCGTGTCGACAGCTTGTTAGCAGTGTGCACTGGTTAAGCAGTGAACACCAGTCAACTGGACAAAGTTCACCTCGTTAGTATCATGCGAGATTCCGATCAGACGCTTCGTACATAGTTTCATAATATTAGACAAGCAACTCCCATGACTGAAAGAGTGTAGTGGATTGACAACGGGCTAAATGAAAAACAGCTACTACTTAGGTTTTAGCAGTTGTTTTGTACAGCTCTCTGACATGTTTTGTGTCATACCGCATATTGTTTGGCATGTCTTGACGTTTCGCTCCACGTGCTTGGGATATTCACATGATACAACCTGAAAACGCAGTGGAAAGCTATGAAATAGCAAACCTAGAGTTGATGAACAAATGGATATGCACGTGTGTAAGGGTGTCTCTGTGTCTGCACATGCGTACCTCCCCCCTCAATTCCCCAGATGGTTCAGCAATTGGTGGGCCCAGCGTCGGGCCAAGCTAAGGCCTGAGGCTGTCTACACGCGCTGGGAGCAAGACATGGACCTACAGCCCCAGAGCCCACTTGGACTCTTTGATGAATACCTCGAGATGGGTACAATGAGCTCAGAGGATCACACTACGGAGTCAACGCGTTTTACTTTATTATTTAAAAAAAACACACAATTGGGTATCATTTGACTATATAGGCACGTGTGTACGGCCCCTGTGTATCTGTCGGACATTGTTGTGGGAGGGAAATTACCCACACTTCGGGTTGTTGAAGGCAGGGAGCACAGATGTAAGAGCTTAGATGTACAATACAAAAATGTAATTTGCTGCACTGTCCTCTGCTGCTCACAACCCCACAATAACTATTGCATGGTCACCCATCCAACCAATTTTCAGGCTCAGCTCTCCTTAACTTCTGGGATCTGATTAAATCTGACACGTACTGGGTGATTTGGCCATAGGCACCAATCTATGGATATACTGTAACACAATTGTCTTTGAGCATGCGCGTATGTGCATATGTACGGAGTTAAGTTTTAGAAACAATAGGAGCACATATTTGCTCCTCTTGTCTGCTAACCAATGCAGCTACATTGGTCAGCTTGGGTTGACGTTTCTCCCCCTTACTATTTATTTAAAACTCTTGTGCATCATGTCCACTGTGGTTAACTGCTGTGATTTGTTGGCATTTCAGCCACAGTGCATATGCCTAAAAATGTGTGGTACGGTTAATGGAGTCCTCAATACAGGATGTGATCTAGTTATTATAGCCACCTAGTGGTGGAAAATGGTGCGAAAGAAACCCAGGTGAACCAGAGCTGAGCATTAAAGATGGTAGTGGCTGGTCGCATCTCAGTGGCCAATGTAATGGACACGATAATTTTGTGAACAAATGATACGAAAATGTGATCATATTTTGGGGTCTCCTTTGACTAAAACACATTCAATGCATTGAAAATATGTTTTGTTTGCTTAAAGTAATCACAACATAACAGCATTAAGAGTGTGTGTCTATATCCTGTTTCACTCATTATCCTATCCTTGCCCCCCTACCCATTCTCAAAATATACCCCAGTTATCCAATTCGGGTTTGTCACTCTCTTCGTGGCATCATTTCCACTTGCGCCATTGCTCGCACTGCTGAACAACATCATCGAAGTGCGGGTCGACGCGTGGAAGCTCGTAACGAAGATGAGGAGGCCTGTGGTTTCGCGAGCAAGAGGAATTGGAGCCTGGGCCGACATTCTGAGTTTCATTGCCACCCTCTCTGTAATCACCAATGTAAGTCGCCAGATTGTCCGCTCGCTTTCTCGCTCAGTATCCCATCTTATGAGTGACATAACATGTCATGTTAGCCGTGTGGGTTATTTTTACCATACTTCACCATTCTGGTCATGGCAGGTTTGAGAAGAGGTGTAGTGGGGGACCAGGAGCGGTTCGGGTATCACTCGTCACTGATGTTAGTCGTAGCTGGAAGTCAATTGCATGTGTGCTGAATTCAAAGTGCAGTGCACGAATCACTGCACCACCACTCCTATCCACTCTCTCCCAAAATCGCAAAAGGTAAAGCCTTGCAATTGCTTGCTCATGTCACTGCTGGCAGAAGGGCCTCAACTAAAGGTAGCTCTAGAGAACCCCTCTACACGGTATTTGGCCTACTCTTCCATGATGACCAGACATGTTGTAAGATGTGGAATTACCTGCGCTAAAACAGTGATGAACCCATTTATATTGCTAATTGGACAGAGGTGGGGGAGATTTAAGAAAATGATCCATTGCTTCAACTGTTGTGTCAGGAGACTGAACTGACGACTGCCAGATTGCAAGTCCTTATATGGTAACCATTTCACTCTGGCAGCAACCCCCCAAATTGTATTTGTGAAAATTAATGTAATTGCCAAGGTAAGATGTTCAGAAGCCTTGGTCAAATCATTGCATGCTAAGTGACCGCTATCGCTGTGCCTCCGTATGCTAATTCCACAGTCATGCATCTTGGCGTTCACAACGGACATCATCCCACGCCTGGTGTATTATTATGGATACTCAGCAGAGTATGGCACAGGTTCGCCTACAATGCATGGGTACACGGAGGACAGCTTTTCAATTTTCAAGATCAGCGACTTCAAGGAGCAAAATTATCCCAACATCCTGCCAGCCTGGTTTGATCCGGCAATCCACACAACCTGCAGGTTTGTGCCATTCAGTGTCATGCCCAGCTATCGGGGGTGCCGTCCCTGCGAATGTGATGCACTGATGTCTGAGTGTGTTGTCCAGGTAGATGCGACATCCTTCTGGGTGTGGCGTCCTCCTGGCTCTGCCCCTTCCTGATTAGGCTCGTTCTCTTCCTCTTTTCACTCCGTGACTTTCCTTTTAAGACCCACACTTCCCCTAGGCCCCACCTGTTTATGCCCTGCCCCTTACCGTGGACACAGGGTTTGGCTTAGTTGGGTAGTAAGGGGTTGTGGTAGGGTTGGGGGAAGAGTGTGCATGGTGGGTGGGGACAGTAAAGGGGGTGGGGGGGGAATTGGAGGGGGGGAGCAGTGGGTACGGGTGGGATGGCTTCACAACCAAAGTCCCACTTAGAGAAATATAATAATAGATTGATATAAATTCTAGCTCATTGTTACCTTGCTAAAGAGTAATGTTATTTATTTATCTATCGATCCACGACTGCTTAATTGAGTCTCAAGATCCCTTTGCAGGAAGACCGTGCATTGGGATTCCAGTTTAAGGTGGTCTTATGCATGTGGGATGCAATAAGAGGTCCTGGAGAACCCATGATATTGAAATGAAGCTTAAAGGTTCACACAGACATGAAACCACTTGGTCTACAGCCATCTTCTGGTCACCTCAGCACAGATAGTTAAGAAATTGATGCAATCTACCAACCCTTTTCTCTAACGTTTTTGAATTGCTGGCATACACAACTATAATCAATATAACCATATTGATCGATATTTAATATAACCTTACTTGACTATGATCAAATCACCACGAATACAGCTGATCTTAGATTACGGAAGTCAAGCCGGCTTGAGCCTTGTTCGTGCTTAGATTGATGATCACCATGCACAATGCAGGTGCAGTAGGCGACTGTGGAGCTAGGTTGTCAGCAGTGGGTAGTTCAGCAAAATTAACAGTTGTGCTATATTGCTCTCCCATTATCTGTACTCCCTGCCTTCACCAACCTGGCACGGACCAGCGTGAACCATGGTCAAAAGAGCCCCCACAAGCTGCACGTTGTGGGAAGGCCCTCTTTCAGAAGCGGATTTTTTTAAGGGCTGTGAACGCATTTACCGTTTGTGCACAACCATACTTGTTCAATTTAGCGCCAACTCTACTTTCGAGGCACTTTGCTCAATATAGTCCATGCGTGCTTGTGGTTGTACGTGTGTAGGTATCCAGGTTATCGCTACCCGCCGGATCATCCCCAAGCCTACTCCGTCACCAAGCAGTACTGGCAAGTACTGACGGCAAAGCTGGCCTTCGTCATTGCCATGCAGGTACACATCAACATGCACACACACACACACATTCATAAACCCATTGAAAGATAAAGGTACAGCCCTCCAATTACTTGCTCATGTCACTGATGGCAAAAGCGCTCCTGCTATAGGGAGCTCAAGAGAGACCCTTAAGATGTATTTTTACTGCTCTTCCACACTGGTCAGACGTCTTGGGAAGAACCAAACTCAGCCGACCAATTGACTGGATGTATTCCATTTACACTGCTAGGTGGATAGAGGCAGTGGAATGTAAAAAAAAAACTTTCACCATTGTTTACACTCCCACGACCAAAGATCAATTCACACCCGTGACCTCTGGATTGCAAGTCTAGTGTGCAAAGCCTTACACTACTGCACCATCGTACAGACTCATCTGTGAGCAGTTGTTAAGGTCAGCAGAGCAAACCGTGATCATTGTCAATGGGTCATTACAGATAATGCCAGTAATGCTATTACACCTCACAATTGCACAGTATTTCTGAGATCACAAATAATAGTGGTAATACAATACTTTCATCATGCAGCAGACGATTCATGTTGTTGATGCAATTTGTCACACGTAAGCATGTGTGCTTGTGGGAAGGGGAGCGGCTGCGTTGTTGTTTGTGAACTGCGCTACCAATCCTGTGTGACCGGAGTACTATTTCTGGCCACAGCCAACAACAGTGGAAATATTAGAACCAGTGTTGAGCTTCCCTTAAGTTGATTCTGTCTTAAAATGAGTACTTGATGAAGTGTGTGAAAATCATCACTGGCGAGATAAAGGTGCACACCACCCCCACAGGCACTGTGCGAACCTTCATAGATGCACTTGTCTCAGTCTGTGAAAGGCTACACAGGGAATCTTTGTAGTGGTGACATGGCCGAGTGTAAGTGTTTGCTGATTGTTGCGGTAATTTGCGGCTGCCCAGGTGAATACGGTGGGTGCATTAACTGCACATCATAAATGTTGCCTGCTGCATAGTGAACGTAAAAAATCCATTAAGTAATTCAAAAAAAGTGCCTCGGTATAATTTGCCAAATGTTCAAAAATTACTCAAATGACTTAATTTAATTTGGGAAAAACGACGTAACAATATAATATCCCTAGGCTGCAGGTCCCCGGAATAGTTGACCTGAGATGTAAAGCACTTTGAGATGCTGCCATATTATATTTAGTAAGCACCCTTTACATGCAAATCCTGAAACTGAAAATCCTTTACCTGTGTGTGGACGTGTGCAGCACGTGGTGTTACTCACGAAGGCCTGCATTGCATACATCATCCCGGACACGCCATCCCATGTGCGCACCTGCATGCGCCGCGAGCGCTTCGTCGTACAGACGATTCTGCAGCAGGCAGAGCTGGGCCGTCTCCGAAACACCCTCCTCACCGATGCCCCCAGCTCACCGCCATCGCCTCAATTCCACGTTGAGGATGAGCAGGCAGAGATGGGCCTGCTTCGCTGCTCACTGCATAAGGAGTCTCCTGGCGTATTGCACCCACCCCAGCGGTGCCACATGGAGAATGAGCAGGCAGAGAAGACTGGTGACGACTCACTGCTGAAGGGATCCGAGGAGGAATCAAGCAGCGAGGATTCGTCAACTGTCTTCTACAGCATATAAATCTACTCAGACTTCTAAAGGAGGCTGCTATCCTAACGCTGTTTGCACGTGGACAAGGACATTGCAGTCGAACACTATCTGTATATATTAATAAATAGTTTATGATTTAACATGTCTCAATCATCTCATGTCTTTTCATACGAATCACGATGTGAATGAGGAAAACTAGAAATTATTGTTATTTTGTAAATATTTTTTATTTTGGTTTAACACGTAGGCTTTCGGGCCCAATATCATCCATAGAGGTGTTTTTTGGGTTAGATCGCGTACATATATAAACGTGTCATTAAAACCCGCCACCACTCGATACAGCCAACTAGTAAGGGTTGTCACGGAAACAGAACAAGCCAATTCGTCACTGGTACTTTGGAGAGCCAAGCCACAACATTTATAATCGGAGTACGACGTTTTGCCAGTAATTACAACTAGCTTCATCAGGCGACAGCCAGATTTGTGACACTCTCGCGCAAAGTGGGGGGGGGGGGGAAGATTACCAAGTCAACGTACATTATGCATGTGCATAATGAGAGCATTTTGATCTTGTCCTTCCTGTCTATTGTGTATTAAAATAGCCGTACCAATGGTAATCCCTATTGAAGTATGGTGCCCTTTATAGGCATGCATTTAAATAATGTATTATTTGTTGGCACCCGTGTTCAGCAGTAGCAGAGCACACGTGCCAACAAGGACACTCAGTTGATTTTAATGTTGAAGTTCTGTGCAAAACTAGCTACTGCTGGCCAAGAATAATTCGAGAATCTATCGAAATTGAAAGAAAAATGTACCATTCGGATAGCTACCGCCTTTGTGCTGTGTGAAAGCGACCCATCAAATAGTACATTAGATGAAACTCCAAGTACCCACTCAGGAGGTATAGTGGTAAAGCAGTGGAGGAAAAAAAAGCAAATTTTTAAATTTGCCCTTGTTGAATGATAGAGTCGAGACACACAGCAAGCGAGATTAAGAAAGCGCATCGGAAGAAATAACGGAGGTGAGAGAGAGAAACAATTGCCTCCTGGAGAAGGAAAGGCATTCCTACCGAGGGAGACAAGTTGACAAAGATTTTGATAATGGGAACCGGTGGCGTGGCTCGATCTTCCCTAGGTGCGCAACACGCTACCGAAAGAAAACAAAATCCTATTCAAAGGCTAAAATAAGCTCCATTTTTTGTATAAGAGCCGGATAAACAATAACCCCATCCATAGACTGAGGAAGAAAGGGAAGAGCCTGAACAAAGGGGAGGAGATTACGACGGAGATGGGTTGGAGGTGGAGAGAAGGGGAGGCCGTAAAGGCGGCTGCACATTCAAGGAAAGCGGCGTAGAAAGAGTTGAACGGGGACATGGAGACAACAGACAAAGGGTGGAGAAAGAGGAAGGCAGGATCTTTCAGTGCTCCCTACAGGAAACCCACAAAACTGAATTTCCTAAACTCGTGTCGCCTCCGTGACAGCAGCACCACCAACGCCACAGACTCACGCTCCCCTAATCGATAATACCATCTCCATTGCCGACCAGCCACGAGATGGCTGCTCTCAACACCTCGGTCGTGGTGTATGCAGCAAAAGACTTCCGGCTGGTGAGCATCCGGCCATTGCGAGGGTTGGAAATAAACTGAAGCACGGGGCGACTCCCACAACCTTCGGGTATTTCCCAACTGGATGACGTCTTGGGATGAAGCCAGTAGTAAGCCAAATCCGCACTCAATAAATGGGACAAAAATCCCAGAGAAGCCTCCAGAAATGTCACAGGAGGCTCGGGTGTGAGAAACCAGACTCCATGTGGGGTCCTCCAGACCTTTGCCCTCCAGTTCATCAACATTTGTAAAAGCAGGACGTCTCATAGGTACATAGCATGGGTGAGGGACGATGTTGAGAACCACGTTCAAAGATTAGGCGCTTTGACAGGTTGGGGTCCGAGTAAACTTTTAATGGAGCTCACCCTACGACATTACGGATAGAAGGATAGTGTGCCGGCACAATCCGGACACCCTGCTACACCGAAACACTCTGCTGCATAAAACTCCCTGGTACAGCTAAACACTGGCACGATTACGCTCAAATACACACAAACTCTCGCTCGGCCAGTTGGTACACAGGTTGTCAGTTGTGGGGGACGATGGCCCCCGGCTCCCCCCCCGGGGGAGGGCTGATCTCGAGAGGGCTGCGGGCTCCGGACTCCTCGGTCGAGTGAGAGCAGCCGCTACTCGAATCCTCGCTCGCGGGGAGAGGGCTGCCGCTCTCCGGCTCCTCTCCTCACGCCGCAGCCCCTCGGGTCCGCGGGTCCTGTTTGTGGGGCATAGCTCGGGGCTGGCACGTGGCTGCCTGGAATCAATCCGTCGCTTCTCAGCCACTCAAACGCGACGTCTCTGCTCACACAACTCCGCGCACCACTCACACGAGCTGAACGGGGGGTCAGGGGTCAGAGCGAATGACGTCCTTCGCACACGCATTGCCGCCGAGGGCGGGCAATGGAGATTGTTTAAAGGGCTGCGGGGCGGGGATTTTTTTAGAGCGACACACCAATCGCACGCGCGGGACGGGGGGGTCGGGGGTCAGAGGGCAGGGACGTCACTCGTACACGCGTAGCCGATTGGGGGGTTGTATTGGAGTTTATTTAAAGGGCTGGAGGGGCGGATATTTGGGATTGGTGATAGCCCACACGCAGCAGGGCTGGAGTCCGGGGTCACAGGACGAAGCGCTCACTCGCCGAGTCCTTCGGGCGCGGCGTTTCTTCTACCGTGACACCGCGCGCCGACCACACGCGTTCCGGCGAGCGCAAACACACCACCATGCACTTTCCCCACACTCGTAGAAACCACACGAGGCTGTTATCGATCACTAACGATTTATTCCCGGCGTGTCTGCGAGCCACTATTACCCGAATCAGTCTGAGTCAGCAGGGTGTGGTGCTGCCGCAGCGGAGCCGCTCCAGCGGAGCCGTGCCCACCGCCGCGACGCCATCACCGATGCCTCGGATTTCCCGCCACTCTCCCGGGGCCGGTGCCTTCTCAGACGTCCGCGTTTTGCCCACTGCACAGTCGTGAGGCCGCCGCAGCAGAGCCGCTCTGCCGAGGCCGTGCCCACCACCGTGAAGCCGCCACCGGGGGATGCCGACGCCGACGCGGTGCACCCTCGCCACCCCCCCCCCCCCCCCGCACGAAAGCACACACGCCCCACGTAGAGCCGGGAGGGGAGGTCACCCGGCCGATAGGTTTTTTTCCAGAAGTCCCTAATGGGATCGAACTTCATGGTTTCCTGCGGCCAGGAAATTGGGCGATCTTCCCCCTGTAGCTGACATGCACTGCGGCGCCATGACCTAATATTAAAGTTGCATGGTCACGGCAAGGGCCATCGTGCCACCGCGAGTGGAACCACACACGCACAAGCACGGGTCAGTGGACTGGTAGCGGGAGAACAGAGAGCGGACGTCAGAGAGATCACTGCGGCGACATCACCCGAGCTGGGATCCCGGTATCGAAAGGGCGGGAAAATCCGAGCCCCTGATTGGACGGGAGGCCAAGAGAGCGAAACGGCGAAATTCCTTTGTTGTAGGTGGGATAAAGGGAGGGGGATTCAGGTAGCAAGACAGTCTTCTTCAAAAATCATCGCGGTCCACGCAGGAGGGGAGTCAGCCGTTCGAGACGTCCGCGTGACGAACTTCAGACGGACACCTCAAAAAGTTTTGAGAATGGACACTTTTTTACAAAAAACTACGTAAAATAGTCTTCATTAAAAGTACAGTATAGTACTATTAATGGCACTTATAAGGGAACGTCATTATCTCTCATGCTAATATTACAATGTCAACTAGTTACCCAGGAAAGCTTCATTGAGTCTAAGTACTGCATTTTCAGAAAGGTCCCATTGCATTGAGATGTTTGTGTGAGTGGAACCCAGAGAGACCCCACCTTGCATATGGAGAAATAACACAACTCCACACAGATGGATTCAACCCACAAGCTCAAAGCATTCCCTGTTCAACAAAGTACTCAGTGTAATGTTTAATATTATTTATTTGGTATTATATAGTATCGTAATTGTATAGTCAATATACAGCAGTGTGGTATAGTAGGGTTGGTAAAATAATACATAGTGTAATATTACAAGTCTAATATTATTATAATCTAAGGTAGTGTATAGTAACGCAGTGTATAATTCAATGTTGGTGTCTGTCTATGGCAGTTTATAATACAAATATTATTTGGAGGCATATTATAATAATTTTTGCGACATAGAAGTGTAATGTATAATGACTTATTGTTAGTAGCTCAGCTTAGTGGAGAATATATTGAGTACATTGATTATATTGATGTAGTTTATATTTAGTTCTTTCACATCGGTTTATTGTATGAAAGTTGGGTAGTTGCAGTTCTTTAGCGTCAATATACTAAATGCCTCTGTTGATATATAAACTCTGACTTTAACATAGCTACTTCCGTGACAAGTTACATGCTAATTCCTCACATTAACATCATGCTAATATCCCAGTTACATGCTAATTTCTGACTTTACCATCCTGCTAATCTATCACATTAACACAGCTACTTCAATGCTAAATTCTTCTGTTGATATGTAAACTCTTTTGGCAAGGCGCTCTGCTCCTCCCACCCAGCTTAAAATACGCTGCCAAGCTTAGCAGTGTTCATTGGAGCGCTGTCTTTCCGACAGTTCTGTTTCTTCACCTGAGGACGGCTGCTTGTGTTGTGGCCGACACGTCGTGAGAATTTTATTTTATTATGTTTTATTTTTATTATTTTATTATTTCCCTTCTACGTGACTTTACCGAAAGAACCAAGAAGATGAATCCCTGCAGTCACGAAAGCTGTAAATCGAAATTTATTCAAATCAAGTTGTTTTCTTTTTACCACAGTACTTTATGGAATCCTCAAGAATAAATGCATTTTTAGAAGTATTAAACTACACTTGAAGATGTGTGAGAATGTAATTCTGCAGATGCAAGCACAGGCAAACTCGTATCTGCATATACAAGTTTCTGGGCCTCCTCACTTCACCAAACCCGCATTGACCGGCATGGTGAAGTATGGTTAAACAACTCCCACGAACGACATGGTGTGGGGGAGGCCTCTATCAAAACGCTGGATCGACAAAGGGCTGATACATGTCACGACATTGTACGTTAAGATCGTTCTCTCGTCAGCACAAGCCGTCTATGTGGACAATAGAGGACACGACACACGTGTACACGATGTTTGTGTGCGTATATTCAGCGTGTGTATCACGTAATAATTATATAAGGTCGCGATTATGCTCAAAACGAACCAAATGTATAACATCACGAATAACTTTGGAAGTCTCCTGAGCCTGAACAATATTTGAAGTAGACACTGACCCAGTTACTATTAATAGCTCAGATGTGTAGGCTTTGACTTTAACATAGCAATTTCTGTGACCAGTCACAAGCTAATCACTCAGTTATTTCAATGCTAAATTTTCCTGTTTGATTTTTACTAGGTGCCTCTGTGAATGTGTATGCTTTGACTTTAACATAGCCATTTCTGTGACCAGTCACAAGCTAATCACTCAGTTATTTCAATGCTAAATTTTCCTGTTTGATTTTTACTAGGTGCCTCTGTGAATGTGTATGCTTTGACTTTAACATAGCCATTTCTGTGACCAGTCACAAGCTAATCACTCAGCTATTTCAATGCTAAATTCTATGCTAATTCCTTTGTAAAGGGGTGCCTCTGTGGATGTGTATGCTTTGACTTTAACATAGCCATATCTGTGACCAGTCACAAGCTAATCACTCAGCCATTTCAATGCTAAATTCAATTCTAATTCCTTTGTCAAGGCGCTTTGTTTTTCTCACACAGCTTAAAGGTCTCGAATTGAGCTTGGCTTTGTTCGCTCCAGCGCTGTCCTCCAGACAGTCTCGTCCCTTCACCTGATGAAGGCCGCTTGTGTTGTGGCCGAAACGTTGTGAGAATTTTATTGTGTTATTTTATTTTTTTTAATTTATTATTTTATTCTCATGCTACGTGACTTTACTGAAAGAACCAAAGAAGATGAACAAAGATTATGGCGTGTAGATGCTGCCATCTGCTGGCCACTAACGTGGCGTGTAGATTCTGCAAATTGAAAAATTTAAATAATAAATTTGAAATTAATAAGCAAAAATCCAGATTCATATTCTTGGTTCTTTCGGTAAAGTCACGTAGATTTAAAAATAATGAAATAAAATAAAGAAAAAATAAATCGTAAATAATAAAATTACTTTTATTTGTAATTTTTTAAATTGGCATAATCTACACGCCATATTCTTGGTTCTTTCGGTAAAGTCACGTAGATTTGAAAATAAAAAGAAAATAATTAAATGAAAATCATGAATTGTTATTATTATATTTTGATTTAAAGCTTTCGTGACTGCAGGGATTCATATAATTGGTTCTTTCAGTAAAGTCACGTAGAAAGGAAACAATAAAATAAAATAAGTATTTTTTTAAATATTATTTAAATTTTTACTTTTCTTTTATTATTTATATTTTGTATCTACGTGACTTTACCCAAAGAACTAAGAATATAGCGTGTAGATTCTGCCAATTTAAAAATACAAAAAAAATGGAAAATAATAAAAGCTTTTATTATTATTTTCAATTTATTATTTTAAAATCAAAATTTTGTTTCATTTTTTTTTTTATCTCTGTGACTTTACCGAAAGAACCAAGAATATGAATGTGGGTTTTTTTGCTTTTATTATTTTCCATTTCACACTTTTTATTTGATTTTATTTGATTTTTTTTTTATTTTCTATCGACGTGACTTTACCGATAGAACCAAGAATATGGCGTGTAGATGCTGCCAATTTAAAAATTTAAATAGATTGAAAATAGTAATCAAAATCCAGATTCATATTCTAGTTTTTTTCGGTAAAGCCATGTAGGTTGAAAATAAAAATAATAAAATTAAATAAAAAAATACAAAAGATAAATGGAAAATAATGAAAGCTTTTATTATTTTCAATTTATTATTTTAATTTGCAATTTTTTTTAATTGGCAGAATCTACACGCCATATTCTTGGTTCTTTCGGTAAAGTAACGTAGATTTGAAAATGAAAATAATAGAATTAAATGAAAAAATACTAAATCATGATTTTTTTAAACTTTTCTTTATTATTTATATTTTACCCAAAGAACCAAGAATCTGGCGTGTAGATGCTGCCACCTGCCAACGTTGGTGGCCACCAGATGGCAGCTTCTACACGCCAGATTCTTGGTTCTTTCGGTAAAGTCACGTAGATAGAAAATAATAATACAATTTTAAAAATGAAAATTATGAAAGCTTTTATTATTTTCAATTTATTATTTGTATTTTTAAATTAAGTTATATTATTTTTATTTTAAAATCTACGTGACTTTAACGAAAAAAACAAGAATTCGGCGTGTAGATGTTGCCACCTGCCGGCCACCAACGTGGCGTGTAGATTCTGCCAATTAAAAAATTAAAATGATAAATTGAATATAATAAAAGCTTAAATAATATTAAAAGCTTTTATTCAACTGATAATTTTAAAAAAAAATGTTTTTATCTCCGTGACTTTACCGAAAGAACCAAGAATATGAATGTGGGTTTTTTGCTTTTATTATTTAAAATTTCACATTTTTATTTGATTTGATATTTTTTTTAATTTTCTATGGACGTGACTTTACCGAAAGAACCAAGAATATGAATTCCTGAAGTCACGAAAGTTTTAAGTCACAATCTACACCCAACAATGGTGGCCAGCAGATGGCAGCATCTACACGCCAGATTATTGCTTCCTTCGGTAAAGTCATAATACTGGTAGGAACGAAGTTGTAAACTGAGTGTACCAGCCTGCAATAGATTAATGTGTCCGTCCGTCCGTCCCCTTTCAATACTTTAACGAAGTGAAATACTGGTAGGAACGAAGTTGTAAACTGAGTGTACCAGCCTGCAATAGATTAATGTGTCCGTCCGTCCGTCCCCTTTCAATACTTTAACGAAGTGAAATCTCGTGCTGTTGGGTGTAAAATCAGCAATAGACAGCGCAGAGACTTGTCCTACCAGCCCACCCTGCAGGGACCTGTTAATAAAATTTAAATAATAAATTGAAAATAATAAATAATAAATTGAAACTAATAAAAGCTTTTATTAGTTTAAATATTATAATTTATATTTTTAAATTAAATTTAATTATTTTTATTTTCAAATCTACGTGACTTTACCTGAAGAACCACGAATATGGCGTGTAGATTCTGCCAATTGAAAAAAATAAATAATAAATTCTTAATAATTAAAGCTTTCATTATTATTTTTTTTAATTTAAAAAGCTTTTAGTATAGCTTTTATTATAATATCATAATATTATAATCAAAGCTTTTATTATAATAAAAGCTTTTATTATTTTAGGATTCTCCTCCACGGCGGCCTTTGTCTCCCCCAGTAACGATGTTTACGACACACCGCACCAGGTACTCATCTGAGGCTGAGTCGACCTCACACTCTCTTACTGTCTCAAAACAACAACCGCCATTCGCCACTAAGTGGCGGTGACGTCACCACGACGCTTGTGCCAGGCTATGTGCACCTTGAGGCTACGTGAAGTGTCGATCGCCGGCTGGCAGGAGGTTACGGGGCAGACCCAGGTGCCACTGGTCGACTGACTGAGATGACTGAGATTACTGGCTGATGCACCACCTGTGCCCCCTAATGTGCCAACTTGCTGAGCTTTAGCCACCCGACGCTCCGCTCGTTTATCTGAGCGTTGCTCCTCCGCCCTCCGTTGTTGTTGGAGGGCGACTGCCTCCAACTGCCCAGTAGAGTCCTTCACGAGCCTCCTCCACAGAGGCCGATCTTGACACCGCTGGTACCAGTCATTGGCAAGTCCACTCAGCTCCACATCCTCCTGTACCACATCACTCCATCTCTTCTCTAGTCCGTGCCACGCCCGTTTAGCTCCCTCGATCCGGCCGAACAAAAGCTGTTTGGGCATGCAGTGATTGGGCATGCGGGCTACATGGCCCAGCCAACGCAGCCTTGCCTGCTGGAGGAGCTCACCGATGGGACTTTGTCCAGATCTTTCGAGGATTTGTGAGCTCCTCACACAATCCAGCCTGGTTAAACCCAGGATTGATCGTAGGCAGGCCAGCCTAAATGTTTCTAACCGGTGAAGATGCAGCATTAGGGGGGTCCACGTTTTGCAAGCGTAGAGAAGGGAGGGAATGACTGTGGCCGAGAAGAACCGAAGCTTCATGCGGAGCGACAGACCAGGTAGCTTCCACACAACGTTATACAACCGATGAAAAGATAATGCTGCTCGACTAATTCGGAGTGAGACCTCTGCTGTTAAACCGGAGCCGATCATGAGCACACTGCCCAGGTATGGAAAACTCTCCACTCTCCCCAACTGCCCCATCACCGATTGGGAGTTGTGGGGGTAGAGTGCCCGATGGCACAAAATACCCAGGCAGGTGCTTCGTTTTGGTGGGGCTGATGGTAAGGCCCCACCTCTTAGTGGCACACTCCAGTTTCAGCAGCAGCGCCTCCAACTCCTCCTCTGAATGAGCAGCAATTACCAGGTCGTCGGCATACATAATGTGGTTGACCAATAGGGAGACATCCCTTGACCGCCCCTGGGCATCGATCAGCCTCCCATTGTATCTGTACCAGACGTAAATTCCTCTGGTACAGCTACTGAAGGCTTCACGAACTATGTGGTCGAAATAAATGTTAAATAATGTTGGAGCCAGAGGACATCCCTGTCGCAGGGAATGACTCTGACTCCCGGCTATGTAGTTTTACTCGGGTCTGCTCACCATCATGAAGGTCCTTAATGAGTGTGAGCAGAGCGTCAGGGACTCTGAAAGCACGAAGAACAACCCAGAGCCCACGCCTACTGATGGTATCATAGGCCTTAACCAGGTCAATAAAGCAGAGATGTAGGTCTAGTTGGAATTCCCTCCACCTCTGCTGTAGCAGACGGACAGAAAATATGACATTTTTGCAGGACCGCCCTTTCTTGAAACCGCATTGGGGCTCCGCAAGCCTCTCCTTAGCGTACCTAGCAAGGCGATGTTGAATAATCCTTACCAGGACCTTTCCCGGCACACTGAGGAGTGAGATGCCCTGTAGTTGTTACAGTCTGTGCGGTCCCCCTTCTTAAAGAGGGGGACCACCAGGGCATCCTTCCAATCCTGCAGAACCCGTCCAGTGGCCCAGACTGTTGTTATGATGTCATGTAGGGCAGTCTACGCACAAACGCCACCCTCCCTCAGCATTTCGCTTTGGAGATCATCTCTGCTCGGTGCCTTTCCTGTTCTCGGACTCTGGATCGCCCTCAGTACTTCCTCAACGGATGGCACCTCAGCCAGCCACTCACAGAGGGTGACTTCCTCCTCCAATATTTGAGGCACCGCATCCTCAGCAGGGTCATCCGCACTTCGTCCCATGATGTTTTCCAGGCTGAGCGATTCCCCCTCCCCCAGGACCTCACAGAAATGCTCAGCAAATCTGCAAACCTTTCGCTGGGGGTCGGAGATTGGATCACCCTTCGTTCCCCTAATGATGGTGTAGTGGGTATAAATTGACGAATAAACTTCTGATGAGGCAAAACGATATTTATTGTCTTGGCCCCTTTTTGGGCCATGGACATTAGCCTTGGCGTGATAGCGCTTCCGCCCCCTATTGACGATAAGGGGAAGCTACCAGCCCACAGAGTGGTGAGTGACGATTACCCCTACAATGGTAATAGGTGTGGCGCTGTAGGTTACTTTTTTAATGGAGTTAAATAGGGATTTGTGATCGCGGGCCACTGAGGCAGACTCCATCTCCTCAGCAACCCGCGACCACCACCCATCCTTGCAGCGCCTCACGGCTCTCCGAACCTCCGAGCGAAGGCTGCGGTAAGCCTCCTCATTCTCTGACGTGGGATGCTGTAGACGATTAGAGTGAGCCTGTCGCTTTTTCTCAACCATCCTGAACACCTCCTCTGTCAGCCAGGGTCTCTGGGGAGGTCTGGACCGCGTACACAAAGCAGCCATTGCAGCTGCATGAGTCACAGGCCTAAACCTCGCCCATTTACCCTCGACATCAGGAGGAGTGGGGGACGATGCTGTCTCACTCACACTCACTCACAGCGCGAGGCCGACTCATTACGTCTCGCGGAGGATCGCGCTGCTGAACAAAAAAAGTTCCGCGGTTTCAGTTTGCAAGCGCGAGTTCGCGTTTTAAGGCGATGGGGGCCGTCCATAAATGACGTCACGCACCTGGGGAGGGGGGGTCAGACATTTGTGACGGGGGGGGTGGGTTTGAGAAATGTGACGTCACATCAAATGCGCAACTTTAAATAAATATAGACAACACGTTCTACTTAGGTAAATAGACTTTTTAATGTTTTCTCCGACAACAACTGAGTGCAGCACCACATTAAATACGCGCTACAATGACAATAGTTTACAGCGATTTGAAGCATGTTTAATTTTCAAAATGTAAATATGGTTTGGGGGGGGGGGGGCAGAGCTTTGTGACGTCATATTTGAGGTGGGGGTCTGACTTTTTGTGACGCCGTGTGACGAGGGGGGGGGGGTCAAAAATCGTCCAAAATCGCGTGACGTCATTTATGGACGACCACATATAAAATAATTAATATTTCATGGCAGTTGGTTCTGAAGTGCGACTGTTTGTAATTTGGGCGTTCGTAAGTCGAGGACTGCCTGTAAATAAAAAATCCAATTGTGGATGTGGGACTTGCTGGTAACAGCTTCTCTTCACAAGGCAGCAGACATCGTGCTGCTCGCAGCAGACATCGCGGCTGTCGCGATTTTCACCTGAAGACGATGGCTTGTGTTGCTATCGAAACATCGTGATTTATTTTATTTTATTTTTCTTCCACAGTGACTTTACCGAAAGAACCAAAGAGTATGGATTCCTGCAGTGACAAAAGCTTCAAATCAAGATCGGTTTTAATTATTTATCGAGTGTGGGTAGAATCTGTGCAGAGTTGTGCTGTTTCCCCATGTGCAAGGTGGGGGTCTCTCTGGGTTCTACTCACACAGAGCCAAACGCTCATTAATGTAATTGCCAAATATCTCATTGCAATGGGAAACTTCTGATAAAAAATCAGTCTTTAGACTCAATGAGGCTTTCCTGGGTAAATAGTTAATATTGTAATAATTAGCATGAGCAATAATGAAGTTCACTTATGAGTGCCACGAATAGTACTATACTGGACTTTTAATTAAGACTATTTTACGTAGTTTTTTGAAAAAAGTGTCCATTCTCAACACTTTTTGACGGGCCCTCATGCAGAAATTATATTGCAATCTTACATGGGGATTGGGAGTCAAGTGTGTCATGAATAGGAACTGAACGTATGGTGCTATAATTAACTTTCTGTTGTGTATATGCAGATAGGATCTCTGGTGGGTAACATTGGGAAAATAGAGATAATTAGTAATTGTTGTTCATATACAAAATCTTATTTTGGTGGTGATTTGAAGCTTTCGTGACTGCAGAAATCCATACCCTTTTGTTCTTTCGGTAAAGTCACGTAGGTAGAAAAATAAAATAAAAAATAATATATTACGTTTCGATCGCAACACAAGCGGTCGTCCTCAGGCGGAAAAAATAATCCGCTGCATCTCTGACCAGCGCCACCTAGCCAGTGAACTGGAGCACATATGTTGTGGGTAAATCATCGGTGGAGAACTTCTTGTGAGGCAACACGATATTTATTAACACTCTATTTTACAGGGTCCCTAACACAAAGGGGTAGCGGCCCCTTCACCCGATACCTGGGGAGGTATGGCCTCCGGACTACACGGGCCCTAACACTGGGAACCCGTTAATTCCCCGTCCTCCGGCTGGGGGCCCTAGGGGAGGCTCTGCTGACCCGACCGTGCCAGGGTCTTCGGGTCCTGACCACTGGCCTCACTGAGCTCCGGCCCTTGGAAGGACGACGGAGTTTGGGGTCCAGGGTCCTATCCCCCAGGACCTATCTTCCCTTGACCACTGGCCTCACTGAGCTCTGGCCCTTTGAAGGACGACGGAGCTTGGGGTCCAGGGTCCTAACTTCAGCCCAGGGGCCAGTGACGTGTGAGCCGGTCCCAATGTGCACCGGCAAACATTTACCGCCAGGTGGCCCCAGTGTTCATTGCCGTCCACACGTGGATACCTGAAGCCCATGTCAATCCACTGCTGGATGAGTCCCGCAATGAAGATACAATCAGTACATCCACTTTGCTTTTGGACTCCACCTGTTCCATTGGCGGCCGAATGCGAATCTAAATATGCATACGTTAGAGACTGGTTAATGCGCATAGAAATCAAACCAATTGACCTACGACCTTTGCCCCATCAACTTTTGTAGAATTTTAGATGTGCATTACAGCTACTTTAGCCGGATGGTTGTGGTGGCTATGTATGCCTGTAATCAACGACTACGTGGAGGTGAGGGTTGGTGGATCACAAAAATGTTGCGACAACTCCCACCCCTTGGTCGTCTAGGAGGTAGAGAAGGCAGTGTGGAATAATGTGGACTCCGCCTGTTCCATGTGTAGATTTGTGATAGAGCGTTGGCCCCTCATTTGCTTGGATTTCTCCAGGTGCTCCGATTTCCTCCCACATGTAAACACTCATTAATCTTGATTTGAAGCTGTCGTGACTGCAGGAATCTATACTCTTTGGTTCTTTCGGTAAAGTCACGTAGGTATAAAAAACAAATAAAAAAAATCGTCAATTGCTTGTGTGGCGATCGAAACGTCGTGATCCATTATTATTTGTTCTACCTACGCGACTTTACATAAACAACCAAAGAGTACAAACCCTCATTAATTTGCCGATAACATCTTTATATAAAGAGGACAACAGAGCATGGGCAGGAGTGGTGGGGGGGATGTTGCCAGCTGCTCACCATTTGACTGCCGCCTTCCCTCGTCTGTAGTTCCTCGCGCCAAAGTGAAGGAATACTGTGTGCCAGTTACAATTATCACTTGAACGTAACTTGATGTTTCAATGAAAACAGCCACAGATTTAATCCTGAAAATCTTTATTTTTCACATGCAGTGAAACAATGTTGTTAGTAGGCTTGTTTCCCTGGGAAAGCCTCACTGAGTCTCAAGACTCTTTTTCAGGAGGGGCCTGCCAACTTTTCGCAGGAGTAATTTGGATGTTTGGCTAGTACCAGTTACATTGTATGTTGTTGTTGTTTTGCTATGGGAGTAAACCCATGCAGAGAAAGGGACCAGAATGAGGAAAGCGAAGCCAGGCAGTCCTTCAGAAGATGTCATGCACGGGCGTGACCACTGCACCACCCTGCCGCCCAAACAAAAGTAATTTAAATAATGTACAATACTGGCAAATAAACCCTATTAGTATCAACTGAATTTCTGGCCAATATGGCACGTGTATAGCTGCATCGGTGTTTCTAAAAGTTGTGTTCACATTGCCTGAAATTAATAATATAAATAACAGATTTCCCACCTCTGGTTTCATTTGGATTACCGGTTGTCCTCATTATGTGTGTCACAGGTAATATGGAAAGGAAAATATTACGCAGCACGAGTTGTAGGATTAGGGCAATTATGGTGACACACGTGACCCCCTCTACACAAGAAACAGCTAAGATTCATATTCTTGGTTCTTTCGGGAAAATCACGTCGAAGGGAAACAATAAAATAATACAAATATAAAACAATTAAATTCTCGCGACCTTTTGACTGCAACACAAGCAATCATCATCAGGTGTGAAAACCACAACAAGAAAATTTGAAAGAACCAAGAATATGAATCTCTGCAGTCAATAAAGCTTTAAATCATAATTTAACAGCTGAGAGTCAATGCTGTGGTGTTGTGCGATTGGTGCAAGCTACCCATCATTGTGTTTTGATGTTGAGCTGTTAAAATTGCACTGTTGTGGGGTGAGGTCAAGGCCGATGACTGCTTCCAGCGGTGTCAAGATCAGTATTTTGAAGAGGCTCGCGGAGGATGATACTGGGCACTAGGGTGCAGTCTCCCTCCATGAACAACAGAGGGCAGAGGAGCGACGCTCACAACAACAATTGGCGGAGCACCGCGCGTATAAAACACAAAGTTGGAAGAAAGTTTATCTCGGGGAGTTAACCCACAACACCTGGGTCTGTCCCGCGTGTTCACACGATAACGCGTTTTCACTACAACGCGTTTTCTTTACTTTAGGGAACGCTTCTCGCACAACGCGGAACGCGCTCCGTCACAACGCGCTTGCTGAGCGGACTACTTTCTTGAGCAGTGAAATTTATTAAAATCTTTTGCTCTGCCATTTGATTTTAAATTACGACTCTTCAAAGAGCTTTGGTTGTAGTAAGCAATATTTGAATTTGTTTAAACGACCTGTATTTTCTTACAACATGTTTTATATTCCTAGGCATTAAATGTGTACTAAAGATTCAGACTAATTGTAAATCTAATGGGACCACTTTAATCGATGTCCGTTAATATATGTAGGCGTGGTAAGGTTTCGAGACGCACTCGGCGATGCGTGAAACGCAGTCCGTGTCCTTCCTCGTCCATTTGTCTTCATTCCAACGTCAACTTTGTTCTGCTGGTCTCTCTCATTAAGGCCACATGGCCACACTGTGTCTCTTAGTTCTTGCAAGCTAAGCTGGAGTCAGTCTCTCTCATTAAGGCCACATGGCCACACTGTGTCTCTTAGTTCTTGCAAGCTAAGCTGGAGTAAGTCTCTCTCATTAAGGCCACATGGCCACACTGTGTCTCTTAGTTCTTGCAAGCTAAGCTGGAGTGAGTCTCATTAAGGCCACATGGCCACACTGTGTCTCTTAGTTCTTGCAAGCTAAGCTGGAGTCAGTCTCTCTCATTAAGGCCACATTGCCACACAGTGTCTCTTAGTTCTTGCAAGCTAAGCTGGAGTCAGTCTCTCTCATTAAGGCCACATGGCTACACTGTGTCTCTTAGTTCTTGCAAGCTAGCTGGAGTGAGTCTCTCTCATTAAGGCCACATGGCCACAGTGTGTCTCTTAGTTCTTGCAAGCTAAGCTGGAGTCAGTCTCTCTCATTAAGGCCACATGACCACACTGTGTCTCTTAGTTCTTGCAAGCTAAGCTGGAGTGAGTCTCTCTCATTAAGGCCACATGACCACAGTGTCTCTTAGTTCTTACAAGCTAAGCTGGAGTCAGTCTCTCTCATTAAGCCACATGGCCACACTGTGTCTCTTAGTTCTTGCAAGCTAAGCTGGAGTGAGTCTCATTAAGGCCACATGGCCACACTGTGTCTCTTAGTGCTTGCAAGCCAAGCTGGAGTCAGTCTCTCTCATTAAGGCCACATGGCCACACAGTGTCTCTTAGTTCTTGCAAGCTAAGCTGGAGTCAGTCTCTTTTCGACATATGTCCCACCAAATTCTGTAATAATAATGTTCCAGTTTCTCTATATGTTTTTAAATTTAGATTTAAATAAATCTACATTTTAAAATCCACAAATCTGGCTGCCTCCTGATGATGCTGGTTGTAATTACTGGCGAAACGTCATACTCAGATTGTTAATGTTGCGGCTTTGCTCTCTAACACACAACCGGTGTGCTGTACTAGTAACGAATTGGCATGTTCTGTTTAAGTGACAAACCTTACTAATTGGCTGTGTCGGGTGGTGGTGGGTTTACCGACATATTTTTATATTTACGCAATCTTACCCAAAAAACCTGTATTATGTAAAAATACATTTATTTTCCCCCTTTCTTTTTGGACAGTTTCAAATCTCTAACGTCTTTCAAATTGTTCTGATGTACAGTGCTACATTTTAAATTACTGTCATGTTTGCAACGGGTTGTTTAAAATATATTCAAATGGTGTAGATTCATGTTTAAACTCGATTCGAATCTGCATTCATCATTTTCTTCTTAAGCAGTCCGTAACCACAATTGGTACATCGATGCATGACCCATTTGATTATGGTTTGTTGGTCTTAATTTATCAATTAAAATGTTATTGAGTGTGCCAAATCCTAAAGAGTGGCGTTTGAGTCGACCTTATTTTATATTCACATGTGAAACGCCTGTGCACATGAATGTAATCCAGTTACACACTCTCCTACTTGTTCATCAACTCTCTTCGTGGTGTAGATTTGATGGCTTGTATAGCAACCATAAACAAACGCAACAAATCCGGGTGACTCATGATCCATGATTCACGATGCCAGTGGGCCAGGTTTCACTTTCAACCTGTGTGGCATGAATTAAACGCACCTGTAAATTTGACCTGAAATGATTGCACAACAATTGCCCCGCCTTCATGGGATGTTTATCCTCCACTGTTTATCTGGCTTTGACCTGAATTATATAAAAGTGCGGCTCTGCAACTGCTGTAGAGTCACATTGGTATAAACGCATTTTACAATATGAACAGCGCATTGAAAACGCGTACTATTTTATGTATTGTTTAACAAGTGTGTTTACAAATCCACACTGTGAAACACGATGATTGACACAGGGGAGTAGATTATGTTTTCGATAGTGTATTTAAATAGAGCTACTGTAGGTAAGTAGTTTTCAGTTTTAAAGGCATAGTTTAACAAGACAACACTTGCCACCATCCTTCAAACCCATTGGTGAAAAAAACCACAGTTTATGTTTACATTATAATATGTTTACATTATATATAATATATAATATAATGTTTATATTATAATATAATGTTTACATTTTATATAATATAATGTTTATATATAATATAATGTTTACATTATAATACAATGTTTACATTATATATAATATAATGTTTATGCAAGAGCCGGGGACTTATGGGACCCCGGGGTCCCACCATAAGGTTCATATGAATGGTTACCTAATAACTTTTGAAACACGGTAATCGCTGTGAAGTGCAGTTTCCAATTCTTATTGTTGACTCAATCTCTATGGCCTTTCTATGCAATATGAAGAAGGGGCATTGCCCGAAACGTCGCTTATCGGATGTTTTCCCTTTTTCAAGGCCCCAGTGCTACTGATGCATGAATTTGTTTGGTATTTGAAATGATACGAAGGCTCAGCAAGTGATTCCGTGCAGACATAAACAGAAGCGATACGCGCCACCCCAGCCACCCATGTCGCGAATCAATCGATTATAGCGATTGAGGGCTCGTGAATAAATTCTAGATTCAACGCCTTGTTTTAAAACGTGAACACAGCCGGCTCTAGTGACTGGAGTGGGTGCGTGTTGGACAATGTGAAACAATGACACGCAACGTATACAAATCTAAAACATAAATTCTTACGCACGCGATCCGGTGTGCATATCGCGATCTTCAGGATGAATGATCACATCCGAATCAATGCGTCGTCGTTGCTCCCCTAGCATGCGCTCTGCGTAACCCGCTCGTGTTGTTGTTGTTGTTTGCGGCAGAGTTTAGGACCTTCGTGGCCAAGAGCCGCAGCTCCCGAGGCAAAGGAGTGATGGCACGCTTCAAGGTGCCGGACTTGCTGAAGCATCTCATGGAACGATACGGGGCTCCGGATATTCACGATCTGGGCATCCGCATCACCAGCATACCTCTGGGCATTTCCGTACGTGCCGTGCCTGCGTGTATGAGCGTGTGTGTACGTGTGTATGCATTGCGTCGCTTGTTGACTGCGAATTGTATTATTATTGGATGCCTCAAGTAGACTCTTTGGTTCTTTCGGTAGAGTCACGTAGGTATAAAATAAAATAAATCACGACGTTTCGGGCGCAACACAAGCGTCCGTCATCAGGTGGGAAAGCCTTGGTGTGCTGCTGAGGCAGACTGTTTTAAATGGTTTGAAATGTGTGTAGCCCATGGGTCATAAAGAAGTGGCCAGGGCTAGTGATGTTAACGTGAGAAATTAGCGTGTAACTGTAAGGTAGGAAAGCGGCCTCCTCCTCGATTTTACGTGACTTTACCGAAAGAACCAAAGAGTATGGATTCCTGCAGTCGCGAAAGCTTCAAATCAAGATTGCCTCAAGTATGTATTGTTGTTGCCCTTGAGGGGGTTTACTTTCTGAATTAAATGCGTTCTGGAATTGCTGACACACAGCCACAACGTACGTGTCGCTGTGTTCACACCTGAGAGTGACACTGCATCAGCCTTTTACCAATATTCCCCCGCCCCTGCGTTTGCCTTACACGGCCACAATGCTGAGCTATCCTCAGTTGCTCAGGCACGCAAGTTTCACACCTGTCTCCCTGTCAAGTGAATGTGGTGTATCCTTTTGTCATGCAGTCTGAGACAGACTTCCAACACGACTTCAGTTTTGTGGGTGCAGTGCTGTGACAAGAGCACTGAAGTAACTGCTCGTGTAAGTACATCATGTTAATATATATCGTATAGAAGGCTGAGGCCTATTTTACTGTACCACTCCTTACAGAAATCTTCTTTCCCGAGTGGTTGTGCATTTGTCGCTTGTTTCAGAGGTTCGCGATTCGATCCCAGGAGTCGCCCTAGTTAATATTGCGGGTGTATTATCCAAAACTGCATTTCTATATGCTTCACAAATGTAAAAAAATAAATCCCGTGTTGTTATTAATGAATGAGGAGGACGTGTGTGCCGGCGTCAGAATCAAAATTTGCAAATCTAAACAGGTACTCAGAAATGACTGGATTGGGTAAAACCACAAGTATATATGTTGAACTTCTTTCGCACTGTACGTAGCCAACTGTGCTAATCGGAGGTGTGGAGGACAACAAACTGAACACAAAAAGCAGTTCTAAAGAAATTGTTTTCAATCTAGATTTAAAAGTGCATAGCTCCAATGGCTTACTAATATCGGAAGGAAGAGCATTCCAGTTGGCCGCAGAAGCGCATCTGAAAGCGAGTGATGCGGTGACTGTCTTTGTTCGATGGCTTGCCAAAAGCCACTGCTGCTAGGATGATCCACCAATCCCATCTCTCGATTGCAATCGTGCATTAGCAGCACACCTTGCATTCGCTGTTGAACCACTCGTCCATCACGTGTTCCATCATCGCAACTACAGCACTGCCCTGCACCTGTGGCCACCACAGTTGCTAACATTGTGTTGTTTGTTTAGGTGATCGGCAAGGCCCAGAAAGGCGAGCGGGAGGTGATGGACCGTGGGCTGGCTCGCATTGAGTGTGACATCAAGCAGGAGGTGGAGGGCCGGCCACACAAGATCAAGAAATACCTGTTGGAGTCGTTCCCCTTGCCAGGGACGAGCGCCGATCTTCGCCAACAGTTCACGACACAGCCGGCGGCCGAGATGGTGCTGCAGGTCTTCCAGAACGCCGATGACATCTTTGTGAATAAGCTGAAGAAGGTGGGGCCATGGCGTCTGGACTTAATGCAACAAAATTACCGTGCGAGAAAGTTCATGCATTTGCTTAGATTTGTCAAAGATTTTCCAAAATACATTTGTTCTCAGAATTATTTAATGAGTGATAATTGCCATACGTTTCAAGTCTGTCGATACTTCCACCAGTATCAATGGCTTGTTCTACCACTGAATTAACTCTCCTCTATAATATTTAGGGCCATCGCTTTCACAAAATTCAGTCACACGTTGAGACAAAAGTAAGGGGGGCATTGAAATCGGTAGGACATCTATGCATGTGTCACCCTCTATTTGTCCCAACAGAGTGATATGGCTGCACGTGGTTTGGGTCCTTTGTTGTTTCCACCAACAGTGTGTGCAGGACTTCTTGGGGCAGGTGAAAGGGGACACGCTGGCCCAGAAGCTGTTTCAGTTGGCCCTGTGCTGTGGCTCCCTCGAGACTCCTCGCGACCTCGTGGTCAAGGAGAAACCGGCCGCGTTTCTCGGCAACATCAGCACTCCCGACACCAGACCGCCGCCTCCTCCGGGGAGTAAGGAGACAAATTTGCATATACAGTAGACTCTCGATTGTCCGCGCTAATTACGGGGAAGATGGCTGCGGATGATAAAAAAATCTCGGATTATCCAAAGATATCTATTTTCTGCGGATCTCTATGCCACAAACTAACGATCGACCGATCGATGCACATGGTCGGTGATAAAACTTTCCTGCTCCTGAGCAGAGGACTCGGCCCTCTAAGTGGATAGCAGAGCCACGCCAATCACCATCAATCAAACTCCACCCACTGTTGTAAAGATATGCAACTACTGTACTGTCGAGGTGATCACGTAGATTTCGGATTCATGGGCGCACATATTTGCTCGATATAAGCACGTGACTTGTAACAAACATTTCCAAGAATTACAATGTATAACTATTTTTAGATTATTAATTTGGGCCTAAGGGAAAATCCATGAGTTATTAATAAGTTAAAATCTCATGTGCGTGGTTAATCCGCAAATCAGATAAACCGCACACGGATAATCAAGAGTCTACTGGATTGCACGTGCGCTGAATTGTCGTAGCTTCTCTAAACACCTTATTTCACATCTCGTCTCGATTATTACTAATGCATTAGTAAGAGTTTGGCATATCACGACGCATCAGTTTGTTAAATTTACATCGAGATGACCCGGGTGGATGAGAGAGATTATTTGCATTGAGCTGGAAACGCTGAGATCCTGGGTTCGAATCTGGGTAACCACCTGTGATTAAACTTGCTTTTGTCAAGTGCAGCCAGTTGATGGTCTCAGCTCGGTCATTAATGACTGTCAAAAAAACCCAAAACATACTCAGTAAATGGCTATGCACTTAATTTGACCAAGTCCAATATCGGCTCAACAGAGTGGGTGGGAATGTGCTTCCCTTTACTCTGTGGACCAGAGGTCACTAGAAACAATGTCAGAGGTAGCTTTGTGATGTTCTCTTCTGCGGGCCATTCTCCAATAGGACGGGTTCCGCTGCTCCGTGAGAGATCTCCGTCTCATGACACGATATCGAAAGCACAATTTGAATAAAATGTAGTTTCTTATATTGTACATAAGGGGTCAGACCACGGAGGACCTTCAGAATGCTCAGTGTGAACTTGAAATTGATTCTGGACTGGTTCAGGGGATAGTTGAACAATTCGAATATTGGGGCGATATCGTCTTGCATACGGGTGTGAGTGAGAAGTCTGCCAGTGGTTTTTTTAGGCCATCATCTAGATTTTTGGGTTAGATCATGTAAACATGCACTCAATAATACGCGTTAATATGCACTTTTTACGTGACCTAACCCAAAAATCTCAATTATGGATAATATGGGTCGCGAAGGCCTTCGTGTTAAACTTGTTTTTTGAGTCATCTGGAGAGTGATGATGAAACTTATCGGGAGGCCGTCAATGAGACGTGGGGGGGGGGGGGGGGGGTGGGGCAGAGAGAGAGTTGCAGTTGTTGAGCCTATTGGAGCGAGTTACAGAATCGTTGTCCTCTCCTACAATGGCATTGCTTCTCTCCTTCGCAGAGGCGGTAGTTGAGCATCTGGTCCGTCTGCTGAGCCACGCAAGTAAGATGACAGAGCCTCTGGGCCTACCCGCGCTGTCACGCCTGGAGAAGCAGCTTGCCGAGCACTTTGACTCGCGCGACCTCCCCAGCCTGGGCCTCGGCTCCTTCTTGGACATCCTCCATCGCAACGCCCAGGTGCGTACGTGGCGTGCGTGAGCCCACCCGCCTCCAGCTGGTAAGAGG
The DNA here is from genome assembly GCF_048934315.1 of Petromyzon marinus. NCBI lineage: Eukaryota > Metazoa > Chordata > Hyperoartia > Petromyzontiformes > Petromyzontidae > Petromyzon > Petromyzon marinus. The sequence continues at coordinate 7,865,406 of NC_133683.1, forward strand.
CAGTACAGCAAGTAGGTGTACGACACTGCCCGTGCAAAGTTTGAGTGTACTTACCGCCTCCGAGTGGCGCTCAATGTTAAGTTTGTATCCAAAATTGTACGCGGTAATATTAGTTTATTATTACGAACTTAAAACTCATTTGTCGATAACTCAAATACGTTTAAGCGTTATGTAATAACTGCCAATTCAGAGCGCAACAAAGTGTCACGTAAGATGCATGGGTTTTCTCTTGTCACTCTTAAAAAAATATCTGTGAATTTGGCAAACATCCCAAAGGTAGATATTGAAAATCACCGTTAAAATTGAGTGTACAGCGGTGACATTCAGATAAAATATATGATAACACTATATATGCAAAGTGGCCAGGTGGCTCAGAGATCAAAGCGGTGCATTGGCAATAATGAGATTCTGGGCTTGAATCTGGATTTTGACCGCTTGGGTTGAAACCGAGGTCTCAAGTCTTATCAAGTCGATCGTCCGAGCCCCGTCACCAGCGACTGCACAAAATTACAGTCTCATTAAACTTGAGTTTTGCACTTCATTTTCCTAATTTCATCTTTGAGAATAACAATTTCAGCTTGACTCTCGTGCGTCGCACAATCTCATAACACAGCTAATGTGAAAGTGTTGGCTCCTATTGTGTACAAGATAAAAGGCCACCCCTCACATTTTATGACACGGCCTGCACGGCTATGCGAGATTTACGAATGGATGATTTATTTGTCTCTTGACATTACGTCGATAGTGCATTTGGAAAACTAAAATTGAGAACGAATTTTGTGTTAATTTGCAAACTTAAATCTGTAATATTTAATCAGTTTTCGTGCACTGCATTGTGAGATGCAGCTCCATGCGTATCGTTTAGCTTTAAGCCGGTGTTTGCCTTGCGGTTGCCTCGGTGTCAACCAACTGATGTTGACGGATTTGTTGTGTCTGTGGTAGCTGTTGGACGAGACTGGGGTTGTGATCTCTGCCCTGGGTGGATCTGGAGCCACAGCGGGAAGCTTCTGTCCAAAGCGTGACGAGCTGCATGGAGTTCATCCACCAGTGCGGCAGCCTCGACACCGCAGCGGTGAGACACGGGCCCCAGTAGGGGCCACAGGGGTGGCTCAAAGATGGGGATAAGGATTTGGAGATTTAGGGCGCTCGCGGAAATAAACTCTTCAACTCAAAGCGCCTTACAGCAACGTCTCATCTCAACCATTCCATTGCTCTGCGGCAGTCTACCCGAGGAGACCCCCCCCCAATGGCAGCTGTTCCTATTTGGCACGTGGTGCACGCACTACCGGCCTGTGAATGGACATGTCTGCCAATTGGGAGCGATGTTTGAGTTTCCTACATGGTTTTTTCCCCGATAAAGTAATTTGCAAGTATTTGATCTGATTTGGAAAATTTGGAACATGATGCGGTTACACGTGGCCAATTCTATTTTTTTAATACAGTGTAACATGATTATTATCATACATTGTGAAACAGATCTCTTTGTTTATGGTGAATAAACCGGCAACATTAACCAGGGCGGATGCTGGGCTTGAACCGAGAACCACCACTCGACCATGTTTCCATAAATTTGTGCAGTCATATTAACGCTGTTCACGTCGTACGCAATGAACACTTTATTATTAGCACCACCTCTGGACCTGTTTGGCCCCTGGTCCATTTTGAGAGGTCTTGTAAGGGCGGCGTATACAGTTTGATTTTATATCGGCAGAGCAAATAGCCAATGGAAAACCACCCGTTCCGTGGGGGTGCTACGCGCTGGCACGGATCGGATGCGCCAGTGGAAAAGGGCTGCTAGCAACCCGGCCGCCTCCAAACGAAAGAGAGAGGGTTCCAGGTCTCTGTTGTTGGCTGTGTGCTCTGCAGCTGCCGGCCGTGGACTGTGCTGTGGGGCAGCACTACGGCGTGCATTCCTGCCGCAACCTTGGGCACGGCCCCGTGGCCAACCTGGTAAAACTGGCGCAGAAGGCCAAGCCCGGTGGCAGCAGCGGCGGTGCCCATCGGTGCGCCGTCTTGTACGAGGAGACGGCGCTGTGTGCTCGCGACTCGAGGTTTGGCAGCCCCCTCCAAAGTGTCCTCCACCCCTCTGCACACCTCGTGATTTGCCTGACCGCCACGGGTCGCTCCTCAAAATTGTTGAGTCGGCGACAGACACTTTGGGTTCTTTAATCTTTCACATCAAAGGGTCAGTGAGCCACACCAATATGCCATTGGTAATGTAACTTAAGGATTCAATGTTCAAGGCAAGTGATTGTCGAGACAAACTGATGATTGTGTGTGTTACACCCCTCTGGCAGTCCACTGCCTGATGAAGGCCTCGCCACGTTGCTTTGGTCATGGGGGTTGTTGCACCAAACTTTACCACGCTTGGTGAAGGGGGCGCGGATTAGGTTCAGGACTTGTTCAGATATCAGTCACCACTGACGTTAGCCATGGCTAGGAATCCAACTCGGATCGCCGCGTTAGTATCGCAGTGCACCAAACATTGCAGCAGTGCTTCAGAAATCATTCCGAAGTTGCTTGATATTGCACACAGTTTGAATAAACCATCATTACTTCAGGACATATATATTTGTAGTTAAAAGTTTACTTTATACATGCTGTGATCGTTATAAAGAGTTGTGCTAGTTAGTAGTAACAGCGCGATACATCGGTTAAATCGATTAATATGTATTATTCAGCTGACAATTCATGTATTGAATTGCACGTGTAAGAATCAACATCTAAAAAATTGTATCGCTTTTTATTTTAATAGTTTCACATTGCCACTGCAGAGAGTCGACATGATCAGTGTAAGTTCAAAAGAACTGACACACCTTGTGAAAAACCCAACGCAGAAGATCCTTGGGCTTGATATTCCACGAAGATCATGGTCCCCCTAAACCGCATCTGCACAAAACATGGCAGATGCGGATACCTGATGCACAAATGGAAAATTTTAAACTCTCCAGTGTTTGACTGTGGTCATCCAGAACAGATCGTACAACGTGAAACGACGCAATAGAAAATTAAAGTCAAGCCACAGTGCGATTGTGACCATCCAACCCAAGCTATTCACGATATTGTGAACCACAGTCGTTTGCGCTCCTTCAACGGAGTAGTTTAGTTTAGTTTTCATTTATTTGGTATAGCCCTGTGAGCCATTCGGCTCTTGAATCGGGTGCAACCGCAACAAAAAAAAACATGAACAAGAAAACATCTTAAAGTGACTTTGTGCATGTGCAAACAGAGAATCCAGGAAAAAAACATCAAAATATTCCTGAAATAGCACCTTATACACCAACGCTGTGTGAAAAATCCCAGTGGGATGCAAGTCAAACAACAACAACAACAACAACAAGAAAACTTAGATTAAGGCCAAACCTAAAAACTTTTAGAACTCACCAAAATAAAGCTATAAATGCAATGTAACAGTGATCATAGGAACTGTGACCGAATTTTTAACCATAAACTACATAAATAACATGTATCACCAAACCCTAGAGCCACAGCTGGCTGCATGAGTCACTCCACAAACAACAGGAGGAGCAGGAATAGTAACCCTACATGAAGCCCTCTCGTCGTGACCAGCAGACCTCGGACATTGGCTTATGGCTCCTGAACATGTTGCCCTCATGCGCAGGAATAGAATAGCTCAGGGGTTGGCAATCTGAGTCTCCCGGTGCCGCATGCTGCTCTTTAAAGACTGTTTGGTGATGTTATTTACGAAGGACCACTGTCTCATATTCACCACAGTGCATTGCGCCTCTTGAAATATTGAGTTGAGTAATCCCGGTAGTTGAGAAACTAAGGTAGTTGAGTACCCCGGGAACACGCTGTGGTTCGTGTCGCGTTAATAGCTCCGTACCGTGCCGTGTAACTCACTAAGCAGCCGATTGCTCGCGTGCAGTGGTAGTGCCGTGTTCATTGATAACACTGCACACTCCGTGCAGTGGTAGTGCCGTGTTCATTGATAACACTGCACACTCCGTGCAGTGGTAGTGCCGTGTTCATTGATAACGCTGCACACTCCGTGCAGCGTTGTGTGAGGATGGCTCACTAATTGAAAGGGGAGTCGTAGCTATCGCACTGTGGGGTGGTCATCGCCCTCCTCCCCCTGGGCATGTGCCGTGTGTGTTGTGTCGTCGTGAGTCGTGGCGATGTAAACCCGGGGTAGCTCCTCTCTCCGTCTCTTCGTTTGTTGCTGTCCCGGCGAAGCTCGAGTTGGTGAGCGCAACGCGTGGCAGATCCGGCTTCACCCGTTCCCACTCCTCCCAGTCAGCGACTCCCAAACCCCCACTCAATAATCGCAGATCACTACCCAGGTCCTTATCAACCAAATGATTTTTAACTAAACTATTTTTTGTATTCTTAATGTATCAACAGTTCAGTTTTAAAGTATAATTTTACCGAGGCACTGTATGTTTTCCTGGTGTGGACTGTGGCTGTTTTTGCTATTGTTTTACTGCCTTTCTCAAGCTTGGAAATGTATATATGAATGAAATTGGAACTTATATACTTCATTTATTTACTAATTGACAAACTATTTTTATTTTACCAGGTAAGGCCCACTGAGCATATATAGCAGTTTTTCAGAAGCGACCTGGCCATCGCAAATGATAGCTCAACGAAGTGGCTTATCGTCACGTGGACATTTATAGCAGACAAATATACAGCATGCGTCAGGGTTGGGATGGAACCCACGACCTCCTGCGTACCAGGGGAGGTAGTTAACATCTCCCAGCCACCGTGGTGCCCTGTGGTCACGTGAGGCCTTCCACTTCTGAATGGCTTGCGATGCATATTTGAACATTACTGCAAGCGTCTTAGCCTCGTTCATTCGGTATTCGAGGGGAATATTGCCATTTAGTAACTTTGTTTCAAATATCGCGCATTGAACTTTCGATTTTAATTTGCAATGTAATTGAGGGACTGTGCGTTGTCTTGTCGTGGTCTGGTGCTGTTGTTGTGTTGCTGAATTGCCCAAACTAGCATTTGTTGACAAATCGGCAGGAATCTATGTACTTTGTATTTTTAGCAACATGCTTACATTTTCTCCGTCTTGCCTCTATTATCGTTTTTGAACATACCTCGCTGACCCGCCCCTACTGGACATATGTGAAAAGAGCTTCATAGCTCATTGGATTCCTCCAGGGTGAAAAAAAGATTCTAATTAATCAGTGGCACTGCCAACAACCTGCATCCACACACGACTAAGCACCCCTTGTAATGCCATACACATGGTTTCTTTCCCATAGACATGTAATTCTGCAAATTTTCAGAAATATCTGCCGTATGCGAATTACTCCAGACAAGTTTAGAGTATTAAACGTGACCTGTTGTGACTCGTCTAATGTGTATCGCGTGGTCGTTAGCACAGAAAGATGCGTCTGGTAACGTCCTAATGGACCAAACATCGTAAAAAGGAGGCTGGGTCTGCGTTGTTCAGAGTGACCACCATATACAGGGACTCTTCTACTTACGGACGAGTTAGGTTCCAGAAGTCTGTTCGTAAGTCCAACTTTACTCCTGTCGATTCCAAACATGTTGTACGGCGTGTACACTAAACACAGGGAATGGCTTTAAGAGTTGTATAATCTCCTGTAGACGTAGACGCCACTGGTTCTTCACGTTGTGTAGATGTAGATGCCACCACCACCATCTATTGCGTGGCGGTTGAACTTATGAATCTCGGTACAAACAGGCAACTGGACATATGGACAGGTTTCTTCGTATCTCTGAGACTTTCTAAGTTGAATGGTTGTAAGTGAAGGAGTCCCCGTAAATATTTTTGAGGACCACTGGGATCTTCAGTTTAAACCGTGAGTCTTTGAGTCATTGGACCAGAAAGAAGTGAGATTAAAACAACAGTAACATTGAAAAATATGTACACAGGGCAGGGAGGGCCCAGCCGCATGACAGGATTTATTCAGCGGTATCGTCACGGTAACAGAAACAGTGCTCCCGAATGAATCGCAGAATCCCCCGAATATTCCGCCTCAGGCGGGAGAATCTCCGTCCAGGCCCGCGTGACGCCTTTGGCCCAATCTTGTCGACGGCATCATCATCATCATCCTCCTCGTTGTTGTTGTTGCCTGGTTGGAGAGCAGGGCCCCGCCTGGCAAATGGACGCACGCGCCATCGTTAGCACGGTCGGCTACAGTTAGCACGGTCGGCTATGGTTAGCACGATCGGCTACGTACGCGTTCAAAATTATTTCAATGTACAGACATGCGCGTGTTCATTATGCCACCGTCTGCCCCATCATGCATTCTCGGCTGTGCTTACACTGGTTGCTGCAGTGCACCTCATATGTGTCCGGCCGCTCAAATGCGAGGTAGGAGGATGCCACACATCTCTCACTATGGCCAGTAGCGGAATGCTACATTCCTATAACAGGAGCCAATGGTGGTGTATAATAGGATCACCGCTGTTGACTTCCCACAAAATGGGATTCATTATTTGACTATAGCTCAGGTTGATAAATAAGCTGTTAACCTTCTTGACCTGGATTTTGAACTCACAAGCGTACAGTGATCATGGAGTGCTCTAACCGCAGCACCTCCAAGTGGGATGCAGTGCAATTCATATATTTATAATTAAGATATATATATTTTACTAGGAATGCATTTAGCTGCAGATTGGTGGAGATGAGGTTAGGGATAAGATATTACATCCTTTGGAGCCCTGGGATATTTACATCTTCAAGTGAGATGAACTAAAGAGGTGAATGCCATTACAGAATCCTCATTTCACAACTCCTCATGAAACAGATTCCCCGTTCTTACAATACAGAACTTGTCTCATCTAATACAGAACCCAAATCTCATGTGTCCTCAATATTTTTTACTTCCTCTCAATCGTGAATACCACATTGTGGGAATCAACAGTGGTTGTAATATGAATAGACTTGCCCTTGCTATAGGAATGTGTAATTTACTCAAGTGACTAATTTATGATGATCGATGGTGTTTGCTATATGCTAATTTATATCAGGAGACACATTGTCTGAATGACCTCCCCAATACACATTTTTCTCAAGGTGCACTTCTGCGTGGAGGCTCACTCTTGTCTCGTAGCCGACTCCATCTCCTCCTCCTCCGTGATGACGTCATTGGTGCCACCACTTTGATTGGGGAATTTTTCAGACAGGCGTGTTACCGCACAGTCACCTGCTGACTCCACTCCCCACTCCGACTCCATTCCCCAATCCGAGTTTGAAGCCCACTCGCTCCCAGAAACTGAGCCTGCAGTATTCTGATTTGTCCAAGTGGACTCCGAAGTCTGCTCGCTTGCAGCAGTGACTTGGAAATCTCCCTCACAGAGACATGGGATTGCCGAGAGGCTGCAGGCCACCATCGGTTCCATTTCCTCTTCAACGATGACGTCATTGGTGCTGTCACGTTGATCGAAGAGTTTTTCAGACAGGCGTGTTACTGCACAGTCACCTGCCGACTCCACTCCCCACTCCGACTCCATTCCCAAATCCGAGTTCGAAGCCCACTCGCTCACAGAAACTGAGCCTGCAGTATTCTGATTTGACCAAGTGGACTCCGAAGTCTGCCTCCTTGCAGCAGGGACTTGGCAATCTCCCTGGCTGAGACGGGGGACTGCCAAGAGGCTGCAGGCCGCCACCGGCTCCGTGTCCATGGCTGGGCAAGGCGGGAAGTTCGCTTGCGGTGGCAGGGCCCTGCCGCCCCACAATAATGGGTGGTTGAGGGCCTCCGTGGGTGTGAGGCGACGTTGGGGATCCCACCTGCCAAGGAGGCAAACGGAGGGAGTCAGGTGCCTGTTGCATTCTAAAATGGCTTCATTGAATCGTGGTCTGGGGTGAAATGCGCAATTCTATCCTCAACACTTTTGTCAGAAACGATATTTATTTTAAAAAGCGACGAGATGAAGAAACGATGCCCCGGTGTGACACGAAACTTTGCAGTCCTAGCCCAAACGACACGTGAGGTCTAAGATCGTTTCCAGTAATGTTGATGGCAGACGCAAAGTGATTTATATTTAATTATTTGTACGAGGTGAAATGTAGACAATAGTAACAAGTCTCTTACTGAAGGCACTCGCGGAGAAAATTGATGAACTTTTGATTGCGGGTTCCCAGAACCGCCTTCAAAGACACGGAGCACGGGACGATCCGTTTCCCGTTGACGACGGGGCGATTCTTTTTGTCTGTTTATCGGAGAGAGAAAAAGAGAGAAACACTGAATTAGTTGTGGCGATCAGTACAATGCGGGGGCGGTCCTTAACCCTCCAATTGCGATGTTTGCAAATATGATTCCATGTTGGCGGTCGACTACAGCCTGTCATCCCTCCAGGGTCGATAAAATTTGTAACCGTTTGTGAGACGTTTGCAGTAGTCGTGTGGAAAGGATGGCTCCTAAGCGTGAAAGTGAAATTCCCACTCTCAACTCTGGGCCACCGGAGGAGACGAGAACCTCCTGATACTTGTTTGAGCAAGGAGACACTTTGATGTTTATTTTAGTATTATATTATTATTTGCATCACTTGGAGAGGATGGTAATTTGTTGTACAAGCGTGCTTTTAAGCATAATATATTTCTCAATCAAGGACCCACAGTTTGTGTGGAGGGTTGTTCTCTGTGGTTGTTTTGTACTATGGTAGAACTGCTCTATGCTGATTTAGGATACCGTCGCATCTGCCACACAATTTTTAAAAATTGTGCTAAGTCATGCTGAAATAAAAAAACGGCCACTCATCTTTATTAAAAATGTGATGGCCAGAATTCCATGTAATTAATACACACGTCCTCTGTTGGATTGCAAATCCCTATAAGGTTTTCCAAATATACTCTGCTACCTAAACATAACCGTTCCTTTTAAAGTATTTTTTCATAAGACTCCTTACTGTCACGATAATTCAACACGTACTGACGAGTACGTTGCCAAGACCGTTGTGACTTTTAAACCCAAATAAAGCACAGTTCATTTTTAAATTACGCGAAGCAGTTTCCATGCCTTTCTATTCAAGCACAGAGCACGAGACACGCGGCTGCACAGCCACGACTCTCCGGGCAGTGACAGCAGCAGCAGCAACAGCTACGAACTCCAACACCACCACCTCACCACCCCCCCTGTCCACTCACCAAAGGAGATGATGTTGTGGGTCGAGGCGTCAATCATGGCTTTGGGTGGGAGCCCCAACATCTGAAACCAAGATCACAAGAGGGATGAGTTGGATGAGGTCCGACGCTCGAGTGAACAGAGCGTACATACTCTGCACTTTGTCTCATTGGAACGTCGATGAACAATGAACTTTGCCTGCTCTTGTACATACTGTTTGCAGATATTTATCTCTATCATCAGGCGAAGCATACATATTTGGTCTTTAATTGATGACGTGGTTACTACGTGCGGCTTCGTTGCTCTCCAACACAGGCTCTGAAAGCCTCGGGGCTTAACAACAAACCACAATAATCATAACAATAGTAATCATTCCGAAGGACATCAGCCTGACGCACTGATTATCTGGTATTACCGATGATCCCGAAATCTCTCTTTACTTCTTTACTCATGCAAATGGTGCGTGATCACGCAGTGAACACGTCCACTCCTCTCCCGTGTACCGGCAGCTGAGCGACATTTTTTGACCAGTGAAGGGCCCAGAGGATGACGACAGCCCTGCACGTAACCAGCTTTGTCGCATGAGCCATCGCACAGCGGGTCTGTACGCTGGTGGATCGTCGTGCGCCATCAGTCATAACCAACCCCCTGCTGCTGCTGTTGTTTATCGTGGACTCCATCGTTGGTTCAAATTCGAATTAAACCCTCCCTCCTCCTTTATATGGCGCAGTTGGAACGGTCCCATGGGAAATATGACGCCCGGTTTGGTGGTGCCGTATCGGGCTCGAGGTTTGTTACAATAAAAATTATAGAATTCATCAGTATGTATATATTATAATAATTAATATTTGTAAGGCGCATTTAATCCGATGATCCCAATGCGCCCCGTGTATGGAAAGCAGGGAAATGAGACGACCAAAACGAGGAAATGAGACGACCAAAACTATGGGGAATAGGCCATTTTACCGAGGTGAGTTTTCATGGCGAGATTTAAATAGCTTTAAAAATGCTGTCTTGTTATCAGAGGCCAACGCGTTCCATAGTCTTGGAGCTGCACTGGCAAAAAGCCCGATCGCCCCCAGGAATTGAGACATGACCTCAGAAAACTGAGTAGGAGATCAGAAGATCTCAAGGACCTCATTGGTGTACATGAGTGGATCAGCTCCTGTAAGTATTGTGGGGCTAACCCACTGACAGCCTTGTAGCTCAACAGCAGGACCTTATAACCAACTGGATATATATGCGATGGTGTTTTCCTACGCGTCAGATACCTGGATGAGATAGCCGATGTGGTCTTCCGAGCTTGTCTTGAAGAGCGGGTTCCCGAGGAGCATCTCGGCCACCACACATCCGAGTGACCACATGTCCGCGCTGCATGTGACCGGGAGCCCAAAGTACATTTCGGGGGCCATGTACCACATCGAGCCAAGACACCAAGCTCCTAGCAGCACACGGACAGACAGGTGACCAAACAAGGTGGCACTTGCACATTATTCACCTGTACTTGTGAAGTGCAGAATAGATGAGGGTATGCACACGCAGTCACGTATGGCACTCAAAATGCGCACAATGACAAAGATCGCCCACATAAATGCGTGTATCAGCTGGGTAGCACTTAAAAATGTAAATTATTTTCATTACACTGGTGCCAGCTATCATAGAGTGCAGCTGTCGTGTCGCGAGAGTGCTCTGCGGTGAGTAACAACTTCTTTAAAAGCAACGGCGCTGCGACGCCTCTCTGAATAAAATTAACACCGAGCCGCTTTGCGCGTTTCAAGATTCAGTGATGAACCGGGGACGCCTACCACCACCCTGTAATGTGCAGACGTCTCGGAACGGGAAAAGGTTAAGTGAGGAATGAGGACAAAGGTACTTAGGGCTGCCATGCGATCTGTACATTTGCAATCGTAAATCACATGTAAATCACACGTAAATCAGCCATCCGCGACAAAAATTCCAATGGGATTGTCTACTGGCTCCAGACTTTCAATACCAGCAATCGATTATGAAAATTGTTACCGGTTTACTGGTTACTGTTTGACAACTACCCTCCTCAAACCTGGGAGGTTGAGAGTTGAAATCCTGGCCAAATGATTGACGAAATGTAACGTTTGAAGGGTATCAGTGTCACTACCACACTTTGTTTAAGCGGTGCTAACCACCACGCCACCACAGCACGAAGACAAAAACCCCCCCATATAGCTTAAACAGGCTTGTAGCGCAGCGTTCTAACCATTAACACCACCGCTCCCCACAAACACTGTGACACGCACACACACACATGCTGCTACACACGTACACACATTCACAGGGCAGCTAGATCACTCATTTGGGCAGGTCTCGCTGATGCTCAGGCCAAAATCCGTGAGCCTGATATTGCCACTGATGTGGTCTTTGACCAAGATGTTTGCCTGCAAAAAAGACAGTGGTTGTCAGTGAAACTCGTGGTGTGTCGGTGAGATTTGCGTCTTGTTGAATTGGTTCATGGCGGTTTACTCAAAGATTTCATGTACTCATTTTTGTTGAACACTTAATGCCCTTTGTAAATGTAATCATGCTTGAAGATCTCCTTACCCCATGCCGTGTTAATCAAGGGGGTTGTATGGGCCATACCTCACCATGCTGCTCAGGGGGCTGTTGAAGGCAATGGGATCCAGGACCGGTTCAGATATCGCCCAAACCCTGGTTTTAGCCGTGGCCAGAAATCGAATTCGGGTCATTAACCTCTGAGTGCAGTTTGCGAACTACCCCACCACTGCTACGCCCATCATTTAGCTTTGGCATTCGGAATTGTTGCTTAGGGCAGTTGTCGTTGTTGTTTAACGCTAATTAGAAAATATTAAATGTTCCGCGGAGCGTTGGTTGTTGAGAGCAAACAGAGATCGACGTGAAAAGTTGTATTTCTATGCAAGTTTTGGCTATCTGTGTTTATGAAATAGCAAGTCGTGGCATGAGTGTTGTTGTGGTGTAGAATAAGATATCTCGAAATCCTGTTACTAAGGTTTACAAGAGTGTTCTCATATTCTTAGTTCTTTCGGTAAGAAATAACTAAGAATATGATTTACTGGAGTCACGAAAGCTTTAAATCAAAATTTAAGAGTGTTCTCATTTTCTACAACTGCACGAACTGAGGCACTAACTCCATACTGACGGACAAAAGACGCAGCGGGCTGCTTAGTTTACTAACCGGCTTCAGATCCGCGTGAATGATGTGCATCGCCTTCAGCTTTGCCAGGGCCCGCAGCATGGAGCCCACGTACGGCTTCAATTCCGTCATGTATAAGCCATAGGTCTCGTCCAGCTTCTGGAGGAGGTCTCCGCTGTGTGACGGCACAAAACGTGAACGGTTACAGTTTCTTCCTGCTTGTGACCCATTCCCTGATTGGCCCCTTGAACGGGAGCACACGTGCTTGACTGAGGTGAAGCCGCACGGAGTAACCATACAGGGTTGCCGCTCAACTCAAAACATAGTCAATGAGGCAGAAGGCATTATTAACAGTTATGTCTGACCATGGAGCCGCGTACAAAGACAATAATTCTAGGGCATTCTGAAAGCCTACGGACATTTATTCTACATCCAAATGATTCATGTGTGTGAACACACGGACGCATCGGTGTTTGGGGGAGCGGTGATGCGGCGTTTAGCGCGTTGCTCTACAATTCCCGCTCACGGCCAAGACCAGTGACGATTATCTGAACCAATCCTGGGCCTCCTCTAGGTCGACTCAGCCTCAAATGAGTACCTGGTGCGGTGTGTAAACATCGCCACGGGGGAGACAAAGGCTAAGGGCGTGGTGCTGCCCACCCACCCCCTCGTGTGCCTTGCCCGTCTTCATAGGCGCTACTTGCTAACAGCACTTGCCCCAACAATCTTCTCAGGCTATACTGGTTAATTTTTGTCTTTGGATCGGTGTTCACCGGACGCCATGACACTCACCTGATGAGCTCCAGGACGACGCAGTTGTGTCCCCGGAAGGTGAAATTGTCCAGGAGGGTGACGATGTTGTTGTCAGGGTCCCCCTTGCTCTGCAGGATCTTCATGATCTCCAACTCCAGCTGCTGTCTCTTGTTGTTGATGCTGTGGGGTGGGGGGGAGAACGCACGGAATGAGAGTTGTCACCTCGCTCTGAGCATCGCAACACGCAGGGGCGGAGGCAATGCTCATTCATCCTCCATGAGTGGTCCTAAGCCAAGAGTGTGAATCCCACTGGCTGAGGGAACCATTAAACACACCGTGAACACGCTGTTTGTGTTTAGTTTGTTGCCCTTCCTCTGCACCTCCGATTAGCATGGTCGGTTACATACGGTGCGAAAGAAGTTCAACATTACATACTTACAATGAATGTCAGAATCGGCATGTGTATTTATACTGGAGGAATTTGATGAGCTGCAACACAAGCAATCATCATCACCTGATGATCATCATCATCATGATGATGATGATGATCATCAGATGATGATGATCATCATCAGGTGATGATGATTGCTTTGTGTTGCAGTCGAAACGTCGTGAGAATTTTATTGTTTTATAGTTTTATTATTTTATTGTTTCCCTTCTACGTGACTTTACCGAAAGAACCAAGAATACAAACTATATTTTTTATTTTACCAGTTTGAGGCCCCACTGAGCTATGGAGCTATTTTTCAGAAGCAACCTGGCTATCACAAATGTTATCTACAACGAAGTGGCTTATCCCGTGGAAATTTATAGAGGCCAAATACTCTAACCGCGTGATGTTTATTCTAAATGTAGTGAGAGAGACATGCAACCTTAAAATATACAGCAGGCGACAGGGTCGGGATTGAATCCACGGCCTCCTGCGTACCAGGCGAGGTAGTTAACATATTGCCACTGTGGTGCCCTGTGGTCACGTGAGGCCTACCACTTCTAAATGGCTTGTGATGCATATTCGAACATTACTGCAAGCGTCTTAGCCTCATTCATTAGTCAGGTATTCGAAGGGAATATTGTCATTTGGTAACGCTATTTCAAATATCGCTCATTAAACGTTCAATTTTAATGCAATGCAATTGAGGGACTTTGTGGAGTCTTGTCGTGGTCTGGAGCTGTGGTTGTTGTGTTGCTACCTTGCCCAAGCTTGCATTGGTTGACAAATTGGCAGGAATGTATGTACTTTGTATTTTTAGCAATTTGCTTACATTTTCTCCATCTTGCCTCTCATCGGTTTTGGAAATAGCTCGCTGACCCGCCCCTACTGGACATATGTGAAAAAGATCTTCATAGCTCATCGGATTCCTCTAGGATATAAAATAGATTGTGATTCTGATTAATCAGTGGCGCTGCGAATAACCTATTCCCTCTTGCTGCGGGAATCTGCATCCACACATGATAAAGCACCCCTGTCTAATGCAATACACATGGTTCCTTTGTCATAGGCATGTAATTCTGCAAATGTGCAGAAATGTCTACCGTATGCGACTTACTCCAGACAAGGTTAGACTATTAAACGTGACCTGTTGTGACACGTCTAATGTGTATTGTGTGGTCGTTAGCACAGAAAGATGCATCTGGTAATGTCCTAATGGACCAAAAATAGTAAAAAGGTGGCTGGGTCTGTGTTGTTCAGTGACCACCATATACAGACTCTTGTACGTACAAACGAGTTCGGTTCCATAGGTCTGTTCATAAGTCGATTTGTTCGTGAGTCCAACTTTACTCCCGTCGATTTCAAACACGTTTTACGACTTGTACACTAAACACGGGGAATGGCTTTAACAGTTGCCTCTGGTTCTTCACGTTCTGCAGATGTAGATGCCACCATCACCACCTATTGTGCGGTGGTTGAACTTGCGACTCTCGGTCCGAACAGGAAACTGGACATACGGACAGGTTTGATCATATCTCTGAAAGTTCGTAAGTCGAATGTTCGTAAGTAGAGGAGTCCCTGTGTAGTGGCATAGAATCGTAATGTAACAGCATAGCGCCGTCTGCTGGCAGGGAAAGGGATCTGAGGCTTACGGCCCTGACGTCAGCAGGCCAGGTTATACACAAGAGGGGGATCTAGGGAAAGGTCGCAGAAGGGGCACTGAATTCATAATGATACAATAATTCAGTAACACTGTACAAGTGTACAGCACGTCAGATCATTACATGGCCTAACCCTGGTTGGAAACACCGTGGGAGTGAAGAAGAAGATTGATTAATAATCATTATTTACATTTGTAAGGTGCATTTTATCCGTATGCCACCAGACTTAACTTGGAGTGTCTAAATTCTCTTTGCCCACCAGAATGAATAGACCTCATCTTTCCCACCCCTGCAGACTTGGTATTAAAGTAGATACATGCTAATGTTTACAAAGTAACGGGCTCTTGACCAATTTCATTTCCACATAAATCAATCATTTGGAAATAGGCCCCACTATACCCCACCGACTACAGCACTCTAATCTTGCCTCCTCGTTTTTCCTCTTCCACCTGCCTCATGCTCGTCAGCACCGCCTTTCGTGCAGCCATGCGGGTGTGAGGTCATCATCACGAGAGGCCGTGCACTTCATCGTTCGCACGCGGCGGAGGAACCACTGAAGTCAAACGTTTAAATACGTGCGGTTTAGTGGGGTCATTTCCGAGCGAACTCGGTTTTAGAAGTGTTTATCGTTGAATGTGGAAGGGTTTGGGTTAGTTTTCGGGTTACCACCTTTTCCACTATGGAGATCAAACCCAGACCTATGTTTCAGTCTGTCTAGGTCTGTCAACAACCATTCAGTAGTAAAGTTCAGCACAGTACTGGTACCAGATCTCGGTACAAATTAATTCATGCCACCCAAACACAGATGCCAATTCACAGACTGTCTCGGCTGGACCGGGACAGGAGGTAACCCAAGGGTAGTGGGAGGATAACCGCTTTGTGAGCTATTTGTAAGTAATGCGTTTAGAGTATTTGGCTACTATAAATTTCCACGTGATAAGCCACTTCGTTAAGCTATAATTTGTGGCCAGGTCGCTTCTGAAAAAGAGCTATATAGCTCTCAATGGGCCTTACCTGGTAAATAAAAAATAGTTTACTTTAATGGTATACATACTTGAATTTTACTGCGGATGTTTTAAAACATGTCCTGTTTAACTGTCAACTTTGTTTGAATTTCAGTGGGAGAAGATGCTTCTCACAGACGTTAAAGCAGGTACCAGAGTCCACCTGAAGCTACTGCAGTGTGCGCCTCATATAGGATTCCATCCATTACTGTTGGTGCGATGGTTTGGATTTTCAAGTTGAAATCTCCTAGTTCATTTTATTTTTACCCAGGCGACAACTCAATTGTCAAGGGTAGTCCTGTTTGGAAGAGGCATCCATGTCTCTTGAGTTCCACATCTTGGAGAGGATGTGATTAGTCAGCATCGATGCCATTTTAGTTGGTGTCACGCATCATGCGTGCATTCTTAAATTACTGACGCTGACTGAAGACTGAAGATGCAAGTGTGCCATCTGACAATGATAGTTATGAAGCCATTTTTTTGCCATTGCCAATCTTCCTTTGTGCTCTGTCAGATTCTGGGATAACACGGCCTTGGTGAAGTCCCCTGGACTTGTGTAATTTCTGTATCAATTTTTTTGTTTCATTTTGAAATCTCTGCTCCACTTCCTTCAATTGCATCCATCTGCACCTCCGATTAGCACGGCTGGCTTACGTACGGCGCGAAAGAGGTTCAATGCACATACCTACAAGGAGTGTAAATTCATACGGTGCCAGAAACTCTGCACGAGTTCGTGCCGCGTTCTCCCGATGTTGCCGTCGATGTTTGTCCAGCGACAAGCCATTCGTTGCCACGCGCGAACCTGTCTCACCTCCACAATCACAGGGCCGAGTGCGTGACGTGTCCGGCAAGCCGTGTGATGTGTCTGCGGATGATAATCTTCAGCAGAGGCCTTTGCCTTCTCCCACAGACGCCGCGCAACTGACGCCGCTCCCAGCGCCGCCGACCTCTGCTTCACCGGCCACGGCCACGGGGAGTTCCTCTCCTCTGCTGGACACCCCGTGTGCTGGACCTGCTGCTCCACCACACTTGCCTGCCCACTACACAGGCACAAAGAGGTGCGGGCAGAACTAATGCATAAATGCTTTCAACATAAGTTGGAGAGAACTGAGCCTTTCTAGGAATTCGGCAATGCTTTCCCACATGTGACTGCTCCCGATATATGACTCGAGAGCATGTAGGTTTTGCTTGCAGGCCACACACACACACACATGAATGATGTGTTTGGTATTATCTCATGGAAAATAATAAGTTGCACAAGGGCCAGGGTCATGCCCCATTCATTCTGAACGATTAAACCAAACTGACCCACGTTCACACACGAGAGCAGAGAGGTTGGCTGCAGGGTGACGCACGCGAAGAACGCGTCACTGTGAAAGAGTTAGAAGGTTCCCCTTCGTACCTTCTTACTCTCCCTCCCACCCCCCTCCTTCCGGTCAGGTGATTTTGAAGTGTCGTCGTCACGCGAGGACGTGGACCGAGACAGCGCGTGGAACCAGTGGCTGCGCTCCGAGATCCAGGGGCTCTTCCTGCTGGCCCTGCACACGTTTACCGTGAGTCGGCGCAGATGTGGCCTCGCGACTGGGGCTGCCACCTGTCCGCGTTTGACCCCAGGACAGTGTTCGGGTGGCAGCAGGAATTGATTTGGGCCAAGATCTGGTACCCCGGGTATGGCTATGGTTGAATTTTATCACCGTGCACTGCACAGTTTTAACAATAGACCTGGGCTCGCTGAGAAATGTGCCTGGGTTTGCTCTGTCGTGGAAATGGTGGCAACTGTACTTGGGGCATCGGCACGTTTATTCGCGCTCCGGCTCCATTTACACCGAGAGTCACGTGCTTGTCTCGTGTGGGGAGTGGTGGTGTAGCTATTAGGGGGCATCCATTTAGTATGTATGCATGGAGGCGGGAGGAGGGGTTAACCCAAATGCGTACGCTTGCGTATGGGGGGTCTACTGACAATGTGTAAGCCGACTGCAACGGCATGAATCTGCCCATCGCAGTGACATGGGGAAGTAATTGCTTCCGACAAAGGCGTTCTATGACCTTTTAAATCGTACTCAGGTTTGAGAACGGGGACAGTTTGCATTCATGATCCTGAATCATAACAATTCCTTGACTCTCCGGCAGTGGTGAATCGTTTCAACTGTGCTTTTTTATTTCGTGGAATATCACTTGCTGTACTCCACGCGATGAGTGCTTTGTGTAGAGAATATGAATCTAATTCAGTACCTCTATATGTCTCCCACAGACGAGCGGGGAGACAGCAGCCAGGCGGTGAGCCGGCACTCCCAACAATCGCCCAAGATCTGCGGTTCTCTTTACATTCCGATATTTGCAGCCACTTACTGAGTGTTTACATGTGGGGGGAAACCAGTACACTCGCAGAAAACGAACGAATGTGAGCAAGGGGGCAACGTTCTATCCCGTGCAGATGGAAAGGATTCCACAGTTGTGATCCACTGCCTCCTGGCAAGCCAGGGTATGACTCATCCTCGATGCCCACCGGAAGGGAGATTGCACACTTGCAATTGAATTCCCTGAGATTATTTATATCATGGGGTAGGCAGTGACAAAGCCCCTGACTCACTTAACACGAACATGCGGTCCAGTGCATTGTACGTGCAAGGATACTCGCTTTCCAAAATGTATGAATGTGTGTTGAACTTGAATCTTGACTTAAAGCTTTCGTGACTGCAGGAATTCATATTCTTTGGGTCTTTCGGTAAAGTCACGTAGATAGAACAATCAAATGATATAAATAAAGTGAATACGAAATAATAATTAAAATATCACGACGTTTCGATCGCAACACAATCAATCATCATCATTTTTCTCCTGATGACGATTGCTTGTGTTGCGATCGAAACGTCGTGATATATTTTACTTTATTATTCACTTTTTTTTCTTAATTTTATTGTTCTATCTACGTGACTTTACGGAAAGACCCAATTAATATGTGTTGAACTTCTTTCGCAGTGTACGTAGCCAACCGTGCTAATCTGTGGTACATTAACACCTTGCCACAAATGCCCTGTTGCTCATGAGCACAGCGACTCAAATGAATCAGGCGCAAGGTTTGCGTGATTAATGCTTACAAAGTGGGGTCTATAATGAACAATATGGCTGAAGCTCGAGTTCTATTCATTTAAAACCAAACGTGTTTCTTACCAACCATACCTGGTGTTTGCACACATACAGATTATGGGCGATGCGTTCTACACCATTCGGAATGTGCTGTTGCAATGTGCAGCCACAGCTGCTGCAAAAATATTTGTCTCGGTTTGATCCACTGAACAATATCCACCGACCACACCGCACGCGCAACAATGATATAACTATGAACAAAAATATGAATAAATTAGGATGGTTTATTAAATATATTGCACGTAAGAAAATACAGCAATAGACGTAAAAATGCATGGCAGTTTAACACGTAGGCTTTCGCGACAAATATCCATAATACAGGTTTTATGGGTTGGATCAAGTAAATATATAAATGTGTCGTTAAAGCCGCCACCACCCGACAGCCAACTAGTAAGGGTTGTCACGTAAACAGAACATGCCAATTCATCACTAGTAAAGCACACCGGTGTGTGGTGTGTTGGAGAGCCAAGCTACAACATTTACTATCGGAGTACGACGTTTCAGTAATTACAACTAGCTTCATCAGACAACAGCAAGATTTGGGAGAAGTCCACCTGTTTAATTCCTTGTATAGAGGCGTAGATGTGGTGACAACACTTGTGCGCTCTTTGAGCGCAAAGTGGGGGGGGGGGGGGGATTAATGAATCAACGTACATTATACATGCACATTATGCTAGCCCATTGAGCTTGTACTTAGTGTCCATTGTGTGTACTAAAATAGCCGTACAAACGGTAATTTGATGATTCGCTTCCATGCAGCACTAAGTCGGTAGCTATCCAAACGATTACAATTATTTTTATTTCTTTAAATTTCGATAGATTCTGTAATTTGTTTTGGCCAGTAGTAACTAGTTTTGCACAGAACTTCAACATTATCAAAATCAATTGAGTGTCTTTGTGGGCACGCGTGTTCTGCTACTGCTGACAGTTGTATTTGTGAGCATTTCATATTTCTGTGGTGTTATTTTAGTCTCGTGCTGATCATTCATCCTGTTTGCCCAACATAGCATTTGCCACAAGTGCAATTAATCCGGTACACACCTTCTGTTGATAGCTTCAGTAATAGAACAGCAAATAAATATCCAATAGGCCTTTTCGTAGGTTTCCATATGCCTTCTGAATTTGCCTGGCTGATCAAAGTTTCGACCGCAGATGCCATTGGTCAGGGGTCTCTTTGTCCGTTCTCATGTGGGACTCTAGGCATGATGGCAGTTGGAATGCTTTCCCACAGACTTGGCAAGACATTTGTTTTCTCACTCTAGTGACTATGGGAGTGAGGTGGAGTCGAGACGGGCGCTGGTCAGGCGTGGCGTTTGCCAGCAGGCGCCTTTGTTCCATGCGCGGTCGCTGTGATAGCAATAACTTCGTTGCACGCAGGTGCGCCCTTTGCAGAAGGTGGCATTGTCTGCAGCTCTGCCTCCTCACCACCAGGACTCGACAAGCTGCTGCTGCTGCTGGAGCTGCTGGTGCCATCCATGGCAAAGGCAATTCTTCCAGCACCATGACTCGCAGACGAGTAGCTCTGACACACCTTCAACACCGCATTGGCAAAATTGCCGTCATTCACCATGGCACGTGCGCCTCTTGAGTTCTTTCAGTGGGTTACTCCATATGCCTTCTGAGTTTGTAGGGCTGACCAAAGCTTTGATCGCAGATGTGGCAGCTTTCACCACCGGTCTTGTGCATTCTCATGTGGGACTCTAGGCACCATGCCAGTTGGAATGTTTTCCTGCAGACGTCGCAAGAGATTCGTTTTCTCACTCTAGTGACTCTATCGGATTCCAGTGGCTCTATCAGATTCAACACCGCATTGGCAAAACTGCCGTTATTCACCAAGCCTGGTGCACCCTTTATCATGTAATACTTTTCGTGGGTCTTCATATGCCTTTTGAATTTCCCTGGCTGATCAAAACTTCGTCCGCATATGCCGCACCATTGATCACGGGTCTCCTTGTGCGTTCTTACGTGGGATTCTAGGCACCATGCCAGTTGGAATTTTTTCCCACAGACGTCACAAGAGATGAGTTTTTTCGCTCTTGTAACTCTACCGGATTGAGGTGGGGTTGAGACGGGTGCTGGTGAAGTGCCATCGATGGTAAAGGCAATTCTCCCAGCACCACCATGACTCGCAGCGGAGTTGCTCTCGCACATCTGATACAAAAGACAAAGTTCACGCGCATGACACCCATGTCACGAGTGTACTCACAAAGGCATACTTAAGGTGACATAAGATTCATTACAACAGATTCATTATAACAGAACTCCTCAATAGTGCAGATCCTATCATCTACTATTTTACTCCTTATCCACCAAAATAAGTACTCTTTGGTTCTTTCGGTAAAGTCACGTAGGTAGGAAAAATAAAATAAAAAATAATATATCACGACCATAAATAACGTCACGCGATTTTGGACGATTTTTGACCCCCCCCCTCGTCACACGGCGTCACAAAAAGTCAGACCCCCCCCCTCAAGTATGACGTCACAAAGCTCTGCCCCCCCCCCCCCCACAAAACCATATTTTCATTTTGAAAATAAAACATGCTTCAAATCGCTTTAAACTATTGTCATTGTATTTAATGTGGCGCTGCACTCTGATGTTGTAGGAGAAAACATTTATTTAAAAGTCTATTTAACTAAATAGAACGTGTTGTCTATATTTATTTAAAGTTGCGCATTTTGACGTGACGTCACATTTCTCAAACCCCCCCCCCCCGTCACAAATGTCTGACCCCCCCCTCCCCAGGTGCGTGACGTCATTTATGGATGGCCCCCATCGCCTTAAAACGCGAACTCGCGCTTGCAAACTGAAACCGCGGAACTTTTTTCGTTCAGCAGCGCGATCCTCCGCGAGATGTAATGAGTCGGCCTCGCGCTGTGAGTGAGTGTGAGTGAGACAGCATCGTCCCCCACTCCTCCTGATGTCGAGGGTAAATGGGCGAGGTTTAAGCCTGTGACTCATGCAGCTGCAATGGCTGCTTTGTGTACGCGGTCCAGACCTCCCCAGAGACCCTGGCCGACAGAGGAGGTGTTCAGGATTGTTGAGAAAAAGCGACAGGCCCACTCTAATCGTCTACAGCATCCCACATCAGAGAATGAGGAGGCTTACCGCAGCCTTCGCTCGGAGGTTCGGAGAGCCGTGAGGCGCTGCAAGGATGGGTGGTGGTCGCGGGTTGCTGAGGAGATGGAGTCTGCCTCAATGGCCCGCGATCACAAATCCCTATTTAACTCCATCAAAAAAGTAACCTACAGCGCCACACCTATTACCATTGTAGGGGTAATCGTCACTCACCACTCTGTGGGCTGGTAGCTTCCCCTTATCGTCAATATGGGGCAGAAGCGCTATAACGCCAGGGCTAATGTCCATGGCCCAAAAAGGGGCCAACGATAAACCCTAGCAAACGGATCCTGGGACACATTCCCCGGGGCCCCGGGAGGGGGGAACCGGGGGATGATGTCACCTTCCAGAACGTTCTAGAAGGGAAGTGTGGCTAGGGCGGAGCAAGCCACGAACCATAAGCTGGACCTCTCAGAGGTCTGGCTCAGTCATCTGCAAGCTGAAGAACGAAGACCTGGGCTGAAGATAGGACTCTGGACCCCAAGCTCCGTTGTCCTTCTAAGGGCCAGAGCTCAGTGAGGCCAGTGGTCAGGACCCACGGACCGGGTACGGTCAGGTCAAATAGCCTCTCCTAGGGTCCCAGCCGGAGGAAGGGTAACGGGGTACCCAGTGATAGGGCCCTATAATCCGGAGGCCATACCTCCCCAGGGATCGGATAAAGGGACCGATATACCCTTTGTGTTAGGGACTTGTAAGGAAGACAATAAATATCGTGTTGCCTCATCAGAAGTTTATTCGTCAATTTATACCCACTACATCATTAAGGGAACGAAGGGTGATCCAATCTCCGACCCCCAGGGACAGGTTTGCAGATTTGCTGAGCATTTCTGTGAGGTCCTGGGGGAGGGGGAATCCCTCAGCCTGGAAAACATGGGACAAAGTGGGGATGACTCTGCTGAGGATGCGGTGCCTCAAATATTGGAGGAGGAAGTCACCCTCTGTGAGTGGCTGGCTGAGGTACCATCCGTTGAGGAAGTACTGAGGGCGATCCAGAGTCCGAGAACAGGAAAGGCACCGAGCAGAGATTATCTCCAAAGCGAAATGCTGAGGGAGGGTGGCGTTTGTGCGTAGACTGCCCTACATGACATCATAACAACAGTCTGGGCCACTGGACGGGTTTCGCAGGATTGGAAGGATACCCTGGTGGTCCCCCTCTTTAAGAAGGGGGACCGCACAGACTGTAACAACTACAGGGCATCTCACTCCTCAGTGTGCTGGGAAAGGTCCTGGCAAGGATTATTCAACATCGTTTTGCTAGGTACGCTGAGGAGAGGCTTGCGGAGCCCCAATGCGGTTTCAGGAAAGGGCGGTCCTGCACAGATGCCATATTTTCTGTCCGTCTGCTGCAGCAGAGGTGTAGGGAATTCCAACAAGACTTACATCTCGGCTTTATTGACCTGGTCAGGGCCTATGATACCATCAGTAGGCCTGGGCTCTGGGTTGTTCTTCGTGCTTTCGGAGTCCCTGACCCTGTGCTCACGCTCATTAAGGACCTTCATGATGGTGAGCAGGCCCGGGTAAAACTACATAGCCGGGAGTCAGAGCCATTCCATGTACACCTTGGGGTGCGACAGGGATGTCCTCTGGCTCCAACATTTAACTTCTATTTCGACCACACAGTTCGTGAAGCCTTCTTTAGCTGTACCGGAGGAATTTCCGTCTGGTACAGATACAATGGGAGGCTGATCGATGCCCGGGTGCGGTCAAGGGATGGCTCCCTATTGGTCAACCACATTATGTATGCCAACGAACTGGTAATTGCTGCTCATTCAGAGGAGGAGTTGGAGGCGCTGCTGCTGAAACTGGAGTGTGCCACTAAGAGGTGGGGACTTACTATCAGCCCCACCAAAACGAAGCACCTGTCTGGGTATTTTGTGCCATTGGGCACTCCACCCCCACAACTCCCAATCGGTGATGGGGCAGTTGGGGAGAGAGTGGAGAGTTTCCCATACCTGGGCAGTGTGCTCATGACCGGCTCCGGTTTAACAGCAGAGGTCTCACTCCGAATTAGTCGAGCGGCATTATCTTTTTATCGGTTGTGTAACGTTGTGTGGAAGCTACCTGGTCTGTCGCTTCGCATGAAGCTTCGGGTCTTCTCGGTCACAGTCATTCCCTCTCTTCTCTACGCTTGCGAAACGTGGACCCCCTTAATGCAGCATCTTCGCTGGTTGGAAACATTTAGGCTGGCCTGCCTATGATCAATCCTGGGTTTAACCTGGCTGGATTGTGTGAGGAGCTCACAAATCCTCGAAAGATCTGGACAAAGTCCCATCGGTGAGCTCCTCCAGCAGGCAAGGCTGCGTTGGCTGGGCCATGGAGCCCGCATGCCCAGTCACCGCATGCCCAAATAGCTTTTGTTCGGCCGGATCGAGGGGGCTAAGCGGGCGTGGCGACGGGCTAGAGAAGAGATGGAGTGATGTGGTACAGGAGGATGTGGAGCTGAGTGGACTTGCCGATGACTGGTACCAGTGGTGTCAAGATCGGCCTCTGTGGAGGAGGCTCGTGAAGGACGCTGCTACTGGGCAGTTGGAGGCAGTCACCCTCCAACAACAACGGAAGGCGGAGGAGCGACGCTCAGAAAAACGAGCGGAGCGTCGGGTGGCTAAAGCTCAGCAAGTTGGCACAGTAAGGGGCACAGGTGGTGCATCAGGCAGCCACAAGCGTCGTGGTGACGTCACCGCCACTTAGTGGCGAATGGCGGTTGTTGTTGTTTTGAGACAGTGAGAGAGTGTGAGGTCGACTCAGCCCCAGATGAGTACCTGGTGTGGTGTGTCGTAAACATCGCTACTGGGGGAGACAAAGGCCGCCGTGGAGGAGAATCCTCCAGGTGCTCACCGACAACACTCACCATGCAACTCACCAACCTGACTCACCACCCCAATCACACCTCACCAACCGCACTCACCTCTCCAATCACACCTGGCAGCATCGACATGCCACAGGAGTGGCGACCAATGTGGCGTGTAGATGCTGCCACCTGCCGGCCAGCAATAGGGCGTGTAGATTTTGACTTAAAACTTTCGTGACTTCTGGAATTAATATTTTTGGTTCTTTCGGTAAAGTCACGTAGATGGAAAATAAAAATAAATAATAAAATAAAATTTAAAAATTCGAAATACAAAAAATAAATTGAAAATATTAAAAGCTTTTATTATTTTCTATTTATTATTGAAATGTTTAAATTGGCAGAATTTACACGCCACGCCATATTCTTGGTTCTTTTGGTAAAGTCACGTAGATTTGAAAATAAAAATGATATAATTTAATTTAAAAATATAAATTATAAATTGAAAATAATAAAAGCTTTTATTATAATAAAATTGAAAATAATAAAAGCTTTTATGAAAAAAATACAAATAATAAATTGAAAATAATAAAAGCTTTGATTATTTTCAATTTATTATTTTATAATTTTTATTTTTCTGCCACCTGCCGGCCACCAATGTGTCGTGTAGATTTTTACAAATTGAAAAGTTACAAATTAAAATAAGAAATTGAAAATAATAAGCAAAAGCCCAGATTAATATTCTTGGTTCTTTCGGTAAAGTCACGTAGATAGAAAATAAAACTAAAAATAAAATAATAACAAAATTAAAACTTTTATAAAAGCTTTTATCATTTTCAATTTATTTAAAAAAATAAAATACAAATAATAAATTGAAAATAATAAAAGCTTTTCTTATTTTCAATTTATTAGTTATTTTTTTTTAAATACAAATAATAAATTGAAAATAATAAAAGCTATTATTATTTTCAATGTATTATTTTAATTTTATTATAATTTTTTTATTTTCGATCTACGTGACTTTACCGAAGGAACCAATAATTTGGCGTGTAGATGCTGCCATCTGCTGGCCACCAACGTGTCGTGTAGATTGTGACTACAATCTTTCGTGACTTCAAGAAATAATATTCTTGGTTCTTTCGGTAAAGTCACGTCGATAGAAAATAAAAAAGAATCAAATTTAAAATAATAGAAGCAAAACACCCACATTCATATTCTTGGTTCTTTCGGTAAAGTCACAGAGATAAAAAAAAATTTAATACAATTTTTAAATAATCAATTGAATAAAAGCTTATTCTAAGCTCTTTCGGTAAAGTCACGTTGAAAGGAAACAATAAAATAATAAAATATATTTTTCGATTTAAAGCTTTCGTGACTGCAAGGATTCATCTTCCTTGGTTCTTTCGGTAAAGTCACGTAGAATGAGAATAAAAAAATAATTTGATAAAATAAAATAACAATAATATTCTCACGACGTTTCGGCCACAACACAAGCGGCCTTCATCAGGTGAAGGGACGAGACTGTCTGGAGGACAGCGCTGTCTGTGGCCGAAACGTCGTGAGAATATTATTGTGTTATTTTATCAATTTATTAATTTATTCTCATTCTACGTGACTTTACCGAAAGAACCAAGGAAGATGAATCCTTGCAGTCACGAAAGCTTTAAATCGAAATTGAACCGCCTCTACGGAGAGGGATTCCACACAACCTTAAGATCATTCAGCAGACTCCGGGATAAGAAGGCTCAACTAATCGAGTCTCTCACCTTTCTGAAGAGATGCCGTGACTCTAAGGTAATACCAACCGCATTTACACTAACCTCTGCTGCTGCAACTTCTCTCAATGCAAAACGAATTCTAGCTAGAACTAGCTTCGCTCTTATCTCGGAAAAAATCAGACTTACACGCACCGAACTCGATCAGTTAGACAAGACACTCTACAAATCACACTTAACATTGACAGCAACAATGTCTACATCGGATTGGGAACATGTAGACAATATGACTACCTCTCGGCTGCCACTTTGTTGACCAAATGTAGGGACAATTTGATTTCAAAATTCAATCACCTCTCCAACAAAAAATCGGATCCGCACACCGAAAAGATAGACGTCAACAAAGTCGTAATTAATCGCAGTAACAGTTCCATTTCTGATGGTCTGAAATCCGTTTAAGCTAAAGGTCTAAACTTTGCTGTCACACCGAGACACTTACCGGTTAATGATATCATTGCCCATGTCGACGTTGCACTCAAGGGCTTGAGTCACATCTCTGCAGACGTAGCAAGATCTGAAATCGCTGCAACCCTCAAAAACGCTAAGTTGCCACCCAGCAACATCAGCAAAGACGAACGTTTTGAATTATCTCAATTAAAAAAGAGATGATATTGTCGTCCTCTCAGCCGACAAGGGCAATGCCACTGTCATCATGGGCAAAACAGAATATAACAACGTGGCTCTCTCACTCCAGCGCTGTCCTACCAGACAGTCTCGCTCCCTTCACCTGATGAAGGCCGCTTGTGTTGTGGCCGAAACGTCGTGAGAATATTATTGTGTTATTTTATTTTATCAATTTATTATTTTATTCTCATTCTACGTGACTTTACCGAAAGAACCAAAGAAGATGAATCATTGCAGTCACGAAAGCTTTAAATCGAAATTTAACCGCCTCTACGGGGAGGGATTCCACACATCCTTAAGATCATTCAACAGACTTCGGGATAAGAAGGCTCAACTAATCGAGTCTCTCACCTTTCTGAAGAGATGCCGCGACTCTAAGGTAATACCAACCGCATTTACACTAACCTCTGCTGTTGCAACTTCTCTCAATGCAAAACGAATTCTAGCTAGAACTAGCTTCGCTCTTATCTCGGAAAAAATCAGACTTACACGCACCGAACTCGATCAGTTAGACAAGACACTCTACAAATCACACTTAAAATTGACAGCAACAATGTCTACATCGGATTGGGAACATGTAGACAATATGACTACCTCTTCGGCTGCCACTATGTCGAACAAATGTAGGGACAATTTGATTTCCAAATTCAATCACCTCTCCAGCAAAAAATCGGATCCACACACCGAAAAGATAGACGTCAACAAAGTCGTAATTAATCGCAGTAACAGTTCCATTTCTGATGGTCTGAAATCCGTTTTAGCTAAAGGTCTAAACTTTGCTGTCACACCGAGACACTTACCGGTTAATGATATCATTGCCCATGTCGACGTTGCACTCAAGGGCTTGAGTCACATCTCTGCAGACGTAGCAAGATCTGAAATCGCTGCAACCCTCAAAAACGCTAAGTTGCCACCTAGCAACATCAGCAAAGACGAACGTTTTGAATTATCTCAATTAAAAAAGAGGGATGATAGTGTCGTTCTCTCAGCCGACAAAGGCAATGCCACTGTCATCATGGACAAAACAGAATATAACAACAAAATTCAAGAACTACTCAACGATGGCAGCTATACAAAAATAAAAAGAGATCCCACCAACAGCCTGGTCACCAAAACGAACAAAATTATCTCTGATTCAACAGCATTAATTGATGAGAACAAACAGTTCTTGTTGAAACCCTCTGCTGCCAGACCACCAAGATTATATGGCCTTCCAAAGATACACAAAGAAGATACACCCCTTCGTCCCATCGTCTCTACTATCAGCTCCCCCACCTATAAACTGGCACGTTTTCTGGCTGATATACTGCGACCTTTCACTAGAAAAACCACCTCTGCGGTACTAAATTCTACTCACCTGGTATCGACAATCAAAGACATTTCCCTGTCCCCAAACGACCTGCTTGTCAGTTTTGATGTGGTGTCCTTGTTCACCAAAGTCCCGGTACCTGACACCATCGCTATCATTGAAGACCTGGTTCATCAAGGACTGCATACTGATGTACCCCCCCTGGTGAGACATTGCTTAACCAACACATACTTCACCTGGAATGGAACTTTCTACAAACAAACTGAGGGCACCCCAATGGGCTCCCCCCTATCTCCGGTTGTAGCCAACGTATTCATGGAAAAATTTGAAACTGACGC
Organism: Petromyzon marinus; assembly: GCF_048934315.1. Classification (NCBI taxonomy): domain Eukaryota; kingdom Metazoa; phylum Chordata; class Hyperoartia; order Petromyzontiformes; family Petromyzontidae; genus Petromyzon; species Petromyzon marinus. The sequence goes on from NC_133683.1 coordinate 7,894,562, forward strand.
CATCCAGACTGCCACTCTACGCCCGACCTTATGGAAGAGGTACGTTGATGACACCTTTGTCATCTGGCCACATGGCCAGCCTGCTCTAGACCAATTCCGCGACCACATCAATTCCATACACCCAGCCATCAGATTTACCATGGAGGTCGAAAAAGATGGCAAACTACCCTTTCTGGATGTCTTAATTAAAAGGAGACATGATGGTTCAATGAGCCACTCTGTCTACAGGAAAGCTACCCATACAGATGCTTACTTGAAACCGGATTCCCACCACCATCCATCCCAGAAGAACTGCCTCATCAAGACTCTATACCATAGAGCCCAATGCATTTCCGACCAGGAACACATTACCAGTGAACTCAAGCACGTACACCAGGCCTCTGGGCTAATGGCTACTCCGACTACACAATCCCCAAAGCCATCACTCCAGTCATGAAGAAGGATCCTCTTGTGGAGCCACTCAAAACCATCACCTTACCCTACATTGCAGGGGTCACTAAAAAGATCTCCAAAATCCTGAATAAACACAAGATCCAGGTCCGATTCAACACAGTACACAAAATCCGTGATTTAGTTCCATCTGTAAAAGATGCTCTTCCAGACATACAGTACCCGGGCGTTTACAAACTAAAGTGCCTCTGTGGTAGTAGCTACATTGGAGAAACCAAAAGACATATCTCGGACCGCATCCGCGAACATAAAGCAGACTTGAAACACGGTAAGACGAACTCCTCTGCCGTGGCAGATCACTGTTACAATTCAGTGGGCTCACATGACATTGACTTCTCCAAGACGGAGGTTCTTTGCAAACCAACTGGCTACCATGAGAGATTCGTTCATGAGGCCATTCACATACACAAGCACAGAGACAATTTCAACCGAGAAGATGGATTCAGGCTTAGTAACCACTGGAAAGATGTGTTAAATCATTTCTGTTCTTAATTAATTGTAATTTTACGATGACCTTCAGACCGCAGCTCTTTCGCCAGCATTGCCTCTTAATACCTCTCACACCACGGTTAATGGTATGGTTTACAACATGGAGTATACTAGGGCTTCGCAGCTGTCTCTCTCCCCCTCCTCTGTTCCGACCATGGACGAACTCGTCCGTCTGAACGGGGCCCGTAGCTATCCGTGGTACGGAAATTTGAGGGTAAGAATCCACCCATTTTTTCGCCATATAGCATTGTGATATATCACGACTTATGGTTGGTAGCTTAGCTGATTGGAGAATATAGAGTTTATTGATAACATGAAGGTAATTTATATTTTAGTTTTTATTGGCTCACTATATAGTACTGTGAATAGCTCAGATGTGTAGTCATTTCTGTGACCAGTCACTAGCAAATCACCCAGTTATTTCAATGCTAAATTCGCCTAGTTATTTCAAAGCTAAATTCTCCTGTTTGATTTGTACTAAGTGCCTCGGTGAATGTGTATGCTCTGACTTCAACGTAACTATTTCTGTAGCAGTTACAAGCGAATCACTCAGCCATTTCAATGCTAAATTCTATGCTAATCCCATTATCAAGGGGTGCCTCTGCGGATGTGTATGCCTTAATTTAGCTATTTCAATGCTAAATTCTATGCTAATTCCTTTTAACAATGGGTGCCTCTGCGGATGTGTATGCTTTAACTTTTAACATAGCTATTTCTGTGACCAGTCACAAGCTAATCATTCAGCCATTTCAATGCTAAATTTTATGCTAATTCCTTCGTCAAGGCTCTTTGTTCCTCTCACACAGCTTAAAAGCCGTGATCTGAACGTGGCTCTCTCACTCCAGCGCTGTCCTACCAGACAGTCTCGCTCCCTTCACCTGATGAAGGCCGCTTGTGTTGTGGCCGAAACGTCGTGAGAATATTATTGTGTTATTTTATTTTATCAATTTATTATTTTATTCTCATTCTACGTGACTTTACCGAAAGAACCAAAGAAGATTCAAGAACTACTCAACGATGGCAGCTATACAAAAATAAAAAGAGATCCCACTAACAGCCTGGTTACCAAAACGAACAAAATCATCTCTGATTCAACAGCATTAATTGATGAGACCAAACAGTTCTCGTTGAAACCCTCTGCTGCCAGACCACCAAGATTATATGGCCTTCCAAAGATACACAAAGAAGATACACCCCTTCGTCCCATCGTCTCTACTATCAACTCCCCCACCTATAAACTGGCACGTTTTCTTGCTGATATACTGCGACCTTTCACTGGAAAAAACACCTCTGCGGTACTAAATTCTACTCACCTGGTATCGACAATCAAAGGCATTTCCCTGTCCCCAGACGACCTGCTTGTCAGTTTTGATGTGGTGTCCTTGTTCACCAAAGTCCCGGTACCTGACACCATCGCTATAATTGAAGACCTGGTTCATCAAGGACTGCATACTGATGTACCCCCCCTGGTGAGACATTGCTTAACCAACACATACTTCACCTGGAATGGAACTTTTTACAAACTGAGGGCACCCCAATGGGCTCCCCCCTATCTCCGGTTGTAACCAACGTATTCATAGAAAATTTTGAAACTGACGCCATCCAGACTGCCACTCTACGCCCGACCTTATGGAAGAGGTACGTGGATGACACCTTTGTCATCTGGCCACATGGCCAGCCTGCTCTAGACCAATTCCGCGACCACATCAATTCCATACACCCAGCCATCAGATTTACCATGGAGGTGGAAAAAGATGGCAAACTACCCTGTTTGGATGTCTTAATTAAAAGGAGACATGATGGTTCAATGAGCCACTCTGTCTACAGGAAAATTACCCATACAGATGCTTACTTGAAACCGGATTCCCACCACCATCCATCCCAGAAGAATTCCCTCATCAAGACTGTATACCATAGAGCCCAATGCATTTCCGACCAGGAACACATTACCAGTGAACTCAAGCACGTACACCAGGCTCTCAGGGCTAATGGTTACTCCGACTACACAATCCGCAAAGCCATCACTCCAGTCATGAAGAAGGATCCTCTTGTGGAGCCACTAAAAACCATCGCCTTACCCTACATTGCAGGGGTCACTCAAAAGATCTCCAAAATCCTGAATAAACACAAGATCCAGGTCCGATTCAACACAGTACATAAAATCCGTGATCTAGTTCCATCTGTAAAAGATGCTGTTCCACACATACAGTACCCGGGCGTTTACAAATTAAAGTGCCTCTGTGGTAGTAGCTACATTGGAGAAACCAAACGACATATCTCGGACCGCATCCGCGAACATAAAGCAGACTTGAAACACGGTAGAACGAACTCCTCTGCCGTGGCAGATCACTGTTATAATTCAGTGGGCTCACATGACATTGACTTCTCCAAGACAGAGGTTCTTTGCAAACCAACCGGCTACCATGGAGATTCGTTCATGAGGCCATTCACATATACAAGCACAGAGACAATTTCAACCGAGAAGATGGATTCTGGCTTAGTAACCATTGGAAAGATGTTTTAAACCATTTCCGTTCTTAATTAATTGTATTTTACAATGACCTTCAGACCGCAACTCTTTCGCTGGCATTGACTCTTAATACCTCTCACACCACGGTTAATGGTATGGTTTACAACATGGAGTATAACAGCGCCTCGCAGCTGTCTCTCTCCCCATCCTCTGTTCCGACCATGGATAAACTCGTTCCTCTGAACGGGGCCTGTAACTATCTGTGTTGCTAAAGTTGAGGGTAAAAATCCATCCATTTTTTTCGCCATATAGCATTGTGATATATCACGACTTATGGTTGGTAGCTTAGCTGATTGGAGAATATAGAGTTTATTGATAACATGAAGGTAATTTATATTTTAGTTTTTATTGGCTCACTATATAGTACTGTGAATAGCTCAGATGTGTAGTCATTTCTGTGACCAGTCACTAGCAAATCACCCAGTTATTTCAATGCTAAATTCGCCTAGTTATTTCAAAGCTAAATTCTCCTGTTTGATTTGTACTAAGTGCCTCGGTGAATGTGTATGCTCTGACTTCAACGTAACTATTTCTGTAGCAGTTACAAGCGAATCACTCAGCCATTTCAATGCTAAATTCTATGCTAATCCCATTATCAAGGGGTGCCTCTGCGGATGTGTATGCCTTAATTTAGCTATTTCAATGCTAAATTCTATGCTAATTCCTTTTAACAATGGGTGCCTCTGCGGATGTGTATGCTTTAACTTTTAACATAGCTATTTCTGTGACCAGTCACAAGCTAATCATTCAGCCATTTCAATGCTAAATTATATGCTAATTCCTTTGTCAAGGCGCTTTGTTCCTCTCACACAGCTTAAAGGCCGTGATCTGAACGTGGCTCTTTCACTCCAGCGCTGTCCTACCAGACAGTCTCGTCCCTTCACCTGATGAAGGCCGCTTGTGTTGCGGCCGAAACGTCGTGAGAATATTTTTGTGTTGTTTTATTTCATCAATTTATTATTTATTCTCATTCTACGTGACTTTACCGAAAGAACCAAAGAAGATTTACCGAAAGAGCTAAGAATATGAATTACTGCAGTCACGAAAGCTTTAAATCAAAATTGAATAAAAGCTTTTAATATTATTTAAGCTTTTATTATTTTCAATTTATTATTTAAATGTTTTGTCAGAATCTACGCGCCACGTTGGTGGCCGGCAGATGGCAGCATCTACAGGTAGATGTGAAAATAAAAATGATAGCATTTAATAAAAAAAGATATATACAAATAATAAATTGAAAATAATAAAAGTTTCCATAATTTTCATTTTTTATTTTTTTATTATTTTTATTTTCAATCTACACGACTTTACCGAAAGAACCAAGAATATGAATCTGGATTTTTGCTTATTATTTTCACGCACTCACAGTGCGAGGCTGACTCATTACATCTCGCGGAGGATCGCTCCGCTGAACAAAGAAAGTTCCGTGGTTTCAGTTTGCACGCGCGAGTTCGCGTTTTCAGGCGATATAAAATAATTTATATTTCATGTCAGTTGGTTTTGAAGGGCGGCTGTTTGTAATTTGGGCGTTCGTAAGTCGAGGACTGTCTGTAAATAAAGATTCCGATTGTGGATGTGGGGCTTTAACCGTGGGGTGAGTTTGGCCCGATCCGCGGGGGGCGTGGCTTGATCGATAGTGGGCGGGGAATAGCCGCGAAGGGCGTGGCTTATCCAGGAAGTGGGAGGAGGAGTCTCGCGCCTATGTGGGGGAGTGCAATAACAAAGGGGGCGTGGCGTGTCACCCTGGGTGACGCCTGCGCTGACCAATCGCAGAGGAGACCGCGATCGCCGGACTGCAAGCCAGAGAGAAGCGCGCTCCTTTTAAAGTTAACAACAACATTGTTAAATGTAAGTAGCGCCTCGCTACTTTATTATTGTTTTATTTGTTTAATACATTACTTGTGGTGCCGTGAGTCGAGTGAAATGAGTCAATAACCTTGCTAGACATGGCTAAGCTTTTAATAAGGGGCTCCGCGGTGTCGAGATGTTAACTACCTCGCCAGGCCTACAGCAGCGTGGAGGTTCCATCCAGACCCTGACGCCTGCTCTGTATTTGTTTATTTTTTTCTCCTGTGGTCGCGTAGATTCTTCTCCTGGTCCTTCGGTGTTCCCCTCCACATTTAGAAACGTGAGTTCAGAGTACTTGGCTGCTATAAATGTCCACATGATAAGCCACTTTCGTTGAGCTATCATTTGTGTCCAGGTCGCTTCTGATAAGAGTTATATAGCTCAGTGGGCCTTACCTGGTAAAATAGGAATAGTTTAGTTTATAGTTCATAAGAACTCGTGACAGGGGTCAGTGTCTTCTTCAAATATTGTTCAGGCTCTGGAGACCTCCAAAGTTATTCGTGATGTTTTACATTTGGTTCGTTTTGAGCATAATCGCGACCTTATATAATTATTACGTGATACACACGCTGAATATACGCACACAAACATCGTGTACACGTGTGTCGTGCCCTCTATTGTCCCCATAGACGGCTTGTGCTGACGAGAGAACGATCATAACATACAATGTCGTGACATGTATCAGCCCTTTGTCGATCCAGCGTTTTGATAGAGGCCTCCCCCACACCATGTCGTTCGTGGGAGTTGTTTAACCATACTTCACCATGCCGGTCAATGCGGGTTTGGTGAAGTGAGGAGGCCCAGAAACTTGTATATGCAGATACGAGTTTGCCTGTGCTTGCATCTGCAGAATTACATTCTCACACATCTTCAAGTATAGTTTAATACTTCTAAAAATGCATTAATTCTTGTGGATTCCATAAAGTACTGTGGTAAAAAGAAAATAACTTGATTTGAACACTTTGTTGAACAGGGAATGCTTTGAGTTTGTGGGTTGAATCCATCTGTGTGGAGTTGTGTTATTTCCCCATATGCAAGGTGGGGTCTCTCTGGGTTCCACTCACACAAACATCTCAATGCAATGGGACCTTTCTGAAAATGCAGTATTTAGACTCAATGAATCTTTCCTGGGTAACTAGTTAACATTGTAATAATTAGCATGAGAGATAATGACGTTCCCTTATAAGTGGCATTAATAGTACTATACTGTACTTTTAATGAAGACTATTTTACGTAGTTGTTTGTAAAAAAGTGTCCATTCTCAAAACTTCTTGACGGGCCCTCGTACATAAATTATATTACAATCTTATATGGAGATTGCGAGTCAGAGTGTTTTGAATAGTGGAGTGAACGTGTGGTGCAATCATTATATTGTTGGTGTGTATATACAGAAAGGCCTATTTGGTGGGTAACATTAGGAAAATGGAGGTAGTTAGTCATTGTTGTTAAACAAAATATGATTTGGGTGGATAAGAGGACTAAAATGGTACATGATAGGAACTGAAATATTGTGGAGTTCTGGTATAATGAGTTGTAGTATATATGAATCTTATGTCACCTTAAGTATGCCTTTGTGAGTACACTCGTGAAACGGGTGTCATGCGCGTGACCTTTGTCTTTTGTTTCAGATGTGCGAGAGTAACTCTGCTGCGAGTCATGGTGGTGCTGGGAGAATTGCCTTTACCATCGATGGCACTTAACCAGCACCCATCTCAACCCCACCTCAATCCGGTAAAGTTACTAGAGTGAACAAACTCATCTCTTGTGACGTCTGTGGGAAAAAATTCCAACTGGCATGGTGCCTAGAAGCCCACGTAAGAACGCACGAGGAGACCCGTGATCAATGGTGCGGCATATGTGGACGAAGCTTTGATCAGCTAGGAAAATTAAAAAGGCATTTGAAGACCCATGAGAAGGATTACATGATAAAGGGTGCACCAGGCTTGGTGAATAACGGCAGTTTTGCCAATGCGGTGTTGAATCCACCGTCGCCCTATGAGATGTGCTCAGTCTGCGGATTTTTAAGTCCTATTGAAATCCTGAAAACTCATGAAAGTCTTCACGCACAGTTCTTGTACAGACCGAAGCCTGAACATGATTACGCTTCGACAAAAGATAGCGGCGTTAAGATAAATGACATGAAATCCAATTTTCCTGAATGCTTTGGCCTAGTTCCACACTGTTGTATATGTGGGTGTGTGAGAATTGATGAAAAATATTGAAAATTAAATGAAATTCGAAATTTGCGTAATTATTCCGAAATTATGCTAATTCGTGTAATTATGCGTGTAACTATGCTAATTAGAGAGGTAATCGTATTAATTTATACGAGTGGGTGTGGTTGTGTTAATGATAGCCTTTATGATAATCAGGCCCCGCCTCGTTGACGAGGTGGGGTTATCAATCAGGATAAAGCAATCAATCGTGTGCAGTTACGCTAGTGTCAATTCGGCCTCGTTGTCTAACTTCGTATTATTGATCAGCATAATACAATTATTCTCGTTTTAACACTCCCCGAGTGTTCATATTTTAGGTCCCATGTTCATATCGTTCGCTTTAGTTTAATGAGTGTGTATTGGTGTGTTTATAGTTTAGGTTCCCGAGTTCCTATCTCGCCGCAGGATACAGATCTTATGCAAAAATTTCAGGAAAGAATCACACGACCACTTCTGTATTAATCAATTTATTTTCTAATTAAACCTTAACTATATGTATGTGAACTCTCAATCTCGGAACTTCAACACGGTATCCACACGGTATCAAGACAGTATCATCAACGACTGTACGATTTCACTTTGATAACACATGGACCCCGCATAAAGCGATTGCTGTTAGTGAGAGAGAGAGTCAGGACATGCAAATGCTATGCTACACAAAAGCTTATACATTATAATATGAACGATCATTATGCTTGAAATGGTCAGCACATTATCACAGGCGATTGATTAACATGCAACGGTATTCATATAAAAAGACAATCAAACAGTTATTATTTCCAAAGGCATAAATGTAACAACAGATCCACCGGACAGACTATAAGATTACCGAAATGGCTTAGTGAGAGGGTATGCGGCGGAACGTGTTATCTCACGGGAGATTAATTAATTCGTGAATAAGATTGTATGATCAGAAAATCGGTTTAGCACGATTCCTCCCCGGGAGCGTAGCTCCGTGGCGAAGGTGCCAAGGGTTAATTCGTATTGATGGATCGGTTGGTAACTTATGCGATTAGAAGTACAGTCCAAAACAAAATATTAAAGAGGGAAATTATGAATATACTTATAAATGACGGACTGTTATCACACGATCGATGCTTCCACAGCCAGATGGTTCACGGACTTGAGTGTTCGCTTCTGGTTAAGGACCCGTGTAGGTTTGAGTGATATGAATTGTTTTGAATAGTCAGTGTTTGGAATTAATTCTTTGCGTTGCCATACGCTGAAGTTGGCAGTGCATCATACGTATCGCCGCCCTCCTCCATGCAGCAGCCAGCCTCTGTCCACGGGGGAGAGTTGCTTGATCGCTCTCAGTTCTGCTCAGTGGACACCTCTCTCCACTGCTGGATGAGCTGCGCGATCACGCTCGTGCTGGTTCGCTGACAGCAGTTTCTCTCCGCTGTTGGATGAGCTGCATCGGCACGCTCCCTCTCTCTGGGTGGAGAACTCGAACGTGCTCGTTGCTGGTTTGCTGAAAGCAGGTTTTTCTCCACTGCTGGATGACTCAAGTCGCACGTGCTCTTGCTCTGGTTTGCAGAAGCTCTTGCTTGGTGCGTCGGTCGCTCTGCAGCTGGACTCAATGTAGAATAATCTTTCAGCAATACTCTTGTCTTTCAGCTCTTGGAAATCACACTAGGTGACGCTTCACTACCCTGCGAGTCTTGCCAACATCAGTGGGTAGCGACGGGGCCACTTTGGCTTCTGCTCGCCGCCCCCTGCTCTGCAGCTCGCTGGCTGGCGACCTGTTGCTCTCGTTCCCGATTGGAACTGCTCCTGAGCCGACCCACTGGTCGAACTCCCCGCATTCCGACCCCTCCGAGTCGAACTCCCCGAGTTCCGACCCCCCTGGTCGAACTCCCCGAGTTCCGACCCCCCCTGGTCGAACTCCCTCGAGTTGAACTCCTCCGAGTCGAACTGTCTCCCGAGAGTCGACCCCCCGGTCGAACTCTGGTGAGCCGACCCCCTCCTGTCGAACTGTTCCGAGTTGCTCCTCCGAGTCGAACTGTCTCCCGAGAGTCGACCCCCCCCGGTCGAACTCTGGTGAGCCGACCCCCCCCCCCCCGGTCGAACTGAGGTTTCAATGCTCAGGATCCTCTTTTTATGCCCAAAAATCCATTCACTCGGATCCTGCCCACAAGGCGGGGTTTCTTTCGATTTTTGCTGTGTCAGGATTTGTTCGTATGTATCTGCGTCCGTGTGTGTCCGTACATGTGTCAGTGTGTGTCATTGTGTGCATCACCCACGGTATATTCCGTTGTCATACTCCTACCATAAAACCCACAAGTAAAACAATCAAATGTTATAAATTGTCTCGAAGGCGCCTCTCTGTCTGGGTGCACAACCTGGAGGGAGGGGCGATATTCCCTCTGACTTTCACCGACGCACAAAGAAATGGTTAAAAAGTTTTAAGTTAACATTTCATTTCATCAGAGTTCCACAGTTATGATTCTGTATTAATCCAAGGTCTGGGTCAGCTTCCCGTTGTGGTGTTTGACTCGTGTTTCCCCGAGCGTATACACACTCCTACCCCGCGCTGCGGGGATACAAAGACGGTCGGGATCTTCCTTTCTCCCGACCCTGGGTTTAACATCGCCCTTTGCTTACGTTGCAGTTTTGCTGTGCGCTTGCATTTCTTTTCCTCTCTTACTTTAACCCGGCTAATTATTTGCGTATGGGTGGATTAGAGCATTCATGTTGACTTAGGAAAACCTGATTGTTAGGCTTCGGGTCAAGTCGTATAGAAATTATTCAAATATGTAAATACATTTCATATTAAATTAATAGACGGGTGATGGTTACATTGACGTAGCTTGTGGCAGGGTTCAATTGAAGTGGGTGTGAAGATCAATAACTTTAGCCTACCCTGTCGTTAAATTCCGACTTTAAGTTACTTTAATAGTAATGCAGAACCAATTAGTTTTTTTGACTTAACTAGATCTAGGCTAACGCAACCTCCCAGTGACCCTGGCTTTGTGTTTACGTCAGCCCCTTGCAATCCGCTGTGCTCTGCTCTCTATCTGCTCCCTCTGACCCTGGGAGGGCTTTGAATGTCAAAATTGTGTTAGTGGTTCAAGGTAAATATGACCTCCACATGCCATGCTGAGGCCTGGTTTGGTGTTTTTATTCATTATTAAAAGTAAAAGAAACAATAGAAATATGTATATATATGTATTGAAAAATTACATGTTAATATTAAGATGGAAAGGGGGGCATATACAACATCCACCCTTTTAAAAATGATCGGGGGTCATTTGGCCACAGGTCATTTTTAAAATAAAGAATACATGCACTTTTCCATAATGAATCATCAATATTACTCAAGTAATTTTTCCTTACAACGCGTGCACGTCACAACTTATGATTACATTTGAAATAAGAAAATAAATACTAAAAGGAAGGTAAAACAAGGGAAAATTGTTTTACTGACTACATGTTATAGGAGATGTCGTTATTCCATGTACCCACGTTCAATACTGTCCGCAATCGGAATACATTTTCGGGTTTGACCAGTGGGAAATTCAACAAAAATGCCAGCTGTCTGGTCTGGGAGTCCCCATGTATGGGTGTGACTGTACCCATTTTAAAGGCAATTTGTGCCTGTGTTGTACTGATTGTTTCCAGGGATGCTGATGGTAGCACATTTTTTTTAGTGTTGGAGTTACCAGATATGAAGGAATTTGTCCTTGGAGAAGATCACTGATGCTGCCGCTGGTGCAATGCAACAAGTCTTTGGATCAACCATTGAATTGGCTGTCGAGTATTCTCTTCTTCGTACAGATCTCGGATTGCGAAACCCAATTCTTGGATTGTTAAGTTAACCATGGCGGAGTGCAGGTTAACGAGAACCACGGTGTCTCTCTGTCTTTCTCATTTTACCTCTCTGCCACCTTTGTACCAAGTCATTGATAACCTGACTGACTCTTTTAGTCACGAGTGTATCGTACCTCTCATGGCCAGGTATCTTAGAGTTACCTATGACCCTTCCATGCAACATCATCACATCGTCCTGGCTCATCGTCGTGATGGCTTTGGCCAAATGAGCACGGCTCACTGGTTCGTATCGGTAATTTCTTTTATCACTCCCTTTCCATGTGAGATTGTGTGGCGTGAAGTTATGCTGTGCGTAACCAGGATCAACATACACCACGAGTTTCCGTGCTCGACTGTTGGGGTCATTTGCATTCTCCGCAGCCCTGTGCACATCTGCTGCCTCTGGGAGTCGATTTGACTCTGGGCCACGATTCCCTTCTGTGCCACGATTCGATTCTGTGCCACGATTCGATTCTGGGTCACGATTCGATTCCGTGCTTTTGAGTGTGCTGTGTTTCAATACAATTCCCGATCCGTCACGGATATTCTTCTCCTCCACTTCAACACTCTGATCTCCATCCCTCCTTAGTGTGCCCGAGCACAATTTATCATCCAAAGGCTGATGTCTGCATTCATCTGCCTCTTCCACAGTACACTCACGCACTTCCGCGACACAAGGAGTGGCATTTCTATTTACCAGACAATCCTTCCCCTCCCTGCGGTTGGTTATCATCTCCTGTCGGATCACACTTTAATGCAGTTATGTTTCCCTGCTCGATAGGTGTGTCAATTACGGGATCAACACTTGCGCTCTCCACCACATTATCAGAACTGGTGCCCGACGCATTTATTTTTTCACAATCATTGGGACCCTCCTGGTTTACCTTGTCAACAGCAGCCTGCTTAATTTTTTTAACGGGTCCGTGATTTCCCTGCAGCTCCGCGGACACCGTTCTCACTGAAAGCTCCCTCTCAACCAATGTGATTGATTCATCACGTGCCCCTGTCATTTTTTGTGTCTCAGCCAAGCTCACGCCTGTCCCCCTATTTCTCATGCCTCTGCTCTCTCCTGGTAAAATTGGTGGGGGAATCGATCGTGTGTCGTGGCATTGGGACCCGGCATGATTCTGCTCTTGGTCTACACACACCGCGATCCTCGCAAATATGTGTCCCTGCACGCTGCGATCACTCCCAGCCTGCGGGCCATTGCCTCGCTGGTGGTGCTGTGTTTCTGCTCACGTGATTTTTATTTCCCTCTGAAACGCTGGTTACATCATCCCTCTCCCTGGGTGTCGTAGAACTATTGTCTTTAGCTCTGTACAGCCAAGCTCTGTGCGCCTTATCCTCTATATGGTGTAAGGAGGCTGTTTCTGGATTCAAAACCATTCCCACAATTTCTGTAATCTCTGGACTCAAAGACCCAAAAAACATAACTTTGAACTTTTTGTCACCTTCATGATACTGATCCACATCACCCGCGTAGTACGCTCTTTTAAACCGTAGGAGGTATCTCGCGGATCCTCGTCTGTGCACTGGGTCATAGATTTTGCAGCGTTAAATCCCTCAGACCATGTTAAATATTCTCCAAACTTCCGAATCACTGCCAGGCTCAGCTTTTTGAAATCGTTCCGAATCTTGCATGATAGCGACTTTACCCATGGTATAGACTGCTCGTGCAAGCTTCGTCTCAGTAAACTGGCTTTCTCATTCGTTTTCCTCAAACCCCTGATCACTGCTTCTGCTCCTACCGTTGCGATGTGAGCGTGTATGTCTCTGTTCCTATCGTGTGGATCGAAGTAGGGAATTCTGACGAGAGCCTTGTCCATCAATTTCAGAGTTTTACTACTGAATGAGTATTCGGACAGTTGATCATCGTCAGAGGCGTCTGTTCCTGAGGAGTGCTCACTCGAGCTGTCACCATCACGGTGGCGCTGCTCAACATAACTTTTGTAGTGCCTCTTGCACCTGTAACGTGAGTCAACTTTGCTCGGTGACTCCTGCTTATCCCATGGCTCATGCTTGGGTGATGTGCATCTTCCTGGAAAGTAATCTCTGCCATAGGTTCCATGTCGGTCGTGCTTGCGTGGAATGTGTCTACCAAGTGAGCTGTCTCTGTCATGTCGCTCGTCTCGCCCCAGCTCCGCCCTTTTTTGCTCTATCAGTACAGAATATCCTGCTGACTTAGTGTTAATTTTTTTCCTCTCTACCCTCGAAGTTGTCAGTCCCATGTTTCCCTGTTTTCATCCGTATCTCTCCCTCCCCTCTCTCGAGTCGCGAGGGGGAATCTCTGTCAAAACCACTTTGATTGGTAGCCACACCTCCTGTGTGACCTGTCTCTGGTTTACGTCCGCGTGGCTCGGAGTGTGGTAAACTCTTACTCCCGTATGTGTTATATGTATCAACATCTGGGGGTTTCGCTGGTGCAGTTAGTGCTGACTCTTTCTCTCTGAGAGGGTGTGCAGACGCTCTACCTCCTCTATTAGGGGCAGTTTCTCCTTTCTTTCCCTTTCAAATTTTACCTCATTCCATAATCTTTCTCTGTATGTCTGTGTGAGGAGATATGAGTCTAACCTTACTATTTCTGCAATTTTTACATCACGTTCGGCTTTGTTACATGTCATCACGTCCTTAAGTAGTTTCCTCCTATGTGCCTTAACATCTTCTATATGTCTCCCCTCCCATACGTCTCTCTGCTCTGTCTGCTGTCTAGCAGTCCGTCCAGTACATTTTAACACAAATTCACGATATTGTTTTTCCATAGATTACATCTCCTCCTAGGAGGTCCCCTCTATATCGGTGTTATGCGTTGGGGTGTCAAACTCAGAATGTTGCGGGTCATGCCGTTCTCTATTATGTAGTGTAGTTAATAGACTTAAGAGTGTATCTTAATTCTAACATCTCATTTGCGGCGTGAGTTACTCTGGAATTCCACTTCAGAACACATATAAAAACATTTGTATCACAGGATGTCTTGGTTCAACTCGAGCAAATAATCTTACCCCCACTGTCTTTGTTATCCACTCCTACTCTGGTATTTTCCTTCAGAGTGCGTTTATTTGTTTGTTTTACATCGTTTACAGTCACAGGGCAATGTTAGTTCACAAAACCTTGATTAATACAACAGTGATTTGTTCCTTAATTTAAGCATAAACTGTCTGCGAGAGATCCCGGACGAGCCCCCAATTTGTTGAATATGTGGGTGTGTGAGAATTGATGAAAAATATTGAAAATTAAATGAAATTCGAAATTTGCATAATTAATCCGAAATTATGTTAATTCGTGTAATTGTGCGTATAACTATGCTAATTAGAGAGGTAATTGTATTAATTTATACGAGTGGGTGTGGTTGTGTTAATGATAGCCTTTATGATAATCAGGCCCCGCCTCATTGACGAGGTGGGGTTATCAATCAGGATAACACAATCAATCGTGTGCAGTTACGCTAGTGTCAATTCGGCCTCGTTGTCTAACTTCGTATTATTGATCAGCATAATACAATGATTCTCACTTTAACACTCCCCGAGTGTTAATATTTTAGGTCCCAAGTTCATATCATTCGCTTTAGTTTAATGAGTGTGGATTGGTGTGTTTATATTTTAGGTTCCCGAGTTCATATCTCATCGCAGGATACAGGTCTTATGCAAAAATTTCAGGAAAGAATCCCATGACCACTTCTGTATTAATCAATTTATTTTCTAATTAAACCTTAACTATAATATGTATGTGAACTCTCAATCTCGGAACTTCAACACAGTATCCACACGGTATCAAGACAGTATCATCAACGACTGTACGTTTTCACTTTGATAACACATGGACCCCGCATAAAGCGATTGCTGTTAGTGAGAGAGAGAGAGTCAGAACATGCCAATGCTATGCTACACAAAAGCTTATACATTATAATATGAACGATCATTATGCTTGAAATGGTCAGCACATTATCACAGGCGATTGATTAACATGCAACAGTATTCATATAAAAAGACAATCAAACAGTTATTATTTCCAAAGGCATAAATGTAACAACAGATCCACCGGACAGACTATAAGATTACCGAAATGGCTTATGTGTGAGGGTGTGCGGCGGAACGTGTTATCTCACGGGAGATTAATTAATTCGTGAATAAGATTGTATGATCAGAAAATCGGTTTAGCACGATTCCTCCCCGGGAGCATAGCTCCGTGGCGAAGGTGCCAAGGGTTAATTCGTACTGATGGATCGGTTGGTAACTTATGCGATTAGAAGTACAGTTCAAAACAAAATATCAAAGAGGAAAATTACGAATATACTTATAAACGACGGACTGTTATCACACGATCGATGCTTCCACAGCCAGATGGTTCACGGACTTGAGTGTTCGCTTCTGGTTAAGGACCCGTGTATGTTTGAGTGATATGAATTGTCTTGAATAGTCAGTGTTTGGAATTAATTATTTGCGTTAACATACGCCGAAGTTGGCATCACTTGTAGGAGAAATAGACTTGCTCCCTTTAGAGCGGTGAGGTGTGTGGGAGTGCATCATACGTATCACCGCCCTCCTCCACGTGGCAGCCAGCCTCTGTCCACGGGGGAGAGTTGCTTAATCGCTCTTAGTGCTGCTCAGTGGACACCTCTCTCCACTGCTGGATGAGCTGCGCGATCACGCTCGTGCTGGTTCGCTGACAGCAGTTTCTCTCCGCTGCTGGATGAGCTACATCAGCACGCTCCCTCTCTCTGTGTGGAGAACTCGAAAGTACTCGTTGCTGGTTTGCTGAAAGCAGGTTTTTCTCCACTGCTGGATGACTCAAGTCGCACGTACTCTTGCTCTTGCTTGGTGCGTCGGTCGATCTGCAGCTGGACTCAATGTAAATTAAACTTTCAGCAATACTCTGTCTTTCAGCTCTTGGAAATCACACTCGGTGACGCCTCACTACCTTGCGAGTCTTGCCAACGTCTGTGGGTAGCGACGGGGCCACTTTGGCCTCTGCTCGCCGCCCCCTGCTCTGCAGCTCGCCGGCTGGCGACCTGTTGCTCTCATTTCCAGTTTGAACTGCTGATGAGTCGAGCCGACTGGCCGAATTCCCCCGACTTCCAACCCCCTGGTCGAACTCCCCGAGTTCCGACCCCCCTGGTCGAACTCCCTCGAGTTGAACTCCTCCGAGTCGAACTCCCCGAGTTCCGACCCGCTGGTCGAACTCCCCGAGTTCCGACCTCCTCCGAGTCGAACTGTCTCCCGAGAGTCGACCCCCCGGTCGAACTCTGGTGAGCCGACCCCCCCCCCGGTCGAACTCTGGTGAGCCGACCCCCTCCTGTCGATCTGAGGTTTCAATGCTCAGGATCCTCTTTTTATGCCCAAAAATCCCTTCACTCGGATCCTGCCCACAAGGCGGGGTTTCTATCGATTTTTGCTGTGTCAGGATTTGTCCGTATGTATCTGCGTCCGTGTGTGTGTCCGTACATGTGTCAGTGTGTGTGGATCACCCACGGTATATTCCGTTGTCATACTCCTACCATAAAACCCACAAGTAAAACAATATAATGTTATAAATTGTCTTGAAGGCGCCTCTCTGTCTGGGTGCACAACCTGGAGGGAGGGGTGATATTCCCTCCGACTTTCACCGACGCACAAAGAAATGGTTAAAAAGTTTTAAGTTAACATTTCATTTCATCAGAGTTCCACAGTTATGATTCTGTATTTATCCAAGGTCTGGGTCAGCTTCCCGTTGTGGTCTTTGACTCGTGTTTCCCCAAGCGTATACACACTCCTACCCCGCGCTGCGGGGATACAAAGACGGCCGGGATCTCCCTTTCTCTCCGACCCTGGGTTTAACATCGCCTTTTGCTTACGTTGCAGTTTTGCTGTGCGCTTGCATTTCTTTTCCTCTCTACTCTTACTTTAACCCGGCTCATTATTTGCGTATGGGTGGATTAGAGCATTCATGTTGACTTAGGAAAACCTGATTGTTAGGCTTCGGGTCAAGTCGTATAGAAATTATTAAAATACGTAAATACGTTTCATATTAAATTAATAGACGGGTGATGGTTACATTAACGTAGCTTGTGGCAGGGTTCAATTGAAGTGGGTGTGAAGATCAATAACTTTAGCCTACCCTGTCATTAAATTCCGACTTTAAGTTACTTTAATAGTAATGCAGAACCAATTAGCTTTTTTGACTTAACTAGATCTAGGCTAACGCAACCTCCCAGTGACCCTGGCTTTGTGTTTACGTCAGCCCCTTGCAATCCGCTGCGCTCTGCTCTCTATCTGCTCCCTCTGACCCTGGGAGGGCTCTGAACGTCAAAATCGTGTTAGTGGGTCAAGGTAAATATGACCTCCACATGCCATGCTGAGGCCTGGTTTGGTGTTTTTATTCATTATTAAAATTAAAAGAAACAATAGAAAAATGTATCTATATGTATTGAAAAATTACTTGTTAATATTAAGATGGATAGGGGGGCATTTACAACAGTTAGTAGAATAATACATAGTGTAAATGGACTCGTCCGTCTGAACAAAGCTCGTCGCTCTCCGTGGTACTTATCCCTCACACCAACATCATGCTAATCCCCCAGTTACATGCTAATGTATATGTAAACTCCTCTCCCCCCTCCTCCGGTCCGAGCTCGTCGCTCTCCGTGGTGCTCATCCCTCACACCAACATCATGCTAATCCCCCAGTTACATGCTAATGTATATGTAAAACTCCTTTGTCAAGGCGCTCTGTTCCTCCCATACAGCTTAAAAGACGTTTCCAAGCTTGGCAGGGTTCACTCAAGCACTGCCTTCCGGACAGTCCAGTTTCTTCACCTAAGGAAGGCTACTTGTGTTGTGGCCAAAACGTCGTGAGAATATGATTCTGTTATTATTATTTTTATTATTTTATCTCCATTCCACGTGACTTTACCGAAAGAACCCAGAAGATGAATCTCTGCAGTCATGAAAGCTTTAAATAGAAATTTAAGCTCTAGCACTGGCTAGCGGGATGAGGGAAGACTAGTGAAACTTGCTGATGACTGGTCCAAGTGAGGCAGACTTGCACAGCTCTTCACTGGCTGCTGACACAGTCAGAATCAGAATATTAATTTATCCTGGAGGAATCCAATGATCTATAAAGCTCTTCACAGATGTCCAAAAGTGATGTGCACGCACAGCATTCAACCTTTTACTCTTAAATCACTGTGTATTATTTCTGAAGATATTTTTTTCATTTTTTTTGCAAAAATAGGAGGGCAGAAGGGGCCCTGCACGGTTGACTTCATTATAACGGAATTAGTTTCCCAGATGATTTGTTGACAGAGGTATCACTGTGTATCAATTGTAGTGTTGTATTTTAAAACTGTTTAAACCGATTACATTGTTGTATGTCTCAAGGTGGCTGCTTTTTTTGTTTCCACAGATATCCAGACTACTCCTTCTACCCCTCGGTCTGCTGTTGTTCCTTGTCCTTGTAGTTTACAATATTTCCATTGCCATTATAAACAAGGTGAATATTTTTCTCCATGTTTCATTTTTGTAACTATTTGACCAGATGGTGTCAGTAAATACAAGTGATAGCAAGGAACTCGCATAAAAAGGCAGATTTAGCCACTTCACAGAGCTTCATATAGGGAAAAAATACACCGCATTCCCATATTTATTTAATAGTGGACTGACCTATGTTTGGGAACTGGAAAAGTGGGTCAAGTCGGGGTTCCCACGGCAGTGGGGCACGAGGTCAAGAAAGCTGTGATCGGGCCACTCGACCTGCTTTAGCTAGGATGGAAACAGTGCTGACTTCATAGTAAACATTTTCAAAACATTGACAAACCAAACATAAGTTCTTTATATATTTTTTATGGATTGTTGCCTTCCAGCCATGCAGGGGATGGCAGGGAAGGGGTTTAATCCAAGTCAATCTTGGGAGAAGAACCAAGCCAATCAATTCCAGGAACAGCGCAGCTTGCGTCTCGTTTGTAATCGCTGAGACGTAGCATCAGTTTGCTTTTAGGACAGCGGTGAGGAACTTACGGCCTGTGGGCAACATATTGACCACAAATTAATTTTATATGGCTAGCAGCCACATGATGCTGACCACTTCAAAACTACCCACAAATCATACTTATCCATAACGGCAAGCATCTTAGCCTCACTTATCCGGTGCTGCAGGGGAATATTTTTGACCGGGAAACACTTTCTAATTCTAGCACACTCAATCAGTGCAGTCTTTGTTATGCTTGGTCAGCGTGCACTTTGTTTTCCCTGTTATTTTATATAGCTAAGGTGTGTGCTGATGTGTAGCCAGCCAAAGTTATTTGAGAGCTCTTAATTGGTGTTTCATAAAGAAAAGGTTCAATATGAAATCCAAATGTAGACCTTCAGGGTCGATATCAAGGCTGTTAATCTGTTTCTGGTCTATAACCAATTGCCTTGGATGCATCTGATCTCAGAAGCGAAGTAGTGTTGAGCCTGGTGGATAGTGCTTGAAAGAGCACCCACCACAGCAGGTTCTTTAGAAGAAGCTGGAGTGCTGCGTGATTTGCAGCAGAGGGCAGTGCAGCAACATCCATTTCCACGCTCCCACATCTATATACTGGAAGCCTTCACTAACCTGCACCGACTAGCCTGGTGAAGTATGGCCAATTAACTCACACGACCCCCACTTTGTGTGGAGGTCCTCATCCAGCAGAAAATGTTGGAAAGGGTTACAAATCTATATTCATATTTTGTTGTATCCATGTTTATTACATGATAGTGCGTGCCCCATTCATGTTCAAACTGCATACTTTGGTAAACATGCAAATAAATGTGTTTCATCGCACAATTAATTCCATTGAGCAATGGCCATTTCACATCGGTAATTAAAAACTGTCCCGAATGTACCTTATTTAATACATACAGTACCTCATGGCTTTCAATGTGAACCGTTACAGGAAGAGCGCTTATGAAATGGATGAGAATTGTGATGAAATTCAGTCTTCAGCTACGTGCCAGAGCAACGATCTAAATTAGACCAATTTAATGAATGGCTGCAACTCTTTAAAGTAAGTTTATATCACTCCACGGGTCTCTTCTGACATAACTGTGGTGTTTATGAGCAGGGTGGTGTGTAAAGTTTTCGCATTTGGCTCATCCATTTCTCTGCATAAGCAACCACCCTGCTGTGGAGGGAGTCATATTTCATTCCCAATTGTGATGTTCACCTTTTATCCATACTTACATGTATTAAGCCAATGCACAGTTTCTGAATGAATGTATTTCTGTGGTTAATGACCAGCAAGGGTGCTTTCTTAATACTACGAGGGGAAGCTCCTATCTTTTACTGTTTTCGTATTCAAATTTGAACATCATAATGCGTCCGAAATATGTAAAAAACAATAAAAGATGAAACAATGGTTCTCGATTAAATGTTATTTGATGTTTAATGCTCTATCAAACGAAAAAAAACGCAATCTTATATTTTGAACGGTTTCTGAATGACAAACATTTTTAGGGGGTACTTTTATGGGGCCTTCAAATGAAAAATCTCAGATTCTCATATTTCCTGTCATTTGTCCTCAAAGCTACCTTTGTGCCTAATTTCAGATTTTTACCATGTCGAGAAGTACCCTCGAGGTTTTTGAGACATGCAGATTAAGGTCTTTATATAGATATTTTAGTGCAATCATTGATCTCTAGGTTGCGACCATAAACTCACTACCTTGAGAACCTAGATTTAGTTAAAGGCATTAAAACCCAGGATCTGAGTGGTGTTAACTCAACACTAACATCTGAGTCATCTCGTTTTCTAATTTAATTTGTAAATTTCCTGAACATGATCCTTAATATCTACTCAGGAATGGTGCTCTGTAGCCATATATCTATCCATTTTCAATGAAGAGCATTACCAACATTGCTGTTGGATGCTCACGTTTTTCTTAAAGTAAAACATTGATAATTACTATGATTAGTTTTAGCACGTGCATTATTTTGCGTGTCTTTAACGGTGCACTTAATATTTTATACCACAATTCACATTTCAAAGACCATTAATGAGTAAATAAAAAAAATGTTCTTTGCTTAGGTCCTTGGTTACCTTGAACAC
Organism: Petromyzon marinus; assembly: GCF_048934315.1. Lineage (NCBI taxonomy): Eukaryota > Metazoa > Chordata > Hyperoartia > Petromyzontiformes > Petromyzontidae > Petromyzon > Petromyzon marinus. The sequence goes on from NC_133683.1 coordinate 7,915,945, forward strand.
CTATGATCTGCTCGAAAGAATACTGCATGGTCTGGATACATCCTTAAGGGCAAAGCAACAATAACGTTGAGCAACGTTCAGAAGAATGAAAGTGGGGAATATATTTTCCAAATAACACTTCCAAAACCTTGCACTGGTGAAAGATAATATAATTCTTGATGTAAATCCCAGAGGTGAGCAAAAACTCCTGCTTTATGACATAGGGGCTATTGTTATGTGCAGACTGTTGGGGAGAAGTTTTAATCATATGCAGTGGATTTATGAAAAAAACTGAATAGATGCAGAAATATTGGCATATAAACGGTACTTAATGTTTTAAAAAAAACTACACTGATTGTTAGTTTATAATTGTGATGGATAGTTTGTTGATGATCTTTAAAAAATGTGTCACTTTGGTATAAACGTTTTATTTCACATAAATGTATTTCGTCAACATTTGTCATCCAAACCTCCTCCAACTGCCCACGATGCCTCCCGGATACCCCTCAAACATACAGGCATGCCTTTTGGGAATGTCCAGACATTAACAAGTTTTTTAAAATCAACACATGCTACTCTAACCACATACACAAAACGAGCGTCTCACCCTCACCAGACACATCCCTATTGAGGTTGAAACCTCAAGGCCTTTCCAGGGGAGCAAATACATTACTGTATTCCAAATGTTCAATGTTATGGCAAAACGCACCATTACAGCCAACTGGAAAGAGCATGCTCCCCCAACAGTGCAGGAATGGGCCAATAAACTTTCAAAATTTGCCACTAGAGCATCTAAGTGCCAAACTAAGAAGCTTACCACCAACCATGGAACCCTTTCACGACCTCTCCTCCAGTAGGCATTGATTCTTAAGAGTATTCATTAGGACATTTAGGCACTTCCCCCCCTCCCTTTTTTTCCTACAGGGGTATCAGAGCTTAGGAAGACTGGGGTTGTCGATTTTATTTCAACATGCAGTTTAGACAGGTTTCCATTGAACTGTAATTCGTAACGTGTGTTTGTACTGGTGTCAACCCCCTTTCACATCCTCTGTACCTGATATCGTTTTGTTGATTAAATACTTTTGGGGGGAAAAAAATCGAGCCATCTACGCTCCTTCATACTGGGGTCAACAAGGGTCCCTGGCACAATCGGCAAATACGAAATCCACAAACTCTGAGGCATAAGACAAATAGGGTTTGATTTGTACTACGACAACTGCTCATTTTGTTTTATGTTACCCTACATTAACCCAACCATGGAGCGGGAAGTATTTATTTAAATGTAAAATATGATTAATGTGTTTTTAGTGTAATCTCTAGTGCTGTACTGTACACGCTAAAGTAAATATGAAAATTAAGATGAGGTTAATAACATGTACTTTTTTTGCAGTTTAAAACATGAACTAAAAATACTTTTACATACTATGAAAGATGATTTCATGTGGTTTTCATGGTCTCATCATCGGGAGCAGTGCAGTTAGAGTATAGTACTTCTTTATGATGCATAAAGGAATCTCATGGTCAACTGTGGATGGTCAAGCCGCAGGGGCACGATGGGCAAGCTATACCTCAATAAATTTGGCAACGGTCAAATCCGCGAAGGCTGAAATTAGAGTGGGCAAAGTAGCTCTTCGTTGGTGATGGAGCAATGCCTGTCATGTTGTACGCTTGCTGGCGAAATTTAATTCTTAATTTTATAGAGGGCCGAAGGCCCTGCAATCGAATCTGTATTTGTTAAACCATGCTATTGGATTTCAATAATTCAAATTTGGAGTCTTCCTTAAAGAAAACTATAGCTACTCTACAGTTCTCATCAAACTATTGACTACACTATCGATAGTTAAAATTTCTACTCATCGCATGTGTTTTGGTCATATTAAAATAGGATTTAAGAACTCCTTCCCTAGGGAGTCTTAAGATTGGCAAATAAAAGAAATCGGAGAGCTAAAACTTACCTGTGTGCATGCAACTTATAATCTGTTAATACATAGTGTGTGTATAGTAATACCTCGGTTAACGAAGTAAATGCATTCCATGACGTCACTTTGTTATCAGAAACGTCGTTACCAGAGTTAGGTATAACATCTGAGGCATAGGGGATGCGTTTCCGGACTTCAGAGAAGGGGGTACAATAGCAAAACATTGCTGCACAGTCGCCTTCACTTCGTCTGCTTGGTTTAAAATGGTCCTGAAGGTGCACGGCACCAACCCCAACGAATGGGTCACTTCACTTTTCATCTTTCCCGCCTCTACCCCTCCTCTTTATGATCTGCATTTTCCTTTCCAAATATGAATAACACAATTCATATGGCAATATATAGTTATCGTAATTGTATAGTGAATATACAGCAGTGTGGCATATAGTGGGGTTGATAAAATAAGACAGTGTAAAATTACAAGTCTAATATTTTATAGTCTAAAGTATAGGGCAGTGTAGAGTAACGCATTGTATAATTCAAAGGTTAATTTTTTGTCTATGGATATGATATTATACCATGTAGTTTAGATTGAAGGTATAATATTACATTGTATAGTAGTCCAGTTTATAGCATAGTTATTAACGCAATATAGGACAGAGCAGCGCACCTATCCTATTCCTTTTTTCTTTCCGTTTTTCTGTGTACCCGCCGCCACCCTCCCCCGATCTGGTGGTGCTGGTACTGGTAACATGCTAATTCATATGTTAATTCGGCCCACACAGCTTAAAAAGACGCGATCCAGGCTTTGCAATGTTCACTCGAGCGCTGTCTTCTGGACAGTCCTGTTTATTCACCTGAAGAAGGCTACTTGTTTCATGGCCGAAACGTCGTGAGAATCTTATTTTATTGTTTTATTTTTATTATTTTATTTCCATTCCAAATCAACCCATTTTTTCGCCATATAGCATTGTGATATATAACGACTTATTGTTGGTAGCTTAGCTGATTGGAGAATATAGAGTTTATTGATAACATTAAGGTAATTTATATTTTAGTTTTTTTATTGGTTCACTATACAGTACTGTGAATAGCTCAGATGTGTAGGCCTTGACTTCAACATAGTCATTTCTGTGACCAGTCACTAGCTAATCACTCAGTTATTTCAATGCTAAATTCGCCTAGTTATTTCAATGCTAAATTCTCCTGTTTGATTTGTACTAAGTGCCTCGGTGAATGTGTATGCTCTGACTTTAACGTAGCTATTTCTGTGAGCAGTTACAAGCTAATCACTCAGCTATTTCAATGCTAAATTCTATGCTAATTCCATTGTCAAGGGGTGCCTCTGCGGATGTGTATGCTTTAACTTAGCTATTTCAATGCTAAATTCTATGCTAATTCCTTTATCAAGGGGTGCCTCTGCGGATGTGTATTCTTTAACTTTTAACATAGCTATTTCTGTGACCAGTCACAAGCTAATCATTCAGCCATTTCAATGCTAAATTATATGCTAATTCCTTTGTCAAGGCGCTTTGTTCCTCTCACACAGCTTAAAGGCTATGATCTGAACGTGGCTCTTTCACTCCAGCGCTGTCCTACCAGACAGTCTCGTCCCTTCACCTGATGAAGGCCGCTTGTGTTGTGGCCGAAACGTCGTGAGAATATTATTGTGTTATTTTATTTTATCAATTTATTATTTTATTCTCATTCTACGTGACTTTACCGAAAGAACCAAAGAAGGGTGTGTGAGTGTTTGGGAACGTGTAGGCTTAGGTGTGAGTGTCGGGATAAAGGGGTCATCCTGTAACATTGTGAGCGCACCGTGTTGTCCCAGAGATACGCTACTGCGTGACAACTGGCAGGGTGGCTTGTCTAAAAATTTAAGACAGACCAACCCTATTGAATCGCCTCAGGTGAATGGGCACGACTGTTCTCACTAGACTTGACCCACAATACACAGGAGTGACTTGGCTTACCGAAAATATAATAGTAACACCGATAAAGGTGAGCCTGGAACAGCAGGCAAGAGACTAGGTGCCACACCTAATGCTGCGTATAATCAAAAATCCCTCACTGTCCACAAGACGGTATGCTTCTAGTCTATAATTAAGTTTCGGTGCCTCTAGCCGGTCGAGGATAGGGGTGTGCAGAGTGATCAAAGTTCTTGTCTGGGGTTTTGGTGATGGCATCCCACTAATCTGTCGGTTCCTTAAGAAATGCGACCAGGGGATGTTACAACTTGCCTGTACTTGCTCAAAGGATAACAACCCTACTTTTTCCACTCCTGCCACTTTCCAGCTGGGCCATTTGATGCCCTTACCCCTTATTCTCAACGAAGTGTTTACCCCATAGCGGGGATCATTACATCAGCCATACGAAAGAAGATGATATTACTGGTTTTTAAAAATCCAAAAAATGTATTTTTATTATTTTACGAGTGTTTTTAAGTCTGTACGCTCTCCCGTTTTATGTACGTTAACGAGAACGTACTCAACTTATTTATACCCTATCCCATTTTACGTACTGTGGCACGTTGCGATAACATACTCGAGATTTACGAACTTTACCATTTAGACCCAACATTGTTTACGCTGTTTAGCGACATTTACGTGCCAGGTGGCGCCGAAGCGTTCGCGTCCCTGACTGATCCACCATCCCATCTCTTTACTTCGATAAAATTTCTGGTTTTTAGGGATGCATCCTGGGCGTAAATCGGGGAATGTCTGTTTGTAAAAGTATGGTCTTAATTTTGCCAAAGTGCCTTAAACTTTGTGGATGACATGTGCTCGACAATAAAGATTTTTAAAATGTCGGACTTGTGTATTCACCCATTACTTAAAGGATACACAATACTGCATTACTTTGGCTGTTGAAAATCACTTGTTTTTCTTGTAAAGGATGATGGCCTATTTAGGTTGTTTTTCATGGAGTAGAGGGTAGCCCTGGCCTTTCTCCACTCTACTTACTGGTTGTTATTCCACCATTAGTGCCACCCTTGCTATGTTGCCCACCCTCAACAATCACCAGACATCATGGGACCTCCCTTGCCAGTATCAAAATATAAGAATAGGTTTTACCCTTTCTGGCAATAAAACAGGTGTTAAGATTTTGATTTAAAGCTTTCGTGACTGCAGGAATTCATATAATAAAAGGTGTTAAGATGTTAAAACACCAAACTGAAACATTTTGCAAGCATCCATATCTGCATCAAGCACATATACTTGTGGTGAGCATGCAAACAAACACGTGCTCTGATAGTATATGCATTGTCTTTGAAACGGATTGATCCACACCAGAGATCGCTTTCTTTAAAGCCAAGTCTCAAACAGTGTTAGACCAGAAGAAGCCAAAGGGCGAACAGCACAGAGACAATCAAAATATAAGAATTTGTTTTATTGCCAGAAAGGGTCAAACCTATTCTTATATTTTGATACTGGCAAGGGAGGTCCCATGATGTAGCTGCTCACCCCGAGCTCTCACTGTCCTCATAGTGGCATTGTCTTTGTGCTGTTCGCTTTTTTGCGTCCTCTGGTCTATCACTGAGATTTTGGTCTCCACTTCCATGCTGGGGCAGACATGTTGGAAGAGGTGGGAGTACCTCTCAGAAGCCAAATGGCACGGGGGCTTCCACAAACTCCTAACATTTCTGTCAGGCTGCGCCTATACAGCTGTGCAGTAAACTATTAAATTTCACATAATACCACCAGATTTGGGCATACATCACAATGCCTGACCACTTCCTACACAGTATACACTTTTATTATATGATACACCAGCTTTACTACCCGGCTTCGCTTGGGACTTGGATTCACCACGCCTGGCCGCCGTTGTCTCCCTACACCAGTAACTCGTTTGAGGCTGAGTCGACCTAGGGGAGGCCTAGGATCGGTTCAAATAATCGTCACCGGTGGTGGCCATGAACGGGAATTGAACTCAGGTCGCCGGGTTCGTAGCGCAGCGCGCTAACCATAGGTACACATAGACGCGCTTGCTGCAGACACACAACTTTCAGGGTGCATTCGGCAGTAAACGACTGAAATAATAAAGCAATGCTGCGCGAAGAACGCCTTAGACCTGCAACACATTTGGATTTCACTTCAGCCGCGATCAGCAGGCACACTCCGTTTCGCTTCCGCAGACGGGTCACATGACAGATGTGACATCACAGCTCACTTGCCGTGCAAAAAATATATGCATTATTGAGCCCTCCCCCCCCCCCCCAAAATACAAAAGTCTGTTTTATACTTTTTGCATGGTGTACAGTCTGGAAAGTACCCACATGGCAAATTTAAAATTTGTTGCATGTTGGGAAGTACACTAAACATTTTGAACAAACACACAATCACAAATTTCCCTTTTATATATATGGAGATTACAGCACTTAGGGTGAAGCAATACACAATCACAGTGCAAACTGGAGAAAAATACCAAGCTGGAACTAATGCCAAAGTTTCCAATTAAATAAACGGCAGCGACAGCAAGGCCATTTTCAATCCAGAAAAACGCATGTCAAAAATGTTATAAATTGATTTGCATTTTAATGAGGGAAATAAGTATTTGACTCCTCTGCAAAAGATGACTTAAAACATGAGTAATTGGTGACAAAACCCTTGTTGGCAATCACAGAGGTCAGACGTTTCTTGTAGATGGCCACCAGGTTTGCACAGATCTCAGGAGGGATTTTGTCCCACTCCTCTTTGCAGATCTTCTCCAAGTCATTAAGGTTTCGAGGCTGACGTTTGGCAACTCGAACCTTCAACTCCCTCCACAGATTTTCTATGGGATTAAGGTCTGGAGACTGGCTAGGCCACTCCAGGACCTTAATGTGCTTCTTGAGCCACTCTTTTGTTGCCTTGGCCGTGTGTTTTGGGTCATTGTCATGCTGGAATACCCATCCACGACCCATTTTCAATGCCCTGGCTGAGAGAAGGAGGTTTTCACCCAAGATTTGACGGTACATGGCCCCGTCCACGGCCCCATTGATGCGGTGAAGTTGTCCTGTCCCCTTAGCAGAAAAACACCCCCAAAGTATAATGTTTCCACCTCCATGTTTGACGGTGGGGATGGTGTTCTTGGGGTCATAGGCAGCATTCCTCCTCCTCCAAACACGGCGAGTTGACTTGATGCCAAAGAGCTCCATTTTGGTCTCATCTGACCACAACACTTTCACCCAGTTGTCCTCTGAATCATTCAGATGTTCACTGGCAAACTTCAGACGGGCATGTATATGTGCTTTCTTGAGCATGGGGACCTTGCGGGCGCTGCAGGAGTTCAGTCCTTCACGGCGTAGTGTGTTACCAATTGTTTTCTTGGTGACTATGGTCCCAGCTGCCTTGAGATCATTGACAAGATACTCCCGTGTAGTTCTGGGCTGACTCCTCACCGTTCTCATGATCATTGCAACTCCACGAGGTGAGATCTTGCATGGAGCCCCAGGCCGAGGGAGATTGACAGTTCTTTTGTGTTTCTTCCATTTGCAAATAATCGCACCAACTGTTGTCACCTTCTCACCAAGCTGCTTGGCAATGGTCTTGTAGCCCATTCCAGCCTTGTGTAGGTCTACAATCTTGTCCCTGACATCTTTCTGATTGAGAAGGGGTCAAATACTTATTTCCCTCATTAAAATGCAAATCAATTTATAACATTTTTGACATGCGTTTTTCTGGATTTTGTTGTTGTTATTCTGTCTCTCACTGTTCAATTAAACCTACCATTAAAATTATAGACTGATAATTTATTTGTCAGCGGGCAAACGTACAAAATCAGCAGGGGATCAAATACTTTTTTCCCTCACTTTTTTTCCCTTACTCGTTCAGCACACCGGTTGTGTGTTGGAGAGTAAACCCACACCATTAAAAAGTCGAGTACGACGTTTCGACAGTAATTACAACCATCCTTATCAGGTGACAGCCAGAATTGGCTGTGTTTTGTAAATAACATCGCATCAGTTCATCTTATATGATAAGTCATCTCGCCAGGTAGCAGAGCACCCATCCCACAACAGGCAGATAGATCATATGCTAGTCGGAAGTTGACTCAACCCATCGTCCATTCTGGGGTAAGACAAGTAAGGAGCACTTGGATAAGAATGAGTATCAGTGGCCCTTTGGAGAGACTATGTGGTGCCACAACAGCGAAGCCGCTCCGTCGGAGCCGTTCCTGCAACGCCACCACGGGAGAGCGTCCGGGCCGACACTGCTTCTCCCTCACCACCCCCCAAATGAGCACACACAACACCCACACCCCCACGTAGGACCTCGTGGGGAAGTCACCTGGCCTCCAGGTTTTCACCCAGGGGCCCTCTTTGTAGGGACATCCCCCACGGTTTCCTGGGGCCAGGGAATTGGACGACTTCCCCCAGGTTGAATTACACCGCGGAGCCATGAATTGACGTGCAATTGCATGGTCACAACGAGGCTACTCAGTTACCGCGGTTAGGTCCACACGAGCACCAGGGGAAGCATCCGATTGGCCGGAAAAGTATGTTTGCACGCCGTGGCCAATGGCAACGACCCAACGGCGGCCCCTGTTGATGGGTAGAGAGGGAAGCGGATGTCTGTGAAGGCACCGAGACGGGCGCACCAGTGGCGGTGGGGTATCGTGGGTTAGCCGGGCAGACCTTTGATGTAGAGAAGGATACGCCTCACCAAAGAGAAGCAGTTCCAGCCATCACATTAGGGGGCGAGTTAATTAAATGTTTGACCAAATATAACAGGCTAATTTTAAGTTGATAATTTTGTATGGCCTGCGAATGATGTTATAAATATACAAATGGCCCTTGGCAGATAAAAGGTAACCCACCCCTGCCTTAGGTGAACGCAAATAGTGAGTGTGCAGTGAGTTGGAACCTTGCCTCATATAAATTAGCTCGAGTAGGATTTGCAGTTCCATTTATAAGGTGCTTGCCTCAGAAACTCGCATCTTCCATCTCATCTCAATCATTCCAATACTTAACTTTATTTTTAGCCCAGGGGAGCCCCTGATGGCAGCTGTCCCCATATGGCACAAGGTGAACACAGCCCCAGGCTGCAAGTAGGTAGCAGTTTGCCAGTTGCCCGAAATGTTTCAATGGGTTTTATCAATTGGGTAATCTGCAAATATTTGTATTTATTTGAACCATGACCCTAGTGCACGTGGCCTACTCTTTTTCCTAATCGCGTCACGGGATTTGTCACATCCACTGTGGAGCATACGGCATATATTTTCTGGTAATACACCCACAGCATTAACCAGGGTGGCCACGGGGATGAATCGTGAACCTTGCCAACGAGCGGCAATGCCACCGCCAACAACAACTTCTGTTGCTTCCACCGTTGCTGATCGGGGTGTGGATCATTCGTTGTCTTTGCTGTGCAGGTGTCCCAGTGCAGGAGCTGCAACAGGAAGTACCAGCCAGTGCCACGGGACAGGGAGTGGGGGAGTGGAGCGCTCTTCAACTGCACAACCTGCGATAACACCTTCAGGTTGACGGCGATAAAAGGGACAGCTTGTATGTGTGTATTGATGCATTGATTCGCAAAGCTTACGCGAGTTGTGCGCGTGTGCGCATGAGATACGGTGTTTTATAAATAAAAATGTATATCGTAATACGAGAGGAGCAAACCATTTAAAAGGATGTCGCCACTCAAATACATTTGCATAGTGATGTAGAGTATAAAGTGGGGGGTGTGAAAGCAAACTGAGAGCAAATCCTCTGGAACCACAAAAGCCGTGTTGAGGACAGATAGTGGCAGCAGGCAAGGAATGAAACGCATCTCAGAGAGTGTCCACTGCGGAGATGGAGCGACGACATCGGCTCGCGCACAGGTGCTCGTGTTCGGTGGATTATTAAATTGTTTGGGGGAGGCCTTCATCCGGCAGTGGATTTAACATTGCTGCTGATGATGAGAACGAAAATCATTGAAAATAATTAGCGCAATGTATTTTGTATACGATTACGAAAGTAGTAAATATAGAGTATTATCAAAATAAACAACAGATTAATAATGAAGACGTATCAAATAAACCTTCTGAAGTGATCACAAGCATGGAACAAATCGATGGGGTCGTCAAGACCTTCCCCAAGCATGGCACGTCTTCTGATGCCCTGGGCGCTCATGGTTCAGAAGGCCTTACCAACTATATATTGTTTGAAACTGCCCCTAATTTGTCCTGCTGTCGTGTTTTTGTATTATTTGTGGTTGTAACGTTCTGATCCGCCCCTAACTGGACATCTGTGAAAAAGAGCTTCATAGCTCATGGGATTCCTCCAGTATAAATCAATATTCTGCTTGTTTGTGAGCAGCGGCTGGGGACAGATGGGCGTGCCCACATCGCCGTGCTACCGGTGCCAGGCGGCGTGTGGCCCACGCGCGTGCAGTGCCCCGACACGCACAGCGCTGCGCGCCCTTCCGGGCAGCAGCTCAGCTGCATGGCCGAGGACTGCTACAACCCCCAGGGTGAGCGCAGCTGGAGGGCCACAGCGCCACTCCGCCGACTCTCGTGATCGCCAGCCACGAGCATTAATAAGCGACGATCCAATTCTCTCTGTCTCGCAGACCCGCAGGAGTTTTGCGGGGGGGAGTGGGAGGGGGGGGTGATGTTGCTGTGCATTTCTCCTAATGAGTGGCTTTTGCAGACAATTTGCACAATTTGGACCGTGACGCCGACATTCCCTCCCATCGTCTCTTTCCCAAGATCTTGTAACCTCGCTCAATGCAAGAAATATATTTTGTTTTTTTCAACTTCAGGAGTGCTGTTTGTTGATGGCCGATGGGCATTTTGGGCCTGTGCTAAGCAACTGTGATAGAAAAAAAGATTTGGGCAAGGCAGCATATTGTTCCGGGGGTAGTTACCGACAGCATCCCGATGAAGAAATTAACACTGCAGTAAAGCGCGTGAGTGAATCGACATAATTCTCTGATCCGTTCTCTATACCGCTATCGTTTTATCAGCATTATATAAACACAAACCTCACTTTAAGACATCATGACATGCATAAATAACCAACCCAATAAGTTTTGTTGCTGTAATTGTTTGGGTGGAACAGTACAGTAGCATTAAACACGTACCACTGATGAAAACCCCGTGCCCCTAAGTTTGATTCTCAGCCAAGGCTAACGTGAGCGACACTTGAACCAATCCTATTTAGTTTGTTTTCCTACCCCCGCACCCCCGATTAGCACGTTCTCTACGTACGGCGTGAAAGAAGTTCAACATACATATTCATTGGGTAACAATGATTACGATGACAAGTCTCGGCAGATGGTTGACGTTGGATGACGATCGCGAGAGACGGAGATTGGCTGCCTCATCATGGGGGTGGTGAGGACGGATAGGAATTGGCTGACGACGATGGTGGTGAGCATCTTTGTAACGATGGCAGTGGTGAGGATAGTAGTAGAGACGTACGTACGTTGAACTTCTTTAGCACCGTACGTGGCCAACCGTAGACGACTGCGATACGCTGGTGGTAGTGTGGTGAGAGTCTCAGGTCGGTGTGCTTTGTGCACCGTGAGCACGCGTGGCAGGGCCCCCGGGTCCCCGGGACGCACTGTGTGCACGCGCGCACCCTGCACGTGACGAGGCTCGTCACGTGCTGTGTGCACGCGCGCACCCTGCACGTGACGAGGCGCGTCACGTGCTGCACGCGAGCGAGCCGCACGTCAGCAGCGCCTCCACGGTGGCCACGTGCATCAGCCAGGGCAGCCTCGTGGAGCACGAGGACATCCTCATCGAGCAGGACCTCTTGGAGGAGGACGAGAATCGGCGCCACTGAGCGTGCCGCGAGCGAGGTTCCAACGCGAGTAACGCGCGAGCCTCCTCGGCGCCTTTGCGTTGGGTCGTGTTTTTAAATCGAGCTGTGAAAGTGCCTTGTTTTCTTCAGCTTTTAAAAAATAGCACTTGCCTAGAGTTGATTTGCGTTTAACCGAAGCACAATATTTACAATGCGTTTCTAAAGCCAACGATGACCCCTTGTTTATCGAAGATGGGGGTGGATGAACGGCGCGGTGGTTTTCGTGCATTGCGCTGTGAACCCAGCGAAGCAAGTTCGATCCCCGGCCACCGCTAAAGAGCAGTGCGGAGTGGTATCTGAACTGGTCCTGGATGCCCCCTTTGTTAAACAGCACTGACAAGCAGAGTGAAGTATGGTCAAACATCCCTCGTGAACAGCACTGCTTGAGGATATTTGACCATTTCTTTTTTGGCCCAAATTTTTATTCATGAAAAATATTTTATTCCACATCCTCCCTCGCATCATACATTGCAATATTTTGACACTCCGGGCAGCAGTTCCAAGGGGCATCTAAGGTATCGGGCATACCGGACTTATCAGGGCAGGCGGGAGGTTTTTTCCTCCTTTTTAAAGTGCTCTTGTAATTCATATTCTTAGCTCTTTCGGTAAAGTCACGTTGAAGGGAAACAATAAAACTGCCAAATCGCTGCGAAGGGCGCAAACGGTTTTTTAAATAAATAAATACACCGTTTAAAAATAAATACATTAAGGCAAACCGACACACCTGATGATGACCGTTTGTGTTATGGTCGAAACGTCGTGAGAATTTTTATTGTTTTATATATATTTTATTATTTTATTGTTTCCCTTCAACGTGACTTTACCGAAAGAGCTAAGAATATGAATTACTGCAGTCACGAAAGCTTTAAATCAAAATTTGCTCTTGTAATTGTTTTGATTTTAACCGTGTTTTTTTACTTTTTGTGTTTATTCACATAAACAGTGATGCGCACGAGGTGAAAAATGTTACGAAAAAAAAGTATTTACAGTCGGCATGTGAGACGTGATAACAATGGCTCTTTCATGCATCATGCTATCGTGCTGTGTAGTCAGAGGGAAATTCAGTAGGTACCTTGAAACACGCCGTAATTGTTTCTGAGGTGGTTTATTTGAAATGTATCGGTTAGTGGAGGTCCACTGGCCAACTGGAGGGCATCTACTCTATAAGTGGCTAATCTGTATGCTTGGCTGTACGTTTGTTTCTATAATCTCCACGAAATTCAATTAACAAGGAGTAATTTTAAAACTAAAGTAGTTTATATTATATTAAAACAATACAAATACTTTTTACCTGATCAATCTTCTAATTTGGCGTTTTGGGCCCCTCGGACTGCTTAGCTGCTCTATCATTTACAATAGCTTGGCATGTGATGGCAAGCTCTTGTAAATTCGTACAATAGATAGGGTTATAGAGGGCGGGGTGGCACAGAGAGCTGTTGAAACTCAATGGCTTCTCTTGAGTCTCCAATAAAACCACCTCCATAACAAGGATCAACAACTTATATACAGCACGGCATATCTCAATGTAAAATCAAATACACTTGTATGTACGTGTAGCGCAGGGACGTGCGGTCAGGGGAGGCACAGCCTCACCTGTCATACTCCAATGAGAATAGCTGTTACGAAAAAAAAGAATAATCAAATAAAAATTTAAATTTTCCCACTGATCTGTGTTATAAATGTCATTTCTGTACGATTCCAAACATTTTTATAGTCAAAGTCGCCAAATTTGCGGAGCTCCGCTGCAAATACAGGAAGAGACGAGAGGTGAGGCAGCGACGCGCTCAGCCTCCCCTCTGATTGCGCAACCCCTGTTCTGTAATGCTGCGTGTTTTCATAAGGCGAATTGGATATAATTCTATGAATGTATTAGGGAACACATTTTTATAACGCGCATACGAATTGGTTATAAAGCAATCGAGTGAACAGAACTACGTTGCGCGAGTAGGAACAAGCAGTTGTAAGGCGACCTCGGTGTAGCATCACACAAGGTGGGATGCTGCTGGATGCTCTTGATGCTACCCACACGCCTCAGTCTTTGTTCAGGCTGCGTACGCACATCACGTGTTATCGCAGACATTGCTTTACCCTATATTATGCAGGGTGCTTCAACATGTTTTTAACACTTATATGGGACTATCGTTTTTAATGGAAAAAGAACGGATAATACACTGTAACATGATAAAGAAATGTATGTTAATAGCTACAAAAAGTCAAAGAGTCTCCACTTGCTCGCCATCATTGTCAACACATGCCTGGAATCTTCTCTAGGTGGTCTCCAGAGCCCGGAGGCACATTTCTTGTGGTATTGTTGCACATTCTCACAAGTATTAAAACAATTTAAGCACCCCGTACATTATTTATTGTAACGCGATTTTCCATAACGCGGTGTTCTTCAGGAACGCAACTACCGCGTTATAGGAGAATAGAACTGTATAATCATGCAGGGTCTCGAACTCAGGACACTAGAGGTCGACTAAATTTAAGCTCGATTTCAATTTCTAAGGAATATTTTAAAAAGTGATTCAATATAAAACTGCTACATCTTCCGTGTCGCCTCACAATGAGTTTATGGATAGGAAAGGGGTAGGGGCAAAACAATTTCTGCTCGGGGTCACCAAATAGGCCAGCACCACCACTCAAGGGTGGGAAAAACCCGATTTTTTTTTGCCCGACAAATCGGGTTATTGGTTTTAATGGAATTAAACCCGATTTTGCCGATTAAAACCTGGTTGTATTATCGGCGTCTCGTGCACACTTCAATCCTGCTCGTCGTCGTCGTCCGCCGCCGCGTCGTCTTCGTCGTCGCTCTCGCCGCTGGACTCGGTGTTGTCGTGGCCATCGCCGGGCGTGGGGTAGTCGTAGAACGCGTTGAGGTTCGACTTAATGAAGACGAGCTTCTCGACTGTGCTGGGCGCCAGGCTGTTCCTCAACTTGGAATGGATAAATCCCATCGTCGAGAAGTTTCGCTCAGACGCAGCAGCAGCGGCGGTCGACGTGGCCATGCCGCCGTGCGCGTGACTCACGCGCACGGCGGCTGAGCCCGGGCCCCGGCCCGAACGCTGCTAATAGGTGCGTGCGACTGAAATCCCGACTTCACTTTAATAAAACCGAATAAAACCGGATTTGGGCAGGATCGAGGTGCTCCGGTTTTATATAAAAAACGATTAAAGCCCGAATGAATAAAACCGGGCCGTGCCAGCCTTGCAAACCACTGCCTGCATGTACCACGAGGAGACGTTTCCATGTCTTGCGCTCGCAGTCTCAGTCTCGCATACTAGACATGCCCCTCACCCATCGCCCACAAACACCGCCTTGTTGTGAAAGAGCCAACGCAAGAAGATCCCTAGGTTTGATCTTCCACGAAGCTCATGGTCCACCCTAAACTGTATCCACTGCACAAACCACGGCAGTAGATGCGGATACCTGATGCACAAGTGTAAAATTAAAAACTCCCCAGTAGTGTGTGACTGTGGTCATCCAGAACAGACCGTACAGCATATAACGACGCAACGCCCGATCCACAAATACGAAAGAGACATCACAGTGATGATACACTCCACTGCTCTTGGCGCGGTTGTCTGGCTTGACCACCTGAATGTGAGATTGCAGTTGTTGCTCTGCGTCTACATTAGCCAGCTTGAGGGCGGGGTGGGGTCTAAATCAGGAATTCACCATAAAAACACATGATTTCAGTAAAACAAATCCATATTATCTCGCAAGTGCGTGTCACATAATGGCATATCAAACACAATGTGACAACGAACTCACCTGCGATATAGCAAACTCAAGGTATCCGTGTGCTACCGATTTTGTCTTTATAGTACTGTATTCGCTATTCATGGTTTCCTGCTGCAACAAAAAAATGTTACAGCAATTGTTTTTACCTTTAGCTGGATCCAAGATAATGGATGGAGTGACGATGCAGTGGTTCATGCACTGCGTCATCTGAGTTTGATTCCTGGCCATGGCTGACATCGGTGACATCTGAACAGATCCTGTACCTTCCCCCCAACCCATACCGAGCAGCATGGTAAAGTATGGTCGAACAACAAAAATGACCGACACGGTGTGTGGAGGCCCTTGTACAGCAGTGGACTCGCAAATGAGCTGTAAGGTTTGCTTTTGTAAATGAAAGTGTATTTTGGCATAAACTGAAAAATCTGAGTCTTGCTGCTCCAAACGAGCATGGGCTGCAATGCCATTCTGTATGCAGCTCTCAGCAAGGTGGTCAATATTCCACTTTCCTTTGGGAGGGGGAAACTCGATGTAACCACCACTTCTGCTCCGCCCACCCTCGTCCTAGGCTCTGTGTTCGATGTGTTCAATACTCACGTGGGTCTCATTCCTTTGACATTTGATGGTGCTGTTTGTTGCTGGACGCTTGGCGTCTTTGGGACTCTGCACAGATCAACTTGAATATTTTGATTGTGTGGAATAACCTCCAATATTTGCAATTAATCAATTACACTAATATTCGATTCTGAAGATTGCAATTTAACCGCACTGTATAGCAGCACTTTCAAAACAATTTTGCAATATGACCCTATTTGAAGACAAAATTCCTATTAAACTGACAATAACCATAATTTAAAAACATTTCAAGTGACAGGATATTTCTGTACGTTAATTTTGTGTCGGTATTATAGAACAACAAATATGACTTTTTTTGATAAATAAATGAAGCAATAATTTGGACTCACCAGGTCGAGTGTCGAGACGCGTGTTGCTTGAGGCATGCGACACAGCTTCTCAAAATCTTGCGGTGTGGCTGACATTGCACATCCCACCTTCAGCGGTCACATCCAAAGTCAGTGCGCTCACTCACGTGTACACTACATGCTTGCAAAGGGCACCATCGGTTTCGAGGCACGCGTTAAGATGTCGGGGTTTGCGGATTCTCTCTTTTCCGTGAGAAAAAAAAAACTAATCACGTGACATTTCAACGAGTTGTTTCGTTTCAGCCGCGGTCACATCCATTGTTTTAGGCTGGGCATTGAAATGGGTTTCGTGCCTAGTGACACCTTTTCACGTCGAAATCAGGGAAATTGGTTGCGAAGTGTGCGTCCAGGCAGCTGAGGTGGTGAGTCTTCGCCCAAGTGGAAAGACACTTTGGAAATTGAGTGGAGCCGGCAGTTCAACTTCAACAAACTCATCTTGCACACACCATCTCTCACGGATGCTGTGATTTGATCGCTCATTTGTATATTTGTGGTTTCATTGCAACATTTGCATTCACGTCGTTCCGTTTCCCAACCACAGGAGCGTCTCGCTTAACGAGCGTTCTCCTTCACGAGAGTCTGCTATAACGCTCAATTTGTTCGCAACACGAGAACATGTTCCCGAAACAAGCGGAGGCCGATCAACCAAACGCGTCCCGTGTTGGCAAGGGCCGCTACGCTACAACAATGGGATCGTATTACCACGTTCCCTACGCCCAGCCATCAGATTCTCAATCTCCTGTGCTGCGCGTGCCGCTGGAGCACGCGCCGCCTGAGCACGTGACCCAGGTGGGGGCCACGTGGTGTTGGTGGCGAAACTGTCATGGTGGCGCGTGGGGAGCTACTCGCGACTCCCGCTCACGGCCAACACGGGTGACGATTGTACGAGGTGGTCCTGGGACACTCCGAGGTCGACTCGGCATCAAATGAGTACGGTGTGTAAACATCGCCACCGGGGAGACAAAGGCGGCCGGGCGTGGTGTGAGCCACCCCACCCACACCCGAGGATCGGCGGGCGGGGCCGCCATCGCAAATTGCCAGCCCTCGCAAACAACAGCGGTCGGTAAGTAAGCTCTTGACTATGCATATATTATTGTTGTGTTACATATAGATTTTATATATCAGGTATGTAGTCTTCTCTTTGTGCCCGACGCTTAAGGGCTGCAGTTTTTGGTAGCGGCAAGTTTGAGTAAAACTCACGTGTACAGTATTTTGGCGGGACAAATGGAAATATCACAGAATCGTTTTGCGCGTTACCCCCTCCCCCCACCTAGAGGTTCACTCAATGTTTATTTTACTTTCTATCGAAAACAAGTGTTAAGATAAGCGTTTAAAAGTCAAACTTAACCAAGTCGTCAATTTAAGTGTCTTTTGTACATTTATGTTCGTAGGTTTGAATATATTCTGTCTAGATTCGTTTAAAAAGAATGCAACCTTCTCTGGCTACTATTAGCCCTCTTTTAGAATTGTGTTTCAACCGATTACCCTCGCTTGCCTGACCCATCACGGCTCTGAGAAATAAATGTATGACTAATGGGCGTCAATGTTAACCAGTTGTCCATTTTGTGAGGTATCCCTAACTAGCCAGTAACTTGTAAGCGAATAAACAAATCAACGGCGTAATTTGTTCGCGCTCGCTGGTTACTTTTGGAAACAACATTGTTGATAATTTATTTAGAAAGGTCTTTTATACCGATCTAGGTCACGATATGGACTTCGATGTTAGCGTCGTAATTTTCTATTGGCAGATTCATACGTGATTATTCACCAGTGACTCATGTTTGCTATAATTTCACACATTTATAAATCACCTCACGTACCCCCCCCCCCCCCGGTTGCGAACCACTGGCCTAGAGAAGCCATTAGTGACAGACATTACCATCACATCGACAGTGAGGATGGCTTTATGAGACCCAAGGCGACATGGAATGCACAAAAGACGTTTGAACTGCCAATGTGTTCTTTGCGCGGCATTGACCTGCAAGGCTGTGAGCCTGAAATCGGTGAACTAATGCAAAACGATCCCACCCAGTTGTGTCGCGTCATTGACAATGACCCTGAAGAAGAATGCAGTCGTGTATTTTGACGGTACAATATATGAAATGCACAATCGATGATTCATCTAGATGAAGGGTGAGCAGTCAGATTCATTCCCTCACCCATGTTAACAATTTTGGTCTACCGCACCGACTGTTTGCTCTCATGTACACAGCGCACAGTGAATGACTTGGTGTTTCTACTTTGGCAGTGGTACACAAGCACAACAACAAATACATGGACGCATTCGTCAATAACACTGGCTTCTTCCAGGATAAAATATGGACAGTAAACCCTCTCAAACCACAAGGGTTATGTTCTTGAAAACGCGCGCGAATGTAGAAACCTTGTTGACCAGGAAAAATGGGGTTGCGTTCCTGGCACGAGTGAACATAGGGGGGAATAGTAAATGTTTAATACCACTGACTACAATAAATAATAAAATATGAATGACAAATCGTTTTTATTACCTTTCATGATGATTTGATGACAATGGAGATGGTGAGGAATTCAGGTGGACGACTCATCGGGAGATGCAGGTGTTTGATAACAACAACGCACAGTTATCATTTTAGCACTCGAGAGCACGGCTGTGATAGGCCGACATTTTGGCGTGGACTGTGAGATCCATCAAGAATGAGGCGAATGCAATCAGGGAAAGTGTTGCGGCTATCGCCCCCCAGTGCTGTGTTCTCTTATCAATAACTTATCACATTTTTACTGTGAACAAGATTTCTACATATTCTTGGTTCTTTCGGTAAAGTCACGTTGAAGGGAAACAATAAAATATATATAAAACAATAAAATTCTCGCGACGTTTCGACTGCAACACAAGGCTGTAACCCTCGTGAATAGAGAAGGTTTCCTATATTGGCATAGTCACTCTGGTTTGTCAGTGCGTCGTCAACCGCGAGCCGGTGGGGAGTGTCAGGGAAAGCTGTCCCAGGTAGTCCAGGAAGCCGGTAACATGACTTCTATGATTTCATGGGTGCCACACATTTCTATTTACAGCGATGTTCAATGTACCGCTGGATCACGGCTTTCCTACTAGAGCTCCTACTGGAGGCCCCTTCCACCAACAGTGACGTGAGCAAGCAATTCCAGGGCTGCACCTTTACATTTTTAAAATTAATGTATTTATTTGGTAAGAGCGTGTGTGTGTGTGCGAGTGAGTATCAGAGCATGCGGATTCTGTATGTTCGCCCGCTATTCCGCAGTGTGAGTATGCAAGAGGTTGAGTGAGTGAATATAAGCGTGAGTATAAGAGAGCGTGGAGTTTGTATGTTCTCCCCCATTAACATTGCATTTTACTATATCAACATTGATAAATGGTAACATATATTACAATACAGTAGCCTCTTGACTATCCGTGCTAATGCCGAGGACAGCCGTGGCTAATAAAAAATTGCGGACCATCCAAAAATATCCATTTTACGTGGATCTCTTTGCCAAAAACCACTAATATAGATATACATTATGTTTAAGTTAACGAAATTGAGTTTGTTAATGAACAACATTTTTTTAGTAAAGAATGTATTGATCTTGTTTTTTGTTACAAAAGTATTTGATTTAAAACGAATGCTAACAATCGACCGAACGATGCACATGGCTCAGGGATAACTTTCCTGCTCCCGCGCAGAAGACTCGGCCCACTAAGTGGACAGAAGCAGAGCCACGCCAATCAACATCAAACTCCGCCCACTGTTGTAAAGATATGCAACTACTGTACCGTAGGGGCGATCACATGGATTTCAGATTAACCGGAGCACGTGACTTGTAATAAACATTTCCATGAATAAGTATATCACTGTTTTTAGATTATTAATTTGGGATTAAGGGAAACATCCATGAGTTATTAATTTGTGTCAATATCAGGTGCGTGGTTAATCCTCAAATCGGATAAATCGCAAGCGGATAATTGAGTCAACTGTATTATGAACTAAATCGACATTAACAACATTGCATTCTTCTATATCAACATTGACAACCTTTATAACATTCTTAACATTGTTTAGAACAATAAACTATGATAAAATGAACAACATTGCATTCTACTTGATAAACAACGATAATATTTCGAAGATGGTAACATTATTCATGACTATAATAAACTGTTATAACAATTTCGGTGCTCCCCTCTGTCACGCGCGCTCCTTTATGGCGTGCCTTCCTCTACTACTGCTGCCACTAAACACTGAGGGGTTAGCATCTACATCATTAGACCTCCTTTGCCAGTACCAAAATATAATAATAGGGTTTTTCCCCTTTTTTCTGGCAACGAAACTGAAACCGTTTTACAAAGATTCATGTCTGCATTAACCACAATACTTCCAGTCAAAATGCAAACAGGAAAACATACTATGATAATATATGCATTGTCCTTGAAACTGATTGGTTCACACCAAGCGACGGCTTTCTTTCGAGCCTCGACCCAATTGGTGCTCGACCAGACATGAATCCTTGTAAAAAGGTTTCAGTTTCGTTGCCAGAAAAAAGGGGAAAAACCCTATTACACTGAGGGGTTGTTTTCATGGAGGTGGACACCACCTGCATCATGAACACGGCGAGTCCACCTCATCGGAAGCCAAGTTCGCATTTCTTCCTGAGAAGTGGAGCTGCTTTGGCTGCATCTGCTGCTGCTGCTATAGCAGACGGACAGAGAATACTACATACGTGCAGGCCACCCCGTCTGAAGCCACACTCGGGCACTGCAAGCCTTTCCTCGGTGTGTTTGGCGAGAGGGCGATGTTGAACATTTTTTTGCTAGGACCTTTCCCGGCACGCTGAGTAGGAAGATGCTCCGGTAGTACGGTCCCCCTTATAGAGGGGGACCACTAAGGTATCCTTCCAATCCTGCAGCACGCGTCCTCTGTGGTCCAGAAAGTTGTGATTATATCATATCGGGCAATCTGCAGACAAACGCTACCTGGGAAAAGTGCTGTTCGAGAGCACCTGTGAAGGTCGACACATCACACGAGAGGGTGGGTGGCCAACACCACACCTGGCTTAGTCTCCCCAGTGCTGATGTTTTACACACAGCACCAGGTACATGTCGTCCCCGGGTTACGAAAGGGTTAGGTTCCTGAGAATGATCCGTAACCCGAATTTTCCATATGTCAGTAACTGAACAATTTGTCCCTGAAATAAAGCTAAAATCCAATAGCCAGAAATAGTTGTGCCTCCCCTACCTGAATACTAGTTCGTTTTCCCTCAGGACTGTATTGCGCTGTTTTCTATTGCTACCTATATTCTATTGCTGTACATACTCTGCACTTCATATTCGTTTTTCATTTAATCGAATAACACTACCCATAATTAAACTAATGGAACATATTCTGGATCCAATTGTTTCTGAATACCACTAAACATTTTAATAAAAATCGTTAACAGAAAGCAGTCACTTCCGAATGTTTGTTCACCGTGCATTAGGCTAGGCCTAGACTTTACATACACACGCACACACATGCACGCACATTAAATACAGTAAAAACCTAACAATAGAAACATGGGGGAAAAGATAATTCGAAGCATAGAAAACAAACAATAATGTAATGGTATACAAAAATTACATTGCCCATAATCGTGGTGGGGCTTGGTGAAGGAGGCGTTTTTGTGGAGTGAGGCGTAAGGCGGCGTGCCTTATGCGTCCCTCCGCGGTATTCATCCGCAACCTCACCGCGCTGCACTATTTGCGCTTGCTTAACTTATGCAAACATTTCTGCATCTTAATTTTTTTATGCATTTATCAGAGCATTTTCATAAAACAATACAATTCTCACTAAAAGAACCAAGAATATGAATCCCTGCAGTCACGAAAGCTTTAAATCAAAATTCATTTTCATAAAGTCGGGTCTTCCGTAACCCAGAACTGCCTGTACTCATTTAAGGCTGATTTAGGGAAGGCTCGGAACAGGTTTGTATATTTGTCACTGATAATGGTCGTGAGCAGGAATAGAACTCGGTTCGCTGGGTTCACGCCACTACGCTACTGCTCCCCACTCGCAAACACTTGTACATTATCACACACTCAGACACGCTCCCAAACACATATATACTCGCTCACACTCTACACTCTGCAAAAAAGGGAGACACCATACAGACTCAGCACGTGGTTTCAACTCGGCACTTGCCCCAACGTAGCATTGAGGCTATGGGGGAATCTTGGTGTTTGTTGTTGTTGTTTCAGGACCAGGACCCCCCGGTGGCGGAGAGTCGATCTGCACGATCGTCGCCGGCGCATGGAGCCGCCGGCTCACCGGCTACTCCCAGAACGCGTGCGGGAAGGGCAGGTGGTGCACAGCGACACGTGATACGTGTGCAGTGGATTCCTAAATATCAGCCTCTTGTCTCCACTTACACATGGCAGGTTTTCTCCCGGGGTCTCCGGTTTCCTCCCACATGATGCTAATCTGTGACGAGTAATGGAATTTGTCGTCAAACATCCAAATGTGGCGGCACCCGCCTCACGGTGTCTTAGTTCAATCGCCGGCATTGCTGTTACGATGCGATGCAGCCGTGGAGACAGGCGTCCTCATCATATGTTGTTGTCTCGCTACTCGTGAAGCCGTCGCACCCCGATTGTCCCCGCCCACCAACACTGCCTTCCCCACAGTTCCTGCACGAGCTCCCAACACGTGGAGCAAGACGTCGCTCATCGTGCTGAACCACGCCTCGCGGCACGACCCAGAAACACACCTGTGAACCAGACACGATTCTTAAGTGTCCCAGAGTTGATTTTATGTCACCAGGTGAGGACTCGAGAGAGGAGCTTGGAAGCATTTGCAAGGGTGAAATAGAGCAAGAACAACCGTATCCCATGAGGAATCAAGAATATTCCTCCCTCCTGTGCTCCCCCTCTGCACGTCGATGCGCTGCCACGTCGTCCACCCAGCAGTGAATCAATCGGCTAGCATCTGCTTCTCTCTGTGTCTGCCCCCCGCCCCTACAGCGCAGCTGGGGTCTGCACCCAGCTGTGGCGCGGCGAGTGTGGTGGGAACTCAACACCAGCGGCGCCACTCGCCTACCTGGAACTGCGCGCAGGTCCTGGCGCTCCCCGGGGCAGCTGGCATGGCTACAATGCAACGCGAACTCGCAGGGAAGAAACAGGTGAGTTTGTGGAGGGGAGTAGAGTACGATGGAAGGGGAGTGTGTGGAGGAGAGTAGAGTGGGATGAGAGGGGACAGAGGAAGCAGAGTTTGTGGAGGGGCGTAGAGTGGGATTCCAGAGGAGCGACAGTGAGTGTGTGGAGGGGAGTACATTGAGATGAGGGGAGAGACTGGTGAGTGTAGAGCTGAGTAGAGGGAGATGAGCGGGGAGAGACGGGTGAGTTTGTGGAGGGGAGTAGGGTGGGATGAGAGGGGAGAGGCAGTTGAGTGTGTGGAGGAGAGTAGAGTGAGATGAGAGGAGACAGGTGATTTTTCTGAGGGGAGTAGAGGGGAATGAGAGGGGTGAGACAGGTGAGTGTGTGGAGCCGATTTGAGAGAGGTGAAAAGGGAGAGGCAGGGGAGTGTTTGGAGGGTTACAGTGAGATGAGAGGTAAGATACAATTGTGTGGATGGGAGTCTAGTGGGATTAGAGGGGAGCGACAGGTGAGTTTGTGGGGGCGAATCGAGTGGGATGAGAGGGGAGAGACAGGGGAGTGTGTGGAGAGGAGTCGAGTGGGACGAGAGTGGGTGACAGGTGAGTGTTTGGAGAGGAGTAGCGTAAGATAGAAGGGGAGAGGCAGGGAAGTGTGTGGAGGTGGAGTACAGTGGATGAGAGGGCACAGAGGAAGCAGAGTGTGTGGAGGGGCATAGTGGGATTCAAGAGGAGCGACAGTGAGTGTGTGGAGGTGAGTACATTGAAATGAGGGGAGAGACTGGTGAGTGTGGAGCAGAGTGGAGTGAGAAGAGAGGGTAGAGTCAGGTGGGTTTGTGGAGGGGAGTAGAGTTAGAAGAGAGGGGAGAGAGGCAGGATAGTGTGGAGAGGAGTAGAGAGAGATGAGCGGGGAGAGACAGGTGACTTTGTGGAGGGGAGTAGATTGGGATGAGAGGGGGAGACAGGTGAGTATGTGGAGTGGAGTAGAGTGAGGTCAAAGGGGAGAGGCAGAGGAGTGTGTGAGGGGAGTACAGTGGGATGAGAGGTTAGTGACTGTGAGTGTGTGGAGAGGAGTACATTGAGATGAGGGGAGAGACAGGTGAGTGTGGAGCGGATTTGAGTGAGATGAGAGGGGAGAGATGGGTGAGTTTGTGGAGGGGAGTAGAGTGGGATGAAAGGGGAGTGACAGTGAGTGTATGAAGAGGAGTAGTGAGATGAGATGGGAGATACAGATGAGTGTGGACTAGAGTGAGATGAGACGGGAGAGACAAGTGAGTTCGTGGAGTGGAGTAGAGTGGGATGAGAGGGGGAGACGGTTAGTGTATAGTAGGGTGTAGAGTTAGATGAAAGGGGCGAGACAGGTGAGTGTGTGGAGTGGAGTCGAGTGAGGTGAAAGGGTAGAGGCAGGGGAGTGTGGAGGGGACTGCAGTGGTATGAGAGGGGAGTGACAGTGAGTGTGGGGAGAGGAGTAGAATGAGATGACGGGAGAGAGACAGCTGAGTGTGGCCTCGAGTGAGATGAGAGGAGAGAGAGACAGCTGAGTGTGGCCTAGAGTAAGATGAGAGGGGAGAGAGCTGAGTGTGGCCTAGAGTGAGATGAGGGGAGAGAGATGGATTAGTGTGTGAGGGGAGTAGAGTGTGATGAAAGGGGAGAGACTAGTGAGTGTGGGGAGGGGAGCACAGTGGATGAGAGAGTACAGAGGAAGCGGAGTTTGTGGAGCGGCGTAGAGGGGGATTCAAGAGGAGCGACAGTGAGTGTGTGGAGGGGAGTACATTGAAATGAGGGGAGAGACTGGTGAGTGTGGAGCATAGTGGAGTGAGAAGAGAGTGTAGAGACAGGTGAGTTTGTGGAGGGGAGTAGAGTTAGAAGAGAGGGGAGAGAGGCAGGATAGTGTGTGGAGAGGAGTAGAGAGAGATGAGCGGGGAGAGACGGGTGACTTTGTGGAGGGGAGTAGATTGGGATGAGAGGGGGAGACAGGTGAGTATGTGGAGTGGAGCAGAGTGAGGTCAAAGGGGAGAGGCAGGGGAGTGTGTGAGGGGAGTACAGTGGGATGAGAGGTTAGTGACTGTGAGTGTGTGGAGAGGAGTACATTGAGATGAGGGGAGAGACAGGTGAGTGTGGAGCGAATTTGAGTGAGATGAGAGGGGAGAGATGGGTGAGTTTGTGGAGGGGAGTAGAGTGGGATGAGAGGGGAGTGACAGTGAGTGTATGAAGAGGAGTAGTGAGATGAGATGGGGGATACAGATGAGTGTGGACTAGAGTGAGATGAGACGGGAGAGACAAGTGAGTTCGTGGAGAGGAGTAGAGTGGGATGAGAGGGGGAGACAGGTTAGTTTATGGGAAGGATTAGAGTTAGATGAAAGGGGCGAGACATGTGAGTGTGTGGAGTGGAGTTGAGTGAGGTGAAAGGGTAGAGGCAGGGGAGTGTGTGGAGGGGACTGCAGTGGTATGAGAGGGGAGTGACAGTGAGTGTGGGGAGAGGAGTAGAATGAGATGGAGAGAGAGACAGCTGAGTGTGGCCTCGAGTGAGATGAGAGGAGACAGCTGAGTGTGGCCTAGAGTCAGATGAGAGGGGAGAGAGACAGCTGAGTGTGGCCTAGAGTCAGATGAGAGGGGAGAGAGACAGCTGAGTGTGGCCTAGAGTGAGATGAGAGGGGAGAGAGACAGCTGAGTGTGGCCTCGAGTGAGATGAGAGGAGAGAGACAGCTGAGTGCGGCCTAGAGTAAGATGAGTGGGGAGAGAGACAGCTGAGTGTGGCCTCGAGTGAGATGAAACGAGAGAGACAGGTGATTGTGGCCTAGAGTGAGATGAAAGGGGAGAAACAGGTTAGTGTATGGTAGGGAGTAGAGTTAGATAAAAGGGGCAAGACATGTGAGTGTGTGGAGAGGAGTAGAGTAAGTTGGAAGTGGAGAGGCAGGTGAGTGTGTGGAGGAGAGTACAGTGGGATGAGAGAGGAGTGACTGGGTGTGTGGAGGGGAGAACATTAGGATGAGGCGAGAGACTGGTGAGTGTGGAGGGGAGTAGGGTGAGATGAGAGGGGAGAGGCAGTTAAGTGTGTGAAGGTGAGTAGAGTGAGATAAGAGGGTCAGGTGAGTTTGTTGAGGGAGTAGAGTGGGATGAGAGGGGTTAGGTGAGTGTGGAGCAGAGTCGAGTGGTATGAGAGGAGGAGACAGGTGAGTGTCGAGGGTAGTAGCGCTAGATGAAAGGGGAGAGGCAGGGGAGTAGAGTGGGATGAGAGGGGAGTGACTGAGTGTATGAAGAGGAGTAGTGAGATGAGATGGGAGATACAGATGAGTGTGGACTAGAGTGAGATGAGACGGGAGAGACAAGTGAGTTCGTGGAGTGGAGTAGAGTGGGATGAGAGGGGGAGACGGTTAGTGTATAGTAGGGTGTAGAGTTAGATGAAAGGGGCGAGACAGGTGAGTGTGTGGAGTGGAGTCGAGTGAGGTGAAAGGGTAAAGGCAGGGGAGTGTGGAGGGGACTGCAGTGGTATGAGAGGGGAGTGACAGTGAGTGTGGGGAGAGGAGTAGAATGAGATGAGGGGAGAGAGACAGCTGAGTGTGGCCTCGAGTGAGATGAGAGGAGAGAGAGACAGCTGAGTGTGGCCTAGAGTAAGATGAGAGGGGAGAGACAGCTGAGTGTGGCCTAGAGTGAGATGAGGGGAGAGAGATGGATTAGTGTGTGAGGGGAGTAGAGTGTGATGAAAGGGGAGAGACTAGTGAGTGTGAGGAGGGGAGCACAGTGGATGAGAGAGTACAGAGGAAGCGGAGTTTGTGGAGCGGCGTAGAGGGGGATTCAAGAGGAGCGACAGTGAGTGTGTGGAGGGGAGTACATGGAAATGAGGGGAGAGACTGGTGAGTGTGGAGTGTGGTATAGTTAGACGATAAGGGAGACACAGGTGAGTTTGTGGAGGGGAGTAGAGTTCAAAGAGAGGCAGGGGAGTGTGTGGAGAGTAGTACAGTTGGATAAGAGGGCAGTGACGGTGAGTGTGGGGAGGGGAGTACAGTGGGATGAGGGGAAAAACAGGCGAGTGTGGCCTAGAGTGAGATGAGAGGGTAGAGACAGGTTCTTGCATGTGATGGGGAGTAGATTGAATGGGTTGATTGGTGAGAGACAAGTTAATTCATGGAGAGGAGTAGAGTGAGATGAGAGGTTGGAGGCAGAGGAGTGTGTGGAGGGGCATGGACTGGGATGAGGTGGGTGAGAAAGGTGAGTGTGTGGAGCGGAGTCGAGTGGGTTGAGAGGGGGAGCCAGGTGAGTGTGGAGGGGAGAAGTGAGGTGAAAGGGGAGAGGCAGGGAAGTGTGTGGAGGTGGAGTACAGTGGATGAGAGGGGACAGAGGAAGCAGAGTGTGTGGAGGGGCGTAGAGGGGGATGAGCGGGGAGAGAGGGATGAGTTTATTGAGGGGAGTAGAGTGGGATGAGAGGGGGAGACAGGGCAGTGTGTTGTGAGGAGTTGTGAGATGAGAGGGGGGAGATAGGTGAGTGTGTGGAGAGGAGTACAGTGGATGATAGGGGACATAGGAAGCAGAGTGTGTGGAGGGGCGTAGAGTGGGATTCGAGAGGAGCGACAGTGAGTGTGTGGAGTTGAGTACATTGAAATGAGGGGATAGACTGGTGAGTGTGGAGCAGAGTGGAGTGAGAAGAAAGGGTAGAGACACGTGAGTTTGTGGAGGGGAGTAGAGTTAGAGGAGAGGGGAGAGAGGCAGGATAGTGTTTGGAGAGGAGTAGAGAGAGATGAGCGGGGAGAGACGGGTGACTTTGTGGGGGGGAGTAGATTGGGATGAGAGGGGGAGACAGGTGACTGTGGAGTGGAGTAGAGTGAGGTCAAAGGGGAGAGGCAGGGGAGTGTGTTAGGGGGGAGTACAGTGGGATGAGAGGTTAGTGACTGTGAGTGTGTGGAGAGGAGTACATTGAGATGAGGGGAGAGACAGGTGAGTGTGGAGCGGATTTGAGTGAGATGAGAGGGGAGAGATGGGTGAGTTTGTCGAGGGGAGTACAGTGGGATGAGAGGGGAGTGACAGTGAGTGTATGGAGAGGAGTAGTGAGATGAGATGGGAGATACAGATGAGTGTGGACTAGAGTGAGATGAGACGGGAGAGACAAGTGAGTTCGTGGAGGGGAGTAGAGTGGGGTGAGAGGGGGAGACAGGTTCGTTTATGGTAGGGAGTAGAGTTAGATGAAAGGGGCGAGACATGTGAGTGTGTGGAGTGGAGTCGAGTGAGGTGAAAGGGTAGAGGCAGGGGAGTGTGTGGAGGGGACTGCAGTGGTATGAGAGGGGAGTGACAGTGAGTGTGGGGAGAGGAGTAGAATGAGATGAAGGAGAGACAGCTGAGTGTGGCCTTGAGTGAGTTGAGAGGGGAGAGAGACAGCTGAGTGTGGCCTCGAGTGAGATGAGAGGAGACAGCTGAGTGTGGCCTAGAGTGAGATGAGAGGGGAGAGAGACAGCTGAGTGTGGCCTAGAGTGAGATGAGAGGGGAGAGAGACAGCTGAGTGTGGCCTAGAGTGAGATGAGTGGGGAGAGAGACAGCTGAGTGTGGCCTAGAGTGAGATGAAGGAGAGAGGCAGCTGAGTGTGGCTTAGAGTGAGATGAGAGGAGAGAGACAGCTGAGTGTGGCCTAGAGTGAGATGAGAGAGGAGAGAGACAGCTGAGTGTGGCCTAGAGTGAGATGAGAGGAGAGAGACAGCTGAGTGTGGCCTAGAGTGAGATGAGGGGAGAGAGACAGCTGAGTGCGGCCTCGAGTGAGATGAGAGGAGAGAGACAGCTGAGTGTGGCCTAAAGTGAGATGAGGGGAGAGAGATGGATTAGTGTGTGGAGGGGAGTAGAGTGAGATGAAAGGGGAGAGCCTAGTGAGTGTGGGGAGGGGAGCACAGTGAATGAGAGAGTACAGAGGAAGCGGAGTTTGTGGAGCGGCGTAGAGGGGGATTCAAGAGGAGCGACAGTGAGTGTGTGGAGGGGAGTACATGGAAATGAGGGGAGAGACTGGTGAGTGTGGAGTGTAGTATAGTTAGACGATAAGGGAGAGACAGGTGAGTTTGTGGAGGGGAGTAGAGTTAGAAGAGAGGGGAGAGAGGCAGGATAGTGTGTGGAGGGTTTCGAGTGCGATGAGCGGGGAGAGATGAATGAGTGTATTGAGGTGAGCAGAGTGGGATGAGAGGGGTGAGACAGGTGAGTGTGTGGAGGGGACTACAGTGGTATGAGAGGGGAGTGACAGTGGGGAGAGGAGTAGAATGAGATGAAAGGAGAGAGACAGGTGATTGTGGCCTAGAGTGAGATGAGAGGGGAGAAACAGGTTAGTGTATGGTAGGGAGTAGAGTTAGATAAAAGGGGCAAGACATGTGAGTGTGTGGAGAGGAGTAGAGTAAGTTGGAAGTGGAGAGGCAGGTGAGTGTGTGGAGGAGAGTACAGTGGGATGAGAGAGGAGTGACTGGGTGTGTGGAGGGGAGAACATTAGGATGAGGGGAGAGACTGGTGAGTGTGGAGTGGAGTAGAGTGAGATGAGAGGGGAGAGGCAGTTAAGTGTGTGAAGGTGAGTAGAGTGAGATTAGAGGGTCAGGTGAGTTTGTTGAGGGAGTAGAGTGGGATGAGAGGGGTTAGGTGAGTGTGGAGCGGAGTCGAGTGGTATGAGAGGAGGAGACAGGTGAGTGTCGAGTGTAGTAGCGCTAGATGAGAGGGGAGAGGCAGGGGAGTAGAGTGGGATGAGAGGGGAGTGACAGTGTATGGATAGGAGTAGTGAGATGAGATGGGAGATATAGATGAGTGTGGACTAGAGTGAGATGAGACGGGAGAGACAGGTGAGTTCGTGGAGGGGAGTAGAGTGGGATGAGAGGGGGAGACAGGTTAGTGTATGTACAGCTGAGTGTGGCCTAGAGTAAGATGAGGGGAGAAGCGGAGTTTGTGGAGCGGCGTAGAGGGGGATTCAAGAGGAACGACAGTGAGTGTGTGGAGGGGAGTACATGGAAATGAGGGGAGAGACTGGTGAGTGTGGAGTGTAGTATAGTTAGAC
The DNA here is from genome assembly GCF_048934315.1 of Petromyzon marinus. Taxonomy (NCBI): domain Eukaryota; kingdom Metazoa; phylum Chordata; class Hyperoartia; order Petromyzontiformes; family Petromyzontidae; genus Petromyzon; species Petromyzon marinus. Next base: position 7,946,454 of record NC_133683.1, read on the forward strand.
GATAAGGGATACACAGGTGAGTTTGTGGAGGGGAGTAGAGTTCAAAGAGAGGCAGGGGAGTGTGTGGAGAGTAGTACAGTTGGATACGAGGGGAGTGGCGGTGAGTGTGGGGAGGGGAGTACAGTGGGATGAGGGGAAAAACAGGCGAGTGTGGCCTAGAGTGAGATGAGAGGGTAGAGACAGGTTCTTGCATGTGATGGGGAGTAGAGTGAATGGGTTGATTGGGGAGAGACAAGTGAATTTATGTAGAGGAGTAGAGTGAGATGAGAGGTAGGAGGCAGAGGAGTGTGTGGAGGGGCATGGACTGGGATGAGGTGAGTGAGAAAGGTGAGTGTGTGGAGTGGAGTCGAGTGGGTTGAGAGGGGAAGACAGGTCAGTCTGGAGGGGAGAAGAGTGAGGTGAAAGGGGAGAGTCAGGGGAGTGTGTGGAGGGGAGTACAGTGGGATTTGGGGAAAAATAGGTGAGTGTGGCCTAGAGTGAGATGAGAGGAGAGAGACAGGTGATTGTGTATGAAGGGGACTAGATCTCTAAACCTTTGTAAACAGCTCTTTGGTGCAGATCTACTGCTGGGTACGGGGACCTTTCCTACATTAACATTAGCTGCCCCGCCCATCTCTAAACCTTTGTAAACAGCTCTTTGATTGGTCTAGACCAGGGGTCTCAAACTCAACTTACCTGGGGGCCGCTGGAGGTAGAGTCTGGGTGAGGCTGGGCCGCATCAAGTATTCAAAAAAAAGTACAACTGATCCATTCTTCTCAATCTTTATTAATAACAGTTCAGAACATGAACGGTTTTTCAGAACATAGGATTATCTTACTTACTCCTTGCTGCCAGAAACCTGGCAGCGCTTCCTCTTCTTACACAGCTGAGCCACATTTGGCTTGAGGGAGGAAGCAATTGAGACCCTCAGTATGGCTTGAAGATGCTCATCAGTAAGTTTGGACCTGTACTTTGACTTATTAAAGTTCATGGTGCAGAAGAGCTTTTCACACAGATATGTGCTCCCAAAAAGGCACATGGTCCGCTTGAACATCCTGGAAAGCTCAGGGAAGGTGGGGGGCAAGTCTCTCAAAAATTGTCCAAGCTTGTCTGCTTTTGCACTCACCTCCCTGAACTTGGCTTTGAGTTCAGAATTGCACTGCAGGTCAATTAGCTCCATTTGAAGCACAGGAGGGGCATCTTGCACATAGAAGGAGCAGGGGTCAGCAAAAATTTGAAAAGTGGCTCTGTGTGTCTTGAAGTCTGCAAACCTGTGATCAAATTCCTCCTGTAGCTTTACAATGGCATCAGCATACTTCTCACCACTGAATGGTGTGCCCGCGTCCATGAGTGCCTTGCATGCTGGGCAATGGCAGAGGTTTGTCTGAGAGAGTTGGGCTTTCCATAACACAAGTTTTGTGGAGAATGCTCTGACTTTGTCATAGGCAGCACTGACAAGCTGCACCTGACCTTGTAACTTCTTGTTCAGTACATTCAGCTCCTGTGTGATGTCAACAAGAAAAGCTAAGTCCATGAGCCATTTGGGATCACTTAGCACAGGAACAGCCATCCCATCCTTCTCCATGAAGCCTTTCACTTCTGCTCTCAACTCAAAAAACCTCTTCAAGACGTTTCCCCTGCTGAGCCAACGTGCCTCGGTGAGGTAGAGCACATCCTCATATGCTGAATCTATTTCCTCTAAAAAGGCGCGGAACTGCCGGTGCTTTAAGCCCCTGGATCTGATATGGTTTATGCATTTCACAACGACAGACATCACATTGTCGAACTTCAGGCATTTTCTGCAAAGGGCCTGCTGATGGATAATGCAGTGCAGAACAATGGCCTCTACACCCTCTTCCAGTTTTCTTTGAACAAGTGCCACCAGTCCATTTCTTCTCCCTGTCATTGATGGCGCTCCGTCGGTTGTTATTCCAGCAAACCTCTTCCATGGTAAACCGGCATCCACAATGGCATCACACAGCTAGCGGAATATCTCCTGAGCGGTGGTCTGGCCAATTACGGTACTATCAATGCTTTGGCTTCTGCCTACCATACACTTTTACAGCGCTTTGGTCACCCTTAAGGCGGGCTTTCCATTGTGATATGTTTACATGTTTTTATCCCAATACCTGAGTATTTGGGATCTTATTTAGTATGCCCTTTCTATATATTCTGAGAGGTATTTGCAAACTTTATCATTGTTCATAGCTTTATTTGGGCACTTCGTTTTTTTATAATTATTACATTTATCAATCGTGTTCTCTCTCAGGTGTTTATACCTTTCACATTCATAAATAAAGTGATCTAGATTGTCTTTTTGTTTACATCCTACATATCCTTCTGCTCTACCAACTCTCTGGATGCCATTGAGCTAACTCTGGTGTCCATGTTACTCCACCTGTCTTAATTCTTAACACCAAGTGCATTGTCTCATGTTTTATATATTTTAATTTCTTGCTCTTTTTGATTAAATTGTTCTTGGTAAATTCGTTTTCTTTTGCGATTGCACATATCTGTCCTTTGTCTTTGTTTCTCTTGTAATAATAATCTATAACTTCTTTATAATATTCAGGTTCTAACCACCATTTGGCTTTTGTTCTTGCCACCCATCTCATGCTATTTGCTATCCATGTAATTATTTTCCCTTTCCTATTGCAAACATTCTGTTGTCTTTATTAGGTCACTGATTAATCTTGTTGAGTCCGCCCACTTCCTAAGTCCTCTGTACCTTCCACTGGGTGACAGGATATATTTTCCTTCCACTTGGTGTCACTCCGGAATCACGTTTCAACCAAGTGACTAACGTTGCTAATTCGCGTTGGCTAACTTGTCAACAAACACCGGAAGCTGTCACGAGCCTGAGCTATGGTAAAAAAATATAATAATAATAAAAAAAATTATGTCAAGTAGGGGGCCACAAAATATCGTTCCGCGGGCCGCAATTGGCCCGCGTGCCGCGAGTTTGAGACCCCTGGTGTAGACCTACTGCCGGTGTTGGAGCCCTCTCCTACATTAACATTAGCTGCCCCGCCCATCTGTAAACCTTTATAAACAGCCTGCTTTAGCAGCTTTTCCCCTATTTTTTTCACCTGATGACGATTGCTTGTGTTGTGATCAAAACGTCATGATAGTGTTATTTTTTTTCTATCTCCGTGGTTTTACTGAAAGACCCAAAGAATAAGGTGAATGTGTGTTTATCACATACACTTTCGCGACCAGTATTATTCATCATGTTTTTTAGGTGAGATCGCGTTATTATAAATGTGTCGCAACCCTCCACCACCCGACACGGCCAATCAGTAAAAAAATGTTAGTTACTTCAGCCCAGCGGTGTGTTTGAAGAGTGAATCCACAATATTTAGAATTTGAGTGCGACGTTTCACTGGTCATTACATCCAGCATCTTCAGGCGATTTTCCAGAATAGTGAAGCCATCCCCACCTGCTTCCGGTCTTAAATAGTGCAGGATGATGTCATCATTGTTGAATCCCATCAGGTTTCGAGATAAGAGGCAGAGGTGGGGGGTGGGTATTGCAATTATGAAATAGATCAGTAATCAGCCACTTAGCATGTGACTGCTCTATAAGGAATATTACTTATTAATACGCTTCCAGGCTGTGCTGAGTCTGTAGCTATCACAGCGGTTGAAATTATTTGTATTCTCAATTTCGATTGATTCTCTAATTAGTCTTGGCCAGTAATAATTAGTTTTGCATAACACTTCAACGTTATCAAAATCAATTGAATGTCTTTGTTGGCAAGCATGCTCTGCCACTGCTGACAGCTGTGTTTGAGAGAATTTCATGTTCCTTTGGTGTTCTTTTAGTTTTACGCTAATGTTACGTCCCGGCTGTCCAATACAGCATTTACTGCATAAGCAATTGATCCAATATACACCTTCTGTTGATAACTTCGGTAATTAATCTTTAGTACAAGACACAAGTTTTTGAGTTTTGTGTACCGTACCAAATCTCAATTTAATGTTTGCTCCTTCCTTTTGTCTAAAGAAGTCGGCTCTCTATAAGATATAAGTGTTATTTAGACAATGGTCAGCTAGTTTTGGAATATCTTCTGGTAAACCTGTATTCTTTACTAGTGTATCAAGTAATGTAAGTGACTTGTTAACTGTAACATTAGTGAATAGAGAAATTACATCAAAACTCATCAGAATATCATTAGGTGAATGTGTGTGAAGGGGAGCAGAGGGAATGAGAGTTGACAGGCAGGATGGTGTGTGGAGGGGAGTAGAGTAGGGTAAGTGGGGAGAGACAGGTGAGTTTGTGGAGGAGAGTAGAGTTGGATGAGAGGGGAGAAAGGCAGGTGAGTGTCTGGAAGGTAGTAGAGTGAGATTAGAGGGGAGAAACAGTTGAATGTGTGGATTAGAGTGAAATGAGAGGAGAGAGACAGGTGAGTTTGTTAAGGGGAGTAGAGTGAGAATAGAGGGGAGAAAGAGGTGAGTGTGTGGATTAGAGTGAAATGAGAGGAGAGAGACAGGTGAGTTTGTTAAGGGGAGTAGAGTGAGAAGAGGGGAGAAACAGGTGAGTGTGTGGAGCAGAGTCGAGTCGGATGAGAGGTAAGATACAGTTTTATGGAGGGGAGTCTAGTGGGATAAGAGGGGGAGACAGGTGATAATGTGGAGGGGAGGAGTGAGATGAAAGTGGAGAGGTAGGTGAATGTGGATTAGAGTGGGATTCGACAGGAGAGACACGTGAGTTTGTGGAGGGGAGTAGAAGGGGATGAGAGGGGAGAGACAGGTGAGTGTGTGGAGTCGATTAGGATGAGAGGGAGAGACTGGAAAGTGTGTTGTGAGGAGTAGATTGAGATGAAAGGGGAGAGACTAGTGAGTGTGGGGAGGGGAGCACAGTGGATGAGAGAGTACAGAGGAAGTGGAGTTTGTGGAGCGGCGTAGAGGGGGATTCAAGAGGAGCGACAGTGAGTGTGTGGAGGGGAGTACATGGAAATGAGGGGAGAGACTGGTGAGTGTGGAGTGTAGTATAGTTAGACGATAAGGGAGAGACAGGTGAGTTTGTGGAGGGGAGTAGAGTTAGAAGAGAGGGGAGAGAGGCAGGATAGTGTGTGGAGGGTTTCGAGTGCGATGAGCGGGGAGAGATGGATGAGTGTATTGAGGTGAGTAGAGTGGGATGAGAGGAGTGAGACAGGTGAGTGTGTGGAGGAGACTACAGTGGTAGGAGAGGGGAGTGACAGTGAGTGGGGAGAGGAGTAGAATGAGATGAAAGGAGAGAGCCAGGTGATTGTGGCCTAGAGTGAGATGAGGGGGGAGTGATTGTGTGTGGGGAGGGGAGTACAATGGGATGAGAGTGGACAATAGTTGTGTATGTGGAGTTGAGTAGAGTGAGATGAGAGGGGACAGGCAGCAGAGTATGTGGAGGGAGTAGAGTCGGATTAGAGGGGAGCGACAGTGAGTGTGTGGAGGGGCGTAGAGAGATGAAAGTGGAGAGACAGGTTAGTGTGGAGGGGAGTCGAGTAGGGTGAGTGGGGAGAGACGGATGAGTTTGTGGAGGGAAGTAGATTGAGGAGAGAAACAGGTGAGTGTGTGGACTAGAGTGATATGAGAGGGGAGAGGTAGGTGAGTGGACGAGAGTGTTGAGCAATTGAGCAATCATTGGTAGGATGTTATTAACCGAGTTAAACTTTAGCTGCCTTATAGTTTATATTCATATCTCCGGTCTTTTACTCCCAGCCTTACACACTACCATCACTATGAAATTTGATGTGCAATGTTTCAGTCGTGCAAATTTGTCCCCCATCCCACTCTCCCCCCCCCCCCCATCCGTGGTACATGAGTACCATGCCCAGGAACTTCTCTAATCTCAATCCCCCAACACCCCCCCCCCCACCCTGCATCCATCCTCCCTGGCTCCTCCCCCCTTCTTACCCGATATAATCTCTTGTCACAAACAGCTCTCTCGACTCACCACAGTAATTTTGCTGTGACTGTTGCCACCTGATGACGGAATCTTGTGTTGCCTCCGAAACGTCGTGATTTGATTTAGTTTTCATTTTTTGTTTCATTTTATTTTTTACCTACGTGACTTTACCGAAAGAACCAAAGAGTATGGATCCTTGCAGTCACGAAAACTTCAAATCTAGAATGGGAGACAAGTCACTTTGTGGAGGGGAGTAAAGTGAGATGAGAGAAGAGAGACAGGTGAGTGTGTGGAGGGGGGTAGAGTGAGATGAGAGGGTACAGGCAGGAGAGTGGTGCTGAAGGTCACATGTCAGACTTTTGTGCCATGGGGCTGACTGGTGGTGCCAGGCTATGTGCAGGATATCACGGGACACACCCAGGTGTCAAGGGGTTGACTTATGGTGCCAGACCAGGTGCAGGATGTAACTGGTAGATCCTTGTGCCATGGGGTTTATAGATTGTGTGAGGCTATGTGCAGGAGGTCACGCTACAGACCCAGGTGTCAAGGTGTTAACTGGTGGTGCCAGGCTAAGTACCGGATGTCACAGGACAACCCCAGGTGCCAAGGGGTTGTTGAAAATCCCAGGCTATGTGCTGCAGAAGATCACAGGATAGACCCAGGTACTTTGGGTTGTCTGATTGTGACATGCTTGGTGTTGGAGGTCATTGGACAGACACAGGTGCCAAGGGGTTTACTGATGATGCCAGGCAAGGTACAGAAGGTCATTCTGCAGGCCCAGGTGGCAAGGGTTTGAGTGATGGTGCCAGGCTAGGTGTAGGAGGTTTTGTGACAGACCTAGGTGTTATGGGTTAACTGATGTTACCAGGCAATGTGCAGCAGGTCATATGACAGACCCAGGTGCCAAGGGGTTTAATGATTGTGCCAGGCTAGGTGCAGGAGGTCACGGGGGAAACCCAAGTGCCATGAGGTTTACTGATGGTGCCAGGCTAGGTGCAGAAGGTCACGGAGGAAGCCCAGGTGCCATGAGGTTTACTGATGGTGCCAGGCTAGGTGCAGAAGGTCACGGGGGAAACCCAGGTGCCATGAGGTTTACTGATGGTGCCATGCTAGGTGCAGAAGGTCACGGGGGAAACCCAGGTGCCATGAGGTTTACTGATGGTGCCAGGCTAAGTAGAGGAGTCATAGTATCTCCAGAATAGTCTATTGTTCTCTACGTAAGTCATTGGTGATTGAGCTGAGACCATCAACTCACTGAAATGGAGGATCAGGTTTAATCACAACTCATTGGGAGTCTGTGTCTCTATGTGCACCTATGGGTGTCTTGTGCAACACACTGGGTCTCGATGTAAATCATTGGTGGCTGGGCTGAAACCATAAAATCAATACAACTCGAGGATCCATTTTAATGACAACTCGGTCTATGTATGTGTAGGGTGTAGGTGGATTCCCGCTCACGGCCACCATCGGTGACAACTATCTTTGCCAGCCACACGATGGAGCTACGCGTGGGGGTGCACGACCTGCAGTGGCAGCCACAGCCTCGTGCTCGACCCCGACCCACGCAACGGTGAGAGGGACGCTGCCTCGCTCGCGACTCACGCGCTTGCTCACTCACCTTGGTCTGTCTCACTGTCACACTCACCTCTCTAGGGTTCCTTCTAGTTGAGGCCCTGCAGCCAGCAGTGGTTTCAGTCATACAGTTCAGGATTGTATCTCATCCTCCCTTAAACAATGTGTCTAATGCACTCTGCTTCCTGGTGTAGTGTTTAGTGAATGCTGTGCGAGGGTTAATTGAGTTTTGTTTTTTGTGCCCGCTATGCCATTATATTTGATGAAGCACATGAGTGGACACTGTACACCAATATTCATTACTCTTGGGCTGCTGAGAAAGTTAGAACAATTTACCTTATTTATATAGGAACGTTTTAACCTCGGTGTAATGAGCTAAGATTGACAGTAATCGTAATGGAACAGCTGTACTCCCTGTACAGAATTAATCGTCAATGTACTGTATATGTAAATGTGCATTGTCAACATCAGCCCTGGTATCTGCACTGCTGAATGACCAGATCCCCATGCCATCGGCATCCCTCATTGCCCTGCGCGGTGCCACAATCCATCGCGCTCTTGAACTAATCTCATCGCTCTGTCTTGCCCTTGTTTTCTTCTTTGGCTGCAATTCCGGCACCGGTTTTGTCCATCGGCTATCATCCCATCGAGTGGTGTCCAGCCTAAGCCCCTCCTTGCTTTTCTTAACAGTTTGATTAGCGTGGTTGGCTTTATACTGTACGAAAGAAGTTGTACATACATATGTAGTGTTTATAATGATGAATACACTTCTTATGAGGCACACTCTTTATTGCCTTTCTTCTCTTACACAGTCCTTAACACACAAAGGGGTATACGGTCCCCTCACCTAAGAAGGTACAGCCTCTAGACTTAGCGTGACCTACCCACAGGTCTCTTCCTAACCTAAGGAGGTACAGCCTCTAGACTTAGCGGAACCTACCCACAAGTCTCTTGCTAACCTAAGGAGGTACAGCTTCCTGTCTTGGCGGGACTTACTCTTGAGTCTACCGCTATCCTAGAGTCCTCCGGCTGGGACCTAGGGGAGGCTATCTGACCCACCGCTGGCCCGGTGGGTCTTGACCACTGGATACGCCGAGCCTTAGCCCTCAGAAGGGCTGGAAGGCTGGGTCCAGGGTCCTGGCTATCTTCAGCCCGGGCTTCGGTCTTCGTGTAGGGAGAGAACTCCCTGCGCTTTGCGCGCTCACCCTTCTTATACCCGTTTGTGGCCAGGTGTAACCAATCCCACATTCCCACGTGGAACTGTCTGATTGGTTGTTACCAAACTGTGGCTACGATCCAGTTCACCTCGTCTGACCCCAACCGTTATTCACACAGAGGTAGCGCTGCACTGCCCCTTTGATACCTAGTGGCAATGCAGGTTAATCTCCTGCCCTAATTGTCTTTATTTCATACTTTTATTCACAATTCACCTTAAATGTCCACACCTCCGATTAGCACAGTTGACTTTGAATGGTGCAAAAGAAGTTTCAACATACATACTTACACATGGTATTCTTTTTCTTGGCAAATCAAGAAGAAGAGAGAAGAGCTGAGGATTATTACATCTGCTACTTTTGATATAGAGGTTTGAGTTGATTGTGTGGTTGATGCTAGTGTGGCTTTAAAATGCAAGTATCGATGCCGTGCTATTGCATGTGATGAGCAGGCGGTGTTGGTTCTCAGTGCTACGGTTATACTGACCCATGCTGCTTTGTTCCCATTATTGTAGGTCAACTCTGAGTAAAAGTAGTCGGTGGCTTCTGATGTATCAACAGGAGCGTTAATTTTGTTAGTTACCAAATACCTGTGGAATTTACGTAACGTCTTATTCTGTGGATTTCATTTAGTTGGCATGTTTATTTTAATGTCTAAATAAAACACATGATGGGTTGACTAAAATGTTGCAGGTTATTGTAGACGAATACTAAACGAGTGAAATGCTGACGAAATCAACACTGATGATCACCAACCTCAGGAACACAAAGGCCTCGCCACTGCTTGGTGCACCAGCCACTGCACGGTCTCTCGAGTGGAGGCCCTTCTGCCAGCAGTGACACGAGCAAATAATTGTAGAACTGCACCATGACTTTCTACTTTTAATCCAGAAATTCCAAAGCTCTTCAACCACAAGTACAGGAGCACCGTCCTAACCGTGGAGGGATGCAACCATCTCTCAGAGATGTTCTACAAGTACAGATGACTTCCCGACGATATCTGCTTCTGCCCAGGCTAGGGGCACTTTGAGACCATGTGGAGTGACAGACTCACGGGCTGAACTCGTGCGAGTCCGATCCAAGTGTCACAGGTAAACATATCGGGTTGACCGGTAGTTGCGGTTACCTGGGTTCCCAACTATGTCAATGCAGTGGTTTGTAAGCGTTCATCGTAATTTTATTTGCAATTCACCTTCAAGTAGCACACTTTCCTTTAGTATGGTTGCCTAGATCAGTCTCTGAGTGCGGAGGAGTGCAACATTCCTTCCCATACAGATGGAACAGGTGGCGTCAAGATTTGTGCTGTGCTGCATTCTAACAAACATTTGTGTGACGCCAACTCTTGCCTCCACAGTACTGGATCACAGGCTTGCGCCACCTCTGCCTGGCTGAAGTGCAAAACCAAATGTAATGTTACATGTTGTATGACAACTCTTATCTCATTGCTCTTGTCCATCTCTTGTCGTCGTCATAACCGAGGGTTGATGCCCAAGAACGATGCTCTTCATCTTTCGTGATCTTCAGGCTCTTCTCATGGAGAGTCCCGTCTAACTGTTCACATTTTTCCACCAACTGATCAGTTCCTCCCTCTTCCCCTTCTCCTTTCCATTTTTATTTGCAGCGTTATCTTCATCAAATCCCCAGCTGACCCAGGATATTTCCCACATTGCCAACTTTCTCATTATCTGCTCTTACCCGTGGACAAATACAGATAAGGCGAAAATTGAATCAGATAATTGCATTTTAATTTTGATTTGAGTCTTTCGTGACTGCAGGAATCCATACTCTTTGGTTATTTCAGTGAAGTCACGTAGGTAGAAAATTAAAAAATATATATATCACGACGTTTCGATCGCAACACAAGCGGTCGTCCTCAGGCAGAAAAAATGATCCAGCAGCGGAACTGCTGAAGCAGCGCTTGTGTTGCGATCCTAACGTCGTGATATATTATTTTTTGTTTTATTTTTCTGTCTACTTGACTTTACTGAAAGAACCAAAGAATTGGATTTGAGTTACTATTCCCAATGTGTGTGTTGTGTGTCTTGTTTTCCGCTCCATCTGCATGAGTAGGAGATGCCAACCCCGTGCATTGTGTCCGGTTTCTTCACCAATGCTGCCAAACTGCACCACAGTGAATCTTACAGGTGCAGTTTCTCCATCCTGCCTCATGTTTTAATGTGACGAAGTGGTCATGTGCCTTAGGGGTTTTTGAGATTATCGCGAAGGTTAGAGAGGTTAGACTTTGATGGTATGTGTTGAGAAGAGACAAAGGAGGTGTAAGGGAAAGTTGCTATGGAGATGCTACCGATGCAGCACCAAAGGAGTAGAGCGCGACCGAGGGGGAGATGGGAGGCTGCGGTGGCACGAGACACGAGGACGGTGGATATGACGAGAAAAGAGGCACGGAATGGAAGCTCACGGAGAAAGGAAATAGAAGCAGCTGACTACATGCAATAATGGAACGTTTGGCTTAGAATAAGAAAAGTTGGTTGTGTGGTTCAGGGCAATCAGAATGGCTATGTCCTACATGAAGTGAGCACTGCTGAGCTCCTGGATTAAGAGGGGTATCTACTTGCTGCTCTGAAAGAGTTCACAATGGCCAGGGTCAGATACACTACGCTGGCACTGTTGACACCTGAGGTTGGATCCCTGGTAATTTCTGTTTGTTTTTTCAGGGGTCTGAGTGTACGTGTGTAGAAATTGGCGTATGTGTTGCAGGAGGCTAGTGGCTACAAATCCAGCGACCTAAGTTTGATTCCGTGCCATGGCTCACATCAGTGGTGAGTGATATCTGAACCAATTCGAGTCTCCTGTATGTAGACTCAGCTCCAAATAAGTGCATGTTTCAGCGTGTATTAACATCAGCAAAGGGAGCTAGGCTTGGAACTGGCCCCACCACCCCCTTGTGCACATTGCCAGTCTTAATAGGCACATACCAGCAGCACTTGCCTGGCAGCCTGTATAAACGATGTGACTCTTTGTGTTTTTGTTTTGTGTGTGAGTGTACGTATGTGTGCAGTGGTGAGGAGTGGTATTGTAGCGCTTAGCGAGCTGCACTACGAACCTGGTGACCCGAGTTCGGTCCCGCTCATGGCCAACACCAGTGACGATTAATCGAACCGGTCTTCGGCCTCCTCTATGTCGACTCAACCTGAAATCAGTACCTGGTGCGGTGTGTAAACATACCCACTTGGGAGACGAAGGCGGCCGGGTGTGGTGCTGGCCACCCAGCTCCAAGTATGCCAGCCGGACTTCATGGGTTCTTGCAAACACCACTTGTTCCAAAAGTTTGGTAAAGGCTATATGGGGTATCTTTGTCTTTGTATGTGTACATGCTTCTGGGTCAGTGTCTTTGTCAGAGAAACTGATCTAACAGTGCTGAGATTCTTCATGCTGTCCCCAGCTTTGACTGTCTCACTGGGTTCATCACGGCCATGTTGTAGACGTGGACAATTTCATGCAAATGTGCGTGTTATATATTTTTTGTTGATATTAATGGCAGCAGACGTCTGTTGACTAGTACTCTGATTTTACACTTTTTATTGGAACAGGAAGGTATGAGATGACTTTCAGCTCCACATCCACACCCACCTCCGTGCTCAATGCCAAGAAGCTACTGTATTGGTAATAAACCCGCAATGTTTTTTATTCGTAAACCTGCATTTTTTTCCATATTTTCCCAATTTACTGCGACTGTGCTCTCGCCATCATGTCATGGGTCCCCAAGTAGTCATTCGTGTCTTACAGAGCAATACAAGCCTTGTGTTAGATCATAGCCCACTAAATCTGATATCACAGAGCTACTTTGTACCCTTTAAATTGACTTTTCGTCCACATAGTAAAGGGCAGGACTTTCCCACCCGTTCCTCATATGGGAGTAATGTTAGTCGTAATAATGTTGTGACTTCTCATAGCTGGAAATATATCCCAATAAAGTGCAGAGTGACAGTAATGTGATGCATTATTTTGTGCAGTCAATGACGACCGGACTGAGACCATTAACTCACTCGATTTGAGAACCCGCTTTAATCACAGGCAGCTGCCTGGATTCAAACTCAGGTACTCGGTGGTGCCAGTTCAGTGCTCTGGCCTCTAAACACCCACGTGTTAAATACATAAGTAACCTTTTTAATTAGCAACATTCTTTGAACACTTTGCCAAAACAATTGGGATTGTGGAGCTGTGGCACAGTCATGATATTGCTTTTTCTCATGCCTCTGCTGGCAGAAAGAATTTCCACGAGGATGCTCGTGTGAGAGCCCCTTTACAAAATATTTGGTCTACTCTTCCACACTGGTCATATGTTTTACCGCTTGGTAGATAGGCAGGGGAATTTAAGATTACTTGACCATTTGTTTCAACTGCTGTGCCAGAGGGTCTAACAAGCAACCTCTCTGTTGCCAGGCCAGCGTGCTAGGCATTGCACCACAGCAGCCCCCTCCAGTATTTAATTCTAAACGAAGGTCACTCTCTGCGTGCTTGTGTGCACGCGCGTTTGGGTGGTGTTGAACGAGATGGTGCAAACGTCTCGCTTCTTCGTGAGGAAAGTGATGGCACTGGAGCCGGCCTGGCTCACGGGACTCGCTCCGCGCTTCTCCTGGCAGAGCGCCGTCTGGAGGCCCCATTGTCGCCACTGCGCTCCGGTGACATTCACCGGGCCACGGTTCATTTGGTTCGTGAAATTAGTGGCGAAAACAAACGTCAACAAAGTGATTTGTTTTCATGCAAAGATAATGGGAGGTCGAAAATCATCAAATGGGCGGTGACCGCCTAGCAGTCGTGCGTTTGCCGCTTATTACGAAGGTGCGCGGTTAGAATCCAGCGGCTGCTCGGATTTGATACTGCGGGTTTATTAACTGTAAACATACACTCAGTCTGCTTCAAAGTGGACATTAAAGATCTTGTGACGTCATTCGCAAGGTTAGGCCATTGTGTGGCGGCATCATGAGTCATGTTATTCTCATGAACAATTGTGCCCGAATGATTCAATTGGGAATATACATAGCAATCGTAACCCCCTCCTGTGAGAACCTGGCAAGACTCTTCTGAAAAATAGTCACTGTGCTCAGTGACGCTTTGCTGGGTAAATCAGCATGATAACCACTGTGACATGAGCCTGTGAACCAGTGGTTTGTAGTTGGGGTTTGGTGGGATTTGTGGAGATGGAGCCATCGTGTTTGCTGGGGGCACGCGCCTGCAGGGTGATGGGATGGTACCTGTAGGATTTGGTACAGCAAGTATGCTTGACATAGAGTACGTTGCATGTTCGTCCTGATCAATTCACCGGCCACACCCAGTGCAGCATCTTTGCATGTATTGACTGTCATTGTATATAGATGTTCAGTCACATATACAAACGTTTCACCGATCTGCCTATACCACACTCCCCAGCAAGTCGGATATACGACGTAGTACTGAATGACTTAGCTTGAGTGTTATCCCGTGGTTTCTGTGGGCTTTCTCTGGTTAATTTCCATACGTATAATATTCAAAGGGACAGATTGCAAACAAACATATTGAAATGAAATGTTTTCCTTTTTAAACACAAAAAGTTTGTACAAAATTAGTGAAAGTCATGTTCAAATACTGCTTGCAATGTATATATTGTAGGAAGATTACTTTTACGGAATGTTTTGTTGCACTATACCCATAACAAAACTCTACTATTAAGAAAAAATGTTGTGGTAATCCGTCGTGAAACATTACTGTATGCTCTCAATCAGCAGCCATGATGGTCACTGATCAAGGCCACTTACCACCCTGCACTGTCCTGTGATGCCAGGACCCGTCCCCTGCACACAGCCCATCTCATCGTTCCATTTCCACCATGGGCAACTTCCTGCGTGGCGAGTTTTCTCCCCACTGAGTGTACATGACAACGTTGCAAGACCCATGCTGCAAATTTACATCTAAAATCCAAGCACATACACTTTCATATGAAGTGTAACCTTCCGGCTACAGACAGGAGCAAATGTTCGGAATAGATTTAGGGGTAGGGTGGATAGTATGGTTATGAGTATTAGTTGTAATAATTGTGCCTTGTATGTATCCAAAGTAAACCATAAGGGAGGGCCAATATAGGTTTGTATTAACTTAAGGCTGATTTGTCCTAGGGGAGACCTAGTATAGGTTCAGACTAATTTAAGGCTGGGTTGACCTAAAGGTGAAAGCATGTTTCCTAAATTCACAGTGCCTGTCCACCCAGCAGTAAAATAGGCGCACTGCAACGAGTTTATCGGCAATACGCATGTGGGTACTTCCTTTCCAAGACGCCTGTCCATCTTGAAAGATAATTGATAATCCTCGAGGAGCTCTCCAGAGCTCCCCCAGTTGAGTTCCTTCCGCCGGCAGTGGTGTGAGCAATCAGCTGCATGTGGATATTTCTGAGATGAGCACTTACACTAAAACAATGTGAAGTTAAATGTACTTATTTTCACATTTCATAAGAATTTCAAAAGAAAATGTGACCAAAGATGGAATTTTACTCATCGCCAATATTTGTTTTGTGATGCTGGCAGATTCGTATGTGGACGTCTCCGATTCCAAACAGTATTCCTCTTCTGTGAAGATGTGGATGACGGACTTGTCCCAGACCCCCATTCTCCACCGAGGACCACACGCGCTGCACACGAGCCACGTGTCGAGTGAACCCCAGCAGCGACGTCTCGATGTTCCTGCCTGCCCACTGAATGACACCTAGCAGCGCAACAACACTGGATTAGGGTTGCAGTGCACAGTAGTGCAGAGGCGGGTCTATAAACTTCGTAACGGGAGAGACGGTAGCGCTGACATTTTAAGCTGCTTAAAACACGTCTTACAGGTAAATATCAATAAAAGATTATTTGGGTCTTTTGGTAAAGCCACGTAGATAGAAGAAATAACACTAGAAAAGCAATTTTGGCGTCTCAAGGGGGATGCGATCGCCCCCATCGCCTCACCCTTGGATGGAACCCGCACTAATGGCGTGATCACAAAGGTGTACAGCAAGCGCCGGGCATCTTAAAAGTGTTGAGCAGCCAGTCTATGCAGACGAGGGCTCTCCAATGCTCCCTGCAGCAGGGCTCGGTGCAGCCGCACGTGACCCTTGCGTCATTCCGGTTCCTTCAGAGGCTTGTCCACCTGAACCACTTGACAGTGGAGAGATTGAGATGGGGAAGCAGGGAGCATCTGTTTTAGTAAAGGAGACGGTATCCAACACAGTCCCTACACGTTTGTACTGTGATTGCTACTTTAAAGAAAGTCTCATGGTTTAAAAATGGAAGATGTTGCTCACGCACTATTCTCTCTGTTTTGTGTGGAAGAGGATGATGACGGCCCAAGATATCTGTTTTTGAAAGATGTCATATCCAGGTGCTCCAGCATTAACATTATTTAGAACTGATTTAAGTACTTATTAGCATGGTTGGATATGTATGGTACGAAATACGTTCCACATACGTCCAGCAACCTGCTGTCAGAATATTTCTTCAAATTCAGCCTAAAAAGTCAATAGTGCACACTTTCAATTGAGTATTAATTTATTGAGAATTATGAATGTGGATTATGTGATATCCTATGGTTTGCATGTTGAAAGTTTTGTGCAACCCCATAGTGAATTTGACTGATTTTGAATAAGGCTAGTCCTTAAAGGCAACACAATTTTGTATAAAATTGTATTTCATCCAAGATGCTGTTTAGTGCAGTCCTAGTGGTACAGTACATGAGTTGGGGGAATCTTTGCATGTCTGTGTCAACCATACTACGTATGCGGATTATCTGGCGATTGCTTCCCACTGAGAAAGAGTTGCAGATCCTACTGCTGAACCTGGAGCATGCTACTTCAGAAATAGCGCCTTGCCATTGGCCCCACAAAAACAAAGTACCTGCCTGGGTATTTTATGTCATCACATGCTCCCCTCCATTAACTCCTCATAAGTGATGGGATAGTTGTGGGGAGAGTAGAGAAGTCTCTGTACTTGGGCAGTGTGCTTATGACCAGCTCTGGTTTGGCAGCCGAGGTCTCTGAATCAGTCGAGCGACATCTTTTCATCAGCTGTGTAACGCTATGTAGAAGCTACCTGGCTTGTTATCCCCTCTATGCTTGTGAAACGTGTAGCCCTCTTAATGGAACATCTGCGTAACTTTTAAACCTTCAGGCTAGCCATACGATCCATTCTGGATTTAACCAGACTGGATTGTGCGAGGAACTCACAGAACCTTGAAAGATCTGGACACTTCCATCGGTGACATGTAGCCTGCATACCTAGCCACTGCATGTCAGCTTCTGTTTGGCCGGATAGATAGGGCTAAATGGGTGTGGCACATTCTAGGGAGATGGAATACAGTGGTGCAGAAGGATGCGGAGCTGATTGGACTGCCGATTACTGGTACCAGCGGTGTCAAGATCGGCCACTGTGGAGGAGGTTCGTGAAGGACGCCGCTGGGGAGTTGGAGGCAGTCGCCCTCCAGTGACAACGAGCAGAGCGCTATACGGCTAAAACCCAGAAGGTTAGCAGTTGGGACCACGGTGCGTCTTCCAGTCATCTCAGCCCACGGCACCTGGGTACTGCCCTTCGCCGTGGTTATGGTCGCCGCCACTTAGTGGTGAATGGCGGTAGTGCGTGCATCGTTTACTGGCGATGTTCATAAGCGGGCACGTGACCGTTGCTCGAGTCGATGGGCGTGGCCTTCCTCACCACGCCCCCTTCCTTACTACGTCACCCGTCGCCTAGCAATAGAATGCACAACGGCGGAAGCTGCGGCAGCACGAAGTCGTCTCGCCGCACGGACGCGGTTTTAAGCTCTGTCGACATTCGAAACGGCAGACATCCAAGTGGCGGAGCAGATGCGGGTGAGTACGTATGAATCAGGTCACGTTGAAGGATACATAATCAATTACAAGTAGCTACAATTGCGCTACCACAGTGCGACTTATTACGTTGTACGAATACACTACATTCTACACCGCTTAACCACGCCGTTTGCTATACCCGGCCGTTGCTAGGGACGCCGTCGCTAAGGCTGGACCAACGGTCAAGCGACCGCCGGGCTCCGTACGTTACAGTCGTGTTTGTGTCACGTCTGCTCGTGTGGTTGTTGCGCTGCAACGTTTCGTACAGCGCCCTTTGCGTCTATGGGCGTGAAGGAAGGGGGCGACGTCTACCACGCCCTCATTACGTCGCGGCGGAGAGCGCCAAGTCTGGGCGTCTCTCCGCACGCACGCGGTTTGAGCCTCGAGTGGAGTCGACGGACATCGAGGGGCGGGTGAAAGTGCGGTGCGGGTCAAACTTAAGGCGACATCAATTTCAAGTTGGCTCAACTGCGCTCCGCCTCACGACTGCACTGTACCACAACACTACCACACGACTATTAACACGCTGTACACTTCCACCACGACCGCACAACTAGACACCGCTTTACCACAACATTTGCTATGGCCAGCCGATGCTAGGAATGCCGGCGCTAAGGCTGTACACGTGTGAGTGTTTCACTAGTGTGAGTGTTTCACTAGTGTGAGTGTTTCATTCGTGCGAGTGTTTCATTCGTGCGAGTGTTTCATTCGTGCGAGTGTTTCACTAGTGAGTGTAACACTCGTGTGAGTGTAACACTGGTGTGAGTGCTACACTCGTGTGAGTGTAACACTCGTGTGAGTGTAACACTAGTGTGAGTGTTACACTCGTGTGAGTGCTACACTCGTGTGAGTGCTACACTCGTGTGAGTGCTACACTCGTGTGAGTGTAACACTAGTGTGAGTGTAACACTAGTGTGAGTGTAACACTAGTGTGAGTGTTTCATTCGTGTGAGTGCTACACTCGTGTGAGTGCTACACTCGTGTGAGTGCTACACTCGTGTGAGTGTAACACTCGTGTGAGTGTAACACTCGTGTGAGTGTAACACTCGTGTGAGTGCTACACTCGTGTGAGTGTAACACTAGTGTGAGTGTAACACTAGTGTGAGTGCTACACTCGTGTGAGTGCTACACTCGTGTGAGTGCTACACTCGTGTGAGTGTAACACTCGTGTGAGTGTTTCACTTGCGCGAGTGTTTCACTCGCGTGAGTGTAACACTCGTGTGAGTGTTACACTCGTGTGAGTGTAACACTCGTGTGAGTGTTTCAC
This sequence comes from Petromyzon marinus, assembly GCF_048934315.1. Lineage (NCBI taxonomy): Eukaryota > Metazoa > Chordata > Hyperoartia > Petromyzontiformes > Petromyzontidae > Petromyzon > Petromyzon marinus. The sequence continues at coordinate 7,965,204 of NC_133683.1, forward strand.
TCGTGTTTGTGTCACGTTCACTAGTGTGAGTGTTACACTCGTGTGAGTGCTACACTCGTGTGAGTAACACTAGTGTGAGTGTTTCATTCGTGAGTGCTACACTCGTGGGAGTGCAACACTCGTGTGAGTGTAACACCCGTGTGAGTAACACTCGTGTGAGTGCTACACTCGTGTGAGTGTAACACTAGTGTGAGTGTTTCACTCGTGTGAGTGCTACACTCGTGTGAGTGCTACACTCGTGTGAGTGTTTCACTCGTGTGAGTGCTACACTCGTGTGAGTGCTACACTCGTGTGAGTGTAACACTCGTGTGAGTGCTACACTCGTGTGAGTGTAACACTCGTGTGAGTGTAACACTAATGTGAGTGTAACACTAATGTGAGTGTAACACTAGTGTGAGTGTAACACTCGTGTGAGTGTAACACTCGTGTGAGTGTAACACTCGTGTGAGTGTAACACTCGTGTGAGTGCTACACTCGTGTGAGTGTAACACTCGTGTGAGTGTAACACTCGTGTGAGTGTTACACTCGTGTGAGTGTAACACTCGTGTGAGTGTTTCACTCGTGTTTGTGTCACGTTCACTAGTGTGAGTGTTACACTCGTGCGAGTGTTACACTCGTGTGAGTGTTACACTAGTGTGAGTGTTTCACTCGTATGAGTGTAACACTCGTGTGAGTGTAACACTAGTGTGAGTGTTTCACTCGTGTGAGTGTTAGAGCGACTCGTGTGAGTGTTACACTCGTGTGAGTGTTTCACTCATGTGAGTGTTACACTCGTGCGAGTGTTTCACTCGTGCGAGTGTTTCACTCGTGTGAGTGTTACACTCGTGTGAGTGCTACACTCGTGTGAGTGCTACGCTCGTGTGAGTAACACTCGTGTGAGTGCTACACTCGTGTGAGTGTAACACTAGTGTGAGTGTTTCACTCGTGTGAGTGCTACACTCGTGTGAGTGCTACACTCGTGTGAGTGTAACACTCGTGTGAGTGTAACACTCATGTGAGTGTAACACTCGTGTGAGTGTAATACTCGTGTGAATGCTACACTCGTATGAGTGTAACACTCGTGTGAGTGTAACACTCGTGTGAGTGCTACACTCGTGTGAGTAACACTAGTGTGAGTTTCATTCGTGTGAGTGTTTCATTCGTGTGAGTACTACACTCGTGTGAGTGCTACACTCGTGTGAGTGCTACACTCGTGTGAGTGCTACACTCGTGTGAGTGTAACACTAGTGTGAGTGCTACACTCGTGTGAGTGCTACACTCGTGTGAGTGCTACGCTCGTGTGAGTGTTTCACTCGTGTTTGTGTCACGTTCACTAGTGTGAGTGTTACACTCGTGCGAGTGTTACATTTGTGTGAGTGTTGCACTAGTGTGAGTGTTTCACTCGTATGAGTGTAAACCTCGTGTGAGTGTAACACTAGTGTGAGTGTAACACTAGTGTGAGTGTTTCACTCGTGTGAGTGTAAGAGCGACTCGTGTGAGTGTTACACTCGTGTGAGTGTTTCACTCGTGTGAGTGTTTTACTCATGTGAGTGTTAGAGCGACTCGTGTGAGTGTTACACTCGTGCGAGTGTTACACTCGTGCGAGTGTTACACTCGTGTTTGTGTCACGTTCACTCGTGTGACTGTAACACTCGTGTGAGTGTAACACTAGTGTGAGTGTTTCACTCGTGTGAGTGCTACACTCGTGTGAGTGTTTCACTAGTGAGTGTTACACTCGTGTGAGTGTAACACTCGTGTGAGTGTTTCAATCGTGTGAGTGTAACACTGGTGTGAGTGTAACACTCGTGTGAGTGTAATACTCGTGTGAGTGCTACACTCGTGTGAGTGTAACACTCGTGTGAGTGCTACACTCGTGTGAGTGTAACACTAGTGTGAGTTTTTCATTCGTGTGAGTGCTACACTCGTGTGAGTGTAACACTAGTGTGAGTGTAACACTAGTGTGAGTGTAACACTAGTGTGAGTGTTTCATTCGTGTGAGTGCTACACTCGTGTGAGTGCTACACTCGTGTGAGTGCTACACTCGTGTGAGTGTAACACTCGTGTGAGTGTAACACTCGTGTGAGTGTAACACTCGTGTGAGTGCTACACTCGTGTGAGTGTAACACTAGTGTGAGTGTAACACTAGTGTGAGTGCTACACTCGTGTGAGTGCTACACTCGTGTGAGTGCTACACTCGTGTGAGTGCTACACTCGTGTGAGTGTAACACTCGTGTGAGTGTTTCACTTGCGCGAGTGTTTCACTCGCGTGAGTGTAACACTCGTGTGAGTGTTACACTCGTGTGAGTGTAACACTCGTGTGAGTGTTTCACTCGTGTTTGTGTCACGTTCACTAGTGTGAGTGTTACACTCGTGTGAGTGCTACACTCGTGTGAGTAACACTAGTGTGAGTGTTTCATTCGTGAGTGCTACACTCGTGGGAGTGCAACACTCGTGTGAGTGTAACACCCGTGTGAGTAACACTCGTGTGAGTGCTACACTCGTGTGAGTGTAACACTAGTGTGAGTGTTTCACTCGTGTGAGTGCTACACTCGTGTGAGTGCTACACTCGTGTGAGTGTTTCACTCGTGTGAGTGCTACACTCGTGTGAGTGCTACACTCGTGTGAGTGTAACACTCGTGTGAGTGCTACACTCGTGTGAGTGTAACACTCGTGTGAGTGTAACACTAATGTGAGTGTAACACTAATGTGAGTGTAACACTCGTGTGAGTGTAACACTCGTGTGAGTGTAACACTCGTGTGAGTGCTACACTCGTGTGAGTGTAACACTCGTGTGAGTGTAACACTCGTGTGAGTGTAACACTCGTGTGAGTGTTACACTCGTGTGAGTGTAACACTCGTGTGAGTGTTTCACTCGTGTTTGTGTCACGTTCACTAGTGTGAGTGTTACACTCGTGCGAGTGTTACACTCGTGTGAGTGTTACACTAGTGTGAGTGTTTCACTCGTATGAGTGTAACACTCGTGTGAGTGTAACACTAGTGTGAGTGTTTCACTCGTGTGAGTGTTAGAGCGACTCGTGTGAGTGTTACACTCGTGTGAGTGTTTCACTCATGTGAGTGTTACACTCGTGCGAGTGTTTCACTCGTGCGAGTGTTTCACTCGTGTGAGTGTTACACTCGTGTGAGTGCTACACTCGTGTGAGTGCTACGCTCGTGTGAGTAACACTCGTGTGAGTGCTACACTCGTGTGAGTGTAACACTAGTGTGAGTGTTTCACTCGTGTGAGTGCTACACTCGTGTGAGTGCTACACTCGTGTGAGTGTAACACTCGTGTGAGTGTAACACTCATGTGAGTGTAACACTCGTGTGAGTGTAATACTCGTGTGAATGCTACACTCGTATGAGTGTAACACTCGTGTGAGTGTAACACTCGTGTGAGTGCTACACTCGTGTGAGTAACACTAGTGTGAGTTTCATTCGTGTGAGTGTTTCATTCGTGTGAGTACTACACTCGTGTGAGTGCTACACTCGTGTGAGTGCTACACTCGTGTGAGTGCTACACTCGTGTGAGTGTAACACTAGTGTGAGTGCTACACTCGTGTGAGTGCTACACTCGTGTGAGTGCTACGCTCGTGTGAGTGTTTCACTCGTGTTTGTGTCACGTTCACTAGTGTGAGTGTTACACTCGTGCGAGTGTTACACTCGTGTGAGTGTTGCACTAGTGTGAGTGTTTCACTCGTATGAGTGTAACACTCGTGTGAGTGTAACACTAGTGTGAGTGTAACACTAGTGTGAGTGTTTCACTCGTGTGAGTGTAAGAGCGACTCGTGTGAGTGTTACACTCGTGTGAGTGTTTCACTCGTGTGAGTGTTTTACTCATGTGAGTGTTAGAGCGACTCGTGTGAGTGTTACACTCGTGCGAGTGTTACACTCGTGCGAGTGTTACACTCGTGTTTGTGTCACGTTCACTCGTGTGACTGTAACACTCGTGTGAGTGTAACACTAGTGTGAGTGTTTCACTCGTGTGAGTGCTACACTCGTGTGAGTGTTTCACTAGTGAGTGTTACACTCGTGTGAGTGTAACACTCGTGTGAGTGTTTCAATCGTGTGAGTGTAACACTGGTGTGAGTGTAACACTCGTGTGAGTGTAATACTCGTGTGAGTGTAACACTAGTGTGAGTTTTTCATTCGTGTGAGTGCTACACTCGTGTGAGTGTAACACTAGTGTGAGTGTAACACTAGTGTGAGTGTAACACTAGTGTGAGTGTTTCATTCGTGTGAGTGCTACACTCGTGTGAGTGCTACACTCGTGTGAGTGCTACACTCGTGTGAGTGTAACACTCGTGTGAGTGTAACACTCGTGTGAGTGCTACACTCGTGTGAGTGTAACACTAGTGTGAGTGTAACACTAGTGTGAGTGCTACACTCGTGTGAGTGCTACACTCGTGTGAGTGCTACACTCGTGTGAGTGCTACACTCGTGTGAGTGTAACACTCGTGTGAGTGTTTCACTTGCGCGAGTGTTTCACTCGCGTGAGTGTAACACTCGTGTGAGTGTTACACTCGTGTGAGTGTAACACTCGTGTGAGTGTTTCACTCGTGTTTGTGTCACGTTCACTAGTGTGAGTGTTACACTCGTGTGAGTGCTACACTCGTGTGAGTAACACTAGTGTGAGTGTTTCATTCGTGAGTGCTACACTCGTGGGAGTGCAACACTCGTGTGAGTGTAACACCCGTGTGAGTAACACTCGTGTGAGTGCTACACTCGTGTGAGTGTAACACTCGTGTGAGTGCTACACTCGTGTGAGTGTAACACTCGTGTGAGTGTAACACTAATGTGAGTGTAACACTAATGTGAGTGTAACACTAGTGTGAGTGTAACACTCGTGTGAGTGTAACACTCGTGTGAGTGTAACACTCGTGTGAGTGCTACACTCGTGTGAGTGTAACACTCGTGTGAGTGTAACACTCGTGTGAGTGTTACACTCGTGTGAGTGTAACACTCGTGTGAGTGTTTCACTCGTGTTTGTGTCACGTTCACTAGTGTGAGTGTTACACTCGTGCGAGTGTTACACTCGTGCGAGTGTTACACTCGTGTGAGTGTTTCACTCGTATGAGTGTAACACTCGTGTGAGTGTAACACTAGTGTGAGTGTTTCACTCGTGTGAGTGTTAGAGCGACTCGTGTGAGTGTTACACTCGTGTGAGTGTTTCACTCATGTGAGTGTTACACTCGTGCGAGTGTTTCACTCGTGCGAGTGTTTCACTCGTGTGAGTGTTACACTCGTGTGAGTGCTACACTCGTGTGAGTGCTACACTCGTGTGAGTGTAACACTCGTGTGAGTGTAACACTCGTGTGAGTGTAATACTCGTGTGAATGCTACACTCGTATGAGTGTAACACTCGTGTGAGTGTAACACTCGTGTGAGTGCTACACTCGTGTGAGTAACACTAGTGTGAGTTTCATTCGTGTGAGTGTTTCATTCGTGTGAGTGCTACACTCGTGTGAGTGCTACACTCGTGTGAGTGCTACACTCGTGTGAGTGCTACACTCGTGTGAGTGTAACACTAGTGTGAGTGCTACACTCGTGTGAGTGCTACACTCGTGTGAGTGCTACGCTCGTGTGAGTGTTTCACTCGTGTTTGTGTCACGTTCACTAGTGTGAGTGTTACACTCGTGCGAGTGTTACACTCGTGTGAGTGTTGCACTAGTGTGAGTGTTTCACTCGTATGAGTGTAACACTCGTGTGAGTGTAACACTAGTGTGAGTGTAACACTAGTGTGAGTGTTTCACTCGTGTGAGTGTAAGAGCGACTCGTGTGAGTGTTACACTCGTGTGAGTGTTTCACTCGTGTGAGTGTTTTACTCATGTGAGTGTTAGAGCGACTCGTGTGAGTGTTACACTCGTGCGAGTGTTACACTCGTGCGAGTGTTACACTCGTGTTTGTGTCACGTTCACTCGTGTGACTGTAACACTCGTGTGAGTGTTTCACTCGTGTGAGTGCTACACTCGTGTGAGTGTTTCACTAGTGAGTGTTACACTCGTGTGAGTGTAACACTCGTGTGAGTGTTTCAATCGTGTGAGTGTAACACTGGTGTGAGTGTAACACTCGTGTGAGTGTAATACTCGTGTGAGTGCTACACTCGTGTGAGTGTAACACTCGTGTGAGTGCTACACTCGTGTGAGTGTAACACTAGTGTGAGTTTTTCATTCGTGTGAGTGCTACACTCGTGTGAGTGCTACACTCGTGTGAGTGTAACACTCGTGTGAGTGCTACACTCGTGTGAGTGTAACACTCGTGTGGATGCTACACTCGTGTGAGTGTAACACTCGTGTGAGTGTAACACTCGTGTGAGTGCTACACTCGTATGAGTAACACTAGTGTGAGTGTTTCATTCGTGTGAGTGTTTCATTCGTGTGAGTGTTTCATTCGTGTGAGTGATACACTCGTGTGAGTGCTACACTCGTGTGAGTGTAACACTAGTGTGAGTGCTACACTCGTGTGAGTGCTACACTCGTGTGAGTGCTACACTCGTGTGAGTGTTTCACTTGCGCGAGTGTTTCGCTCGTGTGAGTGTAACACTCGTGTGAGTGTTACACTCGTGTGAGTGTAACACTCTTGTGAGTGTTTCACTCATGTTTGTGTCACGTTCACTAGTGTGAGTGTTACACTCGTGCGATTGTTACACTCGTGTGAGTGTTACACTAGTGTGAGTGTTTCACTCGTATGAGTGTAACACTCGTGTGAGTGTAACACTAGTGTGAGTGTAACACTCACTAGTGTGAGTGTTTCACTCGTGTGAGTGTTAGAGCGACTCGTGTGAGTGTTACACTCGTGTGAGTGTTTCACTCGTGTGAGTGTTTCACTCATGTGAGTGTTAGTGCGACTCGTGTGAGTGTTACACTCGTGCGAGTGTTTCACTCGTGTGAGTGTTACACTCGTGTGAGTGCTACACTCGTGTGAGTAACACTCGTGTGAGTGCTACACTCGTGTGAGTGTAACACTAGTGTGAGTGCTACACTCGTGTGAGTGTAACACTCGTGTGAGTGCTACACTCGTGTGAGTGTAACACTAGTGTGAGTGTAACACTAGGGTGAGTGTAACACTCGTGTGAGTGTAACACCCGTGTGAGTGCAACACTCGTGTGAGTGCTACACTCGTGTGAGTGTAACACTAGTGTGAGTGTTTCATTCGTGTGAGTGCTACACTCGTGTGAGTGCTACACTCGTGTGAGTGCTACACTCGTGTGAGTGTAACACTCATGTGAGTGTAACACTCGTGTGAGTGTAACACTCGTGTGAGTAACACTCGTGTGAGTGCTACACTCGTGTGAGTGTAACACTAGTGTGAGTGTTTCACTCGTGTGAGTGCTACACTCGTGTGATTGTTTCACTCGTGTGAGTGCTACACTCGTGTGAGTGTTTCACTCGTGTGAGTGTAACACTCGTGTGAGTGCTACACTCGTGTGAGTGTAACACTCGTGTGAGTGCTACACTCGTGTGAGTGTAACACTCGTGTGAGTGTAACACTCGTGTGAGTGCTACACTCGTGTGAGTGTAACACTCGTGTGAGTGTAACACTCGTGTGAGTGCTACACTCGTGTGAGTGTAACACTAGTGTGAGTGTAACACTAGGGTGAGTGTAACACTAGTGTGAGTGTTTCACTCGTGTGAGTGTAACACTCGTGTGAGTGTAACACTTGTGTGAGTGCTACACTCGTGTGAGTGTAACACTCGTGTGAGTGTTTCACTCGTGTTTGTGTCACGTTCACTAGTGCGAGTGGTACACTCGTGCGAGTGTTACACTCGTGTGAGTCTTACACTAGTGTGAGTGTTTCACTCGTATGAGTGTAACACTCGTGTGAGTGTAACACTAAGTGAGTGTTTCACTCGTGTGAGTGTTAGAGCGACTCGTGTGAGTGTTACACTCGTGTGAGTGTTTCACTCGTGTGAGTGTTTCACTCATGTGAGTGTTAGAGCGACTCGTGTGAGTGTTTCACTCGTGTGAGTGTTACACTCTTGTGAGTGTTTCAGTCGAGTGAGTTTCACTAGTGTGAGTGTTTCAGTCGAGTGAGTGTTTCACTAGTGTGAGTGTTTCACTAGTGAGTGTTTCACTAGAGAGTGTTACACTCGTGCGAGTGTTTCACTAGAGAGTGTTACACTCGTGCGAGTGTTTCACTCGTGCGAGTGTTACACCCGTGCGAGTGTTTCACTCGTGCGAGTGTTTCACTCGTGCGAGTGTTTCACGCGTGCGAGTGTTACACTAGTGCGAGTGTTACACTCGTGCGAGTGTTTCAGTCGTGCGAGTGTTTCAGTCGTGTGAGTGTTACACTAGTGCGAGTGTTTCACTCGTGCGAGTGTTACACTCGTGCGAGTGTTACACTCGTGCGAGTGTTACACTAGTGCGAGTGTTTCAGTCGTGCGAGTGTTTCAGTCGTGTGAGTGTTACACTCGTGTGAGTGTTACACTAGTGCGAGTGTTTCACTCGTGCGAGTGTTACACTAGTGCGAGTGTTACACTAGTGCGAGTGTTACACTAGTGCGAGTGTTTCAGTCGTGCGAGTGTTTCAGTCGTGCGAGTGTTACACTCGTGTGAGTGTTACACTAGTGCGAGTGTTTCACTCGTGCGAGTGTTACACTCGTGCGAGTGTTACACTCGTGTTTGTGTCACGTTCACTCGTGTGAGTGTAACACTCGTGTGAGTGTAACACTAGTGTGAGTGTTTCACTCGTGTGAGTGCTACACTCGTGTGAGTGTTTCACTAGTGAGTGTTACACTCGTGTGAGTGTAATACTCGTGTGAGTGCTACACTCGTGTGAGTGTAACACTCGTGTGAGTGCTACACTCGTGTGAGTGTAACACTAGTGTGAGTGTTTCATTCGTGTGAGTGCTACACTCGTGTGAGTGCTACACTCGTGTGAGTGCTACACTCGTGTGAGTGTAACACTCGTGTGAGTGTAACACTCGTGTGAGTAACACTCGTGTGAGTGCTACACTCGTGTGAGTGTAACACTAGTGTGAGTGTTTCACTCGTGTGAGTGCTACACTCGTGTGAGTGTTTCACTCGTGTGAGTGCTACACTCGTGTGAGTGTTTCACTCGTGTGAGTGTAACACTCGTGTGAGTGCTACACTCGTGTGAGTGTAACACTCGTGTGAGTGTAACACTCGTGTGAGTGCTACACTCGTGTGAGTGTAACACTCGTGTGAGTGTAACACTCGTGTGAGTGCTACACTCGTGTGAGTGTAACACTCGTGTGAGTGTAACACTCGTGTGAGTGCTACACTCGTGTGAGTGTAACACTAGTGTGAGTGTAACACTAGGGTGAGTGTAACACTAGTGTGAGTGTTTCACTCGTGTGAGTGTAACACTCGTGTGAGTGTAACACTTGTGTGAGTGCTACACTCGTGTGAGTGTAACACTCGTGTGAGTGTTTCACTCGTGTTTGTGTCATGTTCACTAGTGCGAGTGGTACACTCGTGCGAGTGTTACACTCGTGTGAGTGTTACACTAGTGTGAGTGTTTCACTCGTATGAGTGTAACACTCGTGTGAGTGTAACACTAAGTGAGTGTTTCACTCGTGTGAGTGTTAGAGCGACTCGTGTGAGTGTTACACTCGTGTGAGTGTTTCACTCGTGTGAGTGTTTCACTCATGTGAGTGTTAGAGCGACTCGTGTGAGTGTTTCACTCATGTGAGTGTTAGAGCGACTCGTGTGAGTGTTTCACTCGTGTGAGTGTTACACTCTTGTGAGTGTTTCAGTCGAGTGAGTTTCACTCGTGTGAGTGTTTCAGTCGAGTGAGTGTTTCACTAGTGTGAGTGTTTCACTTGTGAGTGTTTCACTAGTGAGTGTTACACTCGTGCGAGTGTTACACTTGTGCGAGTGTTACACTCGTGCGAGTGTTACACTCGTGTGAGTGTTACACTAGTGCGAGTGTTTCACTCGTGCGAGTGTTACACTCGTGCGAGTGTTACACTCGTGTTTGTGTCACGTTCACTCGTGTGAGTGTAACACTCGTGTGAGTGTAACACTAGTGTGAGTGTTTCACTCGTGTGAGTGCTACACTCGTGTGAGTGTTTCACTAGTGAGTGTTACACTCGTGTGAGTGTAATACTCGTGTGAGTGCTACACTCGTGTGAGTGTAACACTCGTGTGAGTGCTACACTCGTGTGAGTGTAACACTAGTGTGAGTGTTTCATTCGTGTGAGTGCTACACTCGTGTGATTGTTTCACTCGTGTGAGTGCTACACTCGTGTGAGTGTTTCACTCGTGTGAGTGTAACACTCGTGTGAGTGCTACACTCGTGTGAGTGTAACACTCGTGTGAGTGCTACACTCGTGTGAGTGTAACACTCGTGTGAGTGTAACACTCGTGTGAGTGCTACACTCGTGTGAGTGTAACACTCGTGTGAGTGTAACACTCGTGTGAGTGCTACACTCGTGTGAGTGTAACACTAGTGTGAGTGTAACACTAGGGTGAGTGTAACACTAGTGTGAGTGTTTCACTCGTGTGAGTGTAACACTCGTGTGAGTGTAACACTTGTGTGAGTGCTACACTCGTGTGAGTGTAACACTCGTGTGAGTGTTTCACTCGTGTTTGTGTCACGTTCACTAGTGCGAGTGGTACACTCGTGCGAGTGTTACACTCGTGTGAGTCTTACACTAGTGTGAGTGTTTCACTCGTATGAGTGTAACACTCGTGTGAGTGTAACACTAAGTGAGTGTTTCACTCGTGTGAGTGTTAGAGCGACTCGTGTGAGTGTTACACTCGTGTGAGTGTTTCACTCGTGTGAGTGTTTCACTCATGTGAGTGTTAGAGCGACTCGTGTGAGTGTTTCACTCGTGTGAGTGTTACACTCTTGTGAGTGTTTCAGTCGAGTGAGTTTCACTAGTGTGAGTGTTTCAGTCGAGTGAGTGTTTCACTAGTGTGAGTGTTTCACTAGTGAGTGTTTCACTAGAGAGTGTTACACTCGTGCGAGTGTTTCACTAGAGAGTGTTACACTCGTGCGAGTGTTTCACTCGTGCGAGTGTTACACCCGTGCGAGTGTTTCACTCGTGCGAGTGTTTCACTCGTGCGAGTGTTTCACGCGTGCGAGTGTTACACTAGTGCGAGTGTTACACTCGTGCGAGTGTTTCAGTCGTGCGAGTGTTTCAGTCGTGTGAGTGTTACACTAGTGCGAGTGTTTCACTCGTGCGAGTGTTACACTCGTGCGAGTGTTACACTCGTGCGAGTGTTACACTAGTGCGAGTGTTTCAGTCGTGCGAGTGTTTCAGTCGTGTGAGTGTTACACTCGTGTGAGTGTTACACTAGTGCGAGTGTTTCACTCGTGCGAGTGTTACACTAGTGCGAGTGTTACACTAGTGCGAGTGTTACACTAGTGCGAGTGTTTCAGTCGTGCGAGTGTTTCAGTCGTGCGAGTGTTACACTCGTGTGAGTGTTACACTAGTGCGAGTGTTTCACTCGTGCGAGTGTTACACTCGTGCGAGTGTTACACTCGTGTTTGTGTCACGTTCACTCGTGTGAGTGTAACACTCGTGTGAGTGTAACACTAGTGTGAGTGTTTCACTCGTGTGAGTGCTACACTCGTGTGAGTGTTTCACTAGTGAGTGTTACACTCGTGTGAGTGTAATACTCGTGTGAGTGCTACACTCGTGTGAGTGTAACACTCGTGTGAGTGCTACACTCGTGTGAGTGTAACACTAGTGTGAGTGTTTCATTCGTGTGAGTGCTACACTCGTGTGAGTGCTACACTCGTGTGAGTGCTACACTCGTGTGAGTGTAACACTCGTGTGAGTGTAACACTCGTGTGAGTAACACTCGTGTGAGTGCTACACTCGTGTGAGTGTAACACTAGTGTGAGTGTTTCACTCGTGTGAGTGCTACACTCGTGTGAGTGTTTCACTCGTGTGAGTGCTACACTCGTGTGAGTGTTTCACTCGTGTGAGTGTAACACTCGTGTGAGTGCTACACTCGTGTGAGTGTAACACTCGTGTGAGTGTAACACTCGTGTGAGTGCTACACTCGTGTGAGTGTAACACTCGTGTGAGTGTAACACTCGTGTGAGTGCTACACTCGTGTGAGTGTAACACTCGTGTGAGTGTAACACTCGTGTGAGTGCTACACTCGTGTGAGTGTAACACTAGTGTGAGTGTAACACTAGGGTGAGTGTAACACTAGTGTGAGTGTTTCACTCGTGTGAGTGTAACACTCGTGTGAGTGTAACACTTGTGTGAGTGCTACACTCGTGTGAGTGTAACACTCGTGTGAGTGTTTCACTCGTGTTTGTGTCATGTTCACTAGTGCGAGTGGTACACTCGTGCGAGTGTTACACTCGTGTGAGTGTTACACTAGTGTGAGTGTTTCACTCGTATGAGTGTAACACTCGTGTGAGTGTAACACTAAGTGAGTGTTTCACTCGTGTGAGTGTTAGAGCGACTCGTGTGAGTGTTACACTCGTGTGAGTGTTTCACTCGTGTGAGTGTTTCACTCATGTGAGTGTTAGAGCGACTCGTGTGAGTGTTTCACTCATGTGAGTGTTAGAGCGACTCGTGTGAGTGTTTCACTCGTGTGAGTGTTACACTCTTGTGAGTGTTTCAGTCGAGTGAGTTTCACTCGTGTGAGTGTTTCAGTCGAGTGAGTGTTTCACTAGTGTGAGTGTTTCACTTGTGAGTGTTTCACTAGTGAGTGTTACACTCGTGCGAGTGTTACACTTGTGCGAGTGTTACACTCGTGCGAGTGTTACACTCGTGTGAGTGTTACACTAGTGCGAGTGTTTCACTCGTGCGAGTGTTACACTCGTGCGAGTGTTACACTCGTGTTTGTGTCACGTTCACTCGTGTGAGTGTAACACTCGTGTGAGTGTAACACTAGTGTGAGTGTTTCACTCGTGTGAGTGCTACACTCGTGTGAGTGTTTCACTAGTGAGTGTTACACTCGTGTGAGTGTAATACTCGTGTGAGTGCTACACTCGTGTGAGTGTAACACTCGTGTGAGTGCTACACTCGTGTGAGTGTAACACTAGTGTGAGTGTTTCATTCGTGTGAGTGCTACACTCGTGTGAGTGCTACACTCGTGTGAGTGCTACACTCGTGTGAGTGTAACACTCGTGTGAGTGTAACACTCGTGTGAGTAACACTCGTGTGAGTGCTACACTCGTGTGAGTGTAACACTAGTGTGAGTGTTTCACTCGTGTGAGTGCTACACTCGTGTGGGTGTTTCACTCGTGTGAGTGCTACACTCGTGTGAGTGTTTCACTCGTGTGAGTGTAACACTCGTGTGAGTGCTACACTCGTGTGAGTGTAACACTCGTGTGAGTGTAACACTCGTGTGAGTGCTACACTCGTGTGAGTGTAACACTCGTGTGAGTGTAACACTCGTGTGAGTGCTACACTCGTGTGAGTGTAACACTCGTGTGAGTGTAACACTCGTGTGAGTGCTACACTCGTGTGAGTGTAACACTAGTGTGAGTGTAACACTAGGGTGAGTGTAACACTAGTGTGAGTGTTTCACTCGTGTGAGTGTAACACTCGTGTGAGTGTAACACTAGTGCGAGTGTTTCACTCGTGCGAGTGTTACACTCGTGCGAGTGTTACACTCGTGTTTGTGTCACGTTCACTCGTGTGAGTGTAACACTCGTGTGAGTGTAACACTAGTGTGAGTGTTTCACTCGTGTGAGTGCTACACTCGTGTGAGTGTTTCACTAGTGAGTGTTACACTCGTGTGAGTGTAATACTCGTGTGAGTGCTACACTCGTGTGAGTGTAACACTCGTGTGAGTGCTACACTCGTGTGAGTGTAACACTAGTGTGAGTGTTTCATTCGTGTGAGTGCTACACTCGTGTGAGTGCTACACTCGTGTGAGTGCTACACTCGTGTGAGTGTAACACTCGTGTGAGTGTAACACTCGTGTGAGTAACACTCGTGTGAGTGCTACACTCGTGTGAGTGTAACACTAGTGTGAGTGTTTCACTCGTGTGAGTGCTACACTCGTGTGAGTGTTTCACTCGTGTGAGTGCTACACTCGTGTGAGTGTTTCACTCGTGTGAGTGTAACACTCGTGTGAGTGCTACACTCGTGTGAGTGTAACACTCGTGTGAGTGTAACACTCGTGTGAGTGCTACACTCGTGTGAGTGTAACACTCGTGTGAGTGTAACACTCGTGTGAGTGCTACACTCGTGTGAGTGTAACACTCGTGTGAGTGTAACACTCGTGTGAGTGCTACACTCGTGTGAGTGTAACACTAGTGTGAGTGTAACACTAGGGTGAGTGTAACACTAGTGTGAGTGTTTCACTCGTGTGAGTGTAACACTCGTGTGAGTGTAACACTTGTGTGAGTGCTACACTCGTGTGAGTGTAACACTCGTGTGAGTGTTTCACTCGTGTTTGTGTCATGTTCACTAGTGCGAGTGGTACACTCGTGCGAGTGTTACACTCGTGTGAGTGTTACACTAGTGTGAGTGTTTCACTCGTATGAGTGTAACACTCGTGTGAGTGTAACACTAAGTGAGTGTTTCACTCGTGTGAGTGTTAGAGCGACTCGTGTGAGTGTTACACTCGTGTGAGTGTTTCACTCGTGTGAGTGTTTCACTCATGTGAGTGTTAGAGCGACTCGTGTGAGTGTTTCACTCATGTGAGTGTTAGAGCGACTCGTGTGAGTGTTTCACTCGTGTGAGTGTTACACTCTTGTGAGTGTTTCAGTCGAGTGAGTTTCACTCGTGTGAGTGTTTCAGTCGAGTGAGTGTTTCACTAGTGTGAGTGTTTCACTTGTGAGTGTTTCACTAGTGAGTGTTACACTCGTGCGAGTGTTACACTTGTGCGAGTGTTACACTCGTGCGAGTGTTACACTCGTGTGAGTGTTACACTAGTGCGAGTGTTTCACTCGTGCGAGTGTTACACTCGTGCGAGTGTTACACTCGTGTTTGTGTCACGTTCACTCGTGTGAGTGTAACACTCGTGTGAGTGTAACACTAGTGTGAGTGTTTCACTCGTGTGAGTGCTACACTCGTGTGAGTGTTTCACTAGTGAGTGTTACACTCGTGTGAGTGTAATACTCGTGTGAGTGCTACACTCGTGTGAGTGTAACACTCGTGTGAGTGCTACACTCGTGTGAGTGTAACACTAGTGTGAGTGTTTCATTCGTGTGAGTGCTACACTCGTGTGAGTGCTACACTCGTGTGAGTGCTACACTCGTGTGAGTGTAACACTCGTGTGAGTGTAACACTCGTGTGAGTAACACTCGTGTGAGTGCTACACTCGTGTGAGTGTAACACTAGTGTGAGTGTTTCACTCGTGTGAGTGCTACACTCGTGTGGGTGTTTCACTCGTGTGAGTGCTACACTCGTGTGAGTGTTTCACTCGTGTGAGTGTAACACTCGTGTGAGTGCTACACTCGTGTGAGTGTAACACTCGTGTGAGTGTAACACTCGTGTGAGTGCTACACTCGTGTGAGTGTAACACTCGTGTGAGTGTAACACTCGTGTGAGTGCTACACTCGTGTGAGTGTAACACTCGTGTGAGTGTAACACTCGTGTGAGTGCTACACTCGTGTGAGTGTAACACTAGTGTGAGTGTAACACTAGGGTGAGTGTAACACTAGTGTGAGTGTTTCACTCGTGTGAGTGTAACACTCGTGTGAGTGTAACACTTGTGTGAGTGCTACACTCGTGTGAGTGTAACACTCGTGTGAGTGTTTCACTCGTGTTTGTGTCATGTTCACTAGTGCGAGTGGTACACTCGTGCGAGTGTTACACTCGTGTGAGTGTTACACTAGTGTGAGTGTTTCACTCGTATGAGTGTAACACTCGTGTGAGTGTAACACTAAGTGAGTGTTTCACTCGTGTGAGTGTTAGAGCGACTCGTGTGAGTGTTACACTCGTGTGAGTGTTTCACTCGTGTGAGTGTTTCACTCATGTGAGTGTTAGAGCGACTCGTGTGAGTGTTTCACTCATGTGAGTGTTAGAGCGACTCGTGTGAGTGTTACACTCTTGTGAGTGTTTCAGTCGAGTGAGTTTCACTCGTGTGAGTGTTTCAGTCGAGTGAGTGTTTCACTAGTGTGAGTGTTTCACTTGTGAGTGTTTCACTAGTGAGTGTTACACTCGTGCGAGTGTTACACTTGTGCGAGTGTTACACTTGTGCGAGTGTTACACTCGTGCGAGTGTTACACTCATGCGAGTGTTACACTCGTGCGAGTGTTTCACTCGTGCGAGTGTTTCACTCGTGCGAGTGTTTCACTCGTGCGAGTGTTTCACTCGTGTGAGTGTTACACTCGTGCGAGTGTTACACTCGTGCGAGTGTTTCACTCGTGCGAGTGTTTCACGCGTGCGAGTGTTACACTCGTGCGAGTGTTACACTCGTGCGAGTGTTACACTCGTGCGAGTGTTTCAGTCGTGCGAGTGTTACACTCGTGCGAGTGTTACACTCGTGCGAGTGTTACACTCGTGCGAGTGTTACACTAGTGCGAGTGTTACACTAGTGCGAGTGTTTCAGTCGTGCGAGTGTTTCAGTCGTGTGAGTGTTACACTCGTGTGAGTGTTACACTAGTGCGAGTGTTTCACTCGTGCGAGTGTTACACTCGTGCGAGTGTTACACTAGTGCGAGTGTTACACTAGTGCGAGTGTTACACTAGTGCGAGTGTTTCAGTCGTGCGAGTGTTTCAGTCGTGTGAGTGTTACACTCGTGCGAGTGTTTCACTCGTGCGAGTGTTACACTCGTGCGAGTGTTACACTCGTGTTTGTGTCACGTTCACTCGTGTGAGTGTAACACTCGTGTGAGTGTAACACTAGTGTGAGTGTTTCACTCGTGTGAGTGCTACACTCGTGTGAGTGTTTCACTAGTGAGTGTTGCACTCGTGTGAGTGTAACACTCGTGTGAGTGTTTCAATCGTGTGAGTGTAACACTGGTGTGAGTGTAACACTCGTGTGAGTGTAATACTCGTGTGAGTGCTACACTCGTGTGAGTGTAACACTCGTGTGAGTGCTACACTCGTGTGAGTGTAACACTAGTGTGAGTGTTTCATTCGTGTGAGTGCTACACTCGTGTGAGTGCTACACTCGTGTGAGTGTAACACTCGTGTGAGTGCTACACTCGTGTGAGTGTAACACTCGTGTGAGTGTAACACTCGTGTGAGTGTAATACTCGTGTGAGTGTAACACTCGTGTGAGTGTAATACTCGTGTGGATGCTACACTCGTGTGAGTGTAACACTCGTGTGAGTGTAACACTCGTGTGAGTGCTACACTCGTGTGAGTAACACTAGTGTGAGTGTTTCATTCGTGTGAGTGTTTCATTCGTGTGAGTGTTTCATTCGTGTGAGTGATGCACTCGTGTGAGTGCTACACTCGTGTGAGTGTAACACTAGTGTGAGTGCTACACTCGTGTGAGTGCTACACTCGTGTGAGTGCTACACTCTTGTGAGTGTTTCACTCCTGTTTGTGTCACGTTCACTAGTGTGAGTGTTACACTCGTGCGATTGTTACACTCGTGTGAGTGTTACACTAGTGTGAGTGTTTCACTCGTATGAGTGTAACACTCGTGTGAGTGTAACACTAGTGTGAGTGTAACACTAGTGTGAGTGTTTCACTCGTGTGAGTGTTAGAGCGACTCGTGTGAGTGTTACACTCGTGTGAGTGTTTCACTCGTGTGAGTGTTTCACTCATGTGAGTGTCAGAGCGACTCGTGTGAGTGTTACACTCGTGCGAGTGTTTCACTCGTGTGAGTGTTACACTCGTGTGAGTGCTACACTCGTGTGAGTGCTACACTCGTGTGAGTAACACTCGTGTGAGTGCTACACTCGTGTGAGTGTAACACTAGTGTGAGTGCTACACTCGTGTGAGTGTAACACTCGTGTGAGTGCTACACTCGTGTGAGTGTAACACTCGTGTGAGTGTTTCACTTGCGCGAGTGTTTCACTCGTGTGAGTGTAACACTCGTGTGAGTGTAACACTCGTGTGAGTGTTTCACTCGTGTTTGAGTCACGTTCACTCGTATGAGTGAAACACTCGTGTGAGTGTAACACTCGTGTGAGTGTAATACTCGTGTGAATGCTACACTCGTGTGAGTGTAACACTCGTGTGAGTGTAACACTCGTGTGAGTGCTACACTCGTGTGAGTAACACTAGTGTGAGTGTTTCATTCGTGTGAGTGCTACACTCGTGTGAGTGCTACACTCGTGTGAGTGTAACACTAGTGTGAGTGTTTCACTCGTGTGAGTGCTACACTCGTGTGAGTGTTTCACTCGTGTGAGTGCTACATTCGTGTGAGTGCTGCACTCGTGTGAGTGTAACACTCGTGTGAGTGCTACACTCGTGTGAGTGTAACACTCGTGTGAGTGCTACACTCGTGTGAGTGTAACACTCGTGTGAGTGTAACACTCGTGTGAGTGCTACACTCGTGTGAGTGTAACACTCGTGTGAGTGTAACACTCGTGTGAGTGCTACACTCGTGTGAGTGTAACACTAGTGTGAGTGTAACACTAGGGTGAGTGTAACACTCGTGTGAGTGTAACACTAGTGTGAGTGTTTCATTCGTGTGAGTGCTACACTCGTGTGAGTGCTACACTCGTGTGAGTGCTACACTCGTGTGAGTGTAACACTCGTGTGAGTGTAACACTCGTGTGAGTAACACTCGTGTGAGTGCTACACTCGTGTGAGTGTAACACTAGTGTGAGTGTTTCACTCGTGTGAGTGCTACACTCGTGTGAGTGTTTCACTCGTGTGAGTGCTACACTCGTGTGAGTGTTTCACTCGTGTGAGTGTAACACTCGTGTGAGTGCTACACTCGTGTGAGTGTAACACTCGTGTGAGTGTAACACTCGTGTGAGTGCTACACTCGTGTGAGTGTAACACTCGTGTGAGTGTAACACTCGTGTGAGTGCTACACTCGTGTGAGTGTAACACTCGTGTGAGTGTAACACTCGTGTGAGTGCTACACTCGTGTGAGTGTAACACTAGTGTGAGTGTAACACTAGGGTGAGTGTAACACTAGTGTGAGTGTTTCACTCGTGTGAGTGTAACACTCGTGTGAGTGTAACACTTGTGTGAGTGCTACACTCGTGTGAGTGTAACACTCGTGTGAGTGTTTCACTCGTGTTTGTGTCATGTTCACTAGTGCGAGTGGTACACTCGTGCGAGTGTTACACTCGTGTGAGTGTTACACTAGTGTGAGTGTTTCACTCGTATGAGTGTAACACTCGTGTGAGTGTAACACTAAGTGAGTGTTTCACTCGTGTGAGTGTTAGAGCGACTCGTGTGAGTGTTACACTCGTGTGAGTGTTTCACTCGTGTGAGTGTTACACTCGTGTGAGTGTTACACTAGTGTGAGTGTTTCACTCGTATGAGTGTAACACTCGTGTGAGTGTAACACTAAGTGAGTGTTTCACTCGTGTGAGTGTTAGAGCGACTCGTGTGAGTGTTACACTCGTGTGAGTGTTTCACTCGTGTGAGTGTTTCACTCATGTGAGTGTTAGAGCGACTCGTGTGAGTGTTTCACTCATGTGAGTGTTAGAGCGACTCGTGTGAGTGTTTCACTCGTGTGAGTGTTACACTCTTGTGAGTGTTTCAGTCGAGTGAGTTTCACTCGTGTGAGTGTTTCAGTCGAGTGAGTGTTTCACTAGTGTGAGTGTTTCACTTGTGAGTGTTTCACTAGTGAGTGTTACACTCGTGCGAGTGTTACACTTGTGCGAGTGTTACACTCGTGCGAGTGTTACACTCGTGTGAGTGTTACACTAGTGCGAGTGTTTCACTCGTGCGAGTGTTACACTCGTGCGAGTGTTACACTCGTGTTTGTGTCACGTTCACTCGTGTGAGTGTAACACTCGTGTGAGTGTAACACTAGTGTGAGTGTTTCACTTGTGTGAGTGCTACACTCGTGTGAGTGTTTCACTAGTGAGTGTTACACTCGTGTGAGTGTAATACTCGTGTGAGTGCTACACTCGTGTGAGTGTAACACTCGTGTGAGTGCTACACTCGTGTGAGTGTAACACTAGTGTGAGTGTTTCATTCGTGTGAGTGCTACACTCGTGTGAGTGCTACACTCGTGTGAGTGCTACACTCGTGTGAGTGTAACACTCGTGTGAGTGTAACACTCGTGTGAGTGCTACACTCGTGTGAGTGTAACACTAGTGTGAGTGTTTCACTCGTGTGAGTGCTACACTCGTGTGGGTGTTTCACTCGTGTGAGTGCTACACTCGTGTGAGTGTTTCACTCGTGTGAGTGTAACACTCGTGTGAGTGCTACACTCGTGTGAGTGTAACACTCGTGTGAGTGTAACACTCGTGTGAGTGCTACACTCGTGTGAGTGTAACACTCGTGTGAGTGTAACACTCGTGTGAGTGCTACACTCGTGTGAGTGTAACACTCGTGTGAGTGTAACACTCGTGTGAGTGCTACACTCGTGTGAGTGTAACACTAGTGTGAGTGTAACACTAGGGTGAGTGTAACACTAGTGTGAGTGTTTCACTCGTGTGAGTGTAACACTCGTGTGAGTGTAACACTTGTGTGAGTGCTACACTCGTGTGAGTGTAACACTCGTGTGAGTGTTTCACTCGTGTTTGTGTCATGTTCACTAGTGCGAGTGGTACACTCGTGCGAGTGTTACACTCGTGTGAGTGTTACACTAGTGTGAGTGTTTCACTCGTATGAGTGTAACACTCGTGTGAGTGTAACACTAAGTGAGTGTTTCACTCGTGTGAGTGTTAGAGCGACTCGTGTGAGTGTTACACTCGTGTGAGTGTTTCACTCGTGTGAGTGTTTCACTCATGTGAGTGTTAGAGCGACTCGTGTGAGTGTTTCACTCATGTGAGTGTTAGAGCGACTCGTGTGAGTGTTACACTCTTGTGAGTGTTTCAGTCGAGTGAGTTTCACTCGTGTGAGTGTTTCAGTCGAGTGAGTGTTTCACTAGTGTGAGTGTTTCACTTGTGAGTGTTTCACTAGTGAGTGTTACACTCGTGCGAGTGTTACACTTGTGCGAGTGTTACACTCGTGCGAGTGTTACACTCATGCGAGTGTTACACTCGTGCGAGTGTTTCACTCGTGCGAGTGTTTCACTCGTGCGAGTGTTACACTCGTGCGAGTGTTTCACTCGTGCGAGTGTTTCACTCGTGTGAGTGTTACACTCGTGCGAGTGTTACACTCGTGCGAGTGTTTCACTCGTGCGAGTGTTTCACGCGTGCGAGTGTTACACTAGTGCGAGTGTTACACTCGTGCGAGTGTTACACTCGTGCGAGTGTTTCAGTCGTGCGAGTGTTACACTCGTGCGAGTGTTACACTCGTGCGAGTGTTACACTCGTGCGAGTGTTACACTAGTGCGAGTGTTACACTAGTGCGAGTGTTTCAGTCGTGCGAGTGTTTCAGTCGTGTGAGTGTTACACTCGTGTGAGTGTTACACTAGTGCGAGTGTTTCACTCGTGCGAGTGTTACACTCGTGCGAGTGTTACACTAGTGCGAGTGTTACACTAGTGCGAGTGTTACACTAGTGCGAGTGTTTCAGTCGTGCGAGTGTTTCAGTCGTGTGAGTGTTACACTCGTGCGAGTGTTTCACTCGTGCGAGTGTTACACTCGTGCGAGTGTTACACTCGTGTTTGTGTCACGTTCACTCGTGTGAGTGTAACACTCGTGTGAGTGTAACACTAGTGTGAGTGTTTCACTCGTGTGAGTGCTACACTCGTGTGAGTGTTTCACTAGTGAGTGTTGCACTCGTGTGAGTGTAACACTCGTGTGAGTGTTTCAATCGTGTGAGTGTAACACTGGTGTGAGTGTAACACTCGTGTGAGTGTAATACTCGTGTGAGTGCTACACTCGTGTGAGTGTAACACTCGTGTGAGTGCTACACTCGTGTGAGTGTAACACTAGTGTGAGTGTTTCATTCGTGTGAGTGCTACACTCGTGTGAGTGCTACACTCGTGTGAGTGTAACACTCGTGTGAGTGCTACACTCGTGTGAGTGTAACACTCGTGTGAGTGTAACACTCGTGTGAGTGTAATACTCGTGTGAGTGTAACACTCGTGTGAGTGTAATACTCGTGTGGATGCTACACTCGTGTGAGTGTAACACTCGTGTGAGTGTAACACTCGTGTGAGTGCTACACTCGTGTGAGTAACACTAGTGTGAGTGTTTCATTCGTGTGAGTGTTTCATTCGTGTGAGTGTTTCATTCGTGTGAGTGATGCACTCGTGTGAGTGCTACACTCGTGTGAGTGTAACACTAGTGTGAGTGCTACACTCGTGTGAGTGCTACACTCGTGTGAGTGCTACACTCTTGTGAGTGTTTCACTCCTGTTTGTGTCACGTTCACTAGTGTGAGTGTTACACTCGTGCGATTGTTACACTCGTGTGAGTGTTACACTAGTGTGAGTGTTTCACTCGTATGAGTGTAACACTCGTGTGAGTGTAACACTAGTGTGAGTGTAACACTAGTGTGAGTGTTTCACTCGTGTGAGTGTTAGAGCGACTCGTGTGAGTGTTACACTCGTGTGAGTGTTTCACTCGTGTGAGTGTTTCACTCATGTGAGTGTCAGAGCGACTCGTGTGAGTGTTACACTCGTGCGAGTGTTTCACTCGTGTGAGTGTTACACTCGTGTGAGTGCTACACTCGTGTGAGTGCTACACTCGTGTGAGTAACACTCGTGTGAGTGCTACACTCGTGTGAGTGTAACACTAGTGTGAGTGCTACACTCGTGTGAGTGTAACACTCGTGTGAGTGCTACACTCGTGTGAGTGTAACACTCGTGTGAGTGTTTCACTTGCGCGAGTGTTTCACTCGTGTGAGTGTAACACTCGTGTGAGTGTAACACTCGTGTGAGTGTTTCACTCGTGTTTGAGTCACGTTCACTCGTATGAGTGAAACACTCGTGTGAGTGTAACACTCGTGTGAGTGTAATACTCGTGTGAATGCTACACTCGTGTGAGTGTAACACTCGTGTGAGTGTAACACTCGTGTGAGTGCTACACTCGTGTGAGTAACACTAGTGTGAGTGTTTCATTCGTGTGAGTGCTACACTCGTGTGAGTGCTACACTCGTGTGAGTGTAACACTAGTGTGAGTGTTTCACTCGTGTGAGTGCTACACTCGTGTGAGTGTTTCACTCGTGTGAGTGCTACATTCGTGTGAGTGCTGCACTCGTGTGAGTGTAACACTCGTGTGAGTGCTACACTCGTGTGAGTGTAACACTCGTGTGAGTGCTACACTCGTGTGAGTGTAACACTCGTGTGAGTGTAACACTCGTGTGAGTGCTACACTCGTGTGAGTGTAACACTCGTGTGAGTGTAACACTCGTGTGAGTGCTACACTCGTGTGAGTGTAACACTAGTGTGAGTGTAACACTAGGGTGAGTGTAACACTCGTGTGAGTGTAACACTAGTGTGAGTGTTTCATTCGTGTGAGTGCTACACTCGTGTGAGTGCTACACTCGTGTGAGTGCTACACTCGTGTGAGTGTAACACTCGTGTGAGTGTAACACTCGTGTGAGTAACACTCGTGTGAGTGCTACACTCGTGTGAGTGTAACACTAGTGTGAGTGTTTCACTCGTGTGAGTGCTACACTCGTGTGAGTGTTTCACTCGTGTGAGTGCTACACTCGTGTGAGTGTTTCACTCGTGTGAGTGTAACACTCGTGTGAGTGCTACACTCGTGTGAGTGTAACACTCGTGTGAGTGTAACACTCGTGTGAGTGCTACACTCGTGTGAGTGTAACACTCGTGTGAGTGTAACACTCGTGTGAGTGCTACACTCGTGTGAGTGTAACACTCGTGTGAGTGTAACACTCGTGTGAGTGCTACACTCGTGTGAGTGTAACACTAGTGTGAGTGTAACACTAGGGTGAGTGTAACACTAGTGTGAGTGTTTCACTCGTGTGAGTGTAACACTCGTGTGAGTGTAACACTTGTGTGAGTGCTACACTCGTGTGAGTGTAACACTCGTGTGAGTGTTTCACTCGTGTTTGTGTCATGTTCACTAGTGCGAGTGGTACACTCGTGCGAGTGTTACACTCGTGTGAGTGTTACACTAGTGTGAGTGTTTCACTCGTATGAGTGTAACACTCGTGTGAGTGTAACACTAAGTGAGTGTTTCACTCGTGTGAGTGTTAGAGCGACTCGTGTGAGTGTTACACTCGTGTGAGTGTTTCACTCGTGTGAGTGTTTCACTCATGTGAGTGTTAGAGCGACTCGTGTGAGTGTTTCACTCATGTGAGTGTTAGAGCGACTCGTGTGAGTGTTACACTCTTGTGAGTGTTTCAGTCGAGTGAGTTTCACTAGTGTGAGTGTTTCACTTGTGAGTGTTTCACTAGTGAGTGTTACACTCGTGCGAGTGTTACACTTGTGCGAGTGTTACACTCGTGCGAGTGTTACACTCATGCGAGTGTTACACTCGTGCGAGTGTTTCACTCGTGCGAGTGTTTCACTCGTGCGAGTGTTACACTCGTGCGAGTGTTTCACTCGTGCGAGTGTTTCACTCGTGTGAGTGTTACACTCGTGCGAGTGTTACACTCGTGCGAGTGTTTCACTCGTGCGAGTGTTTCACGCGTGCGAGTGTTACACTAGTGCGAGTGTTACACTCGTGCGAGTGTTACACTCGTGCGAGTGTTTCAGTCGTGCGAGTGTTACACTCGTGCGAGTGTTACACTCGTGCGAGTGTTACACTAGTGCGAGTGTTACACTAGTGCGAGTGTTTCAGTCGTGCGAGTGTTTCAGTCGTGTGAGTGTTACACTCGTGTGAGTGTTACACTAGTGCGAGTGTTTCACTCGTGCGAGTGTTACACTCGTGCGAGTGTTACACTAGTGCGAGTGTTACACTAGTGCGAGTGTTACACTAGTGCGAGTGGTTCAGTCGTGCGAGTGTTTCAGTCGTGTGAGTGTTACACTCGTGCGAGTGTTTCACTCGTGCGAGTGTTACACTCGTGCGAGTGTTACACTCGTGTTTGTGTCACGTTCACTCGTGTGAGTGTAACACTCGTGTGAGTGTAACACTAGTGTGAGTGTTTCACTCGTGTGAGTGCTACACTCGTGTGAGTGTTTCACTAGTGAGTGTTGCACTCGTGTGAGTGTAACACTCGTGTGAGTGTTTCAATCGTGTGAGTGTAACACTGGTGTGAGTGTAACACTCGTGTGAGTGTAATACTCGTGTGAGTGCTACACTCGTGTGAGTGTAACACTCGTGTGAGTGCTACACTCGTGTGAGTGTAACACTAGTGTGAGTGTTTCATTCGTGTGAGTGCTACACTCGTGTGAGTGCTACACTCGTGTGAGTGTAACACTCGTGTGAGTGCTACACTCGTGTGAGTGTAACACTCGTGTGAGTGTAACACTCGTGTGAGTGTAATACTCGTGTGAGTGTAACACTCGTGTGAGTGTAATACTCGTGTGGATGCTACACTCGTGTGAGTGTAACACTCGTGTGAGTGTAACACTCGTGTGAGTGCTACACTCGTGTGAGTAACACTAGTGTGAGTGTTTCATTCGTGTGAGTGTTTCATTCGTGTGAGTGTTTCATTCGTGTGAGTGATGCACTCGTGTGAGTGCTACACTCGTGTGAGTGTAACACTAGTGTGAGTGCTACACTCGTGTGAGTGCTACACTCGTGTGAGTGCTACACTCTTGTGAGTGTTTCACTCCTGTTTGTGTCACGTTCACTAGTGTGAGTGTTACACTCGTGCGATTGTTACACTCGTGTGAGTGTTACACTAGTGTGAGTGTTTCACTCGTATGAGTGTAACACTCGTGTGAGTGTAACACTAGTGTGAGTGTAACACTAGTGTGAGTGTTTCACTCGTGTGAGTGTTAGAGCGACTCGTGTGAGTGTTACACTCGTGTGAGTGTTTCACTCGTGTGAGTGTTTCACTCATGTGAGTGTCAGAGCGACTCCTGTGAGTGTTACACTCGTGCGAGTGTTTCACTCGTGTGAGTGTTACACTCGTGTGAGTGCTACACTCGTGTGAGTGCTACACTCGTGTGAGTAACACTCGTGTGAGTGCTACACTCGTGTGAGTGTAACACTAGTGTGAGTGCTACACTCGTGTGAGTGTAACACTCGTGTGAGTGCTACACTCGTGTGAGTGTAACACTCGTGTGAGTGTTTCACTTGCGCGAGTGTTTCACTCGTGTGAGTGTAACACTCGTGTGAGTGTAACACTCGTGTGAGTGTTTCACTCGTGTTTGAGTCACGTTCACTCGTATGAGTGAAACACTCGTGTGAGTGTAACACTCGTGTGAGTGTAATACTCGTGTGAATGCTACACTCGTGTGAGTGTAACACTCGTGTGAGTGTAACACTCGTGTGAGTGCTACACTCGTGTGAGTAACACTAGTGTGAGTGTTTCATTCGTGTGAGTGCTACACTCGTGTGAGTGCTACACTCGTGTGAGTGTAACACTAGTGTGAGTGTTTCACTCGTGTGAGTGCTACACTCGTGTGAGTGTTTCACTCGTGTGAGTGCTACATTCGTGTGAGTGCTGCACTCGTGTGAGTGTAACACTCGTGTGAGTGCTACACTCGTGTGAGTGTAACACTCGTGTGAGTGCTACACTCGTGTGAGTGTAACACTCGTGTGAGTGTAACACTCGTGTGAGTGCTACACTCGTGTGAGTGTAACACTCGTGTGAGTGTAACACTCGTGTGAGTGCTACACTCGTGTGAGTGTAACACTAGTGTGAGTGTAACACTAGGGTGAGTGTAACACTAGTGTGAGTGTTTCACTCGTGTGAGTTTAACACTCGTGTGAGTGTAACACTTGTGTGAGTGCTACACTCGTGTGAGTATAACACTCGTGTGAGTGTTTCACTCGTGTTTGTGTCACGTTCACTAGTGCGAGTGGTACACTCGTGCGAGTGTTACACTCGTGTGAGTGTTACACTAGTGTGAGTGTTTCACTCGTATGAGTGTAACACTCGTGTGAGTGTAACACTAGTGTGACTGTAACACTAGTGTGAGTGTTTCACTCGTGTGAGTGTTAGAGCGACTCGTGTGAGTGTTACACTCGTGTGAGTGTTTCACTCGTGTGAGTGTTTCACTCATGTGAGTGTTAGAGCGACTCGTGTGAGTGTTACACTCGTGCGAGTGTTTCACTCGTGTGAGTGTTACACTCGTGTGAGTGCTACACTCGTGTGAGTGCTACACTCGTGTGAGTAACACTCGTGTGAGTGCTACACTCGTGTGAGTGTAACACTAGTGTGAGTGCTACACTCGTGTGAGTGTAACACTCGTGTGAGTGCTACACTCGTGTGAGTGTAACACTCGTGTGAGTGTTTCACTTGCGCGAGTGTTTCACTCGTGTGAGTGTAACACTCGTGTGAGTGTAACACTCGTGTGAGTGTTTCACTCGTGTTTGAGTCACGTTCACTCGTATGAGTGTAACACTCGTGTGAGTGTAACACTCGTGTGAGTGTAATACTCGTGTGAATGCTACACTCGTGTGAGTGTAACACTCGTGTGAGTGTAACACTCGTGTGAGTGCTACACTCGTGTGAGTAACACTAGTGTGAGTGTTTCATTCGTGTGAGTGCTACACTCGTGTGAGTGCTACACTCGTGTGAGTGTAACACTAGTGTGAGTGTTTCACTCGTGTGAGTGCTACACTCGTGTGAGTGTTTCACTCGTGTGAGTGCTACATTCGTGTGAGTGCTGCACTCGTGTGAGTGTAACACTCGTGTGAGTGCTACACTCGTGTGAGTGTAACACTCGTGTGAGTGCTACACTCGTGTGAGTGTAACACTCGTGTGAGTGTAACACTCGTGTGAGTGCTACACTCGTGTGAGTGTAACACTCGTGTGAGTGTAACACTCGTGTGAGTGCTACACTCGTGTGAGTGTAACACTAGTGTGAGTGTAACACTAGGGTGAGTGTAACACTAGTGTGAGTGTTTCACTCGTGTGAGTGTAACACTCGTGTGAGTGTAACACTTGTGTGAGTGCTACACTCGTGTGAGTGTAACACTCGTGTGAGTGTTTCACTCGTGTTTGTGTCACGTTCACTAGTGCGAGTGGTACACTCGTGTGAGTGTTACACTCGTGTGAGTGTTTCACTCGTGTGAGTGTTTCACTCATGTGAGTGTTAGAGCGACTCGTGTGAGTGTTACACTCGTGTGAGTGTTTAACTCGTGTGAGTGTTTCACTCATGTGAGTGTTAGAGCGACTCGTGTGAGTGTTTCACTCGTGTGAGTGTTTCACTCGTGTGAGTGTTACACTCTTGTGAGTGTTTCAGTCGAGTGAGTGTTTCACTCGTGTGAGTGTTACACTCTTGTGAGTGTTTCAGTCGAGTGAGTGTTTCACTCGTGTGAGTGTTTCAGTCGAGTGAGTGTTACACTTGTGTGAGTGTTTCACTAGTGTGAGTGTTTCACTAGTGAGTGTTTCACTAGTGAGTGTTTCACTAGTGAGTGTTACACTCGTGCGAGTGTTACACTCGTGCGAGTGTTACACTCGTGCGAGTGTTACACTCATGCGAGTGTTTCACTCGTGCGAGTGTTACACTCGTGTGAGTGTTACACTAGTGTGAGTGTTACACTCGTGCGAGTGTTACACTCGTGCGAGTGTTACACTCGTGCGAGTGTTACACTCGTGCGAGTGTTTCACTCGTGCGAGTGTTTCACGCGTGCGAGTGTTACACTAGTGCGAGTGTTACACTCGTGCGAGTGTTTCAGTCGTGCGAGTGTTTCAGTCGTGTGAGTGTTACACTCGTGTGAGTGTTACACTAGTGTGAGTGTTACACTAGTGCGAGTGTAACACTAGTGCGAGTGTAACACTTGTGTGAGTGCTACACTCGTGTGAGTGTAACACTCGTGTGAGTGTTTCACTCGTGTTTGTGTCACGTTCACTAGTGCGAGTGGTACACTCGTGCGAGTGTTACACTCGTGTGAGTGTTACACTAGTGTGAGTGTTTCACTCGTATGAGTGTAACACTCGTGTGAGTGTAACACTAAGTGAGTGTTTCACTCGTGTGAGTGTTAGAGCGACTCCTGTGAGTGTTTCACTCGTGTGAGTGTTTCACTCGTGTGAGTGTTACACTCTTGTGAGTGTTTCAGTCGAGTGAGTGTTTCACTCGTGTGAGTGTTACACTCTTGTGAGTGTTTCAGTCGAGTGAGTGTTTCACTCGTGTGAGTGTTTCAGTCGAGTGAGTGTTACACTTGTGTGAGTGTTTCACTAGTGTGAGTGTTTCACTAGTGAGTGTTTCACTAGTGAGAGTGTAACACTTGTGTGAGTGCTACACTCGTGTGAGTGTAACACTCGTGTGAGTGTTTCACTCGTGTTTGTGTCACGTTCACTAGTGCGAGTGGTATACTCGTGCGAGTGTTACACTCGTGTGAGTGTTACACTAGTGTGAGTGTTTCACTCGTATGAGTGTAAAACTCGTGTGAGTGTAACACTAAGTGAGTGTTTCACTCGTGTGAGTGTTAGAGCGACTCGTGTGAGTGTTACACTCGTGTGAGTGTTTCACTCGTGTGAGTGTTTCACTCATGTGAGTGTTAGAGCGACTCGTGTGAGTGTTTCACTCGTGTGAGTGTTACACTCTTGTGAGTGTTTCAGTCGAGTGAGTGTTTCACTCGTGTGAGTGTTTCAGTCGAGTGAGTGTTTCACTCGTGTGAGTGTTTCACTCATGTGAGTGTTAGAGCGACTCGTGTGAGTGTTTCACTCGTGTGAGTGTTACACTCTTGTGAGTGTTTCAGTCGAGTGAGTGTTTCACTCGTGTGAGTGTTTCAGTCGAGTGAGTGTTTCACTCGTGTGAGTGTTTCACTCGTGTGAGTGTAACACTCGTGTGAGTGTAACACTAGTGTGAGTGTTTCACTCGTGTGAGTGCTACACTCGTGTATGTGTTTCACTAGTGAGTGTTACACTCGTGTGAGTGCAACACTCGTGTGAGTGTTTCAATCGTGTGAGTGTAACACTGGTGTGAGTGTAACACTCGTGTGAGTGTAATACTCGTGTGAGTGCTACACTCGTGTGAGTGTAACACTTGTGTGAGTGCTACACTCGTGTGAGTGTAACACTCGTGTGAGTGTTTCACTCGTGTTTGTGTCACGTTCACTAGTGCGAGTGGTACACTCGTGCGAGTGTTACACTCGTGTGAGTGTTACACTAGTGTGAGTGTTTCACTCGTATGAGTGTAACACTCGTGTGAGTGTAACACTAAGTGAGTGTTTCACTCGTGTGAGTGTTAGAGCGACTCGTGTGAGTGTTACACTCGTGTGAGTGTTTCACTCGTGTGAGTGTTTCACTCATGTGAGTGTTAGAGCGACTCGTGTGAGTGTTTCACTCGTGTGAGTGTTACACTCTTGTGAGTGTTTCAGTCGAGTGAGTGTTTCACTCGTGTGAGTGTTTCAGTCGAGTGAGTGTTACACTTGTGTGAGTGTTTCACTAGTGTGAGTGTTTCACTAGTGAGTGTTTCACTAGTGAGTGTTACACTCGTGCGAGTGTTACACTCGTGCGAGTGTTACACTCATGCGAGTGTTACACTCGTGCGAGTGTTACACTCGTGCGAGTGTTTCACTCGTGCGAGTGTTTCACTCGTGCGAGTGTTACACTCGTGTGAGTGTTTCACTCGTGCGAGTGTTTCACTCGTGCGAGTGTTACACTCGTGCGAGTGTTTCACTCGTGCGAGTGTTTCACGCGTGCGAGTGTTACACTAGTGTGAGTGTTACACTCGTGCGAGTGTTTCAGTCGTGCGAGTGTTTCAGTCGTGTGAGTGTTACACTAGTGTGAGTGTTACACGAGTGTGAGTGTTACACTAGTGCGAGTGTAACACTTGTGTGAGTGCTACACTCGTGTGAGTGTAACACTCGTGTGAGTGTTTCACTCGTGTTTGTGTCACGTTCACTAGTGCGAGTGGTATACTCGTGCGAGTGTTACACTCGTGTGAGTGTTACACTAGTGTGAGTGTTTCACTCGTATGAGTGTAAAACTCGTGTGAGTGTAACACTAAGTGAGTGTTTCACTCGTGTGAGTGTTAGAGCGACTCGTGTGAGTGTTACACTCGTGTGAGTGTTTCACTCGTGTGAGTGTTTCACTCATGTGAGTGTTAGAGCGAGTCGTGTGAGTGTTTCACTCGTGTGAGTGTTACACTCTTGTGAGTGTTTCAGTCGAGTGAGTGTTTCACTCGTGTGAGTGTTTCAGTCGAGTGAGTGTTTCACTCGTGTGAGTGTTTCAGTCGAGTGAGTGTTTCACTAGTGTGAGTGTTTCACTAGTGAGTGTTCCACTAGTGAGTGTTACACTCGTGCGAGTGTTACACTTGTGCGAGTGTTACACTCATGCGAGTGTTTCACTCGTGCGAGTGTTACACTCGTGTGAGTGTTACACTAGTGTGAGTGTTACACTCGTGCGAGTGTTACACTCGTGCGAGTGTTTCACTCGTGCGAGTGTTTCACTCGTGCGAGTGTTACACTCGTGCGAGTGTTTCACTCGTGTTTGTGTCACGTTCACTCGTGTGAGTGTAACACTCGTGTGAGTGTAACACTAGTGTGAGTGTTTCACTCGTGTGAGTGCTACACTCGTGTGAGTGTTTCACTAGTGAGTGTTGCACTCGTGTGAGTGTAACACTCGTGTGAGTGTTTCAATCGTGTGAGTGTAACACTGGTGTGAGTGTAACACTCGTGTGAGTGTTTCACTCGTGTGAGTGTTAGAGCGACTCGTGTGAGTGTTTCACTCATGTGAGTGTTAGAGCGACTCGTGTGAGTGTTTCACTCGTGTGAGTGTTACACTCGTGCGAGTGTTACACTCGTGCGAGTGTTACACTCGTGCGAGTGTTTCACTCGTGCGAGTGTTTCAATCGTGTGAGTGTAACACTGGTGTGAGTGTAACACTCGTGTGAGTGTAATACTCGTGTGAGTGCTACACTCGTGTGAGTGTAACACTTGTGTGAGTGCTACACTCGTGTGAGTGTAACACTCGTGTGAGTGTTTCACTCGTGTTTGTGTCACGTTCACTAGTGCGAGTGGTACACTCGTGCGAGTGTTACACTCGTGTGAGTGTTACACTAGTGTGAGTGTTTCACTCGTATGAGTGTAACACTCGTGTGAGTGTAACACTAAGTGAGTGTTTCACTCGTGTGAGTGTTAGAGCGACTCGTGTGAGTGTTACACTCGTGTGAGTGTTTCACTCGTGTGAGTGTTTCACTCATGTGAGTGTTAGAGCGACTCGTGTGAGTGTTTCACTCGTGTGAGTGTTACACTCTTGTGAGTGTTTCAGTCGAGTGAGTGTTTCACTCGTGTGAGTGTTTCAGTCGAGTGAGTGTTACACTTGTGTGAGTGTTTCACTAGTGTGAGTGTTTCACTAGTGAGTGTTACACTCGTGCGAGTGTTACACTCGTGCGAGTGTTACACTCATGCGAGTGTTACACTCGTGCGAGTGTTACACTCGTGCGAGTGTTTCACTCCTGCGAGTGTTACACTCGTGGGAGTGTTTCACTCGTGCGAGTGTTTCACTCGTGCGAGTGTTACACTCGTGCGAGTGTTTCACTCGTGCGAGTGTTTCACGCGTGCGAGTGTTACACTAGTGTGAGTGTTACACTCGTGCGAGTGTTTCAGTCGTGCGAGTGTTTCAGTCGTGTGAGTGTTACACTAGTGTGAGTGTTACACGAGTGTGAGTGTTACACTAGTGCGAGTGTAACACTTGTGTGAGTGCTACACTCGTGTGAGTGTAACACTCGTGTGAGTGTTTCACTCGTGTTTGTGTCACGTTCACTAGTGCGAGTGGTATACTCGTGCGAGTGTTACACTCGTGTGAGTGTTACACTAGTGTGAGTGTTTCACTCGTATGAGTGTAAAACTCGTGTGAGTGTAACACTAAGTGAGTGTTTCACTCGTGTGAGTGTTAGAGCGACTCGTGTGAGTGTTACACTCGTGTGAGTGTTTCACTCGTGTGAGTGTTTCACTCATGTGAGTGTTAGAGCGACTCGTGTGAGTGTTTCACTCGTGTGAGTGTTACACTCTTGTGAGTGTTTCAGTCGAGTGAGTGTTTCACTCGTGTGAGTGTTTCAGTCGAGTGAGTGTTTCACTCGTGTGAGTGTTTCAGTCGAGTGAGTGTTTCACTAGTGTGAGTGTTTCACTAGTGAGTGTTCCACTAGTGAGTGTTACACTCGTGCGAGTGTTACACTTGTGCGAGTGTTACACTCATGCGAGTGTTTCACTCGTGCGAGTGTTACACTCGTGTGAGTGTTACACTAGTGTGAGTGTTACACTCGTGCGAGTGTTACACTCGTGCGAGTGTTTCACTCGTGCGAGTGTTTCACTCGTGCGAGTGTTACACTCGTGCGAGTGTTTCACTCGTGTTTGTGTCACGTTCACTCGTGTGAGTGTAACACTCGTGTGAGTGTAACACTAGTGTGAGTATTTCACTCGTGTGAGTGCTACACTCGTGTGAGTGTTTCACTAGTGAGTGTTGCACTCGTGTGAGTGTAACACTCGTGTGAGTGTTTCAATCGTGTGAGTGTAACACTGGTGTGAGTGTAACACTCGTGTGAGTGTTTCACTCGTGTGAGTGTTAGAGCGACTCGTGTGAGTGTTTCACTCATGTGAGTGTTAGAGCGACTCGTGTGAGTGTTTCACTCGTGTGAGTGTTACACTCGTGCGAGTGTTACACTCGTGCGAGTGTTACACTCGTGCGAGTGTTTCACTCGTGCGAGTGTTACACTCGTGCGAGTGTTTCACTCGTGCGAGTGTTACACTCGTGCGAGTGTTACACTCGTGCGAGTGTTTCAGTCGTGCGAGTGTTTCAGTCGTGCGAGTGTTAGACTCGTGTGAGTGTTACACTCGTGTGAGTGTTTCACTCGTGCGAGTGTTACACTCGTGTGAGTGTTACACTAGTGCGAGTGTTTCACTCGTGCGAGTGTTACACTCGTGCGAGTGTTACACTAGTGCGAGTGTTACACTAGTGCGAGTGTTACACTAGTGCGAGTGTTTCAGTCGTGCGAGTGTTTCAGTCGTGCGAGTGTTACACTCGTGTGAGTGTTACACTCGTGTGAGTGTTTCACTCGTGTGAGTGTTTCACTCGTGCGAGTGTTACACTCGTGCGAGTGTTACACTCGTGTTTGTGTCACGTTCACTCGTGTGAGTGTAACACTCGTGTGAGTGTAACACTCGTGTGAGTGTAACACTAGTGTGAGTGTTTCACTCGTGTGAGTGCTACACTCGTGTGAGTGTTTCACTAGTGAGTGTTGCACTCGTGTGAGTGTAACACTCGTGTGAGTGTTTCAATCGTGTGAGTGTAACACTGGTGTGAGTGTAACACTCGTGTGAGTGTAATACTCGTGTGAGTGCTACACTCGTGTGAGTGTAACACTCGTGTGAGTGTTTCACTCGTGTGAGTGTTTCACTCATGTGAGTGTTAGAGCGACTCGTGTGAGTGTTTCACTCGTGTGAGTGTTACACTCTTGTGAGTGTTTCAGTCGAGTGAGTGTTTCACTCGTGTGAGTGTTTCAGTCGAGTGAGTGTTACACTTGTGTGAGTGTTTCACTAGTGTGAGTGTTTCACTAGTGAGTGTTTCACTAGTGAGTGTTACACTCGTGCGAGTGTTACACTCGTGCGAGTGTTACACTCATGCGAGTGTTACACTCGTGCGAGTGTTACACTCGTGCGAGTGTTTCACTCGTGCGAGTGTTTCACTCGTGCGAGTGTTACACTCGTGTGAGTGTTTCACTCGTGCGAGTGTTTCACTCGTGCGAGTGTTACACTCGTGCGAGTGTTTCACTCGTGCGAGTGTTTCACGCGTGCGAGTGTTACACTAGTGTGAGTGTTACACTCGTGCGAGTGTTTCAGTCGTGCGAGTGTTTCAGTCGTGTGAGTGTTACACTAGTGTGAGTGTTACACGAGTGTGAGTGTTACACTAGTGCGAGTGTAACACTTGTGTGAGTGCTACACTCGTGTGAGTGTAACACTCGTGTGAGTGTTTCACTCGTGTTTGTGTCACGTTCACTAGTGCGAGTGGTATACTCGTGCGAGTGTTACACTCGTGTGAGTGTTACACTAGTGTGAGTGTTTCACTCGTATGAGTGTAAAACTCGTGTGAGTGTAACACTAAGTGAGTGTTTCACTCGTGTGAGTGTTAGAGCGACTCGTGTGAGTGTTACACTCGTGTGAGTGTTTCACTCGTGTGAGTGTTTCACTCATGTGAGTGTTAGAGCGACTCGTGTGAGTGTTTCACTCGTGTGAGTGTTACACTCTTGTGAGTGTTTCAGTCGAGTGAGTGTTTCACTCGTGTGAGTGTTTCAGTCGAGTGAGTGTTTCACTCGTGTGAGTGTTTCAGTCGAGTGAGTGTTTCACTAGTGTGAGTGTTTCACTAGTGAGTGTTCCACTAGTGAGTGTTACACTCGTGCGAGTGTTACACTTGTGCGAGTGTTACACTCATGCGAGTGTTTCACTCGTGCGAGTGTTACACTCGTGTGAGTGTTACACTAGTGTGAGTGTTACACTCGTGCGAGTGTTACACTCGTGCGAGTGTTTCACCCGTGCGAGTGTTTCACTCGTGCGAGTGTTACACTCGTGCGAGTGTTTCACTCGTGTTTGTGTCACGTTCACTCGTGTGAGTGTAACACTCGTGTGAGTGTAACACTAGTGTGAGTGTTTCACTCGTGTGAGTGCTACACTCGTGTGAGTGTTTCACTAGTGAGTGTTGCACTCGTGTGAGTGTAACACTCGTGTGAGTGTTTCAATCGTGTGAGTGTAACACTGGTGTGAGTGTAACACTCGTGTGAGTGTTTCACTCGTGTGAGTGTTAGAGCGACTCGTGTGAGTGTTTCACTCATGTGAGTGTTAGAGCGACTCGTGTGAGTGTTTCACTCGTGTGAGTGTTACACTCGTGCGAGTGTTACACTCGTGCGAGTGTTACACTCGTGCGAGTGTTTCACTCGTGCGAGTGTTTCAATCGTGTGAGTGTAACACTGGTGTGAGTGTAACACTCGTGTGAGTGTAATACTCGTGTGAGTGCTACACTCGTGTGAGTGTAACACTTGTGTGAGTGCTACACTCGTGTGAGTGTAACACTCGTGTGAGTGTTTCACTCGTGTTTGTGTCACGTTCACTAGTGCGAGTGGTACACTCGTGCGAGTGTTACACTCGTGTGAGTGTTACACTAGTGTGAGTGTTTCACTCGTATGAGTGTAACACTCGTGTGAGTGTAACACTAAGTGAGTGTTTCACTCGTGTGAGTGTTAGAGCGACTCGTGTGAGTGTTACACTCGTGTGAGTGTTTCACTCGTGTGAGTGTTTCACTCATGTGAGTGTTAGAGCGACTCGTGTGAGTGTTTCACTCGTGTGAGTGTTACACTCTTGTGAGTGTTTCAGTCGAGTGAGTGTTTCACTCGTGTGAGTGTTTCAGTCGAGTGAGTGTTACACTTGTGTGAGTGTTTCACTAGTGTGAGTGTTTCACTAGTGAGTGTTACACTCGTGCGAGTGTTACACTCGTGCGAGTGTTACACTCATGCGAGTGTTACACTCGTGCGAGTGTTACACTCGTGCGAGTGTTTCACTCGTGCGAGTGTTACACTCGTGGGAGTGTTTCACTCGTGCGAGTGTTTCACTCGTGCGAGTGTTACACTCGTGCGAGTGTTTCACTCGTGCGAGTGTTTCACGCGTGCGAGTGTTACACTAGTGTGAGTGTTACACTCGTGCGAGTGTTTCAGTCGTGCGAGTGTTTCAGTCGTGTGAGTGTTACACTAGTGTGAGTGTTACACGAGTGTGAGTGTTACACTAGTGCGAGTGTAACACTTGTGTGAGTGCTACACTCGTGTGAGTGTAACACTCGTGTGAGTGTTTCACTCGTGTTTGTGTCACGTTCACTAGTGCGAGTGGTATACTCGTGCGAGTGTTACACTCGTGTGAGTGTTACACTAGTGTGAGTGTTTCACTCGTATGAGTGTAAAACTCGTGTGAGTGTAACACTAAGTGAGTGTTTCACTCGTGTGAGTGTTAGAGCGACTCGTGTGAGTGTTACACTCGTGTGAGTGTTTCACTCGTGTGAGTGTTTCACTCATGTGAGTGTTAGAGCGACTCGTGTGAGTGTTTCACTCGTGTGAGTGTTACACTCTTGTGAGTGTTTCAGTCGAGTGAGTGTTTCACTCGTGTGAGTGTTTCAGTCGAGTGAGTGTTTCACTCGTGTGAGTGTTTCAGTCGAGTGAGTGTTTCACTAGTGTGAGTGTTTCACTAGTGAGTGTTCCACTAGTGAGTGTTACACTCGTGCGAGTGTTACACTTGTGCGAGTGTTACACTCATGCGAGTGTTTCACTCGTGCGAGTGTTACACTCGTGTGAGTGTTACACTAGTGTGAGTGTTACACTCGTGCGAGTGTTACACTCGTGCGAGTGTTTCACTCGTGCGAGTGTTTCACTCGTGCGAGTGTTACACTCGTGCGAGTGTTTCACTCGTGTTTGTGTCACGTTCACTCGTGTGAGTGTAACACTCGTGTGAGTGTAACACTAGTGTGAGTATTTCACTCGTGTGAGTGCTACACTCGTGTGAGTGTTTCACTAGTGAGTGTTGCACTCGTGTGAGTGTAACACTCGTGTGAGTGTTTCAATCGTGTGAGTGTAACACTGGTGTGAGTGTAACACTCGTGTGAGTGTTTCACTCGTGTGAGTGTTAGAGCGACTCGTGTGAGTGTTTCACTCATGTGAGTGTTAGAGCGACTCGTGTGAGTGTTTCACTCGTGTGAGTGTTACACTCGTGCGAGTGTTACACTCGTGCGAGTGTTACACTCGTGCGAGTGTTTCACTCGTGCGAGTGTTACACTCGTGCGAGTGTTTCACTCGTGCGAGTGTTACACTCGTGCGAGTGTTACACTCGTGCGAGTGTTTCAGTCGTGCGAGTGTTTCAGTCGTGCGAGTGTTAGACTCGTGTGAGTGTTACACTCGTGTGAGTGTTTCACTCGTGCGAGTGTTACACTCGTGTGAGTGTTACACTAGTGCGAGTGTTTCACTCGTGCGAGTGTTACACTCGTGCGAGTGTTACACTAGTGCGAGTGTTACACTAGTGCGAGTGTTACACTAGTGCGAGTGTTTCAGTCGTGCGAGTGTTTCAGTCGTGCGAGTGTTACACTCGTGTGAGTGTTACACTCGTGTGAGTGTTTCACTCGTGTGAGTGTTTCACTCGTGCGAGTGTTACACTCGTGCGAGTGTTACACTCGTGTTTGTGTCACGTTCACTCGTGTGAGTGTAACACTCGTGTGAGTGTAACACTCGTGTGAGTGTAACACTAGTGTGAGTGTTTCACTCGTGTGAGTGCTACACTCGTGTGAGTGTTTCACTAGTGAGTGTTGCACTCGTGTGAGTGTAACACTCGTGTGAGTGTTTCAATCGTGTGAGTGTAACACTGGTGTGAGTGTAACACTCGTGTGAGTGTAATACTCGTGTGAGTGCTACACTCGTGTGAGTGTAACACTCGTGTGAGTGCTACACTCGTGTGAGTGTAACACTAGTGTGAGTGTTTCATTCGTGTGAGTGCTACACTCGTGTGAGTGCTACACTCGTGTGAGTGTAACACTCGTGTGAGTGCTACACTCGTGTGAGTGTAACACTCGTGTGAGTGTAACACTCGTGTGAGTGTAATACTCGTGTGAGTGTAACACTCGTGTGAGTGTAATACTCGTGTGGATGCTACACTCGTGTGAGTGTAACACTCGTGTGAGTGTAACACTCGTGTGAGTGCTACACTCGTGTGAGTAACACTAGTGTGAGTGTTTCATTCGTGTGAGTGTTTCATTCGTGTGAGTGTTTCATTCGTGTGAGTGATACACTCGTGTGAGTGCTACACTCGTGTGAGTGTAACACTAGTGTGAGTGCTACACTCGTGTGAGTGCTACACTCGTGTGAGTGCTACACTCTTGTGAGTGTTTCACTCCTGTTTGTGTCACGTTCACTAGTGTGAGTGTTACACTCGTGCGATTGTTACACTCGTGTGAGTGTTACACTAGTGAGAGTGTTTCACTCGTATGAGTGTAACACTCGTGTGAGTGTAACACTAGTGTGAGTGTAACACTAGTGTGAGTGTTTCACTCGTGTGAGTGTTAGAGCGACTCGTGTGAGTGTAACACTCGTGTGAGTGTTTCACTCGTGTGAGTGTTTCACTCATGTGAGTGTTAGAGCGACTCGTGTGAGTGTTTCACTCGTGTGAGTGTTACACTCTTGTGAGTGTTTCAGTCGAGTGAGTGTTTCACTCGTGTGAGTGTTTCAGTCGAGTGAGTGTTACACTTGTGTGAGTGTTTCACTAGTGTGAGTGTTTCACTAGTGAGTGTTTCACTAGTGAGTGTTACACTCGTGCGAGTGTTACACTCGTGCGAGTGTTACACTCATGCGAGTGCTACACTCGTGCGAGTGTTACACTCGTGCGAGTGTTTCACTCGTGCGAGTGTTTCACTCGTGCGAGTGTTACACTCGTGTGAGTGTTTCACTCGTGCGAGTGTTTCACTCGTGCGAGTGTTACACTCGTGCGAGTGTTTCACTCGTGCGAGTGTTTCACGCGTGCGAGTGTTACACTAGTGTGAGTGTTACACTCGTGCGAGTGTTTCAGTCGTGCGAGTGTTTCAGTCGTGTGAGTGTTACACTAGTGTGAGTGTTACACGAGTGTGAGTGTTACACTAGTGCGAGTGTAACACTTGTGTGAGTGCTACACTCGTGTGAGTGTAACACTCGTGTGAGTGTTTCACTCGTGTTTGTGTCACGTTCACTAGTGCGAGTGGTATACTCGTGCGAGTGTTACACTCGTGTGAGTGTTACACTAGTGTGAGTGTTTCACTCGTATGAGTGTAAAACTCGTGTGAGTGTAACACTAAGTGAGTGTTTCACTCGTGTGAGTGTTAGAGCGACTCGTGTGAGTGTTACACTCGTGTGAGTGTTTCACTCGTGTGAGTGTTTCACTCATGTGAGTGTTAGAGCGACTCGTGTGAGTGTTTCACTCGTGTGAGTGTTACACTCTTGTGAGTGTTTCAGTCGAGTGAGTGTTTCACTCGTGTGAGTGTTTCAGTCGAGTGAGTGTTTCACTCGTGTGAGTGTTTCAGTCGAGTGAGTGTTTCACTAGTGTGAGTGTTTCACTAGTGAGTGTTCCACTAGTGAGTGTTACACTCGTGCGAGTGTTACACTTGTGCGAGTGTTACACTCATGCGAGTGTTTCACTCGTGCGAGTGTTACACTCGTGTGAGTGTTACACTAGTGTGAGTGTTACACTCGTGCGAGTGTTACACTCGTGCGAGTGTTTCACTCGTGCGAGTGTTTCACTCGTGCGAGTGTTACACTCGTGCGAGTGTTTCACTCGTGTTTGTGTCACGTTCACTCGTGTGAGTGTAACACTCGTGTGAGTGTAACACTAGTGTGAGTGTTTCACTCGTGTGAGTGCTACACTCGTGTGAGTGTTTCACTAGTGAGTGTTGCACTCGTGTGAGTGTAACACTCGTGTGAGTGTTTCAATCGTGTGAGTGTAACACTGGTGTGAGTGTAACACTCGTGTGAGTGTTTCACTCGTGTGAGTGTTAGAGCGACTCGTGTGAGTGTTTCACTCATGTGAGTGTTAGAGCGACTCGTGTGAGTGTTTCACTCGTGTGAGTGTTACACTCGTGCGAGTGTTACACTCGTGCGAGTGTTACACTCGTGCGAGTGTTTCACTCGTGCGAGTGTTTCAATCGTGTGAGTGTAACACTGGTGTGAGTGTAACACTCGTGTGAGTGTAATACTCGTGTGAGTGCTACACTCGTGTGAGTGTAACACTTGTGTGAGTGCTACACTCGTGTGAGTGTAACACTCGTGTGAGTGTTTCACTCGTGTTTGTGTCACGTTCACTAGTGCGAGTGGTACACTCGTGCGAGTGTTACACTCGTGTGAGTGTTACACTAGTGTGAGTGTTTCACTCGTATGAGTGTAACACTCGTGTGAGTGTAACACTAAGTGAGTGTTTCACTCGTGTGAGTGTTAGAGCGACTCGTGTGAGTGTTACACTCGTGTGAGTGTTTCACTCGTGTGAGTGTTTCACTCATGTGAGTGTTAGAGCGACTCGTGTGAGTGTTTCACTCGTGTGAGTGTTACACTCTTGTGAGTGTTTCAGTCGAGTGAGTGTTTCACTCGTGTGAGTGTTTCAGTCGAGTGAGTGTTACACTTGTGTGAGTGTTTCACTAGTGTGAGTGTTTCACTAGTGAGTGTTACACTCGTGCGAGTGTTACACTCGTGCGAGTGTTACACTCATGCGAGTGTTACACTCGTGCGAGTGTTACACTCGTGCGAGTGTTTCACTCGTGCGAGTGTTACACTCGTGGGAGTGTTTCACTCGTGCGAGTGTTTCACTCGTGCGAGTGTTACACTCGTGCGAGTGTTTCACTCGTGCGAGTGTTTCACGCGTGCGAGTGTTACACTAGTGTGAGTGTTACACTCGTGCGAGTGTTTCAGTCGTGCGAGTGTTTCAGTCGTGTGAGTGTTACACTAGTGTGAGTGTTACACGAGTGTGAGTGTTACACTAGTGCGAGTGTAACACTTGTGTGAGTGCTACACTCGTGTGAGTGTAACACTCGTGTGAGTGTTTCACTCGTGTTTGTGTCACGTTCACTAGTGCGAGTGGTATACTCGTGCGAGTGTTACACTCGTGTGAGTGTTACACTAGTGTGAGTGTTTCACTCGTATGAGTGTAAAACTCGTGTGAGTGTAACACTAAGTGAGTGTTTCACTCGTGTGAGTGTTAGAGCGACTCGTGTGAGTGTTACACTCGTGTGAGTGTTTCACTCGTGTGAGTGTTTCACTCATGTGAGTGTTAGAGCGACTCGTGTGAGTGTTTCACTCGTGTGAGTGTTACACTCTTGTGAGTGTTTCAGTCGAGTGAGTGTTTCACTCGTGTGAGTGTTTCAGTCGAGTGAGTGTTTCACTCGTGTGAGTGTTTCAGTCGAGTGAGTGTTTCACTAGTGTGAGTGTTTCACTAGTGAGTGTTCCACTAGTGAGTGTTACACTCGTGCGAGTGTTACACTTGTGCGAGTGTTACACTCATGCGAGTGTTTCACTCGTGCGAGTGTTACACTCGTGTGAGTGTTACACTAGTGTGAGTGTTACACTCGTGCGAGTGTTACACTCGTGCGAGTGTTTCACTCGTGCGAGTGTTTCACTCGTGCGAGTGTTACACTCGTGCGAGTGTTTCACTCGTGTTTGTGTCACGTTCACTCGTGTGAGTGTAACACTCGTGTGAGTGTAACACTAGTGTGAGTATTTCACTCGTGTGAGTGCTACACTCGTGTGAGTGTTTCACTAGTGAGTGTTGCACTCGTGTGAGTGTAACACTCGTGTGAGTGTTTCAATCGTGTGAGTGTAACACTGGTGTGAGTGTAACACTCGTGTGAGTGTTTCACTCGTGTGAGTGTTAGAGCGACTCGTGTGAGTGTTTCACTCATGTGAGTGTTAGAGCGACTCGTGTGAGTGTTTCACTCGTGTGAGTGTTACACTCGTGCGAGTGTTACACTCGTGCGAGTGTTACACTCGTGCGAGTGTTTCACTCGTGCGAGTGTTACACTCGTGCGAGTGTTTCACTCGTGCGAGTGTTACACTCGTGCGAGTGTTACACTCGTGCGAGTGTTTCAGTCGTGCGAGTGTTTCAGTCGTGCGAGTGTTAGACTCGTGTGAGTGTTACACTCGTGTGAGTGTTTCACTCGTGCGAGTGTTACACTCGTGTGAGTGTTACACTAGTGCGAGTGTTTCACTCGTGCGAGTGTTACACTCGTGCGAGTGTTACACTAGTGCGAGTGTTACACTAGTGCGAGTGTTACACTAGTGCGAGTGTTTCAGTCGTGCGAGTGTTTCAGTCGTGCGAGTGTTACACTCGTGTGAGTGTTACACTCGTGTGAGTGTTTCACTCGTGTGAGTGTTTCACTCGTGCGAGTGTTACACTCGTGCGAGTGTTACACTCGTGTTTGTGTCACGTTCACTCGTGTGAGTGTAACACTCGTGTGAGTGTAACACTCGTGTGAGTGTAACACTAGTGTGAGTGTTTCACTCGTGTGAGTGCTACACTCGTGTGAGTGTTTCACTAGTGAGTGTTGCACTCGTGTGAGTGTAACACTCGTGTGAGTGTTTCAATCGTGTGAGTGTAACACTGGTGTGAGTGTAACACTCGTGTGAGTGTAATACTCGTGTGAGTGCTACACTCGTGTGAGTGTAACACTCGTGTGAGTGCTACACTCGTGTGAGTGTAACACTAGTGTGAGTGTTTCATTCGTGTGAGTGCTACACTCGTGTGAGTGCTACACTCGTGTGAGTGTAACACTCGTGTGAGTGCTACACTCGTGTGAGTGTAACACTCGTGTGAGTGTAACACTCGTGTGAGTGTAATACTCGTGTGAGTGTAACACTCGTGTGAGTGTAATACTCGTGTGGATGCTACACTCGTGTGAGTGTAACACTCGTGTGAGTGTAACACTCGTGTGAGTGCTACACTCGTGTGAGTAACACTAGTGTGAGTGTTTCATTCGTGTGAGTGTTTCATTCGTGTGAGTGTTTCATTCGTGTGAGTGATACACTCGTGTGAGTGCTACACTCGTGTGAGTGTAACACTAGTGTGAGTGCTACACTCGTGTGAGTGCTACACTCGTGTGAGTGCTACACTCTTGTGAGTGTTTCACTCCTGTTTGTGTCACGTTCACTAGTGTGAGTGTTACACTCGTGCGATTGTTACACTCGTGTGAGTGTTACACTAGTGAGAGTGTTTCACTCGTATGAGTGTAACACTCGTGTGAGTGTAACACTAGTGTGAGTGTAACACTAGTGTGAGTGTTTCACTCGTGTGAGTGTTAGAGCGACTCGTGTGAGTGTTACACTCGTGTGAGTGTTTCACTCGTGTGAGTGTTTCACTCATGTGAGTGTTAGAGCGACTCGTGTGAGTGTTACACTCGTGCGAGTGTTTCACTCGTGTGAGTGTTACACTCGTGTGAGTGCTACACTCGTGTGAGTGCTACACTCGTGTGAGTAACACTCGTGTGAGTGCTACACTCGTGTGAGTGTAACACTAGTGTGAGTGCTACACTCGTGTGAGTGTAACACTCGTGTGAGTGCTACACTCGTGTGAGTGTAACACTCGTGTGAGTGTTTCACTTGCGCGAGTGTTTCACTCGTGTGAGTGTAACACTCGTGTGAGTGTAACACTCGTGTGAGTGTTTCACTCGTGTTTGAGTCACGTTCACTCGTATGAGTGAAACACTCGTGTGAGTGTAACACTCGTGTGAGTGTAATACTCGTGTGAATGCTACACTCGTGTGAGTGTAACACTCGTGTGAGTGTAACACTCGTGCGAGTGTTACACTCGTGCGAGTGTTACACTCGTGTTTGTGTCACGTTCACTCGTGTGAGTGTAACACTCGTGTGAGTGTAACACTCGTGTGAGTGTAACACTAGTGTGAGTGTTTCACTCGTGTGAGTGCTACACTCGTGTGAGTGTTTCACTAGTGAGTGTTGCACTCGTGTGAGTGTAACACTCGTGTGAGTGTTTCAATCGTGTGAGTGTAACACTGGTGTGAGTGTAACACTCGTGTGAGTGTAATACTCGTGTGAGTGCTACACTCGTGTGAGTGTAACACTCGTGTGAGTGCTACACTCGTGTGAGTGTAACACTAGTGTGAGTGTTTCATTCGTGTGAGTGCTACACTCGTGTGAGTGCTACACTCGTGTGAGTGTAACACTCGTGTGAGTGCTACACTCGTGTGAGTGTAACACTCGTGTGAGTGTAACACTCGTGTGAGTGTAATACTCGTGTGAGTGTAACACTCGTGTGAGTGTAATACTCGTGTGGATGCTACACTCGTGTGAGTGTAACACTCGTGTGAGTGTAACACTCGTGTGAGTGCTACACTCGTGTGAGTAACACTAGTGTGAGTGTTTCATTCGTGTGAGTGTTTCA
The DNA here is from genome assembly GCF_048934315.1 of Petromyzon marinus. NCBI lineage: Eukaryota > Metazoa > Chordata > Hyperoartia > Petromyzontiformes > Petromyzontidae > Petromyzon > Petromyzon marinus. The sequence continues at coordinate 8,009,948 of NC_133683.1, forward strand.
TTCGTGTGAGTGTTTCATTCGTGTGAGTGATACACTCGTGTGAGTGCTACACTCGTGTGAGTGTAACACTAGTGTGAGTGCTACACTCGTGTGAGTGCTACACTCGTGTGAGTGCTACACTCTTGTGAGTGTTTCACTCCTGTTTGTGTCACGTTCACTAGTGTGAGTGTTACACTCGTGCGATTGTTACACTCGTGTGAGTGTTACACTAGTGAGAGTGTTTCACTCGTATGAGTGTAACACTCGTGTGAGTGTAACACTAGTGTGAGTGTAACACTAGTGTGAGTGTTTCACTCGTGTGAGTGTTAGAGCGACTCGTGTGAGTGTTACACTCGTGTGAGTGTTTCACTCGTGTGAGTGTTTCACTCATGTGAGTGTTAGAGCGACTCGTGTGAGTGTTACACTCGTGCGAGTGTTTCACTCGTGTGAGTGTTACACTCGTGTGAGTGCTACACTCGTGTGAGTGCTACACTCGTGTGAGTAACACTCGTGTGAGTGCTACACTCGTGTGAGTGTAACACTAGTGTGAGTGCTACACTCGTGTGAGTGTAACACTCGTGTGAGTGCTACACTCGTGTGAGTGTAACACTCGTGTGAGTGTTTCACTTGCGCGAGTGTTTCACTCGTGTGAGTGTAACACTCGTGTGAGTGTAACACTCGTGTGAGTGTTTCACTCGTGTTTGAGTCACGTTCACTCGTATGAGTGAAACACTCGTGTGAGTGTAACACTCGTGTGAGTGTAATACTCGTGTGAATGCTACACTCGTGTGAGTGTAACACTCGTGTGAGTGTAACACTCGTGTGAGTGCTACACTCGTGTGAGTAACACTAGTGTGAGTGTTTCATTCGTGTGAGTGCTACACTCGTGTGAGTGCTACACTCGTGTGAGTGTTTCAGTCGTGCGAGTGTTAGACTCGTGTGAGTGTTACACTCGTGTGAGTGTTTCACTCGTGCGAGTGTTACACTCGTGTGAGTGTTACACTAGTGTGAGTGTTTCACTCGTGCGAGTGTTACACTCGTGCGAGTGTTACACTAGTGCGAGTGTTACACTAGTGCGAGTGTTACACTAGTGCGAGTGTTTCAGTCGTGCGAGTGTTTCAGTCGTGCGAGTGTTACACTCGTGTGAGTGTTACACTCGTGTGAGTGTTTCACTCGTGTGAGTGTTTCACTCGTGCGAGTGTTACACTCGTGCGAGTGTTACACTCGTGTTTGTGTCACGTTCACTCGTGTGAGTGTAACACTCGTGTGAGTGTAACACTCGTGTGAGTGTAACACTAGTGTGAGTGTTTCACTCGTGTGAGTGCTACACTCGTGTGAGTGTTTCACTAGTGAGTGTTGCACTCGTGTGAGTGTAACACTCGTGTGAGTGTTTCAATCGTGTGAGTGTAACACTGGTGTGAGTGTAACACTCGTGTGAGTGTAATACTCGTGTGAGTGCTACACTCGTGTGAGTGTAACACTCGTGTGAGTGTTTCACGTGTGAGTGTTTCACTAGTGAGTGTTACACTCGTGCGAGTGTTACACTCGTGCGAGTGTTACACTCATGCGAGTGTTACACTCGTGCGAGTGTTACACTCGTGCGAGTGTTTCACTCGTGCGAGTGTTTCACTCGTGCGAGTGTTACACTCGTGTGAGTGTTTCACTCGTGCGAGTGTTTCACTCGTGCGAGTGTTACACTCGTGCGAGTGTTTCACTCGTGCGAGTGTTTCACGCGTGCGAGTGTTACACTAGTGTGAGTGTTACACTCGTGCGAGTGTTTCAGTCGTGCGAGTGTTTCAGTCGTGTGAGTGTTACACTAGTGTGAGTGTTACACGAGTGTGAGTGTTACACTAGTGCGAGTGTAACACTTGTGTGAGTGCTACACTCGTGTGAGTGTAACACTCGTGTGAGTGTTTCACTCGTGTTTGTGTCACGTTCACTAGTGCGAGTGGTATACTCGTGCGAGTGTTACACTCGTGTGAGTGTTACACTAGTGTGAGTGTTTCACTCGTATGAGTGTAAAACTCGTGTGAGTGTAACACTAAGTGAGTGTTTCACTCGTGTGAGTGTTAGAGCGACTCGTGTGAGTGTTACACTCGTGTGAGTGTTTCACTCGTGTGAGTGTTTCACTCATGTGAGTGTTAGAGCGACTCGTGTGAGTGTTTCACTCGTGTGAGTGTTACACTCTTGTGAGTGTTTCAGTCGAGTGAGTGTTTCACTCGTGTGAGTGTTTCAGTCGAGTGAGTGTTTCACTCGTGTGAGTGTTTCAGTCGAGTGAGTGTTTCACTAGTGTGAGTGTTTCACTAGTGAGTGTTCCACTAGTGAGTGTTACACTCGTGCGAGTGTTACACTTGTGCGAGTGTTACACTCATGCGAGTGTTTCACTCGTGCGAGTGTTACACTCGTGTGAGTGTTACACTAGTGAGTGTTGCACTCGTGTGAGTGTAACACTCGTGTGAGTGTTTCAATCGTGTGAGTGTAACACTGGTGTGAGTGTAACACTCGTGTGAGTGTTTCACTCGTGTGAGTGTTAGAGCGACTCGTGTGAGTGTTTCACTCATGTGAGTGTTAGAGCGACTCGTGTGAGTGTTTCACTCGTGTGAGTGTTACACTCGTGCGAGTGTTACACTCGTGCGAGTGTTACACTCGTGCGAGTGTTTCACTCGTGCGAGTGTTTCAATCGTGTGAGTGTAACACTGGTGTGAGTGTAACACTCGTGTGAGTGTAATACTCGTGTGAGTGCTACACTCGTGTGAGTGTAACACTTGTGTGAGTGCTACACTCGTGTGAGTGTAACACTCGTGTGAGTGTTTCACTCGTGTTTGTGTCACGTTCACTAGTGCGAGTGGTACACTCGTGCGAGTGTTACACTCGTGTGAGTGTTACACTAGTGTGAGTGTTTCACTCGTATGAGTGTAACACTCGTGTGAGTGTAACACTAAGTGAGTGTTTCACTCGTGTGAGTGTTAGAGCGACTCGTGTGAGTGTTACACTCGTGTGAGTGTTTCACTCGTGTGAGTGTTTCACTCATGTGAGTGTTAGAGCGACTCGTGTGAGTGTTTCACTCGTGTGAGTGTTACACTCTTGTGAGTGTTTCAGTCGAGTGAGTGTTTCACTCGTGTGAGTGTTTCAGTCGAGTGAGTGTTACACTTGTGTGAGTGTTTCACTAGTGTGAGTGTTTCACTAGTGAGTGTTACACTCGTGCGAGTGTTACACTCGTGCGAGTGTTACACTCATGCGAGTGTTACACTCGTGCGAGTGTTACACTCGTGCGAGTGTTTCACTCGTGCGAGTGTTACACTCGTGGGAGTGTTTCACTCGTGCGAGTGTTTCACTCGTGCGAGTGTTACACTCGTGCGAGTGTTTCACTCGTGCGAGTGTTTCACGCGTGCGAGTGTTACACTAGTGTGAGTGTTACACTCGTGCGAGTGTTTCAGTCGTGCGAGTGTTTCAGTCGTGTGAGTGTTACACTAGTGTGAGTGTTACACGAGTGTGAGTGTTACACTAGTGCGAGTGTAACACTTGTGTGAGTGCTACACTCGTGTGAGTGTAACACTCGTGTGAGTGTTTCACTCGTGTTTGTGTCACGTTCACTAGTGCGAGTGGTATACTCGTGCGAGTGTTACACTCGTGTGAGTGTTACACTAGTGTGAGTGTTTCACTCGTATGAGTGTAAAACTCGTGTGAGTGTAACACTAAGTGAGTGTTTCACTCGTGTGAGTGTTAGAGCGACTCGTGTGAGTGTTACACTCGTGTGAGTGTTTCACTCGTGTGAGTGTTTCACTCATGTGAGTGTTAGAGCGACTCGTGTGAGTGTTTCACTCGTGTGAGTGTTACACTCTTGTGAGTGTTTCAGTCGAGTGAGTGTTTCACTCGTGTGAGTGTTTCAGTCGAGTGAGTGTTTCACTCGTGTGAGTGTTTCAGTCGAGTGAGTGTTTCACTAGTGTGAGTGTTTCACTAGTGAGTGTTCCACTAGTGAGTGTTACACTCGTGCGAGTGTTACACTTGTGCGAGTGTTACACTCATGCGAGTGTTTCACTCGTGCGAGTGTTACACTCGTGTGAGTGTTACACTAGTGTGAGTGTTACACTCGTGCGAGTGTTACACTCGTGCGAGTGTTTCACTCGTGCGAGTGTTTCACTCGTGCGAGTGTTACACTCGTGCGAGTGTTTCACTCGTGTTTGTGTCACGTTCACTCGTGTGAGTGTAACACTCGTGTGAGTGTAACACTAGTGTGAGTATTTCACTCGTGTGAGTGCTACACTCGTGTGAGTGTTTCACTAGTGAGTGTTGCACTCGTGTGAGTGTAACACTCGTGTGAGTGTTTCAATCGTGTGAGTGTAACACTGGTGTGAGTGTAACACTCGTGTGAGTGTTTCACTCGTGTGAGTGTTAGAGCGACTCGTGTGAGTGTTTCACTCATGTGAGTGTTAGAGCGACTCGTGTGAGTGTTTCACTCGTGTGAGTGTTACACTCGTGCGAGTGTTACACTCGTGCGAGTGTTACACTCGTGCGAGTGTTTCACTCGTGCGAGTGTTACACTCGTGCGAGTGTTTCACTCGTGCGAGTGTTACACTCGTGCGAGTGTTACACTCGTGCGAGTGTTTCAGTCGTGCGAGTGTTTCAGTCGTGCGAGTGTTAGACTCGTGTGAGTGTTACACTCGTGTGAGTGTTTCACTCGTGCGAGTGTTACACTCGTGTGAGTGTTACACTAGTGCGAGTGTTTCACTCGTGCGAGTGTTACACTCGTGCGAGTGTTACACTAGTGCGAGTGTTACACTAGTGCGAGTGTTACACTAGTGCGAGTGTTTCAGTCGTGCGAGTGTTCCAGTCGTGCGAGTGTTACACTCGTGTGAGTGTTACACTCGTGTGAGTGTTTCACTCGTGTGAGTGTTTCACTCGTGCGAGTGTTACACTCGTGCGAGTGTTACACTCGTGTTTGTGTCACGTTCACTCGTGTGAGTGTAACACTCGTGTGAGTGTAACACTCGTGTGAGTGTAACACTAGTGTGAGTGTTTCACTCGTGTGAGTGCTACACTCGTGTGAGTGTTTCACTAGTGAGTGTTGCACTCGTGTGAGTGTAACACTCGTGTGAGTGTTTCAATCGTGTGAGTGTAACACTGGTGTGAGTGTAACACTCGTGTGAGTGTAATACTCGTGTGAGTGCTACACTCGTGTGAGTGTAACACTCGTGTGAGTGCTACACTCGTGTGAGTGTAACACTAGTGTGAGTGTTTCATTCGTGTGAGTGCTACACTCGTGTGAGTGCTACACTCGTGTGAGTGTAACACTCGTGTGAGTGCTACACTCGTGTGAGTGTAACACTCGTGTGAGTGTAACACTCGTGTGAGTGTAATACTCGTGTGAGTGTAACACTCGTGTGAGTGTAATACTCGTGTGGATGCTACACTCGTGTGAGTGTAACACTCGTGTGAGTGTAACACTCGTGTGAGTGCTACACTCGTGTGAGTAACACTAGTGTGAGTGTTTCATTCGTGTGAGTGTTTCATTCGTGTGAGTGTTTCATTCGTGTGAGTGATACACTCGTGTGAGTGCTACACTCGTGTGAGTGTAACACTAGTGTGAGTGCTACACTCGTGTGAGTGCTACACTCGTGTGAGTGCTACACTCTTGTGAGTGTTTCACTCCTGTTTGTGTCACGTTCACTAGTGTGAGTGTTACACTCGTGCGATTGTTACACTCGTGTGAGTGTTACACTAGTGAGAGTGTTTCACTCGTATGAGTGTAACACTCGTGTGAGTGTAACACTAGTGTGAGTGTAACACTAGTGTGAGTGTTTCACTCGTGTGAGTGTTAGAGCGACTCGTGTGAGTGTTACACTCGTGTGAGTGTTTCACTCGTGTGAGTGTTTCACTCATGTGAGTGTTAGAGCGACTCGTGTGAGTGTTACACTCGTGCGAGTGTTTCACTCGTGTGAGTGTTACACTCGTGTGAGTGCTACACTCGTGTGAGTGCTACACTCGTGTGAGTAACACTCGTGTGAGTGCTACACTCGTGTGAGTGTAACACTAGTGTGAGTGCTACACTCGTGTGAGTGTAACACTCGTGTGAGTGCTACACTCGTGTGAGTGTAACACTCGTGTGAGTGTTTCACTTGCGCGAGTGTTTCACTCGTGTGAGTGTAACACTCGTGTGAGTGTAACACTCGTGTGAGTGTTTCACTCGTGTTTGAGTCACGTTCACTCGTATGAGTGAAACACTCGTGTGAGTGTAACACTCGTGTGAGTGTAATACTCGTGTGAATGCTACACTCGTGTGAGTGTAACACTCGTGTGAGTGTAACACTCGTGTGAGTGCTACACTCGTGTGAGTAACACTAGTGTGAGTGTTTCATTCGTGTGAGTGCTACACTCGTGTGAGTGCTACACTCGTGTGAGTGTTTCAGTCGTGCGAGTGTTAGACTCGTGTGAGTGTTACACTCGTGTGAGTGTTTCACTCGTGCGAGTGTTACACTCGTGTGAGTGTTACACTAGTGCGAGTGTTTCACTCGTGCGAGTGTTACACTCGTGCGAGTGTTACACTAGTGCGAGTGTTACACTAGTGCGAGTGTTACACTAGTGCGAGTGTTTCAGTCGTGCGAGTGTTTCAGTCGTGCGAGTGTTACACTCGTGTGAGTGTTACACTCGTGTGAGTGTTTCACTCGTGTGAGTGTTTCACTCGTGCGAGTGTTACACTCGTGCGAGTGTTACACTCGTGTTTGTGTCACGTTCACTCGTGTGAGTGTAACACTCGTGTGAGTGTAACACTCGTGTGAGTGTAACACTAGTGTGAGTGTTTCACTCGTGTGAGTGCTACACTCGTGTGAGTGTTTCACTAGTGAGTGTTGCACTCGTGTGAGTGTAACACTCGTGTGAGTGTTTCAATCGTGTGAGTGTAACACTGGTGTGAGTGTAACACTCGTGTGAGTGTAATACTCGTGTGAGTGCTACACTCGTGTGAGTGTAACACTCGTGTGAGTGTTTCACTCGTGTGAGTGTTTCACTCATGTGAGTGTTAGAGCGACTCGTGTGAGTGTTTCACTCGTGTGAGTGTTACACTCTTGTGAGTGTTTCAGTCGAGTGAGTGTTTCACTCGTGTGAGTGTTTCAGTCGAGTGAGTGTTACACTTGTGTGAGTGTTTCACTAGTGTGAGTGTTTCACTAGTGAGTGTTTCACTAGTGAGTGTTACACTCGTGCGAGTGTTACACTCGTGCGAGTGTTACACTCATGCGAGTGTTACACTCGTGCGAGTGTTACACTCGTGCGAGTGTTTCACTCGTGCGAGTGTTTCACTCGTGCGAGTGTTACACTCGTGTGAGTGTTTCACTCGTGCGAGTGTTTCACTCGTGCGAGTGTTACACTCGTGCGAGTGTTTCACTCGTGCGAGTGTTTCACGCGTGCGAGTGTTACACTAGTGTGAGTGTTACACTCGTGCGAGTGTTTCAGTCGTGCGAGTGTTTCAGTCGTGTGAGTGTTACACTAGTGTGAGTGTTACACGAGTGTGAGTGTTACACTAGTGCGAGTGTAACACTTGTGTGAGTGCTACACTCGTGTGAGTGTAACACTCGTGTGAGTGTTTCACTCGTGTTTGTGTCACGTTCACTAGTGCGAGTGGTATACTCGTGCGAGTGTTACACTCGTGTGAGTGTTACACTAGTGTGAGTGTTTCACTCGTATGAGTGTAAAACTCGTGTGAGTGTAACACTAAGTGAGTGTTTCACTCGTGTGAGTGTTAGAGCGACTCGTGTGAGTGTTACACTCGTGTGAGTGTTTCACTCGTGTGAGTGTTTCACTCATGTGAGTGTTAGAGCGACTCGTGTGAGTGTTTCACTCGTGTGAGTGTTACACTCTTGTGAGTGTTTCAGTCGAGTGAGTGTTTCACTCGTGTGAGTGTTTCAGTCGAGTGAGTGTTTCACTCGTGTGAGTGTTTCAGTCGAGTGAGTGTTTCACTAGTGTGAGTGTTTCACTAGTGAGTGTTCCACTAGTGAGTGTTACACTCGTGCGAGTGTTACACTTGTGCGAGTGTTACACTCATGCGAGTGTTTCACTCGTGCGAGTGTTACACTCGTGTGAGTGTTACACTAGTGTGAGTGTTACACTCGTGCGAGTGTTACACTCGTGCGAGTGTTTCACTCGTGCGAGTGTTTCACTCGTGCGAGTGTTACACTCGTGCGAGTGTTTCACTCGTGTTTGTGTCACGTTCACTCGTGTGAGTGTAACACTCGTGTGAGTGTAACACTAGTGTGAGTGTTTCACTCGTGTGAGTGCTACACTCGTGTGAGTGTTTCACTAGTGAGTGTTGCACTCGTGTGAGTGTAACACTCGTGTGAGTGTTTCAATCGTGTGAGTGTAACACTGGTGTGAGTGTAACACTCGTGTGAGTGTTTCACTCGTGTGAGTGTTAGAGCGACTCGTGTGAGTGTTTCACTCATGTGAGTGTTAGAGCGACTCGTGTGAGTGTTTCACTCGTGTGAGTGTTACACTCGTGCGAGTGTTACACTCGTGCGAGTGTTACACTCGTGCGAGTGTTTCACTCGTGCGAGTGTTTCAATCGTGTGAGTGTAACACTGGTGTGAGTGTAACACTCGTGTGAGTGTAATACTCGTGTGAGTGCTACACTCGTGTGAGTGTAACACTTGTGTGAGTGCTACACTCGTGTGAGTGTAACACTCGTGTGAGTGTTTCACTCGTGTTTGTGTCACGTTCACTAGTGCGAGTGGTACACTCGTGCGAGTGTTACACTCGTGTGAGTGTTACACTAGTGTGAGTGTTTCACTCGTATGAGTGTAACACTCGTGTGAGTGTAACACTAAGTGAGTGTTTCACTCGTGTGAGTGTTAGAGCGACTCGTGTGAGTGTTACACTCGTGTGAGTGTTTCACTCGTGTGAGTGTTTCACTCATGTGAGTGTTAGAGCGACTCGTGTGAGTGTTTCACTCGTGTGAGTGTTACACTCTTGTGAGTGTTTCAGTCGAGTGAGTGTTTCACTCGTGTGAGTGTTTCAGTCGAGTGAGTGTTACACTTGTGTGAGTGTTTCACTAGTGTGAGTGTTTCACTAGTGAGTGTTACACTCGTGCGAGTGTTACACTCGTGCGAGTGTTACACTCATGCGAGTGTTACACTCGTGCGAGTGTTACACTCGTGCGAGTGTTTCACTCGTGCGAGTGTTACACTCGTGGGAGTGTTTCACTCGTGCGAGTGTTTCACTCGTGCGAGTGTTACACTCGTGCGAGTGTTTCACTCGTGCGAGTGTTTCACGCGTGCGAGTGTTACACTAGTGTGAGTGTTACACTCGTGCGAGTGTTTCAGTCGTGCGAGTGTTTCAGTCGTGTGAGTGTTACACTAGTGTGAGTGTTACACGAGTGTGAGTGTTACACTAGTGCGAGTGTAACACTTGTGTGAGTGCTACACTCGTGTGAGTGTAACACTCGTGTGAGTGTTTCACTCGTGTTTGTGTCACGTTCACTAGTGCGAGTGGTATACTCGTGCGAGTGTTACACTCGTGTGAGTGTTACACTAGTGTGAGTGTTTCACTCGTATGAGTGTAAAACTCGTGTGAGTGTAACACTAAGTGAGTGTTTCACTCGTGTGAGTGTTAGAGCGACTCGTGTGAGTGTTACACTCGTGTGAGTGTTTCACTCGTGTGAGTGTTTCACTCATGTGAGTGTTAGAGCGACTCGTGTGAGTGTTTCACTCGTGTGAGTGTTACACTCTTGTGAGTGTTTCAGTCGAGTGAGTGTTTCACTCGTGTGAGTGTTTCAGTCGAGTGAGTGTTTCACTCGTGTGAGTGTTTCAGTCGAGTGAGTGTTTCACTAGTGTGAGTGTTTCACTAGTGAGTGTTCCACTAGTGAGTGTTACACTCGTGCGAGTGTTACACTTGTGCGAGTGTTACACTCATGCGAGTGTTTCACTCGTGCGAGTGTTACACTCGTGTGAGTGTTACACTAGTGTGAGTGTTACACTCGTGCGAGTGTTACACTCGTGCGAGTGTTTCACTCGTGCGAGTGTTTCACTCGTGCGAGTGTTTCACTCGTGCGAGTGTTACACTCGTGCGAGTGTTTCACTCGTGTTTGTGTCACGTTCACTCGTGTGAGTGTAACACTCGTGTGAGTGTAACACTAGTGTGAGTATTTCACTCGTGTGAGTGCTACACTCGTGTGAGTGTTTCACTAGTGAGTGTTGCACTCGTGTGAGTGTAACACTCGTGTGAGTGTTTCAATCGTGTGAGTGTAACACTGGTGTGAGTGTAACACTCGTGTGAGTGTTTCACTCGTGTGAGTGTTAGAGCGACTCGTGTGAGTGTTTCACTCATGTGAGTGTTAGAGCGACTCGTGTGAGTGTTTCACTCGTGTGAGTGTTACACTCGTGCGAGTGTTACACTCGTGCGAGTGTTACACTCGTGCGAGTGTTTCACTCGTGCGAGTGTTACACTCGTGCGAGTGTTTCACTCGTGCGAGTGTTACACTCGTGCGAGTGTTTCAGTCGTGCGAGTGTTTCAGTCGTGCGAGTGTTAGACTCGTGTGAGTGTTACACTCGTGTGAGTGTTTCACTCGTGCGAGTGTTACACTCGTGTGAGTGTTACACTAGTGCGAGTGTTTCACTCGTGCGAGTGTTACACTCGTGCGAGTGTTACACTAGTGCGAGTGTTACACTAGTGCGAGTGTTACACTAGTGCGAGTGTTTCAGTCGTGCGAGTGTTTCAGTCGTGCGAGTGTTACACTCGTGTGAGTGTTTCACTCGTGTGAGTGTTTCACTCGTGCGAGTGTTACACTCGTGCGAGTGTTACACTCGTGTTTGTGTCACGTTCACTCGTGTGAGTGTAACACTCGTGTGAGTGTAACACTCGTGTGAGTGTAACACTAGTGTGAGTGTTTCACTCGTGTGAGTGCTACACTCGTGTGAGTGTTTCACTAGTGAGTGTTGCACTCGTGTGAGTGTAACACTCGTGTGAGTGTTTCAATCGTGTGAGTGTAACACTGGTGTGAGTGTAACACTCGTGTGAGTGTAATACTCGTGTGAGTGCTACACTCGTGTGAGTGTAACACTCGTGTGAGTGCTACACTCGTGTGAGTGTAACACTAGTGTGAGTGTTTCATTCGTGTGAGTGCTACACTCGTGTGAGTGCTACACTCGTGTGAGTGTAACACTCGTGTGAGTGCTACACTCGTGTGAGTGTAACACTCGTGTGAGTGTAACACTCGTGTGAGTGTAATACTCGTGTGAGTGTAACACTCGTGTGAGTGTAATACTCGTGTGGATGCTACACTCGTGTGAGTGTAACACTCGTGTGAGTGTAACACTCGTGTGAGTGCTACACTCGTGTGAGTAACACTAGTGTGAGTGTTTCATTCGTGTGAGTGTTTCATTCGTGTGAGTGTTTCATTCGTGTGAGTGATACACTCGTGTGAGTGCTACACTCGTGTGAGTGTAACACTAGTGTGAGTGCTACACTCGTGTGAGTGCTACACTCGTGTGAGTGCTACACTCTTGTGAGTGTTTCACTCCTGTTTGTGTCACGTTCACTAGTGTGAGTGTTACACTCGTGCGATTGTTACACTCGTGTGAGTGTTACACTAGTGAGAGTGTTTCACTCGTATGAGTGTAACACTCGTGTGAGTGTAACACTAGTGTGAGTGTAACACTAGTGTGAGTGTTTCACTCGTGTGAGTGTTAGAGCGACTCGTGTGAGTGTTACACTCGTGTGAGTGTTTCACTCGTGTGAGTGTTTCACTCATGTGAGTGTTAGAGCGACTCGTGTGAGTGTTACACTCGTGCGAGTGTTTCACTCGTGTGAGTGTTACACTCGTGTGAGTGCTACACTCGTGTGAGTGCTACACTCGTGTGAGTAACACTCGTGTGAGTGCTACACTCGTGTGAGTGTAACACTAGTGTGAGTGCTACACTCGTGTGAGTGTAACACTCGTGTGAGTGCTACACTCGTGTGAGTGTAACACTCGTGTGAGTGTTTCACTTGCGCGAGTGTTTCACTCGTGTGAGTGTAACACTCGTGTGAGTGTAACACTCGTGTGAGTGTTTCACTCGTGTTTGAGTCACGTTCACTCGTATGAGTGAAACACTCGTGTGAGTGTAACACTCGTGTGAGTGTAATACTCGTGTGAATGCTACACTCGTGTGAGTGTAACACTCGTGTGAGTGTAACACTCGTGTGAGTGCTACACTCGTGTGAGTAACACTAGTGTGAGTGTTTCATTCGTGTGAGTGCTACACTCGTGTGAGTGCTACACTCGTGTGAGTGTAACACTAGTGTGAGTGTTTCACTCGTGTGAGTGCTACACTCGTGTGAGTGTTTCACTCGTGTGAGTGCTACATTCGTGTGAGTGCTGCACTCGTGTGAGTGTAACACTCGTGTGAGTGCTACACTCGTGTGAGTGTAACACTCGTGTGAGTGCTACACTCGTGTGAGTGTAACACTCGTGTGAGTGTAACACTCGTGTGAGTGCTACACTCGTGTGAGTGTAACACTCGTGTGAGTGTAACACTCGTGTGAGTGCTACACTCGTGTGAGTGTAACACTAGTGTGAGTGTAACACTAGGGTGAGTGTAACACTAGTGTGAGTGTTTCACTCGTGTGAGTGTAACACTCGTGTGAGTGTAACACTTGTGTGAGTGCTACACTCGTGTGAGTGTAACACTCGTGTGAGTGTTTCACTCGTGTTTGTGTCACGTTCACTAGTGCGAGTGGTACACTCGTGCGAGTGTTACACTCGTGTGAGTGTTACACTAGTGTGAGTGTTTCACTCGTATGAGTGTAACACTCGTGTGAGTGTAACACTAGTGTGAGTGTAACACTAGTGTGAGTGTTTCACTCGTGTGAGTGTTAGAGCGACTCGTGTGAGTGTTACACTCGTGTGAGTGTTTCACTCGTGTGAGTGTTTCACTCATGTGAGTGTTAGAGCGACTCGTGTGAGTGTTACACTCGTGCGAGTGTTTCACTCGTGTGAGTGTTACACTCGTGTGAGTGCTACACTCGTGTGAGTGCTACACTCGTGTGAGTAACACTCGTGTGAGTGCTACACTCGTGTGAGTGTAACACTAGTGTGAGTGCTACACTCGTGTGAGTGTAACACTCGTGTGAATGCTACACTCGTGTGAGTGTAACACTCGTGTGAGTGTAACACTCGTGTGAGTGCTACACTCGTGTGAGTAACACTAGTGTGAGTGTTTCATTCGTGTGAGTGCTACACTCGTGTGAGTGCTACACTCGTGTGAGTGTAACACTAGTGTGAGTGTTTCACTCGTGTGAGTGCTACACTCGTGTGAGTGTTTCACTCGTGTGAGTGCTACATTCGTGTGAGTGCTGCACTCGTGTGAGTGTAACACTCGTGTGAGTGTAACACTCGTGTGAGTGTAATACTCGTGTGAATGCTACACTCGTGTGAGTGTAACACTCGTGTGAGTGTTTCACTTGCGCGAGTGTTTCACTCGTGTGAGTGTAACACTCGTGTGAGTGTAACACTCGTGTGAGTGTTTCACTCGTGTTTGAGTCACGTTCACTCGTATGAGTGAAACACTCGTGTGAGTGTAACACTCGTGTGAGTGTAATACTCGTGTGAATGCTACACTCGTGTGAGTGTAACACTCGTGTGAGTGTAACACTCGTGTGAGTGCTACACTCGTGTGAGTAACACTAGTGTGAGTGTTTCATTCGTGTGAGTGCTACACTCGTGTGAGTGCTACACTCGTGTGAGTGTAACACTAGTGTGAGTGTTTCACTCGTGTGAGTGCTACACTCGTGTGAGTGTTTCACTCGTGTGAGTGCTACATTCGTGTGAGTGCTGCACTCGTGTGAGTGTAACACTCGTGTGAGTGCTACACTCGTGTGAGTGTAACACTCGTGTGAGTGCTACACTCGTGTGAGTGTAACACTCGTGTGAGTGCAACACTCGTGTGAGTGCTACACTCGTGTGAGTGTAACACTCGTGTGAGTGTAACACTCGTGTGAGTGCTACACTCGTGTGAGTGTAACACTAGTGTGAGTGTAACACTAGGGTGAGTGTAACACTAGTGTGAGTGTTTCACTCGTGTGAGTGTAACACTCGTGTGAGTGTAACACTTGTGTGAGTGCTACACTCGTGTGAGTGTAACACTCGTGTGAGTGTTTCACTCGTGTTTGTGTCACGTTCACTAGTGCGAGTGGTACACTCGTGCGAGTGTTACACTCGTGTGAGTGTTACACTAGTGTGAGTGTTTCACTCGTATGAGTGTAACACTCGTGTGAGTGTAACACTAGTGTGAGTGTAACACTAGTGTGAGTGTTTCACTCGTGTGAGTGTTAGAGCGACTCGTGTGAGTGTTACACTCGTGTGAGTGTTTCACTCGTGTGAGTGTTTCACTCATGTGAGTGTTAGAGCGACTCGTGTGAGTGTTACACTCGTGCGAGTGTTTCACTCGTGTGAGTGTTACACTCGTGTGAGTGCTACACTCGTGTGAGTGCTACACTCGTGTGAGTAACACTCGTGTGAGTGCTACACTCGTGTGAGTGTAACACTAGTGTGAGTGCTACACTCGTGTGAGTGTAACACTCGTGTGAATGCTACACTCGTGTGAGTGTAACACTCGTGTGAGTGTAACACTCGTGTGAGTGCTACACTCGTGTGAGTAACACTAGTGTGAGTGTTTCATTCGTGTGAGTGCTACACTCGTGTGAGTGCTACACTCGTGTGAGTGTAACACTAGTGTGAGTGTTTCACTCGTGTGAGTGCTACACTCGTGTGAGTGTTTCACTCGTGTGAGTGCTACATTCGTGTGAGTGCTGCACTCGTGTGAGTGTAACACTCGTGTGAGTGTAACACTCGTGTGAGTGTAATACTCGTGTGAATGCTACACTCGTGTGAGTGTAACACTCGTGTGAGTGTTTCACTTGCGCGAGTGTTTCACTCGTGTGAGTGTAACACTCGTGTGAGTGTAACACTCGTGTGAGTGTTTCACTCGTGTTTGAGTCACGTTCACTCGTATGAGTGAAACACTCGTGTGAGTGTAACACTCGTGTGAGTGTAATACTCGTGTGAATGCTACACTCGTGTGAGTGTAACACTCGTGTGAGTGTAACACTCGTGTGAGTGCTACACTCGTGTGAGTAACACTAGTGTGAGTGTTTCATTCGTGTGAGTGCTACACTCGTGTGAGTGCTACACTCGTGTGAGTGTAACACTAGTGTGAGTGTTTCACTCGTGTGAGTGCTACACTCGTGTGAGTGTTTCACTCGTGTGAGTGCTACATTCGTGTGAGTGCTGCACTCGTGTGAGTGTAACACTCGTGTGAGTGCTACACTCGTGTGAGTGTAACACTCGTGTGAGTGCTACACTCGTGTGAGTGTAACACTCGTGTGAGTGTAACACTCGTGTGAGTGCTACACTCGTGTGAGTGTAACACTCGTGTGAGTGTAACACTCGTGTGAGTGCTACACTCGTGTGAGTGTAACACTAGTGTGAGTGTAACACTAGGGTGAGTGTAACACTAGTGTGAGTGTTTCACTCGTGTGAGTGTAACACTCGTGTGAGTGTAACACTTGTGTGAGTGCTACACTCGTGTGAGTGTAACACTCGTGTGAGTGTTTCACTCGTGTTTGTGTCACGTTCACTAGTGCGAGTGGTACACTCGTGCGAGTGTTACACTCGTGTGAGTGTTACACTAGTGTGAGTGTTTCACTCGTATGAGTGTAACACTCGTGTGAGTGTAACACTAGTGTGAGTGTAACACTAGTGTGAGTGTTTCACTCGTGTGAGTGTTAGAGCGACTCGTGTGAGTGTTACACTCGTGTGAGTGTTTCACTCGTGTGAGTGTTTCACTCATGTGAGTGTTAGAGCGACTCGTGTGAGTGTTACACTCGTGCGAGTGTTTCACTCGTGTGAGTGTTACACTCGTGTGAGTGCTACACTCGTGTGAGTGCTACACTCGTGTGAGTAACACTCGTGTGAGTGCTACACTCGTGTGAGTGTAACACTAGTGTGAGTGCTACACTCGTGTGAGTGTAACACTCGTGTGAGTGCTACACTCGTGTGAGTGTAACACTCGTGTGAGTGTTTCACTCGTGCGAGTGTTTCACTCGTGCGAGTGTTACACTCGTGCGAGTGTTTCACTCGTGCGAGTTTTTCACGCGTGCGAGTGTTACACTAGTGTGAGTGTTACACTCGTGCGAGTGTTTCAGTCGTGCGAGTGTTTCAGTCGTGTGAGTGTTACACTAGTGTGAGTGTTACACGAGTGTGAGTGTTACACTAGTGCGAGTGTAACACTTGTGTGAGTGCTACACTCGTGTGAGTGTAACACTCGTGTGAGTGTTTCACTCGTGTTTGTGTCACGTTCACTAGTGCGAGTGGTATACTCGTGCGAGTGTTACACTCGTGTGAGTGTTACACTAGTGTGAGTGTTTCACTCGTATGAGTGTAAAACTCGTGTGAGTGTAACACTAAGTGAGTGTTTCACTCGTGTGAGTGTTAGAGCGACTCGTGTGAGTGTTACACTCGTGTGAGTGTTTCACTCGTGTGAGTGTTTCACTCATGTGAGTGTTAGAGCGACTCGTGTGAGTGTTTCACTCGTGTGAGTGTTACACTCTTGTGAGTGTTTCAGTCGAGTGAGTGTTTCACTCGTGTGAGTGTTTCAGTCGAGTGAGTGTTTCACTCGTGTGAGTGTTTCAGTCGAGTGAGTGTTTCACTAGTGTGAGTGTTTCACTAGTGAGTGTTCCACTAGTGAGTGTTACACTCGTGCGAGTGTTACACTTGTGCGAGTGTTACACTCATGCGAGTGTTTCACTCGTGCGAGTGTTACACTCGTGTGAGTGTTACACTAGTGTGAGTGTTACACTCGTGCGAGTGTTACACTCGTGCGAGTGTTTCACTCGTGCGAGTGTTTCACTCGTGCGAGTGTTACACTCGTGCGAGTGTTTCACTCGTGTTTGTGTCACGTTCACTCGTGTGAGTGTAACACTCGTGTGAGTGTAACACTAGTGTGAGTGTTTCACTCGTGTGAGTGCTACACTCGTGTGAGTGTTTCACTAGTGAGTGTTGCACTCGTGTGAGTGTAACACTCGTGTGAGTGTTTCAATCGTGTGAGTGTAACACTGGTGTGAGTGTAACACTCGTGTGAGTGCTACACTCGTGTGAGTGTAACACTCGTGTGAGTGTTTCACTCGTGCGAGTGTTTCACTCGTGCGAGTGTTACACTCGTGCGAGTGTTACACGAGTGTGAGTGTTACACTAGTGCGAGTGTAACACTTGTGTGAGTGCTACACTCGTGTGAGTGTAACACTCGTGTGAGTGTTTCACTCGTGTTTGTGTCACATTCACTAGTGCGAGTGGTATACTCGTGCGAGTGTTACACTCGTGTGAGTGTTACACTAGTGTGAGTGTTTCACTCGTATGAGTGTAAAACTCGTGTGAGTGTAACACTAAGTGAGTGTTTCACTCGTGTGAGTGTTAGAGCGACTCGTGTGAGTGTTACACTCGTGTGAGTGTTTCACTCGTGTGAGTGTTTCACTCATGTGAGTGTTAGAGCGACTCGTGTGAGTGTTTCACTCGTGTGAGTGTTACACTCTTGTGAGTGTTTCAGTCGAGTGAGTGTTTCACTCGTGTGAGTGTTTCAGTCGAGTGAGTGTTTCACTCGTGTGAGTGTTTCAGTCGAGTGAGTGTTTCACTAGTGTGAGTGTTTCACTAGTGAGTGTTCCACTAGTGAGTGTTACACTCGTGCGAGTGTTACACTTGTGCGAGTGTTACACTCATGCGAGTGTTTCACTCGTGCGAGTGTTACACTCGTGTGAGTGTTACACTAGTGTGAGTGTTACACTCGTGCGAGTGTTACACTCGTGCGAGTGTTTCACTCGTGCGAGTGTTTCACTCGTGCGAGTGTTACACTCGTGCGAGTGTTTCACTCGTGTTTGTGTCACGTTCACTCGTGTGAGTGTAACACTCGTGTGAGTGTAACACTAGTGTGAGTGTTTCACTCGTGTGAGTGCTACACTCGTGTGAGTGTTTCACTAGTGAGTGTTGCACTCGTGTGAGTGTAACACTCGTGTGAGTGTTTCAATCGTGTGAGTGTAACACTGGTGTGAGTGTAACACTCGTGTGAGTGTTTCACTCGTGTGAGTGTTAGAGCGACTCGTGTGAGTGTTTCACTCATGTGAGTGTTAGAGCGACTCGTGTGAGTGTTTCACTCGTGTGAGTGTTACACTCGTGCGAGTGTTACACTCGTGCGAGTGTTACACTCGTGCGAGTGTTTCACTCGTGCGAGTGTTTCAATCGTGTGAGTGTAACACTGGTGTGAGTGTAACACTCGTGTGAGTGTAATACTCGTGTGAGTGCTACACTCGTGTGAGTGTAACACTTGTGTGAGTGCTACACTCGTGTGAGTGTAACACTCGTGTGAGTGTTTCACTCGTGTTTGTGTCACGTTCACTAGTGCGAGTGGTACACTCGTGCGAGTGTTACACTCGTGTGAGTGTTACACTAGTGTGAGTGTTTCACTCGTATGAGTGTAACACTCGTGTGAGTGTAACACTAAGTGAGTGTTTCACTCGTGTGAGTGTTAGAGCGACTCGTGTGAGTGTTACACTCGTGTGAGTGTTTCACTCGTGTGAGTGTTTCACTCATGTGAGTGTTAGAGCGACTCGTGTGAGTGTTTCACTCGTGTGAGTGTTACACTCTTGTGAGTGTTTCAGTCGAGTGAGTGTTTCACTCGTGTGAGTGTTTCAGTCGAGTGAGTGTTACACTTGTGTGAGTGTTTCACTAGTGTGAGTGTTTCACTAGTGAGTGTTACACTCGTGCGAGTGTTACACTCGTGCGAGTGTTACACTCATGCGAGTGTTACACTCGTGCGAGTGTTACACTCGTGCGAGTGTTTCACTCGTGCGAGTGTTACACTCGTGGGAGTGTTTCACTCGTGCGAGTGTTTCACTCGTGCGAGTGTTACACTCGTGCGAGTGTTTCACTCGTGCGAGTGTTTCACGCGTGCGAGTGTTACACTAGTGTGAGTGTTACACTCGTGCGAGTGTTTCAGTCGTGCGAGTGTTTCAGTCGTGTGAGTGTTACACTAGTGTGAGTGTTACACGAGTGTGAGTGTTACACTAGTGCGAGTGTAACACTTGTGTGAGTGCTACACTCGTGTGAGTGTAACACTCGTGTGAGTGTTTCACTCGTGTTTGTGTCACGTTCACTAGTGCGAGTGGTATACTCGTGCGAGTGTTACACTCGTGTGAGTGTTACACTAGTGTGAGTGTTTCACTCGTATGAGTGTAAAACTCGTGTGAGTGTAACACTAAGTGAGTGTTTCACTCGTGTGAGTGTTAGAGCGACTCGTGTGAGTGTTACACTCGTGTGAGTGTTTCACTCGTGTGAGTGTTTCACTCATGTGAGTGTTAGAGCGACTCGTGTGAGTGTTTCACTCGTGTGAGTGTTACACTCTTGTGAGTGTTTCAGTCGAGTGAGTGTTTCACTCGTGTGAGTGTTTCAGTCGAGTGAGTGTTTCACTCGTGTGAGTGTTTCAGTCGAGTGAGTGTTTCACTAGTGTGAGTGTTTCACTAGTGAGTGTTCCACTAGTGAGTGTTACACTCGTGCGAGTGTTACACTTGTGCGAGTGTTACACTCATGCGAGTGTTTCACTCGTGCGAGTGTTACACTCGTGTGAGTGTTACACTAGTGTGAGTGTTACACTCGTGCGAGTGTTACACTCGTGCGAGTGTTTCACTCGTGCGAGTGTTTCACTCGTGCGAGTGTTACACTCGTGCGAGTGTTTCACTCGTGTTTGTGTCACGTTCACTCGTGTGAGTGTAACACTCGTGTGAGTGTAACACTAGTGTGAGTGTTTCACTCGTGTGAGTGCTACACTCGTGTGAGTGTTTCACTAGTGAGTGTTGCACTCGTGTGAGTGTAACACTCGTGTGAGTGTTTCAATCGTGTGAGTGTAACACTGGTGTGAGTGTAACACTCGTGTGAGTGTTTCACTCGTGTGAGTGTTAGAGCGACTCGTGTGAGTGTTTCACTCATGTGAGTGTTAGAGCGACTCGTGTGAGTGTTTCACTCGTGTGAGTGTTACACTCGTGCGAGTGTTACACTCGTGCGAGTGTTACACTCGTGCGAGTGTTTCACTCGTGCGAGTGTTACACTCGTGCGAGTGTTTCACTCGTGCGAGTGTTACACTCGTGCGAGTGTTACACTCGTGCGAGTGTTTCAGTCGTGCGAGTGTTTCAGTCGTGCGAGTGTTAGACTCGTGTGAGTGTTACACTCGTGTGAGTGTTTCACTCGTGCGAGTGTTACACTCGTGTGAGTGTTACACTAGTGCGAGTGTTTCACTCGTGCGAGTGTTACACTCGTGCGAGTGTTACACTAGTGCGAGTGTTACACTAGTGCGAGTGTTACACTAGTGCGAGTGTTTCAGTCGTGCGAGTGTTTCAGTCGTGCGAGTGTTACACTCGTGTGAGTGTTACACTCGTGTGAGTGTTTCACTCGTGTGAGTGTTTCACTCGTGCGAGTGTTACACTCGTGCGAGTGTTACACTCGTGTTTGTGTCACGTTCACTCGTGTGAGTGTAACACTCGTGTGAGTGTAACACTCGTGTGAGTGTAACACTAGTGTGAGTGTTTCACTCGTGTGAGTGCTACACTCGTGTGAGTGTTTCACTAGTGAGTGTTGCACTCGTGTGAGTGTAACACTCGTGTGAGTGTTTCAATCGTGTGAGTGTAACACTGGTGTGAGTGTAACACTCGTGTGAGTGTAATACTCGTGTGAGTGCTACACTCGTGTGAGTGTAACACTCGTGTGAGTGCTACACTCGTGTGAGTGTAACACTAGTGTGAGTGTTTCATTCGTGTGAGTGCTACACTCGTGTGAGTGCTACACTCGTGTGAGTGTAACACTCGTGTGAGTGCTACACTCGTGTGAGTGTAACACTCGTGTGAGTGTAACACTCGTGTGAGTGTAATACTCGTGTGAGTGTAACACTCGTGTGAGTGTAATACTCGTGTGGATGCTACACTCGTGTGAGTGTAACACTCGTGTGAGTGTAACACTCGTGTGAGTGCTACACTCGTGTGAGTAACACTAGTGTGAGTGTTTCATTCGTGTGAGTGTTTCATTCGTGTGAGTGTTTCATTCGTGTGAGTGATACACTCGTGTGAGTGCTACACTCGTGTGAGTGTAACACTAGTGTGAGTGCTACACTCGTGTGAGTGCTACACTCGTGTGAGTGCTACACTCTTGTGAGTGTTTCACTCCTGTTTGTGTCACGTTCACTAGTGTGAGTGTTACACTCGTGCGATTGTTACACTCGTGTGAGTGTTACACTAGTGAGAGTGTTTCACTCGTATGAGTGTAACACTCGTGTGAGTGTAACACTAGTGTGAGTGTAACACTAGTGTGAGTGTTTCACTCGTGTGAGTGTTAGAGCGACTCGTGTGAGTGTTACACTCGTGTGAGTGTTTCACTCGTGTGAGTGTTTCACTCATGTGAGTGTTAGAGCGACTCGTGTGAGTGTTACACTCGTGCGAGTGTTTCACTCGTGTGAGTGTTACACTCGTGTGAGTGCTACACTCGTGTGAGTGCTACACTCGTGTGAGTAACACTCGTGTGAGTGCTACACTCGTGTGAGTGTAACACTAGTGTGAGTGCTACACTCGTGTGAGTGTAACACTCGTGTGAGTGCTACACTCGTGTGAGTGTAACACTCGTGTGAGTGTTTCACTTGCGCGAGTGTTTCACTCGTGTGAGTGTAACACTCGTGTGAGTGTAACACTCGTGTGAGTGTTTCACTCGTGTTTGAGTCACGTTCACTCGTATGAGTGAAACACTCGTGTGAGTTTAACACTCGTGTGAGTGTAATACTCGTGTGAATGCTACACTCGTGTGAGTGTAACACTCGTGTGAGTGTAACACTCGTGTGAGTGCTACACTCGTGTGAGTAACACTAGTGTGAGTGTTTCATTCGTGTGAGTGCTACACTCGTGTGAGTGCTACACTCGTGTGAGTGTAACACTAGTGTGAGTGTTTCACTCGTGTGAGTGCTACACTCGTGTGAGTGTTTCACTCGTGTGAGTGCTACATTCGTGTGAGTGCTGCACTCGTGTGAGTGTAACACTCGTGTGAGTGCTACACTCGTGTGAGTGTAACACTCGTGTGAGTGCTACACTCGTGTGAGTGTAACACTCGTGTGAGTGTAACACTCGTGTGAGTGCTACACTCGTGTGAGTGTAACACTCGTGTGAGTGTAACACTCGTGTGAGTGCTACACTCGTGTGAGTGTAACACTAGTGTGAGTGTAACACTAGGGTGAGTGTAACACTAGTGTGAGTGTTTCACTCGTGTGAGTGTAACACTCGTGTGAGTGTAACACTTGTGTGAGTGCTACACTCGTGTGAGTGTAACACTCGTGTGAGTGTTTCACTCGTGTTTGTGTCACGTTCACTAGTGCGAGTGGTACACTCGTGCGAGTGTTACACTCGTGTGAGTGTTACACTAGTGTGAGTGTTTCACTCGTATGAGTGTAACACTCGTGTGAGTGTAACACTAGTGTGAGTGTAACACTAGTGTGAGTGTTTCACTCGTGTGAGTGTTAGAGCGACTCGTGTGAGTGTTACACTCGTGTGAGTGTTTCACTCGTGTGAGTGTTTCACTCATGTGAGTGTTAGAGCGACTCGTGTGAGTGTTACACTCGTGCGAGTGTTTCACTCGTGTGAGTGTTACACTCGTGTGAGTGCTACACTCGTGTGAGTGCTACACTCGTGTGAGTAACACTCGTGTGAGTGCTACACTCGTGTGAGTGTAACACTAGTGTGAGTGCTACACTCGTGTGAGTGTAACACTCGTGTGAATGCTACACTCGTGTGAGTGTAACACTCGTGTGAGTGTAACACTCGTGTGAGTGCTACACTCGTGTGAGTAACACTAGTGTGAGTGTTTCATTCGTGTGAGTGCTACACTCGTGTGAGTGCTACACTCGTGTGAGTGTAACACTAGTGTGAGTGTTTCACTCGTGTGAGTGCTACACTCGTGTGAGTGTTTCACTCGTGTGAGTGCTACATTCGTGTGAGTGCTGCACTCGTGTGAGTGTAACACTCGTGTGAGTGTAACACTCGTGTGAGTGTTTCACTTGCGCGAGTGTTTCACTCGTGTGAGTGTAACACTCGTGTGAGTGTAACACTCGTGTGAGTGTTTCACTCGTGTTTGAGTCACGTTCACTCGTATGAGTGAAACACTCGTGTGAGTGTAACACTCGTGTGAGTGTAATACTCGTGTGAATGCTACACTCGTGTGAGTGTAACACTCGTGTGAGTGTAACACTCGTGTGAGTGCTACACTCGTGTGAGTAACACTAGTGTGAGTGTTTCATTCGTGTGAGTGCTACACTCGTGTGAGTGCTACACTCGTGTGAGTGTAACACTAGTGTGAGTGTTTCACTCGTGTGAGTGCTACACTCGTGTGAGTGTTTCACTCGTGTGAGTGCTACATTCGTGTGAGTGCTGCACTCGTGTGAGTGTAACACTCGTGTGAGTGCTACACTCGTGTGAGTGTAACACTCGTGTGAGTGCTACACTCGTGTGAGTGTAACACTCGTGTGAGTGTAACACTCGTGTGAGTGCTACACTCGTGTGAGTGTAACACTCGTGTGAGTGTAACACTCGTGTGAGTGCTACACTCGTTTGAGTGTAACACTAGTGTGAGTGTAACACTAGGGTGAGTGTAACACTAGTGTGAGTGTTTCACTCGTGTGAGTGTAACACTCGTGTGAGTGTAACACTTGTGTGAGTGCTACACTCGTGTGAGTGTAACACTCGTGTGAGTGTTTCACTCGTGTTTGTGTCACGTTCACTAGTGCGAGTGGTACACTCGTGCGAGTGTTACACTCGTGTGAGTGTTACACTAGTGTGAGTGTTTCACTCGTATGAGTGTAACACTCGTGTGAGTGTAACACTAGTGTGAGTGTAACACTAGTGTGAGTGTTTCACTCGTGTGAGTGTTAGAGCGACTCGTGTGAGTGTTACACTCGTGTGAGTGTTTCACTCGTGTGAGTGTTTCACTCATGTGAGTGTTAGAGCGACTCGTGTGAGTGTTACACTCGTGCGAGTGTTTCACTCGTGTGAGTGTTACACTCGTGTGAGTGCTACACTCGTGTGAGTGCTACACTCGTGTGAGTAACACTCGTGTGAGTGCTACACTCGTGTGAGTGTAACACTAGTGTGAGTGCTACACTCGTGTGAGTGTAACACTCGTGTGAGTGCTACACTCGTGTGAGTGTAACACTCGTGTGAGTGTTTCACTTGCGCGAGTGTTTCACTCGTGTGAGTGTAACACTCGTGTGAGTGTAACACTCGTGTGAGTGTTTCACTCGTGTTTGAGTCACGTTCACTCGTATGAGTGTAACACTCGTGTGAGTGTAACACTCGTGTGAGTGTAACACTCGTGTGAGTGCTACACTCGTGTGAGTAACACTAGTGTGAGTGTTTCATTCGTGTGAGTGCTACACTCGTGTGAGTGCTACACTCGTGTGAGTGTAACACTAGTGTGAGTGTTTCACTCGTGTGAGTGCTACACTCGTGTGAGTGTTTCACTCGTGTGAGTGCTACATTCGTGTGAGTGCTGCACTCGTGTGAGTGTAACACTCGTGTGAGTGCTATACTCGTGTGAGTGTAACACTCGTGTGAGTGCTACACTCGTGTGAGTGTAACACTCGTGTGAGTGTAACACTCGTGTGAGTGCTACACTCGTGTGAGTGTAACACTCGTGTGAGTGTAACACTCGTGTGAGTGCTACACTCGTGTGAGTGTAACACTAGTGTGAGTGTAACACTAGGGTGAGTGTAACACTAGTGTGAGTGTTTCACTCGTGTGAGTGTAACACTCGTGTGAGTGTAACACTTGTGTGAGTGCTACATTCGTGTGAGTGTAACACTCGTGTGAGTGTAACACTCGTGTGAGTGTTTCACTCGTGTTTGTGTCACGTTCACTAGTGCGAGTGGTACACTCGTGCGAGAGTTACACTCGTGTGAGTGTTACACTAGTGTGAGTGTTTCACTCGTATGAGTGTAACACTCGTGTGAGTGTAACACTAAGTGAGTGTTTCACTCGTGTGAGTGTTAGAGCGACTCGTGTGAGTGTTACACTCGTGTGAGTGTTTCACTCGTGTGAGTGTTTCACTCATGTGAGTGTTAGAGCGACTCGTGTGAGTGTTTCACTCGTGTGAGTGTTACACTCGTGCGAGTGTTACACTCGTGCGAGTGTTTCACTCGTGCGAGTGTTTCACTCGTGCGAGTGTTACACTCGTGCGAGTGTTTCACTCGTGTGAGTGTTTCACTCGTGCGAGTGTTACACTCGTGCGAGTGTTACACTCGTGCGAGTGTTTCAGTCGTGTGAGTGTTTCAGTCGTGCGAGTGTTTCAGTCGTGCGAGTGTTTCAGTCGTGCGAGTGTTAGACTCGTGTGAGTGTTACACTCGTGTGAGTGTTACACTAGTGTGAGTGTTTCACTCGTGCGAGTGTTACACTAGTGCGAGTGTTTCAGTCGTGCGAGTGTTTCAGTCGTGCGAGTGTTACACTCGTGTGAGTGTTACACTCGTGTGAGTGTTTCACTCGTGCGAGTGTTACACTCGTGCGAGTGATACACTCGTGTTTGTGTCACGTTCACTCGTGTGAGTGTAACACTCGTGTGAGTGTAACACTAGTGTGAGTGTTTCACTCGTGTGAGTGCTACACTCGTGTGAGTGTTTCACTAGTGAGTGTTGCACTCGTGTGAGTGTAACACTCGTGTGAGTGTTTCAATCGTGTGAGTGTAACACTGGTGTGAGTGTAACACTCGTGTGAGTGTAATACTCGTGTGAGTGCTACACTCGTGTGAGTGTAACACTCGTGTGAGTGCTACACTCGTGTGAGTGTAAAACTAGTGTGAGTGTTTCATTCGTGTGAGTGCTACACTCGTGTGAGTGCTACACTCGTGTGAGTGTAACACTCGTGTGAGTGCTACACTCGTGTGAGTGTAACACTCGTGTGAGTGTAACACTCGTGTGAGTGTAATACTCGTGTGAGTGTAACACTCGTGTGAGTGTAATACTCGTGTGGATGCTACACTCGTGTGAGTGTAACACTCGTGTGAGTGTAACACTCGTGTGAGTGCTACACTCGTGTGAGTAACACTAGTGTGAGTGTTTCATTCGTGTGAGTGTTTCATTCGTGTGAGTGTTTCATTCGTGTGAGTGATACACTCGTGTGAGTGCTACACTCGTGTGAGTGTAACACTAGTGTGAGTGCTACACTCGTGTGAGTGCTACACTCGTGTGAGTGCTACACTCTTGTGAGTGTTTCACTCCTGTTTGTGTCACGTTCACTAGTGTGAGTGTTACACTCGTGCGATTGTTACACTCGTGTGAGTGTTACACTAGTGTGAGTGTTTCACTCGTATGAGTGTAACACTCGTGTGAGTGTAACACTAGTGTGAGTGTTACACTAGTGTGAGTGTTTCACTCGTATGAGTGTAACACTCGTGTGAGTGTAACACTCGTGTGAGTGTAACACTAGTGTGAGTGTAACACTAGTGTGAGTGTTTCACTCGTGTGAGTGTTAGAGCGACTCGTGTGAGTGTTACACTCGTGTGAGTGTTAAACTCGTGTTTGTGTCACGTTCACTAGTGCGAGTGGTACACTCGTGCGAGTGTTACACTCGTGTGAGTGTTACACTAGTGTGAGTGTTTCACTCGTATGAGTGTAACACTCGTGTGAGTGTAACACTAGTGTGAGTGTAACACTAGTGTGAGTGTTTCACTCGTGTGAGTGTTAGAGCGACTCGTGTGAGTGTTACACTCGTGTGAGTGTTTCACTCGTGTGAGTGTTTCACTCATGTGAGTGTTAGAGCGACTCGTGTGAGTGTTACACTCGTGCGAGTGTTTCACTCGTGTGAGTGTTACACTCGTGTGAGTGCTACACTCGTGTGAGTGCTACACTCGTGTGAGTAACACTCGTGTGAGTGCTACACTCGTGTGAGTGTAACACTAGTGTGAGTGCTACACTCGTGTGAGTGTAACACTCGTGTGAGTGCTACACTCGTGTGAGTGTAACACTCGTGTGAGTGTTTCACTTGCGCGAGTGTTTCACTCGTGTGAGTGTATCACTCGTGTGAGTGTAACACTCGTGTGAGTGTTTCACTCGTGTTTGAGTCACGTTCACTCGTATGAGTGAAACACTCGTGTGAGTGTAACACTCGTGTGAGTGTAATACTCGTGTGAATGCTACACTCGTGTGAGTAACACTAGTGTGAGTGTTTCATTCGTGTGAGTGCTACACTCGTGTGAGTGCTACACTCGTGTGAGTGTAACACTAGTGTGAGTGTTTCACTCGTGTGAGTGCTACACTCGTGTGAGTGTTTCACTCGTGTGAGTGCTACATTCGTGTGAGTGCTGCACTCGTGTGAGTGTAACACTCGTGTGAGTGCTACACTCGTGTGAGTGTAACACTCGTGTGAGTGTAACACTCGTGTGAGTGTAACACTCGGATGAGTGCTACACTCGTGTGAGTGTAACACTCGTGTGAGTGTAACACTCGTGTGAGTGCTACACTCGTGTGAGTGTAACACTAGTGTGAGTGTAACACTAGGGTGAGTGTAACACTAGTGTGAGTGTTTCACTCGTGTGAGTGTAACACTCGTGTGAGTGTAACACTTCTGTGAGTGCTACACTCGTGTGAGTGTAACACTCGTGTGAGTGTTTCACTCGTGTTTGTGTCACGTTCACTAGTGCGAGTGGTACACTCGTGCGAGTGTTACACTCGTGTGAGTGTTACACTAGTGTGAGTGTTTCACTCGTATGAGTGTAACACTCGTGTGAGTGTAACACTAAGTGAGTGTTTCACTCGTGTGAGTGTTAGAGCGACTCGTGTGAGTGTTACACTCGTGTGAGTGTTACACTCGTGTGAGTGTTTCACTCGTGTGAGTGTTAGAGCGACTCGTGTGAGTGTTTCACTCCTGTGAGTGTTACACTCTTGTGAGTGTTTCAGTCGAGTGAGTGTTTCACTCGTGTGAGTGTTTCAGTCGAGTGAGTGTTTCACACGTGTGAGTGTTTCAGTCGAGTGAGTGTTTCACTAGTGTGAGTGTTTCACTAGTGAGTGTTCCACTAGTGAGTGTTACACTCGTGCGAGTGTTACACTTGTGCGAGTGTTACACTCATGCGAGTGTTTCACTCGTGCGAGTGTTACACTCGTGTGAGTGTTACACTAGTGTGAGTGTTACACTCGTGCGTGTGTTACACTCGTGCGAGTGTTACACTCGTGCGAGTGTTTCACTCGTACGAGTGTTTCACTCGTGCGAGTGTTTCACGCGTGCGAGTGTTTCACTCGTGCGAGTGTTTCACGCGTGCGAGTGTTTCAGTCGTGCGAGTGTTTCAGTCGTGTGAGTGTTACACTCGTGTGAGTGTTACACTAGTGTGAGTGTTTCACTCGTGCGAGTGTTACACTCGTGCGAGTGTAACACTAGTGTGAGTGTTTCACTCGTGTGAGTGTTAGAGCGACTCGTGTGAGTGTTTCACTCATGTGAGTGTTAGAGCGACTCGTGTGAGTGTTTCACTCGTGTGAGTGTTACACTCGTGCGAGTGTTACACTCGTGCGAGTGTTTCACTCGTGCGAGTGTTTCACTCGTGCGAGTGTTACACTCGTGCGAGTGTTTCACTCGTGTGAGTGTTTCACTCGTGCGAGTGTTTCACTCGTGTGAGTGTTTCACTCGTGCGAGTGTTACACTCGTGCGAGTGTTACACTCGTGCGAGTGTTTCAGTCGTGCGAGTGTTTCAGTCGTGCGAGTGTTTCAGTCGTGCGAGTGTTTCAGTCGTGCGAGTGTTAGACTCGTGTGAGTGTTACACTCGTGTGAGTGTTACACTAGTGTGAGTGTTTCACTCGTGCGAGTGTTACACTCGTGTGAGTGTTACACTAGTGCGAGTGTTTCACTCGTGCGAGTGTTACACTCGTGCGAGTGTTACACTAGTGCGAGTGTTACACTAGTGCGAGTGTTTCAGTCGTGCGAGTGTTTCAGTCGTGCGAGTGTTACAATCGTGTGAGTGTTACACTCGTGTGAGTGTTTCACTCGTGCGAGTGTTACACTCGTGCAAGTGTTACACTCGTGTTTGTGTCACGTTCATTCATGTGAGTGTAACACTCGTGTGAGTGTAACACTAGTGTGAGTGTTTCACTCGTGTGAGTGCTACACTCGTGTGAGTGTTTCACTAGTGAGTGTTGCACTCGTGTGAGTGTAACACTCGTGTGAGTGTTTCAATCGTGTGAGTGTAACACTGGTGTGAGTGTAACACTCGTGTGAGTGTAATACTCGTGTGAGTGCTACACTCGTGTGAGTGTAACACTCGTGTGAGTGCTACACTCGTGTGAGTGTAACACTAGTGTGAGTGTTTCATTCGTGTGAGTGCTACACTCGTGTGAGTGCTACACTCGTGTGAGTGTAACACTCGTGTGAGTGCTACACTCGTGTGAGTGTAACACTCGTGTGAGTGTTTCACTCGTGCGAGTGTTACACTCGTGGGAGTGTTTCACTCGTGCGAGTGTTTCACTCGTGCGAGTGTTACACTCGTGCGAGTGTTTCACTCGTGCGAGTGTTTCACGCGTGCGAGTGTTACACTAGTGTGAGTGTTACACTCGTGCGAGTGTTTCAGTCGTGCGAGTGTTTCAGTCGTGTGAGTGTTACACTAGTGTGAGTGTTACACGAGTGTGAGTGTTACACTAGTGCGAGTGTAACACTTGTGTGAGTGCTACACTCGTGTGAGTGTAACACTCGTGTGAGTGTTTCACTCGTGTTTGTGTCACGTTCACTAGTGCGAGTGGTATACTCGTGCGAGTGTTACACTCGTGTGAGTGTTACACTAGTGTGAGTGTTTCACTCGTATGAGTGTAAAACTCGTGTGAGTGTAACACTAAGTGAGTGTTTCACTCGTGTGAGTGTTAGAGCGACTCGTGTGAGTGTTACACTCGTGTGAGTGTTTCACTCGTGTGAGTGTTTCACTCATGTGAGTGTTAGAGCGACTCGTGTGAGTGTTTCACTCGTGTGAGTGTTACACTCTTGTGAGTGTTTCAGTCGAGTGAGTGTTTCACTCGTGTGAGTGTTTCAGTCGAGTGAGTGTTTCACTCGTGTGAGTGTTTCAGTCGAGTGAGTGTTTCACTAGTGTGAGTGTTTCACTAGTGAGTGTTCCACTAGTGAGTGTTACACTCGTGCGAGTGTTACACTTGTGCGAGTGTTACACTCATGCGAGTGTTTCACTCGTGCGAGTGTTACACTCGTGTGAGTGTTACACTAGTGTGAGTGTTACACTCGTGCGAGTGTTACACTCGTGCGAGTGTTTCACTCGTGCGAGTGTTTCACTCGTGCGAGTGTTACACTCGTGCGAGTGTTTCACTCGTGTTTGTGTCACGTTCACTCGTGTGAGTGTAACACTCGTGTGAGTGTAACACTAGTGTGAGTGTTTCACTCGTGTGAGTGCTACACTCGTGTGAGTGTTTCACTAGTGAGTGTTGCACTCGTGTGAGTGTAACACTCGTGTGAGTGTTTCAATCGTGTGAGTGTAACACTGGTGTGAGTGTAACACTCGTGTGAGTGTTTCACTCGTGTGAGTGTTAGAGCGACTCGTGTGAGTGTTTCACTCATGTGAGTGTTAGAGCGACTCGTGTGAGTGTTTCACTCGTGTGAGTGTTACACTCGTGCGAGTGTTACACTCGTGCGAGTGTTACACTCGTGCGAGTGTTTCACTCGTGCGAGTGTTACACTCGTGCGAGTGTTTCACTCGTGCGAGTGTTACACTCGTGCGAGTGTTACACTCGTGCGAGTGTTTCAGTCGTGCGAGTGTTTCAGTCGTGCGAGTGTTAGACTCGTGTGAGTGTTACACTCGTGTGAGTGTTTCACTCGTGCGAGTGTTACACTCGTGTGAGTGTTACACTAGTGCGAGTGTTTCACTCGTGCGAGTGTTACACTCGTGCGAGTGTTACACTAGTGCGAGTGTTACACTAGTGCGAGTGTTACACTAGTGCGAGTGTTTCAGTCGTGCGAGTGTTTCAGTCGTGCGAGTGTTACACTCGTGTGAGTGTTACACTCGTGTGAGTGTTTCACTCGTGTGAGTGTTTCACTCGTGCGAGTGTTACACTCGTGCGAGTGTTACACTCGTGTTTGTGTCACGTTCACTCGTGTGAGTGTAACACTCGTGTGAGTGTAACACTCGTGTGAGTGTAACACTAGTGTGAGTGTTTCACTCGTGTGAGTGCTACACTCGTGTGAGTGTTTCACTAGTGAGTGTTGCACTCGTGTGAGTGTAACACTCGTGTGAGTGTTTCAATCGTGTGAGTGTAACACTGGTGTGAGTGTAACACTCGTGTGAGTGTAATACTCGTGTGAGTGCTACACTCGTGTGAGTGTAACACTCGTGTGAGTGCTACACTCGTGTGAGTGTAACACTAGTGTGAGTGTTTCATTCGTGTGAGTGCTACACTCGTGTGAGTGCTACACTCGTGTGAGTGTAACACTCGTGTGAGTGCTACACTCGTGTGAGTGTAACACTCGTGTGAGTGTAACACTCGTGTGAGTGTAATACTCGTGTGAGTGTAACACTCGTGTGAGTGTAATACTCGTGTGGATGCTACACTCGTGTGAGTGTAACACTCGTGTGAGTGTAACACTCGTGTGAGTGCTACACTCGTGTGAGTAACACTAGTGTGAGTGTTTCATTCGTGTGAGTGTTTCATTCGTGTGAGTGTTTCATTCGTGTGAGTGATACACTCGTGTGAGTGCTACACTCGTGTGAGTGTAACACTAGTGTGAGTGCTACACTCGTGTGAGTGCTACACTCGTGTGAGTGCTACACTCTTGTGAGTGTTTCACTCCTGTTTGTGTCACGTTCACTAGTGTGAGTGTTACACTCGTGCGATTGTTACACTCGTGTGAGTGTTACACTAGTGAGAGTGTTTCACTCGTATGAGTGTAACACTCGTGTGAGTGTAACACTAGTGTGAGTGTAACACTAGTGTGAGTGTTTCACTCGTGTGAGTGTTAGAGCGACTCGTGTGAGTGTTACACTCGTGTGAGTGTTTCACTCGTGTGAGTGTTTCACTCATGTGAGTGTTAGAGCGACTCGTGTGAGTGTTACACTCGTGCGAGTGTTTCACTCGTGTGAGTGTTACACTCGTGTGAGTGCTACACTCGTGTGAGTGCTACACTCGTGTGAGTAACACTCGTGTGAGTGCTACACTCGTGTGAGTGTAACACTAGTGTGAGTGCTACACTCGTGTGAGTGTAACACTCGTGTGAGTGCTACACTCGTGTGAGTGTAACACTCGTGTGAGTGTTTCACTTGCGCGAGTGTTTCACTCGTGTGAGTGTAACACTCGTGTGAGTGTAACACTCGTGTGAGTGTTTCACTCCTGTTTGTGTCACGTTCACTAGTGTGAGTGTTACACTCGTGCGATTGTTACACTCGTGTGAGTGTTACACTAGTGAGAGTGTTTCACTCGTATGAGTGTAACACTCGTGTGAGTGTAACACTAGTGTGAGTGTAACACTAGTGTGAGTGTTTCACTCGTGTGAGTGTTAGAGCGACTCGTGTGAGTGTTACACTCGTGTGAGTGTTTCACTCGTGTGAGTGTTTCACTCATGTGAGTGTTAGAGCGACTCGTGTGAGTGTTACACTCGTGCGAGTGTTTCACTCGTGTGAGTGTTACACTCGTGTGAGTGCTACACTCGTGTGAGTGCTACACTCGTGTGAGTAACACTCGTGTGAGTGCTACACTCGTGTGAGTGTAACACTAGTGTGAGTGCTACACTCGTGTGAGTGTAACACTCGTGTGAGTGCTACACTCGTGTGAGTGTAACACTCGTGTGAGTGTTTCACTTGCGCGAGTGTTTCACGCGTGCGAGTGTTACACTAGTGTGAGTGTTACACTCGTGCGAGTGTTTCAGTCGTGCGAGTGTTTCAGTCGTGTGAGTGTTACACTAGTGTGAGTGTTACACGAGTGTGAGTGTTACACTAGTGCGAGTGTAACACTTGTGTGAGTGCTACACTCGTGTGAGTGTAACACTCGTGTGAGTGTTTCACTCGTGTTTGTGTCACGTTCACTAGTGCGAGTGGTATACTCGTGCGAGTGTTACACTCGTGTGAGTGTTACACTAGTGTGAGTGTTTCACTCGTATGAGTGTAAAACTCGTGTGAGTGTAACACTAAGTGAGTGTTTCACTCGTGTGAGTGTTAGAGCGACTCGTGTGAGTGTTACACTCGTGCGAGTGTTACACTCGTGCGAGTGTTACACTCGTGCGAGTGTTTCACTCGTGCGAGTGTTACACTCGTGCGAGTGTTTCACTCGTGCGAGTGTTACACTCGTGCGAGTGTTACACTCGTGCGAGTGTTTCAGTCGTGCGAGTGTTTCAGTCGTGCGAGTGTTAGACTCGTGTGAGTGTTACACTCGTGTGAGTGTTTCACTCGTGCGAGTGTTACACTCGTGTGAGTGTTACACTAGTGCGAGTGTTTCACTCGTGCGAGTGTTACACTCGTGCGAGTGTTACACTAGTGCGAGTGTTACACTAGTGCGAGTGTTACACTAGTGCGAGTGTTTCAGTCGTGCGAGTGTTTCAGTCGTGCGAGTGTTACACTCGTGTGAGTGTTACACTCGTGTGAGTGTTTCACTCGTGTGAGTGTTTCACTCGTGCGAGTGTTACACTCGTGCGAGTGTTACACTCGTGTTTGTGTCACGTTCACTCGTGTGAGTGTAACACTCGTGTGAGTGTAACACTCGTGTGAGTGTAACACTAGTGTGAGTGTTTCACTCGTGTGAGTGCTACACTCGTGTGAGTGTTTCACTAGTGAGTGTTGCACTCGTGTGAGTGTAACACTCGTGTGAGTGTTTCAATCGTGTGAGTGTAACACTGGTGTGAGTGTAACACTCGTGTGAGTGTAATACTCGTGTGAGTGCTACACTCGTGTGAGTGTAACACTCGTGTGAGTGCTACACTCGTGTGAGTGTAACACTAGTGTGAGTGTTTCATTCGTGTGAGTGCTACACTCGTGTGAGTGCTACACTCGTGTGAGTGTAACACTCGTGTGAGTGCTACACTCGTGTGAGTGTAACACTCGTGTGAGTGTAACACTCGTGTGAGTGTAATACTCGTGTGAGTGTAACACTCGTGTGAGTGTAATACTCGTGTGGATGCTACACTCGTGTGAGTGTAACACTCGTGTGAGTGTAACACTCGTGTGAGTGCTACACTCGTGTGAGTAACACTAGTGTGAGTGTTTCATTCGTGTGAGTGTTTCATTCGTGTGAGTGTTTCATTCGTGTGAGTGATACACTCGTGTGAGTGCTACACTCGTGTGAGTGTAACACTAGTGTGAGTGCTACACTCGTGTGAGTGCTACACTCGTGTGAGTGCTACACTCTTGTGAGTGTTTCACTCCTGTTTGTGTCACGTTCACTAGTGTGAGTGTTACACTCGTGCGATTGTTACACTCGTGTGAGTGTTACACTAGTGAGAGTGTTTCACTCGTATGAGTGTAACACTCGTGTGAGTGTAACACTAGTGTGAGTGTAACACTAGTGTGAGTGTTTCACTCGTGTGAGTGTTAGAGCGACTCGTGTGAGTGTTACACTCGTGTGAGTGTTTCACTCGTGTGAGTGTTTCACTCATGTGAGTGTTAGAGCGACTCGTGTGAGTGTTACACTCGTGCGAGTGTTTCACTCGTGTGAGTGTTACACTCGTGTGAGTGCTACACTCGTGTGAGTGCTACACTCGTGTGAGTAACACTCGTGTGAGTGCTACACTCGTGTGAGTGTAACACTAGTGTGAGTGCTACACTCGTGTGAGTGTAACACTCGTGTGAGTGCTACACTCGTGTGAGTGTAACACTCGTGTGAGTGTTTCACTTGCGCGAGTGTTTCACTCGTGTGAGTGTAACACTCGTGTGAGTGTAACACTCGTGTGAGTGTTTCACTCGTGTTTGTGTCACGTTCACTAGTGTGAGTGTTACACTCGTGCGATTGTTACACTCGTGTGAGTGTTACACTAGTGAGAGTGTTTCACTCGTATGAGTGTAACACTCGTGTGAGTGTAACACTCGTGTGAGTGCTACACTCGTGTGAGTAACACTAGTGTGAGTGTTTCATTCGTGTGAGTGCTACACTCGTGTGAGTGCTACACTCGTGTGAGTGTAACACTAGTGTGAGTGTTTCACTCGTGTGAGTGCTACACTCGTGTGAGTGTTTCACTCGTGTGAGTGCTACATTCGTGTGAGTGCTGCACTCGTGTGAGTGTAACACTCGTGTGAGTGCTACACTCGTGTGAGTGTAACACTCGTGTGAGTGCTACACTCGTGTGAGTGTAACACTCGTGTGAGTGTAACACTCGTGTGAGTGCTACACTCGTGTGAGTGTAACACTCGTGTGAGTGTAACACTCGTGTGAGTGCTACACTCGTGTGAGTGTAACACTAGTGTGAGTGTAACACTAGGGTGAGTGTAACACTAGTGTGAGTGTTTCACTCGTGTGAGTGTAACACTCGTGTGAGTGTAACACTTGTGTGAGTGCTACACTCGTGTGAGTGTAACACTCGTGTGAGTGTTTCACTCGTGTTTGTGTCACGTTCACTAGTGCGAGTGGTACACTCGTGCGAGTGTTACACTCGTGTGAGTGTTACACTAGTGTGAGTGTTTCACTCGTATGAGTGTAACACTCGTGTGAGTGTAACACTAGTGTGAGTGTAACACTAGTGTGAGTGTTTCACTCGTGTGAGTGTTAGAGCGACTCGTGTGAGTGTTACACTCGTGTGAGTGTTTCACTCGTGTGAGTGTTTCACTCATGTGAGTGTTAGAGCGACTCGTGTGAGTGTTACACTCGTGCGAGTGTTTCACTCGTGTGAGTGTTACACTCGTGTGAGTGCTACACTCGTGTGAGTGCTACACTCGTGTGAGTAACACTCGTGTGAGTGCTACACTCGTGTGAGTGTAACACTAGTGTGAGTGCTACACTCGTGTGAGTGTAACACTCGTGTGAATGCTACACTCGTGTGAGTGTAACACTCGTGTGAGTGTAACACTCGTGTGAGTGCTACACTCGTGTGAGTAACACTAGTGTGAGTGTTTCATTCGTGTGAGTGCTACACTCGTGTGAGTGCTACACTCGTGTGAGTGTAACACTAGTGTGAGTGTTTCACTCGTGTGAGTGCTACACTCGTGTGAGTGTTTCACTCGTGTGAGTGCTACATTCGTGTGAGTGCTGCACTCGTGTGAGTGTAACACTCGTGTGAGTGTAACACTCGTGTGAGTGTAATACTCGTGTGAATGCTACACTCGTGTGAGTGTAACACTCGTGTGAGTGTAACACTCGTGTGAGTGCTACACTCGTGTGAGTGTAACACTCGTGTGAGTGTTTCACTTGCGCGAGTGTTTCACTCGTGTGAGTGTAACACTCGTGTGAGTGTAACACTCGTGTGAGTGTTTCACTCGTGTTTGAGTCACGTTCACTCGTATGAGTGAAACACTCGTGTGAGTGTAACACTCGTGTGAGTGTAATACTCGTGTGAATGCTACACTCGTGTGAGTGTAACACTCGTGTGAGTGTAACACTCGTGTGAGTGCTACACTCGTGTGAGTAACACTAGTGTGAGTGTTTCATTCGTGTGAGTGCTACACTCGTGTGAGTGCTACACTCGTGTGAGTGTAACACTAGTGTGAGTGTTTCACTCGTGTGAGTGCTACACTCGTGTGAGTGTTTCACTCGTGTGAGTGCTACATTCGTGTGAGTGCTGCACTCGTGTGAGTGTAACACTCGTGTGAGTGCTACACTCGTGTGAGTGTAACACTCGTGTGAGTGCTACACTCGTGTGAGTGTAACACTCGTGTGAGTGTAACACTCGTGTGAGTGCTACACTCGTGTGAGTGTAACACTCGTGTGAGTGTAACACTCGTGTGAGTGCTACACTCGTGTGAGTGTAACACTAGTGTGAGTGTAACACTAGGGTGAGTGTAACACTAGTGTGAGTGTTTCACTCGTGTGAGTGTAACACTCGTGTGAGTGTAACACTTGTGTGAGTGCTACACTCGTGTGAGTGTAACACTCGTGTGAGTGTTTCACTCGTGTTTGTGTCACGTTCACTAGTGCGAGTGGTACACTCGTGCGAGTGTTACACTCGTGTGAGTGTTACACTAGTGTGAGTGTTTCACTCGTATGAGTGTAACACTCGTGTGAGTGTAACACTAGTGTGAGTGTAACACTAGTGTGAGTGTTTCACTCGTGTGAGTGTTAGAGCGACTCGTGTGAGTGTTACACTCGTGTGAGTGTTTCACTCGTGTGAGTGTTTCACTCATGTGAGTGTTAGAGCGACTCGTGTGAGTGTTACACTCGTGCGAGTGTTTCACTCGTGTGAGTGTTACACTCGTGTGAGTGCTACACTCGTGTGAGTGCTACACTCGTGTGAGTAACACTCGTGTGAGTGCTACACTCGTGTGAGTGTAACACTAGTGTGAGTGCTACACTCGTGTGAGTGTAACACTCGTGTGAGTGCTACACTCGTGTGAGTGTAACACTCGTGTGAGTGTTTCACTTGCGCGAGTGTTTCACTCGTGTGAGTGTAACACTCGTGTGAGTGTAACACTCGTGTGAGTGTTTCACTCGTGTTTGAGTCACGTTCACTCGTATGAGTGTAACACTCGTGTGAGTGTAACACTCGTGTGAGTGTAATACTCGTGTGAATGCTACACTCGTGTGAGTGTAACACTCGTGTGAGTGTAACACTCGTGTGAGTGCTACACTCGTGTGAGTAACACTAGTGTGAGTGTTTCATTCGTGTGAGTGCTACACTCGTGTGAGTGCTACACTCGTGTGAGTGTAACACTAGTGTGAGTGTTTCACTCGTGTGAGTGCTACACTCGTGTGAGTGTTTCACTCGTGTGAGTGCTACATTCGTGTGAGTGCTGCACTCGTGTGAGTGTAACACTCGTGTGAGTGCTATACTCGTGTGAGTGTAACACTCGTGTGAGTGCTACACTCGTGTGAGTGTAACACTCGTGTGAGTGTAACACTCGTGTGAGTGCTACACTCGTGTGAGTGTAACACTCGTGTGAGTGTAACACTCGTGTGAGTGCTACACTCGTGTGAGTGTAACACTAGTGTGAGTGTAACACTAGGGTGAGTGTAACACTAGTGTGAGTGTTTCACTCGTGTGAGTGTAACACTCGTGTGAGTGTAACACTTGTGTGAGTGCTACATTCGTGTGAGTGTAACACTCGTGTGAGTGTAACACTCGTGTGAGTGTTTCACTCGTGTTTGTGTCACGTTCACTAGTGCGAGTGGTACACTCGTGCGAGAGTTACACTCGTGTGAGTGTTACACTAGTGTGAGTGTTTCACTCGTATGAGTGTAACACTCGTGTGAGTGTAACACTAAGTGAGTGTTTCACTCGTGTGAGTGTTAGAGCGACTCGTGTGAGTGTTACACTCGTGTGAGTGTTTCACTCGTGTGAGTGTTTCGCTCATGTGAGTGTTAGAGCGACTCGTGTGAGTGTTTCACTCGTGTGAGTGTTACACTCGTGCGAGTGTAACACTCGTGCGAGTGTTTCACTCGTGCGAGTGTTTCACTCGTGCGAGTGTTACACTCGTGCGAGTGTTTCACTCGTGTGAGTGTTTCACTCGTGCGAGTGTTACACTCGTGCGAGTGTTACACTCGTGCGAGTGTTTCAGTCGTGTGAGTGTTTCAGTCGTGCGAGTGTTTCAGTCGTGCGAGTGTTTCAGTCGTGCGAGTGTTAGACTCGTGTGAGTGTTACACTCGTGTGAGTGTTACACTAGTGTGAGTGTTTCACTCGTGCGAGTGTTACACTAGTGCGAGTGTTTCAGTCGTGCGAGTGTTTCAGTCGTGCGAGTGTTACACTCGTGTGAGTGTTACACTCGTGTGAGTGTTTCACTCGTGCGAGTGTTACACTCGTGCGAGTGATACACTCGTGTTTGTGTCACGTTCACTCGTGTGAGTGTAACACTCGTGTGAGTGTAACACTAGTGTGAGTGTTTCACTCGTGTGAGTGCTACACTCGTGTGAGTGTTTCACTAGTGAGTGTTGCACTCGTGTGAGTGTAACACTCGTGTGAGTGTTTCAATAGTGTGAGTGTAACACTGGTGTGAGTGTAACACTCGTGTGAGTGTAATACTCGTGTGAGTGCTACACTCGTGTGAGTGTAACACTCGTGTGAGTGCTACACTCGTGTGAGTGTAAAACTAGTGTGAGTGTTTCATTCGTGTGAGTGCTACACTCGTGTGAGTGCTACACTCGTGTGAGTGTAACACTCGTGTGAGTGCTACACTCGTGTGAGTGTAACACTCGTGTGAGTGTAACACTCGTGTGAGTGTAATACTCGTGTGAGTGTAACACTCGTGTGAGTGTAATACTCGTGTGGATGCTACACTCGTGTGAGTGTAACACTCGTGTGAGTGTAACACTCGTGTGAGTGCTACACTCGTGTGAGTAACACTAGTGTGAGTGTTTCATTCGTGTGAGTGTTTCATTCGTGTGAGTGTTTCATTCGTGTGAGTGATACACTCGTGTGAGTGCTACACTCGTGTGAGTGTAACACTAGTGTGAGTGCTACACTCGTGTGAGTGCTACACTCGTGTGAGTGCTACACTCTTGTGAGTGTTTCACTCCTGTTTGTGTCACGTTCACTAGTGTGAGTGTTACACTCGTGCGATTGTTACACTCGTGTGAGTGTTACACTAGTGTGAGTGTTTCACTCGTATGAGTGTAACACTCGTGTGAGTGTAACACTAGTGTGAGTGTTACACTAGTGTGAGTGTTTCACTCGTATGAGTGTAACACTCGTGTGAGTGTAACACTCGTGTGAGTGTAACACTAGTGTGAGTGTAACACTAGTGTGAGTGTTTCACTCGTGTGAGTGTTAGAGCGACTCGTGTGAGTGTTACACTCGTGTGAGTGTTAAACTCGTGTTTGTGTCACGTTCACTAGTGCGAGTGGTACACTCGTGCGAGTGTTACACTCGTGTGAGTGTTACACTAGTGTGAGTGTTTCACTCGTATGAGTGTAACACTCGTGTGAGTGTAACACTAGTGTGAGTGTAACACTAGTGTGAGTGTTTCACTCGTGTGAGTGTTAGAGCGACTCGTGTGAGTGTTACACTCGTGTGAGTGTTTCACTCGTGTGAGTGTTTCACTCATGTGAGTGTTAGAGCGACTCGTGTGAGTGTTACACTCGTGCGAGTGTTTCACTCGTGTGAGTGTTACACTCGTGTGAGTGCTACACTCGTGTGAGTGCTACACTCGTGTGAGTAACACTCGTGTGAGTGCTACACTCGTGTGAGTGTAACACTAGTGTGAGTGCTACACTCGTGTGAGTGTAACACTCGTGTGAGTGCTACACTCGTGTGAGTGTAACACTCGTGTGAGTGTTTCACTTGCGCGAGTGTTTCACTCGTGTGAGTGTATCACTCGTGTGAGTGTAACACTCGTGTGAGTGTTTCACTCGTGTTTGAGTCACGTTCACTCGTATGAGTGTAACACTCGTGTGAGTGTAACACTCGTGTGAGTGTAATACTCGTGTGAATGCTACACTCGTGTGAGTGTAACACTCGTGTGAGTGTAACACTCGTGTGAGTGCTACACTCGTGTGAGTAACACTAGTGTGAGTGTTTCATTCGTGTGAGTGCTACACTCGTGTGAGTGCTACACTCGTGTGAGTGTAACACTAGTGTGAGTGTTTCACTCGTGTGAGTGCTACACTCGTGTGAGTGTTTCACTCGTGTGAGTGCTACATTCGTGTGAGTGCTGCACTCGTGTGAGTGTAACACTCGTGTGAGTGCTACACTCGTGTGAGTGTAACACTCGTGTGAGTGTAACACTCGTGTGAGTGTAACACTCGGATGAGTGCTACACTCGTGTGAGTGTAACACTCGTGTGAGTGTAACACTCGTGTGAGTGCTACACTCGTGTGAGTGTAACACTAGTGTGAGTGTAACACTAGGGTGAGTGTAACACTAGTGTGAGTGTTTCACTCGTGTGAGTGTAACACTCGTGTGAGTGTAACACTTCTGTGAGTGCTACACTCGTGTGAGTGTAACACTCGTGTGAGTGTTTGACTCGTGTTTGTGTCACGTTCACTAGTGCGAGTGGTACACTCGTGCGAGTGTTACACTCGTGTGAGTGTTACACTAGTGTGAGTGTTTCACTCGTATGAGTGTAACACTCGTGTGAGTGTAACACTAAGTGAGTGTTTCACTCGTGTGAGTGTTAGAGCGACTCGTGTGAGTGTTACACTCGTGTGAGTGTTACACTCGTGTGAGTGTTTCACTCGTGTGAGTGTTAGAGCGACTCGTGTGAGTGTTTCACTCCTGTGAGTGTTACACTCTTGTGAGTGTTTCAGTCGAGTGAGTGTTTCACTCGTGTGAGTGTTTCAGTCGAGTGAGTGTTTCACTCGTGTGAGTGTTTCAGTCGAGTGAGTGTTTCACTAGTGTGAGTGTTTCACTAGTGAGTGTTCCACTAGTGAGTGTTACACTCGTGCGAGTGTTACACTTGTGCGAGTGTTACACTCATGCGAGTGTTTCACTCGTGCGAGTGTTACACTCGTGTGAGTGTTACACTAGTGTGAGTGTTACACTCGTGCGTGTGTTACACTCGTGCGAGTGTTACACTCGTGCGAGTGTTTCACTCGTACGAGTGTTTCACTCGTGCGAGTGTTTCACGCGTGCGAGTGTTTCACTCGTGCGAGTGTTTCACGCGTGCGAGTGTTTCAGTCGTGCGAGTGTTTCAGTCGTGTGAGTGTTACACTCGTGTGAGTGTTACACTAGTGTGAGTGTTTCACTCGTGCGAGTGTTACACTCGTGCGAGTGTAACACTAGTGTGAGTGTTTCACTCGTGTGAGTGTTAGAGCGACTCGTGTGAGTGTTTCACTCATGTGAGTGTTAGAGCGACTCGTGTGAGTGTTTCACTCGTGTGAGTGTTACACTCGTGCGAGTGTTACACTCGTGCGAGTGTTTCACTCGTGCGAGTGTTTCACTCGTGCGAGTGTTTCACTCGTGTGAGTGTTTCACTCGTGCGAGTGTTTCACTCGTGTGAGTGTTTCACTCGTGCGAGTGTTACACTCGTGCGAGTGTTACACTCGTGCGAGTGTTTCAGTCGTGCGAGTGTTTCAGTCGTGCGAGTGTTTCAGTCGTGCGAGTGTTTCAGTCGTGCGAGTGTTAGACTCGTGTGAGTGTTACACTCGTGTGAGTGTTACACTAGTGTGAGTGTTTCACTCGTGCGAGTGTTACACTCGTGTGAGTGTTACACTAGTGCGAGTGTTTCACTCGTGCGAGTGTTACACTCGTGCGAGTGTTACACTAGTGCGAGTGTTACACTAGTGCGAGTGTTTCAGTCGTGCGAGTGTTTCAGTCGTGCGAGTGTTACACTCGTGTGAGTGTTACACTCGTGTGAGTGTTTCACTCGTGCGAGTGTTACACTCGTGCAAGTGTTACACTCGTGTTTGTGTCACGTTCATTCGTGTGAGTGTAACACTCGTGTGAGTGTAACACTAGTGTGAGTGTTTCACTCGTGTGAGTGCTACACTCGTGTGAGTGTTTCACTAGTGAGTGTTGCACTCGTGTGAGTGTAACACTCGTGTGAGTGTTTCAATCGTGTGAGTGTAACACTGGTGTGAGTGTAACACTCGTGTGAGTGTAATACTCGTGTGAGTGCTACACTCGTGTGAGTGTAACACTCGTGTGAGTGCTACACTCGTGTGAGTGTAACACTAGTGTGAGTGTTTCATTCGTGTGAGTGCTACACTCGTGTGAGTGCTACACTCGTGTGAGTGTAACACTCGTGTGAGTGCTACACTCGTGTGAGTGTAACACTCGTGTGAGTGTAACACTCGTGTGAGTGTAATACTCGTGTGAGTGTAACACTCGTGTGAGTGTAATACTCGTGTGGATGCTACACTCGTGTGAGTGTAACACTCGTGTGAGTGTAACACTCGTGTGAGTGCTACACTCGTGTGAGTAACACTAGTGTGAGTGTTTCATTCGTGTGAGTGTTTCATTCGTGTGAGTGTTTCATTCGTGTGAGTGATACACTCGTGTGAGTGCTACACTCGTGTGAGTGTAACACTAGTGTGAGTGCTACACTCGTGTGAGTGCTACACTCGTGTGAGTGCTACACTCGTGTGAGTGCTACACTCTTGTGAGTGTTTCACTCCTGTTTGTGTCACGTTCACTAGTGTGAGTGTTACACTCGTGCGATTGTTACACTCGTGTGAGTGTTACACTAGTGTGAGTGTTTCACTCGTATGAGTGTAACACTCGTGTGAGTGTAACACTAGTGTGAGTGTAACACTAGTGTGAGTGTTTCACTCGTGTGAGTGTTAGAGCGACTCGTGTGAGTGTTACACTCGTGTGAGTGTTTCACTCGTGTGAGTGTTTCACTCATGTGAGTGTTAGAGCGACTCGTGTGAGTGTTACACTCGTGCGAGTGTTTCACTCGTGTGAGTGTTACACTCGTGTGAGTGCTACACTCGTGTGAGTGCTACACTCGTGTGAGTAACACTCGTGTGAGTGCTACACTCGTGTGAGTGTAACACTAGTGTGAGTGCTACACTCGTGTGAGTGTAACACTCGTGTGAGTGCTACACTCGTGTGAGTGTAACACTCGTGTGAGTGTTTCACTTGCGCGAGTGTTTCACTCGTGTGAGTGTAACACTCGTGTGAGTGTAACACTCGTGTGAGTGTTTCACTCGTGTTTGAGTCACGTTCACTCGTATGAGTGAAACACTCGTGTGAGTGTAACACTCGTGTGAGTGTAATACTCGTGTGAATGCTACACTCGTGTGAGTGTAACACTCGTGTGAGTGTAACACTCGTGTGAGTGCTACACTCGTGTGAGTAACACTAGTGTGAGTGTTTCATTCGTGTGAGTGCTACACTCGTGTGAGTGCTACACTCGTGTGAGTGTAACACTAGTGTGAGTGTTTCACTCGTGTGAGTGCTACACTCGTGTGAGTGTTTCACTCGTGTGAGTGCTACATTCGTGTGAGTGCTGCACTCGTGTGAGTGTAACACTCGTGTGAGTGC
Organism: Petromyzon marinus; assembly: GCF_048934315.1. Lineage (NCBI taxonomy): Eukaryota > Metazoa > Chordata > Hyperoartia > Petromyzontiformes > Petromyzontidae > Petromyzon > Petromyzon marinus. Next base: position 8,053,967 of record NC_133683.1, read on the forward strand.
TACACTCGTGTGAGTGTAACACTCGTGTGAGTGCTACACTCGTGTGAGTGTAACACTCGTGTGAGTGTAACACTCGTGTGAGTGCTACACTCGTGTGAGTGTAACACTAGTGTGAGTGTAACACTAGGGTGAGTGTAACACTAGTGTGAGTGTTTCACTCGTGTGAGTGTAACACTCGTGTGAGTGTAACACTTGTGTGAGTGCTACACTCGTGTGAGTGTAACACTCGTGTGAGTGTTTCACTCGTGTTTGTGTCACGTTCACTAGTGCGAGTGGTACACTCGTGCGAGTGTTACACTCGTGTGAGTGTTACACTAGTGTGAGTGTTTCACTCGTATGAGTGTAACACTCGTGTGAGTGTAACACTAGTGTGAGTGTAACACTAGTGTGAGTGTTTCACTCGTGTGAGTGTTAGAGCGACTCGTGTGAGTGTTACACTCGTGTGAGTGTTTCACTCGTGTGAGTGTTTCACTCATGTGAGTGTTAGAGCGACTCGTGTGAGTGTTACACTCGTGCGAGTGTTTCACTCGTGTGAGTGTTACACTCGTGTGAGTGCTACACTCGTGTGAGTGCTACACTCGTGTGAGTAACACTCGTGTGAGTGCTACACTCGTGTGAGTGTAACACTAGTGTGAGTGCTACACTCGTGTGAGTGTAACACTCGTGTGAGTGTAACACTCGTGTGAGTGCTACACTCGTGTGAGTGTAACACTCGTGTGAGTGTTTCACTTGCGCGAGTGTTTCACTCGTGTGAGTGTAACACTCGTGTGAGTGTTACACTCGTGTGAGTGTTTCACTCGTGTTTGAGTCACGTTCACTCGTATGAGTGTAACACTCGTGTGAGTGTAACACTCGTGTGAGTGTAATACTCGTGTGAATGCTACACTCGTGTGAGTGTAACACTCGTGTGAGTGTAACACTCGTGTGAGTGCTACACTCGTGTGAGTAACACTAGTGTGAGTGTTTCATTCGTGTGAGTGCTACACTCGTGTGAGTGCTACACTCGTGTGAGTGTAACACTAGTGTGAGTGTTTCACTCGTGTGAGTGCTACACTCGTGTGAGTGTTTCACTCGTGTGAGTGCTACATTCGTGTGAGTGCTGCACTCGTGTGAGTGTAACACTCGTGTGAGTGCTACACTCGTGTGAGTGTAACACTCGTGTGGGTGCTACACTCGTGTGAGTGTAACACTCGTGTGAGTGTAACACTCGTGTGAGTGCTACACTCGTGTGAGTGTAACACTCGTGTGAGTGTAACACTCGTGTGAGTGCTACACTCGTGTGAGTGTAACACTAGTGTGAGTGTAACACTAGGGTGAGTGTAACACTAGTGTGAGTGTTTCACTCGTGTGAGTGTAACACTCGTGTGAGTGTAACACTTGTGTGAGTGTAACACTCGTGTGAGTGTTTCACTCGTGTTTGTGTCACGTTCACTAGTGCGAGTGGTACACTCGTGCGAGTGTTACACTCGTGTGAGTGTTACACTAGTGTGAGTGTTTCACTCGTATGAGTGTAACACTCGTGTGAGTGTAACACTAAGTGAGTGTTTCACTCGTGTGAGTGTTAGAGCGACTCGTGTGAGTGTTACACTCGTGTGAGTGTTAACTCGTGTGAGTGTTTCACTCATGTGAGTGTTAGAGCGACTCGTGTGAGTGTTTCACTCGTGTGAGTGTTTCATTCGTGTGAGTGTTACACTCTTGTGAGTGTTTCAGTCGAGTGAGTGTTTCACTCGTGTGAGTGTTTCAGTCGAGTGAGTGTTTCACTCGTGTGAGTGTTTCAGTCGAGTGAGTGTTTCACTAGTGTGAGTGTTTCATTAGTGAGTGTTCCACTAGTGAGTGTTACACTCGTGCGAGTGTTACACTTGTGCGAGTGTTACACTCATGCGAGTGTTTCACTCGTGCGAGTGTTACACTCGTGTGAGTGTTACACTCGTGCGAGTGTTACACTCGTGCGAGTGTTACACTCGTGCGAGTGTTTCACTCGTGCGAGTGTTTCACTCGTGCGAGTGTTTCACTCGTGCGAGTGTTTCACGCGTGCGAGTGTTTCACTCGTGCGAGTGTTTCACGCGTGCAAGTGTTTCAGTCGTGCGAGTGTTTCAGTCGTGCGAGTGTTTCAGTCGTGTGAGTGTTACACTCGTGCGAGTGTTTCACTCGTGCGAGTGTTACACTCGTGCGAGTGTTACACTAGTGCGAGTGTTACACTAGTGCGAGTGTTACACTAGTGCGAGTGTTTCAGTCGTGCGAGTGTTTCAGTCGTGTGAGTGTTACACTCGTGTGAGTGTTACACTAGTGTGAGTGTTTCACTCGTGCGAGTGTTTCACTAGTGTGAGTGTTTCACTCGTGCGAGTGTTTCACTCGTGCGAGTGTTACACTCGTGCGAGTGTTACACTCGTGTTTGTGTCACGTTCACTCGTGTGAGTGTAACACTCGTGTGAGTGTAACACTAGTGTGAGTGTTTCACTCGTGTGAGTGCTACACTCGTGTATGTGTTTCACTAGTGAGTGTTACACTCGTGTGAGTGCAACACTCGTGTGAGTGTTTCAATCGTGTGAGTGTAACACTGGTGTGAGTGTAACACTCGTGTGAGTGTAATACTCGTGTGAGTGCTACACTCGTGTGAGTGTAACACTTGTGTGAGTTCTACACTCGTGTGAGTGTAACACTCGTGTGAGTGTTTCACTCGTGTTTGTGTCACGTTCACTAGTGCGAGTGGTACACTCGTGCGAGTGTTACACTCGTGTGAGTGTTACACTAGTGTGAGTGTTTCACTCGTATGAGTGTAACACTCGTGTGAGTGTAACACTAAGTGAGTGTTTCACTCGTGTGAGTGTTAGAGCGACTCGTGTGAGTGTTACACTAGTGTGAGTGTTTCATTCGTGTGAGTGCTACACTCGTGTGAGTGCTACACTCGTGTGAGTGTAACACTCGTGTGAGTGCTACACTCGTGTGAGTGTAACACTCGTGTGAGTGTAACACTCGTGTGTGTAACACTCGTGTGAGTAACACTCGTGTGAGTGCTACACTCATGTGAGTGTAACACTAGTGTGAGTGTTTCACTCGTGTGAGTGCTACACTCGTGTGAGTGCTACACTCGTGTGAGTGCTACACTCGTGTGAGTGTAACACTCGTGTGAGTGCTACACTCGTGTGAGTGTAACACTCGTGTGAGTGTAACACTCGTGTGAGTGTAACACTCGTGTGAGTGCTACACTCGTGTGAGTGTAACACTCGTGTGAGTGTAACACTCGTGTGAGTGCTACACTCGTGTGAGTGTAACACTAGTGTGAGTGTAACACTAGGGTGAGTGTAACACTAGTGTGAGTGTTTCACTCGTGTGAGTGTAACACTCGTGTGAGTGTAACACTTGTGTGAGTGCTACACTCATGTGAGTGTAACACTCGTGTGACTGTTTCACTCGTGTTTGTGTCACTTTCACTAGTGTGAGTGTTACACTCGTGCGAGTGTTACACTCGTGCGAGTGTTACACTCGTGTGAGTGTTACACTAGTGTGAGTGTTTCACTCGTGTGAGTGTTTCACTCGTATGAGTGTAACACTCGTGTGAGTGTAACACTAAGCGAGTGTTTCACTCGTGTGAGTGTTAGAGCGACTCGTGTGAGTGTTACACTCGTGTGAGTGTTTCACTCATGTGAGTGTTAGAGCGACTCGTGTGAGTGTTTCACTCGTGTGAGTGTTACACTCTTGTGAGTGTTTCAGTCGAGTGAGTGTTTCACTCGTGTGAGTGGTTCACTCGTGTGAGTGTTAGAGCGACTCGTGTTAGGGTTACAGTCGAGTGAGTGTTACACTCGAGTGAGTGTTTCACTCGTGTGATTGTTTCACTCGTGTGAGTGTTTCACTCGTGTGAGTGTTTCACACGTGCGAGTGTTTCACACGTGCGAGTGTTACACTCGTGCGAGTGTTACACTCGTGTGAGTGTTACACTCGTGTTTGTGTCACGTTCACTCGTGTGAGTGGTTCACTCATCTGAGTGTTAGAGCGACTCGTGTGAGTTTCACTCACGTGAGTGTTTCACTCAGGTGAGTGTAACACTCGTGTGAGTAACACTCGTGTGAGGCCATTAAAAAAAAAACAGTGGCCTACCAAAAAATAATTGGCCCGTAAAAAAAGACCAGTCGAAAAAAATTGGCCAGTAAAAAAGATAAGTGGCCATCAAAAAAAGTGACCGGTTAAAAAAATTGCCCATTAAAAAAAGTGACTACAAAAAATTGGCCCGTAAAAAGGAAAGACCAGTCAAACAAAATTGGTCAGTAAAAAAATGTATTGGCCATCACACAGTGAGGTGGAGGAGGCGGAGGAGGAGACGGAGGAGGAGGAGGCAGAGGAGGAGGCAGAGGAGGAGGCGGAGGAGGAGGCGGAGGAGGAGGATGAGGCGGAAGAGGTAGGTGGCCCGTAAAAAAAGAGACCAGTAAAAGAATTGCCAGTAAAAAAAGATGAGTGGCCATAAAAAAAGTTTGACTGGTAAAAAAATATATTTATAAAACAATTAAATTCCCTTCTACGTGACTTTACCGAAAGAACCAAGAATATGAATCATTGCAGTCACGAAAGCTTTAATTCAAAATGGTAAAAAAAAAGTCAAACTGAAAAAATTGGCCAGTAAAAAAGATAATTGGCCATCAAAAAAAGTGACTGGTTAAAAAACAGTGGCCATTAATGAAAACATTTGACTGGTAAAAAAAATGGTCATGAAAAAAGTGAAACAATTTGGCCGGTAAAAAAGATAAATGGCCATCAAAAAAAGTGACCGGTTAAAAGAATTGCCTATTAAAAAAAATGACTACAAAAAATTGGCCGGTAAAAAAGGAAAGACTAGTCATGCAAAATTGGTCAGTAAAAAAATGTATTGGCCATCACACAGTGAGGTGGAGGAGGCGGAGGAGGAGGCAGAGGAGGAGGCGGAGGAGGAGGCGGAGGAGGAGGCGGAGGAGGAGGCGGAAGAGGTAGGTGGCCTTTAAAAAAAGAGACCAGTAAAATAATTGGCCAGGAAAAAAGATGAGTGGCCATAAAAAAAGTTTGACTGGTAAAATATATATATATAAAACAATTAAATTCCCTTCTACGTGACTTTACCGAAAGAACCAAGAATATGAATCCTTGCAGTCACGAAAGCTTTAATTCAAAATGGTAAAGAAAGTCAAACTGAAAAAATTGGCCAGTAAAAAAGATAAATGGCCATCAAAAAAGTGACCGGTTAAAAAAGAGTGGCCATTAAAAAAGAGGCCGATCAAAAAAGAATTGGCCCATAAAAAAAAGACCAGTCGAAAAAAATTGGCCGGTAAAAAAGATGAATGGCCATCCAAAAAAGTGTCCGGTTAAAAAAGAGTGGCCATTAAAAAAACAGTGGCCTACCAAAAAATAATTGGCCCGTAAAAAAAGACCAGTCGAAAAAAATTGGCCAGTAAAAAAGATAAGTGGCCATCAAAAAAAGTGACCGGCTAAAAAAAGTGACTACAAAAAATTGGCCCGTAAAAAGGAAAGACCAATCAAACAAAATTGGTCAGTAAAAAAATGTATTGGCCATCACACAGTGAGGTGGAGGAGGCGGAGGAGGCGGAGGAGGCGGAGGAGGAGGCGGACGAGGAGGCGGACGAGGAGGCGGAGGAGGAGGCGGAGGAGGAGGCGGAGGAGGAGGCGGAAGACGTAGGTGGCCCGTAAAAAAAAGAGACCAGTAAAAGAATTGCCAATAAAAAAAGATGAGTGGCCATAAAAAAATTTGACTGGTAAAAAAAAAAAAAAAAAAACAATTAAATTCCCTTCTATGTGACTTTACCGAAAGAACCAAGAATATGAATCCCTGCAGTCACGAAAGCTTTAATTCAAAATGGTAAAAAAAAGTCAAACTGAAAAAATTGGCCACTAAAAAAGATAATTGGCCATCAAAAAAAGTTACTGGTTAAAAAAGAGTGGCCATTAATGAAAAAAATTGACTGGTAAAAAAAAAATGGTCATGAAAAAAGTGAAAAAATTTGGCCAGTAAAAAAGATAAATGGCCATCAAAAAAGTGACCGGTTAAAAAACAGTGGCCATTAAAAAAAGTGGCCGATCAAAAAATAATTGGCCCATGAAAAAAAGACCAGTCGAAAAAAATTGGCCGGTAAAAAAGATGAATGGCCATCCAAAAAAGTGACCGGTTAAAAAAGAGTGGCCATTAAAAAAACAGTGGCCTACCAAAAAATAATTGGCCCGTAAAAAAAGACCAGTCGAAAAAAATTGGCCAGTAAAAAAGATAAGTGGCCATCAAAAAAAGTGACCGGCTAAAAAAAGTGACTACAAAAAATTGGCCCGTAAAAAGGAAAGACCAATCAAACAAAATTGGTCAGTAAAAAAATGTATTGGCCATCACACAGTGAGGTGGAGGAGGCGGAGGAGGCGGAGGAGGAGGCGGACGAGGAGGCAGAGGAGGAGGAGGCGGAGGCGGAGGAGGAGGCGGAGGAGGAGGCGGAGGAGGAGGCGGAGGAGGAGGCGGAGGAGGAGGCGGAGGAGGAGGCGGAAGAGGTAGGTGGCCCGTAAAAAAAAGAGACCAGTAAAAGAATTGGCAATAAAAAAAGATGAGTGGCCATAAAAAAATTTGACTGGTAAAAAAAAAAAAAACATAAAACAATTAAATTCCCTTCTATGTGACTTTACCGAAAGAACCAAGAATATGAATCCCTGCAGTCACGAAAGCTTTAATTCAAAATGGTAAAAAAAAGTCAAACTGAAAAAATTGGCCACTAAAAAAGATAATTGGCCATCAAAAAAAGTTACTGGTTAAAAAAGAGTGGCCATTAATAAAAAAAATTGACTGGTAAAAAAAAAATGGTCATGAAAAAAGTGAAAAAATTTGGCCGGTAAAAAAGATAAATGGCCATCAAAAAAAGTGACCGGTTAAAAAACAGTGGCCATTAAAAAAAGTGGCCGATCAAAAAAGAATTGGCCCATGAAAAAAAGACCAGTCGAAAAAAATTGGCCGGTAAAAAAGATGAATGGCCATCCAAAAAAGTGACCGGTTAAAAAGAGTGGCCATTAAAAAAACAGTGGCCTACCAAAAAATAATTGGCCCGTAAAAAAAGACCAGTCGAAAAAAATTGGCCAGTAAAAAGATAAGTGGCCATCAAAAAAAGTGACCGGCTAAAAAAAGTGACTACAAAAAATTGGCCCGTAAAAAGGAAAGACCAATCAAACAAAATTGGTCAGTAAAAAAATGTATTGGCCATCACACAGTGAGGTGGAGGAGGCGGAGGAGGCGGAGGAGGAGGCGGACGAGGAGGCGGAGGAGGCGGAGGAGGAGGCGGAGGAGGAGGCGGAGGAGGAGGCGGAGGAGGAGGCGGAGGAGGAGACGGAAGAGGTAGGTGGCCCGTAAAAAAAAGAGACCAGTAAAAGAATTGGCAATAAAAAAGAGATGAGTGGCCATAAAAAAATTTGACTGGTAAAAAAAAAACATAAAACAATTAAATTCCCTTCTATGTGACTTTACCGAAAGAACCAAGAATATGAATCCCTGCAGTCACGAAAGCTTTAATTCAAAATGGTAAAAAAAAGTCAAACTGAAAAAATTGGCCACTAAAAAAGATAATTGGCCATCAAAAAAAGTTACTGGTTAAAAAAGAGTGGCCATTAATTAAAAAAATTGACTGGTAAAAAAAAAATGGTCATGAAAAAAGTGAAAAAATTTGGCCGGTAAAATAGATAAATGGCCATGAAAAAAAGTGACTGGTTAAAAAACAGTGGCCATTAAAAAAAGTGGCCGATCAAAAAAGAATTGGCCCATGAAAAAAAGACCAGTCGAAAAAAATTGGCCGGTAAAAAAGATGAATGGCCATCCAAAAAAGTGACCGGTTAAAAAAGAGTGGCCATTAAAAAAACAGTGGCCTACCAAGAAATAATTGGCCCGTAAAAAAAGACCAGTCGAAAAAAATGGCCACAGTGGCCATTAAAAAAAGTGGCCGATCAAAAAAGAATTGGCCCATAAAAAAAGACCAGTCGAAAAAAATTGGCCGGTAAAAAAGATGAATGGCCATCCAAAATAATGACCGGTTAAAAAAGAGTGGCCATTAAAAAAACAGTGGCCTACCAAAAAAATAATTGGCCCGTAAAAAAAGAACAGTTGAAAAAAATTGGCCGGTAAAAAAGATGAATGGCCATCTAAAAAAGTGACCGGTTAAAAAAGAGTGGCCATTAAAAAAACAGTGGCCTACCAAGAAATAATTGGCCCGTAAATAAAGACCAGTCGAAAAAAATTGGCCACAGTGGCCATTAAAAAACGTGGCCGATCAAAAAAGAATTGGGCCATAAAAAAAGACCAGTCGAAAAAAATTGGCAGGTAAAAAAGATGAATGGCCATCCAAAAAAGTGACCGGTTAAAAAAATTGTCCATTAAAAAAAGTGACTCCAAAAAATTGGCCCGTAAAAAGGAAAGACCAGTAAAACAAAATTGGTCAGTAAAAAAATTTATTTGCCATCATACAGTGAGGTGGAGGAGGCGGAGGAGGAGGCGGAGGAGGCGGAGGAGGAGGCGGAGGAGGAGGCGGAGGAGGAGGCGGAGGAGGAGGAGGCGGAAGAGGTAGGTGGCCCGTAAAAAAAGAGACCAGTAAAAGAATTGCCAGTAAAAAAGATGAGTGGCCATAAAAAAATTTGACTGGTAAAAAATAATAATAATAAAAACATAAAACAATTAAATTCCCTTCTACGTGACTTTACCGAAAGAACCAAAAATATGAATCCCTGCAGTCACGAAAGCTTTAATTCAAAATGGTAAAAAAAGTCCAACTGAAAAAATTGGCCACTAAAAAAGATAATTGGCCATCAAAAAAAGTGACTGGTTAAAAAAGAGTGGCCATTAATGAAAAAATATGACTGGTAAAAAAATAAATGGTCATGAAAAAAGTGAAAAAATTTGGCCGGTAAAAAAGATAAATGGCCATCAAAAAAAGTGACCGGTTTAAAAACAGTGGCCATTAAAAAAAGTGGCCGATCAAAAAAGAATTGGCCCATGAAAAAAAGACCAGTCGAAAAAAATTGGCCGGTAAAAAAGATGAATGGCCATCCAATGACCGGTTAAAAAAGAGTGGCCATTAAAAAAACAGTGGCCTACCAAAAAAATAATTGGCCCGTAAAAAAAGAACAGTTGAAAAAAATTGGCCGGTAAAAAAGATGAATGGCCATCCAAAAAAGTGACCGGTTAAAAAAGAGTGGCCATTAAAAAAACAGTGGCCTACCAAGAAATAATTGGCCCGTAAAAAAAGACCAGTCGAAAAAAATTGGCCACAGTGGCCATTAAAAAAAGTGGCCGATCAAAAAAGAATTGGGCCATAAAAAAAGACCAGTCGAAAAAAATTGGCCGGTAAAAAAGATGAATGGCCATCCAAAAAAGTGACCGGTTAAAAAAATTGCCCATTAAAAAAAGTGACTCCAAAAAATTGGCCCGTAAAAAGGAAAGACCAGTCAAACAAAATTGGTCAGTAAAAATTTGTATTTGCCATCATACAGTGAGGTGGAGGAGGCGGAGGAGGAGGCGGAGGCGGAGGAGGAGGCAGAGGAGGAGGCGGAGGAGGAGGCGGAGGAGGAGGAGGCGGAAGAGGTAGGTGGCCCGTAAAAAAAGAGACCAGTAAAAGAATTGCCAGTAAAAAAGATGAGTGGCCATAAAAAAATTTGACTGGTAAAAAATAATAATAATAAAAACATAAAACAATTAAATTCCCTTCTACGTGACTTTACCGAAAGAACCAAGAATATGAATCCCTGCAGTCACGAAAGCTTTAATTCAAAATGGTAAAAAAAGTCAAACTGAAAAAATTGGCCACTAAAAAAGATAATTGGCCATCAAAAAAAGTGACTGGTTAAAAAAGAGTGGCCATTAATGAAAAAATATGACTGGTAAAAAAATAAATGGTCATGAAAAAAGTGAAAAAATTTGGCCGGTAAAAAAGATAAATGGCCATCAAAAAAAGTGACCGGTTTAAAAACAGTGGCCATTAAAAAAAGTGGCCGATCAAAAAAGAATTGGCCCATGAAAAAAAGACCAGTCGAAAAAAATTGGCCGGTAAAAAAGATGAATGGCCATCCAAAATAATGACCGGTTAAAAAAGAGTGGCCATTAAAAAAACAGTGGCCTACCAAAAAAATAATTGGCCCGTAAAAAAAGAACAGTTGAAAAAAATTGGCCGGTAAAAAAGATGAATGGCCATCCAAAAAAGTGACCGGTTAAAAAAGAGTGGCCATTAAAAAAACAGTGGCCTACCAAGAAATAATTGGCCCGTAAAAAAAGACCAGTCGAAAAAAATTGGCCACAGTGGCCATTAAAAAAAATGGCCGATCAAAAAAGAATTGGGCCATAAAAAAAGACCAGTCGAAAAAAATTGGCCGGTAAAAAAGATGAATGGCCATCCAAAAAAGTGACCGGTTAAAAAGAGTGGCCATTAAAAAAACAGTGGCCTACCAAAAAATAATTGGCCCATAAAAAAAGACCAGTCGAAAAAAATTGGCCAGTAAAAAAGATAAGTGGCCATCAAAAAAAGTGACCGGTTAAAAAAATTGCCCATTAAAAAAAGTGACTACAAAAAATTGGCCCGTAAAAAGGAAAGACCAGTCAAACAAAATTGGTCAGTAAAAAAATGTATTTGCCATCACACAGTGAGGTGGAGGAGGCGGAGGAGGAGGCGGAGGAGGCGGAGGAGGAGGCGGAGGAGGAGGCGGAGGAGGAGGAGGAGGAGGCGGAGGAGGAGGCGGAGGAGGAGGCGGAGGAGGAGGCGGAGGAGGAGGAGGCGGAAGAGGTAGGTGGCCCTTAAAAAAAGAGACCAGTAAAAGAATTGCCAGTAAAAAAGATGAGTGGCCATAAAAAAATTTGACTGGTAAAAAATAATAATAATAAAAACATAAAACAATTAAATTCCCTTCTACGTGACTTTACCGAAAGAACCAAGAATATGAATCCCTGCAGTCAAGAAAGCTTTAATTCAAAATGGTAAAAAAAGTCAAACTGAAAAAATTGCCACTAAAAAAGATAATTGGCCATCAAAAAAAGTGACTGGTTAAAAAAGAGTGGCCATTAATGAAAAAATTTGACTGGTAAAAAAATAAATGGTCATGAAAAAAGTGAAAAAATTTGGCCGGTAAAAAAGATAAATGGCCATCAAAAAAAGTGACCGGTTTAAAAACAGTGGCCATTAAAAAAAGTGGCCGATCAAAAAAGAATTGGCCCATGAAAAAAAGACCAGTCGAAAAAAATTGGCCGGTAAAAAAGATGAATGGCCATCCAAAATAATGACCGGTTAAAAAAGAGTGGCCATTAAAAAAACAGTGGCCTACCAAAAAAATAATTGGCCCGTAAAAAAAGAACAGTTGAAAAAAATTGGCCGGTAAAAAAGATGAATGGCCATCCAAAAAAGTGACCGGTTAAAAAAGAGTGGCCATTAAAAAAACAGTGGCCTACCAAGAAATAATTGGCTCGTAAAAAAAGACCAGTCGAAAAAAATTGGCCACAGTGGCCATTAAAAAAAATGGCCGATCAAAAAAGAATTGGGCCATAAAAAAAGACCAGTCGAAAAAAATTGGCCGGTAAAAAAGATGAATGGCCATCCAAAAAAGTGACCGGTTAAAAAGAGTGGCCATTAAAAAAACAGTGGCCTACCAAAAAATAATTGGCCCATAAAAAAAGACCAGTCGAAAAAAATTGGCCAGTAAAAAAGTTAAGTGGCCATCAAAAAAAGTGACCGGTTAAAAAAATTGCCCATTAAAAAAAATGACTACAAAAAATTGGCCCGTAAAAAAGGAAAGACCAGTCAAGCAAAATTGGTCAGTGAAAAAATGTATTGTCCATCACACAGTGAGGTGGAGGAGGCGGAGGAGGCGGAGGAGGAGGCGGAGGAGGCGGAGGAGGAGGCGGAGGAGGCGGAGGAGGAGGCGGAGGCGGAGGAGGAGGCGGAGGAGGAGGACGAGGCGGAGGAGGCGGAGGAGGAGGTGGAAGAGGTAGGTGGCCTGTAAAAAAAGAGACCAGTAAAATAATTGGCCAGTAAAAATAGATGAGTGGCCATAAAAAAAGTTTGACTGGTAAAAAAAAATATATAAAACAATTAAATTCACTTCTACGTTACTTTACCGAAAGAACCAAGAATATGAATCCTTGCAGTCACGAAAGCTTTAATTCAAAATGGTAAAGAAAGTCAAACTGAAAAAATCGCCAGTAAAAGATAATTGGCCATCAAAAAAAGTGACTGGCAAAAAAAGAGTGGCCATTAAAGAAAAAATTTGACTGGTAAAAAAATATGGTCATGAAAAAAGTGAAAAAAATTGGCCAGTAAAAAAGATAAATGGCCATCAAAAAACATGACCGGTTAAAAATGAGTGGCCATTAAGAAAAAGAGCCGATCAAAAAAGAATTGGCCCATAAAAAAAAGACCAGTCGAAAAAAATTGGCCGGTAAAAAAGATGAATGGCCATCCAAAAAGTGACCCGGTTAGAAAAGAGTGGCCATTAAAAAAACAGTGGCCTACCAAAAAATAATTGGCCCGTAAAAAAAGACCAGTCGAAAAAAATTGGCAAGTAAAAAAGATAAGTGGCCATCAAAAAAAGTGACCGGCTAAAAAAAGTGACTACAAAAAATTGGCCCGTAAAAAGGAAAGACCAGTCAAACAAAATTGGTCAGTAAAAAAAATGTATTGGCCATCACACAGTGAGGTGGAGGAGGCGGAGGAGGAGGCGGAGGAGGATGCGGAAGAAGAGGCGGAGGAGGATGCAGACGAGGAGGCGGAGGAGGAGGAGGCGGAGGAGGAGGCGGAGGAGGAGGCGGAAGAGGTAGGTGGCCCGTAAAAAAAGAGACCAGTAAAAGAATTGCCAATAAAAAAAGATGAGTGGCCATAAAAAAATTTGACTGGTAAAAAAAAATAATAATAAAAACATAAAACAATTAAATTCCCTTCTAAGTGACTTTACGGAAAGAACCAAGAATATGAATCCCTGCAGTCACGAAAGCTTTAATTCAAAATGGTAAAAAAAAGTCAAACTGAAAAAATTGGCCACTAAAAAAGATAATTGGCCATCAAAAAAAGTTACTGGTTAAAAAAGAGTGGCCATTAATGAAAAAAATTGACTGGTAAAAAAAAAATTATCATGAAAAAAGTGAAAAAATTTGGCCGGTAAAATAGATAAATGGCCATCAAAAAAAGTGACCGGTTAAAAAACAGTGGCCATTAAAAAAAGTGGCCGATCAAAAAAGAATTGGACCATGAAAAAAAGACCAGTCGAAAAAAATTGGCCGGTAAAAAAGATGAATGGCCATCCAAAAAAGTGACCGGTTAAAAAAGAGTGGCGATTAAAAAAACAGTGGCCTACCAAGAAATAATTGACCCGTAAAAAAAAACCAGTCGAAAAAAATTGGCCACAGTGGCCATTAAAAAAGTGGCCGATCAAAAAAGAATTGGCCCATAAAAAAAGACCAGTCGAAAAAAATTGGCCGGTAAAAAAGATGAATGGCCATCCAAAAAAGTGACCGGTTAAAAAAGAGTGGCCATTAAAAAAACAGTGGCCTACCAAAAAATAATTGGCCCGTAAAAAAAGACCAGTCGAAAAAAATTGGCCAGTTAAAAAGATAAGTGGCCATCAAAAAAAGTGACCGGTTAAAAAAATTGCCCATTAAAAAAAGTGACTACAAAAAATTGGCCCGTAAAAAGGAAAGACCAGTCAAACAAAATTGGTCAGTAAAAAAATGTATTGGCCATCACACAGTGAGGTGGAGGTGGCGGAGGAGGATGCGGAGGAGGCGGAGGAGGAGGCGGAGGAGGAGGCAGAGGAGGCGGAGGAGGAGGCGGAGGAGGAGGCGGAGGAGGAGGCGGAGGCGGAGGAGGAGGCGGAGGAGGAGGAGGAGGTGGAGGAGGCGGAGGAGGAGGCGGAGGAGGAGGAGGCGGAAGAGGTAGGTGGCCCGTAAAAAAAGAGACCAGTAAAAGAATTGCCAGTAAAAAAGATGAGTGGCCATAAAAAATTTTGACTGGTAAAAAATAATAATAATAAAAACATAAAACAATTAAATTCCCTTCTACGTGACTTTACCGAAAGAATCAAGAATATGAATCCCTGCAGTCACGAAAGCTTTAATTCAAAATGGTAAAAAAAGTCAAACTGAAAAAATTGGCCACTAAAAAAGATAATTGGCCATCAAAAAAAGTGACTGGTTAAAAAAGAGTGGCCATTAATGAAAAAATTTGACTGGTAAAAAAATAAATGGTCATGAAAAAAGTGAAAAAATTTGGCCGGTAAAAAAGATAAATGGCCATCAAAAAAAGTGACCGGTTTAAAAACAGTGGCCATTAAAAAAAGTGGCCGATCAAAAAAGAATTGGGCCATAAAAAAAGACCAGTCGAAAAAAATTGGCCGGTAAAAAAGATGAATGGCCATCCAAAAAAGTGACCGGTTAAAAAAGAGTGGCCATTAAAAAAACAGTGGCCTACCAAAAAATAATTGGCCCGTAAAAAAAGACCAGTCGAAAAAAATTGGCCAGTAAAAAAGATAAGTGGCCATCAAAAAAAGTGACCGGTTAAAAAAATTGCCCATTAAAAAAAGTGACTACAAAAAATTGGCCCGTAAAAAGGAAAGACCAGTCAAACAAAATTGGTCAGTAAAAAAATGTATTTGCCATCACACAGTGAGGTGGAGGAGGCGGAGGAGGAGGCGGAGGAGGCGGAGGAGGAGGCGGAGGAGGAGGCGGAGGAGGAGGCGGAGGAGGAGGAGGAGGCGGAGGAGGAGGCGGAGGAGGAGGCGGAGGAGGAGGAGGCGGAAGAGGTAGGTGGCCCTTAAAAAAAGAGACCAGTAAAAGAATTGCCAGTAAAAAAGATGAGTGGCCATAAAAAAATTTGACTGGTAAAAAATAATAATAATAATAATAATAAAAACATAAAACAATTAAATTCCCTTCTACGTGACTTTACTGAAAGAACCAAGAATATGAATCGCTGCAGTCACGAAAGCTTTAATTCAAAATGGTAAAAAAAGTCAAACTGAAAAAATTGCCACTAAAAAAGATAATTGGCCATCAAAAAAAGTGACTGGTTAAAAAAGAGTGGCCATTAATGAAAACATTTGACTGGTAAAAAAATAAATGGTCATGAAAAAAGTGAAAAAATTTGGCCGGTAAAAAAGATAAATGGCCATCAAAAAAAGTGACCGGTTTAAAAACAGTGGCCATTAAAAAAAGTGGCCGATCAAAAAAGAATTGGCCCATGAAAAAAAGACCAGTCGAAAAAAATTGGCCGGTAAAAAAGATGAATGGCCATCCAAAAAAATGACCGGTTAAAAAAGAGTGGCCATTAAAAAAACAGTGGCCTACCAAAAAAATAAGTGGCCCGTAAAAAAAGAACAGTTGAAAAAAATTGGCCAGTAAAAAAGTTAAGTGGCCATCAAAAAAAGTGATCGGTTAAAAAAATTGCCCATTAAAAAAAATGACTACAAAAAATTGGCCCGTAAAAAAGGAAAGACCAGTCAAGCAAAATTGGTCAGTGAAAAAATGTATTGTCCATCACACAGTGAGGTGGAGGAGGCGGAGGAGGCGGAGGAGGCGGAGGAGGAGGCGGAGGAGGCGGAGGAGGAGGCGGAGGCGGAGGAGGAGGCGGAGGAGGAGGACGAGGCGGAGGAGGCGGAGGAGGAGGTGGAAGAGGTAGGTGGCCTGTAAAAAAAGAGACCAGTAAAATAATTGGCCAGTAAAAATAGATGAGTGGCCATAAAAAAAGTTTGACTGGTAAAAAAATATATATAAAACAATTAAATTCACTTCTACGTTACTTTACCGAAAGAACCAAGAATATGAATCCTTGCAGTCACGAAAGCTTTAATTCAAAATGGTAAAGAAAGTCAAACTGAAAAAATCGCCAGTAAAAAGATAATTGGCCATCAAAAAAAGTGACTGGCAAAAAAGAGTGGCCATTAAAGAAAAAATTTGACTGGTAAAAAAATATGGTCATGAAAAAAGTGAAAAAAATTGGCCAGTAAAAAAGATAAATGGCCATCAAAAAACATGACCGGTTAAAAATGAGTGGCCATTAAGAAAAAGAGCCGATCAAAAAAGAATTGGCCCATAAAAAAAGACCAGTCGAAAAAAATTGGCCGGTAAAAAAGATGAATGGCCATCCAAAAAGTGACCGGTTAGAAAAGAGTGGCCATTAAAAAAACAGTGGCCTACCAAAAAATAATTGGCCCGTAAAAAAAGACCAGTCGAAAAAAATTGGCCAGTAAAAAAGATAAGTGGCCATCAAAAAAAGTGACCGGCTAAAAAAAGTGACTACAAAAAATTGGCCCGTAAAAAGGAAAGACCAGTCAAACAAAATTGGTCAGTAAAAAAAATGTATTGGCCATCACACAGTGAGGTGGAGGAGGCGGAGGAGGAGGCGGAGGAGGATGCGGAAGAAGAGGCGGAGGAGGAGGCAGACGAGGAGGCGGAGGAGGAGGAGGCGGAGGAGGAGGCGGAGGAGGAGGCGGAAGAGGTAGGTGGCCCGTAAAAAAAGAGACCAGTAAAAGAATTGCCAATAAAAAAAGATGAGTGGCCATAAAAAAATTTGACTGGTAAAAAAAAATAATAATAAAAACATAAAACAATTAAATTCCCTTCTAAGTGACTTTACGGAAAGAACCAAGAATATGAATCCCTGCAGTCACGAAAGCTTTAATTCAAAATGGTAAAAAAAAGTCAAACTGAAAAAATTGGCCACTAAAAAAGATAATTGGCCATCAAAAAAAGTTACTGGTTAAAAAAGAGTGGCCATTAATGAAAAAAATTGACTGGTAAAAAAAAAATTATCATGAAAAAAGTGAAAAAATTTGGCCGGTAAAATAGATAAATGGCCATCAAAAAAAGTGACCGGTTAAAAAACAGTGGCCATTAAAAAAAGTGGCCGATCAAAAAAGAATTGGACCATGAAAAAAAGACCAGTCGAAAAAAATTGGCCGGTAAAAAAGATGAATGGCCATCCAAAAAAGTGACCGGTTAAAAAAGAGTGGCGATTAAAAAAACAGTGGCCTACCAAGAAATAATTGACCCGTAAAAAAAAACCAGTCGAAAAAAATTGGCCACAGTGGCCATTAAAAAAGTGGCCGATCAAAAAAGAATTGGCCCATAAAAAAAGACCAGTCGAAAAAAATTGGCCGGTAAAAAAGATGAATGGCCATCCAAAAAAGTGACCGGTTAAAAAAGAGTGGCCATTAAAAAAACAGTGGCCTACCAAAAAATAATTGGCCCGTAAAAAAAGACCAGTCGAAAAAAATTGGCCAGTTAAAAAGATAAGTGGCCATCAAAAAAAGTGACCGGTTAAAAAAATTGCCCATTAAAAAAAGTGACTACAAAAAATTGGCCCGTAAAAAGGAAAGACCAGTCAAACAAAATTGGTCAGTAAAAAAATGTATTGGCCATCACACAGTGAGGTGGAGGTGGCGGAGGAGGATGCGGAGGAGGCGGAGGAGGAGGCGGAGGAGGAGGCAGAGGAGGCGGAGGAGGAGGCGGAGGAGGAGGCGGAGGAGGAGGCGGAGGCGGAGGAGGAGGCGGAGGAGGAGGAGGAGGTGGAGGAGGCGGAGGAGGAGGCGGAGGAGGAGGAGGCGGAAGAGGTAGGTGGCCCGTAAAAAAAGAGACCAGTAAAAGAATTGCCAGTAAAAAAGATGAGTGGCCATAAAAAATTTTGACTGGTAAAAAATAATAATAATAAAAACATAAAACAATTAAATTCCCTTCTACGTGACTTTACCGAAAGAATCAAGAATATGAATCCCTGCAGTCACGAAAGCTTTAATTCAAAATGGTAAAAAAAGTCAAACTGAAAAAATTGGCCACTAAAAAAGATAATTGGCCATCAAAAAAAGTGACTGGTTAAAAAAGAGTGGCCATTAATGAAAAAATTTGACTGGTAAAAAAATAAATGGTCATGAAAAAAGTGAAAAAATTTGGCCGGTAAAAAAGATAAATGGCCATCAAAAAAAGTGACCGGTTTAAAAACAGTGGCCATTAAAAAAAGTGGCCGATCAAAAAAGAATTGGGCCATAAAAAAAGACCAGTCGAAAAAAATTGGCCGGTAAAAAAGATGAATGGCCATCCAAAAAAGTGACCGGTTAAAAAAGAGTGGCCATTAAAAAAACAGTGGCCTACCAAAAAATAATTGGCCCGTAAAAAAAGACCAGTCGAAAAAAATTGGCCAGTAAAAAAGATAAGTGGCCATCAAAAAAAGTGACCGGTTAAAAAAATTGCCCATTAAAAAAAGTGACTACAAAAAATTGGCCCGTAAAAAGGAAAGACCAGTCAAACAAAATTGGTCAGTAAAAAAATGTATTTGCCATCACACAGTGAGGTGGAGGAGGCGGAGGAGGAGGCGGAGGAGGCGGAGGAGGAGGCGGAGGAGGAGGCGGAGGAGGAGGCGGAGGAGGAGGAGGAGGCGGAGGAGGAGGCGGAGGAGGAGGCGGAGGAGGAGGAGGCGGAAGAGGTAGGTGGCCCTTAAAAAAAGAGACCAGTAAAAGAATTGCCAGTAAAAAAGATGAGTGGCCATAAAAAAATTTGACTGGTAAAAAATAATAATAATAATAATAATAATAAAAACATAAAACAATTAAATTCCCTTCTACGTGACTTTACTGAAAGAACCAAGAATATGAATCGCTGCAGTCACGAAAGCTTTAATTCAAAATGGTAAAAAAAGTCAAACTGAAAAAATTGCCACTAAAAAAGATAATTGGCCATCAAAAAAAGTGACTGGTTAAAAAAGAGTGGCCATTAATGAAAACATTTGACTGGTAAAAAAATAAATGGTCATGAAAAAAGTGAAAAAATTTGGCCGGTAAAAAAGATAAATGGCCATCAAAAAAAGTGACCGGTTTAAAAACAGTGGCCATTAAAAAAAGTGGCCGATCAAAAAAGAATTGGCCCATGAAAAAAAGACCAGTCGAAAAAAATTGGCCGGTAAAAAAGATGAATGGCCATCCAAAAAAATGACCGGTTAAAAAAGAGTGGCCATTAAAAAAACAGTGGCCTACCAAAAAAATAAGTGGCCCGTAAAAAAAGAACAGTTGAAAAAAATTGGCCAGTAAAAAAGTTAAGTGGCCATCAAAAAAAGTGATCGGTTAAAAAAATTGCCCATTAAAAAAAATGACTACAAAAAATTGGCCCGTAAAAAAGGAAAGACCAGTCAAGCAAAATTGGTCAGTGAAAAAATGTATTGTCCATCACACAGTGAGGTGGAGGAGGCGGAGGAGGCGGAGGAGGCGGAGGAGGAGGCGGAGGAGGCGGAGGAGGAGGCGGAGGCGGAGGAGGAGGCGGAGGAGGAGGACGAGGCGGAGGAGGCGGAGGAGGAGGTGGAAGAGGTAGGTGGCCTGTAAAAAAAGAGACCAGTAAAATAATTGGCCAGTAAAAATAGATGAGTGGCCATAAAAAAAGTTTGACTGGTAAAAAAAAATATATAAAACAATTAAATTCACTTCTACGTTACTTTACCGAAAGAACCAAGAATATGAATCCTTGCAGTCACGAAAGCTTTAATTCAAAATGGTAAAGAAAGTCAAACTGAAAAAATCGCCAGTAAAAAGATAATTGGCCATCAAAAAAAGTGACTGGCAAAAAAGAGTGGCCATTAAAGAAAAAATTTGACTGGTAAAAAAATATGGTCATGAAAAAAGTGAAAAAAATTGGCCAGTAAAAAAGATAAATGGCCATCAAAAAACATGACCGGTTAAAAATGAGTGGCCATTAAGAAAAAGAGCCGATCAAAAAAGAATTGGCCCATAAAAAAAGACCAGTCGAAAAAAATTGGCCGGTAAAAAAGATGAATGGCCATCCAAAAAGTGACCGGTTAGAAAAGAGTGGCCATTAAAAAAACAGTGGCCTACCAAAAAATAATTGGCCCGTAAAAAAAGACCAGTCGAAAAAAATTGGCCAGTAAAAAAGATAAGTGGCCATCAAAAAAAGTGACCGGCTAAAAAAAGTGACTACAAAAAATTGGCCCGTAAAAAGGAAAGACCAGTCAAACAAAATTGGTCAGTAAAAAAAATGTATTGGCCATCACACAGTGAGGTGGAGGAGGCGGAGGAGGAGGCGGAGGAGGATGCGGAAGAAGAGGCGGAGGAGGAGGCAGACGAGGAGGCGGAGGAGGAGGAGGCGGAGGAGGAGGCGGAGGAGGAGGCGGAAGAGGTAGGTGGCCCGTAAAAAAAGAGACCAGTAAAAGAATTGCCAATAAAAAAAGATGAGTGGCCATAAAAAAATTTGACTGGTAAAAAAAAAAAATAATAAAAACATAAAACAATTAAATTCCCTTCTAAGTGACTTTACGGAAAGAACCAAGAATATGAATCCCTGCAGTCACGAAAGCTTTAATTCAAAATGGTAAAAAAAAGTCAAACTGAAAAAATTGGCCACTAAAAAAGATAATTGGCCATCAAAAAAAGTTACTGGTTAAAAAAGAGTGGCCATTAATGAAAAAAATTGACTGGTAAAAAAAAAATTATCATGAAAAAAGTGAAAAAATTTGGCCGGTAAAATAGATAAATGGCCATCAAAAAAAGTGACCGGTTAAAAAACAGTGGCCATTAAAAAAAGTGGCCGATCAAAAAAGAATTGGACCATGAAAAAAAGACCAGTCGAAAAAAATTGGCCGGTAAAAAAGATGAATGGCCATCCAAAAAAGTGACCGGTTAAAAAAGAGTGGCGATTAAAAAAACAGTGGCCTACCAAGAAATAATTGACCCGTAAAAAAAAACCAGTCGAAAAAAATTGGCCACAGTGGCCATTAAAAAAGTGGCCGATCAAAAAAGAATTGGCCCATAAAAAAAGACCAGTCGAAAAAAATTGGCCGGTAAAAAAGATGAATGGCCATCCAAAAAAGTGACCGGTTAAAAAAGAGTGGCCATTAAAAAAACAGTGGCCTACCAAAAAATAATTGGCCCGTAAAAAAAGACCAGTCGAAAAAAATTGGCCAGTTAAAAAGATAAGTGGCCATCAAAAAAAGTGACCGGTTAAAAAAATTGCCCATTAAAAAAAGTGACTACAAAAAATTGGCCCGTAAAAAGGAAAGACCAGTCAAACAAAATTGGTCAGTAAAAAAATGTATTGGCCATCACACAGTGAGGTGGAGGAGGCGGAGGAGGAGGCGGAGGAGGAGGCGGAGGAGGAGGCGGAGGAGGAGGCAGAGGAGGCGGAGGAGGAGGCGGAGGAGGAGGCGGAGGCGGAGGAGGAGGCGGAGGAGGAGGAGGAGGAGGCGGAGGAGGCGGAGGAGGAGGCGGAGGAGGAGGAGGCGGAAGAGGTAGGTGGCCCGTAAAAAAAGAGACCAGTAAAAGAATTGCCAGTAAAAAAGATGAGTGGCCATAAAAAAATTTGACTGGTAAAAAATAATAATAAAAACATAAAACAATTAAATTCCCTTCTACGTGACTTTACCGAAAGAATCAAGAATATGAATCCCTGCAGTCACGAAAGCTTTAATTCAAAATGGTAAAAAAAGGCAAACTGAAAAAATTGGCCACTAAAAAAGATAATTGGCCATCAAAAAAAGTGACTGGTTAAAAAAGAGTGGCCATTAATGAAAACATTTGACTGGTAAAAAAATAAATGGTCATGAAAAAAGTGAAAAAATTTGGCCAGTAAAAAAGATAAATGGCCATCAAAAAAAGTGACCGGTTTAAAAACAGTGGCCATTAAAAAAAGTGGCCGATCAAAAAAGAATTGGCCCATGAAAAAAAGACCAGTCGAAAAAAATTGGCCGGTAAAAAAGATGAATGGCCATCCAAAAAAATGACCGGTTAAAAAAGAGTGGCCATTAAAAAAACAGTGGCCTACCAAAAAAATAAGTGGCCCGTAAAAAAAGAACAGTTGAAAAAAATTGGCCAGTAAAAAAGTTAAGTGGCCATCAAAAAAAGTGATCGGTTAAAAAAATTGCCCATTAAAAAAAATGACTACAAAAAATTGGCCCGTAAAAAAGGAAAGACCAGTCAAGCAAAATTGGTCAGTGAAAAAATGTATTGTCCATCACACAGTGAGGTGGAGGAGGCGGAGGAGGCGGAGGAGGCGGAGGAGGAGGCGGAGGAGGCGGAGGAGGAGGCGGAGGCGGAGGAGGAGGCGGAGGAGGAGGACGAGGCGGAGGAGGCGGAGGAGGAGGTGGAAGAGGTAGGTGGCCTGTAAAAAAAGAGACCAGTAAAATAATTGGCCAGTAAAAATAGATGAGTGGCCATAAAAAAAGTTTGACTGGTAAAAAAAAATATATAAAACAATTAAATTCACTTCTACGTTACTTTACCGAAAGAACCAAGAATATGAATCCTTGCAGTCACGAAAGCTTTAATTCAAAATGGTAAAGAAAGTCAAACTGAAAAAATCGCCAGTAAAAAGATAATTGGCCATCAAAAAAAGTGACTGGCAAAAAAGAGTGGCCATTAAAGAAAAAATTTGACTGGTAAAAAAATATGGTCATGAAAAAAGTGAAAAAAATTGGCCAGTAAAAAAGATAAATGGCCATCAAAAAACATGACCGGTTAAAAATGAGTGGCCATTAAGAAAAAGAGCCGATCAAAAAAGAATTGGCCCATAAAAAAAGACCAGTCGAAAAAAATTGGCCGGTAAAAAAGATGAATGGCCATCCAAAAAGTGACCGGTTAGAAAAGAGTGGCCATTAAAAAAACAGTGGCCTACCAAAAAATAATTGGCCCGTAAAAAAAGACCAGTCGAAAAAAATTGGCCAGTAAAAAAGATAAGTGGCCATCAAAAAAAGTGACCGGCTAAAAAAAGTGACTACAAAAAATTGGCCCGTAAAAAGGAAAGACCAGTCAAACAAAATTGGTCAGTAAAAAAAATGTATTGGCCATCACACAGTGAGGTGGAGGAGGCGGAGGAGGAGGCGGAGGAGGATGCGGAAGAAGAGGCGGAGGAGGAGGCAGACGAGGAGGCGGAGGAGGAGGAGGCGGAGGAGGAGGCGGAGGAGGAGGCGGAAGAGGTAGGTGGCCCGTAAAAAAAGAGACCAGTAAAAGAATTGCCAATAAAAAAAGATGAGTGGCCATAAAAAAATTTGACTGGTAAAAAATAATAATAATAAAAACATAAAACAATTAAATTCCCTTCTAAGTGACTTTACGGAAAGAACCAAGAATATGAATCCCTGCAGTCACGAAAGCTTTAATTCAAAATGGTAAAAAAAAGTCAAACTGAAAAAATTGGCCACTAAAAAAGATAATTGGCCATCAAAAAAAGTTACTGGTTAAAAAAGAGTGGCCATTAATGAAAAAAATTGACTGGTAAAAAAAAAATTATCATGAAAAAAGTGAAAAAATTTGGCCGGTAAAATAGATAAATGGCCATCAAAAAAAGTGACCGGTTAAAAAACAGTGGCCATTAAAAAAAGTGGCCGATCAAAAAAGAATTGGACCATGAAAAAAAGACCAGTCGAAAAAAATTGGCCGGTAAAAAAGATGAATGGCCATCCAAAAAAGTGACCGGTTAAAAAAGAGTGGCGATTAAAAAAACAGTGGCCTACCAAGAAATAATTGACCCGTAAAAAAAAACCAGTCGAAAAAAATTGGCCACAGTGGCCATTAAAAAAGTGGCCGATCAAAAAAGAATTGGCCCATAAAAAAAGACCAGTCGAAAAAAATTGGCCGGTAAAAAAGATGAATGGCCATCCAAAAAAGTGACCGGTTAAAAAAGAGTGGCCATTAAAAAAACAGTGGCCTACCAAAAAATAATTGGCCCGTAAAAAAAGACCAGTCGAAAAAAATTGGCCAGTTAAAAAGATAAGTGGCCATCAAAAAAAGTGACCGGTTAAAAAAATTGCCCATTAAAAAAAGTGACTACAAAAAATTGGCCCGTAAAAAGGAAAGACCAGTCAAACAAAATTGGTCAGTAAAAAAATGTATTGGCCATCACACAGTGAGGTGGAGGAGGCGGAGGAGGAGGCGGAGGAGGAGGCGGAGGAGGAGGCAGAGGAGGCGGAGGAGGAGGCGGAGGAGGAGGCGGAGGCGGAGGAGGAGGCGGAGGAGGAGGAGGAGGCGGAGGAGGCGGAGGAGGAGGCGGAGGAGGAGGAGGCGGAAGAGGTAGGTGGCCCGTAAAAAAAGAGACCAGTAAAAGAATTGCCAGTAAAAAAGATGAGTGGCCATAAAAAAATTTGACTGGTAAAAAATAATAATAAAAACATAAAACAATTAAATTCCCTTCTACGTGACTTTACCGAAAGAATCAAGAATATGAATCCCTGCAGTCACGAAAGCTTTAATTCAAAATGGTAAAAAAAGTCAAACTGAAAAAATTGGCCACTAAAAAAGATAATTGGCCATCAAAAAAAGTGACTGGTTAAAAAAGAGTGGCCATTAATGAAAAAATTTGACTGGTAAAAAAATAAATGGTCATGAAAAAAGTGAAAAAATTTGGCCGGTAAAAAAGATAAATGGCCATCAAAAAAGTGACCGGTTTAAAAACAGTGGCCATTAAAAAAAGTGGCCGATCAAAAAAGAATTGGGCCATAAAAAAAGACCAGTCGAAAAAAATTGGCCGGTAAAAAAGATGAATGGCCATCCAAAAAAGTGACCGGTTAAAAAAGAGTGGCCATTAAAAAAACAGTGGCCTACCAAAAAATAATTGGCCCGTAAAAAAAGACCAGTCGAAAAAAATTGGCCAGTAAAAAAGATAAGTGGCCATCAAAAAAAGTGACCGGTTAAAAAAATTGCCCATTAAAAAAAGTGACTACAAAAAATTGGCCCGTAAAAAGTACAGACCAGTCAAACAAAATTGGTCAGTAAAAAAATGTATTTGCCATCACACAGTGAGGTGGAGGAGGCGGAGGAGGAGGCGGAGGAGGCGGAGGAGGAGGCGGAGGAGGAGGCGGAGGAGGAGGCGGAGGAGGAGGAGGAGGCGGAGGAGGAGGCGGAGGAGGCGGAGGAGGAGGAGGCGGAAGAGGTAGGTGGCCCTTAAAAAAAGAGACCAGTAAAAGAATTGCCAGTAAAAAAGATGAGTGGCCATAAAAAAATTTGACTGGTAAAAAATAATAATAAAAACATAAAACAATTAAATTCCCTTCTACGTGACTTTACCGAAAGAACCAAGAATATGAATCCCTGCAGTCACGAAAGCTTTAATTAAAAATGGTAAAAAAAGTCAAACTGAAAAAATTGCCACTAAAAAAGATAATTGGCCATCAAAAAAAGTGACTGTTTAAAAAAGAGTGGCCATTAATGAAAAAATTTGACTGGTAAAAAAATAAATGGTCATGAAAAAAGTGAAAAAATTTGGCCGGTAAAAAAGATAAATGGCCATCAAAAAAAGTGACCGGTTTAAAAACAGTGGCCATTAAAAAAAGTGGCCGATCA
Source organism: Petromyzon marinus (assembly GCF_048934315.1). Taxonomy (NCBI): domain Eukaryota; kingdom Metazoa; phylum Chordata; class Hyperoartia; order Petromyzontiformes; family Petromyzontidae; genus Petromyzon; species Petromyzon marinus. Next base: position 8,079,257 of record NC_133683.1, read on the forward strand.
ATAAAGAATTGGGCCATAAAAAAAGACCAGTCGAAAAAAATTGGCCGGTAAAAAAGATGAATGGCCATCCAAAAAAGTGACCGGTTAAAAAAGAGTGGCCATTAAAAAAACAGTGGCCTACCAAAAAATAATTGGCCCGTAAAAAAAGACCAGTCGAAAAAAATTGGCCAGTAAAAAAGATAAGTGGCCATCAAAAAAAGTGACCGGTTAAAAAAATTGCCCATTAAAAAAAGTGACTACAAAAAATTGTCCCGTAAAAAGGAAAGACCAGTCAAACAAAATTGGTCAGTAAAAAAATGTATTTGCCATCACACAGTGAGGTGGAGGAGGCGGAGGAGGAGGCGGAGGAGGCGGAGGAGGCGGAGGAGGAGGCGGAGGAGGAGGCGGAGGAGGAGGAGGAGGCGGAGGAGGAGGCGGAGGAGGAGGCGGAGGAGGAGGAGGCGGAAGAGGTAGGTGGCCCTTAAAAAAAGAGACCAGTAAAAGAATTGCCAGTAAAAAAGATGAGTGGCCATAAAAAAATTTGACTGGTAAAAAATAATAATAATAAAAACATAAAACAATTAAATTCCCTTCTACGTGACTTTACCGAAAGAACCAAGAATATGAATCCCTGCAGTCACGAAAGCTTTAATTCAAAATGGTAAAAAAAGTCAAACTGAAAAAAATGCCACTAAAAAAGATAATTGGCCATCAAAAAAAGTGACTGGTTAAAAAAGAGTGGCCATTAATGAAAAAATTTGACTGGTAAAAAAATAAATGGTCATGAAAAAAGTGAAAAAATTTGGCCGGTAAAAAAGATAAATGGCCATCAAAAAAAGTGACCGGTTTAAAAACAGTGGCCATTAAAAAAAGTGGCCGATCAAAAAAGAATTGGCCCATGAAAAAAAGACCAGTCGAAAAAAATTGGCCGGTAAAAAAGATGAATGGCCATCCAAAAAAATGACCGGTTAAAAAAGAGTGGCCATTAAAAAAACAGTGGCCTACCAAAAAAATAATTGGCCTGTAAAAAAAGAACAGTTGAAAAAAATTGGCCAGTAAAAAAGTTAAGTGGCCATCAAAAAAAGTGACCGGTTAAAAAAATTGCCCATTAAAAAAAATGACTACAAAAAATTGGCCCGTAAAAAAGGAAAGACCAGTCAAGCAAAATTGGTCAGTGAAAAAATGTATTGTCCATCACACAGTGAGGTGGAGGAGGCGGAGGAGGCGGAGGAGGAGGCGGAGGAGGAGGCGGAGGAGGCGGAGGAGGAGGCGGAGGCGGAGGAGAAGGCGGAGGAGGAGGACGAGGCGGAGGAGGCGGAGGAGGAGGTGGAAGAGGTAGGTGGCCTGTAAAAAAAGAGACCAGTAAAATAATTGGCCAGTAAAAACAGATGAGTGGCCATAAAAAAAGTTTGACTGGTAAAAAGAAATATATAAAACAATTAAATTCACTTCTACGTTACTTTACCAAAAGAACCAAGAATATGAATCCTTGCAGTCACGAAAGCTTTAATTCAAAATGGTAAAGAAAGTCAAACTGAAAAAATCGCCAGTAAAAAGATAATTGGCCATCAAAAAAAGTGACTGGCAAAAAAGAGTGGCCATTAAAGAAAAAATTTGCCTGGTAAAAAAATATGGTCATGAAAAAAGTGAAAAAAATTGGCCAGTAAAAAAGATAAATGGCCATCAAAAAACATGACCGGTTAAAAATGAGTGGCCATTAAAAAAAAGAGCCGATCAAAAAAGAATTGGCCCATAAAAAAAAGACCAGTCGAAAAAAATTGGCCGGTAAAAAAGATGAATGGCCATCCAAAAAGTGACCGGTTAAAAAAGAGTGGCCATTAAAAAAACAGTGGCCTACCAAAAAATAATTGGCCCGTAAAAAAAGACCAGTCGAAAAAAATTGGCAAGTAAAAAAGATAAGTGGCCATCAAAAAAAGTGACCGGCTAAAAAAATTGACTACAAAAAATTGGCCCGTAAAAAGGAAAGACCAGTCAAACAAAATTGGTCAGTAAAAAAATGTATTGGCCATCACACAGTGAGGTGGAGGAGGCGGAGGAGGAGGCGGAGGAGGATGCGGAAGAAGAGGCGGAGGAGGAGGCGGACGAGGAGGCGGAGGAGGAGGAGGCGGAGGAGGAGGCGGAGGAGGAGGCGGAGGAGGAGGCGGAAGAGGTAGGTGGCCCGTAAAAAAAGAGACCAGTAAAAAAATTGCCAATAAAAAAAGATGAGTGGCCATAAAAAAATTTGACTGGTAAAAAATAATAATAATAAAAACATAAAACAATTAAATTCCCTTCTACGTGACTTTACCGAAAGAACCAAGAATATGAATCCCTGCAGTCACGAAAGCTTTAATTAAAAATGGTAAAAAAAGTCAAACTGAAAAAATTGCCACTAAAAAAGATAATTGGCCATCAAAAAAAGTGACTGGTTAAAAAAGAGTGGCCATTAATGAAAAAATTTGACTGGTAAAAAAATAAATGGTCATGAAAAAAGTGAAAAAATTTGGCCGGTAAAAAAGATAAATGGCCATCAAAAAAAGTGACCGGTTTAAAAACAGTGGCCATTAAAAAAAGTGGCCGATCAAAAAAGAATTGGGCCATAAAAAAAGACCAGTCGAAAAAAATTGGCCGGTAAAAAAGATGAATGGCCATCCAAAAAAGTGACCGGTTAAAAAAGAGTGGCCATTAAAAAAACAGTGGCCTACCAAAAAATAATTGGCCCGTAAAAAAAGACCAGTCGAAAAAAATTGGCCAGTAAAAAAGATAAGTGGCCATCAAAAAAAGTGACCGGTTAAAAAAATTGCCCATTAAAAAAAGTGACTACAAAAAATTGGCCCGTAAAAAGGAAAGACCAGTCAAACAAAATTGGTCAGTAAAAAAATGTATTTGCCATCACACAGTGAGGTGGAGGAGGCGGAGGAGGAGGCGGAGGAGGCGGAGGAGGAGGCGGAGGAGGAGGCGGAGGAGGAGGCGGAGGAGGAGGAGGAGGCGGAGGAGGAGGCGGAGGAGGAGGCGGAGGAGGAGGAGGCGGAAGAGGTAGGTGGCCCTTAAAAAAAGAGACCAGTAAAAGAATTGCCAGTAAAAAAGATGAGTGGCCATAAAAAAATTTGACTGGTAAAAAATAACAATAAAAACATAAAACAATTAAATTCCCTTCTACGTGACTTTACCGAAAGAACCAAGAATATGAATCCCTGCAGTCACGAAAGCTTTAATTAAAAATGGTAAAAAAAAGTCAAACTGAAAAAATTGCCACTAAAAAAGATAATTGGCCATCAAAAAAAGTGACTGGTTAAAAAAGAGTGGCCATTAATGAAAAAATTTGACTGGTAAAAAAATAAATGGTCATGAAAAAAGTGAAAAAATTTGGCCGGTAAAAAAGATAAATGGCCATCAAAAAAAGTGACCGGTTTAAAAACAGTGGCCATTAAAAAAAGTGGCCGATCAAAAAAGAATTGGGCCATAAAAAAAGACCAGTCGAAAAAAATTGGCCGGTAAAAAAGATGAATGGCCATCCAAAAAAGTGACCGGTTAAAAAAGAGTGGCCATTAAAAAAACAGTGGCCTACCAAAAAATAATTGGCCCGTAAAAAAAGACCAGTCGAAAAAAATTGGCCAGTAAAAAAGATAAGTGGCCATCAAAAAAAGTGACCGGTTAAAAAAATTGCCCATTAAAAAAAGTGACTACAAAAAATTGGCCCGTAAAAAGGAAAGACCAGTCAAACAAAATTGGTCAGTAAAAAAATGTATTTGCCATCACACAGTGAGGTGGAGGAGGCGGAGGAGGAGGCGGAGGAGGCGGAGGAGGAGGCGGAGGAGGAGGCGGAGGAGGAGGCGGAGGAGGAGGAGGAGGCGGAGGAGGAGGCGGAGGAGGAGGCGGAGGAGGAGGCGGAAGAGGTAGGTGGCCCTTAAAAAAAGAGACCAGTAAAATAATTGCCAGTAAAAAAGATGAGTGGCCATAAAAAAATTTGACTGGTAAAAAATAATAATAATAAAAACATAAAACAATTAAATTCCCTTCTACGTGACTTTACCGAAAAAACCAAGAATATGAATCCCTGCAGTCACGAAAGCTTTAATTCAAAATGGTAAAAAAAGTCAAACTGAAAAAATTGCCACTAAAAAAGATAATTGGCCATCAAAAAAAGTGACTGGTTAAAAAAGAGTGGCCATTAATGAAAAAATTTGACTGGTAAAAAAATAAATGGTCATGAAAAAAGTGAAAAAATTTGGCCGGTAAAAAAGATAAATGGCCATCAAAAAAAGTGACCGGTTTAAAAACAGTGGCCATTAAAAAAAGTGGCCGATCAAAAAAGAATTGGCCCATGAAAAAAAGACCAGTCGAAAAAAATTGGCCGGTAAAAAAGATGAATGGCCATCCAAAAAAATGACCGGTTAAAAAAGAGTGGCCATTAAAAAAACAGTGGCCTACCAAAAAAATAATTGGCCCGTAAAAAAAGAACAGTTGAAAAAAATTGGCCAGTAAAAAAGTTAAGTGGCCATCAAAAAAAGTGACCGGTTAAAAAAATTGCCCATTAAAAAAAATGACTACAAAAAATTGGCCCGTAAAAAAGGAAAGACCAGTCAAGCAAAATTGGTCAGTGAAAAAATGTATTGTCCATCACACAGTGAGGTGGAGGAGGCGGAGGAGGCGGAGGAGGAGGCGGAGGAGGAGGAGGCGGAGGAGGCGGAGGAGGAGGCGGAGGCGGAGGAGGAGGCGGAGGAGGAGGACGAGGCGGAGGAGGCGGAGGAGGAGGTGGAAGAGGTAGGTGGCCTGTAAAAAAAGAGACCAGTAAAATAATTGGCCAGTAAAAATAGATGAGTGGCCATAAAAAAAGTTTGACTGGTAAAAAGAAATATATAAAACAATTAAATTCACTTCTACGTTACTTTACCGAAAGAACCAAGAATATGAATCCTTGCAGTCACCAAGAATATGAATCCTTGCAGTCACGAAAGCTTTAATTCAAAATGGTAAAGAAAGTCAAACTGAAAAAATCGCCAGTAAAAAGATAATTGGCCATCAAAAAAAGTGACTGGCAAAAAAGAGTGGCCATTAAAGAAAAAATTTGACTGGTAAAAAAATATGGTCATGAAAAAAGTGAAAAAAATTGGCCAGTAGAAAAGATAAATGGCCATCAAAAAACATGACCGGTTAAAAATGAGTGGCCATTAAAAAAAAGAGCCGATCAAAAAAGAATTGGCCCATAAAAAAAAGACCAGTCGAAAAAAATTGGCCGGTAAAAAAGATGAATGGCCATCCAAAAAGTGACCGGTTAAAAAAGAGTGGCCATTAAAAAAACAGTGGCCTACCAAAAAATAATTGGCCCGTAAAAAAAGACCAGTCGAAAAAAATTGGCAAGTAAAAAAGATAAGTGGCCATCAAAAAAAGTGACCGGCTAAAAAAAGTGACTACAAAAAATTGGCCCGTAAAAAGGAAAGACCAGTCAAACAAAATTGGTCAGTAAAAAAATGTATTGGCCATCACACAGTGAGGTGGAGGAGGCGGAGGAGGAGGCGGAGGAGGATGCGGAAGAAGAGGCGGAGGAGGAGGCGGACGAGGAGGCGGAGGAGGAGGAGGCGGAGGAGGAGGCGGAGGAGGAGGCGGAGGAGGAGGCGGAAGAGGTAGGTGGCCCGTAAAAAAAGAGACCAGTAAAAAAATTGCCAATAAAAAAGATGAGTGGCCATAAAAAAATTTGACTGGTAAAAAATAATAATAATAAAAACATAAAACAATTAAATTCCCTTCTAAGTGACTTTACGGAAAGAACCAAGAATATGAATCCCTGCAGTCACGAAAGCTTTAATTCAAAATGGTAAAAAAAAGTCAAACTGAAAAAATTGGCCACTAAAAAAGATAATTGGCCATCAAAAAAAGTTACTGGTTAAAAAAGAGTGGCCATTAATGAAAAAAATTGACTGGTAAAAAAAAAATTATCATGAAAAAAGTGAAAAAATTTGGCCGGTAAAATAGATAAATGGCCATCAAAAAAAGTGACCGGTTAAAAAACAGTGGCCATTAAAAAAAGTGGCCGATCAAAAAAGAATTGGACCATGAAAAAAAGACCAGTCGAAAAAAATTGGCCGGTAAAAAAGATGAATGGCCATCCAAAAAAGTGACCAGTTAAAAAAGAGTGGCTATTAAAAAAACAGTGGCCTACCAAGAAATAATTGGCCCGTAAAAAAAAACCAGTCGAAAAAAATTGGCCACAGTGGCCATTAAAAAAGTGGCCGATCAAAAAAGAATTGGCCCATTAAAAAAGACCAGTCGAAAAAAATTGGCCGGTAAAAAAGATGAATGGCCATCCAAAAAAGTGACCGGTTAAAAAAGAGTGGCCATTAAAAAAACAGTGGCCTACCAAAAAATAATTGGACCGTAAAAAAAGACCAGGCAAAAAAAATTGGCCAGTTAAAAAGATAAGTGGCCATCAAAAAAAGTGACCGGTTAAAAAAATTGCCCATTAAAAAAAGTGACTACAAAAAATTGGCCCGTAAAAAGGAAAGACCAGTCAAACAAAATTGGTCAGTAAAAAAATGTATTTGCCATCACACAGTGAGGTGGAGGAGGCGGAGGAGGAGGCGGAGGAGGCGGAGGAGGCGGAGGAGGAGGCGGAGGAGGAGGCGGAGGAGGAGGAGGAGGCGGAGGAGGAGGCGGAGGAGGAGGCGGAGGAGGCGGAAGAGGTAGGTGGCCCTTAAAAAAAGAGACCAGTAAAAGAATTGCCAGTAAAAAAGATGAGTGGCCATAAAAAAATTTGACTGGTAAAAAATAATAATAAAAAAAACATAAAACAATTAAATTCCCTTCTACGTGACTTTACCGAAAGAACCAAGAATATGAATCCCTGCAGTCACGAAAGCTTTAATTCAAAATGGTAAAAAAAGTCAAACTGAAAAAAATGCCACTAAAAAAGATAATTGGCCATCAAAAAAAGTGACTGGTTAAAAAAGAGTGGCCATTAATGAAAAAATTTGACTGGTAAAAAAATAAATGGTCATGAAAAAAGTGAAAAAATTTGGCCGGTAAAAAAGATAAATGGCCATCAAAAAAAGTGACCGGTTTAAAAACAGTGGCCATTAAAAAAAGTGGCCGATCAAAAAAGAATTGGCCCATGAAAAAAAGACCAGTCGAAAAAAATTGGCCGGTAAAAAAGATGAATGGCCATCCAAAAAAATGACCGGTTAAAAAAGAGTGGCCATTAAAAAAACAGTGGCCTACCAAAAAAATAATTGGCCTGTAAAAAAAGAACAGTTGAAAAAAATTGGCCAGTAAAAAAGTTAAGTGGCCATCAAAAAAAGTGACCGGTTAAAAAAATTGCCCATTAAAAAAAATGACTACAAAAAATTGGCCCGTAAAAAAGGAAAGACCAGTCAAGCAAAATTGGTCAGTGAAAAAATGTATTGTCCATCACACAGTGAGGTGGAGGAGGCGGAGGAGGCGGAGGAGGAGGCGGAGGAGGAGGCGGAGGAGGCGGAGGAGGAGGCGGAGGCGGAGGAGAAGGCGGAGGAGGAGGACGAGGCGGAGGAGGCGGAGGAGGAGGTGGAAGAGGTAGGTGGCCTGTAAAAAAAGAGACCAGTAAAATAATTGGCCAGTAAAAATAGATGAGTGGCCATAAAAAAAGTTTGACTGGTAAAAAGAAATATATAAAACAATTAAATTCACTTCTACGTTACTTTACCGAAAGAACCAAGAATATGAATCCTTGCAGTCACGAAAGCTTTAATTCAAAATGGTAAAGAAAGTCAAACTGAAAAAATCGCCAGTAAAAAGATAATTGGCCATCAAAAAAAGTGACTGGCAAAAAAGAGTGGCCATTAAAGAAAAAATTTGCCTGGTAAAAAAATATGGTCATGAAAAAAGTGAAAAAAATTGGCCAGTAAAAAAGATAAATGGCCATCAAAAAACATGACCGGTTAAAAATGAGTGGCCATTAAAAAAAAGAGCCGATCAAAAAAGAATTGGCCCATAAAAAAAAGACCAGTCGAAAAAAATTGGCCGGTAAAAAAGATGAATGGCCATCCAAAAAGTGACCGGTTAAAAAAGAGTGGCCATTAAAAAAACAGTGGCCTACCAAAAAATAATTGGCCCGTAAAAAAAGACCAGTCGAAAAAAATTGGCAAGTAAAAAAGATAAGTGGCCATCAAAAAAAGTGACCGGCTAAAAAAATTGACTACAAAAAATTGGCCCGTAAAAAGGAAAGACCAGTCAAACAAAATTGGTCAGTAAAAAAATGTATTGGCCATCACACAGTGAGGTGGAGGAGGCGGAGGAGGAGGCGGAGGAGGATGCGGAAGAAGAGGCGGAGGAGGAGGCGGACGAGGAGGCGGAGGAGGAGGAGGCGGAGGAGGAGGCGGAGGAGGAGGCGGAGGAGGAGGCGGAAGAGGTAGGTGGCCCGTAAAAAAAGAGACCAGTAAAAAAATTGCCAATAAAAAAAGATGAGTGGCCATAAAAAAATTTGACTGGTAAAAAATAATAATAATAAAAACATAAAACAATTAAATTCCCTTCTACGTGACTTTACCGAAAGAACCAAGAATATGAATCCCTGCAGTCACGAAAGCTTTAATTAAAAATGGTAAAAAAAGTCAAACTGAAAAAATTGCCACTAAAAAAGATAATTGGCCATCAAAAAAAGTGACTGGTTAAAAAAGAGTGGCCATTAATGAAAAAATTTGACTGGTAAAAAAATAAATGGTCATGAAAAAAGTGAAAAAATTTGGCCGGTAAAAAAGATAAATGGCCATCAAAAAAAGTGACCGGTTTAAAAACAGTGGCCATTAAAAAAAGTGGCCGATCAAAAAAGAATTGGGCCATAAAAAAAGACCAGTCGAAAAAAATTGGCCGGTAAAAAAGATGAATGGCCATCCAAAAAAGTGACCGGTTAAAAAAGAGTGGCCATTAAAAAAACAGTGGCCTACCAAAAAATAATTGGCCCGTAAAAAAAGACCAGTCGAAAAAAATTGGCCAGTAAAAAAGATAAGTGGCCATCAAAAAAAGTGACCGGTTAAAAAAATTGCCCATTAAAAAAAGTGACTACAAAAAATTGGCCCGTAAAAAGGAAAGACCAGTCAAACAAAATTGGTCAGTAAAAAAATGTATTTGCCATCACACAGTGAGGTGGAGGAGGCGGAGGAGGAGGCGGAGGAGGCGGAGGAGGAGGCGGAGGAGGAGGCGGAGGAGGAGGCGGAGGAGGAGGAGGAGGCGGAGGAGGAGGCGGAGGAGGAGGCGGAGGAGGAGGAGGCGGAAGAGGTAGGTGGCCCTTAAAAAAAGAGACCAGTAAAAGAATTGCCAGTAAAAAAGATGAGTGGCCATAAAAAAATTTGACTGGTAAAAAATAATAATAAAAACATAAAACAATTAAATTCCCTTCTACGTGACTTTACCGAAAGAACCAAGAATATAAATCCCTGCAGTCACGAAAGCTTTAATTAAAAATGGTAAAAAAAGTCAAACTGAAAAAATTGCCACTAAAAAAGATAATTGGCCATCAAAAAAAGTGACTGGTTAAAAAAGAGTGGCCATTAATGAAAAAATTTGACTGGTAAAAAAATAAATGGTCATGAAAAAAGTGAAAAAATTTGGCCGGTAAAAAAGATAAATGGCCATCAAAAAAAGTGACCGGTTTAAAAACAGTGGCCATTAAAAAAAGTGGCCGATCAAAAAAGAATTGGGCCATAAAAAAAGACCAGTCGAAAAAAATTGGCCGGTAAAAAAGATGAATGGCCATCCAAAAAAGTGACCGGTTAAAAAAGAGTGGCCATTAAAAAAACAGTGGCCTACCAAAAAATAATTGGCCCGTAAAAAAAGACCAGTCGAAAAAAATTGGCCAGTAAAAAAGATAAGTGGCCATCAAAAAAAGTGACCGGTTAAAAAAATTGCCCATTAAAAAAAGTGACTACAAAAAATTGGCCCGTAAAAAGGAAAGACCAGTCAAACAAAATTGGTCAGTAAAAAAATGTATTTGCCATCACACAGTGAGGTGGAGGAGGCGGAGGAGGAGGCGGAGGAGGCGGAGGAGGAGGCGGAGGAGGAGGCGGAGGAGGAGGCGGAGGAGGAGGAGGAGGCGGAGGAGGAGGCGGAGGAGGAGGCGGAGGAGGAGGCGGAAGAGGTAGGTGGCCCTTAAAAAAAGAGACCAGTAAAATAATTGCCAGTAAAAAAGATGAGTGGCCATAAAAAAATTTGACTGGTAAAAAATAATAATAATAAAAACATAAAACAATTAAATTCCCTTCTACGTGACTTTACCGAAAAAACCAAGAATATGAATCCCTGCAGTCACGAAAGCTTTAATTCAAAATGGTAAAAAAAGTCAAACTGAAAAAATTGCCACTAAAAAAGATAATTGGCCATCAAAAAAAGTGACTGGTTAAAAAAGAGTGGCCATTAATGAAAAAATTTGACTGGTAAAAAAATAAATGGTCATGAAAAAAGTGAAAAAATTTGGCCGGTAAAAAAGATAAATGGCCATCAAAAAAAGTGACCGGTTTAAAAACAGTGGCCATTAAAAAAAGTGGCCGATCAAAAAAGAATTGGCCCATGAAAAAAAGACCAGTCGAAAAAAATTGGCCGGTAAAAAAGATGAATGACCATCCAAAAAAATGACCGGTTAAAAAAGAGTGGCCATTAAAAAAACAGTGGCCTACCAAAAAAATAATTGGCCCGTAAAAAAAGAACAGTTGAAAAAAATTGGCCAGTAAAAAAGTTAAGTGGCCATCAAAAAAAGTGACCGGTTAAAAAAATTGCCCATTAAAAAAAATGACTACAAAAAATTGGCCCGTAAAAAAGGAAAGACCAGTCAAGCAAAATTGGTCAGTGAAAAAATGTATTGTCCATCACACAGTGAGGTGGAGGAGGCGGAGGAGGCGGAGGAGGAGGCGGAGGAGGAGGAGGCGGAGGAGGCGGAGGAGGAGGCGGAGGCGGAGGAGGAGGCGGAGGAGGAGGACGAGGCGGAGGAGGCGGAGGAGGAGGTGGAAGAGGTAGGTGGCCTGTAAAAAAAGAGACCAGTAAAATAATTGGCCAGTAAAAATAGATGAGTGGCCATAAAAAAAGTTTGACTGGTAAAAAGAAATATATAAAACAATTAAATTCACTTCTACGTTACTTTACCGAAAGAACCAAGAATATGAATCCTTGCAGTCACGAAAGCTTTAATTCAAAATGGTAAAGAAAGTCAAACTGAAAAAATCGCCAGTAAAAAGATAATTGGCCATCAAAAAAAGTGACTGGCAAAAAAGAGTGGCCATTAAAGAAAAAATTTGACTGGTAAAAAAATATGGTCATGAAAAAAGTGAAAAAAATTGGCCAGTAGAAAAGATAAATGGCCCTCAAAAAACATGACCGGTTAAAAATGAGTGGCCATTAAAAAAAAGAGCCGATCAAAAAAGAATTGGCCCATAAAAAAAAGACCAGTCGAAAAAAATTGGCCGGTAAAAAAGATGAATGGCCATCCAAAAAGTGACCGGTTAAAAAAGAGTGGCCATTAAAAAAACAGTGGCCTACCAAAAAATAATTGGCCCGTAAAAAAAGACCAGTCGAAAAAAATTGGCAAGTAAAAAAGATAAGTGGCCATCAAAAAAAGTGACCGGCTAAAAAAAGTGACTACAAAAAATTGGCCCGTAAAAAGGAAAGACCAGTCAAACAAAATTGGTCAGTAAAAAAATGTATTGGCCATCACACAGTGAGGTGGAGGAGGCGGAGGAGGAGGCGGAGGAGGATGCGGAAGAAGAGGCGGAGGAGGAGGCGGACGAGGAGGCGGAGGAGGAGGAGGCGGAGGAGGAGGCGGAGGAGGAGGCGGAGGAGGAGGCGGAAGAGGTAGGTGGCCCGTAAAAAAAGAGACCAGTAAAAAAATTGCCAATAAAAAAGATGAGTGGCCATAAAAAAATTTGACTGGTAAAAAAAAATAATAATAAAAACATAAAACAATTAAATTCCCTTCTAAGTGACTTTACGGAAAGAACCAAGAATATGAATCCCTGCAGTCACGAAAGCTTTAATTCAAAATGGTAAAAAAAAGTCAAACTGAAAAAATTGGCCACTAAAAAAGATAATTGGCCATCAAAAAAAGTTACTGGTTAAAAAAGAGTGGCCATTAATGAAAAAAATTGACTGGTAAAAAAAAAATTATCATGAAAAAAGTGAAAAAATTTGGCCGGTAAAATAGATAAATGGCCATCAAAAAAAGTGACCGGTTAAAAAACAGTGGCCATTAAAAAAAGTGGCCGATCAAAAAAGAATTGGACCATGAAAAAAAGACCAGTCGAAAAAAATTGGCCGGTAAAAAAGATGAATGGCCATCCAAAAAAGTGACCAGTTAAAAAAGAGTGGCTATTAAAAAAACAGTGGCCTACCAAGAAATAATTGGCCCGTAAAAAAAAACCAGTCGAAAAAAATTGGCCACAGTGGCCATTAAAAAAGTGGCCGATCAAAAAAGAATTGGCCCATTAAAAAAGACCAGTCGAAAAAAATTGGCCGGTAAAAAAGATGAATGGCCATCCAAAAAAGTGACCGGTTAAAAAAGAGTGGCCATTAAAAAAACAGTGGCCTACCAAAAAATAATTGGACCGTAAAAAAAAACCAGGCGAAAAAAATTGGCCAGTTAAAAAGATAAGTGGCCATTAAAAAAAGTGACCGGTTAAAAAAATTGCCCATTAAAAAAAGTGACTACAAAAAATTGGCCCGTAAAAAGGAAAGACCAGTCAAACAAAATTGGTCAGTAAAAAAATGTATTGGCCATCACACAGTGAGGTGGAGGAGGCGGAGGAGGAGGCGGAGGAGGCGGAGGAGGCGGAGGCGGAGGAGGCGGAGGAGGAAGCGGAGGAGGCGGAGGCGGAGGAGGAGGCGGAGGAGGAGGTGGAGGAGGAGGAGGCGGAGGAGGAGGCGGAGGAGGAGGCGGAAGAGGTAGGTGGCCCGTAAAAAAAGAGACCAGTAAAAGAATTGCCAGTAAAAAAGATGAGTGGCCATAAAAATATTTGACTGGTAAAAAATAATACTAATAAAAACATAAAACAATTAAATTCCGTTCTACGTGACTTTACCGAAAGAACCAAGAATATGAATCCCTGCAGTCACGAAAGCTTTAATTCAAAATGGTAAAAAAAGTCAAACTGAAAAAATTGGCCACTAAAAAAGATAATTGGCCATCAAAAAAAGTGACTGGTTAAAAAAGAGTGGCCATTAATGAAAAAATTTGACTGGTAAAAAAATAAATGGTCATGAAAAAAGTGAAAAAATTTGGCCGGTAAAAAAGATAAATGGCCATCAAAAAAAGTGACCGGTTTAAAAACAGTGGCCATTAAAAAAAAGTGGCCGATCAAAAAAGAATTGGCCCTTGAAAAAAAGACCAGTCGAAAAAAATTGGCCGGTAAAAAAGATGAATGGCCATCCAAAAAAATGACCGGTTAAAAAAGAGTGGCCATTAAAAAAACAGTGGCCTACCAAAAAAATAATTGGCCCGTAAAAAAAGAACAGTTGAAAAAAATTGGCCAGTAAAAAAGTTAAGTGGCCATCAAAAAAAGTGACCGGTTAAAAAAATTGCCCATTAAAAAAAATGACTACAAAAAATTGGCCAGTAAAAAAGGAAAGACCAGTCAAGCAAAATTGGTCAGTGAAAAAATGTATTGTCCATCACACAGTGAGGTAGAGGAGGCGGAGGAGGCGGAGGAGGAGGCGTAGGAGGCGGAGGAGGCAGAGGAGGAGGCAGAGGAGGAGGCGGAGGAGGCGGAGGAAGAGGCGGAGGAGGAGGACGAGGCGGAGGAGGCGGAGGAGGAGGAGGAGGTGGAAGAGGTAGGTGGCCTGTAAAAAAAGAGACCAGTAAAATAATTGGCCAGTAAAAATAGATGAGTGGCCATAAAAAAAGTTTGACTGTTAAAAAAAATATATAAAACAATTAAATTCACTTCTACGTTACTTTACCGAAAGAACCAAGAATATGAATCCCTGCAGTCACGAAAGCTTTAATTCAAAATGGTAAAAAAAAGTCAAACTGAAAAAATTGGCCACTAAAAAAGATAATTGGCCATCAAAAAAAGTTACTGGTTAAAAAAGAGTGGCCATTAATGAAAAAAATTGACTGGTAAAAAAAAAATGGTCATGAAAAAAGTGAAAAAATTTGGCTGGTAAAATAGATAAATGGCCATGAAAAAAGTGACCGGTTAAATAACAGTGGCCATTAAAAAAAGTGGCCGATCAAAAAAGAATTGGCCCATGAAAAAAAGACCAGTCGAAAAAAATTGGCCGGTAAAAAAGATGAATGGCCATCCAAAAAAGTGACCAGTTAAAAAAGAGTGGCCATTAAAAAAATAGTGGCCTACCAAAAAATAATTGGCCCGTAAAAAAAGACCAGTCGAAAAAAATTGGCCAGTAAAAAAGATAAGTGGCCATCAAAAAAAGTGACCGGCTAAAAAAAGTGACTACAAAAAATTGGCCCGTAAAAAGGAAAGACCAATCAAACAAAATTGGTCAGTAAAAAAATGTATTGGCCATCACACAGTGAGGTGGAGGAGGCGGAGGAGGCGGAGGAGGAGGCGGACGAGGAGGCGGAGGAGGAGGAGGCGGAGGCGGAGGAGGAGGCGGAGGAGGAGGCGGAGGAGGAGGCGGAAGAGGTAGGTGGCCCGTAAAAAAAAGAGACCAGTAAAAGAATTGCCAATAAAAAAAGATGAGTGGCCATGAAAAAATTTGACTGGTAAAAAAAAAAAAAAACATAAAACAATTACATTCCCTTCTATGTGACTTTACCGAAAGAACCAAGAATATGAATCCCTGCAGTCACGAAAGCTTTAATTCAAAATGGTAAAAAAAGTCAAACTGGAAAAATTGGCCACTAAAAAAGATAATTGGCCATCAAAAAAAGTTACTGGTTAAAAAAGAGTGGCCATTAATTAAAAAAATTGACTGGTAAAAAAAAAATGGTCATGAAAAAGTGAAAAAATTTGGCCGGTAAAATAGATAAATGGCCATGAAAAAAAGTGACCGGTTAAAAAACAGTGGCCATTAAAAAAAGTGGCCGATCAAAAAAGAATTGGCCCATGAAAAAAAGACCAGTCGAAAAAAATTGGCCGGTAAAAAAGATGAATGGCCATCCAAAAAAGTGACCGGTTAAAAAAGAGTGGCCATTAAAAAAACAGTGGCCTACCAAGAAATAATTGGCCCGTAAAAAAAGACCAGTCGAAAAAAATTGGCCACAGTGGCCATTAAAAAAACGTGGCCGATCAAAAAAGAATTGGCCCATAAAAAAAGACCAGTCGAAAAAAATTGGCCGGTAAAAAAGATGAATGGCCATCAAAAAAAGTGACCAGTTAAAAAACAGTGGCCATTAAAAAAAATGGCCGATCAAAAATGAATTGGCCCATAAAAAAAGACCAGTCAAAAAAAATTGGCCGGTAAAAAACATGAATGGCCATCCAAAATAATGACCGGTTAAAAAAGAGTGGCCATTAAAAAAACAGTGGCCTACCAAAAAAATAATTGGCCCGTAAAAAAAGAACAGTTGAAAAAAATTGGCCGGTAAAAAAGATGAATGGCCATCCAAAAAAGTGACCGGTTAAAAAAGAGTGGCCATTAAAAAAACAGTGGCCTACCAAGAAATAATTGGCCCGTAAATAAAGACCAGTCGAAAAAAATTGGCCACAGTGGCCATTAAAAAAAGTGGCCGATCAAAAAAGAATTGGGCCATAAAAAAAGACCAGTCAAAAAAAATTGGCCGGTAAAAAAGATGAATGGCCATCCAAAAAAATGACCGGTTAAAAAATTGCCCATTAAAAAAAGTGACTCCAAAAAATTGGCCCGTAAAAAGGAAAGACCAGTCAAACAAAATTGGTCAATAAAAAAATGTATTTTCCATCACACAGTGAGGTGGAGGAGGCGGAGGAGGAGGCGGAGGAGGCGGAGGAGGAGGCGGAGGAGGCGGAGGAGGAGGCGGAGGAGGAGGAGGAGGCGGAGGAGGAGGCGGAGGAGGAGGAGGCGGAAGAGGTAGGTGGCCCGTAAAAAAAGAGACCAGTAAAAGAATTGCCAGTAAAAAAGACGAGTGGCCATAAAAAAATTTGACTGGTAAAAAATAATAATAATAAAAACATAAAACAATTAAATTCCCTTCTACGTGACTTTACCGAAAGAACCAAGAATATGAATCCCTGCAGTCACGAAAGCTTTAATTCAAAATGGTAAAAAAAGTCAAACTGAAAAAATTGGCCACTAAAAAAGATAATTGGCCATCAAAAAAAGTGATTGGTTAAAAAAGAGTGGCCATTAATGAAAAAATTTGACTGGTAAAAAAAAATGGTCATGAAAAAAGTGAAAAAATTTGGCCGGTAAAATAGATAAATGGCCATCAAAAAAAGTGACCGGTTAAAAAACAGTGGCCATTAAAAAAAAAAGTGGCCGATCAAAAAAGAATTGGCCCATAAAAAAAAGACCAGTCTAAAAAAATTGGCCGGAAAAAAAGATGAATGGCCATCAAAAAAAGTGACCAGTTAAAAAACAGTGGCCATTAAAAAAAAAAGTGGCCGATCAAAAAAGAATTGGCCCATAAAAAAAAGACCAGTCTAAAAAAATTGGCCGGAAAAAAAGATGAATGGCCATCAAAAAAAGTGACCAGTTAAAAAACAGTGGCCATTAAAAAACAAGTGGCCGATCAAAAATGATTTGGCCCATAAAAAAAAGACCAGTCGAAAAAAATTGGCCGGTAAAAAAGATGAATGGCCATCCAAAAAAGTGACCGGTTAAAAAAATTGCCCATTAAAAAAAAGTGACTACAAAAAATTGGCCCGTAAAAAAGGAAAGACCAGTCAAACAAAATTGGTCAGTAAAAAAATATATTGGCCATCACACAGTGAGGTGGAGGAGGCGGAGGAGGCGGAAGAGGAGGCGGAGGAGGCGGAAGAGGAGGCGGAGGCGGAGGAGGCGCAAGAGGAGGCAGAGGAGGCGGAGGAGGAGGCGGAGGAGGCGGAGGAGGCGGAAGAGGAGGCGGAGGAGGCGGAGGAGGCGGAGGAGGAGGCGGAGGAGGAGGCGGAGGAGGAGGCGGAGGAGGAGTCGGAGGAGGAGGCGGAGGAGGAGGAGGCGGACGAGAACGAGGAGGCGGAGGAGGAGGCGGAGGAGGAGGCAGAGGAAGAGGAGGAGGCGGAAGAGGTAGGTGGCCCATAAAAAAAGAGACCACTAAAAGAATTGGCCAGTAAAAAAAAATGAGTGGCCATAAAAAAATTTGACTGGTAAAGAAAAAAATATGTAAAAGGATTAAATTCCCATCTACGTGACTTTACCAAAAGAACCAAGAATATGAATCCCTGCAGTCACGAAAGCTTTAATTCAAAATGGTAAAAAAAGTCAAACTGAAAAAATTGGCCAGTAAAAAAGATAATTGGCCATCAAAAAAAGTAACTGGTTAAAAAAGAGTGGCCTTTAAAGAAAAAATTTGACTGGTAAAAAAAAAAATGGTCATGAAAAAAGTGAAAAAAATTGGTTGGTAAAAAAGATAAATGGCCATCAAAAAAAGTAACTGGTTAAAAAAGATTGGCCATTAAAGAAAAAATTTGACTGGTAAAAAAAAAATGGTCATGAAAAAAGTGAAAAAAATTGGCCGGTAAAAAAGATAAATGGCCATCAAAAAAAGTGACCTTTTAAAAAACAGTGGCCATTAAAAAAACAGTGGCCGATCAAAAAAGGAATTGGCCCATAAAAAAAAGACCAGTCTAAAAAAATTGGCCGGTAAAAAAGATGAATGGCCATCAAAAAAAGTGACCAGTTAAAAAACAGTGGCCATTAAAAAAAAATGGCCGATCAAAAATGAATTGGCCCATAAAAAAAAGACCAGTCGAAAAAAATTGGCCGGTAAAAAAGATGAATGGCCATCCAAAAAAGTGACCGGTTAAAAAAATTGCCCATTAAAAAAAAGTGACTACAAAAAATTGGCCCGTAAAAAAGGAAAGACCAGTCAAACAAAATTGGTCAGTAAAAAAATATATTGGCCATCACACAGTGAGGTGGAGGAGGCGGAGGAGGCGGAAGAGGAGGCGGAGGAGGCGGAAGAGGAGGCGGAGGCGGAGGAGGCGCAAGAGGAGGCAGAGGAGGCGGAGGAGGAGGCGGAGGAGGCGGAGGAGGCGGAAGAGGAGGCGGAGGAGGCGGAGGAGGCGGAGGAGGAGGCGGAGGAGGAGGCGGAGGAGGAGGCGGAGGAGGAGTCGGAGGAGGAGGCGGAGGAGGAGGAGGCGGACGAGAACGAGGAGGCGGAGGAGGAGGCGGAGGAGGAGGCAGAGGAAGAGGAGGAGGCGGAAGAGGTAGGTGGCCCATAAAAAAAGAGACCACTAAAAGAATTGGCCAGTAAAAAAAAATGAGTGGCCATAAAAAAATTTGACTGGTAAAGAAAAAAATATGTAAAAGGATTAAATTCCCATCTACGTGACTTTACCAAAAGAACCAAGAATATGAATCCCTGCAGTCACGAAAGCTTTAATTCAAAATGGTAAAAAAAGTCAAACTGAAAAAATTGGCCAGTAAAAAAGATAATTGGCCATCAAAAAAAGTAACTGGTTAAAAAAGAGTGGCCTTTAAAGAAAAAATTTGACTGGTAAAAAAAAAAATGGTCATGAAAAAAGTGAAAAAAATTGGTTGGTAAAAAAGATAAATGGCCATCAAAAAAAGTAACTGGTTAAAAAAGATTGGCCATTAAAGAAAAAATTTGACTGGTAAAAAAAAAATGGTCATGAAAAAAGTGAAAAAAATTGGCCGGTAAAAAAGATAAATGGCCATCAAAAAAAGTGACCTTTTAAAAAACAGTGGCCATTAAAAAAACAGTGGCCGATCAAAAAAGGAATTGGCCCATAAAAAAAAGACCAGTCTAAAAAAATTGGCCTGTAAAAAAGATGAATGGCCATCAAAAAAAGTGACCAGTTAAAAAACAGTGGCCATTAAAAAAAAATGGCCGATCAAAAATGAATTGGCCCATAAAAAAAAGACCAGTCGAAAAAAATTGGCCGGTAAAAAAGATGAATGGCCATCCAAAAAAGTGACCAGTTAAAAAAATTGCCCATTAAAAAAAAGTGACTACAAAAAATTGGCCCGTAAAAAAGGAAAGACCAGTCAAACAAAATTGGTTAGTAAAAAAATATATTGGCCATCACACAGTGAGGTGGAGGAGGCGGAGGAGGCGGAAGAGGAGGCGGAGGAGGCGGAAGAGGAGGCGGAGGAGGCGGAGGAGGAGGCGGAGGAGGCGGAGGAGGAGGCGGAGGAGGAGGCGGAGGCGGAGGAGGAGGCGGAGGAGGCGGAGGAGGAGGCGGAGGAGGCGGAGGAGGAGGCGGACCAGGATGAGGAGGCGGAGGAGGAGGCAGAGGAGGAGGAGGAGGCAGAGGAGGAGGAGGAGGCGGAAGAGGTAGGTGGCCCATAAAAAAAGAGACCACTAAAAGAATTGGCCAGTAAAAAAAAGGTGAGTGGCCATAAAAAAATTTGACTGGTAAAAAAAAATATATTTAAAACAATTAAATTCCCTTCTACGTGACTTTACCAAAAGAACCAAGAATATGAATCCCTGCAGTCACGAAAGCTTTAATTCAAAATGGTAAAAAAGTCAAACTGAAAAAATGGGCCAGTAAAAAAGATAATTGGCCATCAAAAAAAGTACCTGGTTAAAAAAGAGTGACCATTAAAGAAAAAATTTGACTGGTAAAAAAAAAATGGTCATAAAAAAAGTGAATAAAATTGGTCGGTAAAAAAGATAAATGGCCATCAAAAAAAGTGACCGGTTAAAAAACAGTGGCCATTAAAAAAAAAGTGGCCGATCAAAAAAGAATTGGCCCATAAAAAAAAGACCAGTCTAAAAAAATTGGCCGGAAAAAAAGATGAATGGCCATCAAAAAAAGTGACCAGTTAAAAAACAGTGGCCATTAAAAAAAAAGTGGCCGATCAAAAAAGAATTGGCCCATAAAAAAAAGACCAGTCTAAAAAAATTGGCCAGAAAAAAAGATGAATGGCCATCAAAAAAAGTGACCAGTTAAAAAACAGTGGCCATTAAAAAAAAGTGGCCGATCAAAAATGAATTGGCCCATAAAAAAAAGACCAGTCGAAAAAAATTGGCCGGTAAAAAAGATGAATGGCCATCCAAAAAAGTGACCGGTTAAAAAAATTGCCCATTAAAAAAAAGTGACTACAAAAAATTGGCCCGTAAAAAAGGAAAGACCAGTTAAACAAAATTGGTCAGTAAAAACATATATTGGCCATCACACAGTGAGGTGGAGGAGGCGGAGGAGGCGGAAGAGGAGGCGGAGGAGGCGGAAGAGGAGGCGGAGGAGGAGGCGGAGGAGGAGGAGGCGGAGGAGGAGGCGGAGGCGGAGGCGGAGGCGGAGGAGGAGGCGGACGAGGACGAGGAGGCGGAGGAGGAGGCGGAGGAGGAGGCGGAGGAGGTGGAAGAGGTAGGTGGCCCATGAAAAAAGAGACCACTAAAAGAATTGGCCAGTAAAAAAAGATGAGTGGCCATGAAAAAATTTGACTAGTAAAAAAAAAAATATGTAAAAGGATTAAATTCCCATCTACGTGACTTTACCAAAAGAACCAAGAATATGAATCCCTGCAGTCACGAAAGCTTTAATTCAAAATGGTAAAAAAAGTCAAACTGAAAAAATTGGCCAGTAAAAAAGATAATTGGCAATCAAAAAAAGTAACTGGTTAAAAAAGAGTGGCCATTAAAGAAAAAATTTGACTGGTAAAAAAAAAAATGGTCATGAAAAAAGTGAAAAAAATTGGTTGGTAAAAAAGATAAATGGCCATCAAAAAAAGTAACTGGTTAAAAAAGAGTGGCCATTAAAGAAAAAATTTGACTGGTAAAAAAAAAATGGTCATGAAAAAAGTGAAAAAAATTGGCCGGTAAAAAAGATAAATGGCCATCAAAAAAAGTGACCTTTTAAAAAACAGTGGCCATTAAAAAAACAGTGGCCGATCAAAAAAGGAATTGGCCCATAAAAAAAAGACCAGTCTAAAAAAATTGGCCGGTAAAAAAGATGAATGGCCATCAAAAAATGTGACCAGTTAAAAAACAGTGGCCATTAAAAAAATGGCCGATCAAAAATGAATTGGCCCATAAAAAAAGACCAGTCGAAAAAAATTGGCCGGTAAAAAAGATGAATGGCCATCCAAAAAAGTGACCGGTTAAAAAAATTGCCCATTAAAAAAAAGTGACTACAAAAAATTGGCCCGTAAAAAAGGAAAGACCAGTCAAACAAAATTGGTCAGTAAAAAAATATATTGGCCATCACACAGTGAGGTGGAGGAGGCGGAGGAGGCGGAAGAGGAGGCAGAGGAGGCGGAAGAGGAGGCGGAGGAGGAGGCGGAGGAGGAGGCGGAGGAGGAGGCGGAGGCGGAGGCGGAGGAGGAGGCGGACGAGGACGAGGAGGCGGAGGAGGAGGCGGAGGAGGAGGCGGAGGCGGAGGCGGAGGAGGAGGCGGACGAGGACGAGGAGGCGGAGGAGGAGGCGGAGGAGGAGGCGGAGGAGGTGAAAGAGGTAGGTGGCCCATGAAAAAAGAGACCACTAAAAGAATTGGCCAGTAAAAAAAGATGAGTGGCCATGAAAAAATTTGACTAGTAAAAAAAAATATATGTAAAATAATTAAATTCCCTTCTACGTGACTTCACCAAAAGAACCAAGAATATGAATCCCTGCAGTCACGAAAGCTTTAATTCAAAATGGTAAAAAAAGTCAAACTGAAAAAATTGGCCAGTAAAAAAGATAATTGGCAATCAAAAAAAGTAACTGGTTAAAAAAGAGTGGCCATTAAAGAAAAAATTTGACTGGTAAAAAAAAAATGGTCATGAAAAAAGTGAAAAAAATTGGCTGGTAAAAAAGATAAATGGCCATCAAAAAAAGTAACTGGTTAAAAAAGAGTGGCCATTAAAGAAAAAATTTGACTGGAAAAAAAAAATGGTCATGAAAAAAGTGAAAAAAATTGGCCGGTAAAAAAGATAAATGGCCATCAAAAAAGTGACCTTTTAAAAAACAGTGGCCATTAAAAAAACAGTGGCCGATCAAAAAAGGAATTGGCCCATAAAAAAAAGACCAGTCTAAAAAAATTGGCCGGTAAAAAAGATGAATGGCCATCAAAAAAAGTGACCAGTTAAAAAACAGTGGCCATTAAAAAAAAATGGCCGATCAAAAATGAATTGGCCCATAAAAAAAGACCAGTCAAAAAAAATTGGGCGGTAAAAAAGATGAATGGCCATCCAAAAAAGTGACCGGTTAAAAAAATTGCCCATTAAAAAAAAGTGACTACAAAAAATTGGCCCGTAAAAAAGGAAAGACCAGTCAAACAAAATTGGTCAGTAAAAAAATATATTGGCCATCACACAGTGAGGTGGAGGAGGCGGAGGAGGCGGAAGAGGAGGCGGAGGAGGCGGAGGAGGAGGCGGAGGAGGCGGAAGAGGAGGCGGAGGAGGAGGCGGAGGAGGAGGCGGAGGCGGAGGAGGAGGAGGCGGAGGAGGAGGCGGAGGAGGAGGCGAAGGAGGAGGAGGCGGACGAGGAGGCGGAGGAGGAGGCGGAGGAGGAGGAGGCAGAGGAGGAGGCGGAAGAGGTAGGTGGCCCATAAAAAAAGAGACCACTAAAAGAATTGGCCAGTAAAAAAAGGTGAGTGGCCATAAAAAAATTTGACTGTTAAAAAAAAATACATGTAAAACAATTAAATTCCCTTCTACGTGACTTTATCAAAAGAACCAATAATATGAATCCCTGCAGTCACGAAAGCTTTAATTCAAAATGGTAAAAAAAAGTCAAACTGAAAAAATTGGCCAGTAAAAAAGATAATTGGCCATCAAAAAAAGTACCTGGTTAAAAAAGAGTGACCATTAAAGAAAAAATTTGACTGGTAAAAAAAAAATGGTCATGAAAAAAGTGAAATAAATTGGCCGGTAAAAAAGATAAATAGCCACCAAAAAAAGTGACCGTTTAAAAAACAGTGGGCATTAAAAAAACAGTGGCCGATCAAAAAAGAATTGGCCCATAAAAAAAAGACCAGTCTAAAAAAATTGGCCGGAAAAAAAGATGAATGGCCATCAAAAAAAGTGACCGGTTAAAAAAGATTGGCCTTTAAAAAAACAGTGGCCTACCATAAAAATAATTGGCCCGTAAAAAAAGACCAGTTGAAAAAAATTGGCCAGTAAAAAAGATAAGTGGCCATCAAAAAAAGTGACTGGTTAAAAAATAATGGCCATTAAAGAAAACATTTGACTGGTAAAAAAAAAGTGGTCATAAAAGTGAAAAATAATTGGCCAGTAAAAAAGGTAAATGGCCATCTAAAAAATTGACCGGTTAAAAAAGAGTGGCCATTAAAAAAAGTGGCCGACCAAAAAATAATTGGCCCATAAAAAAGACAAGTAAAAAAAAATTAGCCAGTAAAAGAATGTGGCCATCAAAAAAAATTACCGGTTAAAAAATAAAGTGGCTATTAAAAAAAAGTGGCCATCTAAAAAAGTGACTGGTTAAAAAAGAGTGGCCATTAAAGTATCTTGCACTAAAGACGAATTACCTAAATTATCAACAGAAGGTGTATATCAGATTAATTGCTTTTGTAGCAGATGCTATATTGGACAGACAGGACGCAAAATCAGCATAAGACTGAAAGAACACCAAAGAAATATTAAATTATCTCAAACACAACTGTCGGCAGTGGCAGAACATGCTTGTCAACAAGGACACTCAATTGATTTTGATAACGTTGAAGTGTTGTGTAATACTAATTATTACTGGCAAAGATTAATTAGAGAATCCATTGCAATTGAGAGAAATAGAAATAACTTTAATCGGGCTGAGAGCTATAGGGTTTGTACGGCTTTTAAGCGTATTATTAAATAATACATATTACAATTCCTTATAAGGGAAACACAAACTAATTATCGGATTACTAACGTAGCGTATATTCACAATAACACACATTGCAACTCATTACTAATCATAACCATTGACTGATTACTAATCGATTATAGAATTACTGCACCTGAATGAGTTAAATGATGATGTCACCCTGCTGCTCTATTTAAAACCAGGAGCAAGTGAGGGCTTTACCATTCTGGCGAATTGCCCGATGATGCTGGATGTAATTACCAGCGAAACGTCGTATTCAAACTGTAAATGTTGTGGATTCACTCTTCAACACACCGGTGGGCTAAAGTGGTGAACTAATTGTCTTTTGTCAACGTGACACTTTTTTTGCTGATTGGCCGTGTCGGGTGGTGGAGGGTTACGACACATTTATAAATAACACGATCTAACCCAAAAACCTTTATTATGAATAATATTGGTCGCGAAAGACTACGTGTTAAACCAATTAAAGAAAAAAATGACTGGTAAAAAAAAGAAGTGGTCATAAAAAAAGTGAAACAAATTGGCTGGTAAAAAAGGTAAATGGCCATCTAAAAAAGTGACCGGTTAAAAAAGAGTGGCCATTAAAGAAAAAAATGACTGGTAAAAAAAAAGTGGTCATAAAAAAGTGAAAAAATTGGCCGGTAAAAGAGATAAATGGCCATCTAAAAAAGTGACTGGTTAAAAAAGAGTGGCCATTAAAAAAAAGTGGCTGACCAAAAAATAATTGGCCCATAAAAAAAGACCAGTCAAAAAAATTGGCCAGTAAAAGAATGTGGCCATCAAAAAAAATTACCGGTTAAAAAAGAAAGTGGCTATTAAAAAAAAGTGGCCATCTAAAAATGTGACTGGTTAAAAAAGAGTGGCCATTAAAGTATCTTGCACTAAAGACGAATTACCTAAATTATCAACAGAAGGTGTATATCAGATTAATTGCTTTTGTGGCAGATGCTATATTGGACAGACAGGACGCAACATCAGCATAAGACTGAAATAACACCAAAGAAACATTAAATTATCTCAAACACAACTGTCGGCAGTGGCAGAACATGCCTGTCAACAAGAACACTCAATTGATTTTGATAACGTTGAAGTGTTGTGTAATACTCATAATTACTGGCAAAGATTAATGAGAGAATCCATTGAAATTGAGAGAAATAGAAATAACTTTAATCAGGCTGAGAGCTATAGGCTTTGTACGGCTTTTAAGCGTATTATTAAATAATGCATATTACAATTCCTTATAAGGGAAACACAAACTAATTATCGGATTACTAACGTAGCGTATATTCACAATAACACATTACAAATCATTACTAATCATAACCATTGACTAATTACTAATCGATTATAGAATTACAGCACCTGAATGAGTTAAATGATGACGTCACCCTGCTGCTCTATTTACAACCAGGAGCAAGTGAGGGCTTTTCCATTCTGGCGAATTGCCCGATGATGCTGGATGTAATTACCAGCGAAACGTCATATTCAAACTGTAAATGTTGTGGATTCACTCTTCAACACACCGGTGGGCTAAAGTAGTGAACTAATTGTCTTTTGTCAACGTGACACTTTTTTTGCTGATTGGCCGTGTCGGGTGGTGGAGGGTTACGACACATTTATAAATAACACGATCTAACCCAAAAACCTTTATTATGAATAATATTGGTCGCGAAAGCCTACGTGTTAAACCAATTAAAGAAAAAATTGACTGGTAAAAAAAAGAAGTGGTCATAAAAAAAGTGAAAAAAATTGGCCGGTAAAAAAGGTAAATGGCCATCTAAAAAAGTGACCGGTTAAAAAAGAGTGGCCATTAAAGAAAAAAAATGACTGGTAAAAAAAAGTGGTCATAAAAAAGTGAAAAAATTGGCCGGTAAAAGAGATAAATGGCCATCTAAAAAAGTGACCGGTTAAAAAAGAGTGGCCATTAAAAAAAAGTGGCCGACCAAAAAATAATTGGCCCATAAAAAAAGACCAGTCAAAAAAATTGGCCAGTAAAAGAATGTGGGCATCAAAAAACATTTACAGGTTAAAATAAGTGGCCATTAAAAAAGATAATTGGCCAGCAAAAAAAGTGACTGGTTAAAAAAGAGTGGCCATTAAAGAAAAAATTTGACTGGTAAAAAAAAAATGGTCATGAAAAAAGTTTAAAAAATTGGCCGGTAAAAAAGATAAATGGCCATCAAAAAAAGTGACCGGTTAAAAAAGAGTGGCCATTAAAAAAAAGTGGTCGACCAAGTAATAATTGGCCCTTAAAAAAGACCAGTCAAAAAAAATTGGCCAGTAAAAGAATGTGTAAATAAAAAAAAATTACCAGTAAAAAAAAAATAGTCGTTAAAAAAGATAAGTGGCCATCAAAAAAAGTGCTTGGTTAAAAAAGAGTGGCCATTAATGAAAAAATTGACTGGTATAGAAAAAAAATTGGTCATAAAAAAAGTGACTGGGTAAACAAGAATGGCCATTCAAGAAAAAATTGACTGGTAAAAAAGTGGTCGTAAAAAGTAAAAAAATTGGCCGGTTAAAAAGGTAAATGGCCATCTAAAAAAGTGACCAGTAAAAAAAGAATGGCCATTAAAAAATAGTGGCCGGCCAAGTAATAATTGGCCCATAAAAAAGACCAGTAAAAAAAAAGGCCAGAGAAAGAATGTGGCCATCAAAAAAAATTACTGGTAAAAAAAGAAGTGGCCATTAAAAAAGATAAGTGGCCATCAAAAAAAGTGACTGGTTAAAAAAGAGTGGCCATTAAAGAAAAAATTGACTGGTAAAAAAAAGTGGTCATAAAAAAGTAAAAAAATTGGCCGGTAAAAGAGATAAATGGCCATCTAAAAAAGTGACCGGTTAAAAAAGTGGCCATTAAAAAAAAGTGGCTGACCAAAAAATAATTGGCCCATAAACAAATACCAGTCAAAAAAAATTGGCCAGTAAAAGAATATGGCCATCAAAAAAAATTACCGGTTAAAAAATAATGGCCATTAAAGAAAACATTTAACTGGTAAAAAAAAAGTGGTCATAAAAGTGAAAAATAATTGGCCAGTAAAAAAGGTAAATGGCCATCTAAAAAATTGACCGGTTAAAAAAGAGTGGCCATTAAAAAAAAGTGGCCGACCAAAAAATAATTGGCCCATAAAAAAAGACCAGTCAAAAAAATTGGCCAGTAAAAGAATGTGGCCATCAAAAAAAATTACCGGTTAAAAAAGAAAGTGGCTATTAAAAAAAAAGTGGCCATCTAAAAATGTGACTGGTTAAAAAGAGTGGCCATTAAAGTATCTTGCACTAAAGACGAATTACCTAAATTATCAACAGAAGGTGTATATCAGATTAATTGCTTTTGTGGCAGATGCTATATTGGACAGACAGGACGCAACATCAGCATAAGACTGAAATAACACCAAAGAAACATTAAATTATCTCAAACACAACTGTCGGCAGTGGCAGAACATGCCTGTCAACAAGAACACTCAATTGATTTTGATAACGTTGAAGTGTTGTGTAATACTCATAATTACTGGCAAAGATTAATGAGAGAATCCATTGAAATTGAGAGAAATAGAAATAACTTTCATCAGGCTGAGAGCTATAGGCTTTGTACGGCTTTTAAGCGTATTATTAAATAATGCATATTACAATTCCTTATAAGGGAAACACAAACTAATTATCGGATTACTAACGTAGCGTATATTCACAATAACACATTACAAATCATTACTAATCATAACCATTGACTAATTACTAATCGATTATAGAATTACTGCACCTGAATGAGTTAAATGATGACGTCACCCTGCTGCTCTATTTACAACCAGGAGCAAGTGAGGGCTTTTCCATTCTGGCGAATTGCCCGATGATGCTGGATGTAATTACCAGCGAAACGTCATATTTAAACTGTAAATGTTGTGGATTCACTCTTCAACACACCGGTGGGCTAAAGTAGTGAACTAATTGTCTTTTGTCAACGTGACACTTTTTTTGCTGATTGGCCATGTCGGGTGGTGGAGGGTTACGACACATTTATAAATAACACGATCTAACCCAAAAACCTTTATTATGAATAATATTGGTCGCGAAAGACTACGTGTTAAACCAATTAAAGAAAAAATTGACTGGTAAAAAAAAGAAGTGGTCATAAAAAAAGTGAAACAAATTGGCCGGTAAAAAAGGTAAATGGCCATCTAAAAAAGTGACCGGTTAAAAAAGAGTGGCCATTAAAGAAAAAAATGACTGGTAAAAAAAAAGTGGTCATAAAAAAGTGAAAAAATTGGCCGGTAAAAGAGATAAATGGCCATCTAAAAAAGTGACCAGTTAAAAAAGAGTGGCCATTAAAAAAAAGTGGCCGACCAAAAAATAATTGGCCCATAAAAAAAGACCAGTCAAAAAAATTGGCCAGTAAAAGAATGTGGCCATCAAAAAAAATTACCAGTTAAAAAAGAAAGTGGCTATTAAAAAAAAGTGGCCATCTAAAAATGTGACTGGTTAAAAAAGAGTGGCCATTAAAGTATCTTGCACTAAAGACGAATTACCTAAATTATCAACAGAAGGTGTATATCAGATTAATTGCTTTTGTGGCAGATGCTATATTGGACAGACAGGACGCAACATCAGCATAAGACTGAAAGAACACCAAAGAAACATTAAATTATCTCAAACACAACTGTCGGCAGTGGCAGAACATGCTTGTCAACAAGAACACTCAATTGATTTTGATAACGTTGAAGTGTTGTGTAATACTCATTATTACTGGCAAAGATTAATGAGAGAATTCATTGAAATTGAGAGAAATAGAAATAACTTTAATCAGGCTGAGAGCTATAGGCTTTGTACGGCTTTTAAGCGTATTATTAAATAATGCATATTACAATTCCTTATAAGGGAAACACAAACTAATTATCGGATTACTAACGTAGCGTATATTCACAATAACACATTACAAATCATTACTAATCATAACCATTGACTAATTACTAATCGATTATAGAATTACAGCACCTGAATGAGTTAAATGATGACGTCACCCTGCTGCTCTATTTACAACCAGGAGCAAGTGAGGGCTTTTCCATTCTGGCGAATTGCCCGATGATGCTGGATGTAATTACCAGCGAAACGTCATATTCAAACTGTAAATGTTGTGGATTCACTCTTCAACACACCGGTGGGCTAAAGTAGTGAACTAATTGTCTTTTGTCAACGTGACACTTTTTTTGCTGATTGGCCGTGTCGGGTGGTGGAGGGTTACGACACATTTATAAATAACACGATCTAACCCAAAAACCTTTATTATGAATAATATTGGTCGCGAAAGCCTACGTGTTAAACCAATTAAAGAAAAAATTGACTGGTAAAAAAAAGAAGTGGTCATAAAAAAAGTGAAAAAAATTGGCCGGTAAAAAAGGTAAATGGCCATCTAAAAAAGTGACCGGTTAAAAAAGAGTGGCCATTAAAGAAAAAAAATGACTGGTAAAAAAAAGTGGTCATAAAAAAGTGAAAAAATTGGCCGGTAAAAGAGATAAATGGCCATCTAAAAAAGTGACCGGTTAAAAAAGAGTGGCCATTAAAAAAAAGTGGCCGACCAAAAAATAATTGGCCCATAAAAAAAGACCAGTCAAAAAAATTGGCCAGTAAAAGAATGTGGGCATCAAAAAACATTTACAGGTTAAAATAAGTGGCCATTAAAAAAGATAATTGGCCAGCAAAAAAAGTGACTGGTTAAAAAAGAGTGGCCATTAAAGAAAAAATTTGACTGGTAAAAAAAAAATGGTCATGAAAAAAGTTAAAAAAATTGGCCGGTAAAAAAGATAAATGGCCATCAAAAAAAGTGACCGGTTAAAAAAGAGTGGCCATTAAAAAAAAGTGGTCGACCAAGTAATAATTGGCCCTTAAAAAAGACCAGTCAAAAAAAATTGGCCAGTAAAAGAATGTGTAAATAAAAAAAAATTACCAGTAAAAAAAAAATAGTCGTTAAAAAAGATAAGTGGCCATCAAAAAAAGTGCTTGGTTAAAAAAGAGTGGCCATTAATGAAAAAATTGACTGGTATAGAAAAAAAATTGGTCATAAAAAAAGTGACTGGGTAAACAAGAATGGCCATTCAAGAAAAAATTGACTGGTAAAAAAGTGGTCGTAAAAAGTAAAAAAATTGGCCGGTTAAAAAGGTAAATGGCCATCTAAAAAAGTGACCAGTAAAAAAAGAATGGCCATTAAAAAATAGTGGCCGGCCAAGTAATAATTGGCCCATAAAAAAGACCAGTAAAAAAAAAGGCCAGAGAAAGAATGTGGCCATCAAAAAAAATTACTGGTAAAAAAAGAAGTGGCCATTAAAAAAGATAAGTGGCCATCAAAAAAAGTGACTGGTTAAAAAAGAGTGGCCATTAAAGAAAAAATTGACTGGTAAAAAAAAGTGGTCATAAAAAAGTAAAAAAATTGGCCGGTAAAAGAGATAAATGGCCATCTAAAAAAGTGACCGGTTAAAAAAGTGGCCATTAAAAAAAAGTGGCTGACCAAAAAATAATTGGCCCATAAACAAAGACCAGTCAAAAAAAATTGGCCAGTAAAAGAATATGGCCATCAAAAAAAATTACCGGTTAAAAAATAATGGCCATTAAAGAAAACATTTAACTGGTAAAAAAAAAAGTGGTCATAAAAGTGAAAAATAATTGGCCAGTAAAAAAGGTAAATGGCCATCTAAAAAATTGACCGGTTAAAAAAGAGTGGCCATTAAAAAAAGTGGCCAACCAAAAAATAATTGGCCCATAAAAAAGACACGTTAAAAAAAATTAGCCAGTAAAAGAATGTGGCCATCAAAAAAAATTACCGGTTAAAAAAGAAAGTGGCTATTAAAAAAAAAGTGGCCATCTAAAAAAGTGACTGGTTATAAAAGAGTGGCCATTAAAGTATCTTGCACTGAAGACGAATTACCTAAATTATCAACAGGTGTATATCAGATTAATTGCTTTTGTAGCAGATGCTATATTGGACAGACGGGACGCAACATCAGCATAAGACTGAAAGAACACCAAAGAAATATTAAATTATCTCAAACACAACTGTCGGCAGTGGCAGAACATGCTTGTCAACAAGAACACTCAATTAATTTTGATAACGTTGAAGTGTTGTGTAATACTAATGATTACTGGCAAAGATTAATGAGAGAATCCATTGAGATTGAGAGAAATAGAAATAACTTTAATCGGGCTGATAGCTATAGGCTTTGTGCGGCTTTTAAGCGTATTATTAAATAATACATATTTCATTTCCTTATAAGGGAAACACATACTAATTAAAGGATTACTAATGTAGCGTATATTCACAATAAAACACATTACAAATCATTACTAATCATAACCATTGACTGATTACCAATCGATTATATAATTACTGCAAATGAATGAGTTAAATGATGATGTCACCCTTCTGCTATATTTAAGACCGGGAGCACATGAGGGCTTTACCATTCTGGCGAATTGCCCGATGATGCTGGATGTAATTACCAGCGAAACGTCGTATTCAAACTGTAAATGTTATGGATTCACTCTTCAACACACCGGTGGGCTAAAGTAGTGAACTAATTGTCTTTTGTCAACGTGACACGTTTTTACTGATTGGCCGTGTCGGGTGGTGGAGGGTTATGACACATTTATAAATAACGCGATCTAAGCCAAAAACCTTTTTTATGAATAATATTGGTCACAAAAGCGTACATGTTAAACCAATTGAAGAAAAAATTGACTGGTAAAAAAAAGTCATAAAAGTGAAAAAAATTGGCCGGTAAAAAAGGTAAATGGCCATCTAAAAAAGTGACCGGTAAAAAAAGAGTGGCCATTAAAAAAAAGTGGCCGACCAAGTAATATTTGGCCCATTAAAAAGACCAGTCAAAAAAAATTGGCCAGTAAAAGAATGTGGAAATAAAAAAAATACCAGTAAAAAAAGAATAGCCATTAAAAAAGATAAGTGGCCATCAAAAAAAGTGACTGGTTCAAAAAGTGTGGCCATTAAAGAAAAAAATTGACTGGTATAGAAAAAAATTGGTCATAAAAAAGTGACTGGGTAAAAAAGAATGGCCATTAAAGAAAAAATTGACTGGTAAAAAAAAGTGGTCATGAAAGTGAAAAAAATGGCTGGTAAAAAAGGAAAATGGCCATCTAAAAAAGTGACCGGTAAAAAAAGAGTGGCCCTTAAAAAAAGTGTCCGACCAAGTAATTATTGGCCCATAAAAAAGACCAGTAAAAAAAGGCCAGTGAAAGAATGTGGCCATCAAAAAAAAATACTGGTAAAAAAGAAGTGGCCATTAAAAAAGGTAAGTGGCCATCAAAAAAGTGACTGGTTAAAAAAGAGTGGCCATTAAAGAAAAAATTGACTGGTAAAAAAAAGTGGTCATAAAAAAGTAAAAAAATTGGCCGGTAAAAGAGATAAATGGCCATCTAAAAAAGTGACCGGTTAAAAAAGTGGCCATTAAAAAAAGTGGCTGACCAAAAAAGTAATTGGCCCATAAACAAAGACCAGTCAAAAAAAATTGGCCAGTAAAAGAAAATGGCCATGAAAAAAAAATACCGGTTAAAAAATAATGGCCATTAAAGAAAACATTTGACTGGTAAAAAAAAAGTGGTCATAAAAGTGAAAAATAATTGCCCAGTAAAAAAGGTAAATGGCCATCTAAAAAATTGACTGGTTAAAAAAGAGTGGCCATTAAAAAAAGTGGCCGACCAAAAAATAATTGGCCCGTAAAAAAGACAAGTAAAAAAAAATTAGCCAGTAAAAGAATGTGGCCATCAAAAAAAATTACCGGTTAAAAAAGAAAGTGGCTATTAAAAAAAATTGGCCATCTAAAAAGTGACTGGGTAAACAAGAATGGCCATTCAAGAAAAAATTGACTGGTAAAAAAGTGGTCGTAAAAAGTAAAAAAATTGGCCGGTTAAAAAGGTAAATGGCCATCTAAAAAAGTGACCAGTAAAAAAAGAATGGCCATTAAAAAATAGTGGCCGGCCAAGTAATAATTGGCCCATAAAAAAGACCAGTAAAAAAAAAGGCCAGAGAAAGAATGTGGCCATCAAAAAAAATTACTGGTAAAAAAAGAAGTGGCCATTAAAAAAGATAAGTGGCCATCAAAAAAAGTGACTGGTTAAAAAAGAGTGGCCATTAAAGAAAAAATTGACTGGTAAAAAAAAGTGGTCATAAAAAAGTAAAAAAATTGGCCGGTAAAAGAGATAAATGGCCATCTAAAAAAGTGACCGGTTAAAAAAGTGGCCATTAAAAAAAAGTGGCTGACCAAAAAATAATTGGCCCATAAACAAAGACCAGTCAAAAAAAATTGGCCAGTAAAAGAATATGGCCATCAAAAAAAATTACCGGTTAAAAAATAATGGCCATTAAAGAAAACATTTAACTGGTAAAAAAAAAAGTGGTCATAAAAGTGAAAAATAATTGGCCAGTAAAAAAGGTAAATGGCCATCTAAAAAATTGACCGGTTAAAAAAGAGTGGCCATTAAAAAAAGTGGCCAACCAAAAAATAATTGGCCCATAAAAAAGACACGTTAAAAAAAATTAGCCAGTAAAAGAATGTGGCCATCAAAAAAAATTACCGGTTAAAAAAGAAAGTGGCTATTAAAAAAAAAGTGGCCATCTAAAAAAGTGACTGGTTATAAAAGAGTGGCCATTAAAGTATCTTGCACTGAAGACGAATTACCTAAATTATCAACAGGTGTATATCAGATTAATTGCTTTTGTAGCAGATGCTATATTGGACAGACGGGACGCAACATCAGCATAAGACTGAAAGAACACCAAAGAAATATAAAATTATCTCAAACACAACTGTCGGCAGTGGCAGAACATGCTTGTCAACAAGAACACTCAATTAATTTTGATAACGTTGAAGTGTTGTGTAATACTAATGATTACTGGCAAAGATTAATGAGAGAATCCATTGAGATTGAGAGAAATAGAAATAACTTTAATCGGGCTGATAGCT
Organism: Petromyzon marinus; assembly: GCF_048934315.1. Lineage (NCBI taxonomy): Eukaryota > Metazoa > Chordata > Hyperoartia > Petromyzontiformes > Petromyzontidae > Petromyzon > Petromyzon marinus. Next base: position 8,113,010 of record NC_133683.1, read on the forward strand.
ATAGGCTTTGTGCGGCTTTTAAGCGTATTATTAAATAATACATATTTCATTTCCTTATAAGGGAAACACATACTAATTAAAGGATTACTAATGTAGCGTATATTCACAATAAAACACATTACAAATCATTACTAATCATAACCATTGACTGATTACCAATCGATTATATAATTACTGCAAATGAATGAGTTAAATGATGATGTCACCCTTCTGCTATATTTAAGACCGGGAGCACATGAGGGCTTTACCATTCTGGCGAATTGCCCGATGATGCTGGATGTAATTACCAGCGAAACGTCGTATTCAAACTGTAAATGTTATGGATTCACTCTTCAACACACCGGTGGGCTAAAGTAGTGAACTAATTGTCTTTTGTCAACGTGACACGTTTTTACTGATTGGCCGTGTCGGGTGGTGGAGGGTTATGACACATTTATAAATAACGCGATCTAAGCCAAAAACCTTTTTTATGAATAATATTGGTCACAAAAGCGTACATGTTAAACCAATTGAAGAAAAAATTGACTGGTAAAAAAAAGTCATAAAAGTGAAAAAAATTGGCCGGTAAAAAAGGTAAATGGCCATCTAAAAAAGTGACCGGTAAAAAAAGAGTGGCCATTAAAAAAAAGTGGCCGACCAAGTAATATTTGGCCCATTAAAAAGACCAGTAAAAAAAAATTGGCCAGTAAAAGAATGTGGAAATAAAAAAAATACCAGTAAAAAAAGAATAGCCATTAAAAAAGATAAGTGGCCATCAAAAAAAGTGACTGGTTCAAAAAGTGTGGCCATTAAAGAAAAAAATTGACTGGTATAGAAAAAAATTGGTCATAAAAAAGTGACTGGGTAAAAAAGAATGGCCATTAAAGAAAAAATTGACTGGTAAAAAAAAGTGGTCATGAAAGTGAAAAAAATGGCTGGTAAAAAAGGAAAATGGCCATCTAAAAAAGTGACCGGTAAAAAAAGAGTGGCCCTTAAAAAAAGTGTCCGACCAAGTAATTATTGGCCCATAAAAAAGACCAGTAAAAAAAGGCCAGTGAAAGAATGTGGCCATCAAAAAAAAATACTGGTAAAAAAGAAGTGGCCATTAAAAAAGGTAAGTGGCCATCAAAAAAGTGACTGGTTAAAAAAGAGTGGCCATTAAAGAAAAAATTGACTGGTAAAAAAAAGTGGTCATAAAAAAGTAAAAAAATTGGCCGGTAAAAGAGATAAATGGCCATCTAAAAAAGTGACCGGTTAAAAAAGTGGCCATTAAAAAAAGTGGCTGACCAAAAAAGTAATTGGCCCATAAACAAAGACCAGTCAAAAAAAATTGGCCAGTAAAAGAAAATGGCCATGAAAAAAAAATACCGGTTAAAAAATAATGGCCATTAAAGAAAACATTTGACTGGTAAAAAAAAAGTGGTCATAAAAGTGAAAAATAATTGCCCAGTAAAAAAGGTAAATGGCCATCTAAAAAATTGACTGGTTAAAAAAGAGTGGCCATTAAAAAAAGTGGCCGACCAAAAAATAATTGGCCCATAAAAAAGACAAGTAAAAAAAAATTAGCCAGTAAAAGAATGTGGCCATCAAAAAAAATTACCGGTTAAAAAAGAAAGTGGCTATTAAAAAAAATTGGCCATCTAAAAAGTGACTGGTTAAAAAAGAGTGGCCATTAAAGTATCTTGCACTGAAGACGAATTACCTAAATTATCAACAGGTGTATATCAGATTAATTGCTTTTGTAGCAGATGCTATATTGGACAGACGGGACGCAACATCAGCATAAGACTGAAAGAACACCAAAGAAATATTAAATTATCTCAAACACAACTGTCGGCAGTGGCAGAACATGCTTGTCAACAAGAACACTCAATTAATTTTGATAACGTTGAAGTGTTGTGTAATACTAATGATTACTGGCAAAGATTAATGAGAGAATCCATTGAGATTGAGAGAAATAGAAATAACTTTAATCGGGCTGATAGCTATAGGCTTTGTGCGGCTTTTAAGCGTATTATTAAATAATACATATTTCATTTCCTTATAAGGGAAACACATACTAATTAAAGGATTACTAATGTAGCGTATATTCACAATAAAACACATTACAAATCATTACTAATCATAACCATTGACTGATTACCAATCGATTATATAATTACTGCAAATGAATGAGTTAAATGATGATGTCACCCTTCTGCTATATTTAAGACCGGGAGCACATGAGGGCTTTACCATTCTGGCGAATTGCCCGATGATGCTGGATGTAATTACCAGCGAAACGTCGTATTCAAACTGTAAATGTTATGGATTCACTCTTCAACACACCGGTGGGCTAAAGTAGTGAACTAATTGTCTTTTGTCAACGTGACACGTTTTTACTGATTGGCCGTGTCGGGTGGTGGAGGGTTATGACACATTTATAAATAACGCGATCTAAGCCAAAAACCTTTTTTATGAATAATATTGGTCACAAAAGCGTACATGTTAAACCAATTGAAGAAAAAATTGACTGGTAAAAAAAAGTCATAAAAGTGAAAAAAATTGGCCGGTAAAAAAGGTAAATGGCCATCTAAAAAAGTGACCGGTAAAAAAAGAGTGGCCATTAAAAAAAAGTGGCCGACCAAGTAATATTTGGCCCATTAAAAAGACCAGTCAAAAAAAATTGGCCAGTAAAAGAATGTGGAAATAAAAAAAATACCAGTAAAAAAAGAATAGCCGTTAAAAAAGATAAGTGGCCATCAAAAAAAGTGACTGGTTCAAAAAGAGTGGCCATTAAAGAAAAAAATGAATGGTAAAAAAGTGGTCATGAAAGTGAAAAAATTGGCTGGTAAAAAAGGTAAATGGCCATCTAAAAAAGTGACCGGTAAAAAAAGAGTGGCCGTTAAAAAAAGTGTCCGACCAAGTAATTATTGGCCATTAAAAAAGACCAGTAAAAAAAATTGGCCAGTGAAAGAATGTGGAAATAAAAAAAAATTACCAGTAAAAAAAAGTTATTAAAAAAGAAAAGTGGCCATCAAAAAAAGTGCTTGGTTAACAAAGTGGCCATTAATGAAAAAATTGACTGGTATAGAAAAAAAATTGGTCCTAAAAAAAGTGACTGAGTTAACAAGAATGGCCATTAAAGAAAAAATTGACTGGTAAAAAAAAGTGGTCATAAAAAAGTAAAAAAATTGGCCGGTAAAAAAGGTAAATGGCCATCTAAAAAAGTGACCGGTAAAAAAAGAATGGCCATTAAAAAATAGTGGCCGGCCAAGTAATAATTGGCCCATAAAAAAGACCAGTAAAAAAAGGCCAGTGAAAGAATGTGGCCATCAAAAAAAATACTGGTTAAAAAAGAAGTGGCCATTAAAAAAGATAAGTGGCCATGAAAAAAAAATACCGGTTAAAAAATAATGGCCATTAAAGAAAACATTTGACTGGTAAAAAAAAGTGGTCATAAAAGTGAAAAATAATTGCCCAGTAAAAAAGGTAAATGGCCATCTAAAAAATTTGACTGGTTAAAAAAGAGTGGCCATTAAAAAAAGTGGCCGACCAAAAAATAATTGGCCCATAAAAAAGACAAGTTAAAAAAAATTAGCCAGTAAAAGAATGTGGCCATCAAAAAAAAATACCGGTTAAAAAAGAAAGTGGCTATTAAAAAAAAAGTGGCCATCTAAAAAATGTGACTGGTTAAAAAAGAGTGGCCATTAAAGTATCTTGCACTAAAGATGAATTACCTAAATTATCAACAGAAGGTGTATATCAGATTAATTGCTTTTGTGGCAGATGCTATATTGGACAGACAGGACGCAACATCAGCATAAGACTGAAAGAACACCAAAGAAACATTAAATTATCTTAAACACAACTGTCGGCAGTGGCAGAACATGCCTGTCAACAAGAACACTCAATTGATTTTGATAACGTTGAAGTGTTGTGTAATACTCATTATTACTGGCAAAGATTAATGAGAGAATCCATTGAAATTGAGAGAAATAGAAATAACTTTAATCGGGTTGAGAGCTATAGGCTTTGTACGGCTTTTAAGCATATTATTAAATAATGCATATTACAATTCCTTATAAGGGAAACACAAACTAATTATCGGATTACTAACGTAGCATATATTCACAATAACACATTACAAATCATTACTAATCATAACCATTGACTGATTACTAATCGATTATAGAATTACTGCACCTGAATGAGTTAAATGATGACGTCACCCTGCTGCTCTATTTACAACCAGGAGCAAGTGAGGGCTTTTCCATTCTGGCGAATTGCCCGATGATGCTGGATGTAATTACCAGCGAAACGGCATATTCAAACTGTAAATGTTGTGGATTCACTCTTCAACACACCGGTGGGCTAAAGTAGTGAACTAATTGTCTTTTGTCAACGTGACACTTTTTTTGCTGATTGGCCGTGTCGGGTGGTGGAGGGTTACGACACATTTATAAATAACACGATCTAACCCAAAAACCTTTATTATGAATAATATTGGTTGCGAAAGACTACGTGTTAAACCAATGAAAGAAAAAATTGACTGATAAAAAAAAGAAGTGGTCATAAAAAAAGTGAAAAAAATTGGCCGGTAAAAAAGGAAAATGGCCTTCTAAAAAAGTGACTGGTTAAAAAAGAGTGGCCATTAAAGAAAAAATTGACTGGTAAAAAAAAAGTGGTCATAAAAAAGTGAAAAAATTGGCCGGTAAAAGAGATAAATGGCCATCTAAAAAAGTGACCGGTTAAAAAAGAGTGGCCATTAAAAAAAAAGTGGCCGACCAAAAAATTATTGGCCCATAAAAAAAGACCAGTCAAAAAAATTGGCCAGTAAAAGCATGTGGCCATCAAAATAATTTACAGTTTAAAATAAGTGGCCATTAAAAAAGATAATTGGCCATCAAAAAAAGTGACTGGTTAAAAAAGAGTGGCCATTAAAGAAAAAATTTGACTGGTAAAAAAAAAATGGTCATGAAAAAAGTGAAAAAAATTGGCCGGTAAAAAAGATAAATGGCCATCAAAAAAAGTGACCGGTTAAAAAAGAGTGGCCATTAAAAAAAAGTGGTCGACCAAGTAATAATTGGCCCTTAAAAAAGACCAGTCAAAAAAAATTGGCCAGTAAAAGAATGTGGAAATTAAAAAAAATTACCAGTAAAAAAAAGTAGTCGTTGAAAAAGATAAGTGGCCATCAAAAAAAGTGCTTGGTTAAAAAAGAGTGGCCATTAATGAAATAATTGACTGGTATAGAAAAAAAAATTGTCATAAAAAAAGTGACTGGTTAAACAATAATGGCCATTCAAGAAAAAATTGACTGGTAAAAAAGTGGTCATAAAAAAGTAAAAAAATTGGCCGGTTAAAAAGGTAAATGGCCATCTAAAAAAGTGACCAGTAAAAAAAGAATGGCCATTAAAAAATAGTGGCCGGCCAAATAATAATTGGCCCATAAAAAAGACCGGTAAAAAAAGGCCAGAGAAAGAATGTGGCCATCAAAAAAAAATACTGGTAAAAAAAGAGGTGGCCATTAAAAAAGATAAGTGGCCATCAAAAAAAGTGACTGGTTAAAAAAGAGTGACCATTAAAGAAAAAATTGACTGGTAAAAAAAAGTGGTCATAAAAAAGTAAAAAAATGGCTGGTAAAAGAGATAAATGGCCATCTAAAAAATTGACCGGTTAAAAAAGAGTGGCCATTAAAAAAAGTGGCCGACCAAAAAATAATTGGCCCATAAAAAAGACAAGTTAAAAAAAATTAGCCAGTAAAAGAATGTGGCCATCAAAAAAAAATACCGGTTAAAAAAGAAAGTGGCTATTAAAAAAAAAGTGGCCATCTAAAAAAGTGACCGGTTAAAAAAGAGTGGCCATTAAAGTATCTTGCACTGAAGACGAATTACCTACATTATCAACAGGTATATATCAGATTAATTGCTTTTGTAGCAGATGCTACATTGGACAGACGGGATGCAACATCAGCATAAGACTGAAAGAACACCAAAGAAATATTAAATGATCTCAAACACAACTGTCGGCAGTGGCAGAACATGCTTGTCAACAAGGACACTCAATTGATTTTGATAGCGTTGAAGTGTTGTGTAATACTAATTATTACTGGCAAAGATTAATTAGAGAATCCATTGAAATTGAGAGAAATAGAAATAACTTTAATCGGGCTGAGAGCTATAGGCTTTGTACGGCTTTTAAGCGTATTATTAAATAATACATATTACAATTCCTTATAAGGGAAACACATACTAATTATCGGATTACTAACGTAGCGTATATTCACAATAACACACATTACAACTCATTACTAATCATAACCATTGACTGATTACTAATCGATTATAGAATTACTGCACCTGAATGAGTTAAATGATGACGTCACCCTGCTGCTCTATTTAAAACCAGGAGCAAGTGAGGGCTTTACCATTCTGGCGAATTGCCCGATGATGCTGGATGTAATTACCAGCAAAACGTCGTATTCAAACTGTAAATGTTGTGGATTCACTCTTCAACACACCGGTGGGCTAAAGTAGTGAACTAATTGTCTTTTGTCAACGTGACACTTTTTTTGCTGATTGGCCGTGTCGGGTGGTGGAGGGTTACGACACATTTATAAATAACACGATCTAACCCAAAAACCTTTATTATGAATAATATTGGTCGCGAAAGCCTACGTGTTAAACCAATTAAAGAAAAAATTGACTGGTAAAAAAAAAGAAGTGGTCATAAAAAAAGTGAAAAAAATTGGTCGGTAAAAAAAGTAAATGGCCATCAAAAAAAGTGACTGGTTCAAAAATAATGGCCATTAAAGAAAAAAATTTACTGGTAAAAAAAAATGGTCATAAAAGTGAAAAATAATTGGCCAGTTAAAAAAGAGTGGCCATTAAAAAAAAGTGGCCGACCAAAAAATAATTGGCCCATAAAAAGACCAGTAAAAAAAGGCCAGTGAAAGAATGTGGAAATCAAAAAAATTACCGGTAAAAAAAAAATAGCCATTAAAAAGATAACTGGCCATCAAAAAAGTGACTGGTTAAAAAAGAGTGGCCATTAAAGAAAAAATTGAATGGTGAAAAGTGGTCATAAAAAGTGAAAAAATTGGCTGGTAAAAGAGATAAATGGCAATCTAAAAAAGTGACCAGTTATAAAAGTGTCCATTAAAAAAAAGTGGTTGACCAAAAAATAATTGGCCCATTAAAAAAGGATCAGTCAAGAAAAATTGGCCAGTAAAAGAATGTGGCCATCAAAAAAAGGTGACTGGTAAAAAAAGAGTGGCCATTAAAAAAAGTGGCCGACCAAGTAATAATTGGCCCATAAAAAAGACGAGTCCAAAAAAATTGGCCAGTAACAGAATGTGGCCATCAAAAAAATTCCGGTAAAAAAAGTGGCCTTTAAAAAAAAGTGGCCATCAAAAAAAGTGACTGGTTAAAAAAGAGTGGCCATTAAAGTATCTTGCACTAAAGACGAATTACCTCAATTATCAACAGAAGGTGTATATCAGATTAATTGCTTTTGTGGCAGATGCTATATTGGACAGATGGGACGTAACATCAGCATAAGGCTGAAAGAACACCAAACAAATATTAAATTATCTCAAACAAAACTGTCGGCAGAAATTCCACAATAGAGAACTCTAGAAAGGCGTTTGGACGATATTTTGGTCTATTCTTCCATACTCGTCAGATGATTTTGAAGAGGAAGGAGTACACACACATTTACCCACCACACGCAACTTGCCACTCGATTTTGGTGTACCCAGTTGTACTGTTTGGCGGACAGAGGCAGGGGAACTTCAGATACTCGACCATTTGTTTCAACTGCTGTGCCAGAAGGTGGAACCAGCAATCTCTCTATTGCCAGTGAAGTTTACGAGCCATTGCATCACAGCAGCCCCCTCCAGTATGCAATGCTAAACGAGGGTCTCTCTCTCTCTGCGTGCACATCAGGGTAATATTTAATGAGTTGGTATGGACGTTTCGCTGCTTCGTGATGGATGTGATGGCAGTGGGAAAGTGGAGCAATGGAACAGCGGGGCATTAGGGCAGAGTGGCACCAAAGCAGTGGGGCAGCGGAGCAGAGGGGCAGTGAGGCAATGGGGCAGTGGGCAGAGGGGCAGCAGGACAGCGGAAGCAGCTTGGCAGAGGGGCAGTGGGGCAGTGAAGGGGTGGATGTGTCAGACGAATCGCCTGATGATCTTTTCCCACCACTGCTTGTACACGTTCTGAAGAAGGGCCATCGCCTGAAACTTCTCTCATGACATAGTTGTCATTGTACCGCCGCACACATAGCCGGGACACTGCACACGAGCCAAGGCACATTGAACCAACCCAGGCAGCGCTCACAAGCAATGCAAAGTTACATTGTTTCCTCATAGGTTTATGTCATAAAGTTTATAATAAAAACAACAATGATAATTATTACATAATGCATTGGATTGATCCTACCTCTTAACAGAGTTAGTCTGTTGGCAGCAGTCAGTGTCCAGTGCAGTCCTGGCATCTGCTGCTCAGTTTCCTTCCCCGGCTGCGGTCCCAGTGGCACCTCCATCACCCCAACTGTGCGGTCGACCGGCCGCAACCAAACAGCATCATGCTGCGGAAGAGCGCACGGATCGCGTTCGCCACACGAGCCAGGCCCTTTCGTTCCTGCACTACCACCGCCTCCTGCCACTCTGTCTCCTCCTCTGTCTCCTCCTCTGTCTCTTTCCCCGTCGCCTTCTCTGTCTCTTCCGTCTTCTCTTTCTCCGTCTTTTCGACCTCCTGCATCACCATCTCTTCCACCACCACCACCACCATCTTCTCCTTTTCCTCCTCCACAGCCATCTTCTCCTCCATCTCCTTGTCGTCCTCTTCGTCCTCCACCGCTATCTTCTCATTTGTCTTCTCCAACTCCCTCTCCACCTTCTCCATTTCCTCTTTCACCTCCTCCTTCACTTCCTCTTTCATCTTCTTCTCCACAACCTCTCTCTCCTCTTCAACGGCCTGCGAGGATTGCTGCGCTGGCTCCGCTCTGTGAAGAGACGCGCATGACACCGTTCAACCTTCCTGCTATGGCTGACATCGCAGTCGTCTCCTTATAATCTGTAGGTGGACTGTGTGGCGGATTAATTCGAATTTAATAACCACACAAAACATCGCAATCAGTGAGTACGCTTGGCATTGCAGCTGTCATTCTCTAAATGCAAGGCTAGCACGAAGAAAGGTGCTGCTGAATCTAACACAGACTGCTGTAGTTTCACAGTAGTGGCTGGCATTGCTGTGTAAATCCAATCGAATTGCTTGCAGTGACATTTGTATATGTGTATTATAATTGATCCCTGGCACACAATGGCATACTCATTTACAATGACATCAGGGGAGATTTTTAACGTCTGCTACGAAGGAGAGGGTGTGCGTGTCTTTGTGGTTTACGCAGCAGCAGTAATACCCAGGGCAGGACGCCAGAGCTGAACTGTAAGCAGTGAGTGATGAACCCGCTATCGCTGGCCCGCTTCACGCATGCACGATTGTGGAAAATATCTATGGTGATTCGTGGTCGACTAAGTTGCCCCCTTTGACTTTGATGGCATCTCAGAGCGCTTTACACGTGATGAGCCACTCACATCTTGCATTTCTCGTCTCAATGCATTTGAAAGGGCAACTGGAATATCACCTTCCAATGAGCTCACAGACTGAGGTCGCGTCACTGCCTGAAAAAAAGGCCAATTTATGTGCATGCACAAGTGGAATATGGCATGACATGGTGGCAAGATGGGGTGATGTCGGGAGATGATGTGGTGGTATTTAGATGTGATGTGTTGGAATGTTATGGAGAGATCGTGTCATGTGATGGTGTAGACACATGGTGAGGTTCTATGATGGGTTATTGACTGGATGGTGGGGTGGTATGATGGGAAAGGTGGTGTGGAGAAATGGTTTGATGTAATGTAGTTTGATCGTGTGGTGGCATGGTTTGCTATCGTGTAGAGACGGTGTCTTTGACCCTCACCGACCACATACACACCTTTTGGTCGCCATTGTTGTCACCTTGGTTCGGGAAAGGGTCAACTCTGTCCATAATGTCCCCCCACGTGGTCGTTTGGAGCTGCGACTTCCGGGCTACGGAGCACAGACATTTCATTCAAAGGATGAGTAATGGATTAGAGAACGAAGCACATGGAGATTTCACAGAACTCATTCTGAGATCCCTCTAGTATCCTCTTATCACACTACAGGCCCTGCTATTGAGAAATATTCATCACATGGCATTAACACTTTACATGTCATATTTTTGCGAGCATGTTGAGATCATTCATTCCATAAACTTGAGACCCTAGTTTAATTATAGGTTGCTGAAACCCAGAGCTTAACCAACGTTCTCTGCCATGCTGGATCAGTGTCTAATCCCTTACCCACCAAGCCAGTTCTGCTGAATGTCATTATTATGGAGTTCTCCAGAATATATAAATATTCTGATTCTAACAAACTATTTTATGTAGGTATATGTAACTTACTCTCATAGTGCTCCAAGATATCAGCCCACTTAAGTTGTTTGTCCATGTTGTAGGTGTTGTGTCTGTTTGATGGTGGTGGCCTGGAGGGGTTAGAACAAGAATCAAATTTATCAACTCAACGAATCACTCATCCTCTCAATTATTACCATTTCCCACTCACAGTACCAGTTCACTCACTCTTGTGCATGTTGATATACAAGCCCCTTCATTTACTTGCTTACTGCCAACTCACTCACTTGTGCACCCGCTCACTCACTCATTCACTCACCCACTCACACATGTTTATTCCAATCTACTATTCCATTGAGCATAATCGTCAGACTTAACCATGTTCATGGAGAATCCATTTGTATTAATCCACTGGTTGATAAGCGCCTCATAATGCCTCATCGATGATGAGGGTTATGTAACCATACTTTAAAACGCTGGTCAGTGTGGGTTGGTGAAGGTCGGGGAGACTGCAAGAGAAAATATATTTCTGCACTGCCCTCCAATGCTCACAATGGCTATTACACCATTTATAGCACGTGGTGGCCACCCAATGCTAGGACATCCAATCACTCCCAAAGCTAGACCCTGCTTAGCTTCTGAGACCTGATGAAATCAGAAACATAACGGGTAATCTATTCATAGGTCAACCAATTGAATAACCTGAGCAATATCCCTCGCCCAAACATCGAAATACTATTACTCAAGCATAACCCGAACACCTGATAGGCAACCCTAACCCCTCATACCGAACACTAACCCTTAATACACAAACCCTAACACACAACCGTAACTCTAACTCCTAAACCGTAACTGTATCACACTTACCCCTACGGCAAACTCCAACCTCTAATTATAACTGTGAACTCTAACCCTTCACTCTATCCCCAAACACTAAAACTCAGCCTGTAACCCATAACCACAACTTTTCATCCCTAATTATTAACAACGATCCCTGATCATTTTTAAAACGCCCGTGTCGGGCTCACTTTTCAGATGTGATGAAGACAAGGCTCACAACTGACGAGATTAACTTTACTTTTATCACCGGTTGTGCATCTTTTAAAAACTAGAATGCGAAATAATCGCGTGCAGTTGCACATTATTTATATAATTTTGCTTTACAAACAATGTTTTCCATCAATTGAATTATTGCATTATTATGAAAAAACTATTGTAACATTTACAATATTATAGAAATAAAAGAGAAAATAATAAATTGTGTCAAGCAGACGATCATACACTGTAACAAATAAATTAACAATTGGGAATTGTTTAATGATTAATGTTCACCTTTTTTGCATGCCGTTTCTATTTGAAACTAATTTTTACAACAATGTAAGAAATATCTACATCAATATTAATTCTACCGTCAAGAATCCAAAAATCACAATATCCACGACATTGTAGTTTGATTTTCTAATAACATTTGCTAAAATTATATATTTAAACGTATTTGTTACAACACGTTACCATAAGCTGAGCGAAACCCCCAAACCCCTCATGCTCATGTAGTGAGTGAGACCCCCACACGCTTGAAAGCCTCAATAATAAACCCCATTAACACGCAAACAATCCTTAAACCACCCCTTTCAGGCTCACCGGTTAAATGATGTGCAGGCTGACAACGGCTGAGATTAATTTCAGTTTCATCAACAGTAGTGGAGGCTTTAATAACCACGAGGCTAAATAATCCCACGTTTATTTTAGCTGAGACAAGAAACACAGCGACCAATAAACACAGCTTTTCCAATATGAATGACACGTGGTACATGACGTCATAGATATCATGATGTCAAAGGTACCACCCACATGACTGTGACATCACAGACTGGAGACAACTACGTCATCAGCCAGGATCTGACCTGAACAGCAGACCCCTTCCTATTGTTAAATGTAATGTAACTCATATTATTTCGGGCACAATTGTCCCAGTAATAAGAAAATGAAGATTGTGTACATTTTATTCGTAATCTAGATGACTTAAACAGGCTCGTTATCAACGTTTTGAATGGTTACACGGTTACGGCCTAAACAATGTTAGAAACAGCAATATATGAAGCGATATTCCAAGTAACGAATCTAATTGTCTTAATTTGATGGCAGACAATCCAATTACCACAATATTATGAATATTTGAGTCTAGTTTGAGGTGACAATGTAAAATTATATTTTTAAAATGGCATCTTATGAAAAAAACTATTGTAACATTTACAATATTATATAAATAAAAGAGAAAATTATAAATTGTGTCAAGCAGATGATCATACACTACAACACAAATTAACAATTGAGAATTGTTTAATGATTAATGTTCACCTTTTTTGCATGCCGTTTCTATTTGAAACTAATTTTTACATCAATAATCAGTCACATAAAACGACAATGTCAGAAATATCTACATCAATATTAATTCTACCGTCAAGAATCCAAGAATCACAATATCCGCGACATTGCAGTTTGATTTTCTGATAACATATGCTAAAATTGTATATTTAAAAGTATTTGCTACAACACGTTACCATAAGCTGAGTTAAACCCCCAAACCCCTCATACTCATGCAGTGAGTGAGACCCCCACACCCTTGAAAGCCTCAATAATAAACCCAATTAACACGCAAACAATCCTTAAACCACCCCTTTCAGTTAGATTTTCTGATAACATATGCTAAAATTATATATTTAAACGTATTTGTTACAACACGTTACCTTGAGCTAAGCTAAACCCCCAAACCCATCATGCTCATGTAGTGAGTGAGACCCCCACACCCTTGAAAGCTTCAATAATAAACCCCATTAACACGCAAACAATCGTTAAACCACCCCTTTCAGGCTCACCGGTTAAATGATGTGCAGGCTGACAACTGCTGAGATTCATTTCAGTTTCATCAACAGTAGTGGAGGCTTTAATAACCACGAGGCTAAATAATATCACGCTTATTTTAGCTGAGACAAGAAACACAGCCACCAATAAACGCAGCTCTTCCAATATGACACGTGGTGCATGACGTCATATACATCATGATGTCAAAGGTACCACCCACATGACTGTGACATCACAGACTGGAGTCAACTACGTCATCAGCCCGGATCTGAATGTAATGCAACTCCTATTATTTAGGGCACAATTGTCCCAGAAATAGGAAAACGATGATGGTGAAAATTGTATTCATATTCTAGATGACATAAACAAGCTAGTTAGCAATAGTTTAAATGGATACACCCTTGCGGTCTAAACAAAATATCAGGGAATATGCGAAGCAACGAATCTAATTGTAATTTGGTGGCAGAAAATAAAATTATCACAATATCATAACCATTATAGCCTAGTTTGTGGTGAAAATCAAATTATCACAATATCATAACCATTGTAGCCTAGTTTCTGGTGAAAATAAAATTATCACAATATCATAACCATTGTAACCTAGTTTGTGGTGAAAATCAAATTATCACAATATCATAACCATTGTAGCCTAGTTTGTGGTGAAAATCTAATTATCACAATATCATAACCATTGTAGCCTAGTTTGTGGTGAAAATCAAATTATCACAATATCATAACCATTATAGCCTAGTTTGTGGTGAAAATCTAATTATCACAATATCATAACCATTGCAGCCTAGTTTGTGGTGAAAATCTCACATAATTTTTTTTCATTTTATTTTTTATAGCACTACTGTAAAATGTACAATAACATAGAAATAAACGTGAGATCCTCAGAAATTGAGTCGAGCAGACAATCATACACTACAACAAATAAATCAACAGTTGCGAATTGTTTAATAATTAACTGTAACCTTCTTTGCATGCCGTTTAAATTTGAACCTATTTTTTACATCAATAATCAGTGGCATAAAACGAGAATATAAGAAATATTCGCAATAATATTAATTCTACCGTCAATAATCCAAACATCACAATATCCACGACATTGGAATTCGATTTTTTTAAAATAAAATATGCCAAAAAATAACCCGTACCCATGACCCAAGCCGAAACCTACAACCCCTCACTCTTATGTACTGAGAGAGGCCTCCACTTCTTTGAAACCCTCAGCAACAGACCTCATAAACATCCATGAAATCATATTCTTTGGGTCTTTCGGTAGTCACGTAGATAAGTTGAAAGAAAATAATTTTTAAAATAACAAAAAAACTACGACGTTTCGATCGTCATCAGGAGGAGAAAAGAGGAAAGCTGCTGAGGCAAAACAGTCTGCGACAATTCTGTAAGCAGCCAGGGCCTTAAACGAAGGGCAGACCCCTTCCCAATGTTGAATGAAATGCAACTCGTATTATTTCCGGCACAATTATTCCGGAAATCAGAAAACGATGACTGTGGACATTTAATTCATATTCTAGATGTGAGTGGGGACCGGTGGCGCAGCGGTGAGCGCACTGTGTGAGAATGTGGAGATTGGTGGCGTAGTGGTTTGCACATTGTGTGAGGGGGGAGTGGTGGCACCGCGGTTAGCACACCGAGTGAGTGGGGAGCGGTGGGCAGTGGTTAGCTATAAATGCTCCGATACGAGTGGCATTGCCTTTGTACTGTTCGCCTTTTGGCGATCTCTGGTCTGACACTGGTGGTGAGACTGGGTCATAAAGAAGGCTGTCTCTGGTGTAGGCCTATCAGTTTCAAAGACAATGCAAATATTATCAGAGCATGTTTGTTTGCATATTCACCACAAGTACCGTGTGTGGTTAATGCAGACTTGATTCATTGCAACAGGTTTCTAATTGGTTGTTTGAACATTTTAACACCACTTCCTGTTTTACTGCCAGAAAGGGTAAAACCTTTTATTATTTTTCACACTTTGATTCTGGAAAAAGCTCCCATGATACAGCTTGTTTGGCTGGATGGGGCTAAATGGATGTGTCATAGGCTAGAAGAGAGATGGAATGATGTGGTACAGAAGGATGTGGATGGAGCTAATTGGACTTTGATGACTTGTACCAACAGTGTCAAAATCGGCCTCTGTGGAGGTTTTCATATAAAGTCTTATAACTTTTTTCACAAGATCCCTAATCTCAAGCAAAAAGCCACCCAGACACGAACATGTGACACATTTCAATGTTTATTTACCCGATTGCTACTAAGCATGCATCAATTTCCAATTGCAGTCGACAGACACATTATGGTTTGACGTGGAAAATAGACTGTTGCAGAGTGTGAATACGATCTTCAAAAAATATGTATTTTTGAAAGCAGCTTACAGTCTTTTACATGATGAAGGATCATTGCCATTTATCATCCCCACGAGTAAACCATCTTAACCAATCAAATATGCTATGATTTTTGGAATACCATGAAACACTATTAAAGTGTTCATTTTTGTACATATTTTCATGAAATGTTTCCAATAGATGTTTATATAGTTTTCTTTCACGCGTCATATAGTTCACTATGATAATAATGGTTTTGATATCACGCCATTTACACAGGAGCGTCTCAGATAAGGGGCGTCTCAGATAAGTGCCATGCATCACATTTCATGAGGTTTTCTAAATTAAATTTTTTGCAGGCTCCTTGTGCAAACCAGTCTTGTTTTCACGTCGTTAGTAAAGCAAAACTCACAAACTCATGGACTGTGTTGACCGGGGGAGGTGAAGGTAATCACCAATAACCTTGCCATGGACACTCTAAGACAACCTCTGAAGGACGTTCTCCCTGTGGAACTCATCATCCCTTCTGGATGCCCCGATCATTGCAGTGGTCCCCTAGAAGGCCAATAGACCCCCTCTGAGTACCCCTACTGCTCAACATCCATGGCAATTCATGTATGAGAAATGCGAGTTGATGACCCAGGTCAAAATATAACAAGAATATAAATGTATCATATGTAGTTTGGACAACACTCGCTTTGCTATCATGTATAATCAGGTTGGGCCAAATATTTAGACAGTGTATTCATTGTCCATTGTGTCAGTTTTGAAAGAATTAAGCAACATTGAAAAATAGCAAGCTCTGTCTTCATCTCCTGCCAATGCCAACATCACGCTCATGTTTGCTTTGCCAGGCTCGTTGACATGTGTGGCAAACCCATAAAATAAAAACGCTATTGACAATGCATGTAAAAAAAATACTTTTCTGATTTGACCTAATATCCGTGTTCACTTGGAAATCTTTTTGCATTATGGTGCAGTTAAAATATAGTATTCAGCTCATTAAATTAACCTTTCAACATTTACTTTAAATCAGTTTTTGAAAAATATATTTATTGCCTTAATTATTTTGATGTATAGTTCCCATAATATTTATATCCCTGATCTATAGTATTCTGCTGGTGCAGAAATGTGTAAGAGACTACTGCATGTTCTGGTGAATCCAGTCCATGAACTTGGCGACTGTGCGCTAGACACCTGGCTGGTAAGCCCGTGCACAGCCAACGCCCCAGCTGGTGATTCCAGAAAGGAACCAGCGGCCGTTTGAGTCCTGGCAAACAAAGGGCCCCCCAGAGTATCCCTGCAACAGACACACACGACACCAATGTTAGAAGTTTACTGACTGACAAGGAGGCTTGATGGAGCAATGATTACAATGATCCAGTATAGGAAATGGCATGTCATGATACCAAAGAAGGCATATCAGAAGGCCCAATAAGTAGGTTTAAATGTTCAGCACAAAGAGCAGTACAATTGAGAGGCAGGCTTGAAATGTTATGGGACTGGGATCCTGAATGAGGACTTTGTTGTGGAAGGCCCATTCAGGACATGGCATTAAAACTCCGCTCTCCTCTTGCTTAAAAACAAACACCTACAAAATCATCCGAAGACAAATTGGAAATATATTTCAATTACATGCTGTGTCAAATGTCACAAAGGGTGATTAATGCACTCAGCAGTGACTTATCTGTGTGCTCCAGTTTCCTTCCACATATATACACACTCACTAATTGGCTGGCAACATCTGAACATATATAGAAATGCAGGGCAATTGTCTGCGCAGGCTCACCTCCCTTGCAATATTCCAGCTTGGTCTTTGGCTCCTCAGCAATTCTGAGATGCAATTATCATGAACGACGCTATATAAAATGAATCGCTAGATATTTTTTAAATAGCATAGCAAATGTGCCAAATTATCAGTGACAATTTGCTTGATTTGGAAAAGCCACATAGATCAGAATGCTGGCAATGCGTTCACGTCGTGCTGAACAGGGAGTTGTGCGAGTGACTCGAAGCGTGGCTGCCCCTGTGGCGCCCAGCTGATGCCCGCATCGCTCGTGCCACTCTCCTGGACCACCGAGTCGTGGAACTACCCGCGGGACCCTGAGTCGATGCGACTCGTGTCATTGAGGGAGTGGCCGCAGGGCAAGTGAATGTCGGGTGCCCACAACTTAATCGGCATTATTTTCTATTGGCAAGCTTTAGGCAACCCTGTGATTAATTTGTATGTTTGTCTAGAGGATACATTCATCATAGAAACAGGACCTTTCTACCAAAATCTGTTCTTAATTATCATGGGAACTCAACAAATTCGTCAATAACAATGACCTTAAAATTAAATAAAAATGAAAAAATGTAGACTTTTGGGCAATGGCCCTTTTTCATTGTACAAATGGGAGACGGACCATGGCCCGCAACGTTGCATATAATGTTGTGTCTATTGAGGCCACAACATTACTGACTAATGTGTTGAGTTTTTTAGTTAATTGTTCTTGGGCACCACTGCCAACGCAGCAGCAGCATTGCCAAATAATAATGTATCATCCGGTTAACTTATTAGCACTCCATACTGCTCAGTCTGGGTCAGCGAAGCATTGAACCAGTTCAGATTTTGCTTTCCACTGATACTAGCCATGACTGGTTATCAAACTCATGTGGCTGGCTTCCACAGCAGGGCACGCTGAACAGAGCCATGTACCGTCAAATCTTGGGTGAGAACCTCCTTCTCTCAGCCACGGCATTGAAAATGGGTCATGGGTGGGTATTCCAGCATGACAATGACCCAAAACACACGGCCAAGGCAACAAAGGGGTGGCTCAAGAAGAAGCCCATTAAGGTCCTGGAGTGGCCTAGCCAGTCTCCACACCTTAATCCCATAGAAAATCTCTGGAGG
Source organism: Petromyzon marinus (assembly GCF_048934315.1). Taxonomy (NCBI): domain Eukaryota; kingdom Metazoa; phylum Chordata; class Hyperoartia; order Petromyzontiformes; family Petromyzontidae; genus Petromyzon; species Petromyzon marinus. The sequence goes on from NC_133683.1 coordinate 8,131,503, forward strand.
GAGCTGAAGGTTTGAGTTGCCAAACGTCAGCCTCAAAACCTTAATGACTTGGAGAAGATCTGCAAAGAGGAGTGGGACAAAATCCCACCTGAGATGTGTGCAAACCTGGTGGCCAACTACAAGAAACGTCTGACCTCTGTGATTGCCAACAAAGGTTTTGCCACCAAATACTAAGTCATGTTTTGCAGAGGGGTCAAATACTTTTTTCCCTCATTAAAATGCAAATCAATTTATAACATTTTTGACGTGCGTTTTTCTGGATTTTGTTGTTATTCTGTCTCTCACTGTTAAAATAAACCTACCATTAAAATTATAGACTGATAATTTCTTTGTCAGTGGGCAAACGTACAAAATCAGCAGGGGATCAAATACTTTTTTCCCTCACTGTATATATAAATAAATAGTGCATATATAGTGTATCATTGAGTGCATGTTCACGTGCTCTAACCCAAAAATCTCGATTATGGACTCAAAAAACCGCTGGCAGACTTCTCACTCAGACCCGTAGCAAGACGATATCGCCCCAATATTCAAATTGTTCAAATATCCCCCGAACGAGTCCAGGATCAATTTAAAGATCATACTCGGCATTCTGAAGGTCCTCCGTGGTCTGACAATGATCACGTTGCCATGTTTGCGCTTCTTACAAATATATTTGCCCTGTTGAATCGATCACCAAACCCAAGTGACGGTAATGTTACCGTAAAAAAAACTCAGTGGGTGACCTTTGGGCACAGCATGACCTTGCAAACAGACGACCAATCGAGTGAAATAAACATGGGAAACGCACCTCGATGAACAGGCTGACTTCCCTGTGTGTTCGGACAAACTCATTCATCACAGGCAAAACGAACATGTCCCGAATGCCCACTTCCTTCAGGAACTGCATCTGGAGGTGTTGGCCCACCAATTGCATCACCTAGCAAAAGAGGAAAACAGCAGGAACGACGTGAATACATCATCGCCATGCAGCAGTCTACGCCCGTCAATTTCTCACAGCGGTAGTAAGGTCCTTAGGTGTCTGGGAGCACAAGGCAGGTGCAGGTGGGTGAGTCATAATTTCCATCCCTGACGCCAAAACTTATTTCAGGCTGTGCAAGAGATAATGACATGGGTGAATTGTCACACAAGCCAATTAGAAAGCTGCCATGCTGTTAATGGTTAGTAAACTGAACTCACAGACCGGAGGTCGCTAAATGGGTACACCACAGTTAGCTGATCGGCAAGTCACGTGTGATGCAGCAAAGTGTGGCTTTCAGCCGGCTCTTCCAACACATCTGGTCAACGTGGAAAAGTAGAATATGGGACCTTCCTGGTGTGGACTAATCAGTTTCAAAGACAATGCATATATTATCAGAGCATGTTTGCATGTTCACCACAAGTACGTGTGGTTAATGCAGACAGGATTCCTTGAATGAGGATTCTGTTTGGTGTTTTAACATCTTGACACCTGTTGTATTGCCAGAAAGGGTAAAACCTATTGTTATATGGAAAAGTAGACCAAAAACTCGTAAAGAGTTCGCTCTCATGAAAGTCTTTTCACCAGCGGTGGTGTGACCAAGCAATTGCAGAGCTGCACTTTTATATAAGTCAGGTCAGAGCCAGATACACATTGGAGGATAAACATCCCACGGTGGCTGGGCAATTGTTGTGCAATAATGTCAGGTCAAACTTACTTAGGATATTTACAGGTGCGTTTTATTCATGCCGTATATATTAATGCACACATTGTGTAGTAGTGGTATTATTATTAAACTCACCTTTAATAACGATGACCATAAACATGATTAAGAGTGTGACTATTAATGAATGTGCGACTGTACGATGTGGACGTAGTGGAGGGGCCCCCCACGGTGAGCGGTGACGCAACGCGCGCAGTGGCCCGCGTCACGTGGTTGGCACCTCACGTGCACAGAGCGAGGCAGGCAGAGCCAGAGTGGGGGGGAGGCGTTGCCTAGGCGACGTTGGCGTCCTCGCGGTCTACTCCACGGTCAAGCTGCGTGTCACTTGGTGACCCCCCCACCGCCTCTTACTGGACACCTGTGAGTGAGAGCTTGATAGCGCTTCGGATTTTGATTCCGAGTACAGTGTGCACAGCACCTGTACGGCGAGCCTCGTTTAACGCAGTAGATGCATTCCTGAAAAGTGCCGCGTTAAGCGAAAACTATTTCCCCCGTAATGAATGTCCAAGCGCAGTCAGAATTGGGTTACAAACAACTTGAGGGGACGCCGCCGCGTTACCGTCTCGTCTCGCTCAACCGCGCAGCTCAAGAAAGTAGTTCGGCGTCGACCGCTCACAAGTCGCCTTATGGCGGTGCGCGTTCCCTAAATGAAGGCAACCGCGTTATAGCGTGAACACGCGGGACAGACCCAGTTGTCGTGTGCGGGTCAACTCCCTGAGATAAACTTGCTGCCGACTTCATGCGTTGTATACGCCCAGTGCTCAGTCAATTGTTGTGAGCGTCGCTCCTCTGCCCTCTGTTGTTAATGGAGGGAGACTGCACCCAACTGCAAAGTATCATCCTTCGCGAGCCTCTTCAAAATGCTCATCTTGACACCGCTGGAAGCAGTCATCGACCTTGACCTCACCCCGCTTGCACCAATCGCACAACATCACAGCGTTGACTCTCAACTGTTACTTGTGTAGAGGGGGTCAGATTGTCCAGACATTCGGTTGATACTAATAGGGTTTATTTGCCAGTATTGTAGATTATTTGAAATACATTTGTTTGGGCGTCAGGGTGGTGCAGTGGTCACGCCCGTGCATGGCATCTTCTGAAGGAGTGCCTGGTTTCACTTTCCTAATTCTGGTCCCTTTCTCTGCAAGGGTTTACTCCCATAGCAAAACAACAACAAACACATACAATGTAACTGGTACTAGCCAAACATCTGGGATTGTTTTTGTTATGCTGCCTTGCCCAAAATGGCATTTGGTGATAAAAAAAATTTGGCAGGAATTGATGCACTAATGCAATTTGAACTCTTATATATTTTTATTTCATGACTTGCTTAGCGTTCATATTCTTGGTTCTTTCGGTAAAGTCACGTAAATAGAAAACAAGAAATAAAATTCAAATTAAATAAAAAAAATAAATTTAAAAAATAACAAATTAAAAATTAATTAAAAATAATAAAAGCAAAAAACCCATGACGTTTCAATCGCAAGACAAGCGGTCTTTATTTTATTGTTTTTTGTTTTCTATTTACGTGACTTTACCGAAAGAACCAAGAATATAAATTCCTGCAGTCACGAAAGTTAAGTCAAAATTTGCTTCGCGTTCCTTTACTTTGCCCTCCCATCTGTTTGTATTGTTGTTTGTTGTTGTAACTTTCTGACTCGCCCCGACTGGACATCTGTGAAAAAAGAGCTTCATAGCTCATCAGATTCGTCCAGCCTAATTAAAGATTCTGATTCGGACATTAACTGACCCAGTTTTCGCGTGGAGATCACGGCCAGGATGCGGAACAAAGGGACCACCGGTCACACTCACGTGGAATGCCTAGGGCATTGCACAGCATTTAAATGGACTAGTTTCGTGAGATTTAGTGGTGGCTTAGGGAAGGCCTTTATTCAACAATGTATATCATGTATATCATGGCCAATAAGAATTTTTATAGTCATACACCATAGCCCACGAATCCTGCACCGTTCATTCACTTAAGGAGACTGCGCATGGTGGAGATGGATGACCCTCGGCAACCTGTCCCAAAGTGATTCCAGTGGTTCAGGTAGTGGAAGAGTTGCTAGAGCTTTTGGCTCTTGCCAAAGCCTTGTGACTTTGGGATGAGAGCGTGGTAGGATGAGTGAAGCGTGGAGCTAAAGCTCCTGGAACATCCTGTACCCAAACAACACCAAACATTCAAAATCTTACAATGCTGCTGTTCCAGCACGAACAACATAACAATGAACAACATTTTCACAAATTCAACGTAATGCAGGAAATTGAGTGGCTCGAGGTTAATTTCAATGTCAGAGCACCGAGCCAATGCTATTGAGGTCCTCCGTTCAAAATTCAGTGAGCCATCTATCAACAAACGTTCCTGCGAATTGAGGGCAGGAATGCTGTGGTCTCAACTTGGTCACCAATGGCTGCTCAGTAAACATAATGTCAAATGTGTTTTTGTTCACTGAAGCATATCCCAGCTCTGAGGGTTTGAATTCCATTTGACGTGTAATGAATTATCTTCAGCTTGGATTTCTGGTAAAGCACATCAGTGGCAACTTGTCTCTGAAACAGGGGTTCCTTGTTCGACAAACTGTGTTTCTGGAACATTCAAGCATCCTCAAGTGCCGTGGATAAGTAAGAGTTTTATCGTTCCACTATTGTTTTGTGCACCGTATCAGCTTTAACAGGATTTGCCCAAAAAGCCTTAGCAAGGAAGGATGAGTCTTTGTAAGTTAGCAAATAGAGAGGGTGGAGACCTCAGCATGTAGACATCTCAACCACAACTCTACCTGGTCTCTGTTATTTATTTAATGAGCCAGCCCTTGCCACACTGAGGTTATACGAATGAACCTTGCATGCCACAGACAGGGCAGTGAACGGCAGTTGCTGCTATTGTTTTGGTTGTTTGTAGTTTTTTCTTACCCAGCGATGGCAAGCTCGTACTCCGAGTGCCCATAGAAGGAGGCTGGGTCAAAGATGACGGGCCCTTCATTTATCTCTGCAGCGTTCCCAGTCCATAGGTCACCGTGGAGCAGTGCCGGAACCACCTCTACGTCCCGGAAAAATTCCCCCAACCGAAGCTGCACACCACGCAAAAAACAACACCACTTTATTCATGATACCGTTTTTTTCGAGTTAGATCGCATAAATTTACATGCGTCGTACACCCACTCCAATTGCCATTAGGCAATTGCCAGAAGTCAGAACGCTTCTGGCAATTGCTTGATGATGCTGGTTGTAATCACCAGCGAAAGGTCGTACTAGTTTGAAAATGTTCTGCGTTTCCTCTCTAACACACCAGAGTGCCGAGCAATAACATAAATGGCACGTTCTGTTCATGTCAGAAACATTACTAATGGGCTGTGTTGGGTGGATGTGGGTGTACGACGCATTTACACTTACGCGATCTCAGCCAAAAAAAACTTTATCATGAATAATATTGGTCGCGAAAGCCTGCGTGTGAAACACCACTTTAACTTTAAAGTCACCTCGAAAACCCACTGCTATCAAATGGGTTTCCCATATGGCTGTGCACATGATGAGCTACACTGCTGCATGTATTAACTCTTTCCTGCTCCGAGATGACTGCAAGTTGCGGGGTGCATCCCGTTCACCGCTGAATCTCGTGTACGTCATCGGAACGTAATAGGAAGTAAATATTAAATAACTTTATCGGTACCGAGGATCCCACAAGGCCGTGCGGGAAGGTGTGTAGCACAGTTTGGTACCAGCTATAATAGAGTGCTGTCCTGTCGCTACGGTGCTCTGCGGCGAGTACAATGTCTTTAAAAACAACGGCGCTATGCCTCTCTAAATAAAATTACCGCTGAACCGCTTGCGCGTTCCGAGATTCGGTGGTGAACGAGACCCATCCTGAAATGAGCAGTCGTCTCGGAACGGGAAAGGATTAAGGGCGAGAGTGAAACAGCTTACGAACCTGAAGCCGAGACCAGAGCTCGCGGGTTTCCCGTTCACCGTAGTCCTTCTCTATCATGTCCAGCTGAAGCTGCAGTTGCTGCCGTGAGAAGAACGTCACCCAGTCCTCCTGCCACTCATTCAGCTGGTGGCATAAATATAGTTTTATTACGGACATTTAAAAACATAAGCAAATAATACCTACTTTATTTGGCCAATCCTTGACCTAAAACAGTGATATTCACTGATTTTCGGAGGGGGGGCACTTTCGCGAATAAGACATTATCAGTGAAAGAGCCATCTCACATTTGAAACCATTGGGGGGTTTGACAGCATGATGGGGTGTTTTCACTTGTGTGTATTGTCGGGGACTGCACGTCAGGGGTCGTAGTAAAAAGGACACCAGGGACTGCCACCGGCCCACGGGCCTTGCAATGAAGAACACGGACTTAAGATGTCACCCAGAAACGTTGAATTTTACATACAAATGGCTGGGTAATTCTTAAGACATAATTCGACACTCATGTTATGTACCGATTATCATGCTGTAGTCTTTGAACATCTCATTTCAGCCACCAATTGATATCCTCATAAAAAATTACAACAGCATTGATCCTAACGATAGGTTCTGCGCTTAATTCCCACACCTCCATTTAGCACGGTTGGCTATGTACGGTGGAAAGGAAGTTCAACATACATTCATACAAGTCTGTCAAACCCGGCTGAGTGTAATTGGTAATTAGCGAAAACATAACTGATTACGTGAACACTGGTTATGCAAGATCGATCTCTGAGGGAACTTCAGTGACATCTGGTGATGTCAGTTGTAACTGTGTGCCCTGTTATCAATGGTACAACTGTGTGCAATGGAAGAAAATATATGCATTTTTTAATCAAATATATTGTTTTATAAATTTGTGTACTTACACAAGATAAAATGTACGCCAATCTAGTTCTTCTTAAAATGTAACCTTAAACCAATGTTACCATCATCAGTGGTTAATAGACTATTACACAAAGGACTCTCATATTTCTACGATGTAATACTAATTAGACTGACATCTGAACAACAGCTGATTTCACCGCTCCATGATAAAACTAATATAATCAAGTAAACATTATTGCCGTTCCTATAAAACTTTGGTCACCCAGGCTGTCCTTCAACAAAAGGGTATATTAAATCTATAATATAGTTTTTTCTGGGTTAGATCGCATAAAAATAAATGAGCCGTTAAACCTACCACCACCTAACAGCCAATTAGTAAGGTTGTCACGTAAACGGAACATGCCAATCCGCTACTAGTACAGCAAACCGAAGTGTTGGAGAGAAAATCCACAACATTTACAATCTGAGTATGACGTTTCGCCAGTAATTACAACTATCATCATTAGGTGGACTGCCAATTTCGTAGAGAAATCCTCCTGTTTCATTCCTTGGAGGGATAGATGTGATGACGTCACTTGTGAGCCCTTCACGAATTGGAATGTTATGTTTATGTGACAAACCTTACGAATTGGCTGTGTTGGTGGTGGCGGGTTTAACGACACATTTATATTTCAACGATCTAACCCAAAAAAAAACGATATTATGGATGATATTGGTCGCGAAAGCCTACGTGTTAAACGGGTATATTAAAATTTAAATGGGCTACAACCAGTTTCATGACTTTAAAGCGGAGATCACATGTGGGATGTAACCACAGCATAGAGCCGTATGAATCCACATACTCTACATCCTCCTACCCAGGGTCCATACCTGTTGGGAGAAATTCAAGACTGAAATTTTTTTATCAAAATCTGTAAAGCACATGAGAACCTTAATTTAGCAGTCTCAAACTGACTGGGACCCCTGTCTTAACGGAGCAGCTGAACATTGCACAAAATCATCAACGCATATACATATACCAAGGGTGACCAACTTTCCTGACCCTACCAGCAGCATACCATAATCTTCAGATGGCCGCGGGAGCCACAAGAGATAAAGATTAGCCATACAGAAGTTGATTCGTGTCGACTGGCTGTGGAATTTTGAGTTTAGAAATCTCAGTGCCCTGGGAGTACTCATGGCCTGCCTCCGATACCAGATTGTTCTCACTTCATATAAAGTTAAATTGAAGAGTTACAAATTAGCAGCGCCTCTGCAGAGCCACACTTGAACTGCCCAGGAGCCACATGCAGATGCCGAGCGATGGTCTGGCCAACCATGGTATTTTCTGTACATTATAGACTTGTAAATCTAGCGTATATAAAAAAAATAGCTGGAAACATTTATTTTAGCATTTACTCTATTGCCCTTTAATGAATGAATAGCAAAACTACATGAACTCTCTCCTAAAGCCTTCTTTTGGCTAGCAGACCTTGACATTTTTCTCCTGAACATATTGCGATTATATTCTTGGTTCTTTCGGCAAAGTCACGTAGAAGGGAAATAATACAAATAAAACATATAATAAAATTTTCACGACGTTTCGGCCACAACGCAAGCAGCCGTCCTCAGACAGCGTCTTAATGAACACTGGGCAGTGTTCATTAAGACGCTGTCTTTCCGACAGCTCTGTTTCTTCATCAGAGGACGTCTGCTTGCGTTGTGGCCGAAACGTCGTGAAAATTTTATTATATGTTTAATTTGTATTATTTTATTATTTCCCTTCCACGTGACTTTACCGAAAGAACCAAGAATATGAATCCCTGCAGTCACGAAAGCTTTAAATCGAAAAATAATGCGATTAGAAAAAATATAAAGGGACGCAATGTTGAATGCTCTAAGTCTCCTTTGCAGAAGAGTTTGCCCTGATGGACTTAAATACAGATACTTTTAATAGCCATAATTCATATATTACCCAACATAATTCATATTCTGAAAAGTACATTGCACACACATGAACAATACAGTTCCCTTCATCACAAAGATAGCTAAAACAAAGAGATGAATGTGATTAGGTGTGGAAAATCATGACCGCTGGCTGGCTGGTTGTGTTCATGTATGAAATAATGACAGCATGTGTCTATCTCATTCACTAGCTCAATCGCTTGATTTTTACGATTAATAAACAGCTGTATGAAATGTGTGTTTGTTTACACACACATCGCCTGTTTACACATATTCATTAGATCTGATTAGCATGCCTACTCTCAGTGCGAAGGAATGTCAACATAATACATAGTTGACATGATGCTAGGGTTGGATCGGTGGGCCTAGTTTTACACATGTTTTACATTTTCATGATTCAATACCGATAGTTTTCTCTTCCTTGTGAAGCCTCTCTCCAATCTTCCTGTTGTGAAGGTGCATTTCAGCCAGATGCTGCCCCAACAAGGCTGAGCCCCTGTCAGAGTGTACAACACAATAGACCTGTCAAAGAAAACATTAACTTTATCATGTCAACAAACCCCAAGTAATAATTCATATGCAAACTAAACTACATCATATTTGTCCAGGTGGTCTGTGGCCGAGAACCTCGCTTGAAAATACGAATAAATCAGTTCACATTCTGGTTTGGGTGACTCAAAACAATATTCTTCTGGGGTTCATACAATGAGTGTTACTTCCTGGGAAGTCAATCCTATGTAGACTATAAATGAAACCATTTTTTTATTTTACCAGAGCTATTTTTCAGAACCGACCTGGCCACAAATGATAGCCTAACGAAGTGGCTTATCACATGGAAATTTATAGCAGCCAAATGCTCAAAATACTCATGTTTCTAAATGTGCAGGGTAAAACTGGAGAAACTGGAGAAAAACCTGCACGACCACGGGGAAAACATGCAAACTTCAAATATACAGCAGGCGTCAAGGTCGGGATCGAACCTACGAAGTTCAATATACCAGGCGAGGTAGTTAACATCTCCTAGCCACCATGGCGCCCCATTCTCTGACTTATCCACCCACCCACCCACTCGTAAAGCCACCCACCCACTCACTCACCCTGCCACGTACTGAATCTCTAAACCAACAACTCAACCACCCACCCACTCACTCACCATGCCATGTACTAAATTTCTAAACCAACAACTCAACCACCCACCCACTCATCCAACCTCTCACTTACTAAACCAGCCACTCACCAACCCACCAACCCACTCATCCACCTATTCACTTAAAATAGTTCAACTACAATTGAATTATTTAAAATTCACCAGGTAAGGCCCACTGAGCTATACAGATCCTTGTCGGAAACGACGTGGCAAACAAATGATAGCTCAAAGAAGTGGCTTATCACGTGGACATTTATAGCAGCCAAAGCCTCTAAATGTATATTTCTAAATATGCATGAAAAACTCGGAGGTCCCAGAGAAAAATCCATGCAACCACAGGGAGAACATGCAAACTCCAAATATACAGGCGTCACGATCGGGATCGAACCCACGATGTCCTATACAAATGGCGAGGGAGTTAACATTCTGCTACCCTGGCGCTCCACTCTGACTCAGCCTCCCACCCACCCACTCAAACACCCAGCCAAGCACTCATGAACCCAATCACCCTGGCACCCACTCAATCGCCAAACCCACTCACTCATCAACACACCCAGCCACTCACTTAACCACTTACCTACGAACCCACCTGCATACCCCCCACTCACTAACTCAACGACCCACTCACTCAACACTCCACTAACCCACCCACTCACCTATTCATGCCCCAAATCACACACTGACCCATCCACCCACTTAATCTATAACTCATGCACTCACCCACCCACCTGCTCACCAGCCACTTATCTACTCACCCACCCACTCATCCTGCCACCTTCTCAACCTCTAACCCACCCACGCACCGAACTACCCACCTACCCAATCACCCATCCAATAAACTACAACTAAACTATTTTGTATTTTACCAGGTAAGCCCCACAGAGCTATATAAAACATTTTAGAAGTGATCTGGTTACAACTGATACGTGAACGAAGTGGCTGATCACGCTGACATTTAGTGCAGCCAAATCTTCTAAACAAATCTTGACTCTAAATGCGGAGGGATAAATCTGGAGGACCCGGAGAAAAATCCACGAGGCCACAGGCAAAACATTAAACCTCATAATATACAGGCAGCCGGGTCAGAATCGAATACACGATTTCCTGTATACTCAGTGAGGTAGTTAATATCTCACCATAGTAACACCCCTCTCTCTGACCCACTCACCCAATTACACACTAACTCACCCACTCAACCTCCCAAATTAACTTACTCACCCACCAGTCACTCCCCGATTCACTCAACCACCCCCTCACTCACCCACCACGCACCGACTCACCCACCCACTAACTCATCAAAATTAATTATCAACCACTCACCCAGCCACCCACGCAATCTCATACCCACTAACTCACTCACCTACCCATTTATGCACTCACGCACCCACCAACCAACCCACCTACCCATCTCTTCACTCACTCACCCACCCACACAGTCAATCACTCACCTACATACCTACCCACTAATACTCACCCACTCATCCAACAACGAACTCACCAACCCACCCGCCGACTCACTCACTCAGGTACTAACCCACTCAACTTCTAACCCATACACTAACCACCTAACCACCTACCCACACACTCACTCACTCACCCACACACTCACTCACTCATCCACCCACCCAAACATCCACTCACCCACCCACTAATTCACCCACCCACTCACTCCCTCATCCATCCACTCACCTACTCGCCCATCCACTCACTTACTCAATGAGCCACTCACCTTCTCACCCAGTACTTACACATCAACTGACCCTGCCACCCACTCAATTTCTAACCCACCCACTCACCCAACCAGCTGCCCACTCCCTCAGCCACTCACCTACTTACCCACCCCACTTACACATCCACTTACCCTGCAATCCACTCAATTTCTAATCCCCCACTCACCCAACCACCCGCCCACTCATCTACTCACCCATTACCACGGAATTATTCACCCACCCATCAGTCAACCACCCAATAATCCAACCACTCACAAACTAATTCACCTATTAATTAAACCACCCACTACCTCAACCACCCACTAACTTAACCACCGAGTCACTCACCCACTCAGCAAGCCACCCACTACTATATATCTAACCCAATATCTCACTCACCCACCGCCCACTCACCTACACACGTATGCACTCACTCACACACCGCTCACTCACCTACACGCTAAATTATGTTTATTTTACCAGGTGAGGCCCAATGAGCTACATAACTCGTTTTCAAAACAACCTTCACCACAAATAAAGCGACCATTAAAATTATAGACTGATCATTTCTTTGTCAGTGGGCAAACGTACAAAATCAGCAGAGGATCAAATAGTTTTTTCCCTCACTGTACATTGCGGGGGTCACAAAAATATCTCCAAAATCCTGAATAAACACAAGATCCAGGTCCGATTCAACACAGAACAAAAAAATCCGTGATCTGGTTCCATCTGTAAAGGATGTGGTTCCAGACATACAGTACCCGGGCGTTTACAAACTAAAGTGCAACTGTGGTAGCAGCTACATTGGAGAAACCATACGACATATATCGGGCCCCATCCGCGAACATAAAGCAGACTTGAAACACGGTAGGACGAACTCCTCTGCCGTGGCAGATCACTGTTATAATTCAGTGGGCTAACATGACATTGACTTCTCCAAGACGGAGGTTCTTTGCAAGCCAACCGGCTACCATGAGAGATTCGTTCATGCCATCCACATATACAAGCACGGAGACAATTTCAACCTAGAAGATGGATTCTGGCTTAGTAACCATTGGAAAGATGTTTTAAACCATTTCGGTTCTTAATTGATTGTATTTTATGGTGATTTTCAGACCGCAGCCCTTTCGCTGGCACTGCCTCTTAATACTTCTCACACCACGGTCAATGGTATGGTTTACAACATGTAGTATAATAATTAATAGTATAACATTGTAAAGTTTAACATAACTCATAAGGCAATATATAGCATCGTAATTGCATAATGAATATACATCAGTGTGGTATATAGTTGGGTTCATAGAATAAGACATAGTGTAATATCACAAGTCTAATAGTTTATAATCTAAAGTATAGGGTAGTGTAAAGTAACGCATTGTATAATTCAAAAGTGGAATTTGTCTATGATATGATGTTATACCATGTAGTTTAGATTGGAAGGTATAATATTGTATTATATAGTAGTCCAGTTTACAGCATAGTCATAAGGCAACTCAGGACACAACAGCGCACCTTGGCTGTTGCACTTGCCCCTTTTCTTGTTTCCTCTCTGCCTGTGTTCCCAGCCCCCTCCCTCCTCCTCTCCGGAGGTGATGCTGGTAACATGCAAATTCATATTTTAACTCCGCCCACACAGCTTAATAGACGCGGTCCTTGCATGTCAGCGTTCATTCAAGCTCTGTCTTCCGGACAGACCTGTCTCTTCACTTGAAGAAGGCCACTTGTGTTGTGGCCAAAACGTCGTGAGAATTTTATTGTCTTATTTTATTTTATTATTTTATTCCCATTCTACGTGACTTTACCGAAAGAACCAAGAAGATGAATCCTTGCAGTCATGAAAGCTTTAAACCGAAATTTACTTTTTATTTCACCAGGCAAGGCCCATTGAGCTATATAGATCCTTTTCAGAATAGACCTGGCTACAAATGATAGATATACGAGTGGCTTATCACAGATACACTTATTGCAGCCAAATCCTCTAAACGCATGTTGCTTCTAAATGCAGAGGGAAAACCCTGAGGATCTAGAACAAAATCCAGGCGACCACGGGTGAGAACTTACAAACTCCAAATATACAGGCGACAGGGTCGGGATCGAATCCACCACCTCCTGTATACTAGGCAAAATAGTGAACATCTCACCACCTTGGCGCCTCACTGTCTGACTCAACCATCCACTCACTTACACGCTAACTTACCCACTCAACTTCCCATGTTAAATTACCCACCCAGCCGTCACTCACCCATTCACTCACTCACCCAACCCGTCACTCAACCCTCCGCTCACCCACTCACTCATTAACTTGCCCACCTATCTTCTCAACCACTCACCCAGCATCCCACTCAATCTCATACCAAACTAATCTACACACACCCACACACCCACTCACTGACCCACTCACTTATGCACTCGCCCAACCACCCACTTACTCCCTCATGCACTCACCAACCCACCCATCTCGTCACTCACACACCCACCCCATCAATCACCCACCCACTAACTAACACCCACACACTCACCTACTCACCCACTCACCGACCCAGCACTCACTCACCGAGCCACTCAATCGCTAACCCACCCACTCACCCACCCACCTGCCCACTCACTCACCCAGTCACTAACGCACTCACTCAATGTATAACCCACCCACTACCCACCTAACCTCCTTCCCACACACTCATTCACCCAACCACAAACCCACCCACACTCACCCATACACTCACCTACTCGCCCAGCTGCTCAATTATTTACCGAGCCACTCACCTAATTACCCAGCCACTCACCTACTCACTCACCCACTTACACATCCACTCACCCTGCCACCCACTCCATTTATAACCCACACACTCACCCAACCACCTCCAACTCCCTCAGCCACTCACCGACTCACCAAATCACCCACTACCCACATAACTAATCATCCACCCACCCATCACTCAACCAAACAATAATAAAGCCACCCAATAATTAAACTACCCATTAACTCAACCACCCACTAACTCAACCACGTTTATTTTACCAGGTAAGGCCCACTGAGCTATAAATATTGTTTTCAGAAGCACCATCGCCAAAAATTATAGCTCAAAAAAGTGGCTTATCATGTATACATTTATAGCAACCAACTCCTCTAAATACATGTTTCTAAATGTGGAGGGAAATATACAGGCATTAGGGTCAGGATCGAACCCACAACCTTCTGTATACGAGGCGAGGTAGTTAACATATCGCCACTGTGGCCCCCCACTATATGACTCTCCCACCCACTAACCCACACAGTCACCCACTCACTTAAACACCCACCGTCACATGCATCCAGGCACTGACTCACCCAGCCACTCAGTACCTATAAACCCACCCAGGCACTCACCCATGCACTTGCCCACTCACCCACCCACCCAATTATCCACATACTAAACTAAATTTTAAATATTTTTTTTTATTTTGCCAGGTCAGGCCCACAGCAAAATAGATGTTTTTCAGAAGCCACGTGACCACAAATAACAGTTCAATGAAGTGGCTTTTCACGTAGAAGCTAAATTCTATAAATGCATGTGTCCAAATGCAGCAGGACAACCCGGAGAACTCTGATTAAATGTCACGCGACCACAGAACAACATGCACACTCCAAATTTCCAGGCGTCAGGGTCGGGATTGAACTCACAACCTCCTGCATAAAATACGAGGAAGTTAACATCTCGCCACAATGGCACTCCACTATCTGACGTAGCCACCCACTCACCCACCCACTCACAACAAACCCACTCAACCCTGACAACTACTCAATCTCTAACCCACCAACCCAAGCACACAACAACCCACCTACCCATTCACCAACCCAGCCAATAAACTAAACTAATTTTATTTTACCAGGTAAGGGTCACAGAGCTATATACTGTACATCGCTTTCAGTAGTGACCTGGTTACAAATGATAGGCCAACGAAGTGGCTTATCACGTAGACATTTATTGCAGCCAAATCCTATAAATGCATGTTGATTTTATATGCAGAGGGAAAACCCGGAGGACATGGAGAAAAATCCATGCGACCAAGGGGAGAACGTGCAAACTCCAAATATACAGGCAGAAGGGTCGAGATCGAAACCACAACCTCCTGTTTTCCAGGTGAAGTGGTTCGCATCTCACCACAATGGCGCTCCATTCTCCGACTCTCCCATCCATGAACCCACACATCCACCCACTCAAATACCCACCCATTAACTCAACAACCCATGAACTCAACCACCTACTAACTCAACCAGCCACTTACTCAACCAGCTACTTACTCAACCACCCACAAACTCAACCACCGAGCCACTCACACACTCACCAAGCCACTCTCTCTATCTCTAACTCACATTCATGCATCCAGCTACTCACCCATCCACTCATCCACCCACTCACACACCAACCCACTCACCCACGCACCCAGTCAATCATAAAAAAAAAACACTGAACTAAAACGAGTTTTTTTCCAGGTAAGGCCCACAGCTATATAAATCTTTATCAGAAGCAATCTGCCCACAAATAACAGCTCAATGAAGTGGCTTTTCACGTAGAACGTTATAGCAGCCAAGTTCTATAAATGCATGTTTCTAAATACGGAGGGACAACCCGGAGAACCCGGAGAAAATTCCACCCGACCATGGGGAGAAGATGCAAACTCCACATGTATACAGGCTTTAGGGTTGGGGGGAACTTACGAACTCCAATATACCAGGCGAGGGAGTTAACATCTCGCCACTGTGGCGCCTCATTATCTGACTCACCCACCAACTCAACTACTAAAGCCACCCACACACTCACTCACCCACTCACAAACCCACTCACTCACTAACCCACTGACTCATCAACACACCAAGCCACTTACTCAAGAACTTACCTATGCACCCACCTACACACCCACTCACTCTAAATATACAGACGTCAGGGTCGGGATCGAACCCATGACCTCGTTTATAAAAGACGAGGCAGTTAACATCTCGCCACCATGGCACTCCACTCTCCGACTCAGCCACCTACTCACCCACCCACTCACAAACCCACCCACTGGATCTCAAACACACTCACTCACTCACCAATTTACCCACCCACTCACCCTGACACCCACTCAATCTCCAACTGACCCACCCACGCACTCAAAATCCCACCTACCCACTCAACCATCCAATAAACTGAAACTAAACATTTTTTTTTTATTTTACCAGGTAAGGCCCACAGAGGTATAGCAAGTGACCTGGTTACAAATAATAGGTCGACGAAGTGGCTTATCACGTAAACATTTATTGCATTCAAATCCTTTAAACGCATGTTGGTTTGAAATGCGGAGGGAAAACCCGGCTAACTTAATGCACACAATGGACCAGAAGGACAAGCGCAAAGGGTTCACATAATGCGCATGCATAATTTACGTTGACTCATTAATCTCTCCCCCCCTCCCCACTTTGCATCAAGAGCGCCAAAGTGTGGTCACCACATCTATGCCTCTTTATAAGGAATGAAACAGACTAACTTCTCCACAAATCTGGCTGTCGCCTGATGAAGCTAGTTGTAATTACTGGCGAAAAGTTGTACTCAGATTGTAAATGTTGTGGCTTGACTCTCCAACACACCGGTGTGCTGTACTAGTTACAAATTGGAATGTTCTGATTACGTGACAACCCTTACTAGTTGGCTGTGTCGGGTGGTGGTGGGTTTTAACGACACATTTATATATTTACGCGATCTAACCCAAAAAAACCCCTCTATTATGGATAATATTGGTCGCGAAAGCCTACGTGTAAAACAAACCCCAAGGGATCAAAAAAATCGACGCGACCACGGAAGAAGATGAAAACTCCAAATATACAGGCTTCAGGGTCGGGATCGAATTGATTACATCCTGTATTCTGGGCGAGGGAGTTAACATCTCGCCACTGCGGCGCCTCATTATCTAACTCACCCACCCGCTCAACTACTAAAGCCACCCACACACTCACTCACCCACTCACAAACCCACTCACCCTGCCATCCACCCGCTCATACAAATCGGGCATCAATACCGTTGCTTTGTATGATCTATGAAACGCAGAATATTGCAGATAAAATCGGACATTTTGAGCTTGCTGCCGGATCGATTGAGTGGAATCAATACAATTAGTCTCGATTCACGATCAACAAAGACCATATATAGGAAAATCTCTGATCGGTGATTTTGATTGCATCATATTGCAGCGCCCCTTTGATGATGTTATAAAGCACTTGCCCCAACAGTCTGTTAAAGGCTACACGGGGGATCTTTGTGTGCGAGTAGCTCACAGATGCTTGAGAGATCTGGACACTGTCCGATCATCAGTGAGCTCCTCCGGCAGGCGAGGCTGAGTTGGCTGTTGTCTGTGCATTAAGAGGTGTTAAATATCCCACGCAGAGGAGTCTGCTTACAGGACAGATAAAAGGTTCTTCACGTACCGTGTCCCATGTCACCTGAACGTTAAATGGGGCCCCAGTAATTCAGTGTCCACCACTGATCATCTTTCACCATCACCACTCGTCCATGAAGGCCAATGCGACGAGGCCATAGATAGACGGCGCGTTATAACGGAGGAGGGGGGGGGACCAGGAGAAACGTCGTACTACGTGACATCACAACACCCTGCACACAACCGTAGTGGCAGATTAGGGTGCGCATCATTCACGAATATGTGGTTTAAGTGGTTGAGAGTAGATTTTGGTGTAAACTGATCACGATGCTTTGCGTGGCCTGCATTTAAAATGTAATGTGTGGGTGCGTGAGCAGATATGAATGGGTGAGTGCGTCAGTAAGCCGGTAGGTGAGTATGTGGGTGGATGGAGGGGAATGGGCGGGCACGCCATGGGCTGGAGTGGAGGCGGACTGATGCGTTACGGGAGGATGTGGAGCTGAGTGGGCTTTGCCGACGACTGGTACCATCGGTGTCGGGATCGGCCTCTGCGGGGGAGGCTCGTGAAGGACGCTTCTACTGGGCAGTTGAAGACAGTCGCCCTCCACCAACAACGGAGGAGTGACGCTCACAACAACGAGTGGAACACCGGATGATAAATATGCAGCAATTTGGCACAGTACGGGGTACAGGTGGTGCATCTGCCAGTCATCTCAGTCAGCCAACCCATGGCACCTGGGTCTGTTCCAGGACCTCCGGTCAGCGAGCCTTCGACACTTCACGTGGCTTCAAAGTGCACTTGGCCTGGCACAGGCGCCGTGGTGACGTCACTGTCACTTATTGGCGAATGGCGATGGTCGATAACGCGGCGGTGGTTGTCAGAAATGCCATTTGGGGGGGGGGGGGGGGAGCCAAACCTGACCAGCTGTAAACCTCACGTCGCCTCGCAGCCACACAGTGGCAACAGGGAGTTCTGGATGGGTGCAAGGGGCTGGTAACCCCCCTCCACCTTCAACTAAATAACCACACACGCGAGCCCTTGGGGCTCTCTGTGAGTCGATGGATCTGTGTGTGGTGAGTCTATGGGTCTCTGTGAGAGTCCGTGGGTCTCTGTGTGGTGAGTTTATGTGTCTCTGTTTTATGAGTCTATAGGGCTCTGTGCGAGTCTGTTTGATTCGGTGGTTCTCTGTGTGATGAGTCTATGCGTTTTTGTATGACTCTATAAGTCTCTATGTGGTGATTCTATGGGTCTGTTTGGTGAGTCTATGGGTCTCTCTCTGAGTCTATGGGTCTCTGTGGGGTGAGTCTATGCGTCTTTGTGGGGTGAGCCTATGCGTCTCTGTCTGATGTGTCTATGGGTCTCTGTGGTGAGTCTATGGGTCTCTGTGGCGAGTCTATGGGTCTCTGTGTGAGTATGGGTACGATTGAGTCTATGGGTATCTGTCTGGTGAGTCTATGTCTCTGTTTGGTGAGTCTATGTCTCTGTTTGGTGAGTCTATAGGGCTCTGTGCGAGTCTGTGGATCTGTTTGAGTCTGTGGTTCTCTGTCTGATGAGTCTATGGGTCTCTGTGGTGAGTCTATGGTTCTCTGTGCAAGTCTGAGGGTATGTGCGTGGTGAGTGTATAGGTCTATGTGTGATGACTCTATGGGTCTCTATGTGATGGATATCTGTGGTGCACATATCCTGGCACAAGCGCCGTGGTGTCGTCACCACCACTAAGTGGAGAATGCTCCTACCCCTGCTCCTGCTTGTTCTTGTGCTCGGGAAGGAGAGGGAAAACTAGACTAAGGTCCACTGAGCTAAACATCTCTTTTTCAGAAGCGACTTGGCACCAATGATAGCTCAACGAAGTGGCTCATCATCACAGTCACTAAAGTTTTAAGTCAAAACTTTAAACGAATGTTTTTAAATGTGGAGGGAAAAACCGGAGGACCCGGAGAAAAAGTCCACACGACCACGGGGAGAGACAGAGACACGCAAACTCCAAATATACAGCAGGCATCAGGGTCGAACCCACAACCTCCTGTACACCAGGCGAGGTAGTTAGGGGGGAAAGCAGAGACAGCGAGAGGGAGGAGAATTAGTCAAACTCACACTCAGTATTACTAACCATGATACACTCACCATGATACTCACCATCATACTCACGCATTCACCATCATACTCACACACAAGCCCACACACATCAACAGTCACCATTCACCACTACGTGGCGGTGATGTCCCCAGAATAACTCAGGTGCCAAGGTTTGACGGCTGTGCCAGGCTAAGTGCAGGAGGAGGCCACGGGCCAGACTCAGGTGCCATGGGTTGACTGCTCTGCCTGGCTAGGTACAAGAGGAGGGCTAGACCCTGGTGCTATGGGTTAACTCGTGTGCCACCACCTGCACAACCACCACAATAACAACCACACAACAATAACCACTACCAACAACTGTAACCACAACTATAATTTAACCACAACTATAATTCCCATCAGCCACACGGCCCTCTGGGAGTGCCTCTCAACAGCAGCAGCAGGAGCAGGGCTGAGCTCTGCTTGAAGCAGCGCCGTGAACTCAGCAGAACGTGACGGCTGTGGGCCAGGCGCCTCCTCTGTCTCCCCCCACCGCCGCCGCCGCCGCCACTGCTGATGTGGACACACCGCGCGAGGTTCTCACCTTCAGGCTGAGTCGACGTAGAGGAGGCCCAGCGAGCCGCCGCTTCAGAAGCTTTCGCGAGCCACTGACGGTGGCCGTGAGCGGGAATCCAAATCAGCCGCTCGCCACCCACAATCCACAGCGCGCGCCGCCTCCACTCGGCCCCGGCCTAAGCGGAAGTAGCAGCGGGAGAGGGGGGCGGGGCATGGGGGGTGAGGGGGCGGGTCACGAGGGGGAGGGCAGGGGGGGCAAGGGGGGGGGTGAGGGGGGCATAGATGGGGTTCGTTAGGTGGAGAAAAAGGGGGGGCATGGGGGGTTGTGAGGGGGCATGGGGGTTGCGAATGTGGAGGGGCGGGGGGGAAGGGGGGTCACGAGGAGGGGCAGGGGGGGCAGGGGGGTAGCGAGGGGGAGGGAAATGGCGGACCATGGGGCGTGGTCGCGAGGGGGGGAGGAGCTCAGGTGTTAGGGGGAGGAGCTCATGGCTCTGACGTCACGGGGGGCGTGGTTACCTTGGACCACCCCCGCTTCTCGCGCCACGTGCTTCCCACTTGCAGTTTGGCCGTTAGAGAGGCGCTGACAGACCCCAGAGCAGGGAGTGGAACCGAGCTGTGGGTGAGTGGTGGCGGTGGTGGTGTGAGTTTCTCTGTGCGGGTCTGTGTGTGTGAGTCTCTCTGTGCGAGTCTGTGTGTGTGGGACTTTCTATATGAGTCTGTGTGTGACACTCTGTGTGAGTCTGTGTGTGTGTGAGTCTCTGTGTGAGTCTGTGTGTGAGTCTCTCTGTGTGAGTCTGTGTGTGTGTGAGTCTGTGTGAGTCTGTGTGTGTGAGTCTGTGTGCGTGAGTCTCTCTGTGTGAGTCTCTGTGTGCGTGTGAGACTCTGTGTGAGTCTCCCTGTGTGAGTCTGTGTGTGTGTGAGAGTCTCTGTGTGAGTCTGTGTGTGTGTGAGTCTCTGTGTGAGTCTGTGTGTGAGTCTCTCTGTATGAGTCTGTGTGAGTCTCTCTATGTGAGTCTGTGTGTGTCTCTCTGTGTGAGTCTGTGTGTGTGAGTCTCTGTGTGAGTCTGTGTGTGAGTCTCTCTGTATGAGTCTGTGTGTGTGAGTCTCTCTGTGTGAGTCTGTGTGTGTGAGAGTCTCTGTGTGAGTCTGTGTGTGTGAGTCTCTGTGTGAGTCTGTGTGTGAGACTCTCTGTATGAGTCTGTGTGAGTCTCTCTATGTGAGTCTGTGTGTGTCTCTCTGTGTGAGTCTGTGTGTGTGAGTCTCTGTGTGAGTCTGTGTGTGAGTCTCTCTGTATGAGTCTGTGTGTGTGAGTCTCTCTGTGTGAGTCTGTGTGTGTGTGAGTCTGTGTGAGTCTGTGTGTGTGAGTCTGTGTGCGTGAGTCTCTCTGTGTGAGTCTCTGTGTGCGTGTAAGCCTCTGTGTGAGTCTCCCTGTGTGAGTCTGTGTGTGTGTGAGTCTCTGTGTGAGTCTGTGTGTGTGTGAGTCTCTGTGTGAGTCTGTGTGTGAGTCTCTCTGTATGAGTCTGTGTGTGTGAGTCTCTCTATGTGAGTCTGTGTGTGTCTCTCTGTGTGAGTCTGTGTGTGTGTGAGTCTCTCTGTGTGAGTCTGTGTGTGTGAGACTATCTGTGTGAGTCTGTGTGTGTGTGGAACGGTCGTGGAGCTGACAGCGCGCCGCGCTATGAACCCGGCGAACCCGAGTTGGATTCCCTCTAAAGGCCAACAGCAGTAACGATTATCTCAACCGGTGTTGGGCCTCCCCTAGATCGACTCAACCTCGAATGAGTACCTGGTGTGGTGTGTAAAGATCGCCACTGGGGAGACAAAGGCGGCCGGGCATGGTGCTGGCAATCCAACACCCTTTGGTGTCCCATACTGGCAGGGGGAGGAGTGGTGGTGTTAATGTTGGTGGTATTAGTGGTGGGGGTGCTCGTGATGGTGGTGGTGTTAGTTGTGTTAGTGATGGTGGTGTTAGTGATTGTGGTTGTTAGTAGTGGTGATAGTGGTGGTGTTACTGGTGTTAGTGATGGTGGTGTTGGTGTTGGTGGTATTAGTGATAGTGGTGTAAGTGAGGTGATTGGATGCCATGGTGATCCCCATCTTTAAGAAGGGAGACCGCACAGACTGTAACAACTACGGGGGCATCTCACTCCTCAGTGTGCCGGGAAAGGTCCTGGCAAGGATTATTCAACACTGCCTTACCAGGCATGCTGAGGAGAGGCTTGCGAAGCCCCAATGTGGTTTCAGGAAAGGGTGGTCCTGCACAGATGCCATATTTTCTGTCCGTTTGCTAAAGCAGAGGTGTAGGGAATTCCAACAAGACCTACATCTCTGCTTTATTGACCTGGTAAAGGCCTATGACACCATCAGTAGGCCTGGGCTCTGGGTTCTTCGTGCTTTCGGAGTCCCTGACCCGCTGCTCACGATCTTTAGGGACCTTCATTATGGTGAGCGGACCCGGGTAAAACTACATTTCCGGGAGTCGGAGCCATTCCCTGTTCACCTTGGGGTGCGACAGGGATGTCCTCTGGCTCCAACATTATTTAAGATCTATTTCGACCACGTGGTTCGTGAGGCCTTCAGTAGCTGTACCGGAGGAATTTCCATCTGGTACAGATACAGTGGGAGGCTGATCAATGCCCGGATGCCGTCAAGGGATGGCTCCCTATTGGTCAACCACGTTATGTATGCCGATGACGTGATAATTGCGGCTCACTCAGAGGAGGAGTTGGAGGCGCTGCTGCTAAAACTGGAGTGTGCCACTAAGAGGTGGGGTCTTACCATCACATAATTCCATCTCTCTTCTAGCCTATGACACATCCATTTAGCCCCATCCAGCCAAACAAGCTGTGTCATGGGACCTTTTTCCAGAATCAAAGTGTGAAAAATAATAAAAGGTTTTACCCTTTGTGGCAGTAAAGCAGGAAGTGGTGTTAAAATGTTCAAGCAACCAATTAGAAACCTGTTGCAAGGAATCAAGTTACTGCATTAACCACACACGTGACTTGTGGTGAATATGCAAACAAACATGCTCTGATAATATTTGAATTGTCTTTGAAACTGATTGGCCTACACCAGAGACAGCCTTCTTTATGACCCAGTCTCATGTTGTATGTATAGGTGTTATGAAAATTGATGAAAATAATGCAAATTAAATGAAATTTGAGATTTGCATAATTTATCCGAAATTATGTTGAGTTTAATTATGCGCATAAATTATGCTGATTCGAGAGATAATCGTATTAATTTATGCGAGTGGGCGTGGTTATGATAATGCAGGTCGTTATGGATTATCAGGTCGAGCCTCGGTGACGAGGATTGTGTTATGAATTGGAATAACGCAATTAATCGTATGCAGTGACGCAGGCGTTGTGAGCGTGAATGAGAGAGAGAGACGATTCGACTCTGCTCTTTAATTCCGTATTATCGATAAGGATACGATTACTCTCGATTGAACATTACGGATTATGTGTGTTATGGATTATGTGGTGATAGTGTGCTTATGATAGGTCCCCAGGATTCAGATCTCATACGCAGAACAATATTACGCAGAATTTCAGGAAGAATCACACACAAACCTTCTGCTTTAATCAATTTTATTTCTAGCTAACTTTAATTTTTGGATAATATGAAAAACTCAATCTCGGGATTTTGGAATTTCAACACAGCGTTAACATGATACCATCACGATTGCGTTGTTTCACCTCGATAGCGGCACCTGTGGTTAATTCCCGACGCGTAACGCAATCGATCGGTTGTTGAGAGAGAGATTAAAAACATGCGAACTATTCTATCAAACCTTAACTTTATAATATGCAAACTCGTATGCTTGAATTGTTACACAACACGGCACTTGGTCTTTGATTCGTATCCAATCCTTAATACATTCTGATATGCGAAGTTATTATGCTTGAAATCGTCAGCACAGTACCACGTTGATGTTCGTTCATTGATTCATAACGATTATGAATTTAAAGCGTTCGACTGTAATACTTCTAATTGCCTTATCAACACCACTCGATGGCCACAATGCTTCGTTACTTGAATTGTCACACAAAACAGCATTCGGTCACTGATCATGCGCGGCCCTTAATGCAATTATTGTCACGTTGTTAACAATAGGATGACTGATTATTATGCAACGCTACTCGTTGACAGGGCACTCCAACCAGTATTATTCTTGGAGGCACAAATATGCGTTTGAATTCGTTATTTCATTCGTGGATACCGGCAAGATTATGCAGAAAGACAAATATTAACGAACGACTCAAGTATTCCTAATCAACTTCTCAACGCGACTCAATGGGTGGCGATGTTTCCTTTTGAGATCCTTATCTCGGGCCAATCTTTTAATTGATTGTGGCCAGACCCCTGACAGGGAACCGGTTGAACCCGCTCTTCAACCCCGCGAGCGGCGCTCCGTGGTGAGGTGCCAAGAATTAATCCTTGTTAATGGGTCAGTTGGTAATTTATGCGGTTAGAAGTACAGCCCCAGCACAATATTACAGAGGAAATTATGAACACTCTTAAAAACGATAGATTATTCACTCGGTCGTTGCGATGTTTCCACAATCACGGATGGTTCAATGGCTTGAGGTTTTTTAGGCTTTGTTAATGACCCGTGTGTGTGTGTGTTGAATGGTGTGAGTGGTGAAAGAGTAGGCCAATGTTCGGAATCGATTCTTTGCGTCAAGCAGACGTCTGGTTTGTGTGTAGTGGGGGGCAGTGTATCATACGTATCAGTTGATTCTTCTTTCAGTAGTTGGTTCGGACTCGACGGACGTTGGTGAACGAGTAGATGCGTTGTTGTAGCTGAGATGACCGTCTGGTAGACGGCGTTAGAAGCACGCCCGCAGCGGCGCGCTGGTGCTCCGTCGTCGGCGGTTGTAGATTGCAGGCTCACGATTCGCTCGTGGTGGCGCTGGCCGCTAACAGCGGCAGCGGGTCGCCAATCGGCGACACTCGCCAATTCGGCGAATTGTAGAGACATCTCCGGCGTCGGTGATGGCTCGTCTTCTGCTGAGATGAGTTGAGCGGGTCTTCTGCTGAGGTGAGTAGAGATGAGTCTTCTTCTGTTGAGCTGAGTTGAGATGAGTCTTCTTCTGTTGAGCTGCCCCCGAGGGCTGATGAGTCTTCTTCTGTTGAGCTGCCCCCGAGGGCTGATGAGTTTTCTTCTGTTGAGCTGCCCCCGAGGGCTGATGAGTTGATTTCAATGCTGAAACGGCTCCTTTTTATGCCAACAATCTCTCCCCTTCTCGGCTCCCCCTCACGAGGTGGAGCTATCTTTGATCTGATCGTATGTCGGTGGGGGGGGGGGTTCGTGTGTCAGTGTGTATGTTTGTGTGTGTGTCATTTATGACATGGTCCTGTTCGGGTCTTTCCTCAAGCCATAAACATCAAGACAACAGACACCTCGATTCATCTCGGTGGCGTCTGGTTGTCTAATCCCTCCACCCAGAGAGAGGGGCGGGTTCCCCCCCCCCCCTTTTCCGTTCGCGTTCCGACGCACAAAGAAATGGTTAAGATTTTTTTTAAGTTTAACATTTCACATCACAGTTGGTATCTTATCATACACAGTTATGATCCTGCTTGTGATTCATAGTATTTGATTTATTTCCAAGTGAAGATGCTCTTCCGAGCGTATGCATTTTATCACGTGCTGCAGAGAAAGACAAAGGTGGCCGGGATCTTCCCATTTCTCCATACTTTGCAAATATCATTTCGACTCCACATTCTACCAGCCTAATTCACCCCGTTACCTTGGCTCTTACTTAGTTTATTAATTTTCGTCACTTTGTGCGTTTATAAATGTGTGACAGTTTAACTTAAAGCTCGCTCGCTCTTTTACTGCCCGTGTGCAGGGTGGGGTGGGGGCTATTACTAAGTTCCGTGTGTGGCAGATGGTCCCCGCGATAACGATCTGGTTGCCCTGGCGTGAAATTCCTCTCTCGCGCTCTTCGGGAGAGACAAAGGTGGTCGGGAGCACCTCTTTATACTTTCGACTTATATTTCTCAAATACCATTTGGTCCCATGTTCGCCAAGACTCGTGTTTGTAACTACGTCCTCCCGACACCTCTCGGTTTTACCGAGGTTCGAATTGTTATGATGGAATTATTAAAAAGAAAAATAATTATCATCCTGAGTTTAAGAGGTCCATTTCTTGATTGTTGGAATCCATATCCCTTGGTTCTGTAAGGTTCTATAATGGAATATCGTTTAAGGTTAACACGTTGTTATTATTAATATTATTTTGCAATTTTCTTTAAAACTTTCTTTGCCTGGTTGCCGTGTGTGGGGTGGGTGTGTCTCCTCATCAAACCCGGCTGGCTTTTCCAGATGGCCCCTTGTGATAAGGTGTAATTCCTGCTTCTCCGCGCTGTGAGGGAGACAAAAGGTGGTCGGGGTTGCTTGGAATATTGTTTAAACTCTTTCGCAAGTTTGCTCGTTGTCTCATTCTTTCTCGATAACCTTTGATGTGACTCGGTATTCTTGCTCCAAGCTTTGTTTTAACAGTAAAAGTATTAAAGGTGAAAATCATTTGATAGCGAATTAATCATTGGATAATAATTCACTGATGTATCTGGTGGCCTGGTCTTGATTGGAGTGAGCGCGAGGACCGCTAACTTTAGCTTATTCTTGTTATTGCATTTTAAATTTGAACTGTTGTTTTAAAAAAAAAAATAGTTTAACCCGTGGGCGTCCTCATTTCTGGCTTGCGGAGGGCTTCCCTCTGCGTGACCTCCCTTAGGGCACATCAAACTCTTGTTCATCTGGAGATCTTCGCAGATAGCTGCTAACATCCTCGCCTCGAGAGTTTTATTATTTCTTTATTTACTAATGGCCTGTTTATGACCGACATATGGTTTTTCGTGTTTCTGGCTTACGGGTTTGATTCATAAAAAAAAAATATATATATATTGTTTGTCACGAAAGAAAGGAAAAAGAAATCTAGGTGTATGCATCCGTAAATATTCTTATGGATATTAATTGTGGAAAAAGGGCCGTATACAACACTCACCACCAGTGTCAGACCAGAGATCGCCAAAAGGCGAACAGTACAAAGGCAATGCCACACGTATCGGAGCATTTATAGCTAACCGCTGTGCCCACCGCTCTCCAATGACTCGGTGTGCTAACCGCGGTGCCACCACTCCCCCCTCGCACAATGTGCAAACCACTACGCCACCAATCTCCACATTCTCACACAGTGTGCTCACCGCTGTGCCACCGGTCCCCACTCACATCTAGAATGTGAATTAAATGTCCACAGTCATCGTTTTCTGATTTCCAAAATAATTGTTCCCGAAATAATACGAGTTGCATTTCATTCAACATTGGGAAGGGGTCTGCCCTTCGTTTAAGGCCCTGGCTGCTTACAGAATTGTCGCAGACTGTTTTGCCTCAGCAGCTTTCCTCTTTTCTCCTCCTGATGACGATCGCTTGTGCTGTGATCGAAACGTCGTAGTTTTTTTGTTATTTTTTAAAAATTATTTCTTTCAACCTATCTACGTGACTTTACCGAAAGACCCAAGGAATATGATTTCATGGATGTTTATGAGGTCTGTTGCTGAGGGTTTCAAAGAAGTGGAGGCCTCTCTCAGTACATAAGAGTGAGGGGTTGTAGGTTTCGGCTTGGGTCATGGGTACGGGTTATTTTTTGGCATATTTTATTAAACAAAAATCGAATTCCAATGTCGTGGATATTGTGATGTTTGGATTATTGACGGTAGAATTAATATTATTGCGAATATTTCTTATATTCTCGTTTTATGCCACTGATTATTGATGTAAAAAATAGGTTCAAATTTAAACGGCATGCAAAGAAGGTTACAGTTAATTATTAAACAATTCGCAACTGTTGATTTATTTGTTGTAGTGTATGATTGTCTGCTCGACTCAATTTCTGAGGATCTCACATTTATTTCTATATTATTGTACATTTTACAGTAGTGCTATAAAAATAAAATGAAAAAAATGTTAGATTTTCACCACAAACAAGGCTACAATGGTTATGATATTGTGATAATTAGATTTTCACCACAAACTAGGCTACAATGGTTGTGATGTTGTGATAATTTGATTTTCACCACAAACTAGGCTACAATGGTTATGATATTGTGATAATTAGATTTTCACCACAAACTAGGCTACAATGGTTATGATGTTGTGATAATTAGATTTTCACCACAAACAAGGCTACAATGGTTATGATATTGTGATAATTAGATTTTCACCACAAACTAGGCTACAATGGTTATGATATTGTGATCATTAGATTTTCACCACAAACTAGGCTATAATGGTTATGATATTGTGATAATTAGATTTTCTGCCACCAAATTACAATTAGATTCGTTGCGTCGCATATTCCCTGATATTTTGTTTAGACCGCAAGCATGTATCCATTTAAACTTTTGCTAACTAGCTTGTTTATGTCATCTAGAATATGAATACAATTTTCAGCATCATCGTTTTCTTATTTCTGGGACAATTGTGCCCTAAATAATAGGAGTTGCATTACATTCAGATCCTGGCTGATGACGTAGTTGACTCCAGTCTGTGATGTCACAGTCATGTGGGTGGTACCTTTGACATCATGATGTCTATGACGTCATGCACCACGTGTCATTCATATTGGAAGAGCTGCGTTTATTGGTGGCTGTGTTTCTTGTCTCAGCTAAAATATGCGTGATATTATTTAGCCTCGTGGCTATTAAAGCCTCCACTACTGTTGATGAAACTGAAATTAATCTCAGCCGTTGTCAGCCTGCACATCATTTAACCGGTGAGCCTGAAAGGGGTGGTTTAAGGATTGTTTGCGTATTAATGGGGTTTATTATTGAAGCTTTCAAGGGTGTGGGGGTCTCACTCACTACATGAGCATGAGGGGTTTGGGGGTTTAGCTTGGCTTAAGGTAACGTGTTGTAACAAATACTCTTACATATACAATTTTATCATATGTTATCAGAAAATCAAACTGAAAGGGGTGGTTTAAGGATTGTTTGCGTGTTAATCGGGTTTATTATTGAAGCTTTCAAGGGTGTGGGGGTCTCACTCACTACATGAGCATGAGGGGTTTGGGGGTTTAGCTTAGCTTAAGGTAACGTGTTGTAACACATACTTTTGAATACACAATTTTAGCATATGTTATCAGAAAATCAAACTGCAATGTCGTGGATATTGTGATTCTTGGATTCTTGACGGTAGAATTAATATTGATGTGGATATTTGTGACATTGTCGTTTTATGTGACTGATTATTGATGTTAAAATCAGTTTCAAAAAGAAACGGCATGCAAAACAGGTGAACATTAATCATTAAACAATTCCCAATTGTTAATTTGTGTTGCAGTGTATGATCATCTGCTTGACACAATTTATGATTTTCTCTTTTATTTCTATAATATTGTAAATGTTACAATAGTTTTATTCATAAGATGCCATTTTAAAAATATAATTTCACCTCAAACTAGACTCAAATATTCATAATATTGTGGTAATTGGATTGTCTGCCATCAAATTAAGACAATTAGATTCGTAACTTGGAATATCACTTCATATATTGCTGTTTCTAACATTGTTTAGACCGTAACCGTGTAACCATTCAAAAGTTGATAACGAGCCTGTTTAAGTCATCTAGATTACGAATAAAATGTACACAATCATCATTTTCTTATTACTGGGACAATTGTGCCCGAAATAATCTGAGTTACATTACATTTAACATTAGGAAGGGGTCTGCTGTTCAGGTCAGATCCTGGCTGATGACATTGTTGTCTCCAATCTGTGTCACAGTCATGTGGGTGGTACCTTTGACATCATTATGTCTATGACGTCATGTACCACGTGTCATTCATATTGGAAGAGCTGTGTTTATTGGTCGCTGTGTTTCTTGTCTCAGTTAAAATAAACGTGAGATTATTTAGCCTCGTGGTTATTGAAGCCTCCATTACTGTTGATGAAACTGAAATTAATCTCAGCCGTTGTCAGCCTGCACATCATTTAAGCGGTGAGCCTGAAAGGGGTTGTTTAAGGATTGTTTGCGTGTTAATGGGGTATATTATTGAGGCTTTGAAGGGTGTGGGGGTCTCACTACATGAGCATGAGGGGTTTGGGGGATTCGCTCAGCTTATGGTAACGTGTTGTAACAAATACGTTTAAATATATAATTTCAGCAAATGTTATTAGAAAATCAAACTGAAAGGGGTGGTTTAAGGATTGTTTGCGTGTTAATCGGGTTTATTATTGAAGCTTTCAAGGGTGTGGGGGTCTCACTCACTACATAAGCATGAGGGGTTTGGGGGTTTAGCTTAGCTTAAGGTAACGTGTTGTAACAAATACTTTTGAATATACAATTTTAGCATATGTTATCAGAAAATCAAACTGCAATGTCGTGGATATTGTGATTCTTGGATTCTTGACGGTAGAATTAATATTGATGTGCATATTTCTGACTGTCGTTTTATGTGACTGATTATTGATGTAAAAAATTAGTTTCAAATAGAAACGGCATGCAAAAAAGGTGAACATTAATCATGAAACAATTCCCAATTGTTAATTTGTGTTGCAGTGTATGATCATCTGCTTGACGCAATTTATGATTTTCTCTTTTATTTATATAATATTGTAAATGTTACAATAGTTTTTTTCATAAGATGCCATTTTAAAAATATAATTTTACATTGTCACCTCAAACTAGACTCAAATATTAATAATATTGTGGTAATTGGATTGTCTGCCATCAAATTAAGACAATTAGATTGGTAACTTGGAATATCGCTTCATATATTGCTGTTTCTAACATTGTTTAGACCGTAACCGTGTAACCTTTCAAAACGTTGATAACGAGCCTGTTTAAGTCATCTAGATTACGAATAAAATGTACACAATCATAATTTTCTTATTACTGGGACAATTGTGCCCGAAATAATCTGAGTTACATTACATTTAACATTAGGAAGGGGTCTGCTGTTCAGGTCAGATCCTGGCTGATGACGTAGTTCTCTCCAGTCTGTGTCACAGTCATGTGGGTGGTACCTTTGACATTATGATGTCTATGACGTCATGTACCACGTGTCATTCATATTGGAAGAGCTGTGTTTATTGGTCGCTGTGTTTCTTGTCTCAGCTAAAATAAACGTGATATTATTTAGCCTCGTGGTTATTAAAGCCTCCACTACTGTTGATGAAACTGAAATTAATCTCAGCCGTTGTCAGCCTGCACATCATTTAACCGGTGAGCCTGAAAGAGGTGGTTTAAGGATTGTTTGCGTGTTAATTGGGTTTATTATTGAGGCTTTCAAGGGTGTGGGGGTCTCACTCACTACATGAGCATGAGGGGTTTGGGGGTTTCGCTCAGCTTATGGTAACGTGTTGTAACAAATACGTTTAAATATATAATTTTAGCAAATGTTATTAGAAAATCAAAGTACAATGTCGTGGATATTGTGATTTTTGGATTCTTGACGATAGAATTAATATTGATGTAGATATTTCTTACTTTGTTGTAAAAAATTGTTTCAAATAGAAACGGTATGCAAAAAAGGTGAACATTAATCATTAAACAATTCCCAATTGTTAATTTATTTGTTACAGTGTATGATCGTCTGCTTGACACAATTTATTATTTTCTCTTTTATTTCTATAATATTGTAAATGTTACAATAGTTTTTTCATAATAATGCAGATACTCCTGCATTTTGTCTTATTATGCTACAATTATTCAATTGATAGAAAACATTGTTTGTAAAGCAAAATTATGTAAATGCATTTACAATTAAATAATGTGCAACTGGACGCGATTATTTCGCATTCTAGTTTTTAAAAGATGCACAACCGGTGATAAAAGTAAAGTTTATCTCGTCAGTAGTGCGCCTGGTCTTCATCACAACTGAAAAGTGAGCCCGACACGGGCGTTTTAAAAATGATCAGGGATCGTTGTTAATAATTAGGGATTAAAAGTTGTGGTTATGGGTTACAGGCTGAGTTTTAGTGTTTGGGGATAGATTGAAGGGTTAGAGTTCACAGTTATAATTAGAGGTTGGAGTTTGCCGTAGGGGTAAGTGTGATACAGTTACGGTTTAGGAGTTAGAGTTACGGTTGTGTGTTAGGGTTTGTGTATTAAGGGTTAGTGTTCGGTATGAGGGGTTAGGGTTGCCTATCAGGTGTTCGGGTTATGCTTGAGTAATAGTATTTCGATGTCTGGGCGAGGGATATTGCTCAGGTTATTCGATTGGTTGACCTCTGAATATATTACCCGTTATGTTCCTGATTTCATCATGTCTCAGAAGCTAAGCAGGGTCTAGCTTGGGGAGTGATTGGATGTCCTAGCATTGGGTGGCCACCACGTGCTATAAATGGTGTAATAGCCATTGTGAGCATTGGAGGGCAGTGCAGAAATATATTTTCTTTGTAGTCTCCCCGACCTTCACCAACCCACACTGACCAGCGTTTTAAAGTATGGTTACAAAACCCTCATCATCCATGAGGCATTGGGAGGCGTTTATCAACCAGTGGATTCATACAAATGGATTCTCCATGAACATGGTTAAGTCTGACGATTATGCTCAATGGAATAGTGGATTGGAATAAACATACTCTTTGGTTCTATTCGGTAAAGTCACGTAGGTAAATAACAAAACAACAATAATCACGACGTTTCGGCCACAATACAAGCGGCCTTCATCAGGTGAAGGGACGAGCCTGTCTGGAGGACAGCGCTGGAGTGGAAGAAGCCACGCTTAGATCACGACATTTAAGCTGTGTGAGAAGAAGAAGACCACGGGCTTTGACAAAGGAATTAGCATATAAATTAGCATTGAAATGGCTCATTGAAATAGCTAAGTTAAAGTATACACATCCGCAGAGGTGCCCCTTGACAAAGGGAATTAGCATGGAATTTAGCATTTAAATAGTTTAGTGATTAGCTAGTAACTGGTCACAGAAATAGCTATGTTAAAGTCAGACTATATACATTCACCGAGGCACCTAGTACTCATCAAACAGGAGAATTTAGCGAAACACAACCACGCTCAGACATCGGACCTGTGTGCGAGCAAAGAGGTGGTGTACGTGCCGGTGGACTTGCAGTTTGGCGAGGGGGGGGGGGGGGAAGGGGGGAGGGGGATTTTACCCATTGATGGTGTGAAAATGGGAATTTATAAGAGCTGCGAAAGTTTGGGGTACCACTACTCAATAAATATACTGTACCATTGAAATTAGTTTAATGTTTAGTTCGATTTAGAACATCTTTCCAATGGTTGCTTAATTTGAAACCATCCTCTCGGTTGAAATTGTGTCTGTGTTTGTAGATCTGAATTGCTTCATGAACAAATCTCTGATAAAAGCCCGTGGGTTTGCAAAGAACCTTGGTATCGGAAAAAATTATATCATGATCCCCCACAGCGTTGTAACAGTGATCAGCTACGGCAGAAGAATTCGTTTTGCCGTGTTTCAAATCTGATTTGTGCTCGCGAATTCGGTCAGAGACATGTCGCTTTGTCTCACCGATGTAGCAATAACCGCAGGTACAACTCAATTTGTAAACCCCGGGGTACTGTAAATCAGGAATGACATCCTTCACGGATGGGATCAGATCACGAATTTTGTGTACTGTATTGAACCGGACCTGGATCTTGTGTTTGTTTAGATTTTTGGAAATATTTTTAGTAACGCCTGCTATATATGGAAGTGTGATGGTTTTGACCGGAGTATCAAGTGGTTGTTTCTGTATGGAAGGAGAGACAGCTTGGCGGATGGTACGGTCAGAGTAACCATTCCTTTTGAGGGCCAGGTGTACATGTTTTAATTCACTGGTCAGGTGGTGTTGGTCCGAAATGCAATGAGCCCTATGGTATAAAGTTTTGATGAGAGAATTATTTTGGGCTGGGTGGTGGTGGGAATCAGGTTTCAAGTAGGAATCTGTGTGGGTGGGTTTCCTGTAGACAGAATGCCCCAATGAGCCATCAGGTCTCCTCTCAAACAGAACGTCTAAGAATGGTAGCTTGCCATCTTTCTCCACTTCCATGGTGAATTTGATGGCGGGATGTCTGGAATTGATGTGGTGTAGGAAAAGGTTCAGAGCTGGGAGGCCATGTGGCCAAATGACGAAAGTGTCATCCACATATCTCTTCCACAGGGAAGGTCTGAGGGTGGAAGTCTGGATGGCGTCTGATTCAAATTTCTCCAAGAAAATATTGGCTATCACTGGTGACAAGGGGGAACCCATGGGGGTACCCTCATTTTGTTTGTAGAAGGAGCCATTCCAAGTAAAGTAGGTATTGTTGAGGCAGTGCCTAACCAGTGCAGGTGTGTCGGGGTCTAGTCCATGTTGGACCAAATTTTCAATTATTTCAATGGTATCAGGTACTGGGACCTTGGTGAACAAAGAGACCACATCGAAGCTGACAAGGATATCGTCAGGGGACAGTACAACGTCTTTGACCATAGAGACCAATTGGGCTGAGTTAAGTACTGCTGAGGCGGTCTTGCCAGTGAAAGGCAGCAAGGTATCTGACAGAAAACGGGCTAGTCTATAGGTAGGGGAGTTGATCGTGGATACGATGGGTCGTGGTGGGGTGCCTTCTTTATGAATCTTGGGAAGACCATAGAATCTAGGGGGTCTTGCAGCAGAAGGTTTTAGGGAGGGACGTTTAGTTGGGTCGATTAGGGAGGTCGAACTTGTGATGATCTTGTTGGTTTTTATCGCTAGGCTATTAGTGGGGTCATTTTTTATTTTTGAGTAACTTCCATCGTTGAGCAGATTCTGGATTTTGTTGTTGTATGAATCTTTATCCATAATAACACTAGCGTTTCCTTTATCGGCGGATGTCTATACTTTAACTTAGCTATTTCAATGAGCCATTTCAATGCTAATTTATATGCTAATTCCTTTGTCAAAGCCCGTGGTCTTCTTCTTCTCACACAGCTGAAATGTCGTGATCTAAGCGTGGCTTCTTCCACTCGAGCGCTGTCCTCCAGACAGGCTCGTCCCTTCACCTGATGAAGGCCGCTTGTGTTGTGGCCGAAACGTCGTGATTATTGTTGTTTTATTATTTACCTACATGACTTTACCGAATAGAACCAAAGAGTATGGATCCTTGCAGTCACGAAAGCTTTAAATCTAGAATGGAATAAACATGTGTGAGTGGGTGAGTGAATGAGTGAGTGAGCAGGTGCACAAGTGAGTGAGTTGGCAGTAAGCAAGTAAATAAAGGGGCTTGTAAATCAACATGCACAAGAGTGAGTGAACTGGTACTGTGAGTGGGAAATGGTAATAATTGAGAGGATGAGTGATTCGTTGAGTTGATAAATTTGATTCTTGTTCTAACCCCTCCAGGCCACCACCATCAAACAAACACAACACCTACAACATGGACAAACAACTTAAGTGGGCTGATATCTTGGAGCACTATGAGAGTAAGTTACATATACCTACATAAAATAGTTTGTTAGAATCAGAATATTTATATATTCTGAGCTATAAACTTACTTTTCACAAATTACTACGAAAGGCAGAGGAGAACTCCCTGATAATGACATTCAGTAGAACTGGCTTGGTGGGTAAGGGATTAGACACTGATCCAGCATGGCAGAGAACGTTGGTTAAGCTCTGGGTTTCAGCAACCTATAATTAAACTAGGGTCTCAAGTTTATGGAATGAATGATCTTAACATGCTCACAAAAAATATGACATGTAAAGTGTTAATGCCATGTGATGAATATTTCTCAATAGCAGGGCCTGTAGTGTGATAAGAGGTAACTAGAGGGATCTCAGAATGAGTTCTGTGAAATCTCCATGTGCTTCGTTCTCTAATCCATTACTCATCCTTTGAATGAAATGTCTGTGCTCTGTAGCCCGGAAGTCGCAGCTCCAAACGACCACGTGGGGGGACATTATGGACAGAGTTGACCCTTTCCCGGACCAAGGTGACAACAATGGCGACCAAAAGGTGTGTATGTGGTCGGTGAGGGTCAAAGACACCGTCTCTACACGATAGCACACCATGCCACCACACGATCAAACTACATCACATCAAACCATTTCTCCACACCACCTTTCCCATCATACCACCCCACCATCCAGTCAATAACCCATCATAGAACCTCACCATGTGTCTACACCATCACATGACACGATCTCTCCATAACATTCCAACACATCACATCTAAATTCCACCACATCATCTCCCGACATCACCCCATCTTGCCACCATGTCATGCCATATTCCACTTGTGCATGCACATAAATTGGCCTTTTTTTTCAGGCAGTGACGCGACCTCAGTCTGTGAGCTCATTGGAAGGTGCTATTCCAGTTGCCCACTATGAGCGCTGCTTTTAGATTTTTCTAGATTATGGGCAGCTAGATCCTTACAATGGAACATCCTCTGGCACCTATTGTCCGTGATGAATGTTGATAACAATCGCCATTCAATTATCGCAGTTGATCAAGGTCTCAATGGGGTTCATGAGGTCTGTGGGGTCGATAGGTGTCTGTGGGAATATATGAGGGTGTAACATGTATCATTAGTTTGTAGGGTTTAGGTGAATTAGGGGTTAGGGCTACATTAATTATGTGTTCAAAAGTACTGATTGGTAAAGGTTTGTTTTAACATCGGGTGGTTGTGTATATGTACGTGTGTGCTCAGCATATTTGGATGAGTCAATATGCATGTTTGCGTCCATGCATAGGTGTGTGAGTATGCATTTGTGTATGGGTGGAAATGCATGTTTGCGTGCGTGTGGGTATGCTTTTGTGCATGTGTGTGCATGTGTGAATGTTCCTGTGCTTATCGTTGCGCATATGTATGAATAGAAGCAGCTGAAGTGTAGGCGCCCCAAGAACCAGAGGAGCATTCGGGAGGTGAATAACCTTGGCGAGGTGAAGCGTCTCGAGGAAGAGAAGCATCTTGCAGAGGAGAAGCACCTTGCAGAGGAGAAGCGGCTTGCAGAGGAGAAGCGGCTTGCAGAGGAGAAGCACCTTGCAGAGGAGAAGCGGCTTGCAGAGGAGAAGCGGCTTGCAGAGGAGAAGCGGCTTGCAGAGGAGAAGCGGCTTGCAGAGCAGCGGCTCGAGGAAGTGAAGCGCTTAGTGGAAAAGCTCCTCAAAGATGTGAACCACCTCATGGAGAAGCGCCTCGATCAATTAAAGCATTTCATGGAAGTGAAGCCTCTCGAGGAGGAGAAGCGCATCACCAAATTGAAGCACCACTGCCTCCGGACCACGGCCACCAGCACCACCGCCAGCACCACCGTCAGCACCACCACCAGCACCACCACCAGTACCACCACCACCACCAGCACCACCACCAGCACCGCCGCCAGCACCACCACCACCAGCACCACCGCCAGCACCACCACCAGCGCCAGCACCACCGCCAGCACCGCCGCCCGCACCGCCGCCACCTCCTCCGCTACCGCTACAACCACCACTACCACTCCTGTGCAGGGCCCAATCACACTGCACATTGGAGAAGATGTCTTTAGAGAAGGAGCCGCTGAGCCAGGGTAAGCAACTCTGCGTGTGTCCTGTGTGTATTTATTATTATTGTTTACGCAGGATAAGCATCACTGAGTCTCAAGACCTTTTTTCAGCAGGGTCCTGCCAAGTTTTGTTAGTAATCGGGAACAAAATTGCTGTTATTTTTAGTTTTTTCGGTAAAGTCACGTTGAAGGGAAACAACAAAATAATAAAATATATATAAAACAATAAAAAAAATTCTCACGACGTTTCGACCATAACTCCAACGGTGGTCTTCAGGTGTGTTGGTTTGCATAAGTTTATTTTTAAACGGCGCATTTATTTATTTATAAAAAAAAACGTTAGCGCCACGCGCAACGATTTGGCAATTTATTTAGGACTAGTCCATCTATATTCTGAAAAGAGGAGGGGGGAGACGAATTTTTTTATAATGTATGCTGTCTGAAAGCCACTGTAAGCGTGAACAATCAATTAAGACCTGAAATGGTTTATCAAATCTTTCCAATGATTGCTAAGATAGAATCCATCTTCTCGGTTGAAATTGTCTCTGTGCTTGTATATGTGGATAGCCTCATGAACGAATCTCTCATGGAAGCCAGATGGCTTACAAAGAACCTCTGTCTTGGAAAAGTCAATGGCATGTGAGCCTACTGAATTAGAACAATGATCTGCCATGGCCGAGGTGTTGGTCCTACCGTGTTTAAGGTCTGCTTTGTGTTCACGAATGCGGTCCGAGACATGGCGTTTGGTTTCTCCAATGTAACTACTACCACAGAGGCAACTTAGTTTGTAGACACCAGGGTATTGTATGTCCGGAATCACATCTTTTACAGACGGAACCAGATCACGGATTTTATGAAATGTGTTGAAACGGACCTGGATCTTGTGTTTATTCAAGATTTTGGAGATCTTTTTTGTGATCCCCGCAATGTAGGGTAAAGTGATGGTTTTGAAACGCTCCTCAAGAGGGTTCTTCTTCATGGTTTGAGTGATAGCTTTGCGGATTGTATAGTCGGAGTAACCATTAGCCCTAAGAGCTTGGTGTACATGCTTGAGTTCACTGCTTATGTGTTCCTGGTCGGATATGCATTGGGCTCTATGATACAGAGTCTTGATGAGAGAATTCTTCTGTGATGGATGATGGTGGGAATCTGGTTTCAGATAAGCATCCGTATGGGTAGCTTTCCTGTAGACAGAGTGGCTCATTGAACCATCAGGTCTCTGTTTAATTAGGACATCCAAAAAAGGTATCTTGCCATCTATTTCGACTTCCATGGTAAATCTGATGGCTGGGTGTATGGAATTGATGTGGTCGAAGAATTGGTCTAGAGCAGGCCGGCCATGTGGCCAGATGACAAAAGTGTCATCCACGTACCTCTTTCATAAGGTTGGGCGCAGAGTGGCAGTCTGGATGGCGTCAGTCTCAAATTTCTCCATGAAAATGTTAGCTATAACTAGAGAAAGGGGGGAGCCCATTGGGGTGCCCTCAGTTTGTTTGTAGAAAGTTCCATTCCAAGTGAAGTATGTATTGGTTAAACAGTGTCTCACCAGGGGGGGTACCTCAGTGTTTAGTCCTTGATGAACCAAGTCTTCAATGATTGCAATGGTGTCAGGTACATGAACCTTGGTGAATAAGGAAACTACATCAAAACTGACAAGCAGGTCGTCTGGAGACAGGGAAATACCCTTGATTGTCGATACCAGGTGAGTAGAATTTTGTACCGCAGAGGTGGTCTTTCCAGTGAAAGGACGCAGGATTTCAGACAAAAAACGAGCTAGTTTGTAGGTGGGGGAGCCGATAGTAGAGACTATGGGACGAAGGGGTGTATCTACTTTATGTATTTTTGGTAAGCCGTATAATCTTGGTGGCCTGGCAGCAGAAGGTTTCAACGAAAACTGTTTAGATTGATCAATTAATGCGGTTGAATCAGAAATTATTTTGTTGGTTTGTGTGACGAGGCTGTTGGTGGGATCTATTTTTATTTTTGTATAACTACCATCGTCGAGTAATTCCTAAATTTTGTTGTTGTATTCTATTTTATCCATGATGACAGTAGCATTGCCTTTGTCAGCTGAGAGGACTACAATATCATTCCTCTTTTTTAATTTATATAATTCAAAACGCTCATCTTTGCTGAGGTTGCTAGCTGGCATCTTAGCGTTTTTGAGGGTTGCAGCGATCTCTTCAGATCCTTCAACAAACTCCGGGATAAGAAAGCTCAGCTGATCGAGTCTCTCACCTTCCTGAAGAGATGCCGCGACTCTGGGGTAATACCAATCACATTTACACTGTCCTCTGCTGCTGTAACTTATTCTAATGCGAAACGAATTCTTTTCAAAACTAGCTTAGCTCTTATCTCAGAAAAAATCAGATTATACGCACCGAACTAGATCAGTTAGACAAGATACTCTACAAATCACACTTATCATTGACGGCAACAATGTCCACATCGGATTGGGAACATGTAAACAATATGACTGCCTCTTCAGCTGCTACTATGTCGACCAAATGTAAGGAAAACCTGATTTCCAAATTTAACCTCCTCTTCAACAAAAGACCGGACCCACACACCAAAAAGTTAGACGTTAACAAAGTCGTTATTAATCGCAGTAACAGTTCTATTTCCGATGGTCTGAAATCCGTTTTAGCTAAAGGTCTAAACTTTGCAGTCACACCTAAACACATACCAGTTAATGATATAATTGCCCAAGTAGACGTTGCTCTCAGGGGCCTGGGTCACATCGCTGCAGACGTAGCAAGATCTGAAATCGCTGCAACCCTCAAAAACGCTAAGATGCCAGCTAGCAACCTCAGCAAAGATGAGCGTTTTGAATTATATAAATTAAAAAAGAGGAATGATATTTCGATTTAAAGCTTTCGTGACTGCAATGATTCATCTTCTTTGGTTCTTTCGGTAAAGTCACGTAGAATGAGAATAAAATAATAAATTGATAAAATAAAATAACACAATAATATTCTCATGACGTTTCGGCCACAACACAAGCGGCCTTCATCAGGTGAAGGGACGAGACTGTCTGGTAGGACAGCACTGGAGTGAAAGAGCCACGTTCAGATCACGGCCTTTAAGCTGTGTGAGAGGAACAAAGCGCCTTGACAAAGGAATTAGCATATAATTTAGCATTGAAATGGCTGAATGATTAGCTTGTGACTGGTCACAGAAATAGTTATGTTAAAAGTTAAAGCATACACATCCGCAGAGGCACCCCTTGACAATGGAATTAGCATAGAATTTAGCATTGAAATAGCTAAGTTAAAGCATACACATCCGCAGAGGCACCCCTTGACAATGGAATTAGCATAGAATTTAGCATTGAAATAGCTGACTGATTAGCTTGTAACTGCTCACAGAAATAGCTACGTTAAAGTCAGACCATACACATTCACCGAGGCACTTAGTACAAATCAAACAGGAGAATTTAGCATTGAAATAACTAGGCGAATTTAGCATTGAAATAACTGAGTGATTAGCTAGTGACTGGTCACAGAAATGACTATGTTGAAGTCAAGGCCTACACATCTGAGCTATTCACAGTACTATATAGTGAACCAATAAAAACTAAAATATAAATTACCTTAATGTTATCAATAAACTCTATATTCTCCAATCAGCTAGGCTACCAACAATAAG
Organism: Petromyzon marinus; assembly: GCF_048934315.1. Classification (NCBI taxonomy): domain Eukaryota; kingdom Metazoa; phylum Chordata; class Hyperoartia; order Petromyzontiformes; family Petromyzontidae; genus Petromyzon; species Petromyzon marinus. The sequence goes on from NC_133683.1 coordinate 8,172,918, forward strand.
TCGTTATATATCACAATGCTATATGGTGAAAAAATGGGTGGATTCTTACCCTCAACTTTAGCACCACGGATAGCTACGGGCCCCGTTCAGACGGACGAGTTCGTCCATGGTCGGAACAGAGGAGGGGGAGAGAGACAGCTGCGAGGCCCTAGTATACTCCATGTTGTAAAACCATACCATTAACCGTGGTGTGAGAGGTATTAAGAGGCAATGCTGGCGAAAGAGCTGCGGTCTGAAGGTCATCGTAAAAATACAATTAATTAAGAACAGAAATTATTTAAAACATCTTTCCAGTGGTTACTTAGCCATAATCCATCTTCTCGGTTGAAATTGTCTCTGTGCTTGTATATGTGAATGGCCTCATGAACGAATCTCTCATGGTAGCCGGTTGCTTTGCAAAGAACCTCCGTCTTGGAGAAGTCAATGTCATGTGAGCCCACTGAATTATAACAGTGATCTGCCACGGCAGAGGAGTTCGTCCTACCGTGTTTCAAGTCTGCTTTATGTTCGCCGATGCGGTCCGAGATATGTCTTTTGGTTTCTCCAATGTAGCTGCTACCACAGAGGCACTTTAGCTTGTAAACGCCCGGGTACTGTATGTCTGGAAGAGCATCTTTTACAGATGGAACTAAATCACGGATTTTATGTACTGTGTTGAATCGGACCTGGATCTTGTGTTTATTCAGGATTTTGGAGATCTTTTTAGTGACCCCTGCAATGTAGGGTAAGGTGATGGTTTTGAGTGGCTCCACAAGAGGATCCTTCTTCATGACTGGAGTGATGGCTTTACGGATTGTGTAGTCGGAGTAGCCATTAGCCCTGAGAGCCTGGTGTACGTGCTTGAGTTCACTGGTAATGTGTTCCTGGTCGGAAATGCATTGGGCTCTATGGTATAGAGTCTTGATGAGGGAGTTCTTCTGGGATGGATGGTGGTGGGAATCCGGTTTCAAGTAAGCATCTGTATGGGTAGCTTTCCTGTAGACAGAGTGGCTCATTGAACCATCATGTCTCCTTTTAATTAAGACATCCAAAAAGGGTAGTTTGCCATCTTTTTCGACCTCCATGGTAAATCTGATGGCTGGGTGTATGGAATTGATGTGGTCGCGGAATTGGTCTAGAGCAGGCCGGCCATGTGGCCAGATGACAAAGGTGTCATCAACATACCTCTTCCATAAGGTCGGGCGTAGAGTGGCAGTCTGGATGGCGTCAGTTTCAAATTTTTCCATGAATACGTTGGCTACAACCAGAGATACGGGGGAGCCCATTGGGGTGCCCTCAGTTTGTTTGTAGAAAGTTCCATTCCAGGTGAAGTATGTGTTGGTTAAGCAATGTCTCACCACGGGGGGTACATCAGTATGCAGTCCTTGATGAACCAGGTCTTCAATGATAGCGATGGTGTCAGGTACCGGGACTTTGGTGAACAAGGACACCACATCAAAACTGACAAGCAGGTCGTTTGGGGACAGGGGAATGCCTTTGATTTTCGATACCAGGTGAGTAGAATTTAGTACCGCAGAGGTGGTTTTTCCAGTGAAAGGTCGCAGTATATCAGCAAGAAAACGTGCCAGTTTGTAGGTGGGGGAGCTGATAGTAGAGACAATGGGACGAAGGGGTGTATCTTCTTTGTGTATCTTTGGAAGGCCATATAATCTTGGTGGTCTGGCAGCAGAGGGTTTCAACGAGAACTGTTTGATCTCATCAATTAATGCTGTTGAATCAGAGATGATTTTGTTCGTTTTGGTGACAGGCTGTTGGTGGGATCTCTTTTTATTTTTGTATAGCTGCCATCGTTGAGTAGTTCTTGAATTTTGTTGTTATATTCTGTTTTGCCCATGATGACAGTGGCATTGCCTTTGTCGGCTGAGAGGACGACAATATCATCCCTCTTTTTTAATTGAGATAATTCAAAACGTTCGTCTTTGCTGATGTTGCTGGGTGGCAACTTAGCGTTTTTGAGGGTTGCAGCGATTTCAGATCTTGCTACGTCTGCAGAGATGTGACTCAAGCCCTTGAGTGCAACGTCGACATGGGCAATGATATCATTAACCGGTAAGTGTCTCGGTGTGACAGCAAAGTTTAGACCTTTAGTTAAAACGGATTTCAGACCATCAGAAATGGAACTGTTACTGCGATTAATTACGACTTTGTTGACGTCTATCTTTTCGGTGTGTGGATCCGATTTTTTGCTGGAGAGGTGATTGAATTTGGAAATCAAATTGTCCCTACATTTGTTCGACATAGTGGCAGCTGAAGAGGTAGTCATATTCTTAGTTTTTTCGGTAAAGTCACGTTGAAGAGAAACAACAAAATAACAAAATATATATAAAACAATAAAAAAATTTCACGACGTTTCGACCATAACTCAAACGGTCATCATCAGGTGTGTCGGTTTGCATAAATTTATTTTAAAAACGGCACATTTATTTATTTATATATAAAAAAAAAACGTTGACGTCACGCGCAGCGATTGGCAGTTTGCCCAGGACTAGTCCATCTATTTTTTTTTTAAAGAGGAGGGGGGAGACGAAATTTTTTATAATGTATGCTGTCTGAAAGCCACTTTAAGCGTGAACAATCAATCAAGAACTGAAATGATTTATCAAATCTTTCCAATGATTGCTAAGATAGAATCCATCTTCTCGGTTGAAATTGTCTCTGTGCTTGTATATGTGGATAGCCTCATGAACGAATCTCTCATGGAAGCCAGTTGGCTTACAAAGAACCTCCGTCTTGGAAAAGTCAATGGCATGTGAGCCTACTGAATTAGAACAATGATCTGCTACGGCCGAGCTGTTGGTCCTACCGTGTTTAAGGTCTGCTTTATGTTCACGAATGCGGTCCGAGACATGGCGTTTGGTTTCTCCAATGTAACTACTACCACAGAGGCAACTTAGTTTGTAGACACCAGGGTATTGTATGTCCGGAATCACATCTTTTACAGACGGAACCAGATCACGGATTTTATGTAATGTGTTGAAACGGACCTGGATCTTGTGTTTATTCAAGATTTTGGAGATCTTTTTTGTGATCCCAGCAATGTAGGGTAAAGTGATGGTTTTGAAAGGCTCCTCAAGAGGGTTCTTCTTCATGGTTTGAGTGATAGCTTTGCGGATTGTATAGTCGGAGTAACCATTAGCCCTAAGAGCTTGGTGTACGTGCTTGAGTTCACTGCTTATGTGTTCCTGGTCGGATATGCATTGGGCTCTATGATACAGAGTCTTGATGAGAGAATTCTTCTGTGATGGATGGTGGTGGGAATCCGGTTTCAGATAAGCATCCGTATGGGTAGCTTTCCTGTAGACAGAGTGGCTCATTGAACCATCAGGTCTATTTTTAATTAGGACATCCAAAAAAGGTATCTTGCCATCTATTTCGACTTCCATGGTAAATCTGATGGCTGGGTGTATGGAATTGATGTGGTCGAAGAATTGGTCTAGAGCAGGCCGGCCATGTGGCCAGATGACAAAGGTGTCATCAACGTACCTCTTCCATAAGGTCGGGCGTAGAGTGGCAGTCTGGATGGCGTCAGTTTCAAATTTTTCCATGAATACGTTGGCTACAACCAGAGATACGGGGGAGCCCATTGGGGTGCCCTCAGTTTGTTTGTAGAAAGTTCCATTCCAGGTGAAGTATGTGTTGGTTAAGCAATGTCTCACCACGGGGGGTACATCAGTATGCAGTCCTTGATGAACCAGGTCTTCAATGATAGCGATGGTGTCAGGTACCGGGACTTTGGTGAACAAGGACACCACATCAAAACTGACAAGCAGGTCGTTTGGGGACAGGGGAATGCCTTTGATTTTCGATACCAGGTGAGTAGAATTTAGTACCGCAGAGGTGGTTTTTCCAGTGAAAGGTCGCAGTATATCAGCAAGAAAACGTGCCAGTTTGTAGGTGGGGGAGCTGATAGTAGAGACAATGGGACGAAGGGGTGTATCTTCTTTGTGTATCTTTGGAAGCCATATAATCTTGGTGGTCTGGCAGCAGAGGGTTTCAACGAGAACTGTTTGATCTCATCAATTAATGCTGTTGAATCAGAGATGATTTTGTTCGTTTTGGTGACAGGCTGTTGGTGGGATCTCTTTTTATTTTTGTATAGCTGCCATCGTTGAGTAGTTCTTGAATTTTGTTGTTATATTCTGTTTTGCCCATGATGACAGTGGCATTGCCTTTGTCGGCTGAGAGGACGACAATATCATCCCTCTTTTTTAATTGAGATAATTCAAAACGTTCGTCTTTGCTGATGTTGCTGGGTGGCAACTTAGCGTTTTTGAGGGTTGCAGCGATTTCAGATCTTGCTACGTCTGCAGAGATGTGACTCAAGCCCTTGAGTGCAACGTCGACATGGGCAATGATATCATTAACCGGTAAGTGTCTCGGTGTGATAGCAAAGTTTAGACCTTTAGTTAAAACGGATTTCAGACCATCAGAAATGGAACTGTTACTGCGATTAATTACGACTTTGTTGACGTCTATCTTTTCGGTGTGTGGATCCGATTTTTTGCTGGAGAGGTGATTGAATTTGGAAATCAAATTGTCCCTACATTTGTTCGACATAGTGGCAGCTGAAGAGGTAGTCATATTGTCTACATGTTCCCAATCCGATGTAGACATTGTTGCTGTCAATTTTAAGTGTGATTTGTAGAGTGTCTTGTCTAACTGATCGAGTTCGGTGCGTGTAAGTCTGATTTTTTCCGAGATAAGAGCGAAGCTAGTTCTAGCTAGAATTCGTTTTGCATTGAGAGAAGTTGCAACAGCAGAGGTTAGTGTAAATGCGGTTGGTATTACCTTAGAGTCGCGGCATCTCTTCAGAAAGGTGAGAGACTCGATTAGTTGAGCCTTCTTATCCCGAAGTCTCTTGAATGATCTTAAGGATGTGTGGAATCCCTCCCCGTAGAGGCGGTTAAATTTCGATTTAAAGCTTTCGTGACTGCAATGATTCATCTTCTTTGGTTCTTTCGGTAAAGTCACGTAGAATGAGAATAAAATAATAAATTGATAAAATAAAATAACACAATAATATTCTCACGACGTTTCGGCCACAACACAAGCAGCCTTCATCAGTTGAAGGGACGAGACTGTCTGGTAGGACAGCGTTGGAGTGAAAGAGCCACGTTCAGATCACGGCCTTTAAGCTGTGTGAGAGGAACAAAGCGCCTTGACAAAGGAATTAGCATATAATTTAGCATTGAAATGGCTGAATGATTAGCTTGTGATTGGTCACAGAAATAGTTAAGTTAAAAGTTAAAGCATACACATCCGCAGAGGCACCCCTTGACAATGGAATTAGCATAGAATTTAGCATTGAAATAGCTAAGTTAAAGCATACACATCCGCAGAGGCACCCCTTGACAATGGAATTAGCATAGAATTTAGCATTGAAATAGCTGAGTGATTAGCTTGTAACTGCTCACAGAAATAGCTACGTTAAAGTCAGACCATACACATTCACCGAGGCACTTAGTACAAATCAAACAGGAGAATTTAGCATTGAAATAACTAGGCGAATTTAGCATTGAAATAACTGAGTGATTAGCTAGTGACTGGTCACAGAAATGACTGTTGAAGTCAAGGCCTACACATCTGAGCTATTCACAGTACTATATAGTGAACCAATAAAAACTAAAATATAAATTACCTTAATGTTATCAATAAACTCTATATTCTCCAATCAGCTAGGCTACCAACAATAAGTCGTTATATATCACAATGCTATATGGTGAAAAAATGGGTGGATTCTTACCCTCAACTTTAGCACCACGGATAGCTACGGGCCCCGTTCAGACGGACGAGTTCGTCCATGATCGGAACAGAGGAGGGGGAGAGAGACAGCTGCGAGGCCCTAGTATACTCCATGTTGTAAAACCATACCATTAACCGTGGTGTGAGAGGTATTAAGAGGCAATGCTGGCGAAAGAGCTGCGGTCTGAAGGTCATCGTAAAAATACAATTAATTAAGAACAGAAATGATTTAAAACATCTTTCCAGTGGTTACTAAGCCAGAATCCATCTTCTCGGTTGAAATTGTCTCTGTGCTTGTGTATATGTGAATGGCCTCATGAACGAATCTCTCATGGTAGCCGGTTGGTTTGCAAAGAACCTCCGTCTTGGAGAAGTCAATGTCATGTGATCCCACTGAATTATAACAGTGATCTGCCACGGCAGAGGAGTTCGTCCTACCGTGTTTCAAGTCTGCTTTATGTTCGCGGATGCGGTCCGAGATATGTCTTTTGGTTTCTCCAATGTAGCTGCTACTACAGAGGCACTTTAGTTTGTAAACGCCCGGGTACTGTATGTCTGGAACAGCATCTTTTACAGATGGAACTAAATCACGGATTTTATGTACTGTGTTGAATCGGACCTGGATCTTGTGTTTATTCAGGATTTTGGAGATCTTTTAAGTGACCCCTGCAATGTAGGGTAAGGTGATGGTTTTGAGTGGCTCCACAAGAGGATCCTTCTTCATGACTGGAGTGATGGCTTTGCGGATTGTGTAGTCGGAGTAGCCATTAGCCCTGAGAGCCTGGTGTACGTGCTTGAGTTCACTGGTAATGTGTTCCTGGTCGGAAATGCATTGGGCTCTATGGTATAGAGTCTTGATGAGGGAGTTCTTCTGGGATGGATGGTGGTGGGAATCCGGTTTCAAGTAAGCATCTGTATGGGTAGCTTTCCTGTAGACAGAGTGGCTCATTGAACCATCATGTCTCCTTTTAATTAAGACATCCAAAAAGGGTAGTTTGCCATCTTTTTCGACCTCCATGGTAAATCTGATGGCTGGGTGTATGGAATTGATGTGGTCGCGGAATTGGTCTAGAGCAGGCTGGCCATGTGGCCAGATGACAAAGGTGTCATCAACGTACCTCTTCCATAAGGTCGGGCGTAGAGTGGCAGTCTGGATGGCGTCAGTTTCAAATTTTTCCATGAATACGTTGGCTACAACCGGAGATAGGGGGGAGCCCATTGGGGTGCCCTCAGTTTGTTTGTAGAAAGTTCCATTCCAGGTGAAGTATGTGTTGGTTAAGCAATGTTTCACCAGGGGGGGTACATCAGTATGCAGTCCTTGATGAACCAGGTCTTCAATGATAGCGATGGTGTCAGGTACCGGGACTTTGGTGAACAAGGACACCACATCAAAACTGACAAGCAGGTCGTTTGGGGACAGGGAAATGTCTTTGATTGTCGATACCAGGTGAGTAGAATTTAGTACCGCAGAGGTGGTTTTTCCAGTGAAAGGTTGCAGTATATCAGCCAGAAAACGTGCCAGTTTGTAGGTGGGGGAGCTGATAGTAGAGACGATGGGACGAAGGGGTCTATCTTCTTTGTGTATCTTTGGAAGGCCATATAATCTTGGTGGTCTGGCAGCAGAGGGTTTCAACAAGAACTGTTTGTTCTCATCAATTAATGCTGTTGAATCAGAGATAATTTTGTTCGTTTTGGTGACCAGGCTGTTGGTGGGATCTCTTTTTATTTTTGTATAGCTGCCATCGTTGAGTAGTTCTTGAATTTTGTTGTTATATTCTGTTTTGCCCATGATGACAGTGGCATTGCCTTTGTCGGCTGAGAGGACGACAATACCATCCCTCTTTTTTAATTGAGATAATTCAAAACGTTCGTCTTTGCTGATGTTGCTGGGTGGCAACTTAGCGTTTTTGAGGGTTGCAGCGATTTCAGATTTTGCTATGTCTGCAGAGATGTGACTCAAGCCCTTGAGTGCAACGTCGACATGGGCAATGATATCATTAACCGGTAAGTGTCTCGGTGTGACAGCAAAGTTTAGACCTTTAGTTAAAACGGATTTCAGACCATCAGAAATGGAACTGTTACTGCGATTAATTACGACTTTGTTGACGTCTATCTTTTCGGTGTGTGGATCCGATTTTTTGCTGGAGAGGTGATTGAATTTGGAAATCAAATTGTCCCTACATTTGTTCGACATAGTGGCAGCTGAAGAGGTAGTCATATTGTCTACATGTTCCCAATCCGATGTAGACATTGTTGCTGTCAATTTTAAGTGTGATTTGTAGAGTGTCTTGTCTAACTGATCGAGTTCGGTGCGTGTAAGTCTGATTTTTTCCGAGATAAGAGCGAAGCTAGTTCTAGCTAGAATTCGTTTTGCATTGAGAGAAGTTGCAACAGCAGAGGTTAGTGTAAATGCGGTTGGTATTACCTTAGAGTCGCGGCATCTCTTCAGAAAGGTGAGAGACTCGATTAGTTGAGCCTTCTTATCCCGAAGTCTCTTGAATGATCTTAAGGATGTGTGGAATCCCTCCCCGTAGAGGCGGTTAAATTTCGATTTAAAGCTTTCGTGACTGCAATGATTCATCTTCTTTGGTTCTTTCGGTAAAGTCACGTAGAATGAGAATAAAATAATAAATTGATAAAATAAAATAACACAATAATATTCTCACAACGTTTCGGCCACAACACAAGCGGCCTTCATCAGATGAAGGGACGAGACTGTCTGGTAGGACAGCGCTGGAGTGAAAGAGCCACGTTCAGATCACGGCCTTTAAGCTGTGTGAGAGGAACAAAGCGCCTTGACAAAGGAATTAGCATATAATTTAGCATTGAAATGGCTGAATGATTAGCTTGTGACTGGTCACAGAAATAGTTATGTTAAAAGTTAAAGCATACACATCCGCAGAGGCACCCCTTGACAATGGAATTAGCATAGAATTTAGCATTGAAATAGCTAAGTTAAAGCATACACATCCGCAGAGGCACCCCTTGACAATGGAATTAGCATAGAATTTAGCATTGAAATAGCTGACTGATTAGCTTGTAACTGCTCACAGAAATAGCTACGTTAAAGTCAGACCATACACATTCACCGAGGCACTTAGTACAAATCAAACAGGAGAATTTAGCATTGAAATAACTAGGCGAATTTAGCATTGAAATAACTGAGTGATTAGCTAGTGACTGGTCACAGAAATGACTATGTTGAAGTCAAGGCCTACACATCTGAGCTATTCACAGTACTATATAGTGAACCAATAAAAACTAAAATATAAATTACCTTAATGTTATCAATAAACTCTATATTCTCCAATCAGCTAGGCTACCAACAATAAGTCGTTATATATCACAATGCTATATGGTGAAAAAATGGGTGGATTCTTACCCTCAACTTTAGCACCACGGATAGCTACGGGCCCCGTTCAGACGGACGAGTTCGTCCATGGTCGGAACAGAGGAGGGGGAGAGAGACAGCTGCGAGGCCCTAGTATACTCCATGTTGTAAAACCATACCATTAACCGTGGTGTGAGAGGTATTAAGAGGCAATGCTGGCGAAAGAGCTGCGGTCTGAAGGTCATCGTAAAAATACAATTAATTAAGAACAGAAATGATTTAAAACATCTTTCCAGTGGTTACTAAGCCAGAATCCATCTTCTCGGTTGAAATTGTCTCTGTGCTTGTATATGTGAATGGCCTCATGAACGAATCTCTCAAGTCAATGCCATGTGAGCCCACTGAATTATAACAGTGATCTGCCACGGCAGAGGAGTTCGTCCTACCGTGTTTCAAGGCTGCTTTATGTTCGCGGATGCGGTCCAAGATATGTCTTTTGGTTTCTCCAATGTAGCTGCTACCACAGAGGCACTTTAGTTTGTAAACGCCCGGGTACTGTATGTCTGGAAGAGCATCTTTTACAGATGGAACTAAATCACGGATTTTATGTACTGTGTTGAATCGGACCTGGATCTTGTGTTTATTCAGGATTTTGGAGATCTTTTTAGTGACCCCTGCAATGTAGGGTAAGGTGATGGTTTTGAGTGGCTCCACAAGAGGATCCTTCTTCATGACTGGAGTGATGGCTTTGCGGATTGTGTAGTCGGAGTAGCCATTAGCCCTGAGAGCCTGGTGTACGTGCTTGAGTTCACTGGTAATGTGTTCCTGGTCGGAAATGCATTGGGCTCTATGGTATAGAGTCTTGATGAGGGAGTTCTTCTGTGATGGATGGTGGTGGGAATCCGGTTTCAAGTAAGCATCTGTATGGGTAGCTTTCCTGTAGACAGAGTGGCTCATTGAACCATCATGTCTCCTTTTAATTAAGACATCCAAAAAGGGTAGTTTGCCATCTTTTTCGACCTCCATGGTAAATCTGATGGCTGGGTGTATGGAATTGATGTGGTCGCGGAATTGGTCTAGAGCAGGCTGGCCATGTGGCCAGATGACAAAGGTGTCATCAACGTACCTCTTCCATAAGGTCGGGCGTAGAGTGGCAGTCTGGATGGCGTCAGTTTCAAAATTTTCCATGAATACGTTGGCTACAACCGGAGATAGGGGGGAGCCCATTGGGGTGCCCTCAGTTTGTTTGTAGAAAGTTCCATTGCAGGTGAAGTATGTGTTGGTTAAGCAATGTCTCACCAGGGGGGACAATCAGTATGCAGTCCTTGATGAACCAGGTCTTCAATGATAGCGATGGTGTCAGGTACCGGGACTTTGAACAATGCTAAATTCTATGCTAATTCCATTGTCAAGGGGTGCCTCTGCGGATGTGTATGCTTTAACTTTTAACATAACTATTTCTGTGACCAGTCACAAGCTAATCATTCAGCCATTTCAATGCTAAATTATATGCTAATTCCTTTGTCAAGGCGCTTTGTTCCTCTTACACAGCTTAAAGGCCGTGATCTGAACGTGGCTCTTTCACTCCAGTGCTGTCCTACCAGACAGTCTCATCCCTTCACCTGATGAAGGCCGCTTGTGCTGTGGCCGAAACGTCGTGAGAATATTATTGTGTTATTTTATTTTATCAATTCATTATTTTATTCTCATTCTACGTGACTTTACCGAAAGAACCAAAGAAGAGGAATGATATTGTAGTCCTCTCAGCTGACAAAGGCAATGCTACTGTCATCATGGATAAAATAGAATACAACAACAAAATTAAAGAATAACTCAACGATGGTAGTTATACAAAAATAAAAAGAGATCCCACCAACAGCCTCGTCACACAAACCAACAAAATAATTTCTGATTCAACCGCATTAATTGATCAATCTAAACAGTTTTCGTTGAAACCTTCTGCTGCCAGGCCACCAAGATTATACGGCTTACCAAAAATACATAAAGTAGATACACCCCTTCGTCCCATAGTCTCTACCATCGGCTCCCCCACCTACAAACTAGCTCGTTTTTTGTCTGAAATCCTGCGTCCTTTCACTGGAAAGACCACCTCTGCGGTACAAAATTCTACTCACCTGGTATCGACAATCAAGGGTATTTCCCTGTCCCCAGACGACCTGCTTGTCAGTTTTGATGTAGTTTCCTTATTAACCAAGGTTACTGTACCTGACACCATTGCAATCATTGAAGACTTGGTTCATCAAGGACTAAACACTGAGGTACCCCCCCTGGTGAGACACTGTTTAACCAATACATACTTCACTTGAAATGGAACTTTCTACAAACAAACTGAGGGCACCCCAATGGGCTCCCCCCTTTCTCCAGTTATAGCTAACATTTTCATGGAGAAATTTGAGACTGACGCCATCCAGACTGCCACACTGCGCCCAACCTTATGGAAGAGGTACGTGGATGACACTTTTGTCATCTGGCCACATGGCCGGCCTGCTCTAGACCAATTCTTCGACCACATCAATTCCATACACCCAGCCATCAGATTTACCATGGAAGTCGAAATAGATGGCAAGATACCTTTTTTGGATGTCCTAATTAAAAAGAGACCTGATGGTTCAATGAGCCACTCTGTCTACAGGAAAGCTACTGTTGTATATGAGCATTTTCCAAAATTGATATTAACAACAATATTTGCCATTATATATATATCATATAAAAAAAATAATTAATAAAACCCGTAAGCCAGGCACACGAAAAACCAGGTGTCGGTCATAAACAGGCCGTTAATAAATAAACAAATAATAAAACTCTCCAGGCGAGGATGTTAGCAGCTATCTGCGAAGATCTCCAGATGAACAAGAGTTTGATGTGCCCTAAGGGAGGTCACGCAGAGGGAAGCCCTCCGCAATCCAGAAATGAGGACGCCCACGGGTTAAACTATTTTTTTTTTAAACAACAGTTCAAATTTAAAATGCAATAACAAGAATAAGCTAAAGTTAGCGGTCCTCGCGCTCACTCCAATCAAGACCAGGACACCAGATACATCAGTGAATTATTATCCAATAATTAATTCGCTATCAAATGATTTTCACCTTTAATACGTTTACTGTTAAAACAAAGCTTGGAAACAAAATACCGAGTCACATCAAAGGTTATCGAGAAGGAATGAGGCGAACGGGCAAACTTACGAAAGAGTTTAACCAATATCCCAAGCAACCCCGACCACCTTTGTCTCTCTCACAGCGCGGAGAAGCAGGAATTACACCTTATCACAAGGGGCCATCTGGAAAAGCCAGCCGGGTTTGATGAGGAGACACACCCCACCCCACACACGGCAACCAGACAAACAAGTTTTAAAGAAATTGCAATATAACATTAATAATAACGTGTTAACCTTAAACGATATTCCATTATAGAACCTTACAGAACCAAGGGATATGGATTCCAACAATCTGGAAACGGACCTCTTAAACTCAGGATGAAAATTATTTTTCTTTTTAATAATTCCATCATAACAATGCGAACCTCGGTAAACCGAGAGGTGTCGGGAGGACGTAGTTACAAACACGTCTTGGCGAACATGGGACCAAATGGCATTTGAGAAATAAAGTCTAAAGTATAAGAAGATAGGTGCTCCCGACCACCTTTGTCTCTCTCCCGAAGAGCGCGAGAGAGGAATTTCACGCCAGGGCAAACAGATCGTTATCGCAGGAGCCATCTGTACACACACACACACACGAACTCACACACACAGACCCCCCCCCCCTTTTCCACTGCGCAGAGAGAATTGTCTTTGAATATAACGGTCAGCCGCATTTTCAAAAGTCAGTGAAGTTAACAGTCAAGAGTGAAGACAGATCAGCGAGTCAAGACGTCCACAGGACGAGCAGTCGCATGGAGCGGCTGGCTCCGAGCCTCGCTAAGTAGCGAGGATCGCTGAGTCGCGATGTATCAACAAAAGTGAGTCATACAGCAGTGGAGGAAACCTGCTGTCAGCGAATCAGCACGGGCGCGTTCGCGCATCTTCAAGGAGAAAGAGCGCGGCCAGCAACGCCAAGCAAGAGCGTGCAGCAGCTCAGCCAGCAGTGGAGGAAACCTGCTGTCAGCGAACCAGCACGGGCGCGTTCGCGCATCTTCAAGGAGAGGGAGCGCGCGCCACCAGCGTGCCATCAGCACCAGCATCAGCACCAGCGCGTGCCAACAGCGTGCCACCAGCGTGCTACAGCGCGCAACTTCGCGTCACCAGGGCTGAGAGGGAAGCGGCCCCGCACTCAACATCCATCGGCGCGACGACGGCGAGCGTCGCGCTGACTCATCCAGCCAGCGGTGGACAGAAACTGGCAGCCGGTCGTATGCAACCCCTCCTCCACACTCTCCCCCTCACTCCCCCACCGCGCCGCAACACACAGGAAACACATTTTGGACACAAGAGATGCTAACCTCGGCGTCTGCTTTACGCAAGGAATTGAACCAGTGATAAAGAAGACACGATACGCATATCGGGATAATCAAGAAGGGTGCCATTCCAAGGTGGTGCATTAAAAATAAATTCATAAAGGAAATACTGCTGTCATTGAGTTGGATAATAACCAATCGTCCTACTGTTAACAACGTGATAAGAATTGACTTGAAGGTCTATGAATGGATGTGGTACTGTGTGGGCAATGTTAAATACGAATTTACATTATAAGGTTAAGGTTTTGATAGAATAGTATGCATGTTTAATCTCTCTCTCTCTCAACAACCGATTGATTGCGTTACGCGTCGGGAATTAACCACAGGTGCCGCTATCGAGGTGAAACAACGCAATCGTGATGGTATCATGTTAACGCTGTGTTGAAATTCCAAAATCCCGAGATTGAGTTTCATATTATCCAAAAATTAAAGTTAGCTAGAAAATAAAATTGATTAAAGCAGAAGGTTTGTGTGTGATTCTTCCTGAAATTCTGCATAATATTGTTCTGCGTATGAGATCTGAATCCTGGGGACCTATCATAAGCACACTATCACCACACATAATCCATAACACACATAATTCGTAATGTTCAATCGAGAGTAATCGTATCCTTATCGATAATACGGAATTAAAGAGCAGAGTCGAATCGATTCTCTCTCATTCACGCTCACAACGCCTGCGTCACTGCATACGATTAATTGCGTCATTCCAATTCATAACACAATCCTAGTCACCGAGGCTCGACCTGATAATCCATAACGACCTGCATTATCCTAACCACGCCCACTCGCATAAATTAATACGATTATCTCTCGAATCAGCATAATTATGTGCATAATTACACCAATTAACATAATTTCGGATAAATTATGCAAATTTCAAATTTCATTTAATTTTCATTATTTTCATCAATTTTCATAACACCTATATAAACAACACTACCCATACGGATGCTTATCTGAAACCGGATTCCCACCACCATCCATCACAGAAGAATTCTCTCATCAAGACTCTGTATCATAGAGCCCAATGCATATCCGACCAGGAACACATAAGCAATGAACTCAAGCACGTACACCAAGCTCTTAGGGCTAATGGTTACTCCGACTATACAATACGCAAAGCTATCACTCAAACCATGAAGAAGAACCCTCTTGAGGAGCCTTTCAAAACCATCACTTTACCCTACATTGCAGGGATCACAAAAAAGATCTCCAAAATCTTGAATAAACACAAGATCCAGGTCCGTTTCAACACATTACATAAAATCCGTGATCTGGTTCCGTCTGTAAAAGATGTGATTCCGGACATACAATACCCTGGTGTCTACAAACTAAGTTGCCTCTGTGGTAGTAGTTACATTGGAGAAACCAAACGCCATGTCTCGGACCGCATTCGTGAACACAAAGCAGACCTTAAACACGGTAGGACCAACACCTCGGCCGTGGCAGATCATTGTTCTAATTCAGTAGGCTCACATGCCATTGACTTTTCCAAGACAGAGGTTCTTTGTAAGCCATCTGGCTTCCATGAGAGATTCGTTCATGAGGCTATCCACATATACAAGCACAGAGACAATTTCAACCGAGAAGATGGATTCTATCTTAGCAATCATTGGAAAGATTTGATAAACCATTTCAGGTCTTAATTGATTGTTCACGCTTACAGTGGCTTTCAGACAGCATACATTATAAAAAAATTCGTCTCCCCCCTCCTCTTTTCAGAATATAGATGGACTAGTCCTAAATAAATTGCCAAATCGTTGCGCGTGGCGCTAACGTTTTTTTTAATAAATAAATAAATGCGCCGTTTAAAAATAAATTTATGCAAACCAACACACCTGAAGACGACCGTTTGAGTTATGGTCGAAACGTCGTGAGAATTTTTTATTGTTTTATATATATTTTATTATTTTGTTGTTTCCCTTCAACGTGACTTTACCGAAAAAACTAAGAATATGAATTACTGCAGTCACGAAAGCTTTAAATCAAAATAAAATAGCTTTTGTTTGCGATCTCAATTGATTGATTTGCATTGCTTATGTGGTTTCAGTTATGGGGAGAAAGCTGCAGAGCCCACCCAGAACAGGGGTAGAGAACAAACTCCACACAGAGAAAGTGGCCCAAGTTGGGAATCGAACCCAGATCCCTCTAGCTATGAGGCAAAGATGTTCCAGCTCTGCCACCCGCACAAACACACAGACAATGCAAACCCCACATGTACATTCGGCGATAGAAATGTTCTCCATAATTGGTTTCTGGGTGAGACCACGTAACAATGCGGTCATACATTCACCCTGTAACCTTACATCCACTATATTGTTGCCAGACTAATGCCCGTTTCCTGGCCAACTACCAAATGTATTTTTACTGCACAAGGATAGCTACCATTGGGAGGAGGGGGGTGCCCCCTTTCAAATGCATTGAAACGAGAAATGCAAGATGTGAGTGGCTCATCACGTGTAAAGCGCTCTGAGATGCCATCAAAGTCAAAGGGGGCAACTTAGTCGACCACGAATCACCATAGATATTTTCCACAATCGTGCATGCGTGAAGCGGGCCAGCGATAGCGGGTTCATCACTCACTGCTTACCGTTCAGCTCTGGCGTACTGCCCTGGGTATTACTGCTGCTGCGTAAACCACAAAGACACGCACACCCTCTCCTTCGTAGCAGACGTTAAAAATCTCCCCTGATGTCATTGTAAATGAGTATGCCATCGTGTGCCAGGGATCAATTATAATACACATATACAAATGTCACTGCAAGTAATTCGATTGGATTTACACAGCAATGCCAGCTACTACTGTGAAACTACAGCAGTCTGTGTTAGATTCAGCAGCACCTTTCTTCGTGCTAGCCTTGCATTGAGAGAATGACAGCTGCAATGCCAAGCGTACTCACTGATTGTGATGTTTTGTGTGGTTATTCAATTCGAATTAATCCGCCACACAGTCCACCTACAGATTATAAGGAGACGACTGCGATGTCAGCCATGGCAGGAAGGTTGAACGGTGTCATGCGCGTCTCTTCACAGAGCGGAGCCAGCGCAGCAATCCTCGCAGGCCGTTGAAGAGGAGAGAGAGGTTGTGGAGAAGAAGATGAAAGAGGAAGTGAAGGAGGAGGTGAAAGAGGAAATGGAGAAGGTGGAGAGGGAGTTGGAGAAGACAAATGAGGAGATAGCGGTGGAGGACGAAGAGGACGACAAGGAGATGGAGGAGATGGCTGTGGAGGAGGAAAAGGAGAAGATGGTGGTGGTGGAAGAGATGGTGATGCAGGAGGTCGAAAAGACGGAGAAAGAGAAGACGGAAGAGATAGAGGAGGCGACGGGGAAGGAGACAGAGGAGGAGACAGAGGAGACAGAGTGGCAGGAGGCGGTGGTAGTGCAGGAACGAAAGGGCCTGGCTCGTGTGGCGAACGCGATCCGTGCGCTCTTCCGCAGCATGATGCTGTTTGGTTGCGGCCGGTCGACCGCACAGTTGGGGTGATGGAGGTGCCACTGGGACCGCAGCCGGGGAAGGAAACTGAGCAGCAGATGCCAGGACTGCACTGGACACTGACTGCTGCCAACAGACTAACTCTGTTAAGAGTTAAGATCAATCCAATGCATTATGTAATAATTATCATTGTTGTTTTTATTATAAACTTTATGACATAAACCTATGAGGAAACAATGTAACCTTGCATTGCGTGTGAGCGCTGCCTGGGTTGGTTCAATGTGCCTTGGCTCGTGTGCAGTGTCCCGGCTATGTGTGCGGCGGTACAATGACAACTATGTCATGAGAGAAGTTTCAGGCAATGGCCCTTCTTCAGAACGTGTACAAGCAGTGGTGGGAAAAGATCATCAGGCGATTCGTCTGACACATCCACCCCTTCACTGCCCCACTGCCCCTCTGCCAAGCTGCTTCCGCTGTCCTGCTGCCCCTCTGCCCACTGCCCCATTGCCTCACTGCCCCTCTGCTCCGCTGCCCCACTGCTTTGGTGCCACTCTGCCCTAATGCCCCGCTGTTCCATTGCTCCACTTTCCCACTGCCATCACATCCATCACGAAGCAGCGAAACGTCCATACCACCTCATTAAATATTACCCTGATGTGCACGCAGAGAGAGAGAGACCCTCGTTTAGCAATGCATACTGGAGGGGGCTGCTGTGATGCAATGGCTCGTAAACTTCACTGGCAATAGAGAGATTGCTGGTTCCACCTTCTGGCACAGCAGTTGAAACAAATGGTCGAGTATCTGAAGTTCCCCTGCCTCTGTCCGCCAAACAGTACAACTGGGTACACCAAAATCGAGTGGCAAGTTGCGTGTGGTGGGTAAATGTGTGGGTACTCCTTCCTCTTCAAAATCATATGACGAGTATGGAAGAATAGACCAAAATATCGTTAAAACGCCTTTCTAGAGGTATCTATTGTGGAAATTCTTCCTGCCAGCAGAGGCATGAGAAAACAATTGCAGGACTGCTCCACAATACCAATTGCCTTGGCAAAGTATTCCAATAATGCTGCTTACTAAACAGGCTGCATATGTATTTAACATGGGGGGGGGGGGTGTTGATTGTCTAGAGATGGTCCAGTGGCTCAGAGGTCAGAGCACTAAAATGGGGTTGAATCCAGGCATTCACCTACGATTAAAGCAGGTTCTCAAGTCTAGTGAATTAATGGTCTCAGCGCGGTTGCCATTGACTGCACATAATAAACCATCACATTACTGCTTGGGTGAGTGGGAAATTGAGTAAGTTGGTGGGTAGGTGGTGGATGAATGAGTGCATCGGTATGTGGATGTGTGGGTGAGTGGATGGGTAATTGGATGCGTAATTGGATGAGTTGGTGCCTGGGTGAGTGGATGGTTGGTGGTTGAATGGGTGGATGGGTAATTGAATGAGTGGGTCAGTGTGTAGATTGGTGGATGTGTGAATGTGTTAATGAGTAAGTGGGTGGTTGAGTTGGTGAATGATTAGGTGGGTGGATGAGGGAGTGGGCGGGTCAGTGAGTTAGTTTGAATGAATGAGTGGTTGAGTGGCTAATTAAATTAATGGGGAGGTGGATACATTATTTGGTGCTTGGGTGGGTCAGTGGGTAATTGAGCGAGTGGGTGAATGAGTATGTGGGTGAGTGAATTTTTGAATGAGTGATTGGGTGAATGGGTGAGTTCGTGAGTCTGTGTGTGAGTGGGTAATTGAGTGGTTGGATGGGTGAGTGGGTAAATTAGTGGGTGAATGAGTGGTGGGTGAGTGGGGAGGTGATTGGGTGGGTGGGTGGATGACTTAGTTGGTGGGCGAGTGGGTGCGTGGGTGGGTGGGTGAGTGGGTGGGTGAGCGGGTGGGTGAGTTAGTAGGTAGGTGGGTGAGTGAGTGAGTGAGTGGGTGGGTGAGTGAGTGGGTGGCTGGGTGAGTGGGTGGGTGAGTACTTGAGTGGGTGGGTGAGTGGGTAATTGAGTGAGTGGGTGAATAAGTACGTGGGTAAGTGGTATTTGAATGATTGAGTGATTGGGTGAATGGGTGAGTTGGTGAGTGTGTGTGTGAGTGAGTGGGTGGGTGAGTAGGTCGGTGAGTGAGTAGGTGAGTGAGAGTGGGTGGGTGAGTGAGAGTGGGTGGGTGGGTGAGTAGGTGGGTGAGCGGGTGAGAGTAGGTTGGTGGGTGAGTGAGGGTGAGTGGGTGGGTGGGTGGGAGATTGAGTGATTGGATGAGTGGGTGGGTGAGTGAGTGTGTCGATATGTGGTGAGTCTGTCCCTGGTGAGTGTCTCTGGTGAGTCTGAGGACCAGACACTGTTCTGACCATTCCGTCCCCTTCGAGCGCCTTGCTGGCCTTCATCGGGGCTCACTACCAACACGAGCTGCCCCAGATATGTATATAAGAATCAAAATCTGAATATGTAATCATACTGGAGGAACCCGATGAGCTATAAAGCTTTTTTCAGAGATGTCCAGTAGGGACGGCTTTGTACGTTACAGCAACAAACAAGGTATAGGAAAAATAAACAAATCACAAAAAAGAATAAATTAAGCAATTTTTTAAAATGTTATCAGGTAAAGTCTAATGAGTTATTAGCTTATTTTTCAGAAGCCACTTGACCACAAATGATAACTCATGTCTGGGGGCAGCTATTGAAGGCTGCATTTCTTTCGCACCATACATAGCCAACCGTGCTAATCGGAGGTGCCGGGGAAGGACAATCAAAGTATTAGGTTAGGATCAGGGCTATAGGGTCAGGGCTATAGGGTCAAGGCTACAGGATGTAGGGGCACTGCAGGTTCTCCACAAGGCACGTGATGCTCTCTAGTGGACAAACGCATAACTACAGCTGCTGCTGCTGCTGCAGCTCAAGGAACAAGATAACCGAGCTGTACAGCCTCCACATCGCCACTTCTCCACGCACACAATGCGAGTGGTGCTACTCAGCCGCACAAGCTTCTGAGAGTGAATCACATCATCAACATTAACTCAACACAAGCAGCACCCTGAAACAGGCTTCGTCTTTCAGTGTCTCATCAGCAGTCAGGCTCGCTTGAACTGGTGAACTGCCAGATGTTACTGACAGGGAACCATTGTTAGACTCGCCTTTTGCCCGTCCAAGGACGGGTGTATTGCAGTAAATCTGAAATTTTACAAGCGAAAAAGCAGACCACGACGTGATATTCATTGCATTAATGCGTGTGTCACTGCGCCCTTACAAATTGCACAAACATGTTTTGTACTTTTGATGCATAAGCAATTGGAAAATGACACTATCCAGGAACCTATTTTTTGTTACACAGTGATATTAATGAGGGGAGCTGTTGGATGTGGAGTTACGTCACCTGCTCATGATTATTTAGGGGGGAGGGCGCTCCATGTGGAGTGACGTCACATGCTCATGATTCTTCTTGGTTCTTTCGGTAAAGTCACGTAGAATGGAAATAAAATAATAATATAAATTCTCACGAAGTTTTGGCCACAACACAAGTAGCCTTCCTCAGGTGAAGAAACAGAACTGTCGGGAAGACAGCGCTTCAGTGAACACTGCCAGGCTTGGCAGCGTCTTTTAAGCTGGGTGGGAGAAGCAGAGCGCCTTGACAAAGGAGTTTACATATCAACAGTAGCTGTGTTAATGTGTTGGATTAGCAGGATGTTAAAGTCAAAAATTAGCATGTAACTGGGGGATAAGCATGATGTTAGTGTGAGGGATAAGCACCACGGAGAGCGACGAGCTTTGTTCGGACGGACGAGTCCATCTATGTTCGGAACGGAGGAGGGGGGGGGGGAGAAAGAAACGGCCACGATGCGATGTTCTGTCCTGTATTGCGTTATAACTATGCTATAAACTAGACTACTATACATTACAATATTATACCTTCCAATCTAAAGTACATTGTATAATATCGTATACACAGCCCAATGTAAGCTCTAACATTATGAATTTTATTGATATGCCTCCAACTAAACTTTATTCTGAATTACACGACTATACACCATAATATACACTGCCATAGACAAACCCCACCCTTGAATTATACAATGCGTTACTATACCCTACCCTATACTTTAGACTATCAATTATTAGACTTGTAGTATTACACTGTGTATTATTCTACCAACCCTACTGTATACCACACTGCTGTATATTAACTATACAATTACGGTACTATATATTGCCTTATGAATTATGTTAAACATTACACTGTTATACTATTTATTATTATACAAAATGCTATAAACCATACTATTAACCGTCGTGTGAAAGGTACTAAGAGGCAGTGCCAGCGAATGAACTGCGGACTGAAAGTCACCGTAAAATACAATCAATCAAGAACCGAAATGGTTTATAACGTCTTTCCAATGGTTACTAAGCCAGAATCCATCTTTTCGGTTGAAATTGTCTCTGTGTTTGTATATGTGGATGGCCTCATGAACGAATCTCTAATGGTACCCGGATGGCTTGCAGAGCACCTCCGTTTTGGAGAAGTCAATGTCATGTGAGCCCACTGAATTATAACAGTGATCTGCCACGGCTGAGGTGTTTGTCCTACCGTGTTTCAAGTCTGCTTTATGTTCACGGATGCGGTCCGAGAAATGTCGTTTGGTTTCTCCAATGTAGCTGCTACCACAAAGGCAACTTAGTTTGTAGACGCCCGGGTACTGTATGTCTGAAACCGCATCTTTTACCGAAGGAACCAGATCACGGATTTTATGTACTGTGTTGAATCGGACCAGAATCTTGTGTTTATTCAGGATTTTGTAGATCTTTTTTGTGACCCCCGCAATGTAGGGTAAGGTGATGGTTTTGAATGGGTCCTCAAGAGGATCCTTCTTCATGGTTGGAGTGATGGCTTTGCAGATTGTGTAGTCGGAGTAACCATTAGCCTTGAGAGCTTGGTGTACGTGCTTGAGTTCAATGGCAATGTGTTCCTGGTCGAAGATGCATTGGGCTCTAGGGTATAGAATCTTGATGAGGGAATTCCTCTGGGATGGATGGTGTTGAGAATCCGGTTTTAAGTAAGCATCCGTGTGGGTAGCTTTCCTGTAGACAGAGTGGCTCATTGAACCATCCTTTTAATTAGGACATCCAAAAAGGGTAGCTTGTCATCTTTTTCGACTTCCATGGTAAATCTGATGGCTGGGTGTATGGATTTGATGTGGTCGAGGAATTGGTCTAGAGCAGGCCGGCCATGTGGCCAGATGACAAAAGTGTCATCCACGTACCTCTTCCATAAGGTCGGGCGTAGAGTGGCAGTCTGGATGGCGTCAGTCTCAAATTTTTCCATGAAAACGTTGGCTACAACCGGAGATAGGGGGGAGCCCATTGGGGTGCCCTCAGTTTGTTTGTAGAAAGTTCCATTCCAGGTGAAGTATGTGTTGGTTAAGCAGTGTCTCACCAGAGGGGGTACATCAGTATGCAGTCCTTGATGAACCAAGTCATCAATGATTGCAATGGTGTCAGGTACAGGAAATTTAGTGAATAAGGAAACCACATCAAAACTGACAAGCGGGTCGTCTGGGAACAGGAAAATACCTTTGATTGTCGATACCAGGTGAGTAGAGTTTAGTACCGCAGAGGTGGTTTTTCCAGTAAAAGGCCGCAGGATTTCATACAGAAAACGAGCCATTTTGTAGGTGGGGGAGTTGATAGTAGAGACGATGGGACGAAGGGGTGTATCTTCTTTATGTATCTTTGGAAGGCCATAAAATCTTGGTGGTGTGGCCGCAGAAGGTTTCAATGAGAACTGTTTGGTTTGATCAATTAATGCTGTTGAATCAGAAATGATTTTGTTGGTTTAAGTGATGAGGCTGTTGGGTGGACTCTCTTATTATTTTTGTATAGCTGCCATCGTTGAGTAGTTCCTGAATTTTGTTGTTGTATTCTATTTTGTCCATGATGACAGTGGCATTGCCCTTGTCGGCTGAGAGGATGACAATGTCATCCCTATTTTTTAATTGAGATAATTCAAAGCGCTCATCTTTGCTGATATTACTAGCTGGCATCTTAGCGTTTTTGAGGGTTGCAGTGATTTCAGATCTTGCTATGTCTGCAGGGATGTGACCCAGGCCCTTGAGTGCCACGTCGACATGGGCAATGATATAATTAACTAGTATGTGTCTAGGTGTGACTGCAAAGTTTAGTCCTTTAGCTAAAACGGTTTTCAGACCATAAGAAAGAGAACTGTTACTGCGATTAATAAGGACTTTGTTAACGTCTAGCTTTCGGTATGTGGGTCCGATTTCTTGTTGGAGAGGCAGTTGAATTTGGAAATCAAGTTGTCCTTACATTTGGTCGACATAGTGGCAGCTGAAGAGGCAGTCATATTGTCTACATGTTCCCAATCCGATGTCGACATTGTTGCCGTCAATGATAAGTGTGATTTGTAGAGTTTCTCGTTTAACTGATCTAGTTCAGTGCGCGTAAGTCTGATTTTTTTCTGAGATAAGAGCTAAGCTAGTTCTAGATATAATGCGTGTTGCATTAGAAGAAGTTACAGCAGCAGAGGTTAGTGTAAATGTGGTTGGTATTACCTTAGAGTCGTGGCATCTCTTTAGAAAGGTGAGAGACTCGATTAGCTGAGCCTTCTTATCCCGGAGTTTGTTGAAGGATCTCAGGGTTATGTGGAATTCTTCCCCATAGAGGTGGTTAATTTCGATTTAAAGCTTTCGTGACTGCAGGGATTCATCTTCTTGGTTCTTTCGGTAAAGTCATGTAGAATGGAAATAAAATAATAAAAATAGTAAAAAATGAAATTCTCACGACGTTTCGGCCACAACACAAGGACCTTCCTCAGGTGAAGAAACAGAACTGTCGGGAAGACAGCGCTTCAGTGAACACTGCCAGGCTTGGCAGCGTCTTTTAAGCTGGGTGGGAGAAGCAGAGCGCCTTGACAAAGGAGTTTACATATCAACAGTCGCTGTGTTAATGTGTTGGATTAGCAGGGTGTTAAGTAAGAAATTAGCATGTAACTGGGGGATAAGCATGATGTTAGTGTGAGGGATTAGCACCACGGAGAGCGACGAGCTTTGTTCAGACCGACGAGTCCATCTATGTTCGGAACGGAGGAGGGGGAGAGTTAATGTGTTGGATTAGCAGGATGTTAAGGTAAAAAATTAGCATGTAACTGGGGGATTAGCATGGATGCCAAAGTCAGAAATTAGCATGCTAATCCCCCAGTTAAATGCTAATTTCTGACTTTAACAATCCCCCAGTTACATGCTAATTTCTGACTTTAACAAGCCCCCAGTTACATGCTAATTTCTGACTTTAACATCTTGGTAATCCAACACATTAACTCCCCCCTCCTCTGTTCCGAACATAGATGGACTCGTCCGTCTGAACAAAGCTCGTCGCTCTCCGTGGTGCTAATCCCTCGCACTAACATCATGCTAATCCCCCAGTTACATGCTAATTTTTGACTTTAACATCCTGCTAATCCAACACATTAACACAGCGACTGTTGATATGTAAACTCCTTTGTCAAGGCGCTCTGCTTCTCCCACCCAGCTTAAAAGACGCTGCCAAGCCTGGCAGTGTTCACTGAAGCGCTGTCTTCCCGACAGTTCTGTTTCTTCACCTGAGGAAGGCTACTTGTGTCGTGTCCGAAACGTTGTGAGAATTTTATTTATTTATTATTTTAATTATTTTTTCCCCATTCTACGTGACTTTACCGAAAGAACCAAGAAGATGAATCCCTGCAGTCACGAAAGATTTAAATCGAAATGCTCATGATTATTAATGAGGGGGGGGGGGTGTCCATGAGGACGTAACCTGTTCATGATTATTGAGGGGGGCTGTTCGATGTGGAGTGACGTCACTTGTTCATGATTATTGGTGAGGGGGGGAGTACTCCATTTTGAGTGACGTCACCCGCTCATGATTATGAATGAGGGGTGGGGGTGTGTCCATTTGGAGGACGTCACCTTCTCATGAATATAAATGAGGGGGGCTTGTCGATGTGGAGTGACGTCATAAACGTTAAGGACATACATTCCTGGGTGATTACAGTAGATATATAACAACAACAACCGCCATTCATCACTAAGTGGCGGTGACATCACCACGACGCTTGTGCCAGGCCATGTGCACCTTGAGGCCACGTGAAGTGTCGAATGCCCGCGGACAGGAGGTCACGGGGCAGACCCAGGTGCCACGGGTCGACTGACTGAGATGACTGGCTGATGCACCACCTGTGCCTCCTACTGTGCCAACCTGCTGTGCTTTAGCCACCCGGCGCTCCGCTCGTTGTTCTGAGCGTCGCTCTTCCGTCCTCCGTTGTTGTTGGAGGGCGACTGCCTCCAACTACCCAATAGCGTCCTTCATGAGCCTCCTCCACAGAGGCCGATCTTGACACCGCTGGTACCAGTCATCGGCAAGTCCACTCAGCTCCACGTCCTCCTGTACCACATCACTCCATCTCTTCTCTAGCCCGTGCCACGCCCGCTTAGCCCCCTCAATCCGGCCGAACAAAAGCTGTTTCGGCATGCGGTGGCTGGGCATGCACGCTACATGACCCAGCCATCGCAGCCTTCTCCGCCGGAGGAGCTCACCGATGGGACCTTGCCCAGATCTTTCAAGGATTTGTGAGCTCCTCACACAATCCAGTCTGGTTAAACCCAGGATGGATCGTAGGCAGGCCAGCCTAAATGTTTCTAACCGGCGAAGATGTTCCATTAGGGGGGTCCACGTTTCGCAAGCGTAGAGAAGGGAGGGAATGACTGTAGCCGAGAAGACCTGAAGCTTAGTGCGGAGTGACAGACCAGGTAGCTTCCACACAGCGTTACGCAACCGATGAAAAGATATTGCCGCCCGACTGATTCGGAGTGAGACCTCTGCTGTTAAACTGGAGCCGGTCATAAGCACACTGCCCAGGTATGGGAAACTCTCTACTCTCTCCACAACTGCCCCATCGCCGATTGGGAGTTGTGGGGGTGGAGTGTCCGATGGTACAAAATACCCAGGCAGGTGCTTAGTTTTGGTGGGGCTGATGGTAAGGCCCCATCTCTGAGTGGCACGCTCCAGTCTTAGCAGCAGCATCTCCAACTCCTCCTCTGAATGAGCAGCTATTACCAAATTATCGGCATACATAACGTGGTTGAGCAATAGGGAGCCATCCCTTGACCGCACCCGGGCATCGATCAGCCTCCCATTATATTTGTACCATATGGAGATTCCCCCGGTACAGCTATTGAAGGCTTCACGAACTACGTGGTCAAAATAGATGTTAAATAATGTGGGAGCCAGAGGACATCCCTGTCGCACCCCAAGGTATACAGGGAATGGCTCGGACTCCCGGCCATGTAGTTTTACCCGGGCCCGCTCACCATCATGAAGGTCCTTAATGATCGTGAGCAAAGGGTCAGGTTCTCCAAAAGCACGAAGAACAACCCAGAGCCCAGGCCTACTGATGGTATCATAGGCCTTGACCAGGTCAACAAAGCAGAGATGTCGGTCTTGCTGGAATCCCCTACACCTCTGCTGTAGCAGACGGACAGAAAATATGGCATCTGTGCAGGACCGCCCTTTCCTGAAACCGCATTGGGGCTCCGCAAGCCTCTCCTCAGCGTTCCTGGCAAGGTGATGTTGAATAATCCTTGCCAGCACCTTTCCCGGCACACTGAGGAGTGAGATTCCCCTGTAGTTGTTACAGTCTGTGCGGTCCCCCTTTTTAAAGAGGGGGATCACCAGAGCATCCTTCCAATCCTGCGGAACCCATCCAGTGGTCCAGACTATTGTTATGATGTCATATAGGGCAGTCTGTGCACCAACGCCACCCTCCCTCAGCATTTCGCTTGGGAGATCATCTCTGCCCGCTGCCTTTCCTGGTCTCAGACTCCGGATCGCCTTCAGTACTTCCTCAACAGATGGCACTTCAGTCAGCCACTCACAGGCGGTGACTTCTTCCAATATTTGAGGCACCTCAGCCTCAGCAGAGTCATCCTCACTTTGTGCCACGATGTTTCCCTGGCTAAAGGATTTTTCCTCCCCCAGGACCTCACAGAAATGCTCAGCAAATCTGCAAACCTGTTTCCCCGGGGGGTCGGAGATTGGATCACCGTTTTTTCCCCTAATGATGGTAATAGGTGTGGCGCTGCAGGTTACTTTTTTGATGGCGTTGAATAGAGATTTGTGATCGTGGGCCACTGAGGCAGACTCCATCTCCTCAGCAACCCGCGACCACCACCCATCCTTACAGCGCCTCACGGCTCTCCGAACCTCCGAGCGAAGGCTGCGGTAAGCCTCCTCATTCTTTGACGTGGGATTCTGTAGCCGATGACAGTGGGCCTGTCGCTTTTTCTCAACCATTCTGAACACCTCCTCTGTCAGCCAGGGTTTCTGGGGAGGTCTGGACCGCGTACCCAAAGCAGCCATTGCAGCTGCTTGAGTCACAGCCTTAATCATCACCCATTTACCTTCGACATCAGGAGGAGTGGGGGACCATGCCAACCCCAGCTGCAGGCGATGATAAAATTCTCAGTAGATATATGGGCCCTGCTTCACCCACCCACCCACCCACCCACTCACTCCCTCATCCATCCACTCACCTACTCACCCATCCACTCACTTTCTCAATGAGCCACTCACCTTCTCACCCAGTACTTACACATTAACTGACCCTGCCACCCCCTCAATTTCTAACCCACCCACTCAATTTCTAACCCACTCACTCACCCAACCAGCTGCCCACTCCCTCAGCCACTCACCTACTTACCCACCCACTTACACATCCACTTACCATGCAACCCACTCAATTTCTAACCCACCCACTCATCCAACCACCCGCCCACTCATCTACTCACCCATTACCACGGAATTATTCA
Source organism: Petromyzon marinus (assembly GCF_048934315.1). Classification (NCBI taxonomy): domain Eukaryota; kingdom Metazoa; phylum Chordata; class Hyperoartia; order Petromyzontiformes; family Petromyzontidae; genus Petromyzon; species Petromyzon marinus. Next base: position 8,200,738 of record NC_133683.1, read on the forward strand.
CCCACTCACCCATCAGTCAACCACCCAATAATTCAACCACTCACAAACTAAATCACCTATTAATTAAACCACCCACTAACTCAGCCACCCACTACCTCAACCACCCACTAACTCAACCACCCACTAACTCGACCACCCACTAACTCAACCACCGAGCCACTCACTCAGCAAGCCACCCACTACTATATCTCTAACCCACTATTTCACTCACACACCGACTCACTCACCTATCCACTTATGCACTCACCTACACACTAAACTAAATCTAAATTATGTTTATTTTACCAGGTAAGGCACACTGAGCTATATAGCTCGTTTTCAAAACAACCTTCACCACAAATGTGGCGTATCACGGATACATTTATAGCAGCCAACTCCTCTAAATGCATGTTTCTAAATGTTTAGGGAAATAGAGACGAACAAGGTAGGGATTGAACCTAGAAGCTCCTGGGTACCAGGCGAGATAGTATCTCGTCACCATGGCGCTACGCTCTTGGACTCTCTCACCCACTCAAACACCTACCCACTAACTTAACCACTCACTTACTCAACCAGCCACTTACTCAACCACCCACAAACTCAACCACCGAGCCATTCACACACGCACCCACTCACCATACCACCCACTGTTGTTATTCTGTCTCTCACTGTTCAAATAAACCTACCACTAAAATTATAGACTGATCATTTTCTTGTCAGTGGGCAAACGTACAAAATCAGCAGGGGATCAAAGACTTTTTTTCCCTCACTGTATATGTGATAAACCACTTTGTTTTCCTGTAATTTGTAACAAGGTCGCTTTTGAAAAAGATCTATATTTCTCTGTGGGCCTTAGCTAGTACGATGAAAAATAGTTCAGTTTTAGTTTATTGAGTGAGTAGGTGTGTGATTGAGTCATGGGTGGTTGGGTAGGTGGGTGAGTAGGTAAGTAGCTGGGTGAGCGGGCGGGTGAGTGTGTGAGATAGAGAGTGGGTGGGTGGATGGGTGGGTTTGTGAGTGGGGGAGTGAATAGGTGAGTGGGTGGGTGGGTGAGTGGAGTCTTGAGTGAGTGGGTCAGTGAGTGAGTGAGTGGGTTGGTGGGTGGGTCGTAGAGTTAATGAGTGGGTGGTAGGGTGACTGGGTTTGTGAGTGGGTTTGTGAGTAAGTGTGTGGGTGGCTTTAGTAGTTGACTGGGTGGGTGAGTCAGATAATGGGGCGCCACAGTGACGAGATGTTAACTCCCTCGCTTGGTATATTGGACATTGTAAAAAATAAAATAAAAACCCCTCTTATGGATGATATTGGTTGCGAAAGCCGACGTGTTAAACTTGTATATTGGATTTCGATTTAAATCTTTCGTGACTGCAAGGATTCATCTTCTTTGGTTCTTTCGGTAAAGTCACGTAGAATGAGAATAAAACAGCGCTGTCCTCCAGACAGTCTCGTCCCTTCACCTGATGAAGGCCGCCTGTATTGTGGCCGAAACGTCGTGAGAATATTATTGTGTTATTTTATTTTATCAATTTATTATTTTATTCTCATTCTACGTGACTTTACCGAAATAACCAAAGAAGATGGTATATTGGAATTCATAGGTTTGACCCCAACCCTGATGCCTGTATATTTGGAGTTTGCATGTTCTCCCTGTGTTCGTGTGCATTTTTATCCGGGATCTCTGGGTTTTCCCTCCACATTTACAAACATGCCTTTATAGGAAATTAGCTGCTATACATTTCTATGTGCTAACCCACTTGGTTGAGCCATCATTTGTGGCCACGTCGCTGCTGAAAAAGATCTATATAGCTAACTTGTAGTTTTTGTTTATTGAGTGAGTGAGTGGGTTCCTGGGTGGTTGGGTGGTGGGTCTGTGGGTGTTTGAGTGAGTGGGTCAATGTGTGAGTGGATAGGTTAATATGTGAGTGGGTGAGTAGGTGAATGTGTGGGTGGTTGAGTGAGTGGGTGGTTGGATAAATGGTTGCGTGACTGGTGGGTGGGTACTTTAGTGTGGGAGGTTGAGTGGGTGAGTTAGTGTGTGAGTGGGTGGTTGAGTCAGAGAATGGGTCGCTACGGTGTTGAGATGTTAACTACCTCGCCCAGAATACAGGAAGTAATAAATTACATCCCAACCCTGAAGCCTGTACATTTGGAGTTTGCATCTTCTTCCGTGGTCGCGTCGATTTTTCTCTGATTCCTTCGGGTTTGTTTAACACGTAGACTTTCATGACCAATATCATCCATATGAGGTTTTTTTGGGGGTTAGATCGCGTAAATATATAAATGTGTCGTTAAAACCCACCACCACACGACACAGCCAACTAGTAAGGGTTGTCATGTAAACAGAACATTCCAATTTGTAACTAGTACAGCACACCGGTGTGTTGGAGAGTCAAGGCACAACATTTACAATCTGAGTACGACGTTTCGCCAGTAATTACAACTAGCTTCATCAGGCGACTGCCAGATTTGTGGAGACGTTCACCCTGTTTCGTTCCTTATATAGAGACGTAGATGTGGTGCCTGTCTTTATCATTTGCCTATTATCAATTTAAAAGTAGAAATAGTTGTTATTATTGTTGTAATCACGTTATAAGGAGAAAAAAATGTTATTATTTCGTTAAAAGTAGAAATAATTATTGTTATCAAGTTCTAAGTGGAAATAATAATTATTGTTATCATTCGCCTGTTCTTAACATTCGTCTGTTTTCATTCGCCTGTTGTTCTCATTCGCGTGTTGTTATCAAGTTATAAGTAGAAAGTTATTATTGTTGTTATCATTCGCCTGGTGTTGGTAGCGCACGTCTCTAATTCAGCACTGTGGAAGGTAGCGAGGTTTGGCGAATCACCGCACAATGATGTTGTCAAATCCCCTTCCCGTGGGCGTCGAGGTGCTATAACCTCACTCGCCAGGAGAAGGCAGTAGAGCAAGTGGACTAATCATCATCTTCACCTGTACAGGGATAGAGTGTTTCACCCTCGCACCCATGGGTTTTCTCCGGGTACTCTGGTTTCCCCGACGTGTATAAATACTCGTCATTAATTAGCGCATAATGCCTCCATAGAGGACCGCAGAGCTTGGACAATCGTTAGTACTGGCTCACCACGTGGCTTCCTTCCTGCACGTGTGTGGTTCCTCACGCCTCTGAGTCGTTATTGTGCACGCTATAAAACTTTAAATAATTACGATTCTTCACCAGGCGGTCGTGTTGCAAGCCTGTAATCCAGCAGTGGAAGGCAGCAAGGGTTAGTGGACCACACAGTGAATGTTGTAAAACCCCCTTCCCGTGGGCGTCGAGGTGCCTTCTCCTGGCTGGCCAGGAGAAGACGGTACAGAAATTGGGATAATCGCCATCTTTGCCTGTACGGTTTAAAGTGCTGCCCCCTCGTATGCGTGGGTTTTCTCCAGGTGCTCTGGTTTCCCCCACTTGTGTAAGCACTCATCATTCATTATAGCTTCAACCAAGAGGATGGTTTCAAATTAAGCAACCACTGGAAGGACGTTTTAAATCATACCAAACGTCAACTAATTTCTAACAGCAATTTCAAGTAGTGGTATACCAAGCATATTCCTTCCGAACTTTCTATTTCCCTTTTTATACTTCCCCCTTACAGCACATTCTTGCCGATCTTTTATTTTTCTATTTTTTTTTCCGTTTCTATTGCACACACACAATGACCCATCCCCCGCACCCTCTACACAACAAAAGACGGATTAACTCAGCCCCGCACCCCACCAAGGTCCCCCTACATGGCTCCCCCCCCTCCCTTAACCTGTATTTAAGCCAGAGGTTCCCAGAGCCTCGCCACTTGGTGCAGCAATTTTTTGCTGTGACTGTTTCCACCTGAAGACGGAAGCTTGTGTTGCCTCCGAAACGTCGTGTTTTAATTTTTTCTTTTATTTAATTTTAATTTGTTTTTTACCTACGTGACTTAACCGAATAAAACCAAAGAGTATGAATTTTTGCAGTCACGAAAACTTCAAATCTAGAATTAACAACTTCTACGGGGAAGATTTTCACGTATCTGTCAGAGCTTTTAACAGACAACGAGACAAGAAGTCACAGCTCATCGAGACGCTGACTTTCCTCAAAAGATGCCGCGACCAGAAGGTAATACCCATTGCTTTCACTCTCACATCTGCAGCTGTATCTTCACCGAACTCTAAACAGATTATGTTTAAGGCAAGTCTATCATTAATCTCACAGAGGATTAGGTTAATTCTAGATTTAAAGCTTTCGTGACTGCAAGGATCCATACTCTTTGGTTCTATTCGGTAAAGTCACGTAGGTAAATAATAAAACAACAAAAATCACGACGTTTCGGCCACAACACAAGCGGCCTTCATCAGGTGAAGGAAGCAGGCTGTCTCGAGGACAGCGCTAGAGTTAAACACAGCCACGCTCAGACCGCGACCTTTAAGCTGTGTGCGAGGAAACAAGGTGCCTTGACAAAGGAATTAGCAAAAAAATTAGCATTTGATTGGCCGACTTAGCATGACGACTCATATATTTGTATTCCTCTCGACGAGGCGAGCAGTACGAGTACCACCTTGATGGGTCTGCGACGTTTCCTTCCAGAGTTATTACCAAAAAACCACAAACATCCCAGAATCCTCTCGGTTTGGGGTCAAAATGTTGTCGCTTATTAAATCCCATAAGAAACGTCGCATCGAATGAATGTGATTGAATTCTCCCCGTCTGGACGAGTGGAATTGAATGGTGCAACAGATTATTCTGTGCTGTGTTAAATCAGATATTTGCATGACAGCTTTTGTTTCATTTTGTGAATAGCAAAAAGCATTCAACCCCATAATACAAGTTGTTTTATTGGTCGCTCGTCCATTTGATATCCCATAGCTTAACGACTCATATATTTGGATTCCTCTCGATGAGGCGAGCAGTAAGAGTACCACCTTGATGGGTCTGCGACGTTTCCTTCCAGAGTTATTACCAAAAAAACACAAACATCCCAGAATCCTCTCGGTTTGGGGTCAAAATGTTGTCGCTTATTAAATCCCATAAGAAACGTCGCATCGAATAAATGTGATTGAATTCTACCCATCTGGACGAGCGGAATTGAATGGTGCAACTGATTTTGCTGTGCTATGTTAAATCAGATATTTGCATGACTGCATTTGTTTTATTTTGTGAATAGCAAAAAGCATTCAATCCCATAATACATGTTGTTTTATTGGTCGCCCGTCCATTTAATATCCCATAGCTTAACGACTCATATATTTGGATTCCTCTCGACGAGGCGAGCAGTACGAGTACCACCTTGATGGGACTGGGACGTTTCCTTCCGGAGTTATTACCAAAAAAACACAAACATCCCAGAATCCTCTCGGTTTGGGGTCAAAATGTTGTCGCTTATTAAATCCCATAAGAAACGTCGCATCGAATAAATGTGATTGAATTCTCCCCGTCTGGACGACCGGAATTGAATGGTGCAACTGATTTTTCTGTGCTGTGTTAAATCAGATATTTGCATGACAGCTTTTGTTTTATTTTGTGAATAGCAAAAAGCATTCAACCCCAAAATACATGTTGTTTTATTGGTCGCTCGTCCATTTCATTTCTCATAGCTTAACGACTCATATATTTGGATTCCTCTCGACGAGGCGAACAGTACGAGTACCACCTTGATGGGTCTGCGACGTTTCCTTCCAGAGTTATTACCAAAAAAACACAAACTTCCCAGAATCCTCTCGGTTTGGGGTCAAAATGTTGTCGCTTATTAAATCCCATAAGAAACGTCGCATCGAATAAATGTGATTGAATTCTCCCCATCTGAACGAGCGGAATTGAATGGTGCAACTGATTTTCCTGTGCTGTGTTAGATCAGATATTTGCATGACAGCTTTTGTTTTATTTTGTGAAAAGCAAAAAGCATTCAACCCCATAATACATGATTTTTTAATTGGTCGCTCGTCCATTTCATATCTCATAGCTTAACGACTCATATATTTGGATTCCTCTCGACGAGGCGAGCAGTACGAGTACCACCTTGATGGGTCTGCGACGTTTCCTTCCAGAGTTATTACCAAAAAAACACAAACTTCCCAGAATCCTCTCGGTTTGGGGTCAAAATGTTGTCGCTTATTAAATCCCATAAGAAACGTCGCATCGAATAAATGTGATTGAATTCTCCCCGTCTGGACGACCGGAATTGAATGGTGCAACTGATTTTTCTGTGCTGTGTTAAATCAGATATTTGCATGACAGCTTTTGTTTTATTTTGTGAATAGCAAAAAGCATTCAACCCCATAATACATGTTGTTTTATTGGTCGCCCGTCCATTTCATATCCCATAGCTTAACTACTCATATATTTGGATTCCTCTCGACGAGGCGAGCAGTACGAGTACCACCTTGATGGGTCTGCGACGTTTCCTTCCAGAGTTATTACCAAAAAACAACAAACATCCCAGAATCCTCTCGGTTTGGGGTCAAAATGTTGTCGCTTATTAAATCCCATAAGAAACGTTGCATCGAACAAATGTGATTGAATTCTCCCCGTCTGGACGAGCGGAATTGAATGGTGCAACTGATTTTGCTGTGCTGTGTTAAATCAGATATTTGCATGACAGCTTTTGTTTTATTTTGTGAATAGCAAAAAGCATTCAACCCCATAATACGTGTTGTTTTATTGGTCCCTCATCCATTTTATATCCCATAGCTTAAAGACTCTTATATTTGGATTCCTCTCGACGAGGCGAGCAGTACGAGTACCACCTTGATGGGTCTGCGAAGTTTCCTTCCAGAGTTATTACCAAAAAACCACAAACATCCCAGAATCCTCTCGGTTTGGGGTCAAAATGTTGTCGCTTATTAAATCCCATAAGAAACGTCGCATCGAATGAATGTGATTGAATTCTCCCCGTCTGGACGAGCGGAATTGAATGGTGCAACAGATTATTCTGTGCTGTGTTAAATCAGATATTTGCATGACAGCTTTTGTTTTATTTTGTGAATAGCAAAAAGCATTCAACCCCATAATACATGTTGTTTTATTGGTCGCTCGTCCATTTGATATCCCATAGCTTAACGACTCATATATTTGGATTCCTCTCGATGAGGCGAGCAGTACGAGTACCACCTTGATGGGTCTGCGACGTTTCCTTCCAGAGTTATTACCAAAAAAACACAAACATCCCAGAATCCTCTCGGTTTGGGGTCAAAATGTTGTCGCTTATTAAATCCCATAAGAAACGTCGCATCGAATAAATGTGATTGTATTCTCCCCATCTGGACGAGCGGAATTGAATGGTGCAACTGATTTTGCTGTGCTATGTTAAATAAGATATTTGCATGACTGCGTTTGTTTTATTTTGTGAATAGCAAAAAGCATTCAACCCCATAATACATGTTGTTTTATTGGTCCCTCATCCATTTTATATCCCATAGCTTAACTACTCATATATTTGGATTCCTCTCGACGAGGCGAGCAGTACGAGTACCACCTTGATGGGTCTGCGAAGTTTCCTTCCAGAGTTATTACCAAAAAACCACAAACATCCCAGAATCCTCTCGGTTTGGGGTCAAAATGTTGTCGCTTATTAAATCCCATAAGAAACGTCGCATCGAATAAATGTGATTGAATTCTCCCCGTCTGGACGAGCGGAATTGAATGGTGCAACAGATTATTCTGTGCTGTGTTAAATCAGATATTTGCATGACAGCTTTTGTTTCATTTTGTGAATAGCAAAAAGCATTCAACCCCATAATACATGTTGTTTTATTGGTCGCTCGTCCATTTGATATCCCATAGCTTAACGACTCATATATTTGGATTCCTCTCGATGAGGCGAGCAGTACGAGTACCACCTTGATGGGTCTGCGACGTTTCCTTCCAGAGTTATTACCAAAAAAACACAAACATCCCAGAATCCTCTCGGTTTGGGGTCAAAATGTTGTCGCTTATTAATTCCCATAAGAAACGTCGCATCGAATCAATGTGATTGAATTCTCCCCATCTGGACGAGCGCAATTGAATGGTGCAACTAATTTTGCTGTGCTATGTTAAATAAGATATTTGCATGACTGCGTTTGTTTTATTTTGTGAATAGCAAAAAGCATTCAACCCCATAATACATGTTGTTTTATTGGTCGCCCGTCCATTTCATATCCCATAGCTTAACTACTCATATATTTGGATTTCTCTCGACGAGGCGAGCAGTACGAGTACCACCTTGATGGGTCTGCGACGTTTCCTTCCAGAGTTATTACCAAAAAACAACAAACATCCCAGAATCCTAACGGTTTGGGGTCAAAATGTTGTCGCTTATTAAATCCCATAAGAAACGTTGCATCGAACAAATGTGATTGAATTCTCCCCGTCTGGACGAGCGGAATTGAATGGTGCAACTGATTTTGCTGTGCTGTGTTAAATCAGATATTTGCATGACAGCTTTTGTTTTATTTTGTGAATAGCAAAAAGCATTCAACCCCATAATACATGTTGTTTTATTGGTCGCTCGTCCATTTTATATCCCATAGCTTAAAGACTCTTATATTTGGATTCCTCTCGACGAGGCGAGCAGTACGAGTACCACCATGATGGGTCTGCGAAGTTTCCTTCCAGAGTTATTACCAAAAAACCACAAACATCCCAGAATCCTCTCGGTTTGGGGTCAAAATGTTGTCGCTTATTAAATCCCATAAGAAACGTCGCATCGAATAAATGTGATTGAATTCTCCCCGTCTGGACGAGCGGAATTGAATGGTGCAACAGATTATTCTGTGCTGTGTTAAATCAGATATTTGCATGACAGCTTTTGTTTCATTTTGTGAATAGCAAAAAGCATTCAACCCCATAATACATGTTGTTTTATTGGTCGCTCGTCCATTTGATATCCCATAGCTTAACGACTCATATATTTGGATTCCTCTCGATGAGGCGAGCAGTACGAGTACCACCTTGATGGGTCTGCGACGTTTCCTTCCAGAGTTATTACCAAAAAAACACAAACATCCCAGAATCCTCTCGGTTTGGGGTCAAAATGTTGTCGCTTATTAAATCCCATAAGAAACGTCGCATCGAATAAATGTGATTGAATTCTACCCATCTGGACGAGCGGAATTGAATGGTGCAACTGATTTTGCTGTGCTATGTTAAATCAGATATTTGCATGACTGCATTTGTTTTATTTTGTGAATAGCAAAAAGCATTCAATCCCATAATACATGTTGTTTTATTGGTCGCCCGTCCATTTCATATCCCATAGCTTAACGACTCATATATTTGGATTCCTCTCGACGAGGCGAGCAGTACGAGTACCACCTTGATGGGACTGGGACGTTTCCTTCCGGAGTTATTACCAAAAAAACACAAACATCCCAGAATCCTCTCGGTTTGGGGTCAAAATGTTGTCGCTTATTAAATCCCATAAGAAACGTCGCATCGAATAAATGTGATTGAATTCTCCCCGTCTGGACGACCGGAATTGAATGGTGCAACTGATTTTTCTGTGCTGTGTTAAATCAGATATTTGCATGACAGCTTTTGTTTTATTTTGTGAATAGCAAAAAGCATTCAACCCCATAATACATGTTGTTTTATTGGTCGCCCGTCCATTTCATATCCCATAGCTGAACGACTCAGATATTTGTATTCCTCTCGACGAGGCGAGCAGTACGAGTACCACCTTGATGGGTCTGCAACGTTGCCTTCTAGAGTTATTACCAAAAAACCACAAACATCCCAGAATCCTCTCGGTTTGGGGTCAAAATGTTGTCGCTTATTAAATCCCATAAGAAACGTCGCATCGAAAAAATGTGATTGAATTCTCCCCATCTGAACGAGCGGAATTGAATGGTGCAACTGATTTTGCTGTGCTGTTTTAAATCAGATATTTGCATGACTGCGTTTGTTTTATTTTGTGAATAGCAAAAAGCATTCAACCCCATAATACATGTTGTTTTATTGGTCGCTCGTCCATTTGATATCCCATAGCCTAACGACTCATATATTTGGATTTCTCTCGACGAGGCGAGCAGTACGAGTACCACCTTGATGTGTCTGCGACGTTTCCTTCCAGAGTTATTACCAAAAAAACACAAACATCCCAGAATCCTCTCGGTTTGGGGTCAAAATGTTGTCGCTTATTAAATCCCATAAGAAACGTCGCATCGAATAAATGTGATTGAATTCTCCCCATCTGGACGAGCGGAATTGAATGGTGCAACTGATTTTGCTGTGCTATGTTAAATAAGATATTTGCATGACTGCGTTTGTTTTATTTTGTGAATATCAAAAAGCATTCAACCCCATAATACATGTTGTTTTATTGGTCGCCCGTCCATTTCATATCCCATAGCTTAACGACTCATATATTTGGATTCCTCTCGACGAGGCGAGCAGTACGAGTACCACCTTGATGGGTCTGCGACATTTCCTTCCAGAGTTATTACCAAAAAACAACAAACATCCCAGAATCCTCTCGGTTGGGGTCAAAATGTTGTCGCTTATTAAATCCCATAAGAAACGTCGCATCGAACAAATGTGATTGAATTCTCCCCGTCTGGACGAGCGGAATTGAATGGTGCAACTGATTTTGCTGTGCTGTGTTAAATCAGATATTTGCATGACAGCTTTTGTTTTATTTTGTGAATAGCAAAAAGCATTCAACCCCATAATACATGTTGTTTTATTGGTCGCTCGTCCATTTTATATCCCATAGCTTAAAGACTCTTATATTTGGATTCCTCTCGACGAGGCGAGCAGTACGAGTACCACCATGATGGGTCTGCGAAGTTTCCTTCCAGAGTTATTACCAAAAAACCACAAACATCCCAGAATCCTCTCGGTTTGGGGTCAAAATGTTGTCGCTTATTAAATCCCATAAGAAACGTCGCATCGAATAAATGTGATTGAATTCTCCCCGTCTGGACGAGCGGAATTGAATGGTGCAACAGATTATTCTGTGCTGTGTTAAATCAGATATTTGCATGACAGCTTTTGTTTCATTTTGTGAATAGCAAAAAGCATTCAACCCCATAATACATGTTGTTTTATTGGTCGCTCGTCCATTTGATATCCCATAGCTTAACGACTCATATATTTGGATTCCTCTCGATGAGGCGAGCAGTACGAGTACCACCTTGATGGGTCTGCGACGTTTCCTTCCAGAGTTATTACCAAAAAAACACAAACATCCCAGAATCCTCTCGGTTTGGGGTCAAAATGTTGTCGCTTATTAAATCCCATAAGAAACGTCGCATCGAATAAATGTGATTGAATTCTACCCATCTGGACGAGCGGAATTGAATGGTGCAACTGATTTTGCTGTGCTATGTTAAATCAGATATTTGCATGACTGCATTTGTTTTATTTTGTGAATAGCAAAAAGCATTCAATCCCATAATACATGTTGTTTTATTGGTCGCCCGTCCATTTCATATCCCATAGCTTAACGACTCATATATTTGGATTCCTCTCGACGAGGCGAGCAGTACGAGTACCACCTTGATGGGACTGGGACGTTTCCTTCCGGAGTTATTACCAAAAAAACACAAACATCCCAGAATCCTCTCGGTTTGGGGTCAAAATGTTGTCGCTTATTAAATCCCATAAGAAACGTCGCATCGAATAAATGTGATTGAATTCTCCCCGTCTGGACGACCGGAATTGAATGCTGCAACTGATTTTTCTGTGCTGTGTTAAATCAGATATTTGCATGACAGCTTTTGTTTTATTTTGTGAATAGCAAAAAGCATTCAACCCCATAATACATGTTGTTTTATTGGTCGCCCGTCCATTTCATATCCCATAGCTGAACGACTCAGATATTTGTATTCCTCTCGACGAGGCGAGCAGTACGAGTACCACCTTGATGGGTCTGCAACGTTGCCTTCTAGAGTTATTACCAAAAAACCACAAACATCCCAGAATCCTCTCGGTTTGGGGTCAAAATGTTGTCGCTTATTAAATCCCATAAGAAACGTCGCATCGAAAAAATGTGATTGAATTCTCCCCATCTGAACGAGCGGAATTGAATGGTGCAACTGATTTTGCTGTGCTGTGTTAAATCAGATATTTGCATGACTGCGTTTGTTTTATTTTGTGAATAGCAAAAAGCATTCAACCCCATAATACATGTTGTTTTATTGGTCGCTCGTCCATTTGATATCCCATAGCCTAACGACTCATATATTTGGATTTCTCTCGACGAGGCGAGCAGTACGAGTACCACCTTGATGTGTCTGCGACGTTTCCTTCCAGAGTTATTACCAAAAAAACACAAACATCCCAGAATCCTCTCGGTTTGGGGTCAAAATGTTGTCGCTTATTAAATCCCATAAGAAACGTCGCATCGAATAAATGTGATTGAATTCTCCCCATCTGGACGAGCGGAATTGAATGGTGCAACTGATTTTGCTGTGCTATGTTAAATAAGATATTTGCATGACTGCGTTTGTTTTATTTTGTGAATATCAAAAAGCATTCAACCCCATAATACATGTTGTTTTATTGGTCGCCCGTCCATTTCATATCCCATAGCTTAACGACTCATATATTTGGATTCCTCTCGACGAGGCGAGCAGTACGAGTACCACCTTGATGGGTCTGCGACATTTCCTTCCAGAGTTATTACCAAAAAACAACAAACATCCCAGAATCCTCTCGGTTTGGGGTCAAAATGTTGTCGCTTATTAAATCCCATAAGAAACGTTGCATCGAACAAATGTGATTGAATTCTCCCCGTCTGGACGAGCGGAATTGAATGGTGCAACTGATTTTGCTGTGCTGTGTTAAATCAGATATTTGCATGACAGCTTTTGTTTTATTTAGTGAATAGCAAAAAGCATTCAACCCCATAATACATGTTGTTTTATTGGTCCCTCATCCATTTTATATCCCATAGCTTAAAGACTCTTATATTTGGATTCCTCTCGACGAGGCGAGCAGTACGAGTACCACCTTGATGGGTCTGCGAAGTTTCCTTCCAGAGTTATTACCAAAAAAACACAAACATCCCAGAATCCTCTCGGTTTGGGGTCAAAATGTTGTCGCTTATTAAATCCCATAAGAAACGTCGCATCGAATAAACGTGATTGAATTCTCCCCATCTGGATGAGCGGAATTGAATGGTGCAACTGATTTTGCTGTGCTGTGTTAAATCAGATATTTGCATGACAGCTTTTGTTTTATTTTGTGAAAAGCAAAAAGCATTCAACCACATAATACATATTTTTTTTATTGGTCGCTCGTCCATTTCATATCTCATAGCTTAACGACTCATATATTTGGATTTCTCTCGACGAGGCGAGTAGTACGAGTACCACCTTGATGGGTCTGGGACGTTTCCTTCCAGAGTTATTACCAAAAAAACACAAACATCCCAGAATCCTCTCGGTTTGGGGTCAAAATGTTGTCGCTTATTAAATCCCATGAGAAACGTCGCATCGAAAAAATGTGATTGAATTCTCCCCGTCTGGACGAGCGGAATTGAATGGTGCAACTTATTTTTCTGTGCTGTGTTAAATCAGATATTTGCATGACAGCTTTTGTTTTATTTTGTGAATAGCAAAAAGCATTCAACCCCATAATACATGTTGTTTTATTGGTCGCCCGTCCATTTCATATCCCATAGCTTAACGACTCATATATTTGGATTTCTCTCGACGAGGCGAGCAGTACGAGTACCACCTTGATGGGTCTGGGACGTTTCCTTCCAGAGTTATTACCAAAAAAACACAAACATCCCAGAATCCTCTCGGTTTGGGGTCAAAATGTTGTCGCTTATTAAATCCCATGAGAAACGTCGCATCGAAAAAATGTGATTGAATTCTCCCCGTCTGGACGAGCGGAATTGAATGGTGCAACTTATTTTTCTGTGCTGTGTTAAATCAGATATTTGCATGACAGCTTTTGTTTTATTTTGTGAATAGCAAAAAGCATTCAACCCCATAATACATGTTGTTTTATTGGTCGCCCGTCCATTTCATATCCCATAGCTTAACGACTCATATATTTGGATTCCCCTCGACGAGGCGAGCAGCACGAGTACCACCTTGATGGGTCTGCGACATTTCCTTCCAGAGTTATCACCAAAAAACAACAAACATCCCAGAATCCTCTCGTTTTGGGGTCAAAATGTTGTCGCTTATTAAATCCCATAAGAAACGTTGCATCGAACAAATGTGATTGAATTCTCCCCGTCTGGACGAGCGGAATTGAATGGTGCAACTGATTTTGCTGTGCTGTGTTAAATCAGATATTTGCATGACAGCTTTTGTTTTATTTTGTGAATAGCAAAAAGTATTCAACCCCATAATACATGTTGTTTTATTGGTCCCTCATCCATTTTATATCCCATAGCTTAAAGACTCTTATATTTGGATTCCTCGCGACGAGGCGAGCAGTACGAGTACCACCTTGATGGGTCTGCGAAGTTTCCTTCCAGAGTTATTACCAAAAAAACACAAACATCCCAGAATCCTCTCGGTTTGGGGTCAAAATGTTGTCGCTTATTAAATCCCATAAGAAACGTCGCATCGAATAAACGTGATTGAATTCTCCCCATCTGGATGAGCGGAATTGAATGGTGCAACTGATTTTGCTGTGCTGTGTTAAATCAGATATTTGCATGACAGCTTTTGTTTTATTTTGTGAAAAGCAAAAAGCATTCAACCCCATAATACATGTTTTTTTTATTGGTCGCTCGTCCATTTCATATCTCATAGCTTAACGACTCATATATTTGGATTCCTCTCGACGAGGCGAGCAGTACGAGTACCACCTTGATGGGTCTGGGACGTTTCCTTCAAGAGTTATTACCAAAAAAACACAAACATCCCAGAATCCTCTCGGTTTGGGGTCAAAATGTTGTCGCTTATTAAATCCCATGAGAAACGTCGCATCGAAAAAATGTGATTGAATTCTCCCCGTCTGGACGAGCGGAATTGAATGGTGCAACTTATTTTTCTGTGCTGTGTTAAATCAGATATTTGCATGACAGCTTTTGTTTTATTTTGTGAATAGCAAAAAGCATTCAACCCCATAATACATGTTGTTTTATTGGTCGCCCGTCCATTTCATATCCCATAGCTTAACGACTCATATATTTGTATTCCTCTCGACGAGGCGAGCAGTACGAGTACCCCTTGATGGGTCTGCGACGTTTCCTTCCAGAGTTATTACCAAAAAACAACAAACATCCCAGAATCCTCTCGGTTTGGGGTCAAAATGTTGTCGCTTATTAAATCCCATAAGAAACGTTGCATCGAACAAATGTGATTGAATTTTCCCCGTCTGGACGAGCGGAATTGAATGGTGCAACTCATTTTGCTGTGCTGTATTAAATCAGATATTTGCATGACAGCTTTTGTTTTATTTTGTGAATAGCAAAAAGCATTCAACCCCATAATACATGTTGTTTTATTGGTCCATCATCCATTTTATATCCCATAGCTTAAAGACTCTTATATTTGGATTCCTCTCGACGAGGCGAGCAGTACGAGTACCACCTTGATGGGTCTGCGAAGTTTCCTTCCAGAGTTATTACCAAAAAAACACAAACATCCCAGAATCCTCTCGGTTTGGGGTCAAAATGTTGTCGCTTATTAAATCCCATAAGAAACGTCGCATCGAATAAACGTGATTGAATTCTCCCCATCTGGATGAGCGGAATTGAATGGTGCAACTGATTTTGCTGTGCTGTGTTAAATCCGATATTTGCATGACAGCTTTTGTTTTATTTTGTGAAAAGCAAAAAGAATTCAACCCCATAATACATGTTTTTTTATTGGTCGCTCGTCCATTTCATATCTCATAGCTTAACGACTCATATATTTGGATTCCTCTCGACGAGGCGAGCAGTACGAGTACCACCTTGATGGATCTGGGACGTTTCCTTCCAGAGTTATTACCAAAAAAACACAAACATCCCAGAATCCTCTCGGTTTGGGGTCAAAATGTTGTCGCTTATTAAATCCCATGAGAAACGTCGCATCGAAAAAATGTGATTGAATTCTCCCCGTCTGGACGAGCGGAATTGAATGGTGCAACTTATTTTTCTGTGCTGTGTTAAATCAGATATTTGCATGACAGCTTTTGTTTTATTTTGTGAATAGCAAAAAGCATTCAACCCCATAATACATGTTGTTTTATTGGTCGCCCGTCCATTTCATATCCCATAGCTTAACGACTCATATATTTGGATTTCTCTCGACGAGGCGAGCAGTACGAGTACCACCTTGATGGGTCTGGGACGTTTCCTTCCAGAGTTATTACCAAAAAAACACAAACATCCCAGAATCCTCTCGGTTTGGGGTCAAAATGTTGTCGCTTATTAAATCCCATGAGAAACGTCGCATCGAAAAAATGTGATTGAATTCTCCCCGTCTGGACGAGCGGAATTGAATGGTGCAACTTATTTTTCTGTGCTGTGTTAAATCAGATATTTGCATGACAGCTTTTGTTTTATTTTGTGAATAGCAAAAAGCATTCAACCCCATAATACATGTTGTTTTATTGGTCGCCCGTCCATTTCATATCCCATAGCTTAACGACTCATATATTTGGATTTCTCTCGACGAGGCGAGCAGTACGAGTACCACCTTGATGGGTCTGGGACGTTTCCTTCCAGAGTTATTACCAAAAAAACACAAACATCCCAGAATCCTCTCGGTTTGGGGTCAAAATGTTGTCGCTTATTAAATCCCATGAGAAACGTCGCATCGAAAAAATGTGATTGAATTCTCCCCGTCTGGACGAGCGGAATTGAATGGTGCAACTTATTTTTCTGTGCTGTGTTAAATCAGATATTTGCATGACAGCTTTTGTTTTATTTTGTGAATAGCAAAAAGCATTCAACCCCATAATACATGTTGTTTTATTGGTCGCCCGTCCATTTCATATCCCATAGCTTAACGACTCATATATTTGGATTCCCCTCGACGAGGCGAGCAGTACGAGTACCACCTTGATGGGTCTGCGACATTTCCTTCCAGAGTTATCACCAAAAAACAACAAACATCCCAGAATCCTCTCGTTTTGGGGTCAAAATGTTGTCGCTTATTAAATCCCATAAGAAACGTTGCATCGAACAAATGTGATTGAATTCTCCCCGTCTGGACGAGCGGAATTGAATGGTGCAACTGATTTTGCTGTGCTGTGTTAAATCAGATATTTGCATGACAGCTTTTGTTTTATTTTGTGAATAGCAAAAAGTATTCAACCCCATAATACATGTTGTTTTATTGGTCCCTCATCCATTTTATATCCCATAGCTTAAAGACTCTTATATTTGGATTCCTCTCGACGAGGCGAGCAGTACGAGTACCACCTTGATGGGTCTGCGAAGTTTCCTTCCAGAGTTATTACCAAAAAAACACAAACATCCCAGAATCCTCTCGGTTTGGGGTCAAAATGTTGTCGCTTATTAAATCCCATAAGAAACGTCGCATCGAATAAACGTGATTGAATTCTCCCCATCTGGATGAGCGGAATTGAATGGTGCAACTGATTTTGCTGTGCTGTGTTAAATCAGATATTTGCATGACAGCTTTTGTTTTATTTTGTGAAAAGCAAAAAGCATTCAACCCCATAATACATGTTTTTTTTATTGGTCGCTCGTCCATTTCATATCTCATAGCTTAACGACTCATATATTTGGATTCCTCTCGACGAGGCGAGCAGTACGAGTACCACCTTGATGGGTCTGGGACGTTTCCTTCCAGAGTTATTACCAAAAAAACACAAACATCCCAGAATCCTCTCGGTTTGGGGTCAAAATGTTGTCGCTTATTAAATCCCATGAGAAACGTCGCATCGAAAAAATGTGATTGAATTCTCCCCGTCTGGACGAGCGGAATTGAATGGTGCAACAGATTATTCTGTGCTGTGTTAAATCAGATATTTGCATGACAGCTTTTGTTTCATTTTGTGAATAGCAAAAAGCATTCAACCCCATAATACATGTTGTTTTATTGGTCGCTCGTCCATTTGATATCCCATAGCTTAACGACTCATATATTTGGATTCCTCTCGATGAGGCGAGCAGTACGAGTACCACCTTGATGGGTCTGCGACGTTTCCTTCCAGAGTTATTACCAAAAAAACACAAACATCCCAGAATCCTCTCGGTTTGGGGTCAAAATGTTGTCGCTTATTAAATCCCATAAGAAACGTCGCATCGAATAAATGTGATTGAATTCTACCCATCTGGACGAGCGGAATTGAATGGTGCAACTGATTTTGCTGTGCTATGTTAAATCAGATATTTGCATGACTGCATTTGTTTTATTTTGTGAATAGCAAAAAGCATTCAATCCCATAATACATGTTGTTTTATTGGTCGCCCGTCCATTTCATATCCCATAGCTTAACGACTCATATATTTGGATTCCTCTCGACGAGGCGAGCAGTACGAGTACCACCTTGATGGGACTGGGACGTTTCCTTCCGGAGTTATTACCAAAAAAACACAAACATCCCAGAATCCTCTCGGTTTGGGGTCAAAATGTTGTCGCTTATTAAATCCCATAAGAAACGTCGCATCGAATAAATGTGATTGAATTCTCCCCGTCTGGACGACCGGAATTGAATGGTGCAACTGATTTTTCTGTGCTGTGTTAAATCAGATATTTGCATGACAGCTTTTGTTTTATTTTGTGAATAGCAAAAAGCATTCAACCCCATAATACATGTTGTTTTATTGGTCGCCCGTCCATTTCATATCCCATAGCTGAACGACTCAGATATTTGTATTCCTCTCGACGAGGCGAGCAGTACGAGTACCACCTTGATGGGTCTGCAACGTTGCCTTCTAGAGTTATTACCAAAAAACCACAAACATCCCAGAATCCTCTCGGTTTGGGGTCAAAATGTTGTCGCTTATTAAATCCCATAAGAAACGTCGCATCGAAAAAATGTGATTGAATTCTCCCCATCTGAACGAGCGGAATTGAATGGTGCAACTGATTTTGCTGTGCTGTGTTAAATCAGATATTTGCATGACTGCGTTTGTTTTATTTTGTGAATAGCAAAAAGCATTCAACCCCATAATACATGTTGTTTTATTGGTCGCTCGTCCATTTGATATCCCATAGCCTAACGACTCATATATTTGGATTTCTCTCGACGAGGCGAGCAGTACGAGTACCACCTTGATGTGTCTGCGACGTTTCCTTCCAGAGTTATTACCAAAAAAACACAAACATCCCAGAATCCTCTCGGTTTGGGGTCAAAATGTTGTCGCTTATTAAATCCCATAAGAAACGTCGCATCGAATAAATGTGATTGAATTCTCCCCATCTGGACGAGCGGAATTGAATGGTGCAACTGATTTTGCTGTGCTATGTTAAATAAGATATTTGCATGACTGCGTTTGTTTTATTTTGTGAATATCAAAAAGCATTCAACCCCATAATACATGTTGTTTTATTGGTCGCCCGTCCATTTCATATCCCATAGCTTAACGACTCATATATTTGGATTCCTCTCGACGAGGCGAGCAGTACGAGTACCACCTTGATGGGTCTGCGACATTTCCTTCCAGAGTTATTACCAAAAAACAACAAACATCCCAGAATCCTCTCGGTTTGGGGTCAAAATGTTGTCGCTTATTAAATCCCATAAGAAACGTTGCATCGAACAAATGTGATTGAATTCTCCCCGTCTGGACGAGCGGAATTGAATGGTGCAACTGATTTTGCTGTGCTGTGTTAAATCAGATATTTGCATGACAGCTTTTGTTTTATTTAGTGAATAGCAAAAAGCATTCAACCCCATAATACATGTTGTTTTATTGGTCCCTCATCCATTTTATATCCCATAGCTTAAAGACTCTTATATTTGGATTCCTCTCGACGAGGCGAGCAGTACGAGTACCACCTTGATGGGTCTGCGAAGTTTCCTTCCAGAGTTATTACCAAAAAAACACAAACATCCCAGAATCCTCTCGGTTTGGGGTCAAAATGTTGTCGCTTATTAAATCCCATAAGAAACGTCGCATCGAATAAACGTGATTGAATTCTCCCCATCTGGATGAGCGGAATTGAATGGTGCAACTGATTTTGCTGTGCTGTGTTAAATCAGATATTTGCATGACAGCTTTTGTTTTATTTTGTGAAAAGCAAAAAGCATTCAACCACATAATACATATTTTTTTTATTGGTCGCTCGTCCATTTCATATCTCATAGCTTAACGACTCATATATTTGGATTTCTCTCGACGAGGCGAGTAGTACGAGTACCACCTTGATGGGTCTGGGACGTTTCCTTCCAGAGTTATTACCAAAAAAACACAAACATCCCAGAATCCTCTCGGTTTGGGGTCAAAATGTTGTCGCTTATTAAATCCCATGAGAAACGTCGCATCGAAAAAATGTGATTGAATTCTCCCCGTCTGGACGAGCGGAATTGAATGGTGCAACTTATTTTTCTGTGCTGTGTTAAATCAGATATTTGCATGACAGCTTTTGTTTTATTTTGTGAATAGCAAAAAGCATTCAACCCCATAATACATGTTGTTTTATTGGTCGCCCGTCCATTTCATATCCCATAGCTTAACGACTCATATATTTGGATTTCTCTCGACGAGGCGAGCAGTACGAGTACCACCTTGATGGGTCTGGGACGTTTCCTTCCAGAGTTATTACCAAAAAAACACAAACATCCCAGAATCCTCTCGGTTTGGGGTCAAAATGTTGTCGCTTATTAAATCCCATGAGAAACGTCGCATCGAAAAAATGTGATTGAATTCTCCCCGTCTGGACGAGCGGAATTGAATGGTGCAACTTATTTTTCTGTGCTGTGTTAAATCAGATATTTGCATGACAGCTTTTGTTTTATTTTGTGAATAGCAAAAAGCATTCAACCCCATAATACATGTTGTTTTATTGGTCGCCCGTCCATTTCATATCCCATAGCTTAACGACTCATATATTTGGATTCCCCTCGACGAGGCGAGCAGCACGAGTACCACCTTGATGGGTCTGCGACATTTCCTTCCAGAGTTATCACCAAAAAACAACAAACATCCCAGAATCCTCTCGTTTTGGGGTCAAAATGTTGTCGCTTATTAAATCCCATAAGAAACGTTGCATCGAACAAATGTGATTGAATTCTCCCCGTCTGGACGAGCGGAATTGAATGGTGCAACTGATTTTGCTGTGCTGTGTTAAATCAGATATTTGCATGACAGCTTTTGTTTTATTTTGTGAATAGCAAAAAGTATTCAACCCCATAATACATGTTGTTTTATTGGTCCCTCATCCATTTTATATCCCATAGCTTAAAGACTCTTATATTTGGATTCCTCGCGACGAGGCGAGCAGTACGAGTACCACCTTGATGGGTCTGCGAAGTTTCCTTCCAGAGTTATTACCAAAAAAACACAAACATCCCAGAATCCTCTCGGTTTGGGGTCAAAATGTTGTCGCTTATTAAATCCCATAAGAAACGTCGCATCGAATAAACGTGATTGAATTCTCCCCATCTGGATGAGCGGAATTGAATGGTGCAACTGATTTTGCTGTGCTGTGTTAAATCAGATATTTGCATGACAGCTTTTGTTTTATTTTGTGAAAAGCAAAAAGCATTCAACCCCATAATACATGTTTTTTTTATTGGTCGCTCGTCCATTTCATATCTCATAGCTTAACGACTCATATATTTGGATTCCTCTCGACGAGGCGAGCAGTACGAGTACCACCTTGATGGGTCTGGGACGTTTCCTTCAAGAGTTATTACCAAAAAAACACAAACATCCCAGAATCCTCTCGGTTTGGGGTCAAAATGTTGTCGCTTATTAAATCCCATGAGAAACGTCGCATCGAAAAAATGTGATTGAATTCTCCCCGTCTGGACGAGCGGAATTGAATGGTGCAACTTATTTTTCTGTGCTGTGTTAAATCAGATATTTGCATGACAGCTTTTGTTTTATTTTGTGAATAGCAAAAAGCATTCAACCCCATAATACATGTTGTTTTATTGGTCGCCCGTCCATTTCATATCCCATAGCTTAACGACTCATATATTTGTATTCCTCTCGACGAGGCGAGCAGTACGAGTACCCCTTGATGGGTCTGCGACGTTTCCTTCCAGAGTTATTACCAAAAAACAACAAACATCCCAGAATCCTCTCGGTTTGGGGTCAAAATGTTGTCGCTTATTAAATCCCATAAGAAACGTTGCATCGAACAAATGTGATTGAATTTTCCCCGTCTGGACGAGCGGAATTGAATGGTGCAACTCATTTTGCTGTGCTGTATTAAATCAGATATTTGCATGACAGCTTTTGTTTTATTTTGTGAATAGCAAAAAGCATTCAACCCCATAATACATGTTGTTTTATTGGTCCATCATCCATTTTATATCCCATAGCTTAAAGACTCTTATATTTGGATTCCTCTCGACGAGGCGAGCAGTACGAGTACCACCTTGATGGGTCTGCGAAGTTTCCTTCCAGAGTTATTACCAAAAAAACACAAACATCCCAGAATCCTCTCGGTTTGGGGTCAAAATGTTGTCGCTTATTAAATCCCATAAGAAACGTCGCATCGAATAAACGTGATTGAATTCTCCCCATCTGGATGAGCGGAATTGAATGGTGCAACTGATTTTGCTGTGCTGTGTTAAATCCGATATTTGCATGACAGCTTTTGTTTTATTTTGTGAAAAGCAAAAAGAATTCAACCCCATAATACATGTTTTTTTATTGGTCGCTCGTCCATTTCATATCTCATAGCTTAACGACTCATATATTTGGATTCCTCTCGACGAGGCGAGCAGTACGAGTACCACCTTGATGGATCTGGGACGTTTCCTTCCAGAGTTATTACCAAAAAAACACAAACATCCCAGAATCCTCTCGGTTTGGGGTCAAAATGTTGTCGCTTATTAAATCCCATGAGAAACGTCGCATCGAAAAAATGTGATTGAATTCTCCCCGTCTGGACGAGCGGAATTGAATGGTGCAACTTATTTTTCTGTGCTGTGTTAAATCAGATATTTGCATGACAGCTTTTGTTTTATTTTGTGAATAGCAAAAAGCATTCAACCCCATAATACATGTTGTTTTATTGGTCGCCCGTCCATTTCATATCCCATAGCTTAACGACTCATATATTTGGATTTCTCTCGACGAGGCGAGCAGTACGAGTACCACCTTGATGGGTCTGGGACGTTTCCTTCCAGAGTTATTACCAAAAAAACACAAACATCCCAGAATCCTCTCGGTTTGGGGTCAAAATGTTGTCGCTTATTAAATCCCATGAGAAACGTCGCATCGAAAAAATGTGATTGAATTCTCCCCGTCTGGACGAGCGGAATTGAATGGTGCAACTTATTTTTCTGTGCTGTGTTAAATCAGATATTTGCATGACAGCTTTTGTTTTATTTTGTGAATAGCAAAAAGCATTCAACCCCATAATACATGTTGTTTTATTGGTCGCCCGTCCATTTCATATCCCATAGCTTAACGACTCATATATTTGGATTTCTCTCGACGAGGCGAGCAGTACGAGTACCACCTTGATGGGTCTGGGACGTTTCCTTCCAGAGTTATTACCAAAAAAACACAAACATCCCAGAATCCTCTCGGTTTGGGGTCAAAATGTTGTCGCTTATTAAATCCCATGAGAAACGTCGCATCGAAAAAATGTGATTGAATTCTCCCCGTCTGGACGAGCGGAATTGAATGGTGCAACTTATTTTTCTGTGCTGTGTTAAATCAGATATTTGCATGACAGCTTTTGTTTTATTTTGTGAATAGCAAAAAGCATTCAACCCCATAATACATGTTGTTTTATTGGTCGCCCGTCCATTTCATATCCCATAGCTTAACGACTCATATATTTGGATTCCCCTCGACGAGGCGAGCAGTACGAGTACCACCTTGATGGGTCTGCGACATTTCCTTCCAGAGTTATCACCAAAAAACAACAAACATCCCAGAATCCTCTCGTTTTGGGGTCAAAATGTTGTCGCTTATTAAATCCCATAAGAAACGTTGCATCGAACAAATGTGATTGAATTCTCCCCGTCTGGACGAGCGGAATTGAATGGTGCAACTGATTTTGCTGTGCTGTGTTAAATCAGATATTTGCATGACAGCTTTTGTTTTATTTTGTGAATAGCAAAAAGTATTCAACCCCATAATACATGTTGTTTTATTGGTCCCTCATCCATTTTATATCCCATAGCTTAAAGACTCTTATATTTGGATTCCTCTCGACGAGGCGAGCAGTACGAGTACCACCTTGATGGGTCTGCGAAGTTTCCTTCCAGAGTTATTACCAAAAAAACACAAACATCCCAGAATCCTCTCGGTTTGGGGTCAAAATGTTGTCGCTTATTAAATCCCATAAGAAACGTCGCATCGAATAAACGTGATTGAATTCTCCCCATCTGGATGAGCGGAATTGAATGGTGCAACTGATTTTGCTGTGCTGTGTTAAATCAGATATTTGCATGACAGCTTTTGTTTTATTTTGTGAAAAGCAAAAAGCATTCAACCCCATAATACATGTTTTTTTTATTGGTCGCTCGTCCATTTCATATCTCATAGCTTAACGACTCATATATTTGGATTCCTCTCGACGAGGCGAGCAGTACGAGTACCACCTTGATGGGTCTGGGACGTTTCCTTCCAGAGTTATTACCAAAAAAACACAAACATCCCAGAATCCTCTCGGTTTGGGGTCAAAATGTTGTCGCTTATTAAATCCCATGAGAAACGTCGCATCGAAAAAATGTGATTGAATTCTCCCCGTCTGGACGAGCGGAATTGAATGGTGCAACTTATTTTTCTGTGCTGTGTTAAATCAGATATTTGCATGACAGCTTTTGTTTTATTTTGTGAATAGCAAAAAGCATTCAACCCCATAATACATGTTGTTTTATTGGTCGCCCGTCCATTTCATATCCCATAGCTTAACGACTCATATATTTGTATTCCTCTCGACGAGGCGAGCAGTACGAGTACCCCTTGATGGGTCTGCGACGTTTCCTTCCAGAGTTATTACCAAAAAACAACAAACATCCCAGAATCCTCTCGGTTTGGGGTCAAAATGTTGTCGCTTATTAAATCCCATAAGAAACGTTGCATCGAACAAATGTGATTGAATTTTCCCCGTCTGGACGAGCGGAATTGAATGGTGCAACTCATTTTGCTGTGCTGTGTTAAATCAGATATTTGCATGACAGCTTTTGTTTTATTTTGTGAATAGCAAAAAGCATTCAACCCCATAATACATGTTGTTTTATTGGTCCATCATCCATTTTATATCCCATAGCTTAAAGACTCTTATATTTGGATTCCTCTCGACGAGGCGAGCAGTACGAGTACCACCTTGATGGGTCTGCGAAGTTTCCTTCCAGAGTTATTACCAAAAAAACACAAACATCCCAGAATCCTCTCGGTTTGGGGTCAAAATGTTGTCGCTTATTAAATCCCATAAGAAACGTCGCATCGAATAAACGTGATTGAATTCTCCCCATCTGGATGAGCGGAATTGAATGGTGCAACTGATTTTGCTGTGCTGTGTTAAATCCGATATTTGCATGACAGCTTTTGTTTTATTTTGTGAAAAGCAAAAAGAATTCAACCCCATAATACATGTTTTTTTATTGGTCGCTCGTCCATTTCATATCTCATAGCTTAACGACTCATATATTTGGATTCCTCTCGACGAGGCGAGCAGTACGAGTACCACCTTGATGGGTCTGGGACGTTTCCTTCCAGAGTTATTACCAAAAAAACACAAACATCCCAGAATCCTCTCGGTTTGGGGTCAAAATGTTGTCGCTTATTAAATCCCATGAGAAACGTCGCATCGAAAAAATGTGATTGAATTCTCCCCGTCTGGACGAGCGGAATTGAATGGTGCAACTTATTTTTCTGTGCTGTGTTAAATCAGATATTTGCATGACAGCTTTTGTTTTATTTTGTGAATAGCAAAAAGCATTCAACCCCATAATACATGTTGTTTTATTGGTCGCCCGTCCATTTCATATCCCATAGCTTAACGACTCATATATTTGGATTTCTCTCGACGAGGCGAGCAGTACGAGTACCACCTTGATGGGTCTGGGACGTTTCCTTCCAGAGTTATTACCAAAAAAACACAAACATCCCAGAATCCTCTCGGTTTGGGGTCAAAATGTTGTCGCTTATTAAATCCCATGAGAAACGTCGCATCGAAAAAATGTGATTGAATTCTCCCCGTCTGGACGAGCGGAATTGAATGGTGCAACTTATTTTTCTGTGCTGTGTTAAATCAGATATTTGCATGACAGCTTTTGTTTTATTTTGTGAATAGCAAAAAGCATTCAACCCCATAATACATGTTGTTTTATTGGTCGCCCGTCCATTTCATATCCCATAGCTTAACGACTCATATATTTGGATTTCTCTCGACGAGGCGAGCAGTACGAGTACCACCTTGATGGGTCTGGGACGTTTCCTTCCAGAGTTATTACCAAAAAAACACAAACATCCCAGAATCCTCTCGGTTTGGGGTCAAAATGTTGTCGCTTATTAAATCCCATGAGAAACGTCGCATCGAAAAAATGTGATTGAATTCTCCCCGTCTGGACGAGCGGAATTGAATGGTGCAACTTATTTTTCTGTGCTGTGTTAAATCAGATATTTGCATGACAGCTTTTGTTTTATTTTGTGAATAGCAAAAAGCATTCAACCCCATAATACATGTTGTTTTATTGGTCGCCCGTCCATTTCATATCCCATAGCTTAACGACTCATATATTTGGATTCCCCTCGACGAGGCGAGCAGTACGAGTACCACCTTGATGGGTCTGCGACATTTCCTTCCAGAGTTATCACCAAAAAACAACAAACATCCCAGAATCCTCTCGTTTTGGGGTCAAAATGTTGTCGCTTATTAAATCCCATAAGAAACGTTGCATCGAACAAATGTGATTGAATTCTCCCCGTCTGGACGAGCGGAATTGAATGGTGCAACTGATTTTGCTGTGCTGTGTTAAATCAGATATTTGCATGACAGCTTTTGTTTTATTTTGTGAATAGCAAAAAGTATTCAACCCCATAATACATGTTGTTTTATTGGTCCCTCATCCATTTTATATCCCATAGCTTAAAGACTCTTATATTTGGATTCCTCTCGACGAGGCGAGCAGTACGAGTACCACCTTGATGGGTCTGCGAAGTTTCCTTCCAGAGTTATTACCAAAAAAACACAAACATCCCAGAATCCTCTCGGTTTGGGGTCAAAATGTTGTCGCTTATTAAATCCCATAAGAAACGTCGCATCGAATAAACGTGATTGAATTCTCCCCATCTGGATGAGCGGAATTGAATGGTGCAACTGATTTTGCTGTGCTGTGTTAAATCAGATATTTGCATGACAGCTTTTGTTTTATTTTGTGAAAAGCAAAAAGCATTCAACCCCATAATACATGTTTTTTTTATTGGTCGCTCGTCCATTTCATATCTCATAGCTTAACGACTCATATATTTGGATTCCTCTCGACGAGGCGAGCAGTACGAGTACCACCTTGATGGGTCTGGGACGTTTCCTTCCAGAGTTATTACCAAAAAAACACAAACATCCCAGAATCCTCTCGGTTTGGGGTCAAAATGTTGTCGCTTATTAAATCCCATGAGAAACGTCGCATCGAAAAAATGTGATTGAATTCTCCCCGTCTGGACGAGCGGAATTGAATGGTGCAACTTATTTTTCTGTGCTGTGTTAAATCAGATATTTGCATGACAGCTTTTGTTTTATTTTGTGAATAGCAAAAAGCATTCAACCCCATAATACATGTTGTTTTATTGGTCGCCCGTCCATTTCATATCCCATAGCTTAACGACTCATATATTTGTATTCCTCTCGACGAGGCGAGCAGTACGAGTACCCCTTGATGGGTCTGCGACGTTTCCTTCCAGAGTTATTACCAAAAAACAACAAACATCCCAGAATCCTCTCGGTTTGGGGTCAAAATGTTGTCGCTTATTAAATCCCATAAGAAACGTTGCATCGAACAAATGTGATTGAATTTTCCCCGTCTGGACGAGCGGAATTGAATGGTGCAACTCATTTTGCTGTGCTGTGTTAAATCAGATATTTGCATGACAGCTTTTGTTTTATTTTGTGAATAGCAAAAAGCATTCAACCCCATAATACATGTTGTTTTATTGGTCCATCATCCATTTTATATCCCATAGCTTAAAGACTCTTATATTTGGATTCCTCTCGACGAGGCGAGCAGTACGAGTACCACCTTGATGGGTCTGCGAAGTTTCCTTCCAGAGTTATTACCAAAAAAACACAAACATCCCAGAATCCTCTCGGTTTGGGGTCAAAATGTTGTCGCTTATTAAATCCCATAAGAAACGTCGCATCGAATAAACGTGATTGAATTCTCCCCATCTGGATGAGCGGAATTGAATGGTGCAACTGATTTTGCTGTGCTGTGTTAAATCCGATATTTGCATGACAGCTTTTGTTTTATTTTGTGAAAAGCAAAAAGAATTCAACCCCATAATACATGTTTTTTTATTGGTCGCTCGTCCATTTCATATCTCATAGCTTAACGACTCATATATTTGGATTCCTCTCGACGAGGCGAGCAGTACGAGTACCACCTTGATGGGTCTGGGACGTTTCCTTCAAGAGTTATTACCAAAAAAACACAAACATCCCAGAATCCTCTCGGTTTGGGGTCAAAATGTTGTCGCTTATTAAATCCCATGAGAAACGTCGCATCGAAAAAATGTGATTGAATTCTCCCCGTCTGGACGAGCGGAATTGAATGGTGCAACTTATTTTTCTGTGCTGTGTTAAATCAGATATTTGCATGACAGCTTTTGTTTTATTTTGTGAATAGCAAAAAGCATTCAACCCCATAATACATGTTGTTTTATTGGTCGCCCGTCCATTTCATATCCCATAGCTTAACGACTCATATATTTGTATTCCTCTCGACGAGGCGAGCAGTACGAGTACCACCTTGATGGGTCTGCAACGTTGCCTTCCAGAGTTATTACCAAAAAACCACAAACATCCCAGAATCCTCTCGTTTTGGGGTCAAAATGTTGTCGCTTATTAAATCCCATAAGAAACGTCGCATCGAATAAATGTGATTGAATTCTCCCCGTCTGGACGAGCGGAATTGAGTGGTGCAACAGATTATTCTGTGCTGTGTTAAATCAGATATTTGCATGACAGCTTTTGTTTCATTTTGTGAATAGCAAAAAGCATTCAACCCCATAATACATGTTGTTTTATTGGTCGCTCGTCCTTTTGATATCCCATAGCTTAACGACTCATATATTTGGATTCCTCTCGACGAGGCGAGCAGTACGAGTACCACCTTGATGGGTCTGCGACGTTTCCTTCCAGAGTTATTACCAAAAAAACACAAACATCCCAGAATCCTCTCGGTTTGGGGTCAAAATGTTGTCGCTTATTAAATCCCATAAGAAACGTCGCATCGAATAAATGTGATTGAATTCTCCCCGTCTGGACGAGCGGAATTGAGTGGTGCAACAGATTATTCTGTGCTGTGTTAAATCAGATATTTGCATGACAGCTTTTGTTTCATTTTGTGAATAGCAAAAAGCATTCAACCCCATAATACATGTTGTTTTATTGGTCGCCCGTCCATTTCATATCCCATAGCTTAACGACTCATATATTTGTATTCCTCTCGACGAGGCGAGCAGTACGAGTACCACCTTGATGGGTCTGCAACGTTGCCTTCCAGAGTTATTACCAAAAAACCCCGAACATCCCAGAAACCTCTCGGTTTGGGGTCAAAATGTTGTCGCTTATTAAATCCCATAAGAAACGTCGCATCGAATAAATGTGATTGAATTCTCCCCGTCTGGACGAGCGGAATTGAGTGGTGCAACAGATTATTCTGTGCTGTGTTAAATCAGATATTTGCATGACAGCTTTTGTTTCATTTTGTGAATAGCAAAAAGCATTCAACCCCATAATACATGTTGTTTTATTGGTCGCTCGTCCATTTGATATCCCATAGCTTAACGACTCATATATTTGGATTCCTCTCGACGAGGCGAGCAGTACGAGTACCACCTTGATGGATCTGCGACATTTCCTTCCAGAGTTATTACCAAAAAACTACAAACATCCCAGAATCCTCTCGGTTTGGGGTCAAAATGTTGTCGCTTATTAAATCCCATAAGAAACGACGCATCGAATAAATGTGATTGAATTCTCCCCATCTGGACGAGCGGAATTGAATGGTGCAACTGATTTTGCTGTGCTATGTTAAATCAGAGATTTGCATGACTGCGTTTGTTTTATTTTGTGAATAGCAAAAAGCATTCAACCCCATAATACATGTTGTTTTATTGGTCGCTCGTCCATTTGATATCCCATAGCTTAACGACTCATATATTTGGATTCCTCTCGACGAGGCGAGCAGTACGAGTACCACCTTGATGGGTCTGCGACGTTTCCTTCCAGAGTTATTACCAAAAAAACACAAACATCCCAGAATCCTCTCGGTTTGGGGTCAAAATGTTGTCGCTTATTAAATCCCATAAGAAACGTCGCATCGAATAAATGTGATTGAATTCTACCCATCTGGACGAGCGGAATTGAATGGTGCAACTGATTTTGCTGTGCTATGTTAAATCAGATATTTGCATGACTGCATTTGTTTTATTTTGTGAATAGCAAAAAGCATTCAACCCCATAATACATGTTGTTTTATTGGTCGCCCGTCCATTTCATATCCCATAGCTTAACGACTCATATATTTGGATTCCTCTCGACGAGGCGAGCAGTACGATTACCACCTTGATGGGTCTGCGACGTTTCCTTCCAGAGTTATTACCAAAAAAACACAAACATCCCAGAATCCTCTCGGTTTGGGGTCAAAATGTTGTCGCTTATTAAATCCCATAAGAAACGTCGCATCGAAAAAATGTGATTGAATTCTCCCCATCTGAACGAGCGGAATTGAATGGTGCAACTGATTTTGCTGTGCTCTGTTAAATCAGATATTTGCATGACTGCGTTTGTTTTATTTTGTGAATAGCAAAAAGCATTCAACCCCATAATACATGTTGTTTTATTGCTCGCTCGTCCATTTGATATCCCATAGCTTAACGACTCATATATTTGGATTCCTCTCGACGAGGCCAGCAGTAGGAGTACCACCTTGATGGGTCTGCGACGTTTCCTTCCAGAGTTATTACCAAAAAAACACAAACATCCCAGAATCCTCTCGGTTTGGGGTCAAAATGTTGTCGCTTATTAAATCCCATAAGAAACGTCGCATCGAATAAATGTGATTGAATTCTCCCCGTCTGGACGAGCGGAATTGAGTGGTGCAACAGATTATTCTGTGCTGTGTTAAATCAGATATTTGCATGACAGCTTTTGTTTCATTTTGTGAATAGCAAAAAGCATTCAACCCCATAATACATGTTGTTTTATTGGTCGCTCGTCCATTTGATATCCCATAGCTTAACGACTCATATATTTGGATTCCTCTCGAC
Source organism: Petromyzon marinus (assembly GCF_048934315.1). Taxonomy (NCBI): domain Eukaryota; kingdom Metazoa; phylum Chordata; class Hyperoartia; order Petromyzontiformes; family Petromyzontidae; genus Petromyzon; species Petromyzon marinus. The sequence goes on from NC_133683.1 coordinate 8,232,178, forward strand.
GAGGCGAGCAGTACGAGTACCACCTTGATGGGTCTGCGACGTTTCCTTCCAGAGTTATTACCAAAAAAACACAAACATCCCAGAATCCTCTCGGTTTGGGGTCAAAATGTTGTCGCTTATTAAATCCCATAAGAAACGTCGCATCGAATAAATGTGATTGAATTCTACCCATCTGGACGAGCGGAATTGAATGGTGCAACTGATTTTGCTGTGCTATGTTAAATCAGATATTTGCATGACTGCATTTGTTTTATTTTGTGAATAGCAAAAAGCATTCAACCCCATAATACATGTTGTTTTATTGGTCGCCCGTCCATTTCATATCCCATAGCTTAACGACTCATATATTTGTATTCCTCTCGACGAGGCGAGCAGTACGAGTACCACCTTGATGGGTCTGCAACGTTGCCTTCCAGAGTTATTACCAAAAAACCACAAACATCCCAGAATCCTCTCGGTTTGGGGTCAAAATGTTGTCGCTTATTAAATCCCATAAGAAACGTCGCATCGAATAAATGTGATTGAATTCTCCCCGTCTGGACGAGCGGAATTGAGTGGTGCAACAGATTATTCTGTGCTGTGTTAAATCAGATATTTGCATGACAGCTTTTGTTTCATTTTGTGAATAGCAAAAAGCATTCAACCCCATAATACATGTTGTTTTATTGGTCGCTCGTCCATTTGATATCCCATAGCTTAACGACTCATATATTTGGATTCCTCTCGACGAGGCGAGCAGTACGAGTACCACCTTGATGGATCTGCGACATTTCCTTCCAGAGTTATTACCAAAAAACTACAAACATCCCAGAATCCTCTCGGTTTGGGGTCAAAATGTTGTCGCTTATTAAATCCCATAAGAAACGACGCATCGAATAAATGTGATTGAATTCTCCCCATCTGGACGAGCGGAATTGAATGGTGCAACTGATTTTGCTGTGCTATGTTAAATCAGAGATTTGCATGACTGCGTTTGTTTTATTTTGTGAATAGCAAAAAACATTCAACCCCATAATACATGTTGTTTTATTGGTCGCTCGTCCATTTGATATCCCATAGCTTAACGACTCATATATTTGGATTCCTCTCGACGAGGCGAGCAGTACGAGTACCACCTTGATGGGTCTGCGACGTTTCCTTCCAGAGTTATTACCAAAAAAACACAAACATCCCAGAATCCTCTCGGTTTGGGGTCAAAATGTTGTCGCTTATTAAATCCCATAAGAAACGTCGCATCGAATAAATGTGATTGAATTCTCCCCGTCTGGACGAGCGGAATTGAGTGGTGCAACAGATTATTCTGTGCTGTGTTAAATCAGATATTTGCATGACAGCTTTTGTTTCATTTTGTGAATAGCAAAAAGCATTCAACCCCATAATACATGTTGTTTTATTGGTCGCTCGTCCTTTTGATATCCCATAGCTTAACGACTCATATATTTGGATTCCTCTCGACGAGGCGAGCAGTACGAGTACCACCTTGATGGGTCTGCGACGTTTCCTTCCAGAGTTATTACCAAAAAAACACAAACATCCCAGAATCCTCTCGGTTTGGGGTCAAAATGTTGTCGCTTATTAAATCCCATAAGAAACGTCGCATCGAATAAATGTGATTGAATTCTCCCCGTCTGGACGAGCGGAATTGAGTGGTGCAACAGATTATTCTGTGCTGTGTTAAATCAGATATTTGCATGACAGCTTTTGTTTCATTTTGTGAATAGCAAAAAGCATTCAACCCCATAATACATGTTGTTTTATTGGTCGCCCGTCCATTTCATATCCCATAGCTTAACGACTCATATATTTGTATTCCTCTCGACGAGGCGAGCAGTACGAGTACCACCTTGATGGGTCTGCAACGTTGCCTTCCAGAGTTATTACCAAAAAACCCCGAACATCCCAGAAACCTCTCGGTTTGGGGTCAAAATGTTGTCGCTTATTAAATCCCATAAGAAACGTCGCATCGAATAAATGTGATTGAATTCTCCCCGTCTGGACGAGCGGAATTGAGTGGTGCAACAGATTATTCTGTGCTGTGTTAAATCAGATATTTGCATGACAGCTTTTGTTTCATTTTGTGAATAGCAAAAAGCATTCAACCCCATAATACATGTTGTTTTATTGGTCGCTCGTCCATTTGATATCCCATAGCTTAACGACTCATATATTTGGATTCCTCTCGACGAGGCGAGCAGTACGAGTACCACCTTGATGGATCTGCGACATTTCCTTCCAGAGTTATTACCAAAAAACTACAAACATCCCAGAATCCTCTCGGTTTGGGGTCAAAATGTTGTCGCTTATTAAATCCCATAAGAAACGACGCATCGAATAAATGTGATTGAATTCTCCCCATCTGGACGAGCGGAATTGAATGGTGCAACTGATTTTGCTGTGCTATGTTAAATCAGAGATTTGCATGACTGCGTTTGTTTTATTTTGTGAATAGCAAAAAGCATTCAACCCCATAATACATGTTGTTTTATTGGTCGCTCGTCCATTTGATATCCCATAGCTTAACGACTCATATATTTGGATTCCTCTCGACGAGGCGAGCAGTACGAGTACCACCTTGATGGGTCTGCGACGTTTCCTTCCAGAGTTATTACCAAAAAAACACAAACATCCCAGAATCCTCTCGGTTTGGGGTCAAAATGTTGTCGCTTATTAAATCCCATAAGAAACGTCGCATCGAATAAATGTGATTGAATTCTACCCATCTGGACGAGCGGAATTGAATGGTGCAACTGATTTTGCTGTGCTATGTTAAATCAGATATTTGCATGACTGCATTTGTTTTATTTTGTGAATAGCAAAAAGCATTCAACCCCATAATACATGTTGTTTTATTGGTCGCCCGTCCATTTCATATCCCATAGCTTAACGACTCATATATTTGGATTCCTCTCGACGAGGCGAGCAGTACGATTACCACCTTGATGGGTCTGCGACGTTTCCTTCCAGAGTTATTACCAAAAAAACACAAACATCCCAGAATCCTCTCGGTTTGGGGTCAAAATGTTGTCGCTTATTAAATCCCATAAGAAACGTCGCATCGAAAAAATGTGATTGAATTCTCCCCATCTGAACGAGCGGAATTGAATGGTGCAACTGATTTTGCTGTGCTCTGTTAAATCAGATATTTGCATGACTGCGTTTGTTTTATTTTGTGAATAGCAAAAAGCATTCAACCCCATAATACATGTTGTTTTATTGCTCGCTCGTCCATTTGATATCCCATAGCTTAACGACTCATATATTTGGATTCCTCTCGACGAGGCCAGCAGTAGGAGTACCACCTTGATGGGTCTGCGACGTTTCCTTCCAGAGTTATTACCAAAAAAACACAAACATCCCAGAATCCTCTCGGTTTGGGGTCAAAATGTTGTCGCTTATTAAATCCCATAAGAAACGTCGCATCGAATAAATGTGATTGAATTCTCCCCGTCTGGACGAGCGGAATTGAGTGGTGCAACAGATTATTCTGTGCTGTGTTAAATCAGATATTTGCATGACAGCTTTTGTTTCATTTTGTGAATAGCAAAAAGCATTCAACCCCATAATACATGTTGTTTTATTGGTCGCTCGTCCATTTGATATCCCATAGCTTAACGACTCATATATTTGGATTCCTCTCGACGAGGCGAGCAGTACGAGTACCACCTTGATGGGTCTGCGACGTTTCCTTCCAGAGTTATTACCAAAAAAACACAAACATCCCAGAATCCTCTCGGTTTGGGGTCAAAATGTTGTCGCTTATTAAATCCCATAAGAAACGTCGCATCGAATAAATGTGATTGAATTCTACCCATCTGGACGAGCGGAATTGAATGGTGCAACTGATTTTGCTGTGCTATGTTAAATCAGATATTTGCATGACTGCATTTGTTTTATTTTGTGAATAGCAAAAAGCATTCAACCCCATAATACATGTTGTTTTATTGGTCGCCCGTCCATTTCATATCCCATAGCTTAACGACTCATATATTTGTATTCCTCTCGACGAGGCGAGCAGTACGAGTACCACCTTGATGGGTCTGCAACGTTGCCTTCCAGAGTTATTACCAAAAAACCACAAACATCCCAGAATCCTCTCGGTTTGGGGTCAAAATGTTGTCGCTTATTAAATCCCATAAGAAACGTCGCATCGAATAAATGTGATTGAATTCTCCCCGTCTGGACGAGCGGAATTGAGTGGTGCAACAGATTATTCTGTGCTGTGTTAAATCAGATATTTGCATGACAGCTTTTGTTTCATTTTGTGAATAGCAAAAAGCATTCAACCCCATAATACATGTTGTTTTATTGGTCGCTCGTCCATTTGATATCCCATAGCTTAACGACTCATATATTTGGATTCCTCTCGACGAGGCGAGCAGTACGAGTACCACCTTGATGGATCTGCGACATTTCCTTCCAGAGTTATTACCAAAAAACTACAAACATCCCAGAATCCTCTCGGTTTGGGGTCAAAATGTTGTCGCTTATTAAATCCCATAAGAAACGACGCATCGAATAAATGTGATTGAATTCTCCCCATCTGGACGAGCGGAATTGAATGGTGCAACTGATTTTGCTGTGCTATGTTAAATCAGAGATTTGCATGACTGCGTTTGTTTTATTTTGTGAATAGCAAAAAGCATTCAACCCCATAATACATGTTGTTTTATTGGTCGCTCGTCCATTTGATATCCCATAGCTTAACGACTCATATATTTGGATTCCTCTCGACGAGGCGAGCAGTACGAGTACCACCTTGATGGGTCTGCGACGTTTCCTTCCAGAGTTATTACCAAAAAAACACAAACATCCCAGAATCCTCTCGGTTTGGGGTCAAAATGTTCTCGCTTATTAAATCCCATAAGAAACGTCGCATCGAATAAATGTGATTGAATTCTACCCATCTGGACGAGCGGAATTGAATGGTGCAACTGATTTTGCTGTGCTATGTTAAATCAGATATTTGCATGACTGCATTTGTTTTATTTTGTGAATAGCAAAAAGCATTCAACCCCATAATACATGTTGTTTTATTGGTCGCCCGTCCATTTCATATCCCATAGCTTAACGACTCATATATTTGGATTCCTTTCGACGAGGCGAGCAGTACGAGTACCACCTTGATGGGTCTGCGACGTTTCCTTCCAGAGTTATTACCAAAAAAACACAAACATCCCAGAATCCTCTCGGTTTGGGGTCAAAATGTTGTCGCTTATTAAATCCCATAAGAAACGTCGCATCGAAAAAATGTGATTGAATTCTCCCCATCTGAACGAGCGGAATTGAATGGTGCAACTGATTTTGCTGTGCTCTGTTAAATCAGATATTTGCATGACTGCGTTTGTTTTATTTTGTGAATAGCAAAAAGCATTCAACCCCATAATACATGTTGTTTTATTGCTCGCTCGTCCATTTGATATCCCATAGCTTAACGACTCATATATTTGGATTCCTCTCGACGAGGCCAGCAGTAGGAGTACCACCTTGATGGGTCTGCGACGTTTCCTTCCAGAGTTATTACCAAAAAAACACAAACATCCCAGAATCCTCTCGGTTTGGGGTCAAAATGTTGTCGCTTATTAAATCCCATAAGAAACGTCGCATCGAATAAATGTGATTGAATTCTCCCCGTCTGGACGAGCGGAATTGAGTGGTGCAACAGATTATTCTGTGCTGTGTTAAATCAGATATTTGCATGACAGCTTTTGTTTCATTTTGTGAATAGCAAAAAGCATTCAACCCCATAATACATGTTGTTTTATTGGTCGCTCGTCCATTTGATATCCCATAGCTTAACGACTCATATATTTGTATTCCTCTCGACGAGGCGAGCAGTACGAGTACTACCTTGATGGGTCTGCAACGTTGCCTTCCAGAGTTATTACCAAAAAAACCACAAACATCCCAGAATCCTCTCGGTTTGGGGTCAAAATGTTGTCGCTTATTAAATCCCATAAGAAACGTCGCATCGAAAAAATGTGATTGAATTCTCCCCATCTGATCGAGCGGAATTGAATGGTGCAACTGATTTTGCTGTGCTGTGTTAAATCAGATATTTGCATGACTGCGTTTGTTTTATTTTGTGAATAGCAAAAAGCATTCAACCCCATAATACATGTTGTTTTATTGGTCGCTCGTCCATTTGATATCCCATAGCTTAACGACTCATATATTTGGATTCCTCTCGACGAGGCGAGCAGTACGAGTACCACCTTGATGGGTCTGCGACGTTTCCTTCCAGAGTTATTACCAAAAAAACACAAACATCCCAGAATCCTCTCGGTTTGGGGTCAAAATGTTGTCGCTTATTAAATCCCATAAGAAACGTCGCATCGAATAAATGTGATTGAATTCTCCCCATCTGGACGAGCGGAATTGAATGGTGCAACTGATTTTGCTGTGCTATGTTAAATCAGATATTTGCATGACTGCGTTTGTTTTATTTTGTGAATAGCAAAAAGCATTCAACCCCATAATACATGTTGTTTTATTGGTCGCCCGTCCATTTCATATCCCATAGCTTAACGACTCATATATTTGTATTCCTCTCGACGAGGCGAGCAGTACGAGTACTACCTTGATGGGTCTGCAACGTTGCCTTCCAGAGTTATTACCAAAAAAACCACAAACATCCCAGAATCCTCTCGGTTTGGGGTCAAAATGTTGTCGCTTATTAAATCCCATAAGAAACGTCGCATCGAAAAAATGTGATTGAATTCTCCCCATCTGATCGAGCGGAATTGAATGGTGCAACTGATTTTGCTGTGCTGTGTTAAATCAGATATTTGCATGACTGCGTTTGTTTTATTTTGTGAATAGCAAAAAGCATTCAACCCCATAATACATGTTGTTTTATTGGTCGCTCGTCCATTTGATATCCCATAGCTTAAAGACTCATATATTTGGATTCCTCTCGACGAGGCGAGCAGTACGAGTACCACCTTGATGGGTCTGCGACGTTTCGTTCCAGAGTTATTACCAAAAAAACACAAACATACCAGAATCCTCTCGGTTTGGGGTCAAAATGTTGTCGCTTATTAAATCCCATAAGAAACGTCGCATCGAATAAATGTGATTGAATTCTCCCCATCTGGACGAGCGGAATTGAATGGTGCAACTGATTTTGCTGTGCTGTGTTAAATCAGATATTTGCATGACTGCGTTTGTTTTATTTTGTGAATAGCAAAAAGCATTCAACCCCATAATACATGTTGTTTTATTGGTCGCTCGTCCATTTGATATCCCATAGCTTAACGACTCATATATTTGGATTCCTCTCGACGAGGCGAGCAGTACGAGTACCACCTTGATGGGTCTGCGACGTTTCCTTCCAGAGTTATTACCAAAAAAACACAAACATCCCAGAATCCTCTCGGTTTGGGGTCAAAATGTTGTCGCTTATTAAATCCCATAAGAAACGTCGCATCGAAAAAATGTGATTGAATTCTCCCCATCTGAACGAGCGGAATTGAATGGTGCAACTGATTTTGCTGTGCTCTGTTAAATCAGATATTTGCATGACTGCGTTTGTTTTATTTTGTGAATAGCAAAAAGCATTCAACCCCATAATACATGTTGTTTTATTGCTCGCTCGTCCATTTGATATCCCATAGCTTAACGACTCATATATTTGGATTCCTCTCGACGAGGCCAGCAGTAGGAGTACCACCTTGATGGGTCTGCGACGTTTCCTTCCAGAGTTATTACCAAAAAAACACAAACATCCCAGAATCCTCTCGGTTTGGGGTCAAAATGTTGTCGCTTATTAAATCCCATAAGAAACGTCGCATCGAATAAATGTGATTGAATTCTCCCCGTCTGGACGAGCGGAATTGAGTGGTGCAACAGATTATTCTGTGCTGTGTTAAATCAGATATTTGCATGACAGCTTTTGTTTCATTTTGTGAATAGCAAAAAGCATTCAACCCCATAATACATGTTGTTTTATTGGTCGCTCGTCCATTTGATATCCCATAGCTTAACGACTCATATATTTGTATTCCTCTCGACGAGGCGAGCAGTACGAGTACTACCTTGATGGGTCTGCAACGTTGCCTTCCAGAGTTATTACCAAAAAAACCACAAACATCCCAGAATCCTCTCGGTTTGGGGTCAAAATGTTGTCGCTTATTAAATCCCATAAGAAACGTCGCATCGAAAAAATGTGATTGAATTCTCCCCATCTGATCGAGCGGAATTGAATGGTGCAACTGATTTTGCTGTGCTGTGTTAAATCAGATATTTGCATGACTGCGTTTGTTTTATTTTGTGAATAGCAAAAAGCATTCAACCCCATAATACATGTTGTTTTATTGGTCGCTCGTCCATTTGATATCCCATAGCTTAACGACTCATATATTTGGATTCCTCTCGACGAGGCGAGCAGTACGAGTACCACCTTGATGGGTCTGCGACGTTTCCTTCCAGAGTTATTACCAAAAAAACACAAACATCCCAGAATCCTCTCGGTTTGGGGTCAAAATGTTGTCGCTTATTAAATCCCATAAGAAACGTCGCATCGAATAAATGTGATTGAATTCTCCCCATCTGGACGAGCGGAATTGAATGGTGCAACTGATTTTGCTGTGCTATGTTAAATCAGATATTTGCATGACTGCGTTTGTTTTATTTTGTGAATAGCAAAAAGCATTCAACCCCATAATACATGTTGTTTTATTGGTCGCCCGTCCATTTCATATCCCATAGCTTAACGACTCATATATTTGTATTCCTCTCGACGAGGCGAGCAGTACGAGTACTACCTTGATGGGTCTGCAACGTTGCCTTCCAGAGTTATTACCAAAAAAACCACAAACATCCCAGAATCCTCTCGGTTTGGGGTCAAAATGTTGTCGCTTATTAAATCCCATAAGAAACGTCGCATCGAAAAAATGTGATTGAATTCTCCCCATCTGATCGAGCGGAATTGAATGGTGCAACTGATTTTGCTGTGCTGTGTTAAATCAGATATTTGCATGACTGCGTTTGTTTTATTTTGTGAATAGCAAAAAGCATTCAACCCCATAATACATGTTGTTTTATTGGTCGCTCGTCCATTTGATATCCCATAGCTTAAAGACTCATATATTTGGATTCCTCTCGACGAGGCGAGCAGTACGAGTACCACCTTGATGGGTCTGCGACGTTTCGTTCCAGAGTTATTACCAAAAAAACACAAACATACCAGAATCCTCTCGGTTTGGGGTCAAAATGTTGTCGCTTATTAAATCCCATAAGAAACGTCGCATCGAATAAATGTGATTGAATTCTCCCCATCTGGACGAGCGGAATTGAATGGTGCAACTGATTTTGCTGTGCTGTGTTAAATCAGATATTTGCATGACTGCGTTTGTTTTATTTTGTGAATAGCAAAAAGCATTCAACCCCATAATACATGTTGTTTTATTGGTCGCTCGTCCATTTGATATCCCATAGCTTAACGACTCATATATTTGGATTCCTCTCGACGAGGCGAGCAGTACGAGTACCACCTTGATGGGTCTGCGACGTTTCCTTCCAGAGTTATTACCAAAAAAACACAAACATCCCAGAATCCTCTCGGTTTGGGGTCAAAATGTTGTCGCTTATTAAATCCCATAAGAAACGTCGCATCGAATAAATGTGATTGAATTCTCCCCATCTGGACGAGCGGAATTGAATGGTGCAACTGATTTTGCTGTGCTATGTTAAATCAGATATTTGCATTACTGCGTTTGTTTTATTTTGTGAATAGCAAAAAGCATTCAACCCCATAATACATGTTGTTTTATTGGTCGCCCGTCCATTTCATATCCCATAGCTTAACGACTCATATATTTGTATTCCTCTCGACGAGGCGAGCAGAACGAGTACCACCTTGATGGGTCTGCAACGTTGCCTTCCAGAGTTATTACCAAAAAAAACACAAACATCCCAGAATCCTCTCGGTTTGGGGTCAAAATGTTGTCGCTTATTAAATCCCATAAGAAACGTCGCATCGAAAAAATGTGATTGAATTCTCCCCATCTGATCGAGCGGAATTGAATGGTGCAACTGATTTTGCTGTGCTGTTTTAAATCAGATATTTGCATGACAGCGTTTGTTTTTTTTTGTGAATAGCAAAAAGCATTCAACCCCATAATACATGTTGTTTTATTGGTCGCTCGTCCATTTGATATCCCATAGCTTAACGACTCATATATTTGGATTCCTCTCGACGAGGCGAGCAGTACGAGTACCACCTTGATGGGTCTGCGACGTTTCCTTCCAGAGTTATTACCAAAAAAACACAAACATCCCAGAATCCTCTCTGTTTGGGGTCAAAATGTTGTCGCTTATTAAATCCCATAAGAAACGTCGCATCGAATAAATGTGAATGAATTCTCCCCATCTGGACGAGCGGAATTGAATGGTGCAACTGATTTTGCTGTGCTATGTTAAATCAGATATTTGCATGACTGCGTTTGTTTTATTTTGTGAATAGCAAAAAACATTCAACCCCATAATACATGTTGTTTTATTGGTCGCCCGTCCATTTCATATCCCATAGCTTAACGACTCACATATTTGTATTCCTCTCGACGAGGCGAGCAGTACGAGTACCACCTTGATGGGTCTGCAACGTTGCCTTCCAGAGTTATTACCAAAAAACCACAAACATCCCAGAATCCTCTCGGTTTGGGGTCAAAATGTTGTCGCTTATTAAATCCCATAAGAAACGTCGCATCGAAAAAACGTGATTGAATTCTCCCCATCTGATCGAGCGAAATTGAATGGTGCAACTGATTTTGCTGTGCTGTGTTAAATCAGATATTTGCATGACTGCGTTTGTTTTATTTTGTGAATAGCAAAAAGCATTCAACCCCATAATACATGTTGTTTTATTGGTCGCTCGTCCATTTGATATCCCATAGCTTAACGACTCATATATTTGGATTCCTCTCGACGAGGCGAGCAGTACGAGTACCACCTTGATGGGTCTGCGACGTTTCCTTCCAGAGTTATTACCAAAAAAACACAAACATCCCAGAATCCTCTCGGTTTGGGGTCAAAATGTTGTCGCTTATTAAATCCCATAAGAAAAGTCGCATCGAATAAATGTGATTGAATTCTCCCCATCTGGACGAGCGGAATTGAATGGTGCAACTGATTTTGCTGTGCTATGTTAAATCAGATATTTGCATGACTGCGTTTGTTTTATTTTGTGAATAGCAAAAAGCATTCAACCCCATAATACATGTTGTTTTATTGGTCGCCCGTCCATTTCATATCCCATAGCTTAACGACTCATATATTTGTATTCCTCTCGACGAGGCGAGCAGTACGAGTACCACCTTGATGGGTCTGCAACGTTGCCTTCCAGAGTTATTACCAAAAAAACCACAAACATCCCAGAATCCTCTCGGTTTGGGGTCAAAATGTTGTCGCTTATTAAATCCCATAAGAAACGTCGCATCGAAAAAATGTGATTGAATTCTCCCCATCTGATCGAGCGGAATTGAATGGTGCAACTGATTTTGCTGTGCTATGTTAAATCAGATATTTGCATGACTGCGTTTGTTTTATTTTGTGAATAGCAAAAAGCATTCAACCCCATAATACATGTTGTTTTATTGGTCGCCCGTCCATTTCATATCCCATAGCTTAACGACTCATATATTTGTATTCCTCTCGACGAGGCGAGCAGTACGAGTACCACCTTGATGGGTCTGCAACGTTGCCTTCCAGAGTTATTACCAAAAAAACACAAACATCCCAGAATCCTCTCGGTTTGGGGTCAAAATGTTGTCGCTTATTAAATCCCATAAGAAACGTCGCATCGAAAAAATGTGATTGAATTCTCCCCATCTGATCGAGCGGAATTGAATGGTGCAACTGATTTTGCTGTGCTGTGTTAAATCAGATATTTGCATGACTGCGTTTGTTTTATTTTGTGAATAGCAAAAAGCATTCAACCCCATAATACATGTTGTTTTATTGGTCGCTCGTCCATTTGATATCCCATAGCTTAACGACTCATATATTTGGATTCCTCTCGACGAGGCGAGCAGTACGAGTACCACCTTGATGGGTCTGCGACGTTTCCTTCCAGAGTTATTACCAAAAAAACACAAACATCCCAGAATCCTCTCGGTTTGGGGTCAAAATGTTGTCGCTTATTAAATCCCATAAGAAACGTCGCATCGAATAAATGTGATTGAATTCTCCCCATCTGGACGAGCGGAATTGAATGGTGCAACTGATTTTGCTGTGCTATGTTCAATCAGATATTTGCATGACTGCGTTTGTTTTATTTTGTGAATAGCAAAAAGCATTCAACCCCATAATACATGTTGTTTTATTGGTCGCCCGTCCATTTCATATCCCATAGCTTAACGACTCATATATTTGGATTCCTCTCGACGAGGCGAGCAGTACGAGTACCACCTTGATGGGTCTGCGACATTTCCTTCCAGAGTTATTACCAAAAAACTACAAACATCCCAGAATCCTCTCGGTTTGGGGTCAAAATGTTGTCGCTTATTAAATCCCATAAGAAACGTCGCATCGAATAAATGTGATTGAATTCTCCCCGTCTGGACGAGCGGAATTGAATGGTGCAACTGATTTTGCTGTGCTGTGTTAAATCAGATATTTGCACGACGGCGTTTGTTTTATTTTGTGAATAGCAAAAAGCATTCAACCCCATAATACATGTTGTTTTATTGGTCGCCCGTCCATTTCATATCCCATAGCTTAACGACTCATATATTTTTATTCCTCTCGACGAGGCGAGCAGTACGAGTACCACCTTGATGGGTCTGCAACGTTGCCTTCCAGAGTTATTACCAAAAAACTACAAACATCCCAGAATCCTCTCGGTTTGGGGTCAAAATGTTGTCGCTTATTAAATCCCATAAGAAACGTCGCATCGAAAAAATGTGATTGAATTCTCCCCATCTGAACGAGCGGAATTGAATGGTGCAACTGATTTTGCTGTGCTGTGTTAAATCAGAAATTTGCATGACTGCATTTGTTTTATTTTGTGAATAGCAAAAAGCATTCAACCTCATAATACATGTTGTTTTATTGGTCGCTCGTCCATTTCATATCCCATAACTTAACGACTCATATATTTGGATTCCTCTCGACGAGGCGAGCAGTACGAGTGCCACCTTGATGGGTCTGCAACATTTCCTTCCAGAGTTATTACCAAAAAACTACAAACATCCCAGAATCCTCTCGGTTTGGGGTCAAAATGTTGTCGCTTATTAAATCCCATAAGAAACGTCGCATCGAATAAATGTGATTGAATTCTCCCCATCTGGACGAGCGGAATTGAATGGTGCAACTGATTTTGCTGTGCTATGTTAAATCAGATATTTGCATGACTGCGTTTGTTTTATTTTGTGAATAGCAAAAAGCATTCAACCCCATAATACATGTTGTTTTATTGGTCGCCCGTCCATTTCATATCCCATAGCTTAACGACTCATATATTTGTATTCCTCTCGACGAGGCGAGCAGTACGAGTACCACCTTGATGGGTCTGCAACGTTGCCTTCCAGAGTTATTACCAAAAAAACCACAAACATCCCAGAATCCTCTCGGTTTGGGGTCAAAATGTTGTCGCTTATTAAATCCCATAAGAAACGTCGCATCGAAAAAATGTGATTGAATTCTCCCCATCTGATCGAGCGGAATTGAATGGTGCAACTGACTTTGCTGTGCTGTGTTAAATCAGATATTTGCATGACTGCGTTTGTTTTATTTTGTGAATAGCAAAAAACATTCAACCCCATAATACATGTTGTTTTATTGGTCGCCCGTCCATTTCATATCCCATAGCTTAACGACTCATATATTTGTATTCCTCTGGACGAGGCGAGCAGTACGAGTACCACCTTGATGGGTCTGCAACGTTGCCTTCCAGAGTTATTACCAAAAAAACACAAACATCCCAGAATCCTCTCGGTTTGGGGTCAAAATGTTGTCGCTTATTAAATCCCATAAGAAACGTCGCATCGAAAAAATGTGATTGAATTCTCCCCATCTGATCGAGCGGAATTGAATGGTGCAACTGATTTTGCTGTGCTGTGTTAAATCAGATATTTGCATGACTGCGTTTGTTTTATTTTGTGAATAGCAAAAAGCATTCAACCCCATAATACATGTTGTTTTATTGGTCGCTCGTCCATTTGATATCCCATAGCTTAACGACTCATATGTTTGGATTCCTCTCGACGAGGCGAGCAGTACGAGTACCACCTTGATGGGTCTGCGACGTTTCCTTCCAGAGTTATTACCAAAAAAACACAAACATCCCAGAATCCTCTCGGTTTGGGGTCAAAATGTTGTCGCTTATTAAATCCCATAAGAAACGTCGCATCGAATAAATGTGATTGAATTCTCCCCATCTGGACGAGCGGAATTGAATGGTGCAACTGATTTTGCTGTGCTATGTTAAATCAGATATTTGCATGACTGCGTTTGTTTTATTTTGTGAATAGCAAAAAGCATTCAACCCCATAATACATGTTGTTTTATTGGTCGCCCGTCCATTTCATATCCCATAGCTTAACGACTCATATATTTGTATTCCTCTCGACGAGGCGAGCAGTACGAGTACCACCTTGATGGGTCTGCAACGTTGCCTTCCAGAGTTATTACCAAAAAAAACACAAACATCCCAGAATCCTCTCGGTTTGGGGTCAAAATGTTGTCGCTTATTAAATCCCATAAGAAACGTCGCATCGAAAAAATGTGATTGAATTCTCCCCATCTGATCGAGCGGAATTGAATGGTGCAACTGATTTTGCTGTGCTGTTTTAAATCAGATATTTGCATGACAGCGTTTGTTTTATTTTGTGAATAGCAAAAAGCATTCAACCCCAAAATACATGTTGTTTTATTGGTCGCTCGTCCATTTGATATCCCATAGCTTAACGACTCATATATTTGGATTCCTCTCGACGAGGCGAGCAGTACGAGTACCACCTTGATGGGTCTGCGACGTTTCCTTCCAGAGTTATTACCAAAAAAACACAAACATCCCAGAATCCTCTCTGTTTGGGGTCAAAATGTTGTCGCTTATTAAATCCCATAAGAAACGTCGCATCGAATAAATGTGATTGAATTCTCCCCATCTGGACGAGCGGAATTGAATGGTGCAACTGATTTTGCTGTGCTATGTTAAATCAGATATTTGCATGACTGCGTTTGTTTTATTTTGTGAATAGCAAAAAGCATTCAACCCCATAATACATGTTGTTTTATTGGTCGCCCGTCCATTTCATATCCCATAGCTTAACGACTCATATATTTGTATTCCTCTCGACGAGGCGAGCAGTACGAGTACCACCTTGATGGGTCTGCAACGTTGCCTTCCAGAGTTATTACCAAAAAAACCACAAACATCCCAGAATCCTCTCGGTTTGGGGTCAAAATGTTGTCGCTTATTAAATCCCATAAGAAACGTCGCATCGAAAAAATGTGATTGAATTCTCCCCATCTGATCGAGCGGAATTGAATGGTGCAACTGATTTTGCTGTGCTGTGTTAAATCAGATATTTGCATGACTGCGTTTGTTTTATTTTGTGAATAGCAAAAAGCATTCAACCCCATAATACATGTTGTTTTATTGGTCGCTCGTCCATTTGATATCCCATAGCTTAACGACTCATATATTTGGATTCCTCTCGACGAGGCGAGCAGTACGAGTACCACCTTGATGGGTCTGCGACGTTTCCTTCCAGAGTTATTACCAAAAAAACACAAACATCCCAGAATCCTCTCGGTTTGGGGTCAAAATGTTGTCGCTTATTAAATCCCATAAGAAACGTCGCATCGAATAAATGTGATTGAATTCTCCCCATCTGGACGAGCGGAATTGAATGGTGCAACTGATTTTGCTGTGCTATGTTCAATCAGATATTTGCATGACTGCGTTTGTTTTATTTTGTGAATAGCAAAAAGCATTCAACCCCATAATACATGTTGTTTTATTGGTCGCCCGTCCATTTCATATCCCATAGCTTAACGACTCATATATTTGGATTCCTCTCGACGAGGCGAGCAGTACGAGTACCACCTTGATGGGTCTGCGACATTTCCTTCCAGAGTTATTACCAAAAAACTACAAACATCCCAGAATCCTCTCGGTTTGGGGTCAAAATGTTGTCGCTTATTAAATCCCATAAGAAACGTCGCATCGAATAAATGTGATTGAATTCTCCCCGTCTGGACGAGCGGAATTGAATGGTGCAACTGATTTTGCTGTGCTGTGTTAAATCAGATATTTGCATGACGGCGTTTGTTTTATTTTGTGAATAGCAAAAAGCATTCAACCCCATAATACATGTTGTTTTATTGGTCGCCCGTCCATTTCATATCCCATAGCTTAACGACTCATATATTTTTATTCCTCTCGACGAGGCGAGCAGTACGAGTACCACCTTGATGGGTCTGCAACGTTGCCTTCCAGAGTTATTACCAAAAAACTACAAACATCCCAGAATCCTCTCGGTTTGGGGTCAAAATGTTGTCGCTTATTAAATCCCATAAGAAACGTCGCATCGAATAAATGTGATTGAATTCTCCCCGTCTGGACGAGCGGAATTGAATGGTGCAACTGATTTTGCTGTGCTGTGTTAAATCAGATATTTGCATGACGGCGTTTGTTTTATTTTGTGAATAGCAAAAAGCATTCAACCCCATAATACATGTTGTTTTATTGGTCGCCCGTCCATTTCATATCCCATAGCTTAACGACTCATATATTTTTATTCCTCTCGACGAGGCGAGCAGTACGAGTACCACCTTGATGGGTCTGCAACGTTGCCTTCCAGAGTTATTACCAAAAAACCACAAACATCCCAGAATCCTCTCGGTTTGGGGTCAAAATGTTGTCGCTTATTAAATCCCATAAGAAACGTCGCATCGAAAAAATGTGATTGAATTCTCCCCATCTGAACGAGCGGAATTGAATGGTGCAACTGATTTTGCTGTGCTGTGTTAAATCAGAAATTTGCATGACTGCATTTGTTTTATTTTGTGAATAGCAAAAAGCATTCAACCTCATAATACATGTTGTTTTATTGGTCGCTCGTCCATTTCATATCCCATAGCTTAACGACTCATATATTTGGATTCCTCTCGACGAGGCGAGCAGTACGAGTACCACCTTGATGGGTCTGCGACGTTTCCTTCCAGAGTTATTACCAAAAAAACACAAACATCCCAGAATCCTCTCTGTTTGGGGTCAAAATGTTGTCGCTTATTAAATCCCATAAGAAACGTCGCATCGAAAAAATGTGATTGAATTCTCCCCATCTGATCGAGCGGAATTGAATGGTGCAACTGATTTTGCTGTGCTGTGTTAAATCAGATATTTGCATGACGGCGTTTGTTTTATTTTGTGAATAGCAAAAAGCATTCAACCCCATAATACATGTTGTTTTATTGGTCGCTCGTCCATTTGATATCCCATAGCTTAACGACTCATATATTTGGATTCCTCTCGACGAGGCGAGCAGTACGAGTACCACCTTGATGGGTCTGCGACGTTTCCTTCCAGAGTTATTACCAAAAAAACACAAACATCCCAGAATCCTCTCGGTTTGGGGTCAAAATGTTGTCGCTTATTAAATCCCATAAGAAACGTCGCATCGAATAAATGTGATTGAATTCTCCCCATCTGGACGAGCGGAATTGAATGGTGCAACTGATTTTGCTGTGCTATGTTAAATCAGATATTTGCATGACTGCGTTTGTTTTATTTTGTGAATAGCAAAAAGCATTCAACCCCATAATACATGTTGTTTTATTGGTCGCCCGTCCATTTCATATCCCATAGCTTAACGACTCATATATTTGGATTCCTCTCGACGAGGCGAGCAGTACGAGTACCACCTTGATGGGTCTGCGACATTTCCTTCCAGAGTTATTACCAAAAAACTACAAACATCCCAGAATCCTCTCGGTTTGGGGTCAAAATGTTGTCGCTTATTAAATCCCATAAGAAACGTCGCATCGAATAAATGTGATTGAATTCTCCCCGTCTGGACGAGCGGAATTGAATGGTGCAACTTATTTTGCTGTGCTGTGTTAAATCAGATATTTGCATGACGGCGTTTGTTTTATTTTGTGAATAGCAAAAAGCATTCAACCCCATAACACATGTTGTTTTATTGGTCGCCCGTCCATTTCATATCCCATAGCTTAACGACTCATATATTTTTATTCCTCTCGACGAGGCGAGCAGTACGAGTACCACCTTGATGGGTCTGCAACGTTGCCTTCCAGAGTTATTACCAAAAAAACACAAACATCCCAGAATCCTCTCGGTTTGGGGTCAAAATGTTGTCGCTTATTAAATCCCATAAGAAACGTCGCATCGAAAAAATGTGATTGAATTCTCCCCATCTGAACGAGCGGAATTGAATGGTGCAACTGATTTTGCTGTGCTGTGTTAAATCAGAAATTTGCATGACTGCATTTGTTTTATTTTGTGAATAGCAAAAAGCATTCAACCTCATAATACATGTTGTTTTATTGGTCGCTCGTCCATTTCATATCCCATAGCTTAACGACTCATATATTTGGATTCCTCTCGACGAGGCGAGCAGTACGAGTACCACCTTGATGGGTCTGCGACGTTTCCTTCCAGAGTTATTACCAAAAAAACACAAACATCCCAGAATCCTCTCGGTTTGGGGTCAAAATGTTGTCGCTTATTAAATCCCATAAGAAACGTCGCATCGAATAAATGTGATTGAATTCTCCCCATCTGGACGAGCGGAATTGAATGGTGCAACTGATTTTGCTGTGCTATGTTAAATCAGATATTTGCATGACTGCGTTTGTTTTATTTTGTGAATAGCAAAAAGCATTCAACCCCATAATACATGTTGTTTTATTGGTCGCCCGTCCATTTCATATCCCATAGCTTAACGACTCATATATTTGGATTCCTCTCGACGAGGCGAGCAGTACGAGTACCACCTTGATGGGTCTGCGACATTTCCTTCCAGAGTTATTACCAAAAAACTACAAACATCCCAGAATCCTCTCGGTTTGGGGTCAAAATGTTGTCGCTTATTAAATCCCATAAGAAACGTCGCATCGAATAAATGTGATTGAATTCTCCCCGTCTGGACGAGCGGAATTGAATGGTGCAACTTATTTTGCTGTGCTGTGTTAAATCAGATATTTGCATGACGGCGTTTGTTTTATTTTGTGAATAGCAAAAAGCATTCAACCCCATAACACATGTTGTTTTATTGGTCGCCCGTCCATTTCATATCCCATAGCTTAACGACTCATATATTTTTATTCCTCTCGACGAGGCGAGCAGTACGAGTACCACCTTGATGGGTCTGCAACGTTGCCTTCCAGAGTTATTACCAAAAAAACACAAACATCCCAGAATCCTCTCGGTTTGGGGTCAAAATGTTGTCGCTTATTAAATCCCATAAGAAACGTCGCATCGAAAAAATGTGATTGAATTCTCCCCATCTGAACGAGCGGAATTGAATGGTGCAACTGATTTTGCTGTGCTGTGTTAAATCAGAAATTTGCATGACTGCATTTGTTTTATTTTGTGAATAGCAAAAAGCATTCAACCTCATAATACATGTTGTTTTATTGGTCGCTCGTCCATTTCATATCCCATAGCTTAACGACTCATATATTTGGATTCCTCTCGACGAGGCGAGCAGTACGAGTACCACCTTGATGGGTCTGCGACGTTTCCTTCCAGAGTTATTACCAAAAAAACACAAACATCCCAGAATCCTCTCTGTTTGGGGTCAAAATGTTGTCGCTTATTAAATCCCATAAGAAACGTCGCATCGAAAAAATGTGATTGAATTCTCCCCATCTGATCGAGCGGAATTGAATGGTGCAACTGATTTTGCTGTGCTGTGTTAAATCAGATATTTGCATGACGGCGTTTGTTTTATTTTGTGAATAGCAAAAAGCATTCAACCCCATAATACATGTTGTTTTATTGGTCGCTCGTCCATTTGATATCCCATAGCTTAACGACTCATATATTTGGATTCCTCTCGACGAGGCGAGCAGTACGAGTACCACCTTGATGGGTCTGCGACGTTTCCTTCCAGAGTTATTACCAAAAAAACACAAACATCCCAGAATCCTCTCGGTTTGGGGTCAAAATGTTGTCGCTTATTAAATCCCATAAGAAACGTCGCATCGAATAAATGTGATTGAATTCTCCCCATCTGGACGAGCGGAATTGAATGGTGCAACTGATTTTGCTGTGCTATGTTAAATCAGATATTTGCATGACTGCGTTTGTTTTATTTTGTGAATAGCAAAAAGCATTCAACCCCATAATACATGTTGTTTTATTGGTCGCCCGTCCATTTCATATCCCATAGCTTAACGACTCATATATTTGGATTCCTCTCGACGAGGCGAGCAGTACGAGTACCACCTTGATGGGTCTGCGACATTTCCTTCCAGAGTTATTACCAAAAAACTACAAACATCCCAGAATCCTCTCGGTTTGGGGTCAAAATGTTGTCGCTTATTAAATCCCATAAGAAACGTCGCATCGAATAAATGTGATTGAATTCTCCCCGTCTGGACGAGCGGAATTGAATGGTGCAACTTATTTTGCTGTGCTGTGTTAAATCAGATATTTGCATGACGGCGTTTGTTTTATTTTGTGAATAGCAAAAAGCATTCAACCCCATAACACATGTTGTTTTATTGGTCGCCCGTCCATTTCATATCCCATAGCTTAACGACTCATATATTTTTATTCCTCTCGACGAGGCGAGCAGTACGAGTACCACCTTGATGGGTCTGCAACGTTGCCTTCCAGAGTTATTACCAAAAAACTACAAACATCCCAGAATCCTCTCGGTTTGGGGTCAAAATGTTGTCGCTTATTAAATCCCATAAGAAACGTCGCATCGAATAAATGTGATTGAATTCTCCCCGTCTGGACGAGCGGAATTGAATGGTGCAACTGATTTTGCTGTGCTGTGTTAAATCAGATATTTGCATGACGGCGTTTGTTTTATTTTGTGAATAGCAAAAAGCATTCAACCCCATAATACATGTTGTTTTATTGGTCGCCCGTCCATTTCATATCCCATAGCTTAACGACTCATATATTTTTATTCCTCTCGACGAGGCGAGCAGTACGAGTACCACCTTGATGGGTCTGCAACGTTGCCTTCCAGAGTTATTACCAAAAAACCACAAACATCCCAGAATCCTCTCGGTTTGGGGTCAAAATGTTGTCGCTTATTAAATCCCATAAGAAACGTCGCATCGAAAAAATGTGATTGAATTCTCCCCATCTGAACGAGCGGAATTGAATGGTGCAACTGATTTTGCTGTGCTGTGTTAAATCAGATATTTGCATGTCTGCGTTTGTTTTATTTTGTGAATAGCAAAAAGCATTCAACCTCATAATACATGTTGTTTTATTGGTCGCTCGTCCATTTCATATCCCATAGCTTAACGACTCATATATTTGGATTCCTCTCGACGAGTCGAGCAGTACGAGTACCACCTTGATGGGTCTGCGACATTTCCTTCCAGAGTTATTACCAAAAAACTACAAACATCCCAGAATCCTCTCGGTTTGGGGTCAAAATGTTGTCGCTTATTAAATCCCATAAGAAACGTCGCATCGAATAAATGTGATTGAATTCTCCCCATCTGGACGAGCGGAATTGAATGGTGCAACTGATTTTGCTGTGCTATGTTAAATCAGATATTTGCATGACTGCGTTTGTTTTATTTTGTGAATAGCAAAAAGCATTCAACCCCATAATACATGTTGTTTTATTGGTCGCCCGTCCATTTCATATCCCATAGCTTAATGACTCATATATTTGGATTCCTCTCGACGAGGCGAGCAGTACGAGTACCACCTTGATGGGTCTGCGACATTTCCTTCCAGAGTTATTACCAAAAAACTACAAACATCCCAGAATCCTCTCGGTTTGGGGTCAAAATGTTGTCGCTTATTAAATCCCATAAGAAACGTCGCATCGAAAAAATGTGATTGAATTCTCCCCATCTGATCGAGCGGAATTGAATGGTGCAACTGATTTTGCTGTGCTGTGTTAAATCAGATATTTGCATGACTGCGTTTGTTTTATTTTGTGAATAGCTAAAAACATTCAACCCCATAATACATGTTGTTTTATTGGTCGCTCGTCCATTTGATATCCCATAGCTTAACGACTCATATATTTGGATTCCTCTCGACGAGGCGAGCAGTACGAGTACCACCTTGATGGGTCTGCGACGTTTCCTTCCAGAGTTATTACCAAAAAAACACAAACATCCCAGAATCCTCTCTGTTTGGGGTCAAAATGTTGTCGCTTATTAAATCCCATAAGAAACGTCGCATCGAATAAATGTGATTGAATTCTCCCCATCTGGACGAGCGGAATTGAATGGTGCAACTGATTTTGCTGTGCTATGTTAAATCAGATATTTGCATGACTGCGTTTGTTTTATTTTGTGAATAGCAAAAAGCATTCAACCCCATAATACATGTTGTTTTATTGGTCGCCCGTCCATTTCATATCCCATAGCTTAACGACTCATATATTTGTATTCCTCTCGACGAGGCGAGCAGTACGAGTACCACCTTGATGGGTCTGCAACGTTGCCTTCCAGAGTTATTACCAAAAAACCACAAACATCCCAGAATCCTCTCGGTTTGGGGTCAAAATGTTGTCGCTTATTAAATCCCATAAGAAACGTCGCATCGAAAAAATGTGATTGAATTCTCCCCATCTGATCGAGCGGAATTGAATGGTGCAACTGATTTTGCTGTGCTGTGTTAAATCAGATATTTGCATGACTGCGTTTGTTTTATTTTGTGAATAGCAAAAAGCATTCAACCCCATAATACATGTTGTTTTATTGGTCGCTCGTCCATTTGATATCCCATAGCTTAACGACTCATATATTTGGATTCCGCTCGACGAGGCGAGCAGTACGAGTACCACCTTGATGGGTCTGCGACGTTTCCTTCCAGAGTTATTACCAAAAAAACACAAACATCCCAGAATCCTCTCGGTTTGGGGTCAAAATGTTGTCGCTTATTAAATCCCATAAGAAACGTCGCATCGAATAAATGTAATTGAATTCTCCCCATCTGGACGAGCGGAATTGAATGGTGCAACTGATTTTGCTGTGCTATGTTAAATCAGATATTTGCATGACTGCGTTTGTTTTATTTTGTGAATAGCAAAAAGCATTCAACCCCATAATACATGTTGTTTTATTGGTCGCCCGTCCATTTCATATCCCATAGCTTAACGACTCATATATTTGGATTCCTCTCGACGAGGCGAGCAGTACGAGTACCACCTTGATGGGTCTGCGACATTTCCTTCCAGAGTTATTACCAAAAAACTACAAACATCCCAGAATCCTCTCGGTTTGGGGTCAAAATGTTGTCGCTTATTAAATCCCATAAGAAACGTCGCATCGAATAAATGTGATTGAATTCTCCCCGTTTGGACGAGCGGAATTGAATGGTGCAACTGATTTTGCTGTGCTGTGTTAAATCAGATATTTGCATGACGGCGTTTGTTTTATTTTGTGAATAGCAAAAAGCATTCAACCCCATAATACATGTTGTTTTATTGGTCGCCCGTCCATTTCATATCCCATAGCTTAACGACTCATATATTTTTATTCCTCTCGACGAGGCGAGCAGTACGAGTACCACCTTGATGGGTCTGCAACGTTGCCTTCCAGAGTTATTACCAAAAAACCACAAACATCCCAGAATCCTCTCGGTTTGGGGTCAAAATGTTGTCGCTTATTAAATCCCATAAGAAACGTCGCATCGAAAAAATGTGATTGAATTCTCCCCATCTGAACGAGCGGAATTGAATGGTGCAACTGATTTTGCTGTGCTGTGTTAAATCAGATATTTGCATGTCTGCGTTTGTTTTATTTTGTGAATAGCAAAAGCATTCAACCTCATAATACATGTTGTTTTATTGGTCGCTCGTCCATTTCATATCCCATAGCTTAACGACTCATATATTTGGATTCCTCTCGACGAGGCGAGCAGTACGAGTACCACCTTGATGGGTCTGCGACATTTCCTTCCAGAGTTATTACCAAAAAACTACAAACATCCCAGAATCCTCTCGGTTTGGGGTCAAAATGTTGTCGCTTATTAAATCCCATAAGAAACGTCGCATCGAATAAATGTGATTGAATTCTCCCCATCTGGACGAGCGGAATTGAATGGTGCAACTGATTTTGCTGTGCTATGTTAAATCAGATATTTGCATGACTGCGTTTGTTTTATTTTGTGAATAGCAAAAAGCATTCAACCCCATAATACATGTTGTTTTATTGGTCGCCCGTCCATTTCATATCCCATAGCTTAACGACTCATATATTTGTATTCCTCTCGACGAGGCGAGCAGTACGAGTACCACCTTGATGGGTCTGCAACGTTGCCTTCCAGAGTTATTACCAAAAAACCACAAACATCCCAGAATCCTCTCGGTTTGGGGTCAAAATGTTGTCGCTTATTAAATCCCATAAGAAACGTCGCATCGAAAAAATGTGATTGAATTCTCCCCATCTGATCGAGCGGAATTGAATGGTGCAACTGATTTTGCTGTGCTGTGTTAAATCAGATATTTGCATGACGGCGTTTGTTTTATTTTGTGAATAGCAAAAAGCATTCAACCCCATAATACATGTTGTTTTATTGGTCGCTCGTCCATTTGATATCCCATAGCTTAACGACTCATATATTTGGATTCCTCTCGACGAGGCGAGCAGTACGAGTACCAACTTGATGGGTCTGCGACGTTTCCTTCCAGAGTTATTACCAAAAAAACACAAACATCCCAGAATCCTCTCGGTTTGGGGTCAAAATGTTGTCGCTTATTAAATCCCATAAGAAACGTCGCATCGAATAAATGTAATTGAATTCTCCCCATCTGGACGAGCGGAATTGAATGGTGCAACTGATTTTGCTGTGCTATGTTAAATCAGATATTTGCATGACTGCGTTTGTTTTATTTTGTGAATAGCAAAAAGCATTCAACCCCATAATACATGTTGTTTTATTGGTCGCCCGTCCATTTCATATCCCATAGCTTAACGACTCATATATTTGGATTCCTCTCGACGAGGCGAGCAGTACGAGTACCACCTTGATGGGTCTGCGACATTTCCTTCCAGAGTTATTACCAAAAAACTACAAACATCCCAGAATCCTCTCGGTTTGGGGTCAAAATGTTGTCGCTTATTAAATCCCATAAGAAACGTCGCATCGAATAAATGTGATTGAATTCTCCCCGTCTGGACGAGCGGAATTGAATGGTGCAACTGATTTTGCTGTGCTGTGTTAAATCAGATATTTGCATGACGGCGTTTGTTTTATTTTGTGAATAGCAAAAAGCATTCAACCCCATAATACATGTTGTTTTATTGGTCGCCCGTCCATTTCATATCCCATAGCTTAACGACTCATATATTTTTATTCCTCTCGACGAGGCGAGCAGTACGAGTACCACCTTGATGGGTCTGCAACGTTGCCTTCCAGAGTTATTACCAAAAAACTACAAACATCCCAGAATCCTCTCGGTTTGGGGTCAAAATGTTGTCGCTTATTAAATCCCATAAGAAACGTCGCATCGAATAAATGTGATTGAATTCTCCCCGTCTGGACGAGCGGAATTGAATGGTGC
Source organism: Petromyzon marinus (assembly GCF_048934315.1). Classification (NCBI taxonomy): domain Eukaryota; kingdom Metazoa; phylum Chordata; class Hyperoartia; order Petromyzontiformes; family Petromyzontidae; genus Petromyzon; species Petromyzon marinus. The sequence goes on from NC_133683.1 coordinate 8,257,863, forward strand.
AACTGATTTTGCTGTGCTGTGTTAAATCAGATATTTGCATGACGGCGTTTGTTTTATTTTGTGAATAGCAAAAAGCATTCAACCCCATAATACATGTTGTTTTATTGGTCGCCCGTCCATTTCATATCCCATAGCTTAACGACTCATATATTTTTATTCCTCTCGACGAGGCGAGCAGTACGAGTACCACCTTGATGGGTCTGCAACGTTGCCTTCCAGAGTTATTACCAAAAAACCACAAACATCCCAGAATCCTCTCGGTTTGGGGTCAAAATGTTGTCGCTTATTAAATCCCATAAGAAACGTCGCATCGAAAAAATGTGATTGAATTCTCCCCATCTTAACGAGCGGAATTGAATGGTGCAACTGATTTTGCTGTGCTGTGTTAAATCAGATATTTGCATGTCTGCGTTTGTTTTATTTTGTGAATAGCAAAAGCATTCAACCTCATAATACATGTTGTTTTATTGGTCGCTCGTCCATTTCATATCCCATAGCTTAACGACTCATATATTTGGATTCCTCTCGACGAGGCGAGCAGTACGAGTACCACCTTGATGGGTCTGCGACATTTCCTTCCAGAGTTATTACCAAAAAACTACAAACATCCCAGAATCCTCTCGGTTTGGGGTCAAAATGTTGTCGCTTATTAAATCCCATAAGAAACGTCGCATCGAATAAATGTGATTGAATTCTCCCCATCTGGACGAGCGGAATTGAATGGTGCAACTGATTTTGCTGTGCTATGTTAAATCAGATATTTGCATGACTGCGTTTGTTTTATTTTGTGAATAGCAAAAAGCATTCAACCCAATAATACATGTTGTTTTATTGGTCGCCCGTCCATTTCATATCCCATAGCTTAACGACTCATATATTTGTATTCCTCTCGACGAGGCGAGCAGTACGAGTACCACCTTGATGGGTCTGCAACGTTGCCTTCCAGAGTTATTACCAAAAAACCACAAACATCCCAGAATCCTCTCGGTTTGGGGTCAAAATGTTGTCGCTTATTAAATCCCATAAGAAACGTCGCATCGAAAAAATGTGATTGAATTCTCCCCATCTGATCGAGCGGAATTGAATGGTGCAACTGATTTTGCTGTGCTGTGTTAAATCAGATATTTGCATGACTGCGTTTGTTTTATTTTGTGAATAGCAAAAAGCATTCAACCCGATAATACATGTTGTTTTATTGGTCGCTCGTCCATTTGATATCCCATAGCTTAACGACTCATATATTTGGATTCCTCTCGACGAGGCGAGCAGTACGAGTACCACCTTGATGGTTCTGCGATGTTTCCTTCCAGAGTTATTACCAAAAAAACACAAACATCCCAGAATCCTCTCGGTTTGGGGTCAAAATGTTGTCGCTTATTAAATCCCATAAGAAACGTCGCATCGAATAAATGTAATTGAATTCTCCCCATCTGGACGAGCGGAATTGAATGGTGCAACTGATTTTGCTGTGCTATGTTAAATCAGATATTTGCATGACTGCGTTTGTTTTATTTTGTGAATAGCAAAAAGCATTCAACCCCATAATACATGTTGTTTTATTGGTCGCCCGTCCATTTCATATCCCATAGCTTAACGACTCATATATTTGGATTCCTCTCGACGAGGCGAGCAGTACGAGTACCACCTTGATGGGTCTGCGACATTTCCTTCCAGAGTTATTACCAAAAAACTACAAACATCCCAGAATCCTCTCGGTTTGGGGTCAAAATGTTGTCGCTTATTAAATCCCATAAGAAACGTCGCATCGAATAAATGTGATTGAATTCTCCCCGTCTGGACGAGCGGAATTGAATGGTGCAACTGATTTTGCTGTGCTGTGTTAAATCAGATATTTGCATGACGGCGTTTGTTTTATTTTGTGAATAGCAAAAAGCATTCAACCCCATAATACATGTTGTTTTATTGGTCGCCCGTCCATTTCATATCCCATAGCTTAACGACTCATATATTTTTATTCCTCTCGACGAGGCGAGCAGTACGAGTACCACCTTGATGGGTCTGCAACGTTGCCTTCCAGAGTTATTACCAAAAAACTACAAACATCCCAGAATCCTCTCGGTTTGGGGTCAAAATGTTGTCGCTTATTAAATCCCATAAGAAACGTCGCATCGAATAAATGTGATTGAATTCTCCCCGTCTGGACGAGCGGAATTGAATGGTGCAACTGATTTTGCTGTGCTGTGTTAAATCAGATATTTGCATGACGGCGTTTGTTTTATTTTGTGAATAGCAAAAAGCATTCAACCCCATAATACATGTTGTTTTATTGGTCGCCCGTCCATTTCATATCCCATAGCTTAACGACTCATATATTTTTATTCCTCTCGACGAGGCGAGCAGTACGAGTACCACCTTGATGGGTCTGCAACGTTGCCTTCCAGAGTTATTACCAAAAAACCACAAACATCCCAGAATCCTCTCGGTTTGGGGTCAAAATGTTGTCGCTTATTAAATCCCATAAGAAACGTCGCATCGAAAAAATGTGATTGAATTCTCCCCATCTGAACGAGCGGAATTGAATGGTGCAACTGATTTTGCTGTGCTGTGTTAAATCAGATATTTGCATGTCTGCGTTTGTTTTATTTTGTGAATAGCAAAAGCATTCAACCTCATAATACATGTTGTTTTATTGGTCGCTCGTCCATTTCATATCCCATAGCTTAACGACTCATATATTTGGATTCCTCTCGACGAGGCGAGCAGTACGAGTACCACCTTGATGGGTCTGCGACATTTCCTTCCAGAGTTATTACCAAAAAACTACAAACATCCCAGAATCCTCTCGGTTTGGGGTCAAAATGTTGTCGCTTATTAAATCCCATAAGAAACGTCGCATCGAATAAATGTGATTGAATTCTCCCCATCTGGACGAGCGGAATTGAATGGTGCAACTGATTTTGCTGTGCTATGTTAAATCAGATATTTGCATGACTGCGTTTGTTTTATTTTGTGAATAGCAAAAAGCATTCAACCCCATAATACATGTTGTTTTATTGGTCGCCCGTCCATTTCATATCCCATAGCTTAATGACTCATATATTTGGATTCCTCTCGACGAGGCGAGCAGTACGAGTACCACCTTGATGGGTCTGCGACATTTCCTTCCAGAGTTATTACCAAAAAACTACAAACATCCCAGAATCCTCTCGGTTTGGGGTCAAAATGTTGTCGCTTATTAAATCCCATAAGAAACGTCGCATCGAAAAAATGTGATTGAATTCTCCCCATCTGATCGAGCGGAATTGAATGGTGCAACTGATTTTGCTGTGCTGTGTTAAATCAGATATTTGCATGACTGCGTTTGTTTTATTTTGTGAATAGCAAAAAACATTCAACCCCATAATACATGTTGTTTTATTGGTCGCTCGTCCATTTGATATCCCATAGCTTAACGACTCATATATTTGGATTCCTCTCGACGAGGCGAGCAGTACGAGTACCACCTTGATGGGTCTGCGTCGTTTCCTTCCAGAGTTATTACCAAAAAAACACAAACATCCCAGAATCCTCTCTGTTTGGGGTCAAAATGTTGTCGCTTATTAAATCCCATAAAAAACGTCGCATCGAAAAAATGTGATTGAATTCTCCCCATCTGATCGAGCGGAATTGAATGGTGCAACTGATTTTGCTGTGCTGTGTTAAATCAGATATTTGCATGACAGCTTTTGTTTCATTTTGTGAATAGCAAAAAGCATTGAACCCCATAATACATGTTGTTTTATTGGTCGCTCGTCCATTTGATATCCCATAGCTTAACGACTCATATATTTGGATTCCTCTCGACGAGGCGAGCAGTACGAGTACCACCTTGATGGGTCTGCGACGTTTCATTCCAGAGTTATTACCAAAAAAACACAAACATCCCAGAATCCTCTCGGTTTGGGGTCAAAATGTTGTCGCTTATTAAATCCCATAAGAAACGTCGCATCGAATAAATGTGATTGAATTCTCCCCATCTGGACGAGCGGAATTGAATGGTGCAACTGATTTTGCTGTGCTATGTTAAATCAGATATTTGCATGACTGCGTTTGTTTTATTTTGTGAATAGCAAAAAGCATTCAACCCCATAATACATGTTGTTTTATTGGTCGCCCGTCCATTTCATATCCCATAGCTTAATGACTCATATATTTGGATTCCTCTCGACGAGGCGAGCAGTACGAGTACCACCTTGATGGGTCTGCGACATTTCCTTCCAGAGTTATTACCAAAAAACTACAAACATCCCAGAATCCTCTCGGTTTGGGGTCAAAATGTTGTCGCTTATTAAATCCCATAAGAAACGTCGCATGGAATAAATGTGATTGAATTCTCCCCGTCTGGACGAGCGGAATTGAATGGTGCAACTGATTTTGCTGTGCTGTGTTAAATCAGATATTTGCATGACGGCGTTTGTTTTATTTTGTGAATAGCAAAAAGCATTCAACCCCATAATACATGTTGTTTTATTGGTCGCCCGTCCATTTCATATCCCATAGCTTAACGACTCATATATTTGTATTCCTCTCGACGAGGCGAGCAGTATGAGTACCACCTTGATGGGTCTGCAACGTTGCCTTCCAGAGTTATTACCAAAAAACCACAAACATCCCAGAATCCTCTCGGTTTGGGGTCAAAATGTTGTCGCTTATTAAATCCCATAAGAAACGTCGCATCGAATAAATGTGAGTGAATTCTCCCCATCTGATCGAGCGGAATTGAATGGTGCAACTGATTTTGCTGTGCTGTGTTAAATCAGATATTTGCATGACAGCTTTTGTTTCATTTTGTGAATAGCAAAAAGCATTGAACCCCATAATACATGTTGTTTTATTGGTCGCTCGTCCATTTGATATTCCATAGCTTAACGACTCATATATTTGGATTCCTCTCGACGAGGCGAGCAGTACGAGTACCACCTTGATGGGTCTGCGACGTTTCATTCCAGAGTTATTACCAAAAAAACACAAACATCCCAGAATCCTCTCGGTTTGGGGTCAAAATGTTGTCGCTTATTAAATCCCATAAGAAACGTCGCATCGAATAAATGTGATTGAATTCTCCCCATCTGGACGAGCGGAATTGAATGGTGCAACTGATTTTGCTGTGCTATGTTAAATCAGATATTTGCATGACTGGGTTTGTTTTATGTTGTGAATAGCAAAAAGCATTCAACCCCATAATACATGTTGTTTTATTGGTCGCCCGTCAATTTCATATCCCATAGCTTAATGACTCATATATTTGTATTCCTCTCGACGAGGCGAGCAGTATGAGTACCACCTTGATGGGGCTGCAACGTTGCCTTCCAGAGTTATTACCAAAAAACCACAAACATCCCAGAATCCTCTCGGTTTGGGGTCAAAATGTTGTCGCTTATTAAATCCCATAAGAAACGTCGCATCGAATAAATGTGATTGAATTCTCCCCATCTGATCGAGCGGAATTGAATGGTGCAACTGATTTTGCTGTGCTGTGTTAAATCAGATATTTGCATGACAGCTTTTGTTTCATTTTGTGAATAGCAAAAAGCATTGAACCCCATAATACATGTTGTTTTATTGGTCGCTCGTCCATTTGATATCCCATAGCTTAACGACTCATATATTTGGATTCCTCTCGACGAGGCGAGCAGTACGAGTACCACCTTGATGGGTCTGCGACGTTTCATTCCAGAGTTATTACCAAAAAAACACAAACATCCCAGAATCCTCTCGGTTTGGGGTCAAAATGTTGTCGCTTATTAAATCCCATAAGAAACGTCGCATCGAATAAATGTGATTGAATTCTCCCCATCTGGACGAGCGGAATTGAATGGTGCAACTGATTTTGCTGTGCTATGTTAAATCAGATATTTGCATGACTGGGTTTGTTTTATGTTGTGAATAGCAAAAAGCATTCAACCCCATAATACATGTTGTTTTATTGGTCGCCCGTCAATTTCATATCCCATAGCTTAATGACTCATATATTTGTATTCCTCTCGACGAGGCGAGCAGTATGAGTACCACCTTGATGGGGCTGCAACGTTGCCTTCCAGAGTTATTACCAAAAAACCACAAACATCCCAGAATCCTCTCGGTTTGGGGTCAAAATGTTGTCGCTTATTAAATCCCATAAGAAACGTCGCATCGAATAAATGTGATTGAATTCTCCCCATCTGATCGAGCGGAATTGAATGGTGCAACTGATTTTGCTGTGCTGTGTTAAATCAGATATTTGCATGACAGCTTTTGTTTCATTTTGTGAATAGCAAAAAGCATTGAACCCCATAATACATGTTGTTTTATTGGTCGCTCGTCCATTTGATATCCCATAGCTTAACGACTCATATATTTGGATTCCTCTCGACGAGGCGAGCAGTACGAGTACCACCTTGATGGGTCTGCGACGTTTCATTCCAGAGTTATTACCAAAAAAACACAAACATCCCAGAATCCTCTCGGTTTGGGGTCAAAATGTTGTCGCTTATTAAATCCCATAAGAAACGTCGCATCGAATAAATGTGATTGAATTCTCCCCATCTGGACGAGCGGAATTGAATGGTGCAACTGATTTTGCTATGCTATGTTAAATCAGATATTTGCATGACTGGGTTTGTTTTATGTTGTGAATAGCAAAACGCATTCAACCCCATAATACATGTTGTTTTATTGGTCGCCCGTCAATTTCATATCCCATAGCTTAATGACTCATATATTTGTATTCCTCTCGACGAGGCGAGCAGTATGAGTACCACCTTGATGGGTCTGCAACGTTGCCTTCCAGAGTTATGACCAAAAAACCACAAACATCCCAGAATCCTCTCGGTTTGGGGTCAAAATGTTGTCGCTTATTAAATCCCATAAGAAACGTCGCATCGAATAAATGTGATTGAATTCTCCCCATCTGATCGAGCGGAATTGAATGGTGCAACTGATTTTGCTGTGCTGTGTTAAATCAGATATTTGCATGACAGCTTTTGTTTCATTTTGTGAATAGCAAAAAGCATTGAACCCCATAATACATGTTGTTTTATTGGTCGCTCGTCCATTTGATATCCCATAGCTTAACGACTCATATATTTGGATTCCTCTCGACGAGGCGAGCAGTACGAGTACCACCTTGATGGGTCTGCGACGTTTCATTCCAGAGTTATTACCAAAAAAACACAAACATCCCAGAATCCTCTCGGTTTGGGGTCAAAATGTTGTCGCTTATTAAATCCCATAAGAAACGTCGCATCGAATAAATGTGATTGAATTCTCCCCATCTGGACGAGCGGAATTGAATGGTGCAACTGATTTTGCTGTGCTATGTTAAATCAGATATTTGCATGACTGCGTTTGTTTTATTTTGTGAATAGCAAAAAGCATTCAACCCCATAATACATGTTGTTTTATTGGTCGCCCGTCCATTTCATATCCCATAGCTTAATGACTCATATATTTGGATTCCTCTCGACGAGGCGAGCAGTATGAGTACCACCTTGATGGGTCTGCAACGTTGCCTTCCAGAGTTATTACCAAAAAACCACAAACATCCCAGAATCCTCTCGGTTTGGGGTCAAAATGTTGTCGCTTATTAAATCCCATAAGAAACGTCGCATCGAATAAATGTGATTGAATTCTCCCCATCTGGACGAGCGGAATTGAATGGTGCAACTGATTTTGCTGTGCTATGTTAAATCAGATATTTGCATGACTGCGTTTGTTTTATTTTGTGAATAGCAAAAAGCATTCAACCCCATAATACATGTTGTTTTATTGGTCGCCCGTCCATTTCATATCCCATAGCTTAATGACTCATATATTTGGATTCCTCTCGACGAGGCGAGCAGTACGAGTACCACCTTGATGGGTCTGCGACATTTCCTTCCAGAGTTATTACCAAAAAACTACAAACATCCCAGAATCCTCTCGGTTTGGGGTCAAAATGTTGTCGCTTATTAAATCCCATAAGAAACGTCGCATGGAATAAATGTGATTGAATTCTCCCCGTCTGGACGAGCGGAATTGAATGGTGCAACTGATTTTGCTGTGCTGTGTTAAATCAGATATTAGCATGACGGCGTTTGTTTTATTTTGTGAATAGCAAAAAGCATTCAACCCCATAATACATGTTGTTTTATTGGTCGCCCGTCCATTTCATATCCCATAGCTTAACGACTCATATATTTGGATTCCTCTCGACGAGGCGAGCAGTACGACTACCACCTTGATGGGTCTGCGACGTTTCCTTCCAGAGTTATTACCAAAAAAACACAAACATCCCAGAATCCTCTCGGTTTGGAGTCAAAATGTTGTCGCTTATTAAATCCCATAAGAAACGTCGCATCGAATAAATGTGATTGAATTCTCCCCATCTGGACGAGCGGAATTGAATGGTGCAACTGATTTTGCTGTGCTGTGTTAAATCAGATATTTGCATGACAGCTTTTGTTTCATTTTGTGAATAGCAAAAAGCATTGAACCCCATAATACATGTTGTTTTATTGGTCGCTCGTCCATTTGATATCCCATAGCTTAACGACTCATATATTTGGATTCCTCTCGACGAGGCGAGCAGTACGAGTACCACCTTGATGGGTCTGCGACGTTTCATTCCAGAGTTAATACCAAAAAAACACAAACATCCCAGAATCCTCTCGGTTTGGGGTCAAAATGTTGTCGCTTATTAAATCCCATAAGAAACGTCGCATCGAATAAATGTGATTGAATTCTCCCCATCTGGACGAGCGGAATTGAATGGTGCAACTGATTTTGCTGTGCTGTGTTAAATCAGATATTTGCATGACAGCTTTTGTTTCATTTTGTGAATAGCAAAAAGCATTGAACCCCATAATACATGTTGTTTTATTGGTCGCTCGTCCATTTGATATCCCATAGCTTAACGACTCATATATTTGGATTCCTCTCGACGAGGCGAGCAGTACGAGTACCACCTTGATGGGTCTGCGACGTTTCATTCCAGAGTTATTACCAAAAAAACACAAACATCCCAGAATCCTCTCGGTTTGGGGTCAAAATGTTGTCGCTTATTAAATCCCATAAGAAACGTCGCATCGAATAAATGTGATTGAATTCTCCCCATCTGGACGAGCGGAATTGAATGGTGCAACTGATTTTGCTGTGCTATGTTAAATCAGATATTTGCATGACTGCGTTTGTTTTATTTTGTGAATAGCAAAAAGCATTCAACCCCATAATACATGTTGTTTTATTGGTCGCCCGTCCATTTCATATCCCATAGCTTAATGACTCATATATTTGGATTCCTCTCGACGAGGCGAGCAGTATGAGTACCACCTTGATGGGTCTGCAACGTTGCCTTCCAGAGTTATTACCAAAAAACCACAAACATCCCAGAATCCTCTCGGTTTGGGGTCAAAATGTTGTCGCTTATTAAATCCCATAAGAAACGTCGCATCGAATAAATGTGATTGAATTCTCCCCATCTGGACGAGCGGAATTGAATGGTGCAACTGATTTTGCTGTGCTATGTTAAATCAGATATTTGCATGACTGCGTTTGTTTTATTTTGTGAATAGCAAAAAGCATTCAACCCCATAATACATGTTGTTTTATTGGTCGCCCGTCCATTTCATATCCCATAGCTTAATGACTCATATATTTGGATTCCTCTCGACGAGGCGAGCAGTACGAGTACCACCTTGATGGGTCTGCGACATTTCCTTCCAGAGTTATTACCAAAAAACTACAAACATCCCAGAATCCTCTCGGTTTGGGGTCAAAATGTTGTCGCTTATTAAATCCCATAAGAAACGTCGCATGGAATAAATGTGATTGAATTCTCCCCGTCTGGACGAGCGGAATTGAATGGTGCAACTGATTTTGCTGTGCTGTGTTAAATCAGATATTAGCATGACGGCGTTTGTTTTATTTTGTGAATAGCAAAAAGCATTCAACCCCATAATACATGTTGTTTTATTGGTCGCCCGTCCATTTCATATCCCATAGCTTAACGACTCATATATTTGGATTCCTCTCGACGAGGCGAGCAGTACGACTACCACCTTGATGGGTCTGCGACGTTTCCTTCCAGAGTTATTACCAAAAAAACACAAACATCCCAGAATCCTCTCGGTTTGGAGTCAAAATGTTGTCGCTTATTAAATCCCATAAGAAACGTCGCATCGAATAAATGTGATTGAATTCTCCCCATCTGGACGAGCGGAATTGAATGGTGCAACTGATTTTGCTGTGCTGTGTTAAATCAGATATTTGCATGACAGCTTTTGTTTCATTTTGTGAATAGCAAAAAGCATTGAACCCCATAATACATGTTGTTTTATTGGTCGCTCGTCCATTTGATATCCCATAGCTTAACGACTCATATATTTGGATTCCTCTCGACGAGGCGAGCAGTACGAGTACCACCTTGATGGGTCTGCGACGTTTCATTCCAGAGTTAATACCAAAAAAACACAAACATCCCAGAATCCTCTCGGTTTGGGGTCAAAATGTTGTCGCTTATTAAATCCCATAAGAAACGTCGCATCGAATAAATGTGATTGAATTCTCCCCATCTGGACGAGCGGAATTGAATGGTGCAACTGATTTTGCTGTGCTATGTTAAATCAGATATTTGCATGACTGCGTTTGTTTTATTTTGTGAATAGCAAAAAGCATTCAACCCCATAATACATGTTGTTTTATTGGTCGCCCGTCCATTTCATATCCCATAGCTTAATGACTCATATATTTGGATTCCTCTCGACGAGGCGAGCAGTACGAGTACCACCTTGATGGGTCTGCGACATTTCCTTCCAGAGTTATTACCAAAAAACTACAAACATCCCAGAATCCTCTCGGTTTGGGGTCAAAATGTTGTCGCTTATTAAATCCCATAAGAAACGTCGCATGGAATAAATGTGATTGAATTCTCCCCGTCTGGACGAGCGGAATTGAATGGTGCAACTGATTTTGCTGTGCTGTGTTAAATCAGATATTTGCATGACAGCGTTTGTTTTATTTTGTGAATAGCAAAAAGCATTCAACCCCATAATACATGTTGTTTTATTGGTCGCCCGTCCATTTCATATCCCATAGCTTAACGACTCATATATTTGGATTCCTCTCGACGAGGCGAGCAGTACGAGTACCACCTTGATGGGTCTGCGACGTTTCCTTCCAGAGTTATTACCAAAAAAACACAAACATCCCAGAATCCTCTCGGTTTGGAGTCAAAATGTTGTCGCTTATTAAATCCCATAAGAAACGTCGCATCGAATAAATGTGATTGAATTCTCCCCATCTGGACGAGCGGAATTGAATGGTGCAACTGATTTTGCTGTGCTATGTTAAATCAGATATTTGCATGACTGGGTTTGTTTTATGTTGTGAATAGCAAAAAGCATTCAACCCCATAATACATGTTGTTTTATTGGTCGCCCGTCAATTTCATATCCCATAGCTTAATGACTCATATATTTGTATTCCTCTCGACGAGGCGAGCAGTATGAGTACCACCTTGATGGGTCTGCAACGTTGCCTTCCAGAGTTATTACCAAAAAACCACAAACATCCCAGAATCCTCTCGGTTTGGGGTCAAAATGTTGTCGCTTATTAAATCCCATAAGAAACGTCGCATCGAATAAATGTGATTGAATTCTCCCCATCTGATCGAGCAGAATTGAATGGTGCAACTGATTTTGCTGTGCTGTGTTAAATCAGATATTTGCATGACAGCTTTTGTTTCATTTTGTGAATAGCAAAAAGCATTGAACCCCATAATACATGTTGTTTTTTTGGTCGCTCGTCCATTTGATGTCCCATAGCTTAACGACTCATATATTTGGATTCCTCTCGACGAGGCGAGCAGTACGAGTACCACCTTCATGGGTCTGCGACGTTTCATTCCAGAGTTATTACCAAAAAAACACAAACATCCCAGAATCCTCTCGGTTTGGGGTCAAAATGTTGTCGCTTATTAAATCCCATAAGAAACGTCGCATCGAATAAATGTGATTGAATTCTCCCCATCTGGACGAGCGGAATTGAATGGTGCAACTGATTTTGCTGTGCTATGTTAAATCAGATATTTGCATGACTGCGTTTGTTTTATTTTGTGAATAGCAAAAAGCATTCAACCCCATAATACATGTTATTTTATTGGTCGCCCGTCCATTTCATATCCCATAGCTTAATGACTCATATATTTGGATTCCTCTCGACGAGGCGAGCAGTACGAGTACCACCTTGATGGGTCTGCGACATTTCCTTCCAGAGTTATTACCAAAAAACTACAAACATCCCAGAATCCTCTCGGTTTGGGGTCAAAATGTTGTCGCTTATTAAATCCCATAAGAAACGTCGCATGGAATAAATGTGATTGAATTCTCCCCGTCTGGACGAGCGGAATTGAATGGTGCAACTGATTTTGCTGTGCTGTGTTAAATCAGATATTAGCATGACGGCGTTTGTTTTATTTTGTGAATAGCAAAAAGCATTCAACCCCATAATACATGTTGTTTTATTGGTCGCCCGTCCATTTCATATCCCATAGCTTAACGACTCATATATTTGGATTCCTCTCGACGAGGCGAGCAGTACGAGTACCACCTTGATGGGTCTGCGACGTTTCCTTCCAGAGTTATTACCAAAAAAACACAAACATCCCAGAATCCTCTCGGTTTGGAGTCAAAATGTTGTCGCTTATTAAATCCCATAAGAAACGTCGCATCGAATAAATGTGATTGAATTCTCCCCATCTGGACGAGCGGAATTGAATGGTGTAACTGATTTTGCTGTGCTGTGTTAAATCAGATATTTGCATGACAGCGTTTGTTTTATTTTGTGAATAGCAAAAAGCATTGAACCCCATAATACATGTTGTTTTATTGGTCGCCCGTCCATTTCATATCCCATAGCTTAATGACTCATATATTTTGATTCCTCTCGACGAGGCGAGCAGTACGAGTACCACCTTGATGGGTCTGCGACATTTCCTTCCAGAGTTATTACCAAAAAACTACAAACATCCCAGAATCCTCTCGGTTTGGGGTCAAAATGTTGTCGCTTATTAAATCCCATAAGAAACGTCGCATGGAATAAATGTGATTGAATTCTCCCCGTCTGGATGAGCGGAATTGAATGGTGCAACTGATTTTGCTGTGCTGTGTTAAATCAGATATTTGCATGACGGCGTTTGTTTTATTTTGTGAATAGCAAAAAGCATTCAACCCCATAATACATGTTGTTTTATTGGTCGCCCGTCCATTTCATATCCCATAGCTTAACGACTCATATATTTGGATTCCTCTCGACGAGGCGAGCAGTGCGAGTACCACCTTGATGGGTCTGCGACGTTTCATTCCAGAGTTATTACCAAAAAAACACAAACATCCCAGAATCCTCTCGGTTTGGGGTCAAAATGTTGTCGCTTATTAAATCCCATAAGAAACGTCGCATCGAATAAATGTGATTGAATTCTCCCCATCTGGACGAGCGGAATTGAATGGTGCAACTGATTTTGCTGTGCTATGTTAAATCAGATATTTGCATGACTGCGTTTGTTTTATTTTGTGAATAGCAAAAAGCATTCAACCCCATAATACATGTTGTTTTATTGGTCGCCCGTCCATTTCATATCCCATAGCTTAATGACTCATATATTTGGATTCCTCTCGACGAGGCGAGCAGTAAGAGTACCACCTTGATGGGTCTGCGACATTTCCTTCCAGAGTTATTACCAAAAAACTACAAACATCCCAGAATCCTCTCGGTTTGGGGTCAAAATGTTATCGCTTATTAAATCCCATAAGAAACGTCGCATGGAATAAATGTGATTGAATTCTCCCCGTCTGGACGAGCGGAATTGAATGGTGCAACTGATTTTGCTGCGCTGTGTTAAATCAGATATTTGCATGACGGCGTTTGTTTTATTTTGTGAATAGCAAAAAGCATTCAACCCCATAATACATGTTGTTTTATTGATCGCCCGTCCATTTCATATCCCATAGCTTAACGACTCATATATTTGGATTCCTCTCGACGAGGCGAGCAGTACGAGTACCACCTTGATGGGTCTGCGACGTTTCCTTCCAGAGTTATTACCAAAAAAACACAAACATCCCAGAATCCTCTCGGTTTGGGGTCAAAATGTTGTCGCTTATTAAATCCCATAAGAAACGTCGCATCGAATAAATGTGATTGAATTCTCCCCATCTGGACGAGCGGAATTGAATGGTGCAATTGATTTTGCTCTGCAATGTTAAATCAGATATTTGCATGACTGCGTTTGTTTTATTTTATGAATAGCAAAAAGCATTCAACCCCATAATACATGTTGTTTTATTGGTCGCCCGTCAATTTCATATCCCATAGCTTAACGACTCATATATTTGTATTCCTCTCGACGAGGCGAGCAGTACGAGTACCACCGTGATGGGTCTGCGATGTTTCCTTACAGAGTTATTACCAAAAAAGCACAAACATCCCAGATTCCTCTCGGTTTGGGGTCAAAATGTTGTCGCTTATTAAATCAAATAAGAAACGTCGCATCGAAAAAATGTGATTGAATTCTCCCCATCTGATCGAGCGGAATTGAATGGTGCAACTGATTTTGCTGTGCTGTGTTAAATCAGATATTTGCACGACTGCGTTTTTTTTATTTTGTGAATAGCAAAAAGCATTCAACCCCATAATACATGTTGTTTTATTGGTCGCTCGTCCATTTCATATCCCATAGCTTAACGACTCATATATTTGGATTCCTCTCGACGAGGCGAGCAGTACGAGTACCACCTTGATGGGTCTGCGACGTTTCCTTCCAGAGTTATTACCAACAAAAAACAAACATCCCAGAATCCTCTCGGTTTGGGGTCAAAATGTTGTCGCTTATTAAATCCCATAAGAAACGTCGCATCGAATAAATGTGATTGAATTCTCCCCATCTGGACGAGCGGAATTGAATGGTGCATCTGATTTTGCTGTGCTATGTTAAATCAGATATTTGCATGACTGTGTTTGTTTTATTTTGTGAATAGCAAAAAGCATTCAACCCCATAATACATGTTGTTTTATTGGTCGCCCGTCAATTTCATATCCCATAGCTTAATGACTCATATATTTGTATTCCTCTCGACGAGGCGAGCAGTAAGAGTACCACCTTGATGGGTCTGCAACGTTGCCTTCCAGAGTTATTACCAAAAAACCACAAACATCCCAGAATCCTCTCGGTTTGGGGTCAAAATGTTGTCGCTTATTAAATCCCATAAGAAACGTCGCATCGAATAAATGTGATTGAATTCTCCCCATCTGATCGAGCGGAATTGAATGGTGCAACTGATTTTGCTGTGCTGTGTTAAATCAGATATTTGCATGACAGCTTTTGTTTCATTTTGTGAATAGCAAAAAGCATTGAACCCCATAATACATGTTGTTTTATTGGTCGCTCGTCCATTTGATATCCCATAGCTTAACGACTCATATATTTGGATTCCTCTCGACGAGGCGAGCAGTACGAGTACCACCTTGATGGGTCTGCGACGTTTCATTCCAGAGTTATTACCAAAAAAACACAAACATCCCAGAATCCTCTCGGTTTGGGGTCAAAATGTTGTCGCTTATTAAATCCCATAAGAAACGTCGCATCGAATAAATGTGATTGAATTCTCCCCATCTGGACGAGCGGAATTGAATGGTTCAACTGATTTTGCTGTGCTATGTTAAATCAGATATTTGCATGACTGCGTTTGTTTTATTTTGTGAATAGCAAAAAGCATTCAACCCCATAATACATGTTGTTTTATTGGTCGCCCGTCCATTTCATATCTCATAGCTTAATGACTCATATATTTGGATTCCTCTCGACGAGGCGAGCAGTACGAGTACCACCTTGATGGGTCTGCGACATTTCCTTCCAGAGTTATTACCAAAAAACTACAAACATCCCAGAATCCTCTCGGTTTGGGGTCAAAATGTTGTCGCTTATTAAATCCCATAAGAAACGTCGCATGGAATAAATGTGATTGAATTCTCCCCATCTGGACGAGCGGAATTGAATGGTGCAACTGATTTTGCTGTGCTGTGTTAAATCAGATATTTGCATGACAGCGTTTGTTTTATTTTGTGAATAGCAAAAAGCATTCAACCCCATAATACATGTTGTTTTATTGGTCGCCCGTCAATTTCATATCCCATAGCTTAACGACTCATATATTTGTATTCCTCTCGACGAGGCAAGCAGTACGAGTACCACCTTGATGGGTCTGCAACGTTGCCTTCCAGAGTTATTACCAAAAAACCACAAACATCCCAGAATCCTCTCGGTTTGGGGTCAAAATGTTGTCGCTTATTAAATCCCATAAGAAACGTCGCATCGAAAAAATGTGATTGAATTCTCCCCATCTGAACGAGCGGAATTGAATGGTGCAACTGATTTTGCTGTGCTGTGTTAAATCAGATATTTGCATGACTGCGTATTTTTTTATTTTGTGAATAGCAAAAAGCATTCAACCCCATAATGCATGTTGTTTTATTGGTCGCTCGTCCATTTCATATCCCATAGCTTAACGACTCATATATTTGGATTCCTCTCGACGAGGCGAGCAGTACGAGTACCACCTTGATGGGTCTGCGACGTTTCTTTCCAGAGTTATTACCAAAAATACACAAACATCCCAGAATCCTCTCGGTTTGGGGTCAAAATGTTGTCGCTTATTAAATCCCATAAGAAACGTCGCATCGAATAAATGTGATTGAATTCTCCCCATCTGATCGAGCGGAATTGAATGGTGCAACTGATTTTGCTGTGCTGTGTTAAATCAGATATTTGCATGACAGCTTTTGTTTCATTTTGTGAATAGCAAAAAGCATTGAACCCCATAATACATGTTGTTTTATTGGTCGCCCGTCCATTTCATATCCCATAGCTTAATGACTCATATATTTGGATTCCTCTCGACGAGGCGAGCAGTACGAGTACCACCTTGATGGGTCTGCGACATTTCCTTCCAGAGTTATTACCAAAAAACTACAAACATCCCAGAATCCTCTCGGTTTGGGGTCAAAATGTTGTCGCTTATTAAATCCCATAAGAAACGTCGCATGGAATAAATGTGATTGAATTCTCCCCGTCTGGACGAGCGGAATTGAATGGTGCAACTGATTTTGCTGTGCTGTGTTAAATCAGATATTTGCATGACGGCGTTTGTTTTATTTTGTGAATAGCAAAAAGCATTCAACCCCATAATACATGTTGTTTTATTGGTCGCCCGTCCATTTCATATCCCATAGCTTAACGACTCATATATTTGGATTCCTCTCGACGAGGCGAGCAGTACGAGTACCACCTTGATGGGTCTGCGACGTTTCATTCCAGAGTTATTACCAAAAAAACACAAACATCCCACAATCCTCTCGGTTTGGGGTCAAAATGTTGTCGCTTATTAAATCCCATAAGAAACGTCGCATCGAATAAATGTGATTGAATTCTCCCCATCTGGACGAGCGGAATTGAATGGTGCAACTGATTTTGCTGTGCTATGTTAAATCAGATATTTGCATGACTGCGTTTGTTTTATTTTGTGAATAGCAAAAAGCATTCAACCCCATAATACATGTTGTTTTATTGGTCGCCCGTCCATTTCATATCCCATAGCTTAATGACTCAAATATTTGGATTCCTCTCGACGAGGCGAGCAGTAAGAGTACCACCTTGATGGGTCTGCGACATTTCCTTCCAGAGTTATTACCAAAAAACTACAAACATCCCAGAATCCTCTCGGTTTGGGGTCAAAATGTTGTCGCTTATTAAATCCCATAAGAAACGTCGCATGGAATAAATGTGATTGAATTCTCCCCGTCTGGACGAGCGGAATTGAATGGTGCAACTGATTTTGCTGCGCTGTGTTAAATCAGATATTTGCATGACGGCGTTTGTTTTATTTTGTGAATAGCAAAAAGCATTCAACCCCATAATACATGTTGTTTTATTGATCGCCCGTCCATTTCATATCCCATAGCTTAACGACTCATATATTTGGATTCCTCTCGACGAGGCGAGCAGTACGAGTACCACCTTGATGGGTCTGCGACGTTTCCTTCCAGAGTTATTACCAAAAAAACACAAACATCCCAGAATCCTCTCGGTTTGGGGTCAAAATGTTGTCGCTTATTAAATCCCATAAGAAACGTCGCATCGAATAAATGTGATTGAATTCTCCCCATCTGGACGAGCGGAATTGAATGGTGCAATTGATTTTGCTCTGCAATGTTAAATCAGATATTTGCATGACTGCGTTTGTTTTATTTTGTGAATAGCAAAAAGCATTCAACCCCATAATACATGTTGTTTTATTGGTCGCCCGTCAATTTCATATCCCATAGCTTAACGACTCATATATTTGTATTCCTCTCGACGAGGCGAGCAGTACGAGTACCACCGTGATGGGTCTGCGATGTTTCCTTACAGAGTTATTACCAAAAAAACACAAACATCCCAGATTCCTCTCGGTTTGGGGTCAAAATGTTGTCGCTTATTAAATCAAATAAGAAACGTCGCATCGAAAAAATGTGATTGAATTCTCCCCATCTGATCGAGCGGAATTGAATGGTGCAACTGATTTTGCTGTGCTGTGTTAAATCAGATATTTGCACGACTGCGTTTTTTTTATTTTGTGAATAGCAAAAAGCATTCAACCCCATAATACATGTTGTTTTATTGGTCGCCCGTCAATTTCATATCCCATAGCTTAATGACTCATATATTTGTATTCCTCTCGACGAGGCGAGCAGTAAGAGTACCACCTTGATGGGTCTGCAACGTTGCCTTCCAGAGTTATTACCAAAAAACCACAAACATCCCAGAATCCTCTCGGTTTGGGGTCAAAATGTTGTCGCTTATTAAATCCCATAAGAAACGTCGCATCGAATAAATGTGATTGAATTCTCCCCATCTGATCGAGCGGAATTGAATGGTGCAACTGATTTTGCTGTGCTGTGTTAAATCAGATATTTGCATGACAGCTTTTGTTTCATTTTGTGAATAGCAAAAAGCATTGAACCCCATAATACATGTTGTTTTATTGGTCGCTCGTCCATTTGATATCCCATAGCTTAACGACTCATATATTTGGATTCCTCTCGACGAGGCGAGCAGTACGAGTACCACCTTGATGGGTCTGCGACGTTTCATTCCAGAGTTATTACCAAAAAAACACAAACATCCCAGAATCCTCTCGGTTTGGGGTCAAAATGTTGTCGCTTATTAAATCCCATAAGAAACGTCGCATCAAATAAATGTGATTGAATTCTCCCCATCTGGACGAGCGGAATTGAATGGTGCAACTGATTTTGCTGTGCTATGTTAAATCAGATATTTGCATGACTGCGTTTGTTTTATTTTGTGAATAGCAAAAAGCATTCAACCCCATAATACATGTTGTTTTATTGGTCGCCCGTCCATTTCATATCCCATAGCTTAATGACTCATATATTTGGATTCCTCTCGACGAGGCGAGCAGTACGAGTACCACCTTGATGGGTCTGCGACATTTCCTTCCAGAGTTATTACCAAAAAACTACAAACATCCCAGAATCCTCTCGGTTTGGGGTCAAAATGTTGTCGCTTATTAAATCCCATAAGAAACGTCGCATGGAATAAATGTGATTGAATTCTCCCCGTCTGGACGAGCGGAATTGAATGGTGCAACTGATTTTGCTGTGCTATGTTAAATCAGATATTTGCATGACTGTGTTTGTTTTATTTTGTGAATAGCAAAAAGCATTCAACCCCATAATACATGTTGTTTTATTGGTCGCCCGTCAATTTCATATCCCATAGCTTAATGACTCATATATTTGTATTCCTCTCGACGAGGCGAGCAGTAAGAGTACCACCTTGATGGGTCTGCAACGTTGCCTTCCAGAGTTATTACCAAAAAACCACAAACATCCCAGAATCCTCTCGGTTTGGGGTCAAAATGTTGTCGCTTATTAAATCCCATAAGAAACGTCGCATCGAATAAATGTGATTGAATTCTCCCCATCTGATCGAGCGGAATTGAATGGTGCAACTGATTTTGCTGTGCTGTGTTAAATCAGATATTTGCATGACAGCTTTTGTTTCATTTTGTGAATAGCAAAAAGCATTGAACCCCATAATACATGTTGTTTTATTGGTCGCTCGTCCATTTGATATCCCATAGCTTAACGACTCATATATTTGGATTCCTCTCGACGAGGCGAGCAGTACGAGTACCACCTTGATGGGTCTGCGACGTTTCATTCCAGAGTTATTACCAAAAAAACACAAACATCCCAGAATCCTCTCGGTTTGGGGTCAAAATGTTGTCGCTTATTAAATCCCATAAGAAACGTCGCATCGAATAAATGTGATTGAATTCTCCCCATCTGGACGAGCGGAATTGAATGGTGCAACTGATTTTGCTGTGCTATGTTAAATCAGATATTTGCATGACTGCGTTTGTTTTATTTTGTGAATAGCAAAAAGCATTCAACCCCATAATACATGTTGTTTTATTGGTCGCCCGTCCATTTCATATCCCATAGCTTAATGACTCAAATATTTGGATTCCTCTCGACGAGGCGAGCAGTAAGAGTACCACCTTGATGGGTCTGCGACATTTCCTTCCAGAGTTATTACCAAAAAACTACAAACATCCCAGAATCCTCTCGGTTTGGGGTCAAAATGTTGTCGCTTATTAAATCCCATAAGAAACGTCGCATGGAATAAATGTGATTGAATTCTCCCCGTCTGGACGAGCGGAATTGAATGGTGCAACTGATTTTGCTGCGCTGTGTTAAATCAGATATTTGCATGACGGCGTTTGTTTTATTTTGTGAATAGCAAAAAGCATTCAACCCCATAATACATGTTGTTTTATTGATCGCCCGTCCATTTCATATCCCATAGCTTAACGACTCATATATTTGGATTCCTCTCGACGAGGCGAGCAGTACGAGTACCACCTTGATGGGTCTGCGACGTTTCCTTCCAGAGTTATTACCAAAAAAACACAAACATCCCAGAATCCTCTCGGTTTGGGGTCAAAATGTTGTCGCTTATTAAATCCCATAAGAAACGTCGCATCGAATAAATGTGATTGAATTCTCCCCATCTGGACGAGCGGAATTGAATGGTGCAATTGATTTTGCTCTGCAATGTTAAATCAGATATTTGCATGACTGCGTTTGTTTTATTTTGTGAATAGCAAAAAGCATTCAACCCCATAATACATGTTGTTTTATTGGTCGCCCGTCAATTTCATATCCCATAGCTTAACGACTCATATATTTGTATTCCTCTCGACGAGGCGAGCAGTACGAGTACCACCGTGATGGGTCTGCGATGTTTCCTTACAGAGTTATTACCAAAAAAACACAAACATCCCAGATTCCTCTCGGTTTGGGGTCAAAATGTTGTCGCTTATTAAATCAAATAAGAAACGTCGCATCGAAAAAATGTGATTGAATTCTCCCCATCTGATCGAGCGGAATTGAATGGTGCAACTGATTTTGCTGTGCTGTGTTAAATCAGATATTTGCACGACTGCGTTTTTTTTATTTTGTGAATAGCAAAAAGCATTCAACCCCATAATACATGTTGTTTTATTGGTCGCTCGTCCATTTCATATCCCATAGCTTAACGACTCATATATTTGGATTCCTCTCGACGAGGCGAGCAGTACGAGTACCACCTTGATGGGTCTGCGACGTTTCCTTCCAGAGTTATTACCAACAAAAAACAAACATCCCAGAATCCTCTCGGTTTGGGGTCAAAATGTTGTCGCTTATTAAATCCCATAAGAAACGTCGCATCGAATAAATGTGATTGAATTCTCCCCATCTGGACGAGCGGAATTGAATGGTGCAACTGATTTTGCTGTGCTATGTTAAATCAGATATTTGCATGACTGTGTTTGTTTTATTTTGTGAATAGCAAAAAGCATTCAACCCCATAATACATGTTGTTTTATTGGTCGCCCGTCAATTTCATATCCCATAGCTTAATGACTCATATATTTGTATTCCTCTCGACGAGGCGAGCAGTAAGAGTACCACCTTGATGGGTCTGCAACGTTGCCTTCCAGAGTTATTACCAAAAAACCACAAACATCCCAGAATCCTCTCGGTTTGGGGTCAAAATGTTGTCGCTTATTAAATCCCATAAGAAACGTCGCATCGAATAAATGTGATTGAATTCTCCCCATCTGATCGAGCGGAATTGAATGGTGCAACTGATTTTGCTGTGCTGTGTTAAATCAGATATTTGCATGACAGCTTTTGTTTCATTTTGTGAATAGCAAAAAGCATTGAACCCCATAATACATGTTGTTTTATTGGTCGCTCGTCCATTTGATATCCCATAGCTTAACGACTCATATATTTGGATTCCTCTCGACGAGGCGAGCAGTACGAGTACCACCTTGATGGGTCTGCGACGTTTCATTCCAGAGTTATTACCAAAAAAACACAAACATCCCAGAATCCTCTCGGTTTGGGGTCAAAATGTTGTCGCTTATTAAATCCCATAAGAAACGTCGCATCAAATAAATGTGATTGAATTCTCCCCATCTGGACGAGCGGAATTGAATGGTGCAACTGATTTTGCTGTGCTATGTTAAATCAGATATTTGCATGACTGCGTTTGTTTTATTTTGTGAATAGCAAAAAGCATTCAACCCCATAATACATGTTGTTTTATTGGTCGCCCGTCCATTTCATATCCCATAGCTTAATGACTCATATATTTGGATTCCTCTCGACGAGGCGAGCAGTACGAGTACCACCTTGATGGGTCTGCGACATTTCCTTCCAGAGTTATTACCAAAAAACTACAAACATCCCAGAATCCTCTCGGTTTGGGGTCAAAATGTTGTCGCTTATTAAATCCCATAAGAAACGTCGCATGGAATAAATGTGATTGAATTCTCCCCGTCTGGACGAGCGGAATTGAATGGTGCAACTGATTTTGCTGTGCTATGTTAAATCAGATATTTGCATGACTGTGTTTGTTTTATTTTGTGAATAGCAAAAAGCATTCAACCCCATAATACATGTTGTTTTATTGGTCGCCCGTCAATTTCATATCCCATAGCTTAATGACTCATATATTTGTATTCCTCTCGACGAGGCGAGCAGTAAGAGTACCAC
Organism: Petromyzon marinus; assembly: GCF_048934315.1. Taxonomy (NCBI): domain Eukaryota; kingdom Metazoa; phylum Chordata; class Hyperoartia; order Petromyzontiformes; family Petromyzontidae; genus Petromyzon; species Petromyzon marinus. Next base: position 8,280,984 of record NC_133683.1, read on the forward strand.
CTTGATGGGTCTGCAACGTTGCCTTCCAGAGTTATTACCAAAAAACCACAAACATCCCAGAATCCTCTCGGTTTGGGGTCAAAATGTTGTCGCTTATTAAATCCCATAAGAAACGTCGCATCGAATAAATGTGATTGAATTCTCCCCATCTGATCGAGCGGAATTGAATGGTGCAACTGATTTTGCTGTGCTGTGTTAAATCAGATATTTGCATGACAGCTTTTGTTTCATTTTGTGAATAGCAAAAAGCATTGAACCCCATAATACATGTTGTTTTATTGGTCGCTCGTCCATTTGATATCCCATAGCTTAACGACTCATATATTTGGATTCCTCTCGACGAGGCGAGCAGTACGAGTACCACCTTGATGGGTCTGCGACGTTTCATTCCAGAGTTATTACCAAAAAAACACAAACATCCCAGAATCCTCTCGGTTTGGGGTCAAAATGTTGTCGCTTATTAAATCCCATAAGAAACGTCGCATCGAATAAATGTGATTGAATTCTCCCCATCTGGACGAGCGGAATTGAATGGTGCAACTGATTTTGCTGTGCTATGTTAAATCAGATATTTGCATGACTGCGTTTGTTTTATTTTGTGAATAGCAAAAAGCATTCAACCCCATAATACATGTTGTTTTATTGGTCGCCCGTCCATTTCATATCCCATAGCTTAATGACTCATATATTTGGATTCCTCTCGACGAGGCGAGCAGTACGAGTACCACCTTGATGGGTCTGCGACATTTCCTTCCAGAGTTATTACCAAAAAACTACAAACATCCCAGAATCCTCTCGGTTTGGGGTCAAAATGTTGTCGCTTATTAAATCCCATAAGAAACGTCGCATGGAATAAATGTGATTGAATTCTCCCCGTCTGGACGAGCGGAATTGAATGGTGCAACTGATTTTGCTGTGCTGTGTTATATCAGATATTAGCATGACGGCGTTTGTTTTATTTTGTGAATAGCAAAAAGCATTCAACCCCATAATACATGTTGTTTTATTGGTCGCCCGTCCATTTCATATCCCATAGCTTAACGACTCATATATTTGGATTCCTCTCGACGAGGCGAGCAGTACGAGTACCACCTTGATGGGTCTGCGACGTTTCCTTCCAGAGTTATTACCAAAAAAACACAAACATCCCAGAATCCTCTCGGTTTGGAGTCAAAATGTTGTCGCTTATTAAATCCCATAAGAAACGTCGCATCGAATAAATGTGATTGAATTCTCCCCATCTGGACGAGCGGAATTGAATGGTGCAACTGATTTTGCTGTGCTGTGTTAAATCAGATATTTGCATGACAGCGTTTGTTTTATTTTGTGAATAGCAAAAAGCATTCAACCCCATAATACATGTTGTTTTATTGGTCGCCCGTCAATTTCATATCCCATAGCTTAACGACTCATATATTTGTATTCCTCTCGACGAGGCGAGCAGTACGAGTACCACCTTGATGGGTCTGCAACGTTGCCTTCCAGAGTTATTACCAAAAAACCACAAACATCCCAGAATCCTCTCGGTTTGGGGTCAAAATGTTGTCGCTTATTAAATCCCATAAGAAACGTCGCATCGAAAAAATGTGATTGAATTCTCCCCATCTGAACGAGCGGAATTGAATGGTGCAACTGATTTTGCTGTGCTGTGTTAAATCAGATATTTGCATGACTGCGTATTTTTTTATTTTGTGAATAGCAAAAAGCATTCAACCCCATAATACATGTTGTTTTATTGGTCGCTCGTCCATTTCATATCCCATAGCTTAACGACTCATATATTTGGATTCCTCTCGACGAGGCGAGCAGTACGAGTACCACCTTGATGGGTCTGCGACGTTTCCTTCCAGAGTTATTACCAAAAATACACAAACATCCCAGAATCCTCTCGGTTTGGGGTCAAAATGTTGTCGCTTATTAAATCCCATAAGAAACGTCGCATCGAATAAATGTGATTGAATTCTCCCCATCTGGACGAGCGGAATTGAATGGTGCAACTGATTTTGCTGTGCTATGTTAAATCAGATATTTGCATGACTGGGTTTGTTTTATTTTGTGAATAGCAAAAAGCATTCAACCCCATAATACATGTTGTTTTATTGGTCGCCCGTCAATTTCATATCCCATAGCTTAATGACTCATATATTTGTATTCCTCTCGACGAGGCGAGCAGTATGAGTACCACCTTGATGGGTCTGCAACGTTGCCTTCCAGAGTTATTACCAAAAAACCACAAACATCCCAGAATCCTCTCGGTTTGGGGTCAAAATGTTGTCGCTTATTAAATCCCATAAGAAACGTCGCTTCGAATAAATGTGATTGAATTCTCCCCATCTGATCGAGCGGAATTGAATGGTGCAACTGATTTTGCTGTGCTGTGTTAAATCAGATATTTGCATGACAGCTTTTGTTTCATTTTGTGAATAGCAAAAAGCATTGAACCCCATAATACATGTTGTTTTATTGGTCGCCCGTCCATTTCATATCCCATAGCTTAATGACTCATATATTTGGATTCCTCTCGACGAGGCGAGCAGTACGAGTACCACCTTGATGGGTCTGCGACATTTCCTTCCAGAGTTATTACCAAAAAACTACAAACATCCCAGAATCCTCTCGGTTTGGGGTCAAAATGTTGTCGCTTATTAAATCCCATAAGAAACGTCGCATGGAATAAATGTGATTGAATTCTCCCCGTCTGGACGAGCGGAATTGAATGGTGCAACTGATTTTGCTGTGCTGTGTTAAATCAGATATTTGCATGACGGCGTTTGTTTTATTTTGTGAATAGCAAAAAGCATTCAACCCCATAATACATGTTGTTTTATTGGTCGCCCGTCCATTTCATATCCCATAGCTTAACGACTCATATATTTGGATTCCTCTCGACGAGGCGAGCAGTACGAGTACCACCTTGATGGGTCTGCGACGTTTCATTCCAGAGTTATTACCAAAAAAACACAAACATCCCACAATCCTCTCGGTTTGGGGTCAAAATGTTGTCGCTTATTAAATCCCATAAGAAACGTCGCATCGAATAAATGTGATTGAATTCTCCCCATCTGGACGAGCGGAATTGAATGGTGCAACTGATTTTGCTGTGCTATGTTAAATCAGATATTTGCATGACTGCGTTTGTTTTATTTTGTGAATAGCAAAAAGCATTCAACCCCATAATACATGTTGTTTTATTGGTCGTCCGTCCATTTCATATCCCATAGCTTAATGACTCATATATTTGGATTCCTCTCGACGAGGCGAGCAGTAAGAGTACCACCTTGATGGGTCTGCGACATTTCCTTCCAGAGTTATTACCAAAAAACTACAAACATCCCAGAATCCTCTCGGTTTGGGGTCAAAATGTTGTCGCTTATTAAATCCCATAAGAAACGTCGCATCGAATAAATGTGATTGAATTCTCCCCATCTGGACGAGCGGAATTGAATGGTGCAATTGATTTTGCTCTGCAATGTTAAATCAGATATTTGCATGACTGCGTTTGTTTTATTTTGTGAATAGCAAAAAGCATTCAACCCCATAATACATGTTGTTTTATTGGTCGCCCGTCAATTTCATATCCCATAGCTTAACAACTCATATATTTGTATTCCTCTCGACGAGGCGAGCAGTACGAGTACCACCGTGATGGGTCTGCGATGTTTCCTTACAGAGTTATTACCAAAAAAACACAAACATCCCAGATTCCTCTCGGTTTGGGGTCAAAATGTTGTCGCTTTTAAATCAAATAAGAAACGTCGCATCGAAAAAATGTGATTGAATTCTCCCCATCTGATCGAGCGGAATTGAATGGTGCAACTGATTTTGCTGTGCTGTGTTAAATCAGATATTTGCACGACTGCGTTTTTTTTATTTTGTGAATAGCAAAAAGCATTCAACCCCATAATACATGTTGTTTTATTGGTCGCCCGTCAATTTCATATCCCATAGCTTAATGACTCATATATTTGTATTCCTCTCGACGAGGCGAGCAGTAAGAGTACCACCTTGATGGGTCTGCAACGTTGCCTTCCAGAGTTATTACCAAAAAACCACAAACATCCCAGAATCCTCTCGGTTTGGGGTCAAAATGTTGTCGCTTATTAAATCCCATAAGAAACGTCGCATCGAATAAATGTGATTGAATTCTCCCCATCTGATCGAGCGGAATTGAATGGTGCAACTGATTTTGCTGTGCTGTGTTAAATCAGATATTTGCATGACAGCTTTTGTTTCATTTTGTGAATAGCAAAAAGCATTGAACCCCATAATACATGTTGTTTTATTGGTCGCTCGTCCATTTGATATCCCATAGCTTAACGACTCATATATTTGGATTCCTCTCGACGAGGCGAGCAGTACGAGTACCACCTTGATGGGTCTGCGACGTTTCATTCCAGAGTTATTACCAAAAAAACACAAACATCCCAGAATCCTCTCGGTTTGGGGTCAAAATGTTGTCGCTTATTAAATCCCATAAGAAACGTCGCATCAAATAAATGTGATTGAATTCTCCCCATCTGGACGAGCGGAATTGAATGGTGCAACTGATTTTGCTGTGCTATGTTAAATCAGATATTTGCATGACTGCGTTTGTTTTATTTTGTGAATAGCAAAAAGCATTCAACCCCATAATACATGTTGTTTTATTGGTCGCCCGTCCATTTCATATCCCATAGCTTAATGACTCATATATTTGGATTCCTCTCGACGAGGCGAGCAGTACGAGTACCACCTTGATGGGTCTGCGACATTTCCTTCCAGAGTTATTACCAAAAAACTACAAACATCCCAGAATCCTCTCGGTTTGGGGTCAAAATGTTGTCGCTTATTAAATCCCATAAGAAACGTCGCATGGAATAAATGTGATTGAATTCTCCCCGTCTGGACGAGCGGAATTGAATGGTGCAACTGATTTTGGTGTGCTGTGTTAAATCAAATATATTTGCATGACGGCGTTTGTTTTATTTTGTGAATAGCAAAAAGCATTCAACCCCATAATACATGTTGTTTTATTGGTCGCCCGTCCATTTCATATCCCATAGCTTAACGACTCATATATTTGGATTCCTCTCGACGAGGCGAGCAGTATGAGTACCACCTTGATGGGTCTGCAACGTTGCCTTCCAGAGTTATTACCAAAAAACCACAAACATCCCAGAATCCTCTCGGTTTGGGGTCAAAATGTTGTCGCTTATTAAATCCCATAAGAAACGTCGCATCGAAAAAATGTGATTGAATTCTCCCCATCTGATCGAGCGGAATTGAATGGTGCAACTGATTTTGCTGTGCTGTGTTAAATCAGATATTTGCATGACTGCGTTTTTATTATTTTGTGAATAGCAAAAAGCATTCAACCCCATAATACATGTTGTTTTATTGGTCGCTCGTCCATTTCATATCCCATAGCTTAACGACTCATATATTTGGATTCCTCTCGACGAGGCGAGCAGTACGAGTACCACATTCATGGGTCTGCGACGTTTCCTTCCAGAGTTATTACCAAAAAAACACAAACATCCCAGAATCCTCTCGGTTTGGGGTCAAAATGTTGTCGCTTATTAAATCCCATAAGAAACGTCGCATCGAATAAATGTGATTGAATTCTCCCCATCTGGACGAGCGGAATTGAATGGTGCAACTGATTTTGCTGTGCTATGTTAAATCAGATATTTGCATGACTGCGTTTGTTTTATTTTGTGAATAGCAAAAAGCATTCAACCCCATAATACATGTTGTTTTATTGGTCGCCCGTCAATTTCATATCCCATAGCTTAACGACTCATATATTTGTATTCCTCTCGACGAGGCGAGCAGTACGAGTACCACCTTGATGGGTCTGCAACGTTGCCTTCCAGAGTTATTACCAAAAAACCACAAACATCCCAGAATCCTCTCGGTTTGGGGTCAAAATGTTGTCGCTTATTAAACCCCATAAGAAACGTCGCATCGAAAAAATGTGATTGAATTCTCCCCATCTGAACGAGCGGAATTGAATGGTGCAACTGATTTTGCTGTGCTGTGTTAAATCAGATATTTGCATGACTGCGTTTTTTTTTATTTTGTGAATAGCAAAAAGCATTCAACCCCATAATACATGTTGTTTTATTGGTCGCTCGTCCATTTCATATCCCATAGCTTAACGACTCATATATTTGGATTCCTCTCGACGAGGCGAGCAGTACGAGTACCACCTTGATGGGTCTGCGACGTTTTCTTCCAGAGTTATTACCAAAAAAACACAAACATCCCAAAATCCTCTCGGTTTGGGGTCAAAATGTTGTCGCTTATTAAATCCCATAAGAAACGTCGCATCGAATAAATGTGATTGAATTCTCCCCATCTGGACGAGCGGAATTGAATGGTGCAACTGATTTTGCTGTGCTATGTTAAATCAGATATTTGCATGACTGCGTTTGTTTTATTTTGTGAATAGCAAAAAGCATTCAACCCCATAATACATGTTGTTTTATTGGTCGCCCGTCCATTTCATATCCCATAGCTTAATGACTCATATATTTGGATTCCTCTCGACGAGGCGAGCAGTACGAGTACCACCTTGATGGGTCTGCGACATTTCCTTCCAGAGTTATTACCAAAAAACTACAAACATCTCAGAATCCTCTCGGTTTGGGGTCAAAATGTTGTCGCTTATTAAATCCCATAAGAAACGTCGCATGGAATAAATGTGATTGAATTCTCCCCGTCTGGACGAGCGGAATTGAATGGTGCAACTGATTTTGCTGTGCTGTGTTAAATCAGATATTTGCATGACGGCGTTTGTTTTATTTTGTGAATAGCAAAAAGCATTCAACCCCATAATACATGTTGTTTTATTGGTCGCCCGTCCATTTCATATCCCATAGCTTAACAACTCATATATTTGGATTCCTCTCGACGAGGCGAGCAGTACGAGTACCACCTTGATGGGTCTGCGACGTTTCCTTCCAGAGTTATTACCAAAAAAACACAAACATCCCAGAATCCTCTCGGTTTGGGGTCAAAATGTTGTCGCTTATTAAATCCCATAAGAAACGTCGCATCGAATAAATGTGATTGAATTCTCCCCATCTGGACGAGCGGAATTGAATGGTGCAACTGATTTTGCTGTGCTATGTTAAATCAGATATTTGCATGACTGCGTTTGTTTTATTTTGTGAATAGCAAAAAGCATTCAACCCCATAATACATGTTGTTTTATTGGTCGCCCGTCAATTTCATATCCCATAGCTTAACGACTCATATATTTGTATTCCTCTCGACGAGGCGAGCAGTACGAGTACCACCTTGATGGGTCTGCAACGTTGCCTTCCAGAGTTATTACCAAAAAACCACAAACATCCCAGAATCCTCTCGGTTTGGGGTCAAAATGTTGTCGCTTATTAAATCCCATAAGAAACGTCGCATCGAAAAAATGCGATTGATTTCTCCCCATCTGATCGAGCGGAATTGAATGGTGCAACTGATTTTGCTGTGCTGTGTTAAATCAGATATTTGCATGACTGCGTTTGTTTTATTTTGTGAATAGCAAAAAGCATTCAACCCCATAATACATGTTGTTTTATTGGTCGCTCGTCCATTTGATATCCCATAGCTTAACGACTCATATATTTGGATTCCTCTCGAAGAGGCGAGCAGTACGAGTACTACCTTGATGGGTCTGCGACGTTTCCTTCCAGAGTTATTACCAAAAAAACACAAACATCCCAGAATCCTCTCGGTTTGGGGTCAAAATGTTGTCGCTTATTAAATCCCATAAGAAACGTCGCATCGAATAAATGTGATTGAATTCTCCCCATCTGGATGAGCGGAATTGAATGGTGCAACTGATTTTGCTGTGCTATGTTAAATCAGATATTTGCATGACTGCGTTTGTTTTATTTTGTGAATAGCAAAAAGCATTCAACCCCATAATACATGTTGTTTTATTGGTCGCCCGTCCATTTCATATCCCATAGCTTAACGACTCATATATTTGTATTCCTCTCGACGAGGCGAGCAGTACGAGTACCACCTTGATGGGTCTGCGACATTTCCTTCCAGAGTTATTACCAAAAAACTACAAACATCCCAGAATCCTCTCGGTTTGGGGTCAAAATGTTGTCGCTTATTAAATCCCATAAGAAACGTCGCATCGAATAAATGTGATTGAATTCTCCCCGTCTGGACGAGCGGAATTGAATGGTGCAACTGATTTTGCTGTGCTGTGTTAAATCAGATATTTGCATGACGGAGTTTGTTTTATTTTGTGAATAGCAAAAAGCATTCAACCCCATAATACATGTTGTTTTATTGGTCGCCCGTCCATTTCATATCCCATAGCTTAACGACTCATATATTTGTATTCCTCTCGACGAGTCGAGCAGTACGAGTACCACCTTGATGGGTCTGCAACGTTGCCTTCCAGAGTTATTACCAAAAAACCACAAACATCCCAGAATCCTCTCGGTTTGGGGTCAAAATGTTGTCGCTTATTAAATCCCATAAGAAACGTCGCATCAAAAAAATGTGATTGAATTCTCCCCATCTGAACGAGCGGAATTGAATGGTGCAACTGATTTTGCTGTGCTGTGTTAAATCAGATATTTGCATGACTGCGTGTGTTTTATTTTGTGAATAGCAAAAAGCATTCAACCTCATAATACATGTTGTTTTATTGGTCGCTCGTCCATTTCATATCCCATAGCTTAACGACTCATATATTTGGATTCCTCTCGACGAGGCGAGCAGTACGAGTACCACCTTGATGGGTCTGCGACATTTCCTTCCAGAGTTATTACCAAAAAACTACAAACATCCCAGAATCCTCTCGGTTTGGGGTCAAAATGTTGTCGCTTATTAAATCCCATAAGAAACGTCGCATCGAATAAATGTGATTGAATTGTCTCCGTCTGGACGAGCGGAATTGAATGGTGCAACTGATTTTGCTGTGCTGTGTTAAATCACATATTTGCATGACTGCGTTTGTTTTATTTTGTGAATAGCAAAAAGCATTCAACCTCATAATAGATGTTGTTTTATTGGTCGCTCGTCCATTTCATATCCCATAGCTTAACGACTCATATATTTGGATTCCTCTCGACGAGGCGAGCAGTACGAGAACCACCTTGATGGGTCTGCGACATTTCCTTCCAGAGTTATTACCAAAAAACTACAAACATCCCAGAATCCTCTCGGTTTGGGGTCAAAATGTTGTCGCTTATTAAATCCCATAAGAAACGTCGCATTGAATAAATGTGATTGAATTCTCCCCGTCTGGACGAGCGGAATGGAATGGTGCAACTTATTTTGCTGTGCTGTGTTAAATCAGATATTTGCATGACGGCGTTTGTTTTATTTTGTGAATAGCAAAAAGCATTCAACCCCATAATACATGTTGTTTTATTGGTCGCCCGTCCATTTCATATCCCATAGCTTAACGACTCATATATTTGTATTCCTCTCGACGAGGCAAGCAGTACGAGTACCACCTTGATGGGTCTGCAACGTTGCCTTCCAGAGTTATTACCAAAAAACCACAAACATCCCAGAATCCTCTCGGTTTGGGGTCAAAATGTTGTCGCTTATTAAATCCCATAAGAAACGTCGCATCTAAAAAATGTGATTGAATTCTCCCCATCTGAACGAGCGGAATTGAATGGTGCAACTGATTTTGCTGTGCTGTGTTAAATCAGATATTTGCATGACTGCGTTTGTTTTATTTTGTGAATAGCAAAAAGCATTCAACCCAATAAAACATGTTGTTTTATTGGTCGCTCGTCCATTTGATATCCCATAGCTTAACGACTCATATATTTGTATTCCTCTCGACGAGTCGAGCAGTACGAGTACCACCTTGATGGGTCTGCAACGTTGCCTTCCAGAGTTATTACCAAAAAACCACAAACATCCCAGAATCCTCTCGGTTTGGGGTCAAAATGTTGTCGCTTATTAAATCCCATAAGAAACGTCGCATCGAAAAAATGTGATTGAATTCTCCCCATCTGAACGAGCGGAATTGAATGGTGCAACTGATTTTGCTGTGCTGTGTTAAATCAGATATTTGCATGACTGCGTGTGTTTTATTTTGTGAATAGCAAAAAGCATTCAACCTCATAATACATGTTGTTTTATTGGTCGCTCGTCCATTTCATATCCCATAGCTTAACGACTCATATATTTGGATTCCTCTCGACGAGGCGAGCAGTACGAGTACCACCTTGATGGGTCTGCGACGTTTTCTTCCAGAGTTATTACCAAAAAAACACAAACATCCCAAAATCCTCTCGGTTTGGGGTCAAAATGTTGTCGCTTATTAAATCCCATAAGAAACGTCGCATCGAATAAATGTGATTGAATTCTCCCCATCTGGACGAGCGGAATTGAATGGTGCAACTGATTTTGCTGTGCTATGTTAAATCAGATATTTGCATGACTGCGTTTGTTTTATTTTGTGAATAGCAAAAAGCATTCAACCCCATAATACATGTTGTTTTATTGGTCGCCCGTCCATTTCATATCCCATAGCTTAATGACTCATATATTTGGATTCCTCTCGACGAGGCGAGCAGTACGAGTACCACCTTGATGGGTCTGCGACATTTCCTTCCAGAGTTATTACCAAAAAACTACAAACATCTCAGAATCCTCTCGGTTTGGGGTCAAAATGTTGTCGCTTATTAAATCCCATAAGAAACGTCGCATGGAATAAATGTGATTGAATTCTCCCCGTCTGGACGAGCGGAATTGAATGGTGCAACTGATTTTGCTGTGCTGTGTTAAATCAGATATTTGCATGACGGCGTTTGTTTTATTTTGTGAATAGCAAAAAGCATTCAACCCCATAATACATGTTGTTTTATTGGTCGCCCGTCCATTTCATATCCCATAGCTTAACAACTCATATATTTGGATTCCTCTCGACGAGGCGAGCAGTACGAGTACCACCTTGATGGGTCTGCGACGTTTCCTTCCAGAGTTATTACCAAAAAAACACAAACATCCCAGAATCCTCTCGGTTTGGGGTCAAAATGTTGTCGCTTATTAAATCCCATAAGAAACGTCGCATCGAATAAATGTGATTGAATTCTCCCCATCTGGACGAGCGGAATTGAATGGTGCAACTGATTTTGCTGTGCTATGTTAAATCAGATATTTGCATGACTGCGTTTGTTTTATTTTGTGAATAGCAAAAAGCATTCAACCCCATAATACATGTTGTTTTATTGGTCGCCCGTCAATTTCATATCCCATAGCTTAACGACTCATATATTTGTATTCCTCTCGACGAGGCGAGCAGTACGAGTACCACCTTGATGGGTCTGCAACGTTGCCTTCCAGAGTTATTACCAAAAAACCACAAACATCCCAGAATCCTCTCGGTTTGGGGTCAAAATGTTGTCGCTTATTAAATCCCATAAGAAACGTCGCATCGAAAAAATGCGATTGATTTCTCCCCATCTGATCGAGCGGAATTGAATGGTGCAACTGATTTTGCTGTGCTGTGTTAAATCAGATATTTGCATGACTGCGTTTGTTTTATTTTGTGAATAGCAAAAAGCATTCAACCCCATAATACATGTTGTTTTATTGGTCGCTCGTCCATTTGATATCCCATAGCTTAACGACTCATATATTTGGATTCCTCTCGAAGAGGCGAGCAGTACGAGTACTACCTTGATGGGTCTGCGACGTTTCCTTCCAGAGTTATTACCAAAAAAACACAAACATCCCAGAATCCTCTCGGTTTGGGGTCAAAATGTTGTCGCTTATTAAATCCCATAAGAAACGTCGCATCGAATAAATGTGATTGAATTCTCCCCATCTGGATGAGCGGAATTGAATGGTGCAACTGATTTTGCTGTGCTATGTTAAATCAGATATTTGCATGACTGCGTTTGTTTTATTTTGTGAATAGCAAAAAGCATTCAACCCCATAATACATGTTGTTTTATTGGTCGCCCGTCCATTTCATATCCCATAGCTTAACGACTCATATATTTGTATTCCTCTCGACGAGGCGAGCAGTACGAGTACCACCTTGATGGGTCTGCGACATTTCCTTCCAGAGTTATTACCAAAAAACTACAAACATCCCAGAATCCTCTCGGTTTGGGGTCAAAATGTTGTCGCTTATTAAATCCCATAAGAAACGTCGCATCGAATAAATGTGATTGAATTCTCCCCGTCTGGACGAGCGGAATTGAATGGTGCAACTGATTTTGCTGTGCTGTGTTAAATCAGATATTTGCATGACGGAGTTTGTTTTATTTTGTGAATAGCAAAAAGCATTCAACCCCATAATACATGTTGTTTTATTGGTCGCCCGTCCATTTCATATCCCATAGCTTAACGACTCATATATTTGTATTCCTCTCGACGAGTCGAGCAGTACGAGTACCACCTTGATGGGTCTGCAACGTTGCCTTCCAGAGTTATTACCAAAAAACCACAAACATCCCAGAATCCTCTCGGTTTGGGGTCAAAATGTTGTCGCTTATTAAATCCCATAAGAAACGTCGCATCAAAAAAATGTGATTGAATTCTCCCCATCTGAACGAGCGGAATTGAATGGTGCAACTGATTTTGCTGTGCTGTGTTAAATCAGATATTTGCATGACTGCGTGTGTTTTATTTTGTGAATAGCAAAAAGCATTCAACCTCATAATACATGTTGTTTTATTGGTCGCTCGTCCATTTCATATCCCATAGCTTAACGACTCATATATTTGGATTCCTCTCGACGAGGCGAGCAGTACGAGTACCACCTTGATGGGTCTGCGACATTTCCTTCCAGAGTTATTACCAAAAAACTACAAACATCCCAGAATCCTCTCGGTTTGGGGTCAAAATGTTGTCGCTTATTAAATCCCATAAGAAACGTCGCATCGAATAAATGTGATTGAATTGTCTCCGTCTGGACGAGCGGAATTGAATGGTGCAACTGATTTTGCTGTGCTGTGTTAAATCACATATTTGCATGACTGCGTTTGTTTTATTTTGTGAATAGCAAAAAGCATTCAACCTCATAATAGATGTTGTTTTATTGGTCGCTCGTCCATTTCATATCCCATAGCTTAACGACTCATATATTTGGATTCCTCTCGACGAGGCGAGCAGTACGAGAACCACCTTGATGGGTCTGCGACATTTCCTTCCAGAGTTATTACCAAAAAACTACAAACATCCCAGAATCCTCTCGGTTTGGGGTCAAAATGTTGTCGCTTATTAAATCCCATAAGAAACGTCGCATTGAATAAATGTGATTGAATTCTCCCCGTCTGGACGAGCGGAATGGAATGGTGCAACTTATTTTGCTGTGCTGTGTTAAATCAGATATTTGCATGACGGCGTTTGTTTTATTTTGTGAATAGCAAAAAGCATTCAACCCCATAATACATGTTGTTTTATTGGTCGCCCGTCCATTTCATATCCCATAGCTTAACGACTCATATATTTGTATTCCTCTCGACGAGGCAAGCAGTACGAGTACCACCTTGATGGGTCTGCAACGTTGCCTTCCAGAGTTATTACCAAAAAACCACAAACATCCCAGAATCCTCTCGGTTTGGGGTCAAAATGTTGTCGCTTATTAAATCCCATAAGAAACGTCGCATCTAAAAAATGTGATTGAATTCTCCCCATCTGAACGAGCGGAATTGAATGGTGCAACTGATTTTGCTGTGCTGTGTTAAATCAGATATTTGCATGACTGCGTTTGTTTTATTTTGTGAATAGCAAAAAGCATTCAACCCAATAAAACATGTTGTTTTATTGGTCGCTCGTCCATTTGATATCCCATAGCTTAACGACTCATATATTTGTATTCCTCTCGACGAGTCGAGCAGTACGAGTACCACCTTGATGGGTCTGCAACGTTGCCTTCCAGAGTTATTACCAAAAAACCACAAACATCCCAGAATCCTCTCGGTTTGGGGTCAAAATGTTGTCGCTTATTAAATCCCATAAGAAACGTCGCATCGAAAAAATGTGATTGAATTCTCCCCATCTGAACGAGCGGAATTGAATGGTGCAACTGATTTTGCTGTGCTGTGTTAAATCAGATATTTGCATGACTGCGTGTGTTTTATTTTGTGAATAGCAAAAAGCATTCAACCTCATAATACATGTTGTTTTATTGGTCGCTCGTCCATTTCATATCCCATAGCTTAACGACTCATATATTTGGATTCCTCTCGACGAGGCGAGCAGTACGAGTACCACCTTGATGGGTCTGCGACATTTCCTTCCAGAGTTATTACCAAAAAACTACAAACATCCCAGAATCCTCTCGGTTTGGGGTCAAAATGTTGTCGCTTATTAAATCCCATAAGAAACGTCGCATCGAATAAATGTGATTGAATTCTCTCCGTCTGGACGAGCGGAATTGAATGGTGCAACTGATTTTGCTGTGCTGTGTTAAATCACATATTTGCATGACTGCGTTTGTTTTATTTTGTGAATAGCAAAAAGCATTCAACCCCATAATACATGTTGTTTTATTGGTCGCCCGTCCATTTCATATCCCATAGCTTAACGACTCATATATTTGTATTCCTCTCGACGAGGCGAGCAGTACGAGTACCACCTTGATGGGTCTGCAACGTTGCCTTCCAGAGTTATTACCAAAAAACCACAAACATCCCAGAATCCTCTCGGTTTGGGGTCAAAATGTTGTCGCTTATTAAATCCCATAAGAAACGTCGCATCGAAAAAATGTGATTGAATTCTCCCCATCTGAACGAGCGGAATTGAATGGTGCAACTGATTTTGCTGTGCTGTGTTAAATCAGATATTTGCATGACTGCGTTTGTTTTATTTTGTGAATAGCAAAAAGCATTCAACCCAATAAAACATGTTGTTTTATTGGTCGCTCGTCCATTTGATATCCCATAGCTTAACGACTCATATATTTGGATTCCTTTCGACGAGGCGAGCAGTACGAGTACCACCTTGATGGGTCTGCGATGTTTCCTTCCAGAGTTATTACCAAAAAAACACAAACATCCCAGAATCCTCTCGGTTTGGGGTCAAAATGTTGTCGCTTATTAAATCCCATAAGAAACGTCGCATCGAATAAATGTGATTGAATTCTCCCCATCTGGACGAGCGGAATTGAATGGTGCAACTGATTTTGCTGTGCTATGTTAAATCAGATATTTGCATGACTGCGTTTGTTTTATTTTGTGAATAGCAAAAAGCATTCAACCCATAATACATGTTGTTTTATTGGTCGCCCGTCCATTTCATATCCCATAGCTTAATGACTCATATATTTGGATTCCGCTCGACGAGGCGAGCAGTACGAGTACCACCTTGATGGGTCTGCGACATTTCCTTCCAGAGTTATTACCAAAAAACTACAAACATCCCAGAATCCTCTCGGTTTGGGGTCAAAATGTTGTCGCTTATTAAATCCCATAAGAAACGTCGCATGGAATAAATGTGATTGAATTCTCCCCGTCTGGACGAGCGGAATTGAATGGTGCAACTGATTTTGCTGTGCTGTGTTAAATCAGATATTTGTATGACTGCGTTTGTTTTATTTTGTGAATAGCAAAAAGCATTCAACCCCATAATACATGTTGTTTTATTGGTCGCCCGTCCATTTCATATCCCATAGCTTAACGACTCATATATTTGGATTCCTCTCGACGAGGCGAGCAGTACGAGTACCACCTTGATGGGTCTGCGACGTTTCCTTCCAGAGTTATTACCAAAAAAACACAAACATCCCAGAATCCTCTCGGTTTGGAGTCAAAATGTTGTCGCTTATTAAATCCCATAAGAAACGTCGCATCGAATAAATGTGATTGAATTCTCCCCATCTGGACGAGCGGAATTGAATGGTGCAACTGATTTTGCTGTGCTATGTTAAATCAGATATTTGCATGACTGCGTTTGTTTTATTTTGTGAATAGCAAAAAGCATTCAACCCCATAATACATGTTGTTTTATTGGTCGCCCGTCAATTTCATATCCCATAGCTTAACGACTCATATATTTGTATTCCTCTCGACGAGGCGAGCAGTACGAGTACCACCTTGATGGGTCTGCAACGTTGCCTTCCAGAGTTATTACCAAAAAACCACAAACATCCCAGAATCCTCTCGGTTTGGGGTCAAAATGTTGTCGCTTATTAAATCCCATGAGAAACGTCGCATCGAAAAAATGTGATTGAATTCTCCCCATCTGATCGAGCGGAATTGAATGGTGCAACTGATTTTGCTGTGCTGTGTTAAATCAGATATTAGCATGACTGCGTTTTTTTTATTTTGTGAATAGCAAAAAGCATTCAACCCCATAATACATGTTGTTTTATTGGTCGCTCGTCCATTTCATATCCCATAGCTTAACGACTCATATATTTGGATTCCTCTCGACGAGGCGAGCAGTACGAGGTCCACCTTGATGGGACTGCGACGTTTCCTTCCAGAGTTATTACCAAAAAAACACAAACATCCCAGAATCCTCTCGGTTTGGGGTCAAAATGTTGTCGCTTATTAAATCCCATAATAAACGTCGCATCGAATAAATGTGATGGAATTCTCCCCATCTGGACGAGCGGAATTAAATGGTGCAACTGATTTTGCTGTGCTATGTTAAATCAGATATTTGCATGACTGCGTTTGTTTTATTTTGTGAATAGCAAAAAGCATTCAACCCCATAATACATGTTGTTTTATTGGTCGCCCGTCCATTTCATATCCCATAGCTTAACGACTCATATATTTGGATTCCTCTCGACGAGGCGAGCAGTACGAGTACCACCTTGATGGGTCTGCGACGTTTCCTTCCAGAGTTATTACCAAAAAAACACAAACATCCCAGAATCCTCTCGGTTTGGAGTCAAAATGTTGTCGCTTATTAAATCCCATAAGAAACGTCGCATCGAATAAATGTGATTGAATTCTCCCCATCTGGACGAGCGGAATTGAATGGTGCAACTGATTTTGCTGTGCTATGTTAAATCAGATATTTGCATGACTGCGTTTGTTTTATTTTGTGAATAGCAAAAAGCATTCAACCCCATAATACATGTTGTTTTATTGGTCGCCCGTCAATTTCATATCCCATAGCTTAACGACTCATATATTTGTATTCCTCTCGACGAGGCGAGCAGTACGAGTACCACCTTGATGGGTCTGCAACGTTGCCTTCCAGAGTTATTACCAAAAAACCACAAACATCCCAGAATCCTCTCGGTTTGGGGTCAAAATGTTGTCGCTTATTAAATCCCATGAGAAACGTCGCATCGAAAAAATGTGATTGAATTCTCCCCATCTGATCGAGCGGAATTGAATGGTGCAACTGATTTTGCTGTGCTGTGTTAAATCAGATATTAGCATGACTGCGTTTTTTTTTATTTTGTGAATAGCAAAAAGCATTCAACCCCATAATACATGTTGTTTTATTGGTCGCTCGTCCATTTCATATCCCATAGCTTAACGACTCATATATTTGGATTCCTCTCGACGAGGCGAGCAGTACGAGGTCCACCTTGATGGGACTGCGACGTTTCCTTCCAGAGTTATTACCAAAAAAACACAAACATCCCAGAATCCTCTCGGTTTGGGGTCAAAATGTTGTCGCTTATTAAATCCCATAATAAACGTCGCATCGAATAAATGTGATGGAATTCTCCCCATCTGGACGAGCGGAATTAAATGGTGCAACTGATTTTGCTGTGCTATGTTAAATCAGATATTTGCATGACTGCGTTTGTTTTATTTTGTGAATAGCAAAAAGCATTCAACCCCATAATACATGTTGTTTTATTGGTCGCCCGTCAATTTCATATCCCATAGCTTAACCACT
Organism: Petromyzon marinus; assembly: GCF_048934315.1. Classification (NCBI taxonomy): domain Eukaryota; kingdom Metazoa; phylum Chordata; class Hyperoartia; order Petromyzontiformes; family Petromyzontidae; genus Petromyzon; species Petromyzon marinus. The sequence goes on from NC_133683.1 coordinate 8,298,777, forward strand.
CATATATTTGTATTCCTCTCGACGAGGCGAGCAGTACGAGTACCACCTTGATGGGTCTGCAACGTTGCCTTCCAAAGCTATTACCAAAAAAACACAAACATCCCAGAATCCTCTCGGTTTGGGGTCAAAATGTTGTCGCTTATTAAATCCCATAAGAAACGTCGCATCGAAAAAATGTGATTGAATTCTCCCCATCTGATCGAGCGGAATTGAATGGTGCAACTTATTTTGCTGTGCTGTGTTAAATCAGATATTTGCATGACTGCGTTTGTTTTATTTTGTGAATAGCAAAAAGCATTCAACCCCATAATACATGTTGTTTTATTGGTCGCTCGTCCATTTGATATCCCATAGCTTAACGACTCATATATTTGGATTCCTCTCGACGAGGCGAGCAGTACGAGTACCACCTTGATGGGTCTGCGACGTTTCCGTCCAGAGTTATTACCAAAAAAACACAAACATCCCAGAATCCTCTCGGTTTGGGGTCAAAATGTTGTCGCTTATTAAATCCCATAAGAAACGTCGCATCGAATAAATGTGATTGAATTCTCCCCATCTGGATGAGCGGAATTGAATGGTGCAACTGATTTTACTGTGCTATGTTAAATCAGATATTTGCATGACTGCGTTTGTTTTATTTTGTGAATAGCAAAAAGCATTCAACCCCATAATACATGTTGTTTTATTGGTCGCCCGTCCATTTCATATCTCATAGCTTAACGACTCATATATTTGGATTCCTCTCGACGAGGCGAGCAGTACGAGTACCACCTTGATGGGTCTGCGACGTTTCTTTCCAGAGTTATTACCAAAAAAACACAAACATCCCAGAATCCTCTCGGTTTGGGGTCAAAATGTTGTCGCTTATTAAATCCCATAAGAAACGTCGCATCGAATAAATGTGATTGAATTCTCCCCATCTGGACGAGCGGAATTGAATGGTGCAACTGATTTTGCTGTGCTATGTTAAATCAGATATTTGCATGACTGCGTTTGTTTTATTTTGTGAATAGCAAAAAGCATTCAACCCCATAATACATGTTTGAATAGCAAAAAGCATTCAACCCCAAAATACATGTTTTATTGGTCGCCCGTCAATTTCATATCCCATAGCTTAACCACTCATATATTTGTATTCCTCTCGACGAGGCGAGCAGTACGAGTACCACCTTGATGGGTCTGCAACGTTGCCTTCCAGAGCTATTACCAAAAAAACACAAACATCCCAGAATCCTCTCGGTTTGGGGTCAAAATGTTGTCGCTTATTAAATCCCATAAGAAACGTCGCATCGAAAAAATGTGATTGAATTCTCCCCATCTGATCGAGCGGAATTGAATGGTGCAACTGATTTTGCTGTGCTGTGTTAAATCAGATATTTGCATGACTGCGTTTGTTTTATTTTGTGAATAGCAAAAAGCATTCAACCCCATAATACATGTTGTTTTATTGGTCGCTCGTCCATTTGATATCCCATAGCTTAACGACTCATATATTTGGATTCCTCTCGACGAGGCGAGCAGTACGAGTACCACCTTGATGGGTCTGCGACGTTTCCGTCCAGAGTTATTACCAAAAAAACACAAACATCCCAGAATCCTCTCGGTTTGGAGTCAAAATGTTGTCGCTTATTAAATCCCATAAGAAACGTCGCATCGAATAAATGTGATTGAATTCTCCCCATCTGGACGAGCGGAATTGAATGGTGCAACTGATTTTGCTGTGCTATGTTAAATCAGATATTTGCATGACTGCGTTTGTTTTATTTTGTGAATAGCAAAAAGCATTCAACCCCATAATACATGTTGTTTTATTGGTCGCCCGTCAATTTCATATCCCATAGCTTAACGACTCATATATTTGTATTCCTCTCGACGAGGCGAGCAGTACGAGTACCACCTTGATGGGTCTGCAACGTTGCCTTCCAGAGTTATTACCAAAAAACCACAAACATCCCAGAATCCTCTCGGTTTGGGGTCAAAATGTTGTCGCTTATTAAATCCCATGAGAAACGTCGCATCGAAAAAATGTGATTGAATTCTCCCCATCTGATCGAGCGGAATTGAATGGTGCAACTGATTTTGCTGTGCTGTGTTAAATCAGATATTAGCATGACTGCGTTTTTTTTTATTTTGTGAATAGCAAAAAGCATTCAACCCCATAATACATGTTGTTTTATTGGTCGCTCGTCCATTTCATATCCCATAGCTTAACGACTCATATATTTGGTTTCCTCTCGACGAGGCGAGCAGTACGAGGTCCACCTTGATGGGACTGCGACGTTTCCTTCCAGAGTTATTACCAAAAAAACACAAACATCCCAGAATCCTCTCGGTTTGGGGTCAAAATGTTGTCGCTTATTAAATCCCATAATAAACGTCGCATCGAATAAATGTGATGGAATTCTCCCCATCTGGACGAGCGGAATTAAATGGTGCAACTGATTTTGCTGTGCTATGTTAAATCAGATATTTGCATGACTGCGTTTGTTTTATTTTGTGAATAGCAAAAAGCATTCAACCCCATAATACATGTTGTTTTATTGGTCGCCCGTCAATTTCATATCCCATAGCTTAACCACTCATATATTTGTATTCCTCTCGACGAGGCAAGCAGTACGAGTACCACCTTGATGGGTCTGCAACGTTGCCTTCCAGAGCTATTACCAAAAAAACACAAACATCCCAGAATCCTCTCGGTTTGGGGTCAAAATGTTGTCGCTTATTAAATCCCATAAGAAACGTCGCATCGAAAAAATGTGATTGAATTCTCCCCATCTGATCGAGCGGAATTGAATGGTGCAACTGATTTTGCTGTGCTGTGTTAAATCAGATATTTGCATGACTGCGTTTGTTTTATTTTGTGAATAGCAAAAAGCATTCAACCCCATAATACATGTTGTTTTATTGGTCGCTCGTCCATTTGATATCCCATAGCTTAACGACTCATATATTTGGATTCCTCTCGACGAGGCGAGCAGTACGAGTACCACCTTGATGGGTCTGCGACGTTTCCGTCCAGAGTTATTACCAAAAAAACACAAACATCCCAGAATCCTCTCGGTTTGGGGTCAAAATGTTGTCGCTTATTAAATCCCATAAGAAACGTCGCATCGAATAAATGTGATTGAATTCTCCCCATCTGGATGAGCGGAATTGAATGGTGCAACTGATTTTACTGTGCTATGTTAAATCAGATATTTGCATGACTGCGTTTGTTTTATTTTGTGAATAGCAAAAAGCATTCAACCCCATAATACATGTTGTTTTATTGGTCGCCCGTCCATTTCATATCTCATAGCTTAACGACTCATATATTTGGATTCCTCTCGACGAGGCGAGCAGTACGAGTACCACCTTGATGGGTCTGCGACGTTTCTTTCCAGAGTTATTACCAAAAAAACACAAACATCCCAGAATCCTCTCGGTTTGGGGTCAAAATGTTGTCGCTTATTAAATCCCATAAGAAACGTCGCATCGAATAAATGTGATTGAATTCTCCCCATCTGGACGAGCGGAATTGAATGGTGCAACTGATTTTGCTGTGCTATGTTAAATCAGATATTTGCATGACTGCGTTTGTTTTATTTTGTGAATAGCAAAAAGCATTCAACGCCATAATACATGTTGTTTTATTGGTCGCCCGTCAATTTCATATCCCATAGCTTAACCACTCATATATTTGTATTCCTCTCGACGAGGCGAGCAGTACGAGTACCACCTTGATGGGTCTGCAACGTTGCCTTCCAGAGCTATTACCAAAAAAACACAAACATCCCAGAATCCTCTCGGTTTGGGGTCAAAATGTTGTCGCTTATTAAATCCCATAAGAAACGTCGCATCGAAAAAATGTGATTGAATTCTCCCCATCTGATCGAGCGGAATTGAATGGTGCAACTGATTTTGCTGTGCTGTGTTAAATCAGATATTTGCATGACTGCGTTTGTTTTATTTTGTGAATAGCAAAAAGCATTCAACCCCATAATACATGTTGTTTTATTGGTCGCTCGTCCATTTGATATCCCATAGCTTAACGACTCATATATTTGGATTCCTCTCGACGAGGCGAGCAGTACGAGTACCACCTTGATGGGTCTGCGACGTTTCCGTCCAGAGTTATTACCAAAAAAACACAAACATCCCAGAATCCTATCGGTTTGGGGTCAAAATGTTGTCGCTTATTAAATCCCATAAGAAACGTCGCATCGAATAAATGTGATTGAATTCTCCCCATCTGGATGAGCGGAATTGAATGGTGCAACTGATTTTACTGTGCTATGTTAAATCAGATATTTGCATGACTGCGTTTGTTTTATTTTGTGAATAGCAAAAAGCATTCAACCCCATAATACATGTTGTTTTATTGGTCGCCCGTCCATTTCATATCTCATAGCTTAAAGACTCATATATTTGGATTCCTCTCGACGAGGCGAGCAGTACGAGTACCACCTTGATGGGTCTGCGACGTTTCTTTCCAGAGTTATTACCAAAAAAACACAAACATCCCAGAATCCTCTCGGTTTGGGGTCAAAATGTTGTCGCTTATTAAATCCCATAAGAAACGTCGCATCGAATAAATGTGATTGAATTCTCCCCATCTGGACGAGCGGAATTGAATGGTGCAACTGATTTTGCTGTGCTATGTTAAATCAGATATTTGCATGACTGCGTTTGTTTTATTTTGTGAATAGCAAAAAGCATTCAACCCCATAATACATGTTGTTTTATTGGTCGCCCGTCAATTTCATATCCCATAGCTTAACCACTCATATATTTGTATTCCTCTCGACGAGGCGAGCAGTACGAGTACCACCTTGATGGGTCTGCAACGTTGCCTTCCAGAGCTATTACCAAAAAAACACAAACATCCCAGAATCCTCTCGGTTTGGGGTCAAAATGTTGTCGCTTATTAAATCCCATAAGAAACGTCGCATCGAAAAAATGTGATTGAATTCTCCCCATCTGATCGAGCGGAATTGAATGGTGCAACTGATTTTGCTGTGCTGTGTTAAATCAGATATTTGCATGACTGCGTTTGTTTTATTTTGTGAATAGCAAAAAGCATTCAACCCCATAATACATGTTGTTTTATTGGTCGCTCGTCCATTTGATATCCCATAGCTTAACGACTCATATATTTGGATTCCTCTCGACGAGGCGAGCAGTACGAGTACCACCTTGATGGGTCTGCGACGTTTCCGTCCAGAGTTATTACCAAAAAAACACAAACATCCCAGAATCCTATCGGTTTGGGGTCAAAATGTTGTCGCTTATTAAATCCCATAAGAAACGTCGCATCGAATAAATGTGATTGAATTCTCCCCATCTGGATGAGCGGAATTGAATGGTGCAACTGATTTTACTGTGCTATGTTAAATCAGATATTTGCATGACTGCGTTTGTTTTATTTTGTGAATAGCAAAAAGCATTCAACCCCATAATACATGTTGTTTTATTGGTCGCCCGTCCATTTCATATCCCATAGCTTAACGACTCATATATTTGGATTCCTCTCGACGAGGCGAGCAGTACGAGTACCACCTTGATGGGTCTGCGACATTTCCTTCCAGAGTTATTACCAAAAAACTACAAACATCCCAGAATCCTCTCGGTTTGGGGTCAAAATGTTGTCGCTTATTAAATCCCATAAGAAACGTCGCATCGAAAAAATGTGATTGAATTCTCCCCATCTGATCGAGCGGAATTGAATGGTGCAGCTGATTTTGCTGTGCTGTGTTAAATCAGATATTTGCATGACTGCGTTTGTTTTATTTTGTGAATAGCAAAAAGCATTCAACCCCATAATACATGTTGTTTTATTGGTCGCTCGTCCATTTGATATCCCATAGCTTAACGACTCATATATTTGGATTCCTCTCGACGAGGCGAGCAGTACGAGTACCACCTTGATGGGTCTGCGACGTTTCCGTCCAGAGTTATTACCAAAAAAACACAAACATCCCAGAATCCTCTCGGTTTGGGGTCAAAATGTTGTCGCTTATTAAATCCCATAAGAAACGTCGCATCGAATAAATGTGATTGAATTCTCCCCATCTGGATGAGCGGAATTGAATGGTGCAACTGATTTTACTGTGCTATGTTAAATCAGATATTTGCATGACTGCGTTTGTTTTATTTTGTGAATAGCAAAAAGCATTCAACCCCATAATACATGTTGTTTTATTGGTCGCCCGTCCATTTCATATCCCATAGCTTAACGACTCATATATTTGGATTCCTCTCGACGAGGCGAGCAGTACGAGTACCACCTTGATGGGTCTGCGACATTTCCTTCCAGAGTTATTACCAAAAAACTACAAACATCCCAGAATCCTCTCGGTTTGGGGTCAAAATGTTGTCGCTTATTAAATCCCATAAGAAACGTCGCATCGAATAAATGTGATTGAATTCTCCCCGTCTGGACGAGCGGAATTGAATGGTGCAACTGATTTTGCTGTGCTGTGTTAAATCAGATATTTGCATGACTGCGTTTGTTTTATTTTGTGAATAGCAAAAAGCATTCAACCCCATAATACATGTTGTTTTATTGGTCGCCCGTCCATTTCATATCCCATAGCTTAACGACTCATATATTTGGATTCCTCTCGACGAGGCGAGCAGTACGAGTACCACCTTGATGGGTCTGCGACGTTTCCGTCCAGAGTTATTACCAAAAAAACACAAACATCCCAGAATCCTCTCGGTTTGGGGTCAAAATGTTGTCGCTTATTAAATCCCATAAGAAACGTCGCATCGAATAAATGTGATTGAATTCTCCCCATCTGGATGAGCGGAATTGAATGGTGCAACTGATTTTACTGTGCTATGTTAAATCAGATATTTGCATGACTGCGTTTGTTTTATTTTGTGAATAGCAAAAAGCATTCAACCCCATAATACATGTTGTTTTATTGGTCGCCCGTCCATTTCATATCCCATAGCTTAACGACTCATATATTTGGATTCCTCTCGACGAGGCGAGCAGTACGAGTACCACCTTGATGGGTCTGCGACATTTCCTTCCAGAGTTATTACCAAAAAACTACAAACATCCCAGAATCCTCTCGGTTTGGGGTCAAAATGTTGTCGCTTATTAAATCCCATAAGAAACGTCGCATCGAATAAATGTGATTGAATTCTCCCCGTCTGGACGAGCGGAATTGAATGGTGCAACTGATTTTGCTGTGCTGTGTTAAATCAGATATTTGCATGACGGAGTTTGTTTTATTTTGTGAATAGCAAAAAGCATTCAACCCCATAATACATGTTGTTTTATTGGTCGCCCGTCCATTTCATATCCCATAGCTTAACGACTCATATATTTGGATTCCTCTCGACGAGGCGAGCAGTACGAGTACCACCTTGATGGGTCTGCGACGTTTCCGTCCAGAGTTATTACCAAAAAAACACAAACATCCCAGAATCCTCTCGGTTTGGGGTCAAAATGTTGTCGCTTATTAAATCCCATAAGAAACGTCGCATCGAATAAATGTGATTGAATTCTCCCCATCTGGATGAGCGGAATTGAATGGTGCAACTGATTTTACTGTGCTATGTTAAATCAGATATTTGCATGACTGCGTTTGTTTTATTTTGTGAATAGCAAAAAGCATTCAACCCCATAATACATGTTGTTTTATTGGTCGCCCGTCCATTTCATATCCCATAGCTTAACGACTCATATATTTGGATTCCTCTCGACGAGGCGAGCAGTACGAGTACCACCTTGATGGGTCTGCGACATTTCCTTCCAGAGTTATTACCAAAAAACTACAAACATCCCAGAATCCTCTCGGTTTGGGGTCAAAATGTTGTCGCTTATTAAATCCCATAAGAAACGTCGCATCGAATAAATGTGATTGAATTCTCCCCGTCTGGACGAGCGGAATTGAATGGTGCAACTGATTTTGCTGTGCTGTGTTAAATCAGATATTTGCATGACGGAGTTTGTTTTATTTTGTGAATAGCAAAAAGCATTCAACCCCATAATACATGTTGTTTTATTGGTCGCCCGTCCATTTCATATCCCATAGCTTAACGACTCATATATTTGGATTCCTCTCGACGAGGCGAGCAGTACGAGTACCACCTTGATGGGTCTGCAACGTTGCCTTCCAGAGTTATTACCAAAAAACCACAAACATCCCAGAATCCTCTCGGTTTGGGGTCAAAATGTTGTCGCTTATTAAATCCCATATGAAACGTCGCATCGAATAAATGTGATTGAATTCTCCCCATCTGGACGAGCGGAATTGAATGGTGCAACTGATTTTGCTGTGCTATGTTAAATCAGATATTTGCATGACTGCGTTTGTTTTATTTTGTGAATAGCAAAAAGCATTCAACCCCATAATACATGTTGTTTTATTGGTCGCCCGTCAATTTCATATCCCATAGCTTAACCACTCATATATTTGTATTCCTCTTGACGAGGCGAGCAGTACGAGTACCACCTTGATGGGTCTGCAACGTTGCCTTCCAGAGCTATTACCAAAAAAACACAAACATCCCAGAATCCTCTCGGTTTGGGGTCAAAATGTTGTCGCTTATTAAATCCCATAAGAAACGTCGCATCGAAAAAATGTGATTGAATTCTCCCCATCTGATCGAGCGGAATTGAATGGTGCAACGGATTTTGCTGTGCTGTGTTAAATCAGATATTTGCATGACTGCGTTTGTTTTATTTTGTGAATAGCAAAAAGCATTCAACCCCATAATACATGTTGTTTTATTGGTCGCTCGTCCATTTGATATCCCATAGCTTAACGACTCATATATTTGGATTCCTCTCGACGAGGCGAGCAGTACGAGTACCACCTTGATGGGTCTGCGACGTTTCCGTCCAGAGTTATTACCAAAAAAACACAAACATCCCAGAATCCTCTCGGTTTGGGGTCAAAATGTTGTCGCTTATTAAATCCCATAAGAAACGTCGCATCGAATAAATGTGATTGAATTCTCCCCATCTGGATGAGCGGAATTGAATGGTGCAACTGATTTTACTGTGCTATGTTAAATCAGATATTTGCATGACTGCGTTTGTTTTATTTTGTGAATAGCAAAAAGCATTCAACCCCATAATACATGTTGTTTTATTGGTCGCCCGTCCATTTCATATCCCATAGCTTAACGACTCATATATTTGGATTCCTCTCGACGAGGCGAGCAGTACGAGTACCACCTTGATGGGTCTGCGACATTTCCTTCCAGAGTTATTACCAAAAAACTACAAACATCCCAGAATCCTCTCGGTTTGGGGTCAAAATGTTGTCGCTTATTAAATCCCATAAGAAACGTCGCATCGAATAAATGTGATTGAATTCTCCCCGTCTGGACGAGCGGAATTGAATGGTGCAACTGATTTTGCTGTGCTGTGTTAAATCAGATATTTGCATGACTGCGTTTGTTTTATTTTGTGAATAGCAAAAAGCATTCAACCCCATAATACATGTTGTTTTATTGGTCGCCCGTCCATTTCATATCCCATAGCTTAACGACTCATATATTTGGATTCCTCTCGACGAGGCGAGCAGTACGAGTACCACCTTGATGGGTCTGCGACGTTTCCGTCCAGAGTTATTACCAAAAAAACACAAACATCCCAGAATCCTCTCGGTTTGGGGTCAAAATGTTGTCGCTTATTAAATCCCATAAGAAACGTCGCATCGAATAAATGTGATTGAATTCTCCCCATCTGGATGAGCGGAATTGAATGGTGCAACTGATTTTACTGTGCTATGTTAAATCAGATATTTGCATGACTGCGTTTGTTTTATTTTGTGAATAGCAAAAAGCATTCAACCCCATAATACATGTTGTTTTATTGGTCGCCCGTCCATTTCATATCCCATAGCTTAACGACTCATATATTTGGATTCCTCTCGACGAGGCGAGCAGTACGAGTACCACCTTGATGGGTCTGCGACATTTCCTTCCAGAGTTATTACCAAAAAACTACAAACATCCCAGAATCCTCTCGGTTTGGGGTCAAAATGTTGTCGCTTATTAAATCCCATAAGAAACGTCGCATCGAATAAATGTGATTGAATTCTCCCCGTCTGGACGAGCGGAATTGAATGGTGCAACTGATTTTGCTGTGCTGTGTTAAATCAGATATTTGCATGACGGAGTTTGTTTTATTTTGTGAATAGCAAAAAGCATTCAACCCCATAATACATGTTGTTTTATTGGTCGCCCGTCCATTTCATATCCCATAGCTTAACGACTCATATATTTGGATTCCTCTCGACGAGGCGAGCAGTACGAGTACCACCTTGATGGGTCTGCGACGTTTCCGTCCAGAGTTATTACCAAAAAAACACAAACATCCCAGAATCCTCTCGGTTTGGGGTCAAAATGTTGTCGCTTATTAAATCCCATAAGAAACGTCGCATCGAATAAATGTGATTGAATTCTCCCCATCTGGATGAGCGGAATTGAATGGTGCAACTGATTTTACTGTGCTATGTTAAATCAGATATTTGCATGACTGCGTTTGTTTTATTTTGTGAATAGCAAAAAGCATTCAACCCCATAATACATGTTGTTTTATTGGTCGCCCGTCCATTTCATATCCCATAGCTTAACGACTCATATATTTGGATTCCTCTCGACGAGGCGAGCAGTACGAGTACCACCTTGATGGGTCTGCGACATTTCCTTCCAGAGTTATTACCAAAAAACTACAAACATCCCAGAATCCTCTCGGTTTGGGGTCAAAATGTTGTCGCTTATTAAATCCCATAAGAAACGTCGCATCGAATAAATGTGATTGAATTCTCCCCGTCTGGACGAGCGGAATTGAATGGTGCAACTGATTTTGCTGTGCTGTGTTAAATCAGATATTTGCATGACGGAGTTTGTTTTATTTTGTGAATAGCAAAAAGCATTCAACCCCATAATACATGTTGTTTTATTGGTCGCCCGTCCATTTCATATCCCATAGCTTAACGACTCATATATTTGGATTCCTCTCGACGAGGCGAGCAGTACGAGTACCACCTTGATGGGTCTGCAACGTTGCCTTCCAGAGTTATTACCAAAAAACCACAAACATCCCAGAATCCTCTCGGTTTGGGGTCAAAATGTTGTCGCTTATTAAATCCCATATGAAACGTCGCATCGAATAAATGTGATTGAATTCTCCCCATCTGGACGAGCGGAATTGAATGGTGCAACTGATTTTGCTGTGCTATGTTAAATCAGATATTTGCATGACTGCGTTTGTTTTATTTTGTGAATAGCAAAAAGCATTCAACCCCATAATACATGTTGTTTTATTGGTCGCCCGTCAATTTCATATCCCATAGCTTAACCACTCATATATTTGTATTCCTCTTGACGAGGCGAGCAGTACGAGTACCACCTTGATGGGTCTGCAACGTTGCCTTCCAGAGCTATTACCAAAAAAACACAAACATCCCAGAATCCTCTCGGTTTGGGGTCAAAATGTTGTCGCTTATTAAATCCCATAAGAAACGTCGCATCGAAAAAATGTGATTGAATTCTCCCCATCTGATCGAGCGGAATTGAATGGTGCAACGGATTTTGCTGTGCTGTGTTAAATCAGATATTTGCATGACTGCGTTTGTTTTATTTTGTGAATAGCAAAAAGCATTCAACCCCATAATACATGTTGTTTTATTGGTCGCTCGTCCATTTGATATCCCATAGCTTAACGACTCATATATTTGGATTCCTCTCGACGAGGCGAGCAGTACGAGTACCACCTTGATGGGTCTGCGACGTTTCCGTCCAGAGTTATTACCAAAAAAACACAAACATCCCAGAATCCTCTCGGTTTGGGGTCAAAATGTTGTCGCTTATTAAATCCCATAAGAAACGTCGCATCGAATAAATGTGATTGAATTCTCCCCATCTGGATGAGCGGAATTGAATGGTGCAACTGATTTTACTGTGCTATGTTAAATCAGATATTTGCATGACTGCGTTTGTTTTATTTTGTGAATAGCAAAAAGCATTCAACCCCATAATACATGTTGTTTTATTGGTCGCCCGTCCATTTCATATCCCATAGCTTAACGACTCATATATTTGGATTCCTCTCGACGAGGCGAGCAGTACGAGTACCACCTTGATGGGTCTGCGACATTTCCTTCCAGAGTTATTACCAAAAAACTACAAACATCCCAGAATCCTCTCGGTTTGGGGTCAAAATGTTGTCGCTTATTAAATCCCATAAGAAACGTCGCATCGAATAAATGTGATTGAATTCTCCCCGTCTGGACGAGCGGAATTGAATGGTGCAACTGATTTTGCTGTGCTGTGTTAAATCAGATATTTGCATGACGGAGTTTGTTTTATTTTGTGAATAGCAAAAAGCATTCAACCCCATAATACATGTTGTTTTATTGGTCGCCCGTCCATTTCATATCCCATAGCTTAACGACTCATATATTTGTATTCCTCTCGACGAGGCGAGCAGTACGAGTACCACCTTGATGGGTCTGCAACGTTGCCTTCCAGAGTTATTACCAAAAAACCACAAACATCCCAGAATCCTCTCGGTTTGGGGTCAAAATGTTGTCGCTTATTAAATCCCATGAGAAACGTCGCATCGAAAAAATGTGATTGAATTCTCCCCATCTGATCGAGCGGAATTGAATGGTGCAACTGATTTTGCTGTGCTGTGTTAAATCAGATATTAGCATGACTGCGTTTTTTTTATTTTGTGAATAGCAAAAAGCATTCAACCCCATAATACATGTTGTTTTATTGGTCGCTCGTCCATTTCATATCCCATAGCTTAACGACTCATATATTTGGATTCCTCTCGACGAGACGAGCAGTACGAGGTCCACCTTGATGGGACTGCGACGTTTCCTTCCAGAGTTATTACCAAAAAAACACAAACATCCCAGAATCCTCTCGGTTTGGGGTCAAAATGTTGTCGCTTATTAAATCCCATAAGAAACGTCGCATCGAATAAATGTGATTGAATTCTCCCCATCTGAACGAGCGGAATTGAATGGTGCAACTGATTTTGCTGTGCTATGTTAAATCAGATATTTGCATGACTGCGTTTGTTTTATTTTGTGAATAGCAAAAAGCATTCAACCCCATAATACATGTTGTTTTATTGGTCGCCCGTCAATTTCATATCCCATAGCTTAACCACTCATATATTTGTATTCCTCTCGACGAGGCGAGCAGTACGAGTACCACCTTGATGGGTCTGCAACGTTGCCTTCCAGAGCTATTACCAAAAAACCACAAACATCCCAGAATCCTCTCGGTTTGGGGTCAAAATGTTGTCGCTTATTAAATCCCATAAGAAACGTCGCATCGAAAAAATGTGATTGAATTCTCCCCTTATGATCGAGCGGAATTGAATGGTGCAACTGATTTTGCTGTGCTGTGTTAAATCAGATATTTGCATGACTGCGTTTGTTTTATTTTGTGAATAGCAAAAAGCATTCAACCCCATAATACATGTTGTTTTATTGGTCGCTCGTCCATTTGATATCCCATAGCTTAACGACTCATATATTTGTATTCCTCTCGACGAGGCGAACAGTACGAGTACCACCTTGATGGGTCTGCAACGTTGCCTTCCAGAGCTATTACCAAAAAACCACAAACATCCCAGAATCCTCTCGGTTTGGGGTCAAAATGTTGTCGCTTATTAAATCCCATAAGAAACGTCGCATCGAAAAAATGTGATTGAATTCTCCCCTTATGATCGAGCGGAATTGAATGGTGCAACTGATTTTGCTGTGCTGTGTTAAATCAGATATTTGCATGACTGCGTTTGTTTTATTTTGTGAATAGCAAAAAGCATTCAACCCCATAATACATGTTGTTTTATTGGTCGCTCGTCCATTTGATATCCCATAGCTTAACGACTCATATATTTGGATTCCTCTCGACGAGGCGAACAGTACGAGTACCACCTTGATGGGTCTGCGACGTTTCCGTCCAGAGTTATTACCAAAAAAACACAAACATCCCAGAATCCTCTCGGTTTGGGGTCAAAATGTTGTCGCTTATTAAATCCCATAAGAAACGTCGCATCGAATAAATGTGATTGAATTCTCCCCATCTGGATGAGCGGAATTGAATGGTGCAACTGATGTTACTGTGCTATGTTAAATCAGATATTTGCATGACTGCGTTTGTTTTATTTTGTGAATAGCAAAAAGCATTCAACCCCATAATACATGTTGTTTTATTGGTCGCCCGTCCATTTCATATCCCATAGCTTAACGACTGATATATTTGGATTCCTCTCGACGAGGCGAGCAGTACGAGTACCACCTTGATGGGTCTGCGACATTTCCTTCCAGAGTTATTACCAAAAAACTACAAACATCCCAGAATCCTCTCGGTTTGGGGTCAAAATGTTGTCGCTTATTAAATCCCATATGAAACGTCGCATCGAATAAATGTGATTGAATTCTCCCCGTCTGGACGAGCGGAATTGAATGGTGCAACTGATTTTGCTGTGCTGTGTTAAATCAGATATTTGCATGACGGAGTTTGTTTTATTTTGTGAATAGCAAAAAGCATTCAACCCCATAATACATGTTGTTTTATTGGTCGCCCGTCCATTTCATATCCCATAGCTTAACGACTCATATATTTGGATTCCTCTCGACGAGGCGAGCAGTACGAGTACCACCTTGATGGGTCTGCGACATTTCCTTCCAGAGTTATTACCAAAAAACTACAAACATCCCAGAATCCTCTCGGTTTGGGGTCAAAATGTTGTCGCTTATTAAATCCCATAAGAAACGTTGCATCGAATAAATGTGATTGAATTCTCCCCGTCTGGACGAGGGGAATTGAATGGTGCAACTGATTTTGCTGTGCTGTGTTAAATCAGATATTTGCATGACGGAGTTTGTTTTATTTTGTGAATAGCAAAAAGCATTCAACCCCATAATACATGTTGTTTTATTGGTCGCCCGTCAATTTCATATCCCATAGCTTAACCACTCATATATTTGTATTCCTCTCGACGAGGCGAGCAGTACGAGTACCACCTTGATGGGTCTGCAACGTTGCCTTCCAGAGCTATTACCAAAAAACCACAAACATCCCAGAATCCTCTCGGTTTGGGGTCAAAATGTTGTCGCTTATTAAATCCCATAAGAAACGTCGCATCGAAAAAATGTGATTGAATTCTCCCCTTATGATCGAGCGGAATTGAATGGTGCAACTGATTTTGCTGTGCTGTGTTAAATCAGATATTTGCATGACTGCGTTTGTTTTATTTTGTGAATAGCAAAAAGCATTCAACCCCATAATACATGTTGTTTTATTGGTCGCTCGTCCATTTGATATCCCATAGCTTAACGACTCATATATTTGGATTCCTCTCGACGAGGCGAACAGTACGAGTACCACCTTGATGGGTCTGCGACGTTTCCGTCCAGAGTTATTACCAAAAAAACACAAACATCCCAGAATCCTCTCGGTTTGGGGTCAAAATGTTGTCGCTTATTAAATCCCATAAGAAACGTCGCATCGAATAAATGTGATTGAATTCTCCCCATCTGGATGAGCGGAATTGAATGGTGCAACTGATTTTACTGTGCTATGTTAAATCAGATATTTGCATGACTGCGTTTGTTTTATTTTGTGAATAGCAAAAAGCATTCAACCCCATAATACATGTTGTTTTATTGGTCGCCCGTCCATTTCATATCCCATAGCTTAACGACTCATATATATGGATTCCTCTCGACGAGGCGAGCAGTACGAGTACCACCTTGATGGGTCTGCGACATTTCCTTCCAGAGTTATTACCAAAAAACTACAAACATCCCAGAATCCTCTCGGTTTGGGGTCAAAATGTTGTCGCTTATTAAATCCCATAAGAAACGTCGCATCGAATAAATGTGATTGAATTCTCCCCGTCTGGACGAGCGGAATTGAATGGTGCAACTGATTTTGCTGTGCTGTGTTAAATCAGATATTTGCATGACGGAGTTTGTTTTATTTTGTGAATAGCAAAAAGCATTCAACCCCATAATACATGTTGTTTTATTGGTCGCCCGTCCATTTCATATCCCATAGCTTAACGACTCATATATTTGGATTCCTCTCGACGAGGCGAGCAGTACGAGTACCACCTTGATGGGTCTGCGACATTTCCTTCCAGAGTTATGACCAAAAAACTACAAACATCCCAGAATCCTCTCGGTTTGGGGTCAAAATGTTGTCGCTTATTAAATCCCATAAGAAACGTCGCATCGAATAAATGTGATTGAATTCTCCCCGTCTGGACGAGGGGAATTGAATGGTGCAACTGATTTTGCTGTGCTGTGTTAAATCAGATATTTGCATGACGGAGTTTGTTTTATTTTGTGAATAGCAAAAAGCATTCAACCCCATAATACATGTTGTTTTATTGGTCGCCCGTCCATTTCATATCCCATAGCTTAACGACTCATATATTTGTATTCCTCTCGACGAGGCGAGCAGTACGAGTACCACCTTGATGGGTCTGCAACGTTGCCTTCCAGAGTTATTACCAAAAAACTACAAACATCCCAGAATCCTCTCGGTTTGGGGTCAAAATGTTGTCGCTTATTAAATCCCATAAGAAACGTCGCATCGAATAAATGTGATTGAATTCTCCCCGTCTGGATGAGCGGAATTGAATGGTGCAACTTATTTTGCTGTGCTGTGTTAAATCAGATATTTGCATGACGGCGTTTGTTTTATTTTGTGAATAGCAAAAAGCATTCAACCCCATAATACATGTTGTTTTATTGGTCGCCCGTCAATTTCATATCCCATAGCTTAACGACTCATATATTTGTATTCCTCTCGACGAGGCGAGCAGTACGAGTACCACCTTGATGGGTCTGCAACGTTGCCTTCCAGAGTTATTACCAAAAAACCACAAACATCCCAGAATCCTCTCGGTTTGGGGTCAAAATGTTGTCGCTTATTAAATCCCATAAGAAACGTCGCATCGAAAAAATGTGATTGAATTCTCCCCATCTGAACGAGCGGAATTGAATGGTGCAACTGATTTTGCTGTGCTGTGTTAAATCAGATATTTGCATGACTGCGTTTGTTTTATTTTGTGAATAGCAAAAAGCATTCAACCCAATAAAACATGTTGTTTTATTGGTCGCTCGTCCATTTGATATCCCATAGCTTAACGACTCATATATTTGGATTCCTTTCGACGAGGCGAGCAGTACGAGTACCACCTTGATGGGTCTGCGATGTTTCCTTCCAGAGTTATTACCAAAAAAACACAAACATCCCAGAATCCTCTCGGTTTGGGGTCAAAATGTTGTCGCTTATTAAATCCCATAAGAAACGTCGCATCGAATAAATGTGATTGAATTCTCCCCATCTGGACGAGCGGAATTGAATGGTGCAACTGATTTTGCTGTGCTATGTTAAATCAGATATTTGCATGACTGCGTTTGTTTTATTTTGTGAATAGCAAAAAGCATTCAACCCCATAATACATGTTGTTTTATTGGTCGCCCGTCCATTTCATATCCCATAGCTTAACGACTCATATATTTGGATTCCTCTCGACGAGGCGAGCAGTACGAGTACCACCTTGATGGGTCTGCGACATTTCCTTCCAGAGTTATTACCAAAAAACTACAAACATCCCAGAATCCTCTCGGTTTGGGGTCAAAATGTTGTCGCTTATTAAATCCCATAAGAAACGTCGCATCGAATAAATGTGATTTTAATTCTCCCCGTCTGGACGAGCGGAATTGAATGGTGCAACTGATTTTGCTGTGCTGTGTTAAATCAGATATTTGCATGATGGCGTTTGTTTTATTTTGTGAATAGCAAAAAGCATTCAACCCCATAATACATGTTGTTTTATTGGTCGCCCGTCAATTTTATATCCCATAGCTTAACCACTCATATATTTGTATTCCTCTCGACGAGGCGAGCAGTACGAGTACCACCTTGATGGGTCTGCAACGTTGCCTTCCAGAGCTATTACCAAAAAACCACAAACATCCCAGAATCCTCTCGGTTTGGGGTCAAAATGTTGTCGCTTATTAAATCCCATAAGAAACGTCGCATCGAAAAAATGTGATTGAATTCTCCCCATCTGATCGAGCGGAATTGAATGGTGCAACTGATTTTGCTGTGCTGTGTTAAATCAGATATTTGCATGACTGCGTTTGTTTTATTTTGTGAATAGCAAAAAGCATTCAACCCCATAATACATGTTGTTTTATTGGTCGCTCGTTCATTTGATATCCCATAGCTTAACGACTCATATATTTGGATTCCTCTCGACGAGGCGAGCAGTACGAGTACCACCTTGATGGGTCTGCGACGTTTCCGTCCAGAGTTATTACCAAAAAAACACAAACATCCCAGAATCCTCTCGGTTTGGGGTCAAAATGTTGTCGCTTATTAAATCCCATAAGAAACGTCGCATCGAATAAATGTGATTGAATTCTCCCCATCTGGATGAGCGGAATTGAATGGTGCAACTGATTTTACTGTGCTATGTTAAATCAGATATTTGCATGACTGCGTTTGTTTTATTTTGTGAATAGCAAAAAGCATTCAACCCCATAATACATGTTGTTTTATTGGTCGCCCGTCCATTTCATATCCCATAGCTTAACGACTCATATATTTGGATTCCTCTCGACGAGGCGAGCAGTACGAGTACCACCTTGATGGGTCTGCAACGTTGCCTTCCAGAGTTATTACCAAAAAACTACAAACATCCCAGAATCCTCTCGGTTTGGGGTCAAAATGTTGTCGCTTATTAAATCCCATAAGAAACGTCGCATCGAATAAATGTGATTTTAATTCTCCCCGTCTGGACGAGCGGAATTGAATGGTGCAACTGATTTTGCTGTGCTGTGTTAAATCAGATATTTGCATGATGGCGTTTGTTTTATTTTGTGAATAGCAAAAAGCATTCAACCCCATAGTACATGTTGTTTTATTGGTCGCCCGTCCATTTCATATCCCATAGCTTAACCACTCATATATTTGTATTCCTCTCGACGAGGCGAGCAGTACGAGTACCACCTTGATGGGTCTGCAACGTTGCCTTCCAGAGCTATTACCAAAAAACCACAAACATCCCAGAATCCTCTCGGTTTGGGGTCAAAATGTTGTCGCTTATTAAATCCCATAAGAAACGTCGCATCGAAAAAATGTGATTGAATTCTCCCCATCTGATCGAGCGGAATTGAATGGTGCAACTGATTTTGCTGTGCTGTGTTAAATCAGATATTTGCATGACTGCGTTTGTTTTATTTTGTGAATAGCAAAAAGCATTCAACCCCATAATACATGTTGTTTTATTGGTCGCTCGTCCATTTGATATCCCATAGCTTAACGACTCATATATTTGGATTCCTCTCGACGAGGCGAGCAGTACGAGTACCACCTTGATGGGTCTGCGACGTTTCCGTCCAGAGTTATTACCAAAAAAACACAAACATCCCAGAATCCTCTCGGTTTGGGGTCAAAATGTTGTCGCTTATTAAATCCCATAAGAAACGTCGCATCGAATAAATGTGATTGAATTCTCCCCATCTGAACGAGCGGAATTGAATGGTGCAACTGATTTTGCTGTGCTGTGTTAAATCAGATATTTGCATGACTGCGTTTGTTTTATTTTGTGAATAGCAAAAAGCATTCAACCCCATAATACATGTTGTTTTATTGGTCGCTCGTCCATTTGATATCCCATAGCTTAACGACTCATATATTTGGATTCCTTTCGACGAGTCGAGCAGTACGAGTACCACCTTGATGGGTCTGCGATGTTTCCTTACAGAGTTATTACCAAAAAAACACAAACATCCCAGAATCCTCTCGGTTTGGGGTCAAAATGTTGTCGCTTATTAAATCCCATAAGAATCGTCGCATCGAAAAAATGTGATTGAATTCTCCCCATCTGAACGAGCGGAATTGAATGGTGCAACTGATTTTGCTGTGCTGTGTTAAATCAGATATTTGCATGACTGCGTTTGTTTTATTTTGTGAATAGCAAAAAGCATTCCACCTCATAATACATGTTGTTTTATTGGTCGCTCGTCCATTTCATATCCCATAGCTTAACGACTCATATATTTGGATTCCTCTCGACGAGGCGAGCAGTACGAGTACCACCTTGATGGGTCTGCGACATTTCCTTCCAGAGTTATTACCAAAAAACTACAAACATCCCAGAATCCTCTCGGTTTGGGGTCAAAATGTTGTCGCTTATTAAATCCCATAAGAAACGTCGCATCGAATAAATGTGATTGAATTCTCCCCATCTGGACGAGCGGAATTGAATGGTGCAACTGATTTTGCTGTGCTATGTTAAATCAGATATTTGCATGACTGCGTTTGTTTTATTTTGTGAATAGCAAAAAGCATTCAACCCCATAATACATGTTGTTTTATTGGTCGCCCGTCCATTTCATATCCCATAGCTTAACGACTCATATATTTGGATTCCTCTCGACGAGGCGAGCAGTACGAGTACCACCTTGATGGGTCTGCGACATTTCCTTCCAGAGTTATTACCAAAAAACTACAAACATCCCAGAATCCTCTCGGTTTGGGGTCAAAATGTTGTCGCTTATTAAATCCCATAAGAAACGTCGCATCGAATAAATGTGACTGAATTCTCCCCGTCTGGACGAGCGGAATTGAATGGTGCAACTGATTTTGCTGTGCTATGTTAAATCAGATATTTGCATGACGGCGTTTGTTTTATTTTGTGAATAGCAAAAAGCATTCAACCCCATAATACATGTTGTTTTATTGGTCACCCGTCCATTTCATATCCCATAGCTTAACGACTCATATATTTGTATTCCTCTCGACGAGGCGAGCAGTACGAGTACCACCTTGATGGGTCTGCAACGTTGCCTTCCAGAGTTATTACCAAAAAACCACAAACATCCCAGAATCCTCTCGGTTTGGGGTCAAAATGTTGTCGCTTATTAAATCCCATAAGAAACGTCGCATCGAAAAAATGTGATTGAATTCTCCCCATCTGGACGAGCGGAATTGAATGGTGCAA
Organism: Petromyzon marinus; assembly: GCF_048934315.1. Classification (NCBI taxonomy): domain Eukaryota; kingdom Metazoa; phylum Chordata; class Hyperoartia; order Petromyzontiformes; family Petromyzontidae; genus Petromyzon; species Petromyzon marinus. The sequence goes on from NC_133683.1 coordinate 8,319,784, forward strand.
CTGATTTTGCTGTGCCGTGTTAAATCAGATATTTGCATGACTGCGTTTGTTTTATTTTGTGAATAGCAAAAAGCATTCAACCCCATAATACATGTTGTTTTATTGGTCGCTCGTCCATTTGATATCCCATAGCTTAACGACTCATATATTTGGATTCCTCTCGACGAGGCGAGCAGTACGAGTACCAACTTGATGGGTCTGCGATGTTTCCTTCCAGAGTTATTACCCAAAAAACACAAAAATCCCAGAATCCTCTCGGTTTGGGGTCAAAATGTTGTCGCTTATTAAATCCCATAAGAAACGTCGCTTCGAATATATGTGATTGAATTCTCCCCATCTGGGCGAGCGGAATTGAATGGTGCAACTGATTTTGTGTTAAATCAGATATTTGCATGACGGCGTTTGTTTTATTTTGTGAATAGCAAAAAGCATTCAACCCCATAATACATGTTGTTTTATTGGTCGCCCGTCCATTTCATATCCCATAGCTTAACGACTCATATATTTGGATTCCTCTCGACGAGGCGAGCAGTACGAGTACCACCTTGATGGGTCTGCAACGTTGCCTTCCACAGTTATTACCAAAAAACCACAAACATCCCAGAATCCTCTCGGTTTGGGGTCAAAATGTTGTCGCTTATTAAATCCCATAAGAAACGTCGCATCGAAAAAATGTGATTGAATTCTCCCCATCTGAACGAGCGGAATTGAATGGTGCAACTGATTTTGCTGTGCTGTGTTAAATCAGATATTTGCATGATGGCGTTTGTTTTATTTTGTGAATATCAAAAAGCATTCAACCCCATAATACATGTTGTTTTATTGGTCGCCCGTCCATTTCATATCCCAAAGCTTAACGACTCATATATTTGTATTCCTCTCGACGAGGCGAGCAGTACGAGTACCACCTTGATGGGTCTGCAACGTTGCCTTCCAGAGTTATTACCAAAAAACCACAAACATCCCAGAATCCTCTCGGTTTGGGGTCAAAATGTTGTCGCTTATTAAATCCCATAAGAAACGTCGCATCGAAAAAATGTGATTGAATTCTCCCCATCTGAACGAGCGGAATTGAATGGTGCAACTGATTTTGCTGTGCTGTGTTAAATCAGATATTTGCATGACTGCGTTTGTTTTATTTTGTGAATAGCAAAAAGCATTCAACCCCATAATACATGTTGTTTTATTGGTCGCTCGTCCATTTGATATCCCATAGCTTAACGACTCATATATTTGGATTCCTTTCGACGAGTCGAGCAGTACGAGTACCACCTTGATGGGTCTGCGATATTTCCTTACAGAGTTATTACCAAAAAAACACAAACATCCCAGAATCCTCTCGGTTTGGGGTCAAAATGTTGTCGCTTATTAAATCCCATAAGAAACGTCGCATCGAAAAAATGTGATTGAATTCTCCCCATCTGAACGAGCGGAATTGAATGGTGCAACTGATTTTGCTGTGCTGTGTTAAATCAGATATTTGCATGACTGCGTTTGTTTTATTTTGTGAATAGCAAAAAGCATTCAACCCCATAATACATATTGTTTTATTGGTCACCCGTCCATTTCATATCCCATAGCTTAACGACTCATATATTTGAATTCCTCTCGACGAGGCGAGCAGTACGAGTACCACCTTGATGGGTCTGCAACGTTGCCTTCCAGAGTTATTACCAAAAAACCACAAACATCCCAGAATCCTCTCGGTTTGGGGTCAAAATGTTGTCGCTTATTAAATCCCATAAGAAACGTCGCATCGAAAAAATGTGATTGAATTCTCCCCATCTGGACGAGCGGAATTGAATGGTGCAACTGATTTTGCTGTGCTGTGTTAAATCAGATATTTGCATGACTGCGTTTGTTTTATTTTGTGAATAGCAAAAAGCATTCAACCCCATAATACATGTTGTTTTATTGGTCGCTCGTCCATTTGATATCCCATAGCTTAACGACTCATATATTTGGATTCCTCTCGACGAGGCGAGCAGTACGAGTACCAACTTGATGGGTCTGCGATGTTTCCTTCCAGAGTTATTACCAAAAAAACACAAACATCCCAGAATCCTCTCGGTTTGGGGTCAAAATGTTGTCGCTTATTAAATCCCATAAGAAACGTCGCATCGAATATATGTGATTGAATTCTCCCCATCTGGACGAGCGGAATTGAATGGTGCAACTGATTTTGTGTTAAATCAGATATTTGCATGACGGCGTTTGTTTTATTTTGTGAATAGCAAAAAGCATTCAACCCCATAATACATGTTGTTTTATTGGTCGCCCGTCCATTTCATATCCCATAGCTTAACGACTCATATATTTGGATTCCTCTCGACGAGGCGAGCAGTACGAGTACCACCTTGATGGGTCTCTGACATTTCCTTCCAGAGTTATTACCATAAAAACTACAAACATCCCAGAATCCTCTCGGTTTGGGGTCAAAATGTTGTCGCTTATTAAATCCCATAAGAAACGTCGCATCGAATAAATGTGATTGAATTCTCCCCGTCTGGACGAGCGGAATTGAATGGTGCAACTGATTTTGCTGTGCTGTGTTAAATCAGATATTTGCATGATGGCGTTTGTTTTATTTTGTGAATAGCAAAAAGCATTCAACCCCATAATACATGTTGTTTTATTGGTCGCCCGTCCATTTCATATCCCATAGCTTAACGACTCATATATTTGTATTACTCTCGACGAGGCGAGCAGTACGAGTACCACCTTGATGGGTCTGCAACGTTGCCTTCCACAGTTATTACCAAAAAACCACAAACATCCCAGAATCCTCTCGGTTTGGGGTCAAAATGTTGTCGCTTATTAAATCCCATAAGAAACGTCGCATCGAAAAAATGTGATTGAATTCTCCCCATCTGAACGAGCGGAATTGAATGGTGCAACTGATTTTGCTGTGCTGTGTTAAATCAGATATTTGCATGATGGCGTTTGTTTTATTTTGTGAATAGCAAAAAGCATTCAACCCCATAAAACATGTTGTTTTATTGGTCGCCCGTCCATTTCATATCCCATAGCTTAACGACTCATATATTTGTATTCCTCTCGATGAGGCGAGCAGTACGAGTACCACCTTGATGGGTCTGCAACGTTGCCTTCCAGAGTTATTACCAAAAAACCACAAACATCCCAGAATCCTCTCGGTTTGGGGTCAAAATGTTGTCGCTTATTAAATCCCATAAGAAACGTCGCATCGAAAAAATGTGATTGAATTCTCCCCATCTGAACGAGCGGAATTGAATGGTGCAACTGATTTTGCTGTGCTGTGTTAAATCAGATATTTGCATGACTGCGTTTGTTTTATTTTGTGAATAGCAAAAAGCATTCAACCCCATAATACATGTTGTTTTATTGGTCACTCGTCCATTTGATATCCCATAGCTTAACGACTCATATATTTGGATTCCTTTCGACGAGTCGAGCAGTACGAGTACCACCTTGATGGGTCTGCAACGTTGCCTTCCAGAGTTATTACCAAAAAACCACAAACATCCCAGAATCCTCTCGGTTTGGGGTCAAAATGTTGTCGCTTATTAAATCCCATAAGAAACGTCGCATCGAATAAATGTGATTGAATTCTCCCCATCTGGACGAGCGGAATTGAATGGTGCAACTGATTTTGCTGTGCTATGTTAAATCAGATATTTGCATGACTGCGTTTGTTTTATTTTGTGAATAGCAAAAAGCATTCAACCCCATAATACATGTTGTTTTATTGGTCGCCCGTCCATTTCATATCCCATAGCTTAACGACTCATATATTTGGATTCCTCTCGACGAGGCGAGCAGTACGAGTACCACCTTGATGGGTCTGCGATATTTCCTTCCAGAGTTATTACCAAAAAACTACAAACATCCCAGAATCCTCTCGGTTTGGGGTCAAAATGTTGTCGCTTATTAAATCCCATAAGAAACGTCGCATCGAATAAATGTGACTGAATTCTCCCCGTCTGGACGAGCGGAATTGAATGGTGCAACTGATTTTGCTGTGCTGTGTTAAATCAGATATTTGCATGACTGCGTTTGTTTTATTTTGTGAATAGCAAAAAGCATTCAACCCCATAATACATGTTGTTTTATTGGTCACCCGTCCATTTCATATCCCATAGCTTAACGACTCATATATTTGGATTCCTCTCGACGAGGCGAGCAGTACGAGTACCAACTTGATGGGTCTGCGATGTTTCCTTCCAGAGTTATTACCAAAAAAACACAAACATCCCAGAATCCTCTCGGTTTGGGGTCAAAATGTTGTCGCTTATTAAATCCCATAAGAAACGTCGCATCGAATATATGTGATTGAATTCTCCCCATCTGGACGAGCGGAATTGAATGGTGCAACTGATTTTGTGTTAAATCAGATATTTGCATGACGGCGTTTGTTTTATTTTGTGAATAGCAAAAAGCATTCAACCCCATAATACATGTTGTTTTATTGGTCGCCCGTCCATTTCATATCCCATAGCTTAACGACTAATATATTTGGATTCCTCTCGAAGAGGCGAGCAGTACGAGTACCACCTTGATGGGTCTCTGACATTTCCTTCCAGAGTTATTACCAAAAAACTACAAACATCCCAGAATCCTCTCGGTTTGGGGTCAAAATGTTGTCGCTTATTAAATCCCATAAGAAACGTCGCATCGAATAAATGTGATTGAATTCTCCCCGTCTGGTCGAGCGGAATTGAATGGTGCAACTGATTTTGCTGTGCTGTGTTAAATCAGATATTTGCATGATGGCGTTTGTTTTATTTTGTGAATAGCAAAAAGCATTCAACCCCATAATACATGTTGTTTTATTGGTCGCCCGTCCATTTCATATCCCATAGCTTAACGACTCATATATTTGTATTCCTCTCGACGAGGCGAGCAGTACGAGTACCACCTTGATGGGTCTGCAACGTTGCCTTCCACAGTTATTACCAAAAAACCACAAACATCCCAGAATCCTCTCGGTTTGGGGTCAAAATGTTGTCGCTTATTAAATCCCATAAGAAACGTCGCATCGAAAAAATGTGATTGAATTCTCCCCATCTGAACGAGCGGAATTGAATGGTGCAACTGATTTTGCTGTGCTGTGTTAAATCAGATATTTGCATGATGGCGTTTGTTTTATTTTGTGAATAGCAAAAAGCATTCAACCCCATAATACATGTTGTTTTATTGGTCGCCCGCCCATTTCATATCCCATAGCTTAACGACTCATATATTTGTATTCCTCTCGACGAGGCGAGCAGTACGAGTACCACCTTGATGGGTCTGCGACGTTGCCTTCCAGAGTTATTACCAAAAAACCACAAACATCCCAGAATCCTCTCGGTTTGGGGTCAAAATGTTGTCGCTTATTAAATCCCATAAGAAACGTCGCATCGAAAAAATGTGATTGAATTCTCCCCATCTGAACGAGCGGAATTGAATGGTGCAACTGATTTTGCTGTGCTGTGTTAAATCAGATATTTGCATGACTGCGTTTGTTTTATTTTGTGAATAGCAAAAAGCATTCAACCCCATAATACATGTTGTTTTATTGGTCACTCGTCCATTTGATATCCCATAGCTTAACGACTCATATATTTGGATTCCTCTCGACGAGGCGAGCAGTACGAGTACCACCTTGATGGGTCTGCGACATTTCCTTCCAGAGTTATTACCAAAAAACTACAAACATCCCAGAATCCTCTCGGTTTGGGGTCAAAATGTTGTCGCTTATTAAATCCCATAAGAAACGTCGCATCGAATAAATGTGACTGAATTCTCCCCGTCTGGACGAGCGGAATTGAATGGTGCAACTGATTTTGTTGTGCTATGTTAAATCAGATATTTGCATGACTGCGTTTGTTTTATTTTGTGAATAGCAAAAAGCATTCAACCCCATAATACATGTTGTTTTATTGGTCGCCCGTCCATTTCATATCCCATAGCTTAACGACTCATATATTTGGATTCCTCTCGACGAGGCGAGCAGTACGAGTACCACCTTGATGGGTCTGCGACATTTCCTTCCAGAGTTATTACCAAAAAACTACAAACATCCCAGAATCCTCTCGGTTTGGGGTCAAAATGTTGTCGCTAATTAAATCCCATAAGAAACGTCGCATCGAATAAATGTGACTGAATTCTCCCCGTCTGGACGAGCGGAATTGAATGGTGCAACTGATTTTGCTGTGCTATGTTAAATCAGATATTTGCATGACGGCGTTTGTTTTATTTTGTGAATAGCAAAAAGCATTCAACCCCATAATACATGTTGTTTTATTGGTCACCCTTCCATTTCATATCCCATAGCTTAACGACTCATATATTTGTATTCCTCTCGACGAGGCGAGCAGTACGAGTACCACCTTGATGGGTCTGCAACGTTGCCTTCCAGAGTTATTACCAAAAACCACAAACATCCCAGAATCCTCTCGGTTTGGGGTCAAAATGTTGTCGCTTATTAAATCCCATAAGAAACGTCGCATCGAAAAAATGTGATTGAATTCTCCCCATCTGGACGAGCGGAATTGAATGGTGCAACTGATTTTGCTGTGCCGTGTTAAATCAGATATTTGCATGACTGCGTTTGTTTTATTTTGTGAATAGCAAAAAGCATTCAACCCCATAATACATGTTGTTTTATTGGTCGCTCGTCCATTTGATATCCCATAGCTTAATGACTCATATATTTGGATTCCTCTCGACGAGGCGAGCAGTACGAGTACCAACTTGATGTGTCTGCGATGTTTCCTTCCAGAGTTATTACCAAAAAAACACAAACATCCCAGAATCCTCTCGGTTTGGGGTCAAAATGTTGTCGCTTATTAAATCCCATAAGAAACATCGCATCGAATATATGTGATTGAATTCTCCCCATCTGGACGAGCGGAATTGAATGGTGCAACTGATTTTGTGTTAAATCAGATATTTGCATGACGGCGTTTGTTTTATTTTGTGAATAGCAAAAAGCATTCAACCCCATAATACATGTTGTTTTATTGGTCGCCCGTCCATTTCATATCCCATAGCTTAACGACTCATATATTTGGATTCCTCTCGACGAGGCGAGCAGTACGAGTACCACCTTGATGGGTCTGGGACATTTCCTTCCAGAGTTATTACCAAAAAACTACAAACATCCCAGAATCCTCTCGGTTTGGGGTCAAAATGTTGTCGCTTATTAAATCCCATAAGAAACGTCGCATCGAATAAATGTGATTGAATTCTCCCCATCTGGACGAGCGGAATTGAATGGTGCAACTGATTTTGATGTGCTATGTTAAATCAGATATTTGCATGACTGCGTTTGTTTTATTTTGTGAATAGCAAAAAGCATTCAACCCCATAATACATGTTGTTTTATTGGTCGCCCGTCCATTTCATATCCCATAGCTTAACGACTCATATATTTGGATTCCTCTCGACGAGGCGAGCAGTACAAGTACCACCTTGATGGGTCTGCGAAGTTTCCTTCCAGAGTTATTACCAAAAAACTACAAACATCCCAGAATCCTCTCGGTTTGGGGTCAAAATGTTGTCGCTTATTAAATCCCATAAGAAACGTCGCATCGAATAAACGTGATTGAATTCTCCCCATCTGGACGAGCGGAATTGAATGGTGCAACTGATTTTGCTGTGCTATGTTAAATCAGATATTTGCATGACTGCATTTGTTTTATTTTGTGAATAGCAAAAAGCATTCAACCCCATAATACATGTTGTTTTATTGGTCGCCCGTCCATTTCATATCCCATAGCTTAACGACTCATATATTTGTATTCCTCTCGACGAGGCGAGCAGTACGAGTACCACCTTGATGGGTCTGCAACGTTGCCTTCCAGAGTTATTACCAAAAAACCACAAACATCCCAGAATCCTCTCGGTTTGGGGTCAAAATGTTGTCGCTTATTAAATCTCATAAGAAACGTCGCATCGAATAAATGTGATTGAATTCTCCCCATCTGAACGAGCGGAATTGAATGGTGCAACTGATTTTGCTGTGCTGTGTTAAATCAGATATTTGCATGATGGCGTTTGTTTTATTTTGTGAATAGCAAAAAGCATTCAACCCCATAATAAATGTTGTTTTATTGGTCCCTCATCCATTTTATATCCCATAGCTTAACGACTCATATATTTGGATTCCGCTCGACGAGGCGAGCAGTACGAGTACCACCTTGATGGGTCTGCGAAGTTTCCTTACAGAGTTATTACCAAAAAAACACAAACATCCCAGAATCCTCTCGGTTTGGGGTCAAAATGTTGTCGCTTATTAAATCCCATAAGAAACGTCGCATCGAATAAACGTGATTGAATTCTCCCCATCTGGACGAGCGGAATTGAATGGTGCAACTGATTTTGCTGTGCTATGTTAAATCAGATATTTGCATGACTGCATTTGTTTTATTTTGTGAATAGCAATAAGCATTCAACCCCATAATACATGTTGTTTTATTGGTCGCCCGTCCATTTCATATCCCATAGCTTAACGACTCATATATTTGGATTCCTCTCGACGAGGCGAGCAGTACGAGTACCACCGTGATGGGTCTGCGACATTTCCTTCCAGAGTTATTACCAAAAAAACACAAACATCCCAGAATCCTCTCGGTTTGGGGTCAAAATGTTGTCGCTTATTAAATCCCATAAGAAACGTCGCATCGAATGAATGTGATTGAATTATCCCCGTCTGGACGAGCGGAATTGAATGGTGCAACTGATTTTGCTGTGCTGTGTTAAATCAGATATTTGCATGACGGCGTTTGTTTTATTTTGTGAATAGCAAAAAGCATTCAACCCCATAAAACATGTTGTTTTATTGGTCGCCCGTCCATTTCATATCCCATAGCTTAACGACTCATATATTTGTATTCCTCTCGACGAGGCGAGCAGTACGAGTACCACCTTGATGGGTCTGCGACGTTTCCTTCCAGAGTTATTACCAAAAAACCACAAACATCCCAGAATGCTCTCAGTTTGGGGTCAAAATGTTGTCGCTTATTATATCCCATAAGAAACGTCGCATCGAATAAATGTGATTGAATTATCTCCGTCTGGACGAGCGGAATTGAATGGTGCAACTGATTTTGCTGTGCTGTGTTAAATCAGATATTTGCATGACAGCTTTTGTTTTATTTTGTGAATAGCAAAAAGCATTCAACCCTATAACACATGTTTTTTTATTGGTCGCTCGTCCATTTCATATCTCATAGCTTAACGACTCATATATTTGAATTCCTCTCGACGAGGCGAGCAGTACGAGTACCAGCTTGATGGGTCTGGGACGTTTCCTTCCAGAGTCATTACCAAAAAAACACAAACATCCCAGAATCCTCTCGGTTTGGGGTCAAAATGTTGTCGCTTATTAAATCCCATAAGAAACGTCGCATCGAATAAATGTGATTGAATTCTCCCCATCTGGACGAGCGGAATTGAATGGTGCAACTGATTTGCTGTGCTATGTTAAATCAGATATTTGCATGACTGCATTTGTTTTATTTTGTGAATAGCAATAAGCATTCAACCCCATAATACATGTTGTTTTATTGGTCGCCCGTCCATTTCATATCCCATAGCTTAACGACTCATATATTTGGATTCATCTCGACGAGGCGAGCAGTACGAGTACCACCTTGATGGGTCTGCAACGTTGCCTTCCAGAGTTATTACCAAAAAACCACAAACATCCCAGAATCCTCTCGGTTTGGGGTCAAAATGTTGTCGCTTATTAAATCCCATAAGAAACGTCGCATCGAAAAAATGTGATTGAATTCTCCCCATCTGAACGAGCGGAATTGAATGGTGCAACTGATTTTGCTGTGCTGTGTTAAATCAGATATTTGCATGACTGCGTTTGTTTTATTTTGTCAATAGCAAAAAGCATTCAACCCCATAATACATGTTGTTTTATTGGTCGCTCGTCCATTTGATATCCCATAGCTTAACGACTCATATATTTGGATTCCTTTCGACGAGTCGAGCAGTACGAGTACCACCTTGATGGGTCTGCAACATTTCCTTCCAGAGTTATTACCAAAAAACTACAAACATCCCAGAATCCTCTCGGTTTGGGGTCAAAATGTTGTCGCTTATTAAATCCCATAAGAAACGTCGCATCGAATAAATGTGACTGAATTCTCCCCGTCTGGACGAGCGGAATTGAATGGTGCAACTGATTTTGCTGTGCTATGTTAAATCAGATATTTGCATGACGGCGTTTGTTTTATTTTGTGAATAGCAAAAAGCATTCAACCCCATAATACATGTTGTTTTATTGGTCACCCGTCCATTTCATATCCCATAGCTTAACGACTCATATATTTGGATTCCTCTCGACGAGGCGAGCAGTACGAGTACCACCTTGATGGGTCTGCAACGTTGCCTTCCAGAGTTATTACCAAAAAACCACAAACATCCCAGAATCCTCTCGGTTTGGGGTCAAAATGTTGTCGCTTATTAAATCCCATAAGAAACGTCGCATCGAATGAATGTGATTGAATTCTCCCCGTCTGGACGAGCGGAATTGAATGGTGCAACTGATTTTGCTGTGCCGTGTTAAATCAGATATTTGCATGACTGCGTTTGTTTTATTTTGTGAATAGCAAAAAGCCTTCAACCCCATAATACATGTTGTTTTATTGGTCGCTCGTCCATTTGATATCCCATAGCTTAACGACTCATATATTTGGATTCCTCTCGACGAGGCGAGCAGTACGAGTACCAACTTGATGGGTCTGCGATGTTTCCTTCCAGAGTTATTACCAAAAAAACACAAACATCCCAGAATCCTCTCGGTTTGGGGTCAAAATGTTGTCGCTTATTAAATCCCATAAGAAACGTCGCATCGAATATATGTGATTGAATTCTCCCCATCTGGACGAGCGGAATTGAATGGTGCAACTGATTTTGTGTTAAATCAGATATTTGCATGACGGCGTTTGTTTTATTTTGTGAATAGCAAAAAGCATTCAACCCCATAATACATGTTGTTTTATTGGTCGCCCGTCCATTTCATATCCCATAGCTTAACGACTCATATATTTGGATTCCTCTCGACGAGGCGAGCAGTACGAGTACCACCTTGATGGGTCTGCGACATTTCCTTCCAGAGTTATTACCAAAAAACTACAAACATCCCAGAATCCTCTCGGTTTGGGGTCAAAATGTTGTCGCTTATTAAATCCCATAAGAAACGTCGCATCGAATAAATGTGATTGAATTCTCCCCATCTGGACGAGCGGAATTGAATGGTGCAACTGATTTTGCTGTGCTATGTTAAATCAGATATTTGCATGACTGCGTTTGTTTTATTTTGTGAATAGCAAAAAGCATTCAACCCCATAATACATGTTGTTTTATTGGTCGCCCGTCCATTTCATATCCCATAGCTTAACGACTCATATATTTGGATTCCTCTCGACGAGGCGAGCAGTACAAGTACCACCTTGATGGGTCTGCCAAGTTTCCTTCCAGAGTTATTACCAAAAAACTACAAACATCCCAGAATCCTCTCAGTTTGGGGTCAAAATGTTGTCGCTTATTAAATCCCATAAGAAACGTCGCATCGAATAAACGTGATTGAATTCTCCCCATCTGGACGAGCGGAATTGAATGGTGCAACTGATTTTGCTGTGCTATGTTAAATCAGATATTTGCATGACTGCATTTGTTTTATTTTGTGAATAGCAAAAAGCATTCAACCCCATAATACATGTTGTTTTATTGGTCGCCCGTCCATTTCATATCCCATAGCTTAACGACTCATATATTTGTATTCCTCTCGACGAGGCGAGCAGTACGAGTACCACCTTGATGGGTCTGCAACGTTGCCTTCCAGAGTTATTACCAAAAAACCACAAACATCCCAGAATCCTCTCGGTTTGGGGTCAAAATGTTGTCGCTTATTAAATCCCATAAGAAACGTCGCATCGAATATATGTGATTGAATTCTCCCCATCTGGACGAGCGGAATTGAATGGTGCAACTGATTTTGTGTTAAATCAGATATTTGCATGACGGCGTTTGTTTTATTTTGTGAATAGCAAAAAGCATTCAACCCCATAATACATGTTGTTTTATTGGTCGCCCGTCCATTTCATATCCCATAGCTTAACGACTCATATATTTGGATTCCTCTCGACGAGGCGAGCAGTACAAGTACCACCTTGATGGGTCTGCGAAGTTTCCTTCCAGAGTTATTATCAAAAAACTACAAACATCCCAGAATCCTCTCGGTTTGGGGTCAAAATGTTGTCGCTTATTAAATCCCATAAGAAACGTCGCATCGAATAAACGTGATTGAATTCTCCCCATCTGGACGAGCGGAATTGAATGGTGCAACTGATTTTGCTGTGCTATGTTAAATCAGATATTTGCATGATGGCGTTTGTTTTATTTTGTGAATAGCAAAAAGCATTCAACCCCATAATACATGTTGTTTTATTGGTCGCCCGTCCATTTCATATCCCATAGCTTAACGACTCATATATTTGTATTCCTCTCGACGAGGCGAGCAGTACGAGTACCACCTTGATGGGTCTGCAACGTTGCCTTCCAGAGTTATTACCAAAAAACCACAAACATCCCAGAATCCTCTCGGTTTGGGGTCAAAATGTTGTCGCTTATTAAATCCCATAAGAAACGTCGCATCGAATAAATGTGATTGAATTCTCCCCATCTGAACGAGCGGAATTGAATGGTGCAACTGATTTTGCTGTGCTGTGTTAAATCAGATATTTGCATGATGGCGTTTGTTTTATTTTGTGAATAGCAAAAAGCATTCAACCCCATAATACATGTTGTTTTATTGGTCCCTCATCCATTTTATATCCCATAGCTTAACGACTCATATATTTGGATTCCTCTCAACGAGGCGAGCAGTACGAGTACCACCTTGATGGGTCTGCGAAGTTTCCTTACAGAGTTATTACCAAAAAAACACAAACATCCCAGAATCCTCTCGGTTTGGGGTCAAAATTTTGTCGCTTATTAAATCCCATAAGAAACGTCGCATCGAATAAACGTGATTGAATTCTCCCCATCTGGACGAGCGGAATTGAATGGTGCAACTGATTTTGCTGTGCTATGTTAAATCAGATATTTGCATGACTGCATTTGTTTTATTTTGTGAATAGCAATAAGCATTCAACCCCATAATACATGTTGTTTTATTGGTCGCCCGTCCATTTCATATCCCATAGCTTAACGGCTCATATATTTGGATTCCTCTCGACGAGGCGAGCAGTACGAGTACCACCTTGATGGGTCTGCGACGTTTCCTTCCAGAGTTATTACCAAAAAACCACAAACATCCCAGAATCCTCTCAGTTTGGGGTCAAAATGTTGTCGCTTATTAAATCCCATAAGAAACGTCGCATCGAATAAATGTGATTGAATTATCTCCGTCTGGACGAGCGGAATTGAATGGTGCAACTGATTTTGCTGTGCTGTGTTAAATCAGATATTTGCATGACAGCTTTTGTTTTATTTTGTGAATAGCAAAAAGCATTCAACCCTATAATACATGTTTTTTATTGGTCGCTCGTCCATTTCATAACTCATAGCTTAACGACTCAAATATTTGAATTCCTCTCGACGAGGCGAGCAGTTCGAGTACCAGCTTGATGGGTCTGGGACGTTTCCTTCCAGAGTCATTACCAAAAAAACACAAACATCCCAGAATCCTCTCGGTTTGGGGTCAAAATGTTGTCGCTTATTAAATCCCATAAGAAACGTCGCATCGAATATATGTGATTGAATTCTCCCCATCTGGACGAGCGGAATTGAATGGTGCAACTGATTTTGTGTTAAATCAGATATTTGCATGACGGCGTTTGTTTTATTTTGTGAATAGCAAAAAGCATTCAACCCCATAATACATGTTGTTTTATTGGTCGCCCGTCCATTTCATATCCCATAGCTTAACGACTCATATATTTGGATTCCTCTCGACGAGGCGAGCAGTACAAGTACCACCTTGATGGGTCTGCGAAGTTTCCTTCCAGAGTTATTATCAAAAAACTACAAACATCCCAGAATCCTCTCGGTTTGGGGTCAAAATGTTGTCGCTTATTAAATCCCATAAGAAACGTCGCATCGAATAAACGTGATTGAATTCTCCCCATCTGGACGAGCGGAATTGAATGGTGCAACTGATTTTGCTGTGCTATGTTAAATCAGATATTTGCATGATGGCGTTTGTTTTATTTTGTGAATAGCAAAAAGCATTCAACCCCATAATACATGTTGTTTTATTGGTCGCCCGTCCATTTCATATCCCATAGCTTAACGACTCATATATTTGTATTCCTCTCGACGAGGCGAGCAGTACGAGTACCACCTTGATGGGTCTGCAACGTTGCCTTCCAGAGTTATTACCAAAAAACCACAAACATCCCAGAATCCTCTCGGTTTGGGGTCAAAATGTTGTCGCTTATTAAATCCCATAAGAAACGTCGCATCGAATAAATGTGATTGAATTCTCCCCATCTGAACGAGCGGAATTGAATGGTGCAACTGATTTTGCTGTGCTGTGTTAAATCAGATATTTGCATGATGGCGTTTGTTTTATTTTGTGAATAGCAAAAAGCATTCAACCCCATAATACATGTTGTTTTATTGGTCCCTCATCCATTTTATATCCCATAGCTTAACGACTCATATATTTGGATTCCTCTCAACGAGGCGAGCAGTACGAGTACCACCTTGATGGGTCTGCGAAGTTTCCTTACAGAGTTATTACCAAAAAAACACAAACATCCCAGAATCCTCTCGGTTTGGGGTCAAAATGTTGTCGCTTATTAAATCCCATAAGAAACGTCGCATCGAATAAACGTGATTGAATTCTCCCCATCTGGACGAGCGGAATTGAATGGTGCAACTGATTTTGCTGTGCTATGTTAAATCAGATATTTGCATGACTGCATTTGTTTTATTTTGTGAATAGCAATAAGCATTCAACCCCATAATACATGTTGTTTTATTGGTCGCCCGTCCATTTCATATCCCATAGCTTAACGGCTCATATATTTGGATTCCTCTCGACGAGGCGAGCAGTACGAGTACCACCTTGATGGGTCTGCGACGTTTCCTTCCAGAGTTATTACCAAAAAACCACAAACATCCCAGAATCCTCTCAGTTTGGGGTCAAAATGTTGTCGCTTATTAAATCCCATAAGAAACGTCGCATCGAATAAATGTGATTGAATTATCTCCGTCTGGACGAGCGGAATTGAATGGTGCAACTGATTTTGCTGTGCTGTGTTAAATCAGATATTTGCATGACAGCTTTTGTTTTATTTTGTGAATAGCAAAAAGCATTCAACCCTATAATACATGTTTTTTATTGGTCGCTCGTCCATTTCATATCTCATAGCTTAACGACTCAAATATTTGAATTCCTCTCGACGAGGCGAGCAGTTCGAGTACCAGCTTGATGGGTCTGGGACGTTTCCTTCCAGAGTCATTACCAAAAAAACACAAACATCCCAGAATCCTCTCGGTTTGGGGCCAAAATGTTGTCGCTTATTAAATCCCATAAGAAACGTCGCATCGAATAAATGTGATTGAATTCTCCCCATCTGGACGAGCGGAATTGAATGGTGCAACTGATTTGCTGTGCTATGTTAAATCAGATATTTGCATGACTGCATTTGTTTTATTTTGTGAATAGCAATAAGCATTCAACCCCATAATACATGTTGTTTTATTGGTCGCCCGTCCATTTCATATCCCATAGCTTAACGACTCATATATTTGGATTCCTCTCGACGAGGCGAGCAGTACGAGTACCACCTTGATGGGTCTGCAACGTTGCCTTCCAGAGTTATTACCAAAAAAACACAAACATCCCAGAATCCTCTCGGTTTCGGGTCAAAATGCTGTCGCTTATTAAATCCCATAAGAAACGTCGCATCGAATAAATGTTATTGAATTCTCCCCATCCGGACGAGCAAAATTGAATGGTGCAACTGATTTTGCTGTGCTATGTTAAATCAGATATTTGCCTGACTGCGTTTGTTTTATTTTGTGAATAGCAAAAAGCATTCAACCCCATAATACATGTTGTTTTATTGGTCGCACGTCCGTTTCATATCCCATAGCTTAACGACTCATATATTTGGATTCCTCTCGACGAGGCGAGCAGTACGAGTACCACCTTGATGGGTCTGCGACATTTCCTTCCAGAGTTATTACCAAAAAACCACAAACATCCCAGAATCCTCTCGGTTTGGGGTCAAAATGTTGTCGCTTATTAAATCCCATAAGAAACGTCGCATCGAATGAATTCTCCCCGTCTGGACGAGCGGAATTGAATCGTGCAACTGATTTTGCTGTGCTGTGATAAATCAGATATTTGCATGACGGCGTTTGTTTTATTTTGTGAATAGCAAAAAGCATTCAACCCCATAATACATGTTGTTTTATTGGTCGCCCGTCCATTTCATATCCCATACCTTAACGACTCATATATTTGTATTCCTCTCGACGAGGCGAGCAGAACGAGTACCACCTTGATGGGTCTGCGACGTTTCCTTCCAGAGTTATTACCAAAAAAACCACAAACATCCCAGAATCCTCTCGGTTTGGGGTCAAAATGTTGTCGCTTATTAAATCCCATAAGAAACGTCGCATCGAATAAATGTGATTGAATTCTCCCCGTCTGGACGAGCGGAATTGAATGGTGCAACTGATTTTGCTGTGCTGTGTTAAATCAGATATTTGCATGACAGCTTTTGTTTTATTTTGTGAATAGCAAAAAGCATTCAACCCCATAATACATGTTGTTTTATTGGTCCCTCATCCATTTTATATCCCATAGCTTAACGACTCTTATATTTGGATTCCTCTCGACAAGGCGAGCAGTACGATTACCACCTTGATGGGTCTGCGAAGTTTCCTTCCAGAGTTATTACCAAAAAAACACAAACATCCCAGAATCCTCTCGATTTGGGGTCAAAATGTTGTCGTTTATTAAATCCCATAAGAAACGTCGCATCGAATAAACGTGATTGAATTCTCCCCATCTGGACGAGCGGAATTGAATGGTGC
This sequence comes from Petromyzon marinus, assembly GCF_048934315.1. Lineage (NCBI taxonomy): Eukaryota > Metazoa > Chordata > Hyperoartia > Petromyzontiformes > Petromyzontidae > Petromyzon > Petromyzon marinus. Next base: position 8,336,821 of record NC_133683.1, read on the forward strand.
AACTGATTTTGCTGTGCTATGTTAAATCAGATATTTGCATGACTGCATTTGTTTTATTTTGTGAATAGCAATAAGCATTCAACCCCATAATACATGTTGTTTTATTGGTCGCCCGTCCATTTCATATCCCATAGCTTAACGACTCATATATTTGGATTCCTCTCGACGAGGCGAGCAGTACGAGTACCACCTTGATGGGTCTGCAACGTTGCGTTCCAGAGTTATTACCAAAAAACCACAAACATCCCAGAATCCTCTCGGTTTGGGGTCAAAATGTTGTCGCTTATTAAATCCCATAAGAAACGTCGCATCGAATAAATGTGATTGAATTCTCCCCATCTGGACGAGCGGAATTGAATGGTGTAACTGATTTTGCTGTGCTGTGTTAAATCAGATATTTGCATGACTGCGTTTGTTTTATTTTGTGAATAGCAAAAAGCATTCAACCCCATAATACATGTTGTTTTATTGGTCGCTCGTCCATTTCATATCCCATACCTTAACGACTCATATATTTGGATTCCTCTCGACGAGGCGAGCAGTACGAGTACCAACTTGATGGGTCTGCGACGTTTCCTTCCATAGTTATTACCAAAAAAACACAAACATCCCAGAATCCTCTCGGTTTGGGGTCAAAATGTTGTCGCTTATTAAATCCCATAAGAAACGTCGCATCGAATAAATGTGATTGAATTCTCCCCATCTGGACGAGCAAAATTGAATGGTGCAACTGATTTTGCTGTGCTATGTTAAATCAGATATTTGCATGACTGCGTTTGTTTTATTTTGTGAATAGCAAAAAGCATTCAACCCCATAATACATGTTATTTTATTGGTCGCCCGTCCATTTCATATCCCATAGCTTAACGACTCATATATTTGGATTCCTCTCGACGAGTCGAGCAGTACGAGTACCACCTTGATGGGTCTGCGACATTTCCTTCCAGAGTTATTACCAAAAAACCACAAACATCCCAGAATCCTCTCGGTTTGGGGTCAAAATGTTGTCGCTTATTAAATCCCATAAGAAACGTCGCATCGAATGAATGTGATTGAATTCTCCCCGTCTGGACGAGCGGAATTGAATGGTGCAACTGATTTTGCTGTGCTGTGTTAAATCAGATATTTGCATGACGGCGTTTGTTTTATTTTGTGAATAGCAAAAAGCATTCAACCCCATAATACATGTTGTTTTATTGGTCGCCCGTCCATTTCATATCCCATAGCTTAACGACTCATATATTTGTATTCCTCTCGACGAGGCGAGCAGAACGAGTACCACCTTGATGGGTCTGGGACGTTTCCTTCCAGAGTTATTACGAAAAAACCACAAACATCCCAGAATCCTCACGGTTTGGGGTCAAAATGTTGTCGCTTATTAAATCCGATAAGAAACGTCGCATCGAATAAATGTGATTGAATTCTCCCCATCTGGACGAGCGGAATTGAATGGTGTAACTGATTTTGCTGTGCTGTGTTAAATCAGATATTTGCATGACTGCGTTTGTTTTATTTTGTGAATAGCAAAAAGCATTCAACCCCATAATACATGTTGTTTTATTGGTCGCTCGTCCATTTGATATCCCATAGCTTAACGACTCATATATTTGGATTCCTCTCGACGAGGCGAGCAGTACGAGTACCAACTTGATGGGTCTGCGACGTTTCCTTCCATAGTTATTACCAAAAAAACACAAACATCCCAGAATCCTCTCGGTTTGGGGTCAAAATGTTGTCGCTTATTAAATCCCATAAGAAACGTCGCATCGAATAAATGTGATTGAATTCTCCCCATCTGGACGAGCAAAATTGAATGGTGCAACTGATTTTGCTGTGCTATGTTAAATCAGATATTTGCATGACTGCGTTTGTTTTATTTTGTGAATAGCAAAAAGCATTCAACCCCATAATACATGTTATTTTATTGGTCGCCCGTCCATTTCATATCCCATAGCTTAACGACTCATATATTTGGATTCCTCTCGACGAGTCGAGCAGTACGAGTACCACCTTGATGGGTCTGCGACATTTCCTTCCAGAGTTATTACCAAAAAACCACAAACATCCCAGAATCCTCTCGGTTTGGGGTCAAAATGTTGTCGCTTATTAAATCCCATAAGAAACGTCGCATCGAATGAATGTGATTGAATTCTCCCCGTCTGGACGAGCGGAATTGAATGGTGCAACTGATTTTGCTGTGCTGTGTTAAATCAGATATTTGCATGACGGCGTTTGTTTTATTTTGTGAATAGCAAAAAGCATTCAACCCCATAATACATGTTGTTTTATTGGTCGCCCGTCCATTTCATATCCCATAGCTTAACGACTCATATATTTGTATTCCTCTCGACGAGGCGAGCAGAACGAGTACCACCTTGATGGGTCTGGGACGTTTCCTTCCAGAGTTATTACGAAAAAACCACAAACATCCCAGAATCCTCACGGTTTGGGGTCAAAATGTTGTCGCTTATTAAATCCGATAAGAAACGTCGCATCGAATAAATGTGATTGAATTCTCCCCATCTGGACGAGCGGAATTGAATGGTGTAACTGATTTTGCTGTGCTGTGTTAAATCAGATATTTGCATGACTGCGTTTGTTTTATTTTGTGAATAGCAAAAAGCATTCAACCCCATAATACATGTTGTTTTATTGGTCGCTCGTCCATTTGATATCCCATAGCTTAACGACTCATATATTTGGATTCCTCTCGACGAGGCGAGCAGTACGAGTACCAACTTGATGGGTCTGCGACGTTTCCTTCCATAGTTATTACCAAAAAAACACAAACATCCCAGAATCCTCTCGGTTTGGGGTCAAAATGTTGTCGCTTATTAAATCCCATAAGAAACGTCGCATCGAATAAATGTGATTGAATTCTCCCCATCTGGACGAGCAAAATTGAATGGTGCAACTGATTTTGCTGTGCTATGTTAAATCAGATATTTGCATGACTGCGTTTGTTTTATTTTGTGAATAGCAAAAAGCATTCAACCCCATAATACATGTTATTTTATTGGTCGCCCGTCCATTTCATATCCCATAGCTTAACGACTCATATATTTGGATTCCTCTCGACGAGTCGAGCAGTACGAGTACCACCTTGATGGGTCTGCGACATTTCCTTCCAGAGTTATTACCAAAAAACCACAAACATCCCAGAATCCTCTCGGTTTGGGGTCAAAATGTTGTCGCTTATTAAATCCCATAAGAAACGTCGCATCGAATGAATGTGATTGAATTCTCCCCGTCTGGACGAGCGGAATTGAATGGTGCAACTGATTTTGCTGTGCTGTGTTAAATCAGATATTTGCATGACGGCGTTTGTTTTATTTTGTGAATAGCAAAAAGCATTCAACCCCATAATACATGTTGTTTTATTGGTCGCCCGTCCATTTCATATCCCATAGCTTAACGACTCATATATTTGTATTCCTCTCGACGAGGCGAGCAGAACGAGTACCACCTTGATGGGTCTGGGACGTTTCCTTCCAGAGTTATTACGAAAAAACCACAAACATCCCAGAAATCCTCACGGTTTGGGGTCAAAATGTTGTCGCTTATTAAATCCGATAAGAAACGTCGCATCGAATAAATGTGATTGAATTCTCCCCATCTGGACGAGCGGAATTGAATGGTGCAACTGATTTTGCTGTGCTATGTTAAATCAGATATTTGCATGACTGCATTTGTTTTATTTTGTGAATAGCAAAAAGCATTCAACCCCATAATACATGTTTTTTTAATTGGTCGCTCGTCCATTTCATATCTCATAGCTTAACAACTCATATATGTGGATTCCTCTCGACGAGGCGAGCAGTACGAGTACCACCTTGATGGGTCTGGGACGTTTCCTTCCAGAGTTATTACCAAAAAAACACAAACATCCCAGAATACTCTCGGTTTGGGGTCAAAATGTTGTCGCTTATTAAATCCCATAAGAAACGTCGCATCGAAAAAATGTGATTGAATTCTCCCCATCTGGACGAGCAGAATTGAATGGTGCCACTGATTTTGCTGTGCTATGTTAAATCAGATATTTGCATGACTGCATTTGTTTTATTTTGTGAATAGCAATAAGCATTCAACCCCATAATACATGTTGTTTTATTGGTCGCTCGTCCATTTGATATCCCATAGCTTAACGACTCATATATTTGGATTCCTTTCAATGAGGCGAGCAGTACGAGTACCAACTTGATGGGTCTGCGAAGTTTCCTTCCAGAGTTATTACCAAAAAAACACAAACATCCCAGAATCCTCTCGGTTTGGGGTCAAAATGTTGTCGCTTATTAAATCCCATAAGAAACGTCGCATCGAATAAATGTTATTGAATTCTCCCCATCTGGACGAGCAAAATTGAATGGTGCAACTGATTTTGCTGTGCTATGTTAAATCAGATATTTGCCTGACTGCATTTGTTTTATTTTGTGAATAGCAATAAGCATTCAACCCCATAATACATGTTGTTTTATTGGTCGCCCGTCCATTTCATATCCCATAGCTTAACGACTCATATATTTGGATTCCTCTCGACGAGGCGAGCAGTACGAGTACCACCTTGATGGGTCTGCAACTTCGCCTTCCAGAGTTATTACCAAAAAACCACAAACATCCCAGAATCCTCTCGGTTTCGGGTCAAAATGTTGTCGCTTATTAAATCCCATAAGAAACGTCGCATCGAATGAATTCTCCCCGTCTGGACGAGCGGAATTGAATGGTGCAACTGATTTTGCTGTGCTGTGTTAAATCAGATATTTGCATGACGGCGTTTGTTTTATTTTGTGAATAGCAAAAAGCATTCAACCCCATAATACATGTTGTTTTATTGGTCGCACGTCCATTTCATATCCCATACCTTAACGACTCATATATTTGTATTCCTCTCGACGCGGCGAGCAGAACGAGTACCACCTTGATGGGTCTGGGACGTTTCCTTCCAGAGTTATTACGAAAAAACCACAAACATCCCAGAATCCTCTCGGTTTGGGGTCAAAATGTTGTCGCTTATTAAATCCGATAAGAAACGTCGCATCGAATAAATGTGATTGAATTCTCCCCATCTGGACGAGCGGAATTGAATGGTGCAACTGATTTTGCTGTGCTATGTTAAATCAGATATTTGCATGACTGCATTTGTTTTATTTTGTGAATAGCAAAAAGCATTCAACCCCATAATACATGTTTTTTTAATTGGTCGCTCGTCCATTTCATATCTCATAGCTTAACAACTCATATATGTGGATTCCTCTCGACGAGGCGAGCAGTACAAGTACCACCTTGATGGGTCTGGGACGTTTCCTTCCAGAGTTATTACCAAAAAAACACAAACATCCCAGAATACTCTCGGTTTGGGGTCAAAATGTTGTCGCTTATTAAATCCCATAAGAAACGTCGCATCGAAAAAATGTGATTGAATTCTCCCCATCTGGACGAGCAGAATTGAATGGTGCCACTGATTTTGCTGTGCTATGTTAAATCAGATATTTGCATGATTGCATTTGTTTTATTTTGTGAATAGCAATAAGCATTCAACCCCATAATACATGTTGTTTTATTGGTCGCTCGTCCATTTGATATCCCATAGCTTAACGACTCATATATTTGGATTCCTTTCAACGAGGCGAGCAGTACGAGTACCAACTTGATGGGTCTGCGAAGTTTCCTTCCAGAGTTATTACCAAAAAAACACAAACATCCCAGAATCCTCTCGGTTTGGGGTCAAAATGTTGTCGCTTATTAAATCCCATAAGAAACGTCGCATCGAATAAATGTTATTGAATTTTCCCCATCTGGACGAGCAAAATTGAATGGTGCAACTGATTTTGCTGTGCTATGTTAAATCAGATATTTGCCTGACTGCGTTTGTTTTATTTTGTGAATAGCAAAAAGCATTCAACCCCATAATACATGTTGTTTTATTGGTCGCACGTCCATTTCATATCCCATAGCTTAACGACTCATATATTTGGATTCCTCTCGACGAGGCGAGCAGTACGAGTACCACCTTGATGGGTCTGCGACATTTCCTTCCAGAGTTATTACCAAAAAACCACAAACATCCCAGAATCCTCTCGGTTTGGGGTCAAAATGTTGTCGCTTATTAAATCCCATAAGAAACGTCGCATCGAATGAATTCTCCCCGTCTGGACGAGCGGAATTGAATGGTGCAACTGATTTTGCTGTGCTGTGTTAAATCAGATATTTGCATGACGGCGTTTGTTTTATTTTGTGAATAGCAAAAAGCATTCAACCCCATAATACATGTTGTTTTATTGGTCGCCCGTCCATTTCATATCCCATACCTTAACGACTCATATATTTGTATTCCTCTCGACGAGGCGAGCAGAACGATTACCACCTTGATGGGTCTGCGACGTTTCCTTCCAGAGTTATTACCAAAAAACCACAAACATCCAATAATCCTCTCGGTTTGGAGTCAAAATGTTGTCGCTTATTAAATCCGACAAGAAACGTCGCATCGAATAAATGTGATTGAATTCTCCCCATCTGGACGACCGGAATTGAATGGTGCAACTGATTTTGCTGTGCTATGTTAAATCAGATATTTACATGACTGCATTTGTTTTATTTTGTGAATAGCAAAAAGCATTCAACCCCATAATACATGTTTTTTTATTGGTCGCTCGTCCATTTCATATCCCATAGCTTAACGGCTCATATATTTGGATTCCTCTCGACGAGGCGAGCAGTACGAGTACCACCTTGATTGGTGTGCGAAATTTCCTTCCAGAGTTATTACCAAAAAACCACAAACATCCCAGAATCCTCTCGGTTTGGGGTCAAAATGTTGTCGCTTATTAAATCCCATAAGAAACGTCGCATCGAATGAATGTGATTGAATTCTCCCCGTCTGGACGAGCGGAATTGAATGGTGCAACTGATTTTGCTGTGCTGTGTTAAATCAGATATTTGCATGACGGCGTTTGTTTTATTTTGTGAATAGCAAAAAGCATTCAACCCCATAATACATGTTGTTTTATTGGTCGCCCGTCCATTTCATATCCCATAGCTTAACGACTCATATATTTGTATTCCTCTCGACGAGGCGAGCAGTACGAGTACCACCTTGATGGGTCTGCGACGTTTCCTTCCAGAGTTATTACCAAAAAACCACAAACATCCCAGAATCCTCTCAGTTTGGGGTCAAAATGTTGTCGCTTATTAAATCCCATAAGAAACGTCGAATCGAATAAATGTGATTGAATTATCTCCGTCTGGACGAGCGGAATTGAATGGTGCAACTGATTTTGCTGTGCTGTGTTAAAGCAGATATTTGCATGACAGCTTTTGTTTTATTTTGTGAATAGCAAAAAGCATTCAACCCTATAATACATGTTTTTTTATTGGTCGCTCGTCCATTTCATATCTCATAGCTTAACGACTCATATATTTGAATTCCTCTCGACGAGTCGAGCAGTACGAGTACCAGCTTGATGGGTCTGGGACGTTTCCTTCCAGAGTCATTACCAAAAAAACACAAACATCCCAGAATCCTCTCGGTTTGGGGTCAAAATGTTGTCGCTTATTAAATCCCATAATAAACGTCGCATCGAATAAATGTGATGGAATTCTCCCCATCTGGACGAGCGGAAATAAATGGTGCAACTGATTTTGCTGTGCTATGTTAAATCAGATATTTGCATGACTGCATTTGTTTTATTTTGTGAATAGCAATAAGCATTCAACCCCATAATACATGTTGTTTTATTGGTCGCCCGTCCATTTCATATCCCATAGCTTAACGACTCATATATTTGGATTCCTCTCGACGAGGCGAGCAGTACGAGTACCACCTTGATGGGTCTGCAACTTCGCCTTCCAGAGTTATTACCAAAAAACCACAAACATCCCAGAATCCTCTCGGTTTCGGGTCAAAATGTTGTCGCTTATTAAATCCCATAAGAAACGTCGCATCGAATAAATGTTATTGAATTCTCCCCATCTGGACGAGCAAAATTGAATGGTGCAACTGATTTTGCTGTGCTATGTTAAATCAGATATTTGCCTGACTGCGTTTGTTTTATTTTGTGAATAGCAAAAAGCATTCAACCCCATAATACATGTTGTTTTATTGGTCGCACGTCCATTTCATATCCCATAGATTAACGACTCATATATTTGGATTCCTCTCGACGAGGCGAGCAGTACGAGTACCACCTTGATGGGTCTGCGACATTTCCTTCCAGAGTTATTACCAAAAAAACACAAACATCCCAGAATCCTCTCGGTTTGGGGTCAAAATGTTGTCGCTTATTAAATCCCATAAGAAACGTCGCATCGAATGAATTCTCCCCGTCTGGACGAGCGGAATTGAATCGTGCAACTGATTTTGCTGTGCTGTGTTAAATCAGATATTTGCATGACGGCGTTTGTTTCATTTTGTGAATAGCAAAAAGCATTCAACCCCATAATACATGTTGTTTTATTGGTCGCCCGTCCATTTCATATCCCATAGCTTAACGACTCATATATTTGTATTCCTCTCGACGAGGCGAGCAGAACGAGTACCACCTTGATGGGTCTGCGACGTTTCCTTCCAGAGTTATTACGAAAAAACCACAAATATCCCAGAATCCTCTCGGTTTGGGGTCAAATGTTGTCGCTTATTAAATCCGATAAGAAACGTCGCATCGAATAAATGTGATTGAATTCTCCCCATCTGGACGAGCGGAATTGAATGGTGCAACTGATTTTGCTGTGCTATGTTAAATCAGATATTTGCATGACTGCATTTGTTTTATTTTGTGAATAGCAAAAAGCATTCAACCCCATAATACATGTTTTTTTAATTGGTCGCTCGTCCATTTCATATATCATAGCTTAACGACTCATATATTTGGAATCCTCTCGACGAGGCGAGCAGTACGAGTACCACCTTGATGGGTCTGGGACGTTTCCTTCCAGAGTTATTACCAAAAAAACACAAACATCCCAGAATACTCTCGGTTTGGGGTCAAAATGTTGTCGCTTATTAAATCCCATAAGAAACGTCGCATCGAATGAATTCTCCCCGTCTGGACGAGCGGAATTGAATGGTGCAACTGATTTTGCTGTGCTATGTTAAATCAGATATTTACATGACTGCATTTGTTTTATTTTGTGAATAGCAAAAAGCATTCAACCCCATAATACATGTTTTTTTATTGGTCGCTCGTCCATTTCATATCCCATAGCTTAACGGCTCATATATTTGGATTCCTCTCGACGAGGCGAGCAGTACGAGTACCACGTTGATGGGTCTGCGAAATTTCCTTCCAGAGCTATTACCAAAAAACCACAAACATCCCAGAATCCTCTCGGTTTGGGGTCAAAATGTTGTCGCTTATTAAATCCCATAATAAACGTCGCATCGAATAAATGTGATGGAATTCTCCCCATCTGGACGAGCGGAATTAAATGGTGCAACTGATTTTGCTGTGCTATGTTAAATCAGATATTTGCATGACTGCATTTGTTTTATTTTGTGAATAGCAATAAGCATTCAACCCCATAATACATGTTGTTTTATTGGTCGCCCGTCCATTTCATATCCCATAGCTTAACGACTCATATATTTGGATTCCTCTCGACGAGGCGAGCAGTACGAGTACCACCTTGATGGGTCTGCAACTTCGCCTTCCAGAGTTATTACCAAAAAACCACAAACATCCCAGAATCCTCTCGGTTTGGGGTCAAAATGTTGTCGCTTATTAAATCCCATAAGAAACGTCGCATCGAATGAATTCTCCCCGTCTGGACGAGCGGAATTGAATCGTGCAACTGATTTTGCTGTGCTGTGTTAAATCAGATATTTGCATGACGGCGTTTGTTTTATTTTGTGAATAGCAAAAAGCATTCAACCCCATAATACATGTTGTTTTATTGGTCGCCCGTCCATTTCATATCCCATACCTTAACGACTCATATATTTGTATTCCTCTCGACGAGGCGAGCAGAACGAGTACCACCTTGATGGGTCTGCGACGTTTCCTTCCAGAGTTATTACGAAAAAAACACAAATATCCCAGAATCCTCTCGGTTTGGGGTCAAATGTTGTCGCTTATTAAATCCGATAAGAAACGTCGCATCGAATAAATGTGATTGAATTCTCCCCATCTGGACGAGCGGAATTGAATGGTGCAACTGATTTTGCTGTGCTATGTTAAATCAGATATTTGCATGACTGCATTTGTTTTATTTTGTGAATAGCAAAAAGAATTCAACCCCATAATACATGTTTTTTTAATTGGTCGCTCGTCCATTTCATATATCATAGCTTAACGACTCATATATTTGGAATCCTCTCGACGAGGCGAGCAGTACGAGTACCACCTTGATGGGTCTGGGACGTTTCCTTCCAGAGTTATTACCAAAAAAACACAAACATCCCAGAATACTCTCGATTTGGGGTCAAAATGTTGTCGCTTATTAAATCCCATAAGAAACGTCGCATCAAATAAATGTGATTGAATTCTCCCCATCTGGACGAGCAGAATTGAATGGTGCAACTGATTTTGCTGTGCTATGTTAAATCAGATATTTGCATGACTGCATTTGTTTTATTTTGTGAATAGCAATAAGCATTCAACCCCATAATACATGTTGTTTTATTGGTCGCTCGTCCATTTGATATCCCATAGCTTAACGACTCATATATTTGGATTCCTCTCGACGAGGCGAGCAGTACGAGTACCAACTTGATGGGTCTGCGAAGTTTCCTTCCAGAGTTATTACCAAAAAACACAAACATCCCAGAATCCTCTCGGTTTGGGGTCAAAATGTTGTCGCTTATTAAATCCCATAAGAAACGTCGCATCGAATAAATGTTATTGAATTCTCCCCATCTGGACGAGCAAAATTGAATGGTGCAACTGATTTTGCTGTGCTATGTTAAATCAGATATTTTCCTGACTGCGTTTGTTTTATTTTGTGAATAGCAAAAAGCATTCAACCCCATAATACATGTTGTTTTATTGGTCGCACGTCCATTTCATATCCCATAGCTTAACGACTCATATATTTGGATTCCTCTCGACGAGGCGAGCAGTACGAGTACCACCTTGATGGGTCTGCGACATTTCCTTCCAGAGTTATTACCAAAAAACCACAAACATCCCAGAATCCTCTCGGTTTGGGGTCAAAATGTTGTCGCTTATTAAATCCCATAAGAAACGTCGCATCGAATGAATTCTCCCCGTCTGGACGAGCGGAATTGATTGGTGCAACTGATTTTGCTGTGCTGTGTTAAATCAGATATTTGCATGACGGCGTTTGTTTTATTTTGTGAATAGCAAAAAGCATTCAACCCCATAATACATGTTTTTTTATTGGTCGCCCGTCCATTTCATATCCCATACCTTAACGACTCATATATTTGTATTCCTCTCGACGAGGCGAGCAGAACGAGTACCACCTTGATGGGTCTGCGACGTTTCCTTCCAGAGTTATTACCAAAAAACCACAAACATCACAGAATCCTCTCGGTTTGGGGTCAAAATGTTGTCGCTTATTAAATCCCATAAGAAACGTCGCATCGAATGAATGTGATTGAATTCTCCCCGTCTGGACGAGCGGAATTGAATGGTGCAACTGATTTTGATGTGCTGTGTTAAATCAGATATTTGCATGACGGCGTTTGTTTTATTTTGTGAATAGCAAAAAGCATTCAACCCCATAATACATGTTGTTTTATTGGTCGCCCGTCCATTTCATATCCCATAGCTTAACGACTCATATATTTGTATTCCTCTCGACGAGGCGAGCAGTACGAGTACCAGCTTGATGGGTCTGGGACGTTTCCTTCCAGAGTCATTACCAAAAAAACACAAACATCCCAGAATCCTCTCGGTTTGGGGTCAAAATGTTGTCGCTTATTAAATCCCATAAGAAACGTCGCATCGAATAAATGTGATGGAATTCTCCCCATCTGGACGAGCGGAATTGAATGGTGCAACTGATTTTGCTGTGCTGTGTTAAATCAGATATTTGCATGACAGCTTTTTTTATTTTGTGAATAGCAAAAAGCATTCAACCCCATAATACATGTTGTTTTATTGGTCGCTCGTCCATTTTATATCCCATAGCTTAACGACTCATATATTTGGATTCCTCTCGACGAGGCGAGCAGTAGGAGTACCACCTTGATGGGTCTGCGACGTTTCCTTCCAGAGTTATTACCAAAAAACCACAAACATCCCAGAATCCTCTCGGTTTGGGGTCAAAATGTTGTCGCTTATTAAATCCCATAAGAAACGTCGCAACGAATAAATGTGATTGAATTCTCCCCGTCTGGACGAGCGGAATTGAATGGTGCAACTGATTTTGCTGTGCTGTGTTAAATCAGATATTTGCCTGACAGTTTTTTTTTATTTTGTGAATAGCAAAAAGCATTCAACCCCATAATACATGTTGTTTTATTGGTCGCCCTCCATTTTATATCCCATAGCTTAACGACTCATATATTTGGATTCCTCTCGACGAGGCGAGCAGTACGAGTACCACCTTGATGGGTCTGCGACGTTTCCTTCCAGAGTTATTACCAAAAAACCACAAACATCCCAGAATCCTCTCGGTTTGGGGTCAAAATGTTGTCGCTTATTAAATCCCATAAGAAACGTCGCATCGAATAAATGTGATTTAATTCTCCCCGTCTGGACGAGCGGAATTGAATGGTGCAACTGATTTTGCTGTGCTGTGTTAAATCAGATATTTGCCTGACAGCTTTTTTTTATTTTGTGAATAGCAAAAAGCATTCAACCCCATAATACATGTTGTTTTATTGGTCGCCCGTCCATTTTATATCCCATAGCTTAACGACTCATATATTTGGATTCCTCTCGACGAGGCGAGCAGTACGAGTACCACCTTGATGGGTCTGCGACGTTTCCTTCCAGAGTTATTACCAAAAAACCACAAACATCCCAGAATCCTCTCGGTTTGGGGTCAAAATGTTGTCGCTTATTAAATCCCATAAGAAACGTCGCATCGAATAAATGTGATTTAATTCTCCCCGTCTGGACGAGCGGAATTGAATGGTGCAACTGATTTTGCTGTGCTGTGTTAAATCAGGTATTTGCATGACAGCATTTTTTTATTTTGTGAATAGCAAAAAGCATTCAACCCCATAATACATGTTGTTTTATTGGTCGCTCGTCCATTTTATATCCCATAGCTTAACGACTCATATATTTGGATTCATCTCGACGAGGCGAGCAGTACGAGTACCACCTTGATGGGTTTGCGACGTTTCCTTCCAGAGTTATTACCAAAAAACCACAAACATCCCAGAATCCTCTCGGTTTGGGGTCAAAATGTTGTTGCTTAAAAAATCCCATAAGAAACGTCGCATCGAATAAATGTGATTGAATTCTCCCCATCTGGACGAGCAGAATTGAAGGGTGCAACTGATTTTGCTGTGCTATGTTAAATCAGATATTTGCATGACTGCGTTTGTTTTATTTTGTGAATAGCAAAAAGCATTCAACCCCATAATACATGTTGTTTTATTGGTCGCCCGTCCATTTCATATCCCATAGCTTAACGACTCATATATTTGGATTCCTCTCGACGAGGCGAGCAGTACGAGTACCACCTTGATGGGTCTGCGACGTTTCCTTCCAGAGTTATTACCAAAAAAACACAAACATCCCAGAATCCTCTCGGTTTTGGGTCAAAATGTTGTCGCTTATTAAATCCATTAAGAAACGTCGCATCGAATAAATTTGATTGAATTCTCCCCATCTGGACGAGCGGAATTGAATGGTGCAACTGATTTTGCTGTGCTGTGTTAAATCATATATTTGCATGACTGCGTTTGTTTAATTTTGTGAATAGCAAAAAGCATTCAACCACATAATACATGATGTTTTATTGGTCGCTCGTCCATTTTATATCCCATAGCTTAAGGACTCATATATTTGTATTCCTCTCGACGAGGCGAGCAGTACGAGTACCACCTTGATGGGTCTGCGACGTTTCCTTCCAGAGTTATTACCAAAAAACCACAAACATCCCAGAATCCTCTCGGTTTGGGGTCAAAATGTTGTCGCTTAAAAAATCCCATAAGAAACGTCGCATCGAATAAATGTGATTGAATTCTCCCCATCTGGACGAGCCGAATTGAAGGGTGCAACTGATTTTGCTGTGCTATGTTAAATCAGATATTTGCATGACTGCGTTTGTTTTATTTTGTGAATAGCAAAAAGCATTCAACCCCATAATACATGTTGTTTTATTGGTCGCCCGTCCATTTCATATCCCATAGCTTAACGACTCATATATTTGGATTCCTCTCGACGAGGCGAGCAGTACGAATACCACCTTGATGGGTCTGCGACGTTTCCTTCCAGAGTTATTACCAAAAAAACACAAACATCCCAGAATCCTCTCGGTTTTGGGTCAAAATGTTGTCGCTTATTAAATCCATTAAGAAACGTCGCATCGAATAAATTTGATTGAATTCTCCCCATCTGGACGAGCGGAATTGAATGGTGCAACTGATTTTGCTGTGCTGTGTTAAATCATATATTTGCATGACTGCGTTTGTTTAATTTTGTGAATAGCAAAAAGCATTCAACCACATAATACATGATGTTTTATTGGTCGCTCGTCCATTTTATATCCCATAGCTTAACGACTCATATATTTGTATTCCTCTCGACGAGGCGAGCAGTACGAGTACCACCTTGATGGGTCTGCGACGTTTCCTTCCAGAGTTATTACCAAAAAACCACAAACATCCCAGAATCCACTCGGTTTGGGGTCAAAATGTTGTCGCTTGTTAAATCCCATAAGAAACGTCGCAACGAATAAATGTGATTTAATTCTCCCCGTCTGGACGAGCGGAATTGAATGGTGCAACTGATTTTGCTGTGCTGTGTTAAATCAGATATTTGCATGACAGCTTTTTTTTATTTTGTGAATAGCAAAAAGCATTAAACCCCATAATACATGTTGTTTTATTGGTCGCTCGTCCATTTTATATCCCATAGCTTAACGACTCATATATTTTGATTCCTCTCGACGAGTCGAGCAGTACGAGTACCACCTTGATGGGTCTGCGACGTTTCCTTCCAGAGTTATTACCAAAAAAACACAGACATCCCAGAATCCTCTCGGTTTGGGGTCAAAATGTTGTCGCTTATTAAATCCCATAAGAAACGTCGCATCGAATAAATGTGATTGAATTCTCCCCATCTGGACGAGCGGAATTGAATGGTGCAACTGATTTTGCTGTGCTATGTTAAATCAGATATTTACATGACTGCGTTTGTTTTATTTTGTGAATAGCAAAAAGCATTCAACCCCATAATACATGTTGTTTTATTGGTCGCCCGTCCATTTCATATCCCATAGCTTAGCGACTCATATATTTGGATTCCTCTCGACGAGGCGAGCTGTACAAGTACCACCTTGATGGGTCTGCGACGTTTCCTTCCAGAGTTATTACCAAAAAACCACAAACATCCAAGAATCCTCTCGGTTTGGGGTCAAAATGTTGTCGCTTATTAAATCCCATAAGAAACGTCGCATCGAATGAATGTGATTGAATTCTCCCCGTCTGGACGAGCGGAATTGAATGGTGCAACTGATTTTGCTGTGCTGTGTTAAATCATATATTTGCATGACTGCGTTTTTTTATTTAGTGAATAGCAAAAAGCATTCAACCCCATAATACATGTTGTTTTATTGGTCGCTCGTCCATTTTATATCCCATAGCTTAACGACTCATATATTTGGATTCCACTCGACGAGGCGAGCAGTACGAGTACCACCTTGATGGGTCTGCGACGTTTCCTTCCAGAGTTATTACCAAAAAACCACAAACATCCCAGAATCCTCTCGGTTTGGGGTCAAAATGTTGTCGCTTATTAAATCCCATAAGAAACGTCGCAACGAATAAATGTGATTGAATTCTCCCCGTCTGGACGAGCGGAATTGAATGGTGCAACTGATTTTGCTGTGCTGTGTTAAATCAGATATTTGCCTGACAGTTTTTTTTTTATTTTGTGAATAGCAAAAAGCATTCAACCCCATAATACATGTTGTTTTATTGGTCGCCCTCCATTTTATATCCCATAGCTTAACGACTCATATATTTGGATTCCTCTCGACGAGGCGAGCAGTACGAGTACCACCTTGATGGGTCTGCGACGTTTCCTTCCAGAGTTATTACCAAAAAACCACAAACATCCCAGAATCCTCTCGGTTTGGGGTCAAAATGTTGTCGCTTATTAAATCCCATAAGAAACGTCGCATCGAATAAATGTGATTTAATTCTCCCCGTCTGGACGAGCGGAATTGAATGGTGCAACTGATTTTGCTGTGCTGTGTTAAATCAGATATTTGCCTGACAGCTTTTTTTTATTTTGTGAATAGCAAAAAGCATTCAACCCCATAATACATGTTGTTTTATTGGTCGCCCGTCCATTTTATATCCCATAGCTTAACGACTCATATATTTGGATTCCTCTCGACGAGGCGAGCAGTACGAGTACCACCTTGATGGGTCTGCGACGTTTCCTTCCAGAGTTATTACCAAAAAACCACAAACATCCCAGAATCCTCTCGGTTTGGGGTCAAAATGTTGTCGCTTATTAAATCCCATAAGAAACGTCGCATCGAATAAATGTGATTTAATTCTCCCCGTCTGGACGAGCGGAATTGAATGGTGCAACTGATTTTGCTGTGCTGTGTTAAATCAGGTATTTGCATGACAGCATTTTTTTATTTTGTGAATAGCAAAAAGCATTCAACCCCATAATACATGTTGTTTTATTGGTCGCTCGTCCATTTTATATCCCATAGCTTAACGACTCATATATTTGGATTCATCTCGACGAGGCGAGCAGTACGAGTACCACCTTGATGGGTTTGCGACGTTTCCTTCCAGAGTTATTACCAAAAAACCACAAACATCCCAGAATCCTCTCGGTTTGGGGTCAAAATGTTGTTGCTTAAAAAATCCCATAAGAAACGTCGCATCGAATAAATGTGATTGAATTCTCCCCATCTGGACGAGCAGAATTGAAGGGTGCAACTGATTTTGCTGTGCTATGTTAAATCAGATATTTGCATGACTGCGTTTGTTTTATTTTGTGAATAGCAAAAAGCATTCAACCCCATAATACATGTTGTTTTATTGGTCGCCCGTCCATTTCATATCCCATAGCTTAACGACTCATATATTTGGATTCCTCTCGACGAGGCGAGCAGTACGAGTACCACCTTGATGGGTCTGCGACGTTTCCTTCCAGAGTTATTACCAAAAAAACACAAACATCCCAGAATCCTCTCGGTTTTGGGTCAAAATGTTGTCGCTTATTAAATCCATTAAGAAACGTCGCATCGAATAAATTTGATTGAATTCTCCCCATCTGGACGAGCGGAATTGAATGGTGCAACTGATTTTGCTGTGCTGTGTTAAATCATATATTTGCATGACTGCGTTTGTTTAATTTTGTGAATAGCAAAAAGCATTCAACCACATAATACATGATGTTTTATTGGTCGCTCGTCCATTTTATATCCCATAGCTTAAGGACTCATATATTTGTATTCCTCTCGACGAGGCGAGCAGTACGAGTACCACCTTGATGGGTCTGCGACGTTTCCTTCCAGAGTTATTACCAAAAAACCACAAACATCCCAGAATCCTCTCGGTTTGGGGTCAAAATGTTGTCGCTTAAAAAATCCCATAAGAAACGTCGCATCGAATAAATGTGATTGAATTCTCCCCATCTGGACGAGCCGAATTGAAGGGTGCAACTGATTTTGCTGTGCTATGTTAAATCAGATATTTGCATGACTGCGTTTGTTTTATTTTGTGAATAGCAAAAAGCATTCAACCCCATAATACATGTTGTTTTATTGGTCGCCCGTCCATTTCATATCCCATAGCTTAACGACTCATATATTTGGATTCCTCTCGACGAGGCGAGCAGTACGAGTACCACCTTGATGGGTCTGCGACGTTTCCTTCCAGAGTTATTACCAAAAAAACACAAACATCCCAGAATCCTCTCGGTTTTGGGTCAAAATGTTGTCGCTTATTAAATCCATTAAGAAACGTCGCATCGAATAAATTTGATTGAATTCTCCCCATCTGGACGAGCGGAATTGAATGGTGCAACTGATTTTGCTGTGCTGTGTTAAATCATATATTTGCATGACTGCGTTTGTTTAATTTTGTGAATAGCAAAAAGCATTCAACCACATAATACATGATGTTTTATTGGTCGCTCGTCCATTTTATATCCCATAGCTTAACGACTCATATATTTGTATTCCTCTCGACGAGGCGAGCAGTACGAGTACCACCTTGATGGGTCTGCGACGTTTCCTTCCAGAGTTATTACCAAAAAACCACAAACATCCCAGAATCCACTCGGTTTGGGGTCAAAATGTTGTCGCTTGTTAAATCCCATAAGAAACGTCGCAACGAATAAATGTGATTTAATTCTCCCCGTCTGGACGAGCGGAATTGAATGGTGCAACTGATTTTGCTGTGCTGTGTTAAATCAGATATTTGCATGACAGCTTTTTTTTATTTTGTGAATAGCAAAAAGCATTAAACCCCATAATACATGTTGTTTTATTGGTCGCTCGTCCATTTTATATCCCATAGCTTAACGACTCATATATTTTGATTCCTCTCGACGAGTCGAGCAGTACGAGTACCACCTTGATGGGTCTGCGACGTTTCCTTCCAGAGTTATTACCAAAAAAACACAGACATCCCAGAATCCTCTCGGTTTGGGGTCAAAATGTTGTCGCTTATTAAATCCCATAAGAAACGTCGCATCGAATAAATGTGATTGAATTCTCCCCATCTGGACGAGCGGAATTGAATGGTGCAACTGATTTTGCTGTGCTATGTTAAATCAGATATTTACATGACTGCGTTTGTTTTATTTTGTGAATAGCAAAAAGCATTCAACCCCATAATACATGTTGTTTTATTGGTCGCCCGTCCATTTCATATCCCATAGCTTAGCGACTCATATATTTGGATTCCTCTCGACGAGGCGAGCTGTACAAGTACCACCTTGATGGGTCTGCGACGTTTCCTTCCAGAGTTATTACCAAAAAACCACAAACATCCAAGAATCCTCTCGGTTTGGGGTCAAAATGTTGTCGCTTATTAAATCCCATAAGAAACGTCGCATCGAATGAATGTGATTGAATTCTCCCCGTCTGGACGAGCGGAATTGAATGGTGCAACTGATTTTGCTGTGCTGTGTTAAATCATATATTTGCATGACTGCGTTTTTTTATTTAGTGAATAGCAAAAAGCATTCAACCCCATAATACATGTTGTTTTATTGGTCGCTCGTCCATTTTATATCCCATAGCTTAACGACTCATATATTTGGATTCCACTCGACGAGGCGAGCAGTACGAGTACCACCTTGATGGGTCTGCGACGTTTCCTTCCAGAGTTATTACCAAAAAACCACAAACATCCCAGAATCCTCTCGGTTTGGGGTCAAAATGTTGTCGCTTATTAAATCCCATAAGAAACGTCGCAACGAATAAATGTGATTGAATTCTCCCCGTCTGGACGAGCGGAATTGAATGGTGCAACTGATTTTGCTGTGCTGTGTTAAATCAGATATTTGCCTGACAGTTTTTTTTTATTTTGTGAATAGCAAAAAGCATTCAACCCCATAATACATGTTGTTTTATTGGTCGCCCTCCATTTTATATCCCATAGCTTAACGACTCATATATTTGGATTCCTCTCGACGAGGCGAGCAGTACGAGTACCACCTTGATGGGTCTGCGACGTTTCCTTCCAGAGTTATTACCAAAAAACCACAAACATCCCAGAATCCTCTCGGTTTGGGGTCAAAATGTTGTCGCTTATTAAATCCCATAAGAAACGTCGCATCGAATAAATATGATTTAATTCTCCCCGTCTGGACGAGCGGAATTGAATGGTGCAACTGATTTTGCTGTGCTGTGTTAAATCAGATATTTGCCTGACAGCTTTTTTTTATTTTGTGAATAGCAAAAAGCATTCAACCCCATAATACATGTTGTTTTATTGGTCGCCCGTCCATTTTATATCCCATAGCTTAACGACTCATATATTTGGATTCCTCTCGACGAGGCGAGCAGTACGAGTACCACCTTGATGGGTCTGCGACGTTTCCTTCCAGAGTTATTACCAAAAAACCACAAACATCCCAGAATCCTCTCGGTTTGGGGTCAAAATGTTGTCGCTTATTAAATCCCATAAGAAACGTCGCATCGAATAAATGTGATTTAATTCTCCCCGTCTGGACGAGCGGAATTGAATGGTGCAACTGATTTTGCTGTGCTGTGTTAAATCAGGTATTTGCATGACAGCATTTTTTTATTTTGTGAATAGCAAAAAGCATTCAACCCCATAATACATGTTGTTTTATTGGTCGCTCGTCCATTTTATATCCCATAGCTTAACGACTCATATATTTGGATTCATCTCGACGAGGCGAGCAGTACGAGTACCACCTTGATGGGTTTGCGACGTTTCCTTCCAGAGTTATTACCAAAAAACCACAAACATCCCAGAATCCTCTCGGTTTGGGGTCAAAATGTTGTTGCTTAAAAAATCCCATAAGAAACGTCGCATCGAATAAATGTGATTGAATTCTCCCCATCTGGACGAGCAGAATTGAAGGGTGCAACTGATTTTGCTGTGCTATGTTAAATCAGATATTTGCATGACTGCGTTTGTTTTATTTTGTGAATAGCAAAAAGCATTCAACCCCATAATACATGTTGTTTTATTGGTCGCCCGTCCATTTCATATCCCATAGCTTAACGACTCATATATTTGGATTCCTCTCGACGAGGCGAGCAGTACGAGTACCACCTTGATGGGTCTGCGACGTTTCCTTCCAGAGTTATTACCAAAAAAACACAAACATCCCAGAATCCTCTCGGTTTTGGGTCAAAATGTTGTCGCTTATTAAATCCATTAAGAAACGTCGCATCGAATAAATTTGATTGAATTCTCCCCATCTGGACGAGCGGAATTGAATGGTGCAACTGATTTTGCTGTGCTGTGTTAAATCATATATTTGCATGACTGCGTTTGTTTAATTTTGTGAATAGCAAAAAGCATTCAACCACATAATACATGATGTTTTATTGGTCGCTCGTCCATTTTATATCCCATAGCTTAAGGACTCATATATTTGTATTCCTCTCGACGAGGCGAGCAGTACGAGTACCACCTTGATGGGTCTGCGACGTTTCCTTCCAGAGTTATTACCAAAAAACCACAAACATCCCAGAATCCTCTCGGTTTGGGGTCAAAATGTTGTCGCTTAAAAAATCCCATAAGAAACGTCGCATCGAATAAATGTGATTGAATTCTCCCCATCTGGACGAGCGGAATTGAAGGGTGCAACTGATTTTGCTGTGCTATGTTAAATCAGATATTTGCATGACTGCGTTTGTTTTATTTTGTGAATAGCAAAAAGCATTCAACCCCATAATACATGTTGTTTTATTGGTCGCCCGTCCATTTCATATCCCATAGCTTAACGACTCATATATTTGGATTCCTCTCGACGAGGCGAGCAGTACGAGTACCACCTTGATGGGTCTGCGACGTTTCCTTCCAGAGTTATTACCAAAAAAACACAAACATCCCAGAATCCTCTCGGTTTTGGGTCAAAATGTTGTCGCTTATTAAATCCATTAAGAAACGTCGCATCGAATAAATTTGATTGAATTCTCCCCATCTGGACGAGCGGAATTGAATGGTGCAACTGATTTTGCTGTGCTGTGTTAAATCATATATTTGCATGACTGCGTTTGTTTAATTTTGTGAATAGCAAAAAGCATTCAACCACATAATACATGATGTTTTATTGGTCGCTCGTCCATTTTATATCCCATAGCTTAACGACTCATATATTTGTATTCCTCTCGACGAGGCGAGCAGTACGAGTACCACCTTGATGGGTCTGCGACGTTTCCTTCCAGAGTTATTACCAAAAAACCACAAACATCCCAGAATCCACTCGGTTTGGGGTCAAAATGTTGTCGCTTGTTAAATCCCATAAGAAACGTCGCAACGAATAAATGTGATTTAATTCTCCCCGTCTGGACGAGCGGAATTGAATGGTGCAACTGATTTTGCTGTGCTGTGTTAAATCAGATATTTGCATGACAGCTTTTTTTTATTTTGTGAATAGCAAAAAGCATTCAACCCCATAATACATGTTGTTTTATTGGTCGCTCGTCCATTTTATATCCCATAGCTTAACGACTCATATATTTTGATTCCTCTCGACGAGTCGAGCAGTACGAGTACCACCTTGATGGGTCTGCGACGTTTCCTTCCAGAGTTATTACCAAAAAACCACAAACATCCCAGAATCCACTCGGTTTGGGGTCAAAATGTTGTCGCTTGTTAAATCCCATAAGAAACGTCGCAACGAATAAATGTGATTTAATTCTCCCCGTCTGGACGAGCGGAATTGAATGGTGCAACTGATTTTGCTGTGCTGTGTTAAATCAGATATTTGCATGACAGCTTTTTTTTATTTTGTGAATAGCAAAAAGCATTCAACCCCATAATACATGTTGTTTTATTGGTCGCTCGTCCATTTTATATCCCATAGCTTAACGACTCATATATTTTGATTCCTCTCGACGAGTCGAGCAGTACGAGTACCACCTTGATGGGTCTGCGACGTTTCCTTCCAGAGTTATTACCAAAAAAACACAGACATCCCAGAATCCTCTCGGTTTGGGGTCAAAATGTTGTCGCTTATTAAATCCCATAAGAAACGTCGCATCGAATAAATGTGATTGAATTCTCCCCATCTGGACGAGCGGAATTGAATGGTGCAACTGATTTTGCTGTGCTATGTTAAATCAGATATTTACATGACTGCGTTTGTTTTATTTTGTGAATAGCAAAAAGCATTCAACCCCATAATACATGTTGTTTTATTGGTCGCCCGTCCATTTCATATCCCATAGCTTAGCGACTCATATATTTGGATTCCTCTCGACGAGGCGAGCTGTACAAGTACCACCTTGATGGGTCTGCGACGTTTCCTTCCAGAGTTATTACCAAAAAACCACAAACATCCAAGAATCCTCTCGGTTTGGGGTCAAAATGTTGTCGCTTATTAAATCCCATAAGAAACGTCGCATCGAATGAATGTGATTGAATTCTCCCCGTCTGGACGAGCGGAATTGAATGGTGCAACTGATTTTGCTGTGCTGTGTTAAATCATATATTTGCATGACTGCGTTTTTTTATTTAGTGAATAGCAAAAAGCATTCAACCCCATAATACATGTTGTTTTATTGGTCGCTCGTCCATTTTATATCCCATAGCTTAACGACTCATATATTTGGATTCCACTCGACGAGGCGAGCAGTACGAGTACCACCTTGATGGGTCTGCGACGTTTCCTTCCAGAGTTATTACCAAAAAACCACAAACATCCCAGAATCCTCTCGGTTTGGGGTCAAAATGTTGTCGCTTATTAAATCCCATAAAAAACGTCGCATCGAATAAATGTGATTTAATTCTCCCCGTCTGGACGAGCGGAATTGAATGGTGCAACTGATTTTGCTGTGCTGTGTTAAATCAGGTATTTGCATGACAGCTTTTGTTTCATTTTGTGAATAGCAAAAAGCATTCAACCCCATAATACATGTTGTTTTATTGGTCGCTCGTCCATTTTATATCCCATAGCTTAACGACTCATATATTTTGATTCCTCTCGACGAGTCGAGCAGTACGAGTACCACCTTGATGGGTCTGCGACGTTTCCTTCCAGAGTTATTACCAAAAAAACAAAGACATCCCAGAATCCTCTCGGTTTGGGGTCAAAATGTTGTCGCTTATTAAATCCCATAAAAAACGTCGCATCGAATAAATGTGATTTAATTCTCCCCGTCTGGACGAGCGGAATTGAATGGTGCAACTGATTTTGCTGTGCTGTGTTAAATCAGGTATTTGCATGACAGCTTTTGTTTCATTTTGTGAATAGCAAAAAGCATTCAACCCCATAATACATGTTGTTTTATTGGTTGCTCGTCCATTTCATATCCCATAGCTTAACGACTCATATATTTGTTTTCCTCTCGACGAGGCGAGCAGTACGAGTACCACCTTGATGGGTCTGCGACGTTTCCTTCCAGAGTTATTACCAAAAAACCACAAACATCCCAGAATACACTCGGTTTGGGGTCAAAATGTTGTCGCTTATTAAATCCCATAAGAAACGTCGCAACGAATAAATGTGATTTAATTCTCCCCGTCTGGACGAGCGGAATTGAATGGTGCAACTGATTTTGCTGTGCTGTGTTAAATCAGATATTTGCATGACAGCTTTTTTTATTTTGTGAATAGCAAAAAGCATTCAACCCCATAATACATGTTGTTTTATTGGTCGCTCGTCCATTTTATATCCCATAGCTTAACGACTCATATATTTGGATTCCTCTCGACGAGTCGAGCAGTACGAGTACCACCTTGATGGGTCTGCGACGTTTCCTTCCAGAGTTAATACCAAAAAAACACAAACATCTCAGAATCCTCTCGGTTTGGGGTCAAAATGTTGTCGCTTATTAAATCCCATAAGAAACGTCGCATCGAATAAATGTGATTGAATTCTCCCCATCTGGACGAGCGGAATTGAATGGTGCAACTGATTTTGCTGTGCTATGTTAAATCAGATATTTGCATGACTGCGTTTGTTTTATTTTGTGAATAGCAAAAAGCATTCAACCCCATAATACATGTTGTTTTATTGGTCGCCCGTCCATTTCATATCCCATAGCTTAGCGACTCATATATTTGGATTCCTCTCGACGAGGCGAGCAGTACGAGTACTACATTTGATGGGTCTGCGACGTTTCCTTCCAGAGTTATTACCAAAAAACCACAAACATCCAAGAATCCTCTCGGTTTGGGGTCAAAATGTTGTCGCTTATTAAATCCCATAAGAAACGTCGCATCGAATGAATGTGATTGAATTCTCCCCGTCTGGACGAGCGGAATTGAATGGTGCAACTGATTTTGCTGTGCTGTGTTAAATCATATATTTGCATGACTGCGTTTTTTTATTTTGTGAATAGCAAAAAGCATTCAACCCCATAATACATGTTGTTTTATTGGTCGCTCGTCCATTTTATATCCCATAGCTTAACGACTCATATATTTGGATTCCACTCGACGAGGCGAGCAGTACGAGTACCACCTTGATGGGTCTGCGACGTTTCCTTCCAGAGTTATTACCAAAAAACCATAAACATCCCAGAATCCTCTCGGTTTGGGGTCAAAATGTTGTCGCTTATTAAATCCCATAAAAAACGTCGCATCGAATGAATGTGATTTAATTCTCCCCGTCTGGACGAGCGGAATTGAATGGTGCAACTGATTTTGCTGTGCTGTGTTAAATCAGGTATTTGCATGACAGCTTTTGTTTCATTTTGCGAATAGCAAAAAGCATTCAACCCCATAATACATGTTGTTTTATTGGTTGCTCGTCCATTTCATATCCCATAGCTTAACGACTCATATATTTGTATTCCTCTCGACGAGGCGAGCAGTACGAGTACCACCTTGATGGGTCTGCGACGTTTCCTTCCAGAGTTATTACCAAAAAACCACAAACATCCCAGAATCCACTCGGTTTGGGGTCAAAATGTTGTCGCTTATTAAATCCCATAAGAAACGTCGCAACGAATAAATGTGATTTAATTCTCCCCGTCTGGACGAGCGGAATTGAATGGTGCAACTGATTTTGCTGTGCTGTGTTAAATCAGATATTTGCATGACAGCTTTTTTTATTTTGTGAATAGCAAAAAGCATTCAACCCCATAATACATGATGTTTTATTGGTCGCTCGTCCATTTTATATCCCATTGCTTAACGACTCATATATTTGTATTCCTCTCGACGAGGCGAGCAGTACGAGTACCACCTTGATGGGTCTGCGACGTTTCCTTCCAGAGTTATTACCAAAAAACCACAAACATCCCAGAATCCACTCGGTTTGGGGTCAAAATGTTGTCGCTTATTAAATTCCATAAGAAACGTCGCATCGAATAAATGTGATTGAATTCTCCCCATCTGGACGAGCGGAATTGAATGGTGCAACTGATTTTGCTGTGCTATGTTAAATCAGATATTTGCATGACTGCGTTTGTTTTATTTTGTGAATAGCAAAAAGCATTCAACCCCATAATACATGTTGTTTTATTGGTCGCCCGTCCATTTCATATCCCATAGCTTAGCGACTCATATATTTGGATTCCTCTCGACGAGGCGAGCAGTACGAGTACCACCTTGATGGGTCTGCGACGTTTCCTTCCAGAGTTATTACCAAAAAACCACAAACATCCAAGAATCCTCTCGGTTTGGGGTCAAAATGTTGTCGCTTATTAAATCCCATAAGAAACGTCGCATCGAATGAATGTGATTGAATTCTCCCCGTCTGTACGAGCAGAATTGAATGGTGCAACTGATTTTGCTGTGCTGTGTTAAATCATATATTTGCATGACTGCGTTTTTTTATTTTGTGAATAGCAAAAAGCATTCAACCCCATAATACATGTTGTTTTATTGGTCGCTCGTCCATTTTATATCCCATAGCTTAACGACTCATATATTTGGATTCCACTCGACGAGGCGAGCAGAACGAGTACCACCTTCATGGGTCTGCGACGTTTCCTTCCAGAGTTATTACCAAAACAACACAAACATCCCAGAATCCTCTCGGTTTGGGGTCAAAATGTTGTCGCTTATTAAATCCCATAAAAAACGTCGCATCGAATAAATGTGATTTAATTCTCCCCGTCTGGACGAGCGGAATTGAATGGTGCAACTGATTTTGCTGTGCTGTGTTAAATCAGGTATTTGCATGACAGCTTTTGTTTCATTTTGTGAATAGCAAAAAGCATTCAACCCCATAATACATGTTGTTTTATTGGTTGCTCGTCCATTTCATATCCCATAGCTTAACGACTCATATATTTGTATTCCTCTCGACGAGGCGAGCAGTACGAGTACCACCTTGATGGGTCTGCGACGTTTCCTTCCAGAGTTATTACCAAAAAACCACAAACATCCCAGAATCCACTCGGTTTGGGGTCAAAATGTTGTCGCTTATTAAATCCCATAAGAAACGTCGCAACGAATAAATGTGATTTAATTCTCCCCGTCTGGACGAGCGGAATTGAATGGTGCAACTGATTTTGCTGTGCTGTGTTAAATCAGATATTTGCATGACAGCTTTTTTTATTTTGTGAATAGCAAAAAGCATTCAACCCCATAATACATGTTGTTTTATTGGTCGCTCGTCCATTTTATATCCCATAGCTTAACGACTCATATATTTGGATTCCTCTCGACGAGTCGAGCAGTACGAGTACCACCTCGATGGGTCTGCGACGTTTCCTTCCAGAGTTATTACCAAAAAACACAAACATCCCAGAATCCTCTCGGTTTGGGGTCAAAATGTTGTCGCTTATTAAATCCCATAAGAAACGTCGCATCGAATAAATTTGATTTAATTCTCCCCATCTGGACGAGCGGAATTGAATGGTGCAACTGATTTTGCTGTGCTATGTTAAATCAGATATTTGCATGACTGCGTTTGTTTTATTTTGTGAATAGCAAAAAGCATTCAACCCCATAATACATGTTGTTTTATTGGTCGCCCGTCTATTTCATATCCCATAGCTTAGCGACTCATATATTTGGATTCCTCTCGACGAGGCGAGCAGTACGAGTACCACCTTGATGGGTCTGTGACGTTTCCTTCCAGAGTTATTACCAAAAAACCACAAACATCCAAGAATCCTCTCGGTTTGGGGTCAAAATGTTGTCGCTTATTAAATCCCATAAGAAACGTCGCATCGAATGAATGTGATTGAATTCTCCCCGTCTGGACGAGCGGAATTGAATGGTGCAACTGATTTTGCTGTGCTGTGTTAAATCATATATTTGCATGACTGCGTTTTTTTATTTTGTGAATAACAAAAAGCATTCAACCCCATAATACATGTTGTTTTATTGGTCGCTCGTCCATTTTATATCCCATAGCTTAACGACTCATATATTTGGATTCCACTCGACGAGGCGAGCAGTACGAGTACCACCTTGATGGGTCTGCGACGTTTCCTTCCAGAGTTATTACCAAAAAACCACAAACATCCCAGAATCCTCTCGGTTTGGGGTCAAAATGTTGTCGCTTATTAAATCCCATAAAAAACGTCGCATCGAATGAATGTGATTTAATTCTCCCCGTCTGGACGAGCGGAATTGAATGGTGCAACTGATTTTGCTGTGCTGTGTTAAATCAGGTATTTGCATGACAGCTTTTGTTTCATTTTGTGAATAGCAAAAAGCATTCGACCCCATAATACATGTTGTTTTATTGGTTTCTCGTCCATTTCATATCCCATAGCTTAACGACTCATATATTTGTATTCCTCTCGACGAGGCGAGCAGTACGAGTACCACCTTGATGGGTCTGCGACGTTTCCTTCCAGAGTTATTACCAAAAAACCACAAACATCCCAGAATCCACTCGGTTTGGGGTCAAAATGTTGTCGCTTATTAAATCCCATAAGAAACGTCGCAACGAATGAATGTGATTTAATTCTCCCCGTCTGGACGAGCGGAATTGAATGGTGCAACTGATTTTGCTGTGCTGTGTTAAATCAGATATTTGCATGACAGCTTTTTTTATTTTGTGAATAGCAAAAAGCATTCAACCCCATAATACATGATGTTTTATTGGTCGCTCGTCCATTTTATATCCCATAGCTTAACGACTCATATATTTGTATTCCTCTCGACGAGGCGAGCAGTACGAGTACCACCTTGATGGGTCTGCGACGTTTCCTTCCAGAGTTATTACCAAAAAACCACAAACATCCCAGAATCCACTCGGTTTGGGGTCAAAATGTTGTCGCTTATTAAATCCCATAAGAAACGTCGCATCGAATAAATGTGATTTAATTCTCCCCGTCTGGACGAGCAGAATTGAATGGTGCAACTGATTTTGCTGTGCTATGTTAAATCAGATATTTGCATGACTGCGTTTGTTTTATTTTGTGAATAGCAAAAAGCATTCAACCCCATAATACATGTTGTTTTATTGGTCGCCCGTCCATTTCATATCCCATAGCTTAACGACTCATATATTTGGATTCCTCTCGACGAGGCGAGCAGTACGAGTACCACCTTGATGGGTCTGCGACGTTTCCTTCCAGAGTTATTACCAAAAAAACACAAACATCCCAGAATCCTCTCGGTTTTGGGTCAAAATGTTGTCGCTTATTAAATCCATTAAGAAACGTCGCATCGAATAAATTTGATTGAATTCTCCCCATCTGGACGAGCGGAATTGAATGGTGCAACTGATTTTGCTGTGCTGTGTTAAATCATATATTTGCATGACTGCGTTTGTTTTATTTTGTGAATAGCAAAAAACATTCAACCACATAATACATGATGTTTTATTGGTCGCTCGTCCATTTTATATCCCATAGCTTAACGACTCATATATTTGTACTCCTCTCGACGAGGCGAGCAGTACGAGTACCACCTTGATGGGTCTGCGACGTTTCCTTCCAGAGTTATTACCAAAAAACCACAAACATCCCAGAATCCACTCGGTTTGGGGTCAAAATGTTGTCGCTTATTAAATCCCATAAGAAACGTCGCAACGAATAAATGTGATTTAATTCTCCCCGTCTGGACGAGCGGAATTGAATGGTGCAACTGATTTTGCTGTGCTATGTTAAATCAGATATTTGCATGACTGCGTTTGTTTTATTTTGTGAATAGCAAAAAGCATTCAACCCCATAATACATGTTGTTTTATTGGTCGCCCGTCCATTTCATATCCCATAGCTTAACGACTCATATATTTGGATTCCTCTCGACGAGGCGAGCAGTACGAGTACCACCTTGATGGGTCTGCGACGTTTCCTTCCAGAGTTATTACCAAAAAAACACAAACATCCCAGAATCCTCTCGGTTTTGGGTCAAAATGTTGTCGCTTATTAAATCCATTAAGAAACGTCGCATCGAATAAATTTGATTGAATTCTCCCCATCTGGACGAGCGGAATTGAATGGTGCAACTGATTTTGCTGTGCTGTGTTAAATCATATATTTGCATGACTGCGTTTGTTTTATTTTGTGAATAGCAAAAAACATTCAACCACATAATACATGATGTTTTATTGGTCGCTCGTCCATTTTATATCCCATAGCTTAACGACTCATATATTTGTACTCCTCTCGACGAGGCGAGCAGTACGAGTACCACCTTGATGGGTCTGCGACGTTTCCTTCCAGAGTTATTACCAAAAAACCACAAACATCCCAGAATCCACTTGGTTTGGGGTCAAAATGTTGTCGCTTATTAAATCCCATAAGAAACGTCGCAACGAATAAATGTGATTTAATTCTCCCCGTCTGGACGAGCGGAATTGAATGGTGCAACTGATTTTGCTGTGCTGTGTTAAATCAGATATTTGCATGACAGCTTTTTTTTATTTTGTGAATAGCAAAAAGCATTCAACCCCATAATACATGTGGTTTTATTGGTCGCTCGTCCATTTTATATCCCATAGCTTAACGACTCATATATTTGGATTCCTCTCGACGAGTCGAGCAGTACGAGTACCACCTTGATGGGTCTGCGACGTTTCCTTCCAGAGTTATTACCAAAAAAACACAAACATCCCAGAATCCTCTCGGTTTGGGGTCAAAATGTTGTCGCTTATTAAATCCCATAAGAAACGTCGCATCGAATAAATGTGATTGAATTCTCCCCATCTGGACGAGCGGATTTGAATGGTGCAACTGATTTTGCTGTGCTATGTTAAATCAGATATTTGCATGACTGCGTTTGTTTTATTTTGTGAATAGCAAAAAGCATTCAACCCCATAATACATGTTGTTTTATTGGTCGCCCGTCCATTTCATATCCCATAGCTTAGCGACTCATATATTTGGATTCCTCTCGACGAGGCGAGCAGTACGAGTACCACCTTGATGGGTCTGCGACGTTTCCTTCCAGAGTTATTACCAAAAAACCACAAACATCCAAGAATCCTCTCGGTTTGGGGTCAAAATGTTGTCGCTTATTAAATCCCATAAGAAACGTCGCATCGAATAAATTTGATTGAATTCTCCACATCTGGACGAGCGGAATTGAATGGTGCAACTGATTTTGCTGTGCTGTGTTAAATCATATATTTGCATGACTGCGTTTGTTTTATTTTGTGAATAGCAAAAAACATTCAACCACATAATACATGATGTTTTATTGGTCGCTCGTCCATTTTATATCCCATAGCTTAACGACTCATATATTTGTATTCCTCTCGACGAGGCGAGCAGTACAAGTACCACCTTGATGGGTCTGCGACGTTTCCTTCCAGAGTTATTACCAAAAAACCACAAACATCCCAGAATCCACTCGGTTTGGGGTCAAAATGTTGTCGCTTATTAAATCCCATAAGAAACGTCGCAACGAATAAATGTGATTTAATTCTCCCCGTCTGGACGAGCGGAATTGAATGGTGCAACTGATTTTGCTGTGCTGTGTTAAATCAGATATTTGCATGACAGCTTTTTTTTATTTTGTGAATAGCAAAAAGCATTCAACCCCATAATACATGTGGTTTTATTGGTCGCTCGTCCATTTTATATCCCATAGCTTAACGACTCATATATTTGGATTCCTCTCGACGAGTCGAGCAGTACGAGTACCACCTTGATGGGTCTGCGACGTTTCCTTCCAGAGTTATTACCAAAAAAACACAAACATCCCAGAATCCTCTCGGTTTGGGGTCAAAATGTTGTCGCTTATTAAATCCCATAAGAAACGTCGCATCGAATAAATGTGATTGAATTCTCCCCATCTGGACGAGCAGAATTGAATGGTGCAACTGATTTTGCTGTGCTATGTTAAATCAGATATTTGCATGACTGCGTTTGTTTTATTTTGTGAATAGCAAAAAGCATTCAACCCCATAATACATGTTGTTTTATTGGTCGCCCGTCCATTTCATATCCCATAGCTTTAGCGACTCATATATTTGGATTCCTCTCGACGAGGCGAGCAGTACGAGTACCACCTTGATGGGTCTGCGACGTTTCCTTCCAGAGTTATTACCAAAAAACCACAAACATCCAAGAATCCTCTCGGTTTGGGGTCAAAATGTTGTCGCTTATTAAATCCATTAAGAAACGTCGCATCGAATAAATTTGATTGAATTCTCCCCATCTGGACGAGCGGAATTGAATGGTGCAACTGATTTTGCTGTGCTGTGTTAAATCATATATTTGCATGACTGCGTTTGTTTTATTTTGTGAATAGCAAAAAACATTCAACCACATAATACATGATGTTTTATTGGTCGCTCGTCCATTTTATATCCCATAGCTTAACGACTCATATATTTGTACTCCTCTCGACGAGGCGAGCAGTACGAGTACCACCTTGATGGGTCTGCGACGTTTCCTTCCAGAGTTATTACCAAAAAACCACAAACATCCCAGAATCCACTCGGTTTGGGGTCAAAATGTTGTCGCTTATTAAATCCCATAAGAAACGTCGCAACGAATAAATGTGATTTAATTCTCCCCGTCTGGACGAGCGGAATTGAATGGTGCAACTGATTTTGCTGTGCTGTGTTAAATCAGATATTTGCATGACAGCTTTTTTTTATTTTGTGAATAGCAAAAAGCATTCAACCCCATAATACATGTGGTTTTATTGGTCGCTCGTCCATTTTATATCCCATAGCTTAAAGACTCATATATTTGGATTCCTCTCGACGAGTCGAGCAGTACGAGTACCACCTTGATGGGTCTGCGACGTTTCCTTCCAGAGTTATTACCAAAAAAACACAAACATCCCAGAATCCTCTCGGTTTGGGGTCAAAATGTTGTCGCTTATTAAATCCCATAAGAAACGTCGCATCGAATAAATGTGATTGAATTCTCCCCATCTGGACGAGCGGATTTGAATGGTGCAACTGATTTTGCTGTGCTATGTTAAATCAGATATTTGCATGACTGCGTTTGTTTTATTTTGTGAATAGCAAAAAGCATTCAACCCCATAATACATGTTGTTTTATTGGTCGCCCGTCCATTTCATATCCCATAGCTTAGCGACTCATATATTTGGATTCCTCTCGACGAGGCGAGCAGTACGAGTACCACCTTGATGGGTCTGCGACGTTTCCTTCCAGAGTTATTACCAAAAAACCACAAACATCCAAGAATCCTCTCGGTTTGGGGTCAAAATGTTGTCGCTTATTAAATCCCATAAGAAACGTCGCATCGAATAAATTTGATTGAATTCTCCCCATCTGGACGAGCGGAATTGAATGGTGCAACTGATTTTGCTGTGCTATGTTAAATCATATATTTGCATGACTGCGTTTGTTTTATTTTGTGAATAGCAAAAAACATTCAACCACATAATACATGATGTTTTATTGGTCGCTCGTCCATTTTATATCCCATAGCTTAACGACTCATATATTTGTATTCCTCTCGACGAGGCGAGCAGTACGAGTACCACCTTGATGGGTCTGCGACGTTTTCTTCCAGAGTTATTACCAAAAAACCACAAACATCCCAGAATCCACTCGGTTTGGGGTCAAAATGTTGTCGCTTATTAAATCCCATAAGAAACGTCGCAACGAATAAATGTGATTTAATTCTCCCCGTCTGGACGAGCGGAATTGAATGGTGCAACTGATTTTGCTGTGCTGTGTTAAATCAGATATTTGCATGACAGCTTTTTTTTATTTTGTGAATAGCAAAAAGCATTCAACCCCATAATACATGTGGTTTTATTGGTCGCTCGTCCATTTTATATCCCATAGCTTAACGACTCATATATTTGGATTCCTCTCGACGAGTCGAGCAGTACGAGTACCACCTTGATGGGTCTGCGACGTTTCCTTCCAGAGTTATTACCAAAAAAACACAAACATCCCAGAATCCTCTCGGTTTGGGGTCAAAATGTTGTCGCTTATTAAATCCCATAAGAAACGTCGCATCGAATAAATGTGATTGAATTCTCCCCATCTGGACGAGCAGAATTGAATGGTGCAACTGATTTTGCTGTGCTATGTTAAATCAGATATTTGCATGACTGCGTTTGTTTTATTTTGTGAATAGCAAAAAGCATTCAACCCCATAATACATGTTGTTTTATTGGTCGCCCGTCCATTTCATATCCCATAGCTTTAGCGACTCATATATTTGGATTCCTCTCGACGAGGCGAGCAGTACGAGTACCACCTTGATGGGTCTGCGACGTTTCCTTCCAGAGTTATTACCAAAAAACCACAAACATCCAAGAATCCTCTCGGTTTGGGGTCAAAATGTTGTCGCTTATTAAATCCCATAAGAAACGTCGCATCGAATGAATTTGATTGAATTCTCCCCGTCTGGACGAGCGGAATTGAATGGTGCAACTGATTTTGCTGTGCTGTGTTAAATCATATATTTGCATGACTGCGTTTTTTTATTTTGTGAATAGCAAAAAGCATTCAACCCCATAATACATGTTGTTTTATTGGTCGCTCGTCCATTTTATATCCAATAGCTTAACGACTCATATATTTGGATTCCACTCGACGAGGCGAGCAGTACGAGTACCACCTTGATGGGTCTGCGACGTTTCCTTCCAGAGTTATTACCAAAAAACCACAAACATCCCAGAATCCTCTCGGTTTGGGGTCAAAATGTTGTCGCTTATTAAATCCCATAAAAAACGTCGCATCGAATAAATGTGATTTAATTCTCCCCGTCTGGACGAGCGGAATTGAATGGTGCAACTGATTTTGCTGTGCTGTGTTAAATCAGGTATTTGCATGACAGCTTTTGTTTCATTTTGTGAATAGCAAAAAGCATTCAACCCCATAATACATGTTGTTTTATTGGTTGCTCGTCCATTTCATATCCCATAGCTTAACGACTCATATATTTGTATTCCTCTCGACGAGGCGAGCAGTACGAGTACCACCTTGATGGGTCTGCGACGTTTCCTTCCAGAGTTATTACCAAAAAACCACAAACATCCCAGAATCCACTCGGTTTGGGGTCAAAATGTTGTCGCTTATTAAATCCCATAAGAAACGTCGCAACGAATAAATGTGATTTAATTCTCCCCGTCTGGACGAGCGGAATTGAATGGTGCAACTGATTTTGCTGTGCTGTGTTAAATCAGATATTTGCATGACAGCTTTTTTTATTTTGTGAATAGCAAAAAGCATTCAACCCCATAATACATGATGTTTTATTGGTCGCTCGTCCATTTTATATCCCATTGCTTAACGACTCATATATTTGTATTCCTCTCGACGAGGCGAGCAGTACGAGTACCACCTTGATGGGTCTGCGACGTTTCCTTCCAGAGTTATTACCAAAAAACCACAAACATCCCAGAATCCACTCGGTTTGGGGTCAAAATGTTGTCGCTTATTAAATTCCATAAGAAACGTCGCATCGAATAAATGTGATTTAATTCTCCCCGTCTGGACGAGCAGAATTGAATGGTGCAACTGATTTTGCTGTGCTATGTTAAATCAGATATTTGCATGACTGCGTTTGTTTTATTTTGTGAATAGCAAAAAGCATTCAACCCCATAATACATGTGGTTTTATTGGTCGCTCGTCCATTTTATATCCCATAGCTTAACGACTCATATATTTGGATTCCTCTCGACGAGTCGAGCAGTACGAGTACCACCTTGATGGGTCTGCGACGTTTCCTTCCAGAGTTATTACCAAAAAAACACAAACATCCCAGAATCCTCTCGGTTTGGGGTCAAAATGTTGTCGCTTATTAAATCCCATAAGAAACGTCGCATCGAATAAATGTGATTGAATTCTCCCCATCTGGACGAGCGGAATTGAATGGTGCAACTGATTTTGCTGTGCTATGTTAAATCAGATATTTGCATGACTGCGTTTGTTTTATTTTGTGAATAGCAAAAAGCATTCAACCCCATAATACATGTTGTTTTATTGGTCGCCCGTCCATTTCATATCCCATAGCTTAGCGACTCATATATTTGGATTCCTCTCGACGAGGCGAGCAGTACGAGTACCACCTTGATGGGTCTGCGACGTTTCCTTCCAGAGTTATTACCAAAAAACCACAAACATCCAAGAATCCTCTCGGTTTGGGGTCAAAATGTTGTCGCTTATTAAATCCCATAAGAAACGTCGCATCGAATGAATGTGATTGAATTCTCCCCGTCTGTACGAGCAGAATTGAATGGTGCAACTGATTTTGCTGTGCTGTGTTAAATCATATATTTGCATGACTGCGTTTTTTTATTTTGTGAATAGCAAAAAGCATTCAACCCCATAATACATGTTGTTTTATTGGTCGCTCGTCCATTTTATATCCCATAGCTTAACGACTCATATATTTGGATTCCACTCGACGAGGCGAGCAGAACGAGTACCACCTTCATGGGTCTGCGACGTTTCCTTCCAGAGTTATTACCAAAACAACACAAACATCCCAGAATCCTCTCGGTTTGGGGTCAAAATGTTGTCGCTTATTAAATCCCATAAAAAACGTCGCATCGAATAAATGTGATTTAATTCTCCCCGTCTGGACGAGCGGAATTGAATGGTGCAACTGATTTTGCTGTGCTGTGTTAAATCAGGTATTTGCATGACAGCTTTTGTTTCATTTTGTGAATAGCAAAAAGCATTCAACCCCATAATACATGTTGTTTTATTGGTTGCTCGTCCATTTCATATCCCATAGCTTAACGACTCATATATTTGTATTCCTCTCGACGAGGCGAGCAGTACGAGTACCACCTTGATGGGTCTGCGACGTTTCCTTCCAGAGTTATTACCAAAAAACCACAAACATCCCAGAATCCACTCGGTTTGGGGTCAAAATGTTGTCGCTTATTAAATCCCATAAGAAACGTCGCAACGAATAAATGTGATTTAATTCTCCCCGTCTGGACGAGCGGAATTGAATGGTGCAACTGATTTTGCTGTGCTGTGTTAAATCAGATATTTGCATGACAGCTTTTTTTATTTTGTGAATAGCAAAAAGCATTCAACCCCATAATACATGTTGTTTTATTGGTCGCTCGTCCATTTTATATCCCATAGCTTAACGACTCATATATTTGGATTCCTCTCGACGAGTCGAGCAGTACGAGTACCACCTCGATGGGTCTGCGACGTTTCCTTCCAGAGTTATTACCAAAAAACACAAACATCCCAGAATCCTCTCGGTTTGGGGTCAAAATGTTGTCGCTTATTAAATCCCATAAGAAACGTCGCATCGAATAAATTTGATTTAATTCTCCCCATCTGGACGAGCGGAATTGAATGGTGCAACTGATTTTGCTGTGCTATGTTAAATCAGATATTTGCATGACTGCGTTTGTTTTATTTTGTGAATAGCAAAAAGCATTCAACCCCATAATACATGTTGTTTTATTGGTCGCCCGTCTATTTCATATCCCATAGCTTAGCGACTCATATATTTGGATTCCTCTCGACGAGGCGAGCAGTACGAGTACCACCTTGATGGGTCTGTGACGTTTCCTTCCAGAGTTATTACCAAAAAACCACAAACATCCAAGAATCCTCTCGGTTTGGGGTCAAAATGTTGTCGCTTATTA
The DNA here is from genome assembly GCF_048934315.1 of Petromyzon marinus. Taxonomy (NCBI): domain Eukaryota; kingdom Metazoa; phylum Chordata; class Hyperoartia; order Petromyzontiformes; family Petromyzontidae; genus Petromyzon; species Petromyzon marinus. The sequence goes on from NC_133683.1 coordinate 8,374,504, forward strand.
AATCCCATAAGAAACGTCGCATCGAATGAATGTGATTGAATTCTCCCCGTCTGGACGAGCGGAATTGAATGGTGCAACTGATTTTGCTGTGCTGTGTTAAATCATATATTTGCATGACTGCGTTTTTTTATTTTGTGAATAACAAAAAGCATTCAACCCCATAATACATGTTGTTTTATTGGTCGCTCGTCCATTTTATATCCCATAGCTTAACGACTCATATATTTGGATTCCTCTCGACGAGGCGAGCAGTACGAGTACCACCTTGATGGGTCTGCGACGTTTCCTTCCAGAGTTATTACCAAAAAACCACAAACATCCCAGAATCCTCTCGGTTTGGGGTCAAAATGTTGTCGCTTATTAAATCCCATAAAAAACGTCGCATCGAATGAATGTGATTTAATTCTCCCCGTCTGGACGAGCGGAATTGAATGGTGCAACTGATTTTGCTGTGCTGTGTTAAATCAGGTATTTGCATGACAGCTTTTGTTTCATTTTGTGAATAGCAAAAAGCATTCGACCCCATAATACATGTTGTTTTATTGGTTTCTCGTCCATTTCATATCCCATAGCTTAACGACTCATATATTTGTATTCCTCTCGACGAGGCGAGCAGTACGAGTACCACCTTGATGGGTCTGCGACGTTTCCTTCCAGAGTTATTACCAAAAAACCACAAACATCCCAGAATCCACTCGGTTTGGGGTCAAAATGTTGTCGCTTATTAAATCCCATAAGAAACGTCGCAACGAATGAATGTGATTTAATTCTCCCCGTCTGGACGAGCGGAATTGAATGGTGCAACTGATTTTGCTGTGCTGTGTTAAATCAGATATTTGCATGACAGCTTTTTTTATTTTGTGAATAGCAAAAAGCATTCAACCCCATAATACATGATGTTTTATTGGTCGCTCGTCCATTTTATATCCCATAGCTTAACGACTCATATATTTGTATTCCTCTCGACGAGGCGAGCAGTACGAGTACCACCTTGATGGGTCTGCGACGTTTCCTTCCAGAGTTATTACCAAAAAAACACAAACATCCCAGAATCCTCTCGGTTTTGGGTCAAAATGTTGTCGCTTATTAAATCCATTAAGAAACGTCGCATCGAATAAATTTGATTGAATTCTCCCCATCTGGACGAGCGGAATTGAATGGTGCAACTGATTTTGCTGTGCTGTGTTAAATCATATATTTGCATGACTGCGTTTGTTTTATTTTGTGAATAGCAAAAAACATTCAACCACATAATACATGATGTTTTATTGGTCGCTCGTCCATTTTATATCCCATAGCTTAACGACTCATATATTTGTACTCCTCTCGACGAGGCGAGCAGTACGAGTACCACCTTGATGGGTCTGCGACGTTTCCTTCCAGAGTTATTACCAAAAAACCACAAACATCCCAGAATCCACTCGGTTTGGGGTCAAAATGTTGTCGCTTATTAAATCCCATAAGAAACGTCGCAACGAATAAATGTGATTTAATTCTCCCCGTCTGGACGAGCGGAATTGAATGGTGCAACTGATTTTGCTGTGCTATGTTAAATCAGATATTTGCATGACTGCGTTTGTTTTATTTTGTGAATAGCAAAAAGCATTCAACCCCATAATACATGTTGTTTTATTGGTCGCCCGTCCATTTCATATCCCATAGCTTAACGACTCATATATTTGGATTCCTCTCGACGAGGCGAGCAGTACGAGTACCACCTTGATGGGTCTGCGACGTTTCCTTCCAGAGTTATTACCAAAAAAACACAAACATCCCAGAATCCTCTCGGTTTTGGGTCAAAATGTTGTCGCTTATTAAATCCATTAAGAAACGTCGCATCGAATAAATTTGATTGAATTCTCCCCATCTGGACGAGCGGAATTGAATGGTGCAACTGATTTTGCTGTGCTGTGTTAAATCATATATTTGCATGACTGCGTTTGTTTTATTTTGTGAATAGCAAAAAACATTCAACCACATAATACATGATGTTTTATTGGTCGCTCGTCCATTTTATATCCCATAGCTTAACGACTCATATATTTGTACTCCTCTCGACGAGGCGAGCAGTACGAGTACCACCTTGATGGGTCTGCGACGTTTCCTTCCAGAGTTATTACCAAAAAACCACAAACATCCCAGAATCCACTTGGTTTGGGGTCAAAATGTTGTCGCTTATTAAATCCCATAAGAAACGTCGCAACGAATAAATGTGATTTAATTCTCCCCGTCTGGACGAGCGGAATTGAATGGTGCAACTGATTTTGCTGTGCTGTGTTAAATCAGATATTTGCATGACAGCTTTTTTTTATTTTGTGAATAGCAAAAAGCATTCAACCCCATAATACATGTGGTTTTATTGGTCGCTCGTCCATTTTATATCCCATAGCTTAACGACTCATATATTTGGATTCCTCTCGACGAGTCGAGCAGTACGAGTACCACCTTGATGGGTCTGCGACGTTTCCTTCCAGAGTTATTACCAAAAAAACACAAACATCCCAGAATCCTCTCGGTTTGGGGTCAAAATGTTGTCGCTTATTAAATCCCATAAGAAACGTCGCATCGAATAAATGTGATTGAATTCTCCCCATCTGGACGAGCGGATTTGAATGGTGCAACTGATTTTGCTGTGCTATGTTAAATCAGATATTTGCATGACTGCGTTTGTTTTATTTTGTGAATAGCAAAAAGCATTCAACCCCATAATACATGTTGTTTTATTGGTCGCCCGTCCATTTCATATCCCATAGCTTAGCGACTCATATATTTGGATTCCTCTCGACGAGGCGAGCAGTACGAGTACCACCTTGATGGGTCTGCGACGTTTCCTTCCAGAGTTATTACCAAAAAACCACAAACATCCAAGAATCCTCTCGGTTTGGGGTCAAAATGTTGTCGCTTATTAAATCCCATAAGAAACGTCGCATCGAATAAATTTGATTGAATTCTCCACATCTGGACGAGCGGAATTGAATGGTGCAACTGATTTTGCTGTGCTGTGTTAAATCATATATTTGCATGACTGCGTTTGTTTTATTTTGTGAATAGCAAAAAACATTCAACCACATAATACATGATGTTTTATTGGTCGCTCGTCCATTTTATATCCCATAGCTTAACGACTCATATATTTGTATTCCTCTCGACGAGGCGAGCAGTACAAGTACCACCTTGATGGGTCTGCGACGTTTCCTTCCAGAGTTATTACCAAAAAACCACAAACATCCCAGAATCCACTCGGTTTGGGGTCAAAATGTTGTCGCTTATTAAATCCCATAAGAAACGTCGCAACGAATAAATGTGATTTAATTCTCCCCGTCTGGACGAGCGGAATTGAATGGTGCAACTGATTTTGCTGTGCTGTGTTAAATCAGATATTTGCATGACAGCTTTTTTTTATTTTGTGAATAGCAAAAAGCATTCAACCCCATAATACATGTGGTTTTATTGGTCGCTCGTCCATTTTATATCCCATAGCTTAACGACTCATATATTTGGATTCCTCTCGACGAGTCGAGCAGTACGAGTACCACCTTGATGGGTCTGCGACGTTTCCTTCCAGAGTTATTACCAAAAAAACACAAACATCCCAGAATCCTCTCGGTTTGGGGTCAAAATGTTGTCGCTTATTAAATCCCATAAGAAACGTCGCATCGAATAAATGTGATTGAATTCTCCCCATCTGGACGAGCAGAATTGAATGGTGCAACTGATTTTGCTGTGCTATGTTAAATCAGATATTTGCATGACTGCGTTTGTTTTATTTTGTGAATAGCAAAAAGCATTCAACCCCATAATACATGTTGTTTTATTGGTCGCCCGTCCATTTCATATCCCATAGCTTTAGCGACTCATATATTTGGATTCCTCTCGACGAGGCGAGCAGTACGAGTACCACCTTGATGGGTCTGCGACGTTTCCTTCCAGAGTTATTACCAAAAAACCACAAACATCCAAGAATCCTCTCGGTTTGGGGTCAAAATGTTGTCGCTTATTAAATCCATTAAGAAACGTCGCATCGAATAAATTTGATTGAATTCTCCCCATCTGGACGAGCGGAATTGAATGGTGCAACTGATTTTGCTGTGCTGTGTTAAATCATATATTTGCATGACTGCGTTTGTTTTATTTTGTGAATAGCAAAAAACATTCAACCACATAATACATGATGTTTTATTGGTCGCTCGTCCATTTTATATCCCATAGCTTAACGACTCATATATTTGTACTCCTCTCGACGAGGCGAGCAGTACGAGTACCACCTTGATGGGTCTGCGACGTTTCCTTCCAGAGTTATTACCAAAAAACCACAAACATCCCAGAATCCACTCGGTTTGGGGTCAAAATGTTGTCGCTTATTAAATCCCATAAGAAACGTCGCAACGAATAAATGTGATTTAATTCTCCCCGTCTGGACGAGCGGAATTGAATGGTGCAACTGATTTTGCTGTGCTGTGTTAAATCAGATATTTGCATGACAGCTTTTTTTTATTTTGTGAATAGCAAAAAGCATTCAACCCCATAATACATGTGGTTTTATTGGTCGCTCGTCCATTTTATATCCCATAGCTTAAAGACTCATATATTTGGATTCCTCTCGACGAGTCGAGCAGTACGAGTACCACCTTGATGGGTCTGCGACGTTTCCTTCCAGAGTTATTACCAAAAAAACACAAACATCCCAGAATCCTCTCGGTTTGGGGTCAAAATGTTGTCGCTTATTAAATCCCATAAGAAACGTCGCATCGAATAAATGTGATTGAATTCTCCCCATCTGGACGAGCGGATTTGAATGGTGCAACTGATTTTGCTGTGCTATGTTAAATCAGATATTTGCATGACTGCGTTTGTTTTATTTTGTGAATAGCAAAAAGCATTCAACCCCATAATACATGTTGTTTTATTGGTCGCCCGTCCATTTCATATCCCATAGCTTAGCGACTCATATATTTGGATTCCTCTCGACGAGGCGAGCAGTACGAGTACCACCTTGATGGGTCTGCGACGTTTCCTTCCAGAGTTATTACCAAAAAACCACAAACATCCAAGAATCCTCTCGGTTTGGGGTCAAAATGTTGTCGCTTATTAAATCCCATAAGAAACGTCGCATCGAATAAATTTGATTGAATTCTCCCCATCTGGACGAGCGGAATTGAATGGTGCAACTGATTTTGCTGTGCTATGTTAAATCATATATTTGCATGACTGCGTTTGTTTTATTTTGTGAATAGCAAAAAACATTCAACCACATAATACATGATGTTTTATTGGTCGCTCGTCCATTTTATATCCCATAGCTTAACGACTCATATATTTGTATTCCTCTCGACGAGGCGAGCAGTACGAGTACCACCTTGATGGGTCTGCGACGTTTTCTTCCAGAGTTATTACCAAAAAACCACAAACATCCCAGAATCCACTCGGTTTGGGGTCAAAATGTTGTCGCTTATTAAATCCCATAAGAAACGTCGCAACGAATAAATGTGATTTAATTCTCCCCGTCTGGACGAGCGGAATTGAATGGTGCAACTGATTTTGCTGTGCTGTGTTAAATCAGATATTTGCATGACAGCTTTTTTTTATTTTGTGAATAGCAAAAAGCATTCAACCCCATAATACATGTGGTTTTATTGGTCGCTCGTCCATTTTATATCCCATAGCTTAACGACTCATATATTTGGATTCCTCTCGACGAGTCGAGCAGTACGAGTACCACCTTGATGGGTCTGCGACGTTTCCTTCCAGAGTTATTACCAAAAAAACACAAACATCCCAGAATCCTCTCGGTTTGGGGTCAAAATGTTGTCGCTTATTAAATCCCATAAGAAACGTCGCATCGAATAAATGTGATTGAATTCTCCCCATCTGGACGAGCAGAATTGAATGGTGCAACTGATTTTGCTGTGCTATGTTAAATCAGATATTTGCATGACTGCGTTTGTTTTATTTTGTGAATAGCAAAAAGCATTCAACCCCATAATACATGTTGTTTTATTGGTCGCCCGTCCATTTCATATCCCATAGCTTTAGCGACTCATATATTTGGATTCCTCTCGACGAGGCGAGCAGTACGAGTACCACCTTGATGGGTCTGCGACGTTTCCTTCCAGAGTTATTACCAAAAAACCACAAACATCCAAGAATCCTCTCGGTTTGGGGTCAAAATGTTGTCGCTTATTAAATCCCATAAGAAACGTCGCATCGAATGAATTTGATTGAATTCTCCCCGTCTGGACGAGCGGAATTGAATGGTGCAACTGATTTTGCTGTGCTGTGTTAAATCATATATTTGCATGACTGCGTTTTTTTATTTTGTGAATAGCAAAAAGCATTCAACCCCATAATACATGTTGTTTTATTGGTCGCTCGTCCATTTTATATCCAATAGCTTAACGACTCATATATTTGGATTCCACTCGACGAGGCGAGCAGTACGAGTACCACCTTGATGGGTCTGCGACGTTTCCTTCCAGAGTTATTACCAAAAAACCACAAACATCCCAGAATCCTCTCGGTTTGGGGTCAAAATGTTGTCGCTTATTAAATCCCATAAAAAACGTCGCATCGAATAAATGTGATTTAATTCTCCCCGTCTGGACGAGCGGAATTGAATGGTGCAACTGATTTTGCTGTGCTGTGTTAAATCAGGTATTTGCATGACAGCTTTTGTTTCATTTTGTGAATAGCAAAAAGCATTCAACCCCATAATACATGTTGTTTTATTGGTTGCTCGTCCATTTCATATCCCATAGCTTAACGACTCATATATTTGTATTCCTCTCGACGAGGCGAGCAGTACGAGTACCACCTTGATGGGTCTGCGACGTTTCCTTCCAGAGTTATTACCAAAAAACCACAAACATCCCAGAATCCACTCGGTTTGGGGTCAAAATGTTGTCGCTTATTAAATCCCATAAGAAACGTCGCAACGAATAAATGTGATTTAATTCTCCCCGTCTGGACGAGCGGAATTGAATGGTGCAACTGATTTTGCTGTGCTGTGTTAAATCAGATATTTGAATGACGGCTTTTTTTATTTTGTGAATAGCAAAAAGCATTCAACCCCATAATACATGTTGTTTTATTGGTCGCTCGTCCATTTTATATCCCATAGCTTAACGACTCATATATTTGGATTCCTCTCGACGAGTCGAGCAGTACGAGTACCACCTTGATGGGTCTGCGACGTTTCCTTCCAGAGTTATTACCAAAAAACCACAAACATCACAGAATCCTCTCGGTTTGGGGTCAAAATGTTGTCGCTTATTAAATCCCATAAGAAACGTCGCATCGAATAAATGTGATTGCATTCTCCCCGTCTGGAAGAGCGGAATTGAATGGTGCAACTGATTTTGCTGTGCTGTGTTAAATCAGATATTTGCATGACAGCTTTTGTTTTATTTTGTGAATAGCAAAAAGCATTCAGCCCCATAATACATGTTGTTTTATTGGTCCCTCATCCATTTTATATCCCATAGCTTAACGACTCTTATATTTGGATTCCTCTCGACGAGACGAGCAGTACGAGTACCACCTTGATGGGTCTGCGACGTTTCCTTCCAGAGTTATTACCAAAAAAACACAAACATCCCAGAATCCTCTCGGTTTGTGGTCAAAATGTTGTCGCTTATTAAATCCCATAAGAAACGTCGCATCGAATAAACGTGATTGAATTCTCCCCATCTGGACGAGCGGAATTGAATGGTGCAACTGATTTGGCTGTGCTGTGTTAAATCAGATATTTGCATGACTGCGTTTGTTTTATTTTGTGAATAGCAAAAAGCATTCAACCCCATAATACATGTTGTTTTATTGGTCGCTCGTCCATTTCATATCTCATAGCTTAACGACTCATATATTTGGATTCCTCGCGACGAGGCGAGCAGTACGAGTACCACCTTGATGGGTCTGCGACGTTTCCTTCCAGAGTAATTACCAAAAAAACACAAACATCTCAGAATCCTCTCGGTTTGGGGTCAAAATGTTGTCGCTTATTAAATCCCATAAGAAACGTCGCATCGAATGAATGTGATTGAATTCTCCCGAACTGAACGAGCGGAATTGAATGGTGCAACTGATTTTGCTGTGCTGTGTTAAATCAGAATTTGCATGACAGCTTTTGTTTTATTTTGTGAATAGCAAAAAGCATTCAACCCCATAATACATGTTGTTTCATTGGTCGCTCGTCCATTTCATATCCCATAGCTTAACGACTCATATATTTGGATTTCTCTCGATGAGGCGAGCAGTACGAGTACCACCTTGATGGGTCTGCGACGTTTCCTTCCCGAGTTATTACCAAAAAACCACAAACATCCCAGAATCCTCTCGTTTTTGGGTCAAAATGTTGTCGCTTTTTAATCCCATAAGAAACGTCGCATCGAATTACAGTGATTGAATTCTCCCCATCTGGACGAGCGGAATTGAATGGTGCAATTGCTGTGCTTTGTTAAATCAGATATTTGCATGACTGCGTTTGTTTTATTTTGTGAATAGCAAAAAGCATTCAACCCCATAATACATGTTGTTTTATTGGTCGCCCGTCCATTTCATATCCCATAGCTTAACGACTCATATATTTGGATTCCTCTCGACGAGGCGAGCAGTACGAGTACCACCTTGATGGGTCTGCGACATTTCCTTCCAGAGTTATTACCAAAAAACCACAAACATCCCAGAATCCTCTCGGTTTGGGGTCAAAATGTTGTCGCTTATTAAATCCCATAAGAAAAGTCGCATCGAATAAACGTGATTGAATTCTCCCCATCTGGACGAGCGGAATTGAATGGTGCAACTGATTTTGCTGTGCTGTGTTAAATCAGATATTTGCATGACTGCGTTTGTTTTATTTTGTGAATAGCAAAAAGCATTCAACCCCATAATACATGTTGTTTTATTGGTCGCTCGTCCATTTCATATCTCATAGCTTAACGACTCATAAATTTGGATTCCTCTCGACGAGTCGAGCAGTACGAGTACCACCTTGATGGGTCTGCGACGTTTCCTTCCAGAGTTATTACCAAAAAACCACAAACATCCCAGAATCCTCTCGGTTTGGGGTCAAAATGTTGTCGCTTATTAAATCCCATAAGAAAAGTCGCATCGAATAAACGTGATTGAATTCTCCCCATCTGGACGAGCGGAATTGAATGGTGCAACTGATTTTGCTGTGCTGTGTTAAATCAGATATTTGCATGACTGCGTTTGTTTTATTTTGTGAATAGCAAAAAGCATTCAACCCCATAATACATGTTGTTTTATTGGTCGCTCGTCTATTTCATATCTCATAGCTTAACGACTCATATATTTGGATTCCTCGCGACGAGGCGAGCAGTACGAGTACCACCTTGATGGGTCTGCGACGTTTCCTTCCAGAGTAATTACCAAAAAAACACAAACATCTCAGAATCCTCTCGGTTTGGGGTCAAAATGTTGTCGCTTATTAAATCCCATAAGAAACGTCGCATCGAATGAATGTGATTGAATTCTCCCGAACTGAACGAGCGGAATTGAATGGTGCAACTGATTTTGCTGTGCTGTGTTAAATCAGAATTTGCATGACAGCTTTTGTTTTATTTTGTGAATAGCAAAAAGCATTCAACCCCATAATACATGTTGTTTCATTGGTCGCTCGTCCATTTCATATCCCATAGCTTAACGACTCATATATTTGGATTTCTCTCGATGAGGCGAGCAGTACGAGTACCACCTTGATGGGTCTGCGACGTTTCCTTCCAGAGTTATTACCAAAAAACCACAAACATCCCAGAATCCTCTCGTTTTTGGGTCAAAATGTTGTCGCTTTTTAATCCCATAAGAAACGTCGCATCGAATTACAGTGATTGAATTCTCCCCATCTGGACGAGCGGAATTGAATGGTGCAACTGATTTTGCTGTGCTTTGTTAAATCAGATATTTGCATGACTGCGTTTGTTTTATTTTGTGAATAGCAAAAAGCATTCAACCCCATAATACATGTTGTTTTATTGGTCGCCCGTCGATTTCATATCCCAGACGCTTAACGACTCATATATTTGGATTCCTCTCGACGAGTCGAGCAGTACGACTACCACCTTGATGGGTCTGCGACGTTTCCTTCCAGAGTTATTACCAAAAAACCACAAACATCCCAGAATCCTCTCGGTATGGGGTCAAAATGTTGTCGCTTATTAAATCCCATAAGAAAAGTCGCATCGAATAAACGTGATTGAATTCTCCCCATCTGGACGAGCGGAATTGAATGGTGCAACTGATTTTGCTGTGCTGTGTTAAATCAGATATTTGCATGACTGCGTTTGTTTTATTTTGTGAATAGCAAAAAGCATTCAACCCCATAATACATGTTGTTTTATTGGTCGCTCGTCCATTTCTTATCTCATAGCTTAACGACTCATATATTTGGATTCCTCTCGACGAGGCGAGCAGTACGAGTACCACCTTGATGGGTCTGCGACGTTTCCTTCCAGAGTTATTACCAAAAAACCACAAACATCACAGAATCCTCTCGGTTTGGGGTCAAAATGTTGTCGCTTATTAAATCCCATAAGAAACGTCGCATCGAATAAATGTGATTGCATTCTCCCCGTCTGGAAGAGCGGAATTGAATGGTGCAACTGATTTTGCTGTGCTGTGTTAAATCAGATATTTGCATGACAGCTTTTGTTTTATTTTGTGAATAGCAAAAAGCATTCAGCCCCATAATACATGTTGTTTTATTGGTCCCTCATCCATTTTATATCCCATAGCTTAACGACTCTTATATTTGGATTCCTCTCGACGAGACGAGCAGTACGAGTACCACCTTGATGGGTCTGCGACGTTTCCTTCCAGAGTTATTACCAAAAAAACACAAACATCCCAGAATCCTCTCGGTTTGTGGTCAAAATGTTGTCGCTTATTAAATCCCATAAGAAACGTCGCATCGAATAAACGTGATTGAATTCTCCCCATCTGGACGAGCGGAATTGAATGGTGCAACTGATTTTGCTGTGCTGTGTTAAATCAGATATTTGCATGACTGCGTTTGTTTTATTTTGTGAATAGCAAAAAGCATTCAACCCCATAATACATGTTGTTTTATTGGTCGCTCGTCCATTTCATATCTCATAGCTTAACCACTCAGATATTTCGATTCCTCTCGACGAGGCGAGCAGTACGAGTACCACCTTGATGGGTCTGCGACGTTTCGTTCCAGAGTTATTACCAAAAAAACACAAACATCCCAGAATCCTCTCGGTTTGGGGTCAAAATGTTGTCGCTTATTAAATCCCATAAGAAACGTCGCCTCGAATAAATGTGATTGAATTCTCCCAATCTGAACGAGCGGAATTGAATGGTGCAACTGATTTTGATGTGCTGTGTTAAATCAGATATTTGCATGACAGCTTTTGTTTTATTTCGTGAATAGCAAAAAGCATTCAACCCCATAATACATGTTGTTTTATTGGTCGCTCGTCCATTTCATATATCATAGCTTAACGACTCATAAATTTGGATTCCTCTCGACGAGTCGAGCAGTACGAGTACCACCTTGATGGGTCTGCGACGTTTCCTTCCAGAGTTATTACCAAAAAACCACAAACATCCCAGAATCCTCTCGGTATGGGGTCAAAATGTTGTCGCTTATTAAATCCCATAAGAAAAGTCGCATCGAATAAACGTGATTGAATTCTCCCCATCTGGACGAGCGGAATTGAATGGTGCAACTGATTTTGCTGTGCTGTGTTAAATCAGATATTTGCATGACTGCGTTTGTTTTATTTTGTGAATAGCAAAAAGCATTCAACCCCATAATACATGTTGTTTTATTGGTCGCTCGTCCATTTCATATCTCATAGCTTAACGACTCATATATTTGGATTCCTCGCGACGAGGCGAGCAGTACGAGTACCACCTTGATGGGTCTGCGACGTTTCCTTCCAGAGTTATTACCAAAAAAACACAAACATCCCAGAATCCTCTCGGTTTGGGGTCAAAATGTTGTCGCTTATTAAATCCCATAAGAAACGTTGCTTCGAATGAATGTGATTGAATTCTCCCGAACTGAACGAGCAGAATTGAATGGTGCAACTGATTTCGCTGTGCTGTGTTAAATCAGATATTTGCATGACTGCGTTTGTTTTATTTTGTGAATAGCAAAAAGCATTCAACCCCATAATACATGTTGTTTTATTGGTCGCTCGTCCATTTCATATCTCATAGCTTAACGACTCATATATTTGGATTCCTCGCGACGAGGTGAGCAGTACGAGTACCACCTTGATGGGTCTGCGACGTTTCCTTCCAGAGTTATTACCAAAAAAACACAAACATCCCAGAATCCTCTCGGTTTGGGGTCAAAATGTTGTCGCTTATTAAATCCCATAAGAAACGTCGCATCGAATAAACGTGATTGAATTCTCCCCATCTGGACGAGCGGAATTGAATGGTGCAACTGATTTTGCTGTGCTGTGTAAAATCAGATATTTGCATGACTGCGTTTGTTTTATTTTGTGAATAGCAAAAAGCATTCAACCCCATAATACATGTTGTTTTATTGGTCGCTCGTCTATTTCATATCTCATAGCTTAACGACTCATATATTTGGATTCCTCGCGACGAGGCGAGCAGTACGAGTACCACCTTGATGGGTCTGCGACGTTTCCTTCCAGAGTTATTACCAAAAAAACACAAACATCCCAGAATCCTCTCGGTTTGGGGTCAAAATGTTGTCGCTTATTAAATCCCATAAGAAACGTCGCTTCGAATGAATGTGATTGAATTCTCCCGAACTGAACGAGCAGAATTGAATGGTGCAACTGATTTCGCTGTGCTGTGTTAAATCAGATATTTGCATGACTGCGTTTGTTTTATTTTGTGAATAGCAAAAAGCATTCAACCCCATAATACATGTTGTTTTATTGGTCGCTCGTCCATTTTATATCCCATAGCTTAACGACTCATATAATTGTATTCCTCTCGACGAGGCGAGCAGTACGAGTACCACCTTGATGGGTCTGCGACGTTTCCTTCCAGAGTTATTACCAAAAAACCACAAACATCACAGAATCCTCTCGGTTTGTGGTCAAAATGTTGTCGCTTATTAAATCCCATAAGAAACGTCGCATCGAATAAACGTGATTGAATTCTCCCCATCTGGACGAGCGGAATTGAATGGTGCAACTGATTTTGCTGTGCTGTGTTAAATCAGATATTTGCATGACTGCGTTTGTTTTATTTTGTGAATAGCAAAAAGCATTCAACCCCATAATACATGTTGTTTTATTGGTCGCTCGTCCATTTCATATCTCATAGCTTAACCACTCAGATATTTCGATTCCTCTCGACGAGGCGAGCAGTACGAGTACCACCTTGATGGGTCTGCGACGTTTCGTTCCAGAGTTATTACCAAAAAAACACAAACATCCCAGAATCCTCTCGGTTTGGGGTCAAAATGTTGTCGCTTATTAAATCCCATAAGAAAAGTCGCATCGAATAAACGTGATTGAATTCTCCCCATCTGGACGAGCGGAATTGAATGGTGCAACTGATTTTGCTGTGCTGTGTTAAATCAGATATTTGCATGACTGCGTTTGTTTTATTTTGTGAATAGCAAAAAGCATTCAACCCCATAATACATGTTGTTTTATTGGTCGCTCGTCTATTTCATATCTCATAGCTTAACGACTCATATATTTGGATTCCTCGCGACGAGGCGAGCAGTACGAGTACCACCTTGATGGGTCTGCGACGTTTCCTTCCAGAGTAATTACCAAAAAAACACAAACATCTCAGAATCCTCTCGGTTTGGGGTCAAAATGTTGTCGCTTATTAAATCCCATAAGAAACGTCGCATCGAATGAATGTGATTGAATTCTCCCGAACTGAACGAGCGGAATTGAATGGTGCAACTGATTTTGCTGTGCTGTGTTAAATCAGAATTTGCATGACAGCTTTTGTTTTATTTTGTGAATAGCAAAAAGCATTCAACCCCATAATACATGTTGTTTCATTGGTCGCTCGTCCATTTCATATCCCATAGCTTAACGACTCATATATTTGGATTTCTCTCGATGAGGCGAGCAGTACGAGTACCACCTTGATGGGTCTGCGACGTTTCCTTCCAGAGTTATTACCAAAAAACCACAAACATCCCAGAATCCTCTCGTTTTTGGGTCAAAATGTTGTCGCTTTTTAATCCCATAAGAAACGTCGCATCGAATTACAGTGATTGAATTCTCCCCATCTGGACGAGCGGAATTGAATGGTGCAACTGATTTTGCTGTGCTTTGTTAAATCAGATATTTGCATGACTGCGTTTGTTTTATTTTGTGAATAGCAAAAAGCATTCAACCCCATAATACATGTTGTTTTATTGGTCGCCCGTCGATTTCATATCCCAGACGCTTAACGACTCATATATTTGGATTCCTCTCGACGAGTCGAGCAGTACGACTACCACCTTGATGGGTCTGCGACGTTTCCTTCCAGAGTTATTACCAAAAAACCACAAACATCCCAGAATCCTCTCGGTATGGGGTCAAAATGTTGTCGCTTATTAAATCCCATAAGAAAAGTCGCATCGAATAAACGTGATTGAATTCTCCCCATCTGGACGAGCGGAATTGAATGGTGCAACTGATTTTGCTGTGCTGTGTTAAATCAGATATTTGCATGACTGCGTTTGTTTTATTTTGTGAATAGCAAAAAGCATTCAACCCCATAATACATGTTGTTTTATTGGTCGCTCGTCCATTTCTTATCTCATAGCTTAACGACTCATATATTTGGATTCCTCTCGACGAGGCGAGCAGTACGAGTACCACCTTGATGGGTCTGCGACGTTTCCTTCCAGAGTTATTACCAAAAAACCACAAACATCACAGAATCCTCTCGGTTTGGGGTCAAAATGTTGTCGCTTATTAAATCCCATAAGAAACGTCGCATCGAATAAATGTGATTGCATTCTCCCCGTCTGGAAGAGCGGAATTGAATGGTGCAACTGATTTTGCTGTGCTGTGTTAAATCAGATATTTGCATGACAGCTTTTGTTTTATTTTGTGAATAGCAAAAAGCATTCAGCCCCATAATACATGTTGTTTTATTGGTCCCTCATCCATTTTATATCCCATAGCTTAACGACTCTTATATTTGGATTCCTCTCGACGAGACGAGCAGTACGAGTACCACCTTGATGGGTCTGCGACGTTTCCTTCCAGAGTTATTACCAAAAAAACACAAACATCCCAGAATCCTCTCGGTTTGTGGTCAAAATGTTGTCGCTTATTAAATCCCATAAGAAACGTCGCATCGAATAAACGTGATTGAATTCTCCCCATCTGGACGAGCGGAATTGAATGGTGCAACTGATTTTGCTGTGCTGTGTTAAATCAGATATTTGCATGACTGCGTTTGTTTTATTTTGTGAATAGCAAAAAGCATTCAACCCCATAATACATGTTGTTTTATTGGTCGCTCGTCCATTTCATATCTCATAGCTTAACCACTCAGATATTTCGATTCCTCTCGACGAGGCGAGCAGTACGAGTACCACCTTGATGGGTCTGCGACGTTTCGTTCCAGAGTTATTACCAAAAAAACACAAACATCCCAGAATCCTCTCGGTTTGGGGTCAAAATGTTGTCGCTTATTAAATCCCATAAGAAACGTCGCCTCGAATAAATGTGATTGAATTCTCCCAATCTGAACGAGCGGAATTGAATGGTGCAACTGATTTTGATGTGCTGTGTTAAATCAGATATTTGCATGACAGCTTTTGTTTTATTTCGTGAATAGCAAAAAGCATTCAACCCCATAATACATGTTGTTTTATTGGTCGCTCGTCCATTTCATATATCATAGCTTAACGACTCATAAATTTGGATTCCTCTCGACGAGTCGAGCAGTACGAGTACCACCTTGATGGGTCTGCGACGTTTCCTTCCAGAGTTATTACCAAAAAACCACAAACATCCCAGAATCCTCTCGGTATGGGGTCAAAATGTTGTCGCTTATTAAATCCCATAAGAAAAGTCGCATCGAATAAACGTGATTGAATTCTCCCCATCTGGACGAGCGGAATTGAATGGTGCAACTGATTTTGCTGTGCTGTGTTAAATCAGATATTTGCATGACTGCGTTTGTTTTATTTTGTGAATAGCAAAAAGCATTCAACCCCATAATACATGTTGTTTTATTGGTCGCTCGTCCATTTCATATCTCATAGCTTAACGACTCATATATTTGGATTCCTCGCGACGAGGCGAGCAGTACGAGTACCACCTTGATGGGTCTGCGACGTTTCCTTCCAGAGTTATTACCAAAAAAACACAAACATCCCAGAATCCTCTCGGTTTGGGGTCAAAATGTTGTCGCTTATTAAATCCCATAAGAAACGTTGCTTCGAATGAATGTGATTGAATTCTCCCGAACTGAACGAGCAGAATTGAATGGTGCAACTGATTTCGCTGTGCTGTGTTAAATCAGATATTTGCATGACTGCGTTTGTTTTATTTTGTGAATAGCAAAAAGCATTCAACCCCATAATACATGTTGTTTTATTGGTCGCTCGTCCATTTCATATCTCATAGCTTAACGACTCATATATTTGGATTCCTCGCGACGAGGTGAGCAGTACGAGTACCACCTTGATGGGTCTGCGACGTTTCCTTCCAGAGTTATTACCAAAAAAACACAAACATCCCAGAATCCTCTCGGTTTGGGGTCAAAATGTTGTCGCTTATTAAATCCCATAAGAAACGTCGCATCGAATAAACGTGATTGAATTCTCCCCATCTGGACGAGCGGAATTGAATGGTGCAACTGATTTTGCTGTGCTGTGTAAAATCAGATATTTGCATGACTGCGTTTGTTTTATTTTGTGAATAGCAAAAAGCATTCAACCCCATAATACATGTTGTTTTATTGGTCGCTCGTCTATTTCATATCTCATAGCTTAACGACTCATATATTTGGATTCCTCGCGACGAGGCGAGCAGTACGAGTACCACCTTGATGGGTCTGCGACGTTTCCTTCCAGAGTTATTACCAAAAAAACACAAACATCCCAGAATCCTCTCGGTTTGGGGTCAAAATGTTGTCGCTTATTAAATCCCATAAGAAACGTCGCTTCGAATGAATGTGATTGAATTCTCCCGAACTGAACGAGCAGAATTGAATGGTGCAACTGATTTCGCTGTGCTGTGTTAAATCAGATATTTGCATGACTGCGTTTGTTTTATTTTGTGAATAGCAAAAAGCATTCAACCCCATAATACATGTTGTTTTATTGGTCGCTCGTCCATTTTATATCCCATAGCTTAACGACTCATATAATTGTATTCCTCTCGACGAGGCGAGCAGTACGAGTACCACCTTGATGGGTCTGCGACGTTTCCTTCCAGAGTTATTACCAAAAAACCACAAACATCACAGAATCCTCTCGGTTTGTGGTCAAAATGTTGTCGCTTATTAAATCCCATAAGAAACGTCGCATCGAATAAACGTGATTGAATTCTCCCCATCTGGACGAGCGGAATTGAATGGTGCAACTGATTTTGCTGTGCTGTGTTAAATCAGATATTTGCATGACTGCGTTTGTTTTATTTTGTGAATAGCAAAAAGCATTCAACCCCATAATACATGTTGTTTTATTGGTCGCTCGTCCATTTCATATCTCATAGCTTAACCACTCAGATATTTCGATTCCTCTCGACGAGGCGAGCAGTACGAGTACCACCTTGATGGGTCTGCGACGTTTCGTTCCAGAGTTATTACCAAAAAAACACAAACATCCCAGAATCCTCTCGGTTTGGGGTCAAAATGTTGTCGCTTATTAAATCCCATAAGAAACGTCGCCTCGAATAAATGTGATTGAATTCTCCCAATCTGAACGAGCGGAATTGAATGGTGCAACTGATTTTGATGTGCTGTGTTAAATCAGATATTTGCATGACAGCTTTTGTTTTATTTCGTGAATAGCAAAAAGCATTCAACCCCATAATACATGTTGTTTTATTGGTCGCTCGTCCATTTCATATATCATAGCTTAACGACTCATAAATTTGGATTCCTCTCGACGAGTCGAGCAGTACGAGTACCACCTTGATGGGTCTGCGACGTTTCCTTCCAGAGTTATTACCAAAAAACCACAAACATCCCAGAATCCTCTCGGTATGGGGTCAAAATGTTGTCGCTTATTAAATCCCATAAGAAAAGTCGCATCGAATAAACGTGATTGAATTCTCCCCATCTGGACGAGCGGAATTGAATGGTGCAACTGATTTTGCTGTGCTGTGTTAAATCAGATATTTGCATGACTGCGTTTGTTTTATTTTGTGAATAGCAAAAAGCATTCAACCCCATAATACATGTTGTTTTATTGGTCGCTCGTCCATTTTATATCTCATAGCTTAACGACTCATATATTTGGATTCCTCGCGACGAGGCGAGCAGTACGAGTACCACCTTGATGGGTCTGCGACGTTTCCTTCCAGAGTTATTACCAAAAAAACACAAACATCCCAGAATCCTCTCGGTTTGGGGTCAAAATGTTGTCGCTTATTAAATCCCATAAGAAACGTCGCTTCGAATGAATGTGATTGAATTCTCCCGAACTGAACGAGCAGAATTGAATGGTGCAACTGATTTCGCTGTGCTGTGTTAAATCAGATATTTGCATGACTGCGTTTGTTTTATTTTGTGAATAGCAAAAAGCATTCAACCCCATAATACATGTTGTTTTATTGGTCGCTCGTCCATTTCATATCTCATAGCTTAACGACTCATATATTTTGATTCCTCGCGACGAGGTGAGCAGTACGAGTACCACCTTGATGGGTCTGCGACGTTTCCTTCCAGAGTTATTACCAAAAAAACACAAACATCCCAGAATCCTCTCGGTTTGGGGTCAAAATGTTGTCGCTTATTAAATCCCATAAGAAACGTCGCATCGAATAAACGTGATTGAATTCTCCCCATCTGGACGAGCGGAATTGAATGGTGCAACTGATTTTGCTGTGCTGTGTTAAATCAGATATTTGCATGACTGCGTTTGTTTTATTTTGTGAATAGCAAAAAGCATTCAACCCCATAATACATGTTGTTTTATTGGTCGCTCGTCTATTTCATATCTCATAGCTTAATGACTCATATATTTGGATTCCTCGCGACGAGGCGAGCAGTACGAGTACCACCTTGATGGGTCTGCGACGTTTCCTTCCAGAGTTATTACCAAAAAAACACAAACATCCCAGAATCCTCTCGGTTTGGGGTCAAAATGTTGTCGCTTATTAAATCCCATAAGAAACGTCGCTTCGAATGAATGTGATTGAATTCTCCCGAACTGAACGAGCAGAATTGAATGGTGCAACTGATTTCGCTGTGCTGTGTTAAATCAGATATTTGCATGACTGCGTTTGTTTTATTTTGTGAATAGCAAAAAGCATTCAACCCCATAATACATGTTGTTTTATTGGTCGCTCGTCCATTTCATATCTCATAGCTTAACGACTCAGATATTTGGATTCCTCTCGACGAGGCGAGCAGTACGAGTACCACCTTGATGGGTCTGCGACGTTTCGTTCCAGAGTTATTACCAAAAAAAACACAAACATCCCAGAATCCTCTCGGTTTGGGGTCAAAATGTTGTCGCTTATTAAATCCCATAAGAAACGTCGCCTCGAATAAATGTGATTGAATTCTCCCAATCTGAACGAGCGGAATTGAATGGTGCAACTGATTTTGATGTGCTGTGTTAAATCAGATATTTGCATGACAGCTTTTGTTTTATTTCGTGAATAGCAAAAAGCATTCAACCCCATAATACATGTTGTTTTATTGGTCGCTCGTCCATTTCATATATCATAGCTTAACGACTCATAAATTTGGATTCCTCTCGACGAGTCGAGCAGTACGAGTACCACCTTGATGGGTCTGCGACGTTTCCTTCCAGAGTTATTACCAAAAAACCACAAACATCCCAGAATCCTCTCGGTATGGGGTCAAAATGTTGTCGCTTATTAAATCCCATAAGAAACGTCGCATCGAATGAATGTGATTGAATTCTCCCGAACTGAACGAGCGGAATTGAATGGTGCAACTGATTTCGCTGTGCTGTGTTAAATCAGATATTTGCATGACTGCGTTTGTTTTATTTTGTGAATAGCAAAAAGCATTCAACCCCATAATACATGTTGTTTTATTGGTCGCTCGTCCATTTCATATCTCATAGCTTAACGACTCATATATTTGGATTCCTCGCGACGAGGCGAGCAGTACGAGTACCACCTTGATGGGTCTGCGACGTTTCCTTCCAGAGTTATTGCCAAAAAAACACAAACATCCCAGAATCCTCTCGGTTTGGGGTCAAAATGTTGTCGCTTATTAAATCCCATAAGAAACGTCGCATCGAATAAATGTGATTGAATTCTCCCCAGCTGGACGAGCGGAATTGAATGGTGCAACTGATTTTGCTGTGCTGTGTTAAATCAGAATTTGCATGACAGCTTTTTTTTTATTTTGTGAATAGCAAAAAGCATTCAACCCCATAATACATGTTGTTTCATTGGTCGCTCGTCCATTTCATATCCCATAGCTTAACGACTCATATATTTGGATTTCTCTCGATGAGGCGAGCAGTACGAGTACCACCTGGATGGGTCTGCGACGTTTCCTTCCAGAGTTATTACCAAAAAACCACAAACATCCCAGAATCCTCTCGTTTTTGGGTCAAAATGTTGTCGCTTTTTAATCCCATAAGAAACGTCGCATCGAATTACAGTGATTGAATTCTCCCCATCTGGACGAGCGGAATTGAATGGTGCAACTGATTTTGCTGTGCTTTGTTAAATCAGATATTTGCATGACTGCGTTTGTTTTATTTTGTGAATAGCAAAAAGCATTCAACCCCATAATACATGTTGTTTTATTGGTCGCCCGTCGATTTCATATCCCATAGCTTAACGACTCATATATTTGGATTCCTCTCGACGAGGCGAGCAGTACGAGTACCACCTTGATGGGTCTGCGACGTTTCGTTCCAGAGTTATTACCAAAAAAACACAAACATCCCAGAATCCTCTCGGTTTGGGGTCAAAATGTTGTCGCTTATTAAATCCCATAAGAAACGTCGCCTCGAATAAATGTGATTGAATTCTCCCAATCTGAACGAGCGGAATTGAATGGTGCAACTGATTTTGATGTGCTGTGTTAAATCAGATATTTGCATGACAGCTTTTGTTTTATTTCGTGAATAGCAAAAAGCATTCAACCCCATAATACATGTTGTTTTATTGGTCGCTCGTCCATTTCATATATCATAGCTTAACGACTCATAAATTTGGATTCCTCTCGACGAGTCGAGCAGTACGAGTACCACCTTGATGGGTCTGCGACGTTTCCTTCCAGAGTTATTACCAAAAAACCACAAACATCCCAGAATCCTCTCGGTATGGGGTCAAAATGTTGTCGCTTATTAAATCCCATAAGAAAAGTCGCATCGAATAAACGTGATTGAATTCTCCCCATCTGGACGAGCGGAATTGAATGGTGCAACTGATTTTGCTGTGCTGTGTTAAATCAGATATTTGCATGACTGCGTTTGTTTTATTTTGTGAATAGCAAAAAGCATTCAACCCCATAATACATGTTGTTTTATTGGTCGCTCGTCCATTTCATATCTCATAGCTTAACGACTCATATATTTGGATTCCTCGCGACGAGGCGAGCAGTACGAGTACCACCTTGATGGGTCTGCGACGTTTCCTTCCAGAGTTATTACCAAAAAAACACAAACATCCCAGAATCCTCTCGGTTTGGGGTCAAAATGTTGTCGCTTATTAAATCCCATAAGAAACGTCGCTTCGAATGAATGTGATTGAATTCTCCCGAACTGAACGAGCAGAATTGAATGGTGCAACTGATTTCGCTGTGCTGTGTTAAATCAGATATTTGCATGACTGCGTTTGTTTTATTTTGTGAATAGCAAAAAGCATTCAACCCCATAATACATGTTGTTTTATTGGTCGCTCGTCCATTTCATATCTCATAGCTTAACGACTCATATATTTGGATTCCTCGCGACGAGGTGAGCAGTACGAGTACCACCTTGATGGGTCTGCGACGTTTCCTTCCAGAGTTATTACCAAAAAAACACAAACATCCCAGAATCCTCTCGGTTTGGGGTCAAAATGTTGTCGCTTATTAAATCCCATAAGAAACGTCGCATCGAATAAACGTGATTGAATTCTCCCCATCTGGACGAGCGGAATTGAATGGTGCAACTGATTTTGCTGTGCTGTGTTAAATCAGATATTTGCATGACTGCGTTTGTTTTATTTTGTGAATAGCAAAAAGCATTCAACCCCATAATACATGTTGTTTTATTGGTCGCTCGTCTATTTCATATCTCATAGCTTAACGACTCATATATTTGGATTCCTCGCGACGAGGCGAGCAGTACGAGTACCACCTTGATGGGTCTGCGACGTTTCCTTCCAGAGTTATTACCAAAAAAACACAAACATCCCAGAATCCTCTCGGTTTGGGGTCAAAATGTTGTCGCTTATTAAATCCCATAAGAAACGTCGCTTCGAATGAATGTGATTGAATTCTCCCGAACTGAACGAGCAGAATTGAATGGTGCAACTGATTTCGCTGTGCTGTGTTAAATCAGATATTTGCATGACTGCGTTTGTTTTATTTTGTGAATAGCAAAAAGCATTCAACCCCATAATACATGTTGTTTTATTGGTCGCTCGTCCATTTCATATCTCATAGCTTAACGACTCAGATATTTGGATTCCTCTCGACGAGGCGAGCAGTACGAGTACCACCTTGATGGGTCTGCGACGTTTCGTTCCAGAGTTATTACCAAAAAAAACACAAACATCCCAGAATCCTCTCGGTTTGGGGTCAAAATGTTGTCGCTTATTAAATCCCATAAGAAACGTCGCCTCGAATAAATGTGATTGAATTCTCCCAATCTGAACGAGCGGAATTGAATGGTGCAACTGATTTTGATGTACTGTGTTAAATCAGATATTTGCATGACAGCTTTTGTTTTATTTCGTGAATAGCAAAAAGCATTCAACCCCATAATACATGTTGTTTTATTGGTCGCTCGTCCATTTCATATATCATAGCTTAACGACTCATAAATTTGGATTCCTCTCGACGAGTCGAGCAGTACGAGTACCACCTTGATGGGTCTGCGACGTTTCCTTCCAGAGTTATTACCAAAAAACCACAAACATCCCAGAATCCTCTCGGTATGGGGTCAAAATGTTGTCGCTTATTAAATCCCATAAGAAACGTCGCATCGAATGAATGTGATTGAATTCTCCCGAACTGAACGAGCGGAATTGAATGGTGCAACTGATTTCGCTGTGCTGTGTTAAATCAGATATTTGCATGACTGCGTTTGTTTTATTTTGTGAATAGCAAAAAGCATTCAACCCCATAATACATGTTGTTTTATTGGTCGCTCGTCCATTTCATATCTCATAGCTTAACGACTCATATATTTGGATTCCTCGCGACGAGGCGAGCAGTACGAGTACCACCTTGATGGGTCTGCGACGTTTCCTTCCAGAGTTATTGCCAAAAAAACACAAACATCCCAGAATCCTCTCGGTTTGGGGTCAAAATGTTGTCGCTTATTAAATCCCATAAGAAACGTCGCATCGAATAAATGTGATTGAATTCTCCCCAGCTGGACGAGCGGAATTGAATGGTGCAACTGATTTTGCTGTGCTGTGTTAAATCAGAATTTGCATGACAGCTTTTTTTTTATTTTGTGAATAGCAAAAAGCATTCAACCCCATAATACATGTTGTTTCATTGGTCGCTCGTCCATTTCATATCCCATAGCTTAACGACTCATATATTTGGATTTCTCTCGATGAGGCGAGCAGTACGAGTACCACCTGGATGGGTCTGCGACGTTTCCTTCCAGAGTTATTACCAAAAAACCACAAACATCCCAGAATCCTCTCGTTTTTGGGTCAAAATGTTGTCGCTTTTTAATCCCATAAGAAACGTCGCATCGAATTACAGTGATTGAATTCTCCCCATCTGGACGAGCGGAATTGAATGGTGCAACTGATTTTGCTGTGCTTTGTTAAATCAGATATTTGCATGACTGCGTTTGTTTTATTTTGTGAATAGCAAAAAGCATTCAACCCCATAATACATGTTGTTTTATTGGTCGCCCGTCGATTTCATATCCCATAGCTTAACGACTCATATATTTGGATTCCTCTCGACGAGGCGAGCAGTACGAGTACCACCTTGATGGGTCTGCGACGTTTCGTTCCAGAGTTATTACCAAAAAAACACAAACATCCCAGAATCCTCTCGGTTTGGGGTCAAAATGTTGTCGCTTATTAAATCCCATAAGAAACGTCGCCTCGAATAAATGTGATTGAATTCTCCCAATCTGAACGAGCGGAATTGAATGGTGCAACTGATTTTGATGTGCTGTGTTAAATCAGATATTTGCATGACAGCTTTTGTTTTATTTCGTGAATAGCAAAAAGCATTCAACCCCATAATACATGTTGTTTTATTGGTCGCTCGTCCATTTCATATATCATAGCTTAACGACTCATAAATTTGGATTCCTCTCGACGAGTCGAGCAGTACGAGTACCACCTTGATGGGTCTGCGACGTTTCCTTCCAGAGTTATTACCAAAAAACCACAAACATCCCAGAATCCTCTCGGTATGGGGTCAAAATGTTGTCGCTTATTAAATCCCATAAGAAAAGTCGCATCGAATAAACGTGATTGAATTCTCCCCATCTGGACGAGCGGAATTGAATGGTGCAACTGATTTTGCTGTGCTGTGTTAAATCAGATATTTGCATGACTGCGTTTGTTTTATTTTGTGAATAGCAAAAAGCATTCAACCCCATAATACATGTTGTTTTATTGGTCGCTCGTCCATTTCATATCTCATAGCTTAACGACTCATATATTTGGATTCCTCGCGACGAGGCGAGCAGTACGAGTACCACCTTGATGGGTCTGCGACGTTTCCTTCCAGAGTTATTACCAAAAAAACACAAACATCCCAGAATCCTCTCGGTTTGGGGTCAAAATGTTGTCGCTTATTAAATCCCATAAGAAACGTCGCTTCGAATGAATGTGATTGAATTCTCCCGAACTGAACGAGCAGAATTGAATGGTGCAACTGATTTCGCTGTGCTGTGTTAAATCAGATATTTGCATGACTGCGTTTGTTTTATTTTGTGAATAGCAAAAAGCATTCAACCCCATAATACATGTTGTTTTATTGGTCGCTCGTCCATTTCATATCTCATAGCTTAACGACTCATATATTTGGATTCCTCGCGACGAGGTGAGCAGTACGAGTACCACCTTGATGGGTCTGCGACGTTTCCTTCCAGAGTTATTACCAAAAAAACACAAACATCCCAGAATCCTCTCGGTTTGGGGTCAAAATGTTGTCGCTTATTAAATCCCATAAGAAACGTCGCATCGAATAAACGTGATTGAATTCTCCCCATCTGGACGAGCGGAATTGAATGGTGCAACTGATTTTGCTGTGCTGTGTTAAATCAGATATTTGCATGACTGCGTTTGTTTTATTTTGTGAATAGCAAAAAGCATTCAACCCCATAATACATGTTGTTTTATTGGTCGCTCGTCTATTTCATATCTCATAGCTTAACGACTCATATATTTGGATTCCTCGCGACGAGGCGAGCAGTACGAGTACCACCTTGATGGGTCTGCGACGTTTCCTTCCAGAGTTATTACCAAAAAAACACAAACATCCCAGAATCCTCTCGGTTTGGGGTCAAAATGTTGTCGCTTATTAAATCCCATAAGAAACGTCGCTTCGAATGAATGTGATTGAATTCTCCCGAACTGAACGAGCAGAATTGAATGGTGCAACTGATTTCGCTGTGCTGTGTTAAATCAGATATTTGCATGACTGCGTTTGTTTTATTTTGTGAATAGCAAAAAGCATTCAACCCCATAATACATGTTGTTTTATTGGTCGCTCGTCCATTTCATATCTCATAGCTTAACGACTCAGATATTTGGATTCCTCTCGACGAGGCGAGCAGTACGAGTACCACCTTGATGGGTCTGCGACGTTTCGTTCCAGAGTTATTACCAAAAAAACACAAACATCCCAGAATCCTCTCGGTTTGGGGTCAAAATGTTGTCGCTTATTAAATCCCATAAGAAACGTCGCCTCGAATAAATGTGATTGAATTCTCCCAATCTGAACGAGCGGAATTGAATGGTGCAACTGATTTTGATGTGCTGTGTTAAATCAGATATTTGCATGACAGCTTTTGTTTTATTTCGTGAATAGCAAAAAGCATTCAACCCCATAATACATGTTGTTTTATTGGTCGCTCGTCCATTTCATATATCATAGCTTAACGACTCATAAATTTGGATTCCTCTCGACGAGTCGAGCAGTACGAGTACCACCTTGATGGGTCTGCGACGTTTCCTTCCAGAGTTATTACCAAAAAACCACAAACATCCCAGAATCCTCTCGGTATGGGGTCAAAATGTTGTCGCTTATTAAATCCCATAAGAAACGTCGCATCGAATGAATGTGATTGAATTCTCCCGAACTGAACGAGCGGAATTGAATGGTGCAACTGATTTCGCTGTGCTGTGTTAAATCAGATATTTGCATGACTGCGTTTGTTTTATTTTGTGAATAGCAAAAAGCATTCAACCCCATAATACATGTTGTTTTATTGGTCGCTCGTCCATTTCATATCTCATAGCTTAACGACTCATATATTTGGATTCCTCGCGACGAGGCGAGCAGTACGAGTACCACCTTGATGGGTCTGCGACGTTTCCTTCCAGAGTTATTGCCAAAAAAACACAAACATCCCAGAATCCTCTCGGTTTGGGGTCAAAATGTTGTCGCTTATTAAATCCCATAAGAAACGTCGCATCGAATAAATGTGATTGAATTCTCCTCAGCTGGACGAGCGGAATTGAATGGTGCAACTGATTTTGCTGTGCTGTGTTAAATCAGAATTTGCATGACAGCTTTTTTTTTATTTTGTGAATAGCAAAAAGCATTCAACCCCATAATACATGTTGTTTCATTGGTCGCTCGTCCATTTCATATCCCATAGCTTAACGACTCATATATTTGGATTTCTCTCGATGAGGCGAGCAGTACGAGTACCACCTTGATGGGTCTGCGACGTTTCCTTCCAGAGTTATTACCAAAAAACCACAAACATCCCAGAATCCTCTCGTTTTTGGGTCAAAATGTTGTCGCTTTTTAATCCCATAAGAAACGTCGCATCGAATTACAGTGATTGAATTCTCCCCATCTGGACGAGCGGAATTGAATGGTGCAACTGATTTTGCTGTGCTTTGTTAAATCAGATATTTGCATGACTGCGTTTGTTTTATTTTGTGAATAGCAAAAAGCATTCAACCCCATAATACATGTTGTTTTATTGGTCGCCCGTCGATTTCATATCCCATAGCTTAACGACTCATATATTTGGATTCCTCTCGACGAGGCGAGCAGTACGAGTACCACCTTGATGGGTCTGCGACGTTTCGTTCCAGAGTTATTACCAAAAAAACACAAACATCCCAGAATCCTCTCGGTTTGGGGTCAAAATGTTGTCGCTTATTAAATCCCATAAGAAACGTCGCCTCGAATAAATGTGATTGAATTCTCCCAATCTGAACGAGCGGAATTGAATGGTGCAACTGATTTTGATGTGCTGTGTTAAATCAGATATTTGCATGACAGCTTTTGTTTTATTTCGTGAATAGCAAAAAGCATTCAACCCCATAATACATGTTGTTTTATTGGTCGCTCGTCCATTTCATATATCATAGCTTAACGACTCATACATTTGGATTCCTCTCGACGAGTCGAGCAGTACGAGTACCACCTTGATGGGTCTGCGACGTTTCCTTCCAGAGTTATTACCAAAAAACCACAAACATCCCAGAATCCTCTCGGTATGGGGTCAAAATGTTGTCGCTTATTAAATCCCATAAGAAAAGTCGCATCGAATAAACGTGATTGAATTCTCCCCATCTGGACGAGCGGAATTGAATGGTGCAACTGATTTTGCTGTGCTGTGTTAAATCAGATATTTGCATGACTGCGTTTGTTTTATTTTGTGAATAGCAAAAAGCATTCAACCCCATAATACATGTTGTTTTATTGGTCGCTCGTCCATTTCATATCTCATAGCTTAACGACTCATATATTTGGATTCCTCGCGACGAGGCGAGCAGTACGAGTACCACCTTGATGGGTCTGCGACGTTTCCTTCCAGAGTTATTACCAAAAAAACACAAACATCCCAGAATCCTCTCGGTTTGGGGTCAAAATGTTGTCGCTTATTAAATCCCATAAGAAACGTCGCTTCGAATGAATGTGATTGAATTCTCCCGAACTGAACGAGCAGAATTGAATGGTGCAACTGATTTCGCTGTGCTGTGTTAAATCAGATATTTGCATGACTGCGTTTGTTTTATTTTGTGAATAGCAAAAAGCATTCAACCCCATAATACATGTTGTTTTATTGGTCGCTCGTCTATTTCATATCTCATAGCTTAACGACTCATATATTTGGATTCCTCGCGACGAGGCGAGCAGTACGAGTACCACCTTGATGGGTCTGCGACGTTTCCTTCCAGAGTTATTACCAAAAAAACACAAACATCCCAGAATCCTCTCGGTTTGGGGTCAAAATGTTGTCGCTTATTAAATCCCATAAGAAACGTCGCTTCGAATGAATGTGATTGAATTCTCCCGAACTGAACGAGCAGAATTGAATGGTGCAACTGATTTCGCTGTGCTGTGTTAAATCAGATATTTGCATGACTGCGTTTGTTTTATTTTGTGAATAGCAAAAAGCATTCAACCCCATAATACATGTTGTTTTATTGGTCGCTCGTCCATTTCATATCTCATAGCTTAACGACTCAGATATTTGGATTCCTCTCGACGAGGCGAGCAGTACGAGTACCACCTTGATGGGTCTGCGACGTTTCGTTCCAGAGTTATTACCAAAAAAACACAAACATCCCAGAATCCTCTCGGTTTGGGGTCAAAATGTTGTCGCTTATTAAATCCCATAAGAAACGTCGCCTCGAATAAATGTGATTGAATTCTCCCAATCTGAACGAGCGGAATTGAATGGTGCAACTGATTTTGATGTGCTGTGTTAAATCAGATATTTGCATGACAGCTTTTGTTTTATTTCGTGAATAGCAAAAAGCATTCAACCCCATAATACATGTTGTTTTATTGGTCGCTCGTCCATTTCATATATCATAGCTTAACGACTCATAAATTTGGATTCCTCTCGACGAGTCGAGCAGTACGAGTACCACCTTGATGGGTCTGCGACGTTTCCTTCCAGAGTTATTACCAAAAAACCACAAACATCCCAGAATCCTCTCGGTATGGGGTCAAAATGTTGTCGCTTATTAAATCCCATAAGAAACGTCGCATCGAATGAATGTGATTGAATTCTCCCGAACTGAACGAGCGGAATTGAATGGTGCAACTGATTTCGCTGTGCTGTGTTAAATCAGATATTTGCATGACTGCGTTTGTTTTATTTTGTGAATAGCAAAAAGCATTCAACCCCATAATACATGTTGTTTTATTGGTCGCTCGTCCATTTCATATCTCATAGCTTAACGACTCATATATTTGGATTCCTCGCGACGAGGCGAGCAGTACGAGTACCACCTTGATGGGTCTGCGACGTTTCCTTCCAGAGTTATTGCCAAAAAAACACAAACATCCCAGAATCCTCTCGGTTTGGGGTCAAAATGTTGTCGCTTATTAAATCCCATAAGAAACGTCGCATCGAATAAATGTGATTGAATTCTCCCCAGCTGGACGAGCGGAATTGAATGGTGCAACTGATTTTGCTGTGCTGTGTTAAATCAGAATTTGCATGACAGCTTTTTTTTTATTTTGTGAATAGCAAAAAGCATTCAACCCCATAATACATGTTGTTTCATTGGTCGCTCGTCCATTTCATATCCCATAGCTTAACGACTCATATATTTGGATTTCTCTCGATGAGGCGAGCAGTACGAGTACCACCTTGATGGGTCTGCGACGTTTCCTTCCAGAGTTATTACCAAAAAACCACAAACATCCCAGAATCCTCTCGTTTTTGGGTCAAAATGTTGTCGCTTTTTAATCCCATAAGAAACGTCGCATCGAATTACAGTGATTGAATTCTCCCCATCTGGACGAGCGGAATTGAATGGTGCAACTGATTTTGCTGTGCTTTGTTAAATCAGATATTTGCATGACTGCGTTTGTTTTATTTTGTGAATAGCAAAAAGCATTCAACCCCATAATACATGTTGTTTTATTGGTCGCCCGTCGATTTCATATCCCATAGCTTAACGACTCATATATTTGGATTCCTCTCGACGAGGCGAGCAGTACGAGTACCACCTTGATGGGTCTGCGACGTTTCGTTCCAGAGTTATTACCAAAAAAACACAAACATCCCAGAATCCTCTCGGTTTGGGGTCAAAATGTTGTCGCTTATTAAATCCCATAAGAAACGTCGCCTCGAATAAATGTGATTGAATTCTCCCAATCTGAACGAGCGGAATTGAATGGTGCAACTGATTTTGATGTGCTGTGTTAAATCAGATATTTGCATGACAGCTTTTGTTTTATTTCGTGAATAGCAAAAAGCATTCAACCCCATAATACATGTTGTTTTATTGGTCGCTCGTCCATTTCATATATCATAGCTTAACGACTCATAAATTTGGATTCCTCTCGACGAGTCGAGCAGTACGAGTACCACCTTGATGGGTCTGCGACGTTTCCTTCCAGAGTTATTACCAAAAAACCACAAACATCCCAGAATCCTCTCGGTATGGGGTCAAAATGTTGTCGCTTATTAAATCCCATAAGAAAAGTCGCATCGAATAAACGTGATTGAATTCTCCCCATCTGGACGAGCGGAATTGAATGGTGCAACTGATTTTGCTGTGCTGTGTTAAATCAGATATTTGCATGACTGCGTTTGTTTTATTTTGTGAATAGCAAAAAGCATTCAACCCCATAATACATGTTGTTTTATTGGTCGCTCGTCCATTTCATATCTCATAGCTTAACGACTCATATATTTGGATTCCTCGCGACGAGGCGAGCAGTACGAGTACCACCTTGATGGGTCTGCGACGTTTCCTTCCAGAGTTATTACCAAAAAAACACAAACATCCCAGAATCCTCTCGGTTTGGGGTCAAAATGTTGTCGCTTATTAAATCCCATAAGAAACGTCGCTTCGAATGAATGTGATTGAATTCTCCCGAACTGAACGAGCAGAATTGAATGGTGCAACTGATTTCGCTGTGCTGTGTTAAATCAGATATTTGCATGACTGCGTTTGTTTTATTTTGTGAATAGCAAAAAGCATTCAACCCCATAATACATGTTGTTTTATTGGTCGCTCGTCTATTTCATATCTCATAGCTTAACGACTCATATATTTGGATTCCTCGCGACGAGGCGAGCAGTACGAGTACCACCTTGATGGGTCTGCGACGTTTCCTTCCAGAGTTATTACCAAAAAAACACAAACATCCCAGAATCCTCTCGGTTTGGGGTCAAAATGTTGTCGCTTATTAAATCCCATAAGAAACGTCGCTTCGAATGAATGTGATTGAATTCTCCCGAACTGAACGAGCAGAATTGAATGGTGCAACTGATTTCGCTGTGCTGTGTTAAATCAGATATTTGCATGACTGCGTTTGTTTTATTTTGTGAATAGCAAAAAGCATTCAACCCCATAATACATGTTGTTTTATTGGTCGCTCGTCCATTTCATATCTCATAGCTTAACGACTCAGATATTTGGATTCCTCTCGACGAGGCGAGCAGTACGAGTACCACCTTGATGGGTCTGCGACGTTTCGTTCCAGAGTTATTACCAAAAAAACACAAACATCCCAGAATCCTCTCGGTTTGGGGTCAAAATGTTGTCGCTTATTAAATCCCATAAGAAACGTCGCCTCGAATAAATGTGATTGAATTCTCCCAATCTGAACGAGCGGAATTGAATGGTGCAACTGATTTTGATGTGCTGTGTTAAATCAGATATTTGCATGACAGCTTTTGTTTTATTTCGTGAATAGCAAAAAGCATTCAACCCCATAATACATGTTGTTTTATTGGTCGCTCGTCCATTTCATATATCATAGCTTAACGACTCATAAATTTGGATTCCTCTCGACGAGTCGAGCAGTACGAGTACCACCTTGATGGGTCTGCGACGTTTCCTTCCAGAGTTATTACCAAAAAACCACAAACATCCCAGAATCCTCTCGGTATGGGGTCAAAATGTTGTCGCTTATTAAATCCCATAAGAAACGTCGCATCGAATGAATGTGATTGAATTCTCCCGAACTGAACGAGCGGAATTGAATGGTGCAACTGATTTCGCTGTGCTGTGTTAAATCAGATATTTGCATGACTGCGTTTGTTTTATTTTGTGAATAGCAAAAAGCATTCAACCCCATAATACATGTTGTTTTATTGGTCGCTCGTCCATTTCATATCTCATAGCTTAACGACTCATATATTTGGATTCCTCGCGACGAGGCGAGCAGTACGAGTACCACCTTGATGGGTCTGCGACGTTTCCTTCCAGAGTTATTGCCAAAAAAACACAAACATCCCAGAATCCTCTCGGTTTGGGGTCAAAATGTTGTCGCTTATTAAATCCCATAAGAAACGTCGCATCGAATAAATGTGATTGAATTCTCCCCAGCTGGACGAGCGGAATTGAATGGTGCAACTGATTTTGCTGTGCTGTGTTAAATCAGAATTTGCATGACAGCTTTTTTTTTATTTTGTGAATAGCAAAAAGCATTCAACCCCATAATACATGTTGTTTCATTGGTCGCTCGTCCATTTCATATCCCATAGCTTAACGACTCATATATTTGGATTTCTCTCGATGAGGCGAGCAGTACGAGTACCACCTTGATGGGTCTGCGACGTTTCCTTCCAGAGTTATTACCAAAAAACCACAAACATCCCAGAATCCTCTCGTTTTTGGGTCAAAATGTTGTCGCTTTTTAATCCCATAAGAAACGTCGCATCGAATTACAGTGATTGAATTCTCCCCATCTGGACGAGCGGAATTGAATGGTGCAACTGATTTTGCTGTGCTTTGTTAAATCAGATATTTGCATGACTGCGTTTGTTTTATTTTGTGAATAGCAAAAAGCATTCAACCCCATAATACATGTTGTTTTATTGGTCGCCCGTCGATTTCATATCCCATAGCTTAACGACTCATATATTTGGATTCCTCTCGACGAGGCGAGCAGTACGAGTACCACCTTGATGGGTCTGCGACGTTTCGTTCCAGAGTTATTACCAAAAAAACACAAACATCCCAGAATCCTCTCGGTTTGGGGTCAAAATGTTGTCGCTTATTAAATCCCATAAGAAACGTCGCCTCGAATAAATGTGATTGAATTCTCCCAATCTGAACGAGCGGAATTGAATGGTGCAACTGATTTTGATGTGCTGTGTTAAATCAGATATTTGCATGACAGCTTTTGTTTTATTTCGTGAATAGCAAAAAGCATTCAACCCCATAATACATGTTGTTTTATTGGTCGCTCGTCCATTTCATATATCATAGCTTAACGACTCATAAATTTGGATTCCTCTCGACGAGTCGAGCAGTACGAGTACCACCTTGATGGGTCTGCGACGTTTCCTTCCAGAGTTATTACCAAAAAACCACAAACATCCCAGAATCCTCTCGGTATGGGGTCAAAATGTTGTCGCTTATTAAATCCCATAAGAAAAGTCGCATCGAATAAACGTGATTGAATTCTCCCCATCTGGACGAGCGGAATTGAATGGTGCAACTGATTTTGCTGTGCTGTGTTAAATCAGATATTTGCATGACTGCGTTTGTTTTATTTTGTGAATAGCAAAAAGCATTCAACCCCATAATACATGTTGTTTTATTGGTCGCTCGTCCATTTCATATCTCATAGCTTAACGACTCATATATTTGGATTCCTCGCGACGAGGCGAGCAGTACGAGTACCACCTTGATGGGTCTGCGACGTTTCCTTCCAGAGTTATTACCAAAAAAACACAAACATCCCAGAATCCTCTCGGTTTGGGGTCAAAATGTTGTCGCTTATTAAATCCCATAAGAAACGTCGCTTCGAATGAATGTGATTGAATTCTCCCGAACTGAACGAGCAGAATTGAATGGTGCAACTGATTTCGCTGTGCTGTGTTAAATCAGATATTTGCATGACTGCGTTTGTTTTATTTTGTGAATAGCAAAAAGCATTCAACCCCATAATACATGTTGTTTTATTGGTCGCTCGTCCATTTCATATCTCATAGCTTAACGACTCATATATTTGGATTCCTCGCGACGAGGTGAGCAGTACGAGTACCACCTTGATGGGTCTGCGACGTTTCCTTCCAGAGTTATTACCAAAAAAACACAAACATCCCAGAATCCTCTCGGTTTGGGGTCAAAATGTTGTCGCTTATTAAATCCCATAAGAAACGTCGCATCGAATAAACGTGATTGAATTCTCCCCATCTGGACGAGCGGAATTGAATGGTGCAACTGATTTTGCTGTGCTGTGTTAAATCAGATATTTGCATGACTGCGTTTGTTTTATTTTGTGAATAGCAAAAAGCATTCAACCCCATAATACATGTTGTTTTATTGGTCGCTCGTCTATTTCATATCTCATAGCTTAACGACTCATATATTTGGATTCCTCGCGACGAGGCGAGCAGTACGAGTACCACCTTGATGGGTCTGCGACGTTTCCTTCCAGAGTTATTACCAAAAAAACACAAACATCCCAGAATCCTCTCGGTTTGGGGTCAAAATGTTGTCGCTTATTAAATCCCATAAGAAACGTCGCTTCGAATGAATGTGATTGAATTCTCCCGAACTGAACGAGCAGAATTGAATGGTGCAACTGATTTCGCTGTGCTGTGTTAAATCAGATATTTGCATGACTGCGTTTGTTTTATTTTGTGAATAGCAAAAAGCATTCAACCCCATAATACATGTTGTTTTATTGGTCGCTCGTCCATTTCATATCTCATAGCTTAACGACTCAGATATTTGGATTCCTCTCGACGAGGCGAGCAGTACGAGTACCACCTTGATGGGTCTGCGACGTTTCGTTCCAGAGTTATTACCAAAAAAACACAAACATCCCAGAATCCTCTCGGTTTGGGGTCAAAATGTTGTCGCTTATTAAATCCCATAAGAAACGTCGCCTCGAATAAATGTGATTGAATTCTCCCAATCTGAACGAGCGGAATTGAATGGTGCAACTGATTTTGATGTGCTGTGTTAAATCAGATATTTGCATGACAGCTTTTGTTTTATTTCGTGAATAGCAAAAAGCATTCAACCCCATAATACATGTTGTTTTATTGGTCGCTCGTCCATTTCATATATCATAGCTTAACGACTCATAAATTTGGATTCCTCTCGACGAGTCGAGCAGTACGAGTACCACCTTGATGGGTCTGCGACGTTTCCTTCCAGAGTTATTACCAAAAAACCACAAACATCCCAGAATCCTCTCGGTATGGGGTCAAAATGTTGTCGCTTATTAAATCCCATAAGAAAAGTCGCATCGAATAAACGTGATTGAATTCTCCCCATCTGGACGAGCGGAATTGAATGGTGCAACTGATTTTGCTGTGCTGTGTTAAATCAGATATTTGCATGACTGCGTTTGTTTTATTTTGTGAATAGCAAAAAGCATTCAACCCCATAATACATGTTGTTTTATTGGTCGCTCGTCCATTTCATATCTCATAGCTTAACGACTCATATATTTGGATTCCTCGCGACGAGGCGAGCAGTACGAGTACCACCTTGATGGGTCTGCGACGTTTCCTTCCAGAGTTATTACCAAAAAAACACAAACATCCCAGAATCCTCTCGGTTTGGGGTCAAAATGTTGTCGCTTATTAAATCCCATAAGAAACGTTGCTTCGAATGAATGTGATTGAATTCTCCCGAACTGAACGAGCAGAATTGAATGGTGCAACTGATTTCGCTGTGCTGTGTTAAATCAGATATTTGCATGACTGCGTTTGTTTTATTTTGTGAATAGCAAAAAGCATTCAACCCCATAATACATGTTGTTTTATTGGTCGCTCGTCCATTTCATATCTCATAGCTTAACGACTCATATATTTGGATTCCTCGCGACGAGGTGAGCAGTACGAGTACCACCTTGATGGGTCTGCGACGTTTCCTTCCAGAGTTATTACCAAAAAAACACAAACATCCCAGAATCCTCTCGGTTTGGGGTCAAAATGTTGTCGCTTATTAAATCCCATAAGAAACGTCGCATCGAATAAACGTGATTGAATTCTCCCCATCTGGACGAGCGGAATTGAATGGTGCAACTGATTTTGCTGTGCTGTGTTAAATCAGATATTTGCATGACTGCGTTTGTTTTATTTTGTGAATAGCAAAAAGCATTCAACCCCATAATACATGTTGTTTTATTGGTCGCTCGTCTATTTCATATCTCATAGCTTAACGACTCATATATTTGGATTCCTCGCGACGAGGCGAGCAGTACGAGTACCACCTTGATGGGTCTGCGACGTTTCCTTCCAGAGTTATTACCAAAAAAACACAAACATCCCAGAATCCTCTCGGTTTGGGGTCAAAATGTTGTCGCTTATTAAATCCCATAAGAAACGTCGCTTCGAATGAATGTGATTGAATTCTCCCGAACTGAACGAGCAGAATTGAATGGTGCAACTGATTTCGCTGTGCTGTGTTAAATCAGATATTTGCATGACTGCGTTTGTTTTATTTTGTGAATAGCAAAAAGCATTCAACCCCATAATACATGTTGTTTTATTGGTCGCTCGTCCATTTCATATCTCATAGCTTAACGACTCAGATATTTGGATTCCTCTCGACGAGGCGAGCAGTACGAGTACCACCTTGATGGGTCTGCGACGTTTCGTTCCAGAGTTATTACCAAAAAAACACAAACATCCCAGAATCCTCTCGGTTTGGGGTCAAAATGTTGTCGCTTATTAAATCCCATAAGAAACGTCGCCTCGAATAAATGTGATTGAATTCTCCCAATCTGAACGAGCGGAATTGAATGGTGCAACTGATTTTGATGTGCTGTGTTAAATCAGATATTTGCATGACAGCTTTTGTTTTATTTCGTGAATAGCAAAAAGCATTCAACCCCATAATACATGTTGTTTTATTGGTCGCTCGTCCATTTCATATATCATAGCTTAACGACTCATAAATTTGGATTCCTCTCGACGAGTCGAGCAGTACGAGTACCACCTTGATGGGTCTGCGACGTTTCCTTCCAGAGTTATTACCAAAAAACCACAAACATCCCAGAATCCTCTCGGTATGGGGTCAAAATGTTGTCGCTTATTAAATCCCATAAGAAACGTCGCATCGAATGAATGTGATTGAATTCTCCCGAACTGAACGAGCGGAATTGAATGGTGCAACTGATTTCGCTGTGCTGTGTTAAATCAGATATTTGCATGACTGCGTTTGTTTTATTTTGTGAATAGCAAAAAGCATTCAACCCCATAATACATGTTGTTTTATTGGTCGCTCGTCCATTTCATATCTCATAGCTTAACGACTCATATATTTGGATTCCTCGCGACGAGGCGAGCAGTACGAGTACCACCTTGATGGGTCTGCGACGTTTCCTTCCAGAGTTATTGCCAAAAAAACACAAACATCCCAGAATCCTCTCGGTTTGGGGTCAAAATGTTGTCGCTTATTAAATCCCATAAGAAACGTCGCATCGAATAAATGTGATTGAATTCTCCCCAGCTGGACGAGCGGAATTGAATGGTGCAACTGATTTTGCTGTGCTGTGTTAAATCAGAATTTGCATGACAGCTTTTTTTTTATTTTGTGAATAGCAAAAAGCATTCAACCCCATAATACATGTTGTTTCATTGGTCGCTCGTCCATTTCATATCCCATAGCTTAACGACTCATATATTTGGATTTCTCTCGATGAGGCGAGCAGTACGAGTACCACCTTGATGGGTCTGCGACGTTTCCTTCCAGAGTTATTACCAAAAAACCACAAACATCCCAGAATCCTCTCGTTTTTGGGTCAAAATGTTGTCGCTTTTTAATCCCATAAGAAACGTCGCATCGAATTACAGTGATTGAATTCTCCCCATCTGGACGAGCGGAATTGAATGGTGCAACTGATTTTGCTGTGCTTTGTTAAATCAGATATTTGCATGACTGCGTTTGTTTTATTTTGTGAATAGCAAAAAGCATTCAACCCCATAATACATGTTGTTTTATTGGTCGCCCGTCGATTTCATATCCCATAGCTTAACGACTCATATATTTGGATTCCTCTCGACGAGGCGAGCAGTACGAGTACCACCTTGATGGGTCTGCGACGTTTCGTTCCAGAGTTATTACCAAAAAAACACAAACATCCCAGAATCCTCTCGGTTTGGGGTCAAAATGTTGTCGCTTATTAAATCCCATAAGAAACGTCGCCTCGAATAAATGTGATTGAATTCTCCCAATCTGAACGAGCGGAATTGAATGGTGCAACTGATTTTGATGTGCTGTGTTAAATCAGATATTTGCATGACAGCTTTTGTTTTATTTCGTGAATAGCAAAAAGCATTCAACCCCATAATACATGTTGTTTTATTGGTCGCTCGTCCATTTCATATCTCATAGCTTAACGACTCATATATTTGGATTCCTCGCGACGAGGCGAGCAGTACGAGTACCACCTTGATGGGTCTGCGACGTTTCCTTCCAGAGTTATTACCAAAAAAACACAAACATCCCAGAATCCTCTCGGTTTGGGGTCAAAATGTTGTCGCTTATTAAATCCCATAAGAAACGTCGCTTCGAATGAATGTGATTGAATTCTCCCGAACTGAACGAGCAGAATTGAATGGTGCAACTGATTTCGCTGTGCTGTGTTAAATCAGATATTTGCATGACTGCGTTTGTTTTATTTTGTGAATAGCAAAAAGCATTCAACCCCATAATACATGTTGTTTTATTGGTCGCTCGTCCATTTCATATCTCATAGCTTAACGACTCATATATTTGGATTCCTCGCGACGAGGTGAGCAGTACGAGTACCACCTTGATGGGTCTGCGACGTTTCCTTCCAGAGTTATTACCAAAAAAACACAAACATCCCAGAATCCTCTCGGTTTGGGGTCAAAATGTTGTCGCTTATTAAATCCCATAAGAAACGTCGCATCGAATAAACGTGATTGAATTCTCCCCATCTGGACGAGCGGAATTGAATGGTGCAACTGATTTTGCTGTGCTGTGTTAAATCAGATATTTGCATGACTGCGTTTGTTTTATTTTGTGAATAGCAAAAAGCATTCAACCCCATAATACATGTTGTTTTATTGGTCGCTCGTCTATTTCATATCTCATAGCTTAACGACTCATATATTTGGATTCCTCGCGACGAGGCGAGCAGTACGAGTACCACCTTGATGGGTCTGCGACATTTCCTTCCAGAGTTATTACCAAAAAAACACAAACATCCCAGAATCCTCTCGGTTTGGGGTCAAAATGTTGTCGCTTATTAAATCCCATAAGAAACGTCGCTTCGAATGAATGTGATTGAATTCTCCCGAACTGAACGAGCAGAATTGAATGGTGCAACTGATTTCGCTGTGCTGTGTTAAATCAGATATTTGCATGACTGCGTTTGTTTTATTTTGTGAATAGCAAAAAGCATTCAACCCCATAATACATGTTGTTTTATTGGTCGCTCGTCCATTTCATATCTCATAGCTTAACGACTCAGATATTTGGATTCCTCTCGACGAGGCGAGCAGTACGAGTACCACCTTGATGGGTCTGCGACGTTTCGTTCCAGAGTTATTACCAAAAAAACACAAACATCCCAGAATCCTCTCGGTTTGGGGTCAAAATGTTGTCGCTTATTAAATCCCATAAGAAACGTCGCCTCGAATAAATGTGATTGAATTCTCCCAATCTGAACGAGCGGAATTGAATGGTGCAACTGATTTTGATGTGCTGTGTTAAATCAGATATTTGCATGACAGCTTTTGTTTTATTTCGTGAATAGCAAAAAGCATTCAACCCCATAATACATGTTGTTTTATTGGTCGCTCGTCCATTTCATATATCATAGCTTAACGACTCATAAATTTGGATTCCTCTCGACGAGTCGAGCAGTACGAGTACCACCTTGATGGGTCTGCGACGTTTCCTTCCAGAGTTATTACCAAAAAACCACAAACATCCCAGAATCCTCTCGGTATGGGGTCAAAATGTTGTCGCTTATTAAATCCCATAAGAAACGTCGCATCGAATGAATGTGATTGAATTCTCCCGAACTGAACGAGCGGAATTGAATGGTGCAACTGATTTCGCTGTGCTGTGTTAAATCAGATATTTGCATGACTGCGTTTGTTTTATTTTGTGAATAGCAAAAAGCATTCAACCCCATAATACATGTTGTTTTATTGGTCGCTCGTCCATTTCATATCTCATAGCTTAACGACTCATATATTTGGATTCCTCGCGACGAGGCGAGCAGTACGAGTACCACCTTGATGGGTCTGCGACGTTTCCTTCCAGAGTTATTGCCAAAAAAACACAAACATCCCAGAATCCTCTCGGTTTGGGGTCAAAATGTTGTCGCTTATTAAATCCCATAAGAAACGTCGCATCGAATAAATGTGATTGAATTCCCCCCAGCTGGACGAGCGGAATTGAATGGTGCAACTGATTTTGCTGTGCTGTGTTAAATCAGAATTTGCATGACAGCTTTTTTTTTATTTTGTGAATAACAAAAAGCATTCAACCCCATAATACATGTTGTTTCATTGGTCGCTCGTCCATTTCATATCCCATAGCTTAACGACTCATATATTTGGATTTCTCTCGATGAGGCGAGCAGTACGAGTACCACCTTGATGGGTCTGCGACGTTTCCTTCCAGAGTTATTACCAAAAAACCACAAACATCCCAGAATCCTCTCGTTTTTGGGTCAAAATGTTGTCGCTTTTTAATCCCATAAGAAACGTCGCATCGAATTACAGTGATTGAATTCTCCCCATCTGGACGAGCGGAATTGAATGGTGCAACTGATTTTGCTGTGCTTTGTTAAATCAGATATTTGCATGACTGCGTTTGTTTTATTTTGTGAATAGCAAAAAGCATTCAACCCCATAATACATGTTGTTTTATTGGTCGCCCGTCGATTTCATATCCCATAGCTTAACGACTCATATATTTGGATTCCTCTCGACGAGGCGAGCAGTACGAGTACCACCTTGATGGGTCTGCGACGTTTCGTTCCAGAGTTATTACCAAAAAAACACAAACATCCCAGAATCCTCTCGGTTTGGGGTCAAAATGTTGTCGCTTATTAAATCCCATAAGAAACGTCGCCTCGAATAAATGTGATTGAATTCTCCCAATCTGAACGAGCGGAATTGAATGGTGCAACTGATTTTGATGTGCTGTGTTAAATCAGATATTTGCATGACAGCTTTTGTTTTATTTCGTGAATAGCAAAAAGCATTCAACCCCATAATACATGTTGTTTTATTGGTCGCTCGTCCATTTCATATATCATAGCTTAACGACTCATAA
This sequence comes from Petromyzon marinus, assembly GCF_048934315.1. Taxonomy (NCBI): domain Eukaryota; kingdom Metazoa; phylum Chordata; class Hyperoartia; order Petromyzontiformes; family Petromyzontidae; genus Petromyzon; species Petromyzon marinus. The sequence continues at coordinate 8,416,194 of NC_133683.1, forward strand.
ATTTGGATTCCTCTCGACGAGTCGAGCAGTACGAGTACCACCTTGATGGGTCTGCGACGTTTCCTTCCAGAGTTATTACCAAAAAACCACAAACATCCCAGAATCCTCTCGGTATGGGGTCAAAATGTTGTCGCTTATTAAATCCCATAAGAAAAGTCGCATCGAATAAACGTGATTGAATTCTCCCCATCTGGACGAGCGGAATTGAATGGTGCAACTGATTTTGCTGTGCTGTGTTAAATCAGATATTTGCATGACTGCGTTTGTTTTATTTTGTGAATAGCAAAAAGCATTCAACCCCATAATACATGTTGTTTTATTGGTCGCTCGTCCATTTCATATCTCATAGCTTAACGACTCATATATTTGGATTCCTCGCGACGAGGCGAGCAGTACGAGTACCACCTTGATGGGTCTGCGACGTTTCCTTCCAGAGTTATTACCAAAAAAACACAAACATCCCAGAATCCTCTCGGTTTGGGGTCAAAATGTTGTCGCTTATTAAATCCCATAAGAAACGTCGCTTCGAATGAATGTGATTGAATTCTCCCGAACTGAACGAGCAGACTTGAATGGTGCAACTGATTTCGCTGTGCTGTGTTAAATCAGATATTTGCATGACTGCGTTTGTTTTATTTTGTGAATAGCAAAAAGCATTCAACCCCATAATACATGTTGTTTTATTGGTCGCTCGTCCATTTCATATCTCATAGCTTAACGACTCATATATTTGGATTTCTCGCGACGAGGTGAGCAGTACGAGTACCACCTTGATGGGTCTGCGACGTTTCCTTCCAGAGTTATTACCAAAAAAACACAAACATCCCAGAATCCTCTCGGTTTGGGGTCAAAATGTTGTCGCTTATTAAATCCCATAAGAAACGTCGCATCAAATAAACGTGATTGAATTCTCCCCATCTGGACGAGCGGAATTGAATGGTGCAACTGATTTTGCTGTGCTGTGTTAAATCAGATATTTGCATGACTGCGTTTGTTTTATTTTGTGAATAGCAAAAAGCATTCAACCCCATAATGCATGTTGTTTTATTGGTCGCTCGTCTATTTCATATCTCATAGCTTAACGACTCATATATTTGGATTCCTCGCGACGAGGCGAGCAGTACGAGTACCACCTTGATGGGTCTGCGACGTTTCCTTCCAGAGTTATTACCAAAAAAACACAAACATCCCAGAATCCTCTCGGTTTGGGGTCAAAATGTTGTCGCTTATTAAATCCCATAAGAAACGTCGCTTCGAATGAATGTGATTGAATTCTCCCGAACTGAACGAGCAGAATTGAATGGTGCAACTGATTTCGCTGTGCTGTGTTAAATCAGATATTTGCATGACTGCGTTTGTTTTATTTTGTGAATAGCAAAAAGCATTCAACCCCATAATACATGTTGTTTTATTGGTCGCTCGTCCATTTCATATCTCATAGCTTAACGACTCAGATATTTGGATTCCTCTCGACGAGGCGAGCAGTACGAGTACCACCTTGATGGGTCTGCGACGTTTCGTTCCAGAGTTATTACCAAAAAAACACAAACATCCCAGAATCCTCTGGGTTTGGGGTCAAAATGTTGTCGCTTATTAAATCCCATAAGAAACGTCGCCTCGAATAAATGTGATTGAATTCTCCCAATCTGAACGAGCGGAATTGAATGGTGCAACTGATTTCGCTGTGCTGTGTTAAATCAGATATTTGCATGACTGCGTTTGTTTTATTTTGTGAATAGCAAAAAGCATTCAACCCCATAATACATGTTGTTTTATTGGTCGCTCGTCCATTTCATATCTCATAGCTTAACGACTCATATATTTGGATTCCTCGCGACGAGGCGAGCAGTACGAGTACCACCTTGATGGGTCTGCGACGTTTCCTTCCAGAGTTATTGCCAAAAAAACACAAACATCCCAGAATCCTCTCGGTTTGGGGTCAAAATGTTGTCGCTTATTAAATCCCATAAGAAACGTCGCATCGAATAAACGTGATTGAATTCTCCCCATCTGGACGAGCGGAATTGAATGGTGCAACTGATTTTGCTGTGCTGTGTTAAATCAGAATTTGCATGACAGCTTTTTTTTTATTTTGTGAATAGCAAAAAGCATTCAACCCATAATACATGTTGTTTCATTGGTCGCTCGTCCATTTCATATCCCATAGCTTAACGACTCATATATTTGGATTTCTCTCGATGAGGCGAGCAGTACGAGTACCACCTTGATGGGTCTGCGACGTTTCCTTCCAGAGTTATTACCAAAAAACCACAAACATCCCAGAATCCTCTCGTTTTTTGGTCAAAATGTTGTCGCTTTTTAATCCCATAAGAAACGTCGCATCGAATTACAGTGATTGAATTCTCCCCATCTGGACGAGCGGAATTGAATGGTGCAACTGATTTTGCTGTGCTTTGTTAAATCAGATATTTGCATGACTGCGTTTGTTTAATTTTGTGAATAGCAAAAAGCATTCAACCCCATAATACATGTTGTTTTATTGGTCGCCCGTCGATTTCATATCCCATAGCTTAACGAATCATATATTTGGATTCCTCTCGACGAGGCGAGCAGTACGAGTACCACCTTGATGGGTCTGCGACATTTCCTTCCAGAGTTATTACCAAAAAACCACAAACATCCCAGAATCCTCTCGGTTTGGGGTCAAAATGTTGTCGCTTATTAAATCCCATAAGAAACGTCGCATCGAATAAATGTGATTGAATTCTCCCCATCTGGACGAGCGGAATTGAATGGTGCAACTGATTTTGCTGTGCTATGTTAAATCAGATATTTGCATGACTGCGTTTGTTTTATTTTGTGAATAGCAAAAAGCATTCAACCCCATAATACATGTTGTTTTATTGGTCGCTCGTCCATTTTATATCCCATAGCTTAACGACTCATATATTTGTATTCCTCTCGACGAGGCGAGCAGAACGAGTACCACCTTGATGGGTCTGCGACGTTTACTTCCAGAGTTATTACCAAAAAAAACAAACATCCCAGAATCCTCTCGGTTTGTGGTCAAAATGTTGTCGCTTATTAAATCCCATAAGAAACGTCGCATCGAATAAACGTGATTGAATTCTCCCCATCTGGACGAGTGGAATTGAATGGTGCAACTGATTTTGCTGTGCTGTGTTAAATCAGATATTTGCATGACAGCTTTTGTTTTATTTCGTGAATAGCAAAAAGCATTCAACCCCATAATACATGTTGTTTTATTGGTCGCTCGTCCATTTCATATCTCATAGCTTAACGACTCATAAATTTGGATTCCTCTCGACGAGTCGAGCAGTACGAGTACCACCTTGATGGGTCTGCGACGTTTCCTTCCAGAGTTATTACCAAAAAACCACAAACATCCCAGAATCCTCTCGGTATGGGGTCAAAATGTTGTCGCTTATTAAATCCCATAAGAAAAGTCGCATCGAATAAACGTGATTGAATTCTCCCCATCTGGACGAGCGGAATTGAATGGTGCAACTGATGTTGCTGTGCTGTGTTAAATCAGATATTTGCATGACAGCTTTTGTTTTATTTTGTGAATAGCAAAAAGCATTCGACCCCATAATACATGTTGTTTTATTGGTCGCTCGTCCATTTTATATCCCATAGCTTAACGACTCATATATTTGTATTCCTCTCGACGAGGCGAGCAGTACGAGTACCACCTTGATGGGTCTGCGACGTTTCCTTCCAGAGTTATTACCAAAAAACCACAAACATCACAGAATCCTCTCGGTTTGGGGTCAAAATGTTGTCGCTTATTAAATCCCATAAGAAACGTCGCATCGAATAAATGTGATTGCATTCTCCCCGTCTGGAAGAGCGGAATTGAATGGTGCAACTGATTTTGCTGTGCTGTGTTAAATCAGATATTTGCATGACAGCTTTTGTTTTATTTTGTGAATAGCAAAAAGCATTCAGCCCCATAATACATGTTGTTTTATTGGTCCCTCATCCATTTTATATCCCATAGCTTAACGACTCTCATATTTGGATTTCTCTCGACGAGACGAGCAGTACGAGTACCACCTTGATGGGTCTGCGACGTTTCCTTCCAGAGTTATTACCAAAAAAACACAAACATCCCAGAATCCTCTCGGTTTGTGGTCAAAATGTTGTCGCTTATTAAATCCCATAAGAAACGTCGCATCGAATAAACGTGATTGAATTCTCCCCATCTGGACGAGCGGAATTGAATGGTGCAACTGATTTTGCTGTGCTGTGTTAAATCAGATATTTGCATGACTGCGTTTGTTTTATTTTGTGAATAGCAAAAAGCATTCAACCCCATAATACATGTTGTTTTATTGGTCGCTCGTCCATTTCATATCTCATAGCTTAACCACTCAGATATTTGGATTCCTCTCGACGAGGCGAGCAGTACGAGTACCACCTTGATGGGTCTGCGACGTTTCGTTCCAGAGTTATTACCAAAAAAACACAAACATCCCAGAATCCTCTGGGTTTGGGGTCAAAATGTTGTCGCTTATTAAATCCCATAAGAAACGTCGCCTCGAATAAATGTGATTGAATTCTCCCAATCTGAACGAGCGGAATTGAATGGTGCAACTGATTTTGATGTGCTGTGTTAAATCAGATATTTGCATGACAGCTTTTGTTTTATTTCGTGAATAGCAAAAAGCATTCAACCCCATAATACATGTTGTTTTATTGGTCGCTCGTCCATTTCATATATCATAGCTTAACGACTCATAAATTTGGATTCCTCTCGACGAGTCGAGCAGTACGAGTACCACCTTGATGGGTCTGCGACGTTTCCTTCCAGAGTTATTACCAAAAAACCACAAACATCCCAGAATCCTCTCGGTATGGGGTCAAAATGTTGTCGCTTATTAAATCCCATAAGAAAAGTCGCATCGAATAAACGTGATTGAATTCTCCCCATCTGGACGAGCGGAATTGAATGGTGCAACTGATTTTGCTGTGCTGTGTTAAATCAGATATTTGCATGACTGCGTTTGTTTTATTTTGTGAATAGCAAAAAGCATTCAACCCCATAATACATGTTGTTTTATTGGTCGCTCGTCCATTTCATATCTCATAGCTTAACGACTCATATATTTGGATTCCTCGCGACGAGGCGAGCAGTACGAGTACCACCTTGATGGGTCTGCGACGTTTCCTTCCAGAGTTATTACCAAAAAAACACAAACATCCCAGAATCCTCTCGGTTTGGGGTCAAAATGTTGTCGCTTATTAAATCCCATAAGAAACGTCGCTTCGAATGAATGTGATTGAATTCTCCCGAACTGAACGAGCAGAATTGAATGGTGCAACTGATTTCGCTGTGCTGTGTTAAATCAGATATTTGCATGACTGCGTTTGTTTTATTTTGTGAATAGCAAAAAGCATTCAGCCCCATAATACATGTTGTTTTATTGGTCCCTCATCCATTTTATATCCCATAGCTTAACGACTCTCATATTTGGATTTCTCTCGACGAGACGAGCAGTACGAGTACCACCTTGATGGGTCTGCGACGTTTCCTTCCAGAGTTATTACCAAAAAAACACAAACATCCCAGAATCCTCTCGGTTTGTGGTCAAAAAGTTGTCGCTTATTAAATCCCATAAGAAACGTCGCATCGAATAAACGTGATTGAATTCTCCCCATCTGGACGAGCGGAATTGAATGGTGCAACTGATTTTGCTGTGCTGTGTTAAATCAGATATTTGCATGACTGCGTTTGTTTTATTTTGTGAATAGCAAAAAGCATTCAACCCCATAATACATGTTGTTTTATTGGTCGCTCGTCCATTTCATATCTCATAGCTTAACCACTCAGATATTTGGATTCCTCTCGACGAGGCGAGCAGTACGAGTACCACCTTGATGGGTCTGCGACGTTTCGTTCCAGAGTTATTACCAAAAAAACACAAACATCCCAGAATCCTCTGGGTTTGGGGTCAAAATGTTGTCGCTTATTAAATCCCATAAGAAACGTCGCCTCGAATAAATGTGATTGAATTCTCCCAATCTGAACGAGCGGAATTGAATGGTGCAACTGATTTTGATGTGCTGTGTTAAATCAGATATTTGCATGACAGCTTTTGTTTTATTTCGTGAATAGCAAAAAGCATTCAACCCCATAATACATGTTGTTTTATTGGTCGCTCGTCCATTTCATATATCATAGCTTAACGACTCATAAATTTGGATTCCTCTCGACGAGTCGAGCAGTACGAGTACCACCTTGATGGGTCTGCGACGTTTCCTTCCAGAGTTATTACCAAAAAACCACAAACATCCCAGAATCCTCTCGGTATGGGGTCAAAATGTTGTCGCTTATTAAATCCCATAAGAAAAGTCGCATCGAATAAACGTGATTGAATTCTCCCCATCTGGACGAGCGGAATTGAATGGTGCAACTGATTTTGCTGTGCTGTGTTAAATCAGATATTTGCATGACTGCGTTTGTTTTATTTTGTGAATAGCAAAAAGCATTCAACCCCATAATACATGTTGTTTTATTGGTCGCTCGTCCATTTCATATCTCATAGCTTAACGACTCATATATTTGGATTCCTCGCGACGAGGCGAGCAGTACGAGTACCACCTTGATGGGTCTGCGACGTTTCCTTCCAGAGTTATTACCAAAAAAACACAAACATCCCAGAATCCTCTCGGTTTGGGGTCAAAATGTTGTCGCTTATTAAATCCCATAAGAAACGTCGCTTCGAATGAATGTGATTGAATTCTCCCGAACTGAACGAGCAGAATTGAATGGTGCAACTGATTTCGCTGTGCTGTGTTAAATCAGATATTTGCATGACTGCGTTTGTTTTATTTTGTGAATAGCAAAAAGCATTCAACCCCATAATACATGTTGTTTTATTGGTCGCTCGTCCATTTCATATCTCATAGCTTAACGACTCATATATTTGGATTCCTCGCGACGAGGTGAGCAGTACGAGTACCATCTTGATGGGTCTGCGACGTTTCCTTCCAGAGTTATTACCAAAAAAACACAAACATCCCAGAATCCTCTCGGTTTGGGGTCAAAATGTTGTCGCTTATTAAATCCCATAAGAAACGTCGTATCGAATAAACGTGATTGAATTCTCCCCATCTGGACGAGCGGAATTGAATGGTGCAACTGATTTTGCTGTGCTGTGTTAAATCAGATATTTGCATGACTGCGTTTGTTTTATTTTGTGAATAGCAAAAAGCATTCAACCCCATAATACATGTTGTTTTATTGGTCGCTCGTCTATTTCATATCTCATAGCTTAACGACTCATATATTTGGATTCCTCGCGACGAGGCGAGCAGTACGAGTACCACCTTGATGGGTCTGCGACGTTTCCTTCCAGAGTTATTACCAAAAAAACACAAACATCCCAGAATCCTCTCGGTTTGGGGTCAAAATGTTGTCGCTTATTAAATCCCATAAGAAACGTCGCTTCGAATGAATGTGATTGAATTCTCCCGAACTGAACGAGCAGAATTGAATGGTGCAACTGATTTCGCTGTGCTGTGTTAAATCAGATATTTGCATGACTGCGTTTGTTTTATTTTGTGAATAGCAAAAAGCATTCAACCCCATAATACATGTTGTTTTATTGGTCGCTCGTCCATTTCATATCTCATAGCTTAACGACTCAGATATTTGAATTCCTCTCGACGAGGCGAGCAGTACGAGTACCACCTTGATGGGTCTGCGACGTTTCGTTCCAGAGTTATTACCAAAAAAACACAAACATCCCAGAATCCTCTCGGTTTGGGGTCAAAATGTTGTCGCTTATTAAATCCCATAAGAAACGTCGCCTCGAATAAATGTGATTGAATTCTCCCAATCTGAACGAGCGGAATTGAATGGTGCAACTGATTTTGATGTGCTGTGTTAAATCAGATATTTGCATGACAGCTTTTGTTTTATTTCGTGAATAGCAAAAAGCATTCAACCCCATAATACATGTTGTTTTATTGGTCGCTCGTCCATTTCATATATCATAGCTTAACGACTCATAAATTTGGATTCCTCTCGACGAGTCGAGCAGTACGAGTACCACCTTGATGGGTCTGCGACGTTTCCTTCCAGAGTTATTACCAAAAAACCACAAACATCCCAGAATCCTCTCGGTATGGGGTCAAAATGTTGTCGCTTATTAAATCCCATAAGAAACGTCGCATCGAATGAATGTGATTGAATTCTCCCGAACTGAACGAGCGGAATTGAATGGTGCAACTGATTTCGCTGTGCTGTGTTAAATCAGATATTTGCATGACTGCGTTTGTTTTATTTTGTGAATAGCAAAAAGCATTCAACCCCATAATACATGTTGTTTTATTGGTCGCTCGTCCATTTCATATCTCATAGCTTAACGACTCATATATTTGGATTCCTCGCGACGAGGCGAGCAGTACGAGTACCACCTTGATGGGTCTGCGACGTTTCCTTCCAGAGTTATTGCCAAAAAAACACAAACATCCCAGAATCCTCTCGGTTTGGGGTCAAAATGTTGTCGCTTATTAAATCCCATAAGAAACGTCGCATCGAATAAATGTGATTGAATTCTCCCCAGCTGGACGAGCGGAATTGAATGGTGCAACTGATTTTGCTGTGCTGTGTTAAATCAGAATTTGCATGACAGCTTTTTTTTTATTTTGTGAATAGCAAAAAGCATTCAACCCCATAATACATGTTGTTTCATTGGTCGCTCGTCCATTTCATATCCCATAGCTTAACGACTCATATATTTGGATTTCTCTCGATGAGGCGAGCAGTACGAGTACCACCTTGATGGGTCTGCGACGTTTCCTTCCAGAGTTATTACCAAAAAACCACAAACATCCCAGAATCCTCTCGTTTTTGGGTCAAAATGTTGTCGCTTTTTAATCCCATAAGAAACGTCGCATCGAATTACAGTGATTGAATTCTCCCCATCTGGACGAGCGGAATTGAATGGTGCAACTGATTTTGCTGTGCTTTGTTAAATCAGATATTTGCATGACTGCGTTTGTTTTATTTTGTGAATAGCAAAAAGCATTCAACCCCATAATACATGTTGTTTTATTGGTCGCCCGTCGATTTCATATCCCATAGCTTAACGACTCATATATTTGGATTCCTCTCGACGAGGCGAGCAGTACGAGTACCACCTTGATGGGTCTGCGACATTTCCTTCCAGAGTTATTACCAAAAAACCACAAACATCCCAGAATCCTCTCGGTTTGGGGTCAAAATGTTGTCGCTTATTAAATCCCATAAGAAACGTCGCATCGAATAAATGTGATTGAATTCTCCCCATCTGGACGAGCGGAATTGAATGGTGCAACTGATTTTGCTGTGCTATGTTAAATCAGATATTTGCATGACTGCGTTTGTTTTATTTTGTGAATAGCAAAAAGCATTCAACCCCATAATACATGTTGTTTTATTGGTCGCTCGTCCATTTTATATCCCATAGCTTAACGACTCATATATTTGTATTCCTCTCGACGAGGCGAGCAGTACGAGTACCACCTGGATGGGTCTGCGACGTTTCCTTCCAGAGTTATTACCAAAAAACCACAAACAACCCAGAATCCTCTCGGTTTGGGGGTCAAAATGTTGTCGCTTATTAAATCCCATAAGAAACGTCGCATCGAATGAATGTGATTGAATTCTCCCGAACTGAACGAGCGGAATTGAATGGTGCAACTGATTTCGCTGTGCTGTGTTAAATCAGATATTTGCATGACTGCGTTTGTTTTATTTTGTGAATAGCAAAAAGCATTCAACCCCATAATACATGTTGTTTTATTGGTCGCTCGTCCATTTCATATCTCATAGCTTAACGACTCATATATTTGGATTCCTCGCGACGAGGCGAGCAGTACGAGTACCACCTTGATGGGTCTGCGACGTTTCCTTCCAGAGTTATTGCCAAAAAAACACAAACATCCCAGAATCCTCTCGGTTTGGGGTCAAAATGTTGTCGCTTATTAAATCCCATAAGAAACGTCGCATCGAATAAATGTGATTGAATTCTCCCCAGCTGGACGAGCGGAATTGAATGGTGCAACTGATTTTGCTGTGCTGTGTTAAATCAGAATTTGCATGACAGCTTTTTTTTAATTTTGTGAATAGCAAAAAGCATTCAACCCCATAATACATGTTGTTTCATTGGTCGCTCGTCCATTTCATATCCCATAGCTTAACGACTCATATATTTGGATTTCTCTCGATGAGGCGAGCAGTACGAGTACCACCTTGATGGGTCTGCGACGTTTCCTTCCAGAGTTATTACCAAAAAACCACAAACATCCCAGAATCCTCTCGTTTTTGGGTCAAAATGTTGTCGCTTTTTAATCCCATAAGAAACGTCGCATCGAATTACAGTGATTGAATTCTCCCCATCTGGACGAGCGGAATTGAATGGTGCAACTGATTTTGCTGTGCTTTGTTAAATCAGATATTTGCATGACTGCGTTTGTTTTATTTTGTGAATAGCAAAAAGCATTCAACCCTCATAATACATGTTGTTTTATTGGTCGCCCGTCGATTTCATATCCCATAGCTTAACGACTCATATATTTGGATTCCTCTCGACGAGGCGAGCAGTACGAGTACCACCTTGATGGGTCTGCGACATTTCCTTCCAGAGTTATTACCAAAAAACCACAAACATCCCAGAATCCTCTCGGTTTGGGGTCAAAATGTTGTCGCTTATTAAATCCCATAAGAAACGTCGCATCGAATAAATGTGATTGAATTCTCCCCATCTGGACGAGCGGAATTGAATGGTGCAACTGATTTTGCTGTGCTATGTTAAATCAGATATTTGCATGACTGCGTTTGTTTTATTTTGTGAATAGCAAAAAGCATTCAACCCCATAATACATGTTGTTTTATTGGTCGCTCGTCCATTTTATATCCCATAGCTTAACGACTCATATATTTGTATTCCTCTCGACGAGGCGAGCAGTACGAGTACCACCTGGATGGGTCTGCGACGTTTCCTTCCAGAGTTATTACCAAAAAACCACAAACATCCCAGAATCCTCTCGGTTTGGGGTCAAAATGTTGTCGCTTATTAAATCCCATAAGAAACGTCGCATCGAATAAATGTGATTGCATTCTCCCCGTCTGGAAGAGCGGAATTGAATGGTGCAACTGATTTTGCTGTGCTCTGTTAAATCAGATATTTGCATGACAGCTTTTGTTTTATTTTGTGAATAGCAAAAAGCATTCAGTCCCATAATACATGTTGTTTTATTGGTCCCTCATCCATTTTATATCCCATAGCTTAACGACTCATATATTTGGATTCCTCTCGACGAGACGAGCAGTACGAGTACCACCTTGATGGGTCTGCGACGTTTCCTTCCAGAGTTATTACCAAAAAAAACAAACATCCCAGAATCCTCTCGGTTTGTGGTCAAAATGTTGTCGCTTATTAAATCCCATAAGAAACGTCGCATCGAATAAACGTGATTGAATTCTCCCCATCTGGACGAGTGGAATTGAATGGTGCAACTGATTTTGCTGTGCTGTGTTAAATCAGATATTTGCATGACAGCTTTTGTTTTATTTCGTGAATAGCAAAAAGCATTCAACCCCATAATACATGTTGTTTTATTGGTCGCTCGTCCATTTCATATCTCATAGCTTAACGACTCATAAATTTGGATTCCGCTCGACGAGTCGAGCAGTACGAGTACCACCTTGATGGGTCTGCGACGTTTCCTTCCAGAGTTATTACCAAAAAACCACAAACATCCCAGAATCCTCTCGGTATGGGGTCAAAATGTTGTCGCTTATTAAATCCCATAAGAAAAGTCGCATCGAATAAACGTGATTGAATTCTCCCCATCTGGACGAGCGGAATTGAATGGTGCAACTGATTTTGCTGTGCTGTGTTAAATCAGATATTTGCATGACTGCGTTTGTTTTATTTTGTGAATAGCAAAAAGCATTCAACCCCATAATACATGTTGTTTTATTGGTCGCTCGTCCATTTCATATCTCATAGCTTAACGACTCATATATTTGGATTCCTCGCGACGAGGCGAGCAGTACGAGTACCACCTTGATGGGTCTGCGACATTTCCTTCCAGAGTTATTACCAAAAAAACACAAACATCCCAGAATCCTCTCGGTTTGGGGTCAAAATGTTGTCGCTTATTAAATCCCATAAGAAACGTCGCTTCGAATGAATGTGATTGAATTCTCCCCATCTGGACGAGTGGAATTGAATGGTGCAACTGATGTTGCTGTGCTGTGTTAAATCAGATATTTGCATGACAGCTTTTGTTTTATTTTGTGAATAGCAAAAAGCATTCGACCCCATAATACATGTTGTTTTATTGGTCGCTCGTCCATTTTATATCCCATAGCTTAACGACTCATATATTTGTATTCCTCTCGACGAGGCGAGCAGTACGAGTACCACCTTGATGGGTCTGCGACGTTTCATTCCAGAGTTATTACCAAAAAACCACAAACATCACAGAATCCTCTCGGTTTGGGGTCAAAATGTTGTCGCTTATTAAATCCCATAAGAAACGTCGCATCGAATAAATGTGATTGCATTCTCCCCGTCTGGAAGAGCGGAATTGAATGGTGCAACTGATTTTGCTGTGCTGTGTTAAATCAGATATTTGCATGACAGCTTTTGTTTTATTTTGTGAATAGCAAAAAGCATTCAGCCCCATAATACATGTTGTTTTATTGGTCCCTCATCCATTTTATATCCCATAGCTTAACGACTCTTATATTTGGATTCCTCTCGACGAGACGAGCAGTACGAGTACCACCTTGATGGGTCTGCGACGTTTCCTTCCAGAGTTATTACCAAAAAAACACAAACATCCCAGAATCCTCTCGGTTTGTGGTCAAAATGTTGTCGCTTATTAAATCCCATAAGAAACGTCGCATCGAATAAACGTGATTGAATTCTCCCCATCTGGACGAGCGGAATTGAATGGTGCAACTGATTTTGCTGTGCTGTGTTAAATCAGATATTTGCATGACTGCGTTTGTTTTATTTTGTGAATAGCAAAAAGCATTCAACCCCATAATACATGTTGTTTTATTGGTCGCTCGTCCATTTCATATCTCATAGCTTAACCACTCAGATATTTGGATTCCTCTCGACGAGTCGAGCAGTACGAGTACCACCTTGATGGGTCTGCGACGTTTCCTTCCAGAGTTATTACCAAAAAACCACAAACATCCCAGAATCCTCTCGGTATGGGGTCAAAATGTTGTCGCTTATTAAATCCCATAAGAAACGTCGCATCGAATGAATGTGATTGAATTCTCCCGAACTGAACGAGCGGAATTGAATGGTGCAACTGATTTCGCTGTGCTGTGTTAAATCAGATATTTGCATGACTGCGTTTGTTTTATTTTGTGAATAGCAAAAAGCATTCAACCCCATAATACATGTTGTTTTATTGGTCGCTCGTCCATTTCATATCTCATAGCTTAACGACTCATATATTTGGATTCCTCGCGACGAGGCGAGCAGTACGAGTACCACCTTGATGGGTCTGCGACGTTTCCTTCCAGAGTTATTGCCAAAAAAACACAAACATCCCAGAATCCTCTCGGTTTGGGGTCAAAATGTTGTCGCTTATTAAATCCCATAAGAAACGTCGCATCGAATAAATGTGATTGAATTCTCCCCAGCTGGACGAGCGGAATTGAATGGTGCAACTGATTTTGCTGTGCTGTGTTAAATCAGAATTTGCATGACAGCTTTTTTTTTATTTTGTGAATAGCAAAACGCATTCAACCCCATAATACATGTTGTTTCATTGGTCGCTCGTCCATTTCATATCCCATAGCTTAACGACTCATATATTTGGATTTCTCTCGATGAGGCGAGCAGTACGAGTACCACCTTGATGGGTCTGCGACGTTTCCTTCCAGAGTTATTACCAAAAAACCACAAACATCCCAGAATCCTCTCGTTTTTGGGTCAAAATGTTGTCGCTTTTTAATCCCATAAGAAACGTCGCATCGAATTACAGTGATTGAATTCTCCCCATCTGGACGAGCGGAATTGAATGGTGCAACTGATTTTGCTGTGCTTTGTTAAATCAGATATTTGCATGACTGCGTTTGTTTTATTTTGTGAATAGCAAAAAGCATTCAACCCCATAATACATGTTGTTTTATTGGTCGCCCGTCGATTTCATATCCCATAGCTTAATGACTCATATATTTGGATTCCTCTCGACGAGGCGAGCAGTACGAGTACTACCTTGATGGGTCTGCGACATTTCCTTCCAGAGTTATTACCAAAAAACCACAAACATCCCAGAATCCTCTCGGTTTGGGGTCAAAATGTTGTCGCTTATTAAATCCCATAAGAAACGTCGCATCGAATAAATGTGATTGAATTCTCCCCATCTGGACGAGCGGAATTGAATGGTGCAACTGATTTTGCTGTGCTATGTTAAATCAGATATTTGCATGACTGCGTTTGTTTTATTTTGTGAATAGCAAAAAGCATTCAACCCCATAATACATGTTGTTTTATTGGTCGCTCGTCCATTTTATATCCCATAGCTTAACGACTCATATATTTGTATTCCTCTCGACGAGGCGAGCAGTACGAGTACCACCTGGATGGGTCTGCGACGTTTCCTTCCAGAGTTATTACCAAAAAACCACAAACATCCCAGAATCCTCTCGGTTTGGGGGTCAAAATGTTGTCGCTTATTAAATCCCATAAGAAACGTCGCATCGAATGAATGTGATTGAATTCTCCCGAACTGAACGAGCAGAATTGAATGGTGCAACTGATTTCGCTGTGCTGTGTTAAATCAGATATTTGCATGACTGCGTTTGTTTTATTTTGTGAATAGCAAAAAGCATTCAACCCCATAATACATGTTGTTTTATTGGTCGCTCGTCCATTTCATATCTCATAGCTTAACGACTCATATATTTGGATTCCTCGCGACGAGGCGAGCAGTACGAGTACCACCTTGATGGGTCTGCGACGTTTCCTTCCAGAGTTATTGCCAAAAAAACACAAACATCCCAGAATCCTCTCGGTTTGGGGTCAAAATGTTGTCGCTTATTAAATCCCATAAGAAACGTCGCATCGAATAAATGTGATTGAATTCTCCCCAGCTGGACGAGCAGAATTGAATGGTGCAACTGATTTTGCTGTGCTGTGTTAAATCAGAATTTGCATGACAGCTTTTTTTTAATTTTGTGAATAGCAAAAAGCATTCAACCCCATAATACATGTTGTTTCATTGGTCGCTCGTCCATTTCATATCCCATAGCTTAACGACTCATATATTTGGATTTCTCTCGATGAGGCGAGCAGTACGAGTACCACCTTGATGGGTCTGCGACGTTTCCTTCCAGAGTTATTACCAAAAAACCACAAACATCCCAGAATCCTCTCGTTTTTGGGTCAAAATGTTGTCGCTTTTTAATCCCATAAGAAACGTCGCATCGAATTACAGTGATTGAATTCTCCCCATCTGGACGAGCGGAATTGAATGGTGCAACTGATTTTGCTGTGCTTTGTTAAATCAGATATTTGCATGACTGCGTTTGTTTTATTTTGTGAATAGCAAAAAGCATTCAACCCCATAATACATGTTGTTTTATTGGTCGCTCGTCCATTTTATATCCCATAGCTTAACGACTCATATATTTGTATTCCTCTCGACGAGGCGAGCAGTACGAGTACCACCTGGATGGGTCTGCGACGTTTCCTTCCAGAGTTATTACCAAAAAACCACAAACATCCCAGAATCCTCTCGGTTTGGGGTCAAAATGTTGTCGCTTATTAAATCCCATAAGAAACGTCGCATCGAATAAATGTGATTGAATTCTCCCCGTCTGGACGAGTGGAATTGAATGGTGCAACTGATGTTGCTGTGCTGTGTTAAATCAGATATTTTCATGACAGCTTTTGTTTTATTTTGTGAATAGCAAAAAGCATTCGACCCCATAATACATGTTGTTTTATTGGTCGCTCGTCCATTTTATATCCCATAGCTTAACGACTCATATATTTGTATTCCTCTCGACGAGGCGAGCAGTACGAGTACCACCTTGATGGGTCTGCGACGTTTCCTTCCAGAGTTATTACCAAAAAACCACAAACATCACAGAATCCTCTCGGTTTGGGGTCAAAATGTTGTCGCTTATTAAATCCCATAAGAAACGTCGCATCGAATAAATGTGATTGCATTCTCCCCGTCTGGAAGAGCGGAATTGAATGGTGCAACTGATTTTGCTGTGCTCTGTTAAATCAGATATTTGCATGACAGCTTTTGTTTTATTTTGTGAATAGCAAAAAGCATTCAGTCCCATAATACATGTTGTTTTATTGGTCCCTCATCCATTTTATATCCCATAGCTTAACGACTCATATATTTGGATTCCTCTCGACGAGACGAGCAGTACGAGTACCACCTTGATGGGTCTGCGACGTTTCCTTCCAGAGTTATTACCAAAAAAAACAAACATCCCAGAATCCTCTCGGTTTGTGGTCAAAATGTTGTCGCTTATTAAATCCCATAAGAAACGTCGCATCGAATGAACGTGATTGAATTCTCCCCATCTGGACGAGTGGAATTGAATGGTGCAACTGATTTTGCTGTGCTGTGTTAAATCAGATATTTGCATGACAGCTTTTGTTTTATTTCGTGAATAGCAAAAAGCATTCAACCCCATAATACATGTTGTTTTATTGGTCGCTCGTCCATTTCATATCTCATAGCTTAACGACTCATAAATTTGGATTCCTCTCGACGAGTCGAGCAGTACGAGTACCACCTTGATGGGTCTGCGACGTTTCCTTCCAGAGTTATTACCAAAAAACCACAAACATCCCAGAATCCTCTCGGTATGGGGTCAAAATGTTGTCGCTTATTAAATCCCATAAGAAAAGTCGCATCGAATAAACGTGATTGAATTCTCCCCATCTGGACGAGCGGAATTGAATGGTGCAACTGATTTTGCTGTGCTGTGTTAAATCAGATATTTGCATGACTGCGTTTGTTTTATTTTGTGAATAGCAAAAAGCATTCAACCCCATAATACATGTTGTTTTATTGGTCGCTCGTCCATTTCATATCTCATAGCTTAACGACTCATATATTTGGATTCCTCGCGACGAGGCGAGCAGTACGAGTACCACCTTGATGGGTCTGCGACATTTCCTTCCAGAGTTATTACCAAAAAAACACAAACATCCCAGAATCCTCTCGGTTTGGGGTCAAAATGTTGTCGCTTATTAAATCCCATAAGAAACGTCGCTTCGAATGAATGTGATTGAATTCTCCCCATCTGGACGAGTGGAATTGAATGGTGCAACTGATGTTGCTGTGCTGTGTTAAATCAGATATTTGCATGACAGCTTTTGTTTTATTTTGTGAATAGCAAAAAGCATTCGACCCCATAATACATGTTGTTTTATTGGTCGCTCGTCCATTTTATATCCCATAGCTTAACGACTCATATATTTGTATTCCTCTCGACGAGGCGAGCAGTACGAGTACCACCTTGATGGGTCTGCGACGTTTCCTTCCAGAGTTATTACCAAAAAACCACAAACATCACAGAATCCTCTCGGTTTGGGGTCAAAATGTTGTCGCTTATTAAATCCCATAAGAAACGTCGCATCGAATAAATGTGATTGCATTCTCCCCGTCTGGAAGAGCGGAATTGAATGGTGCAACTGATTTTGCTGTGCTGTGTTAAATCAGATATTTGCATGACAGCTTTTGTTTTATTTTGTGAATAGCAAAAAGCATTCAGCCCCATAATACATGTTGTTTTATTGGTCCCTCATCCATTTTATATCCCATAGCTTAACGACTCTTATATTTGGATTCCTCTCGACGAGACGAGCAGTACGAGTACCACCTTGATGGGTCTGCGACGTTTCCTTCCAGAGTTATTACCAAAAAAAACAAACATCCCAGAATCCTCTCGGTTTGTGGTCAAAATGTTGTCGCTTATTAAATCCCATAAGAAACGTCGCATCGAATAAACGTGATTGAATTCTCCCCATCTGGACGAGCGGAATTGAATGGTGCAACTGATTTTGCTGTGCTGTGTTAAATCAGATATTTGCATGACTGCGTTTGTTTTATTTTGTGAATAGCAAAAAGCATTCAACCCCATAATACATGTTGTTTTATTGGTCGCTCGTCCATTTCATATCTCATAGCTTAACCACTCAGATATTTGGATTCCTCTCGACGAGGCGAGCAGTACGAGTACCACCTTGATGGGTCTGCGACGTTTCGTTCCAGAGTTATTACCAAAAAAACACAAACATCCCAGAATCCTCTCGGTTTGGGGTCAAAATGTTGTCGCTTATTAAATCCCATAAGAAACGTCGCCTCGAATAAATGTGATTGAATTCTCCCAATCTGAAAGAGCGGAATTGAATGGTGCAACTGATTTTGATGTGCTGTGTTAAATCAGATATTTGCATGACAGCTTTTGTTTTATTTCGTGAATAGCAAAAAGCATTCAACCCCATAATACATGTTGTTTTATTGGTCGCTCGTCCATTTCATATATCATAGCTTAACGACTCATAAATTTGGATTCCTCTCGACGAGTCGAGCAGTACGAGTACCACCTTGATGGGTCTGCGACATTTCCTTCCAGAGTTATTACCAAAAAAACACAAACATCCCAGAATCCTCTCGGTTTGGGGTAAAAATGTTGTCGCTTATTAAATCCCATAAGAAACGTCGCTTCGAATGAATGTGATTGAATTCTCCCCATCTGGACGAGTGGAATTGAATGGTGCAACTGATGTTGCTGTGCTGTGTTAAATCAGATATTTGCATGACAGCTTTTGTTTTATTTTGTGAATAGCAAAAAGCATTCGACCCCATAATACATGTTGTTTTATTGGTCGCTCGTCCATTTTATATCCCATAGCTTAACGACTCATATATTTGTATTCCTCTCGACGAGGCGAACAGTACGAGTACCACCTTGATGGGTCTGCGACGTTTCCTTCCAGAGTTATTACCAAAAAACCACAAACATCACAGAATCCTCTCGGTTTGGGGTCAAAATGTTGTCGCTTATTAAATCCCATAAGAAACGTCGCATCGAATAAATGTGATTGCATTCTCCCCGTCTGGAAGAGCGGAATTGAATGGTGCAACTGATTTTGCTGTGCTGTGTTAAATCAGATATTTGCATGACAGCTTTTGTTTTATTTTGTGAATAGCAAAAAGCATTCAGCCCCATAATACATGTTGTTTTATTGGTCCCTCATCCATTTTATATCCCATAGCTTAACGACTCTTATATTTGGATTCCTCTCGACGAGACGAGCAGTACGAGTACCACCTTGATGGGTCTGCGACGTTTCCTTCCAGAGTTATTACCAAAAAAACACAAACATCCCAGAATCCTCTCGGTTTGTGGTCAAAATGTTGTCGCTTATTAAATCCCATAAGAAACGTCGCATCGAATAAACGTGATTGAATTCTCCCCATCTGGACGAGCGGAATTGAATGGTGCAACTGATTTTGCTGTGCTGTGTTAAATCAGATATTTGCATGACTGCGTTTGTTTTATTTTGTGAATAGCAAAAAACATTCAACCCCATAATACATGTTGTTTTATTGGTCGCTCGTC
Organism: Petromyzon marinus; assembly: GCF_048934315.1. Taxonomy (NCBI): domain Eukaryota; kingdom Metazoa; phylum Chordata; class Hyperoartia; order Petromyzontiformes; family Petromyzontidae; genus Petromyzon; species Petromyzon marinus. Next base: position 8,435,806 of record NC_133683.1, read on the forward strand.
CATTTCATATCTCATAGCTTAACCACTCAGATATTTGGATTCCTCTCGACGAGGCGAGCAGTACGAGTACCACCTTGATGGGTCTGCGACGTTTCGTTCCAGAGTTATTACCAAAAAAACACAAACATCCCAGAATCCTCTCGGTTTGGGGTCAAAATGTTGTCGCTTATTAAATCCCATAAGAAACGTCGCCTCGAATAAATGTGAATGAATTCTCCCAATCTGAAAGAGCGGAATTGAATGGTGCAACTGATTTTGATGTGCTGTGTTAAATCAGATATTTGCATGACAGCTTTTGTTTTATTTCGTGAATAGCAAAAAGCATTCAACCCCATAATACATGTTGTTTTATTGGTCGCTCGTCCATTTCATATCTCATAGCTTAACGACTCATATATTTGGATTCCTCGCGACGAGGCGAGCAGTACGAGTACCACCTTGATGGGTCTGCGACGTTTCCTTCCAGAGTTATTACCAAAAAAACACAAACATCCCAGAATCCTCTCGGTTTGGGGTCAAAATGTTGTCGCTTATTAAATCCCATAAGAAACGTCGCTTCGAATGAATGTGATTGAATTCTCCCGAACTGAACGAGCAGAATTGAATGGTGCAACTGATTTCGCTGTGCTGTGTTAAATCAGATATTTGCATGACTGCGTTTGTTTTATTTTGTGAATAGCAAAAAGCATTCAACCCCATAATACATGTTGTTTTATTGGTCGCTCGTCCATTTCATATCTCATAGCTTAACGACTCATATATTTGGATTCCTCGCGACGAGGTGAGCAGTACGAGTACCACCTTGATGGGTCTGCGACGTTTCCTTCCAGAGTTATTACCAAAAAAACACAAACATCCCAGAATCCTCTCGGTTTGGGGTCAAAATGTTGTCGCTTATTAAATCCCATAAGAAACGTCGCATCGAATAAACGTGATTGAATTCTCCCCATCTGGACGAGCGGAATTGAATGGTGCAACTGATTTTGCTGTGCTGTGTTAAATCAGATATTTGCATGACTGCGTTTGTTTTATTTTGTGAATAGCAAAAAGCATTCAACCCCATAATACATGTTGTTTTATTGGTCGCTCGTCTATTTCATATCTCATAGCTTAACGACTCATATATTTGGATTCCTCGCGACGAGGCGAGCAGTACGAGTACCACCTTGATGGGTCTGCGACGTTTCCTTCCAGAGTTATTACCAAAAAAACACAAACATCCCAGAATCCTCTCGGTTTGGGGTCAAAATGTTGTCGCTTATTAAATCCCATAAGAAACGTCGCTTCGAATGAATGTGATTGAATTCTCCCGAACTGAACGAGCAGAATTGAATGGTGCAACTGATTTCGCTGTGCTGTGTTAAATCAGATATTTGCATGACTGCGTTTGTTTTATTTTGTGAATAGCAAAAAGCATTCAACCCCATAATGCATGTTGTTTTATTGGTCGCTCGTCCATTTCATATCTCATAGCTTAACGACTCAGATATTTGGATTCCTCTCGACGAGGCGAGCAGTACGAGTACCACCTTGATGGGTCTGCGACGTTTCGTTCCAGAGTTATTACCAAAAAAACACAAACATCCCAGAATCCTCTCGGTTTGGGGTCAAAATGTTGTCGCTTATTAAATCCCATAAGAAACGTCGCCTCGAATAAATGTGATTGAATTCTCCCAATCTGAACGAGCGGAATTGAATGGTGCAACTGATTTTGATGTGCTGTGTTAAATCAGATATTTGCATGACAGCTTTTGTTTTATTTCGTGAATAGCAAAAAGCATTCAACCCCATAATACATGTTGTTTTATTGGTCGCTCGTCCATTTCATATATCATAGCTTAACGACTCATAAATTTGGATTCCTCTCGACGAGTCGAGCAGTACGAGTACCACCTTGATGGGTCTGCGACGTTTCCTTCCAGAGTTATTACCAAAAAACCACAAACATCCCAGAATCCTCTCGGTTTGGGGTCAAAATGTTGTCGCTTATTAAATCCCATAAGAAACGTCGCATCGAATAAACGTGATTGAATTCTCCCCATCTGGACGAGCGGAATTGAATGGTGCAACTGATTTTGCTGTGCTGTGTTAAATCAGATATTTGCATGACTGCGTTTGTTTTATTTTGTGAATAGCAAAAAGCATTCAACCCCATAATACATGTTGTTTTATTGGTCGCTCGTCTATTTCATATCTCATAGCTTAACGACTCATATATTTGGATTCCTCGCGACGAGGCGAGCAGTACGAGTACCACCTTGATGGGTCTGCGACGTTTCCTTCCAGAGTTATTACCAAAAAAACACAAACATCCCAGAATCCTCTCGGTTTGGGGTCAAAATGTTGTCGCTTATTAAATCCCATAAGAAACGTCGCTTCGAATGAATGTGATTGAATTCTCCCGAACTGAACGAGCAGAATTGAATGGTGCAACTGATTTCGCTGTGCTGTGTTAAATCAGATATTTGCATGACTGCGTTTGTTTTATTTTGTGAATAGCAAAAAGCATTCAACCCCATAATACATGTTGTTTTATTGGTCGCTCGTCCATTTCATATCTCATAGCTTAACGACTCAGATATTTGGATTCCTCTCGACGAGGCGAGCAGTACGAGTACCACCTTGATGGGTCTGCGACGTTTCGTTCCAGAGTTATTACCAAAAAAACACAAACATCCCAGAATCCTCTCGGTTTGGGGTCAAAATGTTGTCGCTTATTAAATCCCATAAGAAACGTCGCCTCGAATAAATGTGATTGAATTCTCCCAATCTGAACGAGCGGAATTGAATGGTGCAACTGATTTTGATGTGCTGTGTTAAATCAGATATTTGCATGACAGCTTTTGTTTTATTTCGTGAATAGCAAAAAGCATTCAACCCCATAATACATGTTGTTTTATTGGTCGCTCGTCCATTTCATATATCATAGCTTAACGACTCATAAATTTGGATTCCTCTCGACGAGTCGAGCAGTACGAGTACCACCTTGATGGGTCTGCGACGTTTCCTTCCAGAGTTATTACCAAAAAACCACAAACATCCCAGAATCCTCTCGGTATGGGGTCAAAATGTTGTCGCTTATTAAATCCCATAAGAAAAGTCGCATCGAATAAACGTGATTAAATTCTCCCCATCTGGACGAGCGGAATTGAATGGTGCAACTGATTTTGCTGTGCTGTGTTAAATCAGATATTTGCATGACTGCGTTTGTTTTATTTTGTGAATAGCAAAAAGCATTCAACCCCATAATACATGTTGTTTTATTGGTCGCTCGTCCATTTCATATCTCATAGCTTAACGACTCATATATTTGGATTCCTCGCGACGAGGCGAGCAGTACGAGTACCACCTTGATGGGTCTGCGACGTTTCCTTCCAGAGTTATTACCAAAAAAACACAAACATCCCAGAATCCTCTCGGTTTGGGGTCAAAATGTTGTCGCTTATTAAATCCCATAAGAAACGTCGCTTCGAATGAATGTGATTGAATTCTCCCGAACTGAACGAGCAGAATTGAATGGTGCAACTGATTTTGCTGTGCTGTGTTAAATCAGATATTTGCATGACTGCGTTTGTTTTATTTTGTGAATAGCAAAAAGCATTCAACCCCATAATACATGTTGTTTTATTGGTCGCTCGTCCATTTCATATCTCATAGCTTAACGACTCATATATTTGGATTCCTCGCGACGAGGTGAGCAGTACGAGTACCACCTTGATGGGTCTGCGACGTTTCCTTCCAGAGTTATTACCAAAAAAACACAAACATCCCAGAATCCTCTCGGTTTGGGGTCAAAATGTTGTCGCTTATTAAATCCCATAAGAAACGTCGCATCGAATAAAAGTGATTGAATTATCCCCATCTGGACGAGCGGAATTGAATGGTGCAACTGATTTTGCTGTGCTGTGTTAAATCAGATATTTGCATGACTGCGTTTGTTTTATTTTGTGAATAGCAAAAAGCATTCAACCCCATAATACATGTTGTTTTATTGGTCGCTCGTCTATTTCATATCTCATAGCTTAACGACTCATATATTTGGATTCCTCGCGACGAGGCGAGCAGTACGAGTACCACCTTGATGGGTCTGCGACGTTTCCTTCCAGAGTTATTACCAAAAAAACACAAACATCCCAGAATCCTCTCGGTTTGGGGTCAAAATGTTGTCGCTTATTAAATCCCATAAGAAACGTTGCTTCGAATGAATGTGATTGAATTCTCCCGAACTGAACGAGCAGAATTGAATGGTGCAACTGATTTCGCTGTGCTGTGTTAAATCAGATATTTGCATGATTGCGTTTGTTTTATTTTGTGAATAGCAAAAAGCATTCAACCCCATAATACATGTTGTTTTATTGGTCGCTCGTCCATTTCATATCTCATAGCTTAACGACTCATATATTTGGATTCCTCGCGACGAGGTGAGCAGTACGAGTACCACCTTGATGGGTCTGCGACGTTTCCTTCCAGAGTTATTACCAAAAAAACACAAACATCCCAGAATCCTCTCGGTTTGGGGTCAAAATGTTGTCGCTTATTAAATCCCATAAGAAACGTCGCATCGAATAAACGTGATTGAATTCTCCCCATCTGTACGAGCGGAATTGAATGGTGCAACTGATTTTGCTGTGCTGTGTTAAATCAAAATTTGCATGACAGATTTTGTTTTATTTTGTGAATAGCAAAAAGCATTCAACCCCATAATACATGTTGTTTTATTGGTCGCTCGTCCATTTTATATCCCATAGCTTAACGACTCATATATTTGTATTCCTCTCGACGAGGCGAGCAGTACGAGTACCACCTTGATGGGTCTGCGACGTTTCCTTCCAGAGTTATTACCAAAAAACCACAAACATCACAGAATCCTCTCGGTTTGGGGTCAAAATGTTGTCGCTTATTAAATCCCATAAGAAACGTCGCATCGAATAAATGTGATTGCATTCTCCCCGTCTGGAAGAGCGGAATTGAATGGTGCAACTGATTTTGCTGTGCTCTGTTAAATCAGATATTTGCATGACAGCTTTTGTTTTATTTTGTGAATAGCAAAAAGCATTCAGTCCCATAATACATGTTGTTTTATTGGTCCCTCATCCATTTTATATCCCATAGCTTAACGACTCATATATTTGGATTCCTCTCGACGAGACGAGCAGTACGAGTACCACCTTGATGGGTCTGCGACGTTTCCTTCCAGAGTTATTACCAAAAAAACACAAACATCCCAGAATCCTCTCGGTTTGTGGTCAAAATGTTGTCGCTTATTAAATCCCATAAGAAACGTCGCATCGAATAAACGTGATTGAATTCTCCCCATCTAGACGAGCGGAATTGAATGGTGCAACTGATTTTGCTGTGCTGTGTTAAATCAGATATTTGCATGACTGCGTTTGTTTTATTTTGTGAATAGCAAAAAGCATTCAACCCCATAATACATGTTGTTTTATTGGTCGCTCGTCCATTTCATATCTCATAGCTTAACGACTCATATATTTGGATTCCTCGCGACGAGGCAAGCAGTACGAGTACCACCTTGATGGGTCTGCGACGTTTCCTTCCAGAGTTATTACCAAAAAAACACAAACATCCCAGAATCCTCTCGGTTTGGGGTCAAAATGTTGTCGCTTATTAAATCCCATAAGAAACGTCGCTTCGAATGAATGTGATTGAATTCTCCCGAACTGAACGAGCAGAATTGAATGGTGCAACTGATTTCGCTGTGCTGTGTTAAATCAGATATTTGCATGACTGCGTTTGTTTTATTTTGTGAATAGCAAAAAGCATTCAACCCCATAATACATGTTGTTTTATTGGTCGCTCGTCCATTTCCTATCTCATAGCTTAACGACTCATATATTTGGATTCCTCGCGACGAGGCGAGCAGTACGAGTACCACCTTGATGGGTCTGCGACGTTTCCTTCCAGAGTTATTACCAAAAAAACACAAACATCCCAGAATCCTCTCGGTTTGGGGTCAAAATGTTGTCGCTTATTAAATCCCATAAGAAACGTCGCTTCGAATGAATGTGATTGAATTCTCCCGAACTGAACGAACAGAATTGAATGGTGCAACTGATTTCGCTGTGCTGTGTTAAATCAGATATTTGCATGACTGCGTTTGTTTTATTTTGTGAATAGCAAAAAGCATTCAACCCAATAATACATGTTGTTTTATTGGTCGCTCGTCCATTTCATATCTCATAGCTTAACGACTCATATATTTGGATTCCTCGCGACGAGGTGAGCAGTACGAGTACCACCTTAATGGGTCTGCGACGTTTCCTTCCAGAGTTATTACCAAAAAAACACAAACATCCCAGAATCCTCTCGGTTTGGGGTCAAAATGTTGTCGCTTATTAAATCCCATAAGAAACGTCGCATCGAATAAACGTGATTGAATTCTCCCCATCTGGACGAGCGGAATTGAATGGTGCAACTGATTTTGCTGTGCTGTGTTAAATCAGATATTTGCATGACTGCGTTTGTTTTATTTTGTGAATAGCAAAAAGCATTCAACCCCATAATACATGTTGTTTTATTGGTCGCTCGTCTATTTCATATCTCATAGCTTAACGACTCATATATTTGGATTCCTCGCGACGAGGCGAGCAGTACGAGTACCACCTTGATGGGTCTGCGACGTTTCCTTCCAGAGTTATTACCAAAAAAACACAAACATCCCAGAATCCTCTCGGTTTGGGGTCAAAATGTTGTCGCTTATTAAATCCCATAAGAAACGTCGCATCGAATAAACGTGATTGAATTCTCCCCATCTAGACGAGCGGAATTGAATGGTGCAACTGATTTTGCTGTGCTGTGTTAAATCAGATATTTGCATGACTGCGTTTGTTTTATTTTGTGAATAGCAAAAAGCATTCAACCCCATAATACATGTTGTTTTATTGGTCGCTCGTCCATTTCATATCTCATAGCTTAACGACTCATATATTTGGATTCCTCGCGACGAGGCGAGCAGTACGAGTACCACCTTGATGGGTCTGCGACGTTTCCTTCCAGAGTTATTACCAAAAAAACACAAACATCCCAGAATCCTCTCGGTTTGGGGTCAAAATGTTGTCGCTTATTAAATCCCATAAGAAACGTCGCTTCGAATGAATGTGATTGAATTCTCCCGAACTGAACGAGCAGAATTGAATGGTGCAACTGATTTCGCTGTGCTGTGTTAAATCAGATATTTGCATGACTGCGTTTGTTTTATTTTGTGAATAGCAAAAAGCATTCAACCCCATAATACATGTTGTTTTATTGGTCGCTCGTCCATTTCATATCTCATAGCTTAACGACTCATATATTTGGATTCCTCGCGACGAGGCGAGCAGTACGAGTACCACCTTGATGGGTCTGCGACGTTTCCTTCCAGAGTTATTACCAAAAAAACACAAACATCCCAGAATCCTCTCGGTTTGGGGTCAAAATGTTGTCGCTTATTAAATCCCATAAGAAACGTCGCTTCGAATGAATGTGATTGAATTCTCCCGAACTGAACGAGCAGAATTGAATGGTGCAACTGATTTCGCTGTGCTGTGTTAAATCAGATATTTGCATGACTGCGTTTGTTTTATTTTGTGAATAGCAAAAAGCATTCAACCCCATAATACATGTTGTTTTATTGGTCGCTCGTCCATTTCATATCTCATAGCTTAACGACTCATATATTTGGATTCCTCGCGACGAGGTGAGCAGTACGAGTACCACCTTAATGGGTCTGCGACGTTTCCTTCCAGAGTTATTACCAAAAAAACACAAACATCCCAGAATCCTCTCGGTTTGGGGTCAAAATGTTGTCGCTTATTAAATCCCATAAGAAACGTCGCATCGAATAAACGTGATTGAATTCTCCCCATCTGGACGAGCGGAATTGAATGGTGCAACTGATTTTGCTGTGCTGTGTTAAATCAGATATTTGCATGACTGCGTTTGTTTTATTTTGTGAATAGCAAAAAGCATTCAACCCCATAATACATGTTGTTTTATTGGTCGCTCGTCTATTTCATATCTCATAGCTTAACGACTCATATATTTGGATTCCTCGCGACGAGGCGAGCAGTACGAGTACCACCTTGATGGGTCTGCGACGTTTCCTTCCAGAGTTATTACCAAAAAAACACAAACATCCCAGAATCCTCTCGGTTTGGGGTCAAAATGTTGTCGCTTATTAAATCCCATAAGAAACGTCGCATCGAATAAATGTGATTGCATTCTCCCCGTCTGGAAGAGCGGAATTGAATGGTGCAACTGATTTTGCTGTGCTCTGTTAAATCAGATATTTGCATGACAGCTTTTGTTTTATTTTGTGAATAGCAAAAAGCATTCAGTCCCATAATACATGTTGTTTTATTGGTCCCTCATCCATTTTATATCCCATAGCTTAACGACTCATATATTTGGATTCCTCTCGACGAGACGAGCAGTACGAGTACCACCTTGATGGGTCTGCGACGTTTCCTTCCAGAGTTATTACCAAAAAAACACAAACATCCCAGAATCCTCTCGGTTTGTGGTCAAAATGTTGTCGCTTATTAAATCCCATAAGAAACGTCGCATCGAATAAACGTGATTGAATTCTCCCCATCTAGACGAGCGGAATTGAATGGTGCAACTGATTTTGCTGTGCTGTGTTAAATCAGATATTTGCATGACTGCGTTTGTTTTATTTTGTGAATAGCAAAAAGCATTCAACCCCATAATACATGTTGTTTTATTGGTCGCTCGTCCATTTCATATCTCATAGCTTAACGACTCATATATTTGGATTCCTCGCGACGAGGCGAGCAGTACGAGTACCACCTTGATGGGTCTGCGACGTTTCCTTCCAGAGTTATTACCAAAAAAACACAAACATCCCAGAATCCTCTCGGTTTGGGGTCAAAATGTTGTCGCTTATTAAATCCCATAAGAAACGTCGCTTCGAATGAATGTGATTGAATTCTCCCGAACTGAACGAGCAGAATTGAATGGTGCAACTGATTTCGCTGTGCTGTGTTAAATCAGATATTTGCATGACTGCGTTTGTTTTATTTTGTGAATAGCAAAAAGCATTCAACCCCATAATACATGTTGTTTTATTGGTCGCTCGTCCATTTCATATCTCATAGCTTAACGACTCATATATTTGGATTCCTCGCGACGAGGTGAGCAGTACGAGTACCACCTTAATGGGTCTGCGACGTTTCCTTCCAGAGTTATTACCAAAAAAACACAAACATCCCAGAATCCTCTCGGTTTGGGGTCAAAATGTTGTCGCTTATTAAATCCCATAAGAAACGTCGCATCGAATAAACGTGATTGAATTCTCCCCATCTGTACGAGCGGAATTGAATGGTGCAACTGATTTTGCTGTGCTGTGTTAAATCAGATATTTGCATGACTGCGTTTGTTTTATTTTGTGAATAGCAAAAAGCATTCAACCCCATAATACATGTTGTTTTATTGGTCGCTCGTCCATTTCATATCTCATAGCTTAACGACTCAGATATTTGGATTCCTCTCGACGAGGCGAGCAGTACGAGTACCACCTTGATGGGTCTGCGACGTTTCCTTCCAGAGTTATTACCAAAAAAACACAAACATCCCAGAATCCTCTCGGTTTGGGGTCAAAATGTTGTCGCTTATTAAATCCCATAAGAAACGTCGCATCGAATAAATATGATTGAATTCTCCCCAGCTGGACGAGCGGAATTGAATGGTGCAACTGATTTTGCTGTGCTGTGTTAAATCAGAATTTGCATGACAGATTTTGTTTTATTTTGTGAATAGCAAAAAGCATTCAACCCCATAATACATGTTTTATTGGTCGCTCGTCCATTTCATATCTCATAGCTTAACGACTCAGATATTTGGATTCCTCTCGACGAGGCGAGCAGTACGAGTACCACCTTGATGGGTCTGCGACGTTTCCTTCCAGAGTTATTACCAAAAAAACACAAACATCCCAGAATCCTCTCGGTTTGGGGTCAAAATGTTGTCGCTTATTAAATCCCATAAGAAACGTCGCATCGAATAAATATGATTGAATTCTCCCCAGCTGGACGAGCGGAATTGAATGGTGCAACTGATTTTGCTGTGCTGTGTTAAATCAAAATTTGCATGACAGATTTTGTTTTATTTTGTGAATAGCAAAAAGCATTCAACCCCATAATACATGTTGTTTTATTGGTCGCTCGTCCATTTTATATCCCATAGCTTAACGACTCATATATTTGTATTCCTCTCGACGAGGCGAGCAGTACGAGTACCACCTTGATGGGTCTGCGACGTTTCCTTCCAGAGTTATTACCAAAAAACCACAAACATCACAGAATCCTCTCGGTTTGGGGTCAAAATGTTGTCGCTTATTAAATCCCATAAGAAACGTCGCATCGAATAAATGTGATTGCATTCTCCCCGTCTGGAAGAGCGGAATTGAATGGTGCAACTGATTTTGCTGTGCTCTGTTAAATCAGATATTTGCATGACAGCTTTTGTTTTATTTTGTGAATAGCAAAAAGCATTCAGTCCCATAATACATGTTGTTTTATTGGTCCCTCATCCATTTTATATCCCATAGCTTAACGACTCATATATTTGGATTCCTCTCGACGAGACGAGCAGTACGAGTACCACCTTGATGGGTCTGCGACGTTTCCTTCCAGAGTTATTACCAAAAAAACACAAACATCCCAGAATCCTCTCGGTTTGTGGTCAAAATGTTGTCGCTTATTAAATCCCATAAGAAACGTCGCATCGAATAAACGTGATTGAATTCTCCCCATCTAGACGAGCGGAATTGAATGGTGCAACTGATTTTGCTGTGCTGTGTTAAATCAGATATTTGCATGACTGCGTTTGTTTTATTTTGTGAATAGCAAAAAGCATTCAACCCCATAATACATGTTGTTTTATTGGTCGCTCGTCCATTTCATATCTCATAGCTTAACGACTCATATATTTGGATTCCTCGCGACGAGGCGAGCAGTACGAGTACCACCTTGATGGGTCTGCGACGTTTCCTTCCAGAGTTATTACCAAAAAAACACAAACATCCCAGAATCCTCTCGGTTTGGGGTCAAAATGTTGTCGCTTATTAAATCCCATAAGAAACGTCGCTTCGAATGAATGTGATTGAATTCTCCCGAACTGAACGAGCAGAATTGAATGGTGCAACTGATTTCGCTGTGCTGTGTTAAATCAGATATTTGCATGACTGCGTTTGTTTTATTTTGTGAATAGCAAAAAGCATTCAACCCCATAATACATGTTGTTTTATTGGTCGCTCGTCCATTTCATATCTCATAGCTTAACGACTCATATATTTGGATTCCTCGCGACGAGGTGAGCAGTACGAGTACCACCTTAATGGGTCTGCGACGTTTCCTTCCAGAGTTATTACCAAAAAAACACAAACATCCCAGAATCCTCTCGGTTTGGGGTCAAAATGTTGTCGCTTATTAAATCCCATAAGAAACGTCGCATCGAATAAACGTGATTGAATTCTCCCCATCTGGACGAGCGGAATTGAATGGTGCAACTGATTTTGCTGTGCTGTGTTAAATCAGATATTTGCATGACTGCGTTTGTTTTATTTTGTGAATAGCAAAAAGCATTCAACCCCATAATACATGTTGTTTTATTGGTCGCTCGTCTATTTCATATCTCATAGCTTAACGACTCATATATTTGGATTCCTCGCGACGAGGCGAGCAGTACGAGTACCACCTTGATGGGTCTGCGACGTTTCCTTCCAGAGTTATTACCAAAAAAACACAAACATCCCAGAATCCTCTCGGTTTGGGGTCAAAATGTTGTCGCTTATTAAATCCCATAAGAAACGTCGCTTCGAATGAATGTGATTGAATTCTCCCGAACTGAACGAGCAGAATTGAATGGTGCAACTGATTTCGCTGTGCTGTGTTAAATCAGATATTTGCATGATTGCGTTTGTTTTATTTTGTAAATAGCAAAAAGCATTCAACCCCATAATACATGTTGTTTTATTGGTCGCTCGTCCATTTCATATCTCATAGCTTAACGACTCATATATTTGGATTCCTCGCGACGAGGTGAGCAGTACGAGTACCACCTTGATGGGTCTGCGACGTTTCCTTCCAGAGTTATTACCAAAAAAACACAAACATCCCAGAATCCTCTCGGTTTGGGGTCAAAATGTTGTCGCTTATTAAATCCCATAAGAAACGTCGCATCGAATAAACGTGATTGAATTCTCCCCATCTGTACGAGCGGAATTGAATGGTGCAACTGATTTTGCTGTGCTGTGTTAAATCAGATATTTGCATGACTGCGTTTGTTTTATTTTGTGAATAGCAAAAAGCATTCAACCCCATAATACATGTTGTTTTATTGGTCGCTCGTCCATTTCATATCTCATAGCTTAACGACTCAGATATTTGGATTCCTCTCGACGAGGCGAGCAGTACGAGTACCACCTTGATGGGTCTGCGACGTTTCCTTCCAGAGTTATTACCAAAAAAACACAAACATCCCAGAATCCTCTCGGTTTGGGGTCAAAATGTTGTCGCTTATTAAATCCCATAAGAAACGTCGCATCGAATAAATATGATTGAATTCTCCCCAGCTGGACGAGCGGAATTGAATGGTGCAACTGATTTTGCTGTGCTGTGTTAAATCAGAATTTGCATGACAGATTTTGTTTTATTTTGTGAATAGCAAAAAGCATTCAACCCCATAATACATGTTTTATTGGTCGCTCGTCCATTTCATATCTCATAGCTTAACGACTCAGATATTTGGATTCCTCTCGACGAGGCGAGCAATACGAGTACCACCTTGATGGGTCTGCGACGTTTCCTTCCAGAGTTATTACCAAAAAAACACAAACATCCCAGAATCCTCTCGGTTTGGGGTCAAAATGTTGTCGCTTATTAAATCCCATAAGAAACGTCGCATCGAATAAATATGATTGAATTCTCCCCAGCTGGACGAGCGGAATTGAATGGTGCAACTGATTTTGCTGTGCTGTGTTAAATCAAAATTTGCATGACAGATTTTGTTTTATTTTGTGAATAGCAAAAAGCATTCAACCCCATAATACATGTTGTTTTATTGGTCGCTCGTCCATTTTATATCCCATAGCTTAACGACTCATATATTTGTATTCCTCTCGACGAGGCGAGCAGTACGAGTACCACCTTGATGGGTCTGCGACGTTTCCTTCCAGAGTTATTACCAAAAAACCACAAACATCACAGAATCCTCTCGGTTTGGGGTCAAAATGTTGTCGCTTATTAAATCCCATAAGAAACGTCGCATCGAATAAATGTGATTGCATTCTCCCCGTCTGGAAGAGCGGAATTGAATGGTGCAACTGATTTTGCTGTGCTCTGTTAAATCAGATATTTGCATGACAGCTTTTGTTTTATTTCGTGAATAGCAAAAAGCATTCAGTCCCATAATACATGTTGTTTTATTGGTCCCTCATCCATTTTATATCCCATAGCTTAACGACTCATATATTTGGATTCCTCTCGACGAGACGAGCAGTACGAGTACCACCTTGATGGGTCTGCGACGTTTCCTTCCAGAGTTATTACCAAAAAAACACAAACATCCCAGAATCCTCTCGGTTTGTGGTCAAAATGTTGTCGCTTATTAAATCCCATAAGAAACGTCGCATCGAATAAACGTGATTGAATTCTCCCCATCTAGACGAGCGGAATTGAATGGTGCAACTGATTTTGCTGTGCTGTGTTAAATCAGATATTTGCATGACTGCGTTTGTTTTATTTTGTGAATAGCAAAAAGCATTCAACCCCATAATACATGTTGTTTTATTGGTCGCTCGTCCATTTCATATCTCATAGCTTAACGACTCATATATTTGGATTCCTCGCGACGAGGCGAGCAGTACGAGTACCACCTTGATGGGTCTGCGACGTTTCCTTCCAGAGTTATTACCAAAAAAACACAAACATCCCAGAATCCTCTCGGTTTGGGGTCAAAATGTTGTCGCTTATTAAATCCCATAAGAAACGTCGCTTCGAATGAATGTGATTGAATTCTCCCGAACTGAACGAGCAGAATTGAATGGTGCAACTGATTTCGCTGTGCTGTGTTAAATCAGATATTTGCATGACTGCGTTTGTTTTATTTTGTGAATAGCAAAAAGCATTCAACCCCATAATACATGTTGTTTTATTGGTCGCTCGTCCATTTCATATCTCATAGCTTAACGACTCATATATTTGGATTCCTCGCGACGAGGTGAGCAGTACGAGTACCACCTTAATGGGTCTGCGACGTTTCCTTCCAGAGTTATTACCAAAAAAACACAAACATCCCAGAATCCTCTCGGTTTGGGGTCAAAATGTTGTCGCTTATTAAATCCCATAAGAAACGTCGCATCGAATAAACGTGATTGAATTCTCCCCATCTGGACGAGCGGAATTGAATGGTGCAACTGATTTTGCTGTGCTGTGTTAAATCAGATATTTGCATGACTGCGTTTGTTTTATTTTGTGAATAGCAAAAAGCATTCAACCCCATAATACATGTTGTTTTATTGGTCGCTCGTCTATTTCATATCTCATAGCTTAACGACTCATATATTTGGATTCCTCGCGACGAGGCGAGCAGTACGAGTACCACCTTGATGGGTCTGCGACGTTTCCTTCCAGAGTTATTACCAAAAAAACACAAACATCCCAGAATCCTCTCGGTTTGGGGTCAAAATGTTGTCGCTTATTAAATCCCATAAGAAACGTCGCTTCGAATGAATGTGATTGAATTCTCCCGAACTGAACGAGCAGAATTGAATGGTGCAACTGATTTCGCTGTGCTGTGTTAAATCAGATATTTGCATGATTGCGTTTGTTTTATTTTGTAAATAGCAAAAAGCATTCAACCCCATAATACATGTTGTTTCATTGGTCGCTCGTCCATTTCATATCTCATAGCTTAACGACTCATATATTTGGATTCCTCGCGACGAGGTGAGCAGTACGAGTACCACCTTAATGGGTCTGCGACGTTTCCTTCCAGAGTTATTACCAAAAAAACACAAACATCCCAGAATCCTCTCGGTTTGGGGTCAAAATGTTGTCGCTTATTAAATCCCATAAGAAACGTCGCATCGAATAAACGTGATTGAATTCTCCCCATCTGTACGAGCGGAATTGAATGGTGCAACTGATTTTGCTGTGCTGTGTTAAATCAGATATTTGCATGACTGCGTTTGTTTTATTTTGTGAATAGCAAAAAGCATTCAACCCCATAATACATGTTGTTTTATTGGTCGCTCGTCCATTTCATATCTCATAGCTTAACGACTCAGATATTTGGATTCCTCTCGACGAGGCGAGCAGTACGAGTACCACCTTGATGGGTCTGCGACGTTTCCTTCCAGAGTTATTACCAAAAAAACACAAACATCCCAGAATCCTCTCGGTTTGGGGTCAAAATGTTGTCGCTTATTAAATCCCATAAGAAACGTCGCATCGAATAAATATGATTGAATTCTCCCCAGCTGGACGAGCGGAATTGAATGGTGCAACTGATTTTGCTGTGCTGTGTTAAATCAGAATTTGCATGACAGATTTTGTTTTATTTTGTGAATAGCAAAAAGCATTCAACCCCATAATACATGTTTTATTGGTCGCTCGTCCATTTCATATCTCATAGCTTAACGACTCAGATATTTGGATTCCTCTCGACGAGGCGAGCAGTACGAGTACCACCTTGATGGGTCTGCGACGTTTCCTTCCAGAGTTATTACCAAAAAAACACAAACATCCCAGAATCCTCTCGGTTTGGGGTCAAAATGTTGTCGCTTATTAAATCCCATAAGAAACGTCGCATCGAATAAATATGATTGAATTCTCCCCAGCTGGACGAGCGGAATTGAATGGTGCAACTGATTTTGCTGTGCTGTGTTAAATCAAAATTTGCATGACAGATTTTGTTTTATTTTGTGAATAGCAAAAAGCATTCAACCCCATAATACATGTTGTTTTATTGGTCGCTCGTCCATTTTATATCCCATAGCTTAACGACTCATATATTTGTATTCCTCTCGACGAGGCGAGCAGTACGAGTACCACCTTGATGGGTCTGCGACGTTTCCTTCCAGAGTTATTACCAAAAAACCACAAACATCACAGAATCCTCTCGGTTTGGGGTCAAAATGTTGTCGCTTATTAAATCCCATAAGAAACGTCGCATCGAATAAATGTGATTGCATTCTCCCCGTCTGGAAGAGCGGAATTGAATGGTGCAACTGATTTTGCTGTGCTCTGTTAAATCAGATATTTGCATGACAGCTTTTGTTTTATTTTGTGAATAGCAAAAAGCATTCAGTCCCATAATACATGTTGTTTTATTGGTCCCTCATCCATTTTATATCCCATAGCTTAACGACTCATATATTTGGATTCCTCTCGACGAGACGAGCAGTACGAGTACCACCTTGATGGGTCTGCGACGTTTCCTTCCAGAGTTATTACCAAAAAAACACAAACATCCCAGAATCCTCTCGGTTTGTGGTCAAAATGTTGTCGCTTATTAAATCCCATAAGAAACGTCGCATCGAATAAACGTGATTGAATTCTCCCCATCTAGACGAGCGGAATTGAATGGTGCAACTGATTTTGCTGTGCTGTGTTAAATCAGATATTTGCATGACTGCGTTTGTTTTATTTTGTGAATAGCAAAAAGCATTCAACCCCATAATACATGTTGTTTTATTGGTCGCTCGTCCATTTCATATCTCATAGCTTAACGACTCATATATTTGGATTCCTCGCGACGAGGCGAGCAGTACGAGTACCACCTTGATGGGTCTGCGACGTTTCCTTCCAGAGTTATTACCAAAAAAACACAAACATCCCAGAATCCTCTCGGTTTGGGGTCAAAATGTTGTCGCTTATTAAATCCCATAAGAAACGTCGCTTCGAATGAATGTGATTGAATTCTCCCGAACTGAACGAGCAGAATTGAATGGTGCAACTGATTTCGCTGTGCTGTGTTAAATCAGATATTTGCATGACTGCGTTTGTTTTATTTTGTGAATAGCAAAAAGCATTCAACCCCATAATACATGTTGTTTTATTGGTCGCTCGTCCATTTCATATCTCATAGCTTAACGACTCATATATTTGGATTCCTCGCGACGAGGCGAGCAGTACGAGTACCACCTTGATGGATCTGCGACGTTTCCTTCCAGAGTTATTACCAAAAAAACACAAACATCCCAGAATCCTCTCGGTTTGGGGTCAAAATGTTGTCGCTTATTAAATCCCATAAGAAACGTCGCTTCGAATGAATGTGATTGAATTCTCCCGAACTGAACGAGCAGAATTGAATGGTGCAACTGATTTCGCTGTGCTGTGTTAAATCAGATATTTGCATGACTGCGTTTGTTTTATTTTGTGAATAGCAAAAAGCATTCAACCCCATAATACATGTTGTTTTATTGGTCGCTAGTCCATTTCATATCGCATAGCTTAACGACTCATATATTTGGATTCCTCGCGACGAGGTGAGCAGTACGAGTACCACCTTGATGGGTCTGCGACGTTTCCTTCCAGAGTTATTACCAAAAAAACACAAACATCCCAGAATCCTCTCGGTTTGGGGTCAAAATGTTGTCGCTTATTAAATCCCATAAGAAACGTCGCATCGAATAAACGTGATTGAATTCTCCCCATCTGGACGAGCGGAATTGAATGGTGCAACTGATTTTGCTGTGCTGTGTTAAATCAGATATTTGCATGACTGCGTTTGTTTTATTTTGTGAATAGCAAAAAGCATTCAACCCCATAATACATGTTGTTTTATTGGTCGCTCGTCTATTTCATATCTCATAGCTTAACGACTCATATATTTGGATTCCTCGCGACGAGGCGAGCAGTACGAGTACCACCTTGATGGGTCTGCGACGTTTCCTTCCAGAGTTATTACCAAAAAAACACAAACATCCCAGAATCCTCTCGGTTTGGGGTCAAAATGTTGTCGCTTATTAAATCCCATAAGAAACGTTGCTTCGAATGAATGTGATTGAATTCTCCCGAACTGAACGAGCAGAATTGAATGGTGCAACTGATTTCGCTGTGCTGTGTTAAATCAGATATTTGCATGATTGCGTTTGTTTTATTTTGTAAATAGCAAAAAGCATTCAACCCCATAATACATGTTGTTTTATTGGTCGCTCGTCCATTTCATATCTCATAGCTTAACGACTCATATATTTGGATTCCTCGCGACGAGGTGAGCAGTACGAGTACCACCTTGATGGGTCTGCGACGTTTCCTTCCAGAGTTATTACCAAAAAAACACAAACATCCCAGAATCCTCTCGGTTTGGGGTCAAAATGTTGTCGCTTATTAAATCCCATAAGAAACGTCGCATCGAATAAACGTGATTGAATTCTCCCCATCTGTACGAGCGGAATTGAATGGTGCAACTGATTTTGCTGTGCTGTGTTAAATCAGATATTTGCATGACTGCGTTTGTTTTATTTTGTGAATAGCAAAAAGCATTCAACCCCATAATACATGTTGTTTTATTGGTCGCTCGTCCATTTCATATCTCATAGCTTAACGACTCAGATATTTGGATTCCTCTCGACGAGGCGAGCAGTACGAGTACCACCTTGATGGGTCTGCGACGTTTCCTTCCAGAGTTATTACCAAAAAAACACAAACATCCCAGAATCCTCTCGGTTTGGGGTCAAAATGTTGTCGCTTATTAAATCCCATAAGAAACGTCGCATCGAATAAATATGATTGAATTCTCCCCAGCTGGACGAGCGGAATTGAATGGTGCAACTGATTTTGCTGTGCTGTGTTAAATCAGAATTTGCATGACAGATTTTGTTTTATTTTGTGAATAGCAAAAAGCATTCAACCCCATAATACATGTTGTTTTATTGGTCGCTCGTCCATTTCATATCTCATAGCTTAACGACTCATATATTTGGATTCCTCGCGACGAGGCGAGCAGTACGAGTACCACCTTGATGGGTCTGCGACGTTTCCTTCCAGAGTTATTACCAAAAAAACACAAACATCCCAGAATCCTCTCGGTTTGGGGTCAAAATGTTGTCGCTTATTAAATCCCATAAGAAACGTCGCTTCGAATGAATGTGATTGAATTCTCCCGAACTGAACGAGCAGAATTGAATGGTGCAACTGATTTCGCTGTGCTGTGTTAAATCAGATATTTGCATGACTGCGTTTGTTTTATTTTGTGAATAGCAAAAAGCATTCAACCCCATAATACATGTTGTTTTATTGGTCGCTCGTCCATTTCATATCTCATAGCTTAACGACTCATATATTTGGATTCCTCGCGATGAGGTGAGCAGTACGAGTACCACCTTGATGGGTCTGCGACGTTTCCTTCCAGAGTTATTACCAAAAAAACACAAACATCCCAGAATCCTCTCGGTTTGGGGTCAAAATGTTGTCGCTTATTAAATCCCATAAGAAACGTCGCATCGAATAAACGTGATTGAATTCTCCCCATCTGGACGAGCGGAATTGAATGGTGCAACTGATTTTGCTGTGCTGTGTTAAATCAGATATTTGCATGACTGCGTTTGTTTTATTTTGTGAATAGCAAAAAGCATTCAACCCCATAATACATGTTGTTTTATTGGTCGCTCGTCCATTTCATATCTCATAGCTTAACGACTCATATATTTGGATTCCTCGCGACGAGGCGAGCAGTACGAGTACCACCTTGATGGATCTGCGACGTTTCCTTCCAGAGTTATTACCAAAAAAACACAAACATCCCAGAATCCTCTCGGTTTGGGGTCAAAATGTTGTCGCTTATTAAATCCCATAAGAAACGTCGCTTCGAATGAATGTGATTGAATTCTCCCGAACTGAACGAGCAGAATTGAATGGTGCAACTGATTTCGCTGTGCTGTGTTAAATCAGATATTTGCATGACTGCGTTTGTTTTATTTTGTGAATAGCAAAAAGCATTCAACCCCATAATACATGTTGTTTTATTGGTCGCTCGTCCATTTCATATCTCATAGCTTAACGACTCATATATTTGGATTCCTCGCGACGAGGTGAGCAGTACGAGTACCACCTTGATGGGTCTGCGACGTTTCCTTCCAGAGTTATTACCAAAAAAACACAAACATCCCAGAATCCTCTCGGTTTGGGGTCAAAATGTTGTCGCTTATTAAATCCCATAAGAAACGTCGCATCGAATAAACGTGATTGAATTCTCCCCATCTGTACGAGCGGAATTGAATGGTGCAACTGATTTTGCTGTGCTGTGTTAAATCAGATATTTGCATGACTGCGTTTGTTTTATTTTGTGAATAGCAAAAAGCATTCAACCCCATAATACATGTTGTTTTATTGGTCGCTCGTCTATTTCATATCTCATAGCTTAACGACTCATATATTTGGATTCCTCGCGACGAGGCGAGCAGTACGAGTACCACCTTGATGGGTCTGCGACGTTTCCTTCCAGAGTTATTACCAAAAAAACACAAACATCCCAGAATCCTCTCGGTTTGGGGTCAAAATGTTGTCGCTTATTAAATCCCATAAGAAACGTCGCTTCGAATGAATGTGATTGAATTCTCCCGAACTGAACGAGCAGAATTGAATGGTGCAACTGATTTCGCTGTGCTGTGTTAAATCAGATATTTGCATGATTGCGTTTGTTTTATTTTGTAAATAGCAAAAAGCATTCAACCCCATAATACATGTTGTTTTATTGGTCGCTCGTCCATTTCATATCTCATAGCTTAACGACTCATATATTTGGATTCCTCGCGACGAGGTGAGCAGTACGAGTACCACCTTGATGGGTCTGCGACGTTTCCTTCCAGAGTTATTACCAAAAAAACACAAACATCCCAGAATCCTCTCGGTTTGGGGTCAAAATGTTGTCGCTTATTAAATCCCATAAGAAACGTCGCATCGAATAAACGTGATTGAATTCTCCCCATCTGTACGAGCGGAATTGAATGGTGCAACTGATTTTGCTGTGCTGTGTCAAATCAGATATTTGCATGACTGCGTTTGTTTTATTTTGTGAATAGCAAAAAGCATTCAACCCCATAATACATGTTGTTTTATTGGTCGCTCGTCCATTTCATATCTCATAGCTTAACGACTCAGATATTTGGATTCCTCTCGACGAGGCGAGCAGTACGAGTACCACCTTGATGGGTCTGCGACGTTTCCTTCCAGAGTTATTACCAAAAAAACACAAACATCCCAGAATCCTCTCGGTTTGGGGTCAAAATGTTGTCGCTTATTAAATCCCATAAGAAACGTCGCATCGAATAAATATGATTGAATTCTCCCCAGCTGGACGAGCGGAATTGAATGGTGCAACTGATTTTGCTGTGCTGTGTTAAATCAGAATTTGCATGACAGATTTTGTTTTATTTTGTGAATAGCAAAAAGCATTCAACCCCATAATACATGTTGTTTTATTGGTCGCTCGTCCATTTCATATCTCATAGCTTAAAGACTCATATATTTGGATTCCTCGCGACGAGGCGAGCAGTACGAGTACCACCTTGATGGGTCTGCGACGTTTCCTTCCAGAGTTATTACCAAAAAAACACAAACATCCCAGAATCCTCTCGGTTTGGGGTCAAAATGTTGTCGCTTATTAAATCCCATAAGAAACGTCGCTTCGAATGAATGTGATTGAATTCTCCCGAACTGAACGAGCAGAATTGAATGGTGCAACTGATTTCGCTGTGCTGTGTTAAATCAGATATTTGCATGACTGCGTTTGTTTTATTTTGTGAATAGCAAAAAGCATTCAACCCCATAATACATGTTGTTTTATTGGTCGCTCGTCCATTTCATATCTCATAGCTTAACGACTCATATATTTGGATTCCTCGCGATGAGGTGAGCAGTACGAGTACCACCTTGATGGGTCTGCGACGTTTCCTTCCAGAGTTATTACCAAAAAAACACAAACATCCCAGAATCCTCTCGGTTTGGGGTCAAAATGTTGTCGCTTATTAAATCCCATAAGAAACGTCGCATCGAATAAACGTGATTGAATTCTCCCCATCTGGACGAGCGGAATTGAATGGTGCAACTGATTTTGCTGTGCTGTGTTAAATCAGATATTTGCATGACTGCGTTTGTTTTATTTTGTGAATAGCAAAAAGCATTCAACCCCATAATACATGTTGTTTTATTGGTCGCTCGTCTATTTCATATCTCATAGCTTAACGACTCATATATTTGGATTCCTCGCGACGAGGCGAGCAGTACGAGTACCACCTTGATGGGTCTGCGACGTTTCCTTCCAGAGTTATTACCAAAAAAACACAAACATCCCAGAATCCTCTCGGTTTGGGGTCAAAATGTTGTCGCTTATTAAATCCCATAAGAAACGTCGCTTCGAATGAATGTGATTGAATTCTCCCGAACTGAACGAGCAGAATTGAATGGTGCAACTGATTTCGCTGTGCTGTGTTAAATCAGATATTTGCATGATTGCGTTTGTTTTATTTTGTGAATAGCAAAAAGCATTCAACCCCATAATACATGTTGTTTTATTGGTCGCTCGTCCATTTCATATCTCATAGCTTAACGACTCATATATTTGGATTCCTCGCGACGAGGTGAGCAGTACGAGTACCACCTTGATGGGTCTGCGACGTTTCCTTCCAGAGTTATTACCAAAAAAACACAAACATCCCAGAATCCTCTCGGTTTGGGGTCAAAATGTTGTCGCTTATTAAATCCCATAAGAAACGTCGCATCGAATAAACGTGATTGAATTCTCCCCATCTGTACGAGCGGAATTGAATGGTGCAACTGATTTTGCTGTGCTGTGTTAAATCAGATATTTGCATGACTGCGTTTGTTTTATTTTGTGAATAGCAAAAAGCATTCAACCCCATAATACATGTTGTTTTATTGGTCGCTCGTCCATTTCATATCTCATAGCTTAACGACTCAGATATTTGGATTCCTCTCGACGAGGCGAGCAGTACGAGTACCACCTTGATGGGTCTGCGACGTTTCCTTCCAGAGTTATTACCAAAAAAACACAAACATCCCAGAATCCTCTCGGTTTGGGGTCAAAATGTTGTCGCTTATTAAATCCCATAAGAAACGTCGCATCGAATAAATATGATTGAATTCTCCCCAGCTGGACGAGCGGAATTGAATGGTGCAACTGATTTTGCTGTGCTGTGTTAAATCAGAATTTGCATGACAGATTTTGTTTTATTTTGTGAATAGCAAAAAGCATTCAACCCCATAATACATGTTGTTTTATTGGTCGCTCGTCCATTTTATATCCCATAGCTTAACGACTCATATATTTGTATTCCTCTCGACGAGGCGAGCAGTACGAGTACCACCTTGATGGGTCTGCGACGTTTCCTTCCAGAGTTATTACCAAAAAACCACAAACATCACAGAATCCTCTCGGTTTGGGGTCAAAATGTTGTCGCTTATTAAATCCCATAAGAAACGTCGCATCGAATAAATGTGATTGCATTCTCCCCGTCTGGAAGAGCGGAATTGAATGGTGCAACTGATTTTGCTGTCCTCTGTTAAATCAGATATTTGCATGACAGCTTTTGTTTTATTTTGTGAATAGCAAAAAGCATTCAGTCCCATAATACATGTTGTTTTATTGGTCCCTCATCCATTTTATATCCCATAGCTTAACGACTCATATATTTGGATTCCTCTCGACGAGACGAGCAGTACGAGTACCACCTTGATGGGTCTGCGACGTTTCCTTCCAGAGTTATTACCAAAAAAACACAAACATCCCAGAATCCTCTCGGTTTGTGGTCAAAATGTTGTCGCTTATTAAATCCCATAAGAAACGTCGCATCGAATAAACGTGATTGAATTCTCCCCATCTGGACGAGCGGAATTGAATTGTGCAACTGATTTTGCTGTGCTGTGTTAAATCAGATATTTGCATGACTGCGTTTGTTTTATTTTGTGAATAGCAAAAAGCATTCAACCCCATAATACATGTTGTTTTATTGGTCGCTCGTCCATTTCATATCTCATAGCTTAACGACTCAGATATTTGGATTCCTCTCGACGAGGCGAGCAGTACGAGTACCACCTTGATGGGTCTGCGACGTTTCGTTCCAGAGTTATTACCAAAAAAACACAAACATCCCAGAATCCTCTCGGTTTGGGGTCAAAATGTTGTCGCTTATTAAATCCCATAAGAAACGTCGCCTCGAATAAATGTGATTGAATTCTCCCAATCTGAACGAGCGGAATTGAATGGTGCAACTGATTTTGATGTGCTGTGTTAAATCAGATATTTGCATGACAGCTTTTGTTTTATTTCGTGAATAGCAAAAAGCATTCAACCCCATAATACATGTTGTTTTATTGGTCGCTCGTCCATTTCATATCTCATAGCTTAACGACTCATAAATTTGGATTCCTCTCGACGAGTCGAGCAGTACGAGTACCACCTTGATGGGTCTGCGACGTTTCCTTCCAGAGTTATTACCAAAAAACCACAAACATCCCAGAATCCTCTCGGTATGGGGTCAAAATGTTGTCGCTTATTAAATCCCATAAGAAAAGTCGCATCGAATAAACGTGATTGAATTCTCCCCATCTGGACGAGCGGAATTGAATGGTGCAACTGATTTTGCTGTGCTGTGTTAAATCAGATATTTGCATGACTGCGTTTGTTTTATTTTGTGAATAGCAAAAAGCATTCAGTCCCATAATACATGTTGTTTTATTGGTCGCTCGTCCATTTTATATCCCATAGCTTAACGACTCATATATTTGTATTCCTCTCGACGAGGCGAGCAGTACGAGTACCACCTTGATGGGTCTGCGACGTTTCCTTCCAGAGTTATTACCAAAAAAACACAAACATCCCAGAATCCTCTCGGTTTGGGGTCAAAATGTTGTCGCTTATTAAATCCCATAAGAAACGTCGCTTCGAATGAATGTGATTGAATTCTCCCCGTCTGGACGAGTGGAATTGAATGGTGCAACTGATGTTGCTGTGCTGTGTTAAATCAGATATTTGCATGACAGCTTTTGTTTTATTTTGTGAATAGCAAAAAGCATTCGACCCCATAATACATGTTGTTTTATTGGTCGCTCGTCCATTTTATATCCCATAGCTTAACGACTCATATATTTGTATTCCTCTCGACGAGGCGAGCAGTACGAGTACCACCTTGATGGGTCTGCGACGTTTCCTTCCAGAGTTATTACCAAAAAACCACAAACATCACAGAATCCTCTCGGTTTGGGGTCAAAATGTTGTCGCTATTAAATCCCATAAGAAACGTCGCATCGAATAAATGTGATTGCATTCTCCCCGTCTGGAAGAGCGGAATTGAATGGTGCAACTGATTTTGCTGTGCTGTGTTAAATCAGATATTTGCATGACAGCTTTTGTTTTATTTTGCGAATAGCAAAAAGCATTCAGCCCCATAATACATGTTGTTTTATTGGTCCCTCATCCATTTTATATCCCATAGCTTAACGACTCTTATATTTGGATTCCTCTCGACGAGACGAGCAGTACGAGTACCACCTTGATGGGTCTGCGACGTTTCCTTCCAGAGTTATCACCAAAAAAACACAAACATCCCAGAATCCTCTCGGTTTGTGGTCAAAATGTTGTCGCTTATTAAATCCCATAAGAAACGTCGCATCGAATAAACGTGATTGAATTCTCCCCATCTGGACGAGCGGAATTGAATGGTGCAACTGATTTTGCTGTGCTGTGTTAAATCAGATATTTGCATGACTGCGTTTGTTTTATTTTGTGAATAGCAAAAAGCATTCAACCCCATAATACATGTTGTTTTATTGGTCGCTCATCCATTTCATATCTCATAGCTTAACGACTCAGATATTTGGATTCCTCTCGACGAGGCGAGCAGTACGAGTACCACCTTGATGGGTCTGCGACGTTTCCTTCCAGAGTTATTACCAAAAAACCACAAACATCCCAGAATCCTCTCGGTATGGGGTCAAAATGTTGTCGCTTATTAAATCCCATAAGAAAAGTCGCATCGAATAAACGTGATTGAATTCTCCCCATCTGGACGAGCGGAATTGAATGGTGCAACTGATTTTGCTGTGCTGTGTTAAATCAGATATTTGCATGACTGCGTTTGTTTTATTTTGTGAATAGCAAAAAGCATTCAACCCCATAATACATGTTGTTTTATTGGTCGCTCGTCCATTTCATATCTCATAGCTTAACGACTCATATATTTGGATTCCTCGCGACGAGGCGAGCAGTACGAGTACCACCTTGATGGGTCTGCGACGTTTGCTTCCAGAGTTATTACCAAAAAAACACAAACATCCCAGAATCCTCTCGGTTTGGGGTCAAAATGTTGTCGCTTATTAAATCCCATAAGAAACGTCGCATCGAATGAATGTGATTGAATTCTCCCGAACTGAACGAGCAGAATTGAATGGTGCAACTGATTTCGCTGTGCTGTGTTAAATCAGATATTTGCATGACTGCGTTTGTTTTATTTTGTGAATAGCAAAAAGCATTCAACCCCATAATACATGTTGTTTTATTGGTCGCTCGTCCATTTCATATCTCATAGCTTAACGACTCATATATTTGGATTCCTCGCGACGAGGTGAGCAGTACGAGTACCACCTTGATGGGTCTGCGACGTTTCCTTCCAGAGTTATTACCAAAAAAACACAAACATCCCAGAATCCTCTCGGTTTGGGGTCAAAATGTTGTCGCTTATTAAATCCCATAAGAAACGTCGCATCGAATAAACGTGATTGAATTCTCCCCATCTGGACGAGCGGAATTGAATGGTGCAACTGATTTTGCTGTGCTGTGTTAAATCAGATATTTGCATGACTGCGTTTGTTTTATTTTGTGAATAGCAAAAAGCATTCAACCCCATAATACATGTTGTTTTATTGGTCGCTCGTCTATTTCATATCTCATAGCTTAACGACTCATATATTTGGATTCCTCGCGACGAGGCGAGCAGTACGAGTACCACCTTGATGGGTCTGCGACGTTTCCTTCCAGAGTTATTACCAAAAAAACACAAACATCCCAGAATCCTCTCGGTTTGGGGTCAAAATGTTGTCGCTTATTAAATCCCATAAGAAACGTCGCTTCGAATGAATGTGATTGAATTCTCCCGAACTGAACGAGCAGAATTGAATGGTGCAACTGATTTCGCTGTGCTGTGTTAAATCAGATATTTGCATGATTGCGTTTGTTTTATTTTGTGAATAGCAAAAAGCATTCAACCCCATAATACATGTTGTTTT
The DNA here is from genome assembly GCF_048934315.1 of Petromyzon marinus. Lineage (NCBI taxonomy): Eukaryota > Metazoa > Chordata > Hyperoartia > Petromyzontiformes > Petromyzontidae > Petromyzon > Petromyzon marinus. Next base: position 8,463,072 of record NC_133683.1, read on the forward strand.
ATTGGTCGCTCGTCCATTTCATATCTCATAGCTTAACGACTCATATATTTGGATTCCTCGCGACGAGGCGAGCAGTACGAGTACCACCTTGATGGGTCTGCGACGTTTCCTTCCAGAGTTATTACCAAAAAAACACAAACATCACAGAATCCTCTCGGTTTGGGGTCAAAATGTTGTCGCTTATTAAATCCCATAAGAAACGTCGCATCGAATAAATGTGATTGCATTCTCCCCGTCTGGAAGAGCGGAATTGAATGGTGCAACTGATTTTGCTGTGCTGTGTTAAATCAGATATTTGCATGACAGCTTTTGTTTTATTTTGTGAATAGCAAAAAGCATTCAGCCCCATAATACATGTTGTTTTATTGGTCCCTCATCCATTTTATATCCCATAGCTTAACGACTCTTATATTTGGATTCCTCTCGACGAGACGAGCAGTACGAGTACCACCTTGATGGGTCTGCGACGTTTCCTTCCAGAGTTATTACCAAAAAAACACAAACATCCCAGAATCCTCTCGGTTTGTGGTCAAAATGTTGTCGCTTATTAAATCCCATAAGAAACGTCGCATCGAATAAACGTGATTGAATTCTCCCCATCTGGACGAGCGGAATTGAATGGTGCAACTTATTTTGCTGTGCTGTGTTAAATCAGATATTTGCATGACTGCGTTTGTTTTATTTTGTGAATAGCAAAAAGCATTCAACCCCATAATACATGTTGTTTTATTGGTCGCTCATCCATTTCATATCTCATAGCTTAACGACTCAGATATTTGGATTCCTCTCGACGAGGCGAGCAGTACGAGTACCACCTTGATGGGTCTGCGACGTTTCGTTCCAGAGTTATTACCAAAAAAACACAAACATCCCAGAATCCTCTCGGTTTGGGGTCAAAATGTTGTCGCTTATTAAATCCCATAAGAAACGTCGCCTCGAATAAATGTGATTGAATTCTCCCAATCTGAACGAGCGGAATTGAATGGTGCAACTGATTTTGATGTGCTGTGTTAAATCAGATATTTGCATGACAGCTTTTGTTTTATTTCGTGAATAGCAAAAAGCATTCAACCCCATAATACATGTTGTTTTATTGGTCGCTCGTCCATTTCATATTTCATAGCTTAATGACTCATAAATTTGGATTCCTCTCGACGAGTCGAGCAGTACGAGTACCACCTTGATGGGTCTGCGACGTTTCCTTCCAGAGTTATTACCAAAAAACCACAAACATCCCAGAATCCTCTCGGTATGGGGTCAAAATGTTGTCGCTTATTAAATCCCATAAGAAAAGTCGCATCGAATAAACGTGATTGAATTCTCCCCATCTGGACGAGCGGAATTGAATGGTGCAACTGATTTTGCTGTGCTGTGTTAAATCAGATATTTGCATGACTGCGTTTGTTTTATTTTGTGAATAGCAAAAAGCATTCAACCCCATAATACATGTTGTTTTATTGGTCCCTCATCCATTTTATATCCCATAGCTTAACGACTCTTATATTTGGATTCCTCTCGACGAGACGAGCAGTACGAGTACCACCTTGATGGGTCTGCGACGTTTCCTTCCAGAGTTATTACCAAAAAACCACAAACATCCCAGAATCCTCTCGGTATGGGGTCAAAATGTTGTCGCTTATTAAATCCCATAAGAAAAGTCGCATCGAATAAACGTGATTGAATTCTCCCCATCTGGACGAGCGGAATTGAATGGTGCAACTGATTTTGCTGTGCTGTGTTAAATCAGATATTTGCATGACTGCGTTTGTTTTATTTTGTGAATAGCAAAAAGCATTCAGTCCCATAATACATGTTGTTTTATTGGTCGCTCGTCCATTTTATATCCCATAGCTTAACGACTCATATATTTGTATTCCTCTCGACGAGGCGAGCAGTACGAGTACCACCTTGATGGGTCTGCGACGTTTCCTTCCAGAGTTATTACCAAAAAAACACAAACATCCCAGAATCCTCTCGGTTTGGGGTCAAAATGTTGTCGCTTATTAAATCCCATAAGAAACGTCGCTTCGAATGAATGTGATTGAATTCTCCCCGTCTGGACGAGTGGAATTGAATGGTGCAACTGATGTTGCTGTGCTGTGTTAAATCAGATATTTGCATGACAGCTTTTGTTTTATTTTGTGAATAGCAAAAAGCATTCGACCCCATAATACATGTTGTTTTATTGGTCGCTCGTCCATTTTATATCCCATAGCTTAACGACTCATATATTTGTATTCCTCTCGACGAGGCGAGCAGTACGAGTACCACCTTGATGGGTCTGCGACGTTTCCTTCCAGAGTTATTACCAAAAAACCACAAACATCACAGAATCCTCTCGGTTTGGGGTCAAAATGTTGTCGCTTATTAAATCCCATAAGAAACGTCGCATCGAATAAATGTGATTGCATTCTCCCCGTCTGGAAGAGCGGAATTGAATGGTGCAACTGATTTTGCTGTGCTGTGTTAAATCAGATATTTGCATGACAGCTTTTGTTTTATTTTGTGAATAGCAAAAAGCATTCAGCCCCATAATACATGTTGTTTTATTGGTCCCTCATCCATTTTATATCCCATAGCTTAACGACTCTTATATTTGGATTCCTCTCGACGAGACGAGCAGTACGAGTACCACCTTGATGGGTCTGCGACGTTTCCTTCCAGAGTTATCACCAAAAAAACACAAACATCCCAGAATCCTCTCGGTTTGTGGTCAAAATGTTGTCGCTTATTAAATCCCATAAGAAACGTCGCATCGAATAAACGTGATTGAATTCTCCCCATCTGGACGAGCGGAATTGAATGGTGCAACTGATTTTGCTGTGCTGTGTTAAATCAGATATTTGCATGACTGCGTTTGTTTTATTTTGTGAATAGCAAAAAGCATTCAACCCCATAATACATGTTGTTTTATTGGTCGCTCATCCATTTCATATCTCATAGCTTAACGACTCAGATATTTGGATTCCTCTCGACGAGGCGAGCAGTACGAGTACCACCTTGATGGGTCTGCGACGTTTCGTTCCAGAGTTATTACCAAAAAAACACAAACATCCCAGAATCCTCTCGGTTTGGGGTCAAAATGTTGTCGCTTATTAAATCCCATAAGAAACGTCGCCTCGAATAAATGTGATTGAATTCTCCCAATCTGAACGAGCGGAATTGAATGGTGCAACTGATTTTGATGTGCTGTGTTAAATCAGATATTTGCATGACAGCTTTTGTTTTATTTCGTGAATAGCAAAAAGCATTCAACCCCATAATACATGTTGTTTTATTGGTCGCTCGTCCATTTCATATTTCATAGCTTAACGACTCATAAATTTGGATTCCTCTCGACGAGTCGAGCAGTACGAGTACCACCTTGATGGGTCTGCGACGTTTCCTTCCAGAGTTATTACCAAAAAACCACAAACATCCCAGAATCCTCTCGGTATGGGGTCAAAATGTTGTCGCTTATTAAATCCCATAAGAAAAGTCGCATCGAATAAACGTGATTGAATTCTCCCCATCTGGACGAGCGGAATTGAATGGTGCAACTGATTTTGCTGTGCTGTGTTAAATCAGATATTTGCATGACTGCGTTTGTTTTATTTTGTGAATAGCAAAAAGCATTCAACCCCATAATACATGTTGTTTTATTGGTCGCTCGTCCATTTCATATCTCATAGCTTAACGACTCATATATTTGGATTCCTCGCGACGAGGCGAGCAGTACGAGTACCACCTTGATGGGTCTGCGACGTTTGCTTCCAGAGTTATTACCAAAAAAACACAAACATCCCAGAATCCTCTCGGTTTGGGGTCAAAATGTTGTCGCTTATTAAATCCCATAAGAAACGTCGCATCGAATGAATGTGATTGAATTCTCCCGAACTGAACGAGCAGAATTGAATGGTGCAACTGATTTCGCTGTGCTGTGTTAAATCAGATATTTGCATGACTGCGTTTGTTTTATTTTGTGAATAGCAAAAAGCATTCAACCCCATAATACATGTTGTTTTATTGGTCGCTCGTCCATTTCATATCTCATAGCTTAACGACTCATATATTTGGATTCCTCGCGACGAGGTGAGCAGTACGAGTACCACCTTGATGGGTCTGCGACGTTTCCTTCCAGAGTTATTACCAAAAAAACACAAACATCCCAGAATCCTCTCGGTTTGGGGTCAAAATGTTGTCGCTTATTAAATCCCATAAGAAACGTCGCATCGAATAAACGTGATTGAATTCTCCCCATCTGGACGAGCGGAATTGAATGGTGCAACTGATTTTGCTGTGCTGTGTTAAATCAGATATTTGCATGACTGCGTTTGTTTTATTTTGTGAATAGCAAAAAGCATTCAACCCCATAATACATGTTGTTTTATTGGTCGCTCGTCTATTTCATATCTCATAGCTTAACGACTCATATATTTGGATTCCTCGCGACGAGGCGAGCAGTACGAGTACCACCTTGATGGGTCTGCGACGTTTCCTTCCAGAGTTATTACCAAAAAAACACAAACATCCCAGAATCCTCTCGGTTTGGGGTCAAAATGTTGTCGCTTATTAAATCCCATAAGAAACGTCGCTTCGAATGAATGTGATTGAATTCTCCCGAACTGAACGAGCAGAATTGAATGGTGCAACTGATTTCGCTGTGCTGTGTTAAATCAGATATTTGCATGATTGCGTTTGTTTTATTTTGTGAATAGCAAAAAGCATTCAACCCCATAATACATGTTGTTTTATTGGTCGCTCGTCCATTTCATATCTCATAGCTTAACGACTCATATATTTGGATTCCTCGCGACGAGGCGAGCAGTACGAGTACCACCTTGATGGGTCTGCGACGTTTCCTTCCAGAGTTATTACCAAAAAAACACAAACATCACAGAATCCTCTCGGTTTGGGGTCAAAATGTTGTCGCTTATTAAATCCCATAAGAAACGTCGCATCGAATAAATGTGATTGCATTCTCCCCGTCTGGAAGAGCGGAATTGAATGGTGCAACTGATTTTGCTGTGCTGTGTTAAATCAGATATTTGCATGACAGCTTTTGTTTTATTTTGTGAATAGCAAAAAGCATTCAGCCCCATAATACATGTTGTTTTATTGGTCCCTCATCCATTTTATATCCCATAGCTTAACGACTCTTATATTTGGATTCCTCTCGACGAGACGAGCAGTACGAGTACCACCTTGATGGGTCTGCGACGTTTCCTTCCAGAGTTATTACCAAAAAAACACAAACATCCCAGAATCCTCTCGGTTTGTGGTCAAAATGTTGTCGCTTATTAAATCCCATAAGAAACGTCGCATCGAATAAACGTGATTGAATTCTCCCCATCTGGACGAGCGGAATTGAATGGTGCAACTTATTTTGCTGTGCTGTGTTAAATCAGATATTTGCATGACTGCGTTTGTTTTATTTTGTGAATAGCAAAAAGCATTCAACCCCATAATACATGTTGTTTTATTGGTCGCTCATCCATTTCATATCTCATAGCTTAACGACTCAGATATTTGGATTCCTCTCGACGAGGCGAGCAGTACGAGTACCACCTTGATGGGTCTGCGACGTTTCGTTCCAGAGTTATTACCAAAAAAACACAAACATCCCAGAATCCTCTCGGTTTGGGGTCAAAATGTTGTCGCTTATTAAATCCCATAAGAAACGTCGCCTCGAATAAATGTGATTGAATTCTCCCAATCTGAACGAGCGGAATTGAATGGTGCAACTGATTTTGATGTGCTGTGTTAAATCAGATATTTGCATGACAGCTTTTGTTTTATTTCGTGAATAGCAAAAAGCATTCAACCCCATAATACATGTTGTTTTATTGGTCGCTCGTCCATTTCATATTTCATAGCTTAATGACTCATAAATTTGGATTCCTCTCGACGAGTCGAGCAGTACGAGTACCACCTTGATGGGTCTGCGACGTTTCCTTCCAGAGTTATTACCAAAAAACCACAAACATCCCAGAATCCTCTCGGTATGGGGTCAAAATGTTGTCGCTTATTAAATCCCATAAGAAAAGTCGCATCGAATAAACGTGATTGAATTCTCCCCATCTGGACGAGCGGAATTGAATGGTGCAACTGATTTTGCTGTGCTGTGTTAAATCAGATATTTGCATGACTGCGTTTGTTTTATTTTGTGAATAGCAAAAAGCATTCAACCCCATAATACATGTTGTTTTATTGGTCGCTCGTCCATTTCATATCTCATAGCTTAACGACTCATATATTTGGATTCCTCGCGACGAGGCGAGCAGTACGAGTACCACCTTGATGGGTCTGCGACGTTTGCTTCCAGAGTTATTACCAAAAAAACACAAACATCCCAGAATCCTCTCGGTTTGGGGTCAAAATGTTGTCGCTTATTAAATCCCATAAGAAACGTCGCATCGAATGAATGTGATTGAATTCTCCCGAACTGAACGAGCAGAATTGAATGGTGCAACTGATTTCGCTGTGCTGTGTTAAATCAGATATTTGCATGACTGCGTTTGTTTTATTTTGTGAATAGCAAAAAGCATTCAACCCCATAATACATGTTGTTTTATTGGTCGCTCGTCCATTTCATATCTCATAGCTTAACGACTCATATATTTGGATTCCTCGCGACGAGGTGAGCAGTACGAGTACCACCTTGATGGGTCTGCGACGTTTCCTTCCAGAGTTATTACCAAAAATACACAAACATCCCAGAATCCTCTCGGTTTGGGGTCAAAATGTTGTCGCTTATTAAATCCCATAAGAAACGTCGCTTCGAATGAATGTGATTGAATTCTCCCGAACTGAACGAGCAGAATTGAATGGTGCAACTGATTTCGCTGTGCTGTGTTAAATCAGATATTTGCATGATTGCGTTTGTTTTATTTTGTGAATAGCAAAAAGCATTCAACCCCATAATACATGTTGTTTTATTGGTCGCTCGTCCATTTCATATCTCATAGCTTAACGACTCATATATTTGGATTCCTCGCGACGAGGTGAGCAGTACGAGTACCACCTTGATGGGTCTGCGACGTTTCCTTCCAGAGTTATTACCAAAAAAACACAAACATCCCAGAATCCTCTCGGTGTGGGGTCAAAATGTTGTCGCTTATTAAATCCCATAAGAAACGTCGCATCGAATAAATATGATTGAATTCTCCCCAGCTGGACGAGCGGAATTGAATGGTGCAACTGATTTTGCTGTGCTGTGTTAAATCAGAATTTGCATGACAGATTTTGTTTTATTTTGTGAATAGCAAAAAGCATTCAACCCCATAATACATGTTGTTTTATTGGTCGCTCGTCCATTTTATATCCCATAGCTTAACGACTCATATATTTGTATTCCTCTCGACGAGGCGAGCAGTACGAGTACCACCTTGATGGGTCTGCGACGTTTCCTTCCAGAGTTATTACCAAAAAACCACAAACATCACAGAATCCTCTCGGTTTGGGGTCAAAATGTTGTCGCTTATTAAATCCCATAAGAAACGTCGCATCGAATAAATGTGATTGCATTCTCCCCGTCTGGAAGAGCGGAATTGAATGGTGCAACTGATTTTGCTGTGCTCTGTTAAATCAGATATTTGCATGACAGCTTTTGTTTTATTTTGTGAATAGCAAAAAGCATTCAGTCCCATAATACATGTTGTTTTATTGGTCCCTCATCCATTTTATATCCCATAGCTTAACGACTCATATATTTGGATTCCTCTCGACGAGACGAGCAGTACGAGTACCACCTTGATGGGTCTGCGACGTTTCCTTCCAGAGTTATTACCAAAAAAACACAAACATCCCAGAATCCTCTCGGTTTGTGGTCAAAATGTTGTCGCTTATTAAATCCCATAAGAAACGTCGCATCGAATAAACGTGATTGAATTCTCCCCATCTGGACGAGCGGAATTGAATGGTGCAACTGATTTTGCTGTGCTGTGTTAAATCAGATATTTGCATGACTGCGTTTGTTTTATTTTGTGAATAGCAAAAAGCATTCAACCCCATAATACATGTTGTTTTATTGGTCGCTCGTCCATTTCATATCTCATAGCTTAACGACTCAGATATTTGGATTCCTCTCGACGAGGCGAGCAGTACGAGTACCACCTTGATGGGTCTGCGACGTTTCGTTCCAGAGTTATTACCAAAAAAACACAAACATCCCAGAATCCTCTCGGTTTGGGGTCAAAATGTTGTCGCTTATTAAATCCCATAAGAAACGTCGCCTCGAATAAATGTGATTGAATTCTCCCAATCTGAACGAGCGGAATTGAATGGTGCAACTGATTTTGATGTGCTGTGTTAAATCAGATATTTGCATGACAGCTTTTGTTTTATTTCGTGAATAGCAAAAAGCATTCAACCCCATAATACATGTTGTTTTATTGGTCGCTCGTCCATTTCATATCTCATAGCTTAACGACTCATAAATTTGGATTCCTCTCGACGAGTCGAGCAGTACGAGTACCACCTTGATGGGTCTGCGACGTTTCCTTCCAGAGTTATTACCAAAAAACCACAAACATCCCAGAATCCTCTCGGTATGGGGTCAAAATGTTGTCGCTTATTAAATCCCATAAGAAAAGTCGCATCGAATAAACGTGATTGAATTCTCCCCATCTGGACGAGCGGAATTGAATGGTGCAACTGATTTTGCTGTGCTGTGTTAAATCAGATATTTGCATGACTGCGTTTGTTTTATTTTGTGAATAGCAAAAAGCATTCAGTCCCATAATACATGTTGTTTTATTGGTCGCTCGTCCATTTGATATCCCATAGCTTAACGACTAATATATATGTATTGCTCTCGACGAGGCGAGCAGTAAGAGTACCACCTTGATGGGTTTGCGACGTTTCCTTCCAGAGTTATTACCAAAAACCACAAACATCACAGAATCCTCTCGGTTTGGGGTCAAAATGTTGTCGCTTATTAAATCCCATAAGAAACGTCGCATCGAATAAATGTGATTGCATTCTCCCCGTCTGGAAGAGCGGAATTGAATGGTGCAACTTATTTTGCTGTGCTCTGTTAAATCAGATATTTGCATGACAGCTTTTGTTTTATTTTGTGAATAGCAAAAAGCATTCAGTCCCATAATACATGTTGTTTTATTGGTCCCTCATCCATTTTATATCCCATAGCTTAACGACTCATATATTTGGATTCCTCTCGACGAGACGAGCAGTACGAGTACCACCTTGATGGGTCTGCGACGTTTCCTTCCAGAGTTATTACCAAAAAACCACAAACATCCCAGAATCCTCTCGGTATGGGGTCAAAATGTTGTCGCTTATTAAATCCCATAAGAAAAGTCGCATCGAATAAACGTGATTGAATTCTCCCCATCTGGACGAGCGGAATTGAATGGTGCAACTGATTTTGCTGTGCTGTGTTAAATCAGATATTTGCATGACTGCGTTTGTTTTATTTTGTGAATAGCAAAAAGCATTCAACCCCATAATACATGTTGTTTTATTGGTCGCTCGTCCATTTCATATCTCATAGCTTAACGACTCATATATTTGGATTCCTCGCGACGAGGCGAGCAGTACGAGTACCACCTTGATGGGTCTGCGACGTTTGCTTCCAGAGTTATTACCAAAAAAACACAAACATCCCAGAATCCTCTCGGTTTGGGGTCAAAATGTTGTCGCTTATTAAATCCCATAAGAAACGTCGCATCGAATGAATGTGATTGAATTCTCCCGAACTGAACGAGCAGAATTGAATGGTGCAACTGATTTCGCTGTGCTGTGTTAAATCAGATATTTGCATGACTGCGTTTGTTTTATTTTGTGAATAGCAAAAAGCATTCAACCCCATAATACATGTTGTTTTATTGGTCGCTCGTCCATTTCATATCTCATAGCTTAACGACTCATATATTTGGATTCCTCGCGACGAGGTGAGCAGTACGAGTACCACCTTGATGGGTCTGCGACGTTTCCTTCCAGAGTTATTACCAAAAATACACAAACATCCCAGAATCCTCTCGGTTTGGGGTCAAAATGTTGTCGCTTATTAAATCCCATAAGAAACGTCGCTTCGAATGAATGTGATTGAATTCTCCCGAACTGAACGAGCAGAATTGAATGGTGCAACTGATTTCGCTGTGCTGTGTTAAATCAGATATTTGCATGATTGCGTTTGTTTTATTTTGTGAATAGCAAAAAGCATTCAACCCCATAATACATGTTGTTTTATTGGTCGCTCGTCCATTTCATATCTCATAGCTTAACGACTCATATATTTGGATTCCTCGCGACGAGGTGAGCAGTACGAGTACCACCTTGATGGGTCTGCGACGTTTCCTTCCAGAGTTATTACCAAAAAAACACAAACATCCCAGAATCCTCTCGGTGTGGGGTCAAAATGTTGTCGCTTATTAAATCCCATAAGAAACGTCGCATCGAATAAATATGATTGAATTCTCCCCAGCTGGACGAGCGGAATTGAATGGTGCAACTGATTTTGCTGTGCTGTGTTAAATCAGAATTTGCATGACAGATTTTGTTTTATTTTGTGAATAGCAAAAAGCATTCAACCCCATAATACATGTTGTTTTATTGGTCGCTCGTCCATTTTATATCCCATAGCTTAACGACTCATATATTTGTATTCCTCTCGACGAGGCGAGCAGTACGAGTACCACCTTGATGGGTCTGCGACGTTTCCTTCCAGAGTTATTACCAAAAAACCACAAACATCACAGAATCCTCTCGGTTTGGGGTCAAAATGTTGTCGCTTATTAAATCCCATAAGAAACGTCGCATCGAATAAATGTGATTGCATTCTCCCCGTCTGGAAGAGCGGAATTGAATGGTGCAACTGATTTTGCTGTGCTCTGTTAAATCAGATATTTGCATGACAGCTTTTGTTTTATTTTGTGAATAGCAAAAAGCATTCAGTCCCATAATACATGTTGTTTTATTGGTCCCTCATCCATTTTATATCCCATAGCTTAACGACTCATATATTTGGATTCCTCTCGACGAGACGAGCAGTACGAGTACCACCTTGATGGGTCTGCGACGTTTCCTTCCAGAGTTATTACCAAAAAAACACAAACATCCCAGAATCCTCTCGGTTTGTGGTCAAAATGTTGTCGCTTATTAAATCCCATAAGAAACGTCGCATCGAATAAACGTGATTGAATTCTCCCCATCTGGACGAGCGGAATTGAATGGTGCAACTGATTTTGCTGTGCTGTGTTAAATCAGATATTTGCATGACTGCGTTTGTTTTATTTTGTGAATAGCAAAAAGCATTCAACCCCATAATACATGTTGTTTTATTGGTCGCTCGTCCATTTCATATCTCATAGCTTAACGACTCAGATATTTGGATTCCTCTCGACGAGGCGAGCAGTACGAGTACCACCTTGATGGGTCTGCGACGTTTCGTTCCAGAGTTATTACCAAAAAAACACAAACATCCCAGAATCCTCTCGGTTTGGGGTCAAAATGTTGTCGCTTATTAAATCCCATAAGAAACGTCGCCTCGAATAAATGTGATTGAATTCTCCCAATCTGAACGAGCGGAATTGAATGGTGCAACTGATTTTGATGTGCTGTGTTAAATCAGATATTTGCATGACAGCTTTTGTTTTATTTCGTGAATAGCAAAAAGCATTCAACCCCATAATACATGTTGTTTTATTGGTCGCTCGTCCATTTCATATCTCATAGCTTAACGACTCATAAATTTGGATTCCTCTCGACGAGTCGAGCAGTACGAGTACCACCTTGATGGGTCTGCGACGTTTCCTTCCAGAGTTATTACCAAAAAACCACAAACATCCCAGAATCCTCTCGGTATGGGGTCAAAATGTTGTCGCTTATTAAATCCCATAAGAAAAGTCGCATCGAATAAACGTGATTGAATTCTCCCCATCTGGACGAGCGGAATTGAATGGTGCAACTGATTTTGCTGTGCTGTGTTAAATCAGATATTTGCATGACTGCGTTTGTTTTATTTTGTGAATAGCAAAAAGCATTCAGTCCCATAATACATGTTGTTTTATTGGTCGCTCGTCCATTTGATATCCCATAGCTTAACGACTAATATATATGTATTGCTCTCGACGAGGCGAGCAGTAAGAGTACCACCTTGATGGGTTTGCGACGTTTCCTTCCAGAGTTATTACCAAAAACCACAAACATCACAGAATCCTCTCGGTTTGGGGTCAAAATGTTGTCGCTTATTAAATCCCATAAGAAACGTCGCATCGAATAAATGTGATTGCATTCTCCCCGTCTGGAAGAGCGGAATTGAATGGTGCAACTTATTTTGCTGTGCTCTGTTAAATCAGATATTTGCATGACAGCTTTTGTTTTATTTTGTGAATAGCAAAAAGCATTCAGTCCCATAATACATGTTGTTTTATTGGTCCCTCATCCATTTTATATCCCATAGCTTAACGACTCATATATTTGGATTCCTCTCGACGAGACGAGCAGTACGAGTACCACCTTGATGGGTCTGCGACGTTTCCTTCCAGAGTTATTACCAAAAAACCACAAACATCCCAGAATCCTCTCGGTATGGGGTCAAAATGTTGTCGCTTATTAAATCCCATAAGAAAAGTCGCATCGAATAAACGTGATTGAATTCTCCCCATCTGGACGAGCGGAATTGAATGGTGCAACTGATTTTGCTGTGCTGTGTTAAATCAGATATTTGCATGACTGCGTTTGTTTTATTTTGTGAATAGCAAAAAGCATTCAACCCCATAATACATGTTGTTTTATTGGTCGCTCGTCCATTTCATATCTCATAGCTTAACGACTCATATATTTGGATTCCTCGCGACGAGGCGAGCAGTACGAGTACCACCTTGATGGGTCTGCGACGTTTGCTTCCAGAGTTATTACCAAAAAAACACAAACATCCCAGAATCCTCTCGGTTTGGGGTCAAAATGTTGTCGCTTATTAAATCCCATAAGAAACGTCGCATCGAATGAATGTGATTGAATTCTCCCGAACTGAACGAGCAGAATTGAATGGTGCAACTGATTTCGCTGTGCTGTGTTAAATCAGATATTTGCATGACTGCGTTTGTTTTATTTTGTGAATAGCAAAAAGCATTCAACCCCATAATACATGTTGTTTTATTGGTCGCTCGTCCATTTCATATCTCATAGCTTAACGACTCATATATTTGGATTCCTCGCGACGAGGTGAGCAGTACGAGTACCACCTTGATGGGTCTGCGACGTTTCCTTCCAGAGTTATTACCAAAAATACACAAACATCCCAGAATCCTCTCGGTTTGGGGTCAAAATGTTGTCGCTTATTAAATCCCATAAGAAACGTCGCTTCGAATGAATGTGATTGAATTCTCCCGAACTGAACGAGCAGAATTGAATGGTGCAACTGATTTCGCTGTGCTGTGTTAAATCAGATATTTGCATGATTGCGTTTGTTTTATTTTGTGAATAGCAAAAAGCATTCAACCCCATAATACATGTTGTTTTATTGGTCGCTCGTCCATTTCATATCTCATAGCTTAACGACTCATATATTTGGATTCCTCGCGACGAGGTGAGCAGTACGAGTACCACCTTGATGGGTCTGCGACGTTTCCTTCCAGAGTTATTACCAAAAAAACACAAACATCCCAGAATCCTCTCGGTGTGGGGTCAAAATGTTGTCGCTTATTAAATCCCATAAGAAACGTCGCATCGAATAAATATGATTGAATTCTCCCCAGCTGGACGAGCGGAATTGAATGGTGCAACTGATTTTGCTGTGCTGTGTTAAATCAGAATTTGCATGACAGATTTTGTTTTATTTTGTGAATAGCAAAAAGCATTCAACCCCATAATACATGTTGTTTTATTGGTCGCTCGTCCATTTTATATCCCATAGCTTAACGACTCATATATTTGTATTCCTCTCGACGAGGCGAGCAGTACGAGTACCACCTTGATGGGTCTGCGACGTTTCCTTCCAGAGTTATTACCAAAAAACCACAAACATCACAGAATCCTCTCGGTTTGGGGTCAAAATGTTGTCGCTTATTAAATCCCATAAGAAACGTCGCATCGAATAAATGTGATTGCATTCTCCCCGTCTGGAAGAGCGGAATTGAATGGTGCAACTGATTTTGCTGTGCTCTGTTAAATCAGATATTTGCATGACAGCTTTTGTTTTATTTTGTGAATAGCAAAAAGCATTCAGTCCCATAATACATGTTGTTTTATTGGTCCCTCATCCATTTTATATCCCATAGCTTAACGACTCATATATTTGGATTCCTCTCGACGAGACGAGCAGTACGAGTACCACCTTGATGGGTCTGCGACGTTTCCTTCCAGAGTTATTACCAAAAAAACACAAACATCCCAGAATCCTCTCGGTTTGTGGTCAAAATGTTGTCGCTTATTAAATCCCATAAGAAACGTCGCATCGAATAAACGTGATTGAATTCTCCCCATCTGGACGAGCGGAATTGAATGGTGCAACTGATTTTGCTGTGCTGTGTTAAATCAGATATTTGCATGACTGCGTTTGTTTTATTTTGTGAATAGCAAAAAGCATTCAACCCCATAATACATGTTGTTTTATTGGTCGCTCGTCCATTTCATATCTCATAGCTTAACGACTCAGATATTTGGATTCCTCTCGACGAGGCGAGCAGTACGAGTACCACCTTGATGGGTCTGCGACGTTTCGTTCCAGAGTTATTACCAAAAAAACACAAACATCCCAGAATCCTCTCGGTTTGGGGTCAAAATGTTGTCGCTTATTAAATCCCATAAGAAACGTCGCCTCGAATAAATGTGATTGAATTCTCCCAATCTGAACGAGCGGAATTGAATGGTGCAACTGATTTTGATGTGCTGTGTTAAATCAGATATTTGCATGACAGCTTTTGTTTTATTTCGTGAATAGCAAAAAGCATTCAACCCCATAATACATGTTGTTTTATTGGTCGCTCGTCCATTTCATATCTCATAGCTTAACGACTCATAAATTTGGATTCCTCTCGACGAGTCGAGCAGTACGAGTACCACCTTGATGGGTCTGCGACGTTTCCTTCCAGAGTTATTACCAAAAAACCACAAACATCCCAGAATCCTCTCGGTATGGGGTCAAAATGTTGTCGCTTATTAAATCCCATAAGAAAAGTCGCATCGAATAAACGTGATTGAATTCTCCCCATCTGGACGAGCGGAATTGAATGGTGCAACTGATTTTGCTGTGCTGTGTTAAATCAGATATTTGCATGACTGCGTTTGTTTTATTTTGTGAATAGCAAAAAGCATTCAGTCCCATAATACATGTTGTTTTATTGGTCGCTCGTCCATTTGATATCCCATAGCTTAACGACTAATATATATGTATTGCTCTCGACGAGGCGAGCAGTAAGAGTACCACCTTGATGGGTTTGCGACGTTTCCTTCCAGAGTTATTACCAAAAACCACAAACATCACAGAATCCTCTCGGTTTGGGGTCAAAATGTTGTCGCTTATTAAATCCCATAAGAAACGTCGCATCGAATAAATGTGATTGCATTCTCCCCGTCTGGAAGAGCGGAATTGAATGGTGCAACTTATTTTGCTGTGCTCTGTTAAATCAGATATTTGCATGACAGCTTTTGTTTTATTTTGTGAATAGCAAAAAGCATTCAGTCCCATAATACATGTTGTTTTATTGGTCCCTCATCCATTTTATATCCCATAGCTTAACGACTCATATATTTGGATTCCTCTCGACGAGACGAGCAGTACGAGTACCACCTTGATGGGTCTGCGACGTTTCCTTCCAGAGTTATTACCAAAAAAACACAAACATCCCAGAATCCTCTCGGTTTGTGGTCAAAATGTTGTCGCTTATTAAATCCCATAAGAAACGTCGCATCGAATAAACGTGATTGAATTCTCCCCATCTGGACGAGCGGAATTGAATGGTGCAACTGATTTTGCTGTGCTGTGTTAAATCAGATATTTGCATGACTGCGTTTGTTTTATTTTGTGAATAGCAAAAAGCATTCAACCCCATAATACATGTTGTTTTATTGGTCGCTCGTCCATTTCATATCTCATAGCTTAACGACTCAGATATTTGGATTCCTCTCGACGAGGCGAGCAGTACGAGTACCACCTTGATGGGTCTGCGACGTTTCGTTCCAGAGTTATTACCAAAAAAAACACAAACATCCCAGAATCCTCTCGGTTTGGGGTCAAAATGTTGTCGCTTATTAAATCCCATAAGAAACGTCGCCTCGAATAAATGTGATTGAATTCTCCCAATCTGAACGAGCGGAATTGAATGGTGCAACTGATTTTGATGTGCTGTGTTAAATCAGATATTTGCATGACAGCTTTTGTTTTATTTCGTGAATAGCAAAAAGCATTCAACCCCATAATACATGTTGTTTTATTGGTCGCTCGTCCATTTCATATCTCATAGCTTAACGACTCATAAATTTGGATTCCTCTCGACGAGTCGAGCAGTACGAGTACCACCTTGATGGGTCTGCGACGTTTCCTTCCAGAGTTATTACCAAAAAACCACAAACATCCCAGAATCCTCTCGGTATGGGGTCAAAATGTTGTCGCTTATTAAATCCCATAAGAAAAGTCGCATCGAATAAACGTGATTGAATTCTCCCCATCTGGACGAGCGGAATTGAATGGTGCAACTGATTTTGCTGTGCTGTGTTAAATCAGATATTTGCATGACTGCGTTTGTTTTATTTTGTGAATAGCAAAAAGCATTCAGTCCCATAATACATGTTGTTTTATTGGTCGCTCGTCCATTTCATATCTCATAGCTTAACGACTAATATATATGTATTGCTCTCGACGAGGCGAGCAGTACGAGTACCACCTTGATGGGTCTGCGACGTTTCCTTCCAGAGTTATTACCAAAAAAACACAAACATCCCAGAATCCTCTCGGTTTGGGGTCAAAATGTTGTCGCTTATTAAATCCCATAAGAAACGTCGCTTCGAATGAATGTGATTGAATTCTCCCGAACTGAACGAGCAGAATTGAATGGTGCAACTGATTTCGCTGTGCTGTGTTAAATCAGATATTTGCATGACTGCGTTTGTTTTATTTTGTGAATAGCAAAAAGCATTCAACCCCATAATACATGTTGTTTTATTGGTCGCTCGTCCATTTCCTATCTCATAGCTTAACGACTCATATATTTGGATTCCTCGCGACGAGGCGAGCAGTACGAGTACCACCTTGATGGGTCTGCGACGTTTCCTTCCAGAGTTATTACCAAAAAAACACAAACATCCCAGAATCCTCTCGGTTTGGGGTCAAAATGTTGTCGCTTATTAAATCCCATAAGAAACGTCGCTTCGAATGAATGTGATTGAATTCTCCCGAACTGAACGAGCAGAATTGAATGGTGCAACTGATTTCGCTGTGCTGTGTTAAATCAGATATTTGCATGACTGCGTTTGTTTTATTTTGTGAATAGCAAAAAGCATTCAACCCCATAATACATGTTGTTTTATTGGTCGCTCGTCCATTTCATATCTCATAGCTTAACGACTCATATATTTGGATTCCTCGCGACGAGGCGAGCAGTACGAGTACCACCTTGATGGGTCTGCGACGTTTCCTTCCAGAGTTATTACCAAAAAAACACAAACATCCCAGAATCCTCTCGGTTTGGGGTCAAAATGTTGTCGCTTATTAAATCCCATAAGAAACGTCGCTTCGAATGAATGTGATTGAATTCTCCCCGTCTGGACGAGTGGAATTGAATGGTGCAACTGATGTTGCTGTGCTGTGTTAAATCAGATATTTGCATGACAGCTTTTGTTTTATTTTGTGAATAGCAAAAAGCATTCGACCCCATAATACATGTTGTTTTATTGGTCGCTCGTCCATTTTATATCCCATAGCTTAACGACTCATATATTTGTATTCCTCTCGACGAGGCGAGCAGTACGAGTACCACCTTGATGGGTCTGCGACGTTTCCTTCCAGAGTTATTACCAAAAAACCACAAACATCACAGAATCCTCTCGGTTTGGGGTCAAAATGTTGTCGCTTATTAAATCCCATAAGAAACGTCGCATCGAATAAATGTGATTGCATTCTCCCCGTCTGGAAGAGCGGAATTGAATGGTGCAACTGATTTTGCTGTGCTGTGTTAAATCAGATATTTGCATGACAGCTTTTGTTTTATTTTGTGAATAGCAAAAAGCATTCAGCCCCATAATACATGTTGTTTTATTGGTCCCTCATCCATTTTATATCCCATAGCTTAACGACTCTTATATTTGGATTCCTCTCGACGAGACGAGCAGTACGAGTACCACCTTGATGGGTCTGCGACGTTTCCTTCCAGAGTTATTACCAAAAAAACACAAACATCCCAGAATCCTCTCGGTTTGTGGTCAAAATGTTGTCGCTTATTAAATCCCATAAGAAACGTCGCATCGAATAAACGTGATTGAATTCTCCCCATCTGGACGAGCGGAATTGAATGGTGCAACTGATTTTGCTGTGCTGTGTTAAATCAGATATTTGCATGACTGCGTTTGTTTTATTTTGTGAATAGCAAAAAGCATTCAACCCCATAATACATGTTGTTTTATTGGTCGCTCGTCCATTTCATATCTCATAGCTTAACGACTCATATATTTGGATTCCTCGCGACGAGGTGAGCAGTACGAGTACCACCTTGATGGGTCTGCGACGTTTCCTTCCAGAGTTATTACCAAAAAAACACAAACATCCCAGAATCCTCTCGGTTTGGGGTCAAAATGTTGTCGCTTATTAAATCCCATAAGAAACGTCGCTTCGAATGAATGTGATTGAATTCTCCCGAACTGAACGAGCAGAATTGAATGGTGCAACTGATTTCGCTGTGCTGTGTTAAATCAGATATTTGCATGACTGCGTTTGTTTTATTTTGTGAATAGCAAAAAGCATTCAACCCCATAATACATGTTGTTTTATTGGTCGCTCGTCCATTTCATATCTCATAGCTTAACGACTCATATATTTGGATTCCTCGCGACGAGGTGAGCAGTACGAGTACCACCTTGATGGGTCTGCGACGTTTCCTTCCAGAGTTATTACCAAAAAAATACAAACATCCCAGAATCCTCTCGGTTTGGGGTCAAAATGTTGTCGCTTATTAAATCCCATAAGAAACGTCGCATCGAATAAACGTGATTGAATTCTCCCCATCTGGACGAGCGGAATTGAATGGTGCAACTGATTTTGCTGTGCTGTGTTAAATCAGATATTTGCATGACTGCGTTTGTTTTATTTTGTGAATAGCAAAAAGCATTCAACCCCATAATACATGTTGTTTTATTGGTCGCTCGTCTATTTCATATCTCATAGCTTAACGACTCATATATTTGGATTCCTCGCGACGAGGCGAGCAGTACGAGTACCACCTTGATGGGTCTGCGACGTTTCCTTCCAGAGTTATTACCAAAAAAACACAAACATCCCAGAATCCTCTCGGTTTGGGGTCAAAATGTTGTCGCTTATTAAATCCCATAAGAAACGTCGCTTCGAATGAATGTGATTGAATTCTCCCGAACTGAATGAGCAGAATTGAATGGTGCAACTGATTTCGCTGTGCTGTGTTAAATCAGATATTTGCATGATTGCGTTTGTTTTATTTTGTGAATAGCAAAAAGCATTCAACCCAATAATACATGTTGTTTTATTGGTCGCTCGTCCATTTCATATCTCATAGCTTAACGACTCATATATTTGGATTCCTCGCGACGAGGTGAGCAGTACGAGTACCACCTTGATGGGTCTGCGACGTTTCCTTCCAGAGTTATTACCAAAAAAACACAAACATCCCAGAATCCTCTCGGTTTGGGGTCAAAATGTTGTCGCTTATTAAATCCCATAAGAAACGTCGCATCGAATAAACGTGATTGAATTCTCCCCATCTGTACGAGCGGAATTGAATGGTGCAACTGATTTTGCTGTGCTGTGTTAAATCAGATATTTGCATGACTGCGTTTGTTTTATTTTGTGAATATCAAAAAGCATTCAACCCCATAATACATGTTGTTTTATTGGTCGCTCGTCCATTTCATATCTCATAGCTTAACGACTCAGATATTTGGATTCCTCTCGACGAGGCGAGCAGTACGAGTACCACCTTGATGGGTCTGCGACGTTTCCTTCCAGAGTTATTACCAAAAAAACACAAACATCCCAGAATCCTCTCGGTTTGTGGTCAAAATGTTGTCGCTTATTAAATCCCATAAGAAACGTCGCATCGAATAAACGTGATTGAATTCTCCCCATCTGGACGAGCGGAATTGAATGGTGCAACTGATTTTGCTGTGCTGTGTTAAATCAGATATTTGCATGACTGCGTTTGTTTTATTTTGTGAATAGCAAAAAGCATTCAACCCCATAATACATGTTGTTTTATTGGTCGCTCGTCCATTTCATATCTCATAGCTTAACGACTCATATATTTGGATTCCTCGCGACGAGGCGAGCAGTACGAGTACCACCTTGATGGGTCTGCGACGTTTCCTTCCAGAGTTATTACCAAAAAAACACAAACATCCCAGAATCCTCTCGGTTTGGGGTCAAAATGTTGTCGCTTATTAAATCCCATAAGAAACGTCGCTTCGAATGAATGTGATTGAATTCTCCCGAACTGAACGAGCAGAATTGAATGGTGCAACTGATTTCGCTGTGCTGTGTTAAATCAGATATTTGCATGACTGCGTTTGTTTTATTTTGTGAATAGCAAAAAGCATTCAACCCCATAATACATGTTGTTTTATTGGTCGCTCGTCCATTTCATATCTCATAGCTTAACGACTCATATATTTGGATTCCTCGCGACGAGGTGAGCAGTACGAGTACCACCTTGATGGGTCTGCGACGTTTCCTTCCAGAGTTATTACCAAAAAAATACAAACATCCCAGAATCCTCTCGGTTTGGGGTCAAAATGTTGTCGCTTATTAAATCCCATAAGAAACGTCGCATCGAATAAACGTGATTGAATTCTCCCCATCTGGACGAGCGGAATTGAATGGTGCAACTGATTTTGCTGTGCTGTGTTAAATCAGATATTTGCATGACTGCGTTTGTTTTATTTTGTGAATAGCAAAAAGCATTCAACCCCATAATACATGTTGTTTTATTGGTCGCTCGTCTATTTCATATCTCATAGCTTAACGACTCATATATTTGGATTCCTCGCGACGAGGCGAGCAGTACGAGTACCACCTTGATGGGTCTGCGACGTTTCCTTCCAGAGTTATTACCAAAAAAACACAAACATCCCAGAATCCTCTCGGTTTGGGGTCAAAATGTTGTCGCTTATTAAATCCCATAAGAAACGTCGCTTCGAATGAATGTGATTGAATTCTCCCGAACTGAACGAGCAGAATTGAATGGTGCAACTGATTTCGCTGTGCTGTGTTAAATCAGATATTTGCATGATTGCGTTTGTTTTATTTTGTGAATAGCAAAAAGCATTCAACCCCATAATACATGTTGTTTTATTGGTCGCTCGTCCATTTCATATCTCATAGCTTAACGACTCATATATTTGGATTCCTCGCGACGAGGTGAGCAGTACGAGTACCACCTTGATGGGTCTGCGACGTTTCCTTCCAGAGTTATTACCAAAAAAACACAAACATCCCAGAATCCTCTCGGTTTGGGGTCAAAATGTTGTCGCTTATTAAATCCCATAAGAAACGTCGCATCGAATAAACGTGATTGAATTCTCCCCATCTGTACGAGCGGAATTGAATGGTGCAACTGATTTTGCTGTGCTGTGTTAAATCAGATATTTGCATGACTGCGTTTGTTTTATTTTGTGAATATCAAAAAGCATTCAACCCCATAATACATGTTGTTTTATTGGTCGCTCGTCCATTTCATATCTCATAGCTTAACGACTCAGATATTTGGATTCCTCTCGACGAGGCGAGCAGTACGAGTACCACCTTGATG